>NC_083654.1:0-2718789 GCF_963576545.1 Limanda limanda
ATGTCACTAAACAGCTGGAAACGGGGAGATAAGCCGTTTTTGGAAGCAATGGTTAACATTTTGAATTTTTCATCACATATCAGCTCCAGTGTCAGAAAAGCGCTGGAAACAGGGAGATATGCCTTTTTTTGGAAGAAATGGTTAAATTCTTGAATTTTTCATCACACATCATCCCAAATGTCACTAAACAGCTGGAAACGGGGAGATAAGCCTTTTTTGGAAGCATTGATTAAGATTTCTGACTTTTTCATCACATGTCAGCCCAAGTGTCAGAAAAGCGCTGGAAACAGGGAGATATGCCTTTTTTTGGAAGAAATGGTTAAATTCTTGAATTTTTCATCACACATCATCCCAAATGTCACTAAACAGCTGGAAACGGGGAGATAAGCCTTTTTTGGAAGCATTGATTAAGATTTCTGACTTTTTCATCACATGTCAGCCCAAGTGTCAGAAAAGCGCTGGAAACAGGGAGATAAGCCTTTTTTGGAAGAAATGGTCAAATTGTTGAATTTTTCATCACACATCATCCCAAATGTCACTAAACAGCTGGAAACGGGGAGATAAGTCGTTTTTGGAAGCAATGGTTAACATTTTGACTTTTTCATCACATATCAGCTCCAGTTTCAGAAAAGCGCTGGAAACAGGGAGATATGCCTTTTTTTGGAAGAAATGGTTAAATTCTTGAATTTTTCATCACACATCATCCCAAATGTCACTAAACAGCTGGAAACGGGGAGATAAGCCTTTTTTGGAAGCATTGATTAAGATTTCTGACTTTTTCATCACATGTCAGCCCAAGTGTCAAAAAAGCGCTGGAAACAGGGAGATAAGCCTTTTTTGGAAGAAATGGTTAAATTCTTGAATTCTTCATCACACATCATCCCAAATGTCACTAAACAGCTGGGAACGGGGAGATAAGCCTTTTTTGGAAGCATTGATTAAGATTTCTGACTTTTTCATCACATGTCAGCCCAAGTGTCAGAAAAGCGCTGGAAACAGGGAGATAAGCCTTTTTTGGAAGAAATGGTCAAATTCTTGAATTTTTCATCAAACATCATCCCAAATGTCACTAAACAGCTGGAAACGGGGAGATAAGCCGTTTTTGGAAGCAATGGTTAACATTTTGAATTTTTCATCACATATCAGCTCCAGTGTCAGAAAAGCGCTGGAAACAGGGAGATATGCCTTTATTTGGAAGAAATGGTCAAATTCTTGAATTTTTCATCAAACATCATCCCAAATGTCACTAAACAGCTGGAAACGGGGAGATAAGCCGTTTTTGGAAGCAATGGTTAACATTTTGAATTTTTCATCACATATCAGCTCCAGTGTCAGAAAAGCGCTGGAAACAGGGAGATATGCCTTTTTTTGGAAGAAATGGTCAAATTCTTGAATTTTTCATCACACATCATCCCAAATGTCACTAAACAGCTGGAAACGGGGAGATAAGCCGTTTTTGGAAGCAATGGTTAACATTTTGAATTTTTCATCACATATCAGCTCCAGTGTCAGAAAAGCGCTGGAAACAGGGAGATAAGCCTTTTTTGGAAGAAATGGTCAAATTGTTGAATTTTTCATCACACATCATCCCAAATGTCACTAAACAGCTGGAAACGGGGAGATAAGTCGTTTTTGGAAGCATTGATTAAGATTTCTGACTTTTTCATCACATGTCAGCCCAAGTGTCAGAAAAGCGCTGGAAACAGGGAGATAAGCCTTTTTTGGAAGAAATGGTTAAATTCTTGAATTCTTCATCACACATCATCCCAAATGTCACTAAACAGCTGAAAATGGGGAGATAAGCCTTTTTTGGAAGCATTGATTAAGATTTCTGACTTTTTCATCACATGTCAGCCCAAGTGTCAGAAAAGCGCTGGAAACAGGGAGATAAGCCTTTTTTGGAAGCATTGATTAAGATTTCTGACTTTTTCATCACATGTCAGCCCAAGTGTCAGAAAAGCGCTGGAAACAGGGAGATAAGCCTTTTTTGGAAGAAATGGTCAAATTCTTGAATTTTTCATCACACATCATCCCAAATGTCACTAAACAGCTGGAAACGGGGAGATAAGCCGTTTTTGGAAGCAATGGTTAACATTTTGACTTTTTCATCACATATCAGCTCCAGTGTCAGAAAAGCGCTGGAAACAGGGAGATATGCCTTTTTTTGGAAGAAATGGTTAAATTCTTGAATTTTTCATCACACATCATCCCAAATGTCACTAAACAGCTGGAAACGGGGAGATAAGCCTTTTTTGGAAGCATTGATTAAGATTTCTGACTTTTTCATCACATGTCAGCCCAAGTGTCAGAAAAGCGCTGGAAACAGGGAGATAAGCCTTTTTTGGAAGAAATGGTCAAATTGTTGAATTTTTCATCACACATCATCCCAAATGTCACTAAACAGCTGGAAACGGGGAGATAAGTCGTTTTTGGAAGCAATGGTTAACATTTTGACTTTTTCATCACATATCAGCTCCAGTTTCAGAAAAGCGCTGGAAACAGGGAGATATGCCTTTTTTTTGGAAGAAATGGTTAAATTCTTGAATTTTTCATCACACATCATCCCAAATGTCACTAAACAGCTGGAAACGGGGAGATAAGCCTTTTTTGGAAGCATTGATTAAGATTTCTGACTTTTTCATCACATGTCAGCCCAAGTGTCAAAAAAGCGCTGGAAACAGGGAGATAAGCCTTTTTTGGAAGAAATGGTCAAATTCTTGAATTTTTCATCACACATCATCCCAAATTTCACTAAACAGCTGGAAACGGGGAGATAAGCCGTTTTTGGAAGCAATGGTTAACATTTTGACTTTTTCATCACATGTCAGCTCCAGTGTCAGAAAAGCGCTGGAAACAGGGAGATATGCCTTTTTTTGGAAGAAATGGTTAAATTCTTGAATTTTTCATCACACATCATCCCAAATGTCACTAAACAGCTGGAAACGGGGAGATAAGCCTTTTTTGGAAGCATTGATTAAGATTTCTGACTTTTTCATCACATGTCAGCCCAAGTGTCAGAAAAGCGCTGGAAACAGGGAGATAAGCCTTTTTTGGAAGAAATGGTCAAATTCTTGAATTTTTCATCACACATCATCCCAAATGTCACTAAACAGCTGGAAACGGGGAGATAAGCCGTTTTTGGAAGCAATGGTTAAGATTTCTGACTTTTTCATCACATGTCAGCCCAAGTGTCAGAAAAGCGCTGGAAACAGGGAGATAAGCCTTTTTTGGAAGAAATGGTTAAATTCTTGAATTTTTCATCACACATCATCCCAAATGTCACTAAACAGCTGGAAACGGGGAGATAAGCGTTTTTTGGAAGCATTGATTAAGATTTCTGACTTTTCATCACATGTCAGCCCAAGTGTCAGAAAAGCGCTGGAAACAGGGAGATAAGCCTTTTTTGGAAGAAATGGTCAAATTCTTGAATTTTTCATCACACATCATCCCAAATGTCACTAAACAGCTGGAAACGGGGAGATAAGCCGTTTTTGGAAGCAATGGTTAACATTTTGACTTTTTCATCACATATCAGCTCCAGTGTCAGAAAAGCGCTGGAAACAGGGAGATATTCCTTTTTTTGGAAGAAATGGTTAAATTCTTTAATTTTTCATCACACATCATCCCAAATGTCACTAAACAGCTGGAAACGGGGAGATAAGCCTTTTTTGGAAGCATTGATTAAGATTTCTGACTTTTTCATCACATGTCAGCCCAAGTGTCAGAAAAGCGCTGGAAACAGGGAGATAAGCCTTTTTTGGAAGAAATGGTTAAATTCTTCAATTTTTCATCACACATCATCCCAAATGTCACTAAACAGCTGGAAATGGGGAGATAAGCCTTTTTTGGAAGCATTGATTAAGATTTCTGACTTTTTCATCACATGTCAGCCCAAGTGTCAGAAAAGCGCTGGAAACAGGGAGATAAGCCTTTTTTGGAAGAAATGGTCAAATTCTTGAATTTTTCATCAAACATCATCCCAAATGTCACTAAACAGCTGGAAACGGGGAGATAAGCCGTTTTTGGAAGCAATGGTTAACATTTTGAATTTTTCATCACATATCAGCTCCAGTGTCAGAAAAGCGCTGGAAACAGGGAGATATGCCTTTTTTTGGAAGAAATGGTTAAATTCTTGAATTTTTCATCACACATCATCCCAAATGTCACTAAACAGCTGGAAACGGGGAGATAAGCCTTTTTTGGAAGCATTGATTAAGATTTCTGACTTTTTCATCACATGTCAGCCCAAGTGTCAGAAAAGCGCTGGAAACAGGGAGATATGCCTTTTTTTGGAAGAAATGGTTAAATTCTTGAATTTTTCATCACACATCATCCCAAATGTCACTAAACAGCTGGAAACGGGGAGACAAGCCTTTTTTGGAAGCATTGATTAAGATTTCTGACTTTTTCATCACATGTCAGCCCAAGTGTCAGAAAAGCGCTGGAAACAGGGAGATAAGCCTTTTTTGGAAGAAATGGTCAAATTGTTGAATTTTTCATCACACATCATCCCAAATGTCACTAAACAGCTGGAAACGGGGAGATAAGTCGTTTTTGGAAGCAATGGTTAACATTTTGACTTTTTCATCACATATCAGCTCCAGTTTCAGAAAAGCGCTGGAAACAGGGAGATATGCCTTTTTTTGGAAGAAATGGTTAAATTCTTGAATTTTTCATCACACATCATCCCAAATGTCACTAAACAGCTGGAAACGGGGAGATAAGCCTTTTTTGGAAGCATTGATTAAGATTTCTGACTTTTTCATCACATGTCAGCCCAAGTGTCAAAAAAGCGCTGGAAACAGGGAGATAAGCCTTTTTTGGAAGAAATGGTTAAATTCTTGAATTCTTCATCACACATCATCCCAAATGTCACTAAACAGCTGGAAACGGGGAGATAAGCCTTTTTTGGAAGCATTGATTAAGATTTCTGACTTTTTCATCACATGTCAGCCCAAGTGTCAGAAAAGCGCTGGAAACAGGGAGATAAGCCTTTTTTGGAAGAAATGGTTAAATTCTTCAATTTTTCATCACACATCATCCCAAATGTCACTAAACAGCTGGAAATGGGGAGATAAGCCTTTTTTGGAAGCATTGATTAAGATTTCTGACTTTTTCATCACATGTCAGCCCAAGTGTCAGAAAAGCGCTGGAAACAGGGAGATAAGCCTTTTTTGGAAGAAATGGTGAAATTCTTGAATTTTTCATCAAACATCATCCCAAATGTCACTAAACAGCTGGAAACGGGGAGATAAGCCGTTTTTGGAAGCAATGGTTAACATTTTGAATTTTTCATCACATATCAGCTCCAGTGTCAGAAAAGCGCTGGAAACAGGGAGATATGCCTTTTTTTGGAAGAAATGGTCAAATTCTTGAATTTTTCATCAAACATCATCCCAAATGTCACTAAACAGCTGGAAACGGGGAGATAAGCCGTTTTTGGAAGCAATGGTTAACATTTTGAATTTTTCATCACATATCAGCTCCAGTGTCAGAAAAGCGCTGGAAACAGGGAGATATGCCTTTTTTTGGAAGAAATGGTCAAATTCTTGAATTTTTCATCACACATCATCCCAAATGTCACTAAACAGCTGGAAACGGGGAGATAAGCCTTTTTTGGAAGCATTGATTAAGATTTCTGACTTTTTCATCACATGTCAGCCCAAGTATCAGAAAAGCGCTGGAAACAGGGAGATAGGCCTTTTTTTGGAAGAAATGGTTAAATTCTTGAATTTTTCATCACACATCATCCCAAATGTCACTAAACAGCTGGAAACGGGGAGATAAGCCTTTTTTGGAAGCATTGATTAAGATTTCTGACTTTTTCATCACATGTCAGCCCAAGTGTCAGAAAAGCGCTGGAAACAGGGAGATAAGCCTTTTTTGGAAGAAATGGTTAAATTCTTGAATTTTTCATCACACATCATCCCAAAGGTCACTAAACAGCTGGAAACGGGGAGATAAGCCTTTTTTGGAAGCATTGATTAAGATTTCTGACTTTTTCATCACATGTCAGCCCAAGTGTCAGAAAAGCGCTGGAAACAGGGAGATAAGCCTTTTTTGGAAGAAATGGTCAAATTCTTGAATTTTTCATCACACATCATCCCAAATGTCACTAAACAGCTGGAAACGGGGAGATAAGCCGTTTTTGGAAGCAATGGTTAACATTTTGACTTTTTCATCACATATCAGCTCCAGTGTCAGAAAAGCGCTGGAAACAGGGAGATATGCCTTTTTTTGGAAGAAATGGTTAAATTCTTGAATTTTTCATCACACTTCATCCCAAATGTCACTAAACAGCTGGAAACGGGGAGATAAGCCGTTTTTGGAAGCATTGATTAAGATTTCTGACTTTTTCATCACATGTCAGCCCAAGTGTCAGAAAAGCGCTGGAAACAGGGAGATAAGCCTTTTTTGGAAGAAATGGTCAAATTCTTGAATTTTTCATCACACATCATCCCAAATGTCACTAAACAGCTGGAAACGGGGAGATAAGCCGTTTTTGGAAGCAATGGTTAACATTTTGACTTTTTCATCACATATCAGCTCCAGTGTCAGAAAAGCGCTGGAAACAGGGAGATATGCCTTTTTTTGGAAGAAATGGTTAAATTCTTGAATTTTGCATTACACATCATCCCAAATGTCACTAAACAGCTGGAAACGGGGAGATAAGCCTTTTTTGGAAGCATTGATTAAGATTTCTGACTTTTTCATCACATGTCAGCCCAAGTGTCAGAAAAGCGCTGGAAACAGGGAGATAAGCCTTTTTTGGAAGAAATGGTCAAATTCTTGAATTTTTCATCACACATCATCCCAAATGTCACTAAACAGCTGGAAACGGGGAGATAAGCCGTTTTTGGAAGCAATGGTTAACATTTTGACTTTTTCATCACATATCAGCTCCAGTGTCAGAAAAGCGCTGGAAACAGGGAGATATGCCTTTTTTTGGAAGAAATGGTTAAATTCTTGAATTTTTCATCACACATCATCCCAAATGTCACTAAACAGCTGGAAACGGGGAGATAAGCCTTTTTTGGAAGCATTGATTAAGATTTCTGACTTTTTCATCACATGTCAGCCCAAGTGTCAGAAAAGCGCTGGAAACAGGGAGATAAGCCTTTTTTGGAAGAAATGGTCAAATTCTTGAATTTTTCATCACACATCATCCCAAATGTCACTAAACAGCTGGAAACGGGGAGATAAGCCGTTTTTGGAAGCAATGGTTAAGATTTCTGACTTTTTCATCACATGTCAGCCCAAGTGTCAGAAAAGCGCTGGAAACAGGGAGATAAGCCTTTTTTGGAAGAAATGGTTAAATTCTTGAATTTTTCATCACACATCATCCCAAATGTCACTAAACAGCTGGAAACGGGGAGATAAGCGTTTTTTGGAAGCATTGATTAAGATTTCTGACTTTTCATCACATGTCAGCCCAAGTGTCAGAAAAGCGCTGGAAACAGGGAGATAAGCCTTTTTTGGAAGAAATGGTCAAATTCTTGAATTTTTCATCACACATCATCCCAAATGTCACTAAACAGCTGGAAACGGGGAGATAAGCCGTTTTTGGAAGCAATGGTTAACATTTTGACTTTTTCATCACATATCAGCTCCAGTGTCAGAAAAGCGCTGGAAACAGGGAGATATGCCTTTTTTTGGAAGAAATGGTTAAATTCTTGAATTTTTCATCACACATCATCCCAAATGTCACTAAACAGCTGGAAACGGGGAGATAAGCCTTTTTTGGAAGCATTGATTAAGATTTCTGACTTTTTCATCACATGTCAGCCCAAGTGTCAGAAAAGCGCTGGAAACAGGGAGATAAGCCTTTTTTGGAAGAAATGGTTAAATTCTTCAATTTTTCATCACACATCATCCCAAATGTCACTAAACAGCTGGAAATGGGGAGATAAGCCTTTTTTGGAAGCATTGATTAAGATTTCTGACTTTTTCATCACATGTCAGCCCAAGTGTCAGAAAAGCGCTGGAAACAGGGAGATAAGCCTTTTTTGGAAGAAATGGTCAAATTCTTGAATTTTTCATCAAACATCATCCCAAATGTCACTAAACAGCTGGAAACGGGGAGATAAGCCGTTTTTGGAAGCAATGGTTAACATTTTGACTTTTTCATCACATATCAGCTCCAGTGTCAGAAAAGCGCTGGAAACAGGGAGATATGCCTTTTTTTGGAAGAAATGGTTAAATTCTTGAATTTTTCATCACACATCATCCCAAATGTCACTAAACAGCTGGAAACGGGGAGATAAGCCTTTTTTGGAAGCATTGATTAAGATTTCTGACTTTTTCATCACATGTCAGCCCAAGTGTCAGAAAAGCGCTGGAAACAGGGAGATAAGCCTTTTTTGGAAGAAATGGTTAAATTCATCAATTTTTCATCACACATCATCCCAAATGTCACTAAACAGCTGGAAATGGGGAGATAAGCCTTTTTTGGAAGCATTGATTAAGATTTCTGACTTTTTCATCACATGTCAGCCCAAGTGTCAGAAAAGCGCTGGAAACAGGGAGATAAGCCTTTTTTGGAAGAAATGGTCAAATTCTTGAATTTTTCATCAAACATCATCCCAAATGTCACTAAACAGCTGGAAACGGGGAGATAAGCCGTTTTTGGAAGCAATGGTTAACATTTTGAATTTTTCATCACATATCAGCTCCAGTGTCAGAAAAGCGCTGGAAACAGGGAGATATGCCTTTTTTTGGAAGAAATGGTTAAATTCTTGAATTTTTCATCACACATCATCCCAAATGTCACTAAACAGCTGGAAACGGGGAGATAAGCCTTTTTTGGAAGCATTGATTAAGATTTCTGACTTTTTCATCACATGTCAGCCCAAGTGTCAGAAAAGCGCTGGAAACAGGGAGATATGCCTTTTTTTGGAAGAAATGGTTAAATTCTTGAATTTTTCATCACACATCATCCCAAATGTCACTAAACAGCTGGAAACGGGGAGATAAGCCTTTTTTGGAAGCATTGATTAAGATTTCTGACTTTTTCATCACATGTCAGCCCAAGTGTCAGAAAAGCGCTGGAAACAGGGAGATAAGCCTTTTTGGGAAGAAATGGTCAAATTGTTGAATTTTTCATCACACATCATCCCAAATGTCACTAAACAGCTGGAAACGGGGAGATAAGTCGTTTTTGGAAGCAATGGTTAACATTTTGACTTTTTCATCACATATCAGCTCCAGTTTCAGAAAAGCGCTGGAAACAGGGAGATATGCCTTTTTTTGGAAGAAATGGTTAAATTCTTGAATTTTTCATCACACATCATCCCAAATGTCACTAAACAGCTGGAAACGGGGAGATAAGCCTTTTTTGGAAGCATTGATTAAGATTTCTGACTTTTTCATCACATGTCAGCCCAAGTGTCAAAAAAGCGCTGGAAACAGGGAGATAAGCCTTTTTTGGAAGAAATGGTTAAATTCTTGAATTCTTCATCACACATCATCCCAAATGTCACTAAACAGCTGGAAACGGGGAGATAAGCCTTTTTTGGAAGCATTGATTAAGATTTCTGACTTTTTCATCACATGTCAGCCCAAGTGTCAGAAAAGCGCTGGAAACAGGGAGATAAGCCTTTTTTGGAAGAAATGGTCAAATTCTTGAATTTTTCATCAAACATCATCCCAAATGTCACTAAACAGCTGGAAACGGGGAGATAAGCCGTTTTTGGAAGCAATGGTTAACATTTTGAATTTTTCATCACATATCAGCTCCAGTGTCAGAAAAGCGCTGGAAACAGGGAGATATGCCTTTATTTGGAAGAAATGGTCAAATTCTTGAATTTTTCATCAAACATCATCCCAAATGTCACTAAACAGCTGGAAACGGGGAGATAAGCCGTTTTTGGAAGCAATGGTTAACATTTTGAATTTTTCATCACATATCAGCTCCAGTGTCAGAAAAGCGCTGGAAACAGGGAGATATGCCTTTTTTTGGAAGAAATGGTCAAATTCTTGAATTTTTCATCACACATCATCCCAAATGTCACTAAACAGCTGGAAACGGGGAGATAAGCCGTTTTTGGAAGCAATGGTTAACATTTTGAATTTTTCATCACATATCAGCTCCAGTGTCAGAAAAGCGCTGGAAACAGGGAGATAAGCCTTTTTTGGAAGAAATGGTCAAATTGTTGAATTTTTCATCACACATCATCCCAAATGTCACTAAACAGCTGGAAACGGGGAGATAAGTCGTTTTTGGAAGCATTGATTAAGATTTCTGACTTTTTCATCACATGTCAGCCCAAGTGTCAGAAAAGCGCTGGAAACAGGGAGATAAGCCTTTTTTGGAAGAAATGGTTAAATTCTTGAATTCTTCATCACACATCATCCCAAATGTCACTAAACAGCTGAAAATGGGGAGATAAGCCTTTTTTGGAAGCATTGATTAAGATTTCTGACTTTTTCATCACATGTCAGCCCAAGTGTCAGAAAAGCGCTGGAAACAGGGAGATAAGCCTTTTTTGGAAGCATTGATTAAGATTTCTGACTTTTTCATCACATGTCAGCCCAAGTGTCAGAAAAGCGCTGGAAACAGGGAGATAAGCCTTTTTTGGAAGAAATGGTCAAATTCTTGAATTTTTCATCACACATCATCCCAAATGTCACTAAACAGCTGGAAACGGGGAGATAAGCCGTTTTTGGAAGCAATGGTTAACATTTTGACTTTTTCATCACATATCAGCTCCAGTGTCAGAAAAGCGCTGGAAACAGGGAGATATGCCTTTTTTTGGAAGAAATGGTTAAATTCTTGAATTTTTCATCACACATCATCCCAAATGTCACTAAACAGCTGGAAACGGGGAGATAAGCCTTTTTTGGAAGCATTGATTAAGATTTCTGACTTTTTCATCACATGTCAGCCCAAGTGTCAGAAAAGCGCTGGAAACAGGGAGATAAGCCTTTTTTGGAAGAAATGGTCAAATTGTTGAATTTTTCATCACACATCATCCCAAATGTCACTAAACAGCTGGAAACGGGGAGATAAGTCGTTTTTGGAAGCAATGGTTAACATTTTGACTTTTTCATCACATATCAGCTCCAGTTTCAGAAAAGCGCTGGAAACAGGGAGATATGCCTTTTTTTGGAAGAAATGGTTAAATTCTTGAATTTTTCATCACACATCATCCCAAATGTCACTAAACAGCTGGAAACGGGGAGATAAGCCTTTTTTGGAAGCATTGATTAAGATTTCTGACTTTTTCATCACATGTCAGCCCAAGTGTCAAAAAAGCGCTGGAAACAGGGAGATAAGCCTTTTTTGGAAGAAATGGTCAAATTCTTGAATTTTTCATCACACATCATCCCAAATTTCACTAAACAGCTGGAAACGGGGAGATAAGCCGTTTTTGGAAGCAATGGTTAACATTTTGACTTTTTCATCACATATCAGCTCCAGTGTCAGAAAAGCGCTGGAAACAGGGAGATATGCCTTTTTTTGGAAGAAATGGTTAAATTCTTGAATTTTTCATCACACATCATCCCAAATGTCACTAAACAGCTGGAAACGGGGAGATAAGCCTTTTTTGGAAGCATTGATTAAGATTTCTGACTTTTTCATCACATGTCAGCCCAAGTGTCAGAAAAGCGCTGGAAACAGGGAGATAAGCCTTTTTTGGAAGAAATGGTCAAATTCTTGAATTTTTCATCAAACATCATCCCAAATGTCACTAAACAGCTGGAAACGGGGAGATAAGCCGTTTTTGGATGCAATGGTTAACATTTTGAATTTTTCATCACATATCAGTTCCAGTGTCAGAAAAGCGCTGGAAACAGGGAGATATGCCTTTTTTTGGAAGAAATGGTCAAATTCTTGAATTTTTCATCAAACATCATCCCAAATGTCACTAAACAGCTGGAAACGGGGAGATAAGCCGTTTTTGGAAGCAATGGTTAACATTTTGAATTTTTCATCACATATCAGCTCCAGTGTCAGAAAAGCGCTGGAAACAGGGAGATATGCCTTTTTTTGGAAGAAATGGTCAAATTCTTGAATTTTTCATCACACATCATCCCAAATGTCACTAAACAGCTGGAAACGGGGAGATAAGCCTTTTTTGGAAGCATTGATTAAGATTTCTGACTTTTTCATCACATGTCAGCCCAAGTATCAGAAAAGCGCTGGAAACAGGGAGATATGCCTTTTTTTGGAAGAAATGGTTAAATTCTTGAATTTTTCATCACACATCATCCCAAATGTCACTAAACAGCTGGAAACGGGGAGATAAGCCTTTTTTGGAAGCATTGATTAAGATTTCTGACTTTTTCATCACATGTCAGCCCAAGTGTCAGAAAAGCGCTGGAAACAGGGAGATAAGCCTTTTTTGGAAGAAATGGTTAAATTCTTGAATTTTTCATCACACATCATCCCAAAGGTCACTAAACAGCTGGAAACGGGGAGATAAGCCTTTTTTGGAAGCATTGATTAAGATTTCTGACTTTTTCATCACATGTCAGCCCAAGTGTCAGAAAAGCGCTGGAAACAGGGAGATAAGCCTTTTTTGGAAGAAATGGTCAAATTCTTGAATTTTTCATCACACATCATCCCAAATGTCACTAAACAGCTGGAAACGGGGAGATAAGCCGTTTTTGGAAGCAATGGTTAACATTTTGACTTTTTCATCACATATCAGCTCCAGTGTCAGAAAAGCGCTGGAAACAGGGAGATATGCCTTTTTTTGGAAGAAATGGTTAAATTCTTGAATTTTTCATCACACTTCATCCCAAATGTCACTAAACAGCTGGAAACGGGGAGATAAGCCGTTTTTGGAAGCATTGATTAAGATTTCTGACTTTTTCATCACATGTCAGCCCAAGTGTCAGAAAAGCGCTGGAAACAGGGAGATAAGCCTTTTTTGGAAGAAATGGTCAAATTCTTGAATTTTTCATCACACATCATCCCAAATGTCACTAAACAGCTGGAAACGGGGAGATAAGCCAATTTTGGAAGCAATGGTTAACATTTTGACTTTTTCATCACATATCAGCTCCAGTGTCAGAAAAGCGCTGGAAACAGGGAGATATGCCTTTTTTTGGAAGAAATGGTTAAATTCTTGAATTTTGCATTACACATCATCCCAAATGTCACTAAACAGCTGGAAACGGGGAGATAAGCCTTTTTTGGAAGCATTGATTAAGATTTCTGACTTTTTCATCACATGTCAGCCCAAGTGTCAGAAAAGCGCTGGAAACAGGGAGATAAGCCTTTTTTGGAAGAAATGGTCAAATTCTTGAATTTTTCATCACACATCATCCCAAATGTCACTAAACAGCTGGAAACGGGGAGATAAGCCGTTTTTGGAAGCAATGGTTAACATTTTGACTTTTTCATCACATATCAGCTCCAGTGTCAGAAAAGCGCTGGAAACAGGGAGATATGCCTTTTTTTGGAAGAAATGGTTAAATTCTTGAATTTTTCATCACACATCATCCCAAATGTCACTAAACAGCTGGAAACGGGGAGATAAGCCTTTTTTGGAAGCATTGATTAAGATTTCTGACTTTTTCATCACATGTCAGCCCAAGTGTCAGAAAAGCGCTGGAAACAGGGAGATAAGCCTTTTTTGGAAGAAATGGTCAAATTGTTGAATTTTTCATCACACATCATCCCAAATGTCACTAAACAGCTGGAAACGGGGAGATAAGTCGTTTTTGGAAGCAATGGTTAACATTTTGACTTTTTCATCACATATCAGCTCCAGTTTCAGAAAAGCGCTGGAAACAGGGAGATATGCCTTTTTTTGGAAGAAATGGTTAAATTCTTGAATTTTTCATCACACATCATCCCAAATGTCACTAAACAGCTGGAAACGGGGAGATAAGCCTTTTTTGGAAGCATTGATTAAGATTTCTGACTTTTTCATCACATGTCAGCCCAAGTGTCAAAAAAGCGCTGGAAACAGGGAGATAAGCCTTTTTTGGAAGAAATGGTCAAATTCTTGAATTTTTCATCACACATCATCCCAAATTTCACTAAACAGCTGGAAACGGGGAGATAAGCCGTTTTTGGAAGCAATGGTTAACATTTTGACTTTTTCATCACATATCAGCTCCAGTGTCAGAAAAGCGCTGGAAACAGGGAGATATGCCTTTTTTTGGAAGAAATGGTTAAATTCTTGAATTTTTCATCACACATCATCCCAAATGTCACTAAACAGCTGGAAACGGGGAGATAAGCCTTTTTTGGAAGCATTGATTAAGATTTCTGACTTTTTCATCACATGTCAGCCCAAGTGTCAGAAAAGCGCTGGAAACAGGGAGATAAGCCTTTTTTGGAAGAAATGGTCAAATTCTTGAATTTTTCATCAAACATCATCCCAAATGTCACTAAACAGCTGGAAACGGGGAGATAAGCCGTTTTTGGATGCAATGGTTAACATTTTGAATTTTTCATCACATATCAGCTCCAGTGTCAGAAAAGCGCTGGAAACAGGGAGATATGCCTTTTTTTGGAAGAAATGGTCAAATTCTTGAATTTTTCATCAAACATCATCCCAAATGTCACTAAACAGCTGGAAACGGGGAGATAAGCCGTTTTTGGAAGCAATGGTTAACATTTTGAATTTTTCATCACATATCAGCTCCAGTGTCAGAAAAGCGCTGGAAACAGGGAGATATGCCTTTTTTTGGAAGAAATGGTCAAATTCTTGAATTTTTCATCACACATCATCCCAAATGTCACTAAACAGCTGGAAACGGGGAGATAAGCCTTTTTTGGAAGCATTGATTAAGATTTCTGACTTTTTCATCACATGTCAGCCCAAGTGTCAGAAAAGCGCTGGAAACAGGGAGATATGCCTTTTTTTGGAAGAAATGGTTAAATTCTTGAATTTTTCATCACACATCATCCCAAATGTCACTAAACAGCTGGAAACGGGGAGATAAGCCTTTTTTGGAAGCATTGATTAAGATTTCTGACTTTTTCATCACATGTCAGCCCAAGTGTCAGAAAAGCGCTGGAAACAGGGAGATAAGCCTTTTTTGGAAGAAATGGTCAAATTGTTGAATTTTTCATCACACATCATCCCAAATGTCACTAAACAGCTGGAAACGGGGAGATAAGTCGTTTTTGGAAGCAATGGTTAACATTTTGACTTTTTCATCACATATCAGCTCCAGTTTCAGAAAAGCGCTGGAAACAGGGAGATATGCCTTTTTTTGGAAGAAATGGTTAAATTCTTGAATTTTTCATCACACATCATCCCAAATGTCACTAAACAGCTGGAAACGGGGAGATAAGCCTTTTTTGGAAGCATTGATTAAGATTTCTGACTTTTTCATCACATGTCAGCCCAAGTGTCAAAAAAGCGCTGGAAACAGGGAGATAAGCCTTTTTTGGAAGAAATGGTTAAATTCTTGAATTCTTCATCACACATCATCCCAAATGTCACTAAACAGCTGGAAACGGGGAGATAAGCCTTTTTTGGAAGCATTGATTAAGATTTCTGACTTTTTCATCACATGTCAGCCCAAGTGTCAGAAAAGCGCTGGAAACAGGGAGATAAGCCTTTTTTGGAAGAAATGGTTAAATTCTTCAATTTTTCATCACACATCATCCCAAATGTCACTAAACAGCTGGAAATGGGGAGATAAGCCTTTTTTGGAAGCATTGATTAAGATTTCTGACTTTTTCATCACATGTCAGCCCAAGTGTCAGAAAAGCGCTGGAAACAGGGAGATAAGCCTTTTTTGGAAGAAATGGTGAAATTCTTGAATTTTTCATCAAACATCATCCCAAATGTCACTAAACAGCTGGAAACGGGGAGATAAGCCGTTTTTGGAAGCAATGGTTAACATTTTGAATTTTTCATCACATATCAGCTCCAGTGTCAGAAAAGCGCTGGAAACAGGGAGATATGCCTTTTTTTGGAAGAAATGGTCAAATTCTTGAATTTTTCATCAAACATCATCCCAAATGTCACTAAACAGCTGGAAACGGGGAGATAAGCCGTTTTTGGAAGCAATGGTTAACATTTTGAATTTTTCATCACATATCAGCTCCAGTGTCAGAAAAGCGCTGGAAACAGGGAGATATGCCTTTTTTTGGAAGAAATGGTCAAATTCTTGAATTTTTCATCACACATCATCCCAAATGTCACTAAACAGCTGGAAACGGGGAGATAAGCCTTTTTTGGAAGCATTGATTAAGATTTCTGACTTTTTCATCACATGTCAGCCCAAGTATCAGAAAAGCGCTGGAAACAGGGAGATAGGCCTTTTTTTGGAAGAAATGGTTAAATTCTTGAATTTTTCATCACACATCATCCCAAATGTCACTAAACAGCTGGAAACGGGGAGATAAGCCTTTTTTGGAAGCATTGATTAAGATTTCTGACTTTTTCATCACATGTCAGCCCAAGTGTCAGAAAAGCGCTGGAAACAGGGAGATAAGCCTTTTTTGGAAGAAATGGTTAAATTCTTGAATTTTTCATCACACATCATCCCAAAGGTCACTAAACAGCTGGAAACGGGGAGATAAGCCTTTTTTGGAAGCATTGATTAAGATTTCTGACTTTTTCATCACATGTCAGCCCAAGTGTCAGAAAAGCGCTGGAAACAGGGAGATAAGCCTTTTTTGGAAGAAATGGTCAAATTCTTGAATTTTTCATCACACATCATCCCAAATGTCACTAAACAGCTGGAAACGGGGAGATAAGCCGTTTTTGGAAGCAATGGTTAACATTTTGACTTTTTCATCACATATCAGCTCCAGTGTCAGAAAAGCGCTGGAAACAGGGAGATATGCCTTTTTTTGGAAGAAATGGTTAAATTCTTGAATTTTTCATCACACTTCATCCCAAATGTCACTAAACAGCTGGAAACGGGGAGATAAGCCGTTTTTGGAAGCATTGATTAAGATTTCTGACTTTTTCATCACATGTCAGCCCAAGTGTCAGAAAAGCGCTGGAAACAGGGAGATAAGCCTTTTTTGGAAGAAATGGTCAAATTCTTGAATTTTTCATCACACATCATCCCAAATGTCACTAAACAGCTGGAAACGGGGAGATAAGCCGTTTTTGGAAGCAATGGTTAACATTTTGACTTTTTCATCACATATCAGCTCCAGTGTCAGAAAAGCGCTGGAAACAGGGAGATATGCCTTTTTTTGGAAGAAATGGTTAAATTCTTGAATTTTGCATTACACATCATCCCAAATGTCACTAAACAGCTGGAAACGGGGAGATAAGCCTTTTTTGGAAGCATTGATTAAGATTTCTGACTTTTTCATCACATGTCAGCCCAAGTGTCAGAAAAGCGCTGGAAACAGGGAGATAAGCCTTTTTTGGAAGAAATGGTCAAATTCTTGAATTTTTCATCACACATCATCCCAAATGTCACTAAACAGCTGGAAACGGGGAGATAAGCCGTTTTTGGAAGCAATGGTTAACATTTTGACTTTTTCATCACATATCAGCTCCAGTGTCAGAAAAGCGCTGGAAACAGGGAGATATGCCTTTTTTTGGAAGAAATGGTTAAATTCTTGAATTTTTCATCACACATCATCCCAAATGTCACTAAACAGCTGGAAACGGGGAGATAAGCCTTTTTTGGAAGCATTGATTAAGATTTCTGACTTTTTCATCACATGTCAGCCCAAGTGTCAGAAAAGCGCTGGAAACAGGGAGATAAGCCTTTTTTGGAAGAAATGGTCAAATTCTTGAATTTTTCATCACACATCATCCCAAATGTCACTAAACAGCTGGAAACGGGGAGATAAGCCGTTTTTGGAAGCAATGGTTAAGATTTCTGACTTTTTCATCACATGTCAGCCCAAGTGTCAGAAAAGCGCTGGAAACAGGGAGATAAGCCTTTTTTGGAAGAAATGGTTAAATTCTTGAATTTTTCATCACACATCATCCCAAATGTCACTAAACAGCTGGAAACGGGGAGATAAGCGTTTTTTGGAAGCATTGATTAAGATTTCTGACTTTTCATCACATGTCAGCCCAAGTGTCAGAAAAGCGCTGGAAACAGGGAGATAAGCCTTTTTTGGAAGAAATGGTCAAATTCTTGAATTTTTCATCACACATCATCCCAAATGTCACTAAACAGCTGGAAACGGGGAGATAAGCCGTTTTTGGAAGCAATGGTTAACATTTTGACTTTTTCATCACATATCAGCTCCAGTGTCAGAAAAGCGCTGGAAACAGGGAGATATGCCTTTTTTTGGAAGAAATGGTTAAATTCTTGAATTTTTCATCACACATCATCCCAAATGTCACTAAACAGCTGGAAACGGGGAGATAAGCCTTTTTTGGAAGCATTGATTAAGATTTCTGACTTTTTCATCACATGTCAGCCCAAGTGTCAGAAAAGCGCTGGAAACAGGGAGATAAGCCTTTTTTGGAAGAAATGGTTAAATTCTTCAATTTTTCATCACACATCATCCCAAATGTCACTAAACAGCTGGAAATGGGGAGATAAGCCTTTTTTGGAAGCATTGATTAAGATTTCTGACTTTTTCATCACATGTCAGCCCAAGTGTCAGAAAAGCGCTGGAAACAGGGAGATAAGCCTTTTTTGGAAGAAATGGTCAAATTCTTGAATTTTTCATCAAACATCATCCCAAATGTCACTAAACAGCTGGAAACGGGGAGATAAGCCGTTTTTGGAAGCAATGGTTAACATTTTGACTTTTTCATCACATATCAGCTCCAGTGTCAGAAAAGCGCTGGAAACAGGGAGATATGCCTTTTTTTGGAAGAAATGGTTAAATTCTTGAATTTTTCATCACACATCATCCCAAATGTCACTAAACAGCTGGAAACGGGGAGATAAGCCTTTTTTGGAAGCATTGATTAAGATTTCTGACTTTTTCATCACATGTCAGCCCAAGTGTCAGAAAAGCGCTGGAAACAGGGAGATAAGCCTTTTTTGGAAGAAATGGTTAAATTCATCAATTTTTCATCACACATCATCCCAAATGTCACTAAACAGCTGGAAATGGGGAGATAAGCCTTTTTTGGAAGCATTGATTAAGATTTCTGACTTTTTCATCACATGTCAGCCCAAGTGTCAGAAAAGCGCTGGAAACAGGGAGATAAGCCTTTTTTGGAAGAAATGGTCAAATTCTTGAATTTTTCATCAAACATCATCCCAAATGTCACTAAACAGCTGGAAACGGGGAGATAAGCCGTTTTTGGAAGCAATGGTTAACATTTTGAATTTTTCATCACATATCAGCTCCAGTGTCAGAAAAGCGCTGGAAACAGGGAGATATGCCTTTTTTTGGAAGAAATGGTTAAATTCTTGAATTTTTCATCACACATCATCCCAAATGTCACTAAACAGCTGGAAACGGGGAGATAAGCCTTTTTTGGAAGCATTGATTAAGATTTCTGACTTTTTCATCACATGTCAGCCCAAGTGTCAGAAAAGCGCTGGAAACAGGGAGATATGCCTTTTTTTGGAAGAAATGGTTAAATTCTTGAATTTTTCATCACACATCATCCCAAATGTCACTAAACAGCTGGAAACGGGGAGATAAGCCTTTTTTGGAAGCATTGATTAAGATTTCTGACTTTTTCATCACATGTCAGCCCAAGTGTCAGAAAAGCGCTGGAAACAGGGAGATAAGCCTTTTTTGGAAGAAATGGTCAAATTGTTGAATTTTTCATCACACATCATCCCAAATGTCACTAAACAGCTGGAAACGGGGAGATAAGTCGTTTTTGGAAGCAATGGTTAACATTTTGACTTTTTCATCACATATCAGCTCCAGTTTCAGAAAAGCGCTGGAAACAGGGAGATATGCCTTTTTTTGGAAGAAATGGTTAAATTCTTGAATTTTTCATCACACATCATCCCAAATGTCACTAAACAGCTGGAAACGGGGAGATAAGCCTTTTTTGGAAGCATTGATTAAGATTTCTGACTTTTTCATCACATGTCAGCCCAAGTGTCAAAAAAGCGCTGGAAACAGGGAGATAAGCCTTTTTTGGAAGAAATGGTTAAATTCTTGAATTCTTCATCACACATCATCCCAAATGTCACTAAACAGCTGGGAACGGGGAGATAAGCCTTTTTTGGAAGCATTGATTAAGATTTCTGACTTTTTCATCACATGTCAGCCCAAGTGTCAGAAAAGCGCTGGAAACAGGGAGATAAGCCTTTTTTGGAAGAAATGGTCAAATTCTTGAATTTTTCATCAAACATCATCCCAAATGTCACTAAACAGCTGGAAACGGGGAGATAAGCCGTTTTTGGAAGCAATGGTTAACATTTTGAATTTTTCATCACATATCAGCTCCAGTGTCAGAAAAGCGCTGGAAACAGGGAGATATGCCTTTATTTGGAAGAAATGGTCAAATTCTTGAATTTTTCATCAAACATCATCCCAAATGTCACTAAACAGCTGGAAACGGGGAGATAAGCCGTTTTTGGAAGCAATGGTTAACATTTTGAATTTTTCATCACATATCAGCTCCAGTGTCAGAAAAGCGCTGGAAACAGGGAGATATGCCTTTTTTTGGAAGAAATGGTCAAATTCTTGAATTTTTCATCACACATCATCCCAAATGTCACTAAACAGCTGGAAACGGGGAGATAAGCCGTTTTTGGAAGCAATGGTTAACATTTTGAATTTTTCATCACATATCAGCTCCAGTGTCAGAAAAGCGCTGGAAACAGGGAGATAAGCCTTTTTTGGAAGAAATGGTCAAATTGTTGAATTTTTCATCACACATCATCCCAAATGTCACTAAACAGCTGGAAACGGGGAGATAAGTCGTTTTTGGAAGCATTGATTAAGATTTCTGACTTTTTCATCACATGTCAGCCCAAGTGTCAGAAAAGCGCTGGAAACAGGGAGATAAGCCTTTTTTGGAAGAAATGGTTAAATTCTTGAATTCTTCATCACACATCATCCCAAATGTCACTAAACAGCTGAAAATGGGGAGATAAGCCTTTTTTGGAAGCATTGATTAAGATTTCTGACTTTTTCATCACATGTCAGCCCAAGTGTCAGAAAAGCGCTGGAAACAGGGAGATAAGCCTTTTTTGGAAGCATTGATTAAGATTTCTGACTTTTTCATCACATGTCAGCCCAAGTGTCAGAAAAGCGCTGGAAACAGGGAGATAAGCCTTTTTTGGAAGAAATGGTTAAATTCTTGAATTTTTCATCACACATCATCCCAAATGTCACTAAACAGCTGGAAACGGGGAGATAAGCCTTTTTTGGAAGCATTGATTAAGATTTCTGACTTTTTCATCACATGTCAGCCCAAGTGTCAGAAAAGCGCTGGAAACAGGGAGATAAGCCTTTTTTGGAAGAAATGGTCAAATTGTTGAATTTTTCATCACACATCATCCCAAATGTCACTAAACAGCTGGAAACGGGGAGATAAGTCGTTTTTGGAAGCAATGGTTAACATTTTGACTTTTTCATCACATATCAGCTCCAGTTTCAGAAAAGCGCTGGAAACAGGGAGATATGCCTTTTTTTGGAAGAAATGGTTAAATTCTTGAATTTTTCATCACACATCATCCCAAATGTCACTAAACAGCTGGAAACGGGGAGATAAGCCTTTTTTGGAAGCATTGATTAAGATTTCTGACTTTTTCATCACATGTCAGCCCAAGTGTCAAAAAAGCGCTGGAAACAGGGAGATAAGCCTTTTTTGGAAGAAATGGTCAAATTCTTGAATTTTTCATCACACATCATCCCAAATTTCACTAAACAGCTGGAAACGGGGAGATAAGCCGTTTTTGGAAGCAATGGTTAACATTTTGACTTTTTCATCACATATCAGCTCCAGTGTCAGAAAAGCGCTGGAAACAGGGAGATATGCCTTTTTTTGGAAGAAATGGTTAAATTCTTGAATTTTTCATCACACATCATCCCAAATGTCACTAAACAGCTGGAAACGGGGAGATAAGCCTTTTTTGGAAGCATTGATTAAGATTTCTGACTTTTTCATCACATGTCAGCCCAAGTGTCAGAAAAGCGCTGGAAACAGGGAGATAAGCCTTTTTTGGAAGAAATGGTCAAATTCTTGAATTTTTCATCACACATCATCCCAAATGTCACTAAACAGCTGGAAACGGGGAGATAAGCCGTTTTTGGAAGCAATGGTTAAGATTTCTGACTTTTTCATCACATGTCAGCCCAAGTGTCAGAAAAGCGCTGGAAACAGGGAGATAAGCCTTTTTTGGAAGAAATGGTCAAATTCTTGAATTTTTCATCAAACATCATCCCAAATGTCACTAAACAGCTGGAAACGGGGAGATAAGCCGTTTTTGGATGCAATGGTTAACATTTTGAATTTTTCATCACATATCAGCTCCAGTGTCAGAAAAGCGCTGGAAACAGGGAGATATGCCTTTTTTTGGAAGAAATGGTCAAATTCTTGAATTTTTCATCAAACATCATCCCAAATGTCACTAAACAGCTGGAAACGGGGAGATAAGCCGTTTTTGGAAGCAATGGTTAACATTTTGAATTTTTCATCACATATCAGCTCCAGTGTCAGAAAAGCGCTGGAAACAGGGAGATATGCCTTTTTTTGGAAGAAATGGTCAAATTCTTGAATTTTTCATCACACATCATCCCAAATGTCACTAAACAGCTGGAAACGGGGAGATAAGCCTTTTTTGGAAGCATTGATTAAGATTTCTGACTTTTTCATCACATGTCAGCCCAAGTGTCAGAAAAGCGCTGGAAACAGGGAGATATGCCTTTTTTTGGAAGAAATGGTTAAATTCTTGAATTTTTCATCACACATCATCCCAAATGTCACTAAACAGCTGGAAACGGGGAGATAAGCCTTTTTTGGAAGCATTGATTAAGATTTCTGACTTTTTCATCACATGTCAGCCCAAGTGTCAGAAAAGCGCTGGAAACAGGGAGATAAGCCTTTTTTGGAAGAAATGGTCAAATTGTTGAATTTTTCATCACACATCATCCCAAATGTCACTAAACAGCTGGAAACGGGGAGATAAGTCGTTTTTGGAAGCAATGGTTAACATTTTGACTTTTTCATCACATATCAGCTCCAGTTTCAGAAAAGCGCTGGAAACAGGGAGATATGCCTTTTTTTGGAAGAAATGGTTAAATTCTTGAATTTTTCATCACACATCATCCCAAATGTCACTAAACAGCTGGAAACGGGGAGATAAGCCTTTTTTGGAAGCATTGATTAAGATTTCTGACTTTTTCATCACATGTCAGCCCAAGTGTCAAAAAAGCGCTGGAAACAGGGAGATAAGCCTTTTTTGGAAGAAATGGTTAAATTCTTGAATTCTTCATCACACATCATCCCAAATGTCACTAAACAGCTGGAAACGGGGAGATAAGCCTTTTTTGGAAGCATTGATTAAGATTTCTGACTTTTTCATCACATGTCAGCCCAAGTGTCAGAAAAGCGCTGGAAACAGGGAGATAAGCCTTTTTTGGAAGAAATGGTTAAATTCTTCAATTTTTCATCACACATCATCCCAAATGTCACTAAACAGCTGGAAATGGGGAGATAAGCCTTTTTTGGAAGCATTGATTAAGATTTCTGACTTTTTCATCACATGTCAGCCCAAGTGTCAGAAAAGCGCTGGAAACAGGGAGATAAGCCTTTTTTGGAAGAAATGGTGAAATTCTTGAATTTTTCATCAAACATCATCCCAAATGTCACTAAACAGCTGGAAACGGGGAGATAAGCCGTTTTTGGAAGCAATGGTTAACATTTTGAATTTTTCATCACATATCAGCTCCAGTGTCAGAAAAGCGCTGGAAACAGGGAGATATGCCTTTTTTTGGAAGAAATGGTCAAATTCTTGAATTATTCATCACACATCATCCCAAATGTCACTAAACAGCTGGAAACGGGGAGATAAGCCTTTTTTGGAAGCATTGATTAAGATTTCTGACTTTTTCATCACATGTCAGCCCAAGTATCAGAAAAGCGCTGGAAACAGGGAGATAGGCCTTTTTTTGGAAGAAATGGTTAAATTCTTGAATTTTTCATCACACATCATCCCAAATGTCACTAAACAGCTGGAAACGGGGAGATAAGCCTTTTTTGGAAGCATTGATTAAGATTTCTGACTTTTTCATCACATGTCAGCCCAAGTGTCAGAAAAGCGCTGGAAACAGGGAGATAAGCCTTTTTTGGAAGAAATGGTTAAATTCTTGAATTTTTCATCACACATCATCCCAAAGGTCACTAAACAGCTGGAAACGGGGAGATAAGCCTTTTTTGGAAGCATTGATTAAGATTTCTGACTTTTTCATCACATGTCAGCCCAAGTGTCAGAAAAGCGCTGGAAACAGGGAGATAAGCCTTTTTTGGAAGAAATGGTCAAATTCTTGAATTTTTCATCACACATCATCCCAAATGTCACTAAACAGCTGGAAACGGGGAGATAAGCCGTTTTTGGAAGCAATGGTTAACATTTTGACTTTTTCATCACATATCAGCTCCAGTGTCAGAAAAGCGCTGGAAACAGGGAGATATGCCTTTTTTTGGAAGAAATGGTTAAATTCTTGAATTTTTCATCACACTTCATCCCAAATGTCACTAAACAGCTGGAAACGGGGAGATAAGCCGTTTTTGGAAGCATTGATTAAGATTTCTGACTTTTTCATCACATGTCAGCCCAAGTGTCAGAAAAGCGCTGGAAACAGGGAGATAAGCCTTTTTTGGAAGAAATGGTCAAATTCTTGAATTTTTCATCACACATCATCCCAAATGTCACTAAACAGCTGGAAACGGGGAGATAAGCCGTTTTTGGAAGCAATGGTTAACATTTTGACTTTTTCATCACATATCAGCTCCAGTGTCAGAAAAGCGCTGGAAACAGGGAGATATGCCTTTTTTTGGAAGAAATGGTTAAATTCTTGAATTTTGCATTACACATCATCCCAAATGTCACTAAACAGCTGGAAACGGGGAGATAAGCCTTTTTTGGAAGCATTGATTAAGATTTCTGACTTTTTCATCACATGTCAGCCCAAGTGTCAGAAAAGCGCTGGAAACAGGGAGATAAGCCTTTTTTGGAAGAAATGGTCAAATTCTTGAATTTTTCATCACACATCATCCCAAATGTCACTAAACAGCTGGAAACGGGGAGATAAGCCGTTTTTGGAAGCAATGGTTAACATTTTGACTTTTTCATCACATATCAGCTCCAGTGTCAGAAAAGCGCTGGAAACAGGGAGATATGCCTTTTTTTGGAAGAAATGGTTAAATTCTTGAATTTTTCATCACACATCATCCCAAATGTCACTAAACAGCTGGAAACGGGGAGATAAGCCTTTTTTGGAAGCATTGATTAAGATTTCTGACTTTTTCATCACATGTCAGCCCAAGTGTCAGAAAAGCGCTGGAAACAGGGAGATAAGCCTTTTTTGGAAGAAATGGTCAAATTCTTGAATTTTTCATCACACATCATCCCAAATGTCACTAAACAGCTGGAAACGGGGAGATAAGCCGTTTTTGGAAGCAATGGTTAAGATTTCTGACTTTTTCATCACATGTCAGCCCAAGTGTCAGAAAAGCGCTGGAAACAGGGAGATAAGCCTTTTTTGGAAGAAATGGTTAAATTCTTGAATTTTTCATCACACATCATCCCAAATGTCACTAAACAGCTGGAAACGGGGAGATAAGCGTTTTTTGGAAGCATTGATTAAGATTTCTGACTTTTCATCACATGTCAGCCCAAGTGTCAGAAAAGCGCTGGAAACAGGGAGATAAGCCTTTTTTGGAAGAAATGGTCAAATTCTTGAATTTTTCATCACACATCATCCCAAATGTCACTAAACAGCTGGAAACGGGGAGATAAGCCGTTTTTGGAAGCAATGGTTAACATTTTGACTTTTTCATCACATATCAGCTCCAGTGTCAGAAAAGCGCTGGAAACAGGGAGATATGCCTTTTTTTGGAAGAAATGGTTAAATTCTTGAATTTTTCATCACACATCATCCCAAATGTCACTAAACAGCTGGAAACGGGGAGATAAGCCTTTTTTGGAAGCATTGATTAAGATTTCTGACTTTTTCATCACATGTCAGCCCAAGTGTCAGAAAAGCGCTGGAAACAGGGAGATAAGCCTTTTTTGGAAGAAATGGTTAAATTCTTCAATTTTTCATCACACATCATCCCAAATGTCACTAAACAGCTGGAAATGGGGAGATAAGCCTTTTTTGGAAGCATTGATTAAGATTTCTGACTTTTTCATCACATGTCAGCCCAAGTGTCAGAAAAGCGCTGGAAACAGGGAGATAAGCCTTTTTTGGAAGAAATGGTCAAATTCTTGAATTTTTCATCAAACATCATCCCAAATGTCACTAAACAGCTGGAAACGGGGAGATAAGCCGTTTTTGGAAGCAATGGTTAACATTTTGACTTTTTCATCACATATCAGCTCCAGTGTCAGAAAAGCGCTGGAAACAGGGAGATATGCCTTTTTTTGGAAGAAATGGTTAAATTCTTGAATTTTTCATCACACATCATCCCAAATGTCACTAAACAGCTGGAAACGGGGAGATAAGCCTTTTTTGGAAGCATTGATTAAGATTTCTGACTTTTTCATCACATGTCAGCCCAAGTGTCAGAAAAGCGCTGGAAACAGGGAGATAAGCCTTTTTTGGAAGAAATGGTTAAATTCATCAATTTTTCATCACACATCATCCCAAATGTCACTAAACAGCTGGAAATGGGGAGATAAGCCTTTTTTGGAAGCATTGATTAAGATTTCTGACTTTTTCATCACATGTCAGCCCAAGTGTCAGAAAAGCGCTGGAAACAGGGAGATAAGCCTTTTTTGGAAGAAATGGTCAAATTCTTGAATTTTTCATCAAACATCATCCCAAATGTCACTAAACAGCTGGAAACGGGGAGATAAGCCGTTTTTGGAAGCAATGGTTAACATTTTGAATTTTTCATCACATATCAGCTCCAGTGTCAGAAAAGCGCTGGAAACAGGGAGATATGCCTTTTTTTGGAAGAAATGGTTAAATTCTTGAATTTTTCATCACACATCATCCCAAATGTCACTAAACAGCTGGAAACGGGGAGATAAGCCTTTTTTGGAAGCATTGATTAAGATTTCTGACTTTTTCATCACATGTCAGCCCAAGTGTCAGAAAAGCGCTGGAAACAGGGAGATATGCCTTTTTTTGGAAGAAATGGTTAAATTCTTGAATTTTTCATCACACATCATCCCAAATGTCACTAAACAGCTGGAAACGGGGAGATAAGCCTTTTTTGGAAGCATTGATTAAGATTTCTGACTTTTTCATCACATGTCAGCCCAAGTGTCAGAAAAGCGCTGGAAACAGGGAGATAAGCCTTTTTTGGAAGAAATGGTCAAATTGTTGAATTTTTCATCACACATCATCCCAAATGTCACTAAACAGCTGGAAACGGGGAGATAAGTCGTTTTTGGAAGCAATGGTTAACATTTTGACTTTTTCATCACATATCAGCTCCAGTTTCAGAAAAGCGCTGGAAACAGGGAGATATGCCTTTTTTTTGGAAGAAATGGTTAAATTCTTGAATTTTTCATCACACATCATCCCAAATGTCACTAAACAGCTGGAAACGGGGAGATAAGCCTTTTTTGGAAGCATTGATTAAGATTTCTGACTTTTTCATCACATGTCAGCCCAAGTGTCAAAAAAGCGCTGGAAACAGGGAGATAAGCCTTTTTTGGAAGAAATGGTTAAATTCTTGAATTCTTCATCACACATCATCCCAAATGTCACTAAACAGCTGGGAACGGGGAGATAAGCCTTTTTTGGAAGCATTGATTAAGATTTCTGACTTTTTCATCACATGTCAGCCCAAGTGTCAGAAAAGCGCTGGAAACAGGGAGATAAGCCTTTTTTGGAAGAAATGGTCAAATTCTTGAATTTTTCATCAAACATCATCCCAAATGTCACTAAACAGCTGGAAACGGGGAGATAAGCCGTTTTTGGAAGCAATGGTTAACATTTTGAATTTTTCATCACATATCAGCTCCAGTGTCAGAAAAGCGCTGGAAACAGGGAGATATGCCTTTATTTGGAAGAAATGGTCAAATTCTTGAATTTTTCATCAAACATCATCCCAAATGTCACTAAACAGCTGGAAACGGGGAGATAAGCCGTTTTTGGAAGCAATGGTTAACATTTTGAATTTTTCATCACATATCAGCTCCAGTGTCAGAAAAGCGCTGGAAACAGGGAGATATGCCTTTTTTTGGAAGAAATGGTCAAATTCTTGAATTTTTCATCACACATCATCCCAAATGTCACTAAACAGCTGGAAACGGGGAGATAAGCCGTTTTTGGAAGCAATGGTTAACATTTTGAATTTTTCATCACATATCAGCTCCAGTGTCAGAAAAGCGCTGGAAACAGGGAGATAAGCCTTTTTTGGAAGAAATGGTCAAATTGTTGAATTTTTCATCACACATCATCCCAAATGTCACTAAACAGCTGGAAACGGGGAGATAAGTCGTTTTTGGAAGCATTGATTAAGATTTCTGACTTTTTCATCACATGTCAGCCCAAGTGTCAGAAAAGCGCTGGAAACAGGGAGATAAGCCTTTTTTGGAAGAAATGGTTAAATTCTTGAATTCTTCATCACACATCATCCCAAATGTCACTAAACAGCTGAAAATGGGGAGATAAGCCTTTTTTGGAAGCATTGATTAAGATTTCTGACTTTTTCATCACATGTCAGCCCAAGTGTCAGAAAAGCGCTGGAAACAGGGAGATAAGCCTTTTTTGGAAGCATTGATTAAGATTTCTGACTTTTTCATCACATGTCAGCCCAAGTGTCAGAAAAGCGCTGGAAACAGGGAGATAAGCCTTTTTTGGAAGAAATGGTCAAATTCTTGAATTTTTCATCACACATCATCCCAAATGTCACTAAACAGCTGGAAACGGGGAGATAAGCCGTTTTTGGAAGCAATGGTTAACATTTTGACTTTTTCATCACATATCAGCTCCAGTGTCAGAAAAGCGCTGGAAACAGGGAGATATGCCTTTTTTTGGAAGAAATGGTTAAATTCTTGAATTTTTCATCACACATCATCCCAAATGTCACTAAACAGCTGGAAACGGGGAGATAAGCCTTTTTTGGAAGCATTGATTAAGATTTCTGACTTTTTCATCACATGTCAGCCCAAGTGTCAGAAAAGCGCTGGAAACAGGGAGATAAGCCTTTTTTGGAAGAAATGGTCAAATTGTTGAATTTTTCATCACACATCATCCCAAATGTCACTAAACAGCTGGAAACGGGGAGATAAGTCGTTTTTGGAAGCAATGGTTAACATTTTGACTTTTTCATCACATATCAGCTCCAGTTTCAGAAAAGCGCTGGAAACAGGGAGATATGCCTTTTTTTGGAAGAAATGGTTAAATTCTTGAATTTTTCATCACACATCATCCCAAATGTCACTAAACAGCTGGAAACGGGGAGATAAGCCTTTTTTGGAAGCATTGATTAAGATTTCTGACTTTTTCATCACATGTCAGCCCAAGTGTCAAAAAAGCGCTGGAAACAGGGAGATAAGCCTTTTTTGGAAGAAATGGTCAAATTCTTGAATTTTTCATCACACATCATCCCAAATTTCACTAAACAGCTGGAAACGGGGAGATAAGCCGTTTTTGGAAGCAATGGTTAACATTTTGACTTTTTCATCACATATCAGCTCCAGTGTCAGAAAAGCGCTGGAAACAGGGAGATATGCCTTTTTTTGGAAGAAATGGTTAAATTCTTGAATTTTTCATCACACATCATCCCAAATGTCACTAAACAGCTGGAAACGGGGAGATAAGCCTTTTTTGGAAGCATTGATTAAGATTTCTGACTTTTTCATCACATGTCAGCCCAAGTGTCAGAAAAGCGCTGGAAACAGGGAGATAAGCCTTTTTTGGAAGAAATGGTCAAATTCTTGAATTTTTCATCACACATCATCCCAAATGTCACTAAACAGCTGGAAACGGGGAGATAAGCCGTTTTTGGAAGCAATGGTTAAGATTTCTGACTTTTTCATCACATGTCAGCCCAAGTGTCAGAAAAGCGCTGGAAACAGGGAGATAAGCCTTTTTTGGAAGAAATGGTTAAATTCTTGAATTTTTCATCACACATCATCCCAAATGTCACTAAACAGCTGGAAACGGGGAGATAAGCGTTTTTTGGAAGCATTGATTAAGATTTCTGACTTTTCATCACATGTCAGCCCAAGTGTCAGAAAAGCGCTGGAAACAGGGAGATAAGCCTTTTTTGGAAGAAATGGTCAAATTCTTGAATTTTTCATCACACATCATCCCAAATGTCACTAAACAGCTGGAAACGGGGAGATAAGCCGTTTTTGGAAGCAATGGTTAACATTTTGACTTTTTCATCACATATCAGCTCCAGTGTCAGAAAAGCGCTGGAAACAGGGAGATATGCCTTTTTTTGGAAGAAATGGTTAAATTCTTGAATTTTTCATCACACATCATCCCAAATGTCACTAAACAGCTGGAAACGGGGAGATAAGCCTTTTTTGGAAGCATTGATTAAGATTTCTGACTTTTTCATCACATGTCAGCCCAAGTGTCAGAAAAGCGCTGGAAACAGGGAGATAAGCCTTTTTTGGAAGAAATGGTTAAATTCTTCAATTTTTCATCACACATCATCCCAAATGTCACTAAACAGCTGGAAATGGGGAGATAAGCCTTTTTTGGAAGCATTGATTAAGATTTCTGACTTTTTCATCACATGTCAGCCCAAGTGTCAGAAAAGCGCTGGAAACAGGGAGATAAGCCTTTTTTGGAAGAAATGGTCAAATTCTTGAATTTTTCATCAAACATCATCCCAAATGTCACTAAACAGCTGGAAACGGGGAGATAAGCCGTTTTTGGAAGCAATGGTTAACATTTTGAATTTTTCATCACATATCAGCTCCAGTGTCAGAAAAGCGCTGGAAACAGGGAGATATGCCTTTTTTTGGAAGAAATGGTTAAATTCTTGAATTTTTCATCACACATCATCCCAAATGTCACTAAACAGCTGGAAACGGGGAGATAAGCCTTTTTTGGAAGCATTGATTAAGATTTCTGACTTTTTCATCACATGTCAGCCCAAGTGTCAGAAAAGCGCTGGAAACAGGGAGATATGCCTTTTTTTGGAAGAAATGGTTAAATTCTTGAATTTTTCATCACACATCATCCCAAATGTCACTAAACAGCTGGAAACGGGGAGACAAGCCTTTTTTGGAAGCATTGATTAAGATTTCTGACTTTTTCATCACATGTCAGCCCAAGTGTCAGAAAAGCGCTGGAAACAGGGAGATAAGCCTTTTTTGGAAGAAATGGTCAAATTGTTGAATTTTTCATCACACATCATCCCAAATGTCACTAAACAGCTGGAAACGGGGAGATAAGTCGTTTTTGGAAGCAATGGTTAACATTTTGACTTTTTCATCACATATCAGCTCCAGTTTCAGAAAAGCGCTGGAAACAGGGAGATATGCCTTTTTTTGGAAGAAATGGTTAAATTCTTGAATTTTTCATCACACATCATCCCAAATGTCACTAAACAGCTGGAAACGGGGAGATAAGCCTTTTTTGGAAGCATTGATTAAGATTTCTGACTTTTTCATCACATGTCAGCCCAAGTGTCAAAAAAGCGCTGGAAACAGGGAGATAAGCCTTTTTTGGAAGAAATGGTTAAATTCTTGAATTCTTCATCACACATCATCCCAAATGTCACTAAACAGCTGGAAACGGGGAGATAAGCCTTTTTTGGAAGCATTGATTAAGATTTCTGACTTTTTCATCACATGTCAGCCCAAGTGTCAGAAAAGCGCTGGAAACAGGGAGATAAGCCTTTTTTGGAAGAAATGGTTAAATTCTTCAATTTTTCATCACACATCATCCCAAATGTCACTAAACAGCTGGAAATGGGGAGATAAGCCTTTTTTGGAAGCATTGATTAAGATTTCTGACTTTTTCATCACATGTCAGCCCAAGTGTCAGAAAAGTGCTGGAAACAGGGAGATAAGCCTTTTTTGGAAGAAATGGTGAAATTCTTGAATTTTTCATCAAACATCATCCCAAATGTCACTAAACAGCTGGAAACGGGGAGATAAGCCGTTTTTGGAAGCAATGGTTAACATTTTGAATTTTTCATCACATATCAGCTCCAGTGTCAGAAAAGCGCTGGAAACAGGGAGATATGCCTTTTTTTGGAAGAAATGGTCAAATTCTTGAATTTTTCATCAAACATCATCCCAAATGTCACTAAACAGCTGGAAACGGGGAGATAAGCCGTTTTTGGAAGCAATGGTTAACATTTTGAATTTTTCATCACATATCAGCTCCAGTGTCAGAAAAGCGCTGGAAACAGGGAGATATGCCTTTTTTTGGAAGAAATGGTCAAATTCTTGAATTTTTCATCACACATCATCCCAAATGTCACTAAACAGCTGGAAACGGGGAGATAAGCCTTTTTTGGAAGCATTGATTAAGATTTCTGACTTTTTCATCACATGTCAGCCCAAGTATCAGAAAAGCGCTGGAAACAGGGAGATAGGCCTTTTTTTGGAAGAAATGGTTAAATTCTTGAATTTTTCATCACACATCATCCCAAATGTCACTAAACAGCTGGAAACGGGGAGATAAGCCTTTTTTGGAAGCATTGATTAAGATTTCTGACTTTTTCATCACATGTCAGCCCAAGTGTCAGAAAAGCGCTGGAAACAGGGAGATAAGCCTTTTTTGGAAGAAATGGTTAAATTCTTGAATTTTTCATCACACATCATCCCAAAGGTCACTAAACAGCTGGAAACGGGGAGATAAGCCTTTTTTGGAAGCATTGATTAAGATTTCTGACTTTTTCATCACATGTCAGCCCAAGTGTCAGAAAAGCGCTGGAAACAGGGAGATAAGCCTTTTTTGGAAGAAATGGTCAAATTCTTGAATTTTTCATCACACATCATCCCAAATGTCACTAAACAGCTGGAAACGGGGAGATAAGCCGTTTTTGGAAGCAATGGTTAACATTTTGACTTTTTCATCACATATCAGCTCCAGTGTCAGAAAAGCGCTGGAAACAGGGAGATATGCCTTTTTTTGGAAGAAATGGTTAAATTCTTGAATTTTTCATCACACTTCATCCCAAATGTCACTAAACAGCTGGAAACGGGGAGATAAGCCGTTTTTGGAAGCATTGATTAAGATTTCTGACTTTTTCATCACATGTCAGCCCAAGTGTCAGAAAAGCGCTGGAAACAGGGAGATAAGCCTTTTTTGGAAGAAATGGTCAAATTCTTGAATTTTTCATCACACATCATCCCAAATGTCACTAAACAGCTGGAAACGGGGAGATAAGCCGTTTTTGGAAGCAATGGTTAACATTTTGACTTTTTCATCACATATCAGCTCCAGTGTCAGAAAAGCGCTGGAAACAGGGAGATATGCCTTTTTTTGGAAGAAATGGTTAAATTCTTGAATTTTGCATTACACATCATCCCAAATGTCACTAAACAGCTGGAAACGGGGAGATAAGCCTTTTTTGGAAGCATTGATTAAGATTTCTGACTTTTTCATCACATGTCAGCCCAAGTGTCAGAAAAGCGCTGGAAACAGGGAGATAAGCCTTTTTTGGAAGAAATGGTCAAATTCTTGAATTTTTCATCACACATCATCCCAAATGTCACTAAACAGCTGGAAACGGGGAGATAAGCCGTTTTTGGAAGCAATGGTTAACATTTTGACTTTTTCATCACATATCAGCTCCAGTGTCAGAAAAGCGCTGGAAACAGGGAGATATGCCTTTTTTTGGAAGAAATGGTTAAATTCTTGAATTTTTCATCACACATCATCCCAAATGTCACTAAACAGCTGGAAACGGGGAGATAAGCCTTTTTTGGAAGCATTGATTAAGATTTCTGACTTTTTCATCACATGTCAGCCCAAGTGTCAGAAAAGCGCTGGAAACAGGGAGATAAGCCTTTTTTGGAAGAAATGGTCAAATTCTTGAATTTTTCATCACATATCATCCCAAATGTCACTAAACAGCTGGAAACGGGGAGATAAGCCGTTTTTGGAAGCAATGGTTAAGATTTCTGACTTTTTCATCACATGTCAGCCCAAGTGTCAGAAAAGCGCTGGAAACAGGGAGATAAGCCTTTTTTGGAAGAAATGGTTAAATTCTTGAATTTTTCATCACACATCATCCCAAATGTCACTAAACAGCTGGAAACGGGGAGATAAGCGTTTTTTGGAAGCATTGATTAAGATTTCTGACTTTTCATCACATGTCAGCCCAAGTGTCAGAAAAGCGCTGGAAACAGGGAGATAAGCCTTTTTTGGAAGAAATGGTCAAATTCTTGAATTTTTCATCACACATCATCCCAAATGTCACTAAACAGCTGGAAACGGGGAGATAAGCCGTTTTTGGAAGCAATGGTTAACATTTTGACTTTTTCATCACATATCAGCTCCAGTGTCAGAAAAGCGCTGGAAACAGGGAGATATGCCTTTTTTTGGAAGAAATGGTTAAATTCTTGAATTTTTCATCACACATCATCCCAAATGTCACTAAACAGCTGGAAACGGGGAGATAAGCCTTTTTTGGAAGCATTGATTAAGATTTCTGACTTTTTCATCACATGTCAGCCCAAGTGTCAGAAAAGCGCTGGAAACAGGGAGATAAGCCTTTTTTGGAAGAAATGGTTAAATTCTTCAATTTTTCATCACACATCATCCCAAATGTCACTAAACAGCTGGAAATGGGGAGATAAGCCTTTTTTGGAAGCATTGATTAAGATTTCTGACTTTTTCATCACATGTCAGCCCAAGTGTCAGAAAAGCGCTGGAAACAGGGAGATAAGCCTTTTTTGGAAGAAATGGTCAAATTCTTGAATTTTTCATCAAACATCATCCCAAATGTCACTAAACAGCTGGAAACGGGGAGATAAGCCGTTTTTGGAAGCAATGGTTAACATTTTGACTTTTTCATCACATATCAGCTCCAGTGTCAGAAAAGCGCTGGAAACAGGGAGATATGCCTTTTTTTGGAAGAAATGGTTAAATTCTTGAATTTTTCATCACACATCATCCCAAATGTCACTAAACAGCTGGAAACGGGGAGATAAGCCTTTTTTGGAAGCATTGATTAAGATTTCTGACTTTTTCATCACATGTCAGCCCAAGTGTCAGAAAAGCGCTGGAAACAGGGAGATAAGCCTTTTTTGGAAGAAATGGTTAAATTCATCAATTTTTCATCACACATCATCCCAAATGTCACTAAACAGCTGGAAATGGGGAGATAAGCCTTTTTTGGAAGCATTGATTAAGATTTCTGACTTTTTCATCACATGTCAGCCCAAGTGTCAGAAAAGCGCTGGAAACAGGGAGATAAGCCTTTTTTGGAAGAAATGGTCAAATTCTTGAATTTTTCATCAAACATCATCCCAAATGTCACTAAACAGCTGGAAACGGGGAGATAAGCCGTTTTTGGAAGCAATGGTTAACATTTTGAATTTTTCATCACATATCAGCTCCAGTGTCAGAAAAGCGCTGGAAACAGGGAGATATGCCTTTTTTTGGAAGAAATGGTTAAATTCTTGAATTTTTCATCACACATCATCCCAAATGTCACTAAACAGCTGGAAACGGGGAGATAAGCCTTTTTTGGAAGCATTGATTAAGATTTCTGACTTTTTCATCACATGTCAGCCCAAGTGTCAGAAAAGCGCTGGAAACAGGGAGATATGCCTTTTTTTGGAAGAAATGGTTAAATTCTTGAATTTTTCATCACACATCATCCCAAATGTCACTAAACAGCTGGAAACGGGGAGATAAGCCTTTTTTGGAAGCATTGATTAAGATTTCTGACTTTTTCATCACATGTCAGCCCAAGTGTCAGAAAAGCGCTGGAAACAGGGAGATAAGCCTTTTTGGGAAGAAATGGTCAAATTGTTGAATTTTTCATCACACATCATCCCAAATGTCACTAAACAGCTGGAAACGGGGAGATAAGTCGTTTTTGGAAGCAATGGTTAACATTTTGACTTTTTCATCACATATCAGCTCCAGTTTCAGAAAAGCGCTGGAAACAGGGAGATATGCCTTTTTTTGGAAGAAATGGTTAAATTCTTGAATTTTTCATCACACATCATCCCAAATGTCACTAAACAGCTGGAAACGGGGAGATAAGCCTTTTTTGGAAGCATTGATTAAGATTTCTGACTTTTTCATCACATGTCAGCCCAAGTGTCAAAAAAGCGCTGGAAACAGGGAGATAAGCCTTTTTTGGAAGAAATGGTTAAATTCTTGAATTCTTCATCACACATCATCCCAAATGTCACTAAACAGCTGGAAACGGGGAGATAAGCCTTTTTTGGAAGCATTGATTAAGATTTCTGACTTTTTCATCACATGTCAGCCCAAGTGTCAGAAAAGCGCTGGAAACAGGGAGATAAGCCTTTTTTGGAAGAAATGGTCAAATTCTTGAATTTTTCATCAAACATCATCCCAAATGTCACTAAACAGCTGGAAACGGGGAGATAAGCCGTTTTTGGAAGCAATGGTTAACATTTTGAATTTTTCATCACATATCAGCTCCAGTGTCAGAAAAGCGCTGGAAACAGGGAGATATGCCTTTATTTGGAAGAAATGGTCAAATTCTTGAATTTTTCATCAAACATCATCCCAAATGTCACTAAACAGCTGGAAACGGGGAGATAAGCCGTTTTTGGAAGCAATGGTTAACATTTTGAATTTTTCATCACATATCAGCTCCAGTGTCAGAAAAGCGCTGGAAACAGGGAGATAAGCCTTTTTTGGAAGAAATGGTCAAATTGTTGAATTTTTCATCACACATCATATCCCAAATGTCACTAAACAGCTGGAAACGGGGAGATAAGCCTTTTTTGGAAGCATTGATTAAGATTTCTGACTTTTTCATCACATGTCAGCCCAAGTGTCAGAAAAGCGCTGGAAACAGGGAGATAAGCCTTTTTTGGAAGAAATGGTCAAATTCTTGAATTTTTCATCACACATCATCCCAAATGTCACTAAACAGCTGGAAACGGGGAGATAAGCCGTTTTTGGAAGCAATGGTTAAGATTTCTGACTTTTTCATCACATGTCAGCCCAAGTGTCAGAAAAGCGCTGGAAACAGGGAGATAAGCCTTTTTTGGAAGAAATGGTTAAATTCTTGAATTTTTCATCACACATCATCCCAAATGTCACTAAACAGCTGGAAACGGGGAGATAAGCGTTTTTTGGAAGCATTGATTAAGATTTCTGACTTTTCATCACATGTCAGCCCAAGTGTCAGAAAAGCGCTGGAAACAGGGAGATAAGCCTTTTTTGGAAGAAATGGTCAAATTCTTGAATTTTTCATCACACATCATCCCAAATGTCACTAAACAGCTGGAAATGGGGAGATAAGCCTTTTTTGGAAGCATTGATTAAGATTTCTGACTTTTTCATCACATGTCAGCCCAAGTGTCAGAAAAGCGCTGGAAACAGGGAGATAAGCCTTTTTTGGAAGAAATGGTCAAATTCTTGAATTTTTCATCAAACATCATCCCAAATGTCACTAAACAGCTGGAAACGGGGAGATAAGCCGTTTTTGGAAGCAATGGTTAACATTTTGAATTTTTCATCACATATCAGCTCCAGTGTCAGAAAAGCGCTGGAAACAGGGAGATATGACTTTTTTTGGAAGAAATGGTTAAATTCTTGAATTTTTCATCACACATCATCCCAAATGTCACTAAACAGCTGGAAACGGGGAGATAAGCCTTTTTTGGAAGCATTGATTAAGATTTCTGACTTTTTCATCACATGTCAGCCCAAGTGTCAGAAAAGCGCTGGAAACAGGGAGATATGCCTTTTTTTGGAAGAAATGGTTAAATTCTTGAATTTTTCATCACACATCATCCCAAATGTCACTAAACGGGGAGATAAGCCTTTTTTGGAAGCATTGATTAAGATTTCTGACTTTTTCATCACATGTCAGCCCAAGTGTCAGAAAAGCGCTGGAAACAGGGAGATAAGCCTTTTTTGGAAGAAATGGTCAAATTGTTGAATTTTTCATCACACATCATCCCAAATGTCACTAAACAGCTGGAAATGGGGAGATAAGTCGTTTTTGGAAGCAATGGTTAACATTTTGACTTTTTCATCACATATCAGCTCCAGTTTCAGAAAAGCGCTGGAAACAGGGAGATATGCCTTTTTTTGGAAGAAATGGTTAAATTCTTGAATTTTTCATCACACATCATCCCAAATGTCACTAAACAGCTGGAAACGGGGAGATAAGCCTTTTTTGGAAGCATTGATTAAGATTTCTGACTTTTTCATCACATGTCAGCCCAAGTGTCAAAAAAGCGCTGGAAACAGGGAGATAAGCCTTTTTTGGAAGAAATGGTTAAATTCTTGAATTCTTCATCACACATCATCCCAAATGTCACTAAACAGCTGGAAACGGGGAGATAAGCCTTTTTTGGAAGCATTGATTAAGATTTCTGACTTTTTCATCACATGTCAGCCCAAGTGTCAGAAAAGCGCTGGAAACAGGGAGATAAGCCTTTTTTGGAAGAAATGGTCAAATTCTTGAATTTTTCATCAAACATCATCCCAAATGTCACTAAACAGCTGGAAACGGGGAGATAAGCCGTTTTTGGAAGCAATGGTTAACATTTTGACTTTTTCATCACATATCAGCTCCAGTGTCAGAAAAGCGCTGGAAACAGGGAGATATGCCTTTTTTTGGAAGAAATGGTTAAATTCTTGAATTTTTCATCACACATCATCCCAAATGTCACTAAACAGCTGGGAACGGGGAGATAAGCCTTTTTTGGAAGCATTGATTAAGATTTCTGACTTTTTCATCACATGTCAGCCCAAGTGTCAGAAAAGCGCTGGAAACAGGGAGATAAGCCTTTTTTGGAAGAAATGGTTAAATTCTTCAATTTTTCATCACACATCATCCCAAATGTCACTAAACAGCTGGAAATGGGGAGATAAGCCTTTTTTGGAAGCATTGATTAAGATTTCTGACTTTTTCATCACATGTCAGCCCAAGTGTCAGAAAAGCGCTGGAAACAGGGAGATAAGCCTTTTTTGGAAGAAATGGTCAAATTCTTGAATTTTTCATCAAACAACATCCCAAATGTCACTAAACAGCTGGAAACGGGGAGATAAGCCGTTTTTGGAAGCAATGGTTAACATTTTGAATTTTTCATCACATATCAGCTCCAGTGTCAGAAAAGCGCTGGAAACAGGGAGATATGCCTTTTTTTGGAAGAAATGGTCAAATTCTTGAATTTTTCATCACACATCATCCCAAATGTCACTAAACAGCTGGAAACGGGGAGATAAGCCGTTTTTGGAAGCAATGGTTAACATTTTGAATTTTTCATCACATATCAGCTCCAGTGTCAGAAAAGCGCTGGAAACAGGGAGATAAGCCTTTTTTGGAAGAAATGGTCAAATTGTTGAATTTTTCATCACACATCATCCCAAATGTCACTAAACAGCTGGAAACGGGGAGATAAGTCGTTTTTGGAAGCATTGATTAAGATTTCTGACTTTTTCATCACATGTCAGCCCAAGTGTCAGAAAAGCGCTGGAAACAGGGAGATAAGCCTTTTTTGGAAGAAATGGTTAAATTCTTGAATTCTTCATCACACATCATCCCAAATGTCACTAAACAGCTGGAAATGGGGAGATAAGCCTTTTTTGGAAGCATTGATTAAGATTTCTGACTTTTTCATCACATGTCAGCCCAAGTGTCAGAAAAGCGCTGGAAACAGGGAGATAAGCCTTTTTTGGAAGAAATGGTCAAATTCTTGAATTTTTCATCACACATCATCCCAAATGTCACTAAACAGCTGGAAACGGGGAGATAAGCCGTTTTTGGAAGCAATGGTTAACATTTTGACTTTTTCATCACATATCAGCTCCAGTGTCAGAAAAGCGCTGGAAACAGGGAGATATGCCTTTTTTTGGAAGAAATGGTTAAATTCTTGAATTTTTCATCACACATCATCCCAAATGTCACTAAACAGCTGGAAACGGGGAGATAAGCCTTTTTTGGAAGCATTGATTAAGATTTCTGACTTTTTCATCACATGTCAGCCCAAGTGTCAGAAAAGCGCTGGAAACAGGGAGATAAGCCTTTTTTGGAAGAAATGGTTAAATTCTTGAATTTTTCATCACACATCATCCCAAATGTCACTAAACAGCTGGAAACGGGGAGATAAGCGTTTTTTGGAAGCATTGATTAAGATTTCTGACTTTTCATCACATGTCAGCCCAAGTGTCAGAAAAGCGCTGGAAACAGGGAGATAAGCCTTTTTTGGAAGAAATGGTCAAATTGTTGAATTTTTCATCACACATCATCCCAAATGTCACTAAACAGCTGGAAACGGGGAGATAAGTCGTTTTTGGAAGCAATGGTTAACATTTTGACTTTTTCATCACATATCAGCTCCAGTTTCAGAAAAGCGCTGGAAACAGGGAGATATGCCTTTTTTTGGAAGAAATGGTTTAATTCTTGAATTTTTCATCACACATCATCCCAAATGTCACTAAACAGCTGGAAACGGGGAGATAAGCCTTTTTTGGAAGCATTGATTAAGATTTCTGACTTTTTCATCACATGTCAGCCCAAGTGTCAAAAAAGCGCTGGAAACAGGGAGATAAGCCTTTTTTGGAAGAAATGGTTAAATTCTTGAATTCTTCATCACACATCATCCCAAATGTCACTAAACAGCTGGAAACGGGGAGATAAGCCTTTTTTGGAAGCATTGATTAAGATTTCTGACTTTTTCATCACATGTCAGCCCAAGTGTCAGAAAAGCGCTGGAAACAGGGAGATAAGCCTTTTTTGGAAGAAATGGTCAAATTCTTGAATTTTTCATCAAACATCATCCCAAATGTCACTAAACAGCTGGAAACGGGGAGATAAGCCGTTTTTGGAAGCAATGGTTAACATTTTGACTTTTTCATCACATATCAGCTCCAGTGTCAGAAAAGCGCTGGAAACAGGGAGATATGCCTTTTTTTGGAAGAAATGGTTAAATTCTTGAATTTTTCATCACACATCATCCCAAATGTCACTAAACAGCTGGAAACGGGGAGATAAGCCTTTTTTGGAAGCATTGATTAAGATTTCTGACTTTTTCATCACATGTCAGCCCAAGTGTCAGAAAAGCGCTGGAAACAGGGAGATAAGCCTTTTTTGGAAGAAATGGTTAAATTCTTCAATTTTTCATCACACATCATCCCAAATGTCACTAAACAGCTGGAAATGGGGAGATAAGCCTTTTTTGGAAGCATTGATTAAGATTTCTGACTTTTTCATCACATGTCAGCCCAAGTGTCAGAAAAGCGCTGGAAACAGGGAGATAAGCCTTTTTTGGAAGAAATGGTCAAATTCTTGAATTTTTCATCAAACATCATCCCAAATGTCACTAAACAGCTGGAAACGGGGAGATAAGCCGTTTTTGGAAGCAATGGTTAACATTTTGAATTTTTCATCACATATCAGCTCCAGTGTCAGAAAAGCGCTGGAAACAGGGAGATATGCCTTTTTTTGGAAGAAATGGTCAAATTCTTGAATTTTTCATCACACATCATCCCAAATGTCACTAAACAGCTGGAAACGGGGAGATAAGCCGTTTTTGGAAGCAATGGTTAACATTTTGAATTTTTCATCACATATCAGCTCCAGTGTCAGAAAAGCGCTGGAAACAGGGAGATAAGCCTTTTTTGGAAGAAATGGTCAAATTGTTGAATTTTTCATCACACATCATCCCAAATGTCACTAAACAGCTGGAAACGGGGAGATAAGCGTTTTTTGGAAGCATTGATTAAGATTTCTGACTTTTCATCACATGTCAGCCCAAGTGTCAGAAAAGCGCTGGAAACAGGGAGATAAGCCTTTTTTGGAAGAAATGGTCAAATTCTTGAATTTTTCATCACACATCATCCCAAATGTCACTAAACAGCTGGAAATGGGGAGATAAGCCTTTTTTGGAAGCATTGATTAAGATTTCTGAATTTTTCATCACATGTCAGCCCAAGTGTCAGAAAAGCGCTGGAAACAGGGAGATAAGCCTTTTTTGGAAGAAATGGTCAAATTCTTGAATTTTTCATCAAACATCATCCCAAATGTCACTAAACAGCTGGAAACGGGGAGATAAGCCGTTTTTGGAAGCAATGGTTAACATTTTGAATTTTTCATCACATATCAGCTCCAGTGTCAGAAAAGCGCTGGAAACAGGGAGATATGACTTTTTTTGGAAGAAATGGTTAAATTCTTGAATTTTTCATCACACATCATCCCAAATGTCACTAAACAGCTGGAAACGGGGAGATAAGCCTTTTTTGGAAGCATTGATTAAGATTTCTGACTTTTTCATCACATGTCATCCCAAGTGTCAGAAAAGCGCTGGAAACAGGGAGATAAGCCTTTTTTGGAAGAAATGGTTAAATTCTTGAATTTTTCATCACACATCATCCCAAATGTCACTAAACAGCTGGAAACGGGGAGATAAGCGTTTTTTGGAAGCATTGATTAAGATTTCTGACTTTTCATCACATGTCAGCCCAAGTGTCAGAAAAGCGCTGGAAACAGGGAGATAAGCCTTTTTTGGAAGAAATGGTCAAATTGTTGAATTTTTCATCACACATCATCCCAAATGTCACTAAACAGCTGGAAACGGGGAGATAAGTCGTTTTTGGAAGCAATGGTTAACATTTTGACTTTTTCATCACATATCAGCTCCAGTTTCAGAAAAGCGCTGGAAACAGGGAGATATGCCTTTTTTTGGAAGAAATGGTTAAATTCTTGAATTTTTCATCACACATCATCCCAAATGTCACTAAACAGCTGGAAACGGGGAGATAAGCCTTTTTTGGAAGCATTGATTAAGATTTCTGACTTTTTCATCACATGTCAGCCCAAGTGTCAAAAAAGCGCTGGAAACAGGGAGATAAGCCTTTTTTGGAAGAAATGGTTAAATTCTTGAATTCTTCATCACACATCATCCCAAATGTCACTAAACAGCTGGAAACGGGGAGATAAGCCTTTTTTGGAAGCATTGATTAAGATTTCTGACTTTTTCATCACATGTCAGCCCAAGTGTCAGAAAAGCGCTGGAAACAGGGAGATAAGCCTTTTTTGGAAGAAATGGTCAAATTCTTGAATTTTTCATCAAACATCATCCCAAATGTCACTAAACAGCTGGAAACGGGGAGATAAGCCGTTTTTGGAAGCAATGGTTAACATTTTGACTTTTTCATCACATATCAGCTCCAGTGTCAGAAAAGCGCTGGAAACAGGGAGATATGCCTTTTTTTGGAAGAAATGGTTAAATTCTTGAATTTTTCATCACACATCATCCCAAATGTCACTAAACAGCTGGAAACGGGGAGATAAGCCTTTTTTGGAAGCATTGATTAAGATTTCTGACTTTTTCATCACATGTCAGCCCAAGTGTCAGAAAAGCGCTGGAAACAGGGAGATAAGCCTTTTTTGGAAGAAATGGTTAAATTCTTCAATTTTTCATCACACATCATCCCAAATGTCACTAAACAGCTGGAAATGGGGAGATAAGCCTTTTTTGGAAGCATTGATTAAGATTTCTGACTTTTTCATCACATGTCAGCCCAAGTGTCAGAAAAGCGCTGGAAACAGGGAGATAAGCCTTTTTTGGAAGAAATGGTCAAATTCTTGAATTTTTCATCAAACATCATCCCAAATGTCACTAAACAGCTGGAAACGGGGAGATAAGCCGTTTTTGGAAGCAATGGTTAACATTTTGAATTTTTCATCACATATCAGCTCCAGTGTCAGAAAAGCGCTGGAAACAGGGAGATATGCCTTTTTTTGGAAGAAATGGTCAAATTCTTGAATTTTTCATCACACATCATCCCAAATGTCACTAAACAGCTGGAAACGGGGAGATAAGCCGTTTTTGGAAGCAATGGTTAACATTTTGAATTTTTCATCACATATCAGCTCCAGTGTCAGAAAAGCGCTGGAAACAGGGAGATAAGCCTTTTTTGGAAGAAATGGTCAAATTGTTGAATTTTTCATCACACATCATCCCAAATGTCACTAAACAGCTGGAAACGGGGAGATAAGCGTTTTTTGGAAGCATTGATTAAGATTTCTGACTTTTCATCACATGTCAGCCCAAGTGTCAGAAAAGCGCTGGAAACAGGGAGATAAGCCTTTTTTGGAAGAAATGGTCAAATTCTTGAATTTTTCATCACACATCATCCCAAATGTCACTAAACAGCTGGAAATGGGGAGATAAGCCTTTTTTGGAAGCATTGATTAAGATTTCTGACTTTTTCATCACATGTCAGCCCAAGTGTCAGAAAAGCGCTGGAAACAGGGAGATAAGCCTTTTTTGGAAGAAATGGTCAAATTCTTGAATTTTTCATCAAACATCATCCCAAATGTCACTAAACAGCTGGAAACGGGGAGATAAGCCGTTTTTGGAAGCAATGGTTAACATTTTGAATTTTTCATCACATATCAGCTCCAGTGTCAGAAAAGCGCTGGAAACAGGGAGATATGACTTTTTTTGGAAGAAATGGTTAAATTCTTGAATTTTTCATCACACATCATCCCAAATGTCACTAAACAGCTGGAAACGGGGAGATAAGCCTTTTTTGGAAGCATTGATTAAGATTTCTGACTTTTTCATCACATGTCAGCCCAAGTGTCAGAAAAGCGCTGGAAACAGGGAGATATGCCTTTTTTTGGAAGAAATGGTTAAATTCTTGAATTTTTCATCACACATCATCCCAAATGTCACTAAACAGCTGGAAACGGGGAGATAAGCCTTTTTTGGAAGCATTGATTAAGATTTCTGACTTTTTCATCACATGTCAGCCCAAGTGTCAGAAAAGCGCTGGAAACAGGGAGATAAGCCTTTTTTGGAAGAAATGGTCAAATTGTTGAATTTTTCATCACACATCATCCCAAATGTCACTAAACAGCTGGAAACGGGGAGATAAGTCGTTTTTGGAAGCAATGGTTAACATTTTGACTTTTTCATCACATATCAGCTCCAGTTTCAGAAAAGCGCTGGAAACAGGGAGATATGCCTTTTTTTGGAAGAAATGGTTAAATTCTTGAATTTTTCATCACACATCATCCCAAATGTCACTAAACAGCTGGAAACGGGGAGATAAGCCTTTTTTGGAAGCATTGATTAAGATTTCTGACTTTTTCATCACATGTCAGCCCAAGTGTCAAAAAAGCGCTGGAAACAGGGAGATAAGCCTTTTTTGGAAGAAATGGTTAAATTCTTGAATTCTTCATCACACATCATCCCAAATGTCACTAAACAGCTGGAAACGGGGAGATAAGCCTTTTTTGGAAGCATTGATTAAGATTTCTGACTTTTTCATCACATGTCAGCCCAAGTGTCAGAAAAGCGCTGGAAACAGGGAGATAAGCCTTTTTTGGAAGAAATGGTCAAATTCTTGAATTTTTCATCAAACATCATCCCAAATGTCACTAAACAGCTGGAAACGGGGAGATAAGCCGTTTTTGGAAGCAATGGTTAACATTTTGACTTTTTCATCACATATCAGCTCCAGTGTCAGAAAAGCGCTGGAAACAGGGAGATATGCCTTTTTTTGGAAGAAATGGTTAAATTCTTGAATTTTTCATCACACATCATCCCAAATGTCACTAAACAGCTGGAAACGGGGAGATAAGCCTTTTTTGGAAGCATTGATTAAGATTTCTGACTTTTTCATCACATGTCAGCCCAAGTGTCAGAAAAGCGCTGGAAACAGGGAGATAAGCCTTTTTTGGAAGAAATGGTTAAATTCTTCAATTTTTCATCACACATCATCCCAAATGTCACTAAACAGCTGGAAATGGGGAGATAAGCCTTTTTTGGAAGCATTGATTAAGATTTCTGACTTTTTCATCACATGTCAGCCCAAGTGTCAGAAAAGCGCTGGAAACAGGGAGATAAGCCTTTTTTGGAAGAAATGGTCAAATTCTTGAATTTTTCATCAAACATCATCCCAAATGTCACTAAACAGCTGGAAACGGGGAGATAAGCCGTTTTTGGAAGCAATGGTTAACATTTTGAATTTTTCATCACATATCAGCTCCAGTGTCAGAAAAGCGCTGGAAACAGGGAGATATGCCTTTTTTTGGAAGAAATGGTCAAATTCTTGAATTTTTCATCACACATCATCCCAAATGTCACTAAACAGCTGGAAACGGGGAGATAAGCCGTTTTTGGAAGCAATGGTTAACATTTTGAATTTTTCATCACATATCAGCTCCAGTGTCAGAAAAGCGCTGGAAACAGGGAGATAAACCTTTTTTGGAAGAAATGGTCAAATTGTTGAATTTTTCATCACACATCATCCCAAATGTCACTAAACAGCTGGAAACGGGGAGATAAGTCGTTTTTGGAAGCATTGATTAAGATTTCTGACTTTTTCATCACATGTCAGCCCAAGTGTCAGAAAAGCGCTGGAAACAGGGAGATAAGCCTTTTTTGGAAGAAATGGTTAAATTCTTGAATTCTTCATCACACATCATCCCAAATGTCACTAAACAGCTGGAAATGGGGAGATAAGCCTTTTTTGGAAGCATTGATTAAGATTTCTGACTTTTTCATCACATGTCAGCCCAAGTGTCAGAAAAGCGCTGGAAACAGGGAGATAAGCCTTTTTTGGAAGCATTGATTAAGATTTCTGACTTTTTCATCACATGTCAGCCCAAGTGTCAGAAAAGCGCTGGAAACAGGGAGATAAGCCTTTTTTGGAAGAAATGGTCAAATTCTTGAATTTTTCATCACACATCATCCCAAATGTCACTAAACAGCTGGAAACGGGGAGATAAGCCGTTTTTGGAAGCAATGGTTAACATTTTGACTTTTTCATCACATATCAGCTCCAGTGTCAGAAAAGCGCTGGAAACAGGGAGATATGCCTTTTTTTGGAAGAAATGGTTAAATTCTTGAATTTTTCATCACACATCATCCCAAATGTCACTAAACAGCTGGAAACGGGGAGATAAGCCTTTTTTGGAAGCATTGATTAAGATTTCTGACTTTTTCATCACATGTCAGCCCAAGTGTCAGAAAAGCGCTGGAAACAGGGAGATAAGCCTTTTTTGGAAGAAATGGTCAAATTCTTGAATTTTTCATCACACATCATCCCAAATGTCACTAAACAGCTGGAAACGGGGAGATAAGCCGTTTTTGGAAGCAATGGTTAAGATTTCTGACTTTTTCATCACATGTCAGCCCAAGTGTCAGAAAAGCGCTGGAAACAGGGAGATAAGCCTTTTTTGGAAGAAATGGTTAAATTCTTGAATTTTTCATCACACATCATCCCAAATGTCACTAAACAGCTGGAAACGGGGAGATAAGCGTTTTTTGGAAGCATTGATTAAGATTTCTGACTTTTCATCACATGTCAGCCCAAGTGTCAGAAAAGCGCTGGAAACAGGGAGATAAGCCTTTTTTGGAAGAAATGGTCAAATTGTTGAATTTTTCATCACACATCATCCCAAATGTCACTAAACAGCTGGAAACGGGGAGATAAGTCGTTTTTGGAAGCAATGGTTAACATTTTGACTTTTTCATCACATATCAGCTCCAGTTTCAGAAAAGCGCTGGAAACAGGGAGATATGCCTTTTTTTGGAAGAAATGGTTAAATTCTTGAATTTTTCATCACACATCATCCCAAATGTCACTAAACAGCTGGAAACGGGGAGATAAGCCTTTTTTGGAAGCATTGATTAAGATTTCTGACTTTTTCATCACATGTCAGCCCAAGTGTCAAAAAAGCGCTGGAAACAGGGAGATAAGCCTTTTTTGGAAGAAATGGTTAAATTCTTGAATTCTTCATCACACATCATCCCAAATGTCACTAAACAGCTGGAAACGGGGAGATAAGCCTTTTTTGGAAGCATTGATTAAGATTTCTGACTTTTTCATCACATGTCAGCCCAAGTGTCAGAAAAGCGCTGGAAACAGGGAGATAAGCCTTTTTTGGAAGAAATGGTCAAATTCTTGAATTTTTCATCAAACATCATCCCAAATGTCACTAAACAGCTGGAAACGGGGAGATAAGCCGTTTTTGGAAGCAATGGTTAACATTTTGACTTTTTCATCACATATCAGCTCCAGTGTCAGAAAAGCGCTGGAAACAGGGAGATATGCCTTTTTTTGGAAGAAATGGTTAAATTCTTGAATTTTTCATCACACATCATCCCAAATGTCACTAAACAGCTGGAAACGGGGAGATAAGCCTTTTTTGGAAGCATTGATTAAGATTTCTGACTTTTTCATCACATGTCAGCCCAAGTGTCAGAAAAGCGCTGGAAACAGGGAGATAAGCCTTTTTTGGAAGAAATGGTTAAATTCTTCAATTTTTCATCACACATCATCCCAAATGTCACTAAACAGCTGGAAATGGGGAGATAAGCCTTTTTTGGAAGCATTGATTAAGATTTCTGACTTTTTCATCACATGTCAGCCCAAGTGTCAGAAAAGCGCTGGAAACAGGGAGATAAGCCTTTTTTGGAAGAAATGGTCAAATTCTTGAATTTTTCATCAAACATCATCCCAAATGTCACTAAACAGCTGGAAACGGGGAGATAAGCCGTTTTTGGAAGCAATGGTTAACATTTTGAATTTTTCATCACATATCAGCTCCAGTGTCAGAAAAGCGCTGGAAACAGGGAGATATGCCTTTTTTTGGAAGAAATGGTCAAATTCTTGAATTTTTCATCACACATCATCCCAAATGTCACTAAACAGCTGGAAACGGGGAGATAAGCCGTTTTTGGAAGCAATGGTTAACATTTTGAATTTTTCATCACATATCAGCTCCAGTGTCAGAAAAGCGCTGGAAACAGGGAGATAAGCCTTTTTTGGAAGAAATGGTCAAATTGTTGAATTTTTCATCACACATCATCCCAAATGTCACTAAACAGCTGGAAACGGGGAGATAAGTCGTTTTTGGAAGCATTGATTAAGATTTCTGACTTTTTCATCACATGTCAGCCCAAGTGTCAGAAAAGCGCTGGAAACAGGGAGATAAGCCTTTTTTGGAAGAAATGGTTAAATTCTTGAATTCTTCATCACACATCATCCCAAATGTCACTAAACAGCTGGAAATGGGGAGATAAGCCTTTTTTGGAAGCATTGATTAAGATTTCTGACTTTTTCATCACATGTCAGCCCAAGTGTCAGAAAAGCGCTGGAAACAGGGAGATAAGCCTTTTTTGGAAGCATTGATTAAGATTTCTGACTTTTTCATCACATGTCAGCCCAAGTGTCAGAAAAGCGCTGGAAACAGGGAGATAAGCCTTTTTTGGAAGCATTGATTAAGATTTCTGACTTTTTCATCACATGTCAGCCCAAGTGTCAGAAAAGCGCTGGAAACAGGGAGATAAGCCTTTTTTGGAAGAAATGGTCAAATTCTTGAATTTTTCATCACACATCATCCCAAATGTCACTAAACAGCTGGAAACGGGGAGATAAGCCGTTTTTGGAAGCAATGGTTAACATTTTGACTTTTTCATCACATATCAGCTCCAGTGTCAGAAAAGCGCTGGAAACAGGGAGATATGCCTTTTTTTGGAAGAAATGGTTAAATTCTTGAATTTTTCATCACACATCATCCCAAATGTCACTAAACAGCTGGAAACGGGGAGATAAGCCTTTTTTGGAAGCATTGATTAAGATTTCTGACTTTTTCATCACATGTCAGCCCAAGTGTCAGAAAAGCGCTGGAAACAGGGAGATAAGCCTTTTTTGGAAGAAATGGTTAAATTCTTCAATTTTTCATCACACATCATCCCAAATGTCACTAAACAGCTGGAAATGGGGAGATAAGCCTTTTTTGGAAGCATTGATTAAGATTTCTGACTTTTTCATCACATGTCAGCCCAAGTGTCAGAAAAGCGCTGGAAACAGGGAGATAAGCCTTTTTTGGAAGAAATGGTCAAATTGTTGAATTTTTCATCACACATCATCCCAAATGTCACTAAACAGCTGGAAACGGGGAGATAAGCCTTTTTTGGAAGCATTGATTAAGATTTCTGACTTTTTCATCACATGTCAGCCCAAGTGTCAGAAAAGCGCTGGAAACAGGGAGATAAGCCTTTTTTTGGAAGAAATGGTTAAATTCTTGAATTTTTCATCACACATCATCCCAAATGTCACTAAACAGCTGGAAACGGGGAGATAAGCCTTTTTTGGAAGCATTGATTAAGATTTCTGACTTTTTCATCACATGTCAGCCCAAGTGTCAGAAAAGCGCTGGAAACAGGGAGATAAGCCTTTTTTGGAAGAAATGGTCAAATTCTTGAATTTTTCATCAAACATCATCCCAAATGTCACTAAACAGCTGGAAACGGGGAGATAAGCCGTTTTTGGAAGCAATGGTTAACATTTTGAATTTTTCATCACATATCAGCTCCAGTGTCAGAAAAGCGCTGGAAACAGGGAGATATGCCTTTTTTTGGAAGAAATGGTCAAATTCTTGAATTTTTCATCAAACATCATCCCAAATGTCACTAAACAGCTGGAAACGGGGAGATAAGCCGTTTTTGGAAGCAATGGTTAACATTTTGAATTTTTCATCACATATCAGCTCCAGTGTCAGAAAAGCGCTGGAAACAGGGAGATATGCCTTTTTTTGGAAGAAATGGTCAAATTCTTGAATTTTTCATCACACATCATCCCAAATGTCACTAAACAGCTGGAAACGGGGAGATAAGCCTTTTTTGGAAGCATTGATTAAGATTTCTGACTTTTTCATCACATGTCAGCCCAAGTATCAGAAAAGCGCTGGAAACAGGGAGATAGGCCTTTTTTTGGAAGAAATGGTTAAATTCTTGAATTTTTCATCACACATCATCCCAAAGGTCACTAAACAGCTGGAAACGGGGAGATAAGCCTTTTTTGGAAGCATTGATTAAGATTTCTGACTTTTTCATCACATGTCAGCCCAAGTGTCAGAAAAGCGCTGGAAACAGGGAGATAAGCCTTTTTTGGAAGAAATGGTCAAATTCTTGAATTTTTCATCACACATCATCCCAAATGTCACTAAACAGCTGGAAACGGGGAGATAAGCCGTTTTTGGAAGCAATGGTTAACATTTTGACTTTTTCATCACATATCAGCTCCAGTGTCAGAAAAGCGCTGGAAACAGGGAGATATGCCTTTTTTTGGAAGAAATGGTTAAATTCTTGAATTTTTCATCACACTTCATCCCAAATGTCACTAAACAGCTGGAAACGGGGAGATAAGCCGTTTTTGGAAGCATTGATAAAGATTTCTGACTTTTTCATCACATGTCAGCCCAAGTGTCAGAAAAGCGCTGGAAACAGGGAGATAAGCCTTTTTTGGAAGAAATGGTCAAATTCTTGAATTTTTCATCACACATCATCCCAAATGTCACTAAACAGCTGGAAACGGGGAGATAAGCCGTTTTTGGAAGCAATGGTTAACATTTTGACTTTTTCATCACATATCAGCTCCAGTGTCAGAAAAGCGCTGGAAACAGGGAGATATGCCTTTTTTTGGAAGAAATGGTTAAATTCTTGAATTTTGCATTACACATCATCCCAAATGTCACTAAACAGCTGGAAACGGGGAGATAAGCCTTTTTTGGAAGCATTGATTAAGATTTCTGACTTTTTCATCACATGTCAGCCCAAGTGTCAGAAAAGCGCTGGAAACAGGGAGATAAGCCTTTTTTGGAAGAAATGGTCAAATTCTTGAATTTTTCATCACACATCATCCCAAATGTCACTAAACAGCTGGAAACGGGGAGATAAGCCGTTTTTGGAAGCAATGGTTAACATTTTGACTTTTTCATCACATATCAGCTCCAGTGTCAGAAAAGCGCTGGAAACAGGGAGATATGCCTTTTTTTGGAAGAAATGGTTAAATTCTTGAATTTTTCATCACACATCATCCCAAATGTCACTAAACAGCTGGAAACGGGGAGATAAGCCTTTTTTGGAAGCATTGATTAAGATTTCTGACTTTTTCATCACATGTCAGCCCAAGTGTCAGAAAAGCGCTGGAAACAGGGAGATAAGCCTTTTTTGGAAGAAATGGTCAAATTCTTGAATTTTTCATCACACATCATCCCAAATGTCACTAAACAGCTGGAAACGGGGAGATAAGCCGTTTTTGGAAGCAATGGTTAAGATTTCTGACTTTTTCATCACATGTCAGCCCAAGTGTCAGAAAAGCGCTGGAAACAGGGAGATAAGCCTTTTTTGGAAGAAATGGTTAAATTCTTGAATTTTTCATCACACATCATCCCAAATGTCACTAAACAGCTGGAAACGGGGAGATAAGCGTTTTTTGGAAGCATTGATTAAGATTTCTGACTTTTCATCACATGTCAGCCCAAGTGTCAGAAAAGCGCTGGAAACAGGGAGATAAGCCTTTTTTGGAAGAAATGGTCAAATTCTTGAATTTTTCATCACACATCATCCCAAATGTCACTAAACAGCTGGAAATGGGGAGATAAGCCTTTTTTGGAAGCATTGATTAAGATTTCTGACTTTTTCATCACATGTCAGCCCAAGTGTCAGAAAAGCGCTGGAAACAGGGAGATAAGCCTTTTTTGGAAGAAATGGTCAAATTCTTGAATTTTTCATCAAACATCATCCCAAATGTCACTAAACAGCTGGAAACGGGGAGATAAGCCGTTTTTGGAAGCAATGGTTAACATTTTGAATTTTTCATCACATATCAGCTCCAGTGTCAGAAAAGCGCTGGAAACAGGGAGATATGACTTTTTTTGGAAGAAATGGTTAAATTCTTGAATTTTTCATCACACATCATCCCAAATGTCACTAAACAGCTGGAAACGGGGAGATAAGCCTTTTTTGGAAGCATTGATTAAGATTTCTGACTTTTTCATCACATGTCAGCCCAAGTGTCAGAAAAGCGCTGGAAACAGGGAGATATGCCTTTTTTTGGAAGAAATGGTTAAATTCTTGAATTTTTCATCACACATCATCCCAAATGTCACTAAACAGCTGGAAACGGGGAGATAAGCCTTTTTTGGAAGCATTGATTAAGATTTCTGACTTTTTCATCACATGTCAGCCCAAGTGTCAGAAAAGCGCTGGAAACAGGGAGATAAGCCTTTTTTGGAAGAAATGGTCAAATTGTTGAATTTTTCATCACACATCATCCCAAATGTCACTAAACAGCTGGAAATGGGGAGATAAGTCGTTTTTGGAAGCAATGGTTAACATTTTGACTTTTTCATCACATATCAGCTCCAGTTTCAGAAAAGCGCTGGAAACAGGGAGATATGCCTTTTTTTGGAAGAAATGGTTAAATTCTTGAATTTTTCATCACACATCATCCCAAATGTCACTAAACAGCTGGAAACGGGGAGATAAGCCTTTTTTGGAAGCATTGATTAAGATTTCTGACTTTTTCATCACATGTCAGCCCAAGTGTCAAAAAAGCGCTGGAAACAGGGAGATAAGCCTTTTTTGGAAGAAATGGTTAAATTCTTGAATTCTTCATCACACATCATCCCAAATGTCACTAAACAGCTGGAAACGGGGAGATAAGCCTTTTTTGGAAGCATTGATTAAGATTTCTGACTTTTTCATCACATGTCAGCCCAAGTGTCAGAAAAGCGCTGGAAACAGGGAGATAAGCCTTTTTTGGAAGAAATGGTCAAATTCTTGAATTTTTCATCAAACATCATCCCAAATGTCACTAAACAGCTGGAACCGGGGAGATAAGCCGTTTTTGGAAGCAATGGTTAACATTTTGACTTTTTCATCACATATCAGCTCCAGTGTCAGAAAAGCGCTGGAAACAGGGAGATATGCCTTTTTTTGGAAGAAATGGTTAAATTCTTGAATTTTTCATCACACATCATCCCAAATGTCACTAAACAGCTGGAAACGGGGAGATAAGCCTTTTTTGGAAGCATTGATTAAGATTTCTGACTTTTTCATCACATGTCAGCCCAAGTGTCAGAAAAGCGCTGGAAACAGGGAGATAAGCCTTTTTTGGAAGAAATGGTTAAATTCTTCAATTTTTCATCACACATCATCCCAAATGTCACTAAACAGCTGGAAATGGGGAGATAAGCCTTTTTTGGAAGCATTGATTAAGATTTCTGACTTTTTCATCACATGTCAGCCCAAGTGTCAGAAAAGCGCTGGAAACAGGGAGATAAGCCTTTTTTGGAAGAAATGGTCAAATTCTTGAATTTTTCATCAAACATCATCCCAAATGTCACTAAACAGCTGGAAACGGGGAGATAAGCCGTTTTTGGAAGCAATGGTTAACATTTTGAATTTTTCATCACATATCAGCTCCAGTGTCAGAAAAGCGCTGGAAACAGGGAGATATGCCTTTTTTTGGAAGAAATGGTCAAATTCTTGAATTTTTCATCACACATCATCCCAAATGTCACTAAACAGCTGGAAACGGGGAGATAAGCCGTTTTTGGAAGCAATGGTTAACATTTTGAATTTTTCATCACATATCAGCTCCAGTGTCAGAAAAGCGCTGGAAACAGGGAGATAAGCCTTTTTTGGAAGAAATGGTCAAATTGTTGAATTTTTCATCACACATCATCCCAAATGTCACTAAACAGCTGGAAACGGGGAGATAAGTCGTTTTTGGAAGCATTGATTAAGATTTCTGACTTTTTCATCACATGTCAGCCCAAGTGTCAGAAAAGCGCTGGAAACAGGGAGATAAGCCTTTTTTGGAAGAAATGGTTAAATTCTTGAATTCTTCATCACACATCATCCCAAATGTCACTAAACAGCTGGAAATGGGGAGATAAGCCTTTTTTGGAAGCATTGATTAAGATTTCTGACTTTTTCATCACATGTCAGCCCAAGTGTCAGAAAAGCGCTGGAAACAGGGAGATAAGCCTTTTTTGGAAGAAATGGTCAAATTCTTGAATTTTTCATCACACATCATCCCAAATGTCACTAAACAGCTGGAAACGGGGAGATAAGCCGTTTTTGGAAGCAATGGTTAACATTTTGACTTTTTCATCACATATCAGCTCCAGTGTCAGAAAAGCGCTGGAAACAGGGAGATATGCCTTTTTTTGGAAGAAATGGTTAAATTCTTGAATTTTTCATCACACATCATCCCAAATGTCACTAAACAGCTGGAAACGGGGAGATAAGCCTTTTTTGGAAGCATTGATTAAGATTTCTGACTTTTTCATCACATGTCAGCCCAAGTGTCAGAAAAGCGCTGGAAACAGGGAGATAAGCCTTTTTTGGAAGAAATGGTCAAATTCTTGAATTTTTCATCACACATCATCCCAAATGTCACTAAACAGCTGGAAACGGGGAGATAAGCCGTTTTTGGAAGCAATGGTTAAGATTTCTGACTTTTTCATCACATGTCAGCCCAAGTGTCAGAAAAGCGCTGGAAACAGGGAGATAAGCCTTTTTTGGAAGAAATGGTTAAATTCTTGAATTTTTCATCACACATCATCCCAAATGTCACTAAACAGCTGGAAACGGGGAGATAAGCGTTTTTTGGAAGCATTGATTAAGATTTCTGACTTTTCATCACATGTCAGCCCAAGTGTCAGAAAAGCGCTGGAAACAGGGAGATAAGCCTTTTTTGGAAGAAATGGTCAAATTCTTGAATTTTTCATCACACATCATCCCAAATGTCACTAAACAGCTGGAAACGGGGAGATAAGCCGTTTTTGGAAGCAATGGTTAACATTTTGACTATTTCATCACATATCAGCTCCAGTGTCAGAAAAGCGCTGGAAACAGGGAGATATGCCTTTTTTTGGAAGAAATGGTTAAATTCTTGAATTTTTCATCACACATCATCCCAAATGTCACTAAACAGCTGGAAACGGGGAGATAAGCCTTTTTTGGAAGCATTGATTAAGATTTCTGACTTTTTCATCACATGTCAGCCCAAGTGTCAGAAAAGCGCTGGAAACAGGGAGATAAGCCTTTTTTGGAAGAAATGGTCAAATTCTTAAATTTTTCATCACACATCATCCCAAATGTCACTAAACAGCTGGAAATGGGGAGATAAGCCTTTTTTGGAAGCATTGATTAAGATTTCTGACTTTTTCATCACATGTCAGCCCAAGTGTCAGAAAAGCGCTGGAAACAGGGAGATAAGCCTTTTTTGGAAGAAATGGTCAAATTCTTAAATTTTTCATCAAACATCATCCCAAATGTCACTAAACAGCTGGAAACGGGGAGATAAGCCGTTTTTGGAAGCAATGGTTAACATTTTGAATTTTTCATCACATATCAGCTCCAGTGTCAGAAAAGCGCTGGAAACAGGGAGATATGCCTTTTTTTGGAAGAAATGGTCAAATTCTTGAATTTTTCATCAAACATCATCCCAAATGTCACTAAAAAGCTGGAAACGGGGAGATAAGCCATTTTTGGAAGCAATGGTTAACATTTTGAATTTTTCATCACATATCAGCTCCAGTGTCAGAAAAGCGCTGGAAACAGGGAGATATGCCTTTTTTTGGAAGAAATGGTCAAATTCTTGAATTTTTCATCACACATCATCCCAAATGTCACTAAACAGCTGGAAACGGGGAGATAAGCCGTTTTTGGAAGCAATGGTTAACATTTTGAATTTTTCATCACATATCAGCTCCAGTGTCAGAAAAGCGCTGGAAACAGGGAGATATGCCTTTTTTTGGAAGAAATGGTTAAATTCTTGAATTTTTCATCACACATCATCCCAAATGTCACTAAACAGCTGGAAACGGGGAGATAAGCCTTTTTTGGAAGCATTGATTAAGATTTCTGACTTTTTCATCACATGTCAGCCCAAGTGTCAGAAAAGCGCTGGAAACAGGGAGATATGCCTTTTTTTGGAAGAAATGGTTAAATTCTTGAATTTTTCATCACACATCATCCCAAATGTCACTAAACAGCTGGAAACGGGGAGATAAGCCTTTTTTGGAAGCATTGATTAAGATTTCTGACTTTTTCATCACATGTCAGCCCAAGTGTCAGAAAAGCGCTGGAAACAGGGAGATAAGCCTTTTTTGGAAGAAATGGTCAAATTGTTGAATTTTTCATCACACATCATCCCAAATGTCACTAAACAGCTGGAAACGGGGAGATAAGTCGTTTTTGGAAGCATTGATTAAGATTTCTGACTTTTTCATCACATGTCAGCCCAAGTGTCAGAAAAGCGCTGGAAACAGGGAGATAAGCCTTTTTTGGAAGAAATGGTTAAATTCTTGAATTCTTCATCACACATCATCCCAAATGTCACTAAACAGCTGGAAATGGGGAGATAAGCCTTTTTTGGAAGCATTGATTAAGATTTCTGACTTTTTCATCACATGTCAGCCCAAGTGTCAGAAAAGCGCTGGAAACAGGGAGATAAGCCTTTTTTGGAAGCATTGATTAAGATTTCTGACTTTTTCATCACATGTCAGCCCAAGTGTCAGAAAAGCGCTGGAAACAGGGAGATAAGCCTTTTTTGGAAGAAATGGTCAAATTCTTGAATTTTTCATCACACATCATCCCAAATGTCACTAAACAGCTGGAAACGGGGAGATAAGCCGTTTTTGGAAGCAATGGTTAACATTTTGACTTTTTCATCACATATCAGCTCCAGTGTCAGAAAAGCGCTGGAAACAGGGAGATATGCCTTTTTTGGGAAGAAATGGTTAAATTCTTGAATTTTTCATCACACATCATCCCAAATGTCACTAAACAGCTGGAAACGGGGAGATAAGCCTTTTTTGGAAGCATTGATTAAGATTTCTGACTTTTTCATCACATGTCAGCCCAAGTGTCAGAAAAGCGCTGGAAACAGGGAGATAAGCCTGTTTTGGAAGAAATGGTTAAATTCTTGAATTTTTCATCACACATCATCCCAAATGTCACTAAACAGCTGGAAACGGGGAGATAAGCCTTTTTTGGAAGCATTGATTAAGATTTCTGACTTTTTCATCACATGTCAGCCCAAGTGTCAGAAAAGTGCTGGAAACAGGGAGATAAGCCTTTTTTGGAAGAAATGGTCAAATTCTTGAATTTTTCATCACACATCATCCCAAATGTCACTAAACAGCTGGAAACGGGGAGATAAGCCGTTTTTGGAAGCAATGGTTAACATTTTGAATTTTTCATCACATATCAGCTCCAGTGTCAGAAAAGCGCTGGAAACAGGGAGATAAGCCTTTTTTGGAAGAAATGGTCAAATTGTTGAATTTTTCATCACACATCATCCCAAATGTCACTAAACAGCTGGAAACGGGGAGATAAGTCGTTTTTGGAAGCATTGATTAAGATATCTGACTTTTTCATCACATGTCAGCCCAAGTGTCAGAAAAGCGCTGGAAACAGGGAGATAAGCCTTTTTTGGAAGAAATGGTTAAATTCTTGAATTCTTCATCACACATCATCCCAAATGTCACTAAACAGCTGGAAATGGGGAGATAAGCCTTTTTTGGAAGCATTGATTAAGATTTCTGACTTTTTCATCACATGTCAGCCCAAGTGTCAGAAAAGCGCTGGAAACAGGGAGATAAGCCTTTTTTGGAAGAAATGGTCAAATTCTTGAATTTTTCATCACACATCATCCCAAATGTCACTAAACAGCTAGAAACGGGGAGATAAGCCGTTTTTGGAAGCAATGGTTAACATTTTGACTTTTTCATCACATATCAGCTCCAGTGTCAGAAAAGCGCTGGAAACAGGGAGATATGCCTTTTTTTGGAAGAAATGGTTAAATTCTTGAATTTTTCATCACACATCATCCCAAATGTCACTAAACAGCTGGAAACGGGGAGATAAGCCTTTTTTGGAAGCATTGATTAAGATTTCTGACTTTTTCATCACATGTCAGCCCAAGTGTCAGAAAAGCGCTGGAAACAGGGAGATAAGCCTTTTTTGGAAGAAATGGTCAAATTCTTGAATTTTTCATCACACATCATCCCAAATGTCACTAAACAGCTGGAAACGGGGAGATAAGCCGTTTTTGGAAGCAATGGTTAAGATTTCTGACTTTTTCATCACATGTCAGCCCAAGTGTCAGAAAAGCGCTGGAAACAGGGAGATAAGCCTTTTTTGGAAGAAATGGTTAAATTCTTGAATTTTTCATCACACATCATCCCAAATGTCACTAAACAGCTGGAAACGGGGAGATAAGCGTTTTTTGGAAGCATTGATTAAGATTTCTGACTTTTCATCACATGTCAGCCCAAGTGTCAGAAAAGCGCTGGAAACAGGGAGATAAGCCTTTTTTGGAAGAAATGGTCAAATTCTTGAATTTTTCATCACACATCATCCCAAATGTCACTAAACAGCTGGAAACGGGGAGATAAGCCGTTTTTGGAAGCAATGGTTAACATTTTGACTATTTCATCACATATCAGCTCCAGTGTCAGAAAAGCGCTGGAAACAGGGAGATATGCCTTTTTTTGGAAGAAATGGTTAAATTCTTGAATTTTTCATCACACATCATCCCAAATGTCACTAAACAGCTGGAAACGGGGAGATAAGCCTTTTTTGGAAGCATTGATTAAGATTTCTGACTTTTTCATCACATGTCAGCCCAAGTGTCAGAAAAGCGCTGGAAACAGGGAGATAAGCCTTTTTTGGAAGAAATGGTCAAATTCTTAAATTTTTCATCACACATCATCCCAAATGTCACTAAACAGCTGGAAATGGGGAGATAAGCCTTTTTTGGAAGCATTGATTAAGATTTCTGACTTTTTCATCACATGTCAGCCCAAGTGTCAGAAAAGCGCTGGAAACAGGGAGATAAGCCTTTTTTGGAAGAAATGGTCAAATTCTTAAATTTTTCATCAAACATCATCCCAAATGTCACTAAACAGCTGGAAACGGGGAGATAAGCCGTTTTTGGAAGCAATGGTTAACATTTTGAATTTTTCATCACATATCAGCTCCAGTGTCAGAAAAGCGCTGGAAACAGGGAGATATGCCTTTTTTTGGAAGAAATGGTCAAATTCTTGAATTTTTCATCAAACATCATCCCAAATGTCACTAAAAAGCTGGAAACGGGGAGATAAGCCATTTTTGGAAGCAATGGTTAACATTTTGAATTTTTCATCACATATCAGCTCCAGTGTCAGAAAAGCGCTGGAAACAGGGAGATATGCCTTTTTTTGGAAGAAATGGTCAAATTCTTGAATTTTTCATCACACATCATCCCAAATGTCACTAAACAGCTGGAAACGGGGAGATAAGCCGTTTTTGGAAGCAATGGTTAACATTTTGAATTTTTCATCACATATCAGCTCCAGTGTCAGAAAAGCGCTGGAAACAGGGAGATATGCCTTTTTTTGGAAGAAATGGTTAAATTCTTGAATTTTTCATCACACATCATCCCAAATGTCACTAAACAGCTGGAAACGGGGAGATAAGCCTTTTTTGGAAGCATTGATTAAGATTTCTGACTTTTTCATCACATGTCAGCCCAAGTGTCAGAAAAGCGCTGGAAACAGGGAGATATGCCTTTTTTTGGAAGAAATGGTTAAATTCTTGAATTTTTCATCACACATCATCCCAAATGTCACTAAACAGCTGGAAACGGGGAGATAAGCCTTTTTTGGAAGCATTGATTAAGATTTCTGACTTTTTCATCACATGTCAGCCCAAGTGTCAGAAAAGCGCTGGAAACAGGGAGATAAGCCTTTTTTGGAAGAAATGGTCAAATTGTTGAATTTTTCATCACACATCATCCCAAATGTCACTAAACAGCTGGAAACGGGGAGATAAGTCGTTTTTGGAAGCATTGATTAAGATTTCTGACTTTTTCATCACATGTCAGCCCAAGTGTCAGAAAAGCGCTGGAAACAGGGAGATAAGCCTTTTTTGGAAGAAATGGTTAAATTCTTGAATTCTTCATCACACATCATCCCAAATGTCACTAAACAGCTGGAAATGGGGAGATAAGCCTTTTTTGGAAGCATTGATTAAGATTTCTGACTTTTTCATCACATGTCAGCCCAAGTGTCAGAAAAGCGCTGGAAACAGGGAGATAAGCCTTTTTTGGAAGCATTGATTAAGATTTCTGACTTTTTCATCACATGTCAGCCCAAGTGTCAGAAAAGCGCTGGAAACAGGGAGATAAGCCTTTTTTGGAAGAAATGGTCAAATTCTTGAATTTTTCATCACACATCATCCCAAATGTCACTAAACAGCTGGAAACGGGGAGATAAGCCGTTTTTGGAAGCAATGGTTAACATTTTGACTTTTTCATCACATATCAGCTCCAGTGTCAGAAAAGCGCTGGAAACAGGGAGATATGCCTTTTTTTGGAAGAAATGGTTAAATTCTTGAATTTTTCATCACACATCATCCCAAATGTCACTAAACAGCTGGAAACGGGGAGATAAGCCTTTTTTGGAAGCATTGATTAAGATTTCTGACTTTTTCATCACATGTCAGCCCAAGTGTCAGAAAAGCGCTGGAAACAGGGAGATAAGCCTGTTTTGGAAGAAATGGTTAAATTCTTGAATTTTTCATCACACATCATCCCAAATGTCACTAAACAGCTGGAAACGGGGAGATAAGCCTTTTTTGGAAGCATTGATTAAGATTTCTGACTTTTTCATCACATGTCAGCCCAAGTGTCAGAAAAGTGCTGGAAACAGGGAGATAAGCCTTTTTTGGAAGAAATGGTCAAATTCTTGAATTTTTCATCACACATCATCCCAAATGTCACTAAACAGCTGGAAACGGGGAGATAAGCCGTTTTTGGAAGCAATGGTTAACATTTTGACTTTTTCATCACATATCAGGTCCAGTGTCAGAAAAGTGCTGGAAACAGGGAGATAAGCCTTTTTTGGAAGAAATGGTTAAATTCTTGAATTTTTCATCACACATCATCCCAAATGTCACTAAACAGCTGGAAACGGGGAGATAAGCCTATTTTGGAAGCATTGATTAAGATTTCTGACTTTTTCATCACATGTCAGCCCAAGTGTCAGAAAAGCGCTGGAAACAGGGAGATAAGCCTTTTTTGGAAGAAATGGTCAAATTCTTGAATTTTTCATCACACATCATCCCAAATGTCACTAAACAGCTGGAAACGGGGAGATAAGTTTTTTTTGGAAGCAATGGTTAACATTTTGACTTTTTCATCACATATCAGCTCCAGTGTCAGAAAAGCGCTGGAAACAGGGAGATATGCCTTTTTTTGGAAGAAATGGTTAAATTATTGAATTTTTCATCACACATCATCCCAAATGTCACTAAACAGCTGGAAACGGGGAGATAAGCCTTTTTTGGAAGCATTGATTAAGATTTCTGACTTTTTCCTCACATGTCAGCCCAAGTATCAGAAAAGCGCTGGAAACAGGGAGATAAGCCTTTTTTGGAAGAAATGGTTAAATACTTGAATTTTTCATCACACATCATCCCAAATGTCACTAAACAGTTGGAAACGGGGAGATAAGCCTTTTTTGGAAGCATTGATTAAGATTTCTGACTTTTTCATCACATGTCAGCCCAAGTGTCAGAAAAGCGGTGGAAACAGGGAGATAAGCCTTTTTTGGAAGAAAAGGTTAAATTCTTGAATTTTTCATCACACATCATCCCAAATGTCACTAAACAGCTGGAAACGGGGAGATAAGCCTTTTTTGGAAGCATTGATTAAGATTTCTGACTTTTTCATCACATATCAGCTCCAGTGTCAGAAAAGCGCTGGAAACAGGGAGATATAACTTTTTTTTAAAGAAATGGTTAAATTCTTGAATTTTTAATCACACATCATCCCAAATGTCACTAAACAGCTGGAAACGGGGAGATAAGCCGTTTTTGGAAGCATTGATTAAGATTTCTGACTTTTTCATCACATGTCAGCCCAAGTGTCAGAAAAGCGCTGGAAACAGGGAGATAAGCCTTTTTTGGAAGAAATGGTTAAATTCTTGAATTTTTCATCACACATCATCCCAAATGTCACTAAACAGCTGGAAACGGGGAGATAAGCCTTTTTTGGAAGCATTGATTAAGATTTCTGACTTTTTCATCACATGTCAGCCCAAGTGTCAGAAAAGCGCTGGAAAAAGGGAGATAAGCCTTTTTTGGAAGAAATGGTCAAATTCTTGAATTTTTCATCACACATCATCCCAAATGTCACTAAACAGCTGGAAACGGGGAGATAAGCCGTTTTTGGAAGCAATGGTTAACATTTTGACTTTTTCATCACATATCAGCCCAAGTGTCAGAAAAGCGCTGGAAACAGGGAGATAAGCCTTTTTTGGAAGAAATGGTTAAAATTCTTGAATTTTTCATCACACATCATCCCAAATGTCACTAAACAGCTGGAAACGGGGAGATAAGCCTTTTTTGGAAGCATTGATTAAGATTTCTGACTTTTTCATCACATGTCAGCCCAAGTGTCAGAAAAGCGCTGGAAAAAGGGAGATAAGCCTTTTTTGGAAGAAATGGTCAAATTCTTGAATTTTTCATCACCACATCATCCCAAATGTCACTAAACAGCTGGAAACGGGGAGATAAGCCGTTTTTGGAAGCAATGGTTAACATTTTGACTTTTTCATCACATATCAGCTCCAGTGTCAGAAAAGCGCTGGAAACAGGGAGATATGCCTTTTTTTGGAAGAAATGGTTAAATTCTTGAATTTTTCATCACACATCATCCCAAATGTCACTAAACAGCTGGAAACGTGGAGATAAGCCTTTTTTGGAAGCATTGATTAAGATTTCTGACTTTTTCCTCACATGTCAGCCCAAGTATCAGAAAAGCGCTGGAAACAGGGAGATAAGCCTTTTTTGGAAGAAATGGTCAAATTCTTGAATTTTTCATCACAAATCATCCCAAATGTCACTAAACAGCTGGAAACGGGGAGATAAGCCTTTTTTGGAAGCATTGATTAAAATTTCTGACATTTTCCTCACATGTCAGCCCAAGTATCAGAAAAGCGCTGGAAACAGGGAGATAAGCCTTTTTTGGAAGAAATGGTCAAATTCTTGAATTTTTCATCACACATCATCCCAAATGTCACTAAACAGCTGGAAACGGGGAGATAAGCCGTTTTTGGAAGCAATGGTTAACATTTTGACTTTTTCATCACATATCAGCTCCAGTGTCAGAAAAGCGCTGGAAACAGGGAGATATGCCTTTTTTTGGAAGAAATGGTTAAAGTCTTGAATTTTTCATCACACATCATCCCAAATGTCACTAAACAGCTGGAAACGGGGAGATATGCCGTTTTTGGAAGCAATGGTTAACATTTTGACTTTTTCATCACATATCAGCTCCAGTGTCAGAAAAGCGCTGGAAACAGGGAGATATGCCTTTTTTTGGAAGAAATGGTTAAATTCTTGAATTTTTCATCACACATCATCCCAAATGTCACTAAACAGCTGGAAACGGGGAGATAAGCCTTTTTTGGAAGCATTGATTAAGATTTCTGACTTTTTCATCACATGTCAGCCCAAGTGTCAGAAAAGTGCTGGAAACAGGGAGATATACCTTTTTTTGGAAGAAATGGTTAAATTCTTGAATTTTTCATCACACATCATCCCAAATGTCACTAAACAGCTGAAAACGGGGAGATAAGCCTTTTTTGGAAGCATTGATTAAGATTTCTGACTTTTTCATCACATGTCAGCCCAAGTGTCAGAAAAGCGCTGGAAACAGGGAGATAAGCCTTTTTTGGAAGAAATGGTCAAATTCTTGAATTTTTCATCACACATCATCCCAAATGTCACTAAACAGCTGGAAACGGGGAGATAAGCCGTTTTTGGAAGCAATGGTTAACATTTTGACTTTTTCATCACATATCAGCTCCAGTGTCAGAAAAGCGCTGGAAACAGGGAGATATGCCTTTTTTTTGAAGAAATGGTTAAAGTCTTGAATTTTTCATCACACATCATCCCAAATGTCACTAAACAGCTGGAAACGGGGAGATAAGCCTTTTTTGGAAGCATTGATTAAGATTTCTGACTTTTTCCTCACATGTCAGCCCAAGTATCAGAAAAGCGCTGGAAACAGGGAGATAAGCCTTTTTTGGAAGAAATGGTTAAATACTTGAATTTTTCATCACACATCATCCCAAATGTCACTAAACAGTTGGAAACGGGGAGATAAGCCTTTTTTGGAAGCATTGATTAAGATTTCTGACTTTTTCATCACATGTCAGCCCAAGTGTCAGAAAAGCGCTGGAAACAGGGAGATATAACTTTTTTTTAAAGAAATGGTTAAATTCTTGAATTTTTCATCACACATCATCCCAAATGTCACTAAACAGCTGGAAACGGGGAGATAAGCCTTTTTTGGAAGCATTGATTAAGATTTCTGACTTTTTCATCACATGTCAGCCCAAGTGTCAGAAAAGCGCTGGAAACAGGGAGATAAGCCTTTTTTGGAAGAAATGGTTAAATTCTTGAATTTTTCATCACACATCATCCCAAATGTCACTAAACAGCTGGAAACGGGGAGATAAGCCTTTTTTGGAAGCATTGATTAAGATTTCTGACATTTTCCTCACATGTCAGCCCAAGTATCAGAAAAGCGCTGGAAACAGGGAGATAAGCCTTTTTTGGAAGAAATGGTCAAATTCTTGAATTTTTCATCACACATCATCCCAAATGTCACTAAACAGCTGGAAACGGGGAGATAAGCCGTTTTTGGAAGCAATGGTTAACATTTTGACTTTTTCATCACATATCAGCTCCAGTGTCAGAAAAGCGCTGGAAACAGGGAGATATGCCTTTTTTTGGAAGAAATGGTTAAAGTCTTGAATTTTTCATCACACATCATCCCAAATGTCACTAAACAGCTGGAAACGGGGAGATAAGCCTTTTTTGGAAGCATTGATTAAGATTTCTGACTTTTTCATCACATGTCAGCCCAAGTGTCAGAAAAGCGCTGGAAACAGGGAGATAAGCCTTTTTTGGAAGAAATGGTCAAATTCTTGAATTTTTCATCACACATCATCCCAAATGTCACTAAACAGCTGGAAACGGGGAGATAAGCCTTTTTTGGAAGCATTGATTAAGATTTCTGACTTTTTCATCACATGTCAGCCCAAGTGTCAGAAAAGCGCTGGAAACAGGGAGATAAGCCTTTTTTGGAAGAAATGGTTAAATTCTTGAATTTTTCATCACACATCATCCCAAATGTCACTAAACAGCTGGAAACGGGGAGATAAGCCTTTTTTGGAAGCATTGATTAAGATTTCTGACTTTTTCATCACATGTCAGCCCAAGTGTCAGAAAAGCGCTGGAAACAGGGAGATATGCCTTTTTTTGGAAGAAATGGTTAAATTCTTGAATTTTTCATCACACATCATCCCAAATGTCACTAAACAGCTGGAAACGGGGAGATAAGCCTTTTTTGGAAGCATTGATTAAGATTTCTGACTTTTTCATCACATGTCAGCCCAAGTGTCAGAAAAGCGCTGGAAACAGGGAGATAAGCCTTTTTTGGAAGAAATGGTCAAATTCTTGAATTTTTCATCACACATCATCCCAAATGTCACTAAACAGCTGGAAACGGGGAGATATGCCGTTTTTGGAAGAAATGGTTAACATTTTGACTTTTTCATCACATATCAGCTCCAGTGTCAGAAAAGCGCTGGAAACAGGGAGATATGCCTTTTTTTGGAAGAAATGGTTAAATTCTTGAATTTTTCATCACACATCATCCCAAATGTCACTAAACAGCTGGAAACGGGGAGATAAGCCTTTTTTGGAAGCATTGATTAAGATTTCTGACTTTTTCATCACATGTCAGCCCAAGTGTCAGAAAAGCGCTGGAAACAGGGAGATAAGCCTTTTTTGGAAGAAATGGTCAAATTCTTGAATTTTTCATCACAAATCATCCCAAATGTCACTAAACAGCTGGAAACGGAGAGATAAGCCTTTTTTGGAAGCATTGATTAAGATTTCTGACATTTTCATCACATGTCAGCCCAAGTGTCAGAAAAGCGCTGGAAACAGGGATATAAGCCTTTTTTGGAAGAAATGGTCAAATTCTTGAATTTTTCATCACACATCATCCCAAATGTCACTAAACAGCTGGAAACGGGGAGATAAGCCGTTTTTGGAAGCAATGGTTAACATTTTGACTTTTTCATCACATATCAGCTCCAGTGTCAGAAAAGCGCTGGAAACAGGGAGATATGCCTTTTTTTTGGAAGAAATGGTTAAATTCTTGAATTTTTCATCACACATCATCCCAAATGTCACTAAACAGCTGGAAACGGGGAGATAAGCCTTTTTTGGAAGCATTGATTAAGATTTCTGACTTTTTCCTCACATGTCAGCCCAAGTGTCAGAAAAGCGGTGGAAACAGGGAGATAAGCCTTTTTTGGAAGAAAAGGTTAAATTCTTGAATTTTTCATCACACATCATCCCAAATGTCACTAAACAGCTGGAAATGGGGAGATAAGCCTTTTTTGGAAGCATTGATTAAGATTTCTGACTTTTTCATCACATATCAGCTCCAGTGTCAGAAAAGCGCTGGAAACAGGGAGATATAACTTTTTTTTAAAGAAATGGTTAAATTCTTGAATTTTTCATCACACATCATCCCAAATGTCACTAAACAGCTGGAAACGGGGAGATAAGCCTTTTTTGGAAGCATTGATTAAGATTTCTGACTTTTTCATCACATGTCAGCCCAAGTGTCAGAAAAGCGCTGGAAAAAGGGAGATAAGCCTTTTTTGGAAGAAATGGTCAAATTCTTGAATTTTTCATCACACATCATCCCAAATGTCACTAAACAGCTGGAAACGGGGAGATAAGCCGTTTTTGGAAGCAATGGTTAACATTTTGACTTTTTCATCACATATCAGCTACAGTGTCAGAAAAGCGCTGGAAACAGGGAGATATGCCTTTTTTTGGAAGAAATGGTTAAATTCTTCAATTTTTCATCACACATCATCCCAAATGTCACTAAACAGCTGGAAACGTGGAGATAAGCCTTTTTTGGAAGCATTGATTAAGATTTCTGACTTTTTCCTCACATGTCAGCCCAAGTATCAGAAAAGCGCTGGAAACAGGGAGATAAGCCTTTTTTGGAAGAAATGGTTAAATACTTGAATTTTTCATCACACATCATCCCAAATGTCACTAAACAGCTGGAAATGGGGAGATAAGCCTTTTTTGGAAGCATTGATTAAGATTTCTGACTTTTTCATCACATATCAGCTCCAGTGTCAGAAAAGCGCTGGAAACAGGGAGATATGCCTTTTTTTGGAAGAAATGGTTAAATTCTTGAATTTTTCATCACACATCATCCCAAATGTCACTAAACAGCTGGAAACGGGGAGATAAGCCTTTTTTGGAAGCATTGATTAAAATTTCTGACTTTTTCATCACATGTCAGCCCAAGTGTCAGAAAAGCGCTGGAAACAGGGAGATAAGCCTTTTTTGGAAGAAATGGTTAAATTCTTGAATTTTTCATCACACATCATCCCAAATGTCACTAAACAGCTGGAAACGGGGAGATAAGCCTTTTTTGGAAGCATTGATTAAGATTTCTGACTTTTTCATCACATGTCAGCCCAAGTGTCAGAAAAGCGCTGGAAACAGGGAGATAAGCCTTTTTTGGAAGAAATGGTCAAATTCTTGAATTTTTCATCACACATCATCCCAAATGTCACTAAACAGCTGGAAACGGGGAGATAAGCCTTTTTTGGAAGCATTGATTAAGATTTCTGACTTTTTCATCAAATGTCAGCCCAAGTGTCAGAAAAGCGCTGGAAACAGGGAGATAAGCCTTTTTTGGAAGAAATAGTCAAATTCTTGAATTTTTCATCACACATCATCCCAAATGTCACTAAACAGCTGGAAACGGGGAGATAAGCCGTTTTTGGAAGCAATGGTTAACATTTTGACTTTTTCATCACATATCAGCTCCAGTGTCAGAAAAGCGCTGGAAACAGGGAGATATGCCTTTTTTTTGGAAGAAATGGTTAAATTCTTGAATTTTTCATCACACATCATCCCAAATGTCACTAAACAGCTGGAAACGGGGAGATAAGCCGTTTTTGGAAGCAATGGTTAACATTTCTGACTTTTTCATCACATGTCAGCCCAAGTGTCAGAAAAGCGCTGGAAACAGGGAGATAAGCCTTTTTTGGAAGAAATGGTTAAATTCTTGAATTTTTCATCACACATCATCCCAAATGTCACTAAACAGCTGGAAACGGGGAGATAAGCCTTTTTTGGAAGCATTGATTAAGATTTCTGACTTTTTCATCACATGTCAGCCCAAGTGTCAGAAAAGCGCTGGAAACAGGGAGATAAGCCTTTTTTGGAAGAAATGGTCAAATTCTTGAATTTTTCATCACACATCATCCCAAATGTCACTAAACAGCTGGAAACGGGGAGATAAGCCTTTTTTGGAAGCATTGATTAAGATTTCTGACTTTTTCATCAAATGTCAGCCCAAGTGTCAGAAAAGCGCTGGAAACAGGGAGATAAGCCTTTTTTGGAAGAAATAGTCAAATTCTTGAATTTTTCATCACACATCATCCCAAATGTCACTAAACAGCTGGAAACGGGGAGATAAGCCGTTTTTGGAAGCAATGGTTAACATTTTGACTTTTTCATCACATATCAGCTCCAGTGTCAGAAAAGCGCTGGAAACAGGGAGATATGCCTTTTTTTTGGAAGAAATGGTTAAATTCTTGAATTTTTCATCACACATCATCCCAAATGTCACTAAACAGCTGGAAACGGGGAGATAAGCCGTTTTTGGAAGCAATGGTTAACATTTTGACTTTTTCATCACATATCAGCTCCAGTGTCAGAAAAGCGCTGGAAACAGGGAGATATGCCTTTTTTTGGAAGAAATAGTTAAATTCTTGAATTTTTCATCACACATCATCCCAAATGTCACTAAACAGCTGGAAACGGGGAGATAAGCCTTTTTTGGAAGCATTGATTAAGATTTCTGACTTTTTCCTCACATGTCAGCCCAAGTATCAGAAAAGCGCTGGAAACAGGGAGATAAGCCTTTTTTGGAAGAAATGGTTAAATACTTGAATTTTTCATCACACATCATCCCAAATGTCACTAAACAGTTGGAAACGGGGAGATAAGCCTTTTTTGGAAGCATTGATTAAGATTTCTGACTTTTTCATCAAATGTCAGCCCAAGTGTCAGAAAAGCGCTGGAAACAGGGAGATAAGCCTTTTTTGGAAGAAATAGTCAAATTCTTGAATTTTTCATCACACATCATCCCAAATGTCACTAAACAGCTGGAAACGGGGAGATAAGCCGTTTTTGGAAGCAATGGTTAACATTTTGACTTTTTCATCACATATCAGCTCCAGTGTCAGAAAAGCGCTGGAAACAGGGAGATATGCCTTTTTTTTGGAAGAAATGGTTAAATTCTTGAATTTTTCATCACACATCATCCCAAATGTCACTAAACAGCTGGAAACGGGGAGATAAGCCGTTTTTGGAAGCAATGGTTAACATTTTGACTTTTTCATCACATATCAGCTCCAGTGTCAGAAAAGCGCTGGAAACAGGGAGATATGCCTTTTTTTGGAAGAAATAGTTAAATTCTTGAATTTTTCATCACACATCATCCCAAATGTCACTAAACAGCTGGAAACGGGGAGATAAGCCTTTTTTGGAAGCATTGATTAAGATTTCTGACTTTTTCCTCACATGTCAGCCCAAGTATCAGAAAAGCGCTGGAAACAGGGAGATAAGCCTTTTTTGGAAGAAATGGTTAAATACTTGAATTTTTCATCACACATCATCCCAAATGTCACTAAACAGTTGGAAACGGGGAGATAAGCCTTTTTTGGAAGCATTGATTAAGATTTCTGACTTTTTCATCACATGTCAGCCCAAGTGTCAGAAAAGCGGTGGAAACAGGGAGATAAGCCTTTTTTGGAAGAAAAGGTTAAATTCTTGAATTTTTCATCACACATCATCCCAAATGTCACTAAACAGCTGGAAATGGGGAGATAAGCCTTTTTTGGAAGCATTGATTAAGATTTCTGACTTTTTCATCACATATCAGCTCCAGTGTCAGAAAAGCGCTGGAAACAGGGAGATATAACTTTTTTTGGAAGAAATGGTTAAATTCTTGAATTTTTCATCACACATCATCCCAAATGTCACTAAACAGCTGGAAACGGGGAGATAAGCCTTTTTTGGAAGCATTGATTAAGATTTCTGACTTTTTCATCACATGTCAGCCCAAGTGTCAGAAAAGCGCTGGAAACAGGGAGATAAGCCTTTTTTGGAAGAAATGGTTAAATTCTTGAATTTTTCATCACACATCATCCCAAATGTCACTAAACAGCTGGAAACGGGGAGATAAGCCTTTTTTGGAAGCATTGATTAAGATTTCTGACTTTTTCATCACATGTCAGCCCAAGTGTCAGAAAAGCGCTGGAAACAGGGAGATAAGCCTTTTTTGGAAGAAATGGTCAAATTCTTGAATTTTTCATCACACATCATCCCAAATGTCACTAAACAGCTGGAAACGGGGAGATAAGCCGTTTTTGGAAGCAATGGTTAACATTTTGACTTTTTCATCACATATCAGCTCCAGTGTCAGAAAAGCGCTGGAAACAGGGAGATATGCCTTTTTTTGGAAGAAATGGTTAAATTCTTGAATTTTTCATCACACATCATCCCAAATGTCACTAAACAGCTGGAAACGGGGAGATAAGCCTTTTTTGGAAGCATTGATTAAGATTTCTGACTTTTTCATCACATGTCAGCCCAAGTGTCAGAAAAGCGCTGGAAACAGGGAGATAAGCCTTTTTTGGAAGAAATGGTCAAATTCTTGAATTTTTCATCACACATCATCCCAAATGTCACTAAACATCTGGAAACGGGGAGATAAGCCGTTTTTGGAAGCAATGGTTAACATTTTGAATTTTTCATCACATATCACCTCCAGTGTCAGAAAAGCGCTGGAAACAGGGAGATATGCCTTTTTTTGGAAGAAATGGTTAAATTCTTGAATTTTTCATCACACATCATCCCAAATGTCACTAAACAGCTGGAAACGGGGAGATAAGCCTTTTTTGGAAGCATTGATTAAGATTTCTGACTTTTTCATCACATGTCAGCCCAAGTGTCAGAAAAGCGCTGGAAACAGGGAGATAAGCCTTTTTTGGAAGAAATAGTCAAATTCTTGAATTTTTCATCACACATCATCCCAAATGTCACTAAACAGCTGGAAACGGGGAGATAAGCCGTTTTTGGAAGCAATGGTTAACATTTTGACTTTTTCATCACATATCAGCTCCAGTGTCAGAAAAGCGCTGGAAACAGGGAGATATGCCTTTTTTTTGGAAGAAATGGTTAAATTCTTGAATTTTTCATCACACATCATCCCAAATGTCACTAAACAGCTGGAAACGGGGAGATAAGCCGTTTTTGGAAGCAATGGTTAACATTTTGAATTTTTCATCACATATCACCTCCAGTGTCAGAAAAGCGCTGGAAACAGGGAGATATGCCTTTTTTTGGAAGAAATGGTTAAATTCTTGAATTTTTCATCACACATCATCCCAAATGTCACTAAACAGCTGGAAACGGGGAGATAAGCCTTTTTTGGAAGCATTGATTAAGATTTCTGACTTTTTCATCACATATCAGCTCCAGTGTCAGAAAAGCGCTGGAAACAGGGAGATATGCCTTTTTTTGGAAGAAATGGTTAAATTCTTGAATTTTTCATCACACATCATCCCAAATGTCACTAAACAGCTGGAAACGGGGAGATAAGCCTTTTTTGGAAGCATTGATTAAAATTTCTGACTTTTTCATCACATGTCAGCCCAAGTGTCAGAAAAGCGCTGGAAACAGGGAGATAAGCCTTTTTTGGAAGAAATGGTTAAATTCTTGAATTTTTCATCACACATCATCCCAAATGTCACTAAACAGCTGGAAACGGGGAGATAAGCCTTTTTTGGAAGCATTGATTAAGATTTCTGACTTTTTCATCACATGTCAGCCCAAGTGTCAGAAAAGCGCTGGAAACAGGGAGATAAGCCTTTTTTGGAAGAAATGGTCAAATTCTTGAATTTTTCATCACACATCATCCCAAATGTCACTAAACAGCTGGAAACGGGGAGATAAGCCTTTTTTGGAAGCATTGATTAAGATTTCTGACTTTTTCATCAAATGTCAGCCCAAGTGTCAGAAAAGTGCTGGAAACAGGGAGATAAGCCTTTTTTGGAAGAAATAGTCAAATTCTTGAATTTTTCATCACACATCATCCCAAATGTCACTAAACAGCTGGAAACGGGGAGATAAGCCGTTTTTGGAAGCAATGGTTAACATTTTGACTTTTTCATCACATATCAGCTCCAGTGTCAGAAAAGCGCTGGAAACAGGGAGATATGCCTTTTTTTTGGAAGAAATGGTTAAATTCTTGAATTTTTCATCACACATCATCCCAAATGTCACTAAACAGCTGGAAACGGGGAGATAAGCCGTTTTTGGAAGCAATGGTTAACATTTTGACTTTTTCATCACATATCAGCTCCAGTGTCAGAAAAGCGCTGGAAACAGGGAGATATGCCTTTTTTTGGAAGAAATAGTTAAATTCTTGAATTTTTCATCACACATCATCCCAAATGTCACTAAACAGCTGGAAACGGGGAGATAAGCCTTTTTTGGAAGCATTGATTAAGATTTCTGACTTTTTCCTCACATGTCAGCCCAAGTATCAGAAAAGCGCTGGAAACAGGGAGATAAGCCTTTTTTGGAAGAAATGGTTAAATACTTGAATTTTTCATCACACATCATCCCAAATGTCACTAAACAGTTGGAAACGGGGAGATAAGCCTTTTTTGGAAGCATTGATTAAGATTTCTGACTTTTTCATCACATGTCAGCCCAAGTGTCAGAAAAGCGGTGGAAACAGGGAGATAAGCCTTTTTTGGAAGAAAAGGTTAAATTCTTGAATTTTTCATCACACATCATCCCAAATGTCACTAAACAGCTGGAAATGGGGAGATAAGCCTTTTTTGGAAGCATTGATTAAGATTTCTGACTTTTTCATCACATATCAGCTCCAGTGTCAGAAAAGCGCTGGAAACAGGGAGATATAACTTTTTTTGGAAGAAATGGTTAAATTCTTGAATTTTTCATCACACATCATCCCAAATGTCACTAAACAGCTGGAAACGGGGAGATAAGCCTTTTTTGGAAGCATTGATTAAGATTTCTGACTTTTTCATCACATGTCAGCCCAAGTGTCAGAAAAGCGCTGGAAACAGGGAGATAAGCCTTTTTTGGAAGAAATGGTTAAATTCTTGAATTTTTCATCACACATCATCCCAAATGTCACTAAACAGCTGGAAACGGGGAGATAAGCCTTTTTTGGAAGCATTGATTAAGATTTCTGACTTTTTCATCACATGTCAGCCCAAGTGTCAGAAAAGCGCTGGAAACAGGGAGATAAGCCTTTTTTGGAAGAAATGGTCAAATTCTTGAATTTTTCATCACACATCATCCCAAATGTCACTAAACAGCTGGAAACGGGGAGATAAGCCGTTTTTGGAAGCAATGGTTAACATTTTGACTTTTTCATCACATATCAGCTCCAGTGTCAGAAAAGCGCTGGAAACAGGGAGATATGCCTTTTTTTGGAAGAAATGGTTAAATTCTTGAATTTTTCATCACACATCATCCCAAATGTCACTAAACAGCTGGAAACGGGGAGATAAGCCTTTTTTGGAAGCATTGATTAAGATTTCTGACTTTTTCATCACATGTCAGCCCAAGTGTCAGAAAAGCGCTGGAAACAGGGAGATAAGCCTTTTTTGGAAGAAATGGTCAAATTCTTGAATTTTTCATCACACATCATCCCAAATGTCACTAAACATCTGGAAACGGGGAGATAAGCCGTTTTTGGAAGCAATGGTTAACATTTTGAATTTTTCATCACATATCACCTCCAGTGTCAGAAAAGCGCTGGAAACAGGGAGATATGCCTTTTTTTGGAAGAAATGGTTAAATTCTTGAATTTTTCATCACACATCATCCCAAATGTCACTAAACAGCTGGAAACGGGGAGATAAGCCTTTTTTGGAAGCATTGATTAAGATTTCTGACTTTTTCATCACATGTCAGCCCAAGTGTCAGAAAAGCGCTGGAAACAGGGAGATAAGCCTTTTTTGGAAGAAATAGTCAAATTCTTGAATTTTTCATCACACATCATCCCAAATGTCACTAAACAGCTGGAAACGGGGAGATAAGCCGTTTTTGGAAGCAATGGTTAACATTTTGACTTTTTCATCACATATCAGCTCCAGTGTCAGAAAAGCGCTGGAAACAGGGAGATATGCCTTTTTTTTGGAAGAAATGGTTAAATTCTTGAATTTTTCATCACACATCATCCCAAATGTCACTAAACAGCTGGAAACGGGGAGATAAGCCGTTTTTGGAAGCAATGGTTAACATTTTGAATTTTTCATCACATATCACCTCCAGTGTCAGAAAAGCGCTGGAAACAGGGAGATATGCCTTTTTTTGGAAGAAATGGTTAAATTCTTGAATTTTTCATCACACATCATCCCAAATGTCACTAAACAGCTGGAAACGGGGAGATAAGCCTTTTTTGGAAGCATTGATTAAGATTTCTGACTTTTTCATCACATGTCAGCCCAAGTGTCAGAAAAGCGCTGGAAACAGGGAGATAAGCCTTTTTTGGAAGAAATGGTTAAATTCTTGAATTTTTCATCACACATCATCCCAAATGTCACTAAACAGCTGGAAACGGGGAGATAAGCCTTTTTTGGAAGCATTGATTAAGATTTCTGACTTTTTCATCACATGTCAGCCCAAGTGTCAGAAAAGCGCTGGAAACAGGGAGATAAGCCTTTTTTGGAAGAAATGGTCAAATTCTTGAATTTTTCATCACACATCATCCCAAATGTCACTAAACAGCTGGAAACGGGGAGATAAGCCGTTTTTGGAAGCAATGGTTAACATTTTGACTTTTTCATCACATATCAGCTCCAGTGTCAGAAAAGCGCTGGAAACAGGGAGATATGCCTTTTTTTGGAAGAAATGGTTAAATTCTTGAATTTTTCATCACACATCATCCCAAATGTCACTAAACAGCTGGGAAACGGGGAGATAAGCCGTTTTTGGAAGCAATGGTTAACATTTTGACTTTTTCATCACATATCAGCTCCAGTGTCAGAAAAGCGCTGGAAACAGGGAGATATGCCTTTTTTTGGAAGAAATGGTTAAATTCTTGAATTTTTCATCACACATCATCCCAAATGTCACTAAACAGCTGGAAACGGGGAGATAAGCCTTTTTTGGAAGCATTGATTAAGATTTCTGACTTTTTCATCACATGTCAGCCCAAGTGTCAGAAAAGCGCTGGAAACAGGGAGATAAGCCTTTTTTGGAAGAAATGGTCAAATTCTTGAATTTTTCATCACACATCATCCCAAATGTCACTAAACATCTGGAAACGGGGAGATAAGCCGTTTTTGGAAGCAATGGTTAACATTTTGAATTTTTCATCACATATCACCTCCAGTGTCAGAAAAGCGCTGGAAACAGGGAGATATGCCTTTTTTTGGAAGAAATGGTTAAATTCTTGAATTTTTCATCACACATCATCCCAAATGTCACTAAACAGCTGGAAACGGGGAGATAAGCCTTTTTTGGAAGCATTGATTAAGATTTCTGACTTTTTCATCACATGTCAGCCCAAGTGTCAGAAAAGCGCTGGAAACAGGGAGATATGCCTTTTTTTTGGAAGAAATGGTTAAATTCTTGAATTTTTCATCACACATCATCCCAAATGTCACTAAACAGCTGGAAACGGGGAGATAAGCCGTTTTTGGAAGCAATGGTTAACATTTTGAATTTTTCATCACATATCACCTCCGGTGTCAGAAAAGCGCTGGAAACAGGGAGATATGCCTTTTTTTGGAAGAAATGGTTAAATTCTTGAATTTTTCATCACACATCATCCCAAATGTCACTAAACAGCTGGAAACGGGGAGATAAGCCTTTTTTGGAAGCATTGATTAAGATTTCTGACTTTTTCATCACATGTCAGCCCAAGTGTCAGAAAAGCGCTGGAAACAGGGAGATAAGCCTTTTTTGGAAGAAATGGTTAAATTCTTGAATTTTTCATCACACATCATCCCAAATGTCACTAAACAGCTGGAAACGGGGAGATAAGCCTTTTTTGGAAGCATTGATTAAGATTTCTGACTTTTTCATCACATGTCAGCCCAAGTGTCAGAAAAGCGCTGGAAACAGGGAGATAAGCCTTTTTTGGAAGAAATGGTCAAATTCTTGAATTTTTCATCACACATCATCCCAAATGTCACTAAACAGCTGGAAACGGGGAGATAAGCCGTTTTTGGAAGCAATGGTTAACATTTTGACTTTTTCATCACATATCAGCTCCAGTGTCAGAAAAGCGCTGGAAACAGGGAGATATGCCTTTTTTTGGAAGAAATGGTTAAATTCTTGAATTTTTCATCACACATCATCCCAAATGTCACTAAACAGCTGGAAACGGGGAGATAAGCCTTTTTTGGAAGCATTGATTAAGATTTCTGACTTTTTCATCACATGTCAGCCCAAGTGTCAGAAAAGCGCTGGAAACAGGGAGATAAGCCTTTTTTGGAAGAAATGGTTAAATTCTTGAATTTTTCATCACACATCATCCCAAATGTCACTAAACAGCTGGAAACGGGGAGATAAGCCTTTTTTGGAAGCATTGATTAAGATTTCTGACTTTTTCATCACATGTCAGCCCAAGTGTCAGAAAAGCGCTGGAAACAGGGAGATAAGCCTTTTTTGGAAGAAATAGTCAAATTCTTGAATTTTTCATCACACATCATCCCAAATGTCACTAAACAGCTGGAAACGGGGAGATAAGCCGTTTTTGGAAGCAATGGTTAACATTTTGACTTTTTCATCACATGTCAGCCCAAGTGTCAGAAAAGCGCTGGAAACAGGGAGATAAGCCTTTTTTTAGAAGAAATGGTCAAATTCTTGAATTTTTCATCACACATCATCCCAAATGTCACTAAACAGCTGGAAACGGGGAGATAAGCCGTTTTTGGAAGCAATGGTTAACATTTTGACTTTTTCATCACATATCAGCTCCAGTGTCAGAAAAGCGCTGGAAACAGGGATATATGCCTTTTTTTTGGAAGAAATGGTTAAATTCTTGAATTTTTCATCACACATCATCCCAAATGTCACTAAACAGCTGGAAACGGGGAGATAAGCCGTTTTTGGAAGCAATGGTTAACATTTTGACTTTTTCATCACATATCAGCTCCAGTGTCAGAAAAGCGCTGGAAACAGGGAGATATGCCTTTTTTTGGAAGAAATGGTTAAATTCTTGAATTTTTCATCACACATCATCCCAAATGTCACTAAACAGCTGGAAACGGGGAGATATGCCGTTTTTGGAAGCAATGGTTAACATTTTGACTTTTTCATCACATATCAGCTCCAGTGTCAGAAAAGCGCTGGAAACAGGGAGATATGCCTTTTTTTGGAAGAAATGGTTAAATTCTTGAATTTTTCATCACACATCATCCCAAATGTCACTAAACAGCTGGAAACGGGGAGATAAGCCTTTTTTGGAAGCATTGATTAAGATTTCTGACTTTTTCATCACATGTCAGCCCAAGTGTCAGAAAAGCGCTGGAAACAGGGAGATAAGCCTTTTTTGGAAGAAATGGTCAAATTCTTGAATTTTTCATCACACATCATCCCAAATGTCACTAAACAGCTGGAAACGGGGAGATAAGCCTTTTTTGGAAGCATTGATTAAGATTTCTGACTTTTTCATCACATGTCAGCCCAAGTGTCAGAAAAGCGCTGGAAACAGGGAGATAAGCCTTTTTTGGAAGAAATGGTCAAATTCTTGAATTTTTCATCACACATCATCCCAAATGTCACTAAACAGCTGGAAACGGGGAGATAAGCCGTTTTTGGAAGCAATGGTTAACATTTTGACTTTTTCATCACATATCAGCTCCAGTGTCAGAAAAGCGCTGGAAACAGGGAGATATGCCTTTTTTTGGAAGAAATGGTTTAATTCTTGAATTTTTCATCACACATCATCCCAAATGTCACTAAACAGCTGGAAACGGGGAGATAAGCCTTTTTTGGAAGCATTGATTAAGATTTCTGACTTTTTCATCACATGTCAGCCCAAGTGTCAGAAAAGCGCTGGAAACAGGGAGATAAGCCTTTTTTGGAAGAAATGGTTAAATTCTTGAATATTTCATCACACATCATCCCAAATGTCACTAAACAGCTGGAAACGGGGAGATAAGCCTTTTTTGGAAGCATTGATTAAGATTTCTGACTTTTTCATCACATGTCAGCCCAAGTGTCAGAAAAGCGCTGGAAAAAGGGAGATAAGCCTTTTTTGGAAGAAATGGTCAAATTCTTGAATTTTTCATCACACATCATCCCAAATGTCACTAAACAGCTGGAAACGGGGAGATAAGCCGTTTTTGGAAGCAATGGTTAACATTTTGACTTTTTCATCACATATCAGCTCCAGTGTCAGAAAAGCGCTGGAAACAGGGAGATATGCCTTTTTTTGGAAGAAATGGTTAAATTCTTCAATTTTTCATCACACATCATCCCAAATGTCACTAAACAGCTGGAAACGTGGAGATAAGCCTTTTTTGGAAGCATTGATTAAGATTTCTGACTTTTTCCTCACATGTCAGCCCAAGTATCAGAAAAGCGCTGGAAACAGGGAGATAAGCCTTTTTTGGAAGAACTGGTTAAATACTTGAATTTTTCATCACACATCATCCCAAATGTCACTAAACAGCTGGAAACGGGGAGATAAGCCTTTTTTGGAAGCATTGATTAAAATTTCTGACTTTTTCATCACATGTCAGCCCAAGTGTCAGAAAAGCGCTGGAAACAGGGAGATAAGCCTTTTTTGGAAGAAATGGTTAAATTCTTGAATTTTTCATCACACATCATCCCAAATGTCACTAAACAGCTGGAAACGGGGAGATAAGCCTTTTTTGGAAGCATTGATTAAGATTTCTGACTTTTTCATCACATGTCAGCCCAAGTGTCAGAAAAGCGCTGGAAACAGGGAGATAAGCCTTTTTTGGAAGAAATGGTCAAATTCTTGAATTTTTCATCACACATCATCCCAAATGTCACTAAACAGCTGGAAACGGGGAGATAAGCCGTTTTTGGAAGCAATTGTTAACATTTTGACTTTTTCATCACATGTCAGCCCAAGTGTCAGAAAAGCGCTGGAAACAGGGAGATAAGCCTTTTTTGGAAGAAATGGTCAAATTCTTGAATTTTTCATCACACATCATCCCAAATGTCACTAAACAGCTGGAAACGGGGAGATATGCCGTTTTTGGAAGCAATGGTTAACATTTTGACTTTTTCATCACATATCAGCTCCAGTGTCAGAAAAGCGCTGGAAACAGGGAGATATGCCTTTTTTTGGAAGAAATGGTTAAATTCTTGAATTTTTCATCACACATCATCCCAAATGTCACTAAACAGCTGGAAACGGGGAGATAAGCCTTTTTTGGAAGCATTGATTAAGATTTCTGACTTTTTCATCACATGTCAGCCCAAGTGTCAGAAAAGCGCTGGAAACAGGGAGATAAGCCTTTTTTGGAAGAAATGGTCAAATTCTTGAATTTTTCATCACACATCATCCCAAATGTCACTAAACAGCTGGAAACGGGGAGATAAGCCTTTTTTGGAAGCATTGATTAAGATTTCTGACTTTTTCATCACATGTCAGCCCAAGTGTCAGAAAAGCGCTGGAAACAGGGAGATAAGCCTTTTTTGGAAGAAATGGTCAAATTCTTGAATTTTTCATCACACATCATCCCAAATGTCACTAAACAGCTGGAAACGGGGAGATAAGCCGTTTTTGGAAGCAATGGTTAACATTTGACTTTTTCATCACATATCAGCTCCAGTGTCAGAAAAGCGCTGGAAACAGGGAGATAAGCCTTTTTTGGAAGAAATGGTTAAATTCTTGAATTTTTCATCACACATCATCCCAAATGTCACTAAACAGCTGGAAACGGGGAGATAAGCCTTTTTTGGAAGCATTGATTAAGATTTCTGACTTTTTCATCACATGTCAGCCCAAGTGTCAGAAAAGCGCTGGAAACAGGGAGATAAGCCTTTTTTGGAAGAAATGGTTAAATTCTTGAATTTTTATCACACATCATCCCAAATGTCACTAAACAGCTGGAAACGGGGAGATAAGCCGTTTTTGGAAGCAATGGTTACCATTTTGACTTTTTCATCACATATCAGCTCCAGTGTCAGAAAAGCGCTGGAAACAGGGAGATATGCCTTTTTTTGGAAGAAATGGTTAAATTCTTGAATTTTTCATCACACATCATCCCAAATGTCACTAAACAGCTGGAAACGGGGAGATAAGCCTTTTTTGGAAGCATTGATTAAGATTTCTGACTTTTTCATCACATGTCAGCCCAAGTGTCAGAAAAGCGCTGGAAACAGGGAGATAAGCCTTTTTTGGAAGAAATGGTCAAATTCTTGAATTTTTCATCACACATCATCCCAAATGTCACTAAACATCTGGAAACGGGGAGATAAGCCGTTTTTGGAAGCAATGGTTAACATTTTGAATTTTTCATCACATATCACCTCCAGTGTCAGAAAAGCGCTGGAAACAGGGAGATATGCCTTTTTTTGGAAGAAATGGTTAAATTCTTGAATTTTTCATCACACATCATCCCAAATGTCACTAAACAGCTGGAAACGGGGAGATAAGCCTTTTTTGGAAGCATTGATTAAGATTTCTGACTTTTTCATCACATGTCAGCCCAAGTGTCAGAAAAGCGCTGGAAACAGGGAGATATGCCTTTTTTTTGGAAGAAATGGTTAAATTCTTGAATTTTTCATCACACATCATCCCAAATGTCACTAAACAGCTGGAAACGGGGAGATAAGCCGTTTTTGGAAGCAATGGTTAACATTTTGAATTTTTCATCACATATCACCTCCGGTGTCAGAAAAGCGCTGGAAACAGGGAGATATGCCTTTTTTTGGAAGAAATGGTTAAATTCTTGAATTTTTCATCACACATCATCCCAAATGTCACTAAACAGCTGGAAACGGGGAGATAAGCCTTTTTTGGAAGCATTGATTAAGATTTCTGACTTTTTCATCACATGTCAGCCCAAGTGTCAGAAAAGCGCTGGAAACAGGGAGATAAGCCTTTTTTGGAAGAAATGGTTAAATTCTTGAATTTTTCATCACACATCATCCCAAATGTCACTAAACAGCTGGAAACGGGGAGATAAGCCGTTTTTGGAAGCAATGGTTAACATTTTGACTTTTTCATCACATATCAGCTCCAGTGTCAGAAAAGCGCTGGAAACAGGGAGATATGCCTTTTTTTGGAAGAAATGGTTAAATTCTTGAATTTTTCATCACACATCATCCCAAATGTCACTAAACAGCTGGAAACGGGGAGATAAGCCTTTTTTGGAAGCATTGATTAAGATTTCTGACTTTTTCATCACATGTCAGCCCAAGTGTCAGAAAAGCGCTGGAAACAGGGAGATAAGCCTTTTTTGGAAGAAATGGTTAAATTCTTGAATTTTTCATCACACATCATCCCAAATGTCACTAAACAGCTGGAAACGGGGAGATAAGCCTTTTTTGGAAGCATTGATTAAGATTTCTGACTTTTTCCTCACATGTCAGCCCAAGTATCAGAAAAGCGCTGGAAACAGGGAGATAAGCCTTTTTTGGAAGAAATGGTTAAATACTTGAATTTTTCATCACACATCATCCCAAATGTCACTAAACAGTTGGAAACGGGGAGATAAGCCTTTTTTGGAAGCATTGATTAAGATTTCTGACTTTTTCATCACATGTCAGCCCAAGTGTCAGAAAAGCGGTGGAAACAGGGAGATAAGCCTTTTTTGGAAGAAAAGGTTAAATTCTTGAATTTTTCATCACACATCATCCCAAATGTCACTAAACAGCTGGAAATGGGGAGATAAGCCTTTTTTGGAAGCATTGATTAAGATTTCTGACTTTTTCATCACATATCAGCTCCAGTGTCAGAAAAGCGCTGGAAACAGGGAGATATAACTTTTTTTGGAAGAAATGGTTAAATTCTTGAATTTTTCATCACACATCATCCCAAATGTCACTAAACAGCTGGAAACGGGGAGATAAGCCTTTTTTGGAAGCATTGATTAAGATTTCTGACTTTTTCATCACATGTCAGCCCAAGTGTCAGAAAAGCGCTGGAAACAGGGAGATAAGCCTTTTTTGGAAGAAATGGTTAAATTCTTGAATTTTTCATCACACATCATCCCAAATGTCACTAAACAGCTGGAAACGGGGAGATAAGCCTTTTTTGGAAGCATTGATTAAGATTTCTGACTTTTTCAACACATGTCAGCCCAAGTGTCAGAAAAGCGCTGGAAACAGGGAGATAAGCCTTTTTTGGAAGAAATGGTCAAATTCTTGAATTTTTCATCACACATCATCCCAAATGTCACTAAACAGCTGGAAACGGGGAGATAAGCCGTTTTTGGAAGCAATGGTTAACATTTTGACTTTTTCATCACATATCAGCTCCAGTGTCAGAAAAGCGCTGGAAACAGGGAGATATGCCTTTTTTTGGAAGAAATGGTTAAATTCTTGAATTTTTCATCACACATCATCCCAAATGTCACTAAACAGCTGGAAACGGGGAGATAAGCCTTTTTTGGAAGCATTGATTAAGATTTCTGACTTTTTCATCACATGTCAGCCCAAGTGTCAGAAAAGCGCTGGAAACAGGGAGATAAGCCTTTTTTGGAAGAAAAGGTTAAATTCTTGAATTTTTCATCACACATCATCCCAAATGTCACTAAACAGCTGGAAATGGGGAGATAAGCCTTTTTTGGAAGCATTGATTAAGATTTCTGACTTTTTCATCACATATCAGCTCCAGTGTCAGAAAAGCGCTGGAAACAGGGAGATATAACTTTTTTTGGAAGAAATGGTTAAATTCTTGAATTTTTCATCACACATCATCCCAAATGTCACTAAACAGCTGGAAACGGGGAGATAAGCCTTTTTTGGAAGCATTGATTAAGATTTCTGACTTTTTCATCACATATCAGCTCCAGTGTCAGAAAAGCGCTGGAAACAGGGAGATATAACTTTTTTTGGAAGAAATGGTTAAATTCTTGAATTTTTCATCACACATCATCCCAAATGTCACTAAACAGCTGGAAACGGGGAGATAAGCCTTTTTTGGAAGCATTGATTAAGATTTCTGACTTTTTCATCACATGTCAGCCCAAGTGTCAGAAAAGCGCTGGAAACAGGGAGATAAGCCTTTTTTGGAAGAAATGGTCAAATTCTTGAATTTTTCATCACACATCATCCCAAATGTCACTAAACATCTGGAAACGGGGAGATAAGCCGTTTTTGGAAGCAATGGTTAACATTTTGAATTTTTCATCACATATCACCTCCAGTGTCAGAAAAGCGCTGGAAACAGGGAGATATGCCTTTTTTTGGAAGAAATGGTTAAATTCTTGAATTTTTCATCACACATCATCCCAAATGTCACTAAACAGCTGGAAACGGGGAGATAAGCCTTTTTTGGAAGCATTGATTAAGATTTCTGACTTTTTCATCACATATCAGCTCCAGTGTCAGAAAAGCGCTGGAAACAGGGAGATATAACTTTTTTTGGAAGAAATGGTTAAATTCTTGAATTTTTCATCACACATCATCCCAAATGTCACTAAACAGCTGGAAACGGGGAGATAAGCCTTTTTTGGAAGCATTGATTAAGATTTCTGACTTTTTCATCACATGTCAGCCCAAGTGTCAGAAAAGCGCTGGAAACAGGGAGATAAGCCTTTTTTGGAAGAAATGGTTAAATTCTTGAATTTTTCATCACACATCATCCCAAATGTCACTAAACAGCTGGAAACGGGGAGATAAGCCTTTTTTGGAAGCATTGATTAAGATTTCTGACTTTTTCATCACATGTCAGCCCAAGTGTCAGAAAAGCGCTGGAAACAGGGAGATAAGCCTTTTTTGGAAGAAATGGTCAATTTCTTGAATTTTTCATCACACATCATCCCAAATGTCACTAAACAGCTGGAAACGGGGAGATAAGCCGTTTTTGGAAGCAATGGTTAACATTTTGACTTTTTCATCACATATCAGCTCCAGTGTCAGAAAAGCGCTGGAAACAGGGAGATATGCCTTTTTTTGGAAGAAATGGTTAAATTCTTGAATTTTTCATCACACATCATCCCAAATGTCACTAAACAGCTGGAAACGGGGAGATAAGCCTTTTTTGGAAGCATTGATTAAGATTTCTGACTTTTTCATCACATGTCAGCCCAAGTGTCAGAAAAGCGCTGGAAACAGGGAGATAAGCCTTTTTTGGAAGAAATGGTCAAATTCTTGAATTTTTCATCACACATCATCCCAAATGTCACTAAACATCTGGAAACGGGGAGATAAGCCGTTTTTGGAAGCAATGGTTAACATTTTGAATTTTTCATCACATATCACCTCCAGTGTCAGAAAAGCGCTGGAAACAGGGAGATATGCCTTTTTTTGGAAGAAATGGTTAAATTCTTGAATTTTTCATCACACATCATCCCAAATGTCACTAAACAGCTGGAAACGGGGAGATAAGCCTTTTTTGGAAGCATTGATTAAGATTTCTGACTTTTTCATCACATGTCAGCCCAAGTGTCAGAAAAGCGCTGGAAACAGGGAGATATGCCTTTTTTTTGGAAGAAATGGTTAAATTCTTGAATTTTTCATCACACATCATCCCAAATGTCACTAAACAGCTGGAAACGGGGAGATAAGCCGTTTTTGGAAGCAATGGTTAACATTTTGAATTTTTCATCACATATCACCTCCGGTGTCAGAAAAGCGCTGGAAACAGGGAGATATGCCTTTTTTTGGAAGAAATGGTTAAATTCTTGAATTTTTCATCACACATCATCCCAAATGTCACTAAACAGCTGGAAACGGGGAGATAAGCCTTTTTTGGAAGCATTGATTAAGATTTCTGACTTTTTCATCACATGTCAGCCCAAGTGTCAGAAAAGCGCTGGAAACAGGGAGATAAGCCTTTTTTGGAAGAAATGGTTAAATTCTTGAATTTTTCATCACACATCATCCCAAATGTCACTAAACAGCTGGAAACGGGGAGATAAGCCTTTTTTGGAAGCATTGATTAAGATTTCTGACTTTTTCATCACATGTCAGCCCAAGTGTCAGAAAAGCGCTGGAAACAGGGAGATAAGCCTTTTTTGGAAGAAATGGTCAAATTCTTGAATTTTTCATCACACATCATCCCAAATGTCACTAAACAGCTGGAAACGGGGAGATAAGCCGTTTTTGGAAGCAATGGTTAACATTTTGACTTTTTCATCACATATCAGCTCCAGTGTCAGAAAAGCGCTGGAAACAGGGAGATATGCCTTTTTTTGGAAGAAATGGTTAAATTCTTGAATTTTTCATCACACATCATCCCAAATGTCACTAAACAGCTGGAAACGGGGAGATAAGCCTTTTTGGAAGCATTGATTAAGATTTCTGACTTTTTCATCACGTGTCAGCCCAAGTGTCAGAAAAGCGCTGGAAACAGGGAGATAAGCCTTTTTTGGAAGAAATGGTTAAATTCTTGAATTTTTCATCACACATCATCCCAAATGTCACTAAACAGCTGGAAACGGGGAGATAAGCCTTTTTTGGAAGCATTGATTAAGATTTCTGACTTTTTCATCACATGTCAGCCCAAGTGTCAGAAAAGCGCTGGAAACAGGGAGATAAGCCTTTTTTGGAAGAAATAGTCAAATTCTTGAATTTTCATCACACATCATCCCAAATGTCACTAAACAGCTGGAAACGGGGAGATAAGCCGTTTTTGGAAGCAATGGTTAACATTTTGACTTTTTCATCACATGTCAGCCCAAGTGTCAGAAAAGCGCTGGAAACAGGGAGATAAGCCTTTTTTTAGAAGAAATGGTCAAATTCTTGAATTTTTCATCACACATCATCCCAAATGTCACTAAACAGCTGGAAACGGGGAGATAAGCCGTTTTTGGAAGCAATGGTTAACATTTTGACTTTTTCATCACATATCAGCTCCAGTGTCAGAAAAGCGCTGGAAACAGGGATATATGCCTTTTTTTTGGAAGAAATGGTTAAATTCTTGAATTTTTCATCACACATCATCCCAAATGTCACTAAACAGCTGGAAACGGGGAGATAAGCCGTTTTTGGAAGCAATGGTTAACATTTTGACTTTTTCATCACATATCAGCTCCAGTGTCAGAAAAGCGCTGGAAACAGGGAGATATGCCTTTTTTTGGAAGAAATGGTTAAATTCTTGAATTTTTCATCACACATCATCCCAAATGTCACTAAACAGCTGGAAACGGGGAGATATGCCGTTTTTGGAAGCAATGGTTAACATTTTGACTTTTTCATCACATATCAGCTCCAGTGTCAGAAAAGCGCTGGAAACAGGGAGATATGCCTTTTTTTGGAAGAAATGGTTAAATTCTTGAATTTTTCATCACACATCATCCCAAATGTCACTAAACAGCTGGAAACGGGGAGATAAGCCTTTTTTGGAAGCATTGATTAAGATTTCTGACTTTTTCATCACATGTCAGCCCAAGTGTCAGAAAAGCGCTGGAAACAGGGAGATAAGCCTTTTTTGGAAGAAATGGTCAAATTCTTGAATTTTTCATCACACATCATCCCAAATGTCACTAAACAGCTGGAAACGGGGAGATAAGCCTTTTTTGGAAGCATTGATTAAGATTTCTGACTTTTTCATCACATGTCAGCCCAAGTGTCAGAAAAGCGCTGGAAACAGGGAGATAAGCCTTTTTTGGAAGAAATGGTCAAATTCTTGAATTTTTCATCACACATCATCCCAAATGTCACTAAACAGCTGGAAACGGGGAGATAAGCCGTTTTTGGAAGCAATGGTTAACATTTTGACTTTTTCATCACATATCAGCTCCAGTGTCAGAAAAGCGCTGGAAACAGGGAGATATGCCTTTTTTTGGAAGAAATGGTTTAATTCTTGAATTTTTCATCACACATCATCCCAAATGTCACTAAACAGCTGGAAACGGGGAGATAAGCCTTTTTTGGAAGCATTGATTAAGATTTCTGACTTTTTCATCACATGTCAGCCCAAGTGTCAGAAAAGCGCTGGAAACAGGGAGATAAGCCTTTTTTGGAAGAAATGGTTAAATTCTTGAATATTTCATCACACATCATCCCAAATGTCACTAAACAGCTGGAAACGGGGAGATAAGCCTTTTTTGGAAGCATTGATTAAGATTTCTGACTTTTTCATCACATGTCAGCCCAAGTGTCAGAAAAGCGCTGGAAAAAGGGAGATAAGCCTTTTTTGGAAGAAATGGTCAAATTCTTGAATTTTTCATCACACATCATCCCAAATGTCACTAAACAGCTGGAAACGGGGAGATAAGCCGTTTTTGGAAGCAATGGTTAACATTTTGACTTTTTCATCACATATCAGCTCCAGTGTCAGAAAAGCGCTGGAAACAGGGAGATATGCCTTTTTTTGGAAGAAATGGTTAAATTCTTCAATTTTTCATCACACATCATCCCAAATGTCACTAAACAGCTGGAAACGTGGAGATAAGCCTTTTTTGGAAGCATTGATTAAGATTTCTGACTTTTTCCTCACATGTCAGCCCAAGTATCAGAAAAGCGCTGGAAACAGGGAGATAAGCCTTTTTTGGAAGAACTGGTTAAATACTTGAATTTTTCATCACACATCATCCCAAATGTCACTAAACAGCTGGAAACGGGGAGATAAGCCTTTTTTGGAAGCATTGATTAAAATTTCTGACTTTTTCATCACATGTCAGCCCAAGTGTCAGAAAAGCGCTGGAAACAGGGAGATAAGCCTTTTTTGGAAGAAATGGTTAAATTCTTGAATTTTTCATCACACATCATCCCAAATGTCACTAAACAGCTGGAAACGGGGAGATAAGCCTTTTTTGGAAGCATTGATTAAGATTTCTGACTTTTTCATCACATGTCAGCCCAAGTGTCAGAAAAGCGCTGGAAACAGGGAGATAAGCCTTTTTTGGAAGAAATGGTCAAATTCTTGAATTTTTCATCACACATCATCCCAAATGTCACTAAACAGCTGGAAACGGGGAGATAAGCCGTTTTTGGAAGCAATTGTTAACATTTTGACTTTTTCATCACATGTCAGCCCAAGTGTCAGAAAAGCGCTGGAAACAGGGAGATAAGCCTTTTTTGGAAGAAATGGTCAAATTCTTGAATTTTTCATCACACATCATCCCAAATGTCACTAAACAGCTGGAAACGGGGAGATATGCCGTTTTTTGGAAGCAATGGTTAACATTTTGACTTTTTCATCACATATCAGCTCCAGTGTCAGAAAAGCGCTGGAAACAGGGAGATATGCCTTTTTTTGGAAGAAATGGTTAAATTCTTGAATTTTTCATCACACATCATCCCAAATGTCACTAAACAGCTGGAAACGGGGAGATAAGCCTTTTTTGGAAGCATTGATTAAGATTTCTGACTTTTTCATCACATGTCAGCCCAAGTGTCAGAAAAGCGCTGGAAACAGGGAGATAAGCCTTTTTTGGAAGAAATGGTCAAATTCTTGAATTTTTCATCACACATCATCCCAAATGTCACTAAACAGCTGGAAACGGGGAGATAAGCCTTTTTTGGAAGCATTGATTAAGATTTCTGACTTTTTCATCACATGTCAGCCCAAGTGTCAGAAAAGCGCTGGAAACAGGGAGATAAGCCTTTTTTGGAAGAAATGGTCAAATTCTTGAATTTTCATCACACATCATCCCAAATGTCACTAAACAGCTGGAAACGGGGAGATAAGCCGTTTTTGGAAGCAATGGTTAACATTTGACTTTTTCATCACATATCAGCTCCAGTGTCAGAAAAGCGCTGGAAACAGGGAGATAAGCCTTTTTTGGAAGAAATGGTTAAATTCTTGAATTTTTCATCACACATCATCCCAAATGTCACTAAACAGCTGGAAACGGGGAGATAAGCCTTTTTTGGAAGCATTGATTAAGATTTCTGACTTTTTCATCACATGTCAGCCCAAGTGTCAGAAAAGCGCTGGAAACAGGGAGATAAGCCTTTTTTGGAAGAAATGGTTAAATTCTTGAATTTTTATCACACATCATCCCAAATGTCACTAAACAGCTGGAAACGGGGAGATAAGCCGTTTTTGGAAGCAATGGTTACCATTTTGACTTTTTCATCACATATCAGCTCCAGTGTCAGAAAAGCGCTGGAAACAGGGAGATATGCCTTTTTTTGGAAGAAATGGTTAAATTCTTGAATTTTTCATCACACATCATCCCAAATGTCACTAAACAGCTGGAAACGGGGAGATAAGCCTTTTTTGGAAGCATTGATTAAGATTTCTGACTTTTTCATCACATGTCAGCCCAAGTGTCAGAAAAGCGCTGGAAACAGGGAGATAAGCCTTTTTTGGAAGAAATGGTCAAATTCTTGAATTTTTCATCACACATCATCCCAAATGTCACTAAACATCTGGAAACGGGGAGATAAGCCGTTTTTGGAAGCAATGGTTAACATTTTGAATTTTTCATCACATATCACCTCCAGTGTCAGAAAAGCGCTGGAAACAGGGAGATATGCCTTTTTTTGGAAGAAATGGTTAAATTCTTGAATTTTTCATCACACATCATCCCAAATGTCACTAAACAGCTGGAAACGGGGAGATAAGCCTTTTTTGGAAGCATTGATTAAGATTTCTGACTTTTTCATCACATGTCAGCCCAAGTGTCAGAAAAGCGCTGGAAACAGGGAGATATGCCTTTTTTTTGGAAGAAATGGTTAAATTCTTGAATTTTTCATCACACATCATCCCAAATGTCACTAAACAGCTGGAAACGGGGAGATAAGCCGTTTTTGGAAGCAATGGTTAACATTTTGAATTTTTCATCACATATCACCTCCGGTGTCAGAAAAGCGCTGGAAACAGGGAGATATGCCTTTTTTTGGAAGAAATGGTTAAATTCTTGAATTTTTCATCACACATCATCCCAAATGTCACTAAACAGCTGGAAACGGGGAGATAAGCCTTTTTTGGAAGCATTGATTAAGATTTCTGACTTTTTCATCACATGTCAGCCCAAGTGTCAGAAAAGCGCTGGAAACAGGGAGATAAGCCTTTTTTGGAAGAAATGGTTAAATTCTTGAATTTTTCATCACACATCATCCCAAATGTCACTAAACAGCTGGAAACGGGGAGATAAGCCTTTTTTGGAAGCATTGATTAAGATTTCTGACTTTTTCATCACATGTCAGCCCAAGTGTCAGAAAAGCGCTGGAAACAGGGAGATAAGCCTTTTTTGGAAGAAATGGTCAAATTCTTGAATTTTTCATCACACATCATCCCAAATGTCACTAAACAGCTGGAAACGGGGAGATAAGCCGTTTTTGGAAGCAATGGTTAACATTTTGACTTTTTCATCACATATCAGCTCCAGTGTCAGAAAAGCGCTGGAAACAGGGAGATATGCCTTTTTTTGGAAAAAATGGTTAAATTCTTGAATTTTTCATCACACATCATCCCAAATGTCACTAAACAGCTGGAAACGGGGAGATAAGCCTTTTTTGGAAGCATTGATTAAGATTTCTGACTTTTTCATCACATGTCAGCCCAAGTGTCAGAAAAGCGCTGGAAACAGGGAGATAAGCCTTTTTTGGAAGAAATGGTTAAATTCTTGAATTTTTCATCACACATCATCCCAAATGTCACTAAACAGCTGGAAACGGGGAGATAAGCCTTTTTTGGAAGCATTGATTAAGATTTCTGACTTTTTCCTCACATGTCAGCCCAAGTATCAGAAAAGCGCTGGAAACAGGGAGATAAGCCTTTTTTGGAAGAAATGGTTAAATACTTGAATTTTTCATCACACATCATCCCAAATGTCACTAAACAGTTGGAAACGGGGAGATAAGCCTTTTTTGGAAGCATTGATTAAGATTTCTGACTTTTTCATCACATGTCAGCCCAAGTGTCAGAAAAGCGGTGGAAACAGGGAGATAAGCCTTTTTTGGAAGAAAAGGTTAAATTCTTGAATTTTTCATCACACATCATCCCAAATGTCACTAAACAGCTGGAAATGGGGAGATAAGCCTTTTTTGGAAGCATTGATTAAGATTTCTGACTTTTTCATCACATATCAGCTCCAGTGTCAGAAAAGCGCTGGAAACAGGGAGATATAACTTTTTTTGGAAGAAATGGTTAAATTCTTGAATTTTTCATCACACATCATCCCAAATGTCACTAAACAGCTGGAAACGGGGAGATAAGCCTTTTTTGGAAGCATTGATTAAGATTTCTGACTTTTTCATCACATGTCAGCCCAAGTGTCAGAAAAGCGCTGGAAACAGGGAGATAAGCCTTTTTTGGAAGAAATGGTTAAATTCTTGAATTTTTCATCACACATCATCCCAAATGTCACTAAACAGCTGGAAACGGGGAGATAAGCCTTTTTTGGAAGCATTGATTAAGATTTCTGACTTTTTCAACACATGTCAGCCCAAGTGTCAGAAAAGCGCTGGAAACAGGGAGATAAGCCTTTTTTGGAAGAAATGGTCAAATTCTTGAATTTTTCATCACACATCATCCCAAATGTCACTAAACAGCTGGAAACGGGGAGATAAGCCGTTTTTGGAAGCAATGGTTAACATTTTGACTTTTTCATCACATATCAGCTCCAGTGTCAGAAAAGCGCTGGAAACAGGGAGATATGCCTTTTTTTGGAAGAAATGGTTAAATTCTTGAATTTTTCATCACACATCATCCCAAATGTCACTAAACAGCTGGAAACGGGGAGATAAGCCTTTTTTGGAAGCATTGATTAAGATTTCTGACTTTTTCATCACATGTCAGCCCAAGTGTCAGAAAAGCGCTGGAAACAGGGAGATAAGCCTTTTTTGGAAGAAAAGGTTAAATTCTTGAATTTTTCATCACACATCATCCCAAATGTCACTAAACAGCTGGAAATGGGGAGATAAGCCTTTTTTGGAAGCATTGATTAAGATTTCTGACTTTTTCATCACATATCAGCTCCAGTGTCAGAAAAGCGCTGGAAACAGGGAGATATAACTTTTTTTGGAAGAAATGGTTAAATTCTTGAATTTTTCATCACACATCATCCCAAATGTCACTAAACAGCTGGAAACGGGGAGATAAGCCTTTTTTGGAAGCATTGATTAAGATTTCTGACTTTTTCATCACATATCAGCTCCAGTGTCAGAAAAGCGCTGGAAACAGGGAGATATAACTTTTTTTGGAAGAAATGGTTAAATTCTTGAATTTTTCATCACACATCATCCCAAATGTCACTAAACAGCTGGAAACGGGGAGATAAGCCTTTTTTGGAAGCATTGATTAAGATTTCTGACTTTTTCATCACATGTCAGCCCAAGTGTCAGAAAAGCGCTGGAAACAGGGAGATAAGCCTTTTTTGGAAGAAATGGTCAAATTCTTGAATTTTTCATCACACATCATCCCAAATGTCACTAAACATCTGGAAACGGGGAGATAAGCCGTTTTTGGAAGCAATGGTTAACATTTTGAATTTTTCATCACATATCACCTCCAGTGTCAGAAAAGCGCTGGAAACAGGGAGATATGCCTTTTTTTGGAAGAAATGGTTAAATTCTTGAATTTTTCATCACACATCATCCCAAATGTCACTAAACAGCTGGAAACGGGGAGATAAGCCTTTTTTGGAAGCATTGATTAAGATTTCTGACTTTTTCATCACATATCAGCTCCAGTGTCAGAAAAGCGCTGGAAACAGGGAGATATAACTTTTTTTGGAAGAAATGGTTAAATTCTTGAATTTTTCATCACACATCATCCCAAATGTCACTAAACAGCTGGAAACGGGGAGATAAGCCTTTTTTGGAAGCATTGATTAAGATTTCTGACTTTTTCATCACATGTCAGCCCAAGTGTCAGAAAAGCGCTGGAAACAGGGAGATAAGCCTTTTTTGGAAGAAATGGTTAAATTCTTGAATTTTTCATCACACATCATCCCAAATGTCACTAAACAGCTGGAAACGGGGAGATAAGCCTTTTTTGGAAGCATTGATTAAGATTTCTGACTTTTTCATCACATGTCAGCCCAAGTGTCAGAAAAGCGCTGGAAACAGGGAGATAAGCCTTTTTTGGAAGAAATGGTCAAATTCTTGAATTTTTCATCACACATCATCCCAAATGTCACTAAACAGCTGGAAACGGGGAGATAAGCCGTTTTTGGAAGCAATGGTTAACATTTTGACTTTTTCATCACATATCAGCTCCAGTGTCAGAAAAGCGCTGGAAACAGGGAGATATGCCTTTTTTTGGAAGAAATGGTTAAATTCTTGAATTTTTCATCACACATCATCCCAAATGTCACTAAACAGCTGGAAACGGGGAGATAAGCCTTTTTTGGAAGCATTGATTAAGATTTCTGACTTTTTCATCACATGTCAGCCCAAGTGTCAGAAAAGCGCTGGAAACAGGGAGATAAGCCTTTTTTGGAAGAAATGGTCAAATTCTTGAATTTTTCATCACACATCATCCCAAATGTCACTAAACATCTGGAAACGGGGAGATAAGCCGTTTTTGGAAGCAATGGTTAACATTTTGAATTTTTCATCACATATCACCTCCAGTGTCAGAAAAGCGCTGGAAACAGGGAGATATGCCTTTTTTTGGAAGAAATGGTTAAATTCTTGAATTTTTCATCACACATCATCCCAAATGTCACTAAACAGCTGGAAACGGGGAGATAAGCCTTTTTTGGAAGCATTGATTAAGATTTCTGACTTTTTCATCACATGTCAGCCCAAGTGTCAGAAAAGCGCTGGAAACAGGGAGATATGCCTTTTTTTTGGAAGAAATGGTTAAATTCTTGAATTTTTCATCACACATCATCCCAAATGTCACTAAACAGCTGGAAACGGGGAGATAAGCCGTTTTTGGAAGCAATGGTTAACATTTTGAATTTTTCATCACATATCACCTCCGGTGTCAGAAAAGCGCTGGAAACAGGGAGATATGCCTTTTTTTGGAAGAAATGGTTAAATTCTTGAATTTTTCATCACACATCATCCCAAATGTCACTAAACAGCTGGAAACGGGGAGATAAGCCTTTTTTGGAAGCATTGATTAAGATTTCTGACTTTTTCATCACATGTCAGCCCAAGTGTCAGAAAAGCGCTGGAAACAGGGAGATAAGCCTTTTTTGGAAGAAATGGTTAAATTCTTGAATTTTTCATCACACATCATCCCAAATGTCACTAAACAGCTGGAAACGGGGAGATAAGCCTTTTTTGGAAGCATTGATTAAGATTTCTGACTTTTTCATCACATGTCAGCCCAAGTGTCAGAAAAGCGCTGGAAACAGGGAGATAAGCCTTTTTTGGAAGAAATGGTCAAATTCTTGAATTTTTCATCACACATCATCCCAAATGTCACTAAACAGCTGGAAACGGGGAGATAAGCCGTTTTTGGAAGCAATGGTTAACATTTTGACTTTTTCATCACATATCAGCTCCAGTGTCAGAAAAGCGCTGGAAACAGGGAGATATGCCTTTTTTTGGAAGAAATGGTTAAATTCTTGAATTTTTCATCACACATCATCCCAAATGTCACTAAACAGCTGGAAACGGGGAGATAAGCCTTTTTTGGAAGCATTGATTAAGATTTCTGACTTTTTCATCACATGTCAGCCCAAGTGTCAGAAAAGCGCTGGAAACAGGGAGATAAGCCTTTTTTGGAAGAAATGGTTAAATTCTTGAATTTTTCATCACACATCATCCCAAATGTCACTAAACAGCTGGAAACGGGGAGATAAGCCTTTTTTGGAAGCATTGATTAAGATTTCTGACTTTTTCATCACATGTCAGCCCAAGTGTCAGAAAAGCGCTGGAAACAGGGAGATAAGCCTTTTTTGGAAGAAATAGTCAAATTCTTGAATTTTTCATCACACATCATCCCAAATGTCACTAAACAGCTGGAAACGGGGAGATAAGCCGTTTTTGGAAGCAATGGTTAACATTTTGACTTTTTCATCACATGTCAGCCCAAGTGTCAGAAAAGCGCTGGAAACAGGGAGATAAGCCTTTTTTTAGAAGAAATGGTCAAATTCTTGAATTTTTCATCACACATCATCCCAAATGTCACTAAACAGCTGGAAACGGGGAGATAAGCCGTTTTTGGAAGCAATGGTTAACATTTTGACTTTTTCATCACATATCAGCTCCAGTGTCAGAAAAGCGCTGGAAACAGGGATATATGCCTTTTTTTTGGAAGAAATGGTTAAATTCTTGAATTTTTCATCACACATCATCCCAAATGTCACTAAACAGCTGGAAACGGGGAGATAAGCCGTTTTTGGAAGCAATGGTTAACATTTTGACTTTTTCATCACATATCAGCTCCAGTGTCAGAAAAGCGCTGGAAACAGGGAGATATGCCTTTTTTTGGAAGAAATGGTTAAATTCTTGAATTTTTCATCACACATCATCCCAAATGTCACTAAACAGCTGGAAACGGGGAGATATGCCGTTTTTGGAAGCAATGGTTAACATTTTGACTTTTTCATCACATATCAGCTCCAGTGTCAGAAAAGCGCTGGAAACAGGGAGATATGCCTTTTTTTGGAAGAAATGGTTAAATTCTTGAATTTTTCATCACACATCATCCCAAATGTCACTAAACAGCTGGAAACGGGGAGATAAGCCTTTTTTGGAAGCATTGATTAAGATTTCTGACTTTTTCATCACATGTCAGCCCAAGTGTCAGAAAAGCGCTGGAAACAGGGAGATAAGCCTTTTTTGGAAGAAATGGTCAAATTCTTGAATTTTTCATCACACATCATCCCAAATGTCACTAAACAGCTGGAAACGGGGAGATAAGCCTTTTTTGGAAGCATTGATTAAGATTTCTGACTTTTTCATCACATGTCAGCCCAAGTGTCAGAAAAGCGCTGGAAACAGGGAGATAAGCCTTTTTTGGAAGAAATGGTCAAATTCTTGAATTTTTCATCACACATCATCCCAAATGTCACTAAAAAGCTGGAAACGGGGAGATAAGCCGTTTTTGGAAGCAATGGTTAACATTTTGACTTTTTCATCACATATCAGCTCCAGTGTCAGAAAAGCGCTGGAAACAGGGAGATATGCCTTTTTTTGGAAGAAATGGTTTAATTCTTGAATTTTTCATCACACATCATCCCAAATGTCACTAAACAGCTGGAAACGGGGAGATAAGCCTTTTTTGGAAGCATTGATTAAGATTTCTGACTTTTTCATCACATGTCAGCCCAAGTGTCAGAAAAGCGCTGGAAACAGGGAGATAAGCCTTTTTTGGAAGAAATGGTTAAATTCTTGAATTTTTCATCACACATCATCCCAAATGTCACTAAACAGCTGGAAACGGGGAGATAAGCCTTTTTTGGAAGCATTGATTAAGATTTCTGACTTTTTCATCACATGTCAGCCCAAGTGTCAGAAAAGCGCTGGAAAAAGGGAGATAAGCCTTTTTTGGAAGAAATGGTCAAATTCTTGAATTTTTCATCACACATCATCCCAAATGTCACTAAACAGCTGGAAACGGGGAGATAAGCCGTTTTTGGAAGCAATGGTTAACATTTTGACTTTTTCATCACATATCAGCTCCAGTGTCAGAAAAGCGCTGGAAACAGGGAGATATGCCTTTTTTTGGAAGAAATGGTTAAATTCTTCAATTTTTCATCACACATCATCCCAAATGTCACTAAACAGCTGGAAACGTGGAGATAAGCCTTTTTTGGAAGCATTGATTAAGATTTCTGACTTTTTCCTCACATGTCAGCCCAAGTATCAGAAAAGCGCTGGAAACAGGGAGATAAGCCTTTTTTGGAAGAACTGGTTAAATACTTGAATTTTTCATCACACATCATCCCAAATGTCACTAAACAGCTGGAAACGGGGAGATAAGCCTTTTTTGGAAGCATTGATTAAAATTTCTGACTTTTTCATCACATGTCAGCCCAAGTGTCAGAAAAGCGCTGGAAACAGGGAGATAAGCCTTTTTTGGAAGAAATGGTTAAATTCTTGAATTTTTCATCACACATCATCCCAAATGTCACTAAACAGCTGGAAACGGGGAGATAAGCCTTTTTTGGAAGCATTGATTAAGATTTCTGACTTTTTCATCACATGTCAGCCCAAGTGTCAGAAAAGCGCTGGAAACAGGGAGATAAGCCTTTTTTGGAAGAAATGGTCAAATTCTTGAATTTTTCATCACACATCATCCCAAATGTCACTAAACAGCTGGAAACGGGGAGATAAGCCGTTTTTGGAAGCAATTGTTAACATTTTGACTTTTTCATCACATGTCAGCCCAAGTGTCAGAAAAGCGCTGGAAACAGGGAGATAAGCCTTTTTTGGAAGAAATGGTCAAATTCTTGAATTTTTCATCACACATCATCCCAAATGTCACTAAACAGCTGGAAACGGGGAGATATGCCGTTTTTGGAAGCAATGGTTAACATTTTGACTTTTTCATCACATATCAGCTCCAGTGTCAGAAAAGCGCTGGAAACAGGGAGATATGCCTTTTTTTGGAAGAAATGGTTAAATTCTTGAATTTTTCATCACACATCATCCCAAATGTCACTAAACAGCTGGAAACGGGGAGATAAGCCTTTTTTGGAAGCATTGATTAAGATTTCTGACTTTTTCATCACATGTCAGCCCAAGTGTCAGAAAAGCGCTGGAAACAGGGAGATAAGCCTTTTTTGGAAGAAATGGTCAAATTCTTGAATTTTTCATCACACATCATCCCAAATGTCACTAAACAGCTGGAAACGGGGAGATAAGCCTTTTTTGGAAGCATTGATTAAGATTTCTGACTTTTTCATCACATGTCAGCCCAAGTGTCAGAAAAGCGCTGGAAACAGGGAGATAAGCCTTTTTTGGAAGAAATGGTCAAATTCTTGAATTTTTCATCACACATCATCCCAAATGTCACTAAACAGCTGGAAACGGGGAGATAAGCCGTTTTTGGAAGCAATGGTTAACATTTGACTTTTTCATCACATATCAGCTCCAGTGTCAGAAAAGCGCTGGAAACAGGGAGATAAGCCTTTTTTGGAAGAAATGGTTAAATTCTTGAATTTTTCATCACACATCATCCCAAATGTCACTAAACAGCTGGAAACGGGGAGATAAGCCTTTTTTGGAAGCATTGATTAAGATTTCTGACTTTTTCATCACATGTCAGCCCAAGTGTCAGAAAAGCGCTGGAAACAGGGAGATAAGCCTTTTTTGGAAGAAATGGTTAAATTCTTGAATTTTTATCACACATCATCCCAAATGTCACTAAACAGCTGGAAACGGGGAGATAAGCCGTTTTGGAAGCAATGGTTAACATTTTGACTTTTTCATCACATATCAGCTCCAGTGTCAGAAAAGCGCTGGAAACAGGGAGATGGGCCTTTTTTGGAAGAAATGGTCAAATTCTTGAATTTTTCATCACACATCATCCCAAATGTCACTAAACAGCTGGAAACGGGGAGATAAGCCGTTTTTGGAAGCAATGGTTAACATTTTGACTTTTTCATCACATATCAGCTCCAGTGTCAGAAAAGCGCTGGAAACAGGGAGATAAGCCTTTTTTGGAAGAAATGGTTAAATTCTTGAATTTTTCATCACACATCATCCCAAATGTCACTAAACAGCTGGAAACGGGGAGATAAGCCTTTTTTGGAAGCATTGATTAAGATTTCTGACTTTTTCATCACATGTCAGCCCAAGTGTCAGAAAAGCGCTGGAAACAGGGAGATAAGCCTTTTTGGAAGAAATGGTTAAATTCTTGAATTTTTATCACACATCATCCCAAATGTCACTAAACAGCTGGAAACGGGGAGATAAGCCGTTTTTTGGAAGCAATGGTTAACATTTTGACTTTTTCATCACATATCAGCTCCAGTGTCAGAAAAGCGCTGGAAACAGGGAGATGGGCCTTTTTTGGAAGAAATGGTCAAATTCTTGAATTTTTCATCACACATCATCCCAAATGTCACTAAACAGCTGGAAACGGGGAGATAAGCCGTTTTTGGAAGCAATGGTTAACATTTTGACTTTTTCATCACATATCAGCTCCAGTGTCAGAAAAGCGCTGGAAACAGGGAGATATGCCTTTTTTTGGAAGAAATGGGTTAAATTCTTGAATTTTTCATCACACATCATCCCAAATGTCACTAAACAGCTGGAAACGGGGAGATAAGCCCTTTTTTGGAAGCATTGATTAAGATTTCTGACTTTTTCATCACATGTCAGCCCAAGTGTCAGAAAAGCGCTGGAAACAGGGAGATGGGCCTTTTTTGGAAGAAATGGTCAAATTCTTGAATTTTTCATCACACATCATCCCAAATGTCACTAAACAGCTGGAAACGGGGAGATAAGCCGTTTTTGGAAGCAATGGTTGACATTTTGACTTTTTCATCACATATCAGCTCCAGTGTCAGAAAAGCGCTGGAAACAGGGAGATATGCCTTTTTTTGGAAGAAATGGTTAAATTCTTGAATTTTTCATCACACATCATCCAAATGTCACTAAACAGCTGGAAACGGGGAGATAAGCCGTTTTTGGAAGCAATGGTTAACATTTTGACTTTTTCATCACATATCAGCTCCAGTGTCAGAAAAGCGCTGGAAACAAGGGAGATATGCCTTTTTTTGGAAGAAATGGTTAAATTCTTGAATTTTTCATCACACATCATCCCAAATGTCACTAAACAGCTGGAAACGGGGAGATAAGCCTTTTTTGGAAGCATTGATTAAGATTTCTGACTTTTTCATCACATGTCAGCCCAAGTGTCAGAAAAGCGCTGGAAACAGGGAGATGGGCCTTTTTTGGAAGAAATGGTCAAATTCTTGAATTTTTCATCACACATCATCCCAAATGTCACTAAACAGTTGGAAACGGGGAGATAAGCCGTTTTTGGAAGCAATGGTTGACATTTTGACTTTTTCATCACATATCAGCTCCAGTGTCAGAAAAGCGCTGGAAACAGGGAGATATGCCTTTTTTTGGAAGAAATGGTTAAATTCTTGAATTTTTCATCACACATCATCCCAAATGTCACTAAACAGCTGGAACGGGGAGATAAGCCTTTTTTGGAAGCATTGATTAAGATTTCTGACTTTTTCATCACATGTCAGCCCAAGTGTCAGAAAAGCGCTGGAAACAGGGAGATAAGCCTTTTTTTGGAAGAAATGGTAAAATTCTTGAATTTTTATTCACACATCATCCCAAATGTCACTAAACAGCTGGAAACGGGGAGATAAGCCGTTTTTGGAAGCAATGGTTAACATTTTGACTTTTTCATCACATATCAGCTCCAGTGTCAGAAAAGCGCTGGAAAAAGGGAGATAAGCTTTTTTTGGAAGAAATGGTTAAATTCTTGAATTTTTCATCACACATCATCCCAAATGTCACTAAACAGCTGGAAACGGGGAGATAAGCCTTTTTTGGAAGCATTGATTAAGATTTCTGACTTTTTCATCACATGTCAGCCCAAGTGTCAGAAAAGCGCTGGAAACAGGGAGATAAGCCTTTTTTGGAAGAAATGGTCAAATTCTTGAATTTTTCATCACACATCATCCCAAATGTCACTAAACAGCTGGAAACGGGGAGATAAGCCGTTTTTGGAAGCAATGGTTAACATTTTGACTTTTTCATCACATATCAGCTCCAGTGTCAGAAAAGCGCTGGAAACAGGGAGATAAGCCTTTTTTGGAAGAAATGGTTAAATTCTTGAATTTTTCATCACACATCATCCCAAATGTCACTAAACAGCTGGAAACGGGGAGATAAGCCTTTTTTGGAAGCATTGATTAAGATTTCTGACTTCTTCATCACATGTCAGCCCAAGTGTCAGAAAAGCGATGGAAACAGGGAGATATGCCTTTTTTTGGAAGAAATGGTTAAATTCTTGAATTTTTCATCACACATCATCCCAAATGTCACTAAACAGCTGGAAACGGGGAGATAAGCCTTTTTTGGAAGCATTGATTAAGATTTCTGACTTTTTCATCACATGTCAGCCCAAGTGTCAGAAAAGCGCTGGAAACAGGGAGATAAGCCTTTTTTGGAAGAAATGGTCAAATTCTTGAATTTTTCATCACACATCATCCCAAATGTCACTAAACAGCTGGAAACGGGGAGATAAGCCGTTTTTGGAAGCAATGGTTGACATTTTGACTTTTTCATCACATATCAGCTCCAGTGTCAGAAAAGCGCTGGAAACAGGGAGATATGCCTTTTTTTGGAAGAAATGGTTAAATTCTTGAATTTTTCATCACACATCATCCCAAATGTCACTAAACAGCTGGAAACGGGGAGATAAGCCTTTTTTGGAAGCATTGATTAAGATTTCTGACTTTTTCATCACATGTCAGCCCAAGTGTCAGAAAAGCGCTGGAAACAGGGAGATAAGCCTTTTTTGGAAGAAATGGTTAAATTCTTGAATTTTTCATCACACATCATCCCAAATGTCACTAAACAGCTGGAAACGGGGAGATAAGCCTATTTTGGAAGCATTGATTAAGATTTCTGACTTTTTCATCACATGTCAGCCCAAGTGTCAGAAAAGCGCTGGAAACAGGGAGATAAGCCTTTTTTGGAAGAAATGGTCAAATTCTTGAATTTTTCATCACACATCATCCCAAATGTCACTAAACAGCTGGAAACGGGGAGATAAGCCGTTTTTGGAAGCAATGGTTAACATTTTGACTTTTTCATCACATATCAGCTCCAGTGTCAGAAAAGCGCTGGAAACAGGGAGATATGCCTTTTTTTGGAAGAAATGGTTAAATTCTTGAATTTTTCATCACACATCATCCCAAATGTCACTAAACAGCTGGAAACGGGGAGATAAGCCTTTTTTGGAAGCATTGATTAAGATTTCTGACTTTTTCATCACATGTCAGCCCAAGTGTCAGAAAAGCGCTGGAAACAGGGAGATAAGCCTTTTTTGGAAGAAATGGTCAAATTCTTGAATTTTTCATCACACATCATCCCAAATGTCACTAAACAGCTGGAAACGGGGAGATAAGCCGTTTTTGGAAGCAATGGTTAACATTTTGACTTTTTCATCACATATCAGCTCCAGTGTCAGAAAAGCGCTGGAAAAAGGGAGATAAGCCTTCTTTTGGAAGAAATGGTTAAATTCTTGAATTTTTCATCACACATCATCCCAAATGTCACTAAACAGCTGGAAACGGGGAGATAAGCCTTTTTTGGAAGCATTGATTAAGATTTCTGACTTTTTCATCACATGTCAGCCCAAGTGTCAGAAAAGCGCTGGAAACAGGGAGATAAGCCTTTTTTTGGAAGAAATGGTCAAATTCTTGATTTTTCATCACACATCATCCCAAATGTCACTAAACAGCTGGAAACGGGGAGATAAGCCTTTTTTGGAAGCATTGATTAAGATTTCTGACTTTTCATCACATGTCAGCCCAAGTGTCAGAAAAGCGCTGGAAACAGGGAGATAAGCCTTTTATGGAAGAAATGGTTAAATTCTTGAATTTTTCATCACACATCATCCCAAATGTCACTAAACAGCTGGAAACGGGGAGATAAGCCTTTTTTGGAAGCATTGATTAAGATTTCTGACTTCTTCATCACATGTCAGCCCAAGTGTCAGAAAAGCGCTGGAACAGGGAGATAAGCCTTTTATGGGAAGAAATGGTCAAATTCTTGAATTTTTCATCACACATCATCCCAAATGTCACTAAACAGCTGGAAACGGGGAGATAAGCCGTTTTGGAAGCAATGGTTAACATTTTGACTTTTTCATCACATATCAGCTCCAGTGTCAGAAAAGCGCTGGAAACAGGGAGATATGCCTTTTTTTGGAAGAAATGGTTAAATTCTTGAATTTTTCATCACACATCATCCCAAATGTCACTAAACAGCTGGAAACGGGGAGATAAGCCTTTTTTGGAAGCATTGATTAAGATTTCTGACTTTTTCATCACATGTCAGCCCAAGTGTCAGAAAAGTGCTGGAAACAGGGAGATAAGCCTTTTTTGGAAGAAATGGTCAAATTCTTGAATTTTTCATCACACATCATCCCAAATGTCACTAAACAGCTGGAAACGGGGAGATAAGCCGTTTTTGGAAGCAATGGTTAACATTTTGACTTTTTCATCACATATCAGGTCCAGTGTCAGAAAAGTGCTGGAAACAGGGAGATAAGCCTTTTTTGGAAGAAATGGTTAAATTCTTGAATTTTTCATCACACATCATCCCAAATGTCACTAAACAGCTGGAAACGGGGAGATAAGCCTATTTTGGAAGCATTGATTAAGATTTCTGACTTTTTCATCACATGTCAGCCCAAGTGTCAGAAAAGCGCTGGAAACAGGGAGATAAGCCTTTTTGGAAGAAATGGTCAAATTCTTGAATTTTTCATCACACATCATCCCAAATGTCACTAAACAGCTGGAAACGGGGAGATAAGCCGTTTTTGGAAGCAATGGTTAACATTTTGACTTTTTCATCACATATCAGCTCCAGTGTCAGAAAAGCGCTGGAAACAGGGAGATATGCCTTTTTTTGGAAGAAATGGTTAAATTCTTGAATTTTTCATCACACATCATCCCAAATGTCACTAAACAGCTGGAAACGGGGAGATAAGCCTTTTTTGGAAGCATTGATTAAGATTTCTGACTTTTTCATCACATGTCAGCCCAAGTGTCAGAAAAGCGCTGGAAACAGGGAGATGGGCCTTTTTTGGAAGAAATGGTCAAATTCTTGAATTTTTCATCACACATCATCCCAAATGTCACTAAACAGCTGGAAACGGGGAGATAAGCCGTTTTTGGAAGCAATGGTTGACATTTTGACTTTTTCATCACATATCAGCTCCAGTGTCAGAAAAGCGCTGGAAACAGGGAGATATGCCTTTTTTTGGAAGAAATGGTTAAATTCTTGAATTTTTCATCACACATCATCCCAAATGTCACTAAACAGCTGGAAACGGGGAGATAAGCCTTTTTTGGAAGCATTGATTAAGATTTCTGACTTTTTCATCACATGTCAGCCCAAGTGTCAGAAAGCGCTGGAAACAGGGAGATAAGCCTTTTTTGGAAGAAATGGTAAAATTCTTGAATTTTTCATCACACATCATCCCAAAATGTCACTAAACAGCTGGAAACGGGGAGATAAGCCTTTTTTGGAAGCATTGATTAAGATTTCTGACTTTTTCATCACATGTCAGCCCAAGTGTCAGAAAAGCGCTGGAAACAGGGAGATAAGCCTTTTTTGGAAGAAATGGTCAAATTCTTGAATTTTTCATCACACATCATCCCAAATGTCACTAAACAGCTGGAAACGGGAGATAAGCCGTTTTTTGGGAAGCAATGGTTAACATTTTGACTTTTTCATCACATATCAGCTCCAGTGTCAGAAAGCGCTGGAAACAGGGAGATAAGCCTTTTTTGGAAGAAATGGTTAAATTCTTGAATTTTTCATCACACATCATCCCAAATGTCACTAAACAGCTTGGAAACGGGGAGATAAGCCTTTTTTGGAAGCATTGATTAAGATTTCTGACTTTTTCATCACATGTCAGCCCAAGTGTCAGAAAAGCCGCTGGAAACAGGGAGATAAGCCTTTTTTGGAAGAAATGGTTAAATTCTTGAATTTTCATCACACATCATCCCAAATGTCACTAAACAGCTGGAAACGGGAGATAAGCCTTTTTTTGGAAGCATTGATTAAGATTTCTGACTTCTTCATCACATGTCAGCCCAAGTGTCAGAAAAGCGCTGGAAAAAGGGAGATAAGCCTTTTATGGAAGAAATGGTCAAATTCTGAATTTTTCATCACACATCATCCCAAATGTCACTTAACAGCTGGAAACGGGGAGATAAGCCGTTTTTGGAAGCAATGGTTAACATTTTGACTTTTTCATCACATATCAGCTCCAGTGTCAGAAAAGCACTGGAAACAGGGAGATATGCCTTTTTTGGAAGAAATGGTTAATTCTTGAATTTTTCATCACACATCATCCCAAATGTCACTAAACAGCTGGAAACGGGGAGATAAGCCTTTTTTGGAAGCATTGATTAAGGATTTCTGACTTTTTCATCACATGTCAGCCCAAGTGTCAGAAAAGTGCTGGAAACAGGGAGATAAGCCTTTTTTGGAAGAAATGGTCAAATTCTTGAATTTTTCATCACACATCATCCCAAATGTCACTAAACAGCTGGAAACGGGGAGATTAAGCCGTTTTTGGAAGCAATGGTTAACATTTTGACTTTTTCATCACATATCAGGTCCAGTGTCAGAAAAGTGCTGGAAACAGGGAGATAAGCCTTTTTTGGAAGAAATGTTAAATTCTTGAATTTTTCATCACACATCATCCCAAATGTCACTAAACAGCTGAAACGGGGAGATAAGCCTATTTTGGAAGCATTGATTAAGATTTCTGACTTTTTCATCACATGTCAGCCCAAGTGTCCAGAAAAGCGCTGGAAACAGGAGATTGGGCCTTTTTTTGGAAAGAATTGGTCAAATTCTTGAATTTTTCATCACACATCATCCCAAATGTCACTAAACAGCTGGAAACGGGGGAGATAAAGCCGTTTTTGGAAGCAATGGTTGACATTTTGACTTTTTCATCACATATCAGCTCCAGTGTCAGAAAGCGCTGGAAACAGGGAGATATGCCTTTTTTTGGAAGAAATGGTTAAATTCTTGAATTTTTCATCACACATCATCCCAAATGTCACTAAACAGCTGGAACGGGAGGATAAGCCTTTTTTGGAAGCATTGATTAAGATTTCTGACTTTTTCATCACATGTCAGCCCAAGTGTCAGAAAAGCGCTGGAAACAGGGAGATAAGCCTTTTTTGGAAGAAATGGTAAAATTCTTGAATTTTTCATCACACATCATCCCAAATGTCACTAAACAGCTGAAACGGGGAGATAAGCTTTTTTGGAAGCATTGATTAAGATTTCTGACTTTTTCATCACATGTCAGCCCAAGTGTCAGAAAAGCGCTGGAAACAGGGAGATAAGCCTTTTTTGGAAGAAATGGTAAAATTCTTGAATTTTTCATCACACATCATCCCAAATGTCACTAAACAGCTGGAAACGGGGAGATAAGCCTTTTTTGGAAGCATTGATTAAGATTTCTGACTTTTTCATCACATATCAGCTCCAGTGTCAGAAAAGCGCTGGAAACAGGGAGATATGCCTTTTTTTGGAAGAAATGGTTAAATTCTTGAATTTTTCATCACACATCATCCCAAATGTCACTAAACAGCTGGAAACGGGGAGATAAGCCTTTTTTGGAAGCATTGATTAAGATTCTGACTTTTTCATCACATGTCAGCCCAAGTGTCAGAAAAGCGCTGGAAACAGGGAGATGGGCCTTTTTTGGAAGAAATGGTCAAATTCTTGAATTTTTCATCACACATCATCCCAAATGTCACTAAACAGCTGGAAACGGGAGATAAGCCGTTTTTGGAAGCAATGGTTGACTTTTGACTTTTTCATCACATATCAGCTCCAGTGTCAGAAAAGCGCTGGAAACAGGGAGATATGCCGTTTTTTGGAAGAAATGGTTAAATTCTTGAATTTTTCATCACACATCATCCCAAATGTCACTAAACAGCTGGAAACGGGGAGATAAGCCTTTTTTGGAAGCATTGATTAAGATTTCTGACTTTTTCATCACATGTCAGCCCAAGTGTCAGAAAAGCGCTGGAAACAGGGAGAATACTGGCGATGTTTTTTGGAAGAAATGGTAAAATTCTTGAATTTTTCATCACACATCATCCCAAATGTCACTAAACAGCTGGAAACGGGGAGATAAGCCTTTTTTGGAAGCATTGATTAAGATTTCTGACTTTTTCATCACATGTCAGCCCAAGTGTCAGAAAAGCGCTGGAAACAGGGAGATAAGCCTTTTTTGGAAGAAATGGTCAAATTCTTGAATTTTTCATCACACATCATCCCAAATGTCACTAAACATCTGGAAACGGGGAGATAAGCCTATTTTGGAAGCATTGATTAAGATTTCTGACTTTTTCATCACATGTCAGCCCAAGTGTCAGAAAAGCGCTGGAAACAGGGAGATAAGCCTTTTTTGGAAGAAATGGTCAAATTCTTGAATTTTTCATCACACATCATCCCAAATGTCACTAAACAGCTGGAAACGGGGAGATAAGCCGTTTTTGGAAGCAATGGTTAACATTTTGACTTTTTCATCACATATCAGCTCCAGTGTCAGAAAAGCGCTGGAAACAGGGAGATATGCCTTTTTTTGGAAGAAATGGTTAAATTCTTGAATTTTTCATCACACATCATCCCAAATGTCACTAAACAGCTGGAAACGGGGAGATAAGCCTTTTTTGGAAGCATTGATTAAGATTTCTGACTTTTTCATCACATGTCAGCCCAAGTGTCAGAAAAGCGCTGGAAACAGGGAGATAAGCCTTTTTTGGAAGAAATGGTCAAATTCTTGAATTTTTCATCACACATCATCCCAAATGTCACTAAACAGCTGGAAACGGGGAGATAAGCCGTTTTTGGAAGCAATGGTTGACATTTTGACTTTTTCATCACATATCAGCTCCAGTGTCAGAAAAGCGCTGGAAACAGGGAGATATGCCTTTTTTTGGAAGAAATGGTTAAATTCTTGAATTTTTCATCACACATCATCCCAAATGTCACTAAACAGCTGGAAACGGGGAGATAAGCCTATTTTGGAAGCATTGATTAAGATTTCTGACTTTTTCATCACATGTCAGCCCAAGTGTCAGAAAAGCGCTGGAAACAGGGAGATAAGCCTTTTTTGGAAGAAATGGTCAAATTCTTGAATTTTTCATCACACATCATCCCAAATGTCACTAAACAGCTGGAAACGGGGAGATAAGCCGTTTTTGGAAGCAATGGTTAACATTTTGACTTTTTCATCACATATCAGCTCCAGTGTCAGAAAAGCGCTGGAAACAGGGAGATATGCCTTTTTTTGGAAGAAATGGTTAAATTCTTGAATTTTTCATCACACATCATCCCAAATGTCACTAAACAGCTGGAAACGGGGAGATAAGCCTTTTTTGGAAGCATTGATTAAGATTTCTGACTTTTTCATCACATGTCAGCCCAAGTGTCAGAAAAGCGCTGGAAACAGGGAGATAAGCCTTTTTTGGAAGAAATGGTCAAATTCTTGAATTTTTCATCACACATCATCCCAAATGTCACTAAACAGCTGGAAACGGGGAGATAAGCCGTTTTTGGAAGCAATGGTTAACATTTTGACTTTTTCATCACATATCAGCTCCAGTGTCAGAAAAGCGCTGGAAAAAGGGAGATAAGCCTTTTTTGGAAGAAATGGTTAAATTCTTGAATTTTTCACCACACATCATCCCAAATGTCACTAAACAGCTGGAAACGGGGAGATAAGCCTTTTTTGGAAGCATTGATTAAGATTTCTGACTTTTTCATCACATGTCAGCCCAAGTGTCAGAAAAGCGCTGGAAACAGGGAGATAAGCCTTTTTTGGAAGAAATGGTCAAATTCTTGAATTTTTCATCACACATCATCCCAAATGTCACTAAACAGCTGGAAACGGGGAGATAAGCCGTTTTTGGAAGCAATGGTTAACATTTTGACTTTTTCATCACATATCAGCTCCAGTGTCAGAAAAGCGCTGGAAACAGGGAGATAAGCCTTTTTTGGAAGAAATGGTTAAATTCTTGAATTTTTCATCACACATCATCCCAAATGTCACTAAACAGCTGGAAACGGGGAGATAAGCCTTTTTTGGAAGCATTGATTAAGATTTCTGACTTTTTCATCACATGTCAGCCCAAGTGTCAGAAAAGCGCTGGAAACAGGGAGATAAGCCTTTTTTGGAAGAAATGGTTAAATTCTTGAATTTTTCATCACACATCATCCCAAATGTCACTAAACAGCTGGAAACGGGGAGATAAGCCTTTTTTGGAAGCATTGATTAAGATTTCTGACTTCTTCATCACATGTCAGCCCAAGTGTCAGAAAAGCGCTGGAAACAGGGAGATAAGCCTTTTATGGAAGAAATGGTCAAATTCTTGAATTTTTCATAACACATCATCCCAAATGTCACTAAACAGCTGGAAACGGGGAGATAAGCCGTTTTTGGAAGCAATGGTTAACATTTTGACTTTTTCATCACATATCAGCTCCAGTGTCAGAAAAGCGCTGGAAACAGGGAGATATGCCTTTTTTTGGAAGAAATGGTTAAATTCTTGAATTTTTCATCACACATCATCCCAAATGTCACTAAACAGCTGGAAACGGGGAGATAAGCCTTTTTTGGAAGCATTGATTAAGATTTCTGACTTTTTCATCACATGTCAGCCCAAGTGTCAGAAAAGTGCTGGAAACAGGGAGATAAGCCTTTTTTGGAAGAAATGGTCAAATTCTTGAATTTTTCATCACACATCATCCCAAATGTCACTAAACAGCTGGAAACGGGGAGATAAGCCGTTTTTGGAAGCAATGGTTAACATTTTGACTTTTTCATCACATATCAGGTCCAGTGTCAGAAAAGTGCTGGAAACAGGGAGATAAGCCTTTTTTGGAAGAAATGGTTAAATTCTTGAATTTTTCATCACACATCATCCCAAATGTCACTAAACAGCTGGAAACGGGGAGATAAGCCTATTTTGGAAGCATTGATTAAGATTTCTGACTTTTTCATCACATGTCAGCCCAAGTGTCAGAAAAGCGCTGGAAACAGGGAGATAAGCCTTTTTTGGAAGAAATGGTCAAATTCTTGAATTTTTCATCACACATCATCCCCAAATGTCACTAAACAGCTGGAAACGGGGAGATAAGCCGTTTTTGGAAGCAATGGTTAACATTTTGACTTTTTCATCACATATCAGCTCCAGTGTCAGAAAAGCGCTGGAAACAGGGAGATATGCCTTTTTTTGGAAGAAATGGTTAAATTCTTGAATTTTTCATCACACATCATCCCAAATGTCACTAAACAGCTGGAAACGGGGAGATAAGCCTTTTTTGGAAGCATTGATTAAGATTTCTGACTTTTTCATCACATGTCAGCCCAAGTGTCAGAAAAGCGCTGGAAACAGGGAGATGGGCCTTTTTTGGAAGAAATGGTCAAATTCTTGAATTTTTCATCACACATCATCCCAAATGTCACTAAACAGCTGGAAACGGGGAGATAAGCCGTTTTTGGAAGCAATGGTTGACATTTTGACTTTTTCATCACATATCAGCTCCCAGTGTCAGAAAAGCGCTGGAAACAGGGAGATATGCCTTTTTTTGGAAGAAATGGTTAAATTCTTGAATTTTTCATCACACATCATCCCAAATGTCACTAAACAGCTGGAAACGGGGAGATAAGCCTTTTTTGGAAGCATTGATTAAGATTTCTGACTTTTTCATCACATGTCAGCCCAAGCGTCAGAAAAGCGCTGGAAACAGGGAGATAAGCCTTTTTTGGAAGAAATGGTAAAATTCTTGAATTTTTCATCACACATCATCCCAAATGTCACTAAACAGCTGGAAACGGGGAGATAAGCCTTTTTTGGAAGCATTGATTAAGATTTCTGACTTTTTCATCACATGTCAGCCCAAGTGTCAGAAAAGCGCTGGAAACAGGGAGATAAGCCTTTTTTGGAAGAAATGGTCAAATTCTTGAATTTTTCATCACACATCATCCCAAATGTCACTAAACAGCTGGAAACGGGGAGATAAGCCGTTTTTGGAAGCAATGGTTAACATTTTGACTTTTTCATCACATATCAGCTCCAGTGTCAGAAAAGCGCTGGAAACAGGGAGATAAGCCTTTTTTGGAAGAAATGGTTAAATTCTTGAATTTTTCATCACACATCATCCCAAATGTCACTAAACAGCTGGAAACGGGGAGATAAGCCTTTTTTGGAAGCATTGATTAAGATTTCTGACTTTTTCATCACATGTCAGCCCAAGTGTCAGAAAAGTGCTGGAAACAGGGAGATAAGCCTTTTTTGGAAGAAATGGTTAAATTCTTGAATTTTTCATCACACATCATCCCAAATGTCACTAAACAGCTGGAAACGGGGAGATAAGCCTATTTTGGAAGCATTGATTAAGATTTCTGACTTTTTCATCACATGTCAGCCCAAGTGTCAGAAAAGCGCTGGAAACAGGGAGATAAGCCTTTTTTGGAAGAAATGGTCAAATTCTTGAATTTTTCATCACACATCATCCCAAATGTCACTAAACAGCTGGAAACGGGGAGATAAGCCGTTTTTGGAAGCAATGGTTAACATTTTGACTTTTTCATCACATATCAGCTCCAGTGTCAGAAAAGCGCTGGAAACAGGAGATATGCCTTTTTTTGGAAGAAATGGTTAAATTCTTGAATTTTTCATCACACATCATCCCAAATGTCACTAAACAGCTGGAAACGGGGAGATAAGCCTATTTTGGAAGCATTGATTAAGATTTCTGACTTTTTCATCACATGTCAGCCCAAGTGTCAGAAAAGCGCTGGAAACAGGGAGATGGGCCTTTTTTGGAAGAAATGGTCAAATTCTTGAATTTTTCATCACACATCATCCCAAATGTCACTAAACAGCTGGAAACGGGGAGATAAGCCGTTTTTGGAAGCAATGGTTGACATTTTGACTTTTTCATCACATATCAGCTCCAGTGTCAGAAAAGCGCTGGAAACAGGGAGATATGCCTTTTTTTGGAAGAAATGGTTAAATTCTTGAATTTTTCATCACACATCATCCCAAATGTCACTAAACAGCTGGAAACGGGGAGATAAGCCTTTTTTGGAAGCATTGATTAAGATTTCTGACTTTTTCATCACATGTCAGCCCAAGTGTCAGAAAAGCGCTGGAAACAGGGAGATAAGCCTTTTTTGGAAGAAATGGTAAAATTCTTGAATTTTTCATCACACATCATCCCAAATGTCACTAAACAGCTGGAAACGGGGAGATAAGCCTTTTTTGGAAGCATTGATTAAGATTTCTGACTTTTTCATCACATGTCAGCCCAAGTGTCAGAAAAGCGCTGGAAACAGGGAGATAAGCCTTTTTTGGAAGAAATGGTCAAATTCTTGAATTTTTCATCACACATCATCCCAAATGTCACTAAACAGCTGGAAACGGGGAGATAATCCGTTTTTGGAAGCAATGGTTAACATTTGACTTTTTCATCACATATCAGCTCCAGTGTCAGAAAAGCGCTGGAAAAAGGGAGATAAGCTTTTTTTGGAAGAAATGGTTAAATTCTTGAATTTTTCATCACACATCATCCCAAATGTCACTAAACAGCTGGAAACGGGGAGATAAGCCTTTTTTGGAAGCATTGATTAAGATTTCTGACTTTTTCATCACATGTCAGCCCAAGTGTCAGAAAAGCGCTGGAAACAGGGAGATAAGCCTTTTTTGGAAGAAATGGTCAAATTCTTGAATTTTTCATCACACATCATCCCAAATGTCACTAAACAGCTGGAAACGGGGAGATAAGCCTTTTTTGGAAGCATTGATTAAGATTTCTGACTTTTTCATCACATGTCAGCCCAAGTGTCAGAAAAGCGCTGGAAACAGGGAGATGGGCCTTTTTTGGAAGAAATGGTCAAATTCTTGAATTTTTCATCACACATCATCCCAAATGTCACTAAACAGCTGGAAACGGGGAGATAAGCCGTTTTTGGAAGCAATGGTTGACATTTTGACTTTTTCATCACATATCAGCTCCAGTGTCAGAAAAGCGCTGGAAACAGGGAGATATGCCTTTTTTTGGAAGAAATGGTTAAATTCTTGAATTTTTCATCACACATCATCCCAAATGTCACTAAACAGCTGGAAACGGGGAGATAAGCCTTTTTTGGAAGCATTGATTAAGATTTCTGACTTTTTCATCACATGTCAGCCAAGTGTCAGAAAAGCGCTGGAAACAGGGAGATAAGCCTTTTTTGGAAGAAATGGTAAAATTCTTGAATTTTTCATCACACATCATCCCAAATGTCACTAAACAGCTGGAAACGGGGAGATAAGCCTTTTTTGGAAGCATTGATTAAGATTTCTGACTTTTTCATCACATGTCAGCCCAAGTGTCAGAAAAGCGCTGGAAACAGGGAGATAAGCCTTTTTTGGAAGAAATGGTCAAATTCTTGAATTTTTCATCACACATCATCCCAAATGTCACTAAACAGCTGGAAACGGGGAGATAAGCCGTTTTTGGAAGCAATGGTTAACATTTTGACTTTTTCATCACATATCAGCTCCAGTGTCAGAAAAGCGCTGGAAACAGGGAGATAAGCCTTTTTTGGAAGAAATGGTTAAATTCTTGAATTTTTCATCACACATCATCCCAAATGTCACTAAACAGCTGGAAACGGGGAGATAAGCCTTTTTTGGAAGCATTGATTAAGATTTCTGACTTTTTCATCACATGTCAGCCCAAGTGTCAGAAAAGCGCTGGAAACAGGGAGATAAGCCTTTTTTGGAAGAAATGGTAAAATTCTTGAATTTTTCATCACACATCATCCCAAATGTCACTAAACAGCTGGAAACGGGGAGATAAGCCTTTTTTGGAAGCATTGATTAAGATTTCTGACTTTTTCATCACATGTCAGCCCAAGTGTCAGAAAAGCGCTGGAAACAGGGAGATAAGCCTTTTTTGGAAGAAATGGTCAAATTCTTGAATTTTTCATCACACATCATCCCAAATGTCACTAAACAGCTGGAAACGGGGAGATAAGCCGTTTTTGGAAGCAATGGTTAACATTTTGACTTTTTCATCACATATCAGCTCCAGTGTCAGAAAAGCGCTGGAAACAGGGAGATAAGCCTTTTTTGGAAGAAATGGTTAAATTCTTGAATTTTTCATCACACATCATCCCAAATGTCACTAAACAGCTGGAAACGGGGAGATAAGCCTTTTTTGGAAGCATTGATTAAGATTTCTGACTTTTTCATCACATGTCAGCCCAAGTGTCAGAAAAGCGCTGGAAACAGGGAGATAAGCCTTTTTTGGAAGAAATGGTTAAATTCTTGAATTTTTCATCACACATCATCCCAAATGTCACTAAACAGCTGGAAACGGGGAGATAAGCCTTTTTTGGAAGCATTGATTAAGATTTCTGACTTCTTCATCACATGTCAGCCCAAGTGTCAGAAAAGCGCTGGAAACAGGGAGATAAGCCTTTTATGGAAGAAATGGTCAAATTCTTGAATTTTTCATCACACATCATCCCAAATGTCACTAAACAGCTGGAAACGGGGAGATAAGCCGTTTTTGGAAGCAATGGTTAACATTTTGACTTTTTCATCACATATCAGCTCCAGTGTCAGAAAAGCGCTGGAAACAGGGAGATATGCCTTTTTTTGGAAGAAATGGTTAAATTCTTGAATTTTTCATCACACATCATCCCAAATGTCACTAAACAGCTGGAAACAGGGAGATAAGCCTTTTTTGGAAGCATTGATTAAGATTTCTGACTTTTTCATCACATGTCAGCCCAAGTGTCAGAAAAGTGCTGGAAACAGGGAGATAAGCCTTTTTTGGAAGAAATGGTCAAATTCTTGAATTTTTCATCACACATCATCCCAAATGTCACTAAACAGCTGGAAACGGGGAGATAAGCCGTTTTTGGAAGCAATGGTTAACATTTTGACTTTTTCATCACATATCAGGTCCAGTGTCAGAAAAGTGCTGGAAACAGGGAGATAAGCCTTTTTTGGAAGAAATGGTTAAATTCTTGAATTTTTCATCACACATCATCCCAAATGTCACTAAACAGCTGGAAACGGGGAGATAAGCCTATTTTGGAAGCATTGATTAAGATTTCTGACTTTTTCATCACATGTCAGCCCAAGTGTCAGAAAAGCGCTGGAAACAGGGAGATAAGCCTTTTTTGGAAGAAATGGTCAAATTCTTGAATTTTTCATCACACATCATCCCAAATGTCACTAAACAGCTGGAAACGGGGAGATAAGCCGTTTTTGGAAGCAATGGTTAACATTTTGACTTTTTCATCACATATCAGCTCCAGTGTCAGAAAAGCGCTGGAAACAGGGAGATATGCCTTTTTTTGGAAGAAATGGTTAAATTCTTGAATTTTTCATCACACATCATCCCAAATGTATCTAAACAGCTGGAAACGGGGAGATAAGCCTTTTTTGGAAGCATTGATTAAGATTTCTGACTTTTTCATCACATGTCAGCCCAAGCCCAAGTGTCAGAAAAGTGCTGGAAACAGGGAGATAAGCCTTTTTTGGAAGAAATGGTTAAATTCTTGAATTTTTCATCACACATCATCCCAAATGTCACTAAACAGCTGGAAACGGGGAGATAAGCCGTTTTTGGAAGCAATGGTTAACATTTTGACTTTTTCATCACATATCAGCTCCAGTGTCAGAAAAGCGCTGGAAACAGGGAGATATGCCTTTTTTTGGAAGAAATGGTTAAATTCTTGAATTTTTCATCACACATCATCCCAAATGTCACTAAACAGCTGGAAACGGGGAGATAAGCCTTTTTTGGAAGCAATGGTTAACATTTTGACTTTTTCATCACATATCAACCCAAATGTCAATAAACAGCTGGAAACGGGGAGATAAGCCTTTTTTGGAAGCAATGGTTAACATTTTGACTTTTTCGTCACATATCAGGTCCAGTGTCAGAAAAGCGCTGGAAACAGGGAGATATGCCTTTTTTTGGAAGAAATGGTTAAATTCTTGAATTTTTCATCACACATCATCCCAAATGTCACTAAACAGCTGGAAACGGGCAGATAAGCCGTTTTTGGAAGCAATGGTTAACATTTTGACTTTTTCATCACATGTCAGCCCAAGTGTCAGAAAAGCGCTGGAAACAGGGAGATAAGCCTTTTTTGGAAGAAATGGTCAAATTCTTGAATTTTTCATCACACATCATCCCAAATGTCACTAAACAGCTGGAAACGGGGAGATAAGCCTTTTTTGGAAGCAATGGTTAACATTTTGACTTTTTCATCACATATCAGCTCCAGTGTCAGAAAAGCGCTGGAAACAGGGAGATATGCCTTTTTTTGGAAGAAATGGTTAAATTCTTGAATTTTTCATCACACATCATCCCAAATGTCAATAAACAGCTGGAAACGGGGAGATAAGCCTTTTTTGGAAGCAATGGTTAACATTTTGACTTTTTCGTCACATATCAGGTCCAGTGTCAGAAAAGCGCTGGAAACAGGGAGATATGCCTTTTTTTGGAAGAAATGGTTAAATTCTTGAATTTTTCATCACACATCATCCCAAATGTCACTAAACAGCTGGAAACGGGCAGATAAGCCGTTTTTGGAAGCAATGGTTAACATTTTGACTTTTTCATCACATGTCAGCCCAAGTGTCAGAAAAGCGCTGGAAACAGGGAGATAAGCCTTTTTTGGAAGAAATGGTCAAATTCTTGAATTTTTCATCACACATCATCCCAAATGTCACTAAACAGCTGGAAACGGGGAGATAAGCCTTTTTTGGAAGCAATGGTTAACATTTTGACTTTTTCATCACATATCAGCTCCAGTGTCAGAAAAGCGCTGGAAACAGGGAGATATGCCTTTTTTTGGAAGAAATGGTTAAATTCTTGAATTTTTCATCACACATCATCCCAAATGTCACTAAACAGCTGGAAACGGGGAGATAAGCCGTATTTGGAAGCAATGGTTAACATTTTGACTTTTTCCTCACATATCAGCTCCAGTGTCAGAAAAGCGCTGGAAAGAGGGAGATATGCCTTTTTTTGGAAGAAATGGTTAAATTCTTGAATTTTTCATCACACATCATCCCAAATGTCACTAAACAGCTGGAAACGGGGAGATAAGCCTTTTTTGGAAGCATTGATTAAGATTTCTAACTTTTTCATCACATGTCAGCCCAAGTGTCAGAAAAGCTCTGGAAACAGGGAGATGAGCCTTTTTTGGAAGAAATGGTCAAATTCTTGAATTTTTCATCACACATCATCCCAAATGTCACTAAACAGCTGGAAACGGGGAGATAAGCCGTTTTTGGAAGCAATGGTTAACATTTTGACTTTTTCATCACATATCAGCTCCAGTGTCAGAAAAGCGCTGGAAACAGGGAGATATGCCTTTTTTTGGAAGAAATGGTTAAATTCTTGAATTTTTCATCACACATCATCCCAAATGTCACTAAACAGCTGGAAACGGGGAGATAAGCCTTTTTTGGAAGCATTGATTAAGATTTCTGACTTTTTCATCACATGTCAGCCCAAGTGTCAGAAAAGCGCTGGAAACAGGGAGATATGCCTTTTTTTGGAAGAAATTGTTAAATTCTTGAATTTTTCATCACACATCATCCCAAATGTCACTAAACAGCTGGAAACGGGGAGATAAGCCTTTTTTGGAAGCAATGATTAAGATTTCTGACTTTTTCATCACATATCAGCCCAAGTGTCAGAAAAGTGCTGGAAACAGGGAGATAAGCCTTTTTTGGAAGAAATGGTTAAATTCTTGAATTTTTCATCACACATCATCCCAAATGTCACTAAACAGCTGGAAACGTGGAGATAAGCCTTTTTTGGAAGCATTGATTAAGATTTCTAACTTTTTCATCACATGTCAGCCCAAGTGTCAGAAAAGCGCTGGAAACAGGGAGATAAGCCTTTTTTTGGAAGAAATGGTCAAATTCTTGAATTTTTCATCACACATCATCCCAAATGTCACTAAACAGCTGGAAACGGGGAGATAAGACGTTTTTGGAAGCAATGGTTAACATTTTGACTTTTTCATCACATATCAGCTCCAGTGTCAGAAAAGCGCTGGAAACAGGGAGATATGCCTTTTTTTGGAAGAAATGGTTAAATTCTTGAATTTTTCATCACACATCATCCCAAATGTCACTAAACAGCTGGAGACGGGGAGATAAGCCTTTTTTTGGAAGCATTGATTAAGATTTCTGACTTTTTCATCACATGTCAGCCCAAGTGTCAGAAAAGCGCTGGAAACAGGGAGATAAGCCTTTTTTGGAAGAAATGGTCAAATTCTTGAATTTTTCATCACACATCATCCCAAATGTCACTAAACAGCTGGAAACGGGGAGATAAGCCGTTTTTGGAAGCAATGGTTAACATTTTGACTTTTTCATCACATATCAGCTCCAGTGTCAGAAAAGCGCTGGAAACAGGGAGATAAGCCTTTTTTGGAAGAAATGGTCAAATTCTTGAACTTTTCATCACACATCATCACAAATGTCACTAAACAGCTGGAAACGGGGAGATAAGCCGTTTTTGGAAGCATTGATTAAGATTTCTGACTTTTTCATCACATATCAGCTCCAGTGTCAGAAAAGCGCTGGAAACAGGGAGATAAGCCTTTTTTGGAAGAAATGGTCAAATTCTTGAATTTTTCATCACACATCATCCCAAATGTCACTAAACAGCTGGAAACGGGGAGATAAGCCGTTTTTGGAAGCAATGGTTAACATTTTGACTTTTTCATCACATATCAGCTCCAGTGTCAGAAAAGCGCTGGAAACAGGGAGATATGCCTTTTTTTGGAAGAAATGGTTAAATTCTTGAATTTTTCATCACACATCATCCCAAATGTCACTAAACAGCTGGAAACGGGGAGATAAGCCGTTTTTGGAAGCAATGGTTAACATTTTGACTTTTTCATCACATATCAGCTCCAGTGTCAGAAAAGCGCTGGAAACAGGGAGATATGCCTTTTTTTGGAAGAAATGGTTAAATTCTTGAATTTTTCATCACACATCATCCCAAATGTCACTAAACAGCTGGAAACGGGGAGATAAGCCTTTTTTGGAAGCATTGATTAAGATTTCTGACTTTTTCATCAAATATCAGCCCAAGTGTCAGAAAAGCGCTGGAAACAGGGGTATAAGCCTTTTTTGGAAGAAATGGTTAAATTCTTGAATTTTTCAACACACATCATCCCAAATGTCACTAAACAGCTGGAAACGGGGAGATAAGCCTTTTTTGGAAGCAATGATTAAGATTTCTGACTTTTTCATCACATATCAGCCCAAGTGTCAGAAAAGCGCTGGAAACAGGGAGATAAGCCTTTTTTGGAAGAAATGGTTAAATTCTTGAATTTTTCATCACACATCATCCCAAATGTCACTAAACAGCTGGAAACGGGGAGATAAGCCGTTTTTGGAAGCAATGGTTAACATTTTGACTTTTTCATCACATATCAGCTCCAGTGTCAGAAAAGCGCTGGAAACAGGGAGATATGCCTTTTTTTGGAAGAAATGGTTAAATTCTTGAATTTTTCATCACACATCATCCCAAATGTCACTAAACAGCTGGAAACGGGGAGATAAGCCTTTTTTGGAAGCAATGGTTAACATTTTGACTTTTTCATCACATATCAGCCCAAGTGTCAGAAAAGCGCTGGAAACAGGGAGATAAGCCTTTTTTGGAAGAAATGGTTAAATTCTTGAATTTTTCATCACATATCATCCCAAATGTCAATAAACAGCTGGAAACGGGGAGATAAGCCTTTTTTGGAAGCAATGGTTAACATTTTGACTTTTTCGTCACATATCAGGTCCAGTGTCAGAAAAGCGCTGGAAACAGGGAGATATGCCTTTTTTTGGAAGAAATGGTTAAATTCTTGAATTTTTCATCACATATCATCCCAAATGTCACTAAACAGCTGGAAACGGGCAGATAAGCCGTTTTTGGAAGCAATGGTTAACATTTTGACTTTTTCATCACATGTCAGCCCAAGTGTCAGAAAAGCGGTGGAAACAGGGAGATAAGCCTTTTTTGGAAGAAATGGTCAAATTCTTGAATTTTTCATCACACATCATCCCAAATGTCACTAAACAGCTGGAAACGGGGAGATAAGCCTTTTTTGGAAGCAATGGTTAACATTTTGACTTTTTCATCACATATCAGCTCCAGTGTCAGAAAAGCGCTGGAAACAGGGAGATATGCCTTTTTTTGGAAGAAATGGTTAAATTCTTGAATTTTTCATCACACATCGTCCCAAATGTCACTAAACAGCTGGAAACGGGGAGATAAGCCGTATTTGGAAGCAATGGTTAACATTTTGACTTTTTCCTCACATATCAGCTCCAGTGTCAGAAAAGCGCTGGAAACAGGGAGATATGCCTTTTTTTGGAAGAAATGGTTAAATTCTTGAATTTTTCATCACACATCATCCCAAATGTCACTAAACAGCTGGAAACGGGGAGATAAGCCTTTTTTGGAAGCATTGATTAAGATTTCTGACTTTTTCATCAAATATCAGCCCAAGTGTCAGAAAAGCGCTGGAAACAGGGAGATAAGCCTTTTTTGGAAGCATTGATTAAGATTTCTGACTTTTTCATCACATGTCAGCCCATGTGTCAGAAAAGCGCTGGAAACAGGGAGATAAGCCTTTTTTGGAAGAAATGGTCAAATTCTTGAATTTTTCATCACACATCATCCCAAATGTCACTAAACAGCTGGAAACGGGGAGATAAGCCGTTTTTGGAAGCAATGGTTAACATTTTGACTTTTTCATCACATATCAGCTCGAGTGTCAGAAAAGCGCTGGAAACAGGGAGATACGCCTTTTTTTTGGAAGAAATGGTTAAATTCTTGAATTTTTCATCACACATCGTCCCAAATGTCACTAAACAGCTGGAAACGGGGAGATAAGCCTTTTTTGGAAGCAATGGTTAGCATTTTGACTTTTTCATCACATATCAGCTCCATTGTCAGAAAAGCGCTGGAAACAGGGAGATATGCCTTTTTTTGGAAGAAATGGTTAAATTCTTGAATTTTTCATCACACATTATCCCAAATGTCACTAAACAGCTGGAAACGGGGAGATAAGCCTTTTTTGGAAGCAATGGTTAACATTTTGACTTTTTCATCACATATCAGCCCAAGTGTCAGAAAAGCGCTGGAAACAGGGAGATAAGCCTTTTTTGGAAGAAATGGTTAAATTCTTGAATTTTTCATCACACATCATCCCAAATGTCACTAAACAGCTGGAAACGGGGAGATAAGCCTTTTTTGGAAGCAATGGTTAACATTTTGACTTTTTCATCACATGTCAGCCCAAGTGTCAGAAAAGCGCTGGAAACAGGGAGATAAGCCTTTTTTGGAAGAAATGGTCAAATTCTTGAATTTTTCATCACACATCATCCCAAATGTCACTAAACAGCTGGAAACGGGGAGATAAGCCTTTTTTGGAAGCAATGGTTAACATTTTGACTTTTTCATCACATATCAGCTCCAGTGTCAGAAAAGCGCTGGAAACAGGGAGATATGCCTTTTTTTGGAAGCATTGATTAAGATTTCTGACTTTTTCATCACACATCATCCCAAATGTCACTAAACAGCTGGAAACGGGGAGATAAGCCTTTTTTGGAAGCATTGATTAAGATTTCTGACTTTTTCATCAAATATCAGCCCAAGTGTCAGAAAAGCGCTGGAAACAGGGAGATAAGCCTCTTTTGGAAGAAATGGTCAAATTCTTGAATTTTTCATCACACATCATCCCAAATGTCACTAAACAGCTGGAAACGGGGAGATAAGCCGTTTTTGGAAGCAATGGTTAACATTTTGACTTTTTCATCACATATCAGCTCGAGTGTCAGAAAAGCGCTGGAAACAGGGAGATACGCCTTTTTTTTGGAAGAAATGGTTAAATTCTTGAATTTTTCATCACACATCGTCCCAAATGTCACTAAACAGCTGGAAACGGGGAGATAAGCCTTTTTTGGAAGCAATGGTTAGCATTTTGACTTTTTCATCACATATCAGCTCCATTGTCAGAAAAGCGCTGGAAACAGGGAGATATGCCTTTTTTTGGAAGAAATGGTTAAATTCTTGAATTTTTCATCACACATTATCCCAAATGTCACTAAACAGCTGGAAACGGGGAGATAAGCCTTTTTTGGAAGCAATGGTTAACATTTTGACTTTTTCATCACATATCAGCCCAAGTGTCAGAAAAGCGCTGGAAACAGGGAGATAAGCCTTTTTTGGAAGAAATGGTTAAATTCTTGAATTTTTCATCACACATCATCCCAAATGTCACTAAACAGCTGGAAACGGGGAGATAAGCCTTTTTTGGAAGCAATGGTTAACATTTTGACTTTTTCATCACATGTCAGCCCAAGTGTCAGAAAAGCGCTGGAAACAGGGAGATAAGCCTTTTTTGGAAGAAATGGTCAAATTCTTGAATTTTTCATCACACATCATCCCAAATGTCACTAAACAGCTGGAAACGGGGAGATAAGCCTTTTTTGGAAGCAATGGTTAACATTTTGACTTTTTCATCACATATCAGCTCCAGTGTCAGAAAAGCGCTGGAAACAGGGAGATATGCCTTTTTTTGGAAGAAATGGTTAAATTCTTGAATTTTTCATCACACATCATCCCAAATGTCACTAAACAGCTGGAAACGGGGAGATAAGCCGTATTTGGAAGCAATGGTTAACATTTTGACTTTTTCATCACATATCAGCTCCAGTGTCAGAAAAGCGCTGGAAACAGGGAGATATGCCTTTTTTTGGAAGCATTGATTAAGATTTCTGACTTTTTCATCACACATCATCCCAAATGTCACTAAACAGCTGGAAACGGGGAGATAAGCCTTTTTTGGAAGCATTGATTAAGATTTCTGACTTTTTCATCAAATATCAGCCCAAGTGTCAGAAAAGCGCTGGAAACAGGGAGATAAGCCTTTTTTGGAAGCATTGATTAAGATTTCTGACTTTTTCATCAAATGTCAGCCCAAGTGTCAGAAAAGCGCTGGAAACAGGGAGATAAGCCTTTTTTGGAAGAAATGGTCAAATTCTTGAATTTTTCATCACACATCATCCCAAATGTCACTAAACAGCTGGAAACGGGGAGATAAGCCGTTTTTGGAAGCAATGGTTAACATTTTGACTTTTTCATCACATATCAGCTCCAGTGTCAGAAAAGCGCTGGAAACAGGGAGATAAGCCTTTTTTGGAAGAAATGGTTAAATTCTTGAATTTTTCATCACACATCATCCCAAATGTCACTAAACAGCTGGAAACGGGGAGATAAGCCTTTTTTGGAAGCAATGGTTAACATTTCTGACTTTTTCATCACATATCAGCCCAAGTGTCAGAAAAGCGCTAGAAACAGGTAGATAAGCCTTTCTTTGGAAGAAATGGTTAAATTCTTGAATTTTTCATCACACATCATCCCAAATGTCACTAAACAGCTGGAAACGGGGAGATAAGCCTTTTTTGGAAGCATTGATTAAGATTTCTGACTTTTTCATCACATATCAGCCCAAGTGTCAGAAAAGCGCTGGAAACAGGGAGATAAGCCTTTTTTGGAAGAAATGGTTAAATTCTTGAATTTTTCATCACACATCATCCCAAATGTCACTAAACAGCTGGAAACGGGGAGATAAGCCTTTTTTGGAAGCAATGGTTAACATTTTGACTTTTTCCACACATATCAGCTCCAGTGTCAGAAAAGCGCTGGAAACAGGGAGATAAGCCTTTTTTGGAAGAAATGGTTAAATTCTTGAATTTTTCATCACACATCATCCCAAATGTCACTAAACAGCTGGAAACGGGGAGATAAGCCTTTTTTGGAAGCAATGGTTAACATTTTGACTTTTTCATCACATATCAGCCCAAGTGTCAGAAAAGCGCTGGAAACAGGGAGATAAGCCTTTTTTGGAAGAAATGGTTAAATTCTTGAATTTTCATCACACATCATCCCAAATGTCCCAAGAATGAGACACACTGGTCTTGTTGAGGAACAGACACATACTTGTCTGTCCACTCTGCTCAGAAAACGTCAACTTTCCTAGCTTTTGATAACGTCATATTTCGCCTTCATCCATGTTTCTCCATCTGCTTGCTTCTCTCTACCTAGCAACCCGGCTACACAGTATATGAAAGCAATACATAAGACCCAAACGGCTCCACTGGGTCGGCGTCATTATGCCTGATTAGGTGGTAGGTGACAGAGGTGACAGAGCAAGAAAACAGGGGGAATTTACTTAAGTACTGGCTGCAGACACGTCAGTAAATCTCCATTATCAATACCATAAAGATTCTATTTGGAGGTGAAAAGATGCAGACCCTCTATAAGCAATCTAACAAAACTGTTGATGGTAAATGCATGATTATTGTGGTGGAACACAGTTTGCACAGCGTGCCTTATACAGAGGGTATCCCAATGTGGAATTGAACTCCTCTCTTGCAAAACTTCACCTTTGTCTACTCTTCAATTCTATAGACAAAGAGGTATATGGCTTTGGCAACATATTCAAACCTTTGTTGGATGATATTTGATCTCTTGAAACAAAATGGATGGAGTTTGAAATTGAGGGTCAGAGTTCTTTGCTCTTGGGCACTATCTGCCTCCTGACTGCTGACAATCATGCTCGCCATTCACCCCTTAATGACCCAAGTTGAGGAAAATGTTCAACTTCTCAAAATTATTTAATGAAAAGATGGTAGAGGTTGAGCCTGAGATAGTACAGAATATCACAGTATGCCAACACAAAAAATTCAGTTTAATGATAAATCAAAACGACCAGCAGGTGGAGATGCTAGAGAGGGAAATATCCCTTTTACACTCAATTAGCTGCATTTTAAATAAAAAACAAAGTGCATCTTAAGGACACAAGGTAATACAACATACATAATGATTCAATAACTTCAGCCTTTTTTAACAGACTCAACAGTGCTTTCATGCACAAACATGAAATAACAAAGTCCAACTACTAAGAGGTAGTTTCAAAAAGAGAAAAATTATGTAGGTTTAGCTGAGAATACCAACTCACTGAAACTATGACAACCAACAAAACTGATCCTATTCACACTCCTTAACAAACACATTCCCTTCTATTCATATGTGGTAAAGAAGAGGGATGAGTATGAAATGATTAGTGCAAAAGATATAGCAGACATCACACCACTAGACTTGATTTCTTCTTTTAATTGGAAACACTGTATTTAAATCCAAGATACAAGTGGATTGTTAAAATTTTGTATTTCTATAAATTAATTTCTATAAACTAATTTACCTTCGCACCAATTACCAAATGGTGCAGCCTGTCTTTTGATCCTGCAGATTTATGATGGCGTGTCCTGATGTCTCCTGCAGCAGTAATTTGAAGGTTAGAGCATTGTCTTTTAACTCTTTACTGAACTCCTGTGATTGTTCGCATGAATAGTTTGTTGAGTTGTTTTTTTACCTGGCTCTTAAAATTGAACAAGGCAATTGCAATATGAGTTGTTTAAATGTATTTATTGTATTATTGTGTCTGTGAACCGATTTTGCCCTTGGTATTTTCATTCTACTGACTCAAATATGTTACTGACAATCCAGTTTAAGAATTTTTTTTTTTTTAGCAAAAAAACATAGACAACACAAAGATGTGTTAAATAACACATATTTTAACGAACAAAAGGTATGGATGTAGTTTAATCTGCCTAATGGTTTGCCATAAAAACTGCGTGAAACATGGTTTACAGCTGAGACTGACTTGTCATTGGTCAAGCGTGTGCATCATAGACAATGTTCAGACCGCTAAGTATGTGTGTTCACACCTAGCATTAAAATGTGTCCTGAATGTGTCCCGATACATCCCATGTCTAGTAACTTCTGCTTTGAGCTGACTGGCAAAGATATGGCGACTTCAAGTGGAACTGCAGCAAATTCTGTAATTTCTTTACAAAAACAATCAAAAAACACACCTGTGTATCAATTTTTGTGAAGATCGGTCAATGTGAACACGTTCCGGGGGTCTCGGGGGGCACCGTTGAGCCATTTTGCGACGCCCATTAAAAATTCCTCCAGAATACGTAAATTTTCACCACTTTCTAACTTTCTGCAAATTTTGATAAGAATTTGAGCATGTTAAAGCCCTCAAAAAGCCAATTATTTTGCCTGAATAATAATAATAACAATAATAAGTACATCAAAGTAAAAATGTGGAATATGGCCAAAATGGCCACTAAATGCAAGATAGCAGGCTTCCTGTTGTGTTTTTCCAATTGCACCTATTTTGCTGTTCTTTGACATCATGTCAAGATTATCAGTCCTCCTCCACCTGTCACTTGGATACCAAAACCAAAAGTTAAAAGAAAAAGCTTTGTTGAACAAAGGCCTCCGGCAGATTACTGCATGTGGACAGAAATTTTTCATAATACACATCAAGGCTGTAGTCAGGACGTGGACCAACATTTATTTTTATGTAAATCAATTTTGTTATACTGTATTGTAAGTCTAATGTGTGCTTGGCAATATAAACATGTTTATGTTTACATTAGTATATCAAAAATATAAAACAAAAACATAAATATGTAAAATATTGCGATACAAATTAGGGCTGTAAAATCTAACACTAAAATAACGAGTGAACGCCAAGTCCTTTTAAAATCACACATCTTTGAAGGGCGATTGACGCACGTTCTGTGATTATGACCTTCGGCCCGCCCCGTATTTTGTGAAATCAGGAAGTGATGGAGCAGTAACATTGTGGAAGGCAAGCAGAAACAAGCCTCAAATGGATAAATAAAAGGGTCTTTTGAATGGCAAGTTCACCTTCAAAGTCAAGCCAAATGGGATGGCTACAGCTTGGAGGCCGATTAACATTGACAATATGCCCATCTGTTGTTTCTTGTTGGGCTTGAGTTTGCCATATTATGCTTTCAGCATATTTTGTGAGCAGACAGTACCTTTGAGGGTATTGTGGAGAATATTCCGGACCGTATTTGTCTTAGTAATGACAGACATGATCCAAGACCATTGATTAATAACTTAACACATGATCGTAAGTTTGTCATCTTAATCATCAAATGAAAAAATTTCTCAATTTTTTATTTGGAAGGGGCCAGGCCATGAAGTGCCTTAAAAGTAATCAATAAATTCTTAAAATCAATCCTAAAACAGAAAGGCAACCATTGTAGAGAACCTAAAGTGATATCCTCTCTTCTCCTGGATTTAGTTAAAAGCCTAGCAGCAGCGTTCTGTACAGTTTGGGGCCTATTGACTGTTTTTTACTTAAGACATGTTAAAAGAACATTACAATAATCAAGCTGTGAAGACATAAAAGCATGTATGACGATTTCAGAGTATTTAAAACTCAAGATCGTTCTGATCCTGGATGTTCCTGAGAGGGTAAAAACATGTCTGAACAGGTTTGGTAACATGGCTCTCAAAGTGTAGGCTCGAATCAAATATGACACCAAGGTTTTTAGTGACAGACCTAACATTGTTGGATAAATTTGGAAATGTAAGTGATCTGGGCCAATAATGAGAATTTTAGTTTTCTCAGAGTTCAATTGTTATTTGACATCCTGTCTTTAATAAACCAACAGGTTTGTTGGGCTTCACTGGGAGATATAATTGGTTTGTTATTAGCAAACTACTGACTACAGAAAATATTGAAGTACAAACAGATCTGAATAGCAATGATTATTGAAGTTACATCAAGAAGCATTGAAACAGTACCCTTTTCTTTGTTATGACGGCACTCACTTAAATCTTTGATAAACACAACGTTAATGTTTTAACTAATGCGTGGAAATTTGGTCGCTGGGTGAATAAGTGGCTGCTTATAGGCCCCGGTGCACATTGTTTGTTTCATAAGGTTAGCAACAGCTGTGAACATGACTGTTTTTAATTGTGATCTTTTGTAGATCCTGGAGACACAGCATATTGAAAATGATTTTTTTTTTTTCCTTGTCACTGACCGGCTTCCTGTACCGGAAGCGGTTATACAAACCGTCCTCAAACTCGAACTGGTAGAATGGTATCTTATGCAATTAGCAAATATCATTAATGGGAACAAATAATGTTTAAGACTGCCAACATTTCTGAGGGTTGATTGCCATCCGTACTGATCGCAACGAGCAGCAAAAATGTGTTGTTTCGGTGTCACATGTTTTCCCTGTGTTCTGTTTCCTGTTTTATTTTGTAGGCTCTGTTCCTGGTGTGTTTTCTTCACTTCCTGTCTTTGTGATTGTCTGTTTGTGATTGTTTTATATTAAACTGGGCCTTGTGCCATGTATAAACATAGCTACCCTGTTATTGTGCATTCAATACTAGCTATTCAAATATTACACAGGTTCATATATTCATGTTTTTAATTTAAACATGTGCAAGGTACAGGGTGGCCATGCCACTGACATTTATAAACATACATCTTGCATACAACACTGAGCTGTTAAAGTAATTCACAGATTCATGTTTTTATTTTAAACATACATGTAGAAGAGACAGTGAATCCTCAAGCCATCTGTGGATGGCACACATACTCCCCCATTAGTGAGGTGTCGGACCCTGATGGGAAGCACACAACTTATCTAACCTTGGACGGATGGAGGTTGTCAGGCAGAGGGGCAAATCCGCCTCACAATATGTTGGATGCATGTTAATGTGTATTTAAAGACATTTAAATTTGTGGGAAAAAATTTGGTCATAAAATGAATTAAAATTTTTTGTTTTGACATTTTGAGATTCCTTTGTTTGTTGTTTCGTTCCTGTTGGACATTCACCTATTAAAAGGACACTTTTTGTGTTAAACTCTGCATGCTGGGTCCATCCGCCTAACCGAACCTGACAAAAAGTAAAGCCACAAGCAACATTCATTAAAATACGATGTATCCACAGCTGTTTTTGTTGCTGTGCTTAAAGTTATAATTAGCATTTGTCCCTCTGTATATGGTTCTGGGAGAGCGAAACCATATACAGAGGTATACATTGACGTCATGATGTGGCTCTTTGAACGGCACTGGCCTGTGGAAAAGCAACTGCAAACCAGTGCTAGCACCATCCCGGAACTGGAACCTGATTCGGGTTGGTGGAAAAGGGATATTGGACAAACTGCCTGCAGAGCTGCCAGAAACAGTATATGAGATATCAGTATACCCTAATTCCTTAATCCTTAATTCCCTAAGTTTCTTTCATAGGAACTATTTCGGACTGCAGTACTTTTTTCCTAGTCGTCATCGTATAACAGTTATATTAGTATTATTCATCGACCAGTTTACAATTCAGTTTATTGGGGGGGACATTTAACCATATTTATCTCCCCCAATGACTACTATGACTACTGCCCTGATACATATTTATTATTGCAGCTTTTAATAACTACACAACACGTTGGAATCCATGACAACAAATCACATTAACTTTGCTTTATTCCAAAGAAAGACATTTTAATATTGATGCCATTCTCGTGTCTGTGGGATAAATATAAAGTTACAGTTTAGACGTGGATTATAAACACTGTAAACACGTAAATGTTTAAAATGAAATAATCATGATTTAAGGCCCTAAAACATTAAAATACTATGTACAGTCTTAAATATTTTTAGGTAGGTCTTAATCCTTGATACACTCCACACATAAATGATAATGAAAGCAACTGCATATTATCCGGACAATCTCAATTTCATACATGTGTGAAAATCAACTAAGCTAACTTAGTATTGGCTTTTATAATTCATTCAATGAGTTGGAAATTAATGTCACTTCAGGATATGGTATGAACTCATGAGATGCAAGTATTCTAGTTTTAGCATACGATCAGATAAGAGCAACTTTTATAATGAAATATTAAACAGGCGAGGGTTATTAAAGCTGAGAATTAAAATGGTTTCTATTTCAGTGAAACAGGAAGTGGTTCACAGACAGCAGCCTTTAGTGGGACTTAACTGACTTATGACTCATCTACTATCAACTCTCTCTCACAGACACACACACACACACAAAGCTCCGCCTACTGAACCGTCGAGAAGAGGAAGTGCACTGAAGAGAAGCAGAGTCTCTGACGAAGTTTCTTTTGTAGTTTTTAAGAGAAAGTTTTTACTTTTTAACCATGGCGTCTGAAAGTAACAGCGTGTCTGATGAGAAGATAGCAGAGGCCCTGATCAGAGAGGTCATTGAGGAGGAGCTGAAACACATACCCTCAGAGGACGTCCCGTCCCTCACCCTCCCTGCTGTGGAACTAAAGAATGAGCAGGAGGAGAAGTTTGTGGACCAGCTGGGCACATTGGTCTGCAAAATTGGTGAAAAATTAAAGGATGACGTGGAGATCCAAGCTGATATAGATGAGCTTGCACAAAACTTTGATCGGGGCAATTTTAACAAAAGTGCAAACAAGGTGTTTGAGCATGGGATCACCTGGGAGAAGATTGTTGGGTTCTTCTATGTTCCCGGCCAGTTGGCAGTCAGAATGGTGGAGGCTCATCTGTCTCAGTCCGTGATGGAGATCCTGAAGTGGACCGTGGACTTTTTCAAACAATATCTCTTGGGCTGGATTCGGGAACGAGGAGGATGGATCTGCAGTTTCTCAGAACTGGCGATGGCGTCCATGCAGACCGCGTCATCCATGAGCTCTCACAGAGGAGACCTTGTCATCATCTTCTTCGCCGGCATAGCTCTCGGATTCTTCATCAGCTGGAGACTGACCAGATGACTCTGAAGCGCACCTTATTGCCGTAAAGATGGTTATTTTCACTCTACTTTTCGCTGCAATTTCTCTGCAAAACTTGAAAACTTGAGGGTGACAGCGATGACACTTGGGTTGCAGCCAAAGTTTGAGAAACAGTAAAGTCTCTTCATCATGGCACCACTGAAAATTTAGTTTTGGGGTCAGCAATGTAATGATACTCTGTTTAAAACTTCTAATTGACAGTCCTCTGTGCTGCTAGTTTTCTGTGGGTATAGGCATTGTTAAATTAGACTTGAAATTTTAAGTTCCTAGTGTGGTGCTTATTCTAAACTTGCCTGTTTTCCATGGTGCAGTTGAAAAAACTTGTTTTAATCCACCTAGTTTACCTGTAATTAAAATTTTATAATCATTAAATATTTAGAATCCATAACAATTTTAATATTTTATTTCGAAGTTGAACTGCTGGTAATAAGTTAAGAGTGAAGCTCAAACATCCAACTGTTGAAACACCATGCACATTTTTGAGTGGAAAAATGCAATAGTCTGGGGCATGTGTGTGCGTGTTTTATCTGAAACATTGCCTGAGGCTGAGATCTGGAGTAGGGCTGGTTATTTGAGCATGTGTGTTCCCAACCTAAACTACTAGATGCAATATAAAGAAACACAGCCTTTAACATGGCCAGAGGAGCATACACATATATTGTATATGTTAAAGACAATTTTCTATGTTTTTTACAGATAATAGGATATAACAATCATTGTCTTACTGAAAATTACACTGCCTACACGTTTACACAAAAAATAACCTCATTGCTGTTTTCCATATGTTTCCAAAATATCTAAATTCAATCCAGTCCACAGGCCAAACTGAGATCTGACAACTAAACCAGCAGTGTGTGAAATATCCACACCTCTCACAGACACACACACACACACACGTACACAAACACTGACACACACAGCTCAACCTACTGAACCGTCATGAAGAGGTTTTATAGGGCCCATATTGGACAACTTTCTGGGTCTTATTTTTAGGTATTGGTACCCCTAAGATGATAATCACATAATGAGTATGTTATGGCACATTTGATGATCTCTCCGGTAAACACAGCTGAAAGACACGTTGTTACATTGGCAGCTAAAGAAGGCCAGCCACATACTTGCAGTAGGTTACAACACGATGTTTCTGAACGGTAAGATACACTGTCCTCATGTTTGTTCAAGTTTTAGCAGGACAGTCGGCCAATGTAGCAGAACCCCTGTCCATGTTACTGTGTTTTGTATCTCTCTGTGTACGGTTGATGCTCATCCTCCTTCCTGGCTGGTGGTGAAGATGTGGATTGGAATGCCATCAATCCCAAACCTCCAATAACCATGAAGCACTTAAGCTTTAACCATGGCGTGTGAAAGTATCAGCTTCAGGCTTCAAGTGGGGCAGATTTTAGGAAATGGCAGACAAGGTGTTTGGGCATGGAGAAGATTGCTGCGCTCTTCTATGTTGGCAGTCAGAATGGTGGATGCTTATCTACCTCAGTCAGTGATAGAGATCCTGAAGTGGACCGTGGACTTTCAAACATGATCTCCTGGGCTGGTTTCGGGAATAGGGAGAATGGATTTGCAGTTTCTCAGAACTGGTGCGTCATCCATGAGCTCTCACAGAGGAGGCCTTATCATCACCTTCTTTGCTGGTATAGCTCTCGGAAGCTTCATCAGCTGGAGACTGACCAGTTGATTCCGCGTCGCACCTTCTTGCTTTTGTAAAGATGCACATTAATGTCACTCTACTTTATAACTTGAGGGTGACAGTGATGGCTCTACAGAAAGGATGTGTTAAAATCCAACACGCTTTTTGTCTTATAGCTATTTCAACACATGTTGGGGTAGAATATCCAAACTTCTTTTTAAAGTCACACAAGTGAGCAACACATGTGTTAGATACTTGACCAATCACGTTGTGGACTGTGCTGCAACGTCATCGTCCAAGTCAAATGATAGGGCTTTCTGATTGTGGTAACGGTGAGAACAGTCGATGAAATGGAACGACGAAAGGCACACTGGCGTTTATCTTCAGTTAGCATAGAGGCTGCTGAAATGACTTGCCAGGTTTGTGACATTCAGGTAGAGAGGTTTCAAAACTGTATTCACTGAAAAGCTCACAAGTGAGATTTAACTTCACCTGGTGAAGGAAGTGAACATCATGTAAACTAACGGCTCCCTCAATGTTGGCGTCACGCTATCAGTATCTTGTGTCAAAGCTGAGCCTGAGACTGTAATGTAACGTTAATTCTAGATGTTTGCAAGCTAACACTAAGTTACGCTAGCTTGTAGAATCAGAAGGTGGATGTTGTCATGGGCTTTAAGTCAGCTTCTTCCCAACACTGGTGACCCGGTAGGTAAGATAACATTTTAAACATTTAGCTCTTACAAACGCTTTGGACTGGGATAGCTTTTATATTAGGAGGATGGGGTCGAGTCTTTTCATTATGCATTTAGCTAATGTAAATGCTGGTTAATAAGTGCGGACAGTGCGGTTAGCTCAGCATTGTCAAAGATATGTTGGCCAAAAGGTTCTTTGTACGGTCGACATGGTAAACAGAGGTTGTTGAGGGTTAGGTTGTATTGATAATATCTCATATCTACTATTAATGTAATTAGGTTGTTTGGCCGCCTGGCGCGAAAAGGAAAAAGTATTTGCAAACTACAAAACCTTCCAATACCGAAGGTTCTGGATAACAAGCAAATCACCAACAGTAGCTGAAATGCTTCGGCAGTACCCTCGTTTTGTAGGCCTGCCATTCTTGGTAAGTATACAGCACTTAAATTAAAAGATCCAATATGTTATTTTGATGTCACTAACCATATCTTCAATTATTATGCCAAAAATCTCAATCAATCAATCTCTCAGGGAACACACCCAGGTTGCAAATCCATTTGGAGAAAAATTATGAATTTCACTTTGTCAGAGGATGTTCCTATGTAGTCGTGCTCCAACAGCAATGCCACTTCAGATGTGCAACTTACTGATGTGCAAAAAAGTATTGTATGCACCACAGAGCTATTGGACAAGACATTAGATTAATTGAAAGATAAAACTGCATCTTTGATTAATAGCTACTCTATATCAAATGATGATGACACTGTCCAAGCTTTGATGAAGGCACAAAATGTCTTCAGAACTGGATATTTTTCAGAGAAACACTCCCTGGGCAAGCCCACCGAAACGTTCTGGGGTACACAGGTGACAGAGCAAGAAAACAGGAGATATTGACTCAAGTACTAGCTGCAGACACTTGTCAGAGGTTTTCACCACAGTGTGCGTCCTCGGTCATTATGTGTCCTGAGTCAGTTAGACAGTGTGTGTCCTGAGAGACAGTGAGACAGTGTGTGTCCTCAGAGTCAGTGTGTGTCCTCAGAGTCAGTGTGTTCTCAGAGTCAGTGTGTGTCCTTAGAGTCAGTGTGTGTTCTCAGAGTCGTTGTGTGTTCTTACAGTCAGTTTGTGTCCTCAGAGTCAGTGAGACAGTGTTTGTCCTCAGTCAGTGTAGGTCCTCAGAGTCAGTGAGTCAGTGTGTGTCCTCAGTTAGTGACTGTCCTCAGAGTCAGTGCGTGTCATCAGAGTCAGTGAGACGGTCTGTATCTTCAGAGTCAGTATGTGTCTTCAGAGTCATTGTATGTCCTCAGAGACAGTGTTTGTCCTCCAAGCCAGTGAGACAGTGTGTCCTCAGAGTCAGTGTGTGTCCTCAGAGACAGTGAGACAGTGAGACGATGTGTGTGACCAGAGTCATTGTGTGTCCTCAGAGACAGTGTTTGTCCTCCAAGCCAGTGAGACAGTCTGTCCTCAGAGTCAGTGTGTGTCCTCAAAGTCAGAAAGACAGTGTGTGTCATCAGAGACAGTGAGACAGTGTGTGTCCTCAGTGACAGTGAGACAGTATGTGTCAAGTAAAGCTCATTATCGAGGCCATATCCGGGTATTCAAACGTTTCTCATCAAGAATCTTCTTCTCTTTCACTCGACTTGTTAGTCAACAACAGATTCAGATCTCATGGCTTCAAGTTATTTATCTCATTCACACACGTTAATATATCGTGGTCACGTAATATATTTTTACCAAATGCCACCAGGGTGCGCTGTAACTTACACATTGACTCAATCACGAAGGTTTACCAGCTGTTCCTTCTGCATTTAGCAGCTGTAACTGAGTTTATTTTATTCTGGATCATGTGTTTGTTCTCCTCAGATTTTTATTATAGAACAGTTTGATCCTCGTTGTGAAATATGAGGCTCTGCTGTCAGTCAAACTGTCCATGTCTGTGATTGGTCATACACAGTTAGCCCCTTTTATGTGCACGTGCTCACACAGTGAAACATGGCTTCACCTACAACAGCAGTAAATCCCCCTCTCAGGTGTCCACTCTGCACTTTGACATGCAGAGAAAACACACTTAGCTCTCAGCTTGTTCATTCCAACACGTGAACATGAAGCAGAGAGGAAGCTGCTCCACCTCTGAACACGATTGAAGTTCCTGCTGCTCTTTCTACTGGATGTGCTGCATCACTGACTCACCGCTGATGAAGTGAGTCTCTGTAAACACTGATGTCTTCTTCTCTCAACAGATGGAGATTGTCTTTGTGAAGGTGAGTGTGAAGAGGACAGTGTGTGTGGAAGGAGGCTGAGCTGTGTCCTGAGGATCCAGAGGCTGAAGCAGCAGCAGCAGTGAGTGTAGAGTATCTCTGACTGGGCCTTGTTGCTGGGAGGCAAGGTGGGGAAACACGGGGAGAACATGCAGACTCCACAAAGAATGACCAAATCGGAACTGGGATTCAAACCAGGAACCTTCTTGCTGTGAGGCGACAGTGCCAACCACCACGCAGCCCTAAAGTCTTGCCCCTCGCTACCGATTGTGTTTATTCACATGAAGAATGTGTTTATTGAAATGACACAACACCACCAGAATATATAAACCATATGTAAAGAGTCACATATAGTGTATTTAACTTTGCCTTTATTATTTTCTATCTGTATTCCTCAGTATATCTGCATGTGTGTATAACCACATTCTTTGTATCTGTTTATGATCTTAAAGTTCCTGGATTCACGTCACAAATTGATTTAGTTCCACACAAAGCTAAAAACATTTAAATTTCTTTGAGTTGAAAATCTGAGTTATGTCTTTGAAACAAAAGATCAAAACTCTGGACTTAAAAATGGGACGTTTTAATTTCTGCATCAGGTGAACCCTAACCCTAACCCATCACAGAAGTGGTTGCTTTTCTAATTTTTGACCCACAGGCGGCGCCGAAGTATAACAGCAGAACCTGCCGGTCAAATCCTTTATATTCAGTCTATGAGTCAAACACATGGATCATTTCCTCTGTGACAAACCAGATGTAACGAGACGAAAATCATCTCAGAGAGAAAAAGTTCTGTTGTTTCTACTTGTCTCTGCTTTAATGCACAATAAACATCCTTCCACCGAATTCACTGGAAATCATTACTCTGGTTTTCTTCCATCTTACAAACAAACAGGTAAAAATTTCAGGTAAAAGAACAAAATCACCAGTTTGCCATAATGGAAACAACCAGAAGAAAAATGAATGTCATATTTACAGTCTGAAGAAAAGTCGATAAAGAGCAGAGCATTTTTAAGTCGCTGAGGAAACTGTTTCATAAATATTTTACCATATTTAATAGAAAACTGACCCAAGGACGTTTTGTACAAACGTAGATGAAAATTCTTCGCCTGTCCAGTTTGTGAATTGTTGCTTAAAATAATTTCTAAAACAATGACGTAAATCTGTTTGTATGTTCTCTACCACAAACTCAGAACAACCACAAGAGGGAGACTCTAGCATGCCGCTGGGAACAGCAGCATGCGGGGAAATAATTGATGATGGGAGGTACACAGCAGAGACAAAAGACAGAAATCGTCTGAGAGAAGATGTCCTGAAAAAAGTGGACATTTGGGCTTGTTGTCTTGAACATGTTGTGTTATTTTGTGGAGACACTTGTCTCAACATGATCATTTCACTGAGTTTATTTTCAAACCCATCTCAGTTCTTTCTTACTTCAGGATAAGAAATGTTTGAGTCAGTTCGTAGCTCAAGTTCTCACTGTATGGAGAGGTCATCATCTGACTTTGTTATGATCATCAACACACGTGTGTCAGTGTAACATGTGACTGTGACGCCATGTTCATGAACACCACTTCCTCTACACCAGTGGTTCTCAAACTTTTTACAGTCCTGCACCCCTTCAGACATTCAATCTCCAGCTACGTACCCCCCCGTTTTTTTTCTCCGCCACCGCCACCGCAACGCTCCCCCCGCCCTGGACGGTGTTGCGACTGTCCACCGGGGCGGACCGTTTTGGCAAGCCGATTGAGCATTTATTCCATATCCTTGATATCAAATGACAGTCCCCTCCATTAGTTCGGTTTTTGTCAGTACTTGTTTGACATTTGGTCTCACTAGTTCAGCATCTTACTATAGTAGTTGAACAGAAAATCGTACTAGTCACTCTTTTACAGCAACTAGTGGCACTAGTAGAGCCAAAGCCCCTACTAGTTGGCTTTTTGCCGCACTAGTGGCCCTCTGAACCGAACTAGTAATGCTGAAAGTGTTACTTTCTAACTAGTGGGCTGCAAAAGCTCTGACATGCTAGCCAAACATGGATTCAGCTCACTAGTAAACTAGTGGCCTACAATTTTGATCTTGAGATTTGAAATAATGAAATTCTCAGACTGGAGTTGCTTCTGAGTTTTTCTAATAATAAGCTCTGCAGAGTTTATACAACAAGCACGGGTGCTCAAAATGGAACAGCTGGTCGCAGGTTCACAAAAGCCAGAACTTACACAAAGAGGCGTTAAATAACACATTATATGAAAAAAGACATGTAATCCTCCTCTGTGTCTATCTGCTTTGTCCGTCCGCTATATCAAACTCCCTGTTTGCCAAGGTCACAGCAGTGAGACACCTAGTCAGGGGATTTCCACACGTTTAGACACTGGTCAGTGGAATTTTCCTCCACAGACTATAAAACCTTATCTCTTCAATTGACTCGTTGCACAGCAGACATTTTGACAGTTCATACCAGGAATATCACATTTATTAATGATGACTGCATTCCACTTATGGAGAGGTCCTACTATTTTGTGTGTTGGTTCACTGTTTCTGGCATATTTAATATAACTAAGCCTTTGTTACTCCATCTGTGTATTTCCCTAATGTGACATGCAAAAATGTTTGCTGTTAAACCAGTTCATTGGCATAGCATTGTTCAAACAGTGACATTATTTTCTTTTAAAGCCTGAACAGTTGAATGCTGCTGCAGCTTGTCCAAGTGGTCAACTGGAGGTATGTACCTATTGGACATGCACCAATGCTAGTAACAGATAATGTGCAAGTACCATGGTATCAGAAAGGAATAGAGCAATTGTATTTATGATGGACTTCTATTAAGGCGCTCCCTCTCTTTATTCAGCCTACAGGTCTCACAACCACCACTGCCCTCCCTGTTGAGTCGGGAAAGTGACAGTCTAAAAAGTGTATGACCATTTTTCGTTAAAGCCTCAAAGAAAACCTGAACAGTTTTCAACTGTCTCTGAAGGCTTGAATGTAATGTAATATAATGTCTCCGCTGTACTGTGAACCCAGAGAAGACCGATTACAAGACAGATTACACAATCATGTCGTCATAACAACTGTCAAAGAACTTACCATATGTTCAATTCTTATGCCAAACCTCTCAATCAATCAATCTCTCAGGGAACACAGCCAGTTTGCAAATCCATTTAGAAAACAATGATGTATTTTTCGAAAAGGCACGAAATGTTTTCAGAGGTGGATATTTTTCTCAGAAACACTCCCTGGTTAAGCCCATCAAAATGTTCTTGAGGTACAGAGGTGACAGAGAAAGAAAACCGGGGAAATTGACTCAAGTACTGGCTGCAGAAACTTGTCAGTATATCTCCATTATCAATACCATAAAGATTCTATTTGGAGGTGAAAAGATGCAGACACTCCATAAGCAATCTAACAAAACTGTTGATGATAAAATGCATGATTATTGTGGTGGAACACAGTTTGCACAGCGTGCCTTATACAGCAGGTATCCCAATGCACTACAAATCCAACTTTATTTTGGAAACAAAAAACAAATCCTTGGGTTCAAAAACTAAAGTTCACTCCATGGGGGCAGTTTACTTTCAGTTGAGAAACTTGCCTGTGGAATTGAACTCCACCCTTGCAAAACTTCACCTTTGTCTACTTTTCAATTCTTAAATTTCAGAACCTTTGTTGGATGATATTAGATATCTTGAAACAAAATGGATGGAGTTTGGAATTGAGGGTCAGAGTTCTCTGCTCTAGGGCACTATCTGCCTCCTAACTACTGATAATCATGCTCGCCATTCACCCCTTAATGACCCAAGTCGAGGAAAATGTTCAACTTCTCAAATTTATTTAATGAGGAGATGGTGAAGTTTGAGCCTGAGATAGTACAGAATATCACAGTATGCCAACACAAAAAAACAAGTTTAATGATAAATCAAAACGAACAGCAGGTGGAGATGCTAGAGAGGGAAATATTCCCTTTTACACTGAATTAGCTGCATTTTAAATAAAAAACAAGTGTATCTTAAGGACACAAGGTAATGCAACATACATAATGATTCAATAACTTCAGCCTTTTATAACAGACTCAACAGTGCTTTCATGCACAAACATGAAATAACAAAGTCCAACTACTAAGAGGTAGTTTCAAAAAGAGAACAATTATGTAGCTTTAGCTGATAATACTCACTCACTGAAACTATGACAACCAACAAAACTGATCCTATTCACACTCCTTAACAAACACATTCCCTTCTATTCATATGTGGTACAGAAGCGGGATGAGTATGAAATGATTAGTGCAAAAGATATAGTAGACATCAGACCACTAGACTTGATTTCTTCTTTTAATAGGAAACACACTGTATTTAAATCCAAGATACAAATTGATTGTCAAAATGTTTATTTCTATAAATTAATTTCTATAAACTAGTTTACCTTCGCACCAATTACCAAATGGTGCAGCCTATCTTGTGATGCTGCAGATTTATGATGGCGTGTCCTGATGTGTCCTGCAGCAGTAATTTGAAGGTTAGAGCATTGTTTTTTAACTCTTTACTGAACTCCTGTGATTGTTCGCATGAATAGTTTGTTCAGTTCGTGTTTTAACTGGCTCTTAAAATTGAACAAGGCAATTGCAAAATGAGTTGTTAAAATGTTTTTTTTGTATTATTCTGTCTCTGAAGGTTTTTAATAAAAAATAATAGACTGATATTGCCCTTGATGTTTCCATTCTACTGACTCAAATATGATACTATGTGTGTTCACACCTAGCATTAAAATGTGTCCTGAATGTGTCCCGATACATCCGATGTCTAGTCACTTCTGCTGTTAGCTGACTGGCAAAGATATGGCGACTTCAAGTGGAACTGCAGCAAATTCTGTAAATTCTTTAGAAAAACAGGCGGCGTTCAATCGAGCGAGGGTGATACGTTGATATTTTAACCACCATCAAATAAGCCATTAAGTGAAATACACACACGCACACACACACACACACACACACATTCACACGCATGTTTGACTGCGTTCAAGCTGTTCTTTGACATCATGTCAGGATTATCAGTCCTCCACCTGTCACTTGGATACCAAAACCAAAAGTTAAAAGACAAAGCTCTGTAGAACAAAGGCCTCCGGCAGATTCCTTGCGTATGGAGAGAAAGCTTTCATAATTCACATCAAGGCCGTAGTCATGACGCGGACCAAAATTTTAATTGTAAATCAATTTGTTATACTGTATTGTGAGTCTCATGTGTGCTTTGGCAATATAAGCATGTTTATGTGTACATTAGTATATCAAATTATAAAACAAAAACATAAATATGTAAAATATTGAGATACAAATTAGGGCTGTAAAAGTTAACACTACAATAACAAGTGAACGCCAAGTCCTTTTAAAGATGATGATGATGCTCAGTCAGGCTCAGTGTTAAAGTGACCAGAGCGACACGCAGACATGATCCGAGACCATCGATTATGACTAAACACATGATCGTAAGTTTGCGTTCTAAATCATCCAAATAAATAATGTCTCCATTTTTTATTTGGCAGGGGCCAGGCCATGAAGTGCCTTAAAAGTAATCAATAAAGTCTTAAAATCAATCCTAAAACAGAAAGGCAACCAGTGTAGATAACCTAAAGTGATATCCTCTCTTCTCCTGGATTTAGTTAAAAGCCTAGCAGCAGCGTGCTGTACATTTTGGGGCCTATTGAGTGTTTTTTACCTAAGACATGTTAAAACACCATTACAATTATCAAGCCGTGAAAACATGAAAGCATGTATGATGATTTCAGTATCTTTAAAACTCAAGATCGATCTGATCCTGGATATGTTCCTGAGAGGGTAAAAACATGTCTGAACAGGTTTGGTAACATGGCTCTCAAAGTGTAGGCTGGGAACTGATATGACACCAAGGTTTTTGGGTGACAGACCTAACATTGTTGGATAAAGGACCCAGCGATGACTGAATTTGGAAATGTAAGTGATCTGTGCCAACAATGAGAATTCAATTGTTATTTGACATCCAGTCTTTAATAAACTAAACAGGACAGGTTTGTTGGGCTTCACTGGGAGACAGAATTGTAAATTGTCTGTTATAAGAAAAAATATTGAGATATAAATCATCAAGACGAATTGACACATCTCGTGAACGGGTAATCACTTTTCTTGTTTTTAGAGACCCAAAAAACGTATAGATTACATCGGCACCCTTTTTCTTCGTCATGACGACACTCACTTAAATCTTTGATAAAAACAACGTTAATGTTTCAACTTATGCGCATGACTGTTGGGTGAATGAGTGGCTGCTAATACACCATGTGCACAAAATGAAGTCTCTCAACTTCTGGGTATGCGGAGTGAGCTTAACAGTTTCCGGTGGAAAGACCTGGAACGCGATAGCGGTAGCTTTAGGTTAGCAATTGCAGTGAACATGAGTGTTTTTAATTCTGATCTTTGGTAGATCCTGGAGACACCGCATATAGAAAGTCATTTTTTTCAATTTTACCATAATTATCTCCCCCAATGACTATTAAGACTACTGCCCTGATACACATAGTAAGCTCAGTCACTGGAGTACATTGATTATTGCATAGTTTAATAACTACACAACACGTTTGAATCCATGACAACAAATCAGATTAACTTTGCTTTATTCCAGAGAAAGAAAATTTAAATATTGATGCCATTCTCGTGTCTTTGGGATAAATATAAAGTTACAGTTTAGACGTGGATTATAAACACTTTAAACACATAAATGTTTAAAATTAAATAATCTGAATTTATAGCCCTAAAACTTTAAAATACTATGTACAGTCTTAATTATGTTTATTTAGGTCTTAATTATGTTAACATGGATTGACTCACAGCCTATCCTTGATACACTGACATGAGTGATAATGAAAGCAACTGAATATTATCCCCACAATCTCAATATCATACATGTGTGAAAATCAACTTAGCTAACTTGGCTTTTATAATTCATTCAATGAATGAATGTCATTTCAGGATATGGTATGAACTCATGAGATGCAAGTATTCTGGTTTTAGCATACGATCAGATAAGAGCAACTTTTATAATGAAATATTAAACAGGGAGGGGAGGGTTATTAAAACTGAGAATTAAAATGGTTACTATTTCAGTGAAACAGAAAGTGGTTCACAGACAGCAGCCTTTAGTGGGACTTAACTGACTTATGACTCATCTACTATCTACCTCTCACAGACACACACACACACACACACACACACACACACACACACACACACACACACACACACACACACACACACACACACACACACACACACAAAGCTCCGCCTACTGAACCGTCGAGAAGAAGAAGTGTCACTGACGAGAGCAGAGTCTCTGTCGAAGTTTCTCTTGAAGTTTTTAAGAGAAAGTTGTAACTTTTTAACCATGGCGTCTGAAAGTAACAGCGTGTCTGATGAGAAGATAGCAGAGGCCCTGATCAGAGAGGTCATTGAGGAGGAGCTGAAACACATACCCTCAGAGGACGTCCCGTCCCTCACCCTCCCTGCTGTGGAACTAAAAAATGAGCAGGAGGAGAAGTTTGTGGACCAGCTGGGCACATTGGTACGCAAAATTGGTGACAAAATAAAGGACGACGTGGAGATCCAAGATGCAATAGATGGGCTTGCACGAGGCTTCAAGTGGGAAAGCTTTAAGCAAATGGCAAACAAGCTGTTTGAGGACGGGATCACCTGGGAGAGGATTGCTGTCCTCTTCTATGTTGCCGGCAGGTTGGCAGTCAGAATGGTGGAGGCTCATCTGCCTCAGTCCGTGATGGATATCCTGAAGTGGACCGTGAACTTTTTCAAACATGATCTCTTGGGCTGGATTCTGGGACGAGGAGGATGGATCTGCAGTTTCTCCGATCTGGCGGTGGCGTCCATGCAGACCGCGTCATCCATGAGCTCTCACAGAGGAGACCTTATCATCATCACCTTCTTCGCCGGCATAGCTCTCGGATTCTTCATCAGCTGGAGACTGACCAGATGACTCTGAGGCGAACCTATCTGATGATTGTTTTCACTCTACTTTTCTTACAATTTCTCTGCAAAACTTGAAAGCTTGAGGGTGACACTGTGAATGTAGCTGTGTGGCTCCTCTCTGTCCTCCTCCCTTCTTTCCTTTTTACCATCTCTTCATCATGGCACTTCTGTAAATTTTGTTTTGTGGTAAGCAATGTTATGCAGTACTCTTATTTAAGTTTTTAATTGAACGCTGCTCTGTGCTGTTTGTTTTCTGTTGGGATAGTCATTGCTGAAATAAACTTGAAATTTCAACTTCCTTGGGCAGTACTTATTCTAAACTTGCCTGTTGCTATGGTGCGGTTGGAAAATGTAAAAAAAAACAGGTTGATCCTAGTTTATCTGTAATGAACATTATATAATCACTATTTTCCATAAAATGAAACTGATTTTTACTTTATTACTGTTCACATGTGTGGCTTATATAACAATAATGATTTACAGAACTCATGTATGATATGTCAGAGGTCTGTTACATAACAGACCTAATCTTCAGACCATTTTTCAAATTAAAAGCTCTGTAATTAAAATCAATATGGAACATTGCAGCAACAAAAGGAATGTTGTTCTTTTACTTTGAAATCATCACTTTTGCTGTGTTTCTGTTTGTCCGGCTGAAATTTTCTTTAAAATGGTCACTTGTTTATTCAATTATTTACATTGAATGTATAGTTTTTCGAAAAATGTAACATTGTGCAGGGGAGAGTGGAGGGGGACATCAATGTGCAATAGTCTGGCGCATATGTGTGTGTGAAAGATGTGTGATGGATACAGTGTGTGGAGCCCTATGAGCCGTTGATAACAAGCTGTTAATAAAAGTGCTATATACCCTAACCCAGTCCGTTTGCCTTTTACCATTTAGTAGGGTGAGGTTAGAAGATGGAAACAATCACCTTGATTGTAAAACTTTATTCAAAACAAATACATAGCAACAACATGTCAGAAGAGGTAGGAGTCATGTTTTTTAAAAGTTATTGTTCAAGTGGGTTGTTAAGGGTTTATGTTAGGAGTCCTAAATAAATACTACTACTACAGTGAGTTTTCATCGGGATTGTTAAAGGTGCATTTTGGATTAAATAACAATTCAAGTGTGCTTTTCTATATAGGAACAAAAGTTACAGATGTAGTTTAATCTTCCCAACCTATTAGTTACATGTGAAGACAGAATAAACACATTTTAACATTAACTGAATAAACATTGCTACTCCATGTTGACTTTCATATACATATACCTATGTTTCTGCTGTTTAAACTCATGACTCTGTACAAAGCAGCCTCTTCTGTGGAGCAGCTTTTACTCCACGAGAGCAGGCGGATATGGAAACACATGGTGAAACTCACCCAAAAAGATCTGGGGCCTCATTTATATCAGTTCCGTATGCACAAAACGGGGCCTGAAACGTGCGTACGTTCTCACGCAAATGTTGAGATTTATATTAAGAAACTTGACGGCAAAATCTGCGCATTTCCACGAAAACTTCACGTGTACGAAGAATTTGGAGATGGTAAAGTGGCGCTGCAGACGTGAGGTGGTGAACTGAAGCCAGATTAATGACCCACTTCATCATTAACACTAAAACTAACTTTTATTTAATTGAAGAAGATATATACATAGATCTGTGATCTTTGTGCTGAATTGAGTTCAGTATCTCACAAACCAGCGGACCAACGGAACCGAACCATCCCAGTACAAACACAAGCATATAATAATAATTATGTTAAATTCTATAGATTGAGGACATCACATCTGTCTCTGAATGTAATATTCCTGCAGTTTTGGATGATTCAAATACGAACAGGTGATACAAGTCTCCTCACATTCATCTTTTTTTTATTTCAGGCGCCGTTCACTCAATCGTGCTCACTCTCATTACTGTAATAACAGCAGCAGCAGTTTATCAGGTATTTCTTTATTAGTGACATCACTGCTTTCCCATAACATCTCTCTTCACCTCTACCTGATTAGCAAACACATCGATGTCAGTGTCAGAAAGTTTAGCTTCCTCTTCTGATTGCTTGATGCCGTTACGGTCATGACTCATGGTGGAAATCCATTGGTCAGCAGGATAATTTAATATTCTCGGGTAGACAGTGATTTATAAAGTGAGCATTGCGTTCAGGTCAGCATGGGCACGGTTTTATAATTTAGATTTTTTTTTTGCTTACGCCATTTGCGGCTTTCGTGCGCACGTACACTTTTAGTATGAGTCTCATGCACTGTTTAATAAATGAGGCCCCTGATCACTTAACGACTTTTGCTTTTGTTTACTGGCTGAAATATCTCAAAGTTCCCCAAGTTGAAGATGATGTGCAAGATGTGATGAAATGAACTTCCTCCCAGATGAGGAAATCCATTGATTTCTCTGAAATGAACCGACTTTACCCCAAATGTTATTTTGAATTCTGGTGTGATGAAGCCATAACTCTTTAATTGCAAACATTAGATTAAAACCATCTATCCCGACAGTGGAATGATAAAAAAACAAGCAGACTTTCTCTTAAAAGTTGGACAGCTCCCACATCAGAAATTGTTACCACCTGCCCCCATCAGAATGTTCACCTCTATCTTTAAATTGGAATGCAACACAAAAGCCTCCATTTAAGCAACAAACCAATACTGAGCACCTGACAGCCAAAAGCTACTATAGGCAAGTAAGCAGATTGTAAAAAAACAACAAAGCAGATACAGATAAATGAACTTATGTCAGTGTCCGACAGAACAGCATCTGAATATTTTTGTGCTGTAACATCACCATGTTTTCATGACTTATCTTCACAGAGCTCGACACACTGTGGTGGATACACACGTTTTAGAGAACTGGAGACCAATAATAAAATGTGCCCTTTAAATAGACCTATGTAGTGCATTATGGTTTAAATAGTTTAAATAATAATGATGTTTTTTAGCTTATTCTTCTAACATACGCCCTCTTTTTGCAAATCCAAAATTATCTAAGAGCATTGTCATGATAACAGATGTTATATTTCAGTAGACATTATAACACATTGAATCCAATACTTAACTTTCAGCATGTGAGGCAGAAAAACAGAGCAACCTTTTAGCCTACTAGATACTCTGGATAATAATTACAGTTGAGATATGATGGTGACTCATGTATCTATAAACCTAATCTTACATCATGGAAAAGACAGATGTGCCACCACTTCTTATACTGAAATTAGTTCTGGCATCAAACACTGCAAACAAAGATATCGAAAAACAAAGTTGGTGTTGAAATTCAGGTATTTTGTTGGCACTTATATTAGAGATAAAATCAGCAGGCCTACATAAACAGAAGAAGACAACTTAATGAAGCAGCGACAAAACTTTTTGTTAGTGAAACAGAAATGAACTGCTCACAGCTTTGAGACGGTGGTGGAAGATAAAACTCCTCACCGCCTCACATTCTCATGCACTACAACACACAAGAGGTGGAAAAGAGAACTGAAAAGTCAGAGCTGCACCTGGACCATCAAACACACACCCACCCAAGCAGCTGAATGGCGGGCCACCTAAACCAGTCGACATTGTGGAGTGCACACTGCATTCATCAAGGAGAAAAGGTTTGCCACATTCGGTAGAATCATATATTAGCATCTCATAATAATTAGATTCATATTTCAAAATATGGATCTGAGTTTAAAAAATATTTTGTTTAATCGATATGCTTTAACTAAATCTAATTACACTATAGTGTAGCAAATTCTCCTCTCTTAATTTCAAGGTCATGATTTTGTAATTTTAAAAGATTGGGTTTTCTGTAAAAATTTGAATATTATAGATATTATTTCTCCCAACTGTCAAAAACAGGTCTTGTAGTTATGACACGTGTAAACTGCAATTGCACTGTTTACTACTTACTGCAATGGTCTTTTCATAACTACTAAGTATTATTTTTGCTCAACTGTTTTCTTATAATTACGAGTCATGGATCTTGTAAATATGAAACACCTTTGAATTATTTCAAACACGAGTTAAGAGAAACTTAGTACTTAGTAGATATAGGATGTAGGATCTCTTAATTATGAAAAAGTTCACTTGTAATTGTGACAAAAACATCTTTTGGAGACAGATCTCTTAATTAGCAAAGCACTCCCGTTGATTTGCTTTCTTTGCTGAATGCAATGGGCTTCCACACACGTCAACACTTTTGCTTTGCAAACTTTTCTGGGAGCAATTCTTATCTCAGTGTTGTCTTTGTTAGTGTTGGTTTTGAATTCCACTCCACACTTTCATGTCAACAGCAGATTGTTAGACCCTGCAGGTATAGAAGAAGAGGGAACACCGTAAAGCACCTAGGGTGACCATCCAGGGCCTGAGTCAGGGCCAGTGAGGAGCACACAGGTGGGGGTTACTCAGCAGGATGTGGGATGTTGAAGGGCTGGGGCATCCCTCTGATAGAGGTGGTGTTCCCTCCACAGTCCACATACTGGTACATCTCCTGAGACACCTGCTCCACGTGGCCAAAGTACGTTGTTGTGACAGTGACTCTGCAGAGGGTGGTAAGGCACAGGTTGGAGCTTACACAGTCAACTCAATGGTGCAGATTTGATTAGAATACATGAAGGAGGATCGACACAACTTACTGCATCATGACGACAATGTTGTGAACCCTGATGGTTTGCAGGGTGCAGTAGTCACTGGGAAACAAACCAAATGTTAGTACTAGGGATGGGTATCGTTTGGTTTTTATCCGATACCGGTTCCTAACCGATACTTTTAAAACGATACCGGTGCCTAAACGGTGCCTGAACCGATACTTTTTTCAAAAAAGTGCACAAAACGATGCTTGACTAAGAAAGGCTTTTTTTATTGCCAAATATATTAACTGTTTAAAGTAGATTATAAATATAATTGAATACAAAACCCTTTTTAACTTAAAACTATGAATAACATACGAACTGTTAACAAAAGTTTACACTATACTTAAATAAATAAAAATAAATACAAAACACACACACTCTGACTCGTGACTCAAATGAAGACTGAGGGTCGCTTTTCACTCAGAGACCCCCGTGTCTCCGCGGCGGGGGCTGTCGCAGGCAGGCTTCGGCCCCCCGCCTTCGCCCCCCTAAAATGCGGTCGCTTTTATGAAACATTTCTCGGCGTGGTCTCCGTTCCTCCCGCCCCGAGCCTTTCCAAGCCGACCCAGAGCCGGTCGCGGCGCACTGCCACGGAGGAAATGCGCCCGGGGAGAGGTGTCGCGAGGAGATCACCTGCCACCTGCACGGGAGCCCTGACGCACGCGGGGCAGGCAGCGCGGGGACAAGAGTCTGTCCACCGGCCGCGGGGGCCCGGCGGGAGCCGCCGCTTCCCGTGAAGGAAGGAGCGGAAGTGTGAGGAGGCGGGACGAGCGGAGACCTCAGTCTTCCATTGGCTCAGGTACCGAAATGAGGCACCGAAATCTCCGTTTCATTTCGGTCCGGGTAGGTACCGGTTGTATTGGAACCGGTTCCATATTGGAACCGGTTCTCGGTACCCAACCCTAGTTAGTACTTGTGCATTGTGGAGCATTTAGAACATTTCTAGTAGGGAGAATCAGAAAACATTTCTGATGACTGATCACTACTAAGGTGGGACTCTCAAATTCAGGGGTGGGCCATATCATATAATAATGCTGATATTACATTACATATACAATGAGCAATTCTCTAATTGTTAAAGTGATTTTTAGGACAAGCTGGTACTGCCACCATGTGGTTTAAGTTGAACATTCAAATATATAAATAATGTCTACTGTTTTGCTTATAAAGATATTTTACTTTTACAGAACTAGCTATTCTTTGGTAAGAATTTCTTAAACAGAACAAAATAAAAGGTAATACCAGCACATTACTGACAGGAAGATGCTTTAAAAAAATTATCTATTTCCTCCCCTATTAACATCACAGCAAGAGTAAAAAATAATCTACATGCTTCCATGCTCTGCTTCTGCACACACAATACTTACTACATGTAGCTCATCTCATCTGCGATGATGGTGGGAACCATATAATCAGTCTGGAAACAGAAAAGCAGTTAATAGAAACGCCTTAAGAGTTGTATCCACAGAGGCAGGTGGTGACCTGGTGAACAAACACTGAGCTGTACCTGTATCTTGTCCAGAGGGCTGATGGCAATGATGTTTTTGATGCGAGTTTTACCGATCACTGTCTTGGCAAACTGCACCTGGGCTGTGATGTTGGCCACCTCCACTGAGTAGTAGTTGTTGTTGGTAATGTTGAGAGTGTTCTGAAAGGAGAAGTAGCAGAAAGGTTTAAAAGGTCCAGTGTGTAAGATTTAGGTGAAAGGGATCTATTGACAGAAACTTCTTGTTTTGTTTTTACACTAGAAAATACTTTATATTTACATCGGGAGCGGGTCCTCTCTACGGAGGCCGCCATGTTTTTAAAGTAGCCCAAACAAATTTTTATGTTTGAGTTTTTATGACAACTGAAGGCTACCACAGGTTCTCTTGTTTGGAAGGGGAGGGTGAGGTGAGGGGCATTCAGCTGCAACATAACTTATACACACAGAACCTTTAAGACCAATTCAATTTCAGTATTCAAACTAGAACGGTCCTCAGTAGAGTGCATACCTCCACCAAAAGTCCCTTTATGAATCCACATTTAAATTCACTAGATTTTACATTATATTTTATATTTTACACAATCATAAATGTCAATGCCCCTGTAGAAACTGTGGAGGGGCTCAGTCTGTCTGCGTTCACACATGTACCTCGTCCAGAGACAATACGGAGGATCTGCACAGTCCAGTGCATCTCTAGAGGAGCTTCAGTGACCCCATGAAGACCTCGACAGGCTCACTCCAAGAAAGTATGTTTGCATTTGATTTGCTAAAGATCTTTCTTCTTTTCAGACTTCATTGTTTTATCCTCTTTCACGTTTTGATGTGTTGTTTAAAAAAACTATTTTTTATTTTGTTGCTCACAGTATTTTCATTTGTTTGTACACTGCTCAAAAAAATTAAAGGAACACTTTTTTATCAGGGTATGGCATGAATTCAATTGCACTTTTTTGATAATTATATGGTCAGTTAAGTAGCAGAGGGGGTTGTTAATCAGTTTCAGCTGCATTGGTGTTGATGGAATTAACAACAGGTCCACTGGAGGGGCAACAATGAGACGCCCCCAAAATAGGAGTGGTTTTGCATGTGGAGGCCATTTCAAGTTTCTCCCTCTTGATCACTTCGACTGGTTTTCCATTAGTGTTGGCTTTAGCTAGAGTCATTATCTCTACTGGGAGCATGAGGCAATTTCTTAACCCTACAAAAGTTGCACAGATTGTCCAACTCCTCCAGGATGGCACATCCATGCGTGCCGTTGCAAGGAGATTTGATGTGTCTCCCAGCATAATCTCCAGAACATGGAGGAGATTCCAGGAGACAGGCAGTTACTCTAGGAGAGCTGGACAGGGCCGTAGAAGGTCCTCAACCCATCAGCAGGACCGATATCTGCTGCTTTGTGCAAGGAGGAACAGGTTGAGCACTTCCTGAGCCGTACAGAATGACCTCCAGCAGGCCACTGGTGTGAATGTCTCTGCCCAAACAGTCAGAAACAGACTTCATGAGGGTGGCCTCAGGGCGCGACGTCCTGTAGTGTGCCCTGTGCTCACTGCCCAGCACCGTGGAGCTTGATTGGCATTTACTATAGAACACCAGATTTGGCATGTCCGCCACTGGCACCATGTGCTTTTCACAGATGAGAGCAGGTTCACCCTGAGCACCTGTGATAGACCCGATGCACGATAATGCCCGGCCTCATGTGGCAAGGGTATGTAGGCAGTACCTGGAGGATGAAGAAATTGATGCAATTGAATGGCCCTCACGATAACCTGACTTAAACCCGATAGAACACCTCTGGGACATTATGTTTCGGTCCATCAGACGCCGCCAGGTTGCTCCTCAGACTTTACAGGAGCTCACTGATGCCCTTAGACAGATCTGGGAGGACATCCCACAAGACACCATCCGTTGTTTCATTAGAAGCATGCCGCGACGTTGTCAAGCATGCATACAAGCACGTGGGGGCCACACAAGATATTGAGAAGCATTTTGAGTTGCAGAAATTGAATTTTGAATTGAATTGAATTTTTTTATTAAAGCCAGTGTGGACTTATGATCTCATGACTCAAACTACAGTTAGATTTAAAAACAGCAGAAAAAAATCAAATACTACTCCCACCCCTTTCAAAGCTCTGACACATCACTGCTCTATAACACTTGTCTCTATCTTAAGCTCACTACCTACTCAGAATAGTTTAGGTAGATCAATGCCTGATTATATCTGGTGCAACTCCAAGCGTATTAGTAGTAATAGTGGCTGGGTGCTCTTTTTTGCCCGTAAAGGTGTCCTTACATTATGTTTCTTACAAATATTTGCTCCTGCCTGCTATTTACTTCAACTGAAGCCTGTACATTGTAAAAATTCCTTTCAGTCCAGAGTTTATCTTTGTTGGCATCGACCATGCAGATAGCGACAGTCGGCAAACAGAAACACTGACACATCATTTTTGCAAATAGGGATGGCACTTCTCTTGTGTTTTTCATCACCTCATTTGGTACATTATTACACGACCGACTGCAGCATCACTCATGTTTACAGTTTTAAATTTGTGATCATTCTGATACATCAAAAACATGTCTTCACATTCTTTTTCTGGGCTGCACATAGCCGTTTTCCGGTAAATCTGGAGAGTTGTGTACGGCCCTACCCGCAGTTTGCCTTTCACAGCACAGGCGTGAATCACACTGCAGATTTCAGCAGTTTCAGGAATGAAAAAACTCACTGTGATGTTGAGATAGACGCTGCGCTTGTCTTGGTCGTAGCTGACGAAAACAGACTTCACCCCAACATAGGAGACGTCGATGGAGCGAGGGAAGAGGAAGAACACGGCCAGACTGGACAGTAACAGGCAGACCACCACTGACGCTGAGACATACAACTTCCTGAAGGAGACATAGACAACTGCTTAAATTCCTTCCTTATCACACAGTGATAACAAAATGTGAGCGAGTTACATTTGAAATGTGCACACTTTTTTTGTTTTGTTGCTCACATTGTCTAACAGTTATTTAGTCCTGGTACTAATTGTACCACTCAAGACTTAACAAGAAGGACATTAGCCCTGGGCAATAAGCTAATACTGCGATACCATCTGATCAAGTTTCTATGGAGCCATAGTGAGTAAATATGATAACATTATTTACCTAATTAAATTTTTCAAGAAGCCTTACTTTTGTTGTACTGCAAATTTTGTCAATCTACATCAATAATGTTCTTGTTATAACTGCATCATAACTTTCAACCATAATGCATAATATGTGAAGTACAGGATCTTCCACCGTAAATGATGCCGTCTTAAGAAAAGGACAATGTGGGGAATAAGAAAATATGTTCTGTTTACTTCATGACATGGCTTGAGGTGGTTATCCCACTTACTGACCATCATCTCTGTACAAAGACTGAAATATGACTTTATTAATTTTTTTAATAAATAAAACCTTTTTACGACACTTACAATGCCCTTTGGGGTTGATTATACCAGCAACACTTTTAAGTAATGTAGCCATTTCCTCAATTTAAACAGCCATATACTTTATTTATTCGGTTCTTCATTTGTTGCTCTTAAAATGTGTTTCTTGTGGCAATGCCAAAGTAAAGCACATTTACAAGTTTATAAATTTAGTTGTGATGTAGAAATTCTTAAATGTTAAATAGTGTGGGTTGTTCTCTACAAAAGACACACACACACAGATGCAAGTACTTACGTCCTCCTGGGCCGTAGCCTTTGGTCACTGTATGGAATCAATGCCACCAATTGATTTTCTTGTCCTGAAACAGACAACAAACACTGATGAGTCACTATTAGTTGTGAAGAAATTGAGTCCATGGCACAACCACAGCCTATTTTACACCATCCCCCTGGTTTATCTCTGGGTTATCACTGGTTACTGTGTAACTATGTTGTACTAGGTAAGACAACGCACTTTTCATTCTCCATTCTGCTTCTATAAGAGCTTGACTTTCTCAACCCAGGCTGTGCACACAGGGGTGTTACCTCTGGGTATCCTCCCTGTGCCCTGACATGTGGGACATGTCACACTGTCCCGTCCTGTGAACTCCACGTAAGGAAACTGGGAGACGTCTCCGTCCTTGCCATCCTCAGTTTGATCGTCCTCAGGAGAGGAGAGCCGGTCCTCGTCATCGCTTGTCTGCTTGGTGAGGTGGGAAATTGACTTCCCCATAGTCACACCTAGAAAACAAGGAAGGCAAACAAATGAGGTAAAGTGTGGTTCGCAGTAAAGCTCAGTATTACAACGTTGCCCACACCTGGGCTTAGTAGTTGCTTTAAACCAAAACAAAATTGATTCATGTTTTCCGCTATATTCGTTGTATCAGCAGTGTTGAATAATTATAACCAGCACTGCTACAGGATCAGAACAGACCCACAATAAAAGGTCCTGTCGTCCTGTGTCAGTCTCCTGTCAGAGTCTGCTTCCTCCTCACTCCCCCTCTGACCTGCCCTCACTTTACACTTTAACAATTAACAGACCAGAAGGTTATTAAGACACGTACAGGCTGAGCTTTACTTTGTGTTTGTTTGATTTCGCTCTCAAGTTTATAAAACCCATATTTAAACCTGATACACAACAAGGCACGTAACATGACGGGCACAGTCAGGACATCAGGGTTAAAGTGAACTAAATACATGTAAATTTTGTGACGTGAAGAGGGACAAAGCAAGCAGACACACACGCACACACTCCTGCAGACAGAAGTTTCCTCCCACAGAGCATGACGCAACGCGATGAACTTCATTGTTGATGAAGAAGCGACGCCCTGTTTATCAAGGAACATAAATATAAGTTCAGCAGGTTTTTATAAAGATCAGTTCAAAGTGTAGGCGATAAGAAAATATCGGAGGTGCCGAGTCACTTGTTGACCTGAGAAGTAATGCGCCTCAGTGCAATAGCGCTGCTAAGTGGAGCAATGTGGGGCCAGGTGGCGTCTAGACTAGGCCACATCTGTCTAAAGTCTAAACTGCTGAATCTAAATTGAATCATGAGCCTAAAACCTTTAACTTGATGATGTTCTCCTTTACACTTGACATCTATTGTACTTCTGTCCGTCCTGGGAGAGGGATCCCTCACATGTGGCTCTCTCTGAGGTTTCTACGTTCTTTTTACCCTGTTAAAAGTTTTTTTTAATAGTTTATCCTTACTTTTGTTGAGGGTTAAGGGCAGAGGATGTAACACCATGTTAAAGCCCTATGAGAAAAATTGTGATTTGTGAATATGGGCTATACAAATACAATTTGATTGATGATTGATACCATTACCATTTCCCTGTCCTGAAACACAGACTGCACACACTAATGAGTCACTGTCATCTGTTAGGAAACAACGACCAGGGTGCAACTATAGCCTATTTTGCCATACGATTCTACTGAACACTATCCCCAACGCTTGTTAGTTTCCCGCTGCAATTTTTCCACATTTGTGTCAAATAAAGTTATCATATTTATTGACGCAGATGCTTGGATCTGTTCTTTCATCAGATCAATTCGTCAATGAAAAGTAAATAAGATGCTTTCCCACATTGTGTTATGTGCCGTGTCAGTAAATCCACAGGTTAACACGTTCAGATGTTCATAATGAGGAGCTGCTTTCAGCCTCTGGTTACCAAACAAAGTGCATTAGCTTGTGTGGAGTTAGCATGTCCGTTCTTTAATTAACTCCGTTAATAACCGTTAGCTCAGTTAAGGCCTTAAAAAAGTCCACTTTGAGCTGGTGTCCTGTAATATGCTGTCAGGGGAGAAGTTACTGTCAATGTGGGTGTAACGTTAGATCACAACATGAGACCAATCAGGCTAAATGACCTGTTACAGACACATCCCACCTGAATAACAACAAGCCGGTGATCTAGTTTAACTGGGGATCATAGCAACCGGTGATTTGTTGTCTTTATTCCAGATGACGTCAGTCAGTTGCAGTCTCGGTCGCAGATTCGTCATTTTCACAAAGCGCCTGTGTGTGAAGTGAGGTGATACACTGAAGGTCTCGCTGAAATAATCATCAAACAAAAACCCATCATGAGATAATATAATATGTCCGTGTCAACATCACTTTTAGACAACAATATAAATCAGCTCCATGCAAAGTGCTTTGGTTTGACGCTTGTGATCATTACAATGTACACAAAACAAACACATCCCTCACATCAACAAGGTGGAAACTCCTGCAGTGTTTTTGTGAGTAAAGTTGGTGAACGTGCTTTTATTGGATGTGTTAAGCTTCATGTGTCCTACTGTCGCCGCTGGCTAAAATCAGCAGATGTGATTTTAACCCTTTGATACACAAAATTGGTCAGAAATTACCCTTTTTCATTTCCTGTGTTATTTCATGTCTGTGTGTATTTTTGAAATAATACACTCTATCCAGCGTGTATGGATGGCTGGTCGCAAACTTTTCAGACTTAAGTTTAATGTGTTCATAAAGATGCTGTATGAAGAACGGGATGAGGAAAATGGGGAGGCAATTCTTGGTCTTGATTCTGAATCTGAAATCTCTGATGCTGAGGACCTAGACTTTATTCTACAGTACAGGATCAAGCTGGAGTTGTGGGTGTGTCTTTGAATCCAGCTCGCCTAAATGAACATGGTATTTCCATCACAAGGAGACTTATCCTGTGAGTAACCCGCTGTAGATGAATCATCGTTAAGCAAGAGGACACATAGCAAACAATGCAACACAACCACAATCCATTTGAACATGAAATACACAATCAGTGAATCAACTCAGCCAGAGTTGTCCTATTTGCACGGGGTCTTTTACTCACTCCTTCGACTGACACAATTCCAACAAAGCACAGTGTCATCTGATAGAAGTGAAGAAATACACAACACCTCGTTTGACAATGAAGAAGTTAGTTTTCTAGATTAGCCTCGTCACACATATGTCATGTTGACAAGACACTCAACACACTTCAGACACATCATCTGTTGATTACTAAATAGCACTTGCATTACAGACACTACAAAAAACAATGGTGAGCGTTTGGGTGATTTTCGTTCTCAGATGACTGCAGCTCATCATCGAGCACATCTTTTAAAATCCTGTCTGCTGACTTTAGCCAGCAGCGACAGGAGGAGGACACATGAAGCTTCACACATCCAATAAAAGCACCTTTGCCAACGTTACTCACAAAAACACCGCACAAGCTTTCACCTCGTTGATGTGAGGGATGTTTGTATATGACTCGTGTTCGGTGTGTGTGTGCATTGTAATGATCACCAGCATCAAACAAAAGCACTTTGTCTAAACGTGACACGCACATATTATATGAACTCCTGATGGGTTTTTGTATGATGTTTATTTCAACGAGACCTTCAGTGTATCGCTGCACTTTGTGAAAATGACGAATCTGCAACTGACCAACAACATATGCTGCCATGTTCCCCAGTTAAACGGGAACACCGGTTAGCTCGCTAGCTAGCTGACAGCTAGCATACGGTCGACAACGAATGTCAGCCACCATGACCAATAACGCAGCTTACCTATGTAGTTGCATACAGTTGCAGTGTATCCATGTGAAGCAGATGGACGAGGTGAGACAAACAGTGTTATTTCAATGAAACGGGTGAAGCATTACCTGAATGTGACTGTTGGTTCAGAAGACGTCAACAGATCGTGGCTGGTGCAGGTTTGTTTATCTCCTGTGAAACACACATGCGCGAATGTGACGCAGTGACGTCACAGAGCGCGACTGCGTCATGAAGCAGAAACTTGATCAGGACAAGACTCGGACTCTTTGAATGAAGCTTTGTTTGGTTTCACACATTACAGAAGAGAATTAGAGATGTTCTATTCTTTGCAACCTCATCATATTAGTGGCCAACTTCCACATCATTGAATGTAAAGTACTACCTCCTGTAATATAACAGCAGTTAAAACATTCAGTCCTTGCCCTAAATTCAATATATTGATAAGCATTTTTTTTCTATTATCATTATTATTTATTTATGATATATTTTTACTTTATCACTTTCAGTTTGTATTTTCTTATTTTAAACTGTTTAAAACTCCTGGCCTTGTATATTTTTTATTTGTTTGTTATATCAGTGTGTATGTGCCTTGTGTTGTTCTGCTCCTTCGTTTATTATTAAAGTTCATTAAAAAGATGAAGAGGAAGCAAACACTTGACACCATCGTCATGATTTCCGAGGCAAAGTACGACTCCAAATTATGCAATGTTGTTTGTGTTTGTCACTGATGATAGGTTCATAATTTACATACAGTTTATAAATGTTAGATTTATTAGACAGAGGAGCATCATTCATTTTGTCATTTCACTGACCATCTCCTTTATCTGGCCCCAGTGCCTCTTCCACCGGCTCAAGTGTTTCTCCATCTCTGGTAGAAGTTGTGCAAAATGGTAGAGCAAGAAACAACCTTCACTCCATAAGCTTGATGCACTTTCATAGCCTTTAAAATATTTAACAAAACTTGGATTTCATGATGCCAAATTCCCTTTTAATCACAGAACAGGCTGCAACTGCATTTCTTCTCACTGTTTCTCTGTATGAGTGTGACAGGGACATTCAGAGATATCCACCATCCCATAGAATACAATACCCTTCAGTTGGTACTTTAAACATGATAAGGGCTATTTTTAAGAACTCTGGCATCATGGACCAACACGACCAATACTTTTTTCAAGGACCTGACATTGATGGATGCCTGCATGCATCTGATCAGAATAGAACAGCCTCCTGTTAAAGAAACACTGACTGGCAGCACAGTGGTGTGGTGGTTAGTTCTGTGGCCTCAGAGTAAATTTGAATCCCAGTCCATCCTGTTTGGCCTGTTAGCCGGGATCGCCCATGTCGTTCAGCCCCACCCAGTCGGTACCAGTCCAGCCTCCGAAACCCATCACCCCAGCCCCCCACCACCACCCGTCCACACCAAACTCGACACAGGCTAACCACAACAAACAACACAGAAGAAACACTGCAGCGTGGAGGGATGCAAGAAAGAGAATGTGTCTGTGCTGATTCCTCCTAAGAATTTTACCGTTTGAGACCAGCGGTTACGCTTTATTTCTTCAAATGTTCAGTGTCTGTGTGCTCAGTATTGAAACTCGGTTGTGTAACTCGGGACATTACTCCTAGATTGGCCGACTGTCCTGCTAAAAGCTGAACAGACATGAGGACGGTGTAACGTACCGTTCAGAAACATCCTGTTGTAACAGACTGTAAATATGTGGCTGGTCTTCTATAGCTGCAAACATACCAACGTCAATTTCAGCTGTGTATTACCAGAGAAATCCTCAATGCACCAGAATGAGACTGGTAATAGGCATGATGGTGTGTCACTCAATGTGCAGACAGCCAATCAGTGGCAGGCGAAAACAGCCTGTCCTGTCTGCAGCTCCAGAGAGAGGCAGAAGAGTAGGCATGGAAATACACATTGCAGCAGTTTTTTCTACTTGAAACCACCGATATATCATCTACGGGGTACTAGTACCTCAAATTAAGTCCCAGAAAGGTGGAAAGTATGGGCCCTTTAACATATATATCTACCCACTTTAATACAGGGGCATGTATTCAAGCATTGGGTGTTGAGTCTGTGCGATCCTTCAAAATCAACTAATGAAGAGTTCCAAGTCTGCAAGCTCCAGCATAAATCTGATGGGTTTAGCTGCTTCTTCTTTTAATTTTTTTTGGTGTAAATCCCATAATGGTTACACAGCTTTCACTTTCTTTCCCTGCAGCCTATTTATGTTCCAGTCAGTTATAAATTGACAGTATAACACTACGATAAACTGTATGACAATGTCTTTGACAATTTTCTGAAGTTGTCACTGTACTGTAACTCTGTAACTGCAGTGTTAGCCCACTTGGTGGCAGTGTTTATCCAGGTTCTGTACACAGATCAGCCTCAGATCCAGTATGTTGCTGTGTTCACTGTTACTTAGGTTTAACAGCCAAATGATTGATTCTGTGTCGAAACTCTGCCCAAACGAAAGGCACGTTGTTGAGTATCTTCTGGTTTCTGGTCTGCTTCTTTACAAATTCTCTGGTGTCTCTATTTACATCAAAACGATAGGAAGTGTTACTAAGCAGATCGTGTTAGAGTTTGAGTTAAAAGATGTTGAAGAGCAATTACTTTTTTTAAAGAACTGCGACAGAGAAAAGAAAGACATTGTCCATGTTAGTTCTTTCAACTCAATTAAAAAACTGGCAGTGACTCTGCCAGAAATGCGATGCTGTAAAGAGGACCAATCACAGCTATTGCAGTCTGCGTTGCGTCAGGGTACCGTGTAGGGCTCAGTGTAGGACTCTGTGTAGGGCTCTGTGTAGGGTACACGTCAACGCGTAGGCTAGGGCCTGGCTTTGACAAGAAGCCTTAATTGTGAAAGTTGTGTGATTGTAAATTAAACCAGTGTTTATCAACCATTTTGCTTGTCTGGTTGGGACTCAACAGCACATATCAGATGTCTGGGTGCCAGCAAAGGGAAACCGTCCCATGGAAACTTCTCACATGGTTTCATCTAAATAGCAGTCTGTGGCCAAAAATGTTAAGTTGAAAATATTAAAATATATTTGTCTGGGCAGAGCTTTCTTCCCCCTATTACTTTTCTCTGCCATGAGATTTCCTGATTTCCATGTGAGATATGTGACCTGTTTTAAAAGAAGTGCTACTTGTGTTACTGACAGGTATATACTGTATAATTATAATTATTATTAGTAGTAGTATTTTTTCACATTTCTTTCTTTTCACTATTTTATTGTTCTTATTTTACAATAGTTTTCCATTTATACTTATTAACCCCCTCTCTCCTGACTATGAGTTGTGCATCAAAACAGTTTCCATGTGGGGATCAATAAAAGTTGTATCCATCCCTGTTGATACAGTTAATGTTGGTTTCTTTTATATGTTTCACCCATCAGTCCATCTTTTTTGTCAGAACTTTTCCCCACCAACATGGAACAGGTTCTGTCCCAGGTTATGCAGCTAATTTTGAACTTTTTGGAACCACAAATTTGGAACCAAAAAATAACAGATTTTCAAAGTTCAAACTGTGACAACATCTGTCGGCGTGCCATGATGTACAGGATGGAAAGAGAATGAAGACGGCATGTGAGAAATTGTTGATACTAATGCCTGGGCTACACTGGGTCCATGTGCAGCATGTGAGACAACTGTGTTGCTGATGTGCAGCAAGTCACAGGCATCTGTTGTTCACACTGGGAGTGTGTCTGCTGTGTGTCTGCTGCAGAGCCGCTGCATGAGTTTCTGGTACGACCACTGTGTTTCCTTGAATACAAGTACCATATGTACTCAAATGCCAAGACACTTCCGTATGAAGTCGTATATCTTGACAGCTCTGGGCAGTGTAGGAGTAACGTATGATAGAGAAAGTGTAGCACATAGATGCACTGTATGTGTGTTTTAATGTGTGAATGGCAAAACTGTATTTTAATGAGCTTTGAGTGGTCATCAAGAATAGAAAATCGCTATATAGATACAGACCATTTACTATGGTGACTCAAGAGGTTCTATGAGCCACATCGTGTTTCCCAATAGAGTAACAAGACAAATAAACACATGTAGCAGCAAATTCAATGGCGTTTAGTTACCTTGTTAACAGTAACTATTGGTTACTGTATTTTCTTGCAACCTGGATCAGTACACTGCAGAATTTTAAACAATTATTGTAAGTCAGTAGTGTAAAATATACACAATCAGTAGTACATTGTCTGAGGTGGTCTAAAAACCAGCGGATGTGAAGACTAGGTTTATGTGCACAGCAAAGGTTCCAACCTTTCATGCGCACACTTGAAGAGCAGCTGTCGGCTGAGAGAGTCGCTGTGCCCATCCAGCATTGACTCTAGAAACACTCTTTTGTTTGCTAAACATAAGTGCCCATGCTGCTGCTGCTCAAGTGTAATCACTCATGCAACCACTTCACTGCTCAGTTGTTATACACTGTGTGACTATGATTAATGGTTGTGTTGGTGCTGTTGCTGCTGCTGCTGCATTGTCCCTCACTTCAACAGCAACCTATAGTTCTGGTTCACAGTATCAACACAGATTCTCAGCTCTGGACATAATGATCTTGTAGCAGTTTACGACCACGGTCACTCATTCACTGTGGATAATATATGAGCGTAGACTATACTGGGTGGATGAGAGGGGTAATAATGTATATTTTATTTATTCCTATCTGCTTCAGGGAGAATCACTTTGGTTTGGCTTGATCAAATTGTAAGATAAAGTGAAAAGATGAGGATCATGTTTTGTGTTTTTTCCAAATCATTGTTGTTTTCATGCCAATTACCTTTCATTGATGACCCACAGGCCATATCCAGACTACTGTTTTGGGTGCAGACATAACTAGAATGGCACTCAGTAAAGCACATGCCTACGCCAAGGCCCAACAAATTAAAGTCAATCAAGCTGCACTAGTTTGCACACACTTACAATCATCTTAATCCGCCTGATTATTTCCATCATATTCCATGAATTACAATCCAGGAAATTTGTGAAAATGTAAAAAAAATGGCCTTTACCACTCTCTTTAAAAAGTTAAAGAGAGTGATAAAGAAATTCCTGGATCCCCCATTTGTTTGGATTTGTGTCAACATTTAATGGAAGATTGGTAGATTGTTCAGGTGAGTAACCACATGTTGCTCCCTCACTCCATGAAAGTTTGATGTCTGCTGTGAAAAAAAGACATTAAATTATGTAGGCTACATGTAAAGAACATATATTTGTTTTCACTGACAGCCTGTCACTGCAATTGTGTGTGTTTTTGTAACTGAAAACTGCTGTGTCAACTGTGACTGGTGAATGTTCCCAGACAGCAAGTATTGGGACATTGGTTTGCAAAATGAATTCGAGAGTTGTGCACAAGAAAACTTAAAAACTAAGGTAAAATTAGTGTGCACATGGAAGCTGTGTTGGAGCTTACCTACATCTTTATGACCTCCACCAAGGAGGCAATTTTTTTTGCTTGTTTTTCCGTCTGTGAGTTAGCAGGATTATGCAAAAACTACACGACAGATCACCAGAATAACCACTCGGTGGAAGCATGTGGTACACGCCATTACATTTTGACAGTGATCTGGATAAGGGGGCGGATACAGGATTTGTTTTTCACTTTCCTTAAAATTGGATTCTTGAGGGGACTGTGGAGCCTTGGCAGAGGTATGTGCTCTGTGAGTGTCATTTGAGTTTTTAGAATGGCCCTGCCTAGTGAAACATTTTGAATAATGATTTCACATCAGCTGAAGAAGTCAGCTTTTTGACCTGCTATGGCAACTTCCCAGTGCTTCTTTGAACATTTCCCGGAAAGCTACAGTAAACACTGAGCTCACTGCTTTAGATCCAATCATCACACCAGCCTGTGCAAAGGCTTCTCCCAGTTTCTTGCCACTGTTAAATGCCATCAACATGCCATCTTGTTTGGTGATGATGACAAGAAACTGCTCTACCTCCAACCTCATTATAACCCCACTTCACATCTCCAACCACTTCTTCATCTCCTACTCTCTCCCACTCTTCCAATCTGACATCCCTATCTGATCAACAGATTCTGTATCTGTGCATCACAACATTCGCTCCATCTCTTCCTCCTCTCTGGCCCCATCCGTTTTATGAAGCCTCCCTTTCTGACTCTTTTTCACTGATGCATCTTACCTCATCCACAGATCCTTTCTACTCTTTCCTCCTCTCTCTGTCCTCTTACTTCACTGTAGGTACGCAAGTTTTCCAGAGTTCCATGGTTGTCAGAAGGAAATGGCGGAAATCAAACCACCCTGACGACCTGTGTACATATTAATCTCTTCTCTCCACCTTCTCTGCCTCTATTTCAACAGCCAAAAGCTCTTTTTATCAGACAAAAATTATTCAGTCCTCAATTTCCAACCCCATGACATACGCTCCTCATTCTCCAACCCCCCGTCTCCCAATCAAGTTCTTACCCTGGTAACCTCCGCCTGCATAACCCCATCCCTTCTCTTAAGGACACTTGGATGACACCACAGGAGCAGTATGAAGGCATATTATGTTTGTTCCTGTGTTTTTTTACAATTGTATTGGATTTGGCTGCAACGTTGTTTACCCCTGAAACTCCAAAAGTGTTTTGTGCACTCATATACTTCACCCACCCCTTAACCGGCATAGTGGTGAGTAGATAATGAGTGAATTTCCATTCATTAATTTCGTAATTATTTATTCAGCAGCAAGTCCAGTGAGACCTGATTCACAATGGCTTTGATTCTCCTCACTGCATCAAGAGAAACTTTGACACTTTGACCTTCTTCAATGCAGATCGAGGGACTGTTTCATCGAGTGTCTCTGATTAGCCGAGTTCGAAATCAGCAGCTCCTCTGATTCGCTTCTGATTGCTCCTAATAGTAAAATTGCTGTCCTTGTCATTTCTGCTGGCCACACAAGTAGGCCTGTCTGGGTTCTATCTTTGCTGAATACTGAGTGGGACTAAAATGTGCAGACAGCACATGTTTCCTCACCTTTACTGACAGGAGCAAGGTCACAGGCCCTCCTCCACCATAGCACACAATACAACTCTGTGTGGATGTACTTGGAGGCTTTATTAATTTATTTGCCTGAATTATGCAAGTAGGGTGGGATTATTACTAACAACCAAATCCCTTGTTGCCTTTGTCAACTGGTCCAAAAATGCAGCTGAACTTAGGCAGAGGCTCCCATCATGCAGTGGGTGAATGACAAATGCAAACAGTGCAAGTTGTGAGAAGTTTGGAGTTCCCTCTCCACCTGAGCTGGAATTTTTTGGACTTTGAAAGCAAAAACCATGGAAGCACAAACAATGTAGAACACTCCTGAGATGTTTCTGTTCCTAACACACCTAACTGGAGAACCTCCTGCTGCCTTCTTCACAAACCCCATTTTGTGGAAATTTCTGGCTTCTGGAGCCCATTGAATAACGCCCAGGTGCTAGCTGTTAAATGGTTTGTATTTATATATTACCACCTTTATAGTCTTGACGACCACTCAAAGTGGTTTGCAGTAAAGTTTAGCATTCACACAACCACTCATAAAGTGCAACTATGTGCAGCACTTTTCACTATGAGAAGGGACAATTTGGGGTTCAGTATCTTGCCCAAGGACACTTTTGAAATTCTGCAGAGATCATATTGAAAAGCATAAATATATTGAGGGGAAGTGAGTTATCTCATTATCCAACAGAATCACAATGCATGCATGAGAGGCTTTGTGCTCAGTGTTAAATATTCATGCAGCTGTTGGGTATCAAACCCCCTCAGAGAACCGCTTCTTACATATCCTCGGTTCTCAAGGTGTCTAATGATAGACCCATTGTATACTATTGGTATTTCAATTCCAGTTTGGCCTGGCACAGTTAGTCTGACTGCCCTGTGTGCTTGGCATAGCTAATCTAAATAAAACAGTCCCTCTGATAATGATCCTCGTGGCGCAAAGTCATACAGGAGCAAGGAAATAGATTTTTAAAGAATAAGGAGGGAAATGCCCTTTATCTTGTCTAATTATATGATTCATTACACAATCTGTGATATCCAACATTAATTAAGAAATTTAATTTAAGGGTTACCTGGGCATTATCAAAGTGCAGCTAACAACAAATGTAAATATCATTATCCTCATTCTCTTTGTTTTGTCCTGAAGATTTGTAAGAGAACTCTTCTCCATGGCCTAGAAAATTGGCAACTTGGTCCAACTCTTGGTTTTTGAGGTTCAGGACCTTTGACAAAGTTGCAAGATGTTTGCTTAGCTGTGTCGACCTCGGGACTTCAGGGTTTCTTGTCAGCTCAGTGTTAGTATAATTTTGTTACATTTCATTTCAGTAAAGAACATTACACATAGTTCTTTTTAGATGCCATCTTTATTTAATGGACAGTTTATGTTCTGCGTTGGGTGCACACAATTTTGGTACTATTATACATTTTTCTTTAATTATTTCTCTTATCTGCAATAACACTTAACTTTGACTTTGTTATTATGTTTAAAGTTAATCCTGTTCGCTTGTGTATCTACATATTCCAACAAGTTGTTTATGTTTCTATGTTGATAGTTCGTTCGTGTAGATAATATTGTATGTTTGATGAGGTTTCCTCTGTGCCTGGCTGGACTAGTCCACCTGTGTATATATACCCCCTGTGTGTCATTTGTAAATGAGGCTTGTTACTTATGCTGAAAATATACTTGTCTTATTGTTAAATTGACCTCTTTAAGTTTGGGACCAGATTTTGTAGTTTATATTTTATTTTTGTAACTTATATGGATTTAGTTGTTTGTTATTTGGTCCATAACAGTGAATGTGAAACCTCACTAACTTCTGTCCTCTGTTAGAAGACGAACTATGAGGTCATGCAAACAGGAATTGGTTTTCTTCAAGAGCTCCAAAATCTCGTATATTTCAGGCATCTGCCATGTCTGGTATTAGCAGCACAGCCCTTCTCTAGCCTTAATTTCAACATGGCTGAACTGTTTATAGAGATTTACTCCAACTTCATAAGCCAACGGCAATATTGTATAGAGGGCAGTTGTGTCCCTCCTGAGGAAACTTTTTAGTTGCATCTTTGAAACCTCTCCTCCACTTCTATGGTTTGATATTATTATCTTTGCAAAGTTCACCAAAGGTTTGTGGTGTTGGCAGCTCTCCCAAGTTCTCAGATGACAAGTTTTTCCAAGATGTTGAAGACGTTGCACATCATCTGTGAAAGAAGAGCAGATGGCTTGTTCAAATACACAATCATGTCTGATGGTCAAAGCTGTGAGATAAGTTCCGCCCACTTTCTGGTAAGCCAGTCTGCGTTTAGGTTGACCTTATCAGTTCACTGTCTTTGGCCATTAGAAGGGTACAATATCGTATCTTTTGTCCCAACAAAGTGAAAGGTTTGCAGTTTGGGTAATCACATGCATATTTGGAATTCCCTGCATGGTGTCAGTCTAAGGCCGGAGATATACTGGCTGTTTAAACACACGTTTGCGTAGAAAACAGGCTGCATCATGAACGTAGTTGTTTAATTACTTGCCGATGTGTCTAGACTCTAGAGGTAGCTTCCAGTAACATGCGTTGCTCTTTGATTTCTCTTCTGTGCCCTCCATATAGAACTTCTGGATTAGCATGATGCAAACATGGCGACACTCGTGGAGGTTACCATTTTGTTCACTCTGAGATCACGGCAGAAAAGGTACAGCGGCCCTATCGTAGATTGTCTGTAAGGCCCTTAGATCAAGCACGGGGAGACAATGGAGATTATTGTTTCTCCTGTCTGCCAATGAGAGAAATTGATGATGAAAAACACCACCAGTATTTAAGAATGTCTGCCAGGAGGTTTGATGATTTGCTCCGCTCCGTACATTTGACTACTCTCTAGGCCACCCTTTTCAATCAAAGCACCAGACGTCTAATTTTGTAGGCAAACCTTATTTGTTGTAACGGTAACCAGACTAGTAGACAAGTACCTCACTACCCTCTGCCATCTTTTCAATGACGTTACCTTTGTCAAGTGCCATAACAACATCCACTGTTGTCACAAAATCAAATCGGTAAAAATATGATATTTTCAAGGGCTTTTACTTTGAAATTCTACATCAGCATGTCCTGATATTGTCTGGGTGACAAGGTGACGAGGTGGTGAACTGTGAAACAGGTAGTTTCGCAATGACAGTCTGTTATTTTGTTGCATGAATTTAATGCTTAGAAACAATGCACTACGTTAAATGAGTTGGAGCAAGTTTGACCATGAGTGTCAGAGTAGAGGCTGGTTTGACCGCAGTCTTGTACTGCTGTACAGTGAGTTTCACTTGTCTGACCTCGGGCCTCATTTATAAAACAGTGCACATTGAAGAACAGGTTCAGATCATTTGCCCACTTCTGGTCCCCTGCAGCCCAGGACTCAGCTTTCTTGTGTTCTTGTGTTGATGTTGTTACGCTGCAGCTGGTCATCAATCTTCCTCCTGTAGCTGTTCTTCCCCTCCCTGATCGTCCTCCTCAGCTCCTTCAGAACAGATTTAAGCTCCTCCTTGTCTCTATGTCTTCTCTGTCTGTGACTGTCTTTCATGTGTCTGTTAGTCTCTCCTGATGGTAGTTTCAAAGGCAGCATTCTCTTAGCTGCCCTTTAAACTATGGAGGAATCAATCTTTCTCCTGATACCTACAACTCGAGGTGCTCTCTGACACAAACATTTTGTTTAAATTTTCATGAAAGCCAACTGTAGTGACCCTTTTGCCATGTTATACAAAATAATGTTATATTCTCTTTGTTAAATGCATCCCCTCTTACTCATATTTCCAGAGAGGAATTCAAAAAAGTAGGTCTGCCACCAGTACATCTCAGAGTAGAACAACAGAGGCTGAATCATTAATATAATATTATTATTAATATCATTCATGGTTATGCTCTTAAATACTTGTGCTTTCAGATTACAATGCTTCATTATCAGCATAGCCATACTACCACGGCCAGTGTACGCTCATGTATATCCCACATTAAATCATGTTGCCAGAGGCTCATTTTTATACACCGGTGGCACGTTGTGGAACAACATTTCTGTTGCAAATCAAACTGTTAAATCTAAAAAGGAGGAGCTTTCAAAAGTCATGTCAAGATATTTTATGCAACAAGGTTACAGATTTCTGATGTAATGTGCATACATTTTAATTTAGGCTTTTCCTTGTTGATTTGGATTCATATTTTCCCTCTAGGATTTAATGGTAATTATCTTGTTTTCAGGTCAGCTGTGGCTGAATGGTAAAGTGTTCGTCCTCCAACTAGAAGATTGGCTGTACCCTGAATTGGCCCTCATAGAAAAAAAGTGCTGCTAATAGATGCACTGTATAAATGTGTGTGTAAATGGAAAACTGTACTGTAAAGCGCTTTGAGATTCTTGTTAAGTGGTTGTATCTTTTTTACATCAATTTCTGTCTTGACATCTTGGGACAAGTGTTTTTCACTTTAACATGTTATTTCGGCTGAGGCTAATGGAAAATCTGACTGGCTTCTGGTTTGTATTACAGTACTATGAAAGCCAAGTGGCCCGCTCAATACCCTTTACAAACAAACCATGATAAAATGGTAAAACAGTTGTTTTAACTGACCTTTTACACACTGATGGCATTTCAGTGTCCTCGTAGTGGTCAAGCTCGACATTACATTACTGTAGATAACTGTAGATTATAGATTACTGTGGATTCTGTACTGTATATGATTATAGATTACTTTGAATGCAAACATGCATATATATGGTTCTAACCCCAAAGGGATTTATCAGATTTTGCATATACTATATTATAATATGTGTGTGTGTCTGTATGTGTTTGCAAAGAGTATCCCTGAGACAGTCCAGTGTACTGGAACATTTCCGCTCAGTGTAGTAAATGGCAAATATTCTATATTTACACCTTTATTGCTGTATTGACCAAAGTGCCTTAAAGCACATTCATACAATGCTTCTGTTACACATTATTCATACAGTGTGGACACAGCCACCAGGGGCAATTTGGGGTTCAGCATCTTGCCAAAGGACACTTCGGACTGCAGACTGGGGAGCAAGGGATCGAACCAATGACCTTCTGGTTACTGGACGATCCTTTCTACCTCCGAAGCCATAGGCAGCCCCAATAGGCCAAAAGTGGGTGAGACCAAGCTATAATGTGATGTCCAGATCTGAGAAGCTCCTAAAATACCAATTACAAGAGGAGCTAGAGAAGATATGGAAAGTACATGCAACATTGGTGAAAGGGTAATCTTAGCATATGGAGCTGTAACCGCAGTCTAACATCTATCTAATGTAAACTGTATTATATTATATTACCAGTATTATATTTAAACATTATTTTGACTGCTTTTAAGAGGATATTTATTTTTATACTTAATAGGTACAACAAAACAATATATTGCTCTTAATTTTGTATATTGACCATATTATACAGTGTATAATGGGCAAGGCAAGTTTCATACAGCATATTCTATACATGAGGTAAAATCAAAGTGCATTTAATAAGCACAGGGAATTTAATTTACAAAGAACCCTTCAAATCAGGTGAGGATAAAAAAATATAAGATAAGATAAATAGAAATAAAGACAGTGTAAAGAGAATGGGAACAAATGAATACTGATTACAAATTTTGAAAAAATAACTGTTGAGATAAAGCTCCAAATTAAGTCAGAGATCTGCAGAGCTTATACAGTTTTAATACAGATGCATTCTCATATTCAAACCATAGAGAGAATTTAACATGAGAAGCCGATTTTGAAATGAATGAACATACACTATCACACAGGACAGTGCAGAGATATGAAAGATTGAAAGATTTTATTCAGGTTCTGAGGAAATAATTTGTTTGTGACATCCTGCTGTTCTAGTTGGCAAACATAGCTATTCCAGCTCATAATACTAAATATTTAAACATCCTCACTCCAGCCCTGGCCCTTTCCAATTGTACTCTGCCAAGTTAACAGCTATGTGAGTGACAGAAGGACAAAATGGTACAGGGGTGATGTCTGTTTGCATTTTCATGCCATGGAGTCCCAGTGAAAGAATTCATAACTTATGAATGATCCAAGTCAGGACACTTTGCTACATTTACAGTTTACTGTTTGAACACTTGTGAAGTGCAACCATATCCTGTATTTATGACATAAGATGGTTGTTTGATTAGATAATGAAAGATTGACCAGGCCCTTCCTTTTGATATTTAAGACAATGGGCCTCATTTACCAATATTTCCCCTATTTATTTTTTTATTCTGTCTTGAGAAAAGTCAAAAAAAAAGTTAACATCAGATTCATGATGTATTCTTGGACCACAGATTTATTTTTGTCAGGATGAATCCCATTGTACATGTAGCAAAGGGAAACGCATGGCCATTTCTTAAAGGACACACGACTGCAGGGCTGTGTGTTCTTACAGAAACTGAAAAGACAGAGAGACAGAGAGAAGATAGTGATGTTAAAAAACACAAAATCTACAGATGATGGAGTAGCAGACTCGAAACAGTAGTTCTCAAGTGGATGTACTGCTGCAGGAGGTGAGCAGCAAACAAGTTATCATATTAAATAGCATGAGACGTGTATATTAATAGATAAATAAACAAAAGTTAAAAAAATCAAAAGCAGTTATCTGACCTGGGTGATCAGGGACATTATTGGAAAGACAGCCCTCTGAGGCGAGTCATAAGCTGAGGTTTTGGACACATGAGGTCCGTGTCGAGTTCAAGGTGTTTTTTTTGCATAATAATACAATTTATTGTGCAAAACCTAAAGGAATGTGTTTGTTTTTCTGAATTTTTTGTATTTAAAAATTGCTTTGTCTTTTTTGAGATGCCAATTCTTTGCTTGTTGGTTGGGCAAGCACACGTGGGTTGTGATTGAAAGACATGTCCGGGTGAGTGTGATCATCTCCACTGACCTGTTAACTCTGTGACTCTACCGCCTGGAGAAAACACAAATCCTTCTGTGACTTCACTGCTGCTTCAAAACAAGTTCAGCTATGCTGATGTTCTCAGTTACATGCAGCATATGTCCGTCCTGGGAGAGGGATCCCTCACATGTTTCCCTCCGAGGTTTCTACGATTTCCCCCCCGGTTAATGTTTTTTTGTTTTTTGTTTTTCCTCACTCTTGTTGAAGGTTAAGTACAGATGATGTCACACCTTGTTAAGGCCTTTGAGAAAAATTTTGATATCTGAATATTGGCTATACAAATACAATTTGATTGATTGACTGTTTTTTATTTAATGTCATTATCGTGAAATCTTTTATAATAAAGTACCAATTAGTAAACCTACAACCTCAAGTCATTTACATCCCTCCTTTTAACACTGCTCTCTTATTATAAATGAAATTATAATGTTCTCAAAAATATTTCAACATATTTCTCAAAATCTCTGATTATTTTCCCCTCACCTAGATAATTCTATAGATATAATTCTTTGCAAGAGTCAAAAACACCATCAGTTATGTATCGTTAGTATTTTCACCTCTAGGGGCCAATAGTGAGGTGTTGGGCTGCTGGAGTTGTTATTGCATGTGTTGCTGGGCGGTCGCTGCATGGCAGACCCCCTCAGCCTCTGTATGGCCTGTAGAAATGGGAGTGGTCTGCTGCCATGCCTCAGTTGGAGAAGAAAAACATGGGTGACCCACATTCTAGGAATATCACCCCTCAGTACGGGACCTGAATAATACATACTTTGTCACAAGTACACATGGGATCGTCAGTGCATCCCATTTAGAACTAGATCACAGGTCGGCACATATAGAAAATATCGTTGCTGTTCAGATGCCAGTGGATGGGAACAGAGATCAAATAGATATTTTTCATTTTTTTCATATTTTAATTTTTCATAGTTTCTTCAACACCTTCTTGTCTTTCTCTAAACACCTGTGTTCCCCTGCCGGCCGTCCTCCACGACACTCCTGGATCCTGCTGCTCAGCCTCAGCAAACCACCCTGATCATCATGGTGAGCTGAACACCAAGAGCTTGACATTTCCGATTCAACAGCTGAGCAAACTGGGGACATCAATTACCTGTGTGTACAGCATGCAGAAACAAGTGGCTCCTATTAACCCTGCTGTGTTTTCACAGCCGGCCCAGCACTCTCCCATTTCCCTGCATCCTCGCTGAGATAGAGTGGTAATTTCCTCACCAAAACACCACACCTGACAAGAAAGAACTGATTGCTTTCAGCACAACATCAATATCTCATCGCATGGCGCGTACCTCAGACTTTGATGGAAATCTTGTGAACTGATGGAAGAAGTTTCACGAAGACCTCAGAGCAGAAGCTTTAATTGAAGCTATAGGTCATTGTGTATAGAGAAAAGTAATACAAGTTAGCACTGTGTAATGTCACCTACGTTTGAAGGATTCCTTCCTGGTGACCGCATTTAACCCCAGACTATGTGACATGATATGTCCACATGAGGTTATTCTTCATGGAACCACATCACACATGAGTGAAGAGTCTCTTGAGTGACTTTTATCCTTGATATTATACAATTTTTACCTAAATGTACATTTGTCGTACATTGAGGAGACTTTAACTGTAAGTTTACCTTGAGACACATGCTGTTTGTCATTACTGTTTACATGTGCTGACTTATTAAACAGAACAGTTGTGCCATGCACATACTCATGTATGGGAATGTGTTTGTCAGTTGTCTCATAGTTATTTCTGTTTTTCCCTTCAATTTTTCCACACTGGTGTCCAGTGATGCTAAGTTATTTTTTGTATTGAAAAGTGAAGAAATGAATGACTCCATGCAGTTATGTAACAAACCATTCAGGTGGGAAAGTGTTAAACTGTCTTTTTTTTTTTTTAACTTAATTTTCATTGTGGTAGTTTTTCTAGTTTCAGATATTTGAAGAGTAAATTTTGAATAACAATGAATAAATTATATGTTTATTTCATTTTTAAATAAATTATACAAATATATGAATTCACTTTTAATTTGCCACAACAAAGACCAGCTACAAAAGTAACAACTCAGGTTTCCAAAAACTGTTAGGTATAAATTGCATCTCAAATGTCCAATACAATGTTTGTTTAATTTGTTCTGTAGTTTAAAAGGATTGCACCATGAATATAAAGCATATTATGCATAATACCTTTAAATCAACAATACAGCACCAGTGACTGCTCCTGACACCAGCAATCACAGAATTGCTTACCCAGAATATGAATGATTGCAGCAATAAACAAAACACTGGATAATGGCAATAGCAGGTTTTATCAGTTTACTAATAACAGGTTTCACAAAGTACAAATAAAATATATTTTTTTAAAGAATTCCTATATTAAAAAGAATGGTTATAACATTTGACATTGTAATTACTGCAGAACTGGAACATCCTTTTTACTTGATGAACATGGAGGAAGTTGATTTGGGCCACTGGAGATGACCTTTCACCACTAACACCCTTCTGCAAATATGAACAACTTGAGCCTTCCTCTGCATGACCTGGATTTTTCATCTTACTGTGAAGTCCAATGGGAATTAAGAGCCCATACAAAACTCAACAGAATCTGTTGACCCATTTATTTATGGGTAAGTGATAACATTATTGTTCAGGTTGGAATAGGTCATAAAAACAGCTGATTCTGATTTTGATATCAACATCACAATTATGTTATTTAATGCACAGCGTAAAGCCCCTGAATTTTTCTCATCAGCAGATTTGCTCTGGCTTTGCAGAAACATCATTTGAGAAATTGGATTGAATGAGGCTATAAATATAATGTAATCTCAGCTCCCCAAGCTGGCATATTGTGACACTGATATTGACATTATGCTGAGCTGATTTCATTTAATCCAAAGCAAGTTGCTCTTGATATCCACCCCAGCCTCATTCTGATGCACAAGAACACTCCCAGCAGTGAGGACTGCAAATGTGAGACAAGCCAGTGTTGCCCACAAGTATCCTTGGTTTGACTTTGAATTCGAATTAAATGTCTGAAGCAGGCTGATGCAGGGTTTGAAATTTTAACTCTGTAGAATGAGACATAAACATGGTAAATGTTGTTTTTCTTGTGCATAGCTTCACCACGCTGGCTGTTGTTATGCCCAGGGGTAGTAACCATGAAAACCCATACATTGTGCGATTTGCCAATTCAGTAACTCTGTGATGGGGAAACATTTGGCGCCAAGCATGTGATTGGTGTTAAGCAGCATGGCAGGCAGAGGGAAGGATGCACCCGACCTGGAGGCTCCTGTCTCTAGGAAGGAATGCCGCTGTAGTTCTCTCATTGGTAGAGCCCCAAAGATCCTGGGGGGGTCGTGGTGAGTGCAGCGGGGGGTTCCAGTGTTGGGGGATGGGGAAAGGATGGTTGGGGAAAGCATGAAGGAAAGATGAAAAACAAGACCGCATGGTTCCTCCAACCTTGTTACAGCTAATAACCCGTCCGCCAGGATTGCCACTGCTACTTTGTATAATTTCAAGTTCTGTCAGTGAGGTCTCGATAGAGTAGGTTTTATTATTACACTGCTGCAAAGTATGTGACAACCTAGTTTCAGCTCAAAACATGCCTTTTATCAATATACCCACTGTCAGAAAAATATTCATGGATACATCTTCATTTCTCAATTTCATTGCCGAAAATACAAATGTGTGCGCACCACCTGCAGCTGTAAAGGCTGCTCTGAGTTTTGAAGTGTCAAATAAGGCAAGATTTAGGATATAGGGCGCATGATGAGAAAGTATTGCACATTGTCTAAATAGGTTGTGTAATGAAAGCTGCACATTACTAGCTGCAGCTCCGGTATACCAGGTCAGTCACAGAATTGACAGTACACTGTAGGTCATTTGGCATTAGCCTAGAAATTAGACCAATCAGCAATCTCATATTTATATTCTTACTCAGATGAGTCTGGTCTCCTCCTGTTCAAACACATTTCTATCTGTAATGAAACTGGTCAGGCCAACCACAAATATTCATAAAAAAATAGCCACTTTGCTCCATGTCATCCCCCACTCTCCCTCTGCCCCCCTTATTTGTGATATCACAAATAAATGAATAAAAATCCCCCAAAATATATACAATACAAATATATAAACATATATATATATAATATAACATAAAAAAAACGTGAGGAGCAGGGCTGAAGCATTTTATTTAACATACAAAATGTCTGCCACTGACATGGAGAGGGCTCCAAAGATTTTTCATCTGAAAGAAGAACACGCATGACAGAACATGACTATAAATCTGCTTAAATTTTTCTAAAACTCTGCACTAAATTGCTTGTTTTGTTGATTTTTTAAAGGTCTATTCAACTTTTACATTTGTAAAGATCATAACAATGCTGAATTAATCAACTAACCCCAAATCTGTTTAGTTTGGTTAGTTTTACATTTTGATGCTGAACTAACTAAAGCAGAGGAATTTCAATCACTAAGTTGAACCTAGAAGTATTTTTTATCGGGTAAAATGTACCCAACATTATTGATGGTGTTACTAATTGTACATTAGTGTTCTAGGGTTAAGGGTAGCAACATGGTGTTTTACAGACAATAGCATAGCACTTGGGAGTTTCACGCTAATCCTCGCAAATCCACCTGAGTTGTGCAGCTACCCACACGGCGAGTAGCAGTTGAATAAGATGCTTAAAATGGGAATTGAGCTAGTTATATTTGTTGGACTGTTTAGTGGACATTATACTGGGAATTGTCGCTGAACCGATGGCACATTATTGTCCTAAATGGAAATTTTTTCTTGGGCTCTTCAATCACACACTAGGGAGGAAGGAAGGACACACGGAGTGTGATGGAAGCTGCTAAGGACCTGAGTAAGAAGGTTACCCCAGTTGTATAAATGCCTTCCCCCTTTATTAATTCCATCATTGAGTTACCATGATGCACCCTGAGACAGATCCCTACTTTGGCCATTAGTTGGTAGCAAACCTGATTAATAAGCATTGAGCAGCTCAGTAGCATTAAGCTGCAAATTAGCTAAATAGCTGAAAATTGGATCGAGAAGACAAATCCTTCATTGGCAAAGATTGTTTGCAAACAGGAATTTGACCTACATTTCCATTTAAGCTTAACTAATAAGCTGTGTTCATTCTATAGTCACATGTTCAGGGTATCAAACCTGCAACCTCTCTGCCTTGTCTATCTTGTGGAACACCAGAGATGAGTTAGTGGCCCTGCTTAAAGGGATAGTTCATCCAAAAATGAAAATTCACTCATGGGGATCGAACAGTTAATTTGCTTTATGGGGAATGGTATGATTTGTACTGATGCTGGTTTGCATGTTTTTTTTTCAGTTTTCACCCAGTATAATGAGTGGTAAATACGAATAAAGTTCATGAAGGAGAACTACTTCCACATTAATTGGAAGAGTTAGCTATCTGCATAGCTGTGTAGGGGAAGCAATGGGGGCAGAATAGTGAAAGAGACATTACCCAAGAGAAAAACGTCTCTTTGCTTGAAAGATGTTAACACATTCTCAGTAAGATATGGAACACAAATTACAAACAGGTGACCTGGGTAGACAAAATCTTTCCCTGAGGCTACTGCATGACCTGTCACTAGAGGTCATTGTAAATTAAAGCTTTATTATTTTGTTCATTTGCACGCTGTTCCCTGTGGAGCGTTAAGATATATCAGATATAAAAACAGTCAGCTCCTATAATGTGGGTCCTATGGAGCTGGTGATACACCTGCCCAGCCTTGTCTGTAAAACATCAGCATCCCCTTAAATTCCCTTGGGGATCCGAGACCCGACGCCAGTGTTAAGTGTGTGGTTGCAAACCATCCAGCTAATGTTATCAATTTGCCTGGAAAGAATCGAGTTAGTGTCCCAGTGGAAGGCTGCCTTTCATCGAGGCAGCACAAAGCAGGCCCGATAAAGGGCCTCTTCAACCCTGCTGCTGTGACGGACCTGTTTGTGCAATTACAAATCAATCAATCACCCCAAGCATACTGAAGATGTGATGAAGAAAATGTCTATTTTTAATGTCACTAGGATTAACATTGGTTCACTACATCACCAAAGGTTATTTAGACAAAAGAATGCTTCAACGTATTTGTAGCATATGGGATTTTTTTGTAAATGGCATGTCAGGAGCATGATTACAGACGGCATTAGATAGAATAGACAGTTGAGAGCTTTGAGCTTCCTAACCCCAAACTTACCCTATAACCCCCTAACCACGATAAGGGTATAAAAAGAGTCATCTTGTCATGCTGTGATGCTCCTCAATGATGTTGTAACATAGTTTTGAGCTATTAATAAAGGACCCCTCTGTAGGGTCAGAGTTGATTCACATGGCCAGTGCATAAAGTTGTCTTTTGTCTTACCCTACAGCCCTAACCCTGTGACCAGAGAAGTTACATGACATGAGCGATCACTCTTAATGTGAACAGGAGTTGACAGCAGCGTGTGTTTTTGTATTCCCTCACCAGCAGCTATTTGCAGATACAGGACACACTCTCCTTGTGCTTAAGATGCTGACCAACATTTTTCAGTCTGTCAAGGGGCAACATGTCTATGTCACCAGGCCCAGTGTGTTGCGGGATGACACAGCAGGGTCAACACTGTCTTATACAAACAGCCACCGCACATCTGTCAGGAGATGACAGGACGAGGCAGAGACTTTCACCTTGTCTACAGGGGCAAAGTCAGCTCCATCACTCTAAGAGGTCAAAGTCTGGAGGATTTGTGAAATATTTAGTGAAAACTTCAACCAATAACATTCTTCGGACCGAAGGACCTTATTGGCCGACAGACTTGTCTGTTTGCTGCATGGCCATGCAGGTTTTCCGTCTGCTTCTTGTGGCGCATTCGGGCCCGCGTCATCAAGGCATGTGAATGTAAATGTATATAACTTACCGAATCCATTGCTTTGGTAAACAAAAACTCACGTGCGTGCGCGGAGGCAGTAGCTTGTAAGTCTGCTTGTAAATAAAGTTTTGTAGTGAGTGGGGGACTTACATAATTCAACCTCCGCGCTCAGTATGTGTTCGCACCATTGTTTACGTAATGCGTTCGGCGTCAGGCTCCTGCGTGGGTCATGACGTCCGGGACCCCGGGGCATGCTGGGGTATTTAACGCCATCTTGTTTGTTTTGATTGTTATGCTAACTGATGCTAAATAAACGGAGCACCACTCGTGTTCCAGACTGGATGGAAGTTGTGATGTGATTTATCCCAATTTCCACACTGGTGACCCTGACTTTCGTTTGATTGACGTTTTTCACAAACGGGACCTGACCATGGCTGTGCACGCTGTGGCCCTCAAACTCCCCGAATTCTGGGAAGCATCAGCTTCAGCATGGTTTGCCCAGACGGAGGCGCAGTTTGCCCTGCGGGACATAACAGCTGACACAACACGTTTCTACTACGTTGTGTCAGCTCTTGGAAGTTCAACAGCATCCCGGGTGGTGAGTCTGCTGAAACACCCTCCAGCTACGGACAAGTATGAGGCACTCAAAGCTCACCTGTTAAAGACTTTTGAACTGTCAGACGCTGAGAGAGCCAGCAGGCTTTTCTCCCTCCAGGGACTGGGTGATAGCAAACCATCTGAGCTCATGGACCATATGCTGGATCTCCTGGGGGAGCACAGCCCCCATTTTCTTTTCACCCAGCTTTTCCTGCGTCAGCTGCCTTCCCAAGTCAGGGCTGCGTTGGCCAACACCACAATCACCGACTGTAGACAACTGGCTGAAGAGGCTGATAAATTTTTTGTGGCGAGTCAAGAGCGCTATGTAATGGCCGCGTTTCTGGCACCGCACGGCGATCCAGTGACCATGGAGGATTCCACACTCATCGCAGCAACCTCTTCTCGTCGGCAGCAGTCTTCAGGTCGGCAGCTACCTTCAGGCCCCCAGCAGCCTTCAGGTCGGCAGCAACCTTCAGGCCCCCAACAGTCTTCTTCAGGCTTGTGCTTCTACCACGAGAAGTTTGGACCGAAGGCTTATAGATGTCGGCCGCCCTGCAGGTTCGGCGGGTCGGGAAACGCCAGGGCCGGCGCTCAGCAGTGGCCATGAGTGTCGGCCACGTCGGCAGGCTGCTGTTTATCTGGGACAACATCTCCGGACGACGTTTCCTGTGCGACACGGGAGCACAGAGGAGCGTCCTGCCTGCATCCCGTTTGGATATGGTGACCGACAGCCACGGGCCCCCGATGGAAGCGGCTAATGGGACCCCCATCCGCACGTATGGACTGAGGTACGTTGAGTTGTGTTTCGGGGGGCATCGGTTTGGCTGGGATTTTGTCACGGCAAAGGTCGCCGTTCCCCTCCTTGGCGCTGATTTTTTGTGTGCCCATGGACTGTTGGTGGATGTAAAGAACCGCCGTTTGATCGACGCCGTCACGTTCTGTTCTTATACGTGCACACTCGGCGGGGCTGGCTCCATGGGACTGTCTAGCATGCTGTCCACACCGGATGACTTCCACCGGTTACTGGCTAGCTTTCCATCACTCACTCAGCCCACTTTCTCCGCGTCTGCCGTGAAGCATGGTGTGGAGCACCACATCGCCACTACTGGTCCACCCGTCTACGCCCGTGCTCGCCGCCTCGACCCGACCAAGCTTGCCGTGGCTAAGGCCGAGTTTTCCAACATGGAACGCCTGGGAATAGTCCGCCGATCCGACAGCCCGTGGGCGTCACCTCTTCACATCGTCCCCAAGCCTGGTGGTGGCTGGCGCCCATGTGGCGACTACAGGCGGCTTAATGAGGCAACAACACCTGACCGATACCCAGTCCCGCACATACAGGATTTTTCAGCACACCTGGCCGGGATGGTGACCGGACGAGGTCTACGAGGTAGACCTCGTCCGGGGCTATCATCAGGTGCCTATGCACTCACTGGACATTCCAAAAACAGCGGTGATTACGCCGTTCGGGCTTTTTGAGTTCCTAAGGATGCCGTTCGGACTTAAAAACGCAGCCCAAGCTTTTCAACGCCTCATGGATTCTGTTTTACGTGACCTGCCTTTTCTTTTTGTGTATTTGGACGACATTCTGGTTGCAAGCACGTCCGAATCTCAGCACCGGTCGCACCTCCGAGTGCTTTTTGAGCGGCTCAACCAACATGGCCTGATTGTTAACCCTGCTAAGTGCCAGTTTGGTCGCTCCACCATTGATTTCCTGGGACACAGAGTCACTAAGGATGGCGCAGTCCCTCTCCCATCAAAGGTGGAGGCGGTCACACGTTTTCCACGCCCGCTCACCGTGAAAGCCCTGCAGGAATTCCTCGGCATGGTGAACTTTTATCATCGGTTCATCCCTCGAGCCGCTCAGCTCATGCAGCCCCTGCACGAAGCCTTGAAAGGCAAGCCCATGCACGCTGTGGACTGGACTGAGGGCAGGGATAAGGCTTTTGCTGACACTAAGGCAGCCCTTGCGCATGCCGCAATGCTGGCACATCCTTCTGCCACAGCCTCCATCGCCATCACCTCAGACGCCTCGGATTACGCTGTCGGGGCTGTCTACGAGCAGTGGGTTGGCGGGGCCTGGCAGCCGCTTGCTTTCTTCAGTCGACAACTGCGCACCAACGAGCGGAAATACAGCACGTTTGATCGGGAGCTGTTGGGTCTCTACCTCGCCATCAGACACTTCCGTTTCCTGCTGGAAGGTCGACACTTCACCGCTTTCGTCGACCACAAACCGCTGGTTTTCGCCATGGCCAAGGTGGCTGAGCCGTGGTCCGCCCGCCAGCAACGTCATCTGTCCTACATCTCCGAGTTCACCACGGATTTACAGCACGTGGCCGGTAAGGACAACCAGGTGGCGGACTGCCTGTCACGGGCTGTGGCAGGAGCTGTCCATCTTGGCCTGGATTACGGCCGCATGGCAGCGGACCAGACCACAGATCCAGACTTACACACCCTGAGGACCTCGACTACAGGTTTGAGGATAGAGGACGTCGTGTTTGGGGAGGCTGACACCACGCTCCTGTGTGACGTCTCCACAGGCAGGCCTCGGCCGATCGTGCCCACGGGATGGAGACGCCGCGTTTTTGATGCCATCCATGGCCTCTCCCATCCTGGGTCAAAAGCGTCGCAGAGACTGGTGGCGGCGAAGTTTGTTTGGCACGGCCTCAAAAAGGACGTTAGAGACTGGGCTGCCACTTGTCTGGAGTGCCAACGGGCCAAAGTGCACCGACACACTAAAGCCCCGTTAGCGTTGTTCCCGGTGCCAGAGAGGCGGTTTGATCATGTCAACGTGGATCTGGTTGGCCCTCTACCCTCCTCTCATGGTTTCACCTACCTGTTCACCATGGTTGACAGGACCACCCGTTGGCCTGAGGCTGTGCCACTGACATCGCTGACATCCGTGGAGATGACACGGGCATTTATCGGCACCTGGGTTGCCCGCTTTGGCACCCCTTCGGACATATCCTCTGACCGGGGTGCGCAGTTCACGTCTGAGCTGTGGAACACGGTGGCCCAGAGCCTCGGAGTGAAACTCCACCGCACGACTGCATATCACCCGCAGGCTAACGGTCTCTGTGAGCGGTTCCATAGGTCGATGAAGGCTGCACTTCGGGCTGGCCTCAAAGACTGCAACTGGGTCGACAAGCTCCCGTGGGTGATGCTGGGCATCAGAACTGCACCAAAGGAAGACCTGCAATCCTCATCCGCGGAGCTTGTCTATGGCCAGCCTCTGCGGGTCCCAGGGGATTTTGTTCCTACCTCCAACGTCCCTTGGTCTGCGGCTCCCCAGCGGGCCACGCTAGTGGACAACGCAAGGCTTTTCGCACCTGTCCCTACTTCCCGGCACGGCCTCCCTCAGTCGCACATCCCCGCTGGGCTTCAGAAGGCGGAGTACGTTTTTGTTCGCCACGACGCTCACAGGGGACCACTACGGCCGCCCTACAAGGGCCCATTTCGCGTGTTGGAAAAGGGGGACAAACATTTTGTGGTGGACATGGGAGGCAAACCGGAGCGACTCTCCATTGACCGCCTCAAACCAGCTCATCTGGACGTGGCTAAGCCTGTTGAAGTAGCCCAGCCCCCACGACGCGGGCGGCCTCCAGTTATGCATCCACCCCCTGTTCCCCTTCTTATCAAACCTCCCACACTCCATGCCCCACACTCCTGTCGAGGCGGGATACCTGCCACAGTAGTGTCTCCTCCACCCCCTCCAAAACGCAGTCGTTTTGGCCGGTTAATACAACCACCTGTTTGGTGATATTTTTTGTCTGCTATGGTGAATTCTGGGGGGACGTGTGTAGTGAGTGGGGGACTTACATAATTCAACCTCCGCGCTCAGTATGTGTTCGCACCATTGTTTACGTAATGCGTTCGGCGTCAGGCTCCTGCGTGGGTCATGACGTCGACCCCAGTGCATGCTGGGTGGCGTGATGACGTCAGGGGCCCGGCGCGACGGGAACGTAATGACGTCCGGGACCCCGGGGCATGCTGGGGTATTTAACGCCATCTTGTTTGTTTTGATTGTTATGCTAACTGATGCTAAATAAACGGAGCACCACTCGTGTTCCAGACTGGATGGAAGTTGTGATGTGATTTATCCCAATTTCCACAGTTTCTTCAAAAAAACACCGCGGATGGGAACGAGGGGGTGGGGCATTGGAGGAAGGCGGGATGATTTGAATGTGCTGTAATTCTCAAATGCAACAAAGGTAAGAGTCTCTTTAAGGAAACTCAATATTGTATTCATACTTCATAGTCTCACAGCCTCACACAACACTTTGTTGGTAACAACAGCAAACAGAACCGATGTCAGTGAGGAGTTTATTGCTCCTGCCATGGGCTGTTATATTTTCACCTGTGTCTGTTTGTTTGTTTGCTCATTTATTTGTCAGCCTCTGCTCTGACCTGCACTGCAGACTTGGTGGAGTGACATGTGCAAGGGAAGGGCTTATGAAAGTGTATGGTGTTGACATTGGCCTTGGTGGAGGTCTGCTGAGTGACATTATAGTTCACCTAAAATTCATCTAAAGGGCTTTAGCTGTTTTATCTTATTTGCAATATAGTGATGCATTTAATGATAAATATGTATGAAATTATTCCATTTATTAATTAATCGATGCAATTAGTTTCAGCATTTCTCAATCTTCAAAAGCTTTGGGAAAAAAAACAATGCTACATTCTCACCAAACACAAGGCATATCTTTTGCACAATGAGATCACATACAAAGATAATGAAATTATGTAAACTTTGTGTCACTTGCTCCGGACAATAAATGTGAAATTTGTGCCTCTCGCTCAAGATGAAATATTTTCACTTGAGCAAAAACTTACAGTGATGCAATGGTGGTGAAAGACAATCAGTGTTGAGAATGAATGAAATGACCAAATTTGCTTCGCATCAGGTGTGAACGCAGCATAATACAAATGTTATTTATAACACACAGAAAAATGACATTTCAGAACTGTATTATGTATATGATACCTAAAAATGTAAGGTTTGTAATCTTTGTTAGCAAATGGTAAATGTAAGATTAAATTGAGTCACTCCTAAAAAAAAATCCACATTAGTGTGTCATGAGTCCAGAGGGAAATCCTCTCCTGGGTGAGTAATGGCAGGAAAACAGGTTTACAAATAGTTAGGCCCAGCTATTACACAAAGGCTTTGTGTTTGTTTTGCAATCCCCCAGAGGTTGCTCTTGTTTTGTGGATGGTAACACACTTAAATCCTCTTTCTGGGGTGCACCAGGAGGCTGCCTGAAGTGGGACTTTTTTAGGGCTCAATGGAGGGTTCCCCCCGACTTTGTTTCCCCCAATCTGGTTACCAGCTTTGAGCCAATGAAGCAGACAACAATGGAGAGCAGGGATGAGGCTAAATGCTGGTTGCAGTCATGGCCACTGCCTGGCTGAACTCATTTCAGGGATGATTTGCCTTGAGTGATATAAGCTGCTTGGATTACTGTTGAGTCTCTTTGTTCCTGTTTGGGGAAGGGGTCAAAACAAGCCCCTGAGAGCACAGCAGCTCTACATAACATGCACTGACAGATTTAAATTTTAGTATCTGTGCCCGACATGCTATTGCATGGCTCTGCTTGACTTCAGACGACTCCTCCTCTGAATTTAAGCAGAGCCATGAGACAGATCTGCTTGCTTAAACTCCAACAGGGCAGTGTCTGTAGTAAATGCTCTCAGCAGACAAATGAGATGAGCAGTTTCCCGGATGCTTGCTGTGTGCGTGTTGTGCCTGTTAATTTTTCTTCTCTGACATGAACAAATTAGCCTTTTCATTGCAAACATGTCACTTCACATTCCACTATAAACCTAATCTCTGATCCTTTTTTCCATTGAGACTTGACAAGAGAGAGTTCCTGTTTTCCACAACTTCTAAAACCGATAATTAATTTCTCAATAATGGAAGCTAACAATAGCAAACATTTAATTACATTACTGTTTTGTTCTGTGTTCTCCCTCATTGCCACATTGTTCCTCCATCCGGCTCCCCGCGATAACATTTGCATATTTAAATTGGATGTGCTTCACTTGGCCCATCGGTACCCCCCCCCCCAAACAAAACCACCACAGCACATTTCTCAACCCCCCCTTAGAAAAAGGGCAGAACATGGCAAAACAACGTGCAGTACTAAACAGAATAATAACCTAATGCCTTCTTTTTTCCACCAGTGTACAGCAATTCATTATTATGTTACATTTTTCCTCTTTAATGTAAATTAAATTGCAACACTAAAAGTCAAGTGGCTACTAGAGGCTATAATGTTCATTACAGCTCTGATAGGTTTTGAATTTAACAAACAATAGGCCAGATACATTCAGGTATAAGGCCATTATTTGAACTACACCTACGCCCAATAAAACATGTATGGTCCAACCAAAAAATTGGCATATGATGTTATTTTACTAATACTTTAGCTAAAATGTAATCCTGAGGGTTGTAAAAGCTGAGAGTTATGAAGTCAACAAAAGCAAAAAAAGGGATTTACCTGCTTTATCTGCTTTTCATATTCTTGCTGTGTTCTCCTTCATCAAACCTTCTATCACGATATGGTTGTCCATCACTGAAGGTTTGATTGCTGCATTATGTCTTTGTTGCACCCTCTACTTCTGCAATGGCACACTGGCACCTGACTCAAGATTCTGGACAAACGAACTCCTTATATCACTGCAGTACTAGTGTTGATCACAAGACACCGTGCTCAAACTAAACCAAGTTCAAGAGACGATACATTGTCATATAACAGATCTGAAAGTTTATAACCTAAAGGGGTGTACCAGCAAAACTGGCTCACTTTAAATATAGAGAAACTATATATCAAATACATAGAGCCTACACCGTATATATAGAAAATAACATACAATTAATCAAGTGATTCTTAATAGAATCACTTACTTTCTACTGCACAACTGACATATAAAAACAATTCAAAACAATACAACATGTAAATATTGTAAACTTAAGTAAAGGAAAACTAATATTCAAAGATATTAAAAAAAATGTACTCAGGATCTGTGAAAACAAATCTTACAAAACACGCAACCTCTATAATTTATTTTAGCCATTAAATTAGAATAGACATGCATCCATCCATCTGGTATCTATAGCGTTTATCCTTTGAAGGTTGTTGGGAGCTTGTGCCAATCCCTGCTGACATTAGGCTAGAGGAAGGTTACACCTTGCACAGGTTGCCAGTCTATCACAGAGCTATAGACAGCTTACTTAAAAGCCTTCACAGCACTATGTGGTAAGTGTCCGTTAAAAAGTTGCCACTACCAAAACAAAAAGATACCTATGACAAATCTAGCTCAATTTCTTATTCATAAAGATTGTCCATTAAACCATCTTCAAAAAGAATTCCCTGCACAGTGTTCTAAGCTATGCACTATAGCCCATACACTTCACACCGCATGAACACGGATGGTGGAGCATGCAGTAAAAGAGCACTGCACAAGCTGTGTCAGGAGGGTGTTTGATCATCTAAGCCAGACTAATGTACTTCGTTAGTTTCAGCCTCGTGTTTTAAGTTCGGAGGGGTACTTCAAAGAGTGTCAGTCCAAGGAGAATGCAGCATGCAGCATGCACTCACTACATGATCAAGACCAGTGAACTCTGAGGTTCGCTCCATGATGCTGCACATAGACTACAGTTACCTGGTCCTCTCTGTCTAATGAAGAAGTCTGCTTATCAAAATCTCACATATCAATCAGAGGTAGTTCCAGCTTCGAGTCTGACCTAGCACACCAGCTGTGTGTCATTTCATGGGCTTCATCCTTTGGAGGCTGCATTTGAAGACTGATTGTGCGCGACTTAACTGTCCCATTGCAAAGTCTCATTCAAATGAGCCGACAAATGTGTCCTTCCTGCCCCAAGAACTGAAGTTGAGTATTATGCCTCAACTTAACTGAGCAGCTAACCGTACACATGTTAAAAAACAAGGGACATTCATGTCTGCACTGTCGCTAGGAAACAGCAATAAGTGCTGGTGACGCTTATCACGAAAAACCTCTAAAGATCAGATCGTCTCATTGCAGTTTGGCCTTTGTTGTCTACATTGCCTACAGTCTTAATGGACTGGGAAGACCAGGTCCTCTGAAGGATGCAGTGTTGCCAACTCCTCAGCAAGGCAAAGTAGATATTGGCTTTCCTAAATATCGCTAGAAGTCGCTAAATGACGTAATCGCCTAATTTGCATAATTGTAATGGTCGCTGTGGGACATACAAAAAGTGAGAAGAAAACACCCTTAATATGTTTAGAAGTATAAATGAGCATTCACTTGAAAAACAAAATTATGTTTTTTTTTAGATAATTATCTTATCCGAGATAAGTTCTCAATAAAATAAAAAACAGAACTTTTTTTTTCTCAAGTGAATGCAATACGCTATGTGGACTCTGCATCGATGAGACTGAACTCAATGACTCATGTTTTCCAGTGACAGTAAAGATACATTGACACTGACATCTCGCTCTGTAAGCCAGGGCAGGATCAGCGGTTGCTTTGCGCATGCGCAATTCATTTGCAGTCTGCTCTCCTCTCTGCTCTGACTGCAGCTACTGGGAGACTGACCGCCTGTGAGTGCTCTGGGATGGCGGAGGGGCTCTTGGCAGCACCCACTGCTCGTTGAGGACAGTAACTGCAGAACGATACGTGCTTTCACGTCAGTCTCCAAAACACAAGAAAGTCTCCAACAACACCAGAAAAAGTCGCTAGATTTGTCGCTAGTAGCTTTTGACAAAAAAAGTCGCCATGAGGGTTTGGAAAGTCGCCAGATATAGTGACAAAGTCGACAAGTTGGCAACACTGGAAGGATGTAGTCCTTGAATTGAGATACAGCTACTATCACAGCAATTACCACACAAAGGGTTATAAAATGTTGCTAGCATGATAATGTGATAACTACAGAAAGTTAGCAATGCATGCTATCACAGTAAGAATTGCAACTTTGACACACTGTACTGAATTTGTATTACTGCACAGTACTAAAAATACACATACATATTAATACCAACTGGAGACCTAAAAAACTACATTTTCAATTACATTTGAGTTAGTAAGAACTGCACTACTGAAGGTGTTGTCTGTTTGTGGTCGTATCTGACTCCTTGTGATTTTAAGACTTGAAATGCTTCCCATAGTCCCTGCTAATTACGCAGGTTCTGTCCACTGTCCATCCTCTCAAATTCAGGGTGAGGTCATCATATATACCTATAAAGATGTTCTTTTCCAGCTAGGTTTGTCCAACCCTACCCATCTGGAAAAGATGTAGATAAATCTTATACGATTTGTATGTCTTCTGTCTGAAACTTGTATGTAAAGCATACAACAGTGAAACCAGATATAAGATCCTCAGTAAATTTGAACAAAATGAAACTTGTATGATTTGGGTATTTATAAGAACAATATATGACAGTAATGTTGCATACAATATCCTTAGTAGGAAAATGTAATATCAAACTTATATAAGTTGGACAATCATCAGTGAAACTAAACTGTTGCAAACATTATAGAAAATACTTACAAAATTTACTTGTGGTGCCACAAATGTGAGACATTCAAACGAACAACATGATTTAACAATGAAATTACAGGGAAATCACGAGTTGACTAAAAGCAGGTTTTCATGCAAAACATTGTTTAACATTTAAGGAGCATTTATATACAATCATATTCATTCCATTCTTGTTGTAGAAATATTTTTAATTTTGCACAAGATCAGCAGATTACATTAGAATAAGAATTAGAATTTAATTTGTTACAATAGTAATTTGGACAAATATTTCCTTTTCTGCTCAGAAACACAACAGCAATTACTCCACCTTCACAGTTAACACTCAATCATTTACAGCAATACATATTCAGTAGCCGACATACGATCGAGTGGGACTGTGGACACTGTATGTACATACATAGTCTAACTATCAGAGTGGCATTTATGGCTTTGTGAAAGCCTGTGGGAAAGTGAACAGTTGACATGTAGCTCAGTTGAGTTCTGATTATAGAACCTCTGGCCAACTTCTGCACTGTACAATTGCCATATTTTCCTATGGCATATACACATTGATCACCCATGTCAATAAAGTGTGAGACTGTATAAATACTTCCATCCTTCAAAAGCACAACAGAGTTGTTTCTTAGTTTTATTTTGCTGTAGGTATGACCATGAACAACCCCACCATTTACAGCTATTCTCTTGTAGTAACTCACCACAGAGTTTATGGGAACCTCTCTCACTGTGTGGAGAGCAGCTTGGTCACCAAGAGATATTAATCTCACATTTGGTGGACCAAGGGCAGTCACCTCAGTCAACTTTTTATACTTCTTGACATGCTGGTTTCCCTGTCTCATTTCATTGCAGAAATCTTTAACTTCTGCCGATGCATTTGTCAAGAATTGCTTTGCTAAACAGGGGAAGGCACGGGATAATGCCACTTGTTTGCATATTTGTTGTGGAACAGCTTGACTACTTTTTACTTGTTTCAGGAGGTACCCGTTGAAATCTTCAAACATGGAGGCTGAGTGAGCCCACAGAGGACCCCAGTGTACAACACTTTTGCTTAAATGCAGTAGTGAATGAACATTGAATGTCATGTGCTCTTTCCCATACAGTGACTGCACATCTCCAACAAAGTAAACTAATGCGTCATGTGCGTGATTTATCAGCTCAGCATTTAATTCAGACCCCAACAGAATGCTTATGCCCTCTATCAGTAATGCCCAATGAGAGTGATACCTCTGTGGAAGTATGCCTTTCAGAACTGGCAAGCTGTAGTACAAAAGCCAGTGCTGCCACTCATGGGCTTTCCAGAATTTGCGTTCTATTAGAGATCTTGGAACTCGAGCAACAATACTTGGAGGTTTAATAGACAACAGGTGTTTGTCGATGATGGCTGTTTGTGCACCAATATACCATGGCTGAGAACTGCTTTTAGAACTGCTTTTTTCCATCCATAAAGTCGCCATGTATCTACACACACCAAGCAACACACAGTGCATGTAGTCAGGGACCATCCCATTGATTAGATCAAACAATGGTAAATCTGCAAGAGCAGATGAGCTCTTTATGCCCAATATGGTCTTCCCTTCTCGTTCAGCTATTTGTCCTATTTTTACTGTGGTTTTATGATTTCTGTCACTTGGCTTTTCATCTGGACATGCATAAACCCTTGTGCCTCCTTTCCCTTTCCTTGTTTGCATCCCAGGGTGAAGGCAGACTCCACAGCCATACTCACCATTAAACTGCTTAAAATTATGTAGTAATGGCCTTGCAACTGCATCACACACACAGCACAATGTGTGCACTTTTTTGTGTCTCAATGACTGGTCACTAGGATGCTGCCACTCAAAACCAGCTTGAGAAAGATTGGCACACTCCTCAACAAATGGTTTAAAGAAGCAGGACATGTCTGGCTTCTTGGATACAAACCACAAACCACATAAAAGTATATGTTTATCCCTGCTCTCAGGTGGTATCTCATTAACACAGCATAATATTGGCCAAATACTAAATTTGGAGGACTGAAAAACTGGTACACCATCACAGTTGAATGTAAGGGACAGAAAATCCTCTTTACTGTTATTTTTCAAAGTCTGATATAAGGTGCCATCACATATGTCATTTATTACATGCTTTGTACCGGCATCAGCACAAAAACATAGATCATGCATACCCTGGTTCTCAAGAATGTCTTTCAGCTGATCCTTCAATGGTATGTGAATAAAGAAATGTCCTTCCTGTAAACTGGCTTTCACTGTCATGAATGAGGAACATGACACACATTTGAGTGTTTCTTCCAGAGATTTTGAAGAACCAATGTACTTAGTACTCTACAGTAATGGTGTCGTTCATACTGATGTGTAATACCAGCTAATGGTTTCTCCAGAAAATACTTGCTTGTTGGAACTGCACTAGTCCGAGCAGAATGCAATTTGAGCAGTTTCAGCAGGTCTTCCATTAATACACCTGTTGTGTTGTGTCTCAATGCAAAGGAGAGAATCGAGATGATGCTTTGCTCTTCTGTTAGTCCATGGAAGGAGTGGACATCATCAACTTCTTGAGGGACATTGTCCTAAATGATAGAAAGAGAAGCACTGCATTGAAACTGATCAGGTTTCCCTTGTTTTGCTCATAACCTTGTTTTGGCAGACTGCACTTAGTATGGAAGATAAACAGAAGCTACAACACATGAGAAAGAGAAATATAAGCGGATGGATAGAAAGTGTAAACGTTAATAAACTGCAGTGTATATGTTACAGTTTGTCCAATGACAAATTAATCTAATGTGTAATCAACCTCATATGTAAATGTTTAAGTTTTGTCTCAACTGCACCATTGTGAAAGATTCTGCTCTTTGTTCTTGTCTTTGGCTGCCACCTTCATTGTTTTCCTGAAAAGGAAAGAAATTAACAACTCATTAAAGAGAAAGAGAGGGATAGAGGTGGAGCAGATTATATGACACTGCAGTTTTGTCTCACTTGTGGCATTGTGAGAGGTTCTGCTCTCTCCTCTTCTCTCTGGCTATCATCTTCATCACTTTCCTAAGAATGATACAAAGAAACAACATAGATAATTGTAATTTGACTGTAAGAGTAAGCAACAGAGGTAGAGTTGTCTAATATTGTAGTTTTGTCTCACCTGTGGCACTGTGAGAGGTTCTTCTCTCAGCTCATCTCTTTGGGTGGTATCTTCACTTTCCTGATAGGAACATCATTTATTGAATAGATAAAAGAATTAGAGATTTGATCTAACAGTGACCTAATTCATGGAATGGATATTGGACTGACGTCACAGAGCCACTATGGGCGGCTGGAGAGAAGCCGAGCTCACTTGAAGACATCTGTGAACTCTACATCTCTCTCTTCTACACTGTGATGTATCAGTGTAGAAGAGACTTGGTGTGCACAGAACAACATAAGAATGAAGGGATGACGTCAACTTATAGCCTGGGCACCTATATTCAGATTTTAAAAGCCATGAGAAAAAGGTTACATAAATAAATATATAAATATGGGAGAGAGAGAGGGGAGGTTGTATAATCCTGTAATTTATTTCTCACCTACTGTGGTACTGTGAGAGGTCCTGCACGCTGCTCTTCTCTCTGGGTATTATCTTCATCACTTTCCTTAAAATGGTATATCAAGAACTAGTTTGAGACAGATTTCACACAGCTCCCCAGGAAACAATTACAATGCAGTTTTTCTCCCTTTCCATATTGTTGACTGGTTGTTTTTTAACCACAATAAGATAGTGCTGTGTTTATGAGTTAAAAACAGTTCATTTTTTTTCTTCTTGTCAACGTTTCAAATTTACTCAAGTAACATTTTGGATAACTTAAATATAACAGAAATATTATGAAGTGCATTTTAGGTTTTCAAATACTGGGATTTCCTTCTCACAACAAATGCACAGAATTCACCATTCATGTGGCAAACATCATGTAGGCTAAGTGTATGAAGTTTCATACTTTTCATACTTTTGTGCAAAAGTGACACTTCAGCTTACATTGGTACACATAACCTTGACTCGGGATTGAATGATTATAGTGCGGTGAGAAACAGTTCACCTTACATTGACTATTGTTAGGTGATAAACAGAGAGGACAAGAGATAAATTGCACTTACATGTTGTTGCGCGGTGTGCTCCCAGCTGTCACTCAAAGCTCTGTTGATTTTCCTAATGAAACAATGGACAGTAACTAGTAACGATAACTGTAACGTTAACGTCACTTATAAGCTGAAGAGAGCGTGCATATACCTTTTTTTCCATCTCGTCAAAGTCCGTGTAGGAGAAAAAAGAAAAAGAAAAAAATGATGGTTAGATAGTGTATTGGTCATATATTGCTTAGCTAAGCAATAATTACATTATGTTTCACTACAGAACACAAGGAGAGGAAGTTTGCAGTGGTGCAGTAGAGTAAAGGGGAGGATTGTGGGAAGCTCAGTGAAGTAAAAACTGATAATATACGGAGGTACGATGAATCCAAGATGGACCAACATGGGAATCCCATCTCCACCTACTCAGCCGTTATTGAATGGCGCCATGGGAAGAAACAGCGTGGAGGGTGGCCCACTACCGTGCGACTGTTATATTTGTGTGTGGTAAGTTAATGATGCTATGGTTCAAAGTGAAGATTGTCCTCTCTACATAACCTGAAAATAGGCGTCTAAAGTTAGACAGGGGACATTTTGTGCTTACAATATTATTGGTGGTATAAAGTCAAGACAAAATATGATCCCTATTTTAATAAGCCAACTCTTGATTTAAAATGATACATATTTTAATGGAACTCATATTATTTACAACAGTTTTGACACCATTTTATCATGTATAAGCGACTGCTCTACAAAATGCTTATCTGCACAACTTTCCTTGTTTCTAAGTGAATGCATGAACAACACTACAACACAGTAATCTCATGATGTTAACCATAGTTGTAGTACTCTGTAGCTGTGGTTCCTACTTTTAAGAACCCTTAAACTGACACAAATTAGACCACAAACACCTGTCTGATGTCTGATAAGATTTTTCTTATACATGTTTTAGTACACAAAGTTTATTAAACATTAACCAAAGTTTCATATGGATGGGAATATAATAAAATATTAATTAACATTTTTTGCAAACCCCATTGTGTGAACCACAGCTCTACACAACACAAACTATATTGTTATGCTGACAGTGTCATAACCTGGTGATACAAAAAGTGCTTTCGAGTATTAAGCAGTTTGCCATTAAATCTGTTTGTTTGCATTCTTCCTTTGTTCTCTAGTTACTCGTTATGAGGCAACCCGTAAACTTAATGCACTGTTGAAGGAAAATGAACCTGCAGAGCTGACCAAGAGGGTCCCAGTCCGCCCTCAAAAATATCATGATGATCCAGATGACTCAGATCCAGATGACACTCTTCTGACTCAGTCATTGCAAGTCAAGGTGACATCTATTTGCTATTTTGAGTTGACCATGTTTTTCAGTTCATGTAAATCAAATGTCTGATCTTTTTTCTCTCACTCTCACTCTCACTGTCACTCTCTCACTCTCTCTCTCTGTATACCCAGAAGTCAAAGGATCTCACAAGGACAGACCCTGCAGAGGAATTCCTTGCAATGTACAGTGATTCCCCGCCCTCAGTCATTCATCATAATAAAAGTCTGCCACAAAAGACAATGATTGAATTAAAGCGGGAGATCCAAGACCTGAAAGAAGAGAATGCCAATTTGAGGGAGTTGCTTGTCCAAGGTATCACGTCTTATCAGTTATTTAATAATTAGACAACCAAAACACTTTCAAAAATCACTTTAGCCTACTTTACATTCTACTAAAGAATGATGTTCCATTTTTGTTTGCGATCTGCTGTGGATAGATGTGCCTGAACTCCTAAAGACCATGAAGAATGTAATTGATTTGGCTGAACCTCCTAAGAGATCCAGTTCAGAGCTGACCACACCACGACTGCCCCCCCAAAGTTCTCCGCAGTCCAGGCCTGGTTCATCATCTGCAGATTCACTGCTGTCCCTCCCCAGATCTTCACCATCCAGCTCCACATCAGAGTCTGTCATTCCATCGTCCAAGGTAATTGATTTTTAAAGAATAAATAAATACAGTGCATACATTGGATCTACTGCCTCTCAGATGTACATGTATGAGTATGACAGATCTAATTTTTGTTTTAATGTCTTCAGTCTCTAGGGGTGAGCAAATTATATTTGAACCCTAAATACTCATCATGTCTCCTTGTTTAAATAGGTGGAGATCCATCAGAGGCAGTTGGCTACTCCACATAGATTTTTCAGAAAGCCATGCCTGCAAATTGGCCACTAGTGCAGCTATTTGGCTTTTGTGGCTACTGAAGATAGGCAATCATCTCCAGAAGTGTAGCATACGCATCTGAGAGTCACCAGTCATATATGAGGATTTCAGAATTTTTGTGATCCTGTGTCGCCAGCCAGCTGTTCTCTCAGTTCCAGATCTTCTGTGTCTCGCCCTCACCACAGTCCCGCTAACCCTCCTCACTCAAACCGCTGCGGCCACTAGGGAAAAGAAGGAAACACCCTGAGTCAGGGGCACACACAAACACAGGCTCACACACACGTTTCCTTGGTCACTTTCCTGAAAGTTACAGCGTGTAGAAACTAGTGACATCTAGTGGTGAAGTTGCATATTGCAGCTGAATACCCCTCATCTCACCCTCCCCTTTCAAAAATGCCAGAGAACCAGTGGTAACATTCAGTTTTCATAAAAACTCTAAGGGTTTTTATTAGTGCTGTCAGTTAAAAGCGTTATTAACGGGGTTAACGCAAACCCATTTTAACACCGTCAATTTTTTTGACGCGAGATTAACGCAGAGCTGCAGCTTCAGTATCTGTGATCGGATTCAGTCTGACCTGCCCTCGCTTTTTGTTTTAATTTTTTGCCAACTCAAATATATATTTTTAAGCTACTGTAGCGTCCCCGCTTCACAGGACACGGAACTTCTTCGTGGTTTAGTAGCTTTTATTATCTTCTACACGAACATGTGCACTTATCGCTCTTACTCCGTCACTCGCACACATCAGCAACCCTTCACTTTCTCATTGACCCCGATCCCCAAACAATCCCATCCTATTGGTCCAAACAGTCACATGTCCCACCCCGACCCCTTCACTGACCCTAAGAATATCAGAACGCTCCTTCAACACAGTGTTTTACTGAACATACCAAACATAAACATAAACCCAGTCCGTTACACTATTAGGCTGCAGCTATATGTTTTTATTTATTTAAAAATAGGGTACTTTTTATTTCATACATTTTCCACAAATATGGGGAGGACTCAAATAGCCCTACAAAGTTCTGTGTTTAATTTATTACAAAGTAGGCCGACACTTGCCTGTGTATTTAGTTTGTTTGTTATTTTGTTGCTTGTCTGTTTGAGTAGCTGGCTGAAAGCAAAGAAGTAGTAGGCTTACCTTTTATGGGTAACCTAACTGTTATGGTTCATTGTTTCTGAAATAAGAGGCCTGACTGCTATGTTCACAGCAAACTTGAAAAAAAGAAAATATTAAGCCATGGTTTAACTGCACTATAGGCTGAGTCCTTGTTTACCTGAAATGTGAATTTTATAATTTTACTTTGTAAAATAAAACATTTGCATTAAGCAAGCCAATCCACTTTTCCATGTTGATAAGAGCATTAAAATGAAAAACTAATTATGGAAAAAAAGTAAATGAAGGGACATTTTGAATAGATAAAAAAATTTGCGATTAATTGAGATTAATCGCGAGTTAACTATGACATTAATGCGATTAATCGCGATTAAATATTTTAATCGTTTGACAGCACTAGTTTTTATTGATAAAGATTTCACCTAAATTGTATACATTGGACCTTTAACTTATCTTTAAGCAGGCGGTGAACCAGGACTTTCAGCCTCTGCATCACGTGCGGCTCTTTAACGTAACTTCCTCGATCAACTGTCAGGTCTTGCTCTGTGTCCGTCTTTCTTGTGTCTCTCTTCGTGTTCTCCTTGTGGCTTAAAAGAATCAACAAGATTTTACAAGACAAAATCCTTGAGTCACCACACCATGCTGCATGAGCCCAGTAATTCAATTCAATACAGTTTTGCACCAAATGACAACAAACATTATCTCAAGGCACTATACTGTACATAGGAAGGTCGAGACCTTACAAACTTGTAGAAAAACTCAACAGTTTCCACAATGAGCAACATAGGTATTTTGCGACTGGAATTCTTGACCACCATCACACGTTACAACTGTACACCATTATGAAAATAGAGCCTGTCTCATTCCACAGATATTCCATTCTCTCGAAGCAATACTTAAGGTCAGATTATAGATAAATGGCCAACCAACAGTAAATTATAGTGTCTATGCTCATGGACTTTCATATCTAATTCAGATGCGCCACACAGAGAGGCACCAGCTCCAACTCTTTTGCGTATTACACCAGTGGCAAAACGTAGGAATACAACTGGATTTACGAATGCATACTCTTTGGGCTTACCTATCCAATAGGATGCAAACACCTACATGTAACATAGAGAGTGACAGCAATTCTAGCCTTTCATGGATGTGCTGTTAAAATGGGTGATGCAAGTACAGGAAGATATATGGAGAGGCTGTGGGAGACATCTTCAGAATGGGGGTGACAATTGCTCATGCTACTCTGTTAGTGTTTGTATATTGTTCAACCTTCTGGTCTCCTTGATGCATCAAGTCTACATTACAATCGTCTGCTTAAGACACAGGCTGCTGCCTGAATTCTCCTTTTACCAGCTTCCATAAAACTTCCATAACAGAGAGAAAAAAAAGAAGGAAACCTCTGGTAAAACTAGACTCAATGTGAGTGCCCATCTGCCTCCACTTGTGAGCAGAGGAAATGGGGGAGAGGGGAGAGGTGGGTGGAAAGAGGGTAGAGAGGAGACACAGACCTGGAATTGTAAGACTTTTTTAACCTGAGGAGCAAAATGTTTTCGACTCGAGTTCAAACAGGTGACATGAAACTCCTCCGAGAAGGGTCATGGGGAAAGGGCACCAGATGGAATGGGTGATGCACTGAGAAGATGTGCTGATGTCTTGACTAAAAAGGAATGGAGAAATCATGGACTAAAAATATTTCTTCCAAGTCCACACAGACACTATATCAGCATCTCATTCTTTTGGATTGTGACATTTGAGTAGAGTAGATATGATGAAGCTGTTGCAGACTACTTGTCACCTGCAAAGGGCACTTTTAAAATCAACCACATTGTGAGAGGAATCACGATTTGTAGGTCTGCTTCCGAGTCAACACGACTTGGGAATTTGGACCACATGGAGCGACGCCTGCGACCTAGTTCAGGAAGCAAACTCGAGCTGCGCTGCTCCAATCATGTGACACACATCAAGTGATATACATCATGTGACGTACCTCATGTGACATACCTCACTCTCCACCACCATCTATAATACACACCCACCTGATCTAGTGCTGCAATAAACTTTTGAACGTGAGTTGTCTGACTGAATTAGTAAAGTGACCTTTCATTTAGTTTTGGTCCTCTGATGGCTGTAGGTGATGAGTTTAACTGCGTGGATCAAAGTGGAGCTGGAAAAATTACATTCATGTGGCCAGTTTGCAAAATTTACATCAGACCACATTTACTTACCTACTTTATTAAAACATATGTATGATCCAGGTAAACATGAACAAAACATTGAAATAATTGGAATAGTGACAAAACAAATATACTTTTTTAACTACAACCACTGATAGGGTTTAATTCTGTGGGAGACATTGCATGTATACTATACTACAATATATATAAAAATGATAACAATAATGATAATAACAATATATTTTATCTCACTGGGTCTTTCTAAAAATCCCAGGACACATTTGTAAGTAAAACGAAAGGTTAAGCTTACATGAGTCATCGATCATTTTTAACGTGTCTTTTATTGCTGTTATATTTTATAGTCTTACATTATAATATTTTTTTTATTGTTTGTCATCATACAGTTTTGGTCTTGACTGGTTATTCTCCACTTTCACCAGCTCTCCTACTCCTTTCCGGTCTGTTTATTGTCTCAAATGCAACAGAGACTGTAATCCCATCCAGCAGATTCCCACTAATCAGGGTCAGATAAGCCCTGCTTCCACCTTGCTCTTACTCCAGCTCATTTTCTCCTTGCTCTGTCTTCTTCCTCCTTGAGATGACCCATGTGATCACTTGTCCGTGCTACAGGCTGTCCAATGAAATAACATTAATAACTGAAACGGAAGATTCTGTATGTCCATGCATCTTGTACTGAATGGCAGAGGAATTGTGTGTATGTCAGCATCATACAGCAGCACAGGGAATCATTAAATCTATAATAAGAGGATTTCAGACTGGTTGTCTAATTAAAAAAAAAATAAGCATAGGTCTATAGTTAAATAACATCAATTTGAAATACAGTTTTCAATACAGTTTTCCTTTTGTAGGTATAAGATTATCTTGGGATTTTAGAACATTCATTAAGTTGTGTGTGTTAATGGTTCTGGTTGGCTTGGGTGTCCTTAAATTGTATGCCACCTGGGTAATTTTCTATCATACCGAGAATATCTCTCCACTTAGAGTGACATACATATTCCATATGTACGGAATGGTTGGGGTTGGGTCGAGTGTAGTCCACTTCCCCATTCATTATCCTTGCCTGCAGTTTTGTATGTGTTCCTCCTGTCCCAGTCAGTTGAACTTTGGTCATTCTCTTCTTATGGATACAAGGCAGCACCAGGAGCAGCACCAGTCTGTGTCTGATGTAGGGATGTCAGGATTTACCGATTTTACCGTAACCACAGTTCCATAACGCCAAAACACTGGTTGATTTTTTATGTTCATAAAAATACATCAATATACTACATTATACAAATGATTGATCCACTTCAGCAGATAAGCCTGTGTTTCTTACTGAGCTTCTAATTAATTCAAGAGGTGGCACAAATGCATAACAACCCAATAATTTGCAAAAGAAAGTTTTGATAGAAACTTAATGGCACCCATAGGGACTGTGTCCACGAGCAGCTCTTTTTACTCTGGAAGCGACCGTGACCTAAATTTTTTGAATGCTTTTCTCAAGCACTTATTGTTGCTAAGTTACAATAACCATCTTCCGAGATTCTGTAAAACTTTGTTATGAACCATTCGAAAAATTACTGACACAAGACACCTCATTTAACATTCCAGCAGATGTGGCAACATACCTTTATGTTCTTGATTTCAAATACTGATCAAGGTTACTCTTCATTGTTGATCAGTTTCCCGTCTGGCATTGTAGACAGTGTTGAAATTGTTAATTGAAATTTATTGGTTGTTGAGGATGTTCCAAAACTCTTGAATATAACTAAATTTTTTTTGTGCCAAGTACGTTGAGTACTGTCAGCGCTAATCTTGGGATTTCTATAAAAGATAAAATGCTGCGTGGACCTTAATCAAAACCACCTGAACCTTAACCAATGTTTTAGTTGCCTAATCCAATCGATAGATTGTAAAGTTACTGTTTTTAGCAAGTCAAATTGTACAGTGCTCAAACTTTGACTGAATAAGGATATGATAAAAAAAAGCGAACAAATCTTGAGTCTGCTGTTGCAATCCATACATGAAATCATCAATCAAATTAAGTCTGACTATGGGTCATGTTAATTTTACACTCATAACCTTTATAAAAGAGATCAGGCAAAAGTTGACTTTCGCATAAAAAGGATACCGAGGCAAGCAGTGCAAGTGTTCTAGCCTCATTTGCATTTCAAATGAAATAAGATTTTATATAAACAAAAGTATCTATTGTCTATATCATACTAAAGTTCAATTATGCTTGATTTATTTGAACTTGCTGGTTGTAGCACCAGCAAATATGAAAAATCAAATGTTTTGGTCTGTCTTTTTTGTGGTCTGTCTTTATATAGCCCTTTACTGGTCTTGATGACCACTCAAACGGTTTTACAGTACAGTTTTTGCCATTAACCCGTTCACACACACAATCATGCAGTGCATCTACATAGAGCAAACTGCCGACCTTCATGCTATCAGACGAATGCTCTTACCCCTGAGCCACAGCCTAAATTGAAAATTTGGATTCAAAGCTATCAAAGATAGAAAGATTTGATCATATTTACCTCCACCTATTTACGGGGTATATGTTTTCACACATCTATTTGTTTGTTGTTTGGTTTGTACATTTATTTGTGAGCAAGATTACACATGCAAATAATGGATTTCCATGAAATTTAGATCGGTGTGGCTCTGGAGCAGGGAAAGGATTTAGGATTTATATATTTTTAGATTTTTTCACATTGCGTGATCAGTCAATATGTCAGAGAATATATCATGGATTTCAGTTTAGGGCAGATCCGAATACAAATCTTCATCTAAATATGGTTTCATAAGGTGAGTGCACTGACTTCTGCTGAGGGATGATCCTTGGATGAAAACACAATACCATGGTTTTCTGAATTTAATTGCAAATGTCAAACAGTTTGACAATTTTTTTAGTTTTGCAATGAGAGGTCGGAAACTGGGGGTATACTGTGGTGCCTTCAAATCCATATAACAATGTGATGTTCACATCTTAACAACTGCTCTGTAACATATTGGCAAATAATTAATTTACAATATAAACTGAAAAGCAGTGGACCAAGGACAGAGCCCTGTGGAATCCCTGTTTATTCCCATTCCAGCCCAAGATGATGATTTAATTTTTTCTTTATTATTACATTTTACAGTATTTTAAGGCACTATTTCACCGACTAATACACTTCAACACCTTCACCTGGTTGATCCAACTGCCTACCTCAGTCAGAGCAACTAACAACTTCCTTTGAGATAGAGATGAGAGACAAGTGAGAGGGAGGGAGAGTAGAGATGGTGGGCGTGTGTGCATGTGTCTGCTATGTTAGAGAGGGAGAGAGGGAGGTGCTGCATCAACCCGGCATGCAGCAGCAGCAGCAGCAGGCTGGGCTTAGGGATCTATTGTTCCCTGCTTTATTGCTGCTAGACCTCGTTCTTTCTCATTAAGGAGCCAAGAGAGAAAGAGAAACAGAGAGGAAGAGGAGAGCGAGAGGAGACTTCAGCCCCGTTCATCCGGGATTACTTCTTCCTGGACACGCTGGTGTGGACAAAGCAGAATACACACTTAAGTCCAGCTCTCTTCCTCGTGGACAGGCTTGCTTTTTTCCTACTGACTGCATTGGGAACTACAGTAGTTGCCGTGCGGTGGCCATGGGGCTGCCCGAAAGAGCTGTGGGGACACCGGCAGTCTTGAGTGGGGCACCCCTCCTCTCTCTCTGGAGGTTAGCACTGCTCTTTTTCTCCACCTGGGAGCTGGATGCACAAACCGCAGTGGAAAATAAACCCCTGTACATCTGGCAAACAGGTACGGTCCACCTTCTACTATTTCATTACCTTCTCCAAGGGTTAGGAGAGGATGATTGTCCCATTCACTACTACTGTGGCACCCTAGATGAAATATTAATATGTAAATGTTTGTGTTCATAACATGATGAATGGGAGCTGCTGAACTTGTTCAAAGTGTAACATTTTTTTGCTTCTATATATTAGTTCACTTTTTATGATTGCATTAAATAAACCTGCAAGGAGGAAGAGGAACTGACAAATGAAAGCAAAAGTTTCTTTCGTGAGCCTCATTTTCTGCAGAGATGCATGTGGCAGAGGTTGATGCATTGGAGCCATCTTGCTACAGTGTAGTGGGGTAACATATTTACTGCAGTCCCTGAGGTGAATGTCTCTTTACACCATAACCAAGGTTTAGAGGAGTGGGTTGTGCTGCCCATTTATAGGCTGTACTTCCTTCGTTCTAGGCTGAAGCATATGGGACTCCTCTACTGCCCAGTACTACTATTTGGCTCATTAATTACAGTTTGACATGTGTGCAACTGATGAGAAATGGTGCATGCACTCTAGTCACATGTGGCTCCTTCTTGTATGGAGGGAATACCACTGCGCTACAACAGACATGAAAACACTAAATTTTAGCGATGAAGCAGGTGTTTTATTTGTTGAAAGGTGAAGCACGCAGTGAATGTTAACAATCTTTACAGTGTAGGCAGATGTGCGGTACAAAGCTCTGTGTTGTTGCTGTTTTGGGTGGTGCCTCCCACTGATAGAAAGCTCATTCACCGTGAGAGAGCAGCACATGGTCAGAGGAACACAATACTGATGCATGGTCCAGCGAGCAAAGTGAAGGAGTGGGAGAAGGAGGGGAGTAAGAGTAGGGGGGATGGATCTCCCTCACCCCATCGGGACAGGGGTTCCCTTTGGATGCAGCTGGAGATCAATGTTCACTTTCACATCTGTCTAATCTCGCTCTGTTTCTCTGGATCAATGTACTGGTTTCATTGGGACTTGCAGCCCCTTCCCACCAGTAGGGGCTAATCAATGGGTACATTCCTGGTAAATCAGGCTGCATGGGATCAATGCTGGCTTTAGTGGGAATCCTAAATGTAATCTTCGGGCTATGTTTGTGATATTTAAATGTACAGTCCTTGTGAAATTAGTTTTTGCTTAACAAAATGCATATATATATATATATATATATATATATATATATATATATATATATATATATATATATGGGAAGCAGGGCAGATTCAATTCAAAGCTGTGAACATTGTTGGATTTCATATACATGAAACCTTGACCACTTCTGATAATGTCTTTAATGCCTTGCTGTGTCTTAGTGTGAAAAATAAATATGGCTGGTTTAAGTCTGAATATTCTCAAAAGTAATTTATCTGGAATATAGCAGTTCAGATCATTAAGCGTGAATGCATTTTAGTATGCATATGCAAATAAGTGGCCGTTGTTGTTTGGGTTTTTTGATCACGCAATGTTTAACTGCCAAGATTTAGTAGATGATGATAACGAAAGCAACTGCACTAGCTTCCATTTCCTGAGTGCAATACAAACCCAAAATGTGGAATATATAAAGGAATAGACAGCAATAATTGATAATTGATAGATAACACTACATGCACAATTTATTTTATCTTAGAGTTCAATCCATGCCAGTAAGAGGCTTAAGACTAAGATACTTTGGAAAAAAAACTTTAAAAAAGATCTCATCCACACTATATAACATTATATTAATCAAATTCTCTTATTTTTTTGCATGCCAGTTTCATTGTTCACACCCTGTGCGAAGGAATGGAAATCCGATGGTATTATGTGTTCTACCTCCCACTGTGTAAAGATAGGGGAGGAGATTAAGAATAGAGAAACCAGAGCAGATTGGCCAGACAAAGCTAACCTAGATACGGTATAGACATGTTTATGTGTGTCTCCTCTCAGCTTAAGTGTGTCGGCACTTGGCTCCCCGATGCTAGTTTGGCTCACCGACAGGAACTTGGCACTGCTGTTGACATGAATGGCAATTAACTATTATTGCTTGTTGTATTCCTGCATTTGACGTGGCATTTTTTACTAGATCCCACCTTCCCATCGTAGCCCTGACCATTCCCCACATACTCAACACGACAATGCAGGAGGCTCTACCTGCCCCTCACTAGCTTTTGTGTTGGAGCAAAGAGGGTGTATGTCAAGATCTTGGAAAAGGAGATGGAGTCTCTTACATATTTTTTCAATTACAAATTGGCTACATCTATAACACTGGTACAGATGGGCTGCTGAAATTAGCCACAGGAGTAATATGTGAGGTTGGGTTCTCAAGAGACAACTATTCCCAACAATATGTGCACCAGTGCCAAGGGAGATAGTACAATTTCACTAAATGTACTGTGGTTATATTAGTATTTAATCTACTTAATTGTCCCCTTTGGACCTCAACCAAGACTGAAGTGTTACCAGGCCGGGAATGCTAAATAAAACAAACAGATGAGTGGTCGGGTCCCATCACTCCCCTAACTATCTCCATATGTAAGAAATTGTGTGTCATTGTGTAATTTGGCACTCTGTGTAATTTCTTTTGGCACAATTATTGCTTGTGTTGTCTCAGTATTTGATGCACAGAAGCCACAGACAGAAGGTAGGGGATTATTCCTGTTCCTGCATGTTGCTCTCTAGGATTTCCTCCCACACTCACCTGGTTTGTCCGTATAAGTCTTGCAGGTGATCAATACATTTACAAGGAAGGTTTCTTTCACAACTTTGTTCTTTTTTGTAGGTCTAACAACAAAAGGTTTATTCTGAGGAAAGTTTCAGAGGCCAACACAATAATTTTTTCTGCAGAAATCCACCTTCACAGAAGTGTCTGAGGCAGGCAGGTTAGCCGATGCCAGGGGCAGGAGAAAAAAGCAGTCCGTCAGACTGGCCAAACCTGTGGCTGATGTTTGTGGGTTTTGAAACATAGCTCATCTTTGACAGAGGTTTATTACAACCCATATTTATGTTTTATTGTAAGGCAACCTCTAGTTTAATTATGAGAGTACTTACAGACATAGTAATTATGATGGGAGCAAAAGAGGAAGATAGTTGACAACGTACGTATATAAAGCAATAAACTCTGTGTAGCTGGGGCTGCATTCATGGGTCAATAAAAGACTTAAACCATGATGACTAACCTTTTCCTCTTCTCTGGTGAAAAAGCTTACATTAACCAAACTACAGTCTTTTCCTAAACCTATAACCAACCTGCATGTTAAAATCTTTATTATTCTTACCATGACGACAAAGGTCCAGTATGCCTGCTGGTTGTAAGCATCTATGAATTGTATTCTTGTCACGATGAGAACAAAGGTATAGTATAAATTTACACTGGTCTACTCCTAAGGGTCGTATCTTAGAGTTGGCATAGCTAATGTATGGTTCTTGAGGTTGATTTTTTGACCAAGTTGGATGATTTGACAAAGGAAAACTAGAATTATGACCTCAACCATCTAATGTAAACATCCGTCACAGTTCAAGAACAGAGAGTCTTTTTTAGGATACATGCAGTGCAGGGATCTGCCTCATGCATGTCTTTTCCCAAGATACTGTCATTTTTAATACATCCCTCAAACAAGATGATTTATGTAGAAAGAGTAAAAAGCCACACCGCACTGTAATGATTATTATTACTTCTCCACGACAACAAAGCCTTCATGACTTGATAATGGATAAAATAACCTGAAATAAAAGAGAAAAATCAATGTTCTGATTGTCTTCTCTGTCATGTCACATGGCATATTTAGATTAAGGCACGGGTCGTGTTATTTCCATACCGATGGCTTCTTATTGTACTGCCTGTAGTTAAGATTTCTGAGGCTTCGGATGAATGGCATGCACACCATACACTCGGAATCCGATGAACTGTGGCTCTTGAGCCTCACAGCGTGCCTAAAAACAATTGTTTGTGCTGTATTTCCAGTTTCTCTCATATGTCTTTTCCAAGCAACCTTTTAACCATCAGTAACACTGTCAGTGTAGCTGGAGACTTCCTGTACTGGTTCAGGACAACAATGGTCTCCGCAGAGCTGAACAAATGACTGATGGTAATTAGTGGGGCAGGTTCTCTCTCCAGACCAAGCCAGCTTCAGAAAGAGCCAATGAATGGTGGCCATTTAGGGCCGCAAAAACCACACACACGCACAGAAGACAACAGTGTCTCGGCATTGTCCTCATGTGGCGTACGTCTCTGTTCTGGCCCTCCACCGCAGATGCTCGTGTCCATGTGGCGCACAAAAGAAAGAGGAGGCTTCACCTCGAGTCACATGACTCACTCTTTGTTCTTCCTCAAATGTCCCCATAGAATTACCCCCCGCCCCTCCTCAGCCCCCCCACGGGCACACACTGTCACCATCACCCTCTCCCCCTCTCTCAAGGTGACCTTTAACCTCAGAACTGAGAGGGGTCTCATGAGGGTATCACCGGAGGAAAGGGGGCGGGGGTGGACGGTGAAATACAGCAGCTTCTCCGGATCAAGTGTCAAGTGCTTAATTCAGCCATTTACACCATAAGCTGCGTCTGAGCTGGAGGTCGACTGATTAAGGTGTATGAAGGTGATACAGTGATACTCATCTCTTTAAATCTGAAAGTGCCAGTAATGTGTTTATATTTAGCTGCAGTCATCAGTATATTCTGAAGCATGGAACCAAGGTTCATATATATAATATAAAACAATATGAGCCATGGATGAAATGAGTATGTGTGATGCGAGAGGTGTTGATTGTACTGACCAAACCAGAGAAAAGCAAGTCTACAGAGCTTGTTAGCTGCTTTTTGCTGATTGTGTTGTTTTTTCACCACTCACGCTGAACACGGTGAAACATTGATCATCTTAAGACACAGTTATATTTTCATAGGAGCTGATGTACAATGAAATTAGTGAAAGGAGAGCAAATAGAGGACCTATTTTTTGTCAGGTGACCAGAAATCTTACCGCAAATGTTGCACTGGGTCTGTTGAAATCTAAACAGTAAGAACAAGTTTGCTAAAGTGAAAGGCTGCAATATGTCAAACTAGTTTGATTTTGAAAGTTGTTTCTGAGTTCTAGATACTGATAATGCATATCTGTAGGAATAGTCTCTCGAGTCAGATTAAAAATATGCCAATATGTTTATCTGTGCTGTGGCAAGGATGTGTCTAGCCTAGCATAGCATCAATACAGAATATACAGAAAACAGCTAGTTTACTTCAAATTAAAATGCTAGCTTGAAGTTTATATACATTTTGAGATTACTCTGCCACATTTTCTAAGAAGATATTGTACTTTTTACCCCATTATACTTACAGTTGCATGTAGCAGACATGGCTGAATTAAATAGGTCTATTATATTCAACATGAGAATACTCAACTTTCTTTTCAAGGGAGACCTTGGTCTTTACCACAAAACTGACCACATTGGCTGATTTTGTATTTAAATTTAAAGTCGCCCAATTGCAGAGCACTGCATTGCTGAGAAGCTGCAGTGGCTCTTTAAAATGACTGGAGCTTACATTTTCTCTATGTGGACCTCCTGTGGTTCCCAAAGGCAAAGGCTGGAGTAGTGTCCTTCTGTTATAGTATGACACATCCTCCAGTGGTGGTGATTCAGTGCAGCTGATCACATCCAATTTCCTACTACCAGCCTGCATTCTCCCAGCTCTGCTATTACACTGCAGCTTGCTCAAAGTAGCTCCTTCTCCAGTGAGGTTGTCATTTTTTAGCAGTTTCCTTTTCCTTTTTCTGTCTATTGCAATTTTCCGATTTATGGGTGACTTGCTTGCCATTCAGAACAATATTGTGCAAGCTATAAAATTGATGAGGGCCCATCTATCACTTTTGACAGACAGAGATTGGTGTACAGTTTTTAGCTGCTTACTGTCTTTATGTTAAACCAGCCACAACCCACCTGTGCCTGGGTCCATGACTCCCATAAAACAGATCAGTCTGTTGTCTGTCTCATATAACTTTGATAGCAAACAGGCCAAACAAGGGTGTGACTGTGTTGTCAGAACTTGTTTGTGTAGCAGCATGTGTGGCTTTGGGGGAATCAAACCTTTATTCTCATTTTCTTGTGCACCACTGATGTTGGACAACCATTTCAGTGAAAACATATGGATGTTCATGAGTAATTAAAAGGCATTTGTTATGTTGAACACACACTGGAGTGTCAGATGGGCCTGGAGCTTGAGGAGCTTGAGCAGTGCCATTAAGGCGTCATAAAGGCGGGTGGGATTATTTCTGGTTTTGATGAGATTCATCAGGTGCCAAATTGCAGCCATTATTCTGTGTGGGTTTGAAGGAGCTAAATCCACCTGTTCAATTCTGCCTGGCGGGCTGCCCCAGGTGGTGTGGATGTGTATAGAAACACACTCACACACTCACACACACAGGTGCATGCACTGAACTCAGCACTGTGTCTTTGTCTCTCTCTCTCTCTCAGCTGCCTGCTGTCTCTAATCGACCTTGTAATACCCATTAACATTGACACACTCTTATTTCTCTTTTCTTTTACTTGACAAGTAAAAAAGAATTTGTAATAAGGTAGTTTAGTATCTCACCACCCTCACAAAAGCAGAGTGTCATTCGTGCAATTCGTCCCGCATCCACCTCCTTGCTAATTTATTCAGTTTCTTTTATTTCTCACTCACATACAACTATAGACACACCCATTCATTTACACATAGGCACACATACACACACACACACACACACGGATGGGCATTGTGTGTGTGGCATACCTCATTACTTCCAGAGAGAGGCCTGACAATGGGGGAGGAGTGTTGCTGTCAGTTTGCCACCAACAGGCAGTGGAACCATGGAGGCTGAGTAATTACATGGGAGTGGAGTTTGTTCGATCCGGGTGCAACTCCACTGCATGGCCACCACCTCGTCTGTTAGCTGACAAGAGGACAGCGCAGACGATAATACACACTCAGGTTTGACTGAGAAATGGGTTTACAAATATACAGGGTTGACACTGGCCAATTATTCACCATGGGGCTGGTTAAAAGAATTGCTGACGCTCCCGTAGTAGCCACAGTGTTCCCTCTATTCCCAAAATGAAAGTGTTAAGAAGGACCAACAACTCAGATTTAAGTCATGTGTATCCTGAGAGCTTTTCTTGTTGCAGCGTTAAACAGTAAAGTAAGAGGCTTGAGGCCTCTTGCAGCGGCCACAGGTTTGGTTCCTTCTCAAACCTTTGCTGGATGTCTTCGCAAATTTTTGTCCCCATTTCAAAATATATAATCGTTAATACAAATTAATCGTTAACACATTAATCTGGCTGGTAATTGTAGACAGTGCAGTGTTGTTGGTTGAGTGAGGCACCTTTAGATTTTAATTATGCAATCAGGGGACATCCCCTACCCATCAAGAGTCATGAAGACACATCCTCTGGGAGCCATGATGGTCTGTATCCACGTTTTCGCCATCTACCCGCTTGGTTTTAATATATTTCACTGGAGATTTTAAAACTTTGACCCACTTGTGGTGCTCCCAGATAACATACGGATGTCAGCCACTTCAGACAATGATGCAGCACTTCTGGCCTTCTTGTGGCTGGGACAAAATGGATGTGAGCCTGAAGTGGCCCACTTGTAAAATAGCAAATGTGACCCAAATATCCCAAAACATGTGGAGCTCTAGGCAAGGTTTTATTTTGATGTGAACCTAAAGTGGCCCATGTTGGATGATAGTGAATATTTCCCAAATAGCACAAAAGAAATCCGGGTCTCCTTTGGCATCTTTAGTTGACATGTTGTCTTTAGCTTACTTGTGGCCAAACAAGACAAGGCCTCCCAAGTGCCTTATTTTTCATGCAGTCTGTGGGCTGGATGACAGTGTGGGCCAAATCTGGCCATGCAGGCTGTATGAAAGGGAATGAGATCAAACCATCAGGTTGTTTGACTTCCTGCAATGTATGGGACAAATCCTATGTCCCATACATTGCAGAGATAGTTTCAAAACAAAAAAATGTAAATCTCCAAGAGGCACTAGAAAAAAAAGCAACATTTAGTCCTCTTGGAACCCTTTTATTTTTTATCTATTGAAATATAATGAATGTGTTGAACTGAGCACCATCGCTAGAGCTATGGGGGAAGAGGTGGGGGAAGAAACATAGACAGTTTTTTAATAAACATTAAAAAAAATCCCCACAGAACTATTGCAATGTATTAGTCCTGTTAAGGGTCATCACAAAACAAGTGGTAAGAATGGAGGTATGTGAGTTGGTGTTGGCCATAAATAATGGCTGCAAAGCAACTCTTTGTTTGCGGGTGCAGTCTGTGCAGAACAATACTAGTTCAACTAACCACATCACAGTGATTAGCACAGTCTTCCTGTACTTAGATAAACCCTTGTTTCCCTCTGGCTAACTCATAGTCTCCTTGTGGCTTGATTAGCCCTGGGAAGCGTGCTAAAGGATTGGCCTAAGCAGCATTAAGAGATCAACCCGAGATCTCTCTCTCTCTCTCACTCTCTCTCCTCTCTCTCTCTCCCTTTCTCTCTCTGTGCAGACCTCTGTTAGAGATCACCTCCAGCTAACTGACACATGATCTAAAGCCTACAACTCTTATCTTCAGTAAGTAAACCTAGACATGAGAAATTGCAGGTACATGATGATCATTCACTACATCATTTCCAAACCTAAGCCCAACTCAGAGCCTAAAAGTTTCAGACCCAGCCTATACTTAGCAGTAGCTACACTGAGTTAGTTACTGGATCATAGTGGCTCAGTTCCTTTTGTTTAGACATGATATACTTTGATTTGACGACTGTTGGGTCAACAAACATAAATAAATAAAGAACTGGGGCTGGTAATCTCATCGCATACTTTACTTAGTGTGGGGGATAGTTGTTTAGGCAAGTATAATAGAACAAATAGAGTAGAATAGGAAAGTGGATAGGATTCATTAGTTGACTTGGCGTTAATGTCACTATTTCTGACATCCTGGCAGACTGAGTTAATTTAATTTAATTTAATATGACTGGATACAAAGTCAAGTAGTAAATGGGCCTGTAAGGATTCTCGAAGCAAAACCCAAATCGCGGTCCAGACCAGTTTTGGTACGCTAGGAAGGAACTGCCACACATCTCCCTGACCAATCCTGCACGCTGTCACAGTTACAGGTGCAGCCTGTTGCGTGTCTGAGTATGTGTCCGATCACTCCCAAGCTTATAGCCGACTTTATGAAGATCTGCGGTAAATCCCTGGAACAGATTATTTTTTTGCATCTGTTTTTCTTTGTTTGAACTGGATTGAACTGAGGTGTGTTGGGATTGTTGGGGAGACTGAACCGGACTTTGTATACGTATTGAACATGTCGAGACTGTGGGAGACAAACACACACACACACACACACACACCTTCACCTCTTTCCTATTCTTTGGTTATTTTTGTTTACCTAGTTTTATGTGAAGTCAAGTATATAAAAAAAATAACAACATCTAATAATGAATGGTAAAATAATAAATTCACATTAAGGACAAGCTTTCACCCAAACTCTGACCTAAGTAAGTACACCGCTGGTACACATAGCTAGAACAAGTGCAGTCTATGCAATAAATCCTCCTTCAAGAAAACTATAATTTTTTATTGTATCATCATTCTGAGGGATGTTGCTTGTGGTGCTGTTGAGTTGTAATGCATTATACAATGAGATGTTCGCTATATACAGTAGTTTACCCTCAATGATATAGATTGATGGACAAAATAATCCAAACACCTTTCCCAACACAATAAAACATGATGCAATTCAGCAGCATCGCAAGCTGCAGCCTCCAAAGACTATTGTTTTAATGCTCAGTCTATGCTGAAACTGTTACAGAAAGGTTTTTGCTCATATTCAGTTTTAACTGGGTCCAATATATTGAAGAAATTAACAATTGTAAGGCAACTATTTCCGTTTGACTGTTTACTTTTGCATTTCCATTTGCTACCTGTTTGTATGCTGAAAAGTGTCCAATACCATAATTACATTAAGGTTAATAACGGAGAGCTTCTGGTAATTGGACTCAGTACCATGATATAATGGGTTTAATGGCAGTCATGGTGTGGTGGGCCATCCGACTTAGACCTGATAGTTAGTATCTCTGAATATCATTTCTACACTATGATGCTGTGCTGCCAGTGACACAGACACACATAGTGATATGGTGGATAAGTAGTATTTGAGTTCTGTGTGATGTGTTATTAATAGCCAAGGAAATGACACAAGGAGAGATTCACCTCTGGCAGTCGAAGCTGTGCAGCCAGACAAATAAGATGGAGCACACACAAGCGCAGAGTGTGTGGGAGAAATAAAACACACTCACACTGAGTATGATGCAAAGAGTACAATACAATCCCATTTCCATAAGCAGGAAATCAGAATGTTAGGACATTGATAGCCAACATAACATGTATTGAGCTCATTTGGACTTCATAACCTTCTCCTGACATTTCAAGTTCTTCTTTTGTACTAGATAACATCTAATTGAGCTCATGCATAATACCTAGAGGATGAACCCTAATGAAGTTTTCTTGTTGAGTTCTTGGTCCCATACTAACCAAAAGTTTGACTGCATTAGTCAAGCATTTTGTTTTCAAACAAAAGCTGGAAAGAGAAATATTTTTTTAATTACAAATTGCTCATGATGAGGATTTTTGGAAACTCAAACAATTTATTCATGTTTCACAGAAGATACGCCTCAATGTCATTGAGTGTTGTTTAGCCCCCAGATTATTCATAAAAAAGGCACCATCTAATCAAAACTTATTCTTTTACACAAGAACCATACAATGTGAACAAAACCAACAGCTATTATCTATACACGAAACTTACTCAAATTTCAATCAATAAATACAAATGAAACAATAACCTGGTTGACCCTGCTGCCCCGTTCTGGAGCTAATGGTGCCCTGATCTTTTTCTGCTTCCTTCTGTTCTTCACTTTTATTCATTTTAATTTATGACTATTATTCCTTTTTATTATTATTACTTTGTATAGTTTTATTAGTAGAGGAAAGTGGTGGTACACATTATTCTCTTTTCTATGCTCAGTTCACAGTCTTATCTTTTCTTTCTCCCTTTTCCGCTTCTCTTTCTTCCTTTTTATTGGCCGGGCCCCAAATTGCCCCTCATAGAAAAGTGCTGCCCATAGATGCACTGTATGAATGTGTGTGTGTGTGTCAATTAACTGTAGAATAGCGTGCTTGGAATGGTCTTAAAGACTAGAAAAGCTCTATATGAATACAGCCCATTTATAGGCCATTTCGGCATCTGTTTGATGTGTAATGTTTTGTTCTGTTTTTGCAAAAAAAAGAAATATAAAATGCACAGATAAGCATGAAGTTTCCTGGATACATTCATACTTCCCGGGGGATGAACCATTTTCAGTCACTTCATAATCTTTCCTCATGCAAAACAAACTGTACATCCTTTTTAGCAGAGCACATACCTCTGCCAAGGCCAAACAAAAATAATGAATGAAGTAAAAATTTTTAAAATACAATAATAAGCAAAATGGGACAAAAAACACTAAGGATCCTCCCCTTTAAACTAATCCCCACCAAAATTAAATGGATTTGTCTGTGATGTGTTTTTTCCCCAACCTGAAGTGGGCAAATAAATACCTGCTCCTGTCCTGCCTGTGATTGCATTACCCAGATATCCTAACAAATAATTACTCATCATGCTTACACCTAACTAACCCTATACAACTGAAGGCAGAGTGGGGATAAATGTAACACTTCCTTGGCTCATGCCCTAATTCCACCAAGTTTGTTGTAAATCAGTTCACTACTTCTTGTTGCTGACATACAAATAAACAAACATGGGTGAAAACATGACTTCCTTGGCAGAGGTAATAAGAGCAAAACTTTTTGCACTGTGCATTACTTGTACTATTTGACACTTTGGCAATGTGGTATGTCATGAATACTGTATTGCAGCCTCTAAGGCTGCAATACTTTCCACAATAACCCTTTCCACTCCAAGTCTTGTTTGGAATTGAATTAAATGCATCTTAAGTCAGTTGAGAATGAGAAACATAGAGATAGATGGGAAGATATGAGATATGAAATATTAATTCTTAATACCAGCAGCACAAAGTAAAAACTCCCTTAAATAGCAGCACTTTAACTGCAGTCATCACTGTATTATTCATCAGGTCTTGGAGGCAGTGGCACCCTGGAAGACACAAACACAGTTACACCAGTCATCCTTGGCCTAATGAGGCCCTGAGGAGGCCACTGAGGTCAAAACACAACCAGATCCCAGCAAGTGAGCTGTCTGTTTCTCAGTCGAAAGAGACACACTCCTCCAGTAATGAAAATAAAAAAGGCAGCAGTGCCCATGCCCCCTGTGAATGAGAGGTTAAATTCGTGTTCCAAGTCACCGTGAAAAATATTATCTGGCACTGTGTCACAACAGTGCCATCTTTTCATGCTCCATATCGTGCTTCTTCTCGGATTCACTGATTGTCCAGCCAGTAGTTAATGCAGATGAGGGGCTGTTTCTGAAAGGGCAGTATACATAGATTGATTGATTACAAGTTACAAGTAGACGATGATAATATAATTGGAGCCAAGGCACATTTTCAATAAGGGTGTTATTCAAATTAATTTAATTTTAGAACTTTTCATTGATTCTACTTAATGATTTAACTCAGACGGCTTCATCTGCTGTATACGAAACTGAGAAGTAAGCACCTCTCGCTGATGAACATTAAAAAAGCTACTGTTTTTCAATTAAACTTTTTTATTACTATACAAATGTAACATTAAATACAAACTGATATAACATATAACATACAAAACTGTAAGAGCACAACAGTAAGCAGAAAAAAGTCAATTCAAAGAAGCAGACAAATAACCAAATGAAAAAATAAGTAATGGAAAACATAATTTACATATCAAGGTCCAGATCAAGTCAAGACAGGACCACTGGCCATTGGAACCCACACCATCAGGAGTGGGGGTGGTGCTAAGTGTGGGGGTGGGAGGAGACAAACACCCCACAACCATTTACGACACAACAGAACAAAAGCAATTAGGTGACGCTGCACGCTGCATGCTGCACATACCCCCTCCAACGACCACACAACCCTCCAAGGACCATCTGTCAGCAGCAGCGAGCTCACAAAAAGACAAAAGATGAAAGAGAGGGAGGCAGAGCGTACGCCAGCAGACATGACAGCACAAGCTCGAGGTACAACTGGGCACGACTTCATTAAATAACTATGTATGCACATTTTCTGTCTTCTTTCATGCCCGTCTGTCCCAGTTGTTTGAATCCTACTTTGTTGTTTTGATGCCAATCCTTCTGTCACCTAGTGTAATTTACAGTAGCTTATTGACATCTGACATAATAACCTATGTGGATATTTAATATTTAATGACATCAGTTATGCCCAGTAATAACTAGTGATTTATTATGCTCACTAGTTAACACTTGCATCAATAATTGATTATTATTAGTAATTATTTATTTTATCTCAGTGTTTACTTTCATTGTTACAAGACTCCACATATGCTTCAAGGATGTACTTATATATATTACAGATATAATACTTTATAATTATTGCAATAATTATAAAGTATTTATACTTCTATATTCTACATTATAGTATGTAATCCACAAATACCATCCTTAATTAAACTTATAAATTCTACTTTATTTATTTTCTCTTTGTCTTGTTTGTCTGTGAGATGATAGTGGGATGGTTTCTTCCATGAAGACTCTTTGGGAAATAAGTTGGTGAAGTTACAAACAGGGTTGAGTATTTATATTTTTAGCACGATAGTGGCCATTTGAGAATTACGTTTCATACATTATGTTTGTGGTTACACTTTTAAATTCAGGATCTCCACTTCATCAAACCATACTCTTTTAGTTCACAAGTTGCAGTTCAACTTATCTAAGTGTAAGAATTCCAACACCTTTCAGCATTTTCACTACTTGATACTTGAACTCCACTCAGCACTTTTATTGAATGATAGTTTCATTCAGAACTTACACTCAAATCAAATCTTCTCTTTCAGCATTTTCATTCTACCGTTCCAGTTGAAATTAATTAAAGTGGTCGAAGAGTAAAAAGTCAAGTAAAACTTTACTAGTTTCCTAGAGAAAAAGACCCTCCAGAGGAAATGGGATAAATCACAAGCTTCACATTGTGTTGCCATGCTGCTACAGTTAAGCTGATATTAGAAGCAGAGCACAGTAGAAGTTTGCTAAATACGTTAACGTTATCCTGAAAACGGATTAATTTAATTTGTGGAAATGAATCAATTCAGCAACTTGGACCCAGGGTTTTCCAATTTGCTCTAGCTTTGATTGATTGAGGGTTCACTGAAGCACAAAGGAAATATTTATCACTGTATCTTTCAGTAGACATCAGTGTTACTGTGCTGAGATTTGTTCTATATATAAGTCACACATGTCCCTATGCACTAGTGATGTATCTCTTTGGGCTTTTCTAAAACTTCCAGACATGTGGTCCCATTCCAGTTTGCACAACCTGAGAAACAACTGAATGAGTACGTATTTCTGTTTATGCAATGAGTCAGTCGAGAAGGAAGTCCATTGTGATCCAGGACATATTTGATGAAGTAATGTGGCCACTTACTTCTTTCCAGACCACTGAATGAATGTGGATTGAGGGGGATCTCAAAGCATCTTGGGCAAATTCAGCACCTTGAGCTGTCCACTTCTTAGCAGATCACTTTACTGTGATGGAAGTTTTCTGGGAGCTAGTGAAAGGAGAACTCTGAACATTTGCACTATAATGCAGGCATGAACAGGGCCGGTGTTAACGAGACACACCAGATTCTTGGATCGACCTTGGAGAGGTAGTTGGCGCTGTCTCTTTGCAAAAGACTGAGACTTCTGTTATAGGTACAATTTTACAACTATAAAGCTGGTATTGGCAAGAGGAGATTATGATGTCAGGTCTTTTGCCACATCTTCAGGTATAGACACTTGGAACAGGTATAAACACTTAACTGAGTGATGATAGCCAGACTGAAACCTTTACCCTCCTTACACTGGTTGTGTTGCTCACAGATTGGGAAGAATGTGAACTCATCAAAAATGCAGCATCAGCCTCTACAAACCAGAGGAAGTTTAATTGTAACTAATGAAAATATTATTTCGAATTTTTTGTTACAAAGTAAAAAGAATGAAGAGCCTGGTTTCAGTTTTATGACAGACCTGCGTTCATCAGAGTGAATGAGCGAATATGACCAGGCTCACTGAGTCTTACTATCGCGTGGTATCACATAATCTGACATGAAACCGGCGCAGCGGTCGATCAGAGGTCATCAGGGAGCCCTGTGGGGAGCTTCAGTGCGCTGTGGGTCAGACAGCTCTAACTTTGATTCCTGACCCTGGTAATTTGATTATTGAGAGAGCAGTCATAATCTGAGAGCGACACAAGGACGAAACTAGCAAGGACTTTGCAAACACGAGTTCCTGTCTAAAAATAAACACTGCAGCTCAGATTGTGTAAAGAAAGCATGTGATAATACATGCAGGGTGAACATTTTAATTCAATGCAAAGTGAGGAAAGTGTTGATATCAGTGGGATCAAAGCTGTGAGTTTTAACAGTCTGGAAGTTGCCAATGTACTTCTATCACATGAACACAGACTTCTTGTTATAACGAGGCTACAGTTGGTTAGCAATATAGAGGACGTGTCATTGCCTGGGAGCCTTAAAGTTGTATTCATTTTTTGGGCTGTATAGATGCAGTGAAACAAACAATATCAATGTATTGCTAACCAATAGTAATACGTTACTTTTCACAGCTCAATTTTAATTCAATTTAATACAGTTTTTGTCATTATCTCAAGGCACTTTACATAGTAAAGCATAAAGTAAAGTGTTGTTCAGTCTTTTCCAAAATCTTAAGCACAAAAGTAGAAGCTGCTTCAATTTGTACACAACCGGTTTCTAAATCTACGTGTCTGCTGTTTGATGTTGGACAGGTGGCGAACAGAGTTTTCTTTCACAAACAGCTGCCTGTTGCTGGAAATTGAAAGAATAGTGAACAGTGAGATGTCATGGGTTTCAAAGGGAAATTCTGAACTGTAAAACGAAACCAGTCAATCAAAGAATTTAGACCACTGTATGAAACAAAGACCACACACTTATGACTGTATGGTTAATCAAGAAGTAGAGACATTTATGATCTTGGCACAAAACCAAAGTGCAGCTGTGTATTTAAGGCCATCATAGATAATGGATGGGTGCAGGGTTTGAATTACATGATAGGGGGGGGCCCCTATTTTCCAGTGCGCACCATTCCAGTACTTAGCATGTCACATGCGCATAAATACAGTTGTGCACAGTACAATCAATTGCAGGGTTACTTTATAAATTCAATGCAATTAATTATTAAAAGCAACCTAAGAATTAAAAAATACATTTAATTTCCAAATCAGAGCAAACAAAAAACATAAAAGCAGGGGGAGACAGGAAACACGCAACTTCAAGATCAACATACCACTTAGACAAAAAAGGCAGAGCATTATTAAGCAAACATTTTTTTTAACAACAACTTAATATAAGAGCTGTCGGCTGCTTGCAGCTCCCTCTCTCTCCCTCTGTCCCTCTCTGTCGCTCTGTTGTAACTCTTCCTTCACTTTCCTGATGTTTCACTTCCTTCTGTGGGTTGCAACAAAAAATAGAAAAGAGTCAAAAGAGGAGTGAAGAGCCATGTATTCCTGTTTTTCCACTCACTACATTGCTTCCTTGACCAATTGAAAGGCTATCTGTAGTCGGTGCACTGTTATCATCTAGTTGTTGTCTTTGTTTGTTTAGTGAATCCAAATTGTATTATGTGTTTATGTTAACCGTTTGAGCAAAAAAATGAATAATAGACTTTGGTCTTTAGTCAGGTATTGATACTACAAACCTCTAGAAAAGCTTCACTGCCTCTTGTCCTAAACCCTCTTTCTTCCAGATAACCCATAGCCATTATGGGAGAGTCCTTATGAGGGTTTAATTGTTTCTGGTAACCGACACACTTATGCTCCAGTGTGTGATTTAAGATGGCGTGCAGACATTCTGGAATCAAATGTATGACGTGTAATACTGCACTGTCTGCCACCTGATTTCATCTTGATGGCTCTGTCTTTTACTCACAACGATATTTCCTGCTGGCATACAGGCACAACATCAATTTCCCCCAACTCCCCTCTGCGTTCACACCTCTTTATACAGAGTGAGGAGGTGGAATGAGGGTGCAACATTTCCCCCTGAACAGGCTGTTTAAAAAGGACATTAATATTTCTTGCAAGTGGAATTCTAGTGGAGGGATAAACAGCATCCTCCCAGAATATATTCGGAATTGAGTGACTGTGAAAGCCTTCACAGGATTGTTGATATCGCTGGTGGCTTCCTCAATTCATGAGCTACACATTCCTGTATGGGTCCTCCTTCTAGAGAGAAACATTATCACTTCAATAAGCTGCCACAGTTTCCACTACTGCACTTATGCTTCTATGGCTGTTCTTTAACCAAAGCAACACTACAGGTGTCCTCATCCTCTGAGATTTAAAGGTCCTTAAGAGCACAGAGAATAAGTGGGATAAATGACAAACCTTGTTGAAGTGGAGGTTGGTTTCATTGGTGCGATTTTTCATCTGTCCATCTACAGAGCCTGAAGTTACTCTATTTGAATTACAGGCACTGGTTCCATTCATCATAACCATGAGAGGCACTCTTTCAAATGATCCTCCTCTCTCTTCCCCACAATGCACCATTACACCCGATCAACCAGCTGCACTCTGAAACCATCGGCTCATCAGGTTCTCATGTTGTGAGACTTGTCAGCTGATTCCTCTATATAACTCTAAACAATAGGAATCATGGGAGGGTGGGGGGGAATAACAACAAATTGGATTATAAAAAAAGGTTAATCCTCCTAAAAGCATGTATCTCTGCTTGCAGAATTTGTGCCGGCCCATTGTTTGAGTTTTACAATTGCTTGCATATATAAATGTCCATTTGGAGGCTCATGGACAGTTTGTGTCATCATCTGGGGAGATGATGTTTCCTGCACGCGAAATGTGAAAAAGAGTGATGGTAATATCAAAGAAAGGGTCAGGAGGTTACTGGACAACATTGTTTAAGATATTTGGATAAACACATATATTGTGTAAGACTTCAGCTACAACAGCATACTTCAAGGCAGATATTGACAATGTGTTCACTGTCCACTGAAATCATTCAACCATTATGCCCGGGCCACACTAGCTGCTCTTGGGAAAAATGTTCAACTAATTTCATGTCAATCTTGAGATACCTTACTATCAGGTAAAAGGTTGAATGAACCAACCGAAAAGTATTCTTGCGTCAGGGGTAAACCCAGCGTAAATCTCCTATCAGGCAATATTCTAGTACAACCAGTACAATAGCACTGCTATTTTCTACAAACTTCTGGGCTGCTTCAGAGGCTCATGAAAAATGGAGACAAGCCTATTCACAGATAGTGTGTAATCCATGTCAGAGCTGATCAATTTAGGATTGCTCTCATTTTATCCTGTGTCCCCTTTCCTCTACTGTGTGTGTGTGTGTGTGTGTGTGTGTGTGTGTGTGTGTGTGTGTGTGTGTGTGTGTGTGTGTGTGTGTGTGTGTGTGTGTGTGTGTGTGTGTGTCCCCTAGTAAGGGACATCAAATAAAAAACCACACAAACGTATAGATGTAGCAACAACTAAAAACATACTCATACAAGTCAACCAGTTTCTGAAGTTGTAATCAATGAAACAAGTGGTGCAATTCTTTATATACACACTGAAGATGGATCAGCATCCTGCTCTCGAAGGTCGTCATGATCGAAGATGTTGGGCTATAGGCTCTGCTGTCAGTGAGTCCTGCAACTGATGGTTTCTTTGGGACCCGCAAAGCATTTTTCAGGCAGAAGGGGGACTTCACACAGCTCCAGGGGTCTTGGTAAAGATCTGAGTGAAGATTGGGGCCCAGCTGGTCAGCATAGACTTTCAGACTGTAGGGTGACACACCATCTGGGCCTGCTGCCTTCCTGATCTTCTAAGATCCAGCAAACATCATCTTCATGAATTCTGGATGCAGGTGGGGAGTTAGTGGGGAGGGGTGAGATGACTGCGGGAGGTGCAGTTGGTTGTGTGAGGTGATGCGAGTGAGGGGTGTGAATATGAATGCTAATGTTGGCCAATTGGTGGTTTTCTATAGTACTGGGATATGGGTTCCTGTCTCTCCATACTGACGCAGGATGGTTAGCTTGCTTTTATATAGTCCAACAAAACACAAGTTTTTATCCCTTGTGGGACATATAATAAGTAAACTGTATTTCCCCTCAAGTAATCAGGAATGACTGGATGTATTGTGCTCCATGCTGTTTATCTTGTCAGCCAGGTTTTGAAATGCCTCACTAACACATGCGTGGGCTGGCATCTAATAGCAACCCGGAATAAAGGAGGAAAAACTCCTGCCGAGAATAAAAAGATTTGCAGCTCATGATGAGAGACTGCAGAGTTTTTCTGAACACCATGACATCTGCACACCAACCTTTGTTTATCTAAAGGCAGATTCCACCTCCCCTTGTTTCCCCTGATTGCTCCGTTGCTGCTCTGAGGAGATGAAAACCAGGCAGCTGTAATGAGCTGTCTGGGGTGGACTCACCGAGCCAGCTGAGCATGAAAAGTCGGGTTTGTCCTGTTGATGAGCAGCAGTTCATCCTTTTTGTGGTCTACAGAATGCTGATTTGCCAAGTGAATGGTCAGCAGTGGTGCTGGAATCCCCGTGGAGAGCTTATTCTCCTCCGACCATCTCCGTGGAACTTGCTGCGCTTGTGGAAAATTGTTAAAAATTGGGTATACTGGATTGTGAGGTCTTCAGTCGACATTCTTTAGTGAAATTAATCGTGTTTGAGTAGTAAAAGGTGGAACAGGTGGAACAAGAAAAGTGAAAGCAACAGAGACCCAATGCAGGCGAGTTTCTTCAACACAGCAAAACTCAGCTAAAGCCACTGGGATTTTCAGAAGACTGATCGAGTGAGTGGTGACTTTCAGCTCCAGGCCAGAGGGGAAATGCTAAAAGCCATGTGAGAGGACGTGTAAGCACTGAACTTGTTTCTTGGATGAGGCTAAAGGCTAACTCCACTATATGCCCTCTTGTCTCTTATGTTGGCTAAAGAATGCTCACCGGACAACAGGCTGGAGTTTATTTTGCTTTCATGTGTGGCTGGGTGTTTGTTTTTGACTGCTTTGGACTATGCAGCGTTGTAAAGTTCTCATGATGCTGCTTCAGATCTTCCAACTTTCATTCGAGCCTCATGGTGCTGACGTGGCTGTTCTCCTGCCTCAGAGTGTCCGCTCATGTCTGCACTCTCTGCCAGACCGTTCTGTCTATTTAACTTCACTGCTCTGTGTTGCTCTCAGTTGTTTGTGTCTGGAGTGACATTCCCGGGTGTGTCTGTTCTGCACCAGTTGCCAGCAAAATAAAATGGTCTGCATGCTGCACTGACACATTGGTAGGCACACAAACTTACAAATGTACCACACAAATCCCCAAGCCGCCTGTTTCCGTCATCTCTCTCAGTAACACACTTGTTCGCATCATTAAGTCTCTGTTTCTGGTAACTGCTTGATTCACTCTGGCCATTCATAACCTCTCCGCTCCAGAAAATGATTCTTTCCACCTCATCATTTACTGCCAGTGCGTTAAACAAAATGTCACAGGCCGGCAAGTGCCCCACCTCCTTAATAGCTGTAATTTGTTCGCTGCTTGCAGGGCTAACGGCAAGCGAGCATTATTGCCTGAATTGGTAAGTGTTGCCGTCTGGCTTGCTCTTAGCAAAAGGGCAAGAGGCCGGGCTGTTTTCTGCCTGAATGTGTTGTCATCAGACCATATTTTGACAGGAACACGAGATGGAGGCATTGTTCACCGTCCTTATTATGCTGCATAAACTTTCTAGTGGTGTTTGCAGACTGCTATGAAATCTCAGTGCACATTCAGTCAGGCCCTTCTCCATATAAGCTGCTTTCACACATGCACTGCGACCCTGAAAGTTTCACTACATTACCCAGCGGAACTTTAATGTGAGAGCGCAAATGTCTGAATAATAAGATGGATTTTACCCTGCCAGCTCCCTTGTACAAATAAGTTGGGATGTCTGACAGAGGCCCTGCTTGATTAGAGCCAGTCATTGACTGGAGATTAAACAAGAGCATTTGGGAATGTTGATGACCTTTTTATCCTGGCTCCTGCTCGCCCGACCCAGGCACCACCCCTTGCCGAAACTAAAGAGAGCATTGTCAGTAGGAGTGAACATGACTCGCATGGACATTCTGAGAAAGGAGAACTGTAAACAATTTTCAAACCTGATTCTGTGGATATCGTCTTGAGTTTGTACGTGAAATGGCACAGCAGAAGGAAATGGGGTTGATACTTGCCCGACCCAAATTTATGTTCGTAATATCTTGGTCGATCTGTAGTGACTCCTGCCATCCTAACTATTTTACTGATGAGGGTATTTGCTATTCAGTTCAACAGAATATAAACTGTACAGGTGAATACACTGAAGACAGAGTACTGCACAGGCAGGGCTGAGACCTGTACTGTTCTTATCAGGGTCTAACAGAATGTTCAACATAATGCTTTTCTGATGGGCACCTGTCTAGTTAAAGCAAAAAACATCATGAAAACAATTTGACACTGTGAAAGCGATCCCCCTCACCTCCGCTCCACGGAGCTTAAAAGTGAGTTTTCGCTCATTGTGCAGCTGTCGGGTCCTTCGCCTAATTAAGTAACCTTAACCAAAAATCATAACAAAACACAGCGTGCACTTGAAGAAGGGAAACTAAATCAAATCTTGTGTCGTAACAGTGGATATTGTATGGAAACAAGTGGAACAGTGACAATAAACATTTTACAGATTTAATATCTGTACATTTAATTACAGAAGATATATGATATACTTCTGAAATAAACATTACCTCATTACGCTTTTAATAAACCAGTCTGTCTGTCCTTTGGTTTTCTCAACAACTGCTCATCCAATCAAACTCAAGCTTGGCAGGTGTATTTCTACGGACCCTGGCAAGGGTTTTGAATGGTCACTTGTACAGTAACCCTAGCTCCATTTAATCAGGCAAAAACATGGTTACATATTTATTATTTATTTATTATCTGTATTTAATAACTCATTATTTACAATATAAAGTAACCTAAAGGAGATTGGGTTGAGTTGTGTTGCATCTTATATTCCAGCATTGGTAAACATCAGCTCTTCAGAAAAGTGTTCCATCCGATCCATACATCCCTCCTGCAGATCCGAGCTGGACTTTAACCTACAGGTGTTGTCAATGCATGGCTGCTGGGCAGTTTGCTGGAGTGTATCCTGTCTGTCAGAGCTGCTGTCCAAACACCACTGTGGTTATCTCTATCCACACACAACCCAGTCTCATCAGAAAACGTTCAGTGGGAACGTTGGTCCACCAAAGTTCCCATCTCACAATCGGGCCTATCAGATTGTGAGATGGTAACGTTTGGTCCGCCCATTGTTTTGCATTGGCGTGTTTTCACGTCACGTGACTCCTGAGTTCCCGTCTACGGAAAGGAAAACATGGCGGACAGTCCTTGTTTTTTCAGATAAAAATATGATTTTGTAACTTAGTCTGGGCATAAAAATACATTCTGACACCATTTCTAGCGAGAAATGTGGTCTTTGCTTCCACAGTCTTCAGCCAGTTCGTGCTTATGATATATATTTTAATAGTTATCACGAATGTTTTTTTCGTTGCTATGATGGTTGCTATGACGCTGCCATGCCACAGCACGTCGTAGCGTGCTGTTTAAATCACCGTCCCTGCGTGGTGTCGTTCAGTGATCGTGAATGTTATTCATGTTATATAATATTAATATTTGAGGCTAGATTACACCTCTAATGCGAAGGATCCTGTGAGTCTGTTCATACCGAGGCGGACATGAGTGCGCCACCGGACCAAGTCCGCCACCGGACCGGACATGACGTGTGGCTGTCAACATCCGGTCCCTTTAACACGAAGCTGCGTCATACACACGGAGCACTTGGAAGACAACAATGTCATCTTCCTTCTGTCAGGTAGGTAGTTTATTGTTTTTAAAGATCGTTACGATCTAGGTTCACAGTCCGAGTGCTGAGACAGCGGATGCGGAGTCCGTCGATACCCACAATGGATGCTTTTCTTCAGCTAATATGCCATTGTTATCCACATGCTTCAGCCCTGGGTAGCATGTGCTTACCTGGGAGGTGAAAACATGGTTGTTGAAACCAGTTCAAGATGCTTAGCTCATCATTGAGGGACGCTACAATATAAATATAAACATGAATTTGATTTATGAATGCTTTAGATTAATAAGGAGCGTATTTCTCTACCAATACTCCACAATAACAGATCAATTTGGTTTAATGTATAGAATGTAATATGACAATAATGTTTTCATGTTATGGAGTTGCGATTCATTTTATAAAACAATTCCTATGTTCTGTTTTTTAATCAAGGAGGATCCAAGTAAAGCTACAGGAGTTTCATTAACGTCAATAACTTGGACCGAACAGTTTGTTTTGCTTGAGGAAGGGCAGCCTGGAGAGAAAGAGGAGCCGGATTGAGCCCACTACTATCATCCACGTACCACGAGGAAGATGAGGGAGAGAAATTATCCTACCATTAAAGAGGTACTTTTAAGTTACAGACCAGAAACACCATTTTATATAATGTGCCAAATATAAATTTTTATTAAATCCCCAAAGTATGCTGGCTGAAATACAAGTTAATATCACACTGAAAGAGTTTTGATCAATCATGCTTCCCTGCTGTGGTTGTTCAACTGGGAAAACAACTTTTTCCACAGGAAGGCAAGTAAATTTAAGAAATGCTTGTGCAAAGTTTTCCTCTGTTATGTATAATGATGACCCCCATCAGACATTATGTTAGCAATATTTACACCTTTTCATTTATACTGTTTATTTCTGTCTACATGTGTGAATTTGCCTTCATTAGTTTCAGAAAATAGCGATCATGTATCGGTCAGTGGGCGGCAGCACAAGACTCCGCAAACTAGTCTTTAAGCAAAGTAGACGAAGGCATTGAGGTTGCGGCCTGCCATCATTATTATTTTGCTTAAGGGACTGAATATGTTTCATGCAGAAATATTAGCATTTCCCTTATATCTACCAAAACTGCTTGTTTCACAGACTTCAGTTTTGTTTTGATCCGATGTGGTGTGCAAATACCAACTGTATCTGCAATGGGTTGTTGGGCATTAACATTTGTAACTCTAATTTTGTTTTGACAGACTGTGCAAAGAATGTTGAGAACATCACCACTCTACAGGAATACACAGTCCAGTAATGTGTGTCAGAAGTTCAGTAGTGAACGACAGGTACTGTGGAAAAATGTGTGTCATTGTTGTACAATGTCCTTTGACTCTGTTTACACAAGGTCAACACAAAAAGGTTTGATTGTAAACTGATATTGGTATGAATTCATGTTATACAATTTACAAAAAAAAACACTAGAATTACCGCACTGCGTTGTATGACTCCGCTAAACAGTGCAGTGTCCGTCTACATATTTATACATATTTTCTCTCATAAATGTCACTGTAACCTCTTTACAACTGAAACCATAACATGAGGTCAGTGTGGCCTTGACCTTTTGACTTTAAGACAAATACACAGTTAGACAACCCGAAAACATGCAGTAATGCCTCCGGCGACTCGCTATTGCAGAGGCATTAAAATGTTAAGTGTAGTAGACTGGATTTTATTGGTGTTACATTGGACATCTTGTATTGGTACACAAAAAATATATTTGGTTTCACATTTTAGATGGCATAAGCAGAGACATCAACTCAGGAAATGGATTTCTGCAGAAAAGAAAGCCTTGTATGTGTGTATATATACATACAAACGCACTTTTAAAACGTTTTGTTTTTTATCATATATTCTCAGGTAGTACTGACGCATTTACGGAGATGGTACATGAGGGCCTTGTCTGCGTGCCCAAGAGAAGATTCCACAGAGTTCAAGCTGAGCAGGCTGCAGCAGGTTTGGATGAATCCTCCTCTGAAGAGGAAACATGGCGAGTTACTTCTCCACTGATGAAGAAATGTGAGTGCTGTGATTAGGTCAAATCTGCTGCAATGCTACTGTGGCTCCTGGGCCCTGCTATTAGCTTGGTGTTTGGTAGCTGTTAGCTTTAGCATATTTATTTTTTAGGGGCCTGTCTGACGTTTATGTTTTAAAAAAAAAATCAGAGGGAACCATCTTCATAATTTAACACTATGGTTTGTTTGTGTCCTTTAGTTCTTCTCAAGAGAAGCTGCCTCAGCTCCACGGCCCCTCCTGCAGCCTCCACTCCTGATGCTAACCCCCGGTCTCCATCACACCATCCGGGCAGACCTGGACTCACAGAACTTTGTCCAGAGCTGCCATCTGAGAATTGTTGATCATATAATTTTCAGCAGATGCCTTAATGTAATGTTTGTGCACAATAAATGACATTGATCATAACATATTGGTATTTCCTTGCAGTCATACACCATGATATTGGCAGATAACATGTTGATTACATTAAAGCAGTGAATGCTCTGCTTTAAGCAACATAAACACACAATGATCCAATGGATTTGAAGTAGAATGGGCACGTTACATTCTGTAGAGAGTACCTCAGTAACGCAAGTCAGAAAATAACTTTCTTTATCTGAGGTTCAGTCAGTTATAGTCACAGCAAAGCACACAGGTCTTGTTGTCTAAGTGGCAACCATTTCATATTGTTTAAGATGTGTAACATCAAGCTTGTGTATCAGGGCTAAATACATCCAGTCATAAGTAAGTTCACCCTCTTGTTAACACTAAAAGTAGGTGACCCAGATGTTTCACAATGCAATCTGATAAGGTCTTATGAGAAACATTCTTAACATTAAAGAAATGAACACAGAGGATAGCAGTAGATGTTTCACTTTAAATCAGTAGCTGGTAATCGGCAGACTGACTTATTCAAACACATTAATACTACAATGAATGAGGCAGGGGTTTGCAACTCCATAACATGAAAACATTATTGTCATATTACATTCTATACATTAAACCAAATTGATCTGTTATTGTGGAGTATTGGTAGAGAAATACGCTTCTTATTAATCTAAAGCATTCATAAATCAAATTCATGTTTATATTTATATTGTAGCGTCCCTCAATGATGAGCTAAGCATCTTGAACTGGTTTCAACAACCATGTTTTCACCTCCCAGGTAAGCACATGCTACCCAGGGCTGAAGCATGTGGATAACAATGGCATATTAGCTGAAGAAAAGCATCCATTGTGGGTATCGACGAACTCCGCATCCGCTGTCTCAGCACTCGGACTGTGAACCTAGATCGTAACGATCTTTAAAAACAATAAACTACTTACCTGACAGAAGGAAGATGACATTGTTGTCTTCCAAATGCTCCGTGTGTATGACGCAGCTTCGTGTTAAAGGGACCGGATGTTGACAGCCACACGTCATGTCCGGTCCGGTGGCGGACTTGGTCCGGTGGCGCACTCATGTCCGCCTCCGTATGAACAGACTCACGGGATCCTTCGCATTAGAGGTGTAATCTAGCCTCAAATATTAATATTATATAACATGAATAACATTCACGATCACTGAACGACACCACGCAGGGACGGTGATTTAAACAGCACGCTACGACGTGCTGTGGCATGGCAGCGTCATAGCAACCATCATAGCAACGAAAAAACATTTGTGATAACTATTAAAATATATATCATAAGCACGAACTGGCTGAAGACTGTGGAAGCAAAGACCACATTTCTCGCTAGAAATGGTGTCAGAATGTATTTTTATGCCCAGACTAAGTTACGAAATCATATTTTTATCTGAAAAAACAAGGACTGTCCGCCATGTTTTCCTTTCCGTAGACGGGAACTCGGGAGTCACGTGATGTGAAAACACGCCAATGCAAAACAATGGGCGGACCAAACGTTACCATCTCACAATCTGATAGGCCAGATTGTGAGATGGAAACGTTTGTCCAAGTGGACCAACGTTCCCACTGAATGTTTCCTGATGAGACTGGGCTGCCACACAACTACCTGCTCTGTGGGACACAGCCAAATCGCACCAGACACACACAGAGAGAGGGTTAGGAAAAATATATATATATTTCTTTTTCTGAGACATACTTTATGATATTTATTTCTTTTTACCAGTGTTAGCCTCAGAAAAACACTTTCTTTTTTTAAAATAAAAATATTGAAGTTGCTCTTCATGTCCGGCCGATGATTTGATTTGAAATGTCAGACTGTTCATTTAATTATGTTGCTTTTAATACATGTTTTTTTTTTTTGTTGAGAGAGCTTCCTTTACATCCCAGCTCTTCAGACAGTAAAGCGAATGTGTTTGTAGTGAAGCAAGAGCAGCACGTTTGGCAGTGAGCTCCCGTCCGCTCCCTGCCAGTTCCGCTTTAGAAGTGTCAGTCTGCAGGATTCTACATTTAAAGCCTGGTCTTTAACAGTAGGAGAGAGATCAAACGTTGCCACGGACCCACCCAAGCTCCCCCTTCCTCCCACTGTCTCCCCCTCACCTGCCTGTCTCTGCAGTCATGCATGCTGCAGTGTCTCTTCCGCAGAAAAAAAGGAGCAGAATATTCAGGGATGCTGAGGATCCCGGGGAGGCTGGCGTCGACTGCTCCCCACTGCTGACTTTTTGCTGATGCTCAGATTTTCTTAATGAGACCGAGCCGAGCAGCACAGAGGGAGAATCCAGAGGCTGAGATGGAGAGGCTCTCCCTGAGCTAATGGCACATTGCAGTAACCTAATTTCAATAAGACATTGAGCTCCATATTTGTTGTAATCACACTGTACTATTAAGTTTATACTACCGTAAACCCAAAGTCTGGATTGACCAAGGAAATAGCAGGAAACACCGACTATGAGTAAGTAGCTGTGCGTATTGCATCACTTTTGAACACGTTACATTAATGTTACTGCTTTTACTTTTTGTAATAAGTAGTGTAAAGGATTACAAGGGACTCGACACTGGTATCAGACCTTATCACCAAAGGTTCTATCTTCTACAGCACCATTTGTCACCGCTTTTTCATCCTGAGATATTTATACACCTTTCATTCATTATTGCATCTCTCACATAGTAGATACATCATCAACACGCCCACTCGCCCACGGAGAATCCTGTGCAGGATCTCATTCGGACATTTGTGCTCTCAAGTACAGCCCCTCCGGACAAGATTATCCAGATGTATGTCTAAAAGAAGCTTCAATGTGTTACTGAACTGTGATGTAATTGCATTGCTGTTCTTTGCTTTGAGGCACATATTCCAGTGCAGGTAGCCAATCATATCAAATTTATGCAAATAAAGGTCCTGCATGACATAAAATGTCAGAATGAGCCTGGAGAGAGGAGGCAGCGGCTGTTGGTGATGTGTTGTATACACAATACATGATCATCTGGTTGTAGAATTTATATCCACTACATTTCCCTTTAGCTTTGCATGGAAAGCTAACACGCAAGCTGGCTACGTTCTGTGTCCTGAGTGAGAAACTGATGATTACTCTTTCCACAGCCCCAAGCGCCATACCCACTCCTAAGCATTAAAACAACATATAAGTGTGAGTGCTTGTTACAATACGAAGATAAGCAGTCACATTACAGTTGCAAACCCAGTAAGGTCCCATCTCTGCGAGGTTTGATGGAGAGTTGATATGAGTTGGGCCCCTTTGTGTTCAGTGGATTCTGGAATATGAATGAGCCTCTATCAGAAGAGGAGAAGCCTAAATCCTAAGTAGTTAAATTTAATTTCTTTTAGACCTGTCACACCCTGAAACAGCTCTTCAGAGTTGAATGGTGTGCAACTGTGTGCTTCTTAGAGAACAGTCACCAAGGTTAAGCAAGCTGCTGGATTGTCAGTTAGTAAAACTGTGGGTAGTTAAAATGCAACATTTTGTTTTGATTTGATAAAAGGCACCTTTGACTCCTCAAATATGTAAGTAATTCTCTTTTCACTGAGTAACATTTAATTAGTAACAGATTCGAGTTTTGAAGTACCTGACTGCACAGATCTGCCCTCCGCAGCTTATTCCTCACAGTGATTTCACGTACACAGTCCACCCACCACCAAGGCTGCACCTTCCGACTCCTAATGTCTTTGGACTCATCCTGGTGTATAGACTAAGGTTATTATTGTGAGACTTGAGTTGTTTACGAGAGGTGCCGTAAAGGTCAGTAGCTGAAGGGAGTCCGAGTACGCAGGGAAGACAAAGAGCCAAAAGTAATAGCGCAGAGAAAGGTTATGTTAAGTTCACATTCTCCACTGATTGCAGCAAACTTGAGAATGCACAAAGCAACACTGGGTACTGACAGTGAAGCTAAGAAAAGGGGGAGGTTTGCACAGATGCTCCCTTTGTCACCCCCATCAAGGCCATTACGCTTTAGCCCAATGAGCATTCAGTGAGTATGAGTTAATAATGTTAATTTCATTTTTCTTTGTTTCACATCTTTGAGTTTATCTTGAGATAGTATTCTAACATAAACACCCATGGGGGAGGTCACAGTGATTCCACATTACCAGTTTAATGAGTTTCACATTCCTATTAGCAGTACTATCATCAAAATTGTTACAGAGATGTCAATTAAGGGCTTCCGTGTGACATAACGTGTCCCCTGGAGGCCAGACTACAAGTGGGAGAGGAGCCTTGCAGTCAGACTGCATTTCCATTTTGTTTTCGTTAATTCACTGAACATCTGAAGAACGTGGGCAGACATTCAAACATCTGGATCCATGATATTGTATTTAGGACTAAATCTTAACAGTGTGCTCCTTGCATGGCTAACACATGCGTTGTTTTTGGATACATCGTTGAAATTGTTGTAAAAGTTGATTTTTGTTAAAATAAATTCTCAGAAAATCGTTATCATTCAGAACATTAGAAACTGATTTCCACTACAACATAGGTAGAGAAAAGATTATGATTATTTAAAACTGATGTGAATAGTGCAGTTAATACAGTCTTACTTTTACTACCATATTAGTATACTGTAAGCTACAATGCAGCACCAAAGTACTCTAAGGGAAGCTTGGTAAATAACCTCCATGAGCACTTTAGATCAGTTCTCGTTCAGGTAGAGAATTAATTAATATGAATGAACATTCTGCAGAGGAAGTGGATCCACAAACAGCAGCAGCAGAGTCAGGTCTTTACAAGCTGCTGAAAAGATGGGGGTGGCTTGTTTTAATGGTAACTATAGTGTTTGAAACTGCTGCTGTGCACATATATTGTACTAATGTCAGGCAGAGGCAATTTATAATGAGAAAGCTATTACCTGATGAACTATTGTTCAGACAACATTCATGCATCACAGACAAGGGCGATCCTCGGTCATTCAGTTTATTTCACAGCTTAACCTTCAGATTTTTTTTTAATTCAGGTTATTTTTGACAATACGAGAGGCCATCAGTGACCCTTTAATTTAAGCTGCAAACACACACATAATAGTGCACCTTTGCCACACAAATACAAGTTTGAAGGTTTTATAATCACTTTTTGAAAGAAAAAAATTCAACATAATATATAATACTTATATAATATGGTTAAAAAAATGAAGAATCATAGTTATAATAATCTTAAATTTCAGTCAATTCACAAGCTTTTCCTGAGCTTCAAATATCACCTGTCACTGAAAAGATCCCAGCAACAACTGATAAAAATAGGGTGATGACATTTTTTTTCTGTACTGGTTTTACAGTGTATCAGCCCACCATCGCAGCAGGCAGACAGTCCTGGTGTTTGCTCATCCACAGCTTCGCCTCACCTCCTGAAATCCACACATGGCCACTTCAAAAATAGATGGAAAACTGCTTTTAGAGACACGCTGCTGCTCTGATAACTGACATCTTGTATTTTACCCTCTGTATGCTCCATTTTTTCCTCTCATTACTATTTTAACACCAAAATCACTGCAGCTGTGTCTCCACTCTACTAGAACAGACGTGTTCACACACATACAATCTCTCTCTCTCACACACACCCACACACACACAAGGGTGAACAAGATAAAAAAAACACACAATCAAAACAAAATCTTTATTTCAACATTGCTGCACGGGATGGATCATATTTAGTTATTGCTACTTATGGTGAGGAGACATGCAGCTGGTAGTGGTGGGATAACTGCTGACTTGAATGTGTCTGGGGGCTCTGCACTCTCAGTATTATTATCCATCTTGAGCCAATTAAAGCAGCTAAACTCTTTCTACAGGCCTAATCATGATCGGTAGTGCAACGGTAATATTTACAAAATATAGGCTTGTCCAAACTCTAAGTAGAATAATGATTATGTGATGTATTTGTTTTATTGTGTTAACTGTGACATGAAAATTAGTTTTGGTACATCAGTAAGTTAACACAAGCTCATTGGCGGCGATGGCAGCAGGTTGGGGCTTTGCGGTTCCCTCATCCCGTATCGTGTATCTCAACACTATGGATGTTTTGGTTTAATTGCAGAACCGCTCCACATATGATACACATGTTAACAATGCAGGCTGTTGTTTCCTGGATGTAGATTGCCTTCCAGCCCCTTCCAATAGATTTGTTATCTGCCACTCCCTCCCTCTCCCTGCTTCCACACCAGACTACACCATGCTATTCTATCAGGGGCACTTATGGGCACTGTGGGTGATTTCACGCCACCAACATAATGAAATTCGCCTCTGACACTGGTCGTGGTAGTAAAATTAATTTACATTCACTCCTAACAGTAACCCTAGGAGGAACCTGCTGTGTGACTGCAGCTGCTGAACAAAGAGGTTTCCCTCCCATCAGGTTAATATGACTTGGTGTGAACACCATCAGCAGCCAATCAACCATTGCTTCTTCTTACTGTTTCCAAAATAGGAGACTTGCATTAGACCCACGAGTTATCAAAGTCTGGGTTAAAGAGCATTTTGTTCTTTCATCCATCTTAACCAGAATAAATGAGGCAATTAAAATAATAATGTCATGACACATCATCAGGAACTGCATTCATTTAACACTCAAAGCCAAATGGTAATTAAAACTTTTTTTAAAACGGGTTTAAGGGTTAGGGTGTATACATGCTGTATAAAAATGCTACAACATGTTGATATATTATATCATTTCTAATATAAATAAACTGCATCATCGCAGGAGAAATGTATTTTATTTGTATACCTGAAGCATACCTGAAAATATCGACACATTGTGTAATCTTGAGCTTGACAAAGACCTTTTCTTGAATTACAATATCTCAAGAATTACACAATTAAACTTTATGATTTACAACAGAGGGTCAAAGGTTTTAAATGCATCCAACACATTATTCATGCCATGTCCCTGTGCACCGGAAACTTTTTACATTCAGATAATGCTGTGAATATTTTTTTTCGGCTGCCCTCATGCTGAGCAGTCATATCACTGTCAAAAATGATGCAATAATAAACATGTCCATCCGACATTTTGCTTTGTGCTAAAGAAAACAAAAGCTTGTAATAGCATTAGACCACAGAACAACTAAAGGGCAGTCACACAGACACATCAGTGTCTGGCTGTGAAAAGCAATTGACTTAGCGGGATGTCTTTGGGATTGTGGCCGACTGAGTCATTGAATTATGTGTAAATCTATAGAGATGTGTGGTATCATCTGCTATGTCTTTGTGTAAACCAGTGAATTTTAGAGAAGCAGGTTGTGTCTGGATTAAGAAGAGCACTCCCTGTATGCTAAGCTTTTCACAACGGTCCTGTGGGAGTCCTCAGTTTTCCATTATGCCCAGCCAGGTGAATATCACTGCAGGGCGAGGCAATCATTCCCCAGCCAGTCCATGAAATGATACTTTAACATTAAATATTAATGCGAGCTATAGTCTGACAGCGGTGCCCTCCATCAGACTGATGTACTCTGGGAACCCAGAGAACCTGTTTGTCATTTTACTCTGTGCATGTCAGTGTTCGGGGCAGGCCCAGTCACTGAAATACCCAATTATTTTAAACAGCCTGCTACTATGAGGACCTGCCATAACCTATATATAAAAAATAATATATATATAAAAAAAACTCCTCATCGCTGAGGCTATACACAGTCATTAAGATGATTTCCTGTGACATCCTTTCTTTAAATGTTTCCTCGTGTATTTGTTTGCATTCAAAACAAATATTCTCTTCAAGTCCTCAAGTAATGTTTATCATTCTTTTAAATACACACATCTCGGCAGCTCTGGCACACATCCCTCCAGAGGCCCTGCATTTCTCCTTGAGGGAGAAATAATGTCTCCTGAATTCAATTAAAGTCTCTATTTGCTATTCACTGTAGACACTACAAATTCTGTCTCGTTTGGTTAATAGCTGAAACAATGAATCCATTATTCATCCCGCCGATAAATAAAACTAATAATTTTGCTCACCCAAGTCTTTCATCAATTTAAATATACCAAATATTATCCTACTTCAACTTTTCAGTATGTGAGAAATTGTTTAGGCTTTGGACAAGACAGCTAATAAAAAGATGTGGCACCGGTATACTAGTTTCTTACCTTTTTTCTGATATTTTCTGATAAAAAGACACAAATGAAGAGCAACAGCCAAAACTCGAGTGGTCATTGGTGTCAGTCCTGATTTCAGTGCAATAATCACATGGAATTATAGATTTTATTAAGTAGTATCTGAAGCAGTAAACCTTGTGTACGCAGTGCAGACACAGTCCTGTTGATGAGTTGATCTGAATAAGATCATAAATAACAGTGTGCAAATAAAATGGGACTCCAGAGGTTTAATTTCGCTGTGGAGAGTTGTGCTCTATATGTTTGGTCTGTGAGACTGGATTTCAGCACCAGGAGCTGTCCACTGTCTGACCTGCTGCACAGTGAGTCAGGATCAGTGTATTTTGTTGGAGTGGAAGCTTCTGAATATTGAACAACACTCAATTAATAAAATAATTTCCAATGGAAGTTACATAGATCTTATGATTATTATGCTACAAGGATTTATGAAATTTGATGGATTTATGAGGTTTTGATGTGACTTTCAAAAGATAAGGATTCAAACCAGATACTTTGTGGAGGAGCCAGGTTGGTTATATTTCCAACTCTTGAGTTATGTCCTGACCGACGAGATTTCAGACAAATTAATGGTGGATCTTTTTTGCACAGTTTGTGTTTATTCGCCTCAGACATCCTCTCTAGTTAGCAGGCAACATACGCAGCCATTATGGCTCTCACACAGCCTCGGGATGTGTGTGGATTTTGTTGCTCAAGCTGGAGCAGTTTCATCTCACCAAGAATTAATGCAGCCCAGGGCAAATTTCTTTGTATTTGCAGCCATTTCCATTTTTGCATTAATTGCATAATTGCCACAATTATTTTCAACAAGAAAAGAACACCGCAAACCCCTGAACTATAATACTATGAAGCTATGATCCATCAACGACCATGTTTTGAAAGCTCATATTGTTCAAATGATTTGGAGAACATCTAAATAACATGGCGACCACAGCAGCTGTGACAAGTTTAAGAACTACACGCGCTGTGTGCCCTCACCATAACCCTGACCTCCTTCCTTTACTTTCTGCTTTGTTACATAAAGGGTACATTAATTTTCACTCTGGTACTAAATGTTGGCACTGCACACAAATCATGAAGCAGTATCATCCAGTATGGACATAATACCTGGGGATGCTGTGCTGGCCTTATGCTGTATTTTAGCACCAGTCTGAAACATAAAAAATATCGTCCTGTACATCAGAACAAGCCACAGGCGTCTTGATGACGATTCTTCTTATTTCGCTTGTTATATTTGTTTGTCTAGATATACAGAATATAATGTTGGGCTGTCCCCTGGAAGTCAAAGCTTCAAATCCTCTCAATAGATCCTTCAGTCAAGTAAGATTATTTCAAATTGAACTTAAATTTTGAATTTTTTTGTTTGACTTTGTGCGGTGTACTTCTGGGGGGTGTTCTGGTCTACAGAGTGAGCTCTTGGTGATAATGTCTGTGATAGGTCCAGGCAACTGCAGAGCCAGGGTCGGACGGAGGCGGCTGTCTGGTCAGACTCCGAGTTAACCTCATCTTCTCTCCCTTCTGCTTAGAAGGTCCTGACTTTACAGCTCAGAGCTACACAGCACAGGCGTCTGGTTTTAGTTTGATATCTAATGTCATTTGCATAGTTAGCACACATTAGGACATTGGGATTACTTGGTTTATAGCGTCGCCGTCACTCAAAATGTCACTCAAATGTCTGTGCAGTCTATGTGAAATAAACGCAAGGAAGAATTATCAGATTTTGTTTACAAAATTCTTAGTTGAGTATAAAACCTAGAATCATGCTAGTGCCATCCTGCAGTAACTACGGATGATTTAGTTATTGTTATTATTTTTTGTTATTGAGTTGGTAGGTACAATACATTGTAATTAAGCTCTTTGGGAGAATTGCACATCCCACTGCCTGAAGGCGAACTGCAGCAGAGACAGTAAGTGGTTCATCCTCCTGCTCGATGCTGTGCAGGAGGGAAATGTGTGTTCAGCAGCTGTCAATCAGGTCACACAGGTGCGTTTAGAGCTCTATTGTTTTGTGTCAGGTGAAAAGACCTTCCACAAGGAAATTTCAGAACACTAGGAAATCATCCACTGGTGTTATCGGACTATTGATATTTCAAATAGGTTTTTTGATGCAGTCAATACATGGAATTTTTCAAGTCCCCATCATGCCATTTTGAAGGATTTTTCTCTCTGTTACTGGAGGATCTGTGCATATACAATTTAATAACAGGAAGCCTACATCAATGATTAATTTGTATGAAGTCTACAATTGAACAATATATATACAATATATTAGTGATAGATCTTTTGGATCATATTGGACAATTTAAAATAATAATAATTGAAGCACTTGCACAGCCAATCCAGCAGCCCATCTGCACTCCTGTACACATCCCTGCTAATTCTCGATCTTCATTAGGCCACATGGACATTAATATTTCAATGTAGCCATACGCTGGTTTGAAAATATTAATATACAACAGTCAGCATGGCTTATTTGAAGATGTGCATACGCTGTGCATGAGATGGAGAGCTGGATATTAGAGAGTAGGATCAATTAGGGGAATGTATTTGACTCTGTATAGAAGTCACCTATACATCCACGACCCCCACGTGTATCTCACATCTCTTTGGTTTAAAGCAGACCATGTTCTCATCTGGAGAATCCCATTCAAACAAATTCCCGATTGTGCTGCCATCTAATCATGCACAGAGCCTGAAGAGTTCCAGACTGTAAGATTTAATTGGAATCCCGGTTCTCGGTGACAGCAGCGCAGATGGGATCCCTTGAAAGCTTTTGTGCGTGGTAAACGGTTTGCGTGGAGAACACAGGGAAATGGATTGCATTCTGTGTATTAATACATTTCTTGAAAGGGGGAGAAAATGGATTAAGCCTCAACTCTGTGGATTGTCAAAGAGAGCGTGTCAGCTGGTTTGTGCCAAGTGAGTGAAATACAGCGACTGAGGCCAGAAATCTTCCACCCCCCCACCACCCTTTTTCTGTATGTGAGAAACGCTCCTGACTGCGAGTGATGAAGCTAAATATATCGCTGGCAGTGTGTTGCAGCTGAGATCTCAGTGAGTCTATGGTGGGCTAATCAACACCTCCTCCATCCATCCATCAGCCCCACCACCACCACCCCCACCACCACCTCTCTACCCTCCCCTCCTCCCACCCTCACCTCCGTAAAGCCCTCCCTCAGGTGCCACTGTACCCCATCTGCTCTGTTTACTGCAATTAGGCTGAGCAGGAGGAGACGGTGCAGACGCAGGGGGTCACTGGCTTGTTTTTTCCCTTTGACTTTCATGTATATGATGAGTAGTTCACATGGCTTCCCCGACCTTTCTTTTTAGTTATGTTTGTTTTTGTTGTGGTAAAAAGACTTACTGGGGTAAGAATAATTTGTATTCTGCTTAGCTCTACAGTTGCATGGCAACCCTGGAACACATGGTTCATAGTATGGTTCATACAAATCCTTATCCTGTATTTCCAAAGCAGTTTCTGAAGACAGAAAATCAAATTTTTTCATTTCAGATGTTTACCACCAAGGTTCTTATGAATTTATTTTGGTATTAAAATAATAACCATGTCTCAAATAATAAATAATTTCATTACTGGATGAATGCTTGGTGGGTGATGGGGGATGGAGCCTGTGCTCGAATAGATCACAATTTATCTTCTGTACTTTTCCACTGCATTGATTTCCTTAGTACAGTATCAGTAGAGTAACAACCCAATGAAGATGATGCTCCTACTCTTCACTCCCATCCTCAGTTTGTAGCACAAGCTACAGCTGTTTTCATTCACTCTCTGAGCACTTCTGCTCTTCAGCCTCGTCAGTTTGCACTATCAAATTACTGCAACATCCTGACAATAGAAGCAAGTCATCACAATATCAAGAAAAAAGCCACTCGCATAATGAATACAATGATGTATTCTCAATATAATGATACATCTAGATTGATGTATCTATGTACTGTTTGAACTGCTAAACATTTTAATTTGAAAAAATATAATAAATTATCTTTTAGTCACAGTAGCTTTATAAAGAGACATGAATGGTAAATTGTAAGTCGTAGCTATTCTGTTATGTATTTAGATTTACAAAATACGTAAAAACAATACAACTATGGTCATAGATAAAACAGTCTTTCTAGAGAGGAGCAAAGCAGTGTTTACAATATATCTGCTGTAGAAACATACATTATTCTGAATTTGTAAAGACGTCAGAGTGTATCAGGAGAGCAGGAAAATATGAAAGAGGGTATATTGGAAAATGATAACAATTCACAACAGCAACATTTTCTACCAGTATATCTGATATTACAGTCCGTTTTATTATAACCCTTGTTTATATTCCCATTGGCACTCACAGCTCATGGTTAAGTTCATGGAAAGATCGTGATCTGGTTAAATATGGAAAAATTCGGCTACGACCCTATTGTTTTTATACACATTCAACTAAGACCGTCATCTTTCCGGAACCTCAACCAGAGACATTTTGACGCTTACACCACAAATGGGTCTCTGGATTTTAACTGTGGTCTGTGGTTTGACTGTTATGTACATGATAAGACCACTTATCACCTCCTGCCCACCCCCCCCCAAAGAAAAATCATTACTCTGAACAAAATCCAATCAGTGATAACACCATCACCACAATGTCACTGGGAACAGTGTAATCGCCTAGTCTGGTATAACTATAACTTGAAGCAGACATGGTTGTGCTGGATAATCTTAACCCTCCATCTCTTTCAAATTTCTCCATAAAAACAAGAAAATAAAACAGAGTATTGAAGATATATACAAACAAAGTTTAACCACTGCATGAGATAAATCTCTTTTGGTTTGGTTATACATTTTTCAGCTGAATTCAGATTGAATTTTTTCTGAGCTGCTGGTCACCACATGCGACATGAAACGCTTTTTGGATGGAGGATTGTTTATGTGTGGAAGAATCCATGTGACTGAGGGTGCTCTCCTAGATGCTATGGAGCCTTGGCTCAAATTATCTCATACACTAGGACATGTGGCTTTTCAAGTTTCATATCAATATCTCAAATATCAAAAATAGTATTTAACGCAGCTTTAAAAATGTGCTTTTATTTCTCATCTTGCAAAGAGTATCTCTGCCCGGCTGCTCGAGCGGCTTTAGCAGTCTGCTGTTGTTTACAGTTTATAGAAGGCATTTAATGCGCTGTTGATTTTTGCTGCACGTGTATCCGCTGTTAGCGATGAGTGGACACCCATCCCCCACATGTCAGCATGTAGCTTCTAATGAAGAACATGCCCCACAGGCTGGATGGCAGACGTAGACAGGAGATGACAGCTTGGATGATAGACTTCGGTCAACTGCATTCTCAATAGTATATAATAGTATATATGTACATTAGGTTATTTGAAAATTCATCAGAAATAATGAAAGAATGAATAATACATTAGATTAATTAGTTTCACAATTTTTAATCGTATATTACTTGTTATTTGAATCATCAGCTCTTAAAGAAATACATTCAATAGTGACAAAAGCTGCTCGGACAATCATAATGACTTGTATTCTTCTCGAGTAAAGCTGTTGCATTTTAAGGAGAAAATGTATTTAATGATGATTAACTTTTCTTTTTCCATTTATGACTTTTTATGTCAATTAAGTCAATCAATTAAAACTCTACTGTTTTTTATCTGGTTCATGAAGACAGATATTTTTTTGACAAGTGCAGTGCCTGAGGTAAACCTGCCTGTTTGGGATGGGCTGTTGGCCTATGGTAAAGCTGGTTGCAGATTTTGAAACTTACAAAGTGACCTGTAAATAATTGAGCTGCAGCCAGTGAAGACCAACTGCTGGACTTCACAAAACCCTGACCCCCCAAAATGAAAATCAATTGTTGTTGCCGTTAACCAGCTGTTCTCATTAACAACTTGTGTTATAAAAAGTGTCTTAGTGTTGATTGTATAATGTGTCTAAATCGCAACACATTCAACACTGCCATGATAGCCGTGGCTGTCTCAACCTCTTTCTCACAATGTTTGTGATCTTAATGTCCTTCGCAGACAAGCAGGATTAAGCTGAGGCATGTATACAATGAAAAAAACCTAATTGAGCATTGCATTATTGGTGTTTTTTACAGCATGCAGGGAATATTGCATTGTTAAATCAATGGTTTTTATTTTATGTAAAAACAGTCTATGCTGTGTGCTTTCGATACAAAACATGGAATTCCTCCTTCATTTCCACACAGTGATTAAATTATTTCACTGACTGTTTGAACTGATGACTCATCAAGTGTCATTTTGAATTTCATTGTTGTTTACCACCTTCTAGGAACAACACAGGCTGATCCCTGCTATGAATAATTCATCGGTTACAGTATCCTGCCAGACATAGACTAGAACAGGAGACAGTTTTAGACTCTGCTGACAGCGGCCCCGAAGAGGAGGCTTCATTTCTGTCATATATTCTTCAAGGTGCCTTCAAGTCTTCAACACAGACACTGGATACCATCAGTGGCTTTGAATTCCAACATAAACCCTACTTCTCACTCCAATCAAGTTTGCATTGAAGTGACGGGAAAATTAGCTGCAAGAAATGACCTCTTTGAACAACTGGGGAATCTGTGCTGGTGGTACATCAGCTCCCAAATCCATGGCACTGTAACTCTCACTGGATAACTGACTGATTTGCATGGCCAGTGCATTTGTGTGTGCTCACTGACACAGTGGCCCTATTCCACTAAGCTCATGCTGTGAGGGAAGCCTGCGTCTTTGCCCACTGTGCTAATTTTATTCCTGTCAAAGTGGAAAAGCCTCAGAAACACTGTTTGACACGAGTGACACTGACTCGGCACTTAAAGCCTGGATAGTATTGCTGTTCATGGTGCTAATACTTCACTGCTGCTGTCACTGCTGTGCTGCTACTGCAGTTACTGAATCACATCTACCTGATTGCCTTAGTAAAATGCAACATAATCAGTTTGGGTGAAAGTGAGTGAGGGATAAGTTACTACACTGTACTTCTTGGAAGTTTTAACTTAAATTATATCCATGCTTTAAACAAGCCTGAGCTTATAGATATAGCATAGGTGATGGTGCAGGCAGCATAAGCCATTATTAACAGGCAATACTTGATTTATTTTGCCGCAAATATGTTTTCCTAATAATGTTTAGGCATTCACAGTCTATGCATGTCATCTTTGCAATATTTTCAATTTGGCCATTCTGAAAAATGACTTAAACCATCTTTCAAATATTTTGTTGTGTATTCACAGTGTGTGAGTGAGGGAGTGTGGCATGAAACAATAATGGCAGGCAGTGGTGTTTTACACATCTTGATTGGAAAGGATGTGTCTCAACACTGTAAAGCAAACTGTTGTGAAAATAGACAGGATGGCATTGGAGGCTTGATCGACTGCCTGCCCCTCCTTGTTGATTTCATGGTCTCATCTCCAATCATGAATGGTACTGAAGGATCTTAAAATTCCTCTATTACCATCGACTGTTTTCATGACTTTGTTGGCCAGAATTGCGTAAAACTGAAAATTACAGAACAGTGTCAAGCAAATGTGCACGACTCCTTTAGAACAAAGTTGAATTTGAATGTTGTTGAATATAATACACTATCAAAAGTGTGGCAATGGATATTGTCATCAAAGTCAGGCACTACTTTTTCCTGCTGTTCTGCTTCTTTATTGTTGTTTTTTGTGACGACTACTTTAGGTTGTAAATGTAAATGATTTTAGTGGCGGATGTTTAGATTAAAGCACAACAGAGACCTAATTGTGCAAGTATATATTTTTTAAAGTATACTTTTATTCAAAGTGAAAGAACAAAGAAATGTTATCATGGCCTTCTGAATGAAGGCAAAAAAACCCGTCAGCATAATTAAGTACTGTACTACACCATTCTGCTTCACATGCACACCACAGAGGACAATATTCAAGGACTAATTGACTCCGCAGCCGGCTGTGACCAGGTTCATATATATTGCTTCAGTGTGCAATTCACAGGAGAAAAGTTTTTTTTTTTCAATCAAATTATGTAAAGCGAAGACAGCCTGAGGGAACATTTCATTTGAGTGGAAAAAAAGCAACAAAAAAAAGATTTGCATCCTCGCTTGTTAGGCGATAACTGAGAGCTTGTCAAACATAAACAATGAAATATTCATCCTTTGGTCCCCCTCAGCGTTCACCTTCTTGCACCCTGTCAAATCACTACAGTTCAAACAGGATTAACAGCGCCCTCAGACGAAATATGAAGGAACCTTCTCGTTTTACATTTACTGATGAATCCTGGGCTAGGCTGTGTCGACACAACAAAAGTTACGTATTAGCCCCGTATCGGAAATAATCTCCATTCATACTGATATGCCTGAAAATGCATAACATCCCCATTCACACTGTTGCGTGCTATAATATGCACAGAAGCTGCTAGCTAAGACAACAGGGTTTTTTTAATCTGTTATCCATGTTGCATTCATCACTGGCAGATGAGGCTGTTGCTGTTTGCTGTTTTCTGGAAAAGGTTCATGTGATTGGACGAATCAGGCCAGAATACGGTGTCGGCACCATCGTTTCCGAGTGTCTCCGTAAGTGCCTGTCTAGACCCTAGACTGTAAATAGACATGGATGACACATCTCCATTTACTCCTGTTGTACTGAAGTGAAGCCGAAATACCTTGGATACAGGCGCTACCATTTTTGACTGGTGACGTCTTTTGGAGTCTGTGAAGTGGCGGTCAGGGAATGGAGCTGCAATATTAAGGTCCCGCTAACACACGTGACCAATCAATTGTGAGTCAGGGTCAGATGAAAATCATGACGATTTTGTATTTTTTTTATCAATAACAAATTGAAACCAAACATGGGCACTTGAACATATATGGGCACGTGAAGAATTACCTGAATTGTCAGAATCCATCTCTCAGAAATGCTTTTTTCACTTTTACTTTTTAATTGGTCCACGTCCCATCTAGTGTACTTCCACGGAAGGGGCCAGGTTTAGGATTTATGCTGCAGCCAGCCAGCCAGCAGGGGGCAATCAAGATGATTTGGCTTACATTTTTGGAGCTGGAATCTTATCAATCTTTTTAAACAGTATATGGACCACACTGAAATGCAGGTTTTTAAACTAAAGTGGGCCAGGAAGGTTTACAAAAATCTGTTGTAGGAGCCCGGAAAACTCTGGAGTTGTGTGGACACAAAGTGTCAACACAGTAAAAGTGGTGCTTCTGAAAACAAAAAAAACTTAATGAAGCGTCAGACTTGGAAAGTCATTGTGATTTAAATTGACTTGAACATGTAGAAATAGCTGTTTTATGAGTCACATCTGAGCCCCTGGGGGCAGTGCGGGGCGGCTGGTTGGTGCCGGGCTCAGCAGCCCTCACCTCCACCTCGCAGGCAGACGGGACTGCGCTGATAAATATTCAAAGGTTTTTAAGAGAGATTTCATGTTGATTCGGGAGCAACTAAGTCCCAGCATGCTCATTTTTGTGACCTTGTCGTTCATTGGCTGATCATTAGTATTCACAGCACAGAGGACGATCAGTTCTGTCTCATCGTTGTCAATTTGTTCTTTTGTACTGTTTTTAACTAGACCTGACTGATATCCTATTTCTTAATTCAAAATACATCAGGCATACGTGCTATTTGTTTTCACTGGAAATGTGTCCTGCAAGTGTTTATTAAGATTTGAAATTGTTTTCATTCGTGACCTTGGTCTTAGTTTTAGCATTAGTCTGCAGTTTTCATCTCTTCCCATAATCTTAAAAGGATTAGGATTTTCAGATTTCCTTCTGAGGATTGGCATTACAGGCAACATTCCAGAGATTTTCTCAATCCCAAGGAAACAGCTGATCGTGCTATTATCTTTAAGTGAGCTTTAATGAGATCTGTGGTCATGACCTCTCTGAGACCTCTGGATTGAGAGACTCATGAGGGATTCCCACAAGGCTCTCACTTCATGTCTTCTACCATTTGGACTGGTTAATTATCAGTGGTAATGAAAGGACTGTGAGGAATGATGGAGAGAATAGCAGCTTTTCAGAACATATACTTCTTGTAATTTTCCACCTATTTGGTTAAGGTTAGAGAAAGACTGCATCAGGGTGAAAACTAATGAAGCTTTTTATAGGAGACAGAATGGGAACTGCAGGCCGAGGTTTTGTTCTTTCAACCATCCACCTCAACTCCCTCTTTATGAGATGTATTAGATGCTATGACATAGACAGAGCATGTCTCTTTCTCTGCTTCCTAAAATTCTCCATTTTATAGTTTAATTCTTATCTGATGAGGTGACACTTCACACTTTTGTGTCTTTCTCTGCTGCTGCTGGTCCCACTGTCCAAACTTCCCTTTCTGCACGATATTTAAATGTTGCCATTACCAGTCAGTCCTCTGTTTGCTAGAATCAAGTCTAAAATCCATTTTAATTAAACAATGTTGAAGGCAGCTCATTGCCATCAACAGATTAGACCTAACATTTGATTCAAACTGATGTATTAAAACGTCTTGCAGCTCTGATTGTCTCTGGCTTCTGTATCCGATCCGATTTTCCCACATTTCATCTCGTTTCGCTGGAGCAGGGTCTCAGCTATCCCCAGGGTCAACAATGTATTATTCTTGCCGATGGCTGGCACTGATACTGTAAATGTGCCACTGTGTTATTATCTTGTGCCCTGACAGGGAGCAGCAGTCATTTCCTGGGTAATGTACCCTGTGAGGAAGGAGGTAAAACTGTTGAATTAGACTCAAGAGGAGCCAGATTCTGATAAAAGGTAATTTTGTAAACCACAAGATTTGTTTAGTTTTCCTATTGTTTTAACCTCCTGATGAAGTAAAAAAAATAAACGACATATTGATTAATAAACGTTAGAGTGGACAGTGCTAGGCTAGCTGTTACCTCTGCAGTCTTTTAGCTTTTTATCTTCAAAATAAAGGGAATATTTTTAGAATATTTTTATTTTTAAATTTTAGAATTGCAGAATACCTATATCTCAATAAGATTGTTACCATTTTTTTAAGATACATATTTGAATTCAAACCAAATGTGAGGTTAATGCCTCCTTCATTTGTTTGAGGCTGTTTATCGTTTTCCAGTGCGGCCTCTCAATAACCTCCATCCACCAACCTTGCTTTCCTATTGTCTCATCTCACTTCACTCCCACTGACATTTGAGCAGGCTCCCCACTGCTTCAACCCCCCCAATGACAGCATCCCTGCCCCCCTTTGTTCCTCACCATCCTGAAGAAGATCTCTTCTCACACGTCTTTTCTCTCCCCTTCACTCGTCTCTCCTCCTGCTTTAAATGCCTTCTTACCCATTTCACTTACCAGATGTAATAATCAACAGATTTCATAATATTCCGATTTATGTGATGAGTGCAAGCCTTTTATTAAGCTTTTATTGAGTTCAGACTGACCTCCATTCACTGAACCCTGATATTCATATTTTAATAACCAGGCTCACAATAGTCACTTATGGTGATAATCATATGAGCGTGGGTAAAGATATTATAAAAGAGAGTATAAACTCCCATAATCTAACACATTTTCACCATTTTCTGTATGTGCCTTTAGCAATGTTTAAAAATATTTATTTTTATAGAAGCCCTGAGAGAGGGGGGGCAAGATCCTTTTACAAAAGTTTTCTTTTATTAGAATTTTCTTAATTGATTTATTTTCTTGGTTTTTCTTTAAATTTATATTTTTGCTAGAGTCATTTTTCTTAGGCTAGTAAAAGCTGCAAGGTTTCGATCAGGTTTTGTTGTTGTAATAATAATTTTATCCACATGAGACTAAATTTCACCACTCCCTCAAGTCTTAATAGGACTAAAAGTAAATTCAAGTTTTTTTCTTCATGGTGATTATTTAAAACACAAATCTTTTAAATGCAGTCCATTGTATGTTGTCAGTTTAACATTACTGAAATAGTTTTTTTAATTTGGGAATAATTTCTGCAAGTAAGTTGGTAACTCAATTTCACAGTTAGTTGCTAAATAGATGTTAAGATAAACACCACAACTATTCAGAAGCCTATGACTTGTTCCTTTGAGTTTGATCCCATCAAGTTTGACCTGCTTCATGACCTCCCGCGACTTTTTACATTTAGTTTGAATGTAAATGATGGAGCGGAAAAGGCAGGTAGAGCAAGGTATGAACTGAATGTTGGCATTTCCAGTGTTGCCAAGTGGGATCTCACAATCAGATCAGGGCAGCCCTGACTCCCGCCCCAGCAGACCAGAGCCACCAAGCACCTCCCACAAACAAACACCCCATGGCTCAAACTCTCTTCTTCTGTCCATCATCTATCTCTCACCAGCCCCCGTCCTTTCGCCCCCATCCTCAGGGAGAGTATTTCCCCATGTTTCCCAGCCAAATCCAATCATGTTAGCCTCTCGACTTCCTGGTCCTGGCTGACTAATATCTTTTCATCTAAAGGGCAGATCCCGCGAAAGAGTCGTCTCCTCTCTGATGCCATTCGTCCCCTCCCTGTCCACGTAATGACTAAGTGTCTCCTCCTCCTCTTCCTCCTCTTCCTCCTCTCCCTCCCCCAGGGCTGCTGTTTCTCATTGAAAAAAGCCTTTTCAGATCAGCCTCAGCGCAGCCAAGCCCTGAGGTGTGTCGATAAGGTCGGCAGCCACTCAAAGCATGATGGTTCTTCATATTCTTTTCTGCGCAGAGGTCATCCATCAGCACCGCAACAGCAAATGCTGCGAGAGTCTTCCCTTTTTTCTGTATAAATTTAATTAATAAACCTAAGGATATTTTCATCATGGCTTTTATCATCATTCCTTCAGAGTCCTAAAGCATGCAACCAATTTCATATTCCTTCTTCCTGCCACCCCCTCGTTTAACTGGGGTTAAAATTGGCTAATTTAATTTCAGAAGAAAAACATTGATGATTTTATGAGGTCGATCAATTATTTTATTCGCAGTGCCTGTTGCCAGTGTTCTGATGATGAGTCTCTTACCACCAGAGTTGAAGCTGATGTAAGGAACTATGGGGAATTTCTTCTGAGGCATACATAAAACATATGTTGGGCAGACACCCAACACAGCCACGTCATTGCTTGGGAGTCAAGGTGTTCAGCAGAGCTCAGACTGTCAAAGCAGGCGTGTTCAGTTGGTGTGTTCACCTGCAGAGATGTCATTTATTATGGCTGTGATCAACACACGTATGAATATATCATCACTGTGGTCAGCTGGTGGCCATGCTGCTGTCCACACTAATTGTAAAAGCAGCAATGGCACCAGTTGTAGCAAATCTCCTCACTTACTCTGATTAACGTGTAACAGAGTAAATAGCATTAGCCTAGTTAGCAAAGCTCCTGAAAAAAATCTAAGGATCCCCTCACCTCTCTGACCCATGTGTCACATGACCCAAGTGGCCACATGAGAGTTCTCTAGGTTTAACTAATAAGACCATGGCTGTGTTCAAACTCACCCCCTATTCACTTCACAGTGCACTATTTGTTACCTCTCTCTCCTTTATATTTTGGGTTAGGGTTAGGGTTAGGGTTAGGGTTAGGGTTAGGACACATGGGCAGATCATCTGTGTGTAAGGAGCTGAGAGTACATCTACTTATCTGGGCTCATATTACTATATTGATAATGTGCTCTAAAAATAAACATGAAATGCTGCATTTGCTTTTAATACTGGACACTGATGGAAAAATGACTATTTGTCGTCTGAAATTAGCAGCAACATTTTCTTTGCCCTGGGAGTAAGACATAGTCTATGGTGTGTCACTTGATCTTGAGTTCCCTTAAAAACATACTGCTCATAATACTCAATACTTTATGCTGCAGTACAATGTGACAGTTCCAAAATTACTCCCAATTACTATTTGAAATGGACTTGACTGAACAGCTGGATGATATGGCACTCTTAAAACAACAAATCTTAGAGTTAATGTTAACATACACACTGTGCATGTGATATCACCTCCAGGCTATGAGGTCTCAAGTTCAACTCTGGAGAATGTCCTGCTGGTATTGCCACAGGCCTTTGGATCAAGTTTTGCTGAGCATGAATGTGCTCAGTAAAATTCCTGGCAGTCCACTTGATAAAAAAAAGAAAAGGGATTGGAACAGTCAGAGGAATATTCAAAAGCCTCAAAGATCCCATCGCGATCTTTCCTGTAGCTGTTAGATCTGACTCTGAAATATCTGAGTGATCAACATTGTCAAGCTAGCAGTTACTGTGTATGGAGAGTAATTTTTTTACAGTGGCCATGTTCCTGTTCTTACTGCTTCATACTCTTCCCTCCTCCACGAGGAAACAGAGCATTCCAGAGCCCTGCAAAAATATTGACTGGAAGCAGAACAGGTGCAAGAATATCTCCTGGGGATCGATACTGGCTGAAACATTTAGAGAGCAGCGCAGGAATTTGGTGGCTGTTTCCAGCTTGTTTGTGTTTCATGAATGGCAATGTAGCAGCAGCAGCTCTCCCCCCCGCAGACCACAACAGCTCTATAAAACTCCAGTTTGGGAAACATACCAGACTTTACCATTGCCTTCATGGCGTGCGAGAATATTTGAGTGCTTGCTGCATGAATATCAAGCGGTAATCGTAACAGTGGTGCGTGTGTGTGTTTCCTCGTGTGGCTGGAAGGGCTGTGAGTGGGTGGCAGTGTGTAATTAATCCTTTTGGAAACACTTGAGATAAATGTGCTCTTATCTCTCCCCAGTCACTCCGGCATATTTCGACAGATAACTAGCATCTGTTTTCTGCTTGAGAAGAGCAGGGTGATGAAATAAATATCTGTATACAGTATGTGTGTGTGACCCGCCTCTGATGTGCTTTGTTTTTTTACATTTTTGTTGTTGTTGACTACAGTGGTAGCATACTGATGGGTCACAGCACACACACACACACACACACACAGTCGGTCAGACACATTTCAGTTGATGTCAATAGAAAGTGACTTATTAAAAAAAAAAAATTATGGGTTATTAGGTTGGAAGGCACAATTTCATATCACCTCACGTTTTGTAATGTCCTTAAACTGCATTTGAATTGTTTTCATTCCAAAGCACTATCTCTCCCTTAATCTAACCAAGAGGTTTTTGTGTCTTAACCCAAACCACATGTGAAGTTGCTGGCTCATATGTTATTGCTCTTAAAGGGCAGAGCCACCCAGATATCGCCAGAACCCTCATGAAATATTTAAAATGGAGCTGGTTAAAGGGCGAAACCCAGTTGTTGTTTTTCTCTTGCTTTCCATTACAGTTTGGTTGACGTATATCATAGGGCTTCCTTGTATTTTTGAATAGGTGTGTGTGGCTGAGGTGTGATCTAATGAGTGCTATTGTTAGTCTATTTGTATTTATTTTTAATTTGATGACAATGCCACATTCTTTCTGCTTATCTCTTAAGAATTATTCACATTTGTCTGGACTCAAATGTTAAAAATGTTCAACTATGAGCAAAAACAAATTAAATATTTCTTCCATTAGACTTTCAGAAAAGAAGAAGTATAATTCATTTTTCATGTCTCGCCTGTGACATCACTATATGAAGCCTGTGCCTCAGCAGCTCTCTGTGTCATCACTTTAACACATTGTAACAGTAGGCTGCAGCGGTGCGACACCACACAAGTTGTTTATGCATTACTTTTTAATGAGACGTCTGCATACGATACTTCTGTGTGCTGGTTGTGTCTCCGCTCTGTCATGATCCTAAAGGCTCTTTCGAAAGAGGCTTTTCAAACATTTCCTCATGGCAGCGTGGATAATGTGTCCAGCATCCGGCATCTCACAAAAAGCTTTGTCTTTCGCCTCTGTTGCTCACAGAACAAGCTTCACTGATTCACACACATTTGCAGGTTTTTGGTACTGTACTTGCAGCGGGAGAATTTAAATTGATATTTATGGAAATTTATGACCAAACCCTCATTGAATAGCTGTAATTTTAGCCACACCAAGCAGCATCTCTCAGTAGAAGTATTATAGTCCTATAATCTAAGAAGAACACACAGATATAGACTTTGAAAAATGTATGCGCAAAAGTGTTTTATAGGAACTGCTTCCTCCCAACATTAAGGCAGCAAATCATCCTTTTTCCTAAAATGTTTACAAGAGGAGCTTTAAAAGATTTGGAGTTTGTTTCCCAGATTTCACAACTTGACCTCCAAAGGCATATATATGACAATTTAATATGTAATAACACATTCCAGTAAAACACTGTTTTTCATTTCACACGCATTGTGTGGACAGCTTTGGGCAACACATTGCTCAGGAAATCTGCAGTGTATAAATATTAGGCATAAAGTCTGACATTCATCAGCTGTATTTCTGTAGCTGGTTGTATGTGTTTATTAGCAGCAAAATGATGTGCCCTTTACTCATATTTGAATAAACCTCCCAGAAAGCTTTCGTATATCAATGTGCGGAAATATGCTACTGTCCAATTAGATTACTGTTCCAATCTCACGGAGTACTGTTGTATCAAGAGTATCAGCTAATTACTCCAGGAGCCGTGCCAACATAGCCACATTTTTACACAAGTTGGAATCACATTTTCTTAATTCCGGCTTCTTGTGCCATGACTGAGAAAATAAAGTCAAATTCATACTGGTTGTGCTGGCAGTCGAATTTTAAGGGAAGAAAATCATTCAAATACCTGCTCCCTGCTTTAAAATGTGTGGGAACCTAATTGCCTCCTGTGGCTGAAGTTCTTTCTCCCCCCTTTTCTTTTGTATTATTATTATTATTATATTATTTTTACCAGTGACATTTTCAAAGGTCAAAGAAAGCCAAAGAAAAATATCAACTTGGCAAGAAAAGGTGAAAATATACTTTGTAGCGGGGGTAGGATTAGGTTTACTTGTGAGAGCTGTTACATTTTTAGAGAAAGAATTCAGTGGTTATGGGTCTATCCAAATATGTGAGCAGTAAAATATTTGAGTTGCTAATAAAAATAAGAATGATAATTGTCATTTACGTTGCACACATGTTCATTAATCTTGACACACTTAATGTGTCACAGCTTATTTTTTTGTCAAAGACAAAACAACTGGAGAAATAACATGTGAGCCAAAGGTTGTAGGTAGGTTAGTTATAGGCAGTGTTGGGAAGGATACTTTCAAAACGTATTCCGTTACAGAATACAGAATACATGCCCAAAAATGTAATCTGTAACGTATTCCATTACATTAACTAATCTGAGTAACGTATTCTGAATACTTGGAATACTTCCGGTTTGTATTGCATTTTTTAAGTGTATGATTGCGGCGTTGTTATAGTCAGTGGAGCAGCAGCAATTTAAACTCTCTCTCCGCCGATGCGGCGGGCCAGCTGGATGTCCGGCTCCCATCCACTCCCACCTCTGTGCCGGCCCCACCGGAGGCTGAAGGACCCCCCCCCCCTGCGCCAAGGCTGCCTCGCGCCGTGCTACGATCGTTTCGGCGTCGAGTCTATTTTTTTTTGCGCTTGACGCGAGCGTATCGCTCCATGAAACACACTGAAGAATGATTTTAAACGATATTGATGACATTTTATATGATATAAATGATAAAGTATGCATCCCATAGTTTGTATTCCCCTTCTGTTGTCCTGGAGTTTTAATTTTACCAATTTTACCGATCACATTATTAAATGCCCCCCTCTGCCCATCCACTACAGACACACAAGCAGTCATAAAGATAAAAAGAGAGGGGGGGCGGCGGAGAATACGTAATTTACCCTCGACACCCGACATTGAACGGAGAGAACAGCGGAGAAGTTCTTGAAGATGGATGAAATTAAATTGGGACGCTGTTGCAGTTAATGTTGGAGCAACAAGTGACCATATGCTTTTATACTACTGGGTCAACGGGTGATATTATTAGCGCTTCACGGCGCTTCAGCGTCCGGTGTGAACCCAGCGTGCCTCGCTGGTCTCCTGCAGAGCCATGACAGCGGAGCTCTGGGAGCGCAGGTCGGTCTTCTCTCACCAGGTGCTGGAAGGGCAGCTTGCGGATCAGCAGCTCCGTAGATTTCTGGTAGCGACGGAACTCTCTCAGAGCCTCGGTCCCGGGCCTGTAACGGTCCCGAGCCGGTAGCGGTGAGGCTTCTTCACGCCGCCGGGGGCCCGGGCGCTCTTACGGCAGCCCTGGTCTCCAGCTGCTTCCTGGGGGCTTTGCGGCCGGTGGATTTACGAGAGAGTGAATAAACTCGAGAAGTACCGTCATGTAATCCACTGATTTCAACAATGTAACTGTATTCTGAATACCATCTATTTAATTTGTAACTGTAACGGAATACAGTTACTCATAATTTGTATTCTAAATACGTAACGCCGTTACATGTATTCCGTTACTCCCCAACACTGGTTGTAGGAGCAATCGACTGCCTTCAGGTCCTGTCTGATGTCAAAGGTTAAAATGGAGGAGAGATTGTTGCAGTGGGAAGTCGCCCTGTTCTCTTTGATCAGACATAGAAACCAAGCATGGAGAGAGGTGCAGATACAGCTGATGCACCTCACTATGAAGTCAGACATGGCAGATGATGCAGATGGTAACTTTGTCTCAAGCCGGCCATGTTGTGGGACTCGTTTGGGAAACTGATTGGTTGTTGTCACATATGGCACCAGGGACACCCGCCTTTGACTTTTTTGTCCACGCATTTGATACAATAGGCCTAAATGATAACAGTCATAAAAGTGATAAAGCCACAATTAATTGAATTTCTTTGCTAACAAAGACTATGTTAGGAGCACTGGAAGGCTGTAATGCTCACTATAAAGATCAAACCATTTGTGGTTAACAACTGGGGCCCCTTGGCTACATCATGTTGGCATTAGCATTTTGTCTCCATTAATATTCTTTACCTCTCTTTTGGAAAATAACTCTTAATAGCCTGTTAACAGGAAGGCTAATATTTCTTCAATCGTGAGTTTGCTGTGGGCTGCAACTGGAGTCATGTTGTTTTCTTTTTGTATCCCGAGTGTGTTTTAGTTTTTTTGATTAACTGGTCTAAAAGTTTCCTGCATATCTGTTTGACAACCATCTTGGGGTTATTTTCATTCTGTAGACATTAAAACAATATTATGATTCTCAAGCAAGTTCTGAGTTTAAAAGCTTATTTTCCTTATGGTTATCAATTTGGACATTGGATATCGGTACAAGTCAATCTGAATGTGCGTGCAACATATCAGTTGAGATGTTGAGTAATGACACTGAGGAGTATGATGTTTTTATGCAAATTGTCGCAATTCGGCGCTAAGGGCTTTAAAGTGCCCTAATTGCCTGCGTGAGTTGCATGCTACAACCACTGCTGCTGCTGTAGCTGCTTATCATGTTGACAAATGACACAATGAGATGTATCATCGAAAGCAACTTTCTGCCTCTGCATGCCCCTGCAGCCTTGCCCCGAATCCTAGAGCGGCAAACCTCACAATTATCGAACCCCAGTGATAGTGTTTGCATTGGTTACATGCTAAACTATTACCAAATCTTCTTTCATAAGTTATGGATGATTGTAATATTGACATTCACATTGGCTGAGGCATTTTTGGATGCAGGCATTTTATCATGAAGTCTCAGACACAAAAGTAAAACGATAATAACTTGATGATGGCTCTACATATGAAGTAACAATGCAATACTCCCCCAGGGAAACTTGAATCTGTGAAATTATCCATCTTTCTGTTGTCAAGACTGTTATGAACAATCTGAGTTCATCATTTGGTTTCTGTCTGTAATATAAATAATACCAATCCATTCAATAGTTGAGCCAAGTGTGAACCTAAGTGGTCACCTGGGACTGACCATCCAACCAACACTGCCATCCCTGAAGCCACAACATTTGCATGGTTAATAAAAATCCAACTTGAGGCTTAGGTTATATCTTAAAAGCCAGATTGTTGGTTTAAGGCCATACAAACATTTTAATGTATTAAGAACTTTGTGTGAAATTACTTCAATGAGAAATGTTTGGGAAATACAGTCCATTTCCAAAGAAAGGTACACAAGCAGGTGTTATGTTTTCCATCCTGATATAAATAACACATTTAACGCTGATTACCTGCTGACATTTCTGTGCTTAAGATTCAAGCAGCCTCAGTAGTTTCAATCCATATGGATGTTTTTACGAGAATTTCAGAAATATAAAAAGAGATGGCTGCTACTTGTAAAGATGCACGGACATTTTGACCTGGGCAAAGTAAAATAAATAAAATAAATTACAAATCGGTTAGTACCATCTGTTCATGGTCTGCCATACAAGGTCCAGCGCAAAACGCTGCGTTTAACAGGCAGCATGGTCTGCTGTGCACTGCTGTAGTGAAGCTGTTTTCCATGTAGCAGCACGACACCCCAAATGAGCCGTGTAATGTCGCCTCCTGTAAGGGATGGCACCGCTGTTTCTGACAAGCCTTATGAAAGATGCATGAGAGCTGGTTTGTCTGAGCCTCCGGTGCTTCTCCATACCTTTATCTAATAAACCAGCTGTGTTATTGTTCTCGCTGTCTTCTTAGGCTACGATCTAAACATTGTCTAAACACCGTGTATTGTTTTTGTGTTATTGTGTTGACTGCTTTTGTGCATACACTGTAATGCTTCATAAATGCTGTATTCAATTCAGTTTTGTTTGTGTAGCACATATCATAACATGTATTATCTTAAGGCACTTTACTGAGCATTAAGTAATTAATGTAACACAAAGAAGGTTTCTCAGAATAAAAAAGCCCCGTTGAACCATCAAGGAAAAACAACAACTCCCTTCACAACAGGAGGAACATCCAACAGTAACTGAGATGCACTGCAGCATCTCAGATCACCTCGAGGCTTTATACAGATTTATCGGGACATCCCGAAGAATTATGGTTGTCCAGTCTGTAGAGGTAACAAATGCATGGACTAGTTTTTCAGCATCGTTTTGAGACAGGATGTTTCTAATTTTATATATAATTGTAAGGTTGGAAGAAGGCTGTCAAAGAAACTTGTTTTATTTACGAGTCAAATGACATGTCCTGGTCAAACATTAGTTCAATGTTCCTTAGAGTGCATTATAGTGATCCAAGGCAATGATCAGATTATGTTTTGCTAAACAAAACCTCTTTTTGTGTGAATCTAGAAGTTAAAAGTTACAGGTCAGGTCTTTACGTAATTTAAGACATTTCTAGGGTTTGACCTGAATATGGCTTCATGGAGAAATACAGTTGTGTAGCATATGGATAACAATGGAAACAGATATTGATTAAAGGAAGAATATACATAGTGAGACATATCTGTACCACTGCAGAACCTAGTGGAACTTCAGGATTAACTTGTGTGTGAGGTCATTGTTATCATCAAGAAGCTGGAATCTATCTGATAAATATTCCTCAAATTTGCCTAGTACCGTAAAAGCAGCAGGACATCCAGCAAGACGAGAATATAAACAAATCCATTGTCTGCCAGTACTGTTACTGTGCTGTGACGGACTCTAAAACCTAACTGAAAGTGTTCCAAAAGACTCTTGTCACATCATTGGTTTGTAACAGTTTTATTTTTAGGATTTTAGAAAAGATGGGAAGGTTAGATATATGTCTATAGTTAGCTTAAACTGAAAATCTGGGTCAAGAGTAGCTTTTCAAGCAGAGGTTTAATTACTGCAACCTTGAAAGTTGGTAATAGAGATAAATTGATTTGATCTAATTCGGAAGTGTTAATTAAAGGTGAAACATAATTAAACAGTCTAAGTGGAGTAGGGTCTAACAGACATGTTGATGGGTTAGATTCAGCTGTGAGATATGTAGAAGAAGAAATGAGGAACTGTGGGTGGTTTTTATTTGATTCTTTGAATAATAAAAGGTTTTTTCATTAGAGTTGGGGTTTATTGTTTGCATATTTAATTTCTTTCCAGGCAAGGTGAATATCCTCCAGGTTGGTGGAGCACCACTTTCAGAGGGGTCACATTTACACGTGTCATTAGCACTGAGGCCTCAGCACAATCAACAAGATCATGAAGTTGTGTCGGAGTAATGCTGAAAGCTGCCGTCCATTTTACAGACACATGGCAGAGGAGTTAATAACAGGGGAATTCTCTCCTTATATTTTGGTTACAGCCTTATCTGATAGACACAAAGTAATTATTTTGAACACAGGTGTTACTAAAAACTCATACGTCAGAACAAGATGCAAGTGTGTTAAAACAACGAGTGGATTCATTAACATGTTGAGTCAGATAGTAACGTAAATGGAGAAATATAAGGATGTCTGTCAGTATCTGCATGGATGTTCTGCGCAAAGCATCAACTCAGCTAAACAGTCTAAGGATTCAGGTGAATGATTTCCTACTTGGCTGTGAGAGACTGAGAAAGAGACTCTCAAATATATAGGTTATAGCTAAGTTTAGCTCCTGGGTTGAGTAATAACCTGGAGCGGACAATTGCTGTTGATCTGAGGAAGAGTGTGAATTTTAAATAATATTGTTATTGCTACAACCAGGTTCCACTAATACAAAATAAGCTAATGTTTAGTCTCTGCCTCTTTTATAGTAGAAGCAATGATTTTATTATGTTTTTTATGAATGACTCCCCTTTCAGTCTAGAAAACTACAGAAAAGCATGTTAGACTGCACCAGGTGAGGTCTGAGCCTTACAAATCCAGTCATATTGTTGTAGCTGTGTTTGGAAGACACAGAGGAACATCTGGTTTGGTTGCGGTACTTTCCCTCAGAGGTGGAGGTGGTCTTTGGTGACCTCAGAACAAACACAGTCTGCCGCGGTGTCACTTCCACACCAGCTCTTCTTTTGATGATGCTTTCTGCAGATCACAGACCAGAGGCACTCAGCCAGAGTCACAGCAAAGCCTCAATGAAAGCAGCTCATCCTGAAAAAAACAGGGAGAGTGAGGAAGACTGCAGCAGACAGACCAAGGGAAGGAAGCGGAAAAGCTTTCTGCCACTTTCTTTTTTTTTCTGCTGTAGTTCCCCAGGTTGATGAAAAGTAAAATCATGTCTTACCACCATGACCTGATAGAGCATGGGATTGAATGGAAATATCATTTTGACAAGCAAATGTCATTACTTCTGCCTTAAATGTCACCTTTTAACCTTACTGTTAAGGGCTATTGCTTTAAGATCCCTTTATCAGAAAACTGTATTTCACTCATTCTATACTCAAAAGTTATGCCTGGAGGCATAAGCACTTCAGCTCAAGCATTTCCCAACTAACTTCTGTGACACTGAGGATTTCTTTCATCTTGTACATATAGAAACTGGAGTTCACATCCTCCTTTGAGGTTATGGCAAAAGAAAGATGCCAGTTTAGGTTAAATGTGAATACAAATGTGTGTCTGAAGTCTGAAACTTGTTCCTGTATAAAACTAAACCAGCATTTTTTAACTAACCTTGACCTTTTAGGACTTGACGGTGTCTATTGACTTTATCTCTGCAATAGAGGAGCTTAGATCAGTAATTCAAATGTTCTATTATACAAGTTCAGAGCGAGAAGATGTTTCAAACAGCTCAATAAATCCTGTTGAAAGAGTATCTAGGGGCTTTCAGGTGAACTGGAGGCCACTCCCAGCAGCACAGTGCAGACACTGAGCTCCTAACTCTTGTTCTAACACCATTCTTAAAACTCCTAAATTATGGTTTCGTCACTACAAGTGGATGTTTTCCTGCAAGATTGGATATTTTACCAGAAAACAAATGAGTTGGTGGTGAACACTATACTGATGTGATCAGTATTTAGTGTCATTTATCAGAAAGACATTTTCTTTAACAATACGCACTGTTGCAAATTTTATTATTTTATTATTTTACTTTTATAGCCCAGCATTGGGGTTTTCTAGAAACATCCTGGACAGAATCAAGGTATGACATATGAAGTGAACCAAACAACATTCTGTTTAACAAGGTTATGTTCTAAAGCTTCCTGTAGTATTACATGCAGTTCCGCTGCTACACACAAATGAGAAAGTTGCTCTAGTAGCCTGCTGCAATACATCATTCTTCCAGGTTAAGTGCAAGTCGGTGGTGTGTCAGTGATCAATCGATAGACAGCTAAATGATTTAGTGAACCCTGTGACGTTCACTGAGATGCGTCATTCCCTTTATTCCATCAAAATGTGATCGGCAGAGACACTAAACATGATGGAAGGATGAGCAAAAATATTGATGATGAAATCAACAAAATGAAAGTGCAACAGAGACAGAGCTGTTCAAACCGAGTTCTCCTGAATGCATGAGAGTGACGGAGAGAATGACGTGGAGTAGCTGCAGTGAGATGATGAGGGACTTTGTCTGCAGTGGTATCAGTAACAGATTTGCTTTCCCTTGAGCTTGTGTGGGTCTCGGCAATTGTAATGGAATGAAAGCTCCCAGAAAGATGTGTGTAATGCACACAGAGGCAGTACAGGTTGGCCGAGACTATTAGGGGAATTCATGGTTATCAGGTTCGTGAAGTGAGTGCTAGGAATCTGCTGCAGAATGGTGAGGGGGAGGATCTAGATATCATGTCCTACTTTAGTATATTATGAGTAGCTAGCTTAGCCACCCGCTCCCAGCAAACTGCAGGGTTTCTGTTGTTCTGCTGTTATAGAAAGCAGCTTTCCACAACATTCACCTCACCACCCGAACCACAGGGATCATATTGTTATTTGACTTATTGTGTCTGGGAAGTTGCAATACTTGTGCTGTGATCAGAGAAGAACAATGACAGAGAGAGACGATATATGATGCTTGGGTTGTTCATTATCCCTGAGGTTATTGAGTCCCAAAATAATCTATAGGTCACAGTTTTATTAAGTTTCCAAATCTTTAGATTGTACCCTGCCTCCAGGTAGCATACGTATAAGCCTCCATCCCATATCAGCTGCACATCAGAGGGTACCACAGTTTTTCATCCACCATTCCAACGATAAGCTGCATGTTGCAAAGTTATTTGTCTCAAGGTTATAGACAATAGATTTTCCATCAGTTTTTCCGTTCAGCTGCATAGGTTTGATGTGACGACATATTACCATGAGAGGGAAACCAGGCATGATTAAGTGTTTCCATTCAGCTTTTGTGTTCCTCTTCATTTTTTTGCAAAAAGAATAAAAAAATGACAAAAAATTCTAAGGAATAATTTGAATAAAGAATTAGGTTTTAAAGTTGAATGCATCTATGTCACAACTGGGCAAACACTACATGTTATTGTCAACATATATTTATTAGGTTTTAATGAATCATTAAAGTAAAAAATTGAAACTGAAAATAGCAAGAGGAGACATTTTATTTTCATTGAAAAACATGCTGTCCCTTTCACAATAACTGAATGATGCTGTTTACACCTTTGATCCAAAATCAGGTTAGTGGGTCAAGGGCTCTAATGTATTTGAATGAAATCAGTTTTCAGTGCAGCATACCAGAAAATGGGAAAACATAAACATTGTTGTGTATTTATCTTTGTCGCAGGCCCTTTTATTATGGATTTACAGCTGGAATAAGAATTCTTGAAAACATCATCTTAGCGTGAGGGCATCCAGTAGTTAATGGCAAATCCCTGACCTTTTCACTGTCTTTATCGTAGACACGTGTCTATGATAAAGATCTATATGAATACAGATTGACTGCCTGCTGCTGCTACGCTCATTTCTCTTGCCTCTCTATCCTAAAGCCACTGGTGGGATGCACATCTCACACTGGTTTCCATTATCCCTGTAAATGCCAACGCCAATCTTCTGTTTGGTAGCATTAGAAAAGTGGGAGGAAAACCAGGTGGGAGGTCCGGGGTTGCAGGGCTAGGCGGTGTATAAAAAAGAACAATCCCATTATTTAGTTGGGCATGAAATCATCTCACACAGATCAAATTATTCATCTGCTGGCAAGCCACATTGAGAAAATTGGACGAGATGTTAAATTCAAAGTCAAGGAGTCATTGTTTGAGTTTAGTACGACCCTGAACTGTACAAGGGCCATCTGAAGCCGATGCCTCTGTTCAAATTAAGATTAATGGCCCCTGCCTCTGCGGCATCTATGCTGGAGTGTTTGTGTTTGTGGCTGAAATTGCCCGGCAGACCTTCCAAGCTTTGGATTTCTCCTGATGCTGGAGCAGGGTAAACTGCAGCTATTACCAGAGAGGCTAAGATAATGTCTTTGTTTTCATTTAGAGGCAATCAGGGTTAGGGTTAGGGTTAGACATATGCACTTGTGGCTCTCTACAGTCGTATAGCATTGCAGTTACATACACTTTCTACAGCCAAGCGTGACCCATCAATAACTTTGTTATTTAATGGGTTTATTTCATGGTTTATAGCATTAAGGTTGGCAAACCACACTGATTACTTATCCTTCAACAATTTGTTGAGAAATGTAATGATGATCTTCCTTTGTTTCCACGTCTCCTATATGTCGTGATGAGGCCAAGGACATTTCCTTGGCTGGTTTATCTTGACGCGTCACCTCACCACGTATTCCCTGTATTGAAATGAATCCATGTTTGGGAATTGTGTGGTTGTGAGTATTCCGGGTAGGAACATCTGGCCTTGCTAAATCAGTTCCAATGGGAGATGGCTGATGTATAAAGGTTTGACTCCAGGATGGGGATTGGAGCTTACACATACTGTGGTGTGCGTGGGCTATGCTCTCTATTGCTTGAAAGGCCGTAAATAAATGTATTATTTTCTGTACTGCTCTGAGTCTGCATTTTACATGAAAGATTAGCCTAGCTGTGTTAAAGATCTGAGTGTTAACCCTGCCATCCCTGTCATTAGCTGCATATGTACACTGCCAGAATGGAAGCTTGGCAGGCATGCCAGCACAAGGGACACAGAGCTTAGGAAAGGGTCAATTGTTTAAGCTGAGGGACAGTAACAGAAAAGGGCACTGCTGTGAGTGTGCCAGTGGCCAGCGTACAGTGTATTGCACATGTACCAGTGGTCTCAGCAGAGGCCACTACTACTTCGGGGGTGCTGATGTAGGGAGGAGAGAAATAAATCTAGTGATAGATGCTCACAGCAGAGCCTTGGGGCTGAGGATCATAGGACCAGTGGAGTGTGGGTACATGGCCAATTAGTGGTCAGGCCCAGGCAGACCTTGTTCACTCTTCTCTTCTCTTCCCACTGGTCAAATCAGCCCTGTCCCTCGCTGTATATTAACATCTCAAATTTATCCTATCCCTCCCCTTTTTTTCCCCAGCAAATCTCAATTAATCTTACTTCTGGCCCTCTTTTCTTTATCTCCCCTGAAAGCTTGTTATTAGGAGCTTGAAATCCTACCCCATATTGCAGTTAGTCAGTAACCATCTTCAATGGCCTTGCTTAAAATAGCTCTTTCTCCATGGCGATAAGGATGGTTGTGCAACAAACCCCCTGTAGTGAGGAAGAACCCCTCCTGATCAGCTCCTACATGATGACGAAGGCAACACCTGAGACATCTTATGAGAAAATAAATTGTGGAATTATAATTGAAAAAAAAGAGATTGTGAACCTGCCAACAAATATATTATTTGTAACTCACGTGTTATCAATACTATCAACCATCTTGTCCATTTTCATTGTGTATTCTGCAACAACTTCCATTACCGGCAATTCCTTTCTTACAGTGGTTCTTCTGAAACATTGTGGAAATGCATTATTTCTGAATGGAACCAGTTCTGGAAACAGAGCTAATGTGCTTTTATGTTTTACATATTTAATTTGGTTAACACCTTGGGATGAGAGCAGCAAATTAAATTGTTTTGGTTGAATGAGTCACTAGTGACTGTCTTGTACAGTTATTCCTTATTGCACATAGTGGCCATGTTTGTTTTTAATTGTATGTCTATTTGTGTAAATACACTGAACGCAGTCAAATTCCTATGTGTACTCATACATGGAAAATAAAGCAGGATCTGACGTTATGTCATAGTTTTTTTAAAGAGCAAACAGTTGTTAAGATTCCCAAAAAACGGATTTTTAACAGTATAATTACCTGGAGTCTTGTAATAGTAAAATCCCAGCTGTTCATAATTTCTCCCTTGGTGTAGCAGTGACATTAGTGATGAGAGGTTGTAGTATAAGAAAGGATGTGTGTGGTTAGATGTGTGTCAAGTCTCCTGGAGCTTTAGCCTTGTTGGCATAGTGCCCCTCTGTGCTGCTTGGCTCCTCTCAGTGGGTGATAGTAGGTGATGTAGGCCAGCGTGAGTACCCCCCACCACCACCACCCTTTCGTTCCTGCGCTCGCTCACCACCGGCCCACAGATAACTGTGTCATTCAGTGGCATGTTCATAAATTATGGTGAACGCCTGCATGGAGCGTAGACAATTCCGCCTGCCAGGGAGCTAATCTTTTATGGCTATAAACATGCTGGCCTCTTTAGAGAGCAGGATATGGATGAAAACCCAGGGCTACTTAGCCTTGCAGCACGTAGGCTCTCTGTCTATTTTCTTGATTACAAAATCAATTTACCATTATTTTTTTATCACTGACTCCTCCATGGCATCATACTCCACTCTAACACGCCGAGTCTACGTTAAATGCTGCATTAAATCAGCACCAGGGTTTTTCCGGCAAAGTGAATTGTCAGACCGCTTACATCAAACTTCGTGACACCTCCTCCTCCCGACAAAACTCTAGAAAGTGATCACTATAAGCGTCTGATTACTAAAGCTGAATTGCAGGGCTTCTCTATGATAGTCTGCGCCACACACACTGACTCTGCTGCTTACTTCTCTCTCCCTTTCTCTCTGTCTCTATCCCTCGCCCGCTGAGACACAAAAGTGTGATCACACACATGTGTAAACTCAGACTGGGTAATCAAAGCATTCGTGCTTCCCATAGGTTGTGCCATGTTGACTTTGATTAGATTTTGTCTAGTTTCCACAGACAGGTTGACATTTTTGGTTCAGAGTAATGTCTTAACAGCAATTTGATGAAATGTCTTGAAATTTTGTGCAGTCATGTTAAAAGATAATCATGAATTGAAACTGAGCAGGGGTAATAACCACTCTACCCTGAATGACTTCACTTCTGAAAGCACATCGAACAGCCTAACAAGCCCCAAGCCCTTATTTCAGTTCACCTCTTTGACTGATTCCCCTCAGTTTGTCTCGTTGAACAGATTAATGTTTTAATGTTCCCCTATGGTAAATTGTTTGAGAGAAAGATGTATACTAAATTAGTAGATTCGTATTATGGAGGTGAATGCAAATTCAACCCCACCCAGTTTGAGTCCAGTTCAAATCTTAAATTTTTCATTTGTCAGTTTTGCTGTTTTGGCCAATTTGACAAAAAGAGCAAGATCCAATGAAATTGTCTGCCAGCAGTATATATTTTGGCATCAGCTCTCACCTTCCTCAGTCCAATATTAGGGTAAAACCCTCTAGTCAGGCCACCAGAACCCCTGATGTTTTCACTGCTGGGCTCCGTGGCTGCTGATGGAAACAAAGGATCAATTTCTGTCCTGTGCTAGAGATGCCTTTGATCATCCAGGGTTTCCCTCACAAACAGCAACTTCATCTGTGTTTTTGGCAAAAGGTCTGTCTCAGGCAGTCCCTACCTGAATGAATGAGGGGTGGATATGGGATCAGTTTTCTGCCTTTGTTCAGAAAACATAAAAGGTTTTATTTTTTTATTTTTTTTATTTTATGTTGTGTTTTACATTATTGATCACTGTTTTGTTTTTTTCCCGAATTTTCCAGTAAGGTCAAAGCCAAAATAACAATGTGTGGGAGGACAAGAAATCTTTTCACATTTGTATCAGTTGCATTAGCTGTGCTTTATTCTTTGGACAGTGAATAACGCCAAGCGGTAGTTTGTTTGTTGATATCAAAATAAAAAGCTCTGCTTAATTGTAATCATAAAACTTGTTATGTAGATACCACAACTAATTTATTTGCAAGGAGAGAAAGAATCCTTTCTGCTACCCTCTGTATATTTTCTGTGTCTGCTCACAGAACAACATTGACTGGTATTGGTTACATAGAAACACAACTGTAACTAAATAATAATTTTGTTAAATTCAGCATTTCATTATGTCTGGATACAGGTTCCCTGTATTGTAACAGCAGACACGGTTAATGATTTTCATCTCTGCTGCTCCTGTTCTGATTGAGTCTTAGGCTGCTCTGACTCTGCATCTGCTAACAGGGGCTTTGTGCTGAAAGTCGATGTTTACTTAGACCTTTAATTGCATTCTCATAAATCCAGTGGAAGTGCAATCACTATAGACGGAGAGTGATTTAGCAGTGTGTATTTGTCAGGACATCATTAGTGCACTTGGAAGCACTTGTGTATCACATGCTCGATGTGGAAAGGCAGTCGTTTTGTTGAATGCATTTAAGAATTGTAAATTTGAGCTTTTGGGTGGAATAAAATATTTTGTTTTCATGGGCTTTTTTTGCTGGTAATTTCCCCAAAGTGGGACAAATAAAGGATTGTCTTATCTTATCTTAATGACACAGATAGAATGGTTTTCAATTAGATGCTTTGTTTTAGGCCAACCATGACAGATCAACATTTTGAAAAATTACTTTTCCCCCATTGATTGACTTTCTGCTGAAAAGCTCTATGAGTTTTCAACATGAACTAGTTTATAATGATCATGGTCTTCCATTCATACAGGTGACACTGTCTCATTCCCTCTAGGAGCTGTGTATTCACCACTTATGAACACTGAGAAGATCAGCAGGTGGTGAATAATTCTAGTTTTCACTGACTTAGATCTCAGTGTAGATGTAAAACATCACTGATCATCGGGGTGTTCATGCTTTTATGGATTTTTAGATTAATGTAAGTGATTCTGCTGATGCAGTTCTCAGTTATGGCTACAGTCTATGTAACATAACTAAGAGTTAGACCAATGCTATAATGTACTGTAATTCAGTTCTCTGAGTGAAATAATTGTGTTTCCTAATCACAAATCATGCTTCTATCCTTCATCTTTTTAACTTAAATGACCCCTTGGCTTTCTCTTCACAGGTCCATGGGGTCGTTGTATGGGTAGTGAGTGTGGTCCTGGAGGGAGCCAGAGCAGGGCGGTATGGTGCGCCCATTCAGAAGGCTGGACCACTCTTCACACCAACTGTGATCAGACAGAACGGCCAGACAACCAGCAGAGCTGCTTCAGAGTATGCGACTGGCACAAAGATTTGTACGACTGGCAGCTGGGCGCCTGGAACCAATGTGTCCCGGTGTCCATGCGCAATGCTGGGGTTCAGCGCCCTGCTGTGTGCACCCGGGGAGAGGAGGGCATCCAGACCCGTGAGGTGGGCTGTGTCCAGAAAGTGAATGCTGAGCCTGCAGAGGATGCAATCTGTGAATACTTTGAGCCTAAACCACGACTAGAGCAGGCCTGTCTAATACCCTGTCCTCGGGACTGTGTGGTGTCGGAGTTCAGCCCCTGGACTCTTTGTTCAAAAACCTGTGGAATGGGCTTACAGAACCGGATCCGCTGTATCCTAGCTCCACCACTGTTTGGCGGGTCAGCTTGCCCAAACTTGACTGAGTTTCAGACATGCCAGCCAGGGGTCTGTGAGGGGGAGGAGAGCCTCTACAGTCTCAGGGTGGGAGCTTGGGGGCTCTGCTCTGTCCCGCTGCCAAGGCAAGCAAGACAAGCTCCCGAACTACCCAGAGATGACAAACCATCCAGAGAAACCGATAAACTTTCCAAAGACGGAGACAAGCTGTCTAGAGGGAGTGAAAAAACATCCAGAGGGGGGGACATGCAGTCCAGAGAGGGTGTCCTACAGTCTGGTGAAGTTGAGAAGCAGTCAAAGGGAGGGGACAAGCAGAGCAAAGAGGGTGACAAACAACACAAAGAAGGAGACAAATGGGCCAAAGAGGGTGATAAAGTGCCAAGAGATGGTGAAAAACCATCCAGACCCAACAGAAAACTGGGTCGAGCAAACAGGAAACCTGACAGGCCATCCCGACAGGCAGACAGGCCCAAACGACAGAAGAAAGCTAAAAACAAGGAGAAAAGAGAGAAAATGAGAGAGAAAGTCAGAGAGAGGTTAAGGGAGAGAGGCAAGTCAAAGGATCCTGAGACGAGAGAGCTCATCAAGAAGAAGAGGAACAAGAACCGTCAGAACCGCCAGGGAGCAAAGTTTTGGGACCTGCAGGTTGGATACCAGACCCGAGAAGTGTCGTGTGTCCACAAGAGTGGGGATGTTGAAGCTCTGAGGTAAGAATGACTTATAAAAGCGTCACTATTTTTTAAATTTCTTTAGAGACAAATTCAGGTTATTGTGAGGATATCTTCAAACCAATCATGCACTACATTAGTTCAACTGTTTAATTCATCTTTAATTTGACATCAGTGACATAGTTGGGCCATTAATTTGTCCTAACCTTAACCATTCCAGGATGTCTTGAATATAAAGGAATTCAAGGCACTGGCCATAGCAATATCCGATGCCCAACTTTGGCTGGGGACATTTATTTCATTTAATCTCTTGACAGTACTGAACTAGACACTGTTTGAACATTGTGCTACAAGCCCCACCCTCAAACAAAATATTATCCTTCATTTAACGAATATTAAAGAGAGAAATTATCTTAAAAACCGTGACACAAAATATAAAAAAAATTGTCATTAAATATTTCAGTCAAAACATCATATTCTTTGATTAAACAAATGTGACTTGTTTGTTGTCATTGTCAGAAAATTGCACATTCCTGTTGAACACTCTATGGCGTTCACTGGTGTCAAGTGTCAAGGCTCATAACCCTCAGACTTCTGTTGTGTTTTGTTCAGGCCTGTAAACATCAGTTTTATCTCGGTAAAATGAGATCATCCAAAATCTCATACGAGGGCTCAAGTTTAATTAGTGGACTGTCTCTGTTTTTTATAATGCCACAGTGCAGGATAATAAATGCCAAAGGTTGTGAAGGAAATTGCTGTCAGTCTCAATTAGTGAGTGTTCCACGTCATTTTGCCCATTGCACTTCAGCAGTATACATTAAGCTTCTCCCAGCAGTGGCTGCATTAATCAAAGCTTCACTGTAAGGTCCGTCCAAAGATGAACAGTCTCTTATACAGTGGGGTCAATGTCCATGAGGTATCTGAGAGCCATGCTCTTTGTAGAGAATGAATGGCCTCATTCTGTCTGTCTGTTCTTGTGCGACTCTAATAGAGGCCACTGAGCAAGGTCCATTACTTCCAGGGAACATCGAGCCTCCTGTGGTATATGCCTTTGCTTTTAATGCAAGGGTGAATGTCAGAAATCATACATCAATTAAACTCCTGCAATGGCTAGAGCCTTCAAATTTGGATACATCAGTTTGGATTTTTAGTGGTGGCTAAAACTGCCCCAAAGTGTCCAGGCTTTTAAATGGTGATGAACTGCAAATTCCCTTTGACATTTTGCAGGAGTTTGAAAAGGAATATTAAAGTTACTTAATAAAAACCAATGACACTTATATTACGATTTCTGTGCATAGGTCAATATTAGAATTCTAAAGTGAAAAGAAGTAATGTAAATGTACCATTTTGAAAGTACAGTACGTAACTGTTATGCTTGAGAAAAGATTTCAAAGATTTGAGTTTTTGATGTGTTCACAGTCTCTTGGCACTTCCTGATGTTAGGGTTAACCCCAAACCTCCAGAGTAAAATAAATTGCTTCAGATGTAACTCTCTACAATCTTTGCACACTTTGACTTTTTAACACCTGGAAGATCCTCTCAAGATCCATAAGATTGAATGGAAAGTTTCTTTGAACTACCATCTCTTCACAGATGTTCTATGAAGTTTAAGTCTGGCCTTGACCTGAAGATACTCCAGTGTTGTTTTGACTGAAAGGTGCTCTATATGCCTCAGTCTTGGGCCTTGTACAAGGCGGCATGTAAGAACCTTTACTCAATGATAGCATGCTCTCCCATCTCTGCAGACTTCTGAAGCAATGTTAGTTTAGTCTTTGGTTTCTTATTCACCGCCCTGACCAAATACCTTCTTACCTGGTTAGTCAGTAAAGCCAGATTGCCAACTCTAACTTCCTCAGGACACTCATAGCTTTTAAAATTGTTCTATACATTTGCCCTGATCTATGCCTGATCACAATAAATTCTATTCTGACAGGTCGACTTTAATTGGTAGAAGCACCTCAGAGATGATTAAAGCAAACAAAATGCACCTGACCACACGGAGTGCTACAGCAGAGTCTGAATACTATCATAAAGCAAAATATTGAAAAAGTTGAATAGGTGTGAATGTTTCCTGAAACAATATTAATCTAATTAAACTGATCAATCAAATCACAACAAACCAAAACTGTTACCCTGGAGCTTTTGGTGACTACATTACACTTGGTATCCAGATACACAAAAAAGTCTGAACATTTTTCTTTCTTTAAGCAATTAATTATACCCAATGTATGCAGTGATTGTCCTTGTGTGGAAATAAGCTCTCGAAGAAAGTGGTATTTGTTTTGTTTTCCACATAAGGACAGTATTCTTTACCAATCCTTTCTTGAGTCCTCAGGAGCAGGTTAAGTATAATGTTTGTTCTGCTCATGTGGGATTTAAAAACTATTGCTGCCTCTATATAATCCACTACAGCAGGATATATGTTTGAGGTTGTCTTTAACTTTAAATTCCACAACAGCTATCTATTTGCGTTGGCTCAGTTATTCACGAGATAATGATAGAAAGGGTATGAATACAGCAGCAGTTATAGTTGGAGGTAAAAGCATAGTCAAATCTGCATTAGGGTACAAACTGTTTCATCTTGTACCGCTTCTCTGGCTTTACCATAGCAGGATGTTACTGAGAATGAACCTCAATGACTGCAGTAGAGTTCTGATTGGAAAAAGACTCAAACAAAAAACAAAAATGAAAGAATGAGAAATAGACCTGGCGCACAGTTTGTTGTTCACAAATCTTCAGAAATCCTCCAGAAGTTAAGGAAAACTGTGGAAAAATTTAAATGGTGAGACTAAAAGGGAGGAAGAGGCAGAAAAGAGATGCAGTATGTGTCTATCCCAAAAGACCAATCAGCTTCTACAAAACACAGTTAGAAAAAAAACTGTCTTGCAACTCCACAGCAATCCCATAATCAAACAGGCCTTGGTGCTGCGAAGCTGCTGCTGAAAATACAGATAACAAATTTGTTTGGGTTTTTTAAAGAACAACTTTCAAACCACATTTATCACATCGGCTGAGTCAGAGAAAGAAAAACTGAATAACCTACAGCTGTATTTCACTAGCCTGTGTGTAATCCCTCCACAACAGTTACTGTATGGTTATTAATGATCTATTGTGAAAATTTAGAGGGATATTTTGTCACAGCTTAACAAATATATCTTTGTGTCTTCCTCTCCCTCCTATGCCTCTGCGTCAGCCAGTGGCATTATGTTTACTTGTCGTTCTTTCATTATCTACTGTTGCATTTACAGCTTCCTATTTAAAATGTCTTTATAATGTCATGTCTGTTTTTTCATTTGTAATTTCTTGTTCTTGCTATTATTTATTCAATTACAAATGATGTAGCAAGATAGCAAAGTACTACCCATATTTTAACAGTTATGCAATTTGCAATACCTAAATAGGCGTAGTACTGTTTGGTTTTTCTGACACATTGGTTCCAATGGCACTTAAAATAGGTAAAATCACATAATTTAATCAAATGAACTTGGAGACTCAACTGGGTTTGTGCTTTTAATGCAAAATTACTAAATTGTTGTAGAACAACTGTAGTTCCATCGTGACTAAGGGTAATTTTGTTTTCATCTTCTACAGTCTGTGCTCTCAGGAGACATTACCAGTGAACTTTCAGGCCTGCGTCCTAACCAAAGACTGCGATGTGACCGAATGGTCGGAGTGGTCAGCGTGCTCCAAGGAGTGCCATGACCCCAACGGCCCCAAGGGTGAACGCACTCGTACCAGAAAAGTGAGCCAGTTCCCAATTGGTGGAGGAGGAAATTGCCCGGAGCTCGAGGAGAAAGATCCCTGCAGCCCCCAGGGAGACGGAGTGCCACCCTGCATTGTGTAAGTACAGGACAAGGATAGATAGAGAGGAATATAATTAGAGGACAACTTTCGGTGGTAATATGAAAAAAATATAACTGACATGCTGCTGTGTTGGTTGGTAGTATTCAGATTGGAGGTGGGAGGCTTAGGTATTCTGCACTAAATGGTTTTGCACCTCTAAAATATGATTTTCATGTCTGCCATCTATTCATATTAATATTTATCCTTTGTCAGTTGAATGAATTAGCCAAATTTGACTTTGTGATGCTAGAAATTTAGCCTGAAGGAAATTAGCCACTGTGTGACCAACCTTCCCATTAACTGAAGAGTCTTTAGAGGGCATCCTCAACGAGTTTCTACTTGTAAGCCAATGAACCATTTATATCACTCAGTTTATAACTGAAACAGTCCTCCAGGTGAAACAATTACTTATCTCATTTAGACTACAATGAGATATCAAACTTCTCTCAAGTCAGTCCTTAGCGAGTCTTTGACGTCATGAACATTGTGAAAGATGGCATGCTACCAATATGTAGTCTGTGAAAGGCGTGGGTCAAGTCAAGACAAGAATTTATGACTCCTCAATTGCCTTATTTGACCATCCTATCACAGCCTGTCACAGGAATTTAGCAGCCGCATCCTATGGAGAACACGATCTATGCTATGGCTGTGTAGACCTTGTTAGCTCAACCTAAATGAGACGGTGTGGTCCCTATAAAGTCACTAGCTTGTCCCACCATAGATTACAGCCATCACCAAGCAACAAAGCTATGGACGAAAACTTTCTTTGCTTACTTAAACACGTTGAAAAGATGTTTTCAACATGTTTTTCACACAAGTAAAATCTGACTATTGGCCCATTTGATGACCTGCTAGCTTGGGTTGGTGCCTGGACTTGAATATAATTAGTTTAATTTGTGACGCTGGTTGGCTTTTGTGACATCGGGTCACACAAACTTTTTGCTTGAGTTTAAAAATATTTCAGCTCTAGCGATAGACGTGAATTTAGCTTCTTCATGTCAATCAAGTCGTGCTGTTTGCATAGTTTACATCTCCTGGCAAGAGAGATTGAAATGTGTGCCTTTTCATGTCTTTGTTTTGATTCTGATCATTTGTACCACGTTTGGTGTGAACACAGCATTTGGGCTTTTCTCTCTTTTTTCTTATTTCATGTCATCTTACTTGTCTGAGGATGAAATTACCAGCGAGCCTAGCTTTTAAGCAATAAATGGGAAATTCAATTTTATGAATTGTATTAGGGACCTTGGTAGATATATTAGCAAATTGCCTGAACCATAAACTAATCTGCCTTGATGATACCTATTGTTGGGTAACATGTGCCGTGGCTTGTGTCTGGCTCGGTGCCAGCAGGAGTAGACAAATGGAGTGTCAGAGAGGAAGCTGCTGCCATGTCTGGCTTCTGTCTCTCTGGTGTCCCATCCTGACACGTCCGCCAATTACCCTTTAAGTTCCTCCTCAAGTCAGGTTCATTAGCTGTGAATGGTGGATGTAAAGATGTGATCATACCCAGTGTTAAAGTTGTGAAGTTGAGCTTTGATGATTTGTACTACAATGCTGCTTTATGAAGAAAGACAAATCCCTGATGCTACATATGTGTCCAGTCCAGCTGTTGTCACTCAGCATGTTTACATGCAAACTGATATACCACAGTTATTCTTAATGTAACAGTATTCTGAATTTTACATCTAAGAAGCAACGTTTGAATGTTATGGATTTGACCAACAAGACTGTTTTCAAGGCTGGTCGGGGAAAACCATCAATTAGCTGTAGAAAGTCCAACATTTCTGGGAAAAAATAGATCCATTATTAAACATCATGACAGACTTGGTTAACAGTCAATAAATACATAACACTATACAATAACATATTTTAATGAGAATACTGCAGGGATATTAATTTAAATAGCAATTTTAACAGCATCATAGGGCAATTGTCTTTTTCAGAAGAAGGGCAAATGATAGGTTTTGGTCTGTGCCTAGTATTAGAATTTAAGGTATCCATTACAATAATAATTTAGTAACAGTGGGACATGGTGTTTGTAAAAGTCCAAGGCCTCTAAATAAGGATCAATAAATTGTAACATTAAAATATTGAAAGTGGAGTAACCTGCATGACATACTACAGAGTAAGAAAATGCGTAAAAATGATTTAGTTGCGTAAACAAACATCAATTCCATTTTGACTGAGGTTTTCTGACCCCTTGAACAGAATCTATAAGTTCTGTTTTTACTTCAACTCTATAACCCATAAAAAACAGGAAATCAATGTCCATCAACTCCTGTGGTCTTCTCTTTGACAGCAGAAAGAGAAGCAGCACTTCTGTCCACAGTACTGCAGAGCTGCTCTGTCTGAGTGACCCCATCTGTGCAACTTAAAGCACCAAGATGCAGTGCTTTCCCAGGGGCCTCATTGTCCCACAGCAGTTCTGAGAGACACAGAGAGACCTCGCTCATGAATATGGAGCCTTTCATTGGCGACCTCAAATGAATTCCATTATCAGTTGAGATGGAGGCAGGGGGTTACAGTATCTGACCTCAGGGTGGAAACTGCAGTGGTTTATTGCTGAAGCAGACTGCTGCCATTTCAGTAACCACACACAAACCCCATGTATGAATAGCCGATGCAATTAACAACCTCCTTTCTGCTTAAAAATTGAGTCTTGGAGAGCACTCAATTCAGGATGAATTGCAAATCTCGAGGTGCAGTGTAAACAGAGATCTAAGGTCAACAACACAAAAAGTATTTCTAACAATGTTTGCTACTGCGATTCACTCAGCCACAACCAACGCTATTCAGTGCCTGCAATAAGCCATCGGCACTTTGAGCTATACACAAAAACTAACAACAATAATAACAAATTGTTTGTAATAATCGAATAATTTTCAGGAATTCACAGTAATTTATTTGTATAATGATTGAATTATTAAAGATAGACATAGATCAACATATTACATAAATTACATGACAGGTAGGTGGAGTGAAGGGTTTATAAAACAACCTTAGGTAGGCAACAAACAAACACACTTTTTGGAAGAAAAACACAATTTATGTCCTGATGCACCATGCATATGTAAATCTGTGTACACTTGTCTCATTCGATTTCCTGTTATGAAAATAAACTACATGGTAAATGGTCAGTATTTATATAGTGCATTTCTAGTTTATACCCTTTTTCTAGCAATTTGGGGTTGAGTATCAAGTATTTTATTTAGCTGGCAAATGGTGTCCACGTTAGCACCAAGCTTGTGTTGCCTGGCATGCTAACATTAGCAGCTCATGGAGGAGCTGATAAATGCCCTGCTTGATAATCCTTATTTTACTAAACTTCTACTCGGACATAGAGAAATGCTGTAAACTCACTGCTGTTCCTGGTTATGCTTGCTAACAAACTGGTATGTGTCGGATCACCATGAACACATTGTGAGGAAGTGACTGAGCATGTGTAATCTCAATATGGAAAACAAAATACAGTGTATAAATATGACATTGAATTAAGTATTTTTGGAGCGTTTGGCAATGTAGTGAGAGAGGTCTATATATAAATGCATTTGTTACTGAAATTATACAATTCATAGTGCTTTTGGTGGTAAAACCAGATGCCCATGAGCACTAAAAGGTATACAGATCTTTGAATCCTGAGAAGCAACAATTATGTAAATTGTAACCATTGACTTAGTTACAAATTTAATCGGTGCTCGGCCAGGTCACATGAAATTAAGCCTAATATCATTTGATCTGACAGCATTAGCTTCACATATGCATGTGGTCAATATGAATTGTGTTTGGACCACACCAACACACCAATGGTCGATAGCCTGTATGGCATTAACTCATATGCCATTAACTCATCAACACATAATGATAGATATCCCACCCCTTCCTCCTTTTTCTTTCTCCTTTCCACCACACTAGAACAAAAACATTTATAGATGTGACTATTTTTACTCTATTCTAGTGTGTTAATAGTATGGGGTGTAGAAACTATATACAAACTCTTCTTGTTTCCACCTTTGGCCTCAGATACAGCTGGAAGACCACAGAGTGGACAGAGTGCCGGGTGGACGTGCTGCTGAGCCAACAGGACCGTCGGCGTGTAAACCTTACAGGGTTGTGTGGAGGCGGGATACAGACGCGGGAGGTCTACTGTGTCCAAACCAGCACTGACACAGTACCCAACCTCAGCTCACTCAGAAGCAAAGAAGGTACATTTCCCAGCATGCCTTCAATGTAGTGTCTCTACTACACTACTCACTATTGTTTTATATGGGCTTTTGAGCAGGTACATTTGTTGAGCGTCATGGAATATATCTTTCAGTGTTAATTAAATAAAAAGATTTTTTTTGTTTCAAAACACATGAAAGAAAAAAAAGATAAATCGACCAAATGAATAAAGTCAAAGTTTACATTTTACTTCTACGTCTGGACCAACGGTGTGTTGCTGCATCTGTTTGTGATTTTCTTGGACAGATTCTGTGGAGGCCGTCAGGGAGTGGCGAGCGGTTTGGTGACCTTTTGTTTTTTCACGGCTTAGATATGCCACATTAAGGATGGAGATACATCTAAATGACATACTCAACTAATGCTATGGGGCTCACATTGTGCTTTCACTTTGCCAGATAAAAAAATTCTACAAATGGTGTTGCTTTGGCTACAAACTGACGGCATCTGCGTGTATTTTCCTCGGTCACCAGGTCTCTTTGACAACCACAGGCACACATTATTTTCACACAGTTAGCAAGATATTTCGCCCAACATAATTTGGTATTTGGTTTGAGGGAAAGGTAACAGCGGTTTTGCAAATAAGGGCAATATTACATTGCACAAGCACTCCAAAAAAACATTCTCTCTGTCCCTCCCTCTCCCTCAATACTTTTCTTTAATGAGTGAAATCTTTCTTCATAGCTGTGCTCAGCTCGTCTCTCTTGCTGACACACGCAACAATATCAACACTGATCTAGACATAAAGATCGATATTTTTTTATAGTTAAATCTATCTCCACAGCGGCGTGCATTCGTCAGCCCATCCTGCTCCCTCTCTTCCTCTCTCGCTGACACGCAGACACACAAAGAAACAGTGTAATCGTAGGCGTCTGTAAACTCAGATTGTAAACTTAGTCAAAGTATGGTGCTGGAGGAGATGGTGGCACGCCCGGTTTGGCTCGATTCTGTTGGCACAGGGCACAGCGCGAATAATAGAGACATAGAGGAGAAGTAAATTACTGACAGAGCCAGTAAAGACTGTAAAACTTAACTTTTTTAAGGTCCAAACGGGAATGAGAAGACCCCAAATTATCACTGTAAGCTGACTTAGTGAGCTGTGCATGGCTCTGTGGGTGTCTCCCCCGGACTTAGTGGAGCTGTGGCCGGGCTGTGTGCCCTCTCCCTCGGGCTGTGGAGCTGTCTGTGGTCCCTGCATCCGTAGCCAGGTAGAATTCTTTGTTTTTGGAATTTTTTTTTTTTTCAGTGTGTGCTTCACACTGAATGGGGTCTATGTTAGCAGCGGACCTAAAGCAGAAAGACTTTAACACCGTATATTTAAGAATTTGTTTATTTATTGCAAGTCATATCGTCAAAATTCCACAACGTTATTGCATTTTTTTTAAATATCCTGCAGACCTAATGTGCACGCAACAGATCAACAAAGACTAGAGAGTGAAGAGAATATAACTGCATTGAATGCCACTGCATGTATGTGCACAATTGCAGCTGAAACTACGAGGTCTGGCTTTCTGCGTGGTTGGTAACAACATAGTGGACAATAGTGCAAGCACCGTGCCAATAGTTCTGCACTCAGCTGTATACTGCAGGAGCAAATCCCCAAGTTCGAAATCCCTAATGGTATTATGAAAAGTGTAAAAAAAAAATTATGAAAATGTGCCGGGTTTAAGTAGAATATTGTCCGCCACCACGATCTATAGACACTTTATGGTGCATACAGCTTTGATGAGGCATGATTTGGCCTTGGTGGAGGTATTTGCTCTCAGAGAGTCCTTCTAGCTGCCTCTGGCATTCACAGTGTTATTCCTGTTTTAATAGTTTTGTTTACTGTGAGCACTTTGTCATTAAAAAAAATGAGGGAAAAAAAACTATGAAAAACCCTGAAAATTTTGAATAAGGTAAACACTGACTGGAAGCAAAAGAATAAACATGGCTGCTTCTTATTTATCATGAAGAATAGTAGCCAACATCAATTGAGGGACATTAACTCCTGCCTCTGGCATTTCATTCATCTTTGATGTATTCACTCTCTCCATGACTTCTCCAACCCTTGCACATTTAAAATGTGGTGCACTAAACTGAAGAAAGCAGCAGTTTCATTTTTGCCAAGACATAGTTTGCAAACTCAATTATCTTAGTAGTAAATAAGTATTTGTATGGGTCTGTAAAGACTTTAAGCAAAGCCAATGATGAAGAGGGACAGGTTCTGATACTATATTTAAACCTTGCGCATCAGGTCAGATTTTGAAGGAAAACATGTGCAGTTAGACTTCTTACAAACACTCGGTTTACATAACTGAACTGGCTCCCCATTTACTACAGTGTTCAGTTAATGATTGTATTGTGTACTTATAAATCACTGCATAGTCTGGCTTTATATTTCAGAACATTTCACCCCTTACTCTGCTCTGAGACCCCTGAGATTGGGGAAATGAATCTAAACAGTCTCACGATCCAGGCTTTGTTTATACTGTACTTTATTGATCCCATATTGAGAAATAATTGTTGTTATTACACTTTGGATTTTTTTATATCCCATCACTCATGAGATGGCGATATGAGCTTTAAGGCTTGAGTTGTCTTCACAAACACACACACACACACAGCCTGCACACGGCCCCTGAGTCCTCCCCCTACTTTATCAGCCATGTGTGAAGCAGAGATGAGAATTAAAGTGGTTTCCCTCTAAATATTAAATCTGGGACTAAGCTATATGAAAATGAATGTGAACGTATGTGCATAAGCCACACAGAGATGATAGCAGATGAAATATGAGCTTTCATGTAAATTTGGTGTCATTACTGAGCGTGCATCGGCTGGAAGTTGCCTGCTTGCATGCCTGTGCTCATCACCACCGACACAATAAGTCTCATCCCGTCTGGCTTGGGGAGGCTGAACTGGCGTCTGCTGCTAAAAATTATTCAGATCAGACCACAAGCTTTCATCTTTCAGCATTACGACTGCACACGGCCAGTTTTGTTAACAGTGGCGAACCTCGCAATTTCCCCTACATATAGTCAGGATGAGATAGGAAATAGCGGCTGCACCCCCCAGCCATGCTGCCCCTGCCTGCATGTTAGCATGTAATTGTTCTGGAGAGGGTTTTTTTGGCTTGAGGGGGAAGTTAATGAAGGTATTATGACGGTGACTAGATTTGGCTTTCAGGTGTGTGACTAACAAAAGGACAGCAGCAGGCAGAGAAAAACTGAGGAGAAAGAAAATTGGAATGTGTGAAGAGGCTTTAACCAGCATCACACCCCCTCCCTCTTTTCCCCCTGTCTTTGTTGTGCGATAATGTCATGTATAATTTTAGCTACTCCTCAACCTGGATGATGTAAATGAGAGTCGTTATCCAACCCACATATTAATTTCCTCATTTTCTTGCTGCCCTCTTTTCGTGGTTTCTGTGTTATCTACACCTAATTTCCTCACAGCAGAGGGTATATTTTGTGGGCAAAGCACTGCCGGTATATTGTTTGATTTTGGTGTGGTTAACATAATGTCAACTGATTGAAGTCAAGTAACTACTCTGCTAAATATCTTCAAATCCCCTTTTAAAATACTTGTTTAAACATATCAATAACCAGTTGTAAACTATAGGTAGCAGTAAAACAAGAAAAGGGAAAATAACCTGTTTGTTCTTATTTACTTAGAACCTGATCATTTTATATTATCAATCGTGAGTAGTGAATAATGTATTTGATGTGCAGCTCCTGTGAATGACATCATCTGCAAAGGAACGTTGTTATCATTAATTATCAGAGAACATCTGCTTGAGTAGAAAACATGAAACAATAGTGTTTTAAAATTGATGTGAGGTCAGGCAGAAGAAGCTAGGACGAGTGTACTTTGATTTAAGCCCACAGAAGGAGGAGTGAATAATTACATAAAAAGGAATTCACAAATGAAGCAAGTCCGCTCCATTGGGACTGGTTCAGTTTAATTGTTCTTTTTGACTCGGGCTGTACCACTGAAGTCAGAAGACTGCTGTGTTTATTGATTTGAGCCCAACGATCGCAGGTGGATATTCTTCTTCCAAAATAAGCCTCTCGACAAGTGAGAACTTTGACGCTAGATAAAAACATTATTATATCATTATTAGGGCTGTCAGTTTAACGCGATATTAACGGCGTTAACGCAAACCCATTTTAACGCCGTCAATTTTTTTAACTCGAGTTAAAGCAGAGCTGCAGCTGCAGCTTCAGTATCTGTGTTCGCCTCCAGTCTGACCTGCTCTCGCTTTTTGTTTTAATATTTCGCCACCTAAAATATATATTTTAAAGCTATTGTAGCGTCCCACAGGACACGTAACTGCTTCGTGGTTTAGTAACTTGTATTTTCCTCTACACGAACACGTGCACCTCTCGCTCGTACTCCGTCACTCGCAGACATCAACAACACTTCACTTCCTCATTGATCCCCGATCCCCCCATCCTATTGGTCCAAACAGTCACATGTCCCACCCAGACCCCTTCAGTGACCGTCAGACATCAGAGCGCTCCTTCAACAGTGTTTTACTGAGCATACGTCAAAACCAAACATAAACATAAACCCAGTCCGTTACACTATTAGGCTGCAGCTATATGTTTTTATTTATTTAAAAATAGGGTACTTCTTATTTCATACATTTTCCACAAATATGGGGAGGACTCAAATAGCCCTACAAAGTTCTGTGTTTCATTTATTTAAAAGTAGGCCGACACCTGCCTGTGTATTTTGTTTGTTTGTTATTTGTTGCTTGTCTGTTTGAGTAGCTAAGAAGTAGTAGGCTTACCTTTTATTGGTAACCTAACTGTTATGGTTCATTGTTTCTGAAATAAGAGGACTGACTGCTATGTTCACAGCAAACTTGAAAAAAAGAAAATATTAAGCCATGGTTTAACTGCACTATAGGCTGAGTCCTTGTTTACCTGAAATGTGCACTTTATAATTTTATTTTGTACCGCCCTGTTTGGCAATGTTGTTTTTCAATAATATAAAACATTTGCATAAAGCAAGCCAATCCACTTTTCCATGTTGATAAGAACATTAAAACGAAAGTAAAATTATGGAAAAATAATAAATGAAGGAACATTCAGAATAGATACAAATTTGCGATTAATCGCGAGTTAACTATGACAAAATGCGATTAATCGCGATTAAATATTTGAATCGTTTGACAGCTCTAATTATTATCCATGTGGCAAAGTGAGAGAAGTGACAGCCTCATGGCCAGACTAAATACTACATCTGATTATTCTGGAAAAGACAGAGATTATTGGTTCAACTAAAATCATTTTAACTATTTAATAAATCTAGTACTTTTATTTCAAATTAATTAAAGATAATTTTTTTTCTCAAATTAAAAAAATGTATATGGAAAATTAAGCACATTATATTTATTTATTTTTGCTTTAATGATAACTGTCTGCTACTCTTTAAACTCATTGAAGAGCTGTGATTGTGACATTTAGTAGGATTATTCTTTTCTTCAGTTAAAATGCAAAATGTTTAGATCAACTAAAATGTATACAGTTGAAGTTGAGAAAAAACTCTTACATAGTAACGGTGCAAATAATCAAAACATGGATCTGCCACATTATTTTAAGAAATTATCAAAGAAAGTTGTGTGAAAGTTCTGAAGTCAGAAAGTCCCAATGGAAACATGCTTTTAATTTGTAAGGACAATACGTAATGGGAATCAATCAATCTAAAATTGCCAGTATATAGACAAGAGGAATAAGTGACAACTAATAGGATCCTTGGAGGAAGAAAACCTTGATGCTTCATGAGAGCAGTTGGATGACCAGTGCCTTTGCCTTTGAGAGCACCTGAAGTCAACAGAGGAAATTCATCTTAAGACACTTTCAGCACCAGCACTCTAAAGAATCTCTTAATGTGGGGAAGCTCTTATCAAGACCACAGCAACTGTATCACTTTCTAGTTCTTGTATCAGAGCATGCAGTGGGTGATTTCATTGTGATGAGTGGAGGAAATCTGTAGCCCAATTACTCTGATTTAATTTTATCATTTTGCTTTCAAGGATGATCAGCCTGCGATAGGATAGTCTGGCAGTAATATCTCTGAACACTCATTATTCCCAGAAGCTGCTACCACCCCGTATTCCTGCTTGTTCTTGATTAGATTTATTCACAATATGAAAGATTTACTCAGTCCTGCACGTGTGCAAAGATTACTGCTCAAGCCATCACTATTCATTATGTTACATCCTCAAATGGTTTTTGATTATCATAAGAAGCTTTGTATTTGCCTCGGTACATACTTTATTGCCAGTTTCACTTTTTCTTTCAGAAACAACAACATTTGAAAAGTTACTGTGAGCACAAGTTTATTTTGTATCAGATGTTTGCCATAATTTCCTCAACTCGCTATGATCATTATACCGCTTCAGGGAGCAAACAGTGACATGCAGTACAACAGCTGTGCCACTGTGATGTCTCGAATCCTCAGCAGGAAGAGAACTGGGAGTAAGATTATTGATGGCACTTGGCATGTGGTGCTACAGGGCTGTGGCCTCGGAGGTTCCTAATTTGGTGGCTGGAGGAATAGCACAGGGAAAACTAGACCATCTGGCAACAGAGTTACCTGAGCAAGGTCAGTCTGTGTGGAGATTTCCATTAATCAGCCTTTGTTAAGTTTGTGGAGAGCTGCTCAAATTGTATGAGGTAGGAGGAGAACAAAGAGGCTATTGTCCTCCAAACGATAAGAGGCCACATGATCAGAAGACATGTCCGACTCTTCACTTGGCATTTGGATTCTTTAGCACTTGTTAGTGCAATGGCATATTTGCAATTTGTCTGTTTTATACCTCCCAATGGTATGTAGTAACTACTTACAACATTGTATTTATGTTATGCCAATCAGCATTTCTGATGCCTCATGGCTGAACAAAGCAGAATTGCCTGCCCAGATATTTAGCTACGTTCAAAACATGTCTTGGACCATTTTGGTCCAAAGTGAGATAGCTCAACAATTAGATGGAAAGACATTATATTTAGTATGGAAATCCATGGTTCCCACAAATTGACTTTTGTTATTGTTACAAATTGTATTATCACAAAATGCATTAGGTGTGTTGCCATGGAATTTGGTGATAAAAATGCATGGTCCTGGCATCGAGCTCCATTATAAAATCAGCTTGGCAGAGCTAGGATAAGCAACCTGACAAAGAAGGTAAATGCCCTAAATCCTCAGATTGCCCTAAACCACCACAAAGTATTTCCTACTTAGCCTATCCGGGAATATACCTGCCATATTGTATAATAGAATTTTGACAAACCAAAACCGTAAGTCTGTGCCTGTGCTTTAGGGTAGTGGATAGGAACTTGTGAACTGGTAAAAATGACTAGAACTAAAAAAGTTTCTGAAGTTGGGTGCAAAGGTAAAATGAAAACCAAATCTAAGATAACTAACATGGCGAACACAACTTCTAATCGTGATGACAACCAGACGGCTCTCTTACAAATTTGGTAACATTCCACACTAAAAATGTTGGCATACTGACACCAGCAATTAGATCAAAACACTACTTTTGCAGAAAGCTGGCAACAAAGCTTGAGTTATTGTATAAAATGCAAATAAATGTATGATCCCATAATTAAGAATGTTGGAGATTGTATAAGCAACATGCAAAGATGGACCGATGCAACTTTATTTTTCAATCTTCTTATTAAGGTCTTTCCAGAGGATATTTATATTATACAATGTGACATTAAAATAGACTTAAAATGATAATCACAAAATGCTAAAAAAAACAAGATGACGAGTGTTACATGTAAAGTAATCATTTGATAGTATACATTTTTAGATGTATGTAATTAATTAATGTGTTATTTCCACTTTCCGATTTTATTCACTTCCCATAACAAAATGTTAGCGTTCTTTTTATGTGGAATTCCACAGTTCCCTCAGTGATACTGGATTCACAATCCTAAAAGCAATTATATCAGCCAGTTCATTTTTTTCAACATAACTCACATTTACCGACTGTGAAGAAAAATAAACATAAAAGTATATTTAAGAAAAATATCTTTCGATATATATATATTGCGTTTCATGTCACAATACTTAACATATCACCTGCTCTTGTGTTACATGGGTGCTCAAGGGCATGCCACGTGTGCACGCTCTTAAGTGACGCTATTAAAGGACGCAGCTTTGGCCAAGCGAAGGTAATTTGCATGTGGATGAGGCTGCTGTGGCACAGTGAGAATGATTCATCAGCCTGACGACCTTGAAGAGAGTCACCTATAGCTGTTTGGAGCTGAGGTCTGCAGAGAATCAGGCCAAATGGAAGTCTGCAGCTGTGCTGGGAAAATAAAAAGAACAACTTAAAAGTTGTAAGGTTTTGGAAGTTTTTGGGCACTTGGGGGTAATGTGACAAAAAGTTTTGCATTTATGTGGGTTTGATTTTAACTGAATGGATTTATTTCTGGGGGGGGTATTGGATCTGAGAGGGTTTTCTAAAGAACCAAAATTTCTGTCTTTTTTTTCTTGGGTAAGTGGTTAGTAAGACTGGACATGGGATAATACTCTATTACAGTTTTGGGAGTGAATGTAAGGTACTTATGTACAAGGTAGAAATTCATATTTGCAAGAGTATAGTGCAGAAGGAAATACATATGATCACAACCTAGGTTAATTGTCTAATTCTACTGTAAGTGTTTGCAGTGAATACTGTCCTTCTGTTTGAAAACAATGTGTTTAGCATCTTATTACTATCAATAGTTATATTTATCGTTAAGTGACTTCTGCAGCGGGGGCAAAAGGGGGAATCAGGTTGCTCCTATAGGTCATGTACGAGGGCAAGTGGACCAATATGGCAAGGTGAAAATTACAAAAATAGTTGGACATGTGGTCTTTTAGGGACTTTAACATTGTGTTCTTGTTTTCATTTGACTGTATCCTAATCCATTTTAATGTGAAAAAAACATGTTTTTTAACAGATCATGATTCTAACATGTTGCCATCGATTCTGTCTGTGTCTCCGTAGCATTGCGACCAGTGGACAGCAATCTTTGTCTGGGCCTCTCACCGAACACCACCCAGCTCTGCCATATTAGCTGTCCTGTAGAGTGTGAGGTGTCGTCATGGAGTGCCTGGGGACCCTGCACCTATGAGAACTGTCAAGATCAAGCAGCCAAGAAAGGTAAGGCTGTGGAAATTGCATTTAAACACAAAAGGCAATTCCTCAAGTTGGGCACACAAGTCTGTGTCCCGTTTATTTTGCATATTAAAACACTGAACACAAAATGGCGCTGTCCCGTTACCCAGCAAGCATTGGGCTTAATGTCATCACGTTACCCAGCAAGCATTGGGCTCAACGTCATCACGTTACCCAGCAAGCATTGGGCTCAACGTCCTTACGTTACCCAGCAAGCATTGGGCTCAACGTCATCACCCACATAGGATATTTAAAGGGACCAAGATCCCGGCACAGTCATACTTATGCCTAACAAATTAATTAAATAACTGCATGAAACAACAGTGTATAGAACCACACTAAGAACAAGGGTGAATTATGTATGTCACATTCACTACAAGGCCATACTTAAAGAATTACTTTGGCTGATAAATATATTGGGTATCTCAGACGTCAGATTTCTGAAGCAAGCAGAAGTGCTATTTCATACATGCTGCTATTGGCTGTGCATTACAAAGAGACTGCTGACTGAGGGTTGTGACCAAACAGTTCGGTATAGGGAAAAATGGCCAGAAAGCTTCTACTCTATATTATTAGTAAATAGGGTGCAGAGTTTTTCTCAAAAACTCTCCTCTAATTGGCAACAAATGACAAAAAACCTGCTACTAAAAAAACTAAACAACTAAACAACTAAAAAACAAAACAAATAGAGTGGGAGCAAAGCATCATCCTCTCCTATTCATATTCGTCGGCTCTTGTGGCAGGTTGTGCTACTCCATCAGCGGGGTGGGCACGAATGCTGCTTCAGCCCTTAATTATCCCAGGAACAGCGGCGTCCACCATGACTAATGCATGTTGACTCTGCCTTAATGAAGCGCCTCAAATGAAAGGGATGGCTGGAAACTCTTCTCCATGTATCTTAATGATGGATCCGCTCCCACTCCCTCTTGTGCGCACTAAGCCACTTATGCTCTCACTGTCGTCTACTCTGTGTTTTGTGAAGCGAACATGAACACACACACATCCTCAAGTCTGTGCATCCTGGTTCTCATTAAACAGAGAGATATGGACTCAAAATGTATCATCCTGGCTTTAAATCTTTTGATCATCCGACCCTGAACATGGGAATCAGTTGGCTGTGATGAGAGTCACTGCTGTTTTCAGAGGAAAGCAGATCGTTTCAGGATTTGACCAGCATCCAGTGATTGGTGTTATTAACAGTTGGGGCTGAAGCATCTAATTAGGGTGCCTCTACCCAACGTTGTCAAGACAAGTAGCAAGATTTAAATTGCATTATTTATTTATTTTTTATAAATTCAACTCGAAGCTTGTGCGTTTATATGGGATACATTTATGTAAAATATAGTCAAATGTTATACAATAATACAGCTGGATGTGATGTATTCCTACTACTCTGGACATCACATGTGGTCTATTGACATTACTCAATAATTGACAATCAAAATCATGAGCCTCTGTGGAAAGTTGGATTACTTCAAATGTTTGATGAATGTTTGATGATTTTCCAAAATTGATACAGTTGACAGCTTTACACTGAAGCTCATATTGTACCTCTTTGTAGAAGTTGTGAATGTCTTTGTGGTGGTAGGATGACTTTCGAGACATATTAACAGTCATTTCATGTAGAGGCTTTGGCCTGTGCCCTGTTGGCCTATTTAGTAATTCATCCACCACTGCCACCCCTATATCATCACAAGTAAGCTAAAGCAAATTTGTAAAATGAGCAGAGTAAGAACACATTGGATTTGCATTTTGACAGAACTTGGCTAGATATGGACGTATCATAAATCTTTCATGAGTTCTCTTGGAAAGTGCAGAGTTATCCTGAAAAGGTCACCTAAATCTGTGCGGTGTAACTTTAAACATGTGGAATGTGATGAAAGGTGCTATATGTAAGTTATGTGCTGCACATATTCAAGAGTTTAATTCATTATATTGTTTTATTCTTTATTTATTGAGTGTGTCCTCTCTTTATCTATGGGTTGCTGGTTTGGCAGTCCTAACCTTACAGGTACAAAATGTGTAAAAAAATGGTCAGCTTTGCTTAAGATTACTGGTGGTATCCTTTACTCTACTCTACTCACTACCAAGAGATTTTTATAAGCCCTCTGGTAGGGTTCACAATAGGAGAGGTGTTTGGCAGCCACCCAGGCCAAGCTAGCTGGTTAGCATGCTTTACATGCTATACATCTATACATCTATACATCTCTTAGTGAGAAATGGAATAAAGTTTTCTGAGTGCGGTAAGTGAATAGCTGTTAATGCTGGCTATGTAGCTATGTAATGGTGGATAGTGATATTGAAGGTTAACAAATCGGGCTTAAAGGTACTGCATAATATCTGGAAGCTTTTTGTCATTAAAATACCGCTGGCAAATGCCTTACCTGTCTGTATATGTTAGGTAATGTGACCAATAATAGATTTAATATTTTTTTTACAGAAAGAGTCACTCTTCTGTTTTTCTTTCGTAAACAACCTTTCATGCTAAATACAAACAGGTGGCTCTAAGGCCCTTTACATTAAAAGCACCTAAATCACACGCCATTTTAACCATATTACTGAAGATGAACAGACTGATCAAACATTATTTTACATCTGAGGTAAGATCAACCAATAACAAGAATTGACAACACAGATTGCAACATTACACATAACTTTATTGCTTATGCCTCTTTCCAGGTGGTGCTTTTGGATAGAACAGAGATCGAGACACTAACCTTCAGCAGTAAAATGAGAACATGTTCTAAACATATGATTATAGTCTGCACCAGTGTGGACCTAAACAATTTACATGATTAAAATGTGGAACAGCTGTTGGCTTGCCACTGCCTCTGTCTCAGTGGATTCCATTACTGTAGAGTAGATTATTCTAACCAGGCCAGCATTTTGATGCTGGGCCTGGGGTAGTGTCTCCTCTGACCACTGGCACATCTGCTTGCTCTAATGCAGGGCTCACAACTCCAAGAAATATTAAAAGTTATCCTTAAATAACCTGAACAAATTATAATAATCATGGTCTCTGTAGAATGGACACCAGGCCGAAATGTAGCAAAAGTGATGCAAAAAAAAACATTTGTTGGGACATAGCCCAAGTCAGGGAGAGTTGTTGAGGTCTCATGCAAGTCTTTGACCTGGTGTTATTATAAACATTGAGCAGGCACAACTAAACAGATAAGATGATCTTCAACAGCTCATCAGCCTTTTCCAAGTAGCCATTCATTCAGACATTGATGGAAGGGTTTTGTGGGATATGAGTAAATACTTTCTCAAGCCACTGTAATCCTAGGAGTGGCCTAAATGCACATGAATGTAAAATGTATGGTTGTTATCAACATTGCACATTGATGATGAATTCAAGGAAATGTCTTAGGTTGCACAGGTTCATCCTCTGCTCTGTTTGACGCCTCATATTGCTAACTGTAATACCAATAGTGTGAGCCCCCGGCAACAATTGAGTAGCATTTCAATTTTTACTGCGATTACTTACATTGATATATGTAAAGTGAAAACAATTTCTTAGATGCTAGTAAATCAGCTGACTCATATACTTATAAAATCTAACTTTACTTTATGGAATTCGGGGAAACCAACCATTGATTCAAAATAAATAGTAGACACCCCTTCAATGTTATAGTTTTGCTAACTCTTGAAGTTATTGTTCATTACTCATATTTGAAAGGATGTCAGGGCAACATTTCTGGTGGTGAAATGGTCAAAATTAATAGAATTTGGATGCAGTTAATGATCTTAGATAAAACTGACTGGGGATTTGAAGAGTATACCTTTTCCAAATTGTGAGTTTAGGTTTTTACCTCTACCTTTAAACTTAACCCTCACTGTCACACTACCCTGCGCTTATGTCATGTAATAGAGAATCACATGTGATTGTTTTCATATGTAGGTCTTGAGTCAAAATGAAGCATCAAGCTTTGAAAGCAGCTGCATGTGCTACACTGTTATCTTGCACCCATGCCATTCATAATACACCCTGCTGATAGCAAGTGAGTGAAGCCTGATAGAATTGAATTCCCTGCACCCCAAGACTCATCTTCCTTCATACAAACCCTCCCCCCTCTTAGATAAAACATCTATCAATGGGTCTAGACACATTGCGGTACATGTTCTGCTGAGCTGCCTGATTAAATAAAGGTTTTCGAGGGGAGAAAGAGGACAAAAAGAAACAGAAAAGGGGAGATTCTGCCGCCTCCACCTGAGTCCTGCAGGCACACCACGGCTCCTCTGCCTTATCGGGCTCGTGCAGGAGTGTTGATTATGGTCTGAGTGACCTTGGCTGGGCTGAAGTTAACACCCTCCCCCCTTCTCAGGACCTGGGTCATGGAATCTGATGCCCTTGAGCAGAGGGAATGACACACACGAGAACAAATCCCAGCTGATTTAATGGATTCCTGCATGCATTACTTACTTTGGATAAACGCTGAGAGTTGAAGAAAAAAAAGTAATTATGTGAAGTTCTTAGAATTTCTGTCAACTTTAGACTTAATGGACTGTCACGTCAAATACAATATCACAATTATCATCATCAAGGCACACTGTGACCATGGAGTGAAGTTAATCTACTTACTGTTTCATGTTAGACACATTCAGATTGCATCAGGTTTTCGCTCAGCGGATCACAGAGGGGGTGCTGTGGTTGATTAGTGTGGGTATGTTTGTGTTCATTTACTTCATTAGGTTCCTTTTGTTCTCTGACAGGCTTCAAACTGAGGAAGAGGAAGATTGTCAATGAGCTAATGGTCGGGATGGGGAACTGCCCCCACCTGGTGGAGGCAATACCGTGTGAAGACCCCAGCTGCTACGACTGGCTGGTGATTCAACTAGAGGAGTGTATCCCTGATAATGAGAAGGAGTGTGGACCAGGAACCCAGATCCCTCAAGTGCAGTGTATCAACAGTGATGGTGAGTAGACAAATGATACATGACACAAAACACCTATTCAGGTCTTGGAATGGCTTGTGTTTAATCAGCCCCCACCGTTTTCAAAGGATCTCCACTAGTGCTTTATAGCAGTGGCATTAAGGGTGTCCAAAGTTTCACACTGAACTTTTTGAATGTTATGAGTGCACCATCCAGGCCATTGATGACGCACTGTTGACAAAGCTCTCTCGCTATCTTGGCGGTGTGGCTACAGTAGGTGCAACAGCTGAAGGTTGCAGTACTGCAAGTATATGTACATCTGACCGTCTCTTTTCAGAAGTCTACTCGGTCCACAAGCCGTCAATCAATCAAATTGTAGTGCCTGTTTCACCAATCACAGTTAGTCTCATAGGGCTTAACAAGGTGTGACATTCTCTGCCCTGAACCCTTATCAAGAGTAAGGAAAAAACACCAGAAAATTTCTATTAACAGGGGAAAAATACAGACAAACCTTACAGAGAGCCACATGTGAGTTATCCCTCTCCCAAATAGCAATATTAACAAGAGCCCTGTTTCATAGCCCTCCGAAAGAGAAAGCCCCTAAATGTCTACGCAGCGTACAATGATAATCTTTCTTAACACTGGGGTTTTCTAAGTTGGCATATATATCTCTAAATTGTAATCGCGTGACATAAGTATTGAACTTACTCTAGCAAACATATCACCCTTCCTGTTTCTGTGCACATTCAGGACTTAACCCTATCACAATAATCTGTTTATGAAATATATACCTAAGGGTGAAAACCTTCAAGTGTTTTACTGTCAGATGCAGGTGCTTAGAACTGCAAATGTACCAGCACTGATAACGTGACTCTTTAAAACCATTGAGCTAATTAGCAGATAACTGGACGGGATCTGTTACACTGGGAGGTTGTGTTCAATGTGGTGTGTGAGTTTACTCAGCTCTGAATGCTGCAAAGTTTCTCGGCCTCCCTTTGAACCCTCATACTGTGGGCCCTGTAGCCTTGGCTCATTGCCCATCATTGTAATTGCCGTAGTTGTGGGGAGACATCGCTCTGTTGTTTCTGCTTTTCTAAGCAATTTCATTGTGTTCCTCTGTGTAGCTGCTTTCGTCTGGGCTCCTGTGAGAGAATGCAAGGCACCAGGAAAGCAGTGTTGGCACGTTTGTTAATTTTCTGAGATGAAAGACGTGTTAGTTTCAGTCACATTTAGTGAATCTCAATCTTTTTATTTTTGGTAGTGTTACTTTCCTCTTAGTCAAAGAAAACATTTGATCACTTCTGTTTTCCTCAGGGATAATGTTTAGGTTTTTAATGCAGTTTCCTGCATTTGTCTTTCACACGTGCATATAGCGTGCAGAGATAGACAGTATTTTACTTTTTCATTTTTTTCCACAAGGGGAGCAATGAAATCAGAAGCTTTTTCTGGAGATAAGTAGTTCAATATACAATACATCTGACTTAACACATCGTATATTAGGAAAAACGAAAAATTTAATTGAGTGCTATAAACCATATACACCATTTATACATTTGTGTGACTTTTTTTCACAACTGTAAAAAGTTGTTGGGACAGTAAACAAAACACAGTGAGCTCTTTCTACTCTGCATTGTACATCATGTGCCACTGGGTCCAATTAAAAGTTGAATCTGTTGTACTTTAGTACTGAAGTGAACCTCCAACTTTCAGAGGTTCTGCTGAGAGCAGTGGAAGGAATAATAATGTATTTTGCTAAAAAAGACCCTAATACATGTTTTGTGTCTTCTGGGAAGTTGGGAACAGAAAACAACTGGGATTCTTTGAAACATTTTTCTGTTTCATTTCTGTTCATTCTCGACAAATTAAGTGTAATAAAAGGGCAACCTAAATAAAAGGGAAGCTGAATGTCACTCACACATATTCCCTGAGAGAGCCTGTGGGAAAGTTAACATTTGTTATAGAAAACTGCAGGTAGCAAAATGTCTTTAGATCTATTTTTTTTCTAATCTTTCTTTCAGTATGATGTAATATTTAGGTGATGTTGTGACAAGAGATGAATTGAGAGACATATTTATTTTTAGCTATTTGCAGTTTGCTTCTTCTTTTTTTGCAATGAAGGAACAACAAAACAAAACCAGAAGACAATGGCCTGAGAAGTCAATGGTAAAAATGTTATGGGGGAGGGGATATGGATAGTGTGGGTAGATTCCTGAACCATAATACAGTCGCTGCTAATGAGGGCTCTGGGGAGTGAAAGAGAGATGGGGCTTGTTCATCAGTTTCCATATTATACTTATCATCAAGGTTCACAGGCTGCAGTGTACTATGCTACCACTGTGGCGCTGATTATTAATCCTCCCCGCAACCAATCGTCTTTACTCTCTTTTCTATGGACATTTTGGACCTAAGATGGATATCTGCTGAGCTCCAGAGATATTGCAGATATTTTTCATTTCCAAACCAGTGGTTAATACATGACATTTTAATAATTTTTTTGTTTAACTTTTACATTACATTGCAATACTTTTGGCATTTCCCCAAGAGGCTCCACTACGCAAAGTGCCAACAGCCAAGCTGTTGTTGGCAGTTGTTCTTTTGAGATGGGTAATTGAACAGAATAATGTGGTATACTAGTGTGGTGATGTTCTACAACAAAAGATTCAGACTGGTCTAAACTTTACCTGTAATGAAAATGAGGAGGGGAGATGGAGAAGGCACAGTGATGCAGAGCAGTGTAACTTGTTTGTATTTGCTCCTCAAACTCTCTTAGCAGCTGTGCTACATGTGAGGGAAACACCCTTGTTTACCACAAGCTGGTACAACCTCCACTGCTGCTGGCTTTGATTAACTCCTCAGCTGACAGTGCTGCCAGAAGCCACGCAGGGGACACTGTCTGTGATGTGGAAGGGTTTTATGACTGAACTGCGACGACAATGCACGCATTTTATTTTTGGGTGGAAAAGATGACTAACAAATATAGCATGAAAATCTTAGTCTTAAAGGTAAAAGAAGAGAGTATTTGCAGGCTGTTTTTAATCCGGGCAAAAAAGCTGAAAGTTACTGTAACGGTGAATATTTCTCATAATTGTGCTAAGGTATGTTGAAGAAAAAACTAATTGTATCATTGATCAAGAACCTAACATTACATTACATTCAAGTCTTTATATATTTAGTGGCAACTCAGAGAGCGAGAGATTGTTTGTCTGTGCTGACATCCTGACATTCTACTCTGAATCTGAATTCCTTCAGTCTATTGCAAGTTGTAGTGTGAATAAAAACTGTGAATAAAGATGAACTTCCTGCCACTGTACACAGGAAGGCAAGATATTCCTGATAAAGCAGTGCTGCATTGCACTGGTGACATTTTTAAAGCCAGTCTTTTTAAGGCCAATTTACGGTTCTCCGTTTTTGAAAAAACGGACAGATAAGACCGCCCTATCCGTCGTGGAACGCCCTCTCCGAGGGCTTCGGACAGCTTTTCGTACAGGTCTGATTTTTCTCCCTTCTCCGTCTTCATGTTGGAGAGCGACGGACAGCTCTTGGCTGTGATTGGTACGCGAACGACATCATTTCCGTATGACGTCATTTCCGTACGACATCATTTCTGTTCGACGTCATTTCCGGACCTCAAACTTCCTGTTTACTTCCATGTAGCCTCAAACACAACTACGATTCTACGATTAATGTGACGTGTGTGTTAAGCCAGCGGAGTTGTCCGGCTGACGGTGGCTCGTCAGAGCACTGACGGCATGTGTGCACGGTCACAGACGGTTATAACAAGCTTTCAAAACGGCGCTAGCAGGCTAAGCTAGCGGGCTAGCCACCATGCTAACTGCGGTGCTAACAGTTCATAAACCCGCCGCCACGACTTTAACTCCACTTCTATCATGACACTGTTTATATAATACCGCCAGGTTAGAAGCAAACACTGGGTAGTAGTTAGTGCCGGGAGTCCTGCTGACTGTGTGTAAAAGCTGGGGGGGAGCTAGCTCCGGGTAGCTTCTAGCTACATGTAGCCTCAAGCAGATCCAAGCTGTGGAATCAGCAACACAGTTCGGAAACAAGACCGGGGAACCGCTGCGCTAAGAAACGATAACATCAGCATCTTGACCCGCTGGGTGTCACTTTATTTAGTTCTGTTAGTTGCCATGGTTCAGTGTGTGGGAGGCAGGCTGACAGAGAAATATAAACACAAGTGGACTTCTTCTTCCGATAATTGGGGTAGGCTTCTCTGAGCTCGTCTTCCGTTGCGCCGCCTATGGGTTTGGCGGTGAATTTTTTTCGACGTAAAGTGGTCGGAGAAGGTCGGAGAAGTAAATATCAAAAAGACTCTTGGACCCCTGTGGAGCCCTCTCCGAGAAACGGAGAACGTAGAAGCATACTAGAGCCTTTAGAGGTGATTATGGATTTTGCTTAAATGTTGCACCAACACAGTTGCTTGACCAAGTGATTTTATAGCATGAAATAACTAGCATGGACTAACTAATTACCCCTAACATGCATCATCAAATTTAACAAATAGAATAACACATGTTCACTGATGGCTACCACCTTCTATCCTATTTTTCGGGTTATTTTTTTGTTCCTGCAAACAAGTGGGAGCTGGTAGCTGAATAGAGCGATTATATTTCGTTGTGGTCATATGTCCTATCTTCATAGGGGTTACATTCTCACAGAAGACACATCCTATACAGTATTAATAATGCTTTTAACGTCCCTCACATATGCATTGATCTTTTGCCTATTCCACTCTATGACAAAATTGGGAAGTTCTTTGACTCCAAGTATTTCTCAAGGTGACCTCATCTTCATCGTTCTTCCTCCCTCTCCTTCGATCTTCTGAGAGGCACTCAGCCGAAGAGATGTGCATGGGTTTCCTTTCATGGCACCCTGTTGAATCAGATTTATTGGTAAATTAGATTAGCGCAGCCTGCTCCACAAAGTCAGCATGGATTTAGTCTTCCTTTCTTCCCTATTACCTCTGACTGCATGAGAGGCAATCTCCTCCATATGTGGCAGGGTTGAACGGAGGAGATGTCAACTTCCATCGGGTACATTTCCATCAACACAGTTTCAGACAGAGGTTTGACTTGCCTTGTGTGTGTAACATTAAAAAGAAAATTCCTCGCTTTGATCGCTTCAATTGCTTGCTGAGCTCAGGGCCAACTGGTATCACTTGAGCTTCTCAGATGTTTCAGCTTCGCGGAAGGATTTTAAACAGCATAACATAAGGTGCTTTCTCTGAACCACTTCCCCCCTGCTTCTCTACAAGGCCTCTTTTGACACAACTTTGGCATTTACCCCCAAATGATGTTCCTGTTCCTGGCATGTGTCTTTGTTTCTCCTGTCATAGCTACTGTAATAGTAGCTCATTGAAAACCCTTACCTTCAGACTAAATTTGAAATTTTTACAGTCAGATTTTTGAAAAGGGTGAGATGTGCACTGTTCTCCTACCCACCGGCATACCTTCCACCATTTTTCTTTTCATTAGAATGGGAAAAGATATGACAAAGATAGCCACACTTTTTCACATTCACAGTGTTTTTAATCACCAAGCACTAGAGTCGACTCATGTGTTCTTCCACTAACAAAAGACACCATGGAAGCCATCACTTGATTCCGGACACTTGAATGATTTTCTCCAGTATCTATCATATGGGTGTCTTCTATTACCCCTGTCAGGGCCCCATATGTCTCCCATCACCAACGCTGCCCCTCTCCCCCAGCCATGTGGCATCATCCCTCAGGGTTTTCTCCTGACTGGCTTTTTATTGATCTCTTGTTGTCCCTCTGATGAAAATGGGTCCGTGTTTTCCCTGGGGTCCCTGGCGTGTCATTCGACTTATCAGTTGCCATTCTTCCTCTCCTTTACAATGAGATTTTCAGATATGGTCTTTCAGCGACAGGATGGGTGGGGATGGAATGGCACGGAACGGATAGATGGGGGTGGATGGAGAGTGAAGACAGCCTGCAGATCTTGATCAATATAGAACACATCAGCAGCTTAACAGCTCCACTCCTCTAAAAGCAAGTCCTTGAGAAGATCTTAAATAGAAACCAGTATGAATACTCACGTGACAGCAATTTGGGACTATTTTTATTGCAGAAAAAAAAATATTCTACAACTCTCTGCATATTTAGTGTGTCGCTGCAAAACAAAAACGTTCACAGTCATTGAACACTTAAAGAGATGACTTTTTATGATGTTGTATATTGAAACAGAAAGAAAATTGTATAAAGAAGAAGAAGGTGGGGCAGGAAAAGAATAAACTGTTGGACCAGACATTCAGCATTGTTTTGACATTTGTCCTTGTTGGTATGGGCCTGCAACACATTAGAACCTGACAGTTTTAAAGTTGCATGTATATACATATTTAAACATGCATTTACTACACTAAGGCTCACTTATTGGACTTGCTGAACTATCCCAGTGGTATATGCTAAAGTATTAATGTTCAGTTAAGCACTATTATGGATCAAACATATGAAAATGTTCCAAAGGGGTTGAAATTATATTAGTATTGCAATGATTGAAAAAAATGTCCAACACATATTGGACAATATGAGGATTGCTTTGAGCTTTTCTACCCTCAAACATACAGGTTATGAGTAAATATCTATTTACAGGTGCTAATAAATAGAATACAAGCATTTAAGTATTGTACATAAAAAAACTCTGCTCAGACCTATTTATTTTTTAAATTAACACATTTCTCCTCAGTGTAGCTGTAAGTACACTTTCGCTCAGGGTCACCCCACTCTCGTAATTTCGGTTATCAAGTTAAAAGATGTTCATGTTTTGTTTTGGTTTAACCTATCTTTGGTGGGTGGAATAAGGAGCTCTCTGATGATTTTTCTGCTTGTTTTGCTTTTGGCTCAACTGCAAAATTTAACACTTGGTAGTGTTGCGACATCACTGAAATAAGGAATAAGGAATTTAGTAATTAATTCCAAATATCAGTGAGCTAAATACTTCCAGGAGAAAGAAGCAAATCTGCTTGACAGAAGTTGCTTCTCAATATGTAGCAACATGGCACTACCTGACGGAGCACACACAAGCATATGTACTTCGGTAGACTGTATTGTGATGCTTTGTTAACATTTACATCTAACTTAATGCTAATGATGCAGCTTTGAATTTGACTTCAGTATTCTATATTTAACCCCCCTGTCCCTACTGTGAAAGAAAGAAAGAAAGGAAGAAGCACAAACCAGTCCTTCATTAATGTAGCCTTTTTGTGGACTGAATTGGAACATGACTCACATTTAGCCTCCATTTGTCTTTTGTTTTATATACATTTTTATTAAAAACTTGTTGTTTATGTTGCATCATGCAGGTAAATACGTGGAAAGACAGCTCTGCCGTGATGCCATCCTGCCCATGCCCGTCGTGTGCGAGGTGCCTTGCCCAAAGGACTGTGTCCTGAGCCCCTGGACCCCCTGGTCTCTCTGCTCCCATACCTGCTCTGGAAAAAACACGGAGGGAAAGCAGACCAGAGCTCGCTCCATCCTCGCCTATAACGCTGGAGAAGGTAGGAAGTCTCTGAAGCAGGAGAATAAAGCTGCACCCGGATATTGTTTGTTGGGTCCGACAGATACATCGTTGCACTTCACATGGAACTTTAAATGACTTAGAAATCAGTCAGTCAGCACCACTTAATACAAGCTAAGATAATAATGCTAACCCTGACCATATCCCTTAATATCAGTGTCTGCCTTCACAAATCAGCCAAAATTCCACATTGTGCGAGTAGTGCAAGTTCCCCTATATTTGCTGCGTATCCTCCTCGCCTCTTCTCCCCTTTTAAGTAAAATGTCAAAGTTTGTTGTTTTGTGTTCCTCTGCAGCGACTGCAAAGGTTGTGGCGTGGGTTACTGTGATGCAGGGTAAGAAGTGAGTGGAGGGATAAACCCACAGAACTGTCACAAGACTGAAGCACAATATTTTTTATCACAATGTCAAACTGTGTAGTACAAAATCTTCTTGCCTCAAAAATTCACAAGGATTTTGCATTTAATTCTGTTCAAGGTCCTTCCCTGCTTCCGTTGGTGCAACCAATCTTCGGTACATATATTTTGGATGTTCTTAGGTGGCAGCAATAGATGTTTTGCTGATGTCGTGTGTAGACTTCCAGGGAAATAGAAAAGTAGCTACCTTGATGTCAACTGTTCCTGCCAATGTGCTGGCCCAGCAAAATCCATATAGAAGAAAAATAGAATAAATAATAGATTAAATAGAATGAAAAACCGAATAGATACAAACATTTTTTATTGTACATGAGTAGTAACAGTAGTATTGAATATTCCTTTGCATTATTTATTTCAAATCCCAAGGTAAGGGGTGGATATTTAAATGGTGCTGGAATGATGCTGAAGCAACTGTTAAAGCCCAGCCCCCCCAAGCTGTCAATCACACTGTGAGTGACCCATTCTCACCAAACCACGTTATGTGGAAAAATGAGAGGCTGCACAGATGGTTTAAGCATCTGGCTTGGCAGTCGATCGTAATTTTATGTTTTACGCCCCTTTTATCATTTTAACAGCTTATGACGTCTGACTTCTGGAGCACATTGTTTGGTATGCTGTCTTTTACATATTTGCAATAAAGTAGCATCCACGCTGGAGCGAGGGAACATGGATCACACACGATACTGAGTCCTGTGTGCCACGCCTTGTCTAGCTGCTTTCTCAGCATTCAGTAAGCAGATATTGCTGGAGAGTTAGATGGATGGCAAGGGCCAGAGCAGTGAGCCAAACATGTTGATTTGGAATGTAATGAATTAAGTGTCAAGTAACATAGACATCTCCTAGCTGTCAGCTTTACTGAGCTGAGAAAGGTTTGGAAAGTGTCTCAGTATTCTGTAAGGGTCACAAAGTGGAGTAGAGTGAAAGGCAACTCTTGCCCTTACACCAACTCTTGCCCTTACCGAGGTTTAAAAATATCTCCAATTTGTGGTTGGCTGCCTTAAAGCTACTCTTCAGTCCATCATCATCACAGTAGGAAAAGGTAAAAGTCACAGTCTGAGCTTTTATGAATGGAGACATGAAATGGTCCTGTTTTTTGTTTGCACACCTGTCCTATAATGTGTTTTTTACAAAACCTTTGAAAAAGATCTTAGTTTAAAAGAGGCCATCGCTTGTGATGCCCTGTTTTCCATTAGTTTAGTTGCTGAGAAATGAAACTATGAATCTATCTTTTCATGAAAAAAATATTAATTTAGGACTAAACCACTAATTTAGAAATTAAAATGAGGGTCAGCAATACAGTAACTGCTTACCTTGATTATTTCTTCATTCGTGATCATCTACTGTAGATATTCTGTAAATTACTGCACTGCCATGGCTCTTTCTGATACATTGTCAAGTCTGAATATTTGGCATAGAGCTGAGAAAATGGGCAATTAGCTTAGTTTCAGCTAAAGAACTGGAACTAAGTTAAACCAGCAAACCTGGAACTGATGAACAACTATTTACACTTCACTAATGAAGCATCTAAATGAAACAGGATTCTCTGTACACCTTCCAGCAAATGGCAGCTGACATAGGTGCAGATGTAAAATCCTCATTGGATAATTGGTTCAACTGGGTTTCAAATCTATTGGACAATGAATCCAAGGACGGGAGTTGCCATGGTCTGTTTAGCAGTGTCAATTATAACTCACCTATAAGAGGATGCATTAAGCTGTTAGGTTATGCCGTTGGTTGACATAATGTGAGAAACAAAACAGATCAGCACACACTTGTCTTAAATTCACAAGTATAAAAGTACAAAAGTACACAAGTCAGAGGAAACATGAGTAATGTGTTTCTTTTTTTTTGTACCAATGGGCTTTACAGTGTGAAAGTAACAATCCTCTCGGCAGAGTGGTGAGCTCATAATGTCACCACCTCTAGGAGAGGGTGAGATTTTTATTTTATTTCCCAGAACCTAAATGATGATGTATAGCCGAGGTTAGCCTAAGCATAATGGCAGGCAATAGCATACTTTATATCTTGTATACAGTTTTAAATTCATATCTTTAAAGATCACACGCCTGATTGTTCAAAATCCTCCATCAGTTTAAGATATTGTGTATAGTTATAATGATGTAGAAGATCTAAAGAATAACAAATATGGCTAAAACTGGAAGAGGAAGCATTTTAACCACTTTAATCAGACAACCACAACACTGACACATGTGCAAAGGGGATATGAGGCCATAACCATGACAGCAAATGGAGAGTACCATTAGCTTGATTAAAAAAATATATATCTATAGGTTTGAAATCCAATATTGATAATGTAACTACATAATTCAGTAATGTTTATAACATATGTTTAGTTTTCTCTAGACATATCAATGCAGAAAGGTTACATAGCAATATTATATTACCCTTTTTCATCCTAAAACAACAAACAACAAACATTGTCAGCAATTTGTTTTACATGAGACTGATCATGTTTTGCATATAGTCTCCATAGTCTTCAGTGAACTATTAGCTGCATAGTCACTCACACAAATATCAGTGTTGTTTGAACAGGTGGTGGTATGAGATCATTCAAGTCAAGACAAACATTACAAATGACAAGACAGTGTTGAGTTAATCACTTTGTTAAGCACTCAGCCAATAATATCTGAAGGCAGTGATGAGGTAAAGTCGACTGCTGCAGAACCCTTTCTTGTGACCTGGATACATTTCACCCATTTGAGCTGCTCATTTCTCAAAAACATGTCAGGTTTAATTGGTAGCACTTAAATAGTTATCAGTTAACTTTTTAATTAGCCTGTTCAGCAATAATGGTGTGTCTTTCCATGTGTTAATGAGCTCCACACCTGATAGATGACTTCACATGATGATGAAATCCAATGATATCGCTTATAAATTACAGTTGAGGACATCACCTCTGAGCTGTAACACAGAGGTCAGGCGTTTCCTCTATTTGAGCTGCTTTCTCATGTCCAATTTAATGCTCCATCTCTGGCTGGAAGATGTCATTCAATGCCTTCTGAGGCACTAATGGCTGACCTTCTCATACGGGGTTGTCTTCTCCCCAAGGTGATGGCGGCTGCTGATGACAAGGTTTCGTGATGAAGTGAGTCACATGGTGTGCAAACCCCACCTGGGTCCACATCCAGGCCCCTGGCTCTGTATAGACACTCTGCCCCCTGGGTCAACTCATCTATGTCAATCCTTGTGGCTGGCCCAGCCCCCAGAGACTGTCAACCTTATCTCTCATAATGCTTCAGCCATGTTTGTTGTCATACAAGTCATAGAAAAATAAAGGCTGATTGTTTATCTATAGCTATCCACAAAGACTCACACTGCAGGTGATAGCCAACACCTTACTGCTTGCCAATTGTCTTACCTTAACTAGAATAATTAAAAGTTGCACATGCAAATGTTGTGTGCACCCTACTCAGACAACTCTTGATAACTCCATACACACACACACAGGCAGATATCACAGCTTGCAAACACTTTTAGTGGCCAGTAAGGATGGTCGCTATTCCTGATTTCAGAATCTTCTCAACTTTCAATTTTTTATATCACTTTTATCGCTATAAATTCTGAAGCTGCTCTCACACACAGCACATTCCACTCTCCCAACGACTGCAGGACATTTGTATCCAGAGTCTGTTGGCACTGAGGAGAATTAATTACTTCCTCTGTCTGTAATCTGTATGATGTTTCCTGTGCTACTGGCTTATACACAATGCCAAAGAATATATACCCACATCAATACCTAACAGTTGACAAGTTGGCAGTTGCTTGTCTTTTTTTTTTCTCCAAACACACCTTTGGTGACTGGCCTGTTCACCAAAGGTGTACAGGCCAGGCCAAAATGACTCAGGCTTATCCTGTAGTCACTGCAGATGGTGTCTTTTGTGATGAGTTGGCCGGTTTGGGGGTCCTTCTGATCCTGTTTGCACAACAAGGCTGTACAGCGGAATGATGAAGCACCACTCCTTTTTCGGATCAACCTTCTTCCAGCTCCTCTGCAGTCATTCGGGGTTTGACTTTTCTTTGTTCCCAGCAGACCTGCAATTCCAAGTTCTATTGATTCTACATCTCTTATTGACATTTCAGAAGGTGCAATTTGATCTGGAAGCATGATGATATCTTTCTATAGAATTCCCTGATTTGTAGGCATCAATTAACTTAATTTCCGGTTACTCCGTCAGCTGATTAGAGGGGCTTAGTTGTGTTGAGTGCACAAGGTTTCAAGAATCAGAGATATTTTCTGTTCTGAAATTGTTGTCAGCTTATGATTCCTGCTAGGCCTGCCCAGGTTCTAGCTAGTCAACCAAGACATAACGAGTTGATGGAGTTCTAAGTGTTTTAGAATTGTTCTTATCTTCGTTTTCCAACTTCCTGTGTAAGTGCTAATTAGATTTTGTCCGTGGCACAGATGCAATACTGACTCTGCTTCACTGTCCCTCAGGTGGAATCCTCTGTCCAAACAACAGTGCTCTGCAGGAGGTGAGGAACTGCAATGGCCACCCCTGCACTGTGTACCACTGGCAAACATACCCTTGGGGCCAGTGCATAGAGGACTCCTCCATTCCGGTCACCAACACATCTGTGAGCAGAACACATGGGGATGACGCCTCCTGCTCAGTGGGGATGCAAACTCGCAAGATCATCTGTATCCGGGTCAATGTGGGCCAGGTTCCTCCCAAAAAGTAAGATTCCCCTTAAGTCTTTAAACATGGACCTCAGGTATGAATTGGATCTTTGCTGCATTGTAAAACAGGACACTAGGCTGGTTTAAAATGAGAACCTGGTATTTAACATGTTATAAGTTGTCCACTTAAGTTTTTTATGATATTTCCCTCAACCCAGTTTTCAATGGTCTGTAAAATCTATCTTGTATATTCAAGAGCCATATTCCACCTAATAGAGCAGAAAGAGATAACTCTTTTGTGTTTATTGGATCCTCATTTCTATCGTTTCTTTTGTTATTTTAGGGTTAGGTTGTTTTGTGTCATATTTTGTTGATATTTGTAACATTTGAGTTACATCTCTAGATGACAGAATATGAAGGATTTGGAAAATATATGGTTCTTTGAAACAACATTATGCAACTATTCATCTTAAAGTAACAGCCACATATTAATTTGTATGATCAAGAATAATGAACTGTAGATCACAACTGAGAACATTTCAAACTGGTCTGGTGTTGCATTAGTTTTATTCCTTGGAGAGACAGTTGACCAGTTAAAGTTGTATAGGCAGAATTAGAGTAAAGTCTTGATGTCACAACTCATCAATTTAAAGGTTCAGTAGACATCTATCATTTATAAATAAAGAAATATAAGGCAGTAAAAACAAATTCAGATAGAAAAGTGCACATTCCCTTTGATACCTTGTCAAATCACATCCACAGCTGTTAACAGGGTGAAGAGTGGGGACATATGACCCAGCTATCTGTTTACAGCCATTAAACTATTGTAGCAACAGGACAAATGACCACACAAACGGTAACCAGTGAGAATGATGAGAGGATATTTGGATTACTGTCTAGCATGTCAGACAAGATGGTGTCAGTTCCTGATCATCAGGATTGACTCAGGATTGGTTTGTAGACTTAGTTTGCACATGGCACTTTGTACCATTCATTCTCCTGGTTAGTATGTGGATGTTGGTGTCTGGCAGAGGTATAAGCTGAGGAGCTGCTGACCAACAATTTTTAAGCATATGGGTCTGTTTCCCCCTCCTCAAGGCATCTGCACGGAAACGGTATTATCCATTAATTTATTCAACAGAACGTCAACATTATTCTGGCAGCACGGTGGCCCTATGCAGGCAAATCCCCCCAGCCCCCCTGCTGTGTATGGAAATGAATTTTGTATTCCTGCGTTTACTCCTGAACATAAAGTGTCATGCTGAGCAGTGAGCCTGCTGACCAGGGACACACTTTCACATCAGTAGAGCGAGGGACACACACTCTTAACAGTTGCACCAGCTGTGGACATAGAGTGAGGACTGCCAATCCTCACTATGACTCATGGCTAGGGACGGGAATCGGCAGGGACCTCCCGATAGGATACTATCACGATACTTAGGTGGCGATACAATATGTATTGCGATTTCTGTGGGTATTGCGATTCTGTAAGTATTGCGATTCGATATTACGATTTCCTGGGATTTCTTTTGGTTATTTTTTTTTTTAAATACTGGACCATGGAAAAATGTTGAATCATTCCTTCAAATACAACACAGTCAAATTCACTTAGAGCTTTACCAGTTTTATTTCAAATATTAACATTAACTTAATGACTGCCGGGCAGCCAATAGAGAAAATAAATAAAAATGTGCCCTATTATTGTATAACCCCTGTCAACTGCACACAAACTGACAGACTAAGAAATGTATGCCACTTAGGCTATTGTTGTTTGCATGTAGCCGATGCAAAGCTAGTGCTTGGGTATGTTTAGATTCTTGTGCAAAAACAAGAGCTGGTCAACATGCTCTGGGGTGATGTTGCTCCCCCAATATATCCCCCCCCCGGTATAAACCAATAAATATGTTTTAAAAAAAAATCAGCAGCATATCGATTTAAAATCGTCATTCATAAGAATCGCGATTTGTAACTGAATCGATTTTTCCCCCCATCCCTACTCATGGCATTAGAGCTTTTTAATTAATAAGCATGATACACTAGGTGTGTGGATCAAAATATTGATTGTGAAATATTGTTGTTATTTAATTATTGTCAAATGTTAGTGTGTGTTTGTGTGTATGTTGTATATCTCTGTATTTCTTGTGGACTTTTTATCAATTACATGGAATTTATAAATTGGGGGTTAGAGGCTAAAGTTTGGCTTCTACAAAAAGACTGTTGTTAAAAGGTTAATGGTATCACTGCAGTCAGATGAATCACCACGGTGATGAATTTTTTAATTGGGGGTTAGAGGCTAAAGTTTGGCTTCTACAAAAAGACTGTTGTTAAAAGGTTAATGGTGTCACTGCAGTCAGATGAATCACCACGGTGATGAATTTTTTTCAACATATCAATTTGGGAAACTGAAAACAAGTCAATGATGTAGTGAGGCATTTGAAAAGCTTTAGACTAGTGAACTGCAAATGGAAAACTTTCATACCTGACCTTTTTGGTTTCAGTTGGGATTCTGGTGGATTAGCTTGTTAAGTTTGGTTCATTAAGCCTGGTGTGAAACTTAGGTTTGGACTCATTATACCAAGAGGGTCCTCATTTTGTGCTTCTAACAGCCCTATCAGGGCAACCTTGGGACATGTGGCAATGTCTTCCATTAATGAGAGAGGGAACAGCAGTGTTGTTTACTCTTCCAGGTTACTTGCTTTGGAGAACCATTAATCCACCTGACCTCTACAAGGTTTTGTAGCTTTGTAACAGTGTTACACTACCTCCATTATTGTCTTGTGTTTTTATTTGTTGTATTTGCTTTTCTTTTCCTTGCCTCACCTTCTTTCTCCTGCCAACGTTTCAGTCTGTCTTTCTGTCAGATTCTCTTAACCTCCTTCTCTTCTTTCCGCCAACCCCCATTATTTTATTCCCTAATCAAATGTTACTGATGAGTTTCTTGTTTCTATGATGGGACTCAATAGAGAGCATTTCTTGGCATCGCCAAGACCCCTTACATTTTATTAAGCTGCACCAACTTGTTTTATGCCTAATTTTATTTCATCAAATTCTATTAATTATTTCCTTTGAAATCAGTGAAAATGTCCCAAAATACCTAGTGCAATGTTAAACATAGTGATGACATATTCCTGGATCTGCCTCCTTGTCCAGATTTCTTTCAAAAGTATCAGTTACCCATTCTCCACCCTTCCACCAAGTTTTTTTTGTGTAATCCTGCTAACCGTCAGATATACAGACACACAACTATAAAAAAAATAACCTCCTTGGCAGAGTGAGAAAGAAACATTGACACAACACCAATGACTCCTGCTTATGTGGTATTGAGAGGACAGTTTTGGCTTTAATCTTTGATTCACTTCTAATCCAATGAGCTGCAGTACAGAGCTTGAATAAGGAAAAACATACAGTGAATCATCAATGTAGCCCTACTGAGAATGGACGTGTGGATTTTCCGCCACTGCTGCAGCACATAAACTCACACACCACACCCATGCGCACGCACGCACACAAGCACACAATCACACAGTCACAGTCTCGCAAAATGAACCAGTTGTGAAGCCAGGCGCATTGGGAGCCTCCTAGCAAACTCTCAGCATGCTTCCTTTGGCTCTGATCCACCATGTCTCTATCAGATTTTCAAGGGTACTCTGTGTGTGTGTCTCTGTGTGCGACTGAGCATGTCAATGATGTACTTTCAGGTGTCCAGAGAGTCTGCGCCCAGACACCGTCAGGCCCTGCTTGCTACCATGCAAAAGAGACTGTGTTGTGAGCCCGTACAGCGAGTGGAGCCCCTGCCCATCAACATGTCGAGCAGGTAGATTCTCTTCACACAGCGACACTTCACATGGTGTCACCCAAGCTAAATGCTACAGCACCAAGACGATCATCAAAGCTTGTCTGTGTTCTTGTTTGATGAAGCATACCGAATATGCTCATCATTATTTCAGCACAGGCAGACAGATAATAAAATCATCGCGCTCACTGAGACGGAATACCAAAGAATCAAATTCTGTTTGAGTTGTGTCAAGTCTAATAAATTCTAGGGAAATGCAGTATCTCCAAAAAAAACACATTCTAAATCTGAGTCTTCCTCTAGGAAATTGTTTATTTTAGGTGTAAAGCCTCATGGGGCTGAGAAAGCCCATTTGTATTCTGTTGTTGCTGCAGACCACAAAGGTAGAATTATTAGAAGGTTGATTCAATTTAGAACCTAATTGTCAAATAATCAGCAGGAGAGCTCAGAACACTTAGCCTCAGTGTGTGCGTGTGGCTGTCATTCTCTTGAGCTTTGTTTTATACACACAGAATATTGGCAAAGTTACTCCCCTGAATCTGCTGAACAAATCTTGTCTACACTCCATTACTTTCTTTCTTTCAGTATCTATGCATCTTTCTTTTTGCGCAGAAACTCTGATAGGACATAAGACAATCCACAAACAGTACAGTTCCCTTCTCTTGTACGCATCCTCTCATCTTTAGATACATTCAACGGGGGTTCTCTACCTTCTGTAAATCATCACAGTCCTGAAGACAAATCACCAGGACTCTGGCAGTATACGAGCTGTAATCTGATAGTCTTCACATAGACTTCCTGTAAAGTCCATAACCTCTACCACCCATAGAGGTGTATTGGATACCACAGAGTAGATGATGGGCGTAAAATTCAATATTTCACTTGATTGTATTAGCCTTCCCCTTGAAGTGGCCACTTCCTGTAGAGGATGAGTAGACGGGTGCATTACAGAAAATGTAGACCCACTGCACTTCATCACATATGTTCTACATCAGCACTTTTAATGAGACACACTCAAGACTGCATAATTGACATCTCTTTATTTGATTAAGATCTGGGACAAGAACTAAAGGTACTACACGAACAGTTACTTTCATACATCTAGGCTACATCCACAACAATGCATTTAACCCTTACATACTATTATTTGACCCGTTTTGACATCTGACAACAGTAAAAATACTACAATTTGATGACATTTCATATAATGGTTTTAGGGAATATTGAAACTGTGAACTGTACGTGCCATGTCTGTGTTTATTTTTTATGGAACAGACAGTGAAAGAGTAAAACAGCATAGGGGTGATCATGTAGTCATACAGATGTCAGAGGGTGCCCTGACACAGACATGAGATCTGCACCTGCAAGCACAAAATAAATAATGAACTAATTAGTGTCCATTTATTCTGATCTATGAGATCACAGAGGTGTTGTTGGGTGGTCATAAGATTATAAAGGTACGTCAGCTGCCATATCAGTGACTGAAGTTATGTCAGCAAGTCATACTGTGCAACAGGCCCTTTATTTGATCTTCCAAGACGAGGAGGCAGGTAGTGGTTAAATGGTAAACGGATTTGTATTTATATAGCGCTTTTCTAGTCTGATGAAGACCACTCAAAGCGCTTTACAGTACAGTTTCACATTCACCCATTCATACACACATTCATACAGTGCATCTACTTGCAGCACTTTGTTATTCTATGGGGGGCTATTGAGGGTTCAGCATCTTGCCCAAGGACACTTCGGCATGCAGATGGTTCAGACTGGGGATCGAACCGCCGTCCTTCAGGTTGGAGGACAACCACTCTACCCCTCAGCCACAGCCGCCCTTAAGAGGAGGATGTCTCAAAGCAGGAAGACAAGGTGGAGGATTCACAGTCCCTCTGAAGCAGATGACTCTGAGGGAGAGGAGCAGGCAGCAAGGGAGACAAAAATGTTGAAAAACAATGTTGGTCCTCACTTCCACATCAACTTGCAGGCAGGATAGCAACGGAGAATTAATTTGTGTGACTCGGTTTTTACCATATAATGGTTATACATGGCTAGATAATAAATCCCAACACTTCCAGAATATTCTTGCCAATCTCACTTTCAATAAAATGTATTCAAATCATTATGGCTGGTTTGTTTTCATGTCTTAGGTAAAACAGGACATGCTACTGTGTGATAGTAGGTGTGTTTCTACTATTACCCGTGATACAGACTTGAAACACTATTCTGAAGGGAGTTTGTGTTCGTTGAAATTGAAAATGTACTTGTGCTTGATTTTCTTTATTTAGCTACATTTTAGTGACACTGCATGGGTTTTCATGTTGCTTCTCTTAGGTGGTAACAATAAGAAGAAGCAGCTTAGGAAACGTATTATCATCCAGTTACCAGCCAATGGGGGGCAAGACTGTCCGGAGGTGCTGAGCCAGGAGAGAGAGTGCGAGGCTCCATCTGTGTGTCATGGCTACCGGTAATGGGTCCTTTTTTTTAACACGCATATTTATTCTATGTTATTGTAAATTACTGGTGGTAACAGTATGTATGTTAAGAGCTACAGATGTGTCCATAACCAGGTACCAAAAGGACTTCAGCTATGATAAAAAACAATGTTAATATGATATGGGAATAACGCATTAAGGCTCTGAAACTATAAAATTATTTTTTTTCACCCATTCTTTCCACTAACAGCTTGTTCAATAATATGTGGATTGCCCTGATATATTATTAGTAAATGCATGGTTCACTCTGGAAGAACCTTGTCGTATTTGGGGATTCTTTGGCATCTTCTCTAGTAGTCTGTAAGACTGCCTAAATAAGTCACTAAGCTACTCTAGGCAGTAAGCAGCACTGCTAAACTCATATGTACTTATAAATACTATTTTAGGACTGTGTCCTGAAAAAAAAAAATCTGAACAATTAAAAAAAGTTGATCCAAACACTGAAAGCTGGAGTGAGAAGCAGACTCTGTGAATATGGAGATACAGGCATTGATATTCACAGCAGACAGTATCTATCGTAAGACATTCATGGTGTCACACTCAGGTGATATCTGACAGCTAAAAGAAAGTCAGAAAGGTGTGTGGGGAGGGCAGTCTCTATACAGCTATCTTCCAAACAAGTCTAATGAAGCAAATAGGCGGCTTAATACTCCAAAAACAGGAGCATTATTAATGGATTGTTTGCGCCATCCAGTGCTTCCCTGCATAGAGTGTTGAGAACAGTTTTTTATGCAGGGCTTTAAACTATCAGTTTTGTTGTCTGTCTAGTCCATGGATTCTAACTAAGAACCATTTCAACCTCTTCACACCTCTTCAGGTGGAAAACTCACAAGTGGCGGCGATGCCAGCTAGTTCCATGGTCAGTACGTCAGGACAGTCCTGGAGCTCAGGAGACGTGTGGGCCAGGGCTGCAGATCCGAGGTGAATGGCACCCTCTCTCTCTCTCTCTCTCTCTCTCTCTCTCTCTCTCTCTCTCTCTCTCTCTCTCTCTCTCTCTCTCTCTCTCTCTCTCTCTCTCTCACACACACTCTCTAACACTTTACTTAAACATGGCAGAAAAAACATGAGCATAAATGGGATGTGGTTACAGTGACCTTTAAGCTGGCAGAAATGTATTCATTACTGTTTTACAGATTTTTTGTTTTAAATTTTGCCTTCATGAATGTGGCCTGAGAAACGATTCATGCAAACAATTGACTTGTATCAGTGGCCACACTCAGACTCCTGTTAAACTCTCAGAGACAGAGGCCATTATCTGATTTCAATACTGAGCATCCTGCTCCTCCATCTTGGAAGCCTAGTGTACCATTACCTGTAATTGTATACTCTGAACTGGGGTGAGACAATTCAATATAAACCTCTTCCTGTTCACCCACTTATTCGATTAAGCGTGTGGAAGGCCATACTCACTTTGTGGCCTTTGATTTCCCATTGATGGGTGGGTATCTGTGGGTGTGCTCTTTATGTTGTTGATGTAAGATAAGAAGACTGGGGGATGGCCTGAAAGTATCACAGTCAATAATGGTCACCAATCTTTCTTACTGGAGATGAGACAGCACTTTCTTACCCAGCAGGGCTGGTGTTAAAACCAGGTCTGTCTGCATGCTGAGAACTAAGAAGGATGAATCCAGCCCCTCTGAAAATGATTGTGTTGTATTGAGTTAAAAGATGGGACTAGCCTTGTATTGACTAATCAGTACTCATTACTCAATACTGTGTGCTCATGAGTTGAAAGCTCTATAACCATGTGTCGCAGCTGGTATGATGCCTAGTTGGATAATACTGAAGCATGGTATTTCGTTGCGCTAGTATGGAGAATACAGTATCCCACCCAACAATCTTTGTATCATCATTGACTCTGTAGCTCAGCAGGAAAGCACCAAATGCTGAGAGTACTACTTAGTCTTCTTCCTCATGAACTCCATCACTCCATTTCCCCGTAGCTGTTTCATGTCGGAAGCAGGATGGAGGGCAAGCAGACGTTGAAACTTGTCTTAAGTTGGCCAGCTCCATGCCGCCTCTCATCCAGCACTGCCAGCTGCCCTGCCAGGAAAACTGTCAACTCAGCAGCTGGTCGAAGTTCTCCTCCTGCACTGCCGACTGCGTGGGTGTCAGGGCTCGCAAGAGGATACTTGTGGGTGAGTGGCAGACTGTAACTTCAAGTGGACTTCCAGATTATATTATCCAAATGATGTTGACCTTTAGAGGGAGATCAGTAGATGTGAAAACCTGATTTTTAATTAAAAATAATGATTTGAGTAAGCCTCACTGATAGGTCCTCCGAGCCTCTGTGTTAACTTATATAATTAAATTAAGAACTTGCGCAAATTCAACAAGTCTCATGTGTATAGTACGAGATTAATTTCTTGTTCAATTAATAATCATCATTTTCCAAAAACTGCTTTTTTAAAGGGAAGAGCAAAAAGCGTGACCAGTGTAAAAACCACCAAATGTATCCCCTGAGCGAGACACAGTACTGCCCGTGTAACAAATACAACGCCCAGCCTGTGGGCAACTGGTCCGACTGTGTTCTTCCTGAGAATGGCCGTATGGAGGGTCAGCTGGGCATGAAGGTCCAAGGTGACATCAAGGAGTGTGGCCAAGGATATCGTTACCAGGCGATGGTGTGTTACGACCAGGACAACCGCATAGTGGAGACCTCACGCTGCAACAGCCATGGTGAGTTCAACATGCTGTTAAATAAATGATTGTGATTGGTCTGAGCAGTTTATGTATTGATGGAAAGCTCGCATTAGGTGCAATCTCTTAGATTGATCACATTGGACCCACTTCAGAGTCAGTTACCTTTGTGTCAGACCACATATGTAAATTCAACAATCAATCCGGGCAACTTGGAGCTTCATTTGTTGCCGGCAGCCTAAATCTGTCAGACCATTGTGCTGTGAGCTGTATTAACATTCAAAAGTATGTCCCAGAAAAGGGAATTAAGAATCACAGTTCTGTCATACTTTGAATCTTAACCCTGGAAAACAAAGAGCACATCAGAGCACTTTGGGGAATGAGGTTGTCTGTGTTTGTTCTCATTGTGAGTCAAAGATTTCATCCCAGTAAGGCAGCTTGATGTTGACTATCTGTAACTGTAACAAGATACTCAGAGTAGGTGCTGCTATTTGGGTTTCTCTATGATTTGGGAGTCGTTGATTGGCACTCTGATACTACAGAGTATTGCGTGAGTAGCATTGGAATTGCCTGCTCCTTCCAACTGATATTTTGTCCTCAGGCTACAGCTGGAGATGAGTGATCTTAGGTTTGTTCATAGGTGTGAGGGAAAGGACTGCATGGGTAGACTGAAGTCAGCAGCCGTGACTAATGAAAAATGCTTTCAACCCAAAGGAAGGTTTCTATTAAGGCAGCAAAGCAGGTGGTCACAAGTTTATATTTTAATAAGTAATTCAGACTGATTAGTTCCTAAAAAGCAGCTTAGATCAGCAGATAGGATGTTGTCAGAAATGCTTTGATAGATGCTATTTCAGTTTTAGTTCACTTCTTCTTTGCTTTTGAGCAAATTCTTACCTGAATTACTCTTCAAACTCTTCCAATAACTCCTCTAAACAGTGTCTGCCCTTGGTGTAGCTGCATGGAAACATTGTCACATGTTATCAGGAGTATCTTCCTGTATCCTTGTCTGATATCAATATGTGAAACCGTCATGTTATACTAAGATGGTGACATGGCTCAGAGGATAGACTGAATGTCTTGTGATTAAAACTTTACTTTAGAACAATATAAATTGTTATTGTTTTAACATGAAATATTAATCAGTTTGTTGGAGGCATGTCAAAATATCTTGTTATATTGTAACAGGTTCAGTCTCTTATGGGGATAATCATTGATCTGTATTGATGCTTTTTTGTTATATGATTGTTTACAGGATATATTGAGGAGGCTTGCATCATCCCATGTCCATCTGACTGCAAACTAAGTGAGTGGTCCAACTGGTCACGCTGCAGCAAGTCCTGTGGCAGTGGTGTCAAAGTCCGCTCCAAGTGGCTCAGAGAAAAGCCCTATAATGGTGGGAGACCCTGTCCTAAACTAGATCACGTCAGTCAGGTAAGAGAGTCTAAGAGAGAAATGTCCATTTCTTATCTCACTGTTCCTTATTCCACTTCTAGGCCAATCCTCAAATCGTATCCATCCCATGCAACAACTGCTGTTTTAGCACAAATCCTCTGAAATTTTGTTTCCCAGTTCATCAGATTTGTCGAATAGTTCATGTTTCAAATGGAATTTAATTTAATGGATTTCTAAGAGCCAATTTTTTATAGACAACTCACTTTGTTAAAGTGTGGGTTCTTATGTTTCTTTTTTTTTCCATTTAAAATGTTCCTGTGTGTTTGATTCACGTTTTGCTACATAAATGAAGCTGTATGAATTTATAATGACTGTAATGACCCATGTTCTCTTGTCCCTTTTTCTTTCTTGATGAATGGATTCAATCTACAGGCTCAGGTAACATATCCATTTGTAATGATACGTATTTTAAAAAAAATAGGAAATTGTGTTTTCCTGAATTTTTTTAGTCATGTTCTTATGTGTAAAGTTCAATAAACACAAGTCTTGTTTAGCTCATAGTTTAATTCATTGTTCAAGGCTTTTTTATTAGGTTCTGAGCTTGAGGACACATTCAAAATTCACTTTACACAATTCTTGCTGTTAAACTATAGATCAAGCAGGTAAAACTGTGGTGTTTGTGTGTGTCAGGTGTATGAGGTTGTGCCTTGCCTCAGCGACTGTGGGCAGTATGTCTGGGTGGCAGAGCCCTGGAGTGTGTGGAAGGTGAGCAACGTGGATGTGAAGGACAACTGTGGTGAAGGTGTTCAGACCAGGAAAGTCAGGTAAGACATTCACACAGCCAGCCACTGGACTTTTCTCTGCCTGCAATAAGTATGTGTTAGCCAGTTTACTACATGTCTGTATTTTGTTGTCTTTCGAACTCAAGACTCCTTAGTTGACCAGAGATATGAGCCTCTATGGTCATGTCTGATCGGATGGTCTGAACTCAGTACCTTTTTGCCAATGCGGTCGCCATAGCATTTTAAACACGAGTTATAATTTATTCAGAAAAAACATTTCCTGGTGCTTAGTCAACATTGTTGCACTATAGAAATATATAACAAAGGAATGCATTGCCTTTCACTAGGATATATTCTAGGTAGATTGAAGACTGATCCGGTGCCTGTCACAGATTTCTAGGCATTGTACACATTGATTGATTCTACATTGAACCACTTTGTTTCCAGGTGTATGCTGAACACTATAGACGGACCCTCTGAGCAAGTAGAGGACTATCTGTGTGACCCTGAGGAGATGCCACTGGGGGCCCGCAACAGCCAGCTTCCCTGCCCCGAAGATTGCGTTTTATCAGACTGGGGAACCTGGAGCTCATGTGAACTGGTAAGAATGTATATTATTTCCTCTGCCACTGTGCTAATCCTATATAGTGCTCTCTGTTTACAAAAAAATCAATTATTTTCATATGTCACAGTCATATTGTTTCTTTCTTCTTCTTTTGGAAATTATGACTGTTGACAGGAAAAGAGGGATTGAGTCATTGCAGTTGCAGAATATAAACAGTCTTAATTACTCAGGGAAATGAGAGTAGAGTGCAATCCAGTTAGACTGCTGCAGCCGAGCTCCGTCTCCTTCAATATCATCACATCAATGTGAATAAAGTGTATTTTTTTTATCTCAATGTAAGCAAGATATTGTGGTTCAAAAACCATAGCTTCAAGAGTAGTTACTCCAGTGTAAAGCAAGGCTTTAGGGACATGAAACCAATCAAGGCTTTCCACTTAGCTAAGGCCTCATATAACTAATTGATGAGTGTTTTGGTAACATCAAGACATTTCAACTTGACCGGTGATGCCATCAGAAGCATACATTTATCAATACTTGCATCAGGTACATCTCTTACCTCAACTGCGCATGACAGCTATCTTACTGAGCTGCTGCGACCCACAGGAATGTGTGTGCACCACAGTAAAAGCAGCACTGCTGCTGTAACTCCTGAAATTCTACACTGGGTTTGCATTGGATATACACACAGTAGCAAGAGTTGTTACCAGAAAGCAGACAAGGGATTTATTTTAAACCTTGTTCAGTACAAGAAAGAGAGAGAGAGATTTAATTAAAGCCTAATTTGGGATTTGGCTGTGTTTGACTATATGGCTCACATTTAGTCTCACTTTCTCTTATAATGGCATTAAGACTATCTTTATAAAGCCCAGTTTAATCTCTTGTAATGACAAAATAAAATCCCTTACATTCCCAACTCTTCTGTGTTTTCTCCATTTTACCAACACGTGCACTCTTAAGCAATAGAAGTTACCAACCTCAGGGTGTGAAACAGCACTGAACGGCCTTTTAAGCTTGGCTAACTAGACAAATCAACCCTTTGAGACTGTGCTTCAAAGTAACCCTCCCTCCCCTTTCCTCAGTACCAGCCCTTCTGTGCCGCTGTTCCCTATTTCAGAAACTCCACTTAGTACAAGGGACTCAGTCCAGCAGAGCCCCATGCATGAGGAATATTCACTTAGGAGAAGGTTGACTAAACAGAGGGAAGAGAGAGTACAACCTGGGAGATCATCTCTAGGCAAGCTGGTGTAGGATAGAGGAGAAGGTCATCCCGGCCTTCTGCCATGCTGAATATCACCACTGATGTAATTCAGTTGAATTTTGACTCAAAAACTCCCAATGTCATTGGTTACATTCTGGCTGGATTTAATTGAATTTATTATTCCATTACTGAATTATTCAATGTATTCAGTTACTACATGTGCCAATGTTGCTTATTTAAAATATTTTAAGCACATTTCTTTCCTTTGTGTTTTCTTTTGATCAAAGGCAGATAGTGTTTTATGTGTGAACTGACAGGGACAAAATGAATGATTTCCTCTGCTTCTCAGCCGTGTAGTGGGAACAGTACCCGTGAGAGGAGCGCTTACCCACTCCGCCAGCCTGGAGAAGAGAAGGATTGTCCCCCGACTACAGAGACAGAGCCCTGCAAACTGAACAGCAACTGCTTTCACTACTCTTACAACATCACCGGTGAGACTCAAACAGAAAGGCAGACTACATGCAGAAATGTTGCATCAGAATTTAAGGGTAACGTTGACCTTTTGCTGATGAAACACCACCCCCCTGCAGATTGGAGTACCTGTCAGCTGAGCAACAGTGCAGTGTGTGGAAACGGCATCAAAACCCGCATGTTGGACTGTGTGCGTAGCGACAGCAAATCTATTGACCTCAAGTTCTGCAAAGAGGTGAGATGTGTGTCACTTCCCATTGTCCACAGCTATTAAAAAGATTTAGAAAGAAACAGAGGTGATGAAACCTCATGGTATTGTCTTGCAGTTGGGTCTGGAGAGGAAGTGGCAGATGAACGCTTCCTGTGTGGTGGAGTGCCCAGTCAACTGCCAGCTGTCAGACTGGTCTCCATGGTCTGACTGCACTCACACCTGTGGGCTTTCAGGTATGTCTTTAGCTCTGTTTACACAAATATATACAACTGTCATACGTTTCAAACCCTGGTCACAGGGACCTTGAACTTTGTGTAAGCATCTGTGGAATCCCTGTTTAAAGGGTTTTCTCTCTGACGGCTCTAGGTTATGAAAACTTAGTCCAAGTGAGGTGTTTTTTGGTGTTGCAGTCCTCTCAATGGAGTCGATTGTGATGAATTGTTGATTTTACCAATACTATGCCAGTCCTCATTTCTGCGTTCCTAAAATTCTCAAGATAGCACCACAAAGGATCGGTGGAAAATGTTTTCATCTTGTTAATTTAACTGATAATGTCTTGAAGATACAATATTTTAAATGTTCCAATTGTCTTGCCTTTCTAGTTTCTCAACATTAGATATATCCACAGCCGCATTAAGCAGGGTCTCTCAGTCTTGCGTTGTCAAATTAATTAATTAATAAGATTAATTGTGAACCCCTTATAAGGACATATTTTGTTCATGTGGTTTAATGGGAAGTTGAAGTGATTGTTTTATTACATTTCAGTGAAGTTCCAACAGTGCCGCCTCTTCACACAAGGTTGGCAGCAGAATGCTTTGAGACCTGTGAATGATCTCTTACTGCTTTAGGTCAGCATTGCTCAGCTTTGTGCTAAAGAAAGCTGGTCTCTCTTACGGTAATGGTGGAAACCAGAAACGCTTTATGATGTGAGAAACGATGGTGTTACAGTCTAAAGCAGATGAGCCGGGGATAATAATGTCCTCGCATGTAATTCCATAGGATCAGCTCATTGATTGGTGGTCCATTACGAGTGTGTGCTCTGGGGCTCGGGGAGCACTCTGCTCTCCACGAGTCCTTGAAAAGACCAGCAACTAGAGGCAACAAGAGCAAATAGTCGACCTGAAACCAATACAGACTTTAGCTATTGTGGTAACTTTAATCTGTCCCCAGGCGAGAAGGATTTTCTCCCTTCATGGAGAAACAGCAGGTAGGTCCATGAAAAGAGGGGCCCTTCTCGCTTTCCTTCCTGTGTTTGTCTTTTATCTCCAGGCTGACTCTGAGGACATATTTCCCAGGAGGAGCTAATTTCTGTTCTAGAGCCAGGAATAACAATGAGCTGGATTATTTATCTCAAGGTAGTGCACATACCTGGAAGCATCGAGGTGCTGTTATCAATCAGGCAGTGTAAAAACTCAGCTATTTTCCTGCACATGTCAACCTGTGTGCATAGATAATCATGGCATTGTGTGTTCTCCAGCCAAACCTCGACAGAAACAGCTGGCATGGGCTTTCCTTTACCCAGCAGCCTTCCCCACCGCCCACAGCTCAACACCACATTCTGCCATAGCTGCCAGCAGGGAGAAAAGTGAAGCATGAAAATGGAGGGCGATGACAGGTTTCTGTTGGATATAGGGTGCCACCACCTTCTGCATAGCAACCAATTGTAAAAGCCGGCGTGATGTCAGAGATGGTGAGGTTTATTTAGAAAACTGGGGCTCAGATTCTGTAGAGGCTTCTACCTTGTTATTTTCTTAAGCTCTGAATCAAGGTCATATGTAATGTGAAAGAATCTTCCCCTCCTCGTGGTCTTCTGTAGGAGCACATTTATGGTATGGATTAGTCCCACTTCTAATTTCCAGAAAAAGACAGTCCAAAAAAAGGTGTTCAAAAAGTCATGCCCAAACCCCAAAAACCCAGAAAAGTACATTATTTAAAAACTTGGATCCAGACCCAGGCAAAACAGCTGGACCAGATCCTGAAATGGACCTTACTGAAATGTCGATCTGACTTCGCTATGAGACACAGACCCAATCTGCACTGACTTCACAGTTTATATCAAACTGGCATCAGTTTACAGGCTGTCAAAACAAGCTTTTTCATCTGTGCCTGGCTGGTATAGATATAGTCACGTCAAAAAAGTTGATTAAATATATATCTGTCGCAAGCTTTGACCTTTATTTTCATTTTCTCTTTTCATCTTGTTGAAAAAGTTATCCATCCTTGTCATGCACCACTCTGCACCTGTCTGTTGTCAAACACCTGGTTTTGGCTTTTTTTAAACCTTTTTTCTCAATCCAAAGTCTTTTAATGTACCAATGTTGCAATCTATAAATGATATACACCCACAGCACTAGTTCCAGCATGATTAACTGTCGGCTCACCTCCAGGTAGTCACTGATCCGCACAGGTATTACACATAATGTTAAACAGGGACCCCCAAGAATAGAACATGAATTGACCCAGATTCAACCATTGGTTTTGTAAATGCATTACATATGAAACACCAAGGTGGTGTTATCTTATATTTGTGAATTGAACCAGTGCCTCTGAGTGCAGTGTGACTGACAGGGTAACTCATAGAGGTGAGGCACACCAGTGTATGACAGTGGTGCCAAATCAGCGCTTTCATCCTATTGGTTGAAAGCTAGCTGAAGTAACTAAATGGGTGAATTTGAAAGCAATGTGTGAGAACGCTAGAGCAGTCTTGCAGCCACGGCATATGAGAGCAGCAAAGATACTGGGTCTTGATGAGTTCTTGCATTTATCAACTGACAAACAGCCTGAACTGCTAACTTCTAATTCTCTGCTCCAGTCGTTCTTGTTGCAGCGCACAACCCTAACTCTCTCTCATTGCCACTTGTTTGTTAGGCACACAACTCCACTCTCTGCACAACATGTGTAACACAATTCTTCTCAAACGGCCCAAACGTCCTGCAGATCTTACGAAAAGATGGTACATAAGTATCATTTGCTAATTTACCTGCTGTTGCCTCTTAATACTGAGAAAGAAAAGAATGTTGAAGCAGTTTTAGTTTCTACACTGCCCATGCTTGTTTTAATATGTGTAAGATATCTTATCATAGAACATTGCAAAATGAGTCAACGTCAGCTCTACAAGCAATTGTAGCCAGTCCACCGCAAGATATCCCAGGTTGGATCCTCAATGGACATCTGCTAAAGTCTAGAACAAGGTGCTCTCCCCTCCGCTTGACAAGCTCCAGCCTTTGTCAATGGCGTATGTTAACACCCACTAAAATAAGGGAAGAAGGGACATCACACAAGCTAATATTTTTCAGCATTAAAAGGATAGTTCACAGAAAAATGAAAATTCCCTCATTATATACTCACCACTATGGCGATAAAGGGGTGGGTGAAGTGTTAGAGTCCACAAAACACTTCTGGAGTCTCAGGGGTGAACAGTATTGCAGCCGAATCCAAAAGAATTGAAGTCAATTGCGACCGCTTCTTCAGACGTTATAAAACAAAAGAAAAAACATTTTTTTCTGTGAACTATCCAGAAAAAGGAAACTAGAGGAGTGTGCATGACTCCACAGTCACAGCACTTAAGATTGTATCAATGCATACAACATGTCTTTAAAGAATGGAGTTAATCGGCTCTCTGCAAAGGCCTTGTCGTCTGAGGATGGCCCCAGGATGGTCTTCAATCGATAGAGGACACATTCTGAATCTGAATTAATGCTAAAATGCGTAACAAAATCTCCGTTTAGAAAGGTCCAGAGTTCTATGATTGAATTTTTGGTCACTTGTGACTCATAACTGCTGAATGCATTATTTGTTTTAGGTTTGAGCATTCAGCAAAATCCACATGCCAACCATTTGAGGCAACTGCTGATTCAGACTTTTCTCACTGTTCTCCTCTGAGGTTGTTTGTGAAAAATGCAGGGTGAATTCGGTAAAGGGATCCTGCCTCCTTTATTCTGACTCATATCCCCAACCTAAGGAAGTCACTGGTTTCATTTTGACGGGAAAGAAATATGAATATTTAAAGACCATGGGAAACTATTCAGAGGATTAAGAGTTTATTCTATGACATATGGACTTCAGGTCACTGGAGAAAACAGCCCAGATGCTGCATAGAGATGCTACAAAGTCAAGAAGTATCACATTGCAGGTCACAATGAATGACAGTTACCATTTTCAAGACATTCAGGTTGTCTATGATTTCTTCGAGAATGAGATGGTATTCTTATAACATCACTGTCAATGAAATACCACACTTCCTGCGGAGATGCTCCACATTAAAAGCCTTTCAACAACTGACATCTTAACCCCTGCCCCCATTTGTCATTTTTCTTTTAATATGCGTTCAGTTAATTAAACGCTGATTGCTTGTCATGTGGCTACAACATGAGTCAGACTCAAAATATGTTGAAGCTAGTTATCCCCTTCGACATCTACCCATTCTATACCAAGTAATTTAAATTATTGGTGTTGGATGTCATTTTTACACATATATGACATGACAGTTGAAATTCATGCACAGATGAAACTAATGATGTTGACAATAGCATTACATTCTATTTATTATGTGCTTCGCGAGAATAGAGAATATCCATCTTTTCTTTTTTTTTACACCTTAATTAGTGGTCAGCTTTATACCTTCATGTGGACTAACACTTGTTTCACAGCCTTAATTGAACAGGGAAAATTATTAAAATTTCAAAGAAAATCAGGGAAACTGAGAACTCAGTGAAAAATATCCAAACTCAAGCAATAAGTAAGTCATCAGTTCAACAACACTGCATAACATACTTCAGTCTCTGACATGAAGTGAGATAGATTTTAAATCAAATCAATCAGACTCCATTCTGCTCTGTTTTCCTCATCTTTACAAATCTTGGATTTTGGAGACCCCACATTTCACATCTCGAGTCAACTCCGAAAATACAATGTTTGTCTTTGTTTCTGGCACTCTGCAGGGAAGCTGTGGAGAAGACGAACAGTGGTCCAGGCTCCTCAGGGTGATGGGAGACAGTGTCCATCCCAGATGGCGCAGTGGAAGCCTTGTCTAGTGAAGCCCTGCTACAGCTGGAGATATAGCACCTGGTCTGAGTGCAAGTCTGAGGTCAGTGGGATAACAACCGTCTGTGTTCAAAATGTCTTAACACAGCATGAACACAATGTTACTCTGGAGTGTATCCCCACACGACTACCTCTTAGAGTTGATCTAAAAGTGTGTGTTTGACCCATACACGTCTGTGCTTCTCCTCTCATCAGGGAGCAAGGTGTGGAGAAGGTCTGCGCTTTAGGAACGTGTCATGCTTTGTGTCGGAAAGTTCGGGTGAGCAGGACATCAGCCTGGTGGATGACGAGCTGTGTGGAGATCTGGAGCCCTCGGTGGACGGAGATACACACATTGTGCTGCAGGAACCCTGTACTGTTCCATGTCCAGGTGGGTCTTCCACATAGTGGGACACATTCATTTACCTGTGCGAGGTAGAGCTGAAGCAAATTTGTTGATTCACTGATAGGTTGATTTGAAGAACATTAATAACTGATAAGTAATTTAGAAAAATATTTGTGACCATGTAAAGCAGTTAAAAATATTTTCTCTGAGTTTGTCACACCGTAGAGCAATGTCTTATCAACTACTCAGGCAAATATCATTGCTTCAAAATATCACGGTCAAAGAAGATTATGGGACAAGACTTGTTGGTTATCTGTGACCTTTTTAGGCACTTAGATTGTGTCCATTGATAGTTCAAGTAAAGTTAATCAATATGAGATGATCTCATCTTCAGCGATGTTTATTATTATTATGAATGTTTCTGACAAGCCATTAAATAAAGCAGGGTGGTTTGAGAACATTCTGAATGGCCAAATACTGTGTGTTCTCAGTTTTACTCCCAGTCAGCCCGACCATTTATTGCTCCTGCTTCACAGAGTAGAAATGCCAAAGAAAAAGTAAATTTGTTGTGGCAAACAATTCATGGTGAATTTGTGCAGTGTGTGCCCAGTGTAACCACTTGACACTGTCAACTGGGTACAACAAAAAATATGGCCCTTCTCAGCATGATGACTCTTAAGTACTAGCAATTGTGCTCAGCGCACCTTTTAACAATGACAAGAAAGACCCCCGAAGCACTTACTGTTAAATGATTTTGATTGTAAGAGCTTCAAGAGCTCCAGAGTGTGGCACACAATGCGGGGCTGATGTTAACAGGCAGGAGGCCAAGGACGATGTGGGAAGCGTTTTACAAAGCTGATAATGGATGTGTCGTGGCAGCCGGGTTTTATTGTACCTCAGTGAAGGCCTCTCAGCTGCCGCTAAGTTGCAGCAGCTGCAGTGTGTGTAAAAGTGTGTATGTACATGTGTATATCTGCTCTACACAGACTACTCCAGCTTGGATTATGTGTAGGCGTAATCAGGCCAGAATGAAGCTAATTGGTTTAGTGGGGACGAGGGGGGAACAAGGTCAAAAAGGATTCAGTCAGATCCGGAGCGTTTCCTGTCCTCTCTTACTGACTAACTGAAAACAAGCAGTTACACCGATGGAAACCTATCTTAAAGGGATAGTTCATCCAAAAATGAAAGTTCACTCAATATCTACTCACTCAGCACTATGCAGATGGGGGAGGGGGTGAAGTGTGAGTCCACAAAACACTTCTGGAGTCTCAGGGGTAAACTTTGTTAGAGCAGAATCCAATACGATTGAACTCAATGGTGAGTCCTTCTCCAGTCGTAATAAAACAACAGAAAAATCACAACATGCCTCGATACTGCTCCTGTGGTGACATTTCGTGTCTGGAAGCCCCAACATTCAAATTCAACTTGAAACGGCTTAAAACTTGGTGTAAATAACCTTGTTTCAAGTTGAATATGAAGTCGGACACTTTGATGACACTCCACGAGCAGTATGGTGTCATCGAAGGGACACAATCGGCATAGGGATGAGTAGATAATGAGTGAATTCTAATTTCTGGGTGAACTATCCCTTTAATAGAAGTGAGACAGAGAATTTGATTCTGCAAATCTCTTCTTAATTACTTGATCTTTTTTTTCTGATAGGTTTTGATTAATTAAATGTGTAGAGGTGTGCTTCTGTCAGCCATGCCAATACAAAGAGAGCAGTGTAACCTATTTAACTGAGAATCCTCTCTCTGCTGAGAGCATCATGCTTCTGAGCAGTAATAAAGGAAGGAAAATATTTGAGAGGAAGTTTGATTTTCATTTCATTTCGATGTGTGGTACTGACCTCTGTCAAGACACACAGCCTCCCACTGCTACTGAGCTACGTTGACATTTGAACGGATGTGCTGAATGAAATATTTCATATCCTTCCATGATAGTTTGCAAATATCAGGTGAGAGCCTGTGTTATTCAGTTTTCACTGTCTGCCATTTTCAAATGTGCAGTTTGTAATGATGCTGCCAATCAATCAATCTACCTCAACGCACTCCTTGACCCTGATTGGCGGAAAAGCTTTTTAATTTTAATTTGTCATATTTGGATGAATTACCTGCTGAGAGGTTTTGGATCTTTATTTTGTAACATCTATTTGTTGTATGTATAAAATGGACATATCCACCTCACTACCTCTCTTGCTCAGCTGTTGCCCATGAAAATCATCATCACTTTAGGCATCAAGGTTTTAGCAGTAAAAGCCTCAAACTTTTAGGGGTTTTAATATGAATAGTATATGGTAATAATCAATTAATGATTTTCAAAAATGTAAAGATATATTTTGAAATAGTATCTCCATCATACTACCAGTGAGTAGTGACAATTTAAATAAAAAAAAGATTCTTAAATATCAATATATTAAACAATGCTGAGACACGATGATTGACTTTGCTGAACACACATTGCCATTTGCTGAACAGTTTGCTTCAACTGGAGCTGCATGTGATGCGTAACAATTAAATTGGTTCCGTGGTAAAGGCCTTTGCCCACCAGGTCTGTGGTTTTTGACTAAAGTTGTGGCTCTCTGTGTGTGTGTGTGTGTGTTTGTAGGAGAGTGCTACCTGAAGGACTGGACCGTTTGGAGTCCGTGCCAGCTCAGCTGCGTAAGGGGTGACGACCTGGGCTTCGGATCTGTCCAGGTCCGCTCCAGAGCCGTGGTGGCCCAGGATCCAGAGAACCTGCTGCAGTGTCCAGAGCAGGAGATGGAGGCACGGCCATGTACAGGTCAGTCAGAGAAGGCAGAGAGCTAATCGTTGTAGACTGATGTTTGAATTAAGTTTGACTGTACATTAAATACACTGGCAGCTGTGTCTGTTTCTTTAAATATAATGCAATTGAGAATATATTTTGCATTGTTACCCACACTGAGTGTTCTTTCTTCAGACGGCCAATGTTTTGAATACAAGTGGGAGACTGCACCATGGAGAGGCTCATCTCGCCAAGTCTGGTGTCAGCGCTCAGATGGACTTAATGTTACAGGTAAGCATTATGGATAACGCATATATAGTTCCTTCCAATTATGTATGGTACGATACGGTACATCACTAGCTGTCTTAAAACCTATTGCACCATAGTTTCACAAGGCCATACTCTTGACCAATGGCATGTAGGCTTGTAAACAATGTTTGCCAATTTCTGAGATTGATCGAAAAGGCTTTTTGAAAGTTCATCCCCAGGTGAAGTCATGCAGCAAGACAATGACACACAATGACTTGGTGGACACACTTACTAATCTTTGAGCTTTCAACTACTCTAGAAATATTATTTCCACAGTCCAACACTACTCTGTTATGAATGGCGTATGAGTGTATTTCAAGTTTTTGACAAAAATGTTGTCTCTTTAATTTTAGCATCATATCATTTCAATATGTCTTAATATTCATCACATGCTAATTTTACAATTTTTTTTCTCAATAAGTGCAATTCAAGATGAATAATAATGCACATGCATTGAACGGGCATAGCAGATTGGCAAATGGAGTTTGCTCACTTATCAGAGACACTGAGCAGCTCAGCTGTTATCTCTACTGGTCTGGAGCTTGAGTCAGGTATAATGGATGTAAATGTGACCTCAATGAGCTCCAAAGCTCTCGCTGCAGCTCTGACACACAAGGTCTGCGTGGCAAGGTGATACTGTGGATAAGCTAACTTAAAACTGTCTCATCCAGCATATCAGAATCCCAGATAGTACTTTGAGCATTTCTTGACAGCGACTTCTAGGAAGCTGTAAGCAGATGAGGTTTTAATCTGCAGCAGTGTTACATTTACAGCTTCAGTTTAATCTCATCGTCCATCACATGTCAGGGTTAACCTCTGCACCTAAATAATTGTGAGTTTATAATATTCAGCGCTGAGTCTGAGTGAACGAGAAATCTCAGTGTACCCTGTACTCCATATGGTGTGCCTATCTGTGGTATACCACATTTCCCCCGTTCTTCTGAATGCTGCCTGGCAAGCAGTGGTGTTCCCCTCATGAATATTCCTACTGAGCTCGCTCCCTGAGCATGCTGCCTGATAAATATTCAAAAGGATAGATTACTGTGGTCTCACAGACATGTGTTTTCTCTGAGTGTCTGCTGGTTGAATCATTGCCAGTTGTACCGTCTATCTACGTTATCCAGCTTATTTTATTCTCAGTGGGAGTGAACGCTCCTTACCCTGTATCGTTATTCACTCAGTAAAACCTTGGATGAACCCTATTTAAAAGTGACTGAATGATAACTCCTGCCCTGGTTCTTCCAAAAATTCTGAATACATAGTCAGGAGTGGAATGAGATTAATAAAAAAATGTTGATTCCCTGAAACTGAATTGTATCTTCCCTCTTGCCATTCCACTGATTTACTCAAGAGTGGTTGAAATTAAAGAGTTCCCCTTTGGCCCCAAAGCACTACATTGCATAGCAACAATGGGATAAAATAATTCTCCCAATTCTAGAAATAAGTATTTCCCAGTTTGTATGGGGAACATTTCCTTTGATCTGGTTTCACAGTTGAGGAAACCAAGCAAGTATGTTTGATTTTCTCAGCAATTTAGATATTTTATCTATCAACCAACACACCGACATGCTCATATAGCAATGTAGGTGATGACAATTCAAATTTTCCATATTTTAGTGAGTGCAGTAGCTGTCTTTACTAACTCCTTCTGATGTATTGATTATATTTCCATTGAGGGTATAGACAATAATCTGCACATTTTATATGTACTCTTTCTGTGTTGTGTGATGTCTTTCCCCAACATAACTTTTGATGTATTAAAATGCCACATAATGGGCAATGGAAATCATATCCCATCTCTTCTGCATGAAGGTGCACTCACAGCCTTCAGGCAGTATGTAAGCCACAGCAAGAATTAAATACAGCTGCCCCAATTAGTCTGGAGATTTAAGTGGCATTTTAGTGCTTTTCCAAAAATCTCGTAACTATGAACTTATTCCAACGTCACACCGCATGGCGAGGTTCATTGTACTAATGAGCTGAAACTTACTGAAAGTCATCTTCAAAGAGACAACAGAAAAGAGAGCTGCAGCTTTACCACCTCCGGCTCAACAATCTGCAGAGGTGCAATGTTTGGAATCTGGGACACATTTGTCATGTAATATTGGCTAGACTGTGATATTGTTACCTAGCATCCTCCAAAATCTTAAGACGACTGAACCATTAGTCATCGACAGGGGAGTTTGACCTTTTTGGCCTTTGCCCTGCAGGTGGATGCCCGGCAACTTCCATGCCGATTGCTGACCGATCCTGCGACCCGCCCTGCACCAAGCCACGTTCCCTCTGCACAGAGGTGAGTGACTACCAGGTTATCACACATCTATGGACAGATGTCATTCAGACCCACAGTATGCAGCTCTGGTTTCCCTGGTGGTATTTGTATTGAAGCTGTAGCTCCAGGAATTGGTGTCATGCTTGTGAGATATTGGCAGATCTCTTTTGTTTATTCTATCTTCTAATTCCACAAACGTCTGTCTGTCTATTTCTATGTGAAATGCATATCTCACGAACACTTCATCTAATCGGCTTCAAACTTGGCATGTGTCCTTAATGGCCCAGCAAAATGCAGTGCTGGATTCATTGCGATTTGGATGCGTAATACGTTTAATATTTATAAAATATCAACAACAGTCGACCTCCATTGTGTAGCTGTCAGTGGGGGCAGGGCAGTTTGCCTTCAGTCTGCGTATCAACTTGAACATGTCCGATAAGCTACAGCAGCAGAATGCAACTGGGTTAAAATCACCACCACATTATTTTTATTTAACCATATCGGTCTGACACGTTCATGGGTACCGCAGAAACAGATCTCTCGTATGGCAGCAACGTAGATCACTTCCTCTTTAGCAAGTTGTCTTCAGTGTAAAAGCACAGCGTTCGTTCTATTTCTGTGATGTTTTATACTTTTATTCTGAAAAAGTTGTCTTAATCATTCAAACTTGTTACTAGCCACATATTTGAACAGTATTAAATTATGTTTCATTTAGGGCTGGGCAAGTTAACTCGTTTTAATCGAGTTAACTCAAGTGATGAGTTAACTCGATTGTTTATCCGCCAATTATTTTCTTTTTTCCTGTTCTGCAGCATTATTTTCTTTTTTCCTGTTCTGCAGCAGTCAGCAACAGACTTTCACAAAATAAAAGCCTGACTTTCACAATAAAACAATAAATAATCAAACCTGAGTGAATGCGAGATAAAATAATTAATCGAGTTAACTCATCACTTGAGTTAACTCGAGTTAACTCCATTGAAACGAGTTAACTTGCCCAGCCCTAGTTTCATTGTTTTTAAAAAGCTTTGCACACAATGTCCAGCACACAAACAATAAACTACTGACAAGGAATCATTCTGAAGTAGCTCAGGATCATTAACATAGGCCAAGAAAACAGCCCATTCCCAACAGGCAGGTTTAGAACGGGCACTATACTAGTTGGTTAAAAAAAGGAACAAATCTGACAGTTCACCACACTGGGGAGAAACAGCATAATTACTGTAACTCAGCATCTCTGTCGCATGGTGCCTTTGGCTTCTTTTGAAATCTCACACCATCCTTCTGGTAACTACAGGAAAATGTCTCCACATGTCTTTGTGTTTTTGATACTGTATATCATGCAGTCTCTTGTCATCTCTCTGCATTTTGTTCCTTCTATTTGTGAGTGTCTTTGCATCGTTTGGGGTATGTTTTGGTTACTTTTGGGGTCTCTAAGCATATTTTGTTCTCGTCCCTGGTGTATTGTACTATTTTTGAGATAATTGTCCTCGGTTGTGCGGCATCAGTGAGGACCCTCTAGGCTTGTCCTCCACTATGGAGGCTGATGACTTAAAACAGTATGGAGAACAGCAAATTGGAGGAAATCAAACCCACGGCATCATATTATCTAACTCTAGTTGGCTGCTTCTCACCACTTTTAAGCAGTAAAACAATGGCAATGACAATGTTTCACTGTCATAAAATGAAAGATTCATTTTTAAAACAAAACTAGATGGACTTGAAGCAACACTTTTTACTGAGCATCAGTGTCACAAATGACAATAAATTATATTGGGTGATATTTTCATGTTAAGTAAAAACACAGCCTATCAATCTTTTCAGCAGAGACTAACTGAAACTGAAACAACCGGAGGGTGGATATTACCCATGATCCCCGGCTTCCTAAATCAGAAGAGCATGGCGCTGTAACAAGTATGCCAAACTCTGTTTAGAATTCTTGAACCTAACAAATGTCCTCACTGAATATTGGATATAAACTCATTTTGAATGCCCTCTAAGATGTTTTAACTTATCTACAGTTTAGCAATACTCCTGAACTTGCTGGACCGGATTCTGGCCATTTAAGCTGTGACTATCAGTCAGTTACACTCTAATCACAGGAGATATACTCACTCACCAAAGTTACACTGAGCAAGACCAGACTTTCAGAGTGAGGAGTGGTAATAAAAGTAACACCACTCTCCCTATTAAGAGTCAATGAATCATCATACTGGTTTTGAAGCTTCAACTTTAAGTTTCAAAAAGTTGCACGTTGTTGCTTTAATAAATGCACGACACACTGAGTCTAATTTGCGGTGAATACCAGGGGAGAACATAAAGTTGCTCTTGGAGAGAGAAGGAGGATAATCAATGGTGTTCTCCTCAGACAGCAGTAAGGCTGAAATGTCAGGCTGAACTGGGACCTGCCAGTGCTCTGGTGTTAAGTTTGTACTCTCAGGCATCTACTGCTGAAAAGCGTGAGGCCAGCAATTCAGCAGCTGTTTTATACATTGCACCAGCTATAGTGATACATGCAGGCTTAAAGGGATAGAAGGGATAAAATGAAAATGCACTCATATGCTACTCAACCCTGTGCCGATGAAGGAGTGGGTGCAGTGTTTGAGTCTACAACACACTTCTGGAGTTTCAGGGGTAGTTGGAGCGTTGGGGCGTTGGAGCAGAATCCAATACAGTTCAAGTCAATCGCGTCTTCTTCTTCAGATGTAATAAAACTACAGAAAAAACACAACATGCCTCCATACTATTCGTGTGGTGTCATCCAAGCATTCATATTCAACTCGAAAAAAGGTAATTTTCACCAAATTTTAAGCCCAAATGTCCCCTGATGTATTCCTGCGAGGTGCCTTCATGGACCCTCGGACACAGATTTGCATTGAGTTATACAGAAACAGCTTCCGGACAGAGTTGCTGATGATATGGATCTGACAGAGCCTCTTACAGCATGCACGCAAGAACACACTCACAGTCTCACACACACACACAGGCATACTGGGAAGGGACCACCACAATGATATATAATGTAGGGTACAATGGCTCAAATTGATGACTTAAACTCAGGATGTCTTGGCCTCTGCTGCTTCAACCTTAACCATTCTTGGTTTCATTGAGAGTCTGCTAACTATAAAGCAGTGCTAAATCTTTATAGTGGCCCATTAATGTCACACTAAAACTCTGAAGAACTGATAGCATCGCTTGGGCACTAAGGGAGGTTTGTTATGTTCATGTAATCCTCAGGGTACCAGAAGAAAGGTCAAGGGTCACTGCTCTCAACAGTGGATCAAATGCCCGGGAGTTTACATATGTACTTAGTATAGAGTCAGTGCTTGTCAGGCCGTTACAAATGGTTTCAGTCAAATAGGAGAATGAAAAACAAAATTTTTTTGAACCCTAATGTACTGTTAATAATATAATTTACAATATAAATTATAAATCCTCAATAGCATAAAAAGAAGCTGGGCTGACTGAGCTGTGCATTGTTGTCATGTCATCACATCAGATAACTGTCAGACTGATAACTGGTCTGGACATGATTCAGTGAATCCACATCTCCTACTCATTTCTGCACACTGCCACTTCCTGCCTATGCCAGCAATACGAAAAGACCTTGCTGCTATAGAGGAGAAACAGCCTGTGCTGCCAGTTATTCCTCGGTATGAAAGATTAGTCATTTAAAACAGGCTTTTGTTATGTGGCGTTATTTTTTGTAAGGTATGGTATACATTTGGTATAAAGAAGAGGCGACACATGTCTTGCTCTCTCCTGCTGACGCTGTCCATGGTTCTGACATGTGTTATATGACATATAAGCTGTGACATGTGGTCATAGCAAATCGCAAAAGATTCAAGAATGCTTGTCAGAACTAGTTATAATGATGTTTTAACGGTGCAAATATACTATATGCCACATGGCAGAAATCACCACGGAACATAAGATGAATGATTTGAGGATGCGGTCTTTGTTTGCCACTAAGCAGATGTAAATGATCCCTCATTCCCTGCTCTGTCTGCTGTTGAACTCCTGCTGCTCCTGTTTGCATGGCGGAGGCTTCTGAAGCCATCCTCCAGAGATAGTTGTGGAGCTGGGGATCCCCTGCAGGGTGATAAATGGAATCAGGGATGAGAGAGTGAATGGAATCAGGGATGAGAGAGAGAGAGAGAGAGAGAGAGAGAGAGAGAGAGAGAGAGAGAGAGAGAGAGAGAGAGAGAGAGAGAGAGAGAGAGAAAGAGAGAGAGAGAGAGAGAGAGCAAGATATGGAGGAGGGGTGGTTTTGTGCACCCACACACAAACGCCACCCTACCAAACACACAGTCTGACAGAACTGACAGCATCATCACACCAGAGCACCATCACATAGCTGATTTTGGGATGCGACTGCACAGCTAAATCAAAGCCTCATCAAAGCTGCTATTTGATGCAACTCCGACATTAACAAAAACAGCCTCAACACTTTTATACATGGCCCTGTTTCCAAACACCAACCAGTCTGAGGGGTTTAAATAATCTAATTCTCTTAACTACCTTTGGAAAGCACAGTTTCATCCGCAGACATTTACAAAGCTCTGTCTGTACCAGACACATTTTTAAGATCCAAGACGTAAGACCTTTGAATTGACTTTAAGAATAAACAAAAAAATACTGAATAATAAACAAATAGCCTTAATACAAACTTCAATCAACCCAAAAGTAGGGATGGGTATCGTTTGGTTTTTATCCGATACTGGTTCTTAACCGATACTTTTAAAACGATACCGGTGCCTAAACGGTGCCTGAACCGATACTTTTTTCAAAAAAGTGCACAAAACGATGCTTGACTAAGAAAGGCTTTTTCTATTGCCAAATATATTAACTGTTTAAAGTAGATTATAAATATAAATAAATACAAAACCCTTTTTAACTTAAAACTATGAATAACATGCGAACTGTTAACAAAAGTTTACACTATACTTAAATAAATAAAAATAAATACAAAACACACACATTCTGACTCGTGACTCTGACTTGGTGCCTGAGCCAAATGAGGACTGAGGGTCGCTTTCCCATCACTCAGAGACCCCCGTGTCTCCGCGGCTGGGGCTGTCGCAGGCAGGCTGCGGCCCGCCTTCGGCCCCCTAAAATGCGGTCGCTTTTATGAAACATTTCTCGGCGTGGTCTTCGTTCCTCCCGCCCGGAGCCGGTCCCGGTCCCGGAGCCGGTCCCGGAGCCGCGGAGGAAATGCGCCCGGCGGAGGGGAGCCAGGGCCGGGGAGAGGTCTCGCGAGGAGATCCTCCCCCCCACCTGCACGGGAGCCCTGACGCACGCGGGGCGCGGGCAGCGCGGGGACAGGAGTCTGTCCACCGGCAGCCGGGGGGACCGGGGGGGCCCGGCGGGAGCCGCCGCTTCCCGTGAAGGAAGGAGCGGAAGTGTGAGGAGGCGGGACGAGCGTTGACCTCAGTCTTCCATTGGCTCAGGAACCGAAATGAGGAACCGAAATCTCCGTTGCATTTCGGTCCGGGTAGGTACCGGTTGTATTGGAACCGGTTCCATATTGGAACCGGTTCTCGGTACCCAACCCTACCCAAAAGACCCCAAAAAAGACAGTTGTAATGCTCCACCAATTAACAGGCAGCAGCAGTTGAAGAAAGGAGCAAAACATTTAGTATTTTACAGTTCACCTCCTCCACATGCCTTGCGAAATATTTTTTCTGCTGTGAAACAATACCACAGGAATCTAATCTTAATACATGGACATAGCACAGTTTGGTCTCAGGCTTTTTTACCATCAGGATGAATTGTTCTAGTTCCAACAATTACAAGATGTGTTTTGTCTTTGTGAAGGCTTTTATATATTCAATTAAATAACAGAATTAAACAAACTGTATTTCACATAGGCTCCTCTTATCCTCAATGACATTTTTCAAACTGTATTCTAAAGAGATTCCAGTTCATTGTATTTTACACAGCCTATGGTTGAGACAGCCCTAAGCTCTGGCGTGAACACATCCACAAAGCATTGGGAATGCATTTTAAATCTGATCATGCAAGCCATATGGTCTCAGACATATGTGGTCCAATTATTTAGCAATGTGTTTATAATTTCTTCCTTGGACACATTGCATACACCCTCACCAATTGGCGATAGGCTCGCCCCAGATTTTTAGATTCCTTATTGTCTCCCATACACTCATTTTTTTTGTGGCCAGTGACAAATATTGATTAACATTTACATTAACATTAAGATGGATGTTACCAAAAAAAAACAAAGCTGCTTCCTGAAGTGATCAAGTAAACATTCCAGAGGGAAATGTGTCAACAACAAAAACACAACAAAAACACAACAACAACAACAACAACACACAAGCTCTGCTGCTTTATATTGAATCTCTGACAACAGAATCAAAGTAGGATGATACTGAATGATAGTGACAGGTTGATAGATGTTCACTGACCGAGGGTAAGATCAGCTTTGGTAGAATGTCCACAAGTCATTTGAGCATTCATTCTAAATCTTTTCTCCCCTCCTCTTCGTCAACCCACTCCCTCCCCCCACTTGTGTTTATTCAGCCTGTGTCGGCATTTTTCTGTATTTGATTATTCATGTTCAGTTTCCAGCCTGGGGGTTGGTACTACTCCTGAGGGGCAGCGAGATAAATCGCACGGGTTGCAAAATGATTGAGAATAGAGAAAACAGGAGGCAGACAGGATAAAGGCAAGAAAAGAAAGAAAGGAAAAGAATTGAGGGAAGAACAGCAAGAACATTCTATAGAACCATGGAAAGAAAGTGGGGGAAAACTAAGAAATAACTGAAAGAAAAGAAAGGGAGAGGAATGAGAAATGGTTTAATAAGCTGTTGAGCAAACAAGAAGAAGTGGAAGAAAAACATTATTAAAAAAGAGAAGAAAGAAAGGATGGAAGAATGAAGAGGAAATATGAATAGAAATATCGAAAAAGAGGGTAGGAAGACGAAAGAAAAAGAGGATTCAAGGAAGAATAACAGACATATGAATAATAAAGACACAAAGACAAAAAGTAATGAAAAAATCTGGAATCAAAAGAGAATAAAGTCGGGTGTTAACATTTACATATCAAACACACAACTTGACTGCAGGGCTGCTCTGCAAACACAAACTACACTCCATATTTTCCATGTTTGCTCTTTCTGGTGCTTTTTATATTTGGAAGGTTTATTCAATATAACAAAGAGACCCAACAATTCCCTGACTACAGGAGGATTCCCGCGTGTCAATATCAGTCACCAAAGTATATTTTTTCACAAAATATGAAAAACAATTCAAAATCCATTAAGGGAAACAAAGATATCCAATCTTCACTGATTGCTATGGAACGAAAGAAGGAAAACAAATATTAAACTTCAGCTGTTATTTTCTCTTGAGGCCTCTGGAAACTATTTTGACATTAAATGGTAAATGGTTTTGTATTTATATAGTGCTTTTCTAGTCTTGATGACCACTCAAAGCTCAATACAGTACAGTTTAACATTCACCCATTCACACACACATTCATACAGTGCATCTACTTGCAGCACTTTGTTATTATATGGGAGGCCATTCAGGCCTCAGCATCTTGCCCGAGGACACTTCGGCATGCAGATGGGTCAGACTAGGGATTGTGGCGTGTTAGAACAAGGGGGGTAAGGGAAGTCAGCATTAAAACAATACGAAGAGAAAGACAGCTTTTGGTTGATTTGTTCACAACTGGCACACAACAACCTGCTTCAAGGGGGGCCCAATCCGTCGCAACACGGTACGCAAGTACTATTGTCTTGAAGCGAATGCGGGCAGCCACTGGTAACCAGTGAAGGGAGTGGAGGACCAGAACCTGTGCCACCCTCTGAATGAGAAGGGGATGTGTCTCCTGATTTTGTGCAGCATGTATCTACATTGTCGGATTGTTGCAGCACTGTTAGCGGCGAGGGAGAGTTGACTGTTGAGTGTAACACCCAGGTTCCTTGTGGTCTGGGTGGGGTTTACCACAGAGTTGTTAATGGTGATAGTAATGGGTGGTAGAGCCTTTCCCTGGAAGGAAAAGTAGTTAATTCTTGTCAAGGTTGATTTTCAAGTGGTGTGCAGACATCCACTGAGCGATGTCAGTCGGACCGGAGGAGATTCGTGCTGCTACCTGTGTTTCAGACTGGGGAAAGGATAGAATTAGTTGGGTGTCATCTGCGTAGATGAGGTAGGACAAGCCATTTGCCTGAATAACAGAGCCGACGAGTTGCTGTACAGAGAAAAGAGGAGGGGACCCAGGACGGAACCTTGCGGGACCACATTAGTGACATGGTTCTGCCTTGACCCAGACAGATTAGGATAGAGAAGGTTCTTCTGGTGAAGATAGGAAGATAGTTGATAAAAGAAAGCATGCTCAAGTTCTTTGGAGAGAAAAGGAAGAAGATAGACTGGTTTACTTCAGGTAGGGTGTAGTCTTGCCTCGTTAAGAGAGGGAAGCAGCCGGTTGCAGGGAAGTGTTAATACGATGGGTGAGAAAAGGAAGAAGGTCGGGAGCAATAGAATGGAGAATGTGAGATGGGATGGGGCAAAGGCGGCAGGTGGTTGGATGGGCGGAGGCTACCAAGGTAAGTACTTGATTTTAAGACACGGGTGAACGTGGATCGAATAGGGGATGAAGATGTGTATGATGGAAAGGTAATTTCAGAAGGTGGGTTGGAGAGTAAAGAGTGCATGTCATCTATCTTTTTTATAAAGTAGATGACAAAGAGGCTTGGTAGCATGTAGGAAGGATGGAGAAGAGATTTTGGGAGTTGGAAAATTAGGATTGTTTTTAAGATAAAAGGAGCTTTTGGCTGGAGAAATAGGGCAAGAGAAGGAGGAGAGAAGAGATTAATATGTAAGCAGGTCATCAGGGTGTTTTGATTTCTGCCATTTCCTTTATGATGCTCGCAAAGTGGCTCTGTCGGCACTGAGACAGACAACCAAGGAGCTGGGGAAGACTAGCGCACCTTAATTAAGTTAGTAAGTAAGAGGACAGAGAGCGGACAAAAGAGTAGAGAGGATGTCCATGTCACTGCATTAAACCTTCCCTCCTCCCTGTGTCAGGTGGGTGTGTGCGGCTGTATAGAGGGCTATACTGAAGTGATGTCATCGGATGGTCAACTGGATCAGTGTACCCTCATCCCCGTGCTGGAGATCCCTACCGCAGGCGACAACAGGGCTGATGTCAAGACCATCCGAGCCTTGAACCCCACCCAGCCTGCAGCCAGCACGCCAAGCAGGGTGGGACGCACCTGGTTTCTGCAGCCCTTTGGTCCAGGTAACGCATCACGATACAGTCTGACATATCCCACTGCTGGAACTCGTGTTAACCTGATGTTGAATGATACAAGCTTAAATTGTAGAAAATAGTTAAAAAGAAAGAACGTTTTAGTAGAAAGAAGTAATAGCAGAAGCTAAAAATAGAAAAGGAGGAATAAAAACGAGAGATATTGCAGAAAAAGAGAAGAGACAGGGATAGGAAGGTGTCATGAGGAGTGGTTGAAAAGAGAACAGGAAGGAGGTCATGTTTGAATGACATCATTAATGCAGAATACAAAAGTGGAATGAAGGGATGGAGAAGGACTACAGCTCTGAAACAGTCGGCGATCAAATATTCATCTCACTGTGCATATTGAAATAACAAGCTGCCTTTTTAATTGGGTTTCCACAAGGAGGATTCATATGAGCGAAACACATACGAACTGACTCTGTAATCTTTTCTCATTAACACGGGTTTATCACAGCATATTTATAGAGGAAGGTGTTGCACTACAACAGCACATTTAGCAGTCAACATCTCTCCTGCATGTGCTGAGTGCTGCAGTTAAAGGCTTTGTATGAGCGGACATGACTTATTGTCACACTCTACTGCCCCCCTAAGCTCAGAGAAGGAAATGAACACAGTAAACGAAAGAGTCAGTGGGCAGTTTATCTGAAACTAATTCAGCTCTGCAATAAATCCTCCTCCATGAAGGTTCTCATGTTCAGTTTGTGTTTAAGCTGCTTTAGAGTGTGTAGTGCTGTTGAGCTGCAAAAACCCTATGCTAAACCAGAAGGGCTCTAAGGGAGACCTCCGCCAGGCCCTATAAGTCCACTTATGAAGCCACATTCCCAATCATTAGATCATGATTTCTTAATTGGATCTGCACCAAATTGCACAAACTCATAAATATCAGCCACGTGAACATGCCTGTTTTGTTTCTCAACTCCTGATTTGTTTTTCAAAATCCATGAATTATTCTCTGAGAAATCACCACAAATCTTGTACAATGTTCAAGAAGTTGAAAGAAAAAAACAAGTATCTAATTACCTGCACAGAAAAGGGTTAGAATTTTTTTTTTTCTGGAAAATGGAAAGTTTCCTTATTCTCATAATTACAAAATAAAATGTCACATGTTCCTAACCCACCGTACACCTGAGTTTATATCCTTAACTGTGTATTAACTCTTTGTATCTTGGATTCTCTTTGCAGATGGGAAGCTGAAGACCTGGGTGTATGGAGTCGCAGCAGGAGCCTTTGTTCTGCTCGTATTTATAATCTCCATGACATACCTAGCATGGTAATGTACCAACACTGAAGGGTCTTTTATTTCTGCTCGTACTCCATCATCACTTTATTTACCACTCATGCCGTCATTTACCTACAGTCAGTGATGTAATGGGGATCAGTGTAAAGGACAGAGCCATGTTTGTCACTGATGGTTAACAGAGACAGTAACTTGCTTAAATAAGACTTGTGGAATGGACTGAGAATCAAAGGGAAATAAAAGCTATGAAATGAATAGTGGATGAAAGTAATAAACACATAAAGAATGTGTTAAAAACTGACTTAATTCAGGTAAAAATTTGTCTATAATGCCACTGAAACTGATTTTGGTTTATTTGTTCTTAAAAGAAAGGAACATTATTATCAACTCATCTTAAGCAAAACCTCCGAACTGTTGACCCTTTGCTTGTAGTCCACCCAGCCCTCTTCTGCTAGCTTGCAGGTAGTCTCTACTTCTGCACTGCTGAGGCATGTAGCCATGCAACGAGTGGAGAAAGTTAAGTGACATCAATGAGAGACTTCTGCAGATTAGACCCTATTGATGCCATCATTGCTGAAAGGGGGTGAGGCTGTGTGGTTGAGACTCTGCTGGCCTCCACCCGGCTTCTGCAGATGGGGACTGGGGTTGTTTAGGGTGAGGGGGTCATAGGAAAAGCTGACTGCAAAAGAAAGGATGACACAATTGGTTGTTTGAGGCTGTGGTGATTTCTGATTGGATTAGTGGAAACTCACAGTCAGCTGATTAAAAAAAGTGGGGGGAGAGAATTGTGAATAAATGAGTCATACAGAAAGTCTTCCTGGTTGAACTAACACTGAGTATTGTAACAGCTAGACAGAGTAGATGGACATATTGTCACTAGCACTTGATCCAGCTATCAGAGTGAGTATCAGCCTGATATCTGATATCAGTATTGAATCCCTAATGAATATTTCCTTTTTGAAAAATCAGGCTTGTTTTATATGGAATTAATTAAAAATGTCATGAAATGTGTTTCGATCATTTAAATAATTTCAGCAGTCTTTTAACTAGGATTAGGCTCAATTGTCTGGAGAACAGCATCAGTACGACACTTTTTCATAGTCATGTTGGGTTTGACCTCATTACATCACTGCTCGTGTTCATTCATTCATTAATTCATTCATCCCTTCATTTATTCATTCATTTAACTTTTCATTTGTCTTGAGTTCATCATTTTGCCCTATCATTTCTTGTTTTTCTTTCTCCACCTCCATTCTCACACTCCCTGCTCAGTCATTGTGATTGTTGCCTCTGCCGCAAGTCGGGGTCCGAGTCCCCCTCAGATGGGGTTTACTGGATGGACCCGGTGCCTTACACATGTCCCGCCTGCCAGAAACTAGAGCAGGACGAGTTACGGCAGCTCGGCCTGATCCAACCACATCTGAAGCAGGAGCAGCACTATGAGGCCCAGCTCCAAGAGCGACGTCCATCACAACAACAGCCGCAGCCGCAGGCACTGCCACACCCACCCCCTCCCTTTGAAACCCTCATCACTTAGAAAAGGCTTCACCTCACCTCCCTGTTACTCACTTCCACTTGTAGCCAAACACCTAGAGTGCCTGTTGACTCATGTCAGTGGATCACTTCCTGGAGGTGAGCTGTCCGAACTACACTAAATTCCATGTTTGCTCTTTTATTTGTAAAAGCAAATGAGTCACCAATAATCGGATGATTCCTTTAAGGGCTTATCTGATCAAAGCTTCTGTATCAGTCACACAGACGTATATTTTCTTACTGGATTTGGAAAGAAAACGTTTTGATTTGCATAAACAATTAAATACAAAAGACAAATGATCAGTGCTCCCATCTGTGTCGGGCTAGATGAGCCTGTGTAGCAGCATGCAGATTATCACAGAAAACATTCAATTGAAACCCATTGTTACTGCTACGCGGTAAATCTCTACTGACAGGTTTACAAATATATTTTCATTTTATGTTGGTTATGTACCTGAAAATATATCTCATCCACTATGTTTTCTGTTACATTATTACAATGGCATTATTATTATTATTTTTATTTTTATAAACGTGTTTTTAAAGGGCCATAAGGGACGAGGTCATGATTTCAAGTGTCCATCTAGGTTTAAGTGGTAGAAAATTATTGAAAAGTAACAACAACAACTTCAGCCAACCCCTGCAATACTAAGATGTTAGTGTTAGATTTCCAAGATTCAATAGAAGGTGTTGTTTCCATCGCTTTAACACCTGAACATAACCTGATCCTACTCGCTAAACTCGCTGCCGCCTCCTGAGCCTCGAATCCATCGTGTAATAATTGTTGACCTGCAGCCCAATCACAGCTGTAAGTTGTGTTCTCCTCTGCTACCATCTTGTGGTCATCCATCCACATTTCATGTCATGTCCTGCCAGACGATCATCATGTCATCACTGAGCTCGAGTGGATAAAGTAATTTATCCCCCATGTGATACATGCTGTGTTTTTTCATTCTCCTGTGATAGTGTGTGTTGAACAGTGACACAACCCAACACAGTATCTGCACTGATGAATAATTGCATGGAAGTTCCTCGGGACCATATGTTCCTTCATGTTTTATCCCATTTACTCTAAATCACTTCTACTTCACTGCGGACAATTTTCCGAAGCATTCCACAATAATTATTTTTTATCAGCCTTTGAAGCAGCAATTTCTACTCATTGCTCCACAGCAAATTAACAATTGGGTAAATTAATCCATTACAGTGAACATAATGACTGCTGATTATTAATTTTAAATGGGGAAATTATTTCTGTGCTGCATTGCAGTTCAGCGGCAATTCAATATGTGTGTATATGTGTGTTATATGTATTTAGAATTTTTTTTAATTCAAATTTGTTCAATAGTGACACAATCACCCCTTATTGTCTGCAGGCTGATGTGATCACATTGCGTTCAGTCTCTCATTGGAGTAGGTTTGTCATCCCACTCAGCCCTGAAAACATGATGGATAAGTTTCTCCAACAAGTTTCCAAGGAGAGCAACATTGTAATCACTTGACAAACTAAAGACAAATAGCACCAATGCAGCAGGGTGGATCCAATCCTGGTTTTCTGTCAGAGACAAAGGCAGAGATTGTGCAGTTGTCTTCTTTGACATTAAAATTCCCCTCAGCTTCTTTGCATTGGATAAATATAAAATGTATCTAACAGGCGATTTTGTTGAGCGAAGAGTTTGAAATACTTCAGAAAAGTTCAAATCAGACAATAAAATTGGAGTGAAATTAAAGAAAAAACAGAAATTCATAAACTACAGGGCAAAGTGATCAGGACTGAGGATACTGTTGTATTAGGAAACATATTAGCAAAGCTGTGGTTGCACACTCGGGATCTGCTTCACTAAACAGTTTCTCTTTTTGCAGCAAAAAGCCAAAGAAGCCTCAGCGACGGCAGATGAACAACAGACTGAAGCCGCTGACTCTCGCCTACGACGGAGACGCTGATATGTAGAAGTCTTTCTTCTGACCGCACTGAGCTGGAGACTTTCGTTCTACTGCAGGGCACACAGGGTTGCTATGGAAACCCCTTGATGTCAGGGCTGCCGCTGGGCATTGTTCAAACAACACGCAGACATCCCAGGAACAAGAGTTTGACGGAAAGAGAAACCACAAAGATCAAGAAACTGAATCCATGTCCATTAGCAGCCTTGATATTCCTGTCGTCGTCGTCTTTTTTTTTTATTTCCGTTTTGATACTTTCAAAAGAGCCGTCATGAATTCTCTGTCTTCTTTCAGAAGTCTGCCTTTGCTTCTCTTGCCATCTACTACTGCCAGTAACATCCAAACCACGGCCGTTGGAGAGGGTCACACGAAAAGATTTTGCTCTAAAAGCACAAATCCTCTTCTTGTTAATTTTGCCTCAGCTGAGCGGGATAATCTCGCTCCCTTCTTTGTCCCATTAGGAACATTCAGAACCCACAGTGTTATTATGGCCTGGATCCATCTCACGAGAAGAGAAGATAAAACCAGAGGAGGAAAAAAAAGTAATGAATCCCAGAGCCGTCATCACTTCTGCCTGCCTATCCCTTCTCAGTCTTTCAGGCATAATTTTGCACTATATTAGTGCAGCATGATATGTTCTTATGTCTAGCTTCACCATAGGAAACTGCCTCTCTCAATACAAGATGGTGTACAGTCTTGTGCTAGAAACTTTTTTGCAAACAGAACTCACCAATGTTTGTAATATTTTTCTTCTATTACCTCTTGTTTGTGATACGATGGGACTCCGTGTAAATAGATTTTTTTTTTTTTTATTATTTGTGGTCTCAACCTTACCTTTCTAGTATGTACAGGTTCACATCCCAAACTCTGCCTGAATTAATTTATTCTCTGACGAGCTTTTGACTGTGACTTCAGGATTTTTACTTTTGTAATTAATGGATAAACGTCACTGTTATGTATTCAGAGTGCATGAGACCCATAGAAACGCATTCATCGTTACGAAACTCTGTAGCTGTGACAGGGGAGGAACAAAAGACGTAAAACTTGGATGGCGTCAAATACTCAAATACATTTACAACTTTTATAAACACATAAAATCAATCAATTCTGTTGTTTTTGATGGTGACGTAAATCGTCTAAATTCGTTTGCGATCTCACTATGCTTCAAACTAACTACTTCCCATGGCAGGATGCCCGATCATGTCAAAAGGTCAAAGTGTTTGAACCTTCAAACTTGTTCTAATTCTTTTTTGTCATTTTTCCTGATTCCTGAAGTGAATCATCAATTTCTGCGCAGCTCATGGATGTGCTCCCACCTTCTTTTTACAGTTTTTTCCGCCTTCACTCAGATTTTGCGTTCATCCCAGAATCTTGGCTTCTGCCCTATGTTCTAATAACAACCATTAGAGAAGGTTTACGAAGAGTAAGTATTGGCTGATACATCTTTACTGACTAAAAAGAAAGTGCATCTCCATCTTCTGTAGACCTTTTGTTCTTGATTCAGTTTGAATCCACACAGGTCTTAAGGTGTTCGAGTTGTCCTGTTTGCACCGTCCTCAAATCTGTCTAATCTCCTCTGCAGCTCAGCAAGAAACACTTCCCTGTGCTTAGTTCTGTGGAAGACGTTCCTTCCTGTTCACAGCTGCAGAAATAAAGTCTGAAAAGCATTCAGCTCTGTCTTACAGGATTCACTCATCCATTCATGTTTACTGAGACTCTCCATTCATGTATTTCAGAGAGAGGAACAGTTGTGGCCTCACTTTCTTAAAGAGCTTTCAGTCTGACTACATCAGCCTGGGTGACCTGTGGATCCCATGATCAAATCCCATGTAGGAGCTTTTCTACTGATAAGAGCACATTTCAGGAAGAATCATTATACGGCTACATTTTGATGTGAAAAGTGAAACCATACAGTGCTGCCTAACATCACTGCCTGATGAAAGCTCGGGGTCAAGTCACAAAAAGTGAACGTTGTATTATTTGTTAGATCTGAGGCATCATATCGTTGCCGGAGAATGGCAGTTTAATATTCTGTGGAATTTGTTGCTAGTAAATTAATGGAATGTTTAATTTATATTTCTTGGAATATGAGTTGTAAATAAAGTGCTAAATATTTCTTTTTTTTAATTTATTGTTCATGTGCCATAATAATGTTTCATTTTTTACTACACAAGATGTTATGGATACATAAACCTAGAAAAAAATGGAGGTGTGAATGTGGGTGTGCTAAAAGGGAAATTGATAACCTTGTGAAAAAGTCGCAGATAAATCTGTCCATTTCCTACTGTTTGTTTATTTGTATTTGACTAATTGCTAATAATAAACAAGGGGGATATTTGAAAGTGCATTCTCATGTTATTGACTATGAAGTAGAAGTATCTTTCAGTCAACATTGACTATCAAGCCCATGAATATTAGAGAATCGTAGACAATTTTCAATTATCGACCAATTATTGCAAAGTAAGAGTTGTTCTTAATTCATGGATTAATTCTTAATTTAATTGTGTCACAATCACACAAGAGGTGAAGGTAAAATATGTTCAGGAGGCTGAAGTTATTAAATTAAAAGTGAGGAATTACATCACACTTTGGTATTTTACTAAATGACAAAGCCGATTAGATGCTTTGGTAAAGAAAATCTAGAATAATATTTTGGTCGTGCAGTGAGTTAAACAGGCATCTGCAAACGCTCTGATAAATTTGGGTAATCGGGGACATTTTTTGCTATTTTGACTTTTTTAACTGACTATTTTTAACTTATTCGGATGTATAACATATTATACCTTTCTGTAATCCTTAAGATGTTTTCTAACCACACCAGACAGAATGGAGATATCATACTCAGAGGAAACTTGACACAGCTTTCAGTGTTGTTTGTGCCAAAAAATAAAATTCTGTTGGATTTGATACTCTGGGACAGGTCGCGTTGTAATCTCCAACCTGTAACACCATGACCTGTTATTAAAGCTTATACAGGTCAAGCTCAATATAATTCAGTTTTAAAAAGCATTAGGAAAAAATTACCAAGAAAAAAAGTATATTATTACTCAAGAAATGTCATTGATTCCTCTCAACTTGTAAAAGTTATTTAAAGTTAGAATATTAATTTAAAATATTCTGTTCTAGGTGTATCACGCTTCTTCTACTCAATTCGGTAAATATTGGTATTTGTCGGCATCTATTGCTCTTCCTCACATGCGGCTCTCTGATTATACTACATTTTAACACAGCGGCTGTAACTGAGGGGCAGAGTGGTCGTCCTCCAACCTGAAGGTCAGCAGTTCGATCCCCAGTCTGACCCATCTGCATGCCGAAGTGTCCTTGGGCAAGAAGCTGAACCCCGAACTGCCCCCCATAGAATAACAGAGTGCTGCGAATAGATGCACTGTATGAATGTGTGTGTGAATGGGTGAATGTAAAACTGTACTGTAAAGCGCTTTGAGTGGTCATCAAGACTAGAAAAGCGCTTTATAAATACAAAACCATTTACCATTTTATGGTAAATGGTAAAATACAACACCGTAGCAATACACCCACCGACTCAGATGTCAGTATTTATATCTCTTAAAGTTTGTCGGCCTGCTTTTCATTATTAAAACCATGAGTTAGTTTTAGTGGGAAAGTAACAATGATCAGATAAAAGTCTTTAAAGCAGTCATAAGAGACTGTTTTAGTCCCTGTGGCTCAGGGGGTAGAGTGGTAGTCTTCTAACCACAAGGTCTGCCATTCGATCCCAGTCTGGTTCTCATAGATGAGCTGTATAAATGCTGTGAATGGGTGGATGGCAAAAAAAACTGTCCTGATAAATGCTTGGAGTGGTCATCAAGACATGAAGAATACAGACCTTTGACCACAAAGTCAGTCTTTAAAGCAGTCATAAGAGATTGTTTTAGTCCCTGTGGCTCAGGGGGTAGAGTGGTAGTCTTCTAACCACAAGGTCTGCCATTCGATCCCAGTCTGTTTCTCATAGATGAGCTGTATAAATGCTGTGAATGGGTGGATGGCAAAAAAAACTGTCCTGATAAATGCTTGGAGTGGTCATCAAGACATGAAGAATACAGACCTTTGACCACAAAGTCATGTTGCCAGGATGATTCAGACAAAACAACTCAACTGTAAGAGGTTGTGTGCACAGTTAACATGTTCCGGATCAATGTCTTGCAAAGACAAAAATTAGGTATTGGTCCCCCCTGTAATCCCTCATACATCTCCCTACATTGTGACCAACCATGAACTGGAGACAAATTGCTGGGGGATGTACAGAAACAATGGGTCCAATGTGCTCCATCTCCAACACAACTTCCAATCTGTAAAGAAACTGTAGAATCCATGCCTTGGTGCATCTGGGGTTGTGCAGCATGCCAAGGACCAGAAGCAATTACGGACAGGGATAGTCACAATGATGAGCACATCATATAATATATAGTATATAATATATTCCACCACCAGATGTCAGTAGAAGACAGCTAAAAGTCTGCAGACTGCTCCGCTCAACCAGGATAGTGTTCTTTTGTAGGCCCCGCAGTCACATCAGCTTCAAGTTCCTATCTTCACACATGCAATGTTAACAAAAACTCTTCACTTAGCCTTCATTTAAACGTCTCTACTTTTCAATAAATACTCTGAAGAGATTGAGAGCCTTATCAGAGGTGGGACACTATTCTAATTTTGTGTAAAACTCTGAGACAAAAGAGGAGATTGGAGAGGGGTAGGTTAGTGCGGGTTACCTCTGTCATGATAAACTGATACACTCACATCCGTGAATGAGCCGAAAACACAAAAATGGCAAAGGTCACAGTTTCTGCACTGGAGATTCCTTTTCTGGCTTATTCTGCTATTTTCTTTTAACCTCACTGGGTTTTTTTGCTACAAGAGGATCCTGTTGCACAGATTCCATTCTTCTGCATTCATTGATATTGGCCTGTTGTCCTCTGTTTGTTGAAGTAATGTAATTGCCTTTATCACCAGAGCCCCTGATTATGATCGGATGTTTGGAAGTAAATAAGAGACAGGCAACTACATGGGTTCGGTCCTCTCATTTAATCAGCACTTCACATAATCATGTCTTTGTTTTTCAATTAATTCTCCCTCGTCTAAGAAAAGGAAGTCCTACAGTCTGCCCTAATCAATTAAGTCATGTTGTAAAACCCACTTCAAACGAGTGACATTGGAGTGACCTCAGAGACATCAAGATCTGGTGAAAAAATTTGATTAAGGATGCTCGGTCAAACACTAAAGATCATCTACACAGCATTTCCTTGTTTCTAAGTTCTGTTCCCAGGAGCCCAGAGATAAAAGATCATCTCTTCCTGATAAAAATAATGTACTGTCTCAATCAAGTGAAGTGGTGGTCTGCCTTTAAAAAAGCTTTCAGAAATATCTGCAAATACAGTGGTAAGCTAATTTCTGATTGTACATTATTTATAATGTCTGACCTGAAGAATGTCAATCTGTAATAAAAACTGACCTTCACTAACCCAGGTAGCAGTGAAGAAGGACTTTTTGAAAATGGAGACCTCAGAAAGTAAGTTTGGTTAAACATCAGCACACTGCACACAGCTCACTAATGTTTACCACCGTGCTTGTCTTGATGATTAACAGCTACATCCCCGATAAGGGGGATGACTTTTGGTCGGTCAAATCATCAAGAACAGAAAGCAATTGGCATTGTCAAATCTGAACTGATATATGGAGAATTCACCAACCAACTTTGTTCCTTTACTCTGCTTTCTCCAGTGATGGAAAGTCTTTGTGAAATGTTTTTTGACTTCACTTTCTGTAAGGATGCTAACCAGCTAGCTCTGGCCCATCAGACCCGTCTCGTCACTTTCTGACAGCGAGTCACTGTTGCGTCCAGTCTGCCTTGAAGAGTTAGTGCTCCTCATTGGATGCATTATAACAACGTCACGTAATCTGAACACCTGCTGAAACTCTTTGGAACATGACCAACACCACCACCTGCTCCAGGCAAGAAACCACATCTTTCAGTCGAGAAAACATACATTTATTTATTGTATGTTGTCTGTGCCAATGTTCTTGTGATTCTTTTGCACACAGAACGTATGGTATGGTTGTGTTGGACAGATGTTATGGACACACTACACACCCAGTCACCACCATGATCGCTACATCAAGGACTAACTGTTTCCTGCACCAGCACTGAATATCATTTAATATGAATATAATTCCTTGGGATACTGCGCTGCACTGTCACCACATTTTTAAATATCAGCACAAAAGTTTGTAAGTGCAATGTTATCATGAGCAATAGCTAGAACGAACAAAGTCAGGAAAAAAAGGTTGTAACGGATTCATCTCCCTTTGTATAATAATTCTCTGAGCACCTTTTATTGCAGATTATCTATTTATTTGAAGCTGCACAGAGGAAGAAGGCCTCCTGCTCAACTCGTGTTAACTTCTGAGAGTTCTTCTAAGTCTCAAATCTCTGTCTGTCTCTCACTTGAAGGCTTGTATTCAATCCCCTCAATAAGCCACATGGAAACTTGAGTTTCCATCCCTGCTTCTCCAGGCTGACGCTGGCACTCGTTCTAATTGTGATGAGGAAGCGATTGATGTGCAGCAGCTGCATCCTGTGACCGACACTCTGCTCAGCCATTTGTCTCTGTCAGCTCCCCCTCAGCCCGCCCACCCGCCACATCCTCCTGAAAAGCACTGGCAGCATCAACCGTGACTGCAGAATGCCGGCCTTTTGTCACCACACGTGGCGTGAAGCGTGCCCTCGGCCCTTCTGGTCAAGCCCAGTTTGACTCCTATCCCTTGCTGCCGGATGAGGAGTGACACTTCAGATGGCAGCTGGTTGGGCAGCAGCCATGGCAAACCTGCTGCTGTTGCGTCACGGCCATGCCTGAGGGCCCGCAGCAACATCTGCCCTCACAATTGGCGGTGGAGCCGAGCCAGCCAAACTTATTCATGCCACTGGACGCCACCGTCACTCAGCTGAGCAATCATCCTCTTCCTCTCTCCTGCCTTTATCTCTTGCCCCTCCTCTTTGCAGCTCAATGGTAAGCTATTAGGAAGAGGCTACCCAGTAATTTCCTCCCCCGGCACTGAATGGGCACCAAAAGGTGTGCTTGGAAAATTAGCAACTCGACCTCCTGATTATACTCTATCAATGAGGGACAATCTGCTGAGAGGAGGAAGGAGACCAGGTGTTAGATTGAGAACCACGGAACATTCTTTTAGACCATCTTTGTAATGGCAGCAAAGTCCCAGCTGTGTTCACATCCCTCTCGTGAATGGTTTTCACTCTGTGACACTGACACAAATCAGCAGCTCCGTTCTAACTTTCGGTGCTTTGCTGATGCCCACACTTACCCAATGACACAGGCAAGGCTAGGCTGCCCTCAGACGAGAGCTTTCACTTTGGTCCCTCTCCTTAACCAACCAGTCTTGTGAGGTTTTGTTTTGCCAGTTAAGTAAGAAATCTGTGGTATGAGTTTTGGGTTTTAACACATTTCAATAATGTCTCACTGTCCTCTGCATGAAGCCAAACACAATCCACACCAGCCCAGTTGACCTTGGAGTTATGTTCATACTGGATGCCTACACAGCTGACGATTTTTGTCCACTGACAATGTTCAGTGCCACTCTAGGAAGTAGTTTGTCCTTTGTGTCACAATCCAGCAGCTGTTACATGTGAGGTTACTTTTGTTTATAACCCAAACCCTAACTGTGACAATAACTAGTCCAACACTGACACTATAAGTTTGCTAACCCAAACCCCTATACTTACTGTTTCTATCCTTCATTTTATCATAGATGCTATTAACATAGACTACATCATAATTATTTGCAGCAATCAGTCAAAATGTTATCAAACATAATCAAGGGGCTCTCAAACATTTCCAGTATCATTGTTTTATGTCAGAAAATAAAGGTTTGATTGTTCGATTGACAGCCGAACCTGTTTGATCTTCAATAGCCCAACTTTTTCTAAAAAAGGATATTCTTGCTGAACTGGTGCAGTCATGTGTCTTTGTGCTTTCAGCCCATCGCAGTGTGCGTTATATGAGCCTCCTCTGTCTTCTCTATAACTATAGCATGATGGTAAATATTCACATGCTACACATGGGGGGGATTTAAAACATTATTTAATTACGTTTGATCCAATGCTGTTCAATGTTTCAAAGCTTAATGATTGCATATAGCAAAACTAACATGTTAGTACCCAGATGATAATGAAATAGTCTTGTTCAATGAAGAACTTTGAATAATGGCTCAACTTCCCAGTTTGGTCTATTTTCACAATTTTGATGCTTATCTCTGTGACTTCTGTTTTCTGACAGAGAAACAAACAATCTGGGCTATGTTGTCAAATGAATACTTGTAATATCATCTTTATACTGAGCAATTTACCCAGTTACATCAATGAAAAACAGGAGGAGATGGACACAGCTGTAGACGTGAATGGAAGCTGACAGACACAGATAACTACACTTTCAATATCTTTTCTTCAACTTTTATGAAGGACATTAACTGCTCCAAGCAACTGCTCCTCACTTTCATGTTGACTGAAAATGAAATTACTGGGATGGACCCTGTACATCAATCATTACTGATTGGACAGAACAAAACAAGGCAGAAATGTACCAAGGAGAAGTGGACTAAACACTGTCAAACTGAGAAATGAAGGAAAAGGGTAAAGCACAAGTGGAAAAGTACTGGTAAACTTAATACATTTCTGTCACCTCATCTGCTTCCTGCATGAACCTCACTGACTAATAAAATAAAAAATAAAAAAAGCTTTTAGCTATTTTGGTCATATTAATATTTAACATTGTTTTGATGCGAAAGCTTTTTAATTCTCTGTGGCTATTGGAGTTCCTACTGCACATCATTGTTGGCCTCTGCCTGGGTAACCATAGGAGACACTTTGCTTTTAACGTAGTGCTGGTTAAATAACAGTAATAAGTATTAATATTAAATGGTGTGCCCTCCACTTACATCAGTCCCATTTTGACCAGAAGTCAAGGATGAAGTATTCTTTGAGTAGTCTTTAAAGGTCCCATATTATTCTGATGTTTTTTGTGATTTGGTTTTAAAATCACTTAAAACACACAAGATGAGATGTTGGATGTTGGACATACATGGTTTGCATGTGAATACATTGAATAGAATTTTTTTTTATTTTAGAAAAGCATTAGCACTGGGTGTTAAATATACAGAAGGCAATTCTGACTTACAGGGCTGTATTTGTATGGCACTTTTCTTGTCTTGATGGCAATGTTTACATTACTTTTTTGCCATTCAACCATTCGCTCATATTCATAGTGCATTTATGTGCAGCACTTCTATTCTACTATACTTCTATTATCAAATACCAAGGACAAATGGAATGGGAAAGATAAATGGAATTGTAAAGACAGTGATCGAACTTGCTGACTTGCTGTACCTCCTGAGCCACAAAAACCGAACTGGTCATAAGCGACTGGATTATTCTCTAACAGATTCTAGGCTTAGGTTAGGTTTCATGCTTGGTTAGGTGTTGTCATGGTACCAGTTTTAATGTGGCCACTCTCACTGACGATGGTCTGGTGAAGGGTCTGTATTTTATTTAGCACTTCTCTTGATGACCAATAGAAGTGATTTGCATTGCAGTTTTTTGCCATCCACTTTTTCACACACACATTCATACAGTGCATCTTAAGGCAGCACTTCTTTTTTTTCTTTGAAGCAATTTGGAGTCAAGTATCTTGCCCAGCCATGTGAAAGGGGGTAGGTAGACTGGGATCGAACTGCCAACCTTCTGGTTAGAGGAAGACCTGCCACAGCTTCCCCCTGAACTTTTACATCTGATATCAATGTTTAATTCTGTGAATGTTTAGCTGAATATCTTCAGCATGTGAAGACATGCAAAGATTGTGGCTACAGTCAAAAAGAAAGTAACCACTGACTGGAAGATCTGTGACAAAACATGAACTTTGTCTCCTACATTAAAGTTCACTGTGCTATACTCAAGTAATCTCCCCAACCTTACATACTCCTTCTCTACATAAAGGCATCTCTACTTCCTCCTCTGACACTGAACATCTGCATTGGACATAAATCATGACATAGTAATTGTCATACATAAACATAACCACAGTGAATACTGACCTGGGTCGCTCCAAGCACTGACCTTGCTGGTCTCTGCAGCACTTCCTGACTCCCAGTTCAACTTCTGCAAACTGTTCCTCCTGGAATCTTACAAAAAAAAAGGAAGAATGCTGAGCTAATCGTGAATTATTGGCCCTTTGGCTTACCGTAGAAGAGACTGTGTTTTATTGCGGCCACAATGCAAGTCGGCCGACCCCCTGTGATTTATCTTCCCCTGCTCTGGTGCTGCATGCCATGCTGGGCCCGTGAAGGCTATCTGGGCCATTCAGAGCAGGATCCCATCAGCCCTGCTGGCTGAGTTATGGCGACAATGCCAGAACACTGCAATGTTGTAGCAATGAGACTGCTGGGGATTTATTAAAGCATGGCCCCTCTCGTCTTTTCTTTTCTGCTCACCTCCCTGCCCCTTCTGTTCCCTGACAAAAAGAGCCCTATCTATCTCCAGCCCAGAAACACGCACTCAGCATCTGAGCATGCCTTGGTCACCCTGTCCTACCTCTGCTGGCATGGAGAGCAGACACACACACACACACCCACACACACACACACACACACACACACAAACACACACACACACACACACACACACACACACACACACACACACACACACACACACACACACACACACACACACACACACACACACACACACACACACACACACACATTTGTACATCTATCTTAGTGAGGACCCTCACTGACATAATACCACCCCTAGCCCCTTACTCAAACCTTAACCATCCAAACAAAAGGCCTTACCTAAACCTAATTCTAACCCTAGGCCTAAAACCAAGTCTTAACCCTCAAACAACCCATTCAAAAAGTGAGGACCGGTCAATATGTCCTCACTTTCCAAAAATGCCCACATTTGGTAGGGTCTTCACAAAGATATGAGTACAGGACCACACACACACACACACTCACACAAAACAACATACTTTTCTTAAGTTCCTGGAGTTAGAATGTTCCTAGATATTTTGTTTAACCCTGTTTGATGTTTTGAGTTTCAATCTATAAATCAAATTTACATATCTTAACAAATACCAAGGGCTAGAAGCCTCAGAGAGAGCCACATGTGAGGGATCTCAAATAACGATGGATTTTCCTGTGATCAGGTTTTTCAGGACTGAATGTTGGGTCCCGGTCTGTGAAATCAACTCCAAAATGAGAGGCCAGCAAAATTAACAAATAGAATAGAGTCAAGTCTTTCTGATGGAAAGAAGAGTTTCATGAGGTGGATGTGAATGAGGACTTTGCTATGGAACTCCACACGTCGTTAGAGCCTAGTATAATTGCAAACAAATGAAAAAAGAGCACTGAGATAAACTTGTATAGACAATGACTTGACACGGCGTGGCTGGATCACTAATAAAGCAAAGCGGGCTTCTGTCCAGGGGCCCCAAACTCTCAGGGGACTGTGTTGCAATTACTTTGTGGTCATTTGATTAATTAAACAAATAAAGACGTAAAGGTGGCAAATCCATAATGCAGGGCCAATCATGAGGCCCTGTTTTATAAAGATCACTATCCAGCTTTAAAACCTCAACATTATGCTGACACTGCACATGAAATAAACAAATATTTAATTTAGAAATAACCAGAATAGGTGGTCAACATCCAGGGCCCCATTTGGTTCAGGTAACATAAGCAGTTTGGTTAAGGTTTGGGAAACATGGTGGGGTTATATAAATAAACACAGAGTATCTTAAGTAATTGTGGACATTGTTTGCATTGAACCAGACCAGGATCGAACCAGGTGCTGTGAGAGTCTAAACTCAACCATAAAACACTTCAAATAATGCTGCAGTCACAACAATAATACTTATTTCTGTGTCAAAATGCATTTGGACAATCCATTTTATGAGATTACAAGACAGACATAATTCACTTATATGGGTAGACACACATAAAAGAGAAAAAAGTCCCAATAAATCCAAATTAAGTTAGGCTATAGCATTCTGAAAATATTACACATCCATAAACTGACTTGATACAGTGGATTTTTCACTTCTCCTGTCTAATGAATGTGTCTCATACACAAACAAACACACTGACTAATAAGATTTCACTGATGTAACTTGTCAGATATGTACATTAACAACACATTATCATTACATTTGAGGGAAACATAATGCAGTCGCACATGGGGAGAATCAGCAGGAGATTACTTTTGCCCCTGACATCCCTGGAAGGTTAAAACATCCCTGTCCATCAAGCCCTCTGTATAGGTTAAGTCTGATTCTCTCAAAACACATGAAGATGAGCAACTTCTGTATCTGATCCTACTGACTGATGAACTTCTGAAGTCTTCTGTATAAACAGCTGTTACACCAAGAAACAGCATAAATCCACTGCTCTTGCAAATAACCTGATAACATGACACGGCCTGTAACTGTACTTGTACATGTTGTACTCTACATGCATGTGTCCAGTCACGTGAGCTCCGTTTGGGAAAGGGAGGCCATTGATAACTAAACATAGAATAACCGTTATTATACTTTGAATGGATGTAGCAGCATGCAGCCACCAACTGCAATAAACTGGGTTTGATACGATGCCCTTTTTATGCATTATGACCTAAAGACCCTCAGTGCAAATCAATTTAGTTCAAGATTTTTTTTCTTTTAAATTTAAAATGCAAAATGTCCGTGCAGAAGTCTTTCTTGTACTTTCTTGTATCATCACACTGACACTTTTACAAATTTCAGACAAACTTCAGCTCTATTGACCAGGGCTTGAGATAGTTTTACTATATGAATTGTCTTGTTCCATGTAAATGAGGGGTTTCTTAATATAGAGAAGTGACTGGATAAGATGTATGTGTTTTGCAGTGTTAGGCCCACAGACGAACAGTGTTTGTATATATATTCATGTGGCGCATTGTTGAATGCAAAAGTTACGTATGTTCTTAACATTATAGATCCTGACAGTGGTGATGAGTAGTCACATATTGGAATGGCCCCAGTGAACAGCAGCCACTGTTTGTTCAGTTTAGGTGGGGCTTGTTTGAATAGAGGAGCTCATTCATTCTCCACCAGCAGCCTTTTTTTTCTCCACCAGAAGAGAAAAAGGGGGGGAAGAGAGCGAGAGTGTGCGCACTCTGCATCCTGCACCGATCTCCACGCGTTTTATTCGTCTTTTCCGAAACCCCCTCCCCAACCTCCCCCTCTCATCCACCCCCTCCTCCCCTGGAGCGATACTCTCCCAGGTTGTGTTGCAGGCGCTCGTTATAAAGAGGAAAGCTCCGCCGTTCCCTTCAGATCGGAGCGCTCACACCGCTGCATGCGCCGGCCGCAAGAAAAATCAGGACTCGAACCCTGCGCACAGCGATGACCCGGCTGCTCCTACTACCTGGATTAACTCCCAAGTAACCGCTGTGTGTTGCACCCTCCCCCGAACCCTCTGACACCACCCCCAACCCTACATCCTCACCCGGAGCAGCAGCACCAGCAGCAGCAGCATCAGCATCAGCATCAGCATCAGCATCAGCATCAGCATCAGCATCAGCATCAGCATCAACTGATCCTCCGTCCCCTGTGCCCCCCCCCTCCTCGTCTCCAACTCTCAGTCTGTGTTCCAAGATCATGGGCTGCGCCGTGTTCTTCTCGCCTGGGCTGCTGAGGAGCTTGGCCGCGCTGTGAGACAGACACCGGGTGGATTTATGGTCGGCAAAGCTGCAACTACCAGCCGAGTGGGAAATTAGTGGAAGTTTGTGAGAGTGCCGGGAGGATGCGGGTGACGTGCTGGTGCGCCGTGTTCCTCCTGACACCCGCGCTTTGCCTGGTGAGTTTGATTCTCCCGCTCAGTCTGCATTTCTGCTTTTACTTTGCCTCACGCTCAAAGTCTGGAGGACACAACCGTGATTGTGTACTCTCAGTGGCGCACTTTACCTCCGCTCAGACGCACAACTGTCCGCGGCTGTTGACTGGCTTGACCGCGTAGCACTTTGGATAAACTGTCTAGTGTGTGTAGCAAGAATCCAAACTTCTAGCTTTATTTAAACTTTTTTGTTTTTGTTGTTTTAACTACACTTCGACAAAAATATCAAGTTTAACAGTGAAAGTTGCACCGCGTGTGCCTTGTCCGATGTGCGTAATATGCAGAATATTGCTGAGGATGTTCAGCTTTTTACACAGAAACGACGGATCGAAATTAGTGATTTGACACAGACAGCATGTCTTTTAATGGGATATTTATCGGTTTCTGTTTAGACATAATTCGGAAATGAGGCGCCTAGAACAGAAATCTTTAACCGGCACATGCAGCAAAATGGTCTCACGGGGGCGCCCTAATAAACCAAACCTCCACTGACTGCCTGGACTGGCAGAGTACACACTCTCCGAGCGGGTTAGGCAGGGACCCGGTGACCTGTCCGGCTGGTTATCTAACCGGGCGCGTCGTGGAAAACAAACTGAAGTTGTTGGAAATGTACTTTTAACAGTATAGTTAAGGTCGCTTCAAATTAACCAACAAGAAAAAACAACAAGGCAGCAATTGGTCATTGAGTTAATCTTTAATTCCTGGATGAACTTAATTTGTGTGGTTATAAACCTGAAACTATGTACTGATGCATGATCCAGGTTTGTGATTGTATAACAAATGTATGCTTTTAAACTGAAGTAAATAATGGTTTTATTTTGACACAAGGAAAATGCAGCATTACTTCACGTTTTCAGTGTCCAAAATAAACAGGTAGAATCCCCCCAAAAATTGAAATAGATCCTCTTTAGCCTTTTAAATTTCCACACAATTTTTTTTTGATTTTCAGTTCATGTGAGAAAACAGAAAACAGAGAACTTGTAAATCCTACTTTCTTCTAATCAAACACACACCTCAAAGATCCATGACGAAATTCTTTATTTTATCTAACTATATATTTGTTATAAAAAGTTGTATTTGCAGTTGTTCAAGCGTGTTCGTGCGTGTGTGTGATTTTGCGTGTCCGTGCGTGTGTGTGCGTGTCCTCTTCATTTGTCTAAAAGCCAACATAGCGGGTGGACTTGGAGCTCTCCAAGGTGCTGAAAGCGTTTAAACACATTCCGCGCCTCACACCTTAAATAAGTGGTTAACAGAGATTTAAACAGGCCAGACGGTTAACATATATTTCACAATATATACATTTATTTAACAGATTTTTTTAATTGAAAACTAATAGTACCTAAAGCCGATGTGGTATTGTCTTCGCTTTCTATTTAACTTTTCCATTCTCTCAGTCTTTTTTTGGGGCTTTACAAATTGTTCGGCCTCTTCTTCTTCTTCTTCTTCTTCTTCTTCTTCTTCTTCTTCTTCTTCTTCTTCTTCTTCTTCTTCTTCTTCTTCTTCTTTTTCTTTTTCTTCTTCTTCTTCTTCTTGAAGCTAGATTTAATTTGTCGACATCAGATATCAGCATGACTTTATTGTAACAAAAAAAATCATACTGTCTAGGAAAAGATGTGTGTATGTGTGTGTGTGTGTGTTTTATTATAATACAGCGCAGCGGTGATTAAAAATACGTCTTTCCAACTAAATCCTGTTCGCCGTGTAGTCTGAGTTGAATTATAGCTGGTAAACACACACACACGCGCGCGCGCACACACGCACACACGCGCGCGCACACACTATCATCCCGGCTCGAGTAAACCGAGTTTATTGTGCAGCGCGTTAACCATCAGCCTTATCCGCAGCAGCGGAGGATTAGAGCTGAACTTTGATGGTTTTATTTCGTGTTTAAGGCTCCAGTCTCCGTTTAAGCCTCTTGTCTGCGAGCCGCGCCTTGACCCCGATAACAGCGCGGCAGGTAGACTGTTACCGTACAGATGGAGAGCGGGACCACCACCTATGGCTCCACTTATTTAATTAACACACCTCTCATTATTCCCGGACAAAAGAATCCCATTTGGGATTATTATGATTTCTATACATACATCATTTTAATGGGAATTCCGCACGTCTAAGCCACAGCAGTTTATATGGATACATGAAAGAGGTGTTGTGTCTTCTTCGGCATCTGTAAACACTCTAATCTGTTATCAAATTGTATTTCATGTTTAACTTTTCTTTCCATTTTATAATACCCTGCAATTTTGCTGCTACAAATGATTTTCCTAATTCAACAATTTAAATAAGTTGATAGATATGAATGAAGGAATAATTGTGTTTACATTAATAGCGGTCTGTGTATTTTTAAGAACAATAGAGGTTCAGGAATCTCAGTGAAAGATATTTTGAAAAACTGAGATTGCACCTCTTGAATTTCGTAGCTGCTCGATCTGACCTTTGACTCAATATCTGACTCTTTTTATGGTCATCACTGTTGTTTAAAATTATGTTTTTTAAATTGCATTCATATTTGAGCACTGTTGATTCTGCTTTCGTCTCACAACATTGATCTAATATATCTCCCTTGATTTTGGATTTTATAATTATTTTCAAAAGATTATTGCCGAATGATTTTTCATTATCTGGAGGAATCATTGGATTTCATGTCATCAGTTTGACTTCTTCTCATATTCATAAACTCATACTACAGGAGGGATTGTAGGATTTGAGCCATGTTGACATTGCTTAAATAAAAACTGGCAGACGTTCTTCTCGCCCAGGCCGTGGTGCAGCATGATGTGAGGTCTCTGTGGTTTCTGGCTCTCTCCTCTGCTGCTGCTGCTGCCGACCCCCACCCACCCAAACCATCTCTCCCTCCTGTCTCCCCTGGGAATAACAGATGCAGCGGTCCCACTGGCAACAGACACCACAGTCACATTAAAGTGTTATTATCAAACAGCGCAAATGGGGCCTGGAGTGTCAAGCAGTCTGCACGGTGGGGAGGGAAGGAAAGTCCCACTGAGATCACTACAGCACAGTTCACACAGTGTGAACACCCACCACCACCACCAGCAGCAACAGCAGCAGCAACAGCAGCACCCTGCGACCCCCATCTCACCACACCCCCTCTCCCCTACACAGGCTTGGAATGAGCCCATCGTAATGAAAAAGCAATATGTTTTCAATGCGCTGTTTGAAGCTGAAATCAAGAGCGGGCCACTATTAATTCAATTATATAGCAAAGGCATTTCTGGAAATGCCCGCATGCTGTGCCACACACACACACACACACGCACACGAACATGCACACAGACACACACACACAAACACACACACACACACACACACACACACACACACACACACACACAAACGTACACACACACACACACATGGCCAACAAGTAAGACCAAGTGCATGGTCTGGCCATCAAGTGCGAGCAGTGTAGTGTGCAAATGGTAAATGGTCTGTATTTATATCAGGCTTCTAGTCTTGATGACGACTCAAAGCGCTTTACAGTACAGTTCAGTGCAGTGGTGTGTGTTTTTTTCTCTGCCCAGATGTCAACAAAGTGAACATTTCTCTCAGTTCCTTCTTCAACCCTTGTGGTACTTAGCTTTTAAAGCAGCATGGAGGTGTCACCTCAGAGCTATCCAAGCCCCGGCTGCTGAGAGAGACGAGTACAAAAGGGCTGAGAGTTCAGTCTTGGAGAACAACATGGCAATTCCCCCCGCTGCCGTCTCCCTGGCCTCAGCTCAGCCCTGTTACCCGGCTCTCATTCAGCAGCTTTTGCACACAACGCTTACGCAAACCGCCACTGCCTCTCAAGGCGTTGACAAGTGGGGTGGGAGGTCTTGAAGTGGATATCTAGGGAGAGTTGAGGGCCTCCAGGGGGCCTCAGCAGGTCTTTAAACATCCCTGAGGGTCCAATGATGTTGAAGGCATTTGTGTTGATCTTAATGAGCGTGTTTGAGGAGGCTCCAGAGGTGTTTGCAGGTATCATGGGACGTGAGAAAGTGTTTTAGAGGTCATTCATGCAGGTGGTGCTATGATATCTAGAGGTCTTTCTGAGAAGAGGTTTGGGGATTGTTGATTCCTTTGGTTGTTTTTTTACAAATGAAGGATAAACCAGGTCAACTTCATCAAAAAAAGATCAGACTAGTGATCGTTAGTAACAGGAATAATCAGAACAGACAGAGTCTGTCCACCAGACAGCATTGGCAATTTTACTTTTACACTGTAAAATGTCCTATAGTCACTTTTTGTATTTTGGTTTACATTATTTTATAAACCAATTCATGTAGAAACATAAACAGACACACACACATCTTTATATAATAATATTCAGATAAATGTTAAATATAAGCATGTGATATTTTTACACTCAAATGTAAATATTGGTGTAATTAGATTTTGGAAGAAAAAAGATGAAGCATGAGCCAGGACTAAGCCAGGACTTGGTCTGACCAAGGAGAATTTGATTGTATTTGCTTATAAAAAGACTGAAAGCTTCAATAGAATAAGAAAGTAGCTGCATTTTTCACTAGAAAAATCAAATTGATTAATTAACTTATTGTATCAGCTCTGAGTGAACAAATAGCTTAATTGTCCATGTGTTTGTATGTTTAATTGTGTTTGCTGAAAAAAAAACCATAAGAATAAAAATGTATTAAAAAATGCAACTTTGTTGTAATGTACATTAAAACCTCTGGGGCTAGATCTATGATTAGATATTTTAAAGTCACTAAGACGACATTTATAATTTTTTTGGAACATGACTAAAATGAAACTATAATTGAAAATGAGGTTGCTTCTTTGGAGCTGACCTTTGACCTACAATCCCACTACATCTCGGCAGGCAGATTGAAAATGCACAGTTTTGGAAACTACATGTCAAGGTGACCTAGTCTTGGTGCAGCACTTTACACTGTGTGAACTGGCACCTCTGTGAACCTGCCTGTGAGTCCTGGGCTCCTCTGATCTGAGCTCAGCCTCCCCAGGCGGCTGCAAACACACACAAACAGCCAAAACAACACTTGACCTTGGTGTTTGGCCATAAAGTCAATGATAATAGCACACACTGTGGTGTCTGGAGTCCAGAGGGGGGCTGAATGAGGGGAATCATCCCTGGATTTGGATCTTTGAAGGTGTTAAATTGGAGAGCAAGATCCCTTAAATATTCCTAGAATAACCAGCCAGTTGACTCTGCAGCCTGTATTTTGCTTGTGTGTGTGTCTGGGTGTGTGTGTGTGGGTGCGCACGCGAGAAGGTGTGATTAATGACCACAGCCTCTTTTTTCTACACAATGCACTGGTCCAGATTTTCAATCGCGTTCCATAGTTCAGAGGTCAAACCTGGAGCTGATCACTGAAGGGTGTTGTTCTCTTGAAATCGAGCGCCTGTTCACGACCCGGGTTTGATCCTGAGGGAAGCTTAACATCCCTTGATTCTCTCTCTCCTCGTAGTGCAATCCTTTTATGGCGAAACAGCACCGCGATAGAGGCGCTTTGAAGTAGCCCGGGGAGAGGAATGTCTCTGAAGGTAGGGAGCGACTGGATAACCTGGTCCACCCTGCTTTGCATCTCCAGGTGCTCCTGTGGCTCCAGAGTCTGCGGTGTGCATGGTTCAGTCTCAGCTGAAAGCGACAGAGCAGATCTCTCCAAAACTCACATCTGCACATAAGAGGATTCAAAAGCCCATTTTGAAAGCACTAGGCCTCTGTATCCAACATATTTTTCAGAACTAATCCTGTGCAGTGAGCAATTAGCATTTAAAATGAAGACAAAAAAACCATAGAGTTGTATATGGGTATCTGTGAGTGTAGTAGCTCCACTGCTGTTTAAAGCCGCACTTGTTGTTTTGGTTTGATGGCCTGCAGCCTGACAGTGTGGTCGAGTTCCAGCACTCAAATTAATCAAATTTTCAGCCGCATCAGTGACAACTCAAAAAACCTCAATGTTCACTTCCTGCCCAGCAGCACATAGCATAGTTATCAACTAGCTGTGAAGCTAAAGAGAACAATGAGGAGAATGAATACGGTACCTTCGACTCCAAGTGAGCGTTAATGTGACCTTGATTTATATTTTTGTGTAACATATTGAATTTCTGGGATTTTTCTTGTTCAGTCCAAATGATCAGCAGTAGCTGAAATGAGCAGTTAGTGTGTATAATGACAACAGCTTCTCTGGTGAAATATTTGGTGTGTCGGAATCTGGCTGGTCCATAAAACATTTTTCGCAGCTTCTATCACACTCGTCTGTCTGTGAAATTTTGGCTGCTTCCCTTTACAGTTTTTAGTCCTATTTTACCAGATTTACCAGAAGGACAATTAACACCCGGGCTTCCCCTCTGATTCATGGGATATGTATTATGAGGCCTTTTCTTTTGCCCTTTATCAGATCAAGGTGTATAACCAGATGTAAGTGGAGGGTGGTGCAAATACACGATCATGGTCTTAAACAGGCCACCACAACATTTGCTTTCCAGATAAGACTGAGGTTATGAGTCTAACGCCCAATTCATGCCTCTGCATCGAATCGACGCCCTAGCTATTGCGAAGCTACCATGTAGACGTGTACCCTACACTGTACCCTACCCTGTGCCCTACCCCGTACCCCGATGTGCACCTTCCATAAAACTATGCATGGTGGCAATGCAGACTTCCAGAGCTGTGATTGGTCCGCTTGGTATCATCGCCTCACTCAGTTTAATGGTCGTATAGACCATCTCCTCACACATCTTTCTTTTCTTCTTTGTAGTTTTTTAAGAAAAAGTAGTTCTTCAACATCTGTCAGCTCCAACCTGAGAACACTTCCCATTGTTCTGAATTAAGGAGAGACTCCAGAGAATTTATAAATAAGCAGACCTGAAACCAGAAGACACGACTAGAAACTCTATGGCCACTAGTGTGTCAGCTCCACGCCCCCGATTGTTTTGGCAGTGTAATTGCAAAGCGACACACCTACATACAACTATGAATAATCACAACGGCTTAGGCCCCGTGTTTAGGTTACGTTCATACCTACAGCGTAGCTTCGACTCAGAACCATGAATAGGCCTTTAATGAACAACAACTTTTCACAATTGTGCTAATTCTTTTTAAATTAAGATAATTTTTAAGAAGAAAAAAACTTAAATAACACTAAACATAGTCAGTGCCCTAAATCCTCATGTAGCTAGGATGCCAGAATCTTTTTTTCATTTCATAACAGAAGCTTCTTTTCACACTCAGCATCTTGTTGATATGGTGTTTTTGATATGGCAAATATCATGAATGCCTTACGGTTTCCACCATGAAACTGCGGTAAACAAACAACAGTCTCAGAAAAACAAATCCAGACAGTCAGGGATGGATTTTTCTATGTAATTTCACTGTAGCATTAGAGTTGTATCAGAGGAGTATGGTGTCAATAATTATCAGTATTTTACAAGATAATTTAGCTAATTTAGCTAAATTAGCAGTTAAGGGTCAAAGCTGGGGATCAGGAACAAGGTTTACCTAACATTAGCAACATGTTATCAGCTGTATGATATTGTAGCTTTCTTTTATTTCCTTTACAAAGTTTTTGCTTCGAACACGTCTGCTTGATTTACTCCCGCAGATACTGTATTAATTTACATTTTTTTATAAAGTCCCAAATCTGTTAATATTGTTGCTTAAAATAGGGTTGAAAAAGTAATTGGACTGGAACCATTGTGAATTAAGAACGTGATATGTGACACCACTAGAACTTACATTTAGATTGTGAAGTGAGTGCTGTGCCCTGAGCTGTTGCTTTGTCATATGTCTTCATACTTCAGCGTGAGAGCAATTTTTGGCACTTCTTACACGATTTTTAAGTAAACCAAATAATTTCTCTTCAGTCTTTAGCAGATGATTTAAAACATTTCTTCTCATCCCCAGAGAGACTTCATCAAGAGCTTTCCCCACAGATCTGTCAACATTTTCTAATAATACTCACACACTTGAGCTTTAATACAATTTGTTACTCATCACTTCATGTAAATGTGATTACAGCTCTCTAGTTATGCAGATTATTAGCTGCTGTAATGGACAGTGAGAAAACACGTCACATTAAATATATGAAGTGCAGTTGATAGAATAACCTGATCAGGACTGTATATCGTAATTTCTATATCTGTACATTCACCCCATCTGTAGTACACAGTAAACTGTGTGGCAGTATCATGACTGGTGTAAGAATATAGATTAATCGTCTCCACAGAACACAGTTTGAAATATTATAGTGCAATACTGGAATCATTTCAAAGTAATTTAATTATGCTATATATTAAGCTATATGAAGCTGGTTTAATTATTTATTGCCTTTTAAAATTTGAATTCCTTTATTACTTTTGGTGTAATTTATCATCAATTCTGCTAACAATGACACATTGATTTGTATATAGTTTTATAACATGTGGAAGGAAAATCATTAAATATGTCTTAAATAGATCCCTCACATGTGGCTCTCTGAGGTTTCTACGTTCTTTTTACCCTGTCAAAAGTTATTTTTTCTATAGTTTTTCTTTACTCTTGTTTAGGGTTAAGGGCAGAGGATGTCACACCTTGTTAAAGCCCAATGAGACAAATTTTGATTTGTGAATATGGGCTATACAAATAAATGTGATTGATTATATGATTGATTAAATTGTTTCTGGAGCATCTATTTATGTTATTTGGTTTTATTTAAATATACCATACAGTGAATTCTGGAAAATCTGACAAACTAGTCCTTGTGTTGTTATAAAAAAGCATAGATGGAGGCAAATGACCAAATAACATTGATATTATAATATTTATTATTGAGGATGAGGACCATGGCAATTTCCTATATATGCAAATATACGTGGCAAAAAAAAGAATTCTGATTCTGATTTAGTTGGAATGGCTCAGGCTGAATTTAGTCATTTACCATGGTACACCAGCATCTGTATTATGATACTGGATACAATGCTGATGCAGGCAGTGGATTTAGAGTTGTATAGTGATGGATTGCCTTGATTTCTAACCTTATGATGGGCTTGACTGACTAGTGAAACAGAACAGTCTGAGAGCCTGCACTCCTCAAGGAGGCAGCAGGAGGAGGAGGAAGAGGAGAAAATAGTGGAAATGGAGAGGAAGAAGGGGTGGGGGGTGATGCTTCCCTCTGCCGCGTCGGCAGTGATGGATCTCCCATCGGAGCTTCACAGTCCAGCAGTCATGGCACTCAGTGACGGGAGTTACCAGCCATGTCCGTTATCTTCTCCTTTAGATCTTTTCATCCTGTTATGTTACAGTGACTGACCATGCGGACATTGTCGCCCTGCTCCAGAGACATGGATGACTTATAAAAAAATCAATGAGTGATGAATACTCATGTGAGCTCTCAAAACCATACTTTAAGCCCACATATTGGTTCGAAAGATTGCACTATTTCTGAAGCAGAGAAATCAGTTCAATGCAATGAGAGAAAGGATTTTACTCAACAGTGTAAATCCTGCAATGAGCCCAACTTCGCCCTGTCGAAAGAACTGTTAAAGAATTCTCTTAGTCTCACTGGAGATTCACTGGAGACCATTAATGTTAAACGCTCTGAGCACTGAGTGCTTCTGTAGGCCCAATTACTGATCTAATGTCCGAATAAAATTCTAGTAACTTGTAACATTTTAAGCAAAAAAACACTGAATCTGTGACACATGTTTTTATTTTCTGGTAGTGTCTTCTCTGTGCATGTGATGACAGGCCGTTGTTTCAGGTCTTACCTGTGTGATTATGATTCATCTAGGTTCAGGAACAATAATGACTTGGTCATGGTTAGGGAAAGATTGTGGTATAAGCACAGAATACAAGCAGTAGGCCAAGTCACTTTTTCCGTTTTTCCAAACCCCACATTACCAGTGAACCTCTCCCTAACAGATTTATAAGGTTCCTTAACATCACACTGTTCCCCCATTTGCTCCTGATAGAGGAATCAAAAGCAGTATGGCCACTGGAGGTTCTAATCTTATTTATCAACTGACTGATCCTTTTCCTCCTGCCATGACAAACCATTTTATTGTGAATAAATTAATCCAAAAAGGGTTTTATATCCACCAAAATCACCTACTTAAAAATATTTAAAAATAACCTAGAGCAATAGACAAGGTTGGTGAGTATTCGTATCTTGTAATTACAGAAAATGTACACTCATGGTTAAAGTTGTGTAAGTCAGGCATTGCTGGCATTACGTCTCAAAAGATAACACTGTTTCTGAATGTTGCTGTTCCACAGGGCTCACTACTAGGTCTTATATTGTTTACTTTATATTTAAAAGATCTCTGTAAAGTATCCAAATGATAATTCCATCTTTAACAATTTTAAGAATTAAAATAGCTGTTTGAGAGAAGAATGAACAAAAATTATTTTCTTTAATGCATGAAAAACATGCCATACAAACATAGGCTACATCAAGGATAATGATTGAAAAATGAGTTGTAGGAAATATTTTTTGGGGTATAAATCTTCACAATTCTGCATTTTAATAACACAAATCAAATGCAAGAAAAGCCAAGTATTGAACTTTACAGTTTATTTGATTATAGATTTGAACAAATTATGTATGATATATAAAACAAATTGTTACCATACAGTGTTCTTAACATGTCTGACGTGACCTGAAATATAAGTCTGAGAAGTTAGAGGCAAAATAAATGCACGTGAGTGACAGTTATTAAGAGTGTCTGATGGAATCCAGTCACTTTGGGCTGCTGATATGCCAGAGGACGATCTGAAATCACAAGGACCTGGTCACTGTGGAGTGGGTTGTTAAATGCAGGAGTTACGTGCTATCCGTTCTCCTTCACTGTAGAGTTTAGAAAAGTCCTGACATTAATTCTCCAAAGAATCAACTCTCTGCTCCATTTTCTGACTTTTTAAAGCAAAGCCAGATGAAGTGAGAGAAACGTGAGATGTAGAACAGAGCGGGAAAGAGGGAAGGGAGGTGAGCGAGAGTGACTTTTATGCTCGGGCTGCTTTATGAGTACAGTATTCCAATTTGTCGTCAACACCCACATGTCTGTCAGGCAGGGCTGTTTGTGATGTCGCTGTCACTCCAAGCAAACAGGATGATATATAACACAGGCGAGGAGAAGCAGGCTGCGAATTGTCAACACAGATGTTGTTTTTTTTCCTTTTTTTTTTTGGAAGAGGAACAAATGATAAAGTCAGTTAGGTTTAACAGCAAAATGACAACTGCAGTGTTATACCTGCCTCATTCCCTCTCTCCCTGCTCATAGGACAGGTAGAGAGAGCAGTAAACTTCAGCAGCTGCCAGCATGAAGAAAACCGTTCATTAAGATAAAAACCTGATGTGCTGAGCAGGAATAAAGTTATAATTCATTAGAAATTAATAAAATATTCTCAGTGGTGAAATAGACTGTATCTACATAGAGATTCTCCAGTCTTATTGACCAATAAGAGCACTTTTATCAAACAAGTTGTACATACCCATTCATTCACACATTTTATATGCAGTGTTTTTCCACAAACCATTCATTCATTGTTGCCGAAGCTGTCAGGGGTAATTTGGGGTTACATTTCTTCTCCAATGAGAATTTGGGATGCAGACTTGAGGTGCCAGAGATCAAACCGCTGACCTTCTGGTTAGTGGAAGTCCCTCTCCACTCCCTTAGCCACAAGCACCTAGTGACTGTTCTCACTATGTGATAACAGCATTGGTTGCTCACATTTTCTGAAACAACCACATTTTTCCAGACAAATTTCTTGGGGGATATAACTGGTAATTTAATTTATCAGAGGGAAGGCAGGAGTAAGTTCGACAAAGGATGTGAATGTGATAGAAATGATCTTCTCCTAATGTTTAACTCTCAGCCTAACCATGGTCAAGCCTTTCCTAAAGGCTCTTATATACTTTTACGTATCCGTTTCTCGGAGAGGGCTCCACGGAGGGCAAAGAGTCTTTTTGATTTTTGCCTCTCCGACCACTGTACGTTGAAAAAAATTCACCGCCAAACCCATAGGTGGCGCAACGGAAGACGAGCTCAGAGAAGCCTACCCAAATTTTGGGAAGAAGAAGTCCACATGTCTCTGTTTATCTCTGTCTGCTTGTCCCCACACACTGAACCATGGCAACTAACAGAACTAAATAAAGTGACACCCAGCGGGTCAAAATGCTGATGTTATCGTTTCTTAGCGCAGCGGTTCCCCAGTCTTGTTTCCGAACTGTGTTGCTGATTCCACAGCTTGAAGCTTGAGGCTAGAAGGAGCTAGCTAGCTTCCCTCCCGGCTTCCACACACACTCCCGGCACTAACTACTACCCAGTGTTTGCTTCTAGCCTGGCGGTATTATAGAAACAGTGTCATGATAGAAGTGGAATTAAAGTTGTGACGGCGGGTTTTTGCACTGTTACCACCGCAGTTAGCATGGTTGCTAGCGCGCTAGCCTAGCCTGCTAGCGCCGTTATGAAAGCTCGTTATAACCGTATGTGACTGTGCACACATGCCGTCAGTGCTCGAACGAGACACCGGTAGCCGGACAACTCCGCTGGCTCAACACACACGTCACATTAATCGTAGAATCATAGCTGTGTTTGGGTTTGATGTGACAGGAAGCAGGAAGTTTGAGGTCCAGAAATGACGTCGAACAGAAATGACGTCGTACGGAAATGACGTCATACGGAAATGATGTCGTTCGCGGACCAATCACAGCCAAGAGCTGTCCGTGGGCTCTCCGACATAAACACGGACAGATAGAAAAATCAGAGGTGTACAAAAAGCTCTCCGAGGCGCTCGGAGAGGGCGTTCCACGACGGATAGGGCGGTCTTATCTATCCGTTTTACAAAATACGCACAGGCATAAATTGGCCTTAAACGTATGCAAACCTTAAGAGTGGCAGCACAGGTAGTAGCACAATGGATAATGATTGCAATGATCCTATGTGCTATGGATGGGATTAACAAACAGTAAGACAAAACTCCTATTTTTATCATTTAGTTTGGTGTTATTGTCCTCAATTACTTCATACATCCTGTAGAATAGCCATTGCTTGCATTATTGAAAGTAAAGAAAACAACATTTGTAAAGTTCATGGTTCATTATTATATCCACTCATGAGAATCATTTAAAATCTTTTAAAAAATAACTTACCAAAACGTACACATAGGTACAGGTCAAAGATTTGGTTTCGATCTGTTGTATGTTGTTGGTCAAGAAGCTTAGAATGTTGCAGTTTTAGTCCTGGTAGTTATGGAAATAAACACCAACATTAATGAAGTTAACCTAATTCATTTTCACAACCTGTAGCCATACCTGAAAATTAGATGAACAGCAGAATATATACAACATGGGTGTTGATTGATATTAAATTATATGCTGACTTTAACACCTTTTCATGACATGATCCAAATAACATTGGTCCTTATTCACAACTCTGAGATTAATGAAAGAGCTGATATGACATAAACCGTTTATCTGGAGCTCGCTTGTATTTAATGTGCAGCTGATGATTTCTCAGGAGTCACCACTTTATTCAACTACAAAATCTCTAAACACTGCAGGTGCAGAGTGTCTTTTCACTCACAATTTTGCAGAGTCCAGTCAGCAGGTTGCAGAAAGCACAGTAAGCAAGAGTGTTCAATTTGAATCTCACACAATTAATATCAAGTGCAAGAATCTATATAATCTTCTGCCTGTGAAATCTAAATCAACCAAATCAGTGGTTAGTAAGTGTTGGATCCAGAACATGGTATTAATTTGTTGTCTTAAAGACTGCAAGCCCAATATATTCCCACTTTTTTGCTCTGTTTTGTTCCCTATCAGCTCCTTTCAATTTGGCTTTAAAGGCACTTTATGGGCCACTAGCTTTACAAGGTTTCATTACTAACTTGGATAGGTGCTGGATAGGTAGAGTACAGTGATAAAACCACTGTACTGAGCTTTTCCACTGAAAACAAAGTTGCAGGCTGCGTCTGAAAATTAAACTGACGAGAGTGGAGTTAGCGAGCCAGAAATCCAATTAGCTCCAGAAAGCTAAGACCCTAAATGCAGAAGGGAGTTAGCTCATGAGGCCTCATCACTTCAAGTACTATATTATGCATAGTAACTTAACTCCTTGTTAACATAAACATAATCACAAATAAATATAAACATATCACTGAACTGGACTTACAGGCATAAACATATTAAAGAAGTAATATCCTTTCCTTTAGGTTTGAAATCATTTCCAACACCAGGAATGGTTAAATTGTATTTGTGCCTGCAGAAAATGGTTGAGTTGATGTTAAAAATCACTGAGGGGGCGATAACAAAATTATAGAGTATAACTTCAATGATAAGAAATATATTTGTTAAACTGAATTTGTTAATTTTACTGCAAACTCACTTTAATGTAGCCCATCCTATTCCACTAATCAATACATTTCAACACAGACCTACAGCGTGTGTGAGCGATGAGGGAATAGATGATTCACAGGCCTTATCAGTCCACCAGTTCGGAAGATGACAGGGCGTCATTGTTTACAGCAGCCCTGATGATTGTGGCCGTAATGATTTTCAGAATTGCAATTCTATTTGGATTTGCAGTCACAGCAGAGGGGAGAGAAAATGGCCACAAGGGAGCGTGTGTCTGGATCTGACAGTTGTCAGTGAGCGGGATGAGAGTCATCCTTTGGACAGGTGGTGCAGTGGCGACGAGAAGGAGGAGACTTTCCACTCTTCCCTTATCTCTCTTTTTTTCATTTACAGCCTCTCTCTTTCTCCTTGTCTGGTTATCGCACTCTCACTGCCTTTCTATTCTCCGCACTCCCTCCTCAGATTCACATGAATAACTTGTCTTATCTAAGCTGACCCTCGACTTCAAACGCTCCCTTCCTTCCTGGGAATCGGATGTAGCCCATTCTCATTGTTTGCCATTTGCTACATTTTTTACCTCTTATCATTTCAATGCCATCAATTCCTGTTTTTCTTACTCAGTCATAGAAAAACGAATCCCATGCAGGGCGTTGATCAAATATACAGTGTAAACATGATCACATTCATTTCCCTGAATTCAGAGCTGTCCAATACACGAGCAATTTAAAGTGTCGGAGTGATACAGATGATGGAAACACCATAGAAGACAGTGAGGTGAAGGAGGTACTTTTCATAAATCATTTGATATCAGGGCAGTATCACCTTTAAACCAGTACCCAAGTGTTATGTGTCTGTTCGTCTGTGTGGTTTATTTATCAGTGCATCTCACTGAAATTGCCTTCAATGGACAAAAATGCAGCTGATATTTACATAATATCCCATGACAACCAGTTAAATAACCAATATTATACATCGTTTTATATATTAAATTTCTTCTGATGGGGGGGAATCGCTCTTCAGTTATTACTGATTTCATGTAACAAATTAGAAATGAAAAAAATAATCTGAACTTTGAACACAATCTTTTCCAAGCTCAGAGTTTTCACTTGTCTCTGCTGATGAAGACCATGAGCAGTGGTGGAAAGCACCACAACATTGATAATAAGTGATGTCCAGTTGTGTTTAATTGGCCAAAAACTATTTCAAAGACAGGAAGAAGGTATTTTTGCACGGTGGAAATGTAAGAATATTTCGAGGCTCATGATTAGCATATTGTGGGGTGGAGTGGTGCACATTTATTCACGAGACTGAGTTCACAGCAAACAGGATGTGACTTTTATGAGCAACATTTTTTTTTACAACAGGTCTTGAATCAGTCAGATTTTACAGCAGGCAAGAGACGATGATTAACAGGGTAATTCTGTTTAACTGTGTTTTCTGCTTTTGTTTCATTAGAAGGTATTATTATTATGCTAGTTCAAGTGCTAATATGCTAATTCTCAGTGTGTGTGTGTGTGTGTGTGTGTGACGGGAGGAAAGTTAGTCGGTTCCTTATTTCATAGGATCATGTCTTTTTTCTGAATTCTAATCTAACACTCATTCAATACAGTACAGAGTGCACAGACTTTACCTAACCTATCCATGTTCAGTTTGTGAGTGCACCGTAGTTGTTGTTATGGATCGTAATATGGAAAGCTGTTTGTGATACAAACTACAGGAATAACATCATCAAGTATTTGAATTGTGTAAATACAAATAGGAGACATTTCCAGTATAACTTGTACATACAGAGAAAAGAAAAGACAGAAAATCACACAGTCTGTTCGTCTCTTTTTCTTAACCCTGATTTAGTTGCTTTAAGTCACCCCCTCCTGTGAAAACCTGTTTTTGTCCTCCCATGTGAAGGATCCTAACAGAGCGTGGACCTTCCTCTCGCTCTGTGTGGCTCTCTGTCACACAGAGCTCCCCTCTCGAGCATTCATCAAATCAATTACTGCTGATGGGAGTTCCTCCTAACAGGTAGTGAGGTGTTGTGGCACTAATTCATCCTGTCGCTTTGATGGATTCGCTCGGCTCTCTTGAGCACCGGGCCCCGCAGCTCGAGAAGATCCGTCAGGCCTTACAAGCCATTACTTAAAACATTAGCTGGTCAGGACGCAAAGAGTGCCACTGCCCCATGATAATGTGCAGCAGTTTTCTGTACAGCAGATTTCTGTGCGACTGCTCTGAATGTTAGGAGGACGGAGGCTGGACAGTTACAGATGTAAATGCTTTAATCAAGAAGCTAAGAGATATTTCCATGGGTAAATGAGATATGTCTGCACTAACTCCCTGAGAGGTGACAGGGAAGATGGTTTCACTTGCAAAAATTAGAAACTCCTGTTTTCACAATTAAGACAAAAGAGAAGGAGACTGGCCCTTACTCCAGCGCAAGCCTCGGCTAAGGCTCAACAGCCTACTTAAAAAAAATCAATCCAGCTACAACAAATTCCGAAGCGTCATCGATATCATCACCATGAATATATGCTCTCCACCAGGTTTTGTGTGAAAGCATTCAGTAGATTTTGTGTAGTCCTGCTGAGAAACAAATAAACAATAAAATACAGTCAACAAATCAACACAATGACATGGACGGAAACATAACGTCCTCGTCATGACATTAAGCTTATGAAACGAATGTGCTGCTCTTTCATCTAATGTATATATTGGCTGATTTACAAGGTAGTTAGAGAAAATGTTTGTCTTCATAGCAACCAGTTTTATTTGGGACACGAGCAGATCATGTGTTTGTAACAAACAGAGGGTATATACTCACCTATGTAGATGCATGGTACAGTGAAAAATTCACTTACTTCACACAGTTTGTTTTTGTTGGTTCAGTCACTCATGGTAGTAATGTGCCAGGCTTTGCAGATTAAACTAAATGGGAGCAGGGAGATGATAACTGAAGAAATTAACAGGACTAAGCTAACCTGTGATGTGCCAGGGGTAAGATAGGGCCAATAAGGATCAGCAGCATCAAATACTATAATAACTGCAAAAAAAGAAATTGTGATTAAAATTGTTCATTGAACAAAGTTTATCTCTAAGTAGTCAATATATAAAACTTCTATTTTAAAAACAAAACAGCTCAGAGATTCTGTAGCCTGGACAAACAAATCCAAAGGAAGAAACTGATTTAACCTGATCTCCAATGATGTGAACAAATGCACTGCTCCTTACTGAGGTGTAACAGTAAAGCAGTGTAATGAATTACTGCTCCCAGACACTAATAAGTAGTAAAAAGACTTTTTGAGTAATGAGGCCATCATTATATAGAGCTGGGTGCAGTACTGCTGCTGTAGAATGTCTCCCGCTGTTACACATTCCCCAATAAAACCACAGTTTGTATCTTCGACTCAGCTAAAATTTAAAAACTATTTGGCTCTAAGTCTCAAGTTAATGGCTGAGGCAGTAAAGCTCAGGCAAAAAAAAAAAAGGGAAAGTTTGGTGGAGTTAATTGAATGCATTTGCTCTTGCAGATTTCTTACAGTCAGCGCAAATACAGACTTTAAGCTGCAGCAGAGCACGACCAGAGGATGGGACAGGAAATGCTGTACTGATAAGTGCTCGTCTGCTCCTTAGCCGCCAGATACCGAGCGCCCCATGTCAACTCGCCATGACTGACAGGCCAAAAGCATCTTTCACAACTTGTCAGAGGGAAGCGGCACCTCTGCGGCCTGCTCGATGCTTCTTACAAGCCCCTTGAGCTCGCCTGCCTGGTGTTACTCACCGACAATAAAAAAGTACATGTCAGTCATAAATCATGCCTTATCATTATGAAGACATTAGCATGGCCTCTTAAACTAATGTATACCATGGCCCCTGTGGAACGTTTATGTATTTGGCTGAATACTTTACACCAGGAAGTATTTTTTCATCATTAGCCTGAGGGTTGTGTCCAATCACAGAGTCTGTTATTGTACTATAAGCCATGCATGCTGCCCACTCTCTCACTGTTTGTTTAGCTTGCTACAACCATCAGCAAAGCATGTCGAGCACACACACACAAACTCACACACACACACACACACACACACAAACATACACAAACACAGACACACTAACACACACACACACACACACAAACGTACACACACACCAACTGAGCTACAGCACTGGCTTGAAGTGGTGAATGCAGGGATGGAATTGGCTCTCTAACACTACTGCCCCCTATAAAAAAAGTTGGACTTAATCCTCAATGGGTGTGAGCTGCTCTCTGTCACCAGGGGAAATAGCCTGTACAGCTAATACTGCAGCTGTTCAAATGACTGTGAAATACTGTGGAGGATCTCACGGTTTAAACTCTGCAGCATCACATCAGACGGCTTCCAGCCATATTCAAAATGGAGGAGAGTCAGTCGGACTGTGTGTGTTTGCCCTGGGACAGGATACGCCGTGAATCAGGCAGGTGATGTGACTTGGTTGAGATCAACCCTGACAAACAGTAGTAGTTGCAAGTAGTTGAAAGTGAAGACAGATGAGAATTGCTGACTCATGGATCGAGAGAATAGTTTTACTTTTTAATTATAATTTATCAAAACATTTCTTTTAAAAGCTCCTGACCTTTTAATTTGCTGCCATTTCAGTATTCCATTTTTTTTGTCTTGATAAATTAACTTCATCAATGCAACAGCGTATTGGTATGTTTACCAACCTGCTTTTTTAAATTGTTTTTAGTCTGCTGTTTTTTAATCATTGTTAGGATACTATCAATAAAACGGAATGCCTCTACACATGTTTCAATACAAAAGCATAATTCCTCCAAGCCATTGGAATCCATTTGTGAATTAAAATACTTTTGCTGTTTAGCACTGATTGAATTTAAGTTAGATTCATTAGATTGGATTTGGCAAGTCAAAGTCAGTCTCGTAATGTTTAACTAATGTGTAATCATTTCAATTTTACGAATTAGTTTTCTTTACCCTAGATTGAGCCCTTTATATTTATATACTTTATATTTACATCTGGAGTGGGTCCTCCCTGAGGCCGCCAAGTTATTTACAGTTGTCAAAACAGGACAAACTAAACACCTTTTGGGTTGTTACGACAACTGAAGGCTACCACAGGTTCTCTTTCATGTTCGGAAGGGGAGGGTAAGGTGAGGGTTATTCAGCTGCAACATGCAACGTCACCAGTAGATGTCACTAAATTATACACACTGAATCTTTAAATTCAACACCAGTGTAGTGGTTCTGTCTTTTAGACAAGCGAGATCCCTTTAGTTGTCCCTTGATGTCCCTTGCTGTAAATTTAATGGTTACTCAACAACCCCTAAAACAAATCTTTTGTTGCTTCTCACCTTGTTTCACTGAAACACAAATGTACTGCAGGGTGTGTCAGTATGCTGTTAGATCACTGTTGGGAGTGGTTATACGGGCAAAAACTAAGCAATTCAGGTGCAGTCCTAAACTTGTAGTATTAACCAGTGGACATACGCTGGTTTAAGTTGTTAAAATTAACATTCACATAATGTAAAAAAAATTCTAAGCTTGGGGTATACCACACACAGGTTGAACACACAGTTCAGCAGTCCCTTTAGGCTAAATAGAGATGACGTCTGCCATTGCCGGACATGGTTTCTTTCACACTACAAGACAAGAGGTTATCATACTCTCTCTCAGCAGCCCTGCTTTGTCAGGGCACTGGACGCTACAGTGACTCGCTTTCAGAAGTGACAAGGCAGGCTGTTAGCATGCTAAGAGGTAACATTGAAAGACATTTTACAAAATATCTCTTTCCAGATGAGAACCTTTAAAGAACTACAGACGCTGCGAGTGCCTATAATGTGGCGCTGTAGTGTTAAATTTAGCTGAAAACTTGTAATTAGACCCATAGCACTGCTGACAAAGCCTATAGAAACTATAGCTTTTGTTTTGAATTCATTGTTTTCCCAATGCTTTGTTTTTCAATGTACACCTGGATACACAAAAAGGCAGCCAATTGTAAAAATCTCAGAGGAAAAGTCTGTTTTCCAAAACATCCACATTAGTTCTGACAGGGTGATGCGGAACGTTTCAACGTTTCATGCAGACTAATACGATAATAGCTCTTAATGTAAATGTTTACTCTATGGCAATAGCAAAACTTACCTATTGCCCCTTTATTACAAACTTCAAATGGTTCTTCAGCTAGTATTTGTTTCTGTAAAGCTGAGGCAATAATGCCACTGTTAGTGTATAGAGATGAGCTGCTTTTTGTGGCGTATAGATGTCTTAACTCTCACAGTGAGAGAAAAAGCTGGATCGACTCAGAGATGTCTCTCTCACACACACACACACACACACACACACACACACACACACACACACACACACACACACACACACACACACACACACACACAAACACGCACACACACATACACACACACACACACACACACACACACACACACACACACACACACACACACACACACACACACACACACACACACACACACACACATACAAACATAATCAAAACACTGGATCAGAGGCGGTTTTAAACAAATTATATTCCGGCTATTAAATCTGAGAAATACAAATTAAATTCCAAGTTATCTCAGGGCACTACTTGAAAAGTGAACAGCAACAAGTCTTAAAGTGAATGTATCCCTACGCCACAGTTTGGCAAGGGACTTTCAAGATAACCAACAAGAGGGAAATGTGTCTCAAATACACTTAAATACACTAAATTTGGCTCAGTGGGACTGACTGGAGTAGTTATGACTCTAAGCTGACTCTAAGCTTTGGAGTGGATTTTTACAAATAGCAAGGGCCATTCAGATACCTGTGAATCAAATAAAAGACAGTATTGAATCAACACTCACAAATACAAATAAACCGGTCACGAGGAAGCACAGAGTGAAAAAAAGCAAGTATTGAGGGAATTACCCTCAAGCTACACAAACTCACAAGGTAGATTTAGTATAATGTTTCTGAAACTAATTCACCAGGACAAGAACAGAAGTGGTGTCATACTCACCACTCTGCTGCCATACACATGCTATGGCTCAACCCTTGGATGGTCAACGCTCTTCTTCTCTGGCCTGTACAATTAAACTCTGCCACTGCCGTCAACCCATCAGTTTGAGGCTGTCAGCTAGCTTCTGTCCTCTGTGATTAATGGTACACAGCGTCAGGCTGAAAGGCACACTGCGAGGACAATAAGCATTTTAAATGGACATTATTCCTACAAAAGCCCCGTCGTGCTGCTGAACAATAGGAAGGGGACTGACACAGTCAAGGTCAACCTATGCACCTTTTGTTCAAATATCAGTGCTTATTTTTGGAGCGAGGGCTCTATAAATGGAGATTGAGGGTGCATTAATTTTATTGAATGACTGTTTCAAAATAGGTTTTATTCTGATCTTTGATGTATATGCTAAGGTGCGCAATGGCAACCAACAACTTCGGCCTCTAACCAGAAGGTCGGCATCTCGTTCCCAGACTCTCCTATCTGCAGGTGTCCAAAACATCCTTGGGCGAGATATTGAACCCCGGATTGCCCCTCTAGAAAAAAGTGCTGCCTATAGATGCACTGTATGAATATGTGTGTGAATGGGTGAATGGTAAAAACTGTACTGTAAGCGCGATATAAATACAGGCCATTTAACTTGGTGGATATTTTGATTTATTTTCAAAATATATGGAGGTAATGTACTTGGTCCATGATGAAGCCACCTGAAAACTTATACCTGCACATTTTGAGTGGATATTCATGTCCCCAAGTGGATGACACCGATGAGATTGGTGTGCCACTGAGGGTCATTTCTAGGCCAAAAGAGATATATAAATCTAATGGGTAGAATAACATGGAATATAAAATAATTATCCCTAGACGGTGAACCCTTATTAAAATCTTGACCTTTTCTCATTCTCCACCATTGGGGAAAAGAGTCAACTGTAAGTATCTTGCACCATGGAATTTGCTCAACATGTTACTGTAATGCACCCAAAGGAGAAACCATTTTGATTTTAAAGACCACATGGTCTTGCGTCTGGTGCAACCCTCTTGACAAACTTCACATTGGCCCCATTATTGCTAATTAGAATACAAAGAAAAGCAATACCATCAGTTGTTTGTTGTTTTGTCCGCTCAGGTTTTATCTTCTCAGGTTGTATCTGCTCATGTTTTGCCATCAAAGTTCGACATATTTGATTTGATGATGTTGTTCACTGGAGGGATGGGATTGTCAATCTCAAAGATTAATAGGTTTGAATTGTCTCTTTACAATGCGTTTTACAAGCATGTCTACAGGAAGATGTATTTATTATTTACCAATGTTCCAAATAGCCACTGTAGCCTCTCCCTGGCTGCAGTGTTGTGCATGAACGCGGGAAAATCGTTCATTGAACGAACTGTACAAATCAATTTACAAATGATGAACGTGAGCGGCATTCACTCCAGCGAGAGTGAATCATCATCGTATAGGTCATCATCTGAAATAGCAGGAGCGAAGATATGTATGTATGTGTGTGTGTGTGTGTGTGTGTGTGTGTGTGTGTGTCTCCGAGGCGCCGCCCCCACTAACTCGCTCATAGCTACACACACAGTGAGATCAGATGAGCGTTAACGCGAGGTACAAGCTGGTAAGTTACTCTGTTGAAGAACGGTGGCAACAAACTGTGAAAATACAGAGTTTTTCTCTGGTCCACAGCTGCTCAATGATCAGAAGGTTTGTTTATACTGTGCTGGAGTTTTGTGATCTCCTTCCACACTCTGACCTGCTCTCACTTACTAACCAATAAACACTCATCAGTTATCAGGACCTGGTCAGTATATGATGTTAACTTCCTGTTTGTGAGACTGCATTTAAACATCGTGAAAAAAGTATTAAACATTTCATGCTCATTACAAGACAAGACCTGATGCTCACAGTCAGGAGTGTGAGGAGTCAGGAGTGTTAAAGTGAAAGGAGGATATGATATGCTATGATACCATTGATAAATAACTAAATGCATGATTGTAAATTTGTCATCTTAATCATAATTATCACAATAAAAAAAACAGAACAAATAATCGTGAACTATTTCATATTCATATGTATGAACTGAACTTTGAACTAGTTATTTTAAAGTGTCAACTGGCACAACACTGCCTGGCTGCATAGCCCTGCCTCCCCAAGGTGTCTCAGTCAACAATTCTGTCTCTTGCACCCTTGTTGTCTTGACAAGATGAAACGTAGGAATAGAGATGACACTTTCAGAACATGTTCCCTTATAGGCTTTCATTGTGTTGCACTCCACTGAGCACCATATGTGAAAAGTGATGGAGCAGTTTGATTGATTTGATTGTTGGACTTTCCAGGTTTTAGCCACAGACACTTCCTCTGAACTATATTGGGATTTTCCCATTTAGATGTAGTCTGTTCTTTAGTAGATCTTACGCTCTATTTCACTGTGTATGTGGTGTAAAATCTCTTACATTCAAACTTACATTCATAACACAAGTATTAATCTGCTGTTGGATCGTTGAGGGGTTGTTACGGGGTTTAAAATGGATGAATGCTTCTAACAACCATAAGACACTCGCCCTCCAAATACTGTCACACCACATTAGACAACAGAGCATGTATCTGGTTTTAAATGTCGCTCCTCCCTTTGATCTTTGGTTCGCAGATCATTCCAGTGCTTGCCCCTGTTACACATCCTGTCACAGTAATAGCCTGTCTGCAATGATGTGACCAGTACATACCCCACTGCCCCGAGATCCTCGAGAACATGTGAACAGAATGGACTACTTTTTAACAGGTCTGCTACGTGCCGCACCTCGACAGGCTGCTTTGATAAAATGACACAGTGTGGCCACTCAGTCGGTTCAGAGCCAATGAAGTGAGCACGGATCTGATATGGAATTAAAGGGCCAATTAGTCCTCAGGTAACGGATAACAGCTCACGTCTGTTTGCCGCTCTGCTTTGATGGGACACAGAGAGGAAGGCAGACAGGGTATGAAATCCCGAGCATGACGTTTTTTGCAGCTTCTACCCTCTGGCTTCAGATGCGACGCAGGCCTTTGATTTTCCCATTAGCAGCTGGAATAGAGGACGTACTGCTTAAACCTACCTGGCTTATGATGTTCAAAAAAGGGGCGGCAGAGATAGTGTTAGCCTTACCGCGCACCCCCTCCTCCCTCTGCCCTCACACAGGGGCTTCAGTCAGGCTGATAAGGGATAATCTGTTCATTTACAGCCGAGCTTAACCAGATTCCACATTGATGTTGTGTGGCGGCTTTCATATCCACTCGCCCTGCCCTCTCAGGGGCTGCCGCAGCCCTGAGATGCAGGTGAGACTCGGTCGGCCTCACTGGAATGAAAATGAACCTCCATCGCAGGTGTGTGTTTAAGACGTGCAGCAGGGCAACGTGCTTTGAATGGAGAGCAGCTGGTACAAATATAATTGGAATAGAACGATGAGAGCAGCTAAAAGACATCTATTAGTTGTCCCTTTGATTCTATTATAAAAAAAAGGTGCTGGATATTTTTTTCTGTTTTTGACTTCTGAGAGTTTCCATCACACAAATTTGTCATTGCGATAAACAATACTTTTTTATGCATTATGGCAGCAGTGAATAACATGGTTGTTCATTATTCTCAATATTATTTAAATAAAGATTATTATTATTAGTAGTAGTAGTAGTAGTAGAAGTATTATTATTATTAGTATTATTATACCTTTTATGTTATTATTAATATTATTATCTCGAATAGAACTCAAGACACTTATTTGGCCTTTTGGTATCAATTATATTACAGTTTTTGAAACTGAAACAGCTAAATGGAATTCAGCCATCTTTAATTTTATTATTGCTCCTGAGCTTGGACACACAGTTTTTAAGGAAAAAATGTCAACATTTTGGAATTTGTTAAAGAAAAGAAACTCGTTTCTGAACGGGTTATTGTTAGACCGTGAAACAGTTAGTAGTTTCATAGTGAAATTCAAAACAGTTAGTATTACTTTTTCTATTTCTTTTTTAATTAATTAATTAAAATTGTATTAAAATAGAAATCCTGATTCAGTGAATGTAAATTAATGCACAGACTTCCACTCTCCTCCCCTCCCCTTCCTCTTCCTCTTTAATGTCCCCTCATGACCTGAAAATCAATGATGGACAGTTGCAAACTAAGGAACATTTATATAATGTAATTACAGGCAGCCAATACAACGAGCTGGAGTGAGCCTGTAACTCCATCTTTTTGTCTCAGCTGACTTCAGCTCTTATATCATATTGATTAGAGCTTGTCATAGGTTTGAGATGAGGTCCTCCGGGGTCAGTGGAAGCAAAAATTGGTAGTTTATTGGATTATGGCTTTAATTTAATTTCAGACAACAACTCAGCATAGTGATGATCTCCGACCGCTCTCCTATGGCTCTGTCTTTACCTGCCTGCTGTTTCTCCCCATCCTAATACAGACCCAGGTCAGCACCAGCGCACTCCTAATTCATCTCCCTGCATCTCTGCTCTAGAGAGAAGAACAAATTTCATTGTGTGTGCGAGAGCAAATCAAATAAAGCAGCATACCCGTCGCGGTCATGCTGCGAAAAAGAAAAAACCCGATATATATATATATAGATATATTTGATCACACATGAGAGTCTAAAGGACATCAGGGGTTTCACACAGAGGACTGTGAAATGTAGAAACCATAAATCTTTCCCTGCCAACTTTTGGAATGTGAGGAACATACATTTTGACATATAGCACTGTGCAGTTGAAGTACTCTGTCAAAAAAAGTCAAAAAAGACAAAAAAATGACATCAATAGAAATAAATAAATGCAGCAATAAATAATTAAATACATAAATAAATGAAAAATAAATTCATTTTGGTAATGAAAAAGGCTATTTATGTATTTTAAATGTATCTATTTATTTATTTAATATCAGTTTGAAGCAGGATTGGTCAACTGGGGAAAATTTGACAATCCCGTATACTAGTAAAGTCAAGTTTGTAGTGGTATATCCAATCACACCGCTATAACCCATCCGGCTTTAGACTGCGGTGAACTGCCTACTTTATTAGCATACTGATATAAAAAAGATTTCCTGTTTTTCCTGTCCAAAGCATGTCTCTCCTCATTAGATGCAAAAAGAGGCTTAAATCATTGGTTGAATCTCTACAATTCCATGTTAGCAGATATAAAAAAAACAGTGACTATAGCATAAATGATTAAATAGTGGATTGCCTTTTGTTAGCCTCAACTTCAGAGAGATTCAGACAGATTGAAGTAATTAAGCATTATATCATGCTACCTGGTTTATGGTCAGTGTGGTACAGTGGTACAAAAAAGGAAAATGCAAAACCCATGAAAATCAGGAGATATTCAAAACAAAGCGAAAATGAAATGTGTTGAGTTCTTCTTCCTGAGGTAGGGCTCCACTCACTTTACATATTGGGAGATTATCTTCCTATTATTATCTTCATCTTCTGTCAGGCATTCAGTCTTCGAGCAGCAAGGAAGGAGAAAGGGGGGCTGTCTCCTTTAGATTTTGTAAGGCCAGGAGAGTTCGTCAGTTGGCAGTTTAATAAAGATCGAAAAAAGCACTGGGGGGGAGACAAATTTGAATGAGCTATTAGTACTCACCTATTCTTTGAATCTTAAAGCTGACTCTTTAGAGTGGCAGTTGTCATCAAAATCCATATTAACTGTAGTAACAGTAAACTTAAAAATCATAATAAATGGCAGTAGAATGTATATTTTATGTCACTGAGCTTTGACCTTTGACCCACTCAAACATGCTCCACGCTCGTCAGTCGCTCGGCCAGTCCGGGAACCGGTCCCTGGTGAGCAGAGTAGCAAGTCAAGCCACTGCACGCCACCAGGGTCCCGCTGTGGGTCAGGCTTGGACAGCTGAGGCACCAGGGCCCCGAGCTGCTGTCTCGCCTTCAGCTTAACAGTCACTCAGGGCTTTTTCGAGGAGCAACTGTTGTGTTGGCTAATGCAAAGAGCTAGATACAACTCAATTTAGGAAGGGGGATATTAATCTGAGAAAAGGAACATTTGACTCTGTTGAAAATGTGAAAAAGAAATGTATTATTTTCAGGACGTGTTTAAAAATAATTAACAAGTTAAAATCATAATTTTGTTCTATAATATTCTCCTTTAGAATCCATCTTACTGCCAGTTCCTCCTTCTCACATACATCAGAGTTGTTTAAAAATCATAGAAACGATATCATGTCTAGGTGGTATTCTGGTTGTTCTGGTGGTTGAGGACATCTTCTATTCTACGAGTTTTGACCATTGACTGATTGACATGGAGATTAAATGGAAATAGGGGACCCAACCCAAAACAAGATAAGCGGGCTCCATCCCCCTCTACTGCACCCCCACCACCTCACACAGACTTCCCTGCAGGTGTCGCTGTTGAAGCATTTTAATCAGAATATCACTAATATCGGTAAATGATACTGAGATGTTCATTTCAACTTCAACCTCTTCATTATATTTTCCCTCTTCTCCGATGTCAGATTTCTATCTAAAAATATCGAATTAACAGAGTAATAAAATATACAGTTATCCAATTTGTGATGTGTGTTCAAACATAAGGTTTAGTGTAGATCACACTGCAACTGTTCATTTTGGCAGAGCTGTTGCAAAACTGTCCAAATAATACTTGTATTCAGCTTTTGGCAGCAGCCATTATGATATTTCAACTGAAACTGTTTTCTTCAGCAATAATAAGCTATTTCAGAACACAGCCAATTTAAGCGCTTGCCAAAATAAGAGACTGACCACCTGGACATCTCTGAACTTTGCTGGTCTCACCCTGCAGATAGGACCTGGAAAATTAGTCGATTCCCATGTCGGGTGAAATTTCAAGCACTGGCTTTATCACATATATATATGTATGTGTGTGTGTGTGTGTGTGTGTGTGTGTGTGTGTGTGTGTGTGTGTGTGTGTGTGTGTGTGTGTGTCTGTGTCTGTGTGTGTGTATATGTGTGTGTATGTGTCTGTGTGTGTGTATATGTGTGTGTATGTGTGTGTGTGTTTATTACAGTTTTACCTGAAATAAAAAGAATATGAAGCCTGGAATGCACACAAAGTTACTTGTAACATTGCTGCTGATTCGTATGTAAGTGATCCCTATTTGTATGTTTGTTGAAAAATGTGAGCCGTTACATTTCGAAACTGATTTAAACAAATGGGCAGGTACCCTATTTTTATTGTCCTTATAACAGCTCCCACAGAATTATTCAATCTATGCATGGCGGAAGCAGGGGTGCATGTTCAGAAGCATAGAGAAAGGTTTTTCCTGACAGAGAGAACTGCATTGCATTCCACTGGTTAGTGAATGTACAACTGCATCTGAAACTATTAGGTCTGCCTGTTTGAGTGGAAAGAATATATTTTGCGGACAATAGCGTGAGCATGCTGCAAACAATGCTTCAAATAGCACTGCACACATCAATGGAGCAAAACACCTAGTTAGATATCTCTTATGTTATTATGAGAGGTGTACAACATGTTTTTAGTTCATTGTTAAACTATGATAGGATAATTTAAAATATAGTGGGTTGCCACAATCAGGATAATTAATAGGAAACACTGGTTGACATGGTGAGATGGGCCCTTAGCCTTGGTAGAGGTATGAGCTCTCAGAGGGACCATCTAGTTTTGTTCTGTGAAGAAATACCTCTACATGCATCAGACAAATTTAATTTCTTGAAAATAAATGTTATACTGGAAAGACAATGTAAATGTAACTCCTTCCTTTTGTTGACTGTCCTGACAAATTGAATTGGCATTAACTTTGTTAATCATACATGTAACTGAGAGTTGCATCAATGTGTGTATGTAGTTGATGATGTGTAACTGGCAAGGACCTACAATATAAGGCCTTCTGGTTCATCCTAACTGATAAATTGTGTCTCTACTAGGGATGGGGGAAAAAATCAATTCAGTTACGAATCACAATTCTTGTGAATGACAATTTTAAAATCACCACGCTGCCTCAAAAATCGAATTTTTTAAAACATATATTTACTGGTTTTATACAGGGGGATATATGGGGGGAGGAGCAACCTCACCCCAGAGCATGCTGACCAACTCTTGTTTTTGCACAAGAATCTAAACATACCCAAGCACTTAGCTATGCATAGCCTACATGCAAACAGCAGTGAAGCATAGCCTACTTTTTGTTAATTTCAAAGTTTATATTTTAAGTAATCTTTTATTTATTCTATTTAATTTACCTTTTATTTATTGTTTAAAAGGAGCCTAACTGGCATACATTTCTTAATCTGTCAGTTTGTGTGCAGTTGACAGGGACTATACAATAATAGGGCCAATTTTTATTTATTTTCTTTATTGGCTGCCCGACAGTCATTAAGTTAATGTTAATATTTGAAATAAAACTTGTAAAGCTCTAAGTGAATTTGACTGTGTTGTATTTGAAGGTATGATTCAACTGTTTTCCATGGTCCAGTATTTAAAAAAAAAAATAACCTAAATAAATCCCAAGAAATCGTAATATTGAATCGCAATACTTACAGAATCGCAGTACCCACGAAATCGCAATATATATCGTATCGCCACCTAAGTATCGTGATTGTATCGTATCGGGAGGTCCCTGCCGATCTCCGTCCCTAGTCTCTACTCCAATGTCGTATTCAGTGCACAGCCTCAGCGAGCGAGGAGCAAGCACCACATCCCCCGCTGTAATAAAGTGACTTGTGAATTAGCTTACTGCTAAATTAGTAATCAAAATAATTACACTAATCCCAGAGCAACATGTTCAAACAACATGGTGTGTTTGTGTGCGCAGGCCGCAGCAGACTAACAGGGACTCTGCATCCAGCACCTCAGACGTCAGGGGAATTCAATGAAAACACAGCTTCCTGAAGCACACATTAGTTTAACTGCGCTCAAGTCTGAACCTGCATTGTTGGAAATGTTCTTCAGATTCAGGCTAATTTGTACAGAGATTCAAACTAAAGTTAATCTTTCAGTCAAGTGCATAATGATAGAATTTATATGAAACATTGAAAAAGCTTTCTGTAATATAATAATATGTGATGTAGGAGATTCTTAGGTTATTTTAAGACAGTCCATGCTGTAAGATTAATTGATGTACTTTATTCTGAAGGAGCAGCCCACAAATGTTCTGGGGAAAAAAATCTGGAAAAACATCAAGCGTCATCCTCCTGTTTAAAGAGCTCAGCTGTACATGCTGCTATCAGGCAGATCCAGTAACTGGATATAACGATGGTTGACGCTTCTCCACTTCTTTCCATTTAGGAAAATTAAGACAACATATCGAGGGCCTTACCAATCACTAGTCAGACCCAACAGCCAATCATGATGGCTCACCTCATTTGTATAGCTTCAAATTAGTAATTAAAATCAAAGCTATCACTAAAATAATAAGATAAAAAAGATGTGCCATTTGCTAAAATGTAAGCAAGTAGTGTTTATGACATACACATATACAGTATGTACTGCAGCCAGTCCCCACTGGGTTCCGCAGATGTTCTGGCTTTAATTTTAGAAACTGTCATCTTTAAATGCAGCAATTAGACTGATCTTAATAAATAAGTATTTCACATTATTTAAAGAAGAAGAAATTCTTCACTGGTCTATCTGGCTGTGCTGCACTAACACTATCACACTCTGGGCCATCCGAGCCTATATTGTATGCGTCTTTACTTTCATCAATCCTTTGCTTCGTTCTCACATAGAAATTAGAAACAATTTTAAATAATAGCCATTGCCTACATGTAATGAAATTATTATTTATTTATAGTTTTGTTATAAAACCATAAAAATAAAAAAGCTGCAGCATCAGTAACAGCAGGTCAGTTTACAGCAGCACAGGAAAGATTGTCATTGGTCTTAAATGTTTGAGAACACTTGAATTAAAGGATCAACTCACAATTTCCAAGTCTAGTCAAAGTCTGTGTGAAACCAGGTGTTCCTGCTGTAACTATTTCTCCTTTTGAATGACTCAAGGCATTGAGTGTCACACATTAGGTGAGCATCTTCCAAACTTCTGCTTCTATCCCTCCAATGCAGTGCAGCATGGATACACTCTCCATGGAGGAGACCCATTTGATCCATTCAGACATCTCTCACACAGAATGAGGCCAGTGATTTCTGCCTCCCATCACACACTGTTCATTCAAAGTGCCTTAAGAAGGGATTTCTTAATGGCTGAGATGAACAAGGGGAAATATTTCAGCAGGCAGAGACTGTCTTGATATCCAAACGGCTCCGAGCTATTTTTTTTAGAGTGTTATTCTATTCTAAATTGTTGGGAAAAAACATATTTTTATTTGTTGTAATTGCAAATCATTATACTAGTCTTTATCCATTTTATTAGCTGTTACAAAATATGAATGATGAGCAGAATAATGATACCCGTTAACTAGTTGTTGTTTGTTTTTTGCCTAAGTTAAGCATCTCCAGAATAAAGTTAGAATGTTGAGAATAACCTTGACATTTCTAAGATTTACTACCAATTTATAACAATATATCAAACAGCCAACATTAGCTGTTAAAGTTAAAGTTGTATTTGTCAAACGTAAGTTAACACCAGTACAATGAAAAGTGTTCATACTTTAGATTCTCCAACATAAGCAAGTTAGTCAGACACTTCTCTAATTGTTTGATGGAATGGAGGAGTTGATGTTATTCTCAGAATGCAAAATTAAATATAAATGATTGTCTCTGATACTCTACTGAACGTTTTAGCACCGCATTGTTTTAAGGATTCAATGAAAAGGCACAGTACCAGCAGGTGTGAGAGTCAAACAAGCCAAAAGCCCGACAAACGTCTGACTAACCAGAGATTAAAAATGAAATACATATGGAGATGGAGTACTGCAGTCGTGCATTTAAGTGTGTGAGGTTAATGAACACACTCTGATGACAGCAAGCAGGGAACAGCAGGATCTAGTAAAAGATAACAGCTTTAATGTGCTGCTCTTTATGAGATCCTCTCAGTAGCCTGACACATCACATTTAACTTCGCACTCATCAAAACACTAATCACATGAAATAAAACAGCCTCTGCAGAGGGCAAAAAGAATGAACAGATATTCTATTTAATTACACTAATGTCGATATGCATGTTTGTGTAATTTTCATGATGATTTATAACTCAATGTTTGTTATTCCCCGGGACTGGAGAAGTGCAAAAAGTGCTAATTATGAATAATAACGCCACACATTACATGCCTACTGTAATTTCAGCTGTGTGTTTGCAGGCTGAATAATTTAATGTGATTTGTATAAGTAATAATCCTTCATAATGCATCGTTCACTGAGGGGAGGAATAGACAGAAGGTGCAGAAGCGGTTGCTTAAAAGCATTTGGAGGCGATGGTGGGAACGGCAATGGCGGCGTGTGCTGGGGGAGTTATTGCTCCACTTACTTTACAAACTGAAAATCTCATTAAGTGTGACACTGAAGATTAGTTGAGAGGGACCAAAGAGGAGAGAGAATGGACTCACAAAAGGGGCCGTAAGGAGGCTTTGGCTTTGTTTGCCATCATTAATTCAGTGCTGAAACAACTCGGAGGGGAGGGGTGACGGGGGGGCTCCAAGCCGCTGATCAGAGAAGCTGCAGATATGACAGGCGAACAGGTGCCCTTTTTCCTCTCCAAACACTTTTCCCTTTTAGCTCCCCTCCTAGCTTCTTAATTGAGGTGAGTTGTGTATTTGGGCCATCTGCGTGCTGACAAAATAAAGCCGGCTTTGATTTATGGTACCTCGGGACATATTAGCCTCTGAATTCCACCAGCGCGAATCCCGGCTCTGCTTGTGAACCCCAGCACAATGAGACTGGGGACGGTTTTCACTGCATGTTTTTACTAGAATTCACAGCATTTATCTGATGCAAAACAAGTAGGGATCTCATGGTGCCTGTTCGCTAAATGTGACACCGCTCTATCGCTTGTGGACAGTTTAAGGATGGAATTTCTTAGACAAAAATTGTCCAACAATTATCATCCACCTATCATCTATCCTTTGAGGGTCACTGGGGGCTGGAGGTGATCCCAGCTGACCATATACTTTCACATTTGAACCTGCACACAATTTAGAATCTCCAACAAACCTGCAGGTCTGTGAATTGTGGGAAGAAAGGTGGCCCTGAGAAAAGACAGCTCATCACCACGTTATAATCAATCTACTGTTGGCATGATGACTCAAACAAAACTATATAGTTGCTTCTTACGAGATGAAGGTTAAAAAAGAGATGGGGCTGAGGTCCGGCCGGCCGTACCATTTACCATTTACCCATTCTCTGCCACCCTGTTCCCCTTCACTCCTTTAGCGTATATCTAGTTTTTTGACCACATTTCCTTTATTTGATAAATCAAACTAAATACTTCAGATAAACTAAATACTTCAGATAAAATGCATGAAAGAAATAACGGAATAAGAACATATTTTCAGGTTTGTGATTTATTATTTGACAAAGTGTAAATGTTCAGAAAACACATGACTTCTCTTTAACTGTTTATTGCTGCAACTCCTCTTTTGAGCCTCAGTCTGAAACAATTGATTTTACCTACTGTCCCTTTAAAGGGCACTGGACCACTCTGTTGTGATTGTTTTGCCATTTCCTCTGAACTTGCTTTACCTGGCTGTGTTCTGGGGCATGCTAGACTTTGTGCTCAGCGTGTATTGAGCAAATGTGAACATCCCACTGGTGACAAGGTGTTACAGGACATTCAGGAGCAGGAGAGGAGCTGACTACCACGTTGCAAACTTTTTACACACTAGAGAAAAGAATGTGATCTATGTCTTTGCATAGAAAGGTTGTAAATGACATTAAATAAAATGGCCACCTATATACAGTTTGTATATATAAATATATATATCTACACATATTATATATTCATTAAAAGTCTGTCTTTACACAAATTGCAACGATATCAGTTATACACTCAAACATAAATATACACTACAATTAGGTCCCACCTGTATATTAAGTGGTGCTCCACACACAGAGGTACTCAGTCAATCAGAGATAGACAGACGACTGAGTACTTATCTGCACAACTCAGGCTTTTCATCAGACATCAGGATATAAACCGTACTGCTTTTTTCTTTGAGGCTGAATGCAAATAATATATGAAATATGCTTGCAATAGAATCAGGCCAAAATGTACTCTTTTAAATCTCTCGGGAAGAATGAGATGGAGCATATTCATGATGTGTCCAGAGGATTCCATGGTCTGTCCATACCACCCACAGGGAGAACTAAACACTTAAGAGTGCAGATACTTTTCACGCTCTTAGAGAATTATCAGTGTGTTGTTTGTTAAGTCCAGCACAGTTGAAAGACTTTATGCATCTTTCAGAGGAACTCCACAAGTTCAAGAATACTAAAAATGGTATGAGTTGATTTCTAGGCCAGTTTTCTTATTAGCAAAATCATTGCAACTGCTTAAATCTGTGGCGACGTTTAAATGTACACAACCTCAAATGCACCAAGACAGAGATATAAGGGCAAGACCTTACCACACACACACACACACACACACACACACACAGAGACACACACTCTGTCTGAATTTGCAGTCCTATGGAGCAGAAAAAGTCTGCTGTAATGATGTGTCTTACAGTCTGCTTACATGACCATCAGCAGCTCCAGTACACGGGCAAACTGTGACGTTCAAGCACCACTTAGCAGCCGCCGGCCACTAATAGTTATCATATTGTGTGGTGTGGGTGTAGATAACTTTTAGCGACTGCGTTTCATCACTTATTCTCTCCAAGGAACACTTCAGGAGATGGGGGCACTGGGACTGAGAGCATCCTTGGAAAGCTTTGGCCACGTGTGGATGTGCTGCTCAATGTCGCAGAGCAGAAGGCACATCAGAAGAGAGATGGTAATCTGTATTAACCATAAAAGTCTCTCCCACATGGTCAGCTCAAGGAAAAATACCTTTTTTATTGTTGTTGTTATCATTTTCAGTGCTGTTTTCAGCCACACATCAAACAGATTACACGGCCGAGGTCTTGACACCTGGAAATGACTGCAATCGCACTTACATTTAATTTACTTTACAGTGGTCAATAGACCTTTACTGAGCGAAACTTAAGGACAGGTCTTGCTGTGCACCATTATACACAATATACCATTTTGATATGTTGTTCAAAAAGTATCAGCAGCTCTCTGATAAGACTAAGGGAACCTTGTTATAGGTTACTTACTTACAACCAAATTACGTTGCTCCAAATCCACACTTTTCATTTTATGTGAACAGTGAGAACACACAATTTCTTTAGCTGAGAAGAACAAGGGAGAAGGGGGACTTGTCCAGCAATAAAGGTAATTGAGGGCTGTTAAACCAAGTTCACACATACAAAAGTTTCTGGTAGGGTATCAAAGTTAGATTCTGATTCAAATCTGATATAATCCTTATCCTGTTGATTATTGCACACATAAAACTAACGACCTCCACACCCTAAAAAATAAAAAACGATGAGGAACAATGAGATGTGTATCTGTGTAACATTCTCATTACTAATTTATAAGAGAAAATGTAAATGTAATGATGACAACTAGCAAATAAATAAAAGAGTCAGGGGCTCACAGTGTTAGAACAAATTTGGTTTAGAGCTTAAAACACAAGAAAAAACTATAAAATCGTTTAAAAAAATCATAATAATTTGAAGTTGGCTATTATAAAAAATGGTAATGGCTCCATCAACCTCAGTAGTAAATTATAGGACTATACAAAATGACTGAAATGTGATTAATGGTCAACAGTGTTCATTGTATCAGTAATTGTTTTCCCTTTCCACCGCAAAGCAAAGTAAAAAATGCATGATGTTCCTGGTATATCCTTTAAAACTGTCACTTTCTGTTGCCTCTGCTGCATCTGCTCTCTCTTGGCCTCCGGACAGAGCTCTGTTTCAATGTAAGTCGATTAAAAGACGCGGTGCAAGGTAAATGTGTGGATGCAAAATACACAGAGGACACAAGCACAGCACAGTTCTGTTTTAACACTCTTAGCTTGTTATTCTTCCACCTAATTTTTGTTAAAGCACATTTTCCAATTGAGGCATGAAAAACTTGCGCAGTGTTGAAAAGTTGCAAACATTTGTAGATCAGCCCAAAAAGTCATTTAGTTTGCGAAAGTGAAGAAGATGAATGCTACTAAGTGCAATGGAGACTGATTATGCTACATAGCCAAGATGGCGACTGTGAAGGGTTGATTGTTTCCATTGTTTGACACTCAAGTAATTTAGCCTTTCAGGTATACCGTGAATGTGAATAATGCACTCACAATGGAAGCAGGCAGATTATGACACAGGAAAGGTTTCCCTTTGTGAGTTTGGATTGGTGCTCTGTTATTTACATCACCACTTTGATCCAAGAACCACCTACTGTGATTTAGATGGAAACCAGACCGATGATCCATCACTGCCTTGTGACGATAATCACACCTAACATAATGAGAACATGATCCAAGATAAAGATGAATAACTCTACATACTTACAAGTATTGTTAAAATTCTAAGGTCGTAGCCTATGGATTTTCATTTTGAACATCTGGTTGTTGTAATTATTTTAAGCTTGGAGACTGCATGTGTGCATAGCATCATACCAACGTCTATTCTTTATAAAAACTGCAGATAGGCAGACAACCACTCTGAGCCATTGAAAAGTCCTTAATTCGCTCTTGGGTGTTGCTTACCTTGAAATCGTATTGCCCCCAGTTAAAATGTATGAATGAACTGTAGCAAAGTGTAATTCCCTGTGTTATTCCCTCAGTAGAGAATCCTGATACCTTAGAAAAGATGTTAGTTGCTTGCGTCCGTGTCTCAACCTGTAAAATGAACACCCTTGCAGGCCTCTCAAGTATGTTCATTTATCAGTGTACAGCTACACTCCGCTGAACTGAAGGTTAATAGTCCATATGTTGAGGGTCAATACTTTTCAGTCCTCCTCATCCTATATTGTAACACTCTTTTTTCTTTTTCATCGTTGTTTTCATTCTCAAGAGCTTTCATCGGGCTTCTTTCATGCACTACGTTGTGCTCAGGATGTGATTCTTCGCCCAGCATTTAATTCTGGCGTTGCTTCGCAGCCCCCTCTGCTTCACTACCATGTGGGGAAGATTCTGGAGCTCATCTCATCTCAGATCTTTCTTTCTTTTCTTCTTTTGTCTTATTGGACTGTAAAAACTGAGCAAATGGAATGGTGCAAATGCTGCTCCTTCTTTAAAAAAGAAAGTCTGGAACTGTTTGGCCGACTGACACTAACAGTATTTGCTTCACTGGGTATGTGTTCCATAGGTATCTTTTTTTGCTAACCAATACAATATGTACAGTATGAATTCATACAGTCTGAGCTCTCGGGCCATTTCCCTTTCAAGTCACTGAGGAGCACATTACCATAGTGCTCACAATACAACATGGATCCCAATGCAAGTGTAGTCATTTGATTTATTGTCCCTTTCTCCAGCTGTTGGCAGTAACATGGCCACATCAATAATACCTGTGTGTTCAGCAAAAAGCGACAAGTTAATTACGAGAACAAATGAAAGAGCTCCCTGGATTTCTCCCAAAAAGAGCTCAGTTTAGGGCACTGCAGTAAATCTGTACACATGATTTTTATTATCAGGGTATTTTCCTTGATCCAAATGTCAAGTGTTGGCCAAAAAATCGACAAACTAGTGTCTAATACTGATACATTTTTGGTGCTGTGGCTCAGGAGAGGGTCATCTACTTTTATGAAGGTCAGAGGGTCAATCGCTCCTCGGGTCCTTGTGCGGAAGTGTCCACAGGCAACAAACTGAACTCAAATTGCATGTGAGAATGTGGTGTGCAGTTGTGCAATGAATACGTACACTCACACACACTGTAAGCACTGAGAAAGAGGAGGGGTAATAAACATTACTCACTGGACTTCACGTCCTTCACAACAAAAAGCTCCGGTTTCCTCCTGTTCTCTGGAGGCCGTCCTCTTTCTCCTCCTCAGCTCAGGTCCCCAGTTGGCTTTTTGACAGACAGTTTCCTCAATCGTTTTTCAACTCAATTCCAGAAAACCTCAGTTGAGATAGTCAGAAATGCAAAGTGGATTTCATTAATCAATATTGAAACATATGGTTTCACAGTGGCAGGAGGGTATCATGAACCCCAGTACACTACTCTTGGGATTATGAACTTTACCTGACTAGTCTTCTGCTAACTCCATATACAGCAGTATAACACCACATCACCTCACCAATATACATTGCAATACAGAGAGGAGCTGTGGAATGTTACAATTCCTCCAGCCAGAGCATCAGGATTCCCAGTCCACCCCTGTGCTGAATATTAAACTGACTGTGAGAGCAGCCATGCTGAAGTGATGTCATGCTGTGAACTCTGATTTAAAAACTGTTTTACTTCTTGAAAATTGCTCCTACAAGTGGGACATCTTAAAGTTCTTGTATAGTTGTGCTGTAACATTAAGCATTCAGTGCATCTGAGAAGCAAAAGACACGGTTATAATCACCCCAGATGTGTGACATTGTACACATGTTATAACATTATTGTCATGATAATGTAATCATCACAAATGTGTCTCAAAGCAACCATTTGTCAGCTGTTCACTACAACATTATGCAAATGTTTTAACTGACGACAAGCTGTTAATCAATCTCTCATCGAGATGAACATGTTTATATAAGCTAGAATAATAAGTATGTGTATGAACGTTAGCAATTAGCGGCATTGATGTTTTCGTGAGCTCTAAAGCCCACACATGAAATACAATCACAAGTAGTATGTGTTTTGTCAGTGTGGCCATGTTGTATCCAGCCTCTTAACAATATGTTCCCACAGCATGTATCAGGGATTGTATCAGCACACACGGACACATATTCTTGTACTTCTGGCTTAGTGAGGACACTCATTTGCATAATGCATTTGCCAGTCCCTTACCCTAACATTAACCATAACAATTAAGTGACTAAATGAAAAGACTTAATGCCGCACCCCAACCCTTATCATATCCACTTGCTGTGTTGTGTGTGGCAGGTGTTCTGGTGTGTGCAAAATGTTGAACTTTCTTTCAATGTGTATAAATACATGTCTCATAAACTCTAGAGTAAATCAAACACATGCACACGCCTGTTCTAGGACACGGATGCTCACTATGGTTGATGCTGGACAGTTTTTACCATGAACTTCACACCGTGGAAATAAATTTCGCACATGTGGTTAATCGTGAAACCGTCACCCATTTCACTATCTATCTATCTATCTATCTATCTATCTATCTATCTATCTATCTATCTATCTATCTATCTATCTATCTATCTATCTATCTATCTATCTATCTATCTATCTATCTATCTATCTATCTATCTATCTATCTATCTATCTATCTATCTATCTATCTATCTATCTATCTATCTATCTATCTATCTATCTATCTATTTATGTATCCATCTATCTTTCTAACTATCTATCTCTCTCTCTATCTATCTATCTATCTATCTATCTATCTATCTATCTATCTATCTATCTATCTATCTATCTATCTATCTATCTATCTATCTATCTATCTATCTATCTATCTATCTATCTATCTATCTATCTATCTATCTATCTATCTATCTATCTATCTATCTATCTATCTATCTATCTATCTATCTATCTATCTATCTATCTATCTATCTATCTATCTATCTATCTATCTATCTAGCTAGAAAAAGTTGTGGCTTATTTCTTAGCCTAAGAGCTCATTCTCACCATAATTATAAAATTATTGTGAAAGACAAAGACTTTAGTAAAGAAGTCATGTCTGATGATGAGTACAGACAGAGACTGTGCTGCCTGCTCTTGCCCAGCAGTCTTCCTTGCCCGGGGGCAACCAACTGGCTGTCTGGCTGCTGGTCAGGAATCTGCAAGGCGCGTGCTGGCCGCAGTGTCGGCCATGTTTACCAGATGCACCGTTCCCTCCGGTGAGCGTACTACAACTGGCAGCTTCAGGATCCAGCAGACCTGCTGGCCCTGAGCCCAGAACAAGCTGCAGGATGATGTCTGGGCCCGAGAACTGATTGACCAATCAGAGCTTTGTGGATAAGATTAAGAGAGAGCTCACTATCCTCCCACATACTGAGACAGAAAAACAGGCACATGAATGGGGACAATTGTGGATTCGATTAACGCAGATAGATAGATTGATAGATTAACACATTTTAAACTTTAAAAAAAAAATCTAGATCTTTGTGGAAACATAACATTTACTCTGTGCAGCTGCCATGGTAGCTTCTGTATAGACTGAAAGGAGACATGTATTACTTAATTGTTAGGGAAACTCAGAACAAAGTAAAAGTCCTCCACACACATCGGCACAGTGTTTAAACTGAACGAATGCAGTTAAACAGAACAGCAATTCAGTTTATATGTCAGCCTAACTAACATTGTTCAGCTAATGCTTTAATGCACAAAGTATTTATCTCTTGTTTAAAGGCTTCGTAACAAATGCAATTGTTTACTGGTCTTTGAGAAACAGCTGTGTAGAAAATAATGTTAAAAGAATCAGGAATCCCAGCCAAGAGGGCCTTCAGTTGTCTGCGAGGCAATTATTTTGTGGCAATCAGATTAATTGCAAATTTGTATAGTAGCATGCATCACTAAAGCCCAATTAAAAATGCAATAGTAAGAGCTCTGTGGTGGCTGCTGCCTTTTCACCCAATCAAGTTAATTTGCCAGATAGACTTAATCTGGCCCTGTTGTAACTAAGTAAGATGTTCAACACCAAAAGTTACTTTAAATAGAGTAGTTACTTGGCAAGGCTGTATCGTATATGATACATACTAGACAGTTTGTTATATTAATTAGCAGTATATAATATTATCCCCACCTCCACCAGCTACATCATAAAAATGCTACATATTTTGTTGTGCATTGATAATAATAGCTATGTAAGATTGAATGTATGGTATTTACACTGTCATTTAACTTGTATGATATGGTATTGATACTTTAAGGCCCATTATTTGTAGCCAACTACTGGTTAAAATGTAATGAAAAAAATGTTCACTTGTATCCTGGTTGTATGTGTCTAACGATGACAACACAAAATAATTCTAAAAGGATGGAAGACATGACAAATGCTTTGTCTTTTATTTATATTCTTTATGGTCATTTTTTTCTAAGCATTCACATTATCATGACTCCACCACAATGTAATCCCCACCCACCACCACACTGTGATACTGTTTAGTATGAGGACCTGACCTTTTTGAACAGGAAATGATTGCTGAGTGTGTCTGCCTCACGCAGCCGAGTGCTGTCTGAGTTTAAGGTGTAAACCTTCTGGCTAAAGATAGATCCCCTGAGATCCTCCTCACCTCCACTAAGTGGGCCAGTCACTCAGCTTCTGGCTTTGTCCTCCCTTTTGATTGATTTAGACATATTCTCAGAGTGTGACTGGTATATAACTCAACACTGTATGATTAATGTTGCATTAACTCAGGATTACTAGTTATCATTTGGTTCCAAAGTGTGGCTCATGATTACTGTTTGTTTTAAAACTTAAATTTAGTCTGGTTTTAATCAAGAGGCAGACTCTACTCTGTAAATCCAGTCCAAAATATAAATCCAAGCTGACGGTTTGAACAGAGCCATTGACTTACTTGACTGTTGCAGCCGCCACTGCAGAGTATTTATCATCATTCATAACTTGTATTGACTCACTATAGGTTGTCAGTACCACACAGTTAGCCTTTTGCTCAACATAATGTTATCCCCAAGGCCAGAAACACCAATACTAGTACATATACTGATACTTTCCACTTTAAAGCACTTAATGTACAATACCGAGAAAAGTCATGGCTGTGTACGGAATCACCCACTCATTCACTATTCTCCACATCACTATATAATGATAATTATATAGAGAAATCATCGGGAAAATAACTAAACACATTCAGACACTATTCAGCACACACTCTCTGCTCTGGTAAAGACGTCATTGTCACAGGATTATTACGAGTTACATCTACATTTTGAATGTTTATTTTACAGTGCGCTGCTTCTATTTGCATTTATAAGACAGGTCAGTCTGTTCCTGTTGCCCTTAGTGACCATTGTAGTTATACTATACTTAAAATACTTTCCATGATGCATTATGGGAAACAGGTGTGCTTTAAAGGGTATAGAAAACTTCAGTAAACATTCAGACACCAATTCAGTTTTTAGTTTATAATATAACACAGGTGACTTACACAATGTCCAGAAATTGCAAATCAAGGTATTAAAAGACATGTATTTCTTCTCTTTTTTATTTTACTGGTATTATTTACTGGTATGTGACTGAATAGCCATAAGTTAATGCTCTGCTTCAATTATTCTACAATATGTTCATTTTTAATAATTTTTCAGCCTGTGATGACATTACCAAGAAAACGCTCTTGCTTTTTAAGTTTAGTTGTATAGACTAAATGCAATTTGTGGGGAACACAGGGGCTGTGACATAATTCACAGTGCAGGTATATTCTCCTTGTAACAGTATGTGTAAAGGAAACTGTGTGTCCCCATGGTCCTGAGAGACACACTGTGAGGCAATTCAATTCAGAGGGCCAACTGATTGGTAGCGAAACCGTATTTTCCAAGTATCGATCCTCAAGGCAGCCAGCAAAATGCAAAAACTGCAGCAAGACGTATCTGCTGTCACGTCTTACAGTAGAAATCAGGCAATCAATGTCACAAAGCTCCAGTGGGGCCTGCATGAACCTAATTCCACTCATTGGCACTAAATAGTGAAAACCCATGGGTTCATCAATCACCAATTCAAGGGGCACTCTTTAGTTAATAGTCTGGTCTTTACCCGCTGAACAGCCACAGCCTTTATCTGTGTGAGCCAGTAGATACTCCTTCTATTTTACAGAGGGAGGAGATGGGAGCAATATGTTTTACTTTGATTGCTGTATTCTCTTTCTCGCTCAGCTTGTTGCACTATAATTCTCAATTTGGAGCTGTCCACTGTCATGATTTGAAATTGAAGCTTGCAGCAAGGATTGATTATCTCTTACGCCCTATGGAATATATGTGATTGGTCAATTTTGTAGAAAATGGCATGCTTTAAAGTGAGAGTCAATATTTCCTGAAAGATATAGCTGATATGATAAGTAATTTCTCATGGCACATCACTTCACCAAGTGCAGAAGTATGTCCTTGTATTGGCAGAACAAGCCAAATCTCTTCTCGGGCTCTAAACTGAGACCACTATTAGAGTCACCTCCTTGAAATTCCACAAGATTTTTTAATAGTATATAACAGAAAGTTAACGCTTAGTTAAATCTACTGGCACTGAATGTTACTGTAAATACTGAACAGGAACAGAGAACTAGCTGGCTAACTACTTACACAGTACTACACAATAATGGGTAGTGTTGACTTCCTTGATATCAGTATTGAGCTTTTTGTATACTGTTCCACTGATGCACAGATGATGATGGGATGTTGTCAGAAAATGCTAATATTCCAGTAAAAACCATAACAAAAACACAGTGATCCCTTATGTGACACAGACTTAGTTACAAAGGTATTTGCTAATAACTAAGGGATTTAATTATAGGGGCGAAGAGAACAGTAACACAAAAGCTCAAGAACATTCATTCAATACTTGCTGAATTTGAATACATTTTACACACATTTTATCTGGAAACCTTCTTGAAATGGGGTGCAGCACACTCACCGGTCCTACAGGGTGGTTAGCAGATGGTCTCTATGGTTAGCATCATTACCAGTGCCATTCTGTGTGTAGTCCATATACTATATAGTTTTTCTTCTACTTTTACAGCAAAGTGGCGGCCAGGTGACAACTGTGTTGATAATGTGTGCTCAGACAGATGTCACAGTGCACCAAAGGGGCAAAGTTTATCCCCTTGTGTGTCTTCCATCAGTGCCGACTGGGGCTGTAGCTGTAAAATATGTGTGACTAATGCAGAGACATTTGACCTTGGAAATTTACTCTGTCAGTAGGAGTTTGTGGGGATTATTTGTTCAGTTTACTTTTTTTTTTAAAAGACACTGCAGACCCATGTTATCGTAGAAAATTGGCTGGTTAACAAAGATATAGACAATGCATGTTTCTAAAGCAAAGTAGAAACATTAAATGCGAACTCTACTCTTAAAGTGATGTCATCAAAAAGTAAATAATCTAAAGGTAGAGGTAAAGTTATAGTAGCCTGAAACAAAATTGATATTCATATAACATATCAGCTCATGGATGCTTTTTTGTCCCCTTCCCAGGTTACAAGTGCCCATGTCAAGTCAGGAAGCCCCAAATCAACGCTAAAGCATATATGGACAGAGAGCAGTAAGGATATGTCAATCAGTCGGCTGCTGACACAGACTCTGCATGGCAAAGAAAACAGCACAGCTTTGGACCTTCACTATGACACTCCAGAGCCCTACTCGGAGCAGGACCTGTGGGACTGGCTGAGGAACTCCACAGACCTGCAGGACTCGCGGCCACGGGCTAAGCGGCGGCCCATGGTAAAGACCGGTAAATTCAAGAAGATGTTTGGCTGGGGGGACTTCCACTCCAACATCAAGACGGTCAAACTCAACCTGCTGATCACTGGTAAGATTGTGGATCATGGTAATGGCACCTTCAGTGTCTACTTCCGCCACAACTCCACAGGTCAGGGCAACGTGTCGGTCAGCTTGGTCCCTCCAACAAGGATAGTGGAGTTCGATGTGACATCGCAGCAGTCCGTCATAGATGCAAAGGATTCAAAGTCCTTCAACTGCCGTATCGAGTACGAGAAGGTGGAGAAAGGTGCCAAGAACACGCTCTGCAACTTCGACCCATCCAAGACCTGCTACCAGGAGCAGACCCAGAGCCATGTTTCCTGGCTCTGCTCCAAACCTTTCAAAGTCATCTGCATCTTCATTTCCTTCTACAGTACCGACTACAAACTGGTGCAGAAAGTGTGCCCAGATTACAACTACCATAGTGACACACCCTACTTTCCCTCTGGCTGACAGTTGCATACACTCAGTCACACCTTGGACAAAAGGAGCACAGAATGGGGCTTCTACCCATTCCAGAGAAATGTGTTTGTTAGCCTTACTGTCCCTAAACATGTCTACACCAGAGTGTCAGTCATCCCCAATGATTTTCCACTTCAGCTTTCTGAATTTTGAGGGAACAGTTACTTTTAACAATTCACTGTTGTTGAAAAAAAGGGGTAATATGTAAGACTTGAATAAGCTTACACTGACCTGAAAAGCTGAAGGCTGTGGTTAAAGTTAGTTTGTCCCTAAATTATGTTTTATCCCTTTTAAACCATGTGTAGATAACAGAGGCTTATTGGACCTCTTGGTTCTTTTTCCTTTTGAGTTCCTCCGAACTGTTTTGCTTTATGTCTAGTTCACAAAATACACGTAATAACTTTGTTTATCTCTCTTAGCATATGTCATATATGACACATTAACTCTCTGGACACCAACATATTGACTGTTTGCCCCTGCTGTGCTATTTACGCTCTGCAGTTCATCCTAGAAAACAAAAATTAACTCCTCATTGAAAAATAATTTAAAAAATATAAAATTAAATAGCTAGCTTGGATGCCTGCGAGGCATCTGAAGAGGAGAGTGAAGACTAAATGTGAGTTTGATGCTTTTAGAAATGTGAGGTGGTCTTATCTATCTAGGGGTGAGCTTGGACTAAACAGACTTCTCCCTTAGGGGAGTCTCATTCCGGAGAGAAACTGTTGGTAACAGATACTGTAACACTTTCAATCCTCGGCTGTGTTCCTGGCAGGCAGACACTGATTTTCGTTGGGTGATTTCTTCACTCTCGGCTGATTGAATGTCCGATCACCTGGCCGATCGATCAGTGACTTCTTCGGGAAGATGGGGCTTGCGCATTGTCACTTAATATATCAACTGTAATGTATTGAATTCTATATCTTAGAGCCTAATTTGTATGAATGGTTTGTATTGTACATAGTTTATCCCAATTGCGCTGCTTCTATACATGCCCCTAAGAGCTGTGTTCCCCTCCGCGCTATGTCCTCTTGTTCACTCCATCTATGCTCGTTTTTGGTTTCTCTTGCAAAGAAAATGATGTTGCTACCCTAGATGTGAATTTCATGAAAACAGCAATCCTGTAAAAAAGCTGTAAAACTGACTAAATATATTAAAAGTATTGATTGAATTTTCTTTACTCTGGGGTGGGGTGTGGGGTGGGATGGGGGTTGAACATGTACATATGAATTAAAGAATACAGTAAATTTTATCAAGTGAATGCTGGTACATGTGAGTTATTTCTGTGAGTCTTGTTGGCAGTAATGCTCTGTTGAAGTCTGGTTACACCATACCTGTGGAAAGAGATAGGTCTAAAACACCAGTCACCACTATTGAGTAATACACTGACCGGCAACAAAGTAGTTTCTGGCCTTCTGAGAACATGCAAGTGAATGCATTGTATTATAATATGGCCTCATTTGCATATTTATATATTAAATTTAATGAAATGTATTGTTGATATTTAATATATGTTACCAAATGGGGGGAAATTCATGGTCATATCTATTAGTTATTTATATGTAGTGACTCACTGTACGTGCTTCAAACCATTTGGATCTGAACAGGTGCATGTTGGCCTCAAAGCTCTGATCATGGTTGTTTGTTTTTCCATTCACAAAACAAAAAAAACCTTGCACATAGCAGATACAGTGCAATTGAGATTAGGGGGAAATCAATGGTTCAGGAAAGATTTTGTGTGTTGTTCCCCTCGTTTGAGGAGGTGGTCGGGAGGGCGTTGACAACAAACCCAAACCTCCTTTCCCCACATGTATGACAAACACGTTCCATCTTCGTGTGTTGACTCATGAAGCTGAAAGACACATACAGGTGAGACCGACACTGGGCTGTTCTGCAATCAATGAACAGTATGTGTCGCTGTCAGCTCCGCACACAGAAACAGTATCTGTGTGTCTGGGTGAATTCCAGCTCTACTACAGCTGCAGCTCTGACCAATACACAATCCTCCAACCCCGCTCATGGCACCAGGACAAGAGGACAGTGCACAATAAGAGCTGCTACCCTCATCACAGCCTTTGCAAGTAAGATGGAGAGGTATGTGAGACCATTGTGAATAAACCACATAATTAAAGTTACCTGATAATATAGTCTTGCACTTATATAGTGCACTTATATATGGCACTTACTTGTAGCACAGCATTTTTTAAGCTTATTGTACTTACGTGATTCTTGCTGTTCTGGGTTTGTACCCTAAATGGTCGAATGCAATTATTGTAAGTCGCTGTTTTGTAATGTAATGTATCTGCTTTATTATATAATTCAAAGTAAATGTCTTTTAAACATTATATACATTTTTGCAAAGTTTTGAATTGACAGCCTCATGTCCAGGTTTACCAATGGTGTTTTTCTATGTGTTTAGCCATTTAGTGATTGTTTGCTTAGGAGAGTCAAGGGTCCCTCCAAAGAAATACGATATTTCATTAAAAACTATGTATTTCCACACCAATTTAGACCATTATTGTAACAACATTCAAAAATACACAACATATGTTTTTTTATATCTTCCAGTACAATGAACACAAGTGGAACAACTAAAGTATATATAAGGTGCACGTGCTATGTTCTCAAGTCCATATTGTGTTAATGTGTGCCACACAGAACAACATTGGTTTAAAGCTATTCACAAAACTTTCTGATGTCTGTAATGAGGTCTCCTCTTCAGTTGGTGTAGCCACTTACCAGCTGACTGAGTTGATTTCTCTCTCTGAAACATTTCGTCTGAAAATTAACAGCATTTTTCAGACTCCAGTTACCTTGAGCTTATCATAAGTGACAGTTCTAACTCTTGACTGTTTTTGAACTTCTCCATTTCATTTCTACAGTAAAGATGTTGACAGATGGTAAGAGCTTGTCTTCAGTAGTCATGAATATCCTGCATTTCCTCCCCAACATTCATTACACCAGGCGGCAGGTTAAACTGGACTGTCCGAACACACATTATAGACACACTTGGAAACTCTTGAAAATCTTGTCTTATTGAGTAGAGCTCTGCACCAGGACAGGTACCCTTGGCTACACATAAAGACCAAAATAACCAGTGTATACAATTCCACCATCACAGTGGTACTCCCTCACCCCCAATTTTTCAGACTTTACTAAAAGCATATATATATATCTCTCTTGTATAGGGAAACCCCTGGCTACAATAGGATTTCATCATCACAAGGCTAAATAAAATGTATTAGTCTTAATGTATCAACTCAGTTTATCGACCTAACCCTATCACTACCTATCACCTGCTATCTAAATGTGTTTTTCTATACATTAGTATTTCCGGCTCCACTGGATTTACTGTTCTTTATTTAACTGTTACCGTATTGACATGTAGTATTGCAGCTCCCTTGATTATGAATTTGTTTTAATGACCATGCACTTACTTTACTCAGAGTAAACCTACTCCCTTCAGGAGTCTTTAATCTCAGGGTGCCTTAGAATCCATGTTTAACATCAGAGCCGCAGAAAACAGACCATGGTGAAAGTCCTTGGGGTGAGGGTAACCTGCCAGAGCTGACTTTTAAATCAAATGTGGAGAATGGTTTTAAAAAAGCCCACAGTGTGCCTGGACCACAACCATCCAAAATCAGTTATGTTTCTAAAGCAGAAAGAATTGGGTTTAAATGTTTGTGTGGTTTGATATTCAAGCAGAAGAGGCAAGCAGGGGAAATATATTTCACATGTAAATGTATGTCAGAGATGCAACAGTTAATACTGACCAGGATAAGAGCTTTATGTTGGGTTGTCACCATGAATGTAACTGAGGCCAAAACTCAAAATACAACTAGATGCTACAACGATCACCAACAACAAACAGAAAAGCAACAGATGCTATAAAGATTATACAGATGATAATAATAATAATCTGGACCAAGATTTATCATCACAACTTCTGGCCTGCTATACATAATCTAAATAAGGTAGGTTTTATAATCCTGTGCTGAAACAGTAATAAAGTCTGGTGTGGACAATCAGTTTCAGAGTTCATGCAGTGTGTGATAGAAGGGGAATCGTCATCAGATTTCACTGCTGTAAAGATGTTGTTGAACAAACATATCTAGATATGCCCTCAGGCCATGTTGTCTGATGAGAGTTAATACCAACACATTAACATTTAAACACATGCCAGTCAGAGCAGAGCAGGGGCAGAGCTGCGGTGTCTCTCTGATGTGGAGACAAGCAGGCAGTTGAACATGTAAGAAGTAAATAATAATAATAGTCCCTTTGCTATTCAGTATGTTTTGCCTCTTAGATTTATGGTCAATGGCGTTTTTAATGGATTTTGACTTTACAGTGAAAGCTAACTCTACTAATCTCTACAATGCATAACATATTTCATGAGGCCATTTAACTTTAATCTAAAACATTTATAAGTTATGTTATTGTGCTGACGTTCATCTGACCATTTAGTCCCACTGGCTTGTTTTTCCAATTCTTTTAGAAATCAAGCAATACATATCATGAGCCCACATTAGGCCCAAGACCCGCACTGTTGTGCTCCTTCATGCTTTAACTGTATCTCAGAATTAAATACATGAATACATATCGGAGCACAGGGAAGTTTGGTGCAGTGTTTGACTTCAGTTTGGTCTCTTAGCTCACAGGGAGCAGGTTGAGTGCTACAGATGCAGTGCTGCGACCACTCACTGCACAGAGGTGCTGAAGAAGGAGTCTTCAAGTAGAAAAAAAAATTAATAGATGAACCAATCTTGGTCATTCTGCAGCTTCACAGTGATGTCATATTCAGTGCCACAATGCTGACCTGTGTGATGGAAATCTGGAAATACAAGAGGCTGGAGCACCATATTTGTCTTTGTGTATTTAATAAAGGGCTTTCTGTAGAAAGGTTACAACACAGCGAGTCACAAGGATCTCTGAGTGAAGATGCAGGACAGTCAAATGCAAGGATATTATATAGGAGGACTAAGGCTATCTTTCAGAACCAGCTCAGACTGGTTCTGTAGGCGCAGGAGGATAGAGGAATCTAAACACAGACAACTGATTTACATGTGTTTCCTTTGGATATAGGAAGACATACATTCTGTTCTTTGGGGAGTCTAAAGGGTCCACAGTTTTAGGGGCAACACAGTTCAGACCATAAAAAAGCTCAGGTTATAACGTATTTGGACAGGTTGTATATGTATGTAAATACAGGTCATACAAATCTTTAGACAGGGCTGCAAAAACTTACTTTCCAACTACAACATAGGTTTCACACATACTAAGTTAATTTTTCCATTACACCTGGAAACACAGTTTATAGATAATTAGTGTGCTTTCTTATGAGGCATAATATGACAATGTTTTATGAATGTGTTTCACTTGTAACTAACTGGATAAAATGATATCTCTTCACAAATGTAATTTATTTCCCCACTGTTTTTTATTGAGTCAGAGGAAATTACTAATTGCCAAATTAATTTCTTGGTATGTATCATGATGAATTATGCAGGCTCCATATTTCTCATGTACACAGTGTACAGACACTGTGTATGTAAACAGTCTGTGAAAAGCGTTGCGTGGCTTCCACAGTAAGAGCGACCCAGAACACAAAAGCTCCGTGCCTGACTTTAATTACTTCTTGGAGCTTCCTCTGATCTTGCACCATGTGTGATCGAGCAGATTTCCTAATAACCGAGCGTGCCAGAAAGTTGGACATGTGGAGGCGAACTTGTATTTCAGTCCCTGGGAGATGTGGAGATTGGGATGCGAGACTGATAGCGTCTGTTCTGGGACTTCACAGTGGCACCTGCCATTGAATCCTCCAACTCGGCAGTTAGGATCAGCAGTCGGCTTTAAACAGATTAGAGCCTCTCGGGAAAGGAAATCCGCTGCCTTTAGCTCGCTCACAACTTATCAGTAATTAAAGTGGATGCCAGGTTTGTGTGTTCATTGGCGGTCTGCAGGGTGCTTTTATAGCTGTCCTCATTAAGGAGCTGCCTCCAACAGTTTGCCCTCCATGCTCACTTTTAACAAGCCAGCAGGGATTTCTTGAACATGTGATAGTATATGGTTAAATACCATTAGTGTAGAAGCAGACACGGAACATAACCACTCGTGTTGATTCTAAATGTGATGGATACAGGGTCAGTATTCCTTTCAACCTTAGCAATGACGTAGAGGACCCGTAGGGGAATGTAACATTTCATATGGACATTGATAGATTATACACAAAGAAATGAAGGGGTAGAACAACTGAAGGAAAGAAACCATTGAGATCTATGCTGACATGTGAGATAATGTATCATCTGGCAGGTACCAATGAGAGAATAGAAACAACTCAACAAATACAGGCAAAAATAGTAGCAAGTCATGCAAAGCCTTTTTGACCATGTTCCTTTCAAGGTTATGTATGCTGAACCCTATGTATTACCAGACTGAGTGCTGCATGGTATTTGCCCAAATCCTGAATTAAAGGCCTTGAGTAATCTGCAACGTTCAGCACCAAAGATTTTCAAATGTGTTGAGACACAATGTTTTTTTAATCATATATTCAAAACTACAATCCTTCCCCAGCCTTAACCCAAAGTGTTATTGTTTGCCAAAACCCAGCCGAGAGTGCAATTGTTCTGCGGTTTCTTTCTCCGTCAACCACCCCAACCACTTCTTTGTGACTCAACTTCGTAAATGCGGTGTTCTTGTCACCCGGTCCAATTAGGAAAATAATTCAGCAATGTCAATATAGAAGACAGAGTGGATCTTAGAGAAAAACAAGAAAAGGACACAGTCTGTCAACCAGAGTTTAATGGAACACACAGTACATTATCCACAGTCTATTCACAGATGTTTTACAAGCCATGACTGCATGAGAATTATGGTGAACCATCCAGCAGTCGCTCAGCTCGTTAAATAACAGTGATATGTCAGAAAAAAAACATTTGTGTACATGGGTTTTGAATACAATGAATCCCATGCGTCTTGTCATGAGGTGATGTGTTGAAGTGGTATTACCGGCTTTTGTGCTGTATTTACTTCAAAACTGTCCCTAAGTAACCCATTCATAACGACAGGGAAAAATGTTGTCCATCTGAGTTTCAGCTTATCTCTGCCAAAAGGACGCATCAGCAGTCCAACAAAAGCCGTCCAGTTGAGTGTACTGCTGCATAATGCTGCGGTTTTCACTTGGCATTGAGGTGCAACTGGAGCACAATGCGGTACAATGTTGTACTGGATTGGTGATGCTGCAGTAAGGCAGGTTGCCAAAGAGCCAGCGGGGCCTCGATACTTGCTGGGCAGCAGCCTGAGCTTCTTCTTCTGCATTTTTCTTTCTCACAGAAATCTAATTTGTGTGTTGATTCTGGAGACTGCTGTCATCTTCTTGCAGGACTAACATGTCTTTAGTTGTGTTGGCATTGCTACAAGGCTCCACAAAATACATTCATGTTCTGTAATTATTCAAACAAAAATAGATTTTTGATACATACACTTATGGAAGGATGCATGAAAGAATGTTGCTGCAGGAGTAAGATTCTAGGTCACCACTGGAATCCATCATAATTGTTATGAATCCAAGCTGACATCAGCTGTCCTAAAAAAACGTCTAAGAAGCTCGATAACCCTAATAAACCTACCAGAGACAAACCCAAACATAACTCGTCAAGATATAATGAGGGACCTTTTGTTCCCAAGACGATGAACCCTCATCATAGCTCATCTGATGACCTCCATGGATGATAATGGGCTATAAAAATACATTTATATTCATCTTGCTTAAAAACCATATGGATATCATATTGATTTCTCTCTTGATTAGTCTATTATTGTATAGATTTCTTACAAATTAATCATAGAATTGATCATCTCCATGCATCAAATACCATTCTCAAAGTGAAAAACATCACAGAGATACTGTACATTTAATCATTAGTAGATATATAAACACACAATTGGTAAATTCAATGATTTAAAATAAACTAAAGGATAGACAATACGAATAAATAGATAAATGTTACACTGATAGATAAATACTAGAATATAGTAAAAATGTATCGAAACAATTGTAATCATCTATTTAATGGTTAAGGTGGAATTTGGGTGCCGGGTCATCATCTAGTGCCTTTTTCTACACAACCTCTGCATCATTAACAGGGACATGATGGAGCCTGAGGTGAAGGTGATGATAGTTATGACTGTCACATTGAGCCTCTCCAGCGGCCACCCTCAGATTCAGGCTCGTAGCTGCATTGTAGGGTTCTGTTTTTGCAACAATTGCCTGTTGTAATTGTTTATTGCTGTATATTATCAGTTCAAAACCAATTAAAACTATTACAATCAATAAACCTGCTTATGTTTCTTTGGCTCTCTCCTCTATTTGTATGACCCTTTTAAATCAACACTCTTGACATATATATGTATATATGATAGCACAGTTGTATTACTTTGATTTGTACAGAGGGGTCTGTAGCTTTGAGCCACCTTCAGATAATATCATTGGTACATTCCTTTTGATCGTAACATTCAGACTGTAACACTCTTAATAATTTAACTCACCACATATTTATGTTTCAGCTCCTTCAACTTCTATTCAACCCACCCAGCTCCCACCTTTCTTTCCAGCCCATGGTCCTTGATTAACATGATGAATTTAGCGTGAGCTTTTGACAAGGGATAATCACAACTGTGACAGATACTCTAATATTATGCTCTTTGCAATATATATATACATGTATAATATAATAAATATCAAAACTAGCTGGTCAATGATGTACAATTATACATTTGTACAATTATACATTTTAGCAGAGCAGAGCAGTAGCCCTCCTTTATCTCTGCTCTGGTTTTCTCATATGCATCATTCAGCTGTAGAATAACAACAACACATAAAGGGAGCAGTGGTCATGAACATTACAAGATGAATGCTCTTTTCTTACACAAAACTTCATCATGTTAAACATCATCTATATTTACACTCTCGCTTGACGACGTTGTTATTAGCCAACTTGTTAACGTTTAGACTAAAAGGCCAGCAGTTATATTACATTTCAACAACAATAGAGATACATTCACTATGAATATACTGTAAAAACTGTTAAGTATTAAACCACATGTATTGTGGTTTGATTTACTTACATATACAAGCTGTGTCTTGCTGCTGCTGGTGACGTCTACTGCATATTCCTCTATACAGTCAGAAGGAACAGAATGCATTTTGGGGCATCTGAGTGTGTCCAGTAACTTCACGGGTCACACTAGGAAAATCTCTCCAAATGTATTATACATTGTAGAATTTCTCACATACACAAAATCAGTATAGTGAGCAGTTGAAATGCAGTACATACTCATTCTGACATCATACTTAGTTGGAATAGTGTATCAGTATCGGTCCGAACATGGTAGTTCACAAACCAATGGGTGACGTGACAGAGGGTTGCCAAACAATACGGGCGTCACATGACCAAAGTGGCACAACTCGGCTAAATGTTGGATCGATTTGAGACAGAAGCGAGTGCTCATCTTTGGTATCCAGCATATTGAACCGGAATTTAGTTTTTTAAATTTAAAATACAGTATCTGAATTTCAGCAACTTAAATATATGTGACCTGAAATTTTGAAAGCATGAAGTCTCATTCTGAATTGTGAACATTGAAAGTTCAACAGTGAAATTAGTTATTGAATTCAGTTTAATTCAGAGTAAAAAAAAAATCGTATTCATAATTTCTTTACAAAAAAAACTGTTGGTAGAAATCCACAGACTTTAAATTTTTGAAATCTATAGAGACAAATACGCCTCCATAATAATCTCCCAAGAAGTAAGCAGTCTCATGTATGTACTGACCTTTCTGTATATACAATTTGTGCTGGCTCAAGTCTTCATCACTTCATTCAGAGAAATTAGAATATCTTGCATATTGCATATATGATAATATGAATAGCGACATCAAAAGACACAGATTATATTAACTATTTCCTGCTGTCTCTCCATTCAGCAGCATATCAGAATTTGCAGCAGAGGTTGTGTTCCTCTCAGCTGTATGATGAATGCCTGTAATAATAAGTGGAGATCAGATATGCAGCCCGATGTCCTCCTGTTCATGATAAGCATTCTTGCCATGAGGAGACATATCTGCAAAATCGGGGCATCAGAACAATGGCTTTGGGATCCTGCCCACATTAAGCCATCTTTGCCAATCCAATCCTGACCTAAACTGTGGTTTTCCCTGAACAGAATTTCTGCTTTAATCAAAAGTGGAATGGAAAAGGGACCGTGCCTCTGGGATATTTTTCCATTAACCATTTTGACACATGACTGACTGTGGGGGATTATTGGTTTTTGAAGAACTATTAACAGCTGTACATTTGCATTTTAATACACTTCTCCTCAACTTACTAATGCAATTTGCTTCTCAGCTTTGTTGCCCCTCATTCCTGCAGCAATTCAGACTAACAGCACAAAGCCCCCCAGCTTTAATCATTTTAATTTTTTATGAAATATTAGTTTTCATTAAAATCTTCTGAATCTTCACAGTTAAGGACCGGCAATCACAAGTCCACTCCAAACTGTTGCTTGTTTCTTCTGGTTGGTTTTGCACAAGGTCGGTCGAGACAGAGAGCACATGGAATTCTTAGTAACAGATGGGGAGTTCATCTCAGGTCAGACAAATATTTTCTTCATTAATATGTTTGCTCTCCAATTTCACATTTTGTTGTTTTTTAAAGAAATTTCTGCAGAAAATTTAAAAGGTTACATACATTGCAGGAAACTATCTGACAAGCTATTTAAATTTAGCTGTGCTGAAATTAGTTATAATATTATTAAGAACATTAGGAAATATTTATATGACGGACAGAGCAAATTCCGATTTCGGTTTAGCATCCCTGGCTGGCCTCTTTGGATTGGTAAGTGAAAAGGTCTGTGAGAGTGGTTTGATAGGTGCCTAAAGGTCTCTTCACCACAACGAAGAAAAAACAGGAAAGAATTCCACGGGATTAAATATTTGAATGATTTAACATTCTCCCTGTTGGAATACATGGACATGTGCTTCCCTCTGCATCCACCAACCTTCTTTCTTTAGCACAACACATTAGTCACTGATTGTTATTTGACGGCGACTGAGTGAGAATGATGCATTAGCATTTGCATCAAATTGTCAAGAGATAAAAGTCAACGGAAAATGTGCTTTTTTATTTTTACTCTCTGGCATTTTGAGAATAGAGACATTTTGTACCAACAAGTAATTTCGTATAAAAAAAGCCTGCAGGAAATTTTTCACAGCGTTGTCTTTAAATGGCAGTGGTAAATCAATTGCCGGAACAACTGAGACTGTGTCATCTTCCAGAAAGTCTCCTTGTGTACCAATGATTGTATAGAAAAAAACAATCAAAAGACTAAGCAGTGTGGGATAGCTAGTAAGGTATGGTCAAACTGCACTTGTTCATTTTAATGCAAATTTCATTTAATTTTAAACCAATACACAACACATTGAAATCTCTACCTGGTTTCAGCTGACCTGCAGGTCAAAAGACGCCATCCAGCTTTGACCGTGCATGCTTTGTTACTATCACACTGCAGCATCACTTCCACAGATCATTCACAGCGGATTACTCTGCTTAGTCTTCATTTATTACCAATATATGAATTATGATGTCACATCCTGTTTTGGATTGTGAATAAGGCTGATTCTCTAGATGGAGGTTTATTGTAACCATGCTTTAGAGTCTTAACAGTGGCTACTGTACATTCTGTATCTGGTCAAACTCTGGATTTTATTTAACTACTACGAGTGCGTAGCCATTATGTAACATCGTAGATTCTTAACCTCCAAAGCACAGAGAGAAATTCTTTGATCTTGACTAAAGTGCAGGGGGGTTAATAAAGAAATAATTAAGGGATAATTTGGTCTGATTACACAAGAGGATCATTAGTTACTGCCTGTGTATAGGACACCTTTAAGTATATATTATGTTTTGACATAATCATTATTAAACATATGATGTCCATCATAGGGACACATGAGTGTGAATCACTTAAACTAATAAATCTTGACAAACTATATCAAATTCATAACCCCTCCCCCTTCCATTTACATTCTCCATATTCCATTAGACCCACATCAGTGAGTCTGAAATGACACGGAGATAAAGGTTGTCCTAATATTTAATGATGTACATTTCCCAGGGGAGAGTTTTTAGACGGTTCTTAAGGGGCCACTCAGTAGGTGTTTGTTATCCTTATTAAAACTTCCATAACTCCATGGAAAACAATTTAATTAATATTCTGTCTTAAAAAGCACTGCCCCTGGGTCTTGGAACATGTTTGATGAAACAAGTAGCATTTTAATCCAGGAGAATTAATTACCTGCTACAAGTACACACCCCTTTTTGCCACACTCCCCCCAGGTCTTATCTATTTGACCTTTTCCTTCCTTATTTTATTTACGCACAGCTAATGCGATGACAACTGTAAATGACTCCTCCATACAAACTTTCTGACTGTGAGTTCAGTGCTCACTGAAGTATTGCTCTACTGGCTGGGGTTTAATAGAGTCCAACGCAGGGCAGGTCACTTTCTCCACGCATATGAACCCATGTCAGGTTTAAATGTTTGTATATACTAATTCAAAGAGAGGTTATTCATATGTACTATATATACTATTTTTATCCCACACTGGTAGTTAAACACTTTATAGTTAAAACTCTCTGCTAAACCCATAAAAGGATAAAGATGCTGCACTCTCTGCTTAAACTATAAAATAATCTGCCTGCAGCCATAGTGAAGCAGAAGTAACATTAAAAAAAAGGAAATGTACCACTAACTTGAGAGGGAAATACATGAAACTGTTGTTCAAATAATCTAGTTGGCCGGTATCAAGCATTAATGGATCACTATCAAATTAATTGTAACACCTTAGTAAACCACACTTGGACCCAATCCCATTTCACCCCTTGGCCCTACCCCTTAATTTTGCGCGTTCACGTTTAGGGGATGGCTGTCCCAATGCCTGTTGGGGCCGAGGGGTAGGGGTCTATGCCCCTCCAAACGGAGATTTTTCAGACCCTCACTTCAAATTGAGGGGTAACCAGAATGCCTTGAGAATCACTGGCAAGCTGGGAGAGAGACCCACAAATGTAGCAGTTACTCCATTAATAAGGATTAACACATTTCGATAATGATTGTAATATCTTAGTTTAATATCATTTCAATGTAATATGGTCACTTTTTTCATATCAACTGTATAAAAAAAAAAGATTGTGAGCGCGCTAGCGTTATCGTACTAGTTTTAGCATGCTAGCGACTATTTTGGATGATAATCCCGTATTTTTGAATTGACTACTGATGACGTGTCCTGTTTTCGCGACGACTACTGATGATGTAACAGCTTCTTGAAAGGCTGTCTCAATTCGTAGGAGAAGATTTCAACCACTACCTCTTGGGACTCCGATTAAAGGGGCAAGATAACCCTTGAAACAAGGGGTAAGGGCAGGGTTAGGGCCAAGGGGTGAAATGGGATTGGGCCTTAGACTATTGTTTCCCTTTATGTTAAGTGAAATCCTCAACTGAGTTTGAGCTGGCAGATCAGTGCCTCTCCTCTGGTGTGTTGTCTCCATGAGACGTTCCACAAATGAGTCCCCACTCAATTCCCTAAACTGCACCCACACAGCTGCCGACACACCATTGTGTAGCACTTGTCATGATCCACTGCTTTGACTTGCCGATTGAAAAGGCTACCTTCAACACCTGTGCATGACAGCTACTGTATGGTAGGGCTAGGTTCACGTCATTTTCTGGCAGAGAGTAAGTTGAGAAGATTGACGCCAGCTTCATATATCCCAGAGCTGCAGGATTGCTTGTGTTTCTTGAAGACGTTTCACCTCAACCACACGGCAAACTTGTACATTTCAACATCCTGTGATAGAAGCTTGTCCAACCCAACGACAAAAGACCCAGACGCAAACAAAATGTGTGTGTTTATCCAATCCAATCCAACAAGGATTGCTCAGACCTATACATTGGGGAAACATAAAAACCAATACAGCATAGGAGAGCCAGTTTCTCAGGCCAGGAAATGTTCACACCTCAAGGACAAGGGATACTCTTCTGAAAATGTTAATGTAGGTAATTTGGCCAAAGAAGAAAGATGGTTTGAAAGACGAATGAAAAAAGCCATCCCTGTCAACCTGGAAAAACCATCACTCAAATGAAGAGGTGGTCTAAAGCTTAGTTTATGTTCGCCATTTCTGGTGGCGTGCCCCAGGAAATACATAATTTCCAATGGAAAGTGGGTACAGCTAGCACATACACAAACACGGATCAGCTGGGGACGAGAGACTGATAACAGGTACGTCTCTGCAGACATCTGTATGCCACTCTCATTAATGATGGAGCCAAGAACTAGACGAAAAGCAGTATTATTGTCACAGTGAACCTCTACGGACAGGCCTAATCCCCTGCTGTAACCAACTGTTTCCATGATGTTACCTCGGCGTTCGCCAGTGAAGACAAGGTGGGTCTATCGGCGTTTGCGGACCTTAAGGGGGATTTGGAGAACAAAGGAGAGAGCCGCGGGGGGGCTCGCTGAGCCTCGCGGACCGATCGCGACGTGTGATCTAATTAGCATATGAATCGGAGTCCAGCCGCTGGCTAGAACCTCTCTCTACTCACCATTGGAGGAAACCACAGACCCTTGAAACTAATGTCACTCGTGATTGGTTGGTAGAAGTGTTGCTATTGGTCACCTTATGGGTCATTGCAGTGCACACGTGGGGTCACAGCATTCCGCACGTGGGGTAAGCCCCTCCCACACAATATTTATAATAAAAATGTATATATTAATATTTATTATTATTTATAAGTAAGCCTTTACCAAAAGCACTGCAGTTAATTAAAACTAAACATTCATGTGATGCTTGATGTTATAGGTGAACATATTGTACAGGGAACAAATGTGAACAAGGTATATGTGGAGTGAAAGCTTTATTTACATACAGCAAAAATATTGTACAAAAACTCAGATGAGGCTTGAAATGTTTCTCTGCAGCCTCTGGGTCATGACTTCTTTGTGGGACTCTTCTCCAGTGTGTAGACGTCTGTGGTGTGTAGCTGTGAGATCAGTGTAGCTTCCAGTCTTATATGAAGTGTGGGACACAGGTCGGTGCACTCCTGGCTGTGGAAGGATGGATCCATGTCATCTGTCCCGCTTCAATCAGCTGTAAACACATTCAGTAAAATTAGCACAGTTCAATTACAACATACACCTTTACATGTAACTGGAAAATTATTTAATGAATATAACCTTACCCTCTTTCTTCTCCGACAACTCCTCAATGCTGATGTAAGGTCTGGTCGGATCATACTGGCTCATAGTGTGTCTTTGTACGTCATGGACAGGCAGCTGGAAAACAACACATGTAACATGACTTTATTATTAATAAACGGAAATAGCCGCGCTGCATCACCGTTGGAAGATCCACAGCAAAAAAACACCAAAACAATTCAAAAACAGTTACTTACATTCAATGGCTTAATTTTCTGCACTTTAAATCCGGACTTTCAGCGTCTCAGCCTAGCCTCTTTGTTTGTGTGTGTGTGTGTGTGTGGAGGGGGGGGGGGCTGAGGCTGTGAAAACATACAGAAAAAAGTCACGTTGATGAAAAAACTTAACGAGAACAAACTGTTACATCTAAGTAATTCATACATATTTACACATGCACTAGATCTGCTCCAGCACTCGATGCTGTATTCGTATTTTAGCAACTTTCTCGCTATCCCAAAGAGTGGCGGACATGCTTTCAGATGTAGGGTTAGCTTAGTGGTTAGCATGGCGTCTCTAGCTCACCGTAACTCAGGGACTGTGCTTCCGTCTTCTCCGCCTCGACTCGTCCACACCGGGCCCGCGGCTCTGCCTCCACACGCACTCATCTTCTCCTCCAGGGAACAGTGTCGTGTCGACTTCAGCAAGTTATTTACCCCGAAGACAGAGTCACTCGTACGGGACAAGCTAAACACGACCCGCTTCCTGTCTGCGGGACACTCGACGCTGCTGCACGGCGTTTACGAGGCTCTGATTGGACGAGTCCATCAGCTGATGACGCGAGCGGGTGACGTGAGCAGCGGTGTTCAGTACATTTACACACATGATTCACGCTGTTCTGTGTTCGTAACCTTATAGTTGAATGCACTTATCGTAAGTCGCTTTGGATAAAAGTGTTGACTGTTTTAATGGAATACTGAGAAAGTTTAATAACAACAATTAGACAATTGAAGTTCAAATTATGAAGGAATTTAAGCTCTATATTGTGTCTCCTTTATATTTAAAATAATAATCAAACTGAGTGGAGATGTATGTTGTATCCAAACAGCCGGCTGCTGTGTTTTGTCACTGTGCAGTCCATGGGGGATTAAATATTACACTGAAAAAATAAATCATTAAATCAATGAATGTTTCATAGCAATTTTGAAAGTAGTGGTGAAAAGGTACCATTTATAATTCATGGAACAGCTTAGTTTGCCATTGACATGTGAATTTGATGCCAGTATTTTGGGAGGACAGATATTTTTATGGAAAGCCAGTAGAAGTTTGGAGCTTACAGGACACAGATGATCATACCCAGCATCATTTATTTGCTGGAAGAGGTGTGGTTTACACTTCCTCTGTGCATTTAACCAGCACAATTGAAAAAGTGACTGTAATCATGCCACTCTGTACAGTTGTTGAGATTTAGGATTGGATGACAATAAAAATTTGAAATAAAGTGCATTGTTTCATTTCTTTTGACTGCATTGACCTTTGTTCGTGGTATACAATATAATTCATTATAGCACACTTACTTACTTAAGAACAATTTAAAATTTCAGGTTTAATATTTATTTTAAGTCTGGTTTACTCAGCCAGATAGTTTGTTGGTGCCTCTTACATATTGGTGTTATCTGCTCTCAGGGAAACTGATTTGCATTTGTGAAGCTCAGAGCATTGTCATTTGCATGTGAAAGCGTCCTCTAGGAGTTGGAGCAGGGGGGGTCAAATCTCAACAGCTCACAGGCTTGACAACTGCAGGAACCCTGAGCGTTTCCTTTGCTGCCTGCAGATACGTGTGAAAGTCGTTAACCGAAGGATGTGCCAACACTTCTCTGCGACACAGATTGACACAAACGCTTCTTTTCATGCAGTGAGAGAATACCAAATTGCTACTGAAGGGAGATTGTAGACTGTTGGTCATGAATGCTGTAAACTCTGGAAAATCCTGCACGAAAGGGTTTGTCAGGGCAAAGAAACATGCACTGTATGAATGTGTGTGTGAATGGGTGAATGTAAAACTGTACTGTAAAGCGCTTTGAGTGGTCATCAAGACTAGAAAAGCGCTATATAAATACAAAACCATTTACCATTAACACATACACTGGCTTGCTAACCCTAACCCATAACCATAAGCCTTGCTGACTAATCAAGTCCAATGAATTAACTTGTTTGCTAACTTAAGCTTGCATTAGCATTAAAACAGCTACCGTTAATAATAAAGCACTCCCATAATGGGGGAACAATTATTATACATTTAAGCTATCAACTCCAGTTTACAGACTATATAATTAATCACAATTTGTGAATATATTGATCTTATGACACCTCATCACTTCAGAGATGACTGTTTGATACGGTCGTCGACAATTTGGCGCAGGAAAGCCCCCGAAGTTCTCCTACGTGCCTAGAAAGAGGGGGAAAAGTGGATTGCTGCAATATAAACTTCACCACTAGATGCTACACAATGTGTAGCATCTAGCATTAAGTGATATGATTTACACTCTGCTGTATATAACGGTCCATGAAAAGGAAAGATTTGTGGACAAATACAATGCAGAGAATGAAGCTCCCAATGTTCTATCTTCTTTTTGTTTCATTTTGATGGGGTTATCAATTACAGACAATAACAGGGGACCCAGTGGGTGGGGAGTGTGGGTGACAAGGGTAAAAGAGCTATTTGGATTTCTAGAGCTACACTCCAGGCTTTCAATAACAGGATTAATGTAGCCCCCAGTGCTGCTGTTCCGGTTGGAAAAGGATCCATCGGAAAAAAGGCAAAAGCGTATTAAAAGGATTATAGATTAGCAATTAGATGTCTTCTGACTGGGGGTTAGAAAGCACTCTCACACAGTATTTGGAGTCTTAAGGTGAGTTGTGTGATGGCTGGCACTGTGGTCCACTTTCTCCCTCACACTATATCTACTCTGAGAACCCAGAGGTTCATCTGAGTCGAATGACTGTCTGCTTCCCAGGTACTGATTATCTTGCTTCTGCAGACCTGACAGCTTTTTATTACCCATTAGATGTTATTCAGCTCAGAAGTACACCATCACATTTCTTTTTCCTCATTTGTTTTATTTGGGTTCAAGTTACATTTGGGATTTGAACAATAAAACTTAGTATGCAGAGATTTATTGAGAGCTCTGCCAGTCGAAATGAGAGAGAACCTCCCTGCTGTTAAAAATTGCTCTATACAGTGTGTCCAGATCAAATGAATGAAAAATAATGTGACAGGACATCACCACTCCAAATAAAACCCCACACACCTTTGCCTCTGTGTCATTCAGTGTGGACATAAACAGAAGCCATAGCATTAGGGGGGAAGTGCAGGGACTCCCTCTTAAATCCCAGTGAAATTAATAGAATGCCTATAGATGACATATAAAGAATAAGGTTCTACATTTGTCACTGCTGAGATGTTGATGTTATTATGAAATTAATTTCTGACGACTTGCAGGCTGACAAGTAGAGCATCTGTTTGTTTGCTTGCTGTTTGCCCCAATAACAAGCTCTGAGAGGGTTCTCTATGTCAGTACATGTCACAGGCCTAATTGACTCAAGATACATGCTGTGCTGTACACGCCTGCAGCCAGAGTAAACCAATACTGTTGTCCTTGATATTGCACACTCCCAGACTGTCCAAAACAAAGTTGTGTTAAAAGATTTTGAGTGAGGATCAAATGTATGTCTACTTATCTGTTTGGGGGAAAAAACAAGTTCTGATGGAATCAACTTAATTGTCTGTCTGTAAATACAAGGAATTATGTACTTACACAGTATCAATAACAATGTTCCAATGTATATACACGTCATCATATATATTGTGTTTACTTCAACATGAGATGTATCATTATATCAATGAAAGGGATCCATCCACAGTAGGAGGTGGACAGAGTAGAGCAAAGAGATACAAAAGTGCAACAGCGGACCAGGTCCCACCACGTCCAGCTCCCCAAGGCTCTCGAGATGGTTGTGTCCTCCAGGATAGCAGCCAGTCACACTGTTTCTCCAATTCGCAACGTCAGACCAGCAGTCTGCTTGATTCTCTTTTTGACTCAGAATTGGGACAGTGACTTTCAAAAATTCTCTATATAAATATTTTAGAATTTTATTTTATATTAAACTTTAAAAATGAACACACCTGGTGATATTTTACCACTTGTGGACACTGTTGATCCCAGACAGGGTAACTTAACAGTAAACATAATGCGGACTAGTGTAACCATTAAAATGTAAAAGAGATATTAACCATCTTGTCCTGTATATAAGGGAAATTATATTTAAGACAAAGTGGATTATATTGATGTAGCATTGTTCAAACAAGCCATAGCATTTGTTTCCTTTAAGGGTAACTGCATCTGGATTCTGTATCAACCCCGAACAGAGACAAAGTTTAGTTCCAATAACTTACCCAAGAGGCAGGGGAACAAAAGTTGAAATATTCTTTGTGATGTAACTGCAGAAGGCCATGACCCCAGCACAGCCATCTCAGACCCCCCTCTCCAACCTCGGAGGAATTCATTTCACTGAGTGTTAACCTGAAGTCTCCTATGAGGGTTTTGTTTGGTCTCTCTAATGATCATTTCAGCTTTTAACCTTTTTAACACTATTCTTCTATGGATGCTGGTTGAGCTTTTATGGACTCATAAACTCTACGGCCATGCATGCATCCCTGGTCTAGACAAACACTGTAGTAGACTACAATATGTTATCAGAGGGTAGCCTTGCAGTCTACAACTCCAAAATTCCCCTTTCTTAATGATTTCCTCTAAATATTGTATTACCACTTTGTATCTTAAGTGTTCCTGTATTAGTGTGTTTGTACGAAGGTAAACACTCATATATACATTTAAAGAAGACAGTGTTGATGCATATCCTATGAGTAAATATAAATTGTGCAATGTAAAAGTTACTCTTCTGCCATATAAAGCCATAGACACTGTTCATCTAGCACTTGCTGTGGTTGATCCCTCATATTCGTAAGGTAATTGTGGGATGACTAAACCATGCAATTCTTGCATAATTGGGTTTCTTCTTCAGATACAGATTTATTTGTTCCTCGTTCAGAAAAAATATTCTTCAAGAAGTGACCTGTGACAGACTTCACGTGGCATCAGCTGTGTCTGTGCCGTCACTTTGAGCTGTCTGCATTATTTGTCATGTCCAAGGTGACTCCACAGGGTCAACAACACTGGCAGATCTGTCTCCTGGAGAATAGGGAATACTTCTACAGCTTCAATGACATCAAATACAATTCATAAGACTACACATCATCTGTTATGTTATTAAATAATAGATTGCAAAATAAAAGTAACCAAGGTCAGTCCAACTTTGATTTTAAAATATAACTTCTATTTGATCATACAGAGGGGAATAGCTTCTGTTTTGGATTGACTTATTTATGCTTATTCTTCTTAAAAAAATACATTCATTGGTTGACTGAATGGTCACTAAGCACTGTTTTCATTCTATTCCCTACCAGCCAGAATTAGTTTTCGGAAGACTTCCATTTATCTGCCTAATCTTTTCAAATGTTGATGTAGCATAACTTATGTTTCAGGAGAACTAACATTTGAAAATGAGAAAACATTGTGTGTGGGTAGTTGCATTAGATTTTGTTACAATTGGTGCAGGAGTGGGAACCAAATGTGTGACTCAGAACGACAAATAAGTTCACAGTTTAATGATGAGTTCTAAGTCTTCGTAATATGAACTGTTCAGATAAAGAAAAGTCTCTGGCGTGGTCATTGTGTCTAGACTTGACAGCTGGGAAAGTCCGGTGGTTTCAGGCGAAACAGACATGGCTGGCAGGTAAATTCCTGAGACAGGCAGAGAAACTGAAGTTCAACAGATCTGAAAACAGACTGATCGGAAATAGTACACAGCCAATACAGACGTTGATGAAGACCAGGGTTCTTATACTGTAGCAGGTGATTAGTGATGATCAGCTACTGGTGTGCCAGGGCCCTGCAGAGGTAAACCACAGCGGTGCCCAGACTGGCCAAACCAATCACACGCATCCACTAGGCATGCCACACAAATCAAAGCTCATTCCAAACATTCACACTCACACACACAGAAGGGAGGGGCGGCCAACATGCAGACCATGACAAGATTGTAATTCATGTCAAAAATATCTTGAGGTGTCCAGGTAAAAAAAGTAATTCATCCAAAATGTGGAGAAGTAAAATATGTGAACACAGTGCAAATCAATAATCCAAAAGGCGAAATGAATTAGGTGTAACTAACAGCCACTTTGGAATTATAAGAAGCAAAATTGATAACGTGAAACATCAAACTTTTAACCAAAATAATTTAATCCCTTGCATAACTGCATATTTTTAAAATTCAAAACCTTTAGTAAACGGAAGGACACAATGGAGTTCTGCTGTTATGCTGATGATACTCTGCTATATATGACTGTAAAAGCCAATGCGCCTCGTCAAATGATAGAGTTAGAGGCCTGCTTGGCTTGGTCCAACGACACACCAAAGTTACATTTGATCCAACCTTCTCTTGTTGATCAGTCTTTTTCACTTATTTCACATTGATACAATTTTTCCTTTTCTCTCTATGGCAGCAATGGTTATGAGTGGGTTGTCCACTAACCGGAAGGTTGCTGGTTTGCTGCCCCATCTCCTTCTACATGCCCAAGGCCCTGTCCCAATTCCTTTCTCATGGCCCTACCCCAGTCTCCTTACATCAGTTATTTCAATGTAATGTTCGTCCTGTCGATACAAATATCTCCGCTGCACTGAAAACATTATAACATGAGCAGGGTAGATTACAAAAAAACGTTTTCTTGACAGTTTTTCAAACTTCATGTACTGGACACCGGAGTAACTAACTTTACTAGTTACTCTCACTCAGACTGTTTCCATGCTTGTGTTGATGGCATGAACAGTGATTTCCCTAAAACGCTTGTCACAACCAGTCTTGTAAATACGTTTCTATTGTTGAAAGATAAACATTGTGTTTCACAGAAGAATAAACAGAGAAAATTATCTTTCCACTGAATTTTAGTGTTTATCTGTTGAAATTGTGTCACAAACATGCATTTTTAAATATTTGTTCCAAAATAAAACCAGTCCAGCGTTTCTGTAGACAGAATCTATTCTTTTGTTTAAAAAGCGTTTTTTTTGTGAGATTCTTGCAGGAGCGGAAGACGCACGGTTCCATACTGTATAGTACGTATTTATCTGAGTACAAGGGACTACTTTCATAAAAGGAAATGGTTATATGGTTATATACCTCCTAATTGGGTTTCTTGGAAGATATCAGGGTGGTAGATCTCGGCTTACGTTTAGAATTAAAATGTGATCTTGGCTCGAAAAGTTTGGTGACCACTGAGTATTTAATGAAGGCTGTTCAATAACCTAACAACAGAACTTTAATATAAATAGACATTCTATTCAATTAAATTTGATTTGTGTAACGGCAAATCATAATTTGCATTATCAAAAGGCATTTCACATTTAAAACAAATAACATTTTCAAAACCCAATGGTTTAAGATGATTCTAAACACTTAACTGACTTAAAATACTTTTTTGACATTCCTCACACTTTATTTATATGAGTTAACTACAATTACTGCACTGTGGTTGTATGCCTCCGCCAAGTAGTGTAGTTTCCGTCTATATATTTCTAAGCTGGGTTTTTTCTAGATTCAAATAAGGTCAATGTAAACCACTGAAATATAATCATTTTTTCTTTGAGTCCTAGCTTGCTGAAACTTCATCAAGGCTATGTTGAGAAATCACATCACATTAATTTTTTTGGTCTACCGTATCCTTGACCTTTAAACACTTAAATATATTAAGTTAATCAGTGAGTTCAAATAAATATTTAGGTCAAAATTTGAAAGAATTCCCTTTAGATGTTTTTGAGGTATCACATTCACAAGGCAACACGTGTGTTTGAGAAGTCAGAGTAATCTTAACCTTGACTATACTTTGTGAGGCAACCGTGACCTTGATCCTTGGTTACAAAAATCAAATCAGTTAATCCTAGACCCCAAGTGAGAGCCATTCTTGAGATATCACGTTCGCGAGAACAGGATACTTCTGCATACTTCAACATTAAAATGGCACGTTCATCTGTTCTCCACTTCACAAACATTTACAATTTTACTGTGCATTTATGTTATACTCAAGTTAGAAATTGAAACAATTCACAGTGATAAAGTACCTTGATGCCATACAATTGGTGCATGTTAGGGAAACAATATGAACATCAGCAGGACAATCTACCTTGACAAAGAAGCTTTTGTAACTTGACTCTTGTCATGGCATTTAAAACAAGACATCCACATCCACAGAACGGACATATAGCAGGTGACAATGTTCCAACCGATGTTTCCTGGCTCGCTTTGCTACACATGGGAAATTTGAAGAGAGACATTTCCACTGTGCCAAAGGATCTGTGTCACTGCCGACCTCACTGGTCTGCAGGTATCTTTTCAGCTCCATTTGTAATGTCTCCCCATCTGAAAGAGATGCTCTGCTCCCAGCTGTGAGTATTTTCTTTTTTTCTTTTTTTAACCTCTGGTTGAGCCATCGGGGGAGATGTTGAAGTGCGGGTGGCAGTTGCCTGTTGTTCTGTCAGCAGTGATTTGATCTCTTCTACTGTTGTAGTTTTGATGTGATCGGGTTTTTGATTCTCAATATAGGCTACTTAGTTTTGAAGCAGGGATCAAAAAGAGAGGTAAATTTCTTACTCTGCAATAATATTTTCATTAAAGTGATAGAGTACTGGCTTGTGGTATAAGATGCTAACATAGCATTCATCAGACAAGGGATGTGTGAGCTCCCGAATAGGCTCAACACATTGTTTGCTGTCTCCATGTCCCACCAGCTGGGCACCTTTTTGTCCCCTTTTAATATTCTACTTAAGGCTCTTCCCTGCTTCAGAAATCTTTGGTTTTGTCTTTTGTCACAATCCCCTCATAGAAGGTGTCTGCAGTTGTATGGAACATAAACGGTACAGTGCAATAATGGAGCTGCACAGACTTGCATGAAAAAGGCAGAAATGTTTTACAGCCTTTTGTGCAATAAATACTGTAGCTGCAAGAACACGATTACAGATTGTTCCAGACCAACTGGAGAGCCTGAGCTGCTGGACGTCTCCTGCTATTTGAATGTACCATTATCCAACGTTCAAAGCACTCAGACAGAACAACATATTACCCGCTACGGAAGCACAAGTACTCTGGTTCACAGCAACGTTAAATATTCTGACAGAACAGGAAGAAGTGTTTAGTAAAAAGCAAGTGGCCATAGTATTATAATTAATATTTAATTGTATCCATGCTGAGTATGAGCAAATAACGTTTTCAATTTTTTTTAATGTAGAGGCAAGGTTTAATGGGCAACTGAACACAGACGATTCATCTAAAAAAAGTATTGAAAAGATGGTAAAGAACGTTCTGACGCACATTGAACCATTTTCATTATGTTGTCATTTTCTGAGAGTACCCAGCTCTGTCTGCAGAGAGGCTGTAATGTCATAGATACATTTTGCTTCAATGTGAACACTGCCTGTTCTGATCCGCAAGGTATGTGGACCCCGTCCCCTTGTCCACCCAGCGTTGCTAGATAGGAAATGTTGAAGTATCATACCAGCAGCTTTAAATTATCGTATTTTGAGAGAAATTATCATCCAGAGTAGGGATTGGAGGCTCAATCCTGATGTTTCTAAGCTGTTTTATTTTGAAATATGAGACAGGAAGGACATTTGTTAAGCCTGTCAGGCGTGAGTCATGGTGTCATGACGTGACTTCACACTCATCATCACAAGCATGATTTGCTAAGACTTCATGTGAGAAGAGATTCTTAAACACAGACGTGATCCATATTTAACTATCCAGAGTAAAGCTGCTAATACTAAGTATTATTGATCATAAAAATGCGAAAATTATCGTACAAATACAATAATTATCGACATCTGGCAACACTATCTCTGTCCCAAGATTGAAGTACATGGATTCAGTACAAGCCCAGAGTGGAAGACTAAATTTGTCTAAATCACTTTGCCTGCCCACTGTGGACTTCACTTTTCTAGCTTCCTCACTTGCAATAGTAAAAAATGAAATGACTGTTTTAACGTAGTCTACTGATTTTCGATAATATAAGTATTTCTCACATGTTATAATGAATGGATTCACTTATCTCATTCATCAGTATGAGAAGACTGAATATTGAGATTTGGAGGTGAGGGCAGTTTTCCCCATGACTCTAAAGGTTTGTTCTCCCAGCAGTTGTTCTGGGTAAAAGGACAATTGAGGCAGGAGCTGGACTGTGTCCACTCTCTATTGATTGTTGGCCTACCTTGGCCTGTGTACCGCTATTGGTGTAAATGCACAGTGTGGGAATGTCTAGAAACAAATGGACTCCTTCATTGGTTGTGACAGCTGTGCGAGATGTGACGGACAGGAGCTAATTTTTCCATCATACGCAAAAAAAAAAAACTAAAAACAAAGTCGAGTGAATAGGTGCCTTATTAGAGGCAGGTGTTGAGCAAACCCTATAAATGCTAATGTCTGTCTGTTTCCATTGTGATGGCTTTGTGCTTGTATTATTTCCACTGAACAGTCTGCTATACAACAAATACAGAATTGCATTCAGACATTTTCTACAATTAAATAATTTTACCCTTTACAGATGAGCTTTCCATAGACAATGAATTCAACTCTTTTACAGAAACAAAAAAGTTTGTTGTTAATATGTTTCCTGTTTCTTTAGTATAGTGAAGGACATACATGCATCTGTTACTTGGCAAGACTTATGTAGCTCTCTGTATTCTAGTTGATTCAGCTGGCATTAAAAACAGATCAAACCATACCTCGCCAATACCTATTCCAGTATTTTTTAATATTTATTGAATTACTTATAAAAGACGGTTTTAAATGGAAGAGGTAATTTAGCATCATGTCTACTTGAAAGTGGGTTCAGATCCTCTTAACACTTGAATGTGCTATTTGCACCCAGAGGGGCTTGGGCTAAAAGCATTTTTTTTTTCGATCAATCACAATGTTTTAAAACTTGACATTCACATAAACTGTTTTACTATATAGTTGAATCGTAACAAGGTCATTTACAGCATGTTTTTAGCCTAAACGTCCACTGATATATTCTGACCATGTGCATTCAGGGGCCGTCGGACATGCTAGCCACTAAGCTTAGCCACTTCTGTTGGACTTTTAGGTTAAAAAAACTGTGAGAATTACACTGTTTGGAGTAGAATATGAATGTCAGGGCTTGCAGACACTTGGATGACACCACAGGAGCAGTGTGGAGGGATGTTATATCAGTTCTGTTGTTTTACTACGTCTAAAGATTTGATCACCAGTTACTTCAATTGTATTGGATTCTGCTCTAACAGCGTTAGAAGAGGTCCTTCCAAGAGAACGGCGCGCGATGCCATGTTGAAGGCCGATGACTGAGCTAGGAGGCTGCGTATGATGAGGAGCAAGTGCATCCATCTGTTCGGTCACTAATTGTTTCTCTTTTTGCTGGTTCTTGGACTAGCATCTTGTTTATTTTCGTTAATATCTATGGGTTTGTTTCTGTTTTATGTCTGGTAGTTAATGAGACCATGAGATAATACACAGAATAAGTGAAACTGATACACATTGAATTATGTAGTTCAAAAATCTCCCTGACACTGCAGCATGGATATGTCCAGCCTTTCTGTGCACAGCAAGCTCCAAAATCCCATCTTGTCAATGGGCTCCATGTTGCTGTTCGATCACATTGTTCATCATTTCAAAGGGAAATCATCAATGTACAGCCAAAACAAAACCATTCAGCTCGTAAGCGGCTGGAATTGGGCTGAATACATTTTTCTACTGTTCTCATACAATTTCATGAATGTTTGGATCCAGATTTTGCCTACATCCCACATCACACACATCCAGCCCACATACCGTGTGGAATGATGGCCCTTTGGCGGTCAGCTCCTGTCAGCCATAGCATTCCAACATGTCAACCAAAGTTGCCGAAGGTGTCCCAAATTAGTTTGTGTAAATTTGTGTAGTCTCACTTTACCACATGGGCCACTTTATTTTCAACATCCACGTTTCACCCTGCATTGCATGTTTGCTAAATAAGGCCCACATTTTTTTTGGGATATCTTTTGTTATTTTACAAGTGTGCAAATTTAGGTCAAAAGCAGTACAGAAGTGCAGGATCATTGCATCAAGTGGCCCAAATCCTATGCTGCCTGGGAAGGGTAGTGTAGAGAAACAAAGGAAGTGAGTTGAGCAGGTTGCACACCGGACGCTGAAGCGACGCGTACAGGAGAAGCGTACAGGAGAATCTCTCCCAGCTGAGTGTGCCTGACTCCACCTGCAGGTGGATCACAGACTTCCTGTCTGACAGGAGGCAACGCGTGAGGCTGGGTAAGTATGTATCTGAATTCAGATCTATTAGCACCGGTTCCCCTCAAGGCTGTGTTCTTTCACCTCTTCTTTTCTCCCTGTACACCAACAGCTGCAGCTCCAGTCACCAGTCCATCAAACTCCTTAAGTTCACGGATGACACCACCCTCATTGGCCTCATCTCTGATGGGGATGAGTCAAGAACAACCTGGAGCTTAATGCTCTAAAAACAGTGGAGATGGTTGTGGACTTCAGAAGGAACCCAGCCCCAACTACCCCCATCATCCTGAGAGACGCCCCAGTCGTCACTGCGGAGTCCTTCCGCTTCCTGGGCACCATCATCTCCCAGGACCTCAAATGGGAGCTTGACATCAGCTCCATCACCAAAAGAGGACAACAGAGGATGTACTTCCTGCGACAGCTGAAGAAGTTCAACCTGCCAAAGACAATGATGGTGCACTTCTACACCTGCATCATTGAGTCCATCCTCACCTCCTCCATCACCATCTGGTTAGCGGCTGCCACCACTAATGACAAAAGGAGGCTGCAGCGGATCATCCGATCTGCTGAGAAGGTGATTGGCTGCGATCTGCCATCTCTACAGGACCTGTTTGCCTCTAGGACCCTGAGGCGTGCAGGCAAGATTGTGGCCGATCCCTCCCACCCGGGTCACAAACTCTTTGAGGTTCTTCCCTCGGGCAGGAGGCCATCAGGACCAAAACCTCCCGCCACAAGACCAGCTTCTTCCCGACTGCAGTTGGCCTTATCAACAAGGCCCGGGACCCCCACCTGACTCGGACTTTTATTCCACCCCCACACCTCTAGGATGTGTTAATTTAACACATTATATCATATCATATTATATTATACTGCACTACATTGCATATTGCAATATGACACTGTTAACTGTTTTGCATTTAGAATTTCACTTTTACTTCACTTTTTATATTTTATATTTTTATATTTTTTTTTTCAGAAATGTTTATCTCAAAATAAATGTTACTTTGTATAAATATTGATAAAAAGTGAGTAAATAAGAAGTAAACAGTGAGTAAATATATACTGGTTTCCCATTTTTTACTGCTCTCCATGCATGTTGTATTTATTGCGTCTTTATGTTCCATGTTCATTGTTTGCACCAATTACCAGAGCAAATTCCTTGTATGTGTGAATGTACTTGGCAATAAAATACTTCTGATTCTGATTCTGATTCTGATCCCTAGTGGCCGGCGCTTGGCTGGTCACACCGGACGCTGAAGATTTGCTGAAGCGCCGGGCAGCGCTTATAATGTCACTCGTGACCCAGCAGTATAAAAGGATATAGTCACTTGTTGCTTCAACATTAACTGCAACAGCGTCCCAGCATTTGTCCTTTTTGGTGTTGTCTTTATACAACATGTGCCGAGGATTATACAGCTCCCGGTACCTCTCCACTTCAATTATTAATTTAATGTTATCCATCTTCAAGAACTTCTTCGCTGTTTGCTCCGTTCAATGTCGTGTGTCGAGGGTAAATTACGTATTCTCCACTCAAGCCTATGGGGAGAGTACGAGTCGCTTCAGCGTCCGGTGTGAACCGGGCGTTAGATGTAAGAGAAAGGTTTGCTGCATGAGCAGAGAGCAGCTGCTGCAGGATGTGCAGGACAGGTGACTGGTATCAGCTCTATATGGCAGCCTATCCTAAATAGGATCTCCGTCAATCAGATGGAATGCTTTGGTGAGCCAAGGGTTTCTGTGACTGTGAGAACATTTAGATATGAATCAAAAGGAGAATTTATATCCACCCTGCTCTCTCCTCCTGTGACAGGCTCATCACACCCCAGACACCGGCTCTGTCACGTGGAAATTTTATTCCAGGCCGCTTCAACACTCTTAAGGATACAGCACACACTTAACCAAGCGTTTGACTATAATCCCGACTTTCACTTCTGAAAGATACAAACCATTCCAGTCAGTGTGGCTTCTGATACAGCTGATTTACAAATTATAGATTGGGTTTTGTCGTATTAATAGTTGATATTGATAATACATTTCATTATTAAAATCAATTAAAAGTTCTGAACTGTTCAATGTGCAATGGTGAAATCTACAAAGTGTGTGATATTAGTGGGAAGTCGAACATTATAATAACCCAGGCCTAACATAATCTAATCTTAGAATAGAGTCAACCATGATTTGGTTAATAAATTGCTAACTTACTGTATTTAACTTTGTGAAAATGTTTTAGATATTTGTGAAGTTGTTTTAGAAAACTGCTAATAGGCTGCAATAAAGCAAGAGCAGGAAGACGAGCTAACAGCACAGTGAGTGTTATCAGAGCTTGTTTCTGATTTGTAGAACTCAACTGACCCCTTTCTCCCCTGAATATCTGTGTCCTTCCATGTTCTACACATCAGACACCACTCAGCAGATACACTTCAAACTTGGCGGGTGAAAATCTAACGACCACAGGAATAGTTGATTGCATTTGCGGGTACCACGGGTTTGTGTTTTCTTTTCAACTGAGAAAACAATCACAGATGATGTTGCTGATTACATCATCAAAGTAAAGTTCACACTCCAGCTTGACAGGCACTGCACTAGTTGACAAGATATAAGTGCAGAATATAATGTTTTTATTATTTTCAAAGTATATGGATCGACATACAAATGTCATGACATACACTGAGTTGTAGACACAGGTTTAGGACATTGTCATGAAATTCAAATGTCTCAGTTTCACCCTTTGGTGCATATCTTTAAAAATAAAAAAACAATGACATGTTCTTAAAGTAATGACCAAAAAATTTAAACAAATAATAAAATTGGATGTTATTTATGCATTTTTTAAATCCAATTATTAAAAGTTTTCCCACCTTTACGTATCATGTGCCAAATTTTGTAACTATAGTTCCCACGATAGTTTTACAAAAAAGCTTGAAGAAAAAGAGATTAGCCTAGGGATGAATCCCATGAAAATGTCAGATCTTATTGATAATGTGATTGTTTTTATATTACCATATTGGACCGACACACACATGGGTGTCGATGGTGTTGATCTCCGTCATGGCAAAAACATTCACAAGTTCATTCCCTCTAAGCAAATTGTCTTCAAATGAAAAGCACAACGTCCATATTGTAGTATTGCTTTATAGTGAAAAGATATTGAATTGGGCCAGAAGATTCTGTCAATTGCTAAACAGACCTCTAAAATAGACATGCAATGTATGACATAATAGCAGTTTAATAAATTGTTCAAACTTTTATAAAAAAAAACACACGTGAACAGTATTGACACAGCTTCAGTTTCATGTTATGTGAAACATTGAGTATACATCTTGATTACAGATAAACCAGCTAGGATAAGCAAAACGTTTTCTTACTTCACTGTGTAACAAAATATTTTTATTTTTATTAGTGCATCAAAATTCCCAGACTAACTGTATTCCAGGTGTTATGTTGACAAATGAATTTGCCCCACTTTACTGAATCTCATTGTGAAATCATCAATCATTAAGCAAATTGAAGGTTCCGACAATGTTGCTCATATCATCACATGAACATGCTTGTGGATGTACAAGAAAAGCGAGGTGTAATACACCAGGTTTTAATGGTGGGTTCTCTCTGCACGACACACAGGACACAGAGCGTTCAGCTTAAAGGGATAGTTCAGTGTTGGAGCCAAATATTTTTTTGGTGAACAATCCCTTTAAGAATTTATTGTTGCACACAATTAAATTCATTCAGTCCCCATATGCGCTCCTCTGCACTTTTCTGGCTGACTTCATGCTCCGTGCATCTGTTGTAATGGCTGTGATCTTCACAGACCTCAAACCACAATCTGTGTGCAGCCTGTCTCTGTCAACTGTTCTGACTGTGGTCCATGTTTGTCTTTGCAATATGTGTTTTGTTCTGTGTTTTTCTCTCCTGGGTCAACTTGGCCTGCGTGCAGAGTGTGTGATGTATGCAAACAGGTCTGCGCCAGGACAACATGGTGATTGGTGGACAATGGGGATCCCTTGCAGCTGATTGGTCTATCACAGAGCTTCAAGGGGATGCAACCCAACCTGCCACATCTCAAGGCTTATGTTCCCTAACCTGTGGGCTTTAACTCTTTGATTTTGAATTTGTTTGACAGCATGAGTGTACTGCCAGTTTATTTTTACCTAATTTTCTACTCTTATTTGTTATTTATTTGAGTTCATCTAATTACATTTATTGATTTCTGGATAGATAATTGCAAAGTTTAAATTCAAGAAAGTTTTATTTGTTTATTGTTTTGGCATTTTGTGCACTCTGCAGCCAATAAGTTATTATCTCTTTGTACTAATTGTAGTAATAAATACCTATAGTTGAGTTCCAGAACCACACCCACCTCCACACCAGGGTTAACTGAGAGAGTTGAAAAAGAGCTCCGAAGTAAAGGTTATCAGGACGGCCAATGTTATGTCAAGTGAAGCTCTCTGTATCTATTACTCATACTGACACAAACAAACACACAAACACACGCACACACACACACACACACACACACACACACAGGGGGAAATACTGTGATGTGTGTGACGTCACATACTTAACGCTGACCACTTGTGATTAGATCTCTTGGGACAGATGTTATAACCAAGTCAGTGCCAGCGTCGTTTCAGTTCTGAGATTCTAATTGATTTTTATTTTAAACAAATTACTTTGCGGTTATTCTTTTGGAAGTTTTGAATCATTACTTATTGTGGTGACTTTTTACAATTTTATATAATTTTTCCATGACTGCCATGCATTTATTGTCATTACCCTGAGTTTCAGCCGAAAGTTTTAGTGTCCCTTAGTGCAGAGCACTAATGTCATAAATTATAGAATAATTGAAGTGGTGCAAATAAATGAAATGATTCAGTGGGACATTTCTAAGGTAGTTAAACTCAATGAGTTCAAAGCACTTATATCAGGACAATTAAAACAGCCATTTCAGCTCCAGAGCTGAACATTTAAGGTATTGAAAATAGCATTGGATGATGGGGTTACGATGAATGGGGAATATATTTGTACTATGATGCCTGGTGTGAAGTAGGTGGAATTATAGCACGCACTCAAAAAGTTTAACACGTTTTAAAGTTATAATGTGTAACTCTTCCACAATAATACAACTAGAATCGAAGAGATCTCAGTGGGGTATAAAAATCAATCAGACCTTATTAAGACCCATTGTATTATTAAGTTATGTTTTTTTTATATAGCACATGAGTTTGAATATCACTTTAACACTTGAAGGTCTTCTTCACAATTTAGGTTACCAACTACCACTAGTATGTTAGCAGGTGTTAATGGCCACCAGCGGATGTTGAGGACCTAACTTTAGTTTTGCACCTTACCGTCAGCAAGTGTTTCGGCCTTGTAATCAATGATACAGGCCGAACTTCAGGGTACTCTGAGGCTAAAGGTAAATCTAAGTTGTGTAGTTACATTATCCCTAATGTTTGAGAAGCCCCTGATTTTTTCACAATATCACCAAACCATACAATGACAAACCCTTATATTATTTTGTTCCAAACAACTCTGTACAGTGAAGCCCTTTCGTCAGATGACTATTCCTATGACATTATTTTTTTTACGTGAAATTTACAATGCATATTTTGTTTGTCCTATAACATGAATTTTTCTACTTTCATAGATCTTGACACAAATTAATATTTGTACACTTAACAAGCATAAGAGTCTGTAATTGCAAGCTGCATTTAACTACAGTGCTGCTTCAAACTAAATGTTAACATCATGGAAAAAGTGAAAATTTTGTGCTGCTGATGATGATGATGATGATGATGATGATGATGATGATGATGATGATGATGATGATGATGATGATGATGATGATGATGATGATGATGATGATGATGATGGTGATGATAGCTATGGCTGATGGAAATGTTTGCTTTGGTGTTATTTTTTCATGAACTAAAATACATTTTGGTATTTTGTTCAGAGGGGAATTCAAATGTGGTTAAATGTGATTTTTTTAATGTATAATCCCAAAGTTTTGGGGTCCAAATGAAAAAGGAGTCAAGGGCCTGAATATCTGTAACCAAAGTTCTTAACGCTCTGAGTTGTTGAGATATTTCACTTTGTAGTAAATGGTAGCGAACTCGTAGCCATGCCAGTAGTGTTGTTCAAAAACAATATCACTGTGGAAACAAATGAATATGGATAAGGAAAGGAGCATAAAAACATTAATCTTGGACAGGAAAAGATTTTGAACATTAACAATATATTTGTTGCTTTATTTTATCATCTCTGGTGATTCCTTATTCCCTGATTAACAAGTAAATTGTACATTTATGAACATGATTATAATAACTAAAATTGATATCGTTGTTGCACCATATCAGCTAATTTGACTGATAACTAAGAATGTGTATTTAAATGATTAAGTTTAAGAGAAAGATGAGAACAACTTAATGTTATCCACAACATGAACAATACAATAGAAATTAAAATTAAAATCAGCCCAAGTGAAAAAAAGAACCTTACTGTTTGGATTCTGTCATTTGTTCAATATCTTGTCTCCTCAGTCGGCCAAAGTTGAATAATGCGGTCTTGACAAGTTCCTAGTCTGCATAATCACTCCTGTCACAGCAGGCGGAGAGGGGACCATGAAGAATTTCCTCGAGTCATCATTGTCATTGTGCAGAGCCTTGTACTTAGCCCTGTCACCTGCAATTAATGTCAGTGAGAAAGTGTTGCCCGGCTGACACTGAGTTTAACTCTATGACAGGCTGTCAGCGGCTGGGCTCTCTCTGTCACAGTGCCTCCCTCTGTGGATCACAAAGGGGCGCCTGAGAGATGGCACACACAGGTATATTTTCTCGAACAAAATATGAATATGTGTTGGTGGGGTTGGAATAAAAAGCTAAATTACTTGGTGACAGCTGAACTAACATCTCAAATGCTCTTACTCATTGATCCATTCAAAAATTCAAGAGTTACAAGCTCAGAGATCTTCCTGGTCCCCCATGGGCAAATAAGAATTTATGGCAATGTAAAATCATTTTTTTTTATCTAGGGATGATTCACTTTGTTCAAATGTGCATTTACCATCTGGTCAAATTAAAAAATAGTCACTATCACTGTGAAATAAAATGCTGCTTGGTCTCCCTTCGCCCATGTATTTTAAGAACAGGAGGTGGAGAACAAGGGATAAATCAATAACCAACACCACAACCTTGCTTTTTTGTTACACTTTGGATGAATGATATTGTTCTACAAGCTACTACCACCAATGACTGTACACAATAGTGATTGTCCTACCCAACCCACCAATCACAAGTCAAGGTCATCAGCCCCTTTGTCCACCTGTTTTCCCCCGAAATGTAATGGGGGGTTTTTTTGGCTCATGCCACATCCTTCCATCAAGTTTCTTGAAAAATAATTCGGTAGTTTTTAATCTAGCTGACAAACAAACAAACAAAGGAACTGGGACAAAAAAACACCATTGTTGGTAGAGGTAATTATAACCAAACTTCCAATCATAGAAAAATTAAGACTTGAACATACATCAGTATGATAAGAACTCCCTTACATGACAGAAAAAAACAAACCAAAATCAAACTATTTAGTTTAGCTTTGTAGTTTTGCAGATTTCCCATCGGCCAACATGTAAAGGGAAGAGTATATGATTTATATTACAGCCACCAAGTAAATGTTTTGGCTTCAATTTTGGAAGCTGTCATGTCCTCCTTCTTCATATGCAGTCATTAGTTGTGTCTCAATTTAGGGGGCGCATCTTTGGGGATGCATTTGAAGACTGATTACGTCACAAGGCACAACATGGCCATCCTTATTTGATGGCTCTTTCAAATGCAGCCGACAAATGCATTCTTCCATCACCAAAAAGCAACAGCCATAAGGGTTGGACAAGCCAGAGACACTGATCACTGAAATTCTCTGAAGACCAAACTGACTTATTTTCTTTCTGCCTTTGTGGTCTATGTGGCCCACAATCTTCATGGGCAGGGTAGCGCACATCCTAAAAGGCTCCCCCTGAGACACAGCAATTGATTATAGCGCAAAAGTTAAATAGTTGTGAGTAGATAATAAGTAAATGTTTGGGTAAACTATCAAATTTAACGGTTGCATTTGTTTTTTTTGGTCTTTAAGAAAGAAGAAATCACATTTCTGAAGGGAATCCCTTCATTCAGTTCACTTATATGATTATTGTCACAGCCTATGCAGTTTGTTAAAATTTTTGCTGAAATCCTCAGGTAAGTGTTTATATCACTGCTCAAAGGCACCTCAGTCTGTACAGCAGTAGGTGAACTTCAAAGGCACTTTGAACAGAACATACCATGTTGGTTGCCATCCGCCAAATAACCGGACAAATAAGTAGACTTAAGGAGGGACAACAGCAAGTGAACCCATCACCATTCACACAACCCAATTGAATGATCAAATAGATTATTTTTCCCTTCTCTGTGATGCAACCCACTGGCAGCAGAATGTACTGATATTGTTGCACTGGCCCTTCCATCAAAGTTAAACTAATTGTCACATAGTTACATTTCTGATAGGTCACAGTTAGGTTTGTTACCTTGATCTAGAACTATAATTCACTGCATTTATTGATGTCTCACTAAGTTACTTTGTACTTCCTGTTTTATTGTGTACATTATTAACACCTGTCATGCAGTTCTGTAATTGTTTCACCTTTACAACTTACCTGGTTCCTTCACATTTCCTTGCCCCTTTGTGCCCCACCAGAACACCCTTTGGTGTACTACAGTGTGCTCTGTCAATTGTTTATTTCCAGAATTTTATTTTTGCTTCTGTGCATTTACTTTCTTGTGTTACTTATAATGTTACCATGTGGTTCACTTTTGCCTTATTATGTGTTTTGGGATTTGTGCCTGCTCCTTGCCTGATTTGATTGACATTGCTGGACTTATATTCAGTGTGTGACCCTTTGGACTGTGAGTAAAACAGTTTTGACCTATATCTGTGAATTATCTGCATTTGAGTCCTATCCATCAGCCATTTAACATTTATATAATCTAAAAAAAACACTCAATGCCTTTTACACCATGAGTCACATTCACACACACACACACCAATGTAGTGCTTTATTTTCTTTGTCCTGCTCATTGACACTTTGACACGTGAAATTGGAGGAGCCGAAGATCGAACCATCAACATGTGTTGGCTGGTTAGCAAAAATTCTATATCTATATTGTATATCTAAACAAGTCAATTTTTAGTTAGTGGTCATTTTTGGTGTCTTGCGTGTCAAGTTCCTTATCGATTCTATCATATCAAATGCATTTCATCTAATGTAATTCGCACACTTGCACAATTGCAAAATGTTTATTTATACTTAACTCTCTAAGGAGCTTCAGTGGACCATGAGGTGGTTGTTTTCTCAACTATTGAACAGTAAGTTATTCATTATTTGTAATCCAAAGCTCTTTTCTAATTTGTAGGACTAGTGCAGTGTCCACTCTAAACCTACTTATTTGAAATGGACTTTTTGCCTGGCCTTTGTTAATGCTGTAGAGCTATTTCAGAGTTATTCCTTGTCATTAGTGATTCCTCCTCAAACAAACCTACAACTTACTGTCAACTTTTGAAAATGTTAACTTTTTAATTACAGTCTATAGTGGAGAGAAGTTTGAAAACTTAAAAAATCTTTATCTTTCCTTGTTTATCTGAAATTAAGATTTTATAGTCAATGTGTTATCTTGAAATAAAGCTATAATTGCTTTATTGCTGTTCATGTGTGCTTTAATGTAAGTTTGAACGCTTTACTTATACATTTTGTCATACATCGTGATTTGACTTTGATTTGATTTGAACCTGTCACGGGCCACTGCTGTAGTTGATCCGAGGACATAGAGTGAAATTCAACTCAGTCCACAACCACAGATAGTTACCCCACTGCCTCCACTGACTGCTACAGAGCACACAATACATGTTTATTCAATTGTTATTATATTGAACCTATGAATCGTGCAATCGTCCTGGGTGCATGTCATGTGTGATGTTAAGAAAATGAATGGTTTGCCAGATATATATACGTACAGATAGATGTTTGTTGAATTAGTTGGCGGATAGGCCTAACTATTTATGCAAGGCCTTCCAGAGTTTTATTGTAATTGTATACTCACTTTCTTTTTTTATTGAAGAAATCTATTTGAATGGCTTCACTATTTAAAATAAAAATAAAAATTATAGAAAATCACACTACGCCCTGAGTGGAGCAGTTCCCCTTATTCGTTTCATCTTTCGGTATAGAGGGACCGGCCCTCATTTCTCCATTTGTCATTTTTATGTCTTCACATTCATTTCAGTAATTATGAGGTGCTATGTGCTTCTTGTAATATTCAGATCTAAACCGTCAAGTCTTTGATTTGGTTCATTGTTGGTTTCATTAGGCCGAGCAGCTCCAGACACGATTTAATGAAAGGCTATAGTGAAAATACTGGGCCTCTTGTAATGCTGCATTCTGTGGGCTTAATGGCATTAGTGTTTAGTTTTTCAGAGGCTAACGATGCATTGTGCTTCGACCTATTTGCGCTCCGAGGCAATGTCTCTGCATTATGAGACGTTTTTAATCGGCTTTGGTCTCCTGTGTGTGCTGACTGTGAAAACCGACTGCATGTAATATTATCCAGGCCCAGGTACCGTTGTTGCTATAGCAATTGTAATTACAAAGGGCTCATTAACTCACAACAGTTTTGCCAGTCAAAGGGGGGTTCACATTAACAAAATTTACATATTGAGGAAATTAACGCAATTGGCATGAAACCAGGGTCATTAAAATGAGAAGCATCCTAACAATGAGGAAGGAGAGCTTCTGGAATATGTGCATGAAGGAGGACAGAGTTAATGCATGTGCACCAGAGTTAAGCTGCTACTTCATGGTTAGCGTAACTTCACCCAAAAGAGCAAACTTCACTAATGTAAAAGTTAATTCATCTTGGGTTCAGTACAGAGATTAAATGGAAAGCTGCCTTATTTCTTCATATTGACCCCATTAACTGACATCATGGTAGCTGCTCTAATGCTATTAGACACATAGTTACATAGGATTAATAAATAATCAAAATTACAAATATAATGAAAAATAAAAGGTTCTTTAAATGGTATGTCTCTAGCAGGCGTAACTCTATAAGTGGTAGTGTACATTCGATTTTTTGCATTCTTTTTGTCCACCAAAACATCTTTCGCTCTCATCAATTCCATTTCCATGCAGCTGTTTTTCTGTAGTATCTCCTGAACATAAAGATGAAATAATGTGCTAAAGGTGAGACATTATTTTTTCATGCAGAGTTCAATTTTGAAATTGCTCAACATGTTTCTTTCAGACTGCCCAAATACACATTTATGTTATTAAATATTGAGAAATGCTATATATAGATTTTGCAATTCCTATTTTAAATGCATATTGTGCATAGTATCACTTACATACACTTGCATCATTTTCATTTGATTTGTGTCTACATTGTGAAGGTGTTTGTTCATGTCATTCAAACTTTTTCTTTTTCTAAATTATGGTGACAATGTTGTTTTTTATGGCTGTTGACATATATTCGGTCTTATAGCGGGTTAAAAATATATATCCCAAATAAACATTTAAATCTAACATGTCAACAACATATTTGTGAGGCCCTAACCCTTTGATACACAAGCTATGCAAATCCCTTCCAATGCATAACATGGGTCAAAAATGAACAGTATATATTTCCTGTGTTATTTCATGCATGTTGTATGTTTCTTTCCTATATCTTTGAAAACTATTTGAGGTTATCATTTAATATTCTACATATTCATTAAATGTCAATATTTTCATATTTATTTTCTTACTTCATGAACAAACGTACATGTTGTATTTCAACATAAGGTTTACACACATGTGTCAAAATGACCCACACAGTATGTGTTCAATATGGAACACCTGAAATACATTTCACTCGGCTGCTTTTGCACATCTGATGAATGTACATGAAAGTCTTATTTCACAATCCATTACTAGTGAGAAAGAGAAATATATACAATACCTAGCTAGCTTTTAGCTACATGTCATATTATTTTCTAGCTAGCTAACCATAGCTAGATCAACAGAATAAAACTTGTAATAGAACAGTCTAAACTAAATAGACTGAGTGATGTGCAATCTCTGATGCTGATGACCTAGACTATGTTGCACAGGATCAAGCCGTTCTTTCCTGAGTGGAGGAATGCTCGTTCCAGTCCTACTGAAGACCCATTTCTACTGAATCTATTGGACTGGGTCTGCGTTTCCCCTTTAGACGACTCATCAGATGACTCTTCTTTGTCATAACGACTCACATTCACTAGGTAGGCTACATGTGTACCTATTGTGTAGCTTTGACCCAGGAACAGGAATTGCATATATCAATATTTGAGAGAGGGTAGGGGTTTTGACGGAAAACAATACAAAATCTGACTCCAGAAATAATGCAATAATAATCCCCAAAACAATGGTGATTTTGAATAAATATAGGCTACAGAAAAGAAACTCCATCGGTCATTCAGTCAGTCGTGTAATGTTACTGTGTCCCCTTCACAAATTGTAGTCTTCTCACTCACCAGAAATGTGACTGATTCTAGGACATCCTAGCCTGGGTGCCAGACGAACTTAGCCCCGCCCAAAACATTTGTTGTTCGGGAAGTTCGGTCTGGAGTCGCTCCGTTGGGGAGAAACTATGGCCGATCAGGAGCTGATCGGACCAATCAAATCGTCAGGGCGGGCTTTATACGATGATTGACAGATGATCAACAGTGACGTAATCAACCACGTCAACAAAGAGCGCTGCCTGCCGCTGGAGACCTGAGATGTGTCGCTGCCATCGAGTCTGTTTCAGCAGTCATCGACAGCGCATTCATTTTGAAAGAGGAACAGAGGAACACGATCAAGGCATTTGTAGATCGAACAGATGTTTTTGCCGTCCTCCTACGGGATTCATAAAAAGTTTAATTTATCAGCTGGCCCCGATGCTGCAGCCACACAAGCAGTCATATAAATAAAAAGAGAGTGGGGGGGGGGGGGGGGGGGCGCTACGCTCCTCAGCACATATGAGACAAAAAAGACACAAGTTGGGACGCTGTTGTAGTTAATGTTGGAGCAACAAGGAAGTGTAAAACGATTAGCTGCCGTTTCTCCTCCTCGCTGGCTCCTGCAGAGCCATGACAGCGGAGCTCTGCAGCGCAGCGTGTGGATCAGCAGCTCCGTGGATTTCTGGTAGGGACTCATCTCTCTCAGAGCCGCGGTCCCGGGCCGGTCCCGGGCCGGTCCCGGGCCGGTAGCGAGGCTCTGAGAGAGATCCGTAGCGGGCTTCTTCATGCCGCCGCCGGCCGGGGCTCTCACGAGCAGCCCTGGTCACCGGCTGCTTCCTGGGGGCTTTGCCTCCGGTGGATATACGAGCGGCATTAGCAGCAGTTCCATTGATTTATTTAGAGAGTTTATAAACTCGTGAAACAGACAACTGACAACAACTATGCGTCGCTTGACATACGTCACATACTACGTTGCTCTGATTGGTTGTAGGTCTATCCAATTGAGCGAAGAGGCATTTTGTTTCCTGGTTCTGTTGAAACACGCCCCATAATCACAGCCCAATGGAGCGGTCTCAGACTCATATTCTGACTAGAATAATGAGTCTGACAACGTCAGGCTAAGGACATCCTATTTTTTATTGATATAACCCTTACCAATACTTCCATATCAATATTCCATCAGTCAGTGATAACATCAATGATAATAATAATTATTATTGATTTGTGAAATTGCAAAGCGATGAAAGGTGTAATATACCATATGATTTGTTTCTCTTGTAATTATACCCCTCATTCATAGGAAAAGGACACACTTCTGAATGAAGTAGCATCATCACACATATCTAATTAAGATGTTAAGCAGGGCTACTGACTATTGGTTTGAAATGCAGGTATTTGATAAATTCTTGTTGGTAGAATATGAAGTTTGTAGAAGTCATTCAGATTCAGAGCTGCAGCTGAACCCATCTGCTGACCAATTCACTCTGTAATGAAAAGCACCATGGGACTCATCCATTCTGTCATTCCAATGCAGAACACATGAACAAATATTTAACTTTACAATACTGAAGTTATATTTTTGAAAAATCTGGCTCCATGTATTCTATAAGAAATGAAAAAAATATATATACAGCGGAAAAAAGATAATTAATGAAGTTTTATTGTTTAAAAACATATGTATGAGTTAGGGTCTGTGTGAAAAGAGGATTAAGAGGGCCGATGTATATGTGTGACCTCAACATTCTAACTATCAATGAACCTAAATGATTTGTGGTAAGGAAACTTCCGATCAGATCAGCTTATCAGTGAAGAAGAGGCATAGATTGGTGGAAGGCCAAGGGAATCCCAGGAGCACTCCCTGCAGAGCAACAAGGTCCAGATAGTGTCAGCACAAAACATTCCACACTTTCAGATCTACCTGACATCAACATGACATCACACATGACAATACTGTTACAAAGCCAGACTGATCTCTAGAGCGCTGTGTCAGTGCTGGAGAATGGTTTGGCTGCCCAAATAATTTTTCTTTTATGAGGCTTGTTTGTACTTTCTTACCAATCACGATCATCTCGGTAGTCACACCAATATATTTCCTTTGGTATACTATTTGGTTCAAATCACCACAGAAAGATTATCAAAGGTTTAAATAAAAGAAACTTTTTCAATCCTTTATTTAATTAAAATGTTTAATTGGTGGCGGTGATGCATCTTGGCTGATGTTCAAGTTCAATTTTAATGCAAGTTAATATATTATGTTTATACACATGTTCTCGAGTGGGTTACGGGCAGTGTGCCTTCTTGTTTAATTTAGGGATCTGTGAAATAAATGGTCATTTCCTCAACAACATTTGTAGGGATGATGGTATTCAATGAGTTTATTTATTTACGTTTTCACATCGTGTGTCAAATCGTTTTTTTATTGGTTGATCTGGATTTGAATGAGCAGTTTTGTTGATATGGTCCAGTGGAGGTAATCAAGCGTGTGTAAATAGAGGTGATTCAAAAGGAAATAAAGCTGTATGTCAAGTTTTCTGAGGAATTGTAAATGTTAGGTGTTTAAGGATTTCAGGACATAAAATGCAGAGACACAGTGAAATTAATATAATTGGAAAAAACACTTTTTTTCAACTTGGCCCTGTATTTTTAACGTGTGTGTGTTTAAATAAAGTGTACTTACGAAATCTCTTTGATGGTTCGCCCGCAGCAGCAACAGGACCACAGTGGCTACACCGTAATCTTATGGGGCAACTGTGACAGTCAAAGACAGGAGTGCTTTTCTTGCCAATAAATGGCCTATATTGCCCCAGAGTCTGGCAACATTACAAACGTCTCGCACAGGTCTCTTGAGATTGGGTCATTGAGGTGGAAAGGAGTTTGGATCTACTTAGAGAAAAAATAACTGAGGGGCTTTAAAGCAGAACATTTCCTGTTGCTAAATTCGTTTCTTTATAATCATTAACACACAGCATACCATAAGCAAAGTTGAATAGAAGTGTGTTTGTACAGACAAAGTTGGAGTTTAGATACATGCAAACTTGATAAGAAGAAAACATGGTTCCTCACTGTCATGTGTTTGCTCAAAATCTCTCCTAATTCTGAAAATATTTTTTGACATGTGGTTACTGGAAGAGATACAGCCACCAGATATGGTACAGACAGCATATTTATCAAACAACCCTTATACAAAGACATGCGAATTCAGTCCGTTTTTATATATTCATCCAACCAGATGAGTTCATTATCATACACAGAGAAGTCAGCCGCCAACAGAATAAAAGGTAAGTATTTAGGATTTAACATCAGATTTCAAAGTTACAATTGAAATTCATGGTAAAGAGAATATTGTTAACATTTATTATTTTTACATTTTGCAATGATTAATTACTTTTTTAGTCTGCATTATTATCTCTGAAATCTAAAAGAATGTGTGTTGCCTGTTAGAATTATCAGCATAGCAGCTAGCTATGTGAACTGGTCTTTGACCAGTTTAATCTGTCTTATAATATTCAGCATACAAAACTTCAATATTTGGAAACATTTTAACAACAGTTTGAGAACTATCTCGGAATGAAAGCTAGCTTCCTTGGTCTGTGCAGCAATGCACATGAAAGGACATTTACATCCTCTCTCTGGCTATCTCTTATACCCATTTGTTGTTGTGCAGAAACAGACAAGGTTAAAGCTGTCTTTTCATTTCCTATTTTTTTTTTCTAAAAAGGGCTGGTTGCAAGGCAACAAAGTGAAGACAAAATGTTCTATGCAGCTGTAAATGCACGTAGTTATATTTTGTCTTGGTTTTTACTGTAACATCATGTTGTGGAAAATAAAAGGTCAAGGATATAAAGGGTCTCTATCCTTTTTGCTAAACATCACCTTCACAGTGACTCCTGGGTTCAGTCTACATGTTCTGTGAATGCCACGTTTGCACACAATAATAAAGTAAGAGAATCTTGTAGTAATCCAAAGTATTTCCAAATGTTACTTACATTTTATTATCTTAAAAAGATCTATTTAAGACTAGTGAAATACATTTGAAGAGTAATTCTTCCAAGACTGACTACACAAGTGTAACAGGGCATCTGTAACTGTTCAGCTGCCGCTGTTGTTTTGTTTGATAATAATAATAATGTACAATTAAACTGTAATGCTAATTCTAATTATATATTAATATATACAGCATGGATTCTGCTATGTTTCTCCATGTTCCTCGGCCCCCGCGCTGTAAAATGTAATCACACCAGTAGGTCCTTCCTCTCCAAAGGCCCATTATTACTGCTGGTTATTGACCCGTCTTGTCACATCATGTACAAGCTTACAGTCTGTATTGCCATTCAAGCACATTATTAATCACCATGGCAGTGTGTTGTGACTTGTAGCAAGTCGCAGCCAGTGCCGACTTGATAAATCATCCATAGATCGAAGTACACAGTACACTCTGCACCAAAGGGCTTTGAACAAAATACAGCCATCTGAGACTGAGATCAATGAGGCTCTTGACCTGCTCCCTCACAGCTCCAGGTTCAGCTCTTAAAAAAGAGTAGGTTCAAAGAGACAGAGCAGTGACTAAGTGAAGTTATTCTGCACTTGAAGTGAATATTTTCACCGAAAGATAAAACTGGCTTGTGCTGTGGTGTGGCAGCTTATGAATGACAAAACCACTGAGCTGGCACAAAACAAATTTGAGCTATTATCAGTCTGCAAGTCAAGATTGGAGAGCGCTCTGGCAGATTCATGAGGCTGGAAAAAGAGTGAGCACAGAGCTGATTTTCTGCTCTTCTGAGCAGTCAAATTCTCCGATCACAAGTGAGTCCAGAAAAGGCTTGAACAGCACATGTCTGCATTGGGCCGGTTAGCTTTTTCAGGGTGATGTTAGTGGTGGAGCCCAGTGGAGGCAGATTGATGTCCCAACAACAACAACACCATATATGTAGGTCATTTATTCCTGCCCTCTGATACCACAAATGGAAGTGTATCATAAAACAGTGCCACTACAATTCCAGCCCTACAGGACCTTTGTCGTCATGGCTACAATAATATTAATGTGTAGTTATGGTTGTGTTATGATTGAAATGCTTACTATTTGTTTCAAAATGAAAAAAATATATACAGCTGTCTCCTGTGTCAAAATCAGAACCATCCATCCACCCAAACCTTCTCCTCTATCTTCATACCATGTCATCTGACTTCCTCTCATCATAATTACTAAGGTTGCTAGAGAAATACAACAGGAATAAAAATTACTACAGGTGATAAGCTACTGCACAGATGACGTCTGGGGTCTTTTTTTTGTGAGGACAACAATATCTGACAACTCGTCATTAACGACCAAACCACTGCGAGACCACAAAACCACAAACTGCAAATCGTTAAGTCATGATTTTAGAGCAGCCAGACACCGATCGATAAGACAAACATGATTTTTGAAACCTAGAAAACCCCAGAATCATGAGTGTAAAATATGTTTTGAGAAGATGATGACATGTGTACAATAGCGTAGAAGTGGAAAGAAGATTTTAACATGTTTTAATTTTTCAAACTTTATTACAATACTGAATTCCTGGTAGAATAGCGCTCTAAAAACTGCAAGAGGAATAATTTCAGGCTGGAAAGTAAAACATGAAATTCATTCTGATTGACTCGACATTAGCCAGGCCTCATTCTGACCTGTTTCCAGACATCTGAATCATTCGCACATCAAATAGCTTTTGTGTATTAATACTTTTAACTGTGCAGTATACATATACCATATACTTGTCTAAACAAGGCTTCTTTTGATCACCAGATCTGGTCATCGTCTGTCAGCAGGCTCGATAAGGACTTCACTCAAGTACCTCGCTCTCTGTGGTTCATGTGTCAACAAACTGTCTTCATCAACTTGCCATTATCAAACATTCAGCTGTGGCTTAAAGGTAGGGTTGGTATTTTGTTGCCAAAACACATAGTTTTTTATTTGTTGAAATCCTCTTCGTGTCCTGAAAGCCATCAGTACATAAATACGTCTGAAAAAAAGGCTATGTGTGTGGCCCCCACAGGACTGTAATAAATAGGACAACAATTAAGTTCAGTCCAAATGTGATGTTTGGCCTTAGTACCTGTCTGTCACTAACCAAACGGTCTGCCTGAACGCACCATCGCCCACACTCTCACTGCACGTGACAAAAGTCTTCAGCCGGGGAGACATACACCACGATAATCAAAAGTTAGCGAGTCAATGAAAAGGTGTAGCTTTGACACGAGAGCCAAAGGGAGGGGCTAGGATGTATCGATTGCATTTTATTTCAAGCATTGCCAGCTCTTGCTAGCTTCTACAAGATTACTAGACTTAGATTTTAAGAGTTAATACTGAAAATACAGAGAAATACTCAGCTCATAGTGAGCTCATGTGCCAACTGACTGGTGAGGTGATTGATCACCTGCAGGCGTGAGGCTGTATAAATAAATCAGTGTGTTGATGCTCTATAGGCAAAGCCACATTTCCCAGATGAGAAATACTGTCCACTTATGCTTGATCTTCTATTCCTTGTGGCAGTCCCTTTTCTTAACCTCACCTTTGTCATTGTCTGACTGAGCATTTCACGCTGGAGATTGTCTTCCATGAAAAAGGCAACAAGTGTTGATGAGACTAACACAGCTGCATAGATTGATATAAATTTGCACATTTCTTTACTGTTGTTTCGGTGACAAGAAATGAGCGGAAGTCAATGTTGGGCTGAATGAATGATGGGGAACACATTGGTCCTGTGTGGAGAGACCTGCATTCTAAATTCAGTGTGAATCTGCCATGGTTATAGTTCAGGTAGTGTTTCCCCCATACTTCATTTATGTAATCCCTATGTCAATCTGCATCCGGCTAATTTATCTGTACTTTTTTGCAGCAATCTCTATACTCTTCTTATTAACTCTTCTCAATATTCTGATATGTGAGGACTAAAGCTGCTGATGGTTCATACATAGCTCATATGTAATTTGACCATTGTTTGGAAAACCATGCTACACTATACTCTCTGTTTTTCTTCTCTTAAACTCTTATCAGAGGAGGTCAGAGGGATATGGACATCTCTGACATTGGATAAGACTGTTTCGTTGCCACAGCTACAGAACTCAGAGGAGTGTGTTGTAATCAAGGATAGAAATGCAGAAGAGAGGAAATAGTTGGTTAGAAAGCAGATTCCCTGAAGTCAGCTGAGCTAATGATCGAGAGCTAATAATCAGTTTGTACTTCGCTGATTACAGGCCAATCACAGCCTGAATGCAGGCACCAACACCCTGAATAGATTTACAGATGTCGTCCTTCCACTCAATGTCTTTGCTTCTGTGCCACATGACAAGCAATCCAGTGAGAGGAGAATGAAATCAATGTCTATTATCTACTTAGGAGCCTCCCTGGAATTCTGAGGTGGATAATATTTACTGTATGCATTCAAATCACACCGGTTTCATCCAAATATACACACACACAACCAATAGATCCTGAATAACTACATAAGCATGATGGGGTGGCCAAGTGGTCAAGGCGATGGAATGCTAATCCATTGTGCTTTGCACTGGGGTTTGAATCCCATCCTTGTCGAAATGGAGTTAATTGTTTAAATGTTTTCTACTCAACAATAAATAAAACAATTTATTCTCTTGTGATGGTGATTTCCTGGTCAGCACAGCTCTCCTGTTTGAGCTGTTGCCCCATGTACTGAGACAAACAAGGATTAAATGAAAATGCAGTGAATTACAAAATTTGATTGATTGATCATTCATTGATCTTTGTGCTGAACTGAGTCCAGTATCACACAGATCGACCGACGGCACCAAACCATCCAAGGATAAACATGAGCATATAATGATAATTTTGTTAAATTCTACAGATTTGGGTAATCACATCTGTCTCTGAATTTAATAATCCTGCAGTTTCGGATGATTTAAACCCGAAAAGGCGATACAACAAGTACCCTCACATTCTGACAGTGTAAAGCGATCATTTTTGTGCCCACTCTGAATTTGATTTTTTAATTTCAAGCTCCGTTCTCTGTCGTACTCACTTTTTTATCTGCAGCAGCAGCAGTGTATCACTGCATTTTCTTTATTAATGACATCACTGCTGTCCGCTTGTGATTAGTTCTCTATAAGTCTCCCTTGATTTAAATAGTTTGGGAGCAGCAGAGGTGTCAGCAGTCACTTAGGGGGAGCAGCAGAGGCAGCAGCTGAACACTTCATTTATTTTGAAAATACATGGTGATGAGTTGATTAAATAAGCAAGGTCTGTCAGACAAACACAGACACACACACACATACACACTAGTTGCACAACATGAAGGAGTTCACGATCAGTTGATCAACAGAAAATTTACGAGGAATCTAACTTTTTTTCAGGGACCTAAAAACAGGCACAGGGCACTACTCCACACAGAACGGCCCCAATGGTTCACACTTAACATGGATTCTATATGTTTCTTGAGCTCATTAAATATTATGGAATGATATGCCAAACATAATTTATTGATATTGTCAACAGAACTGTATGGATATATACTCCATATATTCTATATTTCATAAGCTATAGTTACAGTGAATTATGGTTAGTCTTAATCAAGATAAGGGCTGTGTTTGAAATGACTCCCTGTTTAAAATGAACTGCGTTTACTGTCTGACATTTTATAGTCCCACCTCTGTGTTTGAAAGTAGAACAGTGCATAGTTCCCCTTGAAATTACCCAAAAGTTAAATTTAAAGAATGGTAGTTAACATTATATGGAAGTGATACGTCTAGCACACTGCACTTGTCAACAACGAGCCACAATGATGATAACGATGATCCATGAGTCATAAGTCTCTATTTGTCGCATTCTATGGGGTCAACTACTCGGTTGTATGGTCCAGCTGGTAGGGGAGAAGAGAAGCAACATAAAAACTGATGTTCTCGGTTAAAAAATAAATTTAGTATAGTTAAATAAAGAATTCATACAAAGACACATAAGGTAAATTTAAAAAAAAAGAAACTAAGCTACTGGATGTTATTTGAATTATTGAATTATTATTATTTGATTTTTCTCTGTATCTTTGCTTGCATTCATTCAGTATAAGATAACAGAAGAGACAGAATTTCAGGGTCATTGTGAAATTTGACAACACAAATATGAACTTTTTTCAAATAGAGAGAAATAATTTTCCTGCTTGTAAAGGAAAGACGGATATACTAGTTTTGACTAGGGCGGAGCTGTCACCTCTGCTGAAGAATCTTCTTATATCCATCTGGTCAATGAATTGGATGATATACCGGTACAATAGCGTTATGAGGGACACTATGACATTTAGTTTTCACTAGCATTAACTGATTATAAACAACAACATTCTATAGGCACTGATATTATTGTTTTAAAATACTAGAGATAGATATTAATGCAAAGAATAGAGAGCTGTCGATAGTTATTTCTTACATTTCAAATTTGCTCGTTCACACTCTTGCTCACTGGAGACATTTTCTAACAAAATAGCTAGCTAGCTTAGTGTATACATAGCTCATTACAATATTCCCTTTCATTTGCCTCAAATAAACCTAAATTTAAGCAGGTAACAATCGTTAACAACTACAGATTCCACATTCTGTGACTACCTGTACTTACAATTTCACTCCGTGCATCATTTACTATGAGCTAAACTCCTTGGCTGTAATCCTGCTGTCTTGATGAGAGACGTTACTTGGCAGAGTGAGAAAGCCAGCGCAGCAGCGATGCAGACTCCCCAAGGTCCTAGTGCCCGGTCTTTAATTGTTAAGTATGATGAGAGGCTGTTGGATTGTAATTTGAAGGGGGAGAAAACATACAAACCAGAAACGCACTCACATATGTAACATGTTAGAGTTATAAATAACTTGTCCATGTGTAAAACAATAGTTAAATTTAAAAAAAAAAAATTACAAAAAAAAAATTACAAAAAATCCCAATAATTATTTGGGGGGGCTGAAGAACATTTTAGGGGGGCTTCAGCCCCCCTAAAACAGGCCTAACGATGCCCCTGGTTGGTGTGGACATGATTGTTGTTCTTAATATATGTTGACTTATATGTCAAAGTTTAATACCATTTCTTAAAGGTTGTACATACATATACATATTAGCCCTGGGTTGTGTTCAACGTTTTTTTTGTATATCTTGTATCCCAAATATGGCCGAGAGACACATGGCTATGACTCAGGGATATGGCAGCAGTGTGTGTGTTCACCAGAGGTTGAATATGTTTGAATTAAACTAAACTATGATTAAATGATTTGCTCTGACAAGATCAATCCCCTCAGGAGTACTAGTGGATGTTTGGCCTCAGGCACTAGAAACATCCCTGCCTCTGACGATTATGAGGAAATACTTATAAGTGAGAAGCATTAATAAGAATGAGACTGTAACCACATTAATTACTGCCCTGCCTAAAAAGGCAAGGCAAAGGCAAAGAGTGTGTCTAACAGACAGTGTGTAGTAAGCAGAAATCTCTCAGGTTCTTCAGCACAGAATCATGCATCTCCCTTTCACTAGGCACAGGCAGCACGCTGGAGGACGGCAAATTGGGCCGAACTAATTACAGTTTAAATGAAACCATAATTGGACATTTTGCGCTTGTCATACGATGAGAGACAGATGGGTTTGTAATTACATTACAAGTCTGACATCACGGTGGTGAGTTACGGCATGCAACTCCCCATGCCCTTCATGGAGTGCTGAGGAGAAGTGGCCCACGTTCAAAAACAATTTACTGTTGATTTCCATAATCAGTCAGCATCTACGGCATCAACCACACTCCATCAGCCAAATCAGGATAAATCACCACACTTATCAACATCATGTTGGACTGATTTCAGACTAATGTGGCAAATAGGCAAGAAATCTGAAAATCTATGGACTGAGCATAAATAGGAAACACATTTATTATGGAATGTTACCCTGATACTACTGAATTATGTCTCCTCAGAGTAATTATCCCAATGTAATATGAACATGATATTTTTGGCTCAGTGTCATTATATTTCAAGACATTTTGTTGATCTCGATTAATCGGCAGCAAATAAATGTCTCAATCAATCAAACTTGAGCGTAAAGACTTGACAGTGTAAAAGGGCAGTACGGTACCTACATTTTTTTCAAGTAAAAAAAGCAATATCCCAATGTTAAATATCACAATGTTTTTTTGGGAATTAAATAAATAAAAAACAAGACGAGAAAACAAATACTGTCATGAGTAAATACAAAAAAATATATATAATTCAACGCAGGAATTGGAAATCCAATTCTAATCAAAGTGATATAAATGCAATTGTGATGATTGACAGACAAAAACTGTATACATAGTTAGGTTTTACTAAGAATGGAAAGAAAGACTATCTTAAATGCATTAGCTGTGACTCACAGTCAAACATAGGTAGAGTGTCCCCGGTGAATATATCACCCATGGAGACACTGCATGGAGGAATGGTCTCCAATACCATCAAGTCTGTTCCTCAGGGGACTAATCTTTGAAACTGCCAAGGGGTGGTTGACTTTTTAAGATTTAAGTAATTTATTTTTAATGTTTGACCAACGTGATGGATCGGCACAGTAGCTAGATCACCAGCTGATCTTGTTTTGCAAAACTGACATTCAATCACCTACTCATTCATTTTGAAAATAATGTTTACTAATATTTACATTCTTCTGTGAAATAATTGCATTGAATTCAATGTGTTTGGACCAAGAAACATGCATCGGTCTATGACTACCCTTTGTTTATTTCTTGTGATGGACTTTGGTTGATGCACAGATGCGTGTGTGTGAATTGCTCTATAGACTGTGCCAGATATAATTCCAGCGCTTTACTATTCATATCTTCTGTCAGGAAATGATTGACTCGTCCAATCCCTATGAAATAAAGCATTCATATAAATTTAGCTGCGTGGCAGGTGGAGGACTCTTTTTGTGGCTTTATTTGAATGAGCAGAAAATCCCATCGAGATCAAAATGAAACTGCTAAAGCCCGAACTCCAATTGAAGTTTGATATCATCCTCTAGCAAACATTAGTGGATTTGGTTTTATAGCTGCCTTTAATCCCTGTGATGTGATTTAACTCCAAGAAGTGCAGGTCAACGGATGAAAAAAAAAACTTGTAAAATATGATTATGATATCCAGAAATATTTGAACCCTGGAGAATTACCTGTCACGGGCTGTGAAGAGGGGATGAATAGCACACATTCTCATTCGGAATTACATTCTGCTCCTTTGTATACAAATCGGCTTACCCATTGTTTTGACAGATTGCACAACAATGCTTTTAAAATTCAGCTCAAGCCGCAGCCATCGCACTGAGGAGTCCACTGGAAGTGGAACAGAAGTTTGAAAATTGCACATCAACCAGTGCGAACGCCATGTCGTGGATGCAAAATAACACAAGCACGCACACATAGATAGAGAAGCACAGAGCTAGAGCGGGAGAGAGAATAGTAATGTCTATAAGCCCAGGAGTAATTACATGCATGCATGCTTTGGCCCAACACTCCGTCTTAACAGTTTTAGCAGGAAAATTAAAAAGCCCCAGTCCGTGGTTTTAAAACAACAGAAGAGTGAGACCTCTGTCAGACAATTATATGATCCATTTACAGGGCAAATTGCTCTCATGAGATTCCAGGCACCCTCTAGGGACCAGTATGGAGGTCATAAGCTTTGGGGCTTAAAACCCCCGGTGCTGGAGTGGGTGTAGATGAGGGCCCATCTGACAAAATGTTGCCCTCTTGTCCATAACTCTTGATGGCTACCTCTTGTTGATACAAATCTGCTTGAATTTTATTTAATCCATCCATCCCTCACTGTCCTATTCGATAACAAGCCATCCTCTAGCCACTTTGCACCTTATGCTCCTCCATGGTCATTCCGCTGCCATATTCAGAGCAGGGGTGTCCCACTCTCGTCTAGAACCTCATCAAAACTCAGCTCCTCTTCTAATGTACTGAACCTCAATAATTGTACCCCAGTTGTAAGTCATTGTTGATAAGAGCACCTGCCAAACATAAACGTGAAATGAGCAAGCAGAACCAGAACAGAGGGAATCCTCCCAGCAAATTGCACCCTGCACTCTAGTTAAACACCAGGAGCGAGCAACAAAAGTAAGTAAAGAATTGTAGAAACAAATGCTACTTTGTGACAACCTTTTACAGATTTGAGCAGTTTATAATAGTCTGAGGTCATGGGAATACATACCTTCTAGAAAGTACTACATTGTATCACCTCTACATACCTTGCCTTTGTTTGGTCTCTTATTGCAGTGTGTAATCATTCAGCCATGATGGAGCAGATACGCACTGTGGTGTGTTTACCTCTGTGAGGACAAGATGGGAATCTGCTTAGTCGGACAATGCACATGGCGTAGAAGCCACAGAACAGATAAGCAGTAATTTCACGCCTGGAGAGAGAGTATAGATCAACGTAGCAGGCGTTAACCCACCGGTATCGGGATGGGATTAGGTGCAGCAGGTATCCTGTATGCAACACAGCACACTTATCACTTATCAGGAACAAGGGTATTTCTCATAGGCTTAGACAAGTTCTTAACCTTTTTTTTATCGAGTCGCCTTATGACATGAGGCTATGTCTTCTTTTGACTTAACTGTTTCCCTCTTTTTTTCATTCATTCCATGATCTAAGATACTTTTATTCAAGGCCCTAGCTACCTTAGAGGACAATGAGCCCATGCCCTTGGTATTTTAACAGGGGAGAAGATCTATGGAGGACATGATGCTCCTGCAAGTGGCTGATTTGTTAACCGTTCACCTGAGAGAAAGAGGAATGCAGCAAGGTCCTTGAAGAACACCTGGTCTAGAGCTGACTGGAGCAGTGTTTTTTTTTTTTTTACCTTTACCAGCAATTAAAACCAATGCTTAAATTCAATCTGATGGAGTTTGAGGAGTTCTTCCTGGAAGGTGAGCTGCCCAAATCCAGATGAGCAAAAAAAAGACTTAACCACATTCAAAGTTATCTGAATTTATGAAGACATGTTTTCAATTTGTCAATTTGTGATGCTTAGTTAAACAATTATGTCAATTTACAATATAACTTTTTACACTATAAATAGTCAAAAAATGAATGAGGTTTGAATAATTTCTGAATCAACACTTTTTCATTCCTCTTTGCCATAGAGCCCCACTATTAGTGAGATACTCTGCTTCACTGGTTGAAACGCTTCTTCATTACCATGAACAAAAACACACTGTAGTTGATTTTGTCTCAAGTCACATTTAACATCAGGCTGATACATGGCTGAATGTGGATCATCAGCAGCTGTGGATATACTCCCCCAAACAAAAAAACATTGTGTGCTCCTGTTGCAGTAACAATTGCTAAATACAATTGCTAAAAAAAAGAAGAATGTATCTATTGAGTTGGGACCACTGGGCTTGATCGCCAGACACAGAATAGAGAAGATATAAAGTAGAGAACACATTGAAGGTTTTGGATGGTATTTGTTTTGAAGTGATAGACAGAATGGACCTATCATCTATCCCCTATTCTGTAATTAATAACATGGATAACATGCTGGGAGTTGTCCCCTGACCACACCTATCATTACAAGTATGTGAAATATTCTGGTCATGCACTTGTTCAACTTTTGAAAATCTATTTGATAAAACTGTCTAATTAATGTAACATTGTGATATGTGGTGGTGGTGGAAGAGATTCTAGTTCTAATTATGCTTATCTAAGGGACTCAAAACACTGTCAGAACATTTGTCGCATATATTGTGTGGTATTTTCTTGTCATGTTTTTTACTTTAAACATTTCAATTATTTCAATTATTCCTAATGAGACACTAATTGTCCTTTTAAAATCAGTGTATTAAATAAGTAATCAGTAATAATCTATGTCTTTATATGCAACACACATTCTTCATTTTGCAAAAACAAGCTTAACAATAATTGGCCACTTCAGGGCAGCTCATAGTGTCAGGGCAACTGCTTGAGTTAATTATGATTATGAGCTAGAAAATATAAAACTGAAGACTTTGAGGAAGATTCAAAAATAATTCAACAATCAAAAATAACCAATTACTTATTATTAAGTGTGAAGGCTGACACCTGGGAAGCTGAGAAACATATTCACCATATAGAAATGGGAAGGGCGACTTACATTGATGTATTAAAACAGCAGGAGGTACTGATTAAAACATGTAATGAGAAGAAACTTGGAAACAAATCAACGTGAGAAGTCAACAGTCAACGAAAGCAGAAGGCACTGACCTGATAAAATTCTAAGTAGTCTACTGTCTGACAAACTGTAAATCCTGGTTGATTAAGTTAATGCAATTGTCTAATTAAAGCTCCTGAAAGACTTTATGAAATTATTTTTGTTTTCTTTTTTTAAAGACAAAGTGAGGAGTAAATCTAACTAGTTCCTGCTATAATTTTATTTTTCTTTGTTTTGATACTTCAGTTATATCTTTAACTAACGAGTAGACTTAAATTAGTGAGGATAACTAGAAAGGAGACAAGTTGCTCTGGTTGTTTAACAGCAACAATAATGCAACCCCCCTGAGCACCTAAGTGTATTAAAAATGTTTAAAAATTCTTTAGAACATCACTGTTATCTGTGTTAAGGAGCTCAAATCATGTTACTTTTAATAATGACTTAACACACAGCAACTCTTCAATGCCGATATTACTTGCCCCCAATAGAACAATCTCTCCTACTAAAACCATATACCTGTGTGTTGTGATAAGCGCACACAGGTATATGCCGCCCAGCCAGCAGCACAGTGGGGACAAGCAAGAGCACACACACAGACAGAATATCCTGAAAGGGTTAAAAATAGTGAATAGTATTTGTTTTCTCAACCAGCTCAGTAGTGGAACGAACAGATATGGGAAGTAAATGATAAGTGAGAAAAAAGCTTGGGAACGACACCTGATTTACTTAAGATCAGAGATTGACATGGCTTAGCGTGTGTGAACCATTAGTCAGGTAAACACAAGCAACTATTATTTCTTTGTGTCTTGTATCCGTGGCAACAGTACAACGCAACAATGGTGACTTTGGCCCCCCGAGAGTTAAGAAGACATTAAAGGTCCCACAAGGAACTTTTCATTTTTTTATATTCTGGCATCTCTATGGACAAAAGCGTAGTGTTTCCACTGTCACCTGTTGTAAAAAGACAGCATGTGCATTTATTTTACTGTATTGATATAACATTATAAAATACTCAACATATTCATATAAAAATAAAGATATCTCAAAACATTTTTTTTTGTATAGATAATCTTCTAACAATATTACAACTGATTGCCATTAGTATAAGTAAGTTCAGGTACAAGAAATCCATACTTCCCCCCTCCTTTTATTGTTGGCAAATGGAACATCCCACCTGAGACAATACCAAGTCCCTCAGTGTATAGGGACTTAAAGTGGGCTGGAATATCAAACACTCTCATACAGACTCTGGAGTGCTGGTCTGTACAGGTTATACTTTACCTTAAGATGTTGCTCTGTCCTTGCTTCTCTGCCCTGGATTTAGGGCTGCTCAATTAATTGAATTTTAATCGTGATTTCAGTGGCGTTTCTACATTAGGGGAAGGTGGGGCACAGCCTGTGCCATGGGAGCACCAATCAGCGTGAACCACACAGACCACAGTTAACATTGGGCCCAACCGGGAGAGTGGGGATTTTTTTGATGGGCCCTACGAATCTCCCAAGCTACTCGACTCCAGCGTCAGCCTGTTTCCGATTCGGCGTCACCTGAGCTAACAGGCTAACAGGCTACCCCCGTCAGTGAACACCACCGAGTCTGTGGACAGGTTCACTCACATCGGATGGATAATACGTTTTGAAGTTCTGCTTGTTCTCCTGACAGAGAGGCTAAAGACGTGTGAGCTCCCGTTTCTGAGGTTAGTCAAGTTTAGTATTGTATTTATCTGTAAGTAGTGATTCGCATAGCAGCAGTAATAGCGATGCTAAAGGGTCCGTAGCCTATGGAGTTATTGACCCGACATGAAGCGACATGATCCAGTCCACCCAGCAGAGAGAAGCGTTAGTTTATGAGGATGAGTGTGTTTGGAGGATAAGCTATGCAATACTAATAATGTGGAAGAACTCCATACAGTACATTCATTGTCTAGGTAGTGCACAGTTTAATCCAAAACCATATTCAAAATCAGTAGTTGAATATCCACAGAAAAAAACACTTCCTCTACAATAATGCCATACTTTTATGTTTCCTATCATTTTATTAGGTACGGACGAGCCTGAAGGACAGAGCTGTGCTGACCGTGTTCTGTCTCTTATGGCAAAGAAGAAAAATAAAACACTGGGTTCTTATCTAAAGTGTATCAAATCAGGAAGCAAAAGATAAACATTGTTCTAATTAGTGTTCATTTGAATATATAATATATAATGAATATAGAAATTAACTATATTATCCATGACACTTAGCAATGACTGCCAACTCTAAACAGTTGCAGGCCGTCTTTGGTAAGGGAGGAATGCATGTCGCCTTATGTTGATTATAATAAATTAATTAATTATGCAAGTTATTTGAGCTATGTGTCTGTCTAATCTTTTTACTTTGTTGCAATCATTTTACTTTAATGCTGTATTATAGGCAACATCTTTGTGTTGCGCTGAGTGCTAAAGCATGTGAAATGTATTTGAAATAGGATTTCTGCTCCCTGCTGGCACTCAAAATGCAGCCCATAGTATATCTTACTGGTCTATATAGGCCTACTGCTTATTATAATCAGCTACCTCTATTTTTGTGATGGTGACATGACGTCATACAAAATTGCCCCACCAGAAATTTCAGGCTAAAATCGCCAATGCGTGATTTTGATTATGGGGTCAAACGATCTCCAAACTACTATAATCGAGTTGAAACGATTATTTGGAATTTTTTTTCGAAAGAGATGCACATGCGCAATTCAGTCCTTCCCCCAAAGCATTCAACGCAGCCCAGCTGACTGGCACTGGCTCTCAAGCAGCTGTAAAGTGAAGGAGGCGAGTTGTGTGTGCGGTGACCGGCGGAATTTAAAAAACAGCGCGGGTGGAAAATGGCAGAGGGAGAGCAGCCCTGTTTGATCGACAAAAAGGGTAGAAAAAGTTCTCTTTTATGGGAACACTTCGGATTCAAAGAATCCGACGAGGAGCAGCCCCACACTATGTAGTGGCCGCGCAGCGTCCATTCTCAAGCGTGCAGCCGCCTGGCTGTTCACACTGGACTCCGCGCCGGTCAGCCCGCGATTCTCCGCTTGTTGTTGTATATAACCCATTCAATGTAGGGCTTCCGGGGTAAATGATGATGGTCCTCATAGCCCCCCCCCCCAACCCCTCTCTTTCTCTCTCTGTCTGTCTGCTTTTGTACTTGTAGTGGGGGGGCAGATGGGGACATTTAATAATGAGAGAAAATTTACAAGTTCTCAGTTACAAAGTGTTTTTTTGGAGTGTTAGGGTTGCCATCATTAAGGGTTTGAATAACCGGGCACCGATTTCCTGGTTTCACGGAGGAATAAGACACGCAGCCGTCATCGGTGTTTAAAGAATAAAGCATAGACTTCAGAATAAGGGCACATAATAATCGGTTGAATAATCGTGGTTTCGATATTGTCCAAAATAATTTTGATTATGATTTGTTCCATGATCGAGCAGCCCTACCTGGATTACAGCTTTCTCCCTGATTGTCGCATTAGCTGTTGTACGTCATAAAGATGCAGTTATATTAGAATTTAAGAACTGTGTTAAAAAATGTTTTCATTAAAAAAGTCCTTGTTGTATACTTTTTCACTGACCAAAACAGATGAATATGTCATCTCTAAGACAACTTTGTTTGTGAGAGCATGCGTGTCTGTGTGTGTTGAGATTGGATTTGTGACTATCAAAACATCCTCCACACAATTATTGAATAAGTTGGCCGAGCTACAATTCAGACATAGACAGAGATAGTGAGATAGAGAAAAAACAGGCAATTATCAATCAAGGCGGCAGATTGGAGCCTTTAAAAGGACTCATTCATACAAAGATGCGTGGCAGCATTTCAGTGCCTCTGATTAGAATCCTAGAATTGTAAATTGTGGCTAATTAGGCTGTCATGGGTTCATTAGGGGCTTCAGCGACTCAGCTCTCCCTCACCTGCATGTATATTAAAACTCATTAGCCTCCTTGTCTGAGACACCACTTGCATTAATTGCCATTGATGCCCTGGCTCTCTGTGCAGGGCCCCTTTCATGCTCCCCTGCACAGCGTAGTTAGCAACATGAAAGTCCTTTTAAGAATAACCAGGGGTTTTTTTCTCCCCCTTTTTTTGTTTCAAAGAAGTTCCAGATTTGATTGTCCATCCACAGACCCTAATAAGAAATTATACAATTCCACACAAACACAAAACATCAAAAAGATTAAGGAAAAAAGGAAGACTGTGAGTTTTTTACATAGGCAAGAGAGCATTTGTTTTCATGTGATCTTCTGGGTCCGGTTCAGATTTGCAGGAGGCTTAGTACGGTAGCCCACATTTCTTATCCCTCTGTCAGGTATACAAGCTCTGCCTCTCCCTGTGGTGCTGCTGGTTTCCCCTTCAGAGTGTTTCCTGTCCGTCTCCAGCTTGTGTTGTGTGTCTGTCTATGTGTGTGTGTGTGTGTGTTCCATATTCCTGCACCCACCAAATCACAATCATCAACTTGTATCAACATCTACTAGGCCCTGTTATACCCTGGCTCTTCACGCTACTATTGAGCAAATCATTGTTTCACACAGTGTACCATGTTAACCTCTTGTGCTACGAGTTCACCTCTGCCCACCTGCCTGGTTCCTGCCACACCAGCTCCTTGTCTCCAAGACCGAGTCTGTGATCCAGTACCTCACCAGCCCTCAGTCTGCTCTCCAATTCCCTTCAGACCTACTATTCAGAAACACCAACTCAGTCTCTGCTAAGTGCTCTGCTCAGCCAGTCTATTCAACATTACAGTCATAGGCACCAGGGAGGGGCTTGGGGGAGCTGCAGCTACACCTGGGATAACCAAAGCAGCCCCAGTATTTGAATACTCCAATTAATCATGTTAATAATGAATGAATAAACGATTAAAAAGCCAACTTCTGATCTGAATTAGTCAATGGGTGCAGCATATGTCTTGCACTTTTTACTTTGCTACAGTGCAATTTCTCAGTGGCTTGGCTTTAGCAAAGTGTATCATGATCGAGCGTTTTTTACTCCCTAAAGTTTAGGAAGTAAAGACTAACCATTTAAAACCTGCAAACAAGTCTTTCTGAAGTTGACACAACGGCAAGTGGTCACTGAATCATTAGGTTCATGGAACAGAACACTGTGGATTCATCTGGTTTGTATCTGGCAGCATAAGTTTGTGATATTAGAATCTGAGGCTGAAATGCAAAACAGTGTGTGTTGCTTGCTGCTGCTTTCACATCTTGTGTGAAAGCAGCAGCTTTGTGTGAGAGAATGGTTATGAGGGGATTACATTTATTGTCTTCCATAAACTGATATGCATATCTCTGACACTGCCTGTGACATCTCTCAGTTGTGAGTGCAGTTTTTATTGACTGCATCTTTTGAAAAAGCATTTGTGGAGCAGCAGTGTGTAGGGTTGCAAAGGGGCGGAAAGTTTCCGGTAAATTTCCTCAAAATTTCCTGAAACTTTCCATGGGAGTTTAGCTTGGGAATTTTGGGAATTTTGAAAAAAAATAAAAACGCAAATTAAACGATGAGCAATAAAAACATCATTCAAAACTCTATTTTAAAGATGTATGGAATGCAGCACAAGCTGCATGTTGAATTTCAACCCTCCACTGTGCATTCTTCCATCACATGCACAGATAATTCCCAGTATCCTTCACACTACAGCACTATTGAGGCCTGCTGTAGTGTGCAGGACTAGTCAGGTAAGTTTCGATGATGTTATTGGGGAAAATATATTAGCATACTGATTGAGGATTGTTCATCTGTTCATCTAGCCTATTTCCATTCATTTATCCATCAATTGTGAAATATTTTTACAGACGATTCCAATTGTTTGGCTAACTATTTATATCTAGCATTAGCGTTTTTTTACAAACTTTTTTCTCATCTTATTCTACATCTCATGTGTGGAGGCATTTCACCCCATCCAATGTAGAAGGAAAGGCTGTGTACATTTGCAAATACTGTGCAAAGACCTATGTTAAAAATGACACAACGATGCAGAGGCATATAGTCAAGTGCCCAAAGTTTCCTCAGGGCTCAAATCAGCCTATGACAAAACAAAATGTTTATGTATGTATATGACAAGGTAAATACAGTTAGTATAAATTACCCACAACATTTCCAGTTTATTCCCGTTAATTCCCCTTTATTCCCGTTTAATTCCCGTTAATTCAACCCTAGCAGTGTGGACTCTCGATCCAATAACCAGGCGCTTTTGGCTCACAACAATGAGGGAACAAGGGTCATCGACAGCCACAAAATCATTCACTTTAAAATGTGTGTTATAAAGTCTTAACGGCAAGTGCTTCATATTTGTTCCCTTCTGTTCCCTATTATTAATGCAATGCATTTGCTAAGCACAAATTCTGACTCCTATAGTTATTTCTATGCAATGTTTATTATATACATTAGGTTCATGGAACAGAACACTGTGGATTCATCTGGTTTGTATCTGGCAGCATTAGTTTGTGATATTAGAATCTGAGGCTGAAATGCAAAACAGTGTGTGTTGCTTGCTGCTGCTTTCACATCTTGTGTTTAACAGAATTGTACCTGTTTTGTAGCAGGTATTGTGTTTATATGCCACTATATATATATGCGCTTGCATGTGTATATAATAATTATAATAATAACACATTTTATTTATAGGCGTCTTTCACAGCAATTAAGGTCACCTTACAAGGCAGAGATAAAAACAGAACCAAAATAATAACAATGTATCAATAAGATCAAACCAATTAACAGTGAATCAAACATTATGTATGTTGGCTGAATGGAAAACATCAGACTGAATATGCTAGTTTAAAAAGACGGGCTTTGAGACAGGATTTGAAAATGGAGAGAGGGTCAATGTTACAGATCTATGTGTGTTGCAGTAGAAAATTTAATTGTGGGGATTGGCTCGTTTTTGAGAAAACCTAACTTTTAGGTTTAATGAGAAGTTGAGAAACCCCATGGTACTTGTAAAAGACAATCTCTGGTGCTGCTTTGTTTAAGTAAACATTTCACTGCTCCTCTGTCTGTGTGTCCACCCTCTCTCCTCGAGGCACCATATGGCATTCCTTGTGGACGTTTACGGAGGACATGTAACTGGGATGAAACCCAGAATGCACTGGAGCAATGAGATAATCTTTCTGGTCTGCATTAGATGTAAAAATGAAAAAGGGAAAACATCTGTGTGGGCTGCTTGGGCTCTAGCCACTTGCCAGTTGGTCTGTGGGTATGTATAATGATAGCTGTGTCCATTGTCATTACTGTTGAGCTCTGCCAAGGTTCTCTGCTCACCATAATTGTTTCTCTGATCTTGAGATTAAATCATTTCCTATTTCATTTCATTTTTTATATATATTTTTTGTTTCACAAATTCTCCCTTCCTCAGATCATGAACTCTGGAATGGGCCTCAGATGATCGTCAATCAAGTGTGAAGCGGCCGGAATGAGAATCGGCACCTTCACATCTGTTGATATGGTGTGTAGAAGAGTGTATTTATTTATTTATTTATATGGGACCTTTCCTGTAGGTTAGTGTGATTCAATGTGCTTCACAATATATAAATAAGACAGAATACACGCAGTAAAATGGAGATGAAAATAAAATAAATAAATAAATACAAAAATTAAATAATAAAATAAAAAGGCTTATAAAAGTGTCGCATATAAACTATATTAGGGACTACAATTTTAAAAAGCAATTAAAAAAATCCTCAGATCCTCTGGCAGACAGTTCCAGCAGTTCAGAGCATCAAAGCAAAACTCAAAAAACGTTATAGTCTGTCAATTTGAAAAGACTAAAAGTCATATACCAGAGGACCTAGGGGGCAAACATTGTGGGTAGGTGGTCATATATGTAGGTGGAGGACCATCAAGTACTTATAAAGTACAAGAACCAACTTAAAATCAATGCGGATACTGACAGGCAGCCAATGTAGGGATTTTAGGACAGGTGTAATATGTTCTCCGCCTCTGGTCCTGGTCAGAATTTGGGCCATTCTGAATAAACTGTAGTTGATTTAGAAGTGTTTTGGGTAGATCAGATAGGAGAGCAGTCCTGCATGCTCGATATAAGCGTGTGTGTTGACAAAATACCAATAAACTTAGCCAGTATTGCTGATACTGAAACTTTTTACCATTAAAAGCTGCTCACTGAAAACTGTCCTACTGAAACATGTTACTAGTGAGCAAAGGAGATGATCTGTCTGACCATTTTCCTCCTCCTGCTTCAAATCCTCCCTAGAGTTTTTGATTTTGTGATTGTTATTAACATTGGAGAAGCCCAGAGTGCATGAGCTTATGTGTACATCACATAGGGGAAATTGATTGCACAGACAATTTGGCTATTTGATAAAATGGTAAATTTGCTTTATTTACAGAGCTCTTTTTGGTCATAACACTATGATTCACATTCACCCATTCACATTCATATTGATCTTCTCTTTAATACATCACATGTCGGTGGCTGTGGCTCGAGAATATTTGAGTATTCCCCTTACCACAAAGCCAATCTCAGTCTCATGGCAATGTTTCTTTGGGCAAAAGCTGAACCCCTAAACGCTCCTGATGGCTTTGCCAACAGTAGATGCACTGTATGAATATGGCTGAATGGAAAAGCTGTAATGTAAAGTGTTTTGAGTGGTCATTGAGGACTACAGGCTGGTTACCAATAACCACATCATGGGTGCAACAATGTGACTGGCATGGATCCTAATGACACTGGAGTGCATCTTAGAAAATGAGTCTTGTGCCTGGGCCACACTGGCGTCACATGCAACATGTGATGGCTGTGCTGCTGATCCACTGTGTCTCAGAGGGGTCTGTGTGTGCTCTGCATGCCCGCTAGCCTGACGTTGTCAGACTCATTATTCTAGTCAGAATATGAGTCTGAGACCGCTCCATTGGGCTGTGATTATGGGGCGTGTTTCAACAGAACCAGGAAACAAAATGCCTCTTCGCTCAATTGGATAGACCTACAACCAATCAGAGCAACGTAGTATGTGACGTATGTCAAGCGACGCATAGTTGTTGTCAGTTGTCTGTTTCACGAGTTTATAAACTCTCTAAATAAATCAATGGAACTGCTGCTAATGCCGCTCGTATATCCACCGGAGGCAAAGCCCCCAGGAAGCAGCCGGTGACCAGGGCTGCTCGTGAGAGCCCCGGCCGGCGGCGGCGTGAAGAAGCCCGCTACGGATCTCTCTCAGAGCCCCGGGACCGCGGCTCTGAGAGAGATCCGTCCCTACCAGAAATCCACGGAGCTGCTGATCCGCACGCTGCTCTGCAGAGCTCCGCTGTCATGGCTCTGCAGGAGCCAGCGAGGAGGAGAAACGGCAGCTAATCGTTTTACACTTCCTTGTTGCTCCAACATTAACTACAACAGCGTCCCAACTTGTGTCTTTTTTGTCTCATATGTGCTGAGGAGCGTAGCGCCCCCCCCCCCCCCACTCTCTTTTTATTTATATGACTGCTTGTGTGGATGCAGCATCGGGGCCAGCTGATAAATTAAACTTTTTATGAATCCCGTAGGAGGACGGCAAAAACATCTGTTCGATCTACAAATGCCTTGATCGTGTTCCTCTGTTCCTCTTTCAAAATGAATGCGCTGTCGATGTCTGCTGAAACAGACTCGATGGCAGCGACACATCTCAGGTCTCCAGCGGCAGGCAGCGCTCTTTGGTGACATGGTTGATTACGTCACTGTTGATCATCTGTCAATCATCGTATAAAGCCCGCCCTGACGATTTGATTGGTCCGATCAGCTCCTGATCGGCCATAGTTTCTCCCCAACGGAGCGACTCCAGACCGAACTTCCCGAACAACAAATGTTGTGGGCGGGGCTAAGTTTGTCTGGGACCCAGGCTACATGCCCGCAGCACAGCAGCGTGTGACGATTGTATTTCTATCTACTGAACTAAATGTCAGGACAGTATGAAGCTGTGCATCTTCCGGTCCTTAAATATCAATCAAAACCTTACTAAAACCAATGAGCAGAAATGAGTGCTTTTACTCTGAAACAGGTATGGGAAGTGTTGCAAAAATGTTGCCTGTGGCATATGGAGAAAAAAGGCGAAGAGCAGCACGCCTCTCAGCGCCTCTCACGCAGGCAGTGTGGCTGCTCTTACCTGATAACGTAGGCGCCTAATTGAAAAGCAAGGCATTGCCCGACATACACGCGCTGCACATGCAGCCACTGGGGCCCGGGCGTTATAATCTTTGATATTTTGAGAACAATCCGCACTCCCCCATCCCATCCAAATCATTCATGCATGTGTGTTCATTACAATCTGTGACTTATCACTGTCACTCAGCTGCTTTCATTCATTCCCACACTGTATTCCAAGACTCACACACACAGAGGTTCTAGTTTATTAAACTTCCATAATGCATCACGTGACAGTCAAGAAGCCACATATCAATGACTCTTTCCTCTGGATGTGTTTAAAACCTGTTTCTATTCAACAGAGGCAAGTGAGAGAGCTGCTGCACATTTTAAAGCAGTAACTGAACTCATTATTTATAGTTATTAACCATCAGCAATAACACTATAACACTATTATAAGAAATGGGAATCATGAACTCAACCAACACATTTTGTCAAGTTTTCTAGTTTGGGAGAGTTTGTTCAGAGTTTGGAGATGAATAGAATTACATTTTTTGATGACCATAACAAAAGCTATTGGAATCTAATAGTTCTCAATACAGTGAAAATGATAACAAAATGGCAAAATTAAGTCTATAACATTAATAGAAAGAAGATTTTTTCTACTGTATATGAATCTTCCATTGTTTTTGATGAATTTGTCATATATGGACTATGTCTGTCTGTCTGTCTGTCTGTCTGTCTGTCTGTCTGTCTGTCTGTCTGTCTGTCTGTCTGTCTGTCTGTCTGTCTGTCTGTCTGTCTGTCTGTCTGTCTGTCTGTCTGTCTGTCTGTCTGTCTGTCTGTCTGTCTGTCTGTCTGTCTGTCTGTCTGTCTGTCTGTCTGTCTGTCTGTCTGTCTGTCTGTCTGTCTGTCTGTCTGTCTGTCTGTCTGTGTATCTATCTGCATTTCAATTGTATCTGTGTTTGACTTGGAACGTGAATTTCTGACCCTGCGAACAGTCGTTAGTTCGATCAATAAAAAAACACAAGATATGTTAGAGCATGAGACTGGACTGTGGCAGCACCTGAACAACACTTCATGCTTAGAGTGGATGATGATGTCTCCATATGCAGTTCTGTGTCCACTCCCAAGTGAAATTTGCATAAAAAATGCACGCTAATGTCATGGACCCCAGGGTGTACCCACATCAGTTCATTCATGATGCATGACGTAGCTGTGGTGTATGGACGCATGTTGTCCAGGACACAAGGCTGGTTCTGCTTCAGTTAGAAACAAGAGAACATCTGCACCTGTGTGCAACTGAGGATACCACAGAGGAGACAAATGCCTTAACACAAAAGCCTTTAACACAACTCTTATCTTCTCTCTCTGACACGCACACACACACACACACACACAGACAGACACACACAGATACACACACACACACACACACACACACACACACACACACACACACACACACACACACACAGACAGACACACACAGATACACACACACACACACACACACACACACACACACACACACACACACACATATTGCTGTATTTATACAAGGGTTTGAACATCTTGATGGATATTTTGGTGTACATGATAATAAAGTCAATTCATTCATGCATTAATGGTAATTCACATTAGTGTATGGATAAATGTCCTCTTTTACCCAGGTGACATAAACTCTTCTAATAAATAATAAACCTTACATTTGCCAATAATTAAAACCTTTTTCAACTGAATATGAAAACAATTTTAATATTAAACAATGTTAACATTTTGTTTATCCATTTCCTTCCATAGCTCATTCATATATTTCCAAACATGTTCACAGAAATACACATCTTCTTTAACATTGTATGTGCTTACAGAGTTTAAAAACATTTTATTTGATGATCTTCACACAATATTCATCCTATTGACATGAACATATCACATAAGAATGTACAGTATTTAACTTTAGCCAATCAGGTCCATTAATGCATGCAAACCATTGGGTCACCACCGTCAACAGGTGGATACTAGTGCTGTGATTCACAACCACGGTTCTGTTGTTCTGGATCCAGCACTTTGGTCCAGTCAGAAATATCTCAACAAGGACTGGACTGTAAGTTCATGTTCCCCAGATGATGTCTCTAAAAGACTTGATCTGCTGGCTGTTTAACACGGCCATGAAGTGGGTTTCTTATAGTCCTAAGTGAAATGATTCACCAGCTATTGTATGGAAAAAGCATATCCGGAAAATTGAATAAATAATCAAACTTGATTAACACTGGGGACCAATAATGATAGAGTTACAGTCAATAATTGCTGAATATGTTGGAATTGAGCTATTCTGGTCTATATTATTTCCATCATGACAAAGGTCTCATGATTATCCTGAAACCATATATCAGAATGACAATGAATGGAACATAAACTCGGAGGCATTATTTTTAGTCGAATGAAACAAGAGAGGTTGAAAAAAGATCTCATGCGAACTCGGTATAAATGATAAAATCTGATATTGTATCCTAAGTTCAGAACATATTTCTTGGCAAGACAAAAGACAGAAATAATATATGTTTCTGAATATAAGTATGGCAATTTCTTATTAAGACTAGGCAAGTCACACATTTCCATTAATCAATCAAACAGACATGCACAGTTATTACTTCAATAAATACATGTCAGATTTGAATTTAAATCTAAATACAACATTGTTTTCCTTAAATAATTTGTGACCCTCAAAACTGTTTTTATTAGTCAAATGTAATTTAATTGTCCGTTAAAAATTTGTTGGGAAATCAACCCTATAGGAAATATTTACACTCAGGGTTATGGTTTAATAACCTGTCTTAACAAGAAAATCTTTTGCTTGTTATTGCTTTTTACACTTGGATGACACCACAGGAGCAGCATGGAGGCATGTTATGTTTTTTCTTTTTTTTATTACGTCCAAAGAAGACGTTGATTGACTTCAATTGTATTGGATTCCACTGTAACAAAGTTTACACCTGAGACTCCAGAAGTGTTTTGTGGACTCAAACACTTCACCCACCCCCCCATCGGTATCCTGGTGAGTAGATAATGAGTTAATTTCAATTTTTGGATCAACCTTTAAGTTGTCTGAATAGTGGTCTTAGAATGATTTACATTCCCCTATTCGTTATGATTCAGATGAATTTGTAATTTGAAAGCCTTTACTATTGGCAGCCTATGTTCCAACTGCACAGACAGCACAATTATCTTCAGGCATTACTTTGATACTGAAGAAAACATAACCCTTCCTATAATGAAGATTGATTTGTATCTGTTGTGCTGTGCATCAAAGTACACAATGTAGTCATAGCCAACCATGTATTTGTATTTGTTTACATTCTTTGTCATGTTGTCAAAGAAAGGGTTTTCACAAGGGTTGAAAATCCATTACTGTAAGAACAACACAAAGATGTGCATAGTTAGGCTCTATAGGTGGTAAGATACATGTCACAGCAGCGTTTTCACCACAACAGTCATTTGATTTCTTTGCAGGTTTAATCAATTATGTAGACGGAATGAAGCCTTTGGGCAAAGGACCCCAACAGAAAGAGGAAAAAAATAGTTGTAGTCATCAGGCATTTGCGTCTAATGACAGAAATTTCACCCCATGTAGATGAAGCACATCAGCATCTCGACAACATTTTTGTTCCACGTCATTAATCTGCAGAAGCTTCCTTAGCGGGAAAAACAAAATGGAATTAATTAGGAAGATGCAGGAAACCAATATGAGGAATTAATAAAACTGCGTTCCCTTGTTAATGGACACAAAACAAATGACGCCATTATACAAAAGGCAGGCTGGCTCAGTGTGCCGGCTGCTCATTTCTGACTCAATTACAATGCAGAGAGAGCACCGTTCTCTACCTTTCCGAAATGAGGTTTGAATGAGAAAATTTAATTAGGAATTATAGCCTGGCGAAGACGCTGATTGAAAACAAAGCTTGTGATTTTCCCTTTGCAACTTTTCCGTATGAGTTTTGTGTTTAGTTAGAAAACCCTTAGAACAAGTGATTTTATTTTTCACCAATCTCTTGCGAGAACACTTCTGTACATATTTGGAAAAGCAATGCCCACCATGCAGTTCAGTTCTCATGAGACAAATCCATTTTATTATTTTGATAATTGGTGTTTCAAACAATACGACTGCAGCATTGGTGCTCTATTTCTGCTGTTCTTCTTTGATATTTTAGACAGCAGCGAACGCTCAAACGCAGCAGATGTAAGTAATGAAATGCATTTTAGCCGGAGGACAAAAATAATGCTCTCGCTGTGTGATTGTAGCTCTACGACATCAACAAATGTGCCAGAGGCCTGAACCCATTTGGCCACAGCGAAGGCTTGTTGTGGTCAGACCCCCAAGGGCTGATCCTGCCCCTCCTCCTCACCGGCCACGTGTGCTGCATCTCCATAAAAACGTTTGTCGTGCAAAGCTGTGGGGGGACAAGTGGTGAAGGGGTTAGCGGGGGTCAAGCAGCAGTGGAAGGAATCAATATGTGATGAGTCAGAGGCAGGAGAGGGCTGCCTTACCTGAGGACAGGAAGACCTTCCTCTAATCTACTCAGGGAGAAAATTGCAGAGCTCAATTTAAGACCTAACCCATGAAATTAACACCTCCAGCTCTCTTTTCTGCTACCAAGAGTGATTTCACTGAATGGGCAGCTTCCTTTTAAACTTTTCAAAGTGAGAGAGGCCCCTGACTTTATTTTAGGATTCACCTTATGTGCCTCCGCTTCCACAAGGGGTCTGAATGTGGAAAAAATATGAAGGGAGGGGCATTACAGTGAAAAAGGCCAATAAGTATTGTTCAAGATGTAGAGCAAGACATTATGAGGATGGGGTTCTAAGAGGGGGAGTGTAGGTGCTGTGTATTTTATGTCAGAGGATCCCCTGTGGTTCATGTTTAGTGCCAAGTGTTCAATGTGTGTCTGTGTGTCATAGGCAACCTTTGTGGAAAAATTTCAGAGAGTAATCAGGTTTGTCAAATTGATGACAAAAGCGGGAGATATCAGAAAACAGAACTTGGTGTCAATGACCTCGACTGTGAATGTCGGGGCTTGTGGTATTAGCCCAATTATGGAGCGTTTTCTCCCTGATGGGGAAAGAAAAGGCCCATGTGAATGAATATATTTTAAGATTGAAACAAAAATGTTTTAAGGTTCAAGTCAGGTTTAGGTCAGCATAAGGTTATTTTTAAGTCAGTGTAATGTTAGGTTTAGGTCAGTGTAAGGTTAGGTTTAGGCTCACAGTAGGTTTATGGTTAGGTTTGGGTCAAGGTAAAGCAATGGAAAATTAAATATAAGTTGATGCAATGTCCTTGCAAAACAATTTACCTCATAAACCACACATTTGGATACTCCATTCTAAAGTACAATCTAATCTGGCTGATTACCAGAGTTTAAATCACAGGTTATTAAATATAGTAACTTATAAGGAGTTTCAGCACTCCAATCTTTTCATCAGTTATAATATAATACAGTCATAATGTTTTTTTACTCTTAGAGTTATGATGTCAACTTTTATTTTTAAGTACTCACTTGAGCGACAGTGCTTTACATATACAGCTCTAACAACCAAATTACTATGATGCAAATAAACATGTTTGCTTTGCTTAATTGATGAAAGGGTGCAGAGGTGAATGATGTCAGACTGAACTTGCTGTGCTGCATTAGCTACTTTGATCTACACTAGTAACAGGTCAACCAGAAATGTGATACCAGAACATGAAGCTTAGATAATTCCCCCAGAAAAATCCCACATATATATCCCTTTGTCAGAAAGGTTGCAGGCTGAAGTTATGACTCTACCTGTAATGCAAATGTTAAATACACATATTATCATTAGCTAATACAACACATAGCTCTAATTATTTCCTAGAATCATTAAATGCTTATCAAGAGTCTACACTGATGGATTGGGCGCAGTCAGAAGCTCCTGCCGGTCCTGCTTCAGATCAGCTTTACCTCCTGCAAATCAACAGCTCCCACTGTTTGCAAAAGTCCATTAAAAACAGCTTGTAGAAACAAACTGCTGAATTGACGAGTGTAATGCATCATTTTAAATGAGACCATGATGGTAATTCTTCCTACCATGAATTTACTACACAGCTAATTACAGCACCTAATGGAAATATTTTCACTTTGTATTTGCAGAGCACAGCATGGATCCAGAAAGTTCTGGAAGATTTTAAATGCCCTCATGAGAACAAATAAAACAAACACATTAATTTTATTTTCTACTTAATGTGTCATATTTGTATTTGCTTTCTATTGAAGCAATTACTGTGTCAGAATTAATTGAAAGGGAAGTTAAAAAGATATTTAAACAAAAATATTTCTGTGATATATTGAATGAAACTAACATCACTGAAAACAGAGAAGATGTTGGAACCCAACAACCCATAGTGGTTACATTTCTGAAAACTTCACTTTTTCAGCTAGAACTAAATAAGCCTTTTGGATGTGAGGTGACATACAATTAAGTCCATTTGCCTTTGTACACAACTCCTGGAGATACCATGACCTGGATGAAATGGATACTTGAAAAGAAGATCATCCATTTCATTGTTGGCAGATCTGACAAATGAAATGCAAACCACTTTTGGCCTCACTGGCCCAGCCAATAGCTAGAATCAGCCTGTTAGGCCTCAAGTGCTGAGTGTAAGACCACACCACAGACAAAACGCATCTTCTCAGAACAAATGTTACTGTTACCCACAATTTGTTTCCTTCTGTTGACTGTTGCAGAATGCAGCCAAATTATTAGTATCTCCTCATACCTTTCATACAAGCCTGTATGGGAGCCTGAAATATTCTCCCTTCCTAACCAATATCCCTTGTCTGAGGGAAAACATCAATAGGTTATGTAAAGTTATGACAATGTTAAGAATTCATAAGAAGTTAGAAAAAGTGAACCAGGGTGAGCAGAAGCCCCCACAGCGCTTTGTTCAGAACAGATTCAGAACAGAAGATGAGTTCAGTGACACTCTAATGTACACCTACAATTAAAGTAGGCTTTCCTGTGCAAAACAGAACCACATAGGATCTTTTCAATAGGCTACATTTAATTACCAATTACTTGTAGGAGGTAACAGCAAGTTACCTTTTTTCTGAACCGAACTTGAATTACCGCCCTACGGATGAACACCTCCCCAACTGGATTTTTTTCCCAGACTCGCAAGGTCACAGTGACCTTTGACCATTGAATCTAATCCGTTCATCTTTGAGTTAAGGTAACAACTGGTCAAAATGTGAAGAAATTCACTAAAACCTGCCTTAAGATACCAAATGAAGCATGTTTTGTGAGGACACTGTGACCTTCACTCTTGACCGTAGAACACAAAACCTATTTAGTTAATTTTTGAGTTTGAAATGGTGATAAAAGTTAATATGGATGGATCACCATTTATCCTGAGAGGAACATGATAGTTTGGCAGTCCCAAGTAGCTTCAAATACCTTTATCTTCTGACATGGTCAGACAAAACCTGCTTTATTTTGTTATTCAGTGTTTTGGCAAGTTCAATTAATTTGCTTGTTAAATATAAAAGTCTACAGAAAGAAAAGGTGTGCCTGCATGCTGTGTGAAGTCAAACAATCTACCTTTGATAACTGGAATCACACTGTTCATCTGATCTCTGATCAATTCTGGTGGCACACACTGAGGCTCTGGCTGTACTTTCAGAGCATAGAGCAGCAATTAGCATGACAATGACATCAATCTGGCTGATTGCTTAATTAGGACCAGCAGAGGATAAGGGTGAGGACTAAATAAAGAGACACATGTCCCTCTCTGGTACTATCAATACAGAGCAGTCATTGGCGAACCAATCAAAGGTTCATCACATGGTACATTTAAAGCAGTCCCTCACGCTGCCAGCCAAGGCCAACTGATGGCTCATTATCCTGTAGCCTAAAATTGCAGCCATCCTGAATAGAATTTCAATTACGCACTTCTTAAAACACTCACAGGATTAAAGATGTTACAAAAGGCCACTCACCGCAATCAGGCCGACTGATTAGCTTTTCATATAGAGGATGAAAGCTGTGCTTCTATATGCATTGAATCCTTTTTTTTTGTGACACACACTCCTTTTGTGCTCTCATCCACCTTTTCCACATTTTTTCCAAAGTAGTGAATTTAAATAATGGAGAGCAGTATTCAAATAAAGTTCCCAGAAACAGCATACATTAAGAGAACCTCAGTCATCACTAGTGATATCTTTGACAGCAGAAAACCATGAAATGTGTTCACAATCCTCCATCCGTGTGCCGTATTTTTATGTACAGGGATTTATAGGAAACAACCAGAGCTTTAATCCTAATCCTAACGCTAACCCAAAACACAACAGTAGACCATTATATTCTTACAGTGGATTTATACCTGAGTAGCACAGTGGAGGTTGTAGCTGCCACCTGGAGAGGAAATGATGGATTTTCCCCACTGATCATAGCACTAATTCACTGGACAGGTGTATCGTACATTATCAGTGAGTATAATGTTTTAATTATCCACTCATTGGGGGAACTGTTGGTTTTCTCTATATTATTGTAAAGTATTGAGGGATTTGGTGCTATACAAATACATTTGAACCGAATTTAAATTTACGTTGAGGAATACACAGTATTGGCGAGTTTGAACATATAGAAAATCCATGACATGAAGAAATTAATAGAATGCAGTCAAATTGATGTGATTCACTTAACGTTTTTTCCACTCAAATAAACAATCGAGGTGACAAACATGTGAATAGAGGGATACAAAAGGAGTCCACTTAAATCTCTATAGACTTGGCACCTTCATCTTGGAAACAGAAAGAGCCAGTGAAATATGGCTACTGCTTATACTGGTGAAGACTTGGGCAACATATTAGTTTTTCTTGTGACTCAATATGTAACTGGTTCCATACAGCATGACAATGAGATGCTTCTTCCACATCCGGACAACTTCTGGCGCACCGACAGGAAATCTTCCTGGCTCTGAGCCAACACAGAAGGATAACAGCCAGAATCAGCCCAGATGTGGAAGTGTATGTGCCAGAATCTGGTCTGAAGAGCCGAATTCCCACTCTATCTGGGTGAGGAGTCACAGGACATCAGAAGCTTTGCTCCTGAAACACAGAGAAGACTGAGGAGGCAGTGACTGAGAAGAAAGCCTCTATTTCTCAGTTTTACATAGAGTGTGAATAGAAGTAAATGAGCACTAACTTTTAAAACGGCATTTTGAATATAATTTAGAGATGGAAATTGAATGATCTCATATTGAACAGATGAAATGAATAAATTTTTTTAGATTCAATAAAAAAAATTTCTACACTTAATAATCCACAACAACAGTCAAGTAAAGTAAAAACAGATTTTGTAGATATTCATTATAAAATTAAAAAGCAAATTCATCTCTCATCAAGTTGAAACACTCTTAATCCAGTACTTAATAGAAGCCCGTGTGGCAGCAGTTTCAGCTTTGAGTCATTAAGTCTCTACAAGCTTTCCATACCTGGGTTTGAGCAGGTGTGGCAGATCAACTCAAGCTCTGTCAGATTAGATGTGAAGTGTACGTGAACTGCCATCTTCAGGTCTTTCTGCACATGTTCTATGGAATTCTGGGAAGTCTGGGCTTTGCCTGAGCCACTCCCAAGCAAAATCAGAGACTAATCCCGAAGCCACTCTGTTGTCTTGGCTTTGAGATTCAGGTCATTGCTCAGATTTTTTGACACATTTTCGGTTTGGGGGGGTCAAGCCGTTTTTCTTCAATAACCTCTCTGTATTCGACTACGTTCCTTACTCACCCGATTCTGACCTACTGCTGCTACTAAAGCCGTTTTCAGACATGACCTTTGGGTAAAATCCAGAGAATTGGTAACAGAGTTTATCCAGAGTTTGCCTTTCCCACATGCACAAAACAGCGGGAGGTTTTCACGACAGCACCAAATCTTCCGTATTATTGAGGCGGAGCAGCCGGGTGCAGCAGACAGAGGCAGGAAGTGACATATTAACTCTGCTGCGTAGATCACATGATTTTATTGACAACACACAGACATCGATGTTGGCTCTTATCATCACAGACTCTCTTGACATCTTCCACTGCGTCTTCTACATGTGTATCACTGCTTTTTCACCAGGAGATAATTGTATTATTTTGTATTTGTTGCGCGTTAGAACCATCATCAAGATCTATGCCCAAAAAGCTTCTTGCCCAATAGTTTGGGCAGAAACAAAGAGGTGTGAATATCTAAACAAGCAACTGTTCATCATGTGAATACAATATGTAACAAATCTACAGATTTTAACTGTATAATTTGTATTCAAAAGTGGCAACGTTAACAGTTCAAGCTGCTCTGCACTGGTTACATGTTACACACAGGATTGACTTTAAGGTTCTTCTCCTTAAATTCAAGGCCCTGAATTGACCGAGTTACATCGCTGATTCGCTGAATTTCTAACATGTTCTTATTTCTTCTGGCCTCTTGCTATTTTGAATTACATTTTAACATGTTTTTTTTATTTTCATCTACAGTATATTGTCTGTAAAACACTTTGTGCTGCATTGATTGTGTATAAGGTGCAATACTAAGGCCGGCTACACACCGGACGCGTTAGCGTCGCGTAAGCGCACCGCCAAGCCTTAAACAACAGCTGGCTCCCATCCACTCCCATGTTAATCCCTTGTGCCGGCCACACCGGACGCTGAAGTGCAGCGCTGCACCAAAACTGCCTCGCGTCGCGCAGCGATCGTTTCGGCGTCGAGTCTATTTTTGCGCTTGACGCGAGCGTAGCGCTCCGGGAAACACAGTGAAAAATGATTCCCCTTCTGTTGTCCTGGAGTTTTAATTTTAACAATTTTACCAATCACATTATTAAATGTCCCCCTCTGCCCCCCCACTACAGACACACAAGCAGTCATAAAGATAGAAAGAGAGAGAGAGAGGGGGGGGTTGTCTACGTACTCTCCACATAGGCTTGAATGGAGAATACGTAATTTACCCTCGACACCCGACATTGAACGGAGCAAACAGCGGAGAAGTTCTTGAAGATGGATGACATTAAATTAATAATTGAAGTGGAGAAGTAGTACAGTGAGCTGTACGATCCTCGGCCGTGTTGTACATTAAAAAGGACAAATGCTGGGACACCGTTGCCGTTAATGACAAATATCAGCTGTATGTGTGATCAGGGAGAGGAATCGCAGGATGACCGCCGCGGAGTTCAGCGTGTCCGGTGTGCAGCCTGGCACCGGCGTGCTAGGGATCTACGCGACGCTTACGCGACGCTTACGCATCCGGTGTGACAGCCTAGCGTTTACGCGACACTAACGCGACACTAACGCGACGCTTACGCGTCCGGTGTGAAGCCGGCGTAATAGTTTATCTTTATTATAACTTCAGCTAAATTTTCTTTCACTTAAATGTATTGATAACATATTTTATTCTCAATTACAACTTCAAGGTCCTAAACTTAAAATATTTCACATTGTGTCAGTGTTTGAGTGAATTTGAACACAATGGAACACATTTTAACCTTTAATTTGCAGTGCATTGTTGCCATTCTTTGTACATGTTTCTGCCTTATCACTTTTACTGCAGGTATTTGTTTTACACTCACAACCACTTTATTCGCATCAGGATCACACGAATACTCGGTTGTTCCTCTCTACTCTTAATGGAATGGATCCCCCAAGAAATGTCAAACTTCCCTTCAAGACTTTGTTGCCATGTTGACATGACTGCACCACATCATCACATGTAGCTAAACTGTTGTTCTACCCCAAAGGTTCTACTGTATTGACCCTATAGGTCACCGAAGATCACTCAACTCTCTTTTCATGTTCTGAAAACACTTTTTGTTTACTAAGTGACATGAGGCATTATCCAGTTGGATGTATGAGAAGATGGCAAAGAAAGGAAAAAATGGTCAGCATCATCACTCAGATACTGTATATGAATGCACCAATGAGCAGGTGTATTGGGTGTTCCTCACAAAACAGTGAGTGCTCAGTGAGTGTATATCCAGTGTACATGGGGCAGACAGGCCGCTCAGTGGCTGCAACTGTTTCAACTTTCAGCTCAAGGAATTGTTCATTTTATTTCTCCAGTGTTGCTGGAGGCTATTTAATTCCATCCCTTCAACATCGGAACACTTCATGGCGTCCTCCAGGTTTGATTCCTTATCTAGACGCTCTTGGGTTTCTTAAGTAGAGGGTCACAATATGTCACTACTTAAATGACATGAAGTGTGATGGTATTTCATAATACAGCCAATTAAAAATAACGATCCTGGGTTAGCATTTCAAGTCATTCTGGAAACATCCACCATGGTTAAAATAGAACACCTGATTAGGACTCACCCTTTTGCTGTCCTCTCAAATGTTTGGCTGCATAACAAAGGGTCAGAGGGTTCATTGTGTGGTATTTCCGGGAGCTGCAGACATTTCTTTCTCCCACCACTCAACCTTATTTCTGTTGGCCTGGGTTTCTTTAGCTCAACATTTCTGCCGCTACAGCCCTGAAAGCTGCACAGCAAATAAAATCAAAGCTGCCATAAACACATGGGCTTTTTACAGTGTGGGGAGAGGGGGGGCGCTCTCTGGAGTTATTTACAGCAGGATACAGACTGCTTCTAAGTGAAAACTCATATTCTCGATGCAGGTCCTATAGGCTCGTATCTGGGCTGTTGCACTTCCACGGTGTGTTGTCATAAAACATTTCAGCGTGGAGGGTTTATGGGTTGGCAGGCTCACCCGGTGGCCCTGGCCTCTGCTGACGCTTTATGTCTGCTGCCGTCCACAGATAGGACACCAAAATACACCTGACAAACCCAGGGACTCTTTGACGAATGTCCCGTCCTTTGTGTTGATTGTTCTGAGCTGAAAGAGAGAATAATCAGTCAACATAGCATGGATGTTGTTCAGACTGACCTTAATGTTCAGTGGTCAAATGATGTTATTAAACTCACAAGATGTGGTAACTTGTGAATGAATCAGTGCGTTTTTGTTAATGCATTGTCTTGTATATGGTTGCTGTCTTTTAGCTCATGCAGTTGTCATTATGATGTGATGCATATTAAAAGTTGATTTCAGGTTAAGCTTGAGTCAGTGTGAAGGAATTTATTTTTATTGTCAACATGCATGTTGATGGCGGTCAATGTGTTAATGGATTGAATGAATGACAGGTTGCGACTCAACGTGTAAAGCTCACATTATTAAATAATAAATCCGGATTGAAAAAAACATTATTTCAGTTGTATTAATATGGCTGAACAATTTTAAATGTTTTTGTCAAAACTGCAGTGAGCGAAAGTGTCATTTTAAATTTTATTTTATCTTAATGATGATGTCTCCACGATGGTGCGGGGGGGAACTCAATATTTGATTTGATTTTAACTCACCTAAAGACATTCAGAGCTATTTATTGTTCTTACATATTATAGATACATTTGTTTTGAATTACAACACTAAATAAGTTTTTTCCAGTCTAGCAGGACTGGTTGCACTGCAAAGAAGAGAGGGAGGTAAAATGAAGGGTCAGTTATCCTGAGGCATGCCAGACGTTAGGTGTTGTGGACATTTATACCGAACCAGCACCCTCGCCACTCACCACCCTCAGGTCTAATACCAACATCTATCCATTCATTATCTATACAGCTTTTTCTTTGAGGGTTGCAGGTGGAGCTTGAGCCAACCCCACTTTACACTGGACTGTAGGCGTGGTACACCATGAACATCACGCTAGCGTATCGCAAGACCAACATACTATGATTAACAACCATTCAAATCCACATTCACACCTACAATCAATTGAACGTCTGCAATTAACTTGATCCCAATTGTGGATTGTGGATTGTGTGAGTAAGCCAGAGTACCAGAGAAAGCCCACGCAGACATGGGGTCGATGCCACATATAAACTCCACTGCAAAGATTGTACTCACCAAATACTTTGTGATAAATAAATAACTGAACAACAGTGTTTGTGTCAATTTCCCCTGTTCTTTCTGTTGTAGGTGGCTCTCCCTCAGAAGCTTGTTTTCTGCTCTCCTCCTCCTTCTCTTGCTGCCTCAGCTGCCACAGCACCACTGGTGGAAGCCTGGAAGTAATGCAACTAATTCATTGGATGCCTAATCACACTGGACAGTTCAAATCACAGTAAAGCTCCTGATATAGTACTGTTGATGAGTACGTCTGTGTTGCTGCACTATAATGTGATCATACTGAACAGTTGTGAACAGCTGATATGATTTGGTGGCTGTTTTTTAGTCGAAAATTGTGTGATATTATTGAAGATTACCTTTCTGCTAGCACTCATTTATTTTATGAATTATGTTGAGCTTTTAACTATGTATAAGCACTATGTAAATGTTCATTGTAAATTCTTCATTTTTTTGGCCAAGAACTGTGTGCACTGCCTTTCTGCTCTTTTATTTTCTTGTTTCTACTCTGGCTTTTCTGTTTAGAGCCCGACTGTCAGTGACTCAGTATTTTGACTCAGTTTGTGTGTGTTCTGCACATCTGACATATGTTTTCACTCCACCATTTTCACAGAAGCAGTGATACAATAAAAAAGTATATTATTTGTATTTCTCTTCTATTTTAAGTTATTTTTAAATGTACTACTCCTTGTGTTTATTCACACATCTGTTTTACAGAAGACTAATTTGTTTGATAACGCAAGTATTTATTTTATTGTTTCCTGTAGGTGCATTTTGAATGTCTGCAGTTTAGCAAACAATGGATCCAGCTGAACCTTCCAGAGAGATGACGTATGGCTTTTTATGCTCTGGATTGCAGTGACATTCATTAACTGAGCTGAACATGACTATTCTACAAATGAGATGCTTCCTTGAAGAAAAAAATTTGATACTGTTGATATTACAGTAGCAAATCTAGATGTTTAACCCACTTGCTTGTTTTTAATCGTGACCATAAACCTGCGGTTATCAACTGGCGCCTTTTGATAATTAGGAAAAGGATTAGAATTAAGATAGACACAAACATTCACCATGGGTACTGATCACTGTCATGGCAACAACATTCATAGAATCCCTTCCTCTTCAGCAAAAACACTGCCGCAGTGTGGATCCCATGGGGGTAAATGTAGGAAATCCATTTAAAATGAAAACATATTAATGTGGATGTAGCCTATGTCTCTGAGTTCCCCTAACCTCTTGTCACATACGCTTTAGGTTCTTGTGTAGTTTTTGTGCAAGTTCCTGAGTTTTTCCCTGTGTTTTTTTGATTTTCAGACTTTAATTTGGTGTAATTTGCTTTTCGGTCCTTAAATCCTTACTTTGTAATATTTCATAATGAAAATGCTTTTTTTCTGTTCCCTCAAGGCCGCATGAAATGGAATAATAGGAAGCATATCCTCTTTTGTCCCTGTCCTCATCGTACTCTGTCTCCCTGGCTTACCATTTGCAGCGGCGGAAGCTTGTAATATTCCTGCTGATATTATCTGTATTATTACAGGGCTTTCGGCTGCTAGATAAACACATCAACATGTGAAGTCTTCAGCACAATGTCTCTCCAGTCATGGAAACTGTGCATAGTGGTGATTGATTTTGTTTTTCAGCTTTGTGATGGTTGGAATCATCCGAGCTATTAAGCAATTGTATAAAGATACAGTGCATTAGATGAGCTGCAGGAGTTCAATGTCAGTCCATAGACTGATAGAAAAAGCACATTAAAGCTGCTATTTACAATAGTTTAAGCTACATGTCCACTTTTGTTATGAGCGTGAACAACACATAAGTGCGGCACTGTCGATGAAGCCATTCAGACGCTGCCCAAACAACAATGAATCTATCCAACACACAAAAACTGTTAAGTGTATCCAATGCCTGGAAAATATCATTCCTTTTGAGCCATAGAGCTCCAGTGTTGTGCAGACATGTTAAAACAACATTACTGAGCCCTGCTATTGCACTGGGTCACATTGTCCTTCATTAGCATTTAGAGATTAATCCCACATTCACCCTCCTGTTGCACTAAAGTACCAAATGTGGATTAATCTGCCACTGAAAATAGTTCCATATCCTCCTGTCTGAGTATTGTTTGATATGAACGACCGTGACCAGCTGTTTTAGGGCCTCCTGCGTTTGTTTGGGAGATTTGAAGATGTGACGTCAGTAGAAAGCAGTCTTCTAACACAAGGAGTGAAGGAGTCAGACTAATACCATGTAGTCTTATTGGATTTTTTCACAATAAAATAGATGTAGAAAAACACCAGACTCATCCTTCAGTGTAATAATGACCAAACTTGAAAAATGAAAGTGTTGCAGGTGTGTTGCAGGTGTGTTGCAAGTGTGTTTGACGATGGGAAAATGAGATGCAAAGTTAATATTGTGAATGTTGCAACAGTGGTACAACAGTAACATGCAGCTTATACACTGATGCTGCAGTATAACTCAATCATGTCATGTGTAAAATATTAACCAGTTACAGGGACCAAACTGCCTTTACTTTAATTATTTGCTTTGGTTGCTAATACTTCAGCTTTTTTTAATACCTAATATTGGAGTCTATATGTATGACTGTATTTAACTTAAGTAATGAATGTGAATATTTCTCCCACCACTTAATTGCACTTAATTAGCATTACCAGTATTTCCTTATTGCAAGGGCCACTGGATATTCACTGTAGTTAGCGACTACCACTTTTACAAGTCATAGCACCACAGGAATCAGCTCCAGACAATAATAAGTGTCATTTTGGCCTTTCATCTACATTTGTTTCTGATGTTGCATCAACATCTCTTTGACATTAAACTATGTACCGTCAATATATTCAAATCCATAAAAAATAAATAAAGTAATTAAAATGCTAAATGTTTCTGCCTTGTCTATATTTCTTCCTTTATTTAGTAGAGCAACAAATACCAGCTTACAGTCATGGTATCTCTTCACTTGTGAAACAAGTGAGCAGACACCAGATCTTCCCTCTTCACTCCACTCCTTTTCCCCTTTTGGACGCATCTGTATATGAGACAACTCCTTGGCATTAAAGTCACAGCAACATCAACCAGGAGGAGCAGCATAATGGTATTTTTTCCTTTTCCTTTCACGCAATAGAAAGAAAAAATCATTTGAAGCTGTGGTTCTTGAAGAGCCAGTTCAAACAGAGGCTGGCCGTGGCCTGGTGTTTGCTCTCCTCTTTCTCCATCTTCTCCCCCTGCTCTCCGAGGACAAAAAAGGAGATTTACTCCAGCTTATCTATAAAGGGCCAGGATGAGCCTCGGCAACTGAGCGAAACAATTACTCACAGCTGCTCCCTATCTGTCCGACCGTGAGCAATGCCACTTTGAGCGGCTGGCGCCAACACTCGCATTCAGATGGACACCAACACGACCACAAATTTGTAGGCCCACATACATTTCAGGCCTCACAAGCTTCTTAAGTTTGTCCTACTGACACCAGGTCACTGAGTATCACTGTTTTACTTTTCACCTTAGTGTTTGAAACGCTTCGCACTACAGAGAAGTGGTTCCTCACACAGAAGGTCTCTGGGGGACGAGGAGACAGTTATGTTGGTCCCCAGGTTATCTAAAAATGTAGAGGTCTAATGTAATAAAAGCTAAGACTACTTCAGTTGTTTGACTGAATCTTCTATCAAGAGTTAAACTCTATAGTATAAGGCAAGCAGTCAGCAGGATCAAACCAGTAGTGATGGTAAAGAGAGTTAAATAGCTAAACAAGAAGATTGACTTGGACCTGCCAGTCAGGACCTGGTCAGCCTAGTTTGCCATGTAGAATTAAATAAATGGAAAAGAGCTAATGCCTCTAATGCAAAGTGACAAATGTGTTATATCTATTTCGTTTAATTCACATTTATGTACAATGATATTTAAATGCATGAATTAGGTGGTGGGAAGATTTTTGGCGAGCTACATGTGATCAGCTTCCAGGAGCCTTGTCAACACAGCTGGGTTGCCAGGTTTGTAACCACCATGCTTTCAACGACAAACAAAAAATAAAAATGAAAGAGCATGGTAACCCACCCTACAGCCAAAAGCTCTGCACAGGAGTACAGGACTGATGGATACAGTCTCATTTTAGCATGTAACTCCCGTTAAACCATAAATAATTCAATTTTAATTTCTATAATACAAAGTGTCAAAAATGTCCTTTGTGCTTTGCACATTTAAAACTGGACATCAAAACGAGATGGATGGTTTTTACATTGAAATAGAGTTAGATGACCATGCAAAGTGCTTTACAGTACAGTTCTACATTCACCCCATCATACACACATTCATACAGTGCATCTATTAGCAGCACTATTTTTTCTATGTGGGGAAATTTGGGGTTTCGCATCTTGCCCAACGACACTTGCAGATGGGGAAAGCTGGGATTGAACTGCCAACCTTCTGGTTAGAGGACGACAGGCACAGCCACAGCCATAATAACATAATAACAAAAATAGATGTGGATATAAAAATATCCATGCCTATACAAGGCTCTGATATAAGCTGCACAATGGTGGTAAAATAATATGAAGTAAAACAATGTACATTAGTGCAAGCTTGGTTGAGAGCAAACCTTTAGAGATCAAAAAGTGATACTTAAGGACATCAATAGAAAGTCGAGATGAGCAGTCTGTCCTCTTACAAGTAAAAAAATTCAGTCCCACACATGCTGCAGCTATCAATCTGAAACATTCTACACATCCTGTGTTGCAAAAATACTGCATCCAATGTACAGCTATTGTAAACACAAGTACAATAAGTATTATACAAATTAACTTTGGACACTAAAACTCTCAGGAAATTACAGAAAACCAAGTCACAGTGGAATAAATTTAATTTAGAGTCCTAAACAAATATGAAAATAAGTGTCCCCAGGTTTATTTCACAGAGGACACAGACCAGAAAGGACCTGTTTCTGCATCACAGGACACGTTAACACTTCCGACCCATGTGCTGGGAGTTCATTGTGTCCTCAGCAGTCCCACTGCCTCCCCAGCCTGCAGCAAATGGCTGCCGCTGCTTTAAATGAACAGCAGCAGTCCTCAGTTAGCTGCATTAAAGTTTCCTGTGATCTGTGGAATGAGGAGCAGCATCACTCCACTCTCATCCACCTCCTCCACCACTGAAGAACTATTTCTGACCCTAATACAGACCTTGAGTATGAAGTCATCATGTTTTATACCCAAAGGAGGTTCTCCCGCTCTACCTCCTGAGCTGGTTGTCCACTAACCAGAAGGTTGGCTGTTCCCAGTCTCATCCATTCTGCATGCCTAAGTGTCCTGTGGCAAGATACTAAACACCAAATTGCCCCTCAAAACTGTGCCAACACTTTCTGAGTGATATATAATGGAGAAAGATGCACTATATGAATGTGTGTGTGAATGGCCATGCCGTACTGTAAAGTGCTTTTAATGGTTGTTTACTAGAAAAGTATTATATAAAAACAGACCTTTTAAGATTCATCAAGAGGCAGTGGGGAAATAGAGAAAGAGACTTGAACACATACTAAAAAACAAAAAATCTCCAAACCCCTAATCTTGACCTTGACCCTGTGCTGCTTTGACTTTTTTAAGTCTCGTCACTTATACAACAGACAGTAAAGCCTGGATGTTAACCACAGATATGTAATTCAATACGTGCTTCTTATCCAGGTTTTCTTTTCTTTTCAGTTTAGATGAGATCGTAGCCTGACGTTGTCATACTCATTATTCTAGTCAGAATATGAGTCTGAGACCGCTCCATTGGGCTGTGATTATGGGGCGTGTTTCTACAGAACCAGGAAACAAAATGCCTCTTCGCTCAATTGGATAGACCTACAACCAATCAGAGCAACGTAGTATGTGACGTATGTCAAGCGACGCATAGTTGTTGTCAGTTGTCTGTATCACGAGTTTATTCACTCTCTAAATAAATCAATGGAACTGCTGCTAATGCCGCTCGTATATCCACCGGAGACAAAGCCCCCAGGAAGCAGCCGGTGACCAGGGCTTCTTGTGAGAGCCCCGGCCGGCGGCGGCGTGAAGAAGCCCGCTACGGATCTCTCTCAGAGCCTCGCTACCGGCCCGGGACCGCGACCGGCCCGGGACCGGCCCGGGACCGGCCCGGGACCTAGGCTCTGACAGAGATCCGTCCCTACCAGAAATCCACGGAGCTGCTGATCAGCACGCTGCACTGAAGAGCTCCGCTGTCATGGCTCTGCAGGAGCCAGCGAGGAGGAGAAACGGCAGCTAATCGTTTTACACTTCCTTGTTGCTCCAACATTAACTACCACAGCGTCCCAACTTGTGTCTTTTTTGTCTCATATCTGCTGAGGAACGTAGCGCCCCCCCCCACTCTCTTTTTATTTATATGACTGCTTGTGTGGCCGCAGCATCGGGGCCAGCTGATAAATTAAACTTTTTATGAATCCCGTAGGAGGACGGCAAAAACATCTGTTCGATCTACAAATGCCTTGATCGCGTTCCTCTGTTCCTCTTTCAAAATGAATGCGCTGTCGATGTCTCTGGAACAGACTCGATGGCAGCATTGACACATCTCAGCTCTGCAGGCAGCGCTCTCTGGTGACGTGGTTGATTACGTCACTGTAGATCATCTGTCAATCATCGTATAAAGCCCGCCCTGACGATTTGATTGGTCCGATCAGCTCCTGATCGGGCATAGTTTCTCCCCAACGGAGCGACTCCAGACCGAACTTCCCGAACAACAAATGTTGTGGGCGGGGCTAAGTTCGTCTGGCACCCAGGCTAATGAGATCGTATAAATTAAACATATTCACATACTATTACTGGGTTAATATTTACAGTGCTGTCGAAAAATAAATCTAAAATATACTTGTTGAGGTAGAGTGTATTTCTGCATGTGTGGAGTCACATCCAGTTCTGTAGAGAGCTGTTGATTCTCCGACGGTTGAGCGGCCTTCCCTCTGGGTTGCCCATGTGATAGGGAGCGACAGGCGCCGGTAATGCAAAAATAATCTGATAATCTCCACTGTAATTAAACAGATGGAATGAGGTCTTTACTGCGTGCCTAAAATAAGCCTTAAGTTGCCCCAAGCCACAGGCAGAGATGTGCATAAAGGAGCAGTGAGAGTCACTAAGGAGGAGGATGGAGAGTCTGCATCACGACCTGTAATCGGCTCCTTACATTATATCCCAAACAACATATATGTCCCCAATTTCTATTCAGGTTCAATGATGAGTTATTTAACAATAAAAATACAATCATGAACTATTATGAAGTGTAAAATCATTAATGCACTGTGCGTCACATCGACTGATATTTATTATAAAGGACTTACTGCTGATCTGTCGAATATGTCACCAACATAAATATTTGCAACACTTCCTGTTCCCGTTTCAAAGTTAAAGCACTCCAGCGTTTCTGTTGACTGTCGCCATTTATTTGTTTTAACAAGGTATTTCTTGTTATTGCAGACCAGAATATGCACAGCTTCATAAAGTCCTGGTATTTAACTTTTAATCGAGGAAATACAGTATTCTCTCCAGAAACCTCATTGGCGATCTGCCCATGTAGACACCTCATAGCAGATCCGGGGGGCAGCCGCTATGCGCTGCTCACAAAGCCAGTGTGGCCTGGGAGTAAGATTTCTATTTTGCAATGGTTAATGAATTAAGAATCATGCTATTTTAAGGTTATTTATAGTGATATTGGCCTGATCAACGCACAGGCATGAAGAGGAAGACATAGGGATGATGAATCATAGTTCAATCAGGAGAGATTTAACGTTTAACCACATTTATTTACATGCGCACATAAAGGGATTTATATGTCATAGTCCTTTGGTTTTGTCGAACCTATGTAATGTCATCGGAATTAGACGGGGGGGAAGCAGAGCGTAGTACAGGAATTCCTCTCGGGGTCGAGACCCTGGTGGTCGAGGATCCGTATGAGGTGATGATGACTCTGCTGAAGACTGGAGGAGATCGGGGTGGAGGTGGGTTATGGCCGTCACTGAATGACAGCTGAGAGGAGAAGGGATTTTAGGTTTAGTGAGTTTTAGTGATTGGCGTGAAGAGACTCTGGGAAATCTGATTGGCCATTTAGAAACTCCCTAAATCAGCAGATCAATAAGCATAGAGAGAGTGAGAGATTTGATATTGATTTAATGGGGGTAAAGTCTTCCTGACTGAACCTACGCTGAGCTTCATTTGTTTATTGACCATCATCCAATAGGACTATATGCATGTGCAAAGCCAGAGAGCAAGCTAGAAATAATCAGTTGTGCTATTTGGGCACACTGCACTTCTGTGTGATTTACCATATCTAATTCAGCAGAGTTTGAGCCTGAAAATGTGAAATTTGTATCGTAGAATCAAAGGGTATTTTCTAGGTGCTCTTCCATATGAACGTAATTTTGTAGTTTTGGGATGATGAGATTTGATTTTGGAAACATGGTTGCTTGATTAAAAGATTATGTTAATGGATTTTTTTCTGATTGTAGTAAGTGTGGGATTTTATATTAATTTGGTATGTTAAGTTTTTCTCTATTTGATAATAAATCAACAACCCTATGTAAGTGTAATACTTGAACTGGGTTTAAAACATGAGGGATGAGGAGGAGAAAGATGTACCTATGTGTTTATTAGCTTGTCTTAACATGTTTTGAGATTGGTGTTGACAGTTGATTTAAAAAGTACAAATTAGTTGTTGATAAGTGTTGTTAATATTGATTTACTGAAATTGTAGGACAAGTCAATAATAGATGGGAGCTCTCCTGTTTTTCTGTGTCCTGTCCTATTGGTTCCATTTACCCAGTGGAATATAAAGAACATTGTATGTGGTTGGTTAAAAAAACAAGTACATTGGGGACTTTGTGACTACCATGTTTATATTATTTTTTCTGGAATAAAATGATTAAATATTACTAAATATCATGCTTGTATTGGGACAGCAATATTTTCCCCTTTACTGTTTATGGTGAATTCAGGGAATAAGTGAAGGTGTGGAGTTATATGAAATAAGTAAATTCAGAGTTCTTGATCCCAGTTTCTCAATTATAATTATATTATAATTAAGTCATGGAGACTTATCACAGGAGAGTGTGGAAAAATCTCAGTTTGATCTTGTGTGATATTCCACCTGAGTCAGGGAAGGTTGAAACAATGTTTTCTCTCAAGTTTGATTTTTGGATTTGTTGATTTCATCACCCTATTCAAAGTGCTAAAGTATTCATTAATCTTCTAGCTGTATTCTTTTGTGTAAAGGCCATCCAGTCTGACTTCTGGAAAGTCTTCAGAATGAAGCTGGTCCAGTATCTTTTCCTTTAGTTATATTTTCTTCTTAAATTATAAATATTGGATTTGTTTTTCCTTTTAAATTTACTTTTCAGTTTCAGGATGGATGGGAATTGATCTGAATGGATGTTGACACATGTGTGAGAATGAAAAAATATGAGCTTGCTGATAGGTCTTGTTCACAGGCTAATTTATGTTTTTAGGAAGAGCATTGTTAAAGTTGGTCAAGGTTGCTGTCTGTTGTACAAATTCTGCCTACTGAGGCATGGTCTGTCAGTGCAATACTGCAAGAGTCATTGTTTCAGATTCATGTATTATGGAATTGCCAATCTGAAAGTAATCAATCCAGAAGTATGACTTAGGGTATGATGAATAAGATCACTACTCTCCAGTGGTATGATTTTGTGTCTGCCATACATCACCCAGTCCATAATCTGACAGATAGCTCTTCAGTATTGTGGATGAGAAGAGAGGTTTTAAAAGAGGGAGATAGCAAAGATCTGCCAGTAATTTGATCTAGGAACTGTTTGAACTGTGGAATTTCTGGCAATAATGTATGAAACAAGGAAAAGTATATGCATTCGTGTCATGGATGTTTGCTATTATTACTATGCATTGGCCTATAGATTCCATGTTGATCTTTTATTTATTTTTATTTAAAGGATCACGGTATATCTGGCGAATCCATTCAGGGTTTCTATTCTAATCAGATGAGTGTATTCTACTAAGCAGATGTCACATTTCAGGATTTGGAGTCAGTTAATTATTTTTGTCCCTTCTGGCTGGAAAGCTAAAACCCTAATATTCCATGACACTGGCTGTATCTGCATGTTTTATAGTTTGGCTTATGTGTGGTAGTGTTGATTATTAACGGTGCAAAAGGGTCCATATTCAATTTACAGTGTATGTTTGCTGCAGGAGTTTTATTTACTTATTTTTACTTCAAAAATCAAATCATCAAAGTATGTAATTTGCCCAGGGGTGGGCCAAACTACTGCTTTCAACTGTATTTAAATAAAACTGAACAGAAGCTTTGGAGTTTATATTCATTTTTGCTTTATTATTAATACGCATGTATATACATACATAGGATAACAGGTGTGTCCTTACTCTCACAGTCAATAAAAAGTTTCTTATCTGAAAAGCTCTATTTATGGACCTTTGAGTAAAGATTATTTAGTTACGGTGTGCAAGGTGCAGCATTTAAGTGCACTCTTCAGAGCCTAGCTAAGTGTTTAGGCAAGAAAATGGCATTCGTACTCGGCAAAAGTGCTTTATCCGTACCGGATACTCGTTTCAGCCGAGTATCCGGCTCATCTCTAAAAGATAGGAAACAAACTTTCTCAAAATACAACCAATGGTAAATGTCCTGTATTTATACAGCACTTCTCTAGTCTTGTTGAGCACTCAAAGCGCTTTACAGTACAGTTTTTGTTTACCATTCACCCATTCACACACATTTATACAGTGCATCTCTGGGCATCCCTTTTTTTCTATGAGGGGCTATGTGGGGTTCACTATTTTGCCCAAGGACCCTTCAACATGCAGATAGGAAAGACTGGGATCAAATCACCAACCTTCTGGTTGGAGGATGACTGCTCTACCCCCTCAATCACACCCATCCACAACCAAGAGAGAAGAAACATTTTTGAGGAAAAATATAAGAAAAAAACAAAAGCAAAACAGAAACGGAGGTGAATCTGAAGTAGAAATTATAAAACACTCACTGGCTGTGTCAAAAAGGGGTTTTCAGATTGAGAGTGACCACTCTGCCGTCCAATTTCCTCTCTAATCACCAGGCTCAGGTTGTCAGCGGGGTTATGATTTTAACTTCCATGGCTGGGCATGTACACTTCTAAGAATGTTTCCAGAGGATACAACCCTGATGCTCACAGCACAATCTGTCAACACAAACACCGGCTGTTTGCTAATCAACCACTGAAATAACAACCCAAAAACAGAGAAGTGGATTCAGAAGAGGGAGGGGATTTTGCAGGATCTTCATTTCAAATTGGGAAAAAAGACCAAGTGATTATCCAAGTGGATATAGATAAATGGAACGCAATTCAAGAGTTGTTTGAGTTGAGTCTACAATGGTAAAGAGTGCTCAGGCATGAGAAATGCATGTCCCCTGCAGTACTCAGATGAATGCTTTAGTAAACCTCCTCTCTGGCTGTGCAACTCATCTCACTGAAGCTGCAACCATTGACTGCCTTGGATTCTTACTGGGAGGCTGCTTCATGTTGAGTCTTCAGGAGTCATCAGATTAATTATTTAAAACCAGCACTTTGCTACCCTACTACCTTGCCTCCTTCTCCAGATGAGGGATTTCCTTCTCTAACTCCCACACCACCTGATGAGCTGGTTGGGTTTATCAGCTCTGGGGTTTATCTTACAGTGACACTCCCTGAAATTGTATAGAGGCACAGAGAAGTCACAATTGATTCTGTTGTGCAATAATGGTTAGGAGTGATACCATACGCTGGTGTGCCTTTAGGCGTTCGATAAATTTGGTTATCAAAATAAAATATAAAACATTAATATTTAAAATATTAATATTAAATCATAACTTTAGTTTGTATAAGTTCACGTGGGGCACCACCCTTCACAGAAGGGAAACGATAGCCAATTTATTGATTAAGATCAGTCTCATTTAGATCTAGTTCACTTAGAAATCTTAATATTTACTATTACAGATTATATAATGAACAGTTAAGGTTTATAGAGTTCTTGACAGTGTAACGGTTGGCAAAATTCACTTATGCAACATTAATGAGAGGACAAGGTTAAAAGAAAACATTTATTATAAACATAATAAGTATAAAAACACCAATTACTAAACAAAATGATAACTAACAAAGATGTTTGTTTGAGTGTGTGTGCGTATGTAAATAAGGGTGCATTCAGAATGGTGGTTTGACCCCTTAAGATAGCATCCCCCTTCTTCTGCAGAAGTGGTTTTATGACATGCAGTGGGGTTTGAGCTAATGAGGTGAGGAGATATGCAGTATCTGTGTGGATGTTAAACAGATATCTGAAAGGGTCAGAGAAATCCTGTGAGGAGCGTATCTAACATTTAACTTTCATTTTACTTGTAACCACAATAACACCACATATATCAAACTTTAAAAACACCACACAGAATCAAATAAACAGTCTTGCTTAGCGTAGCATAATAATTAAGCCCAGTATGTTACCAGTCCTTGAACAGGGAGAAAGTTGCTGTGCGGTTCGCTGTTCGTTCCGTTTTGAAGTCTCTGGTTCGTGTGGTCTCTGTTTCCGTGGTTCTGTTGAGCTGTGATGCTCTAGCTTGTTGAATTCCTTACCTGCAGGATATCGATTCGCTGCAAGCAGATCGGAAGAAGCTTGAAGGGTGAGGAGATTTCCTTGAGAAGGTGAGCTGGAAACTCGACCTTTGAAGGGCGAGGAGGTTTCCTTGAGAAGGTGAGCTGGAAGCTGCACCTTTGCGCTCCTCTCGTAGAATTGAATGCAAAGAGAAGATGCCAGGCAGGAGCAGTCAGGCCCCCGCTAGGCGATGCAGGAGAGGAGAGGCTGGATAGCCCGCTGTCCTCAATGGTGGTCGATGGAGAAAGAGAAATACTCTGGAGGAGGCCTGCTCTTAAATAGGCCGAATGACCCCCAGGTCATGTGGCCAGATTGACCAATTGGAGTTGATCTTCGGTGGCTTTTCACACTTATCTGTGACTTTGCTGAAACAAAAGGAACCTGTAGCCTCCTGGGAGTTTCAGTTATTTGACCTTCTCAGTACAAAGAGAACACGTTGCACTCTGGGAGATTGAGTTCGCTCCAGCACATGCGGCTTTCTCAAGACAAAGAACATGTGCTTCAGGTTTTGACTACCCATACAGGCTGAAGAGAGGCCTGCTTTTTGCACAAAAACCATGTCCCAACAATTCCCTCGCACCAAACTTTGTGTGCTCCTTCAAACTGGAGGTATAGATGCCAGTTAGTGCAGTTAACAGAGCATCGATCCTCCCATCTGCCACTTTCTAAAATGTTTGATATACCAGGTTAACCATAGCAGAAGAGAAAAGAGAAAGATATAAAGTGTACATTGAGTGATGTTCACAATCGATTCATGTCTGATTATAACTCTTTATCGTTTCTCTTTCGGAAATTTAGTTCCAATCATCCACTAATGCGTTGGTCTCTCCTTCTGCAGATTGTGCACAAGAAAAGTCCTGAAAATGTTAATCGTGATTCCTTGTCTAGATCTGCCCAAAATTCATATTAACCAATATCAGGGATTTGGTCTATTCTGTTTAATTCCTCAGAAAGGTGGTGTTTGGAATGTGGTCGAATTGTACCTGGTTTTGAGAAGCGGATAGACAAGCAGATGGAGTAGCAGACCGGGAAGATGCCACGGACAATTTGGCGGCCGTGCTCGCGACCGTGTGTGAGTTTCATCCAAGTTCGCATTCATGGTCGCCGCCACTCTGGTGTCCTACATTCCAAAGAAAACAGGAACGTGGTGCTCCTGAGCACGCCAAGGCCGATGTCAGCGACTGTGAGGACCGCAAACCGGTCATCGGCCTGTGGTGGCGTGGACATTGAGGTGCAGGAGGATGGCCGCGTGCTGGCCCCTGGTCGTCTTTCACAACATTCTCGACGTCTTTTCCTACAACGCATTTGTGATATGGAGAGATCACCCCAGCGGAACAAGCATAGGGTGTTCCTAGAGCAGCTGGGAAAGGCTCTTGTGACTCCGGTCATCGCAGAAAACTGGTTGGCTATCACTCTCAAGGGTAATGGCACAGGACCATTTTGCGATTCTTTTGGCCATGTCCCAATTATTGTTACAACCCCTGTGGTATTTTTAAATTTGTACAAGAGAATTGTACACATATTTTTTCCTTGAAAACCACCTGAGGGTATCGCTCTTTGTTATTCTTAACTCACATATTGAGCCCCAGTCAAGTCCTGTCGATTATACGAGGGGAATACCAATAATCAATCAAAATGTCATAACCTTTGTAGAAAAAAAAACAAAAAGACCAAAAAAAGCTGCATATGAATTATGGATATGTTATCCAGTGGTGTGTGGTGACTTTAACACCACGCGCAGTGGAAAGTGAAGAGCGGTGTTACTAAGAGGTGTCTCTCAGTGAGGCAGACCAGTGTGTGACAGTAGTGCAAAATTAGATGATAAATCACAGTGTATTTTACTTGTTTACCTCCTTCTGCTTCCTCTTCATGCTCAGGAAAAGAATGAAGTGGTTTCCTAATTTGTGGGTACAGATTCTACACATATCTGAACATGTGTGTAATAATGTGTGTAATATCAAAGCTAATCTCAGGCTCACAAGTTAAAGGGCCCATATTGTGTAAAATACATTTGCTGTGCTTTTACTATCCGTAACAGAGGTTACGCTTTATTTCTTCTTAAGTGCCATGTCGCTGTGGTCAGTGCGGAGTAACGTAGAGGTAACTCGTTATTCAGGACTGAAACTCTGTACTGTAACTTGGGACGATACTCCTATATTGCCGACTGTCCTGCTAAAACTTGAACAAACATGAGGACGGTGTAACTTACCGTTCAGAAACATCCTGTTGTAACCGACTGTGAATATGTGGCTGGTCTTCTATAGCTGCAAACATAACAACATGATTTTCAGCTGGGTTTACTGCCAGAGATCGTCTCCAGCCTGTTCTCTCCTACGACTCAACTTGTACCACCTTGTCTACTGATCAACCAGCCATACCCACACCAGCCAGTTCGCAAGCCATTATGCCCAAGCCATTTCCCACATCCAACTGAGTTGTCCCTAGTAATCTGCCTGCTCCTACTTAAAATAAACCTGTTATAATAAAACCCTTTTAGTTATACAACCTTGTCTTTGTCTGCATTCTGGGTTCAGTACTGAAACAAGCTGTAATGGGTAAAGTGTAATATATAGCACTTCTTCTTCTTGATCACTACCAGTTAAGTACAATAAACATGCCCCAGGATGATAGTGGACGGCTTTGGTGTGTCAATCCAGTCGGGCCATTCTTCCCGGGTGAGGGGGAATCAGCTTCATCTCTTTGCTGAGAGTTTCTTTTTAGGTTAGAATTTGTTGATGCACTTAAATATGGTCTGTCTCACCAGTCTGCTGCTCAAGGACATTTTAAAGGAAGACAATAAACGTTTCTTTAAATACAACTCATGGAATATAACAGGAATATCTTGGCAGATAAATGTGCCGTCTTTGCCCAAATGATAAGTGTCCCCATAGTTTAAAATTTAAAGAATAATATATTATGTATTCTTCTGGATATGAGGATTATTATTCCTCAATACTTCATAAAGTCATGTTCTTTTCTTCCTTCATTTTTTCCTCCACTGTTATTTCATGTTCTTTCAGAAAAGTAAAGGTGAAACAGTGAGTCAGGAATTCCTCCTTTCAACTGAATCTTACCTTTGCTCTTCAGTTCAGTAGACATAGTTGATACGTAGCTTAAATCCATGCAGTATTGTCAGGAACATCCTTTAATATGAGTTCAAAAACACTTTTAATAAACAGAATATGTAGGAAAAAGGTATTCTAACCGAATATTATTCCCAGACCCCAATGTGTTGTTTTCAGCAGCAGAAGAAAACCTTCACAGTATTGTGCAGTGGGCGATCATTTTATTGGGTTTTGAGATTTTGATTTTTTAGTTTGTAGATGCCTTTGCCTTTATGCATTACTACAGTGCAGGTTTTTAAGACCTTCTCCACAAATGAATTATTCTATTCATTAAAATTATAACTGACAGCAAACGCAAGCTGATATTCACCAACCTTACCTACAGCAGGATAACTATTCATATAGTTTTAGACGACAGCAGGCCAGTGGTAAAATGATGATCACATAAATCTTTCTATGGGGAATAATATATTTTTGTTGTTCTGACACTGTGCCAGAACCAATTCATCATTTCTGAAATCTTAATAGCAGATGTCAAATGTGTCTGAACACATGAAATAGAAAAAATAAATCCTCAGGCTCTCTAATTGGTATTGAAGTAAGAAAATTAGCGCATTGCCCAAATTTACCTAATAAAGTAAAACAGTGAAAGATTTGTTCGACAGGATTGAAACTGATTTTACAGAGAACTAAATTCCCACAATTAACACATCAGAGGGGTAACCTGAAGCCTCTACAAATCCCAATGTGTGTTCTGTGTCACGAATTACACTTCAGCATTGCCATCTACAAAGACAGGTGAGGGGATTTTGATGCTAACTTGAGGTATAGTATATCATACTACATTCTAATCATTTTCATACACACTGAGGGTATAGTAACACAGCTGAGGAGGTCTAAGGTTTCAGCTGTCTGGAATCACACTCTAAATTTGAAGCAGGCTGGTCTGTCATATTTGCAGACAGTACAGTGAGACTGCAGAACGGTGAAAGTCAAATACACTGTATACCATTGATTGACAATACGCCACAAACTCTGTCAGAAATTGCTCACAGACATTTAGTCTCCCCCTTATGCCACTTGTGGCAGATTAGGCCTGACATACTTAATTTTTTTATCTGGGCTGTTTTTGTGTGGAAAATACTCCTTTTCAACCTTGATGGTAGCTGAGGTAAATATCATACTTTATTTGCATATTACTTTTCATTTCAGCCAATGCAAAACAAACAGATCTGAGTAAGTGAAATCAAATTAAAACAAACCCCACACACAAGTGTGTTTTAAGAAGGTAAATAAAATAAAATAAAATGGGAACTAGCTGACTCTGAGTCTAATCTCTTGAAAGCAGTCCCAGACTCTAGCAACACACTCCACAAGGAGCTTAGACTGCATCCTGGTTCAGAGGGGGATACAAGTTTCGAAATGCAGATAGGTATGCACATACAGCTAGCATACAGTGCCTCTTTGTGCATTACTTTCTCTATCAAGCATCACGTATACACTGCCGGCACAGCTTTCAGGGGCAATTTGGGGTTCAGTATATTGCTCTGGGACACTTTAGCATGAGGGATGAAGAGGACTGTAATCAAAACGCTGAAATTTTTGATAGTGGACGACCTAACAACCTCCGTTCTAAGCCACAGCCACATTTAGGATGCTTGAACAGGGCTGATGAAAACATGGTTTTAGACTGAGTAGGACTGAGCATTAGCATTTTGAAAAAACTGATCGATTTCTGACTCCAGGAGGAGGAAACAAAAGTATGGAGTTTTCTTTTTCATGACTAAAAAACATTCATTACCTAAGGTTCAAAACATAGTCTTGATTAAAAATTACAACAAGGTATTGGCTAAGGACTTGGCATACTTTGCTGGATCACCCTGACATGATTTGAGATTATAAATGCAGAGCCGACAACTACAATGATCTCAGATTTTGCTTGGTTTTGTTGAAGAATGTTGTTTGACATCCAGTTTTTTTATTTCCTCAAGGACTGGTACAGGTAGAGCTATGTGTCATCAGCGTAACAGTGAAGCTGGCCATTATTGTTATGGATGATGTCAGAGGGTTAGTGAGAGGGAAAATAAAATGTGGCTCAAATTAAATATTCAAGGCTTGAACTTGATGATTTTCTGCGGATAAGAGGTCATTTTAAACTTTAAGAACAGCTATTTCATTACTGGGGAAACAATGAATGCCTGGAGTATTTCAAGTATTTCAACTGTGCTTGTTTTCTTTTAGGATTTCCTATAAAATTGAAACAGCAAGATCTTTTATAAGAGCCTGTATGGGGACAGCAGAGAGGTGAGAGAATGAAAATGAACACTCTATGTGCTTAATTAAATGGTAAATAGATAAATACAAACCATTTATATATTGCTTCTATAATCTTGATGACCGCTCAAAGCGCTTCACATTACAGTTTGCATCTATTAGCAGCACTTTTTTGTTCAATTACAAGCAATTCGGGGTTCAGCATCTTGCCCAAGGACACTTCTGCATGCATATGGGGAAGATTGGGGTGAACTGCCAACCTTCTGGTTGGAGGACAATCACTTTACCTCTGCCCCTTAACAATGATATTGACTGCAGATGGAAATACTGATGTAGCTTGAAGGAGTTATGAAATGAAATGATCAGTCAATTAATACCTCAGAGACAGGTATATCGGGAACGTGTGAGCTATTAGTCTGAGATCTTTTTTCGTCAGTAAACACATCGAGACTGCTCACAGAGGTCAAGTGATGAATGCAAGTTACTTTAAGCCGGGGCACCAACAATCAGGTAAACGTTTTCTTATTATGGACCTTCTGAGATATCAAGGCAGAAAATTAACTTGCTTGTGCATCAGTAATTGCATCATTGTATTTCTCCATTAAATGTTTCATAAGGTTATAATGAACATGCAATTACGTTCCACTCGGTGCACCTCTCTCTTTAGGGAGAGGGTGTGATAATTTAGCCCGAGGCCCTTTTGAAGATTCTTGTGCTGACAGGGTAAACTAATTTCAATGTTGCAAGGCCGAGGTTGTTTAAAGGAGTTCACAAGAAGGTCAGTATCAAGGAGGAGAGGTACATCTGAAGAGAGCGATGAAAATCAATATGAGACCTCACAAGCTGTAGATGAGTAAATGATGCAAGAGCGAATGGGGACAAGTGTAATTTCAGGAGGCAGAGATCACAAGTTCAACATATTAAGGAGGTCAACGATATAGAAATGTCCTCGCTGCATACTAGAACAACTCAAACAAAGAGAATATACCGTATACATATAAACAATCAACAAATAATTTAGCTGCCTTGTCCTATAAGAGGTGGTGTCCGTGATAGCGGAGGAATTCTTTATATAATGCAGCAATCTTTAATATTAATATTAAAATCATTACTTATAATATATACAAATATTATGGCCCAATCTGTTACTGTAGTGCTGAAGTGACCCTCAAAAGGTGGATGTACTGACGTAGAAAGGAACCTGTTCACATTTCTCAATGCCAAATGTTTCCAAAACATAAAAGAGAACATTCTGTGTGTGTCCCACAGTTTTTTTATTGCATCAAGGGTAAACCAAATTTACAACTCTTCACTCTTTGGACCACACATCAACAATTGATGATGAATGTTAGGCTGGCAATTATGGTACCACAGCATAAATGCTGGTGGTTACAGCACACACACACACACACACACACACATACACACAGACACACACATACACTGTGATCTGTGGCTCAGGAGGAAGAGCAGGTGGTGGGTGGTCGATCCTCGGCTCCTCCAGTCCACATGTTGAAGTGTCCTTGGGCAAGAAACTGTCGCCTGGGCTGCACTGGGTGCTGGTGCAGTGTGACAGCTGCGTTGATGATCTGCTGCTCCTTGCCTGCATCTGTTGTTCACACAGGGCATTTCTGCTACGTGTGACAAAACTAGATAAAACAATTAAATTTAACTAAATTACTCTAAAATATGTGGCTGTGCATCCTCCATTCCGGCATTAATAACAATACAAACCTTGTTGGGACAAATAACAGGATTCAGTCAATAGAAATGCAGAATGCTTTTACTTTGAAACAGGTACAGGAAGTAACTGTTATGTGTCAAACTCGATTCATAGACATTAAAAACAATGGTGACAGATCTTTTACATGGTTAAATTTGCAGTGAACAACAAGTGGAACGTGGTGAAAACATCCCGCTGTCTAGAAGAGCAGCTTGGCTCACAGGAGATGAGCCTAAGACTTGCAGCTCATCCTGGCAGTGTGGATCCTGTAATCTGATAACATGGACACCGAAATGAAAAGCAAGACATCCTGCGACGCACCAGTTCTGCAAAGCATGAATCTTACATTGCCCCTGAGGTCAGTGTGAATAGATGAGTGTCAGAAAAGTACTGTGTAAGTGTGTGTGAAAGACTGAACATGCTTTGAACTGTAAAGGGCTTTGAGAAGTCATTATGACAAGAGAGGTGCTATACAAATACAGTCCATTAACCGTTGTTCATCAGTGTCTATTTCGCTCTTGTAATCCATTCTCTAACATTTGGCCTCTTGTGCCTCTGTGCATGTCTGACCTCCAATACTTCCTATGGCCCAGCCCTACCTGCATGTGTAAATTATCACTTTTTATTGGAAATTAGATATTTTAAAGATCTGTAAAATGTTCTTTATATATTTGTCTAGGTTCTTTAGTGACCTCCTGGGTGAGTCATTGAAGCAGTCGTGAGCTCATGTGAAAAATATGTGGCTCTTTTCTCTACCTAGGAACAACTCATCAAGAATGCGACGAAATGATGTATAAGAGGGTTTTTTTTACGCAGCCAGTGTGGCCCGGGCTTGAGCATGAAGGTTCTACACTGCTGTGTAGTGCTAAGGGGAAAAGTAGGTGATAATTATGCACAGGTTTATCATCACAAGGAAATAACACCCTATGCATTATCTCTTGAGCCATTTTGAAAATCAAAAAAATTGATCGGTGCAGCTTTTGCAACAAACAAAATTGTAGCAGCAAAAACCAGTGAAGTTCTTGAAGCACCAGCTGTGGATTGGAAAGAAGTGAATGCAGGCTCTGTTGCAGTACTGATGCAGGATACAGTAGATAGAGGATAAAAGCACGGTTTGGGGGCTGTAGGAGGGGGGTTAACGGTGAATTAACCTATGGTGTAGAGTCTGTGAAATCAACAAAGGAGGAGACGATGGATTTGAGGATTTTGTGTTTTTCTCTGCGCAACATGAGTAAGCCAGCCTGTGAGAGAGAAAGGACAGATAGGAACAGTCAGAATCTGAAAATCTAAATCTGAAAACTAACTGATAATACCAACTGAAAACCGGCTGGTGAGCTCTCTCTCTCTGTGCCTCTCTCGCTCTCTCGGTGCTCGAGCAGCTAAATGAAGCCTTTGAACCTCTTCACAGTGATGGGAGCTGAATGCTCTATCAACGGCAGCATGCTGCAAACACACTACCGGCCCAGGAATCCAGATAAACATATAAGAGGCGCTGGCCGCCGTCAACAGGCGCATTCATGGGCAGACAATAGGCCTCTGATCAGAACAATGATTATGCTGGCCCTCAGCCGTCCTGTCATTGGCAGCCCACTTTCTCCATTCCTATCATTTTAATTAATTCTGTGATATTTCCAAAGACGGCGCTGCATAGACCCCTAATGAGAAACCTCATCAAAAGACACGCAAGCCAGGCAATTTGAGCTGCGGCTGGCATGATATGTTGCACTTTCAGCCTTCTCCTCCATCCCCAATTACTTGCTTTTCTTCTTGATGCACAGCAGTGCCCATACCCACAAAGAGCTCTCATGGTCACCAACAGAATTACACATATTCTGGTGTGTTTCCTTTCATTTCACCCCCTTGAGGGAACCCTTTCTCTTTTTTGTCTCCTCGTTTTTTGTGTTGACTGGTTTGCTCTTGTGTACTGATAGCCATCTCATTGACTTTAATCAGCCATCCATCAATGTGACAACGCTCTAAGAAGAAAGGTTTTCAGGCGCTAGTTAATTAATCTGCCCGTTCCTGTCTACCTGAACTGCTCAATCATTGAGTAAATAAAGGCAGTCAAGAATGTAATTGTTTGTTTTCTGTGCAGACTTTGGAAATAAAGGCACTTTTTCATCTCAAGGAGCTGTGAAAGTTGCCCTTTTCGCTTTGATTCGCCGGAGATATCTCATAAAGCAAATGAGGCAGAAGTGTAAACAAACGTCACATTTCAGAATATCTTGTTCCTGCACTCTCTCTTTTCTCACACAGCACCAGCAGTAATTCTGCAAAAAAAGAAACTGCATGTTGTAAACAACTGAAAAAGTCAAAAGATCTGAATCAAAATTAAGAGAACAGATTCGGCAGTGAGAATGATGGACAGCAGGGGAGCATGCAATGATGGAGATGTTTATGTTGTATATTCCCACAGGAATTATTCTGCTCCATGTTATGTTTGATTTTAATATGTGTTAATTAGTATTTGCAGTGTGGGACGAGCTGTTTACATGCCTGTAGCAAAGTATTAATGTGCTTGTGCTAAGCCCATTTGCTTTAACTGCCATGAGAAAGCTATGATTTTGTATAGTGTGTAATAATTTGTCACGTTATCTCATGACATCATCACAGTTATGCTAGTTTTTGTCTACAAACCTTTGCTATTGTAAGATATTTCTTGCAGATGTGTCATGTAGAAATGTTTCCTCATGTTTAATCATTTTACATCTTGCACTGACATTTAGTAAACGGTCTACTCATTAAATATACGAAGATGTGACTTTGTGGCTGGAGATCTGTGTAATATCTGTGCAGGAATGCGGCTGTCACGGTTGGCCCCTTTTTCACTGATGCAGTGCCGCTGCTGATGACTGGCTGCTTTGCCTCAGGAGGTAGAGAGGGTCGTCCACCAAAAGGTCTGTGGTTCGATTCCCCAGCCCCTCCAGTCCAAATGCTGAAGTGTCTTTTAGCAAGATAGTAAACGCCAAATTGCTCTTGACGATTGTGCCGACAGTGGAGTAATGTTGAGTGATAGAGAGAAGGCTGTATGAGTGTGAGTGTGAATGGGTGAATGTGGCTTGCTGTAAAGCGCTCTGAGTGGTTTATAGGACTAGAAAAGCACTGCATAACTACAGGCCATTTTCCATTTTAAACCTAGAACCAGCTGCAAACATACCACAAAAAAGGTTCAAGGTTACTTTTACTGTTTTGAATACAGGGAATTGCTGCTTCAACACATTACACACACAATAAAAACATTAAATAGGATACATGTGAAAAACATTAGCTTGTACAAATACAAATTGCTTGGTTATCCCTGAGAGTTTGATCAATTCAGCTACTACAACCAGGTTTCTGTTTGTCCTCCATGCACAACGATGAGTTTTACTGACAGAGGGATGGATGAGTGTTTGTACTGGTTGTGTTTGCACAGAGGGATTCTGCACCTCTTCCCAGAGTTCATCCGTACGTATTCAGAATTCAAAACCTGAGATGTGTCAGACAAAATTCCTATTGGCCTGCCTAATGGTGGACTGCTCAAATCCTGGGGGAAGCTGGGTGTGGGCATTCCCATGATCGTCCCTGTTTTCCTGACCAGGCTTGAGATCTGAGCTTTACATTGGACTGTTTCCAACCAGCCTGTGAGACCGTACCATAAAATTGACTATCGTTTCTTTAAACCAAAAACTCTGCAACGGAAATGGAGGCGCTTATGGATGCTTGCACAGACACTTGCTACCTGTATGTGCCCTCTTAGATCATAATTACTATGGACCCCTAAGTATTTGTATGAGGTGACCTGTTTCATTTCAAGACCAAATATGGTCACAAGGCTATGATCTCCAATTTATTTGGGGTCTATCAACATTTTTACAGTTTTGCCTGTATTAATATGCAGTTGTTGGTCATCGCACCAGTCTGTTAATCTGTCCACCGCAGCTCTGTGGCTGCTCATGTTGCAGTTGTTTGTGAGCAAACTGAGGATTACAGTGTCATCAGAGAATTTCACTACATATTGATCACATTCCGAACTGACACAGTAATTTGTGTGTAAGGTAAACCAGAAAAGTGAGCTGACACATCCCTGCAGGGCCCCTGTGCTGGTTACTGCTGTGTTAGAAAGTGCTGAGTTGAATTTCACTGGTTGTGGCCTATTTGAAAGAAAAAATAGCACCACTTGATTAGAAAGTGATTCACACATGTAAGATGGCACCTGAACGGTTGGTTGAAAAATATGGAGTCACCTATGTCAGTGGCTCCGCCCCGCCATTTAAGAAAACAAGAGTGAAAGGGTTCTTTCAGAATTACATCTGATCTGATGATATTACTTCATCTTCCACGCTGTTACGTTCTTCTTCTACTTTTATGAGTCAATTTCTCAAACAGAGACAGATAAATGAAGTATAGTACTCAAAAAGTTCCAAAGTGGCACCAGTGCAAAAGTGGTGTGTACCATAATCCCTGTTAGAACTACATCCTTACACCAGAGATTGATCTGTGCTCCAAGAAAACACTTGTTCTTTGATTTAACACTAGAGTTTTACACTGATGTATGTTCTCTACGGGTTTAGTTAAAGCGTTTTGCTTTTTGAAATTAATTATTAATTATGTATTTATTATTTTGTATTATATAATGTTTTTATTTCAAGTGTAATGTATGTGGCATCACAAGAGGGCGTGTTATAGAGGGGCGTTATGTGCCTCACCCTGAGATTGGCTACATCCCCACAAGATGGATGCCGAGAGAACTGCATCTCCCAGAAGGCACGGCTTCCGGAGAGGTGCCAATGCCTCAGCCCTCATTAAAGCTGGAGCTCAGGTGTGAGAGCGAGAGGAGAGAACAAAGGAGTGGATACAAGCACCAAGCGGGCAGCAGGAGACATGGACGAAAATACTTTGGAGAGGATCCCCCTGACAAGCAAGTGGAAGGAGGATATCTAATTACCGTTTGATGAACTTTATGTTTTGCTTCCGGAGAGACTTTTTGTTACTTAATAAACCGGACTTTGTTTGAAACCGTTTAAAGACTTCTCTATGCTTCTGTGACGCACTGCCCTACACCCTTCTTAGTGGTTAAACCTCTGGTGATACCACATGTGATGAAGAATGCAGGCATTGGGCATAATTGCGAATGAGCAGCAGTGACGGAATTGACGCCTTAGTAGAACCTTTTTCAGGACTTCACACAGCTGATCCCGAAAACAAAATGGAGCGATTGTTGCAGATGATGGTGGAGGGCCAGAGAGCTCAATAGGAAATGAGCACGGCTTTGCTGGAACAACAAATAAGGGCGAATGAACTCAAAGAGCTGAGGATACAAACCAGGTCGTCATCCCAGGCAAGTGATTTCATTGCTAAGTTGGGAGTAACGGATGATGTCAAAGCTTACCTCCATGCCTTCGAGGCCACAGCTGCTTGAGAGGGTTGGGCGAAGACAAAAAGGGGAGGGATTGTGGCTCCTTTTCTTTCAGGTGAGGCTCTTAAAGCTTTCCGTGATGTAGAAGTGACTATTGGGCAGGACTATGATAAATGAAGGGAGGAGTTACTGAGCCGCCAGGGCCATACCAAATTTAGTTTGGCGCAACGGTTCCATGAGTGGACATTTCAAACAGGGGCAACCCCAAGGTCACAATTACATGAATTGACAAGAGTAACAAACAGGTGGCTGGACCCGGAAAAAACAGTCCAGCAGCCATTGTAGAGATCCTTCTCATTGAGAAACTTTGCTGCTCTCTTTGGGGAAAGTGTGGACTGCAGACCGACCTGCCCCGTAACAGTGGATCGTCGGGATCTAGAAGCCTTGCTTGATTCGGGAAGTGCCCGAACACTAGGCCGGGAGTCTGTGCTTGAAGCATTACCTCTGGCTCAAAGTGAACACGTCCCGGTCGTGTTTGTACATGGGGACACTCGTGAGTATCCAACTGCCAGGGTGAGGCTGAAAACTACCAAAGACACATTTAATGTTATAGTGACTAAGATCCTCCCTGTCCCCGTCCTGATCGGTCGAGATTGCCCAGCCTTCTCCATGCTGTGGAAAGAGGCAGAAAAGAGGCGTAAGCTAGAGCCACGAAACGTAAGTTTCCAGGCACAAAAGCTAACAAGTCATGGGTCAATCCTTCCCATCCATGCGATTCCTCATCTGTTGTAGCTCAAGTTTTTGCAGCAGACTCCAGTGGTGGGGAGTCAGAACCAGAAGAGCCAGCCGACTCAGAGCTGCAACCCGGGCCAAGTGACGGGGCTCACTTGGGGGTGGAGAAAACCAAAGAGAGAATATTACAGAGGTTCTTTTGGCCAGGTATTCACAGGGAGGTAGAGAATTTCTGTCGCAGTTGCCCCGAGTGCCAGGTCACTGCTCCAAAACTAAGATACAGGAGTCCTCTCATTCCCTTACCCATTATAGAGACTCCCTTTGAAAAGGTGGGGCTGGATATTGTAGGGCCACTACCCAAGAGTGCTTGAGGCCATCAGTACATCCTTGTCCTGATGGACTACGCAACCAGGTATCCAGAAGCCATTCCCCTTAGAAAAGCTAATGCTAAGCAAATAGCACATGAGCTATTCCTCTTCAGCACTAGGGTAGGGTTACCAAAAGTAATACTGACGGACCAAGGGACTCCCTTTATGTCCCGTTTCATGAGACAGTGGTGTGCCCTACTGCCAGTGAAACCGGTCCGAAACCTCTGTATACCATCCCCAGACGGATTGATTAGTGGAGAGGTTCAACAAAACTCTTAAAAAACCATGCTAAGGAACGCAGTCGGCCAAGATGGAAGAAATTGGGATCAGCTCATCCCCTACCTCCTGTTTGCAGTTAGGGAAGTCCCACAGTCCTCCACTGGGTTTTCGCCCCTTGACCTGCTGTATTCACACAAACCCAGTGGCCTGCTAGACATCGCCAAAGAGACCTGGGAGGAACAACCATGTCCCCATAGGACCATGATTGAAAACGGGGAAAAAGCCCAGAGAGATCAAAGAGCTGCGTATGACAGAACAGCACAACCCAGGGACTTCAAACAAGGGGACAGGGTCTTAGTTCTGGTTCCCACCGTAGAATGTAAATTCTTGGCTACCTGGCAGGGACCATACGAAGTAATTGAGAAGGTGGGGGAAGATAATTATAAAGTAGGTCAACCCAGAAAGCGTTAAGCTGAGCAGATATACCATGTTAACCTCTTGAAAAAATGGCATGACAGAGAGACATTGTTTACTGGCTGTTTCCCAAGGGAACAAAGAGAATATGCCCGGGACGCAGTGAGTTTTTGTCCCGAACTTTCCCCTCACCAGCTACAGCAAGCAAAGGAGCTGGTGGAACGCAACCAAGATGTTTTCTCCTCCCTCCCGGGCTGCACACAACTGGTGGAGCATGAAGTACGCACGCCGGAAGGAATAGTCGTAAACAAAAGGCCGTATCGGGTACCAGAGGCCCGCAGGAAAGTGATTGAGGAAGAGGTAAGCAAGATGTTGGAACTGAATGTGATTGAAGAGTCAAAGAGTGCCTGGTCAAGCCCTATCGTCCTGGTGGCCAAGCCTGATAACACAGTACGTTTCTGTAATGACTTTAGAAAGCTGAATGCTGTGTCTGAATTTGATGCCTACCCCATGCCTCGTGTTGACGAACTCATTGAAAGCCTGGGTAATGCCCGGTTCATAACTACTCTTGATCTCACAAAAAGATATTGGCAGGTTTAGTTGACAGCAGAGGCAAAGGAAAAAACAGCCTTCGCCACGCCGGGAGGTCTCTGGCAGTATCGGATGCTGCCTTTTGGTTTGGCCGGGGCACCTGCAAGCTTCCAACGCTTAATGGATCAGGTACTGAAACCCCATAAAGAATATGCTTCTGCGTATTTAGATGATGTAGTGATCCAGAGTCCTGATTGGGATAGTCACTTGCCTCGGGTGAAGAAGGTCCTGGAGTCCATAAGAGAAGCAGGTTTGACAACGAACCCCAAAAAATGTAAGCTGGCCTACAGGGAGACGAACTACCTGGGGTATACCATTGGCCAAGGCCTCGTCAAGCCGCAGGAGGCGAAACTTGCTGCCATCCAAGAGTGGCCCATACCGTTGACAAAGAAGCAGGTGAGATCGTTTTTAGGCCTGGCAAATTATTACAGACGATTCATTCCAGAGTTTGCTGGGATAGCCGCTCCACTCACAGAACTGACCACAAAGAAGCACTCAAGGATGGTGAAGTGGACCCCTGAAGCAGAGGAAGCATTTGGCAATCTCAAGAGGGCCTTATGTTCAGGTGGTGCCGGGTGCTGTCCTGTCCCAGATACACGAGGGTGAGGAACATCCAGTTCTTTATTTGAGTCGTAAGTTGCTGCCAAGAGAGAGGAACTATGCCACCGTCGAGAAAGAAGGCTTAGCGATAAAGTGGGCCCTAGAAACACTCAAATACTATCTGCTGGGGAGGAGGTTCACTCTAGTAACGGATCATGCTCCATTACAGTGGATGGCCAAAAACAAAGAATCTAACAGTAGAGTAACCAGGTGGTTTTTAGGCCTCCAACCTTTTAACTTCTCTGTCATTCACAGGCCCGGTCGTAGTCATGGAAACGCTGACGCACTATCCCGCCGTGATGCCTTTTGGTCCTCATTCACCCTGCCGAGGACTTCAGGTCCGAGGGGAGGGATGTGTGGCGTCACAAGAGGGCGTGTTATAGAGGGGCGTTATGGAGTGGATACAAGCACCAAGCGGGCAGCAGGAGACGTGGACGAAAATACTTTGGAGAGAATCCCCCTGACAAGCAAGTGGAAGGAGGATATCTAATTACCGTTTGATGAACTTTATGTTTTGCTTCCGGAGAGACTTTGTGTTACTTAATAAACCGGACTTTGTTTGAAACCCTTTAAAGACTTTTCTATGCTTCTGTGACGCACTGCCCTACACCCTTTTTAGTGGTTAAACCTCTGGTGATACCACATGTAAAATATTAAACTGAAACTGTCAATATCAAAAATGTAAACATATTGGAAAAAAAATCAATACCAATATTAATGAGATTAATATAAATCAAATAAAACAATGTTCAAGTAAGGCATTGTGCAGATATACAAGAGCATGATGTGTGTACAAGTTCATGTTTTACCATGGAGCCTGTTTCCTTAGAGGTCATCCAGGCCATATACCTTTGAGAGAAGTTGAATTGTTGGACATGTGTCTGTATGGCAGCTTTAAACCTTGATTGCATTTTACCTTCTGGACCCATTTAGCACATGTATTGCATTCTGGCAAGCTATAATATGATGTGTCAGGATGTTTGACCGCCTGTTTGGTTGCTCCAGCAGCTGCTGGAGTGGCTGCTTGAATGCTGAGGTGTTGCTTAGTGAAAATCACTGATGTGATTCAGCCAGACAAACGGCGTGTAAAATGTGGAGAGATCTGTGAAGTGTAAGACATGCACAGCCCCTCCCCTGCTCACACTCTCCACTCCCACTCTGAGTGAAATCAGCCACTGAATCAAAGCCAAACAGATCTAATCAAGCAGACAAGACCAGTAATGACTTTTCAATGAGACACATTAGAAATGGAGTGTCACAGGCAAATCTGAATAAAGTGGCAACTGTTCACATGTGAAAGTTCAAAGTAAACCTGGGGGCTGATTGTGAAGCTTACGATCCTTACATTTTATATATAACACAAAAAGTAAAACTTTTCTATGCGTATATTTACTTAATGTATTTCTTTTATAATGTGTCATACTTCTATGTAATCTTAGACTTTTCTGTGAGGTTACTTATAGCTAACAGGGGTTGTTCAAGCCTTTTCAGATGAATCATCACTCTTCAAGAATGGAATTGTCCTGTATGGTTTTGATATGAGCAGATAATGAACAGACTGGATGTGAGTTTCTTGGCAGATGGAAAAATTTAAAACCATAAGTCGACTTCACAGAGTTACAGCTCAAAGCAAATAATAACATACAGAAACAACAGACGCTGTTTATGAAGGTGCCTACCTGAGTGAAATGAGCTGGAGGTATTCTATAAATTATTAGGGAAAGGAGCCTTGATGTGTCCTAATTTATCCCCTTTAGCAGAGGCAACACTGGACCCTACTTTATAAGAGGACTTTCACCTGGCCAGACCCACGTAAAAAATAAACATATTATATATTAAATTCTCTTGACATGATCTCAGAACTGATGCAAATCCTCACATGATCATCTGATCTCATGATTTCTTCTCTGTCACATCTGTTTAGTAAGGGGAACAAAGCATATTGAACTTATAGTTAACGATATCATCATCACAACTGAGTACAGATATTAATTTATTATCATCCATACTAAATACAACAGTTATAGTTATTTCAAGTCCCCCATTGCAGAATGCACACAACAAAAGCATATATTCCTTATGTTATGTTATTTCCACATTTCAGTCCTGTTTGTTTTATTTCAATTTTCAATACATTCTATTTGTTGTCACCTTCTACAAGTACCTGATGGTTAAACGTTCTCTCTGTATGAACTAAAACTTTATTGTCTTTGGACATACAATATGTAAGTATGTTCTGTTAAAGATGTGAAAGTGAGGTTTGATTTTCTCTGCACCGTGGTTCTCCTTTCCTAACTCCTTACGGCTTCAATCAGGTGCAAGGAATGGAGGTTAGGAAAGGAGATCATTTGAACTTCACCCCTGGAGTCAGTGGAAGTGACTCTCTACAGTGAAGGCTTCCAGCATCTATCCAGGAAAGGTGTTAATAAAATTTCGCTGGGTAATAGAAGCTCCTGGAGAATTGAAGCAGATGCAGATGCTGCTTAACGTTTATCAGATTCTAGGAGATAAAAATAACGATGTCAACATATACATACTAATATCACTTCAACTTTAATCGATCAAAGAAAAATAATAGTCTCTACTCATGTTTTGTGATAAAGGGAAAGGTTCTATGGTTCATATACATCTTGAATCAGGCTAAAAGAAAGACAAGCACCTTCACTTTGTAAACCAAAATCGGTTTGCTTTATCTCTTGTATTTGGCTCTTATGGAGAACATAATCGCCCTCTGAAATCTGTGTTTCTGAGGAATCAGTTTGGCCTGTTTGTTTCTGATCCCTCAAAATACATTTGATAACATAACATCCAAATCAGATGAATAGGCAGTGTTACAACCCTGTGTAATTCAAATTATCTTTGATAATTAGTCTGTGACTAATGATATTCTAAAGTGCACTGCTCTATATAAATTAGAATTACCTGCTATAACAAACAGCATGCTTGGATAACTGTGTAACAACAATCGTTTACATTATGCACCAAAGCAAATAAACATTGATTTCATGTTATTATTTCACACTGAAATTGGGTCTTTTCCTTTCCCGAAGAGAGGCAAGGTGAGTTAATAATGTGTCTTTTTACCCGCACTTTCCAAACACTTCTAATTATAAAGTGCTTTGCTGCATTACGTTTCAGGCCCTGTCCTCTCCACATATCCACTGGCATCCTCAGCGAGGCAGGAAATTGAAAGAAGTAGGCAGAATCCTCCACAAAGCTGACGGAGGATGAGCTGCTGACCATAATTACCACAAGTGCTATCCAAATGGCACCACCTCACTTTATGGACAGTTAAGAATACCCATGCCCTCTAATGTGCTCTCACAGTTCCATCAGTGATGTTCCTATCCACTGGTCATATTCAGACACATTGCTGCAGCTCGCAGACAATGGCTGCTTAATAGCCAGCTACTCAAAGACACTACATCAGTAGCTTCATGCTGCTGTTGAGTTTTATAGCCCATACCACTAGTCAGTGAATGTTCCATCAAGACATAGTAACAAATGAATGGCTTCTCTCATCAGTCTGTCTTTTTCTCTACATCCATCCAACCAATATGTGGCCTGTGTGAAGTATATGGCTTTAAACTTTTTTTTTTCTTTTTCTAATGAACCTATAGCTATAAATTATTAGATATTTATGAAGAACCTTGATAGACCAAAATCCCAGGAGAAACTTTAGTCTGTATTGTATTATAATAATAAAAAACAGGTTGAACCACAAGAAACAAACCTGTTGTATTGTACTGACAGTGATTGTCAACCACGTTTCACTTAGTGTTCAGCAAAACACTAGATATCGAGCAGCTCCTGACAGCTTTTCACTTTCTTCCCAAGTCGAGCACTGATATCAATATGTGTTGCCATGGTTACCAGACGTTTATTGCAGAAATATATAGATATCTCTTGACATTTCATGTACGATGCAGCTTTGTGTGAGTTCAGGTGAAAATCACATAACTGCTTTGATAAAATCTTGTGGTTGGTCCTTCAACATCATAAAGGAGCTCCAACTGCAGCTTGAAGGGTTGTCTTATAAAGTAGTCAGTAAAATGACTTGCTGACCAGAAAAGAAGAGGCACTAAATATAGGAGTTAACCACGTCTTCATAATGCATCTGTTGTGTGGTGCAAAAAAAAAAATCGGCATTCTTTTCTTATCTTTCTGCTTTAGACAAGTGTCACTGATGAACTGATACATCGTCTTCTGGGATATTTTGACATAGACTTCATACTAAACTGCCTTCCGGGCAAGGTAAGCTCAGAACAGACTGGAAGTATAGGGGAACACCCAGCCTGTAATTTCTGACTTTCAAACCACATCTACTAATACCACTAAAGAAGAGTACTAATTATCAATGGATCATCTTTTTTTGTTTTGCCATATATTCAAATGAAAATGTACAGATAACAGTTGGGTGTGATCATAGACTACACTTCCTCCTTCTTCTCAAAAATGAATCCAAAATATCATGCAAACAGCGCCACCTTGATGTCATTTGAACATGGGCTATACAAATACAGTTTGATTGATTGATTTGGAGCCAGAGTCTGCGCAGTAGAGACTGTAGAGTGGAGCTGCGTTATCTACTGTAAGTCCCACTGATACATGCGTTCAACCGATTGTGAGTCAGTCTCACCTGTCAATCATTTCACCCTGTTTTTATAGCAACTCATCTCAGTTTATGAACAATTGAATATGAAATGAAAGGAACAGTCTTTAGGACAACTGTATTTGCTGGGTACTTTAACCCTTTTGCTCAAATGTAGGGACAGGGTTTATGACTTGTATTACAGGGGGTGCCACCAGGGGGAGATTGTAATGTTGTCACTTTTGTAATGTTGTACATCTTCATGTAAAGTCTATGGTTTGCATCCTCCAAGTATATGTAAGTAGTATTCCTCTTCTTGGTTACTATGATCACTTTTGTATTAGAGTCCCCAAACTAAACCATGGACTTTGGTCCGTCGTTTGTTCTTTTCTCCAACCACACAACAATCCCTATAAGAAATTCTAGACAGATGAGATGACAGATCAGTGTGTACAAAACAACTGAAAAGTAATGTCAGAGAACTCAATGCCAACCACATGACCACCTGCCATCTTCCTCTACGCTGCAGTGTTGTGGAGAAGAAGAACAGGTTGGGATGCTTGAAAGAAAGCAATCCAAGCCATTTGACTCCCTTCCTGTAGAGGCCCAGTCACTCAAGGTCAGCATGGAGGCTCCAAATAAAGGACAGATATCTCCCCAAGTGTGATAAGCCCTGAGGGCAAGCACACACATATTTCAGATGTTCTCTTGTGATAATCGTCTACACTATACGATGCCCTGGGGGAAGTGATTAAAGCACTTTGTCTTCAGTTATACCTACCTCGTCCAATCCTTGTCTCTGATCCCTATCTGAACCTTTCTGCTGTTTGCCCAGACAACGGCGAGCACATCTCTGTTCTCCTCCACATCTCTGTGCATCTCCACTGCAGTGTTTATTCAAAATATTAAAGACCAATTCAAGCCACAGAAAAAAAACAAGTTATAAAGCAAACTTAACACTCAATAGACAGTCTGGCATTTTTAATCCTGAGGCATGCTGGAATTTAAATATAAATAAGCTGAAAAGATTACACAGACAGCTGCAGCTGAAATAATGTTTTGATTGTTTTATAGGATTTGTCTACTGGGTTAATTTCAATATTATATTGGGAAAATTATTTTGTTATTACACTTTCAAAATACATAACCATGTAATCTCACTGGTAACCCTACAGGGTGCAATGTATATTACACCCCAGATTATGGATGTAGGAAGGTGAATTCTGATCAAATGTGAAGCAAACTTTCAACTCACTTTGTGATCTGTGTGGAAAAACGACATTGTGTGTAGTTGTAAAGCGTGATGAGGCTTTAAAGGGTCATTATTCAATTTCCTGACCCACAGTATATATGTCTCCCTGATTAGGGCTTGGTTAAGTCGCAATGTTCTGATTAAACAGAGTTCCCCAGACATGAAAACATATTGTTTGCTTGAAGGAATGGCACTTCCAGCTAATCACAGCCATTTGACCAACCCACCAGGCTAGTTGAGCTACTGTAAAATGCATTCTTGCAAAGAAGGCTGGGGCTTCTGACGCTCACTCTGGTTGTAAAAGTTGTGAATAAGACCTCAGAGTCACGTCATGTTTCTTGTGAAACCTTGTCTTATGTGATGTGTCAACTTTTAACATACAGGGAAATAGGTTGACCTGGTGGTTATGCTAGCTAGTTAGTTAGCTACCTCAATCATTAGAGTTGCAAGCCTGATGGCATTTTAAATACGAGCTAACAACTGCTGACAGTAGTTAGCAATATAGTGTTGTGAGAGTAGCAAAGGTTTTGTTGCGGGTGGAAATCAAAGGCAGGAGGCGTAAAATTAAGCAGGTTTATTCAGAGGTCACAGGTCAGGAAACTGCGGTGTCTAGCAAATGATCATGCATGGTCCACTGCTGGGGCAAAGTGCGCACAAAGCTTATATATTGATATACTGGGCGTGACAGAGGTTCTTGTACTCGCGGCAGTGCCTCGTTGGCTGGTTCACAAGGCAGTCCTGCCTTCCTGGCGTTGTTGGGTCTTCCTCCTGGCGTTGAGTGATGATGACGCTGTACGTGCACGTCATTGCTATGGTTACCAGAGGTCATAGTGTTCTGGCCTCAAAGCATTCTAAGACTGATGATCTCACAGGAGAGAGGACGTTTTAGAAATTAATATAATGAAGCGATTTATGGAAAACTGTGAGAATGAAAACCTCTAGTCTAATCTGTCCGCTGTGTGTGTGTGAGGAAGGGAGGTCTGTTCGTTATCTGCCTCACCTCCCTCAGATGTTTGGCCTCTGCCTTGTGTGTGGGTGTGTGTAGTTAATGCTCAAAGGACATGGTATGTGTATCTGACCACACGTTAAAGTGTGTGTATGTGTGTGAACAGTGGTGTATTATCAATAGTTTGAATGCCCCCCTCTTTTGAGAACATCTCTTGCATCTGAAAGTGTTGTCTCGTTTCTCAGCAAACGTCAAGTAAGTAGGCTAGTAGTCGTTAGCAAACCAAACTAGGCTAGCTTACTGTTGATTGGTGCTCATTAGTCATAGTTTTCTGGTGACATCCAATAGCTGTATCCCAATTCAGGGGCTGCATCCTCCAGGGAACTCAGTCTACAGAGGCCACACCTCTGTAGACTGCAGAGGCCAAGCCAAAATGAAACAGTCTGGTCTATGCAGGATTTCCTAAGGGACTGCTTACTTATTGACAGTGGTGGAGGAAGTACTGAAGTTTAGTACTCACGCAATGGGTTGTCTCTCAATGTCTAGGCTCTGCCATTTTGATAAAGAATGCAGATACTGGTAATACTCATGCCTCTACAGATGTCACTACTAGTAATAATTATAAGCAACAACATTTGCTAGTATGGCCTGCCCCTTTAAGGAACGGGCCCAGAGAGTGACGTAGTGCACCTGGGTAACTTGCGCAAGAAGTGTGTGAATACGAGAAGTGAACGACCACCTAGAGGTGATGACAGTGTTGCTCCGGTGGACAGTCAATAAATAAAGTGGCGGCGTTAAAAATAAAGAAACGTCTCCTCCTCCTTCTTCACGTAGTGGTCCGGACGGCTGCTTACCGGCCACTGTGTGTGACTGACTGTGTGTGTGTGTGTGCGTATGTGTGTGTCACCCAGATGCGTATGTGTGTGCGTGTGTGTGTGTGTGTGTGTGTGTGTGTGTGTGTGTGTGTGTGTGTGTGTGTGTGTGTGTCACCAGATGCGGAGCTGACTAATGGGCACCCTCCGTCGGCCCAGCGCAACTCAGTAGCTGATGGTTAGATAGTGATCAACTACGAACTTTAACAGGAAGAGTGGACATGTTTGTTGGCGTGTGTGTGGCTGCGTGTGCGCTGGCGGTCAGTGGAGCTGCTTCTCCGTCACAGCAACATTTTGGCGAAACTGTGTTCATAAAATGTAACGAGTAACGACACATATTGTAGAAATGTAGCGGAGTAAAAGTATAGATAATAGCTGCAAAATGTAACGGAGTAAAAGTAAAAAGTATGCACTATTATTTTTACTTAAGTAAAGTACAGATACGTAAAAATTTACTTAAGTACAAAAATACTTTGTTACATTCCACCACTGCTTATTGATAGAGCCATTCCTTTTTGAATTCTAATAATAAACAAACATATACGTGGACACATTCAGATAAACTTTTTTGAGAAATCCTTAAAACCTGCAGACTGAATGACAATCAGGGCAGGGAAAAGAACAAGCAATTGAAATATTCTCTAACTCTGTATATTTTTGCTGTTTCAGAACCTCAGCAGAGGTCACTGTTAAGAGTTTGCTCTGGTGTATTTGGGATTGCTACTTGAAAATCAGGGATGTTCTGTGTAGTAGATTTCTAAGGGCATAGAAGATCAAATACTTCAAGCAGAGGAACAAGGATTCTCTTCTCATGGGGCAGGGGTGTGGGGCTGATTTGAAATGATAAAAATATCAAAGTTTGAGGTGTGAGCCAGGTAACAAAAAGAACAAGGCTCGAGCACATCTGTGAGTAGTGTGTCAGATCCTTAGAACATCGAAACACAACCTAATTCTTGACAAAAAATACAGAGCAGACATACATATTGTACAAAGCCCTGGCTTATCTAGCACTGTATGTATGGTTGAGGTTAACGGAAATATTTTGTTAATGTGAGGGAAAGAACAGGGAGAGCAAAAAATTGCAAAAAAAAGAGAAAGGGGAACATTGGCATTGAATGTGAATTTCATGCAGTGTAATCATCCAACATCGGGCCGTGAATCATTAGCAGGGATGCACTTACATTGGCTGTAGAAATGTAGCTTCATTAGTTTAATGTTCGAGATAGGAAAACAATGTGAGGGGAAGTATAAAACTTCCAAAACTAAGTAGTTTTGTTCCAACAAACACAGTATGGGCTAGAAAGTTAGCTTTAAAAGCCAGACTCTCAATGGCTGCCCAAATAATAGTTCATAGGGATTCTTAATTCTGCCAATTTCAAGAGATGCAATATGTTCTCTCAGCGTGTTGAATACTGTGTCTCCTTGCAATTTAATGCCAAGAGTGAGATGAGCACATTGATAGCAGTCACATGTCTGTAATCCAAACAAGGAGCTGGACTGTTGGATGTTGTTAGCTTAGTGTAAAGACTGGAAACAGCTAAGCTCAACAGTTAAATACAAAATAAAAATAAACTTCCAAATGTAGAAATGACACTCTGTGCTTTTAGGGGAGTTGCATGCTAGAGTGATATCTTGGCAGAGAACAGCTGGTTGCAGTAACTGTGCAAAGAAATGTGAGACTAATAACTTGAAAGAAAAATGATTCTGTCTTTTATTTATTGTATCTGTTTATATTCAAGTGACAAAGTCTGTAGATAGTGACAATTGTACAATAGTCTTTTCCATCTGGAGCATAGGAGGGAGGGAATTTTGTAACAAAACTGTAACAATATAGTAATTTAATCCAAAGTAAGATCATTTGTGCCTAAACAATTCCTAGCCCTAGAGTTGTCACAACATAAAACAGAAATTATGTCATCCTGTGGATAGATACATGTTGTTTAATGGGCACTGACAAAGAAAATAGAAAATTATATATTCAGGACTTCATAAAATCAGTTTTTTTTTATCAAAGCTGTAAATCACTTCAAGTGAACTAATGTATTTATGGGAAATTCTAAACCAGTCAATTTTATATTTCCAACTTTTTATAAAAGCAAATGCTTCAACTGTTTGTTTTCCTATTGGCAAATACTTAATCCTTCACCACTCAACACCAGGGCCGGGTCTAGACAGGCATGTATGAGGGGGCAGCCACAAATCTTGAGGGGGCATTGTGCTTTATTATATTATTATTATAAATTGGGATTTAGTTTGAGGGGGCACAACATTTATTTGAGGGGGCCAGGCCCCCTCTTGCCCCTGCCTAGACCCGGCCCTGCTCAACACACACAGCTGTTTACTTTATGCCATTGCCATGATGGTGGCTTGGAATGTGCAATAAAAAATATAGCTGGAAGGTAAAACAGCAATGTCCCCAGAAAGTATTCCAATGGTGCACATGTGGAATTGAGTTAGTGAGTATGCAATGTCACAGCGTGCTATGACGATATGTAAAAGTTCAAATAGGGATCAGTTCAATTGGTCCTGAAAGCAACTGCTCTCTCTGCTGGTGTGCTGCTGGTAATTGATCTGGCAGCACTACCAACCATCTGGGCTCCAGTCTCTTCAAACACAGTGAAAAAGACTTACCGTGCACTCACTCAGATCTGTTTGGACGGGCTGGATGGATCTGCACAGCCAGTGGGCACAGTACCAAGTGGAAGGCTGCGTTTCTCAGAAGTGCTGTGCCTGCTTCTGCAAACACTGTACTAACTAAAGAACCAACATGATTATATACAACAGCCTTCAGGAGATAGTTTGGTACCAGTGTTGTGGGCAACAAACACACTTACTAGCAGCACTGCACGTTGATTTTCAACCCTCCACTGTGCATTCTTCCATCACATGCACAGATAATTCCCAGCATCCTGCACACTACAACAGGGCTGTTGAGGCCTGCTGTAGTGTGCAGGACTAGTCAGGTAAGTTTCGATGATATTACTGGGGAAAATATATTAGCATGCTGATTGAGTATTGTTCATCTGTTCATCTAGCCTATTTCCATACGTTTATCCATCAATTGTAAAATATGTTTACAGAAGATTCCAATTGTTTGGCCAATTATTTATATCTCTGGCATTGCATTAGCGTTTTTTCAAACTTTTTTCTCATCTTATTCTACAGAACAATGCCACGTGCACTATCTCATGTGTGGAGGCATTTCACCTCATCCAATGTAGAAGGAAAGGCTGTGTACATTTGCAAATACTGTGCAAAGACCTATGTTAAGAATGACACAACGATGCAGAAGCATATAGTCAAGTGCCCAAAGTTTCCTCAGGGCTCAAATCAGCCTATGACAAAACAAAATGTTTATATTTATGTCTGTATATGAAAAGGTAAATACAGTTAGTATAAATTACCCACAACATTTCCAGTTTATTCCCGTTAATTCCCGTATATTCCCGTTAATTCCCATGGAAAGTTTCCAACTTTGAATATTCCCGGAATTTTGCAACCCTAATCACAACGCTGCCCAATGGCCTAGCAAATCCTCCTTTAGTTTTGAACCATCACATTTCTCAGCCAAGCAGGCAGAAAGGTATACACAATAGTAGACTGTGTGCATGTCGATCATTGACCAACCCTTATGGATTAACTGAATTCTGTGGGAAATGCTGTCATTATAAATCTTGGTAGACAGCTTCAGGCCTTGTTTCCAATCCAGACCCATTGGTACCACCAAAAATACCAACGTTTCACTATGAGTTAACTAAGTCCGATCATGTTCATTCACTGAAACACATCACACCAACACTGGTTATTGTTACAGCTTCCTCCAGCACTTTCCTTCCTCATCATGCACAATAATGGGCCTCCAAAGTATAAATGTTTGTTGGGGGTTAAAGGAATCTCTCAACCATTATCAGCTGGAGCTGCCATGCACACAGTGCAGCCCTGTTTATTTGAGTTTTCCACAGAAACCCACATGCTGTCATTCTGTTTCAATTAACCATAGTTTTTCCGCTGTTACAAAACAACTAAGAGCTAGTTCAATAGGCGGGGACCTGAAGAACAGGGAGAGAAACACGGATAAACATACTCTGGCTACTGCTATCTCAGGTGGGAAAACACATGTGAGTGGAATAGAGAGGGGTAAAGGTGAAATTAACCAGGGCAGGGCAGCAATAACAAGGCTGAAAAATAGGAAAAGGGAAAACAGACAACAGATGCACAGGAACACTAATTTCAAAATAAAACAGGGAAATAATAACATAGTTCCGGAACAAAGTCACTCAAAGTACAGATCATCAGAATACAGACACAGCAACCTCTGAGTCTTGGACTTGTTAAATATGCAACATTAATTAGGATGTCTGCTGAGTTGGCAGATGACAATGTATTGTGAAACGTGGCAATGGATGGTTTGAAGGTTGTACAGGTGAACAAGCTGGTAATAGTAAAAGTCAGAATGCACAATCCTAACTTCCTAAACCATACGTCCTATTTCACTGCATGAAGACATTTCAACATGCATGAACATCTCCTGTGTTGGCACTAGATGTAAATCATGTGCCACAGGGTGTTACAATATGAACATCATTTATTTTGATACAGGGCTGACAGTAAGTAGGATTACTAGATCCAAAGATGGACAAAATTTTATGTACAAAAATACTAGTGATGTTTTCACTTGTGTGTTTCATCCAAATTGTATGAATTGTTGTTTTCTCAACCCTAAAATGGCCCTTTATATTAACATACTTTATATTTACACCTGGAGCGGGTCCTCTCTACGGAGACCGCCATGTTTTTTAAAGTTGTCCAGACTGGACAAACGAAACACCTTTTGAGTTTTTATGACGTCTGAAAGCGACCACAGGTTCTCTTTCATGGTTGGAAGGGGAGGATGAGGTGAGGGCTTTTCAGCTTAAACATGTAACTTCACCACTAGATATCACTAAATTCTACACACTGAACCTTTAAAGTCAAATCAAGAAGTTCAAGAAGAACTATAATCATAAATTTGTGTGTGAATAAATACAGACGGGTCTTCATGGGTAACAGTTGTGGAAAGGCACTTACACTTTTCTTTTTCCTACTTTGTAATATTTACTATACTGACTATGTAGATATTGTCCTTTAGGAAGAAGCCCAGCATACAGCCAGAGAATATTAGCTGTGAGAGTGTCCTTCGTGTAAATGTGTGCTGGTGTTTGGGCAGGAGGGCAGGCAGGAAATGGCAGCAGAGAAGTGGTCGCTGTCTGCTCAATGAGGGCTGCTGTCTGCTTGAATCAGTGGTGGGCACAAACACTCTGCAATGGCCTGGTTAAGGGAGGCCAGCCCGCCAGAATGAAAGGTAATCTCAGATATCACTTTCAATAGCCCGGCAGCGGGTGCAATGGAGAGGAGCTGTATTGAGCCTTCTCACTGGATTAGTACTGTGGTCTCCTCAGAGAAGAAGCGACAGAGGAGAAGTCTGTCTCCAGGGAAAACTCTCTTACTGTGCACCTGTCTCCACCTATCTCTGACTCTGACTATCGTCCAATGCTACACTGTTTTTAACTGGTCCAGAGTTTCTACAAACAATTTGTGATAGTTATATCATAGCATATATACAAAAAAAGGCTACATTGTTGTTTTATGGTTCAAGCTAAAGCATTTTCTACTGCAGCAGTTTGTGATGCTTGGTATTAGCTTCTCTATCAGTTTGTTTCAATAAACGTTTCTGTTTTCAAACCAATTTACCTACTGATTCCCCAAACCTGTCTGGCAGTGTGTTTTTTTAGGTCTGTGGACAGAGTTGAACATGTTTGCTTCTACCTCCTCTGATTAAATTATCACTTCCTCTAAGGTATTTGTCTACCAAGTAAAAGCACAATAATTTTGCTGCTGTAATGCCTTCTTTCAAGCTGAATTGCTGAGCTTTTATTTTTAAAAGGTTTGGAAGTCTGGTCTTGGTTTCTCACATTGACAATTCTAGCATTATATATATTATATACATCCAGTCTGTTCATTATCTGCTCATATCAAAACCATACTCAGGACAATTCCATTCTTGAAGAGTGAAGATGCAGCTGAGAAGGCTTGAACAACCCCTCTAAGCTATAAGTAACCTCACAATAAAAGGCTAAGATTACATAGAAGTATGACACATTATGAACAAAATACATTAAGTTAATTTATGCATAGAAAAGTTAACAGGATCAGTTTACTGATCCTGTTAACTACATCACATGACTTTTGACCTACAATAGAACAACTATGGCGGACAGAAAGAGCCGGGATTTCTCTTATTGTAGCAATGGTGTAAACTGTATACAACCAAAGGTGAGGGAAAGATTGTGAAATCACCTTCAGGTCACATGAAATAGTGAAACTCAAACGTGAAGATATCTCTGATATCATGACAACATCCTGCTCCATCATTATGACATATGTATGTGTTGGTGGAATTAATGAATACACATTGTGTATATCAATGTATAAACTTTGTCTCTCCTTGTATAGTGTTGGAAGCTCCAAACTAATTGAAACCTAAGCACTGTTTGACTTAGCTATGTGAAAGGTACTGAATATACTTTGCTTACTTATTATCTTCACAAAATATTGGGTTATCCAGTTATAATACAGAATTGAAGTTTATTAATGCTATCTACTCAACAAAAACTGATTCTCACAACAACATGAATATGAGATGATAATAGAGATACATGTATGACGCTGGAGGATGATCTTAGCTGGATCTTAGCTGGAGGCATGTGTAAACAGCTACTAGTTTCTGCTGACAGCTGAAATTCAACATAGATGGGTTAACACACATTTGTTTTCATCAAAGAGCAATACATTCAAACATAGCAGCACAATTTCCGCCTGTAAATGCTCTGCTTGCATTGGAAGCAATACATCCTACTTCTCAGGCTTTATCTGTCGCAGCAGCATGGCCTCTGTTGGAGAAGCAATCTTCATTCCATTCAAGGTCACCCTCCAGATGTAGTGGAGTCACTCAGCTGTGCACCTTCTAGGAAGTAAAGAGGAAAAAACACCAAAGCTAACTCATTAACTGTGACTGCTAAAGAAGCAGAAAAAACAGAAATGAGATGAGAAAGGAAAGAGGAAGAGAATCAATCTAGCGTTGGCCAACCAAAGGCTGTCGTGGATTTGTGCAACTTGCAGCCTTGTCTCTCATCTCAGAGTGACAGCGCAGAGTAATGACTGGTAATGCTTCACTGTGATTACCTAATGTCATTTTTCTTCTTCCCACACTCACACTCCATGAGAATGTTTTATCTGGGTGCAACAGCAACGTGTGTGAGTGCGTGATTGAGTAAGCAAATGCATGAATGAGTGAGGGAGTGAGTGAGTAAGTGAGACAGCAAGTGAAAGAGGGGTAGAGGCGGGGGAAGCTGAGCTTTTTATCTCCTCTGGCAGTGTATTATGGGACCTGCAACACCTGAAACAACATTGGTGTCATGTCTCTTTATTTAATTTTGTTGTTTTTTGCAGGATGTAAAATACATACAATAAATAAAGAAATTCAACCAGCATATTATAATTCATGAGACGGACAAAATATGAAGGAATTTGGCAAATAATTGTATATACCTTAAGCTATATATTATTTGATAATTATATAATGACATAAACAATCTAACCACCACATATGCATATAGTCACACCAGTGGTGGTTAGTGATACAATGTATTAGAGGGGGGGATTTTTTTTTAAAGGGGGGGGCAACCCTTACCTCAAAAATGTTGTGTTATTGTAAGTGAATGTGGGCAACTTTCATGCTGTTTGTATTTTTCAGAGAGATGTTTTAGGCCTTGCACCCACATCATCACTTGCATATTATCATACATACATACCTACATCATACTTATTCAAAGGTCAATAGTTGGGCATGTTGTTGTGGCAGGATATGCATATTTACTGAGGCCTTCATATGTAGGACAAATCACTTTTTAACAGAATAATATATTTAGACCAAAAACATAAAATAAAACACCTTCAATGTAGCAACAGCGGACTTTGCCATATTTCGGGGTCAGTTGCAAATGCTACTTAAAGTAAACCAGGCATGAGTCTGATAATAAAAAGACAAAGAAATAGAATTAGAATTCTATTAGAATTAGACAAAAGCTGTATATGTATATACATATATATATATATATATATATATATATATATATATATATATATATATGATGTATCACACAAAATAGCATCATAAGTAACTATGTGCCAAATGATGAAACCTTAAGAGAAGCAGTTGGTTGGTTGCATCTGGAATCAGTTCCTTAACAGTACAAGTATCTGCTGGAGTCGACCGTATCTGCAGCAGCACCACCATATGGCTCATACTGGAGACAGCCTTCTCTCCATGAAGCTGAGAGAGAGGCGAGGAGAAGCAGCGACTGAGCCCGCAGCCCTGCTGATCCCTGCCCACCTCTCACTGTTCCTCATTCTATTAATCAAAGCTTCCATTAGTCTAACACTGACTCCCTCAGGTAATGATGAATGGGCTGCTGAAGAAGCTGAGCTGGGAACTGCGCATATGCCATGTGTGGCTGTGGATGGAGATCACAGAGGGTCCTAGAGGTGGGAGGGTGGCAGCGTGATCAGAGCGGCCAACAGCAAGGTGAAAACAGACAAGTTTCTTTGTCCAGCATCTTTTATCTATAAGGCTATATCGAACAAACGGCATCAGGACAACGTATGAAAGAGACAGAAGATGGCAAGAGAAGACAAAGGCTCTAAAAGGAATAAACTAAATATATATCCTTACTTTAAATCATTTATATATAATATAGATATTGTTTTAAATATACAAATAAATTGGGAAATGTGCTGAAATAATGACTGTCGATAACATAATAAAAGGTGAATAGATTAAAAGAGAAGCATTGAGCAGGTATGGAACACATTTTGTTAAACTTAATTCTGCATTATGCAAATCTCAACAGCTTTACATCCATCCGTACCACAGAATCATGGCATACTCACTCCTCTGCTGCTCTTTGTTCTTTCTCAATCTCATTCACTAATTCATTTCAATAGTTTATAGTTTGCTGTGTTTTCTTCATTTTAAGTTACTAAAAACTCCAAAAGTGGTTTCTGGACTCAAACACTTCACCCATCCCTCCATCAGCACATAGGTGAGTAGATAATTAATACATTTCCATTTTTCGGTGAACTATCCCTTTTAACAGGGACAAATAAAAGACAAAAATCTGACTTTAACAGAATGAGACTGGCATTCATTTATAAGTTGCCTAACTAGAATGGTATTCAATAGAACATACACCTCAGCTTTTATGCCTAGCTGCATCTAGGCATAAAATGTGTCTCCGTTCGAAGTGAGGGTCTGAGCCATACCCCTCGGCACTACCCCTCCGTCCCATTAGGTATTGGGACAGCCTACCCCTACACGTGAACGTGCAAAAAGAAGGGGTAGGGCCAAGGGGTGAAATGGGATTGGACCTAAAATGTCTCCACAGGAACAGCATGGAGGCATTTAAAGTTGTTTTTCTGTCGATTTTTTTACATTTGAAGAAGTGAGAGAGATGGCTTCTTCCTCAGCTCATACCAGCTTCACCAAGATTTAAGAAAATCAGTTAAGTTGTTTTTGCTTAATCCTCCTAATAACATTCTTGGCAGAGGTAAACGTTGTATCTATGGTAAAACAGTGTCGTTAAAAATGTTCAAATGGTGAATATAATGTGACTCTTTTATTGTTGGAGTTATGGTTGTGCGAATTTACTTTACTCTAAACTAAAAAAACAAATTAGCAAACAAAACTGAGGAGCCATCATACTAAAATATAATGAAATTGACTTAAGAATTACAGAATTAAGTAAGAATTAAAGAGTAGAGATACACAGTAAAGGACTGTATCATATATAGACTGGTTTCAGGTTATTTGATGAAAAACTATTATTCTGTCTTATAACAACACACAAACAGATGACCTTTATGAACCATACGGAGCATAACATCTCACTCATTGTACGTCACTGTCCAGAACACAAAGTCGACCAGATGTGTGATCCTTGTGGGCCATTGTAGGCCGTGAGAGCATTCACACTGTCTCTGCCAAATGCGAAGGAAGACCTCCCTTACTCTGAGATCCATGCAGTGGGCTGTGATACTCTGGCTGCTCATTCTGCCCAACATGCCAGATGGAGGGCTAATCACAGGAACAGCATGCAGCTCGAGCCCCTGAGTTAGCCCTGCCTGTCTGGACACAATGCAGTACGCTAAATTCTGTTTTACACTGTACTGGATTGTCACATTGCTGCTTGCCTGCTCCATCGGTCCTCCTCTTTCCCTCTTCCATTTTAGAAGTTTGCGTCAGTGGACACTTTGTTTCCTGTCACTTATTACTATTAGAGGAATCCACAGAGAAAATCTAGAATAACTCTGCATACAGCCAACATGAGCAACAATTTATGAGTCTCTTTCATTCCAAGAGATGTAGAGCCAGTTATGTTTTGTTGTCAGCTGCCGAGTATTCTCCAGAGAGGAGCAGTTGCAGGAGATAAGAGGGACTATTCGAGGTCGATGGTATTGAGCCTGCATTCCTGTCCCTGATGAGATTAGCTGGCAGGGAGAGAGAGATGTAAGGTAAGCCACAATTTGAAAAGAATTGCAGTTTATAGATTATCTGTAACCTTGTTGTTCCCAGAAAGCCACTCTTCCGAACACTTATCTGTCAATGACAAAATTCCATCATGATGAGATTGTAAATTTTCAGTTCCTTTGTAAATCCCTATAGGTATCTAGAACATGTAGTGATTCAGACGGTGGGTAATTGTGTGTATATATGTTTTGATTGTGTTATTTGTTCTTATTTTTTCGACATTCTTCAAATATTTTAAAGCTTCTATATTAAGTATAAAGGTACATAGCCAGGGTTAGCATCATCATTTCTCCCACTATCCAGAAACGAAGAAAGTTTTCCACAAATGCGAATTAAACCATCTTGCACATTTGAAGCCAAAGTCTGCGTATTAGCAACCAGGGATAGGAGTCTGGAGGTAATAATCCTGAAATGGCGCTGAATCATCTTCTTCTTTTTTCAGTTTATTTGCAGGCAACCAACGTCAAGGGTTAGGGCCACCTCAGCTTGGCATTTCATCTTCATATACAGTCTATGGATTTAAATCGTTACAAAATACAGAGATCAAAGGAGACTTTCTTTTTGAATACAGTCTGAATCCATAGATTCATTCTTCATTATTTTCTTCTTTGTGTTGATTGTGTAATTATATTCTATAAGATATATGCATATTCAACCTAAGACACCTAATACACCTACACAAACTTGGTGTGTTAAATGTAACAGTGCATTTGAGTGGGCTACTACTCAGCCAAATTTTCTTTAATGATTCTTATCATCTATTCACTTCAATTAGAAATTGTTAATATGAAAAAAGTCCAGAGAATGCTCCTCTTACAATAGACTGAATTTATTTCGATGTTAGCCAACTAAAGTAAAACTGTTGAACAAAGTATTTGGATCTCTCAGCACCAGCCTTTGGTATGAGTGCAGAATGCTGAGTCAGGGCTTCCCATGGTCCGTGGCAATAGTGTAATAGACACTGAGCGGCCAGCCCAGCTCCTCTTCCAGAAGGATGTGTGATTGATACTCATTAATTACACGAAGCAGAGCGGCCATCCATAAGCTTCACACTGACTTGCCCATCACCTGCCTGGGTAAGGTTAGAAATCAGTTAGCGCTGTTAACATTCTGGAAATCTACGTGTCCTCATCAAAGAGAGAATATCTTCCAGTGTGAGAATCTGTCAGGGCTCTTTTGTGCACATGACGGTCAGGTGTGCTTATTGTAATTCACTGTAAATGTCAAAGACAGAAGGAAAAAGAGAGGAAAAACTACCCCATTTTTTCTGTCGTGACTGATAACCATTTGTGCTACTGAATACTGATCAGCAATACTGATCATGTTACATCCTACTCTCTTTGATGCAGGTCCAAATAACCACCATAAAAGATAGAAGTGTTGTGTTTTTATTCCATCGCACCAGTCATTTGTTTTTAGATTGTCCGTCCATATGTCCGTCCGTCCATATGTCTCAAACCTCTATACACGATGTCGATGCCTTGAGGGAATTTATTTTAATTTGGCACAAGCACTTGGTTCCAAAGATATCTCAGGAACACATAAAGGCAATTCTTTCAAATTTAGCACACATGTTCAATTGCACTCAAAGATGAACTGATTCAATTTCAGTAGTTAAAGGGAAAGGTGGTTTGGCTGATCAGATCACAATTTGTTCTCGATGTGTCTAAGGTGTATTTACACATGATTGCTCAGTGTGACTTCAGTATGACCACCAAACAAATTTTGATTACAGGTGCTTCAGGCATTTTTCTGTTATGAGATACAAAAATAATATTTAAAGATATTCTTGCTAACTAGCATGACTTACTGGGACATTCAACGGAGCTATTCTAAATATTTGTTCAATGATATTTCATATTTCCAAATGTGACAATGTCTCAATTTAAAAACTGTGTGTGTGTGATCCTTCACCAAAGAGGTTATGTTTTCCATTTGTTTATTGTTGATTTGATTTATGTTTGGTTCATAAGCAAGTTTAGACAAAGAAAATACCAACTGGACGGACTTCCACAAAACCGGATGGAAGGATCCAAGATGGGTCAGGGAAGGACCGAAAACATTTTGTTGTGGATAAGGATCAGGGGATGGATCCTGTTTTTTTAGTTGTCTTTTACTCTCTTTAAGATTGTGAGATATGGAATTTGTAACCATTTTCCTATGGAATAATTTATGAATCCAGATGAAAAATAGGTACTGAGTGCCATCCTAGTCTGTTAATATGACCAAATGACAATAATTTTAATGAATTTTTTTTGTGTTTCTTATCTTTCTCATGTTTATTGTGAAAAAAATAACTGGGATTCTTAGGCCAATTCATAGGCATTGTCTTGCCCTCTCAAATATTGGTGTGTTTGGTCATAATGCTCATGTGGCACCTTCCATAGGGTCCAAACTCAGTGTTGAATAAAGGAGTACAAAGAAAACTCTGAAGCTGATGAGGCCTCTGTATTTTTCCAAGAACAGAAGACAGAAAGAGACAACAGTACACAGAGTTCAAATTACAGCAATGCTGACAAACCCTCAAAGAAAGAACAAATAGAACAGTAAAAGGAAATAGAGAACCCTTTACCTAATCAGGCCTGTAATTTAAACCAGTTTAAATGTTCTACTGATAGTCATTACTAAATAATGTGGTTTGTGTTAGTTGTGTCTGTTTTTTATTTATTTGACATAGCTGCTGCATTCCCATAATGTAACTTATATACAGATACAGATACATACAGATACATTTTTATTTGTCCCACACACATGCACAAACATGCACAGACACACTCATGCAATTGAGGGAAATTTGTCCTCTGCTTTTATCCCATCTGGTGCAGGACACACAGAGCAGTGGGCAGCCATGTACGGCGCCCGGGGAGCAGATGTTAAGGGAGTAAGGTGCCTTGCTCAGGGGCACTAGACAGGGTAGGGAGAATAGTCTTTTGATTTTTTGGACAGATCCAGGTTCGTCTTTTGTTGTTATTCCATCCAGGTATATCCTATTAGTCAGTGTTATGAAGTACATGCAGAATATGTTTGTTTGACTACTTGCTTCCATTTGATTAACATATGGAATACTTATATACACATCATATACACTTCCGGAGTAAACGCTGGTGCAACTAGCTGCCACTGCTCCTGGAGAGACATGTAAGTTTGTTGTTCTTCCTGATGTTTCAAGTGTACTGCACAACAGCTTACCCTGCTGTTACTTGAAGATCAGTGTACTTGATGACAACTGATGAATTCAGTATTGTCAATCAAATAAATTACCTATTCGGTGTCCCTTCGCTTCCTCGGTACTACTCTCTTCTACCCTGGAGTCTAACTGTAGCAACGATTCGGGTCAAAAAGCCGCTGACATGGTTTACATTCATCTGGATCATCGTATCCATTATATCACACCCAAGGACGGTATACATCAGTTTACCGTGGTGGGACTTTTCCAGCTGCGACTCCACTTCGCTAAGCCTCAACCGGCACTGCATCCTCACCCGAACATCATATGTCAACTACTAAAGAAATACACCCACTGTGGTTACTGACGCAACTTCGACTACGATGACACAAAACCTATGCGGTCCTCTGGTCTTCCAACACACATTCTTCAATAAAATCTGGTCGGACTGCAGACCACATCGTGCTAGCTCCCCTGGCTAGGCCAGCTGATATCAAGCTCGCTACCAACAATCTCACTTTCAGACTTACAATCTTCTCAACGATCGCAAGTTGGATTTCTTCTGTTTAACTGAAACCTTGCAGCAGCCTAATGACTTTTCTCAACTTAACAAAATGATTCCTGCTGGGTTTGTTTACATCTGTCAACCCCGTTATACCGGTTGAGGGGGTTGTCTCGCGATACTTCATAATGAGAAGTAGAAAGTATCCTCTGTGACTGTTCCTTTGCATGTCTCATTTGACTCCATTGCCTTACAGATAAATGGGCCAATCCCAACTATTTTAGTTGCTGTCTATCGCCCAACTAAGACCAACACTGACTTTCTGCCGAAGAGGGACCAGAAATAGGGGCTGCAGGGGCTACAGGTGTCGACCTCACCGCCGACGAGGGACCAGAAGCCGGACCAGGTGTGGAGACAGGACCAGGTGTGGAGACCGGAACATGCGTCGACATCCCAACCGACGTATCAGGTACCGTATGTTGCACCCTACACCAGCTTCAGGGCTGCTCATCCAGCGACCGCCACATGCTCAAACTCCTCCATAAACTCCAACTGGTCCAAACCGCAGCTGCCCAGATCATCACCAGAACCCCATTCATCGAACACATCACCCCTGTCTGTCATGACCCGGCTCAAGGGAAGCAACATAAGAGTCAAACAATAACTAAGTTTATTGCATTGTAAATAAAATTTTATCGAAGAACCAGCAGAGGACATTAGGGAAGTTGTCCTCCAGGAACTGCACTGGCTCCCTATCAAATTCCGCATCGACTTCAAGATTCTCCTCCTCACTTTAAAGGCTCTCCACAACATGGCACCTCCTTACCTCTCTGACATCCTACACAACTACACACCTACCCGTATTTCCACTGTTCCTCCTCCATGCTCCTCACCACACCTCCTGCCCGGCTGTCTTCCATGGGGTCAAGAGCCTTCAGCCGTGCAGCCCCTCGTCTCTGGATCTCTCTCCCACAAGCCATCAGGGAAACTGACTCTCTCCCCACCTTCAAAACTCACCTCTTCCGATGGCATCCTCAGTTTAATCTTTTGGGATTTTCTTGTTGTTTTATTAGTCTGTTGTTGTATATTTTTCATATTCATGTTTGGTCGTTTTTTTTGTAGGTTGTGTATCTGTTTTTATTTACATTTTTTGTACACGTAAGGTGTCCTTAAGTGTCATGATAGACGACCATCAATAAAATGCATTATTATTATTGATAATAATCTTACTTATTGGTTATGTAACATTTTGTCAAGAATTCAAGTCATTGGTGCAGTATTGAGTCACTGTGTAAGTGCCCCCCTTATGTTTTGCCGCTGTGTTTTGGCATTACAATTCACTATATAATATAATGAGGAATGAATTCATTTTTTAATAAATACATATTTTCATCTGTAATCAGACTGATCAAATCACACTACAAATTAGTTAACTATTTGATGATTGTATGTATAAATTATGAAAAGAATTTAGATAATCAGCACAAGGCTCAAAGTGCAAAGGAAGCAAGGAAACTGAGCAGTGGTACTATGTTTTTTTAAACAGTAAAAGGAAAAGCAAATGTGACATGAAAATGAAAATGAAAACTTAATGAAGTTTTATTCTATTCATGATTTCGTTAATGTATTTAACAATTATGTACCAATTGACACAATTTGAAATATGTATTTATGGATTCATATTTCCTTTGTAAATTATTTGTATATGTTCAGTTTTAATTGCCCAATATAAATAGTTATAATTATAAAATTATAATTATTTAAGTATATTTATTTTTAGATTATATATAACATTTAATTCATTGGCGTTTAATAGCAATCTAATTTGCAAAGTAAAGGCATGTTTATCCATTTAATACATTCAAAAGACATTCATGCAACAAAAGCAATATTTTTTCTAATTATACATTTGTATATACATTCTCTTTTTTGCTGGCCTTTAGGAGGCATTTGTGTTTTCACTGAGAAGGGCAAGCAAAGGACACCATGTTCACTGCTTTCTGCGGACAGCATTTAGTTTACACTGGTAAAAAGCCTCCAGCTCACCCGGAGTGCCATTTTGAACTGTGCCTCTGTAGCCCTGACCTGCGTTTCTACTGTAATGGCATCGCATTACAGCCAGTTCCAGCTTACTGAGTCTTAAGATTGAGCCCTTTGCAGTTCAAACAGGTGTGACATTCAGACAAGCTGTTCTCCTTTGTCCTTGTCCACAAATCGAGATCTCCCAAAATGTAATGTTCTGCAGCTGGCTGATGCATGAATAGGCAGTGGGGATGCTGGGTTGAATATATCAGCTGACATTCACATTATCAAGGTGAATGAATTCCATGTTTTCCAATACCAATTCCAAACGTCTTCTCCACAAGGCAAATCTAACGGTTTGGTAGATATTCTATTTAATTTTGATTGACTTTCAATCAATCAAGGTAACTGAGAATAAACTGATGTTCAACACTGAACCTTCAACAACAAGTCTGAGCACCAACACAGTTTCAGCAAATAAAACTCATGTCATCATCCTACCAAATCACCCCTAACCCTTCAGTAATCTGTGTCACAATCCCAAGTCAATTTGTTACTGTTGGAGGACATGAGGGATGAGTGACTGGTATGATTGCTCTTGTTAACACACATCTTGTTCTGTAAAAACATGCTCTGTGTGGTAAACCTCATGATGTTTATACATGATTAATGTTCTTTTGTAAATGGCTATTCCAGAAAGAATGGACCAAAATATTTGTTTTTGATAAAACTTTATGTTCACATCCAGCTGTTTCTCCTGGAAATGTTTCTGCAAATTGAGTTTAAATGTTTACTTGACATTGGATGAATAAAATAAAATATATCTCAGCTTAAATTGTATTCCTAGAGCCATGATCGCATGGTTTAATTTGCAGATGGAATCTTCTCAACAACAACTTAGACAAAAACAAAAAAAATATTGGACCTTGCAATTAAATGTTAATGAAAGCAACAAAATCATAGTTTTACTGTTATTTTTTGTAAGATGCTGATAAAAGAGGGAAGTGAAAGTACAAATAAACACTGACAACATTATTAGTGTCACTTTTGTGTTTGTATCAATCATAGATTCCGAGTAACAAAACTAAATTCATAAAGATGGCAATTTGACTTGTAGATGATTATTACTTCAGTAATTCTTAACACGACTTGTGGACTTCTCTTCAGTGGCGTCCAGGAAAGAGCGGTGCACTCCTCACATCAAATTAGAATCTAAATATCTTATCGCCTGCTTTAAATCACCTCATCCATCAGGAGTCTATAAAGTAAATTATGCAGCCTTCTCTCACTTGTCACATCTCCTGCTGTTTCTCATGTCCCTCTACCAGCTCCACTCATCTTCCCTTTCTAATGTCTTCTCCCTATCACTAATGACATTAGAGCGTCCTGTTGTGGGGCGAGGGGTGGGCGGGTTGGGGACTATATTCACATTAATGGGACTTCTCTTAAATGTTATAAAATAGAGACCATATCCTGAAGTTATCTCTGGGCCAGTAACATCCTCCCTGGGTTTACTTTTCATGTTTTTTACATTACAGCTAGCATACAACGTCCGATAATTTAACAATGTATTTATCAGCAAAAAACAGCAGCAAAGTATGTGATGACTGTTTGCCTCTCCTGATTCTTCAGTTATTATTCTGCTAAAAACAGACATATGAAATCGGTGCTCTTGATGCTTCTTGTGATGATTACTGTGATTTCTGTCTCTGTGTGAGCTTTTCATCTGAGAATGGACTTTCAGAAAATCATGTGGCAGATCTACTCACAATACTCTCTCTCTCTCTCTCTCTCTCTCTCTCTCTCTCTCTCTCTCTCTCTCTCTCTCTCTCTCTCTCTCTCTCTCTCTCTCTCTCTCTCTCTCTCTCTCTCTCTCTCTCTCTCTCTCTCTCTCTCTCTCTCTCTCTCTCTCTCTCTCTCTCTCTCTCTCTCTCTCTCTCTCTCTCTCTCTCTCTCTCTCATCGAAACACACTGATCATCAGCAGTACTGGGGACAATCCCACTGGCCAATAAAACATTCATAACGTCTTTAGCGTCATCTGCAGGTGGGCAGGAATTCCAGGATGTGTCTGTGTCCCCCCCTTGCCTTTAGAGAAGCTCCGAAAGTTATTCATCCAGAGATTCCCATCTGGAAACCATCTTGCAAATGTTTCTGCATTACACAACAGAGGTACATAGTGGAATTCCAGGTGTTCTGGAAGCACTGTGGCAATGACAGAGGTCTCCCTTTTATACCATCTTTTGTACCATCAAACTGATTTGAAAACCATTATTTGAGGGGGAAAATACACAGAAGGGAATTATAAACTATGATGTTCAAAAACAGCGTGAAAACAATTTCAATATCTCATCTAAGTTTTTATTCAATACACATCAAGGCTCTGATAGTGTTTTGAAGAACACACATAACGTAAGTTATGACCATAACTATGGATCTATGAGACCGACCGATGACCGTCACCACGGTCTTAACACGAATGATGTCCTCATCTCCCTATCCTCGAGACCAAATATCAACAATGTCACGTGAGTGACCTTAAGGGGGCTGGGGTCACCGCCCATAAAGCTCCCCGGTGAGCGCGGCCGCCTCCTCCTTGTCTGAACGCCTCAGCCCGTTCTGAGTGACAAAAGAGGGTGACGGTCATCGGTCGGTGTTACGGACCTATAAGAAAATGGCTCGTGAGGCCCGGAACACATCAAATAAACGAATCAGAAACAACTGTTGCCACTAAATAATAACAAATGTTTATTGGTTGAAACAAACAAATATTTAGAAAGGCACCATCCAAAAGGGTTGGAGGTTCCCGGCCAAAACAAACAAAAGAGAGGGGAACACTGAGCCAGCCATCGGCCGTCGAAGTCAGTGTTCACCCCCGAACTAAGTCTGCCTAAATAACCCACTACCTAAATGAAAGAAAAAGGTTATCCGAAAACAGGACTACCGGGAACCCCCGAACCAACTACCAACATAACAAAAGCTCAAAAGGACTTCTGGCATGGGGGAAACCGGAGCCTCGGTCTCCTCACCCGTTCACCTGCATGGAAGAATAGAGAGCGAGAAAGAAATTCACAGCCTCCTTAAGTCAGCTCCAGCTGACGAGGTGATGAGTCTCACCTGAGGACTGGCTGCGTGGAGAGAGAGAGAAAGGTGGAGAGAGGCACAAACACAAACACATTCTCACACAGAGCCCCACCTCCTGGCCACACGTAACAGTCGGTCTCATAGATCCATAGTTATGGTCATAACTTACGATCTATTTCGACCTCCCTCAGACCGTCACCACGGTCTTAACACGGATGACTAGTATCATCAGGGTCGCGAAGAACAGAGGACTCTACTGCCTCACATCCTCGCCCAGCAGCTGAGAGCAGCACTGTGGAAGCCAATGGTGTGGGGGAAGCCACATTGACCCTGTAGAATCTAGAGAATGTGCAGGGAGCACTCCATGTTGCTGCTGCACATATTTCTGAAAGAGGGACCCCCTTTAAAGCAGCCCAGGAAGTGGCCACACTCCTGGTGGAATTCGCTACCAAGGAATCTGGGACTGGTTTGTTCTGTCCAGAATAGGCCTCAGTGATAGTATTAACGATCCAATTGGACAAACACTGTTTAGACACAGGGTGGCCGACTTTTTTACCCCCAAAATAGACAAATAACTGAGAGTATGAGCCCCTCAGAGACTTTGTGCGTGCAATATAAGCCTTCAGTGCCCTTACTGGGCACAACATAGGCAGGCCGGCTTCCTCCTGTAGTAGAGCCCGATCAGGTTGAAAAGTGCTGATCTCGATCACCTGATTTACCGTCTGATGGTTTATGACCTTAGGCAAAAACGAGGGGTTTGGCCACCTGCCCTCCATCTTAGACAATCGTCACTTATAGACAGAGCATGCAATTCACTCACCCTTTTGGCAGAGCATATAGCTAGGAGGAAAGCTGTTTTGTAAGATAGAGACTTAAGGCTGGATTGCCCTATGGGTTCAAAGGGAGACTGCATCAGGGACCGTAATACCAAGGGGAGTTGCCACGATGGAGCCCTGGGAGCCCTGCTTGGTCGCAGGCGGTGTGCTCCTTTAATGAACTGAGACACTAGAGGATGTCTACCAACTGTAACATCTCCCACTGTCTCATGGAAGAAAGAGATTGCGGCAGTGTATACCTTAATGGTGCTAGGTTCCCTGTTAGCGTCCAAAAGTGACTGAAGGAAACGGAGAATCAGCTCAATAGGACAAGTGGCTGGATTTTCCTGTCTGTTGCGACACCATGTAGAAAACACACTCCATTTATGGCCATAGTTAGCCCGAGTGGAGGGAGCCCGGGCATTGTCTATGGTCCTCAGGACAGCCTCATCTAACCTTTGAGAGAGGTACTGAGAAGGGGCCAAGCCCAAAGCTGCAGGATGTCTGATCTGGGGTGCCATATCTGAGCTTCTGCCTGTGAGAGGAGGTCTGCCCTGACTGGCAGGGCCCATGGTTGACCGTGAACCAGGCGAAGAAGCGTTGGGAACCAATGCCTCCCTGGCCACCTGGGGGCTTTTAACAGCACCTCGTAGTGGCCTGAGGCAACCCGGTTGAGTACCTGGGGAATCAGAGGGAATGGAGGAAAAGCGTACAACAACCCTTCCGGCCATTCTTGAGATAGTGCATCTAGGCCTAGGGGACCTCCCTCGTTTTTCAGAGAGAACCACATCCTGCAGTGGGTTGTCTCTGCTGATGCGAATAGATCGGCCTGAGCCGTGCCAAACTGACTCCATAGGAGGGATACAACCTCTAGATGAAGCCTCCATTCTTCGGGAGAGGACCAGTCCTGGACAGGAGGTCTGCTGCTCGATTTACAATCCCTGGGATAAAGATTGCTTTGAGTGAAGCCAGATGCTGAAAAGCCCAAAACAGAAGTTTCTGTGCCACCTGGAGGCAACGCAGGGACCTTGTGCCTCCCTGGTGATTTATATGATACACAGTTGAAGTGCTGTCTGTTCTTATCAAGACATGCCTGCCATGGATGGAGGAAAGGAGAGCCTTCAGAGCAAGGTGAACCGCTGTCAACTCCAGAACATTGATGTGTTCGCCACCCCAAGGGGGTATCCACGGGCCACGCACCATTCTGCCTTCCCAGACTGCTCCCCAACCTGTGAGGGAAGCATCTGTCGTCACCACTGTCCTCCTCGATGGAATGTTCCCAAGGGGGACTCCTTGGAGCAAGAGCACCCGGTCTGCCCATGGGCGTAAGGCTTGGAGACATGTGCGTGTCACACGAAGTTTCACGTGTCTGTCCAGCTTCGGGTCGAGCTTGAAGGCATTCAGCCACCTCTGAATTGGCCTGGCCCTGAGGAGGCCCAGAGGAACAACAGCTGCTGCGGCTGAAATCATCCCTAGCATCCTCTGAAAGTTGATAAATTGTAGCTGCCTGCCGAGACGGAATCGTTCCCGGAAGGCTAGAATCTTCCTCACCCTCTGAGATGTGAGGGATGCAGACATTGTAAGGGAATTCAAGCAAAGTCCCAGAAAAATCACCTGCTGCCTTGGCTCGAGGTGGCTTTTCGTCACATTTACCTTGAAACCCAAGGACCGTACATGCGACAACACCCTCTGGGTATCCTCTACAACTTGGCCAAGAGATGGAGCACAAATCAGCCAGTCATCCAGGTAGGGAAGGATTTTTACTTCTGACAACTGGAGAGGAGACAAGGCCGCCCCAACCACTCTGGTGAACACCCTTGGTGAGAGGGAAAGGCCAAATGGCAGGACCTTAAACTGATAGGCCTGCCCCTGGAATGCAAACCGAAGAAAAGGTCTGTGGTTTGGACAGATGGGCACATGGAAGTATGCGTCTTCCAGGTCTATCGAGGTGAACCACTCTCCTCTTTCGATAGATTCTAAGATCTGACCCGTGGTCAGCATCTTGAAAGGAAGTACCTTTATGAAGGCGTTTAATCGCCTTAGGTCCAAGATGGGACGTATTCCGCCATCTTTTTTCGGCACGAGGAAATACGTGGAGTAGAAGCCAGTGAGCTGTTCGTCTGGATCTACTTTCATAATTGCATCCTTCTGCAGAAGGGTTAAAATTTCCTGTGTCAGGATTTGAGCCTGGACTGGGTCCGTGACAATCGTCATGCGGATCCTGGAGTAAGGGGGGGGCCGCCGCCGAAACTGAATTCTGTACCCCTTTGATACTGTAGCAAGCACCCATGGGTCTGACACAGTTTCTTCCCAGCTGTCCAGGCATAGCTGAGAATGAAATTCGGCGGGTGTCCCCCCACCCCTAGGCTGTACCGCCCCGAGGTCCTGGACCTCTGGGGGGGCGCCTCCTCTGGGGAGCATCTCTAGTCGAAAAACGGGGATAGAACCCACGTCGACTTTGTGAAGGCTGTTTGGAGTCACCAGAGGCTGTGAATCCTGTAGCCTGTCGCCTGTCATTCACCCATGGCTCCTTACGGGCCCAGGATGATGATCGGTGGGGAGGCTGGGAGCCCCTAAGTTTATACATGGTAGTCGCAGCCCCTCTGAACGTGCGCTGTACTGACTCTCTGGTACGCCGAGACTGTTCAGCCTTATCTAACACACCCTGGGAGTCAGGATGAAAAACATGTGCTGGCACGACTGGCATATTGGTCAGTTCTTTCCTGATATTCTCGGGAAGAGTTGTCTGTGCCAACCAGATCTGCCTCCGAGATATCATGGCAGATGACATAGCTGCACCAATGTCCCTTGTTAGCTGGGAATGAGTGACAAGGGCAGAGTCTATCAGGCTCATGGTGTCCTGGTCCTCTGGGTTGGCTGTTCTCGTAAGAGCTGCCAATAAAATGGCGAGTGCATTGCCCGAGCGGGCTGCTCGTGTGGCTGCATTATAAGTCCGAGACACCAGTCGGTCTGACTTATCACACTCTTTCAGGGGACAGCGTGGATTGGTGGTTACCCGCTCTGGACCCAGAGATGTTAAGGCTGCCATCTCCCGCTCAACTGGAGGCATATCCCCCATACCTGTTTCAGGAGCATACTGATTCTTAGTCAGTCTCCGGCAACCTGCATTGAACTGAGGTGCCCCACTTGGGATGTTCCATGCTTTCCTGAGCATGTGCAAATAGTCACCAGCCACAGGTACAGTAACTGATTGCTGGGTCTGAGTGATGCCGGCCCAAATCCCATCCACTGGAGCAGGAGCCTCAGTTGGAACATTGAGCCCCACAATTTTTGCCGCACTTGAAACCTTTGAGATGACGTCCATGGGTGAAGGCTCACTGACACCCATGTTGCTGAGGTTGGACGCCCCCTCACATTGTGTGGATTTAGGCTGTTTTAGCCCAGCAGCACCCTCAGACTGCCCATCACTTTCAAAAAGGGAATTTTGAGCATAGAGAGAGAGAATGTCAGGGTGAACCACATTCTCCTCCTGATAGGAGGGTAACCTGTCCGGGGAGGAGTGCCCATGCCTCGATGCCCTAGCTGTTGTGGCCGGGTACTGGGCCTCAACTCTACCCAACCTCTCTGACAGACCACGTATGGCCGCTAGGATTTGCAGCTGAGTGTCATCATGCTGACCAGCTGGGTTCTGTGAAGGTTTTGGAGCCTGTGTCTTAATTGAGTCCCCCCTGCGAACAGGGGTGTGCTCATGCCCACGTTTTCGGGGGGCTTTCCTTGGGGTGTGTCCCCTTTCATTTAGTCTGTCTGGTAGAGGCTGCACGGCCCCAGCATGAACAGACTGCTCCACCCATCTGGCTCTTTTAACACGCTCCTCCACAGGCAGTTCCACTGCTGCCACACAGGGGTTCTCAATATCATCCATTAAATGTGCCATGCCCAAACAAGTCGGGCATTCACGCTGGCCATCTCGGGGATCCATGATACCCCGGCAATAACGGCACAAATGTGAGGACATTTCTGTGTTACTTTTGTGATTTAAGAATAAATATATAAACAATAGCGCCCAGCAGCTACGGATAGCTGATAAAGGGGATCTTATAAACAGGCTAATCACAGCTGGCCAATATCACATAAAACAAAGGAAGGGGTGAAATAACTAATTCACCTGAAAATGCCCACTGTATGCCTGCAATGGCAGAAAACAAGGGGGGGGGGGGGGTGGAGAGAGAACAAAATCCCAGCCACTGCGAACAGGGCTTTAAGGGAAACAAAATAGCACCTACAAAGGGTGATAACTAATAACCAACTGTATTTTATACAGGGAACACAGGTAAACAATCCCACCTGCTGCGCACAGAGGTGAAAAGGGGAAACTACCTGGCCTCAAACACGGTTTATTTATTCATTTTTGAAAGGCAAATAAACGTGAAAAGGTTGGCTTTAAACTCACCTCCACTCACTGTGCGCGAACGCACGAGGGGGAGTTGGAGAAACCCCACTCACTGCGGACAGCGAGTTACGGGGTGAGGAGGGGGGGGGCACCCCCCAATCTAAATCAGTTTTTAGGGATAGATTATTTATTGATTAAGCTTCCCAACTTTTCTACTCACTCCTGTAAGAGAGCAAACTCTGTATGGACACAAACAGCACAAGATAAACAACACTTACCCAAAGCTGTGAACAAGAGTCGTTAGTACCAGGTGCAGCTAATTAAGCTGCCTGAAACAAAGAACAGAGCTTAACACATGCAGTGTAACCCTCTGCCTCACTATTAGAGAAGGGGAAAACCACAAACAATCCTCAGGGACACAAGGCGCCTGCACAAAAGTGTCGGATTGATAAAAGTGGTGTCCCAAAATATATCACTTACCTGTCGGTCTCGGATGAGGCGAGTGAAGAAAAGAGGAGGCGGCCGCGCTCAGCGGGGAGCTTTATGGGCGGTGAGACTCATCACCTCGTCAGCTGGAGCTGACTTAAGGAGGCTGTGAATTTCTTTCTCGCTCTCTATTCTTCCATGCAGGTGAACGGGTGAGGAGACCGAGGCTCCGGTTTCCCCCATGCCAGAAGTCCTTTTGAGCTTTTGTTATGTTGGTAGTTGGTTCGGGGGTTCCCGGTAGTCCTGTTTTCGGATAACCTTTTTCTTTCATTTAGGTAGTGGGTTATTTAGGCAGACTTAGTTCGGGGGTGAACACTGACTTCGACGGCCGATGGCTGGCTCAGTGTTCCCCTCTCTTTTGTTTGTTTTGGCCGGGAACCTCCAACCCTTTTGGATGGTGCCTTTCTAAATATTTGTTTGTTTCAACCAATAAACATTTGTTATTATTTAGTGGCAACAGTTGTTTCTGATTCGTTTATTTGATGTGTTCCGGGCCTCACGAGCCATTTTCTTATAGGTCCGTAACACCGACCGATGACCGTCACCCTCTTTTGTCACTCAGAACGGGCTGAGGCGTTCAGACAAGGAGGAGGCGGCCGCGCTCACCGGGGAGCTTTATGGGCGGTGACCCCAGCCCCCTTAAGGTCACTCACGTGACATTGTTGATATTTGGTCTCGAGGATAGGGAGATGAGGACATCATTCGTGTTAAGACCGTGGTGACGGTCTGAGGAAGGTCGAAATAGATCCAAGTTTGAATAAGGGGTTTGATCCGCTAAACTGCATGCACAAACTATTTTCACGCCGCCCCAGCTTTACACCATCAGGGAGAAAATAAGTCCATACAATAGTATTCTAGTTATCCCTTCACGTATAAGCAATGAGATGAGCATGACAACAGTAGAAATAAGATTAATTGTTATTTTGCTGTAATTTATAATTGTAAATTAAATACCTTTGGGCTTTAGACTAGCAAAAAACTATATGAGGATGTCACCTAGACTTGAGGGGAGACTGTGATGACATATAAATGGAAAAGAATCAACATATATTTTTTTTAAATAACCAATTAGTTGCAGCCATAGACACATTTTATTTAAAGGAAGGAATTTTAACATCAACCTTGGTGCAAATTAAAATGTGATTTCAAATGAGTTTTTCCCCTGGAGCAGAAAACAAGCTGCTGCTGCCGTCTATAAGTATACAGAATCAGACAGAGGATCTCCAATCAGAAGCCAGGGTTACTGAAGGTCATAGATTACAGATGGACAAACAGAGAGAAAGTATGGGTAAAAGCAATTTTACAGGACAGTTGCTTTGGTTTAGAGAATATCTTTGCTTTTCCTTTGCTACATGCAGACAGATCGGGATATCATGACTTGGTTTCTAAATGAAATCTCCGCCTGAATTGTGTGCCTCTAACCTGTGATTTATTCATACTGAATGCGCAACATTTTTGCCTTTTGGGGGCTTGAAGCGGTGCTCGATTTGTTTATCAAAAGCTGATAGAAAAAGCGTAATTCATCCTGGAATGAAGCTACTCATTGCAGTCAGTGAACATGAAAATTGGTTTCAGGTAGATAAGTCAATCTTTGGGTCGGATCCTTTTACTGTTGACCTGAGAGAGCGAGAGCGGGGAGGGGGAGAGAGCGCTGCTACAGCGTTTCCATACCATATCAGTCCATAAATGTTTGTTTACTTCACTTTGCTTTTGCCTGCAGAAAGAAAATAGTTTTAATAGTCAGAGATGCTTCCTGTTCTGTTGAACTTTATTTTCTGGCTAAACCACCAGTTCAATTACAAGCCCTCGCTGGAATTAAATGCCTTTGATTGCACGTTAAGTTTTGAACAGCCCGCACTAATTACAAATGTTGTTTTATATCTACCCATGAAAAGCACTATAGGCTGTTTTGGATGGAAATGTAACGTAATAAACTTTGCATTACGGACCTGCTTTCAGAGGAGATAAGCATGATTTGGCACCAAATCCAACTGGCTAAGCACCAGATCTCTTGAGTTTTACTTTTAGAAAACCTTTGTAATCAGAACAACACAATGCACAGATTTTTTATTTGAAATAAACATACACTTCCTCATAAGCAAATGTGTCTGAAAACAGTGAAATCCCCTTTGAGATCAGCAGTGTCCATATGGAGGATTCCATTAGTGGCAGCAGTTTTTCTGTATGGTCAGTTTTAGTTGACAAGAGACTACTGGTGAATAGGGTGAATATTTGTAACTAATACAATTCACCATGATTCCCTAGTTGATACTACACGTTTTATTGTTACATTGTGAGAACAACAATCTGGAAAAAAGCTATATTCAAAATTCTATTACAGTTTTTTGACATATTGTTTTTTCTCTCAGTACTCCAGCCTCTTCACACCAATAATGCAGACTGAAGTTAGGTTTAAAACTGTAGGTATGAATGGATTTTTATCTTGGATGTACGCTGTCTCTAACTCGATGTAATCTGAGATTGACCACATCCCCTCAATGACCTGAAGAAGTATTAAAGATAAAGCATTAATGGATAGTTAGGCACATGTTTTTGTTGACATGCATCTCATAGTTGTGTTGGGTTAATGTCGTTATTATGAAAACCAATGCCGCCCCCATACACACACACACACCCCTTTGTGCTGAAAAACGCTAACTCCGGTATTTGTGACTGTAATTACTCTGTGAGTGGAGAGAGAATCACTGATCAGGGACTCTCTAGACCAGAGAATAAATCCGTCCAAATATGGCTTCAGATTTTTCTTGTTACCAGGTTAAATAAAATGTTTATATTATTTTGTATAAAGAACTATGCTATGAAATAATATGCATTTGTTAATCACTTCCCTTCAATGCAACATTTCAAACAAATAGTAATTTCTAGCAAAATAACTTCCAGTGACCAGTAGGGTTGCAAAGGGGCGGAAAGTTTCCGGTAAATTTCCGGAAACTTTCAGGAAACTTTCCATGGGAATATTAAGCTCGGGAATTTTGGGAATTTTGAAAAAAACAAAACAATGCAAATTAAACGCTGAGCAATAAAAACATCATTTAAAACTCTATTTTAAAGATGTATAGAATGCAGCACACACTGCACGTTGAGTTTCAACCCTCCACTGTGCATTCTTCCATCACATGCACAGATAACTCCCAGCATCCTTCACTCTACAGCAGGGCTATTGAGGCCTGCTGTAGTGTGCAGGACTGGTCAGGTAAGTTTCGATGATATTACTGGGGAAAATATATTAACATGCTTATTGAGGATTGAGGTTGATCTGTTCATCTAGCCTATTTCCATTAATTTATCCATCAATTATAAAATATTTTTACAGACTATTCCAATTGTTTGGCTAACTATTTATATCTCTGGCATTGCATTAGTATTTTTTTACAAACTTTTTTCTCATCTTATTCTACAGAACAATGCCACGTGCACTATCTCATGTGTGGAGACATTTCACCCCATCCAATGTAGAAGGAAAGGCTGTGTACATTTGCAAATACTGGGCAAAGACCTATGTTAAGAATGACACAACGATGCAGAAGCATATAGTCAAGTGCCCAAAGTTTCCTCAGGGCTCAAATCAGCCTATGACAAAACAAAATGTTTATATTTGTGTCTGTATATGACAAGGTAAATACAGTTAGTATAACTTACCCACAACATTTCCAGTTTATTCCCGTTAATTCCTGTTAATTCCCGTTAATTCCCGTATATTCCTGTTAATTCCCGTTAATTCCCGTTAATTCCCGTTAATTCCCATGGCAAGTTTCCAACTTTGAATATTCCCGGAATTTTGCAACCCTAGTGACCAGTAACAATGACCAGTAACCTCACTTGCCTGTAGTTAGAGCTTGTTTTAACAAAGTGGAAATCTGGGATGAACAATGCACCTAAGATGGGTCAAAATAAGGCAACACAAAATGTTGTGATAATGCAGCCGTTACTGTACGTCTTCATAGACGGACCATCACTCTTACATGTTTTGGAAAGTGCTGAAGACTGGTAGTGGTAAAGTCATGGAATTACCATGGAAAACACTCGAGCCTCGTCTTGCAGAAAGACGCTTTTGTCCCTGCCGAGAAAAAGCAGCTTGTTTATCAAAGGCCTGAAGCTGCTGTTATCAGCTTTATGCACTGACGCCTTCCTGTTGGTGGGAAATCATAGAAGAACTGGCAGCCTCTCCACTCCTCTCCACTGGAGAGCCAGGCAAAGCATCAGCCTACAGACACTTTTCTTTCTCATTCCAACAGAAGTGTGGGCTTTTTTGTCAATGCTGGGAATCAATTCATAAAGAAAAGTGACACTGAATAACACTTACTGTAAATACCCAAAATACCCAAAGGCAAATCATAGTTTCAAAGCAAAGTTAATTTCAATTTTACAGGAGATTCTCACTGTAAGAGACTGCTCTTCATTTACCCTGTTCATCCTCTGATCCACTGACATAGTAATTTACAATACATTTCATGATTGTAATTATTGTGATTGGTTAACTGTGCAGATTCAATTAGGAATAAAAATGGAAATAAGACAAAGAACACAATAGACACATTGACAGAATTCTTTCAGGTTATGATCTTCCAAATTCTACAATTCAAAATGTTAGCAGCGAGCCAATAGGCCGTATATGCAACCTCTTGGTCAAACAGCTGACTGCATGATAAGCGGGGAGCAGATGCCGGTGACTTAGTGGCGTTCCTTCCCTCTGCTGCTTAAATGTAGAGTGGGCTGCAAAATGACAGACATCCGCTGCATGGAAGCATCTGCAGCGCAGCCTGACATTAGCCCGGCCCTCTGTTTGGCAGCTCCTAATTCCTGTTCCAGTTGAAGGGTTTCTGCATTGCCAAGAGCTAATGGATCATGTGACAAACCCACAAAACACCTGCCTTCCCACGAACCCTCCCCCCCATCCCTCTCTCATGGCTTTGACATTTGATCACACAGAGAACCCCCTATTTGTTTTGGAACATTTTCTGTAATGTGGCCTTCGGGGGGAAGAATTTGACAGCCAGTTTAAACTTTGCTATATTTCCAGACAGTCCAATTGAATTTAAGTGCTGGCCTACATTTCCATACTTAATAGTGTCATTATGACAGAAGCAATAGATGCGGTCTAAGCTGATTGAACTAATTTACTGCCTTCCTCTTTTAGGTTGTTTTATTGCACGGTTTAAGAGAGCCAAGGGGGCTGGGATGTAGTGGATGGTGGGGGGCTGCAGGTTTACAATGCAGATACGTTCAGCGTCCGTCTGCCAAACTGATCTCAGAGGCTTTGTCTTAAGCCTTGTAGAACCACTGGAATTGTAGGAGGAGAATTGGGGATGATGTGGTTGTCTGCTGTTGCAGTTCACCCCGTCAGAAGCTTTTAAAAACCTGTTCACAATAAGCAGCTGGCTGGGGACGCTCGCCGTTCATGGCTGGCACGCTCAGATGCTCCCAGGATGCGTCTCCTGGCCATCCTCCCCATAAACCACCCCTTGCCATGTGTGTGTGTGTGCAAAAAGCCACAAACACTGACAGAATGCAGGCTGACACATGGGATATTTCCTGCTTGGGAGAAGTCTAATGTGGTTTATACTCACATCTAGTCTCATAACTGCATAAAAAGAGGCACGACTATGCAGACGCTACCCGTCGGAGTCGCTTTGCTTCACAATGGTGTGTATATGCGTACACACACACACACACACAAACACACACACACTAAGCAAATTAGCTGTATTTGCATTTTTGTTTTAATCCAATAATTCAACCAGTGCACTACTTGGTTTCTTTGTCTTTCTGTTTTTGAGACACTTTCTTTTCTTGGTCGTGTAAATATTCACTAAAACATACATACCTTCTTGATTTTCCACTAGCTTGAGTCAATGCCAGAACCAGTGACTCTGATACGTTTGTTCTCAGTGCTTTGTGACTTCGTGTCATGAACATTTTTCACTTGAGATGAAATATTTTAACATATATTTTGTGCCAACCACGTCAATCCATTCACATCTCCTGTGGTGAGAGACACGACATTTGCATTTATTATTGCCTGAGTCTTTACATTGACTGTGTATGTGGCTCGCTGAGTTTGCTAGCTTTGTTGATTTAAAAAAAAAGAATTACCTGGTGAAGGTACACAGGACCGAAACAAGGTCAGCTTAGATTCACTCAGCAGCTTCCGTATGACAAACGAATCAAACGAATAAGCAGGATGGATGGATTCAATCCAATTTAATTCAATTCAGTTCAATTTAATTTGTTTAACGCCAAATCACAATATACATTATCTCAAGACAAAATTATAGCAAAACCCAACAGTTCCCACAATGAACAAGCACTATTTGGAAAGTGTGGAGCGAAAAAACTCCTTCCATAACTGGAAGAAACCTCTGGCAGAACCAGACTCAATGGGGGGCGGCCATATGCCTCGACCGGTTTGGGTGATCAGGGAAAAATGCGTAGGAGAGGAGGGATGGTTGGAAAAGGGGTGAGAGAAGAGAGATAGGGGGGGGGGTGAGAGGTGGAGAGAGTGGAGCTTGGGTGGATGGATCCACCACCTTGTATCTTATAGACTTTATGTATTGATGTTTCTGTCATTCCTTTGTCTCTCATTGAGGTTACTCTTACTTGCTTTGTTGTTCGCATTATAAATCTGACTTAAAAGAAAAATAGAGAGAGAGACGTCAATCACTAAGGTCACGCAGTGACACCTGACGCGAGTGGAGTGCTGTTTGTTATGTGTAGGTGCAGCACTGACAGGACTGAAACTGAGCAGAGCAGATTGATTGACAGACAGACAGAACACATCACTTAGTAACGTTTCTCAGCCTGCTTGTTTTTCATGATTGTAAACAGAACTTTTTGGCCTAATTCCACCCCCCCCCCCCCCCCCCCCTCTTGTAGCAATACATCCACAGAGAGAAGAAAAACAACTGGGAAGTGAAGGGAGAGTCAATGAGAGGAAGCGAGAGCTACTAACTGGCTGTTTCTTGCCGCTGTGATTATTGTGAACACTCTGATCATCAGATGTTAATAAATTATGCTTTATTTGTCACACAGGATTTGCCGTTTTATTTTTTTTAATAAAATCCTCTCTGTGTTCCTGTGTACCTCCTAATTTGTAAATAAAGCAATGCACAGCAATAAATACGATCAAAACATATAGAACAGCTAATAAATTGACCTAATGGTTTTGTATTAATATAGGATTCAGAATTAGTAGTCGGTTCATGTGGTCTTTCAAATGTATTATAAATATTATTGGAAATGTATGTGTACATTGGCCATTTTAACTCCTGTTTTCCCCGGCGTGTCTACCTCCATTGTTGACACATCATGTATAGAATGAGGTGGCTGAACACATTTACCTTCCACTACATCCCCTGTAACAGTAACTTATCACAGTGGTAATGCTTTGCAACATGGCTGCTGATTTTGGGAAGTGAATGGTAAATCGGTCCTGGGAAGTGCCAGCTTGTGTAGCACAAAGAGCTGGTTAGGTAGTCCCTCTGTAGCGGACTCCATACACCTAGAGCCAAAGCAGCCTCCACTGGCAGGGGAATGACACAATTGCAGCAATGGAGCTGTCAGTCAAAGCTCCAGGGAAGCAGAACCAAAGAGGGAGGGGGTCTCATGTGGCCTGCAATTTTCTTGAGGCCATTAAACCCACCCTTTTAATTCCCTTTCTAATGCTCACACTATTCTTGCTATAAAGTGGTCTTTCAGTGCTCAACTTCCCAGCCGGAGCTGAAAGACAGGAATGTTGAAGCACTTTTCAGAACAATGCTGAAGACATCGGCTAATTCCTCAGGTTAAAAAGGAATGTTATGACGGATAGCTTCCCTCATTTAAGGCTCTACGAAGATTCCTAGGCAGACAGGTAATTTGGATAACGTGATTCTGATTTGATTTGCATTCTTTAAGTAAAGACTTTAACCATCATCACACCTTGGGTCATTTCCATAAGGATGTCGGCCGAATAGCCAACTACAGGGCTTTGATTTACTACAGGACATCTGATCTACAAATGGCATGTCTTGTGTTGCACCGTGCCATTCTGAAAAATAGAAAAAAAACCGACCTCAGCAGAGAGGCAGACATTGTCTGAACATCATCAGTCAGTTTAGAAGCCGAATCCTGTGGTCACTCTTTTTCAAATCCATAACTAACAAATTAAGTCCATCTCGATTTGTAAGAAGTGCTTTGAGTGAAACTTGTATGATTTTGAAAGTGATTTTAGACTACACAAAGGTAAGCTGGACAAATTTGGCTGAATGCATCATCATCTAACACAGTTTTTGAGTCCTACTTCCTGCCTTTGCATACTCAAAGGAATTATGTACCAGGTGCTGCATAAAAAACAAAGTCTGCTGGTCTGCACACCAACATAAAGGTAATGCACATTGAATAAATAACTCGTTAAACTCGTGAAATGCAGCTTACCTTTTATTCCCCTCCCTCCCTCTCCACATAAGTGTGCCCTTCTCAATTTCTAGCTTCAGTGAGAATGAAGAAAGATAGGGGGAGAAAATTGGAAGTTTGGTTTAAAATGCAGGCAGCCCTGGCTTTCTGCTTGACGGCCTGTGACATCTCCCTGCACCACACTTTGCATGGCAGAATAGGAGCTTGTAATAGAATTTTCCCCACCGAGGAGGTTAATTACATTCTTTCTCTTCCCTCCTCCTCACCTTGCTGCAAAATAAAATAAAATAAAAATGCACCACAGCGCCTGTAAGCTTCTGTGACAGCCTCAAATCCCTGTCGCCATCTTACCTTTAAGATTTAATTCCAGGTTAATGTCTGCCATCATGTTGCATTATAGCAAGGCCCTCCGGGGAACTCGAGGGGCCTTCAGCCAAAGTGACTGACATGACAGCTCATGGCAAAGAAGAGAGAGGTGGAGGGAAAACAGGCTGTCTGTCACTCTTCCATGAAAAGAGGTCATCATCTAACCTGACTGAAGGGTTTTGTCAATGCTAAGGCTTGAATTCAGCACAAAGTGCTCCTGGTTAGCAATGGATAGATCACAGCACCATAGACCAAATGCCACACAGAATACTGGTCAACTGAGGTTTTCATAAGCATTGCAAAAATGCAAATAATTGCATTTTCATTAGGTTCAAATAGTAAAGTTAAGACAGTTATAATTTTACTAGTCTCAAATGTTTGCTATGAAATCATCAAAGATTAATTAAGACAAATGAGGAGTATGTCAGACATTTGTATGTGCATTTTTGTTAAACCAACACATCTAAATGTGATTGCTTGAATATATCTAAAGAAAAATCCACTATCTGGAGTCAAAAGTAAATTGGAATCAAAACTATGTCAATTGGCAATGATGCTATAAATAATAGTTGGTCATGGTTATGCTAGTTTCAAACGTACCACAGTTTAGGTCTAATCTAATCAAATTAAGTACATGTGATAATAACTGATCAGAAAGTCAGCATATGTTATGATCATCAAATCAAACCAAAAAACAGTTTCAGGATGTTTGTCAAAGTTAAAGTCAGCGTTATGATCTATTCTGCCTTAGAATGGGATTGAAACAGCATTTCTAGCCCATTGATGGGCTAGAAATGCTGTTTTACTCTCATCCACGGTGTAAACATATAAGTAGACAGAACATATAAGTACGCAACATATTATTTCGAAAATTTTATTTCAGTTTTTGTTACAAAAACAATGCCAAACAGAGTGACGTAACAGTTATTGTGTTTGGTAGGTGTTCCCTTCACATTCCTCCTTTTTCACCGGCCCATTTTAAAACACTCATGGGATTTTACTGTAAATAAGCATTTTCCTCATAGCCATCACATAGCCGTGACATTTGGACCTGCAATACTTTCCTGAGAGGACAGCAAAATACTCAGTCTGTGCTGTTCTCATTAGATACAATGTGATTGGGCTGAACATTTCACATCAGCTTTTGTCGGACCCAGAGTTTCGTGGAAACATCCTAAACAATTGCTGTTGCTAACCACAGAAGATAAGGTTTTATCATTTCGCCATAGTCAAGTCCCAGGGTTTCCCGCCTTTGATCCTCTGCTTACTGCTATCTGAAACAGCCGGGATGCAGCCACCGAACACGTCGTGCTTCAGCAAGGCATGGACAGAACCCCACCAGAGGCCACTGTGCTGCAGGACAGTGGGGTGGAATGAGTGGGAGGGCACATCCCCCTCCTCTTCAGGAGGTGCATCTCCACTTCTGGTTCTGCAGTCTGCAGGGGCTGTTGCAAAGGGGATTGCCACTGCCTCAGGTAATATAGCTAACTAACCACATATGCATGGACACTTGATGAGAACACTGGTTTTGAACTTGTCGCTGTATGTTGGTCCAGTAACGATCTTTTCCCAAAACTACTGGAGAGAACACAGAACTTGTAGATATATTTTATATCTAATGTGTAACCAATGAAAGCATTGCACCTCAACAGTTACACCTCCACAGAAAGCTTCCTCACTGTGAGGGCTCAAAGCTATCTAGGAAAATTCATTATTTCAGAATTTATTGCAGGGTTTTACTGTTCCATGACGAACCAGAGGCTCTTGTATCCTCCCTTATAGATATATAATGTTTTTAATACAAAATAAATCAGTATGAACCCACAAAATAGTATTTTCAGCAAATCCTGTTACATTTTGACATTTTACTATTTTCCTTACGGAAGTTTTAAACCTAGTCATTGTAACACTTATTATTCTTAAAAAGCTAAGGACAGAAAAATAATTTAAACCATAGGGGAAATTATTCCCCACTGAAATAGCACACATTTAGAAAAATGAATGACAAGTTGCTGCCATTTAAGTCCAAAATGGAAAGGGTTCATGTCTGTATGCTCAGTGAAGTGAGTGCCTGTCTTTGAGTCCACGATCCTGAGTGTTGTAAAATCTGACTGTAATGATGGACTGAATCCTAAAGGACAGGGATTATGTTGTGTCTATAGGTAATAACTCATCTAAGCTGACAAAATTTTTTGTTTAATTCCTCATTGCTCCATTTTGGGGCCTCTTCTGTTTAACATCTACATGCTTCGCTCAGATAACGGAAAACAACAAAATGTGCATATGCAGATGACACATACATTTACATAACCATACCACCATAATAATTCCAATCACTATAAAGAGTTGGCACTATAATCCCATACTAGCATTAACCAAGTGCATTGAACAAATCAATGATTGGATGAGTAGGAATTTTCTGATTCTCTAAGTAATTGTTTTAGGAGACAAGGGAAGAAGGACTAAAAGTCAGCAGTCAGGTTGAATCGTTGTTAATCAGCCACAATAACACAGTAACACAGTCATCTTATTACCTTCTTAAAAACATTTCAAGGAGAAAAGGATTTATGCTTCAGCAGAATTTTGAAAAACTCCTGCATATATCTTCAGCCAACATGACTATTGTAATGGTGTGTTTAAAGGTGTCTCAAAAGAATCGATCAGAAAGATGCAGCTGATTCCAAACACTGCTTCTAAAATGCTCACCAACACCAAGAAAGTTGATCACATAACCCCAGTGCTGAGATTTGTACACTGGCTCCCTGTCTGTCAAAAGATTTACTTCAAAATACTGCTGTGGGTTTATAAAGCACTGAACGGTTTAGGGCCAAAATACATGTTGGATCTCCTGCTGCATTATGAACGATCCAGTCCCCTCAGGTCGTCTGGAACAGGTCTGCTTTCTGTTTCATTCAGTTTCTACTTTTCACATTTGTGAAACAAGCTCCCAGATAACTTTAGGTCCAAATCTTAGTTCTTTTAAATCAATGCTGAAAACATTCCTGTTTGCCACGGCCTTATATTAAATCAAGTAAAAACTCATTAACTACACTGCACTGTTATTTCTGCTCTTTTATATTGTATTCTGTATTTGACTCTATTAATTTATTTTTAAAATGTTATGTTTTTTATATTATTTTATTCAGGGTGCCTTTTTATACTTTATGTAAGCACTTTGAATTCCCTTGTTATTGAAATGTGCTATACAAATAAACTTGCCTTGCCTACAGTGATTAAGAATTCTATGCAATGTAAATCTTCTTCTATCCTTGACTGAGACAAGAAAAAAATTCAGAAAAATTGTAGTATTTAGAAGTGGGAAATTGTTCTTGGACAACTAGATTTTAATCAGTGCATTATATCCACTTGTTTGACATTCTCTTAAGTGTACAGCTCCACAAAAGCTTAGAAAATTCCATCTGCTGATGAAGGACACAAGATGTGACAGACTCCTTGTGTTAAGATCTTTTGTCAATTCCCATATATATACCAGGTGAAAATTGGGGTGGATGGATAGAAAATGCCTTGACCTCTTGACCTTCTGTAGGAAGAACAGACATGCAGCGCGGAGGAAGCAGTAACCGAATTATAGCATTATACATATTTCACTGGGGTTAATGAATATTCAGACCAGATTCATGATCTGTTCAGGAGTTTGGAAATTAAGATAAGGGTGTGTCAGGCTGGATGTTCTTTGGATGCATTTGTAGCTCTGCTGCATGACTCATCTGCCCCCTGTGGAAGGAACTGTTTGCTATGGGAAATTTTGACTGGGTGGTAGCACTACATGTGTCAGGATGTTACCGAAAACATTGGTACTTTTTTGTCCAACATATAGTTACATTTTACATTGTAAAGTTAGACAGCAAAATGTTTTGTCTTTTTCTTGTTTTTTATGGTTTAACCACAGTGTTGTTTTTTTTCTAGTTTCCTGCCTTGAGCATCAATCTTTTTCTGGGCGTATATAATAACCTGGTAGAAATTCTGGACACAGCTTGAGATTGATGGATCTCCATGAAGTGACACCCAACACAAGTGGAATATGTCCAGACACTCATCAAGGCCAGAATCCACATATTTATTTACAGATATAAATATAATATTGTCTTACAAAATACAAGAATTGTGTATTAGTCAGAAGTCTGACTGAACTGTCGGCAGGGTACATGGATTCATATTCTAGATTGTAACTTTAACAAATTTGCTTGACAAAAATTATTACTTTAAAAAAACATACATGTATCTTATGAGATGGGATTGATCAGTGACCTTTGAATCTGACTTGTATTTGCTGTGCAACATTTTGCTTTGCATTTTTTAATTGTTTTGTCTTAAGTCTAATCAGGTTCAGTGTGCAGTGCATGCCTGAGGACTTTCTAACACGAGAAGACGGAAAGAAAGACTATTTCCCCACACAGTGTCAGGTAGTTTAGTATTTGAATCAAGACAAACTGATTGGTGGCTGTTACTACAAAGGTAGAAGAGTGGCCTGAGCAGAGTCGATCACTGGATGGACTGTGATGAATAACAGACAAGGAAAGTTAACATTTGTTGTTCTAAGAAACCCCCCCTTTTTTTTTTACCATAGCTGATTTTAACCAAGAGAGAAGGAACTTGACTCTTAACCCTGACTGTGGACATGAAATAAGCCTTTTTTAATGAGTTTTGTAAAAGTGTTTAACCATACTGTGATGTGGAAATTGTGGATCTGTTAAAGAAGAAAAAGACAGGAGCGTTTGAACAGAATAGACCTGAGGGCCAGCCAGAGAGTGAGAGGTTTAAACGACTCCCCTCTGTGAGTCTGCCTAGACAATATATTTATTTATTTCATTGAACTGCAAAAAGATAATTTCTGTTGAAAAGTTGATTTAGTGTTGTAATTGGAATTTGAATAATCTGGGTCAAAGTGATGCAATGACAAACATATTTCCCATTGCTGTATCTAGAGCCATGGTGCAAGCATGAGTAAAGTAAACATGAGGGACTGTGATTGGTGAGCGCCTGCGACCCCACAACAACTCTACACAACAGTGCAGTCAGCCTTAGGTGACATGTTGAAAGAAACTTCACAATCATGGCGCACACAAGGTGGGTTACTGTTGCTGAGCTGTAATGCTGTGCATGGCTTTGTGTAATCCACTGTAGATAACTGTTGTTGCAATTCTTGAATACAGCGTACAGCAATGACAAGATTATATTTTTTTATTAAAATATCCAGCAGCTGAGCTCACATGTAATCCCATGATTAATCAACCCTCTCTGACAGCTTACATTGATCTTTAAAGAATAAACAAAGTACATGGTTTTGAGGGAGGAAGAGAAACACATACAATTGTTTTTTGTTTATTAGGTTGAAGGCTGGAGGAAGTTAAATTCTCTCCAAGTCCACAGAGCTATTTATTATTTTGTTGATGTAGGTTCATTGCAGATGAAGAAAAATAAATCAGAGGAGGAAAAGTCCTGGGTTTACGTTTGCTAAGCTTAATTATATTTCTAAATGCTTCAGTGAGGTTTTCAAGAGCAGCTATCTGTGATGTGTAATATTTCATATTTATGAAGCATCTGTATAATAAAGATAAGGTATTCAATTAACTGAGCCATAAAAACTCCATGTTATTAAATATTAATCATTCCACTTATTGCTTTGATTTCTAACTACTTAATTACAAACACACTGCTCTGCTTTGGCACTGTGAGTCTGGAATTTCGTCGTCTTATAGCCGACTACAAAGTGTTTAGCAAAGCGCTTCACACACAGCTACCATGTGTGGACTCAGGGTCCCACCCGGTCCCACACACATCCGCTGCTCCACATGCTTAGAAGGGATTTACTTACATTTTTTAAAAACAAAGGAAAAAGAAAATGTTCAACATTATAGAAAAGAGTCGTTTTTGGTTTCTTTACAGGACTGAGATGATCAGATGTGTCTTGCTCACAGACCTGGTTAGTATGAACACAAGAAGCAGGAGGATACTTCCATCCTGGTTCTTTCCAGAATTCACCAATCAACACCTCTCAAAATAATGAACAATTAAACCATGTGGGGACTGTTTGGATTACTCTGTGCGATACGAAAGTATAAAAGCCTGTGACTGTCCCAGCCCGTGAAATGCAGACATTTTAGGGAGGTGTGGTTAAGCTGAGTTTTAATTTTTGAAAAACATATTATCATATCATAAATCATACATAATAATCTAAAAAATGTTGCTTTTTTGAAAGAAGAGAACAAAACTGAGAGAATGCAGGTGAATATGTGTGTGTGTGTGTGTGTGTGTGTGTGTGTGTGTGTGTGTGTGTGTGTATGAAAGTGCTGTAACAGAATGAAAGTCTTATAGCATTTTAGCTGCTTTGCTGTTGAGCGATCAATTAGCATATATAGATGGATATAGATTAAATATAAATTAATCAAGATGGCCTAATGAAAATGTGTGGAAAACACTTCTGTAATCACCTTTCACTTCTGACACTGTGACCCAATCTTCATTGTTGCCTTGCTGTCGGGCACATGGATCGTGTCTCATCTGTTTCACTGGCTGCCTCATTGATAAATTCCATTGACTAATCAAAGGAGAGCCTGGGAAATTGCGGTTTTCCCCTCTGCTCAAGTGTCAATCGCACAAGCACACACACAATATCTGTGAACCACAAAGGGGCTGTCCTGGGTCTCGGACCATGTGTGACCGTATATGTGTTTGTGTGTGTGTGTGTGTATATTTATGTGTGTGTTTGAAGTTACAATACACAAAAAGAGGTCAGGCAGACGGGGCAGGAATCAGCTCTTTAGCCTGCCAGCCATGGCGGTTGCAGACCAAGTTCCCCTCAGCTCTGCAGCATGAAATCCAGGGCTGTAGAGGGGGATTTGGCTTCTTGGTCTAAAGCCAAGCAGGGAATTGCATGACTGGCCATCACTGGCAGCTACAGCCGAACCCAGCAACGCTTCCCCTCTTATCTACCCCTCACCATCATGCTGCTGCAACTCCTACCTCGTGGTGCATAAGCAATATTTCCACCAGCGTCCTCACCAAACCCTCCCTAGAGATTTATCTGGCTGTTGAAGTAGAAAATGAATATTTTACAGTTCACTTGCCTGATCAATTACCTACAAGCTGTTGCTGTATTTTGTGGCTGGTTGGAGAGTGTGCTTGTAGGTAGTGATAGAAAGGTCCATAGGGATCCTCTCCTCTTCCAAAACAGGAGAAAAAAGAAAATAGAAAAAAAAGACGCATAGGAGTTGTGAATGAGACAGTCTCTGGTGAGCCACTCCATTTTGTATGCATGACTCCGGGATTGTTGCAAAAACAAATTAAATCTTTTAGGCGATAATTAGCGCAAACTAATTTTTAGAGGTTACAGACACACTGGGCTGATTAGAAGTTGCCAAGTGCTCCTTGATTCAAGGCCAATTTGATTATTTAGTTAATAAATAAATATTGTCATCAGCTCTCACTGATTAACATCTTTCCATGTGGGTCTTCATAGAAATTCACGTAATAATTGTGACTGACTACTTGATGGGGACTGTGCTTCATGTGTTACGCCTTCCCCTCAGGAAAAGAAAACAACAACTTTGTCTCAGCATCAAACATGTGGTCTTCAGAGCCAGAAGATTATGAATTTGAGTCTAGTTCACGCTGTTAATATAAGTCACTGTTACTAGTTGACTGTTTTTTACATTTGTCCTTGTAAAGTCCAAATGCTCACTGAAATGTAGGTGCATCCTCAAGGTATAACAAATGTGTTGAATGCATTACCCTCTTCACAAGACTCTGTAAAATGAATACGTCAATTATGTCTGTGGCGGAATTAAAATGGGATTTGAGTCCAAACCCACGAGTCATCTAGTCGACCAGGGTCTTCAGACTGAATTTCTGCTGACTTCAAAGAGTCCACATGAGGCACAGACTTCATCAGACTTTATTTGGGGAAATTGCCCATAATCCATAGTGATTAGATGTGACCTAGTAAAGCTGTTTTCAGACGCGACCTCTGAAGGATGTCCGGAGAATTGGCTCAGGACTTTCTGCAGAATTGGCCTTTCACATGCGCACAACACAGAAAGCTCTGGAGTGTTCAGGCAAGGGGTGGTGCAGCAGGCAGAGGCTGGATGTAGAGCTCACGTGTTTCTGTCTACAGCACATGACACCAGCGGAGGTTCTTATCAACAAAAGCTCTCTTGACGTCTTTGTCGGTGTCTTCTACATGTATGCAGTTGTGGTCAGGTGAGGCCACAAGTTTGCATGTGGAGGGCCAAGGTCACACCAGAGCTGTCGCCAGTGAAAACCTGAGTGTCCTGTATGCTCAGGGATTCAGGTGTGTATGGAATGGTGTCAACGGAGGAGGAGAGACACTGACATGGCTGAGATGGACCGTGAAGTGCTGTTTTATCTTCACTGCAGTGGATGTGGAAACAATTAAACACAGAGAGAAAAGCACAGTGGACTATTGTGTTGTTTAATTCCTGCAGTTTTGGTAAATTATCTGTATTTATATAGCACTGTTCTAGTATTGATGACCACTCAATGTACACATTACAGTACAGTTTGCCATTCACCTATTCACAAACACATTAATACTGTGCATATATTAGCAGCACTTTTTTTTTCCATAAGGGATCATTCGGGGTTCAGTATATTGCCCAAGGATACTTCAGCATGCAGATGGGGAAGACTGGCATCGAACTGATGACCTTCTGGTTGTACAAAATATTTTAAAACCTCTACACACAATGTCCACCAAGCAAACAATAAAAAATGACCATATATTATAGAATTGTTTGAGAAGGGCTCACAAATGACCGAAGAACACCAAGTGTGTGTTCCCTCTGGTAGTGGTCAGGTCCTGGACTGACGGCGCTTACAAACACAAACAGTCAGATTAATGTAGCAGAAAAACTAAATCATATCAATATAAGAATCACTTTGTGTGTAATTACAACAACATTAAAAGATATTCCTTAAAATTCTGTTGCGGCTGTTGAAAAACTTGCTTCCAGATGATAGCCTTCCTGTTTGGGAGGGGTATTTAGGTCCCAGTCCCCATGGTGGCAGAAGGAAGGGTAGAATGGTGAAGAAGGCCGATCCTCTGTGCCATATTGTGCAAAATAACCCTGCAAAATAATTTGTATGGGTTTAAAAGTTTGCTGAAACAACCGAAGGTGCATGAGCATCAGCACCATGTTTCCTCTGCAGTGTGAGAATGGGGCTGAGGAGCCACTGTCACCTGCAGGTTTAAATCACAGAATAATTATTCATCAAAAGTGCATGTTTAGACCTTCTATAATACCATGTGCATTCACTTACCAGCCATCACAGCCCCTTGTGATTAAAGGAGTCATGTGCTGAGCCAGGTCCTTGTGCCATCACCTTTGGCAGGACCCACTTAGAGTTACATATGACTTGAACATTTATTGAATGCAGAAGCTGTCAATTCACAATTTCATTTTCATATGGAGCCCTTATAGTAATAAGACTCTAGTCAACTATACAGACATAGCTACTGATGGCCTTTTGATGATGTTCTGCTCTCCCTCCCTAATAACCCCAGCATGCATTACCAAGACCCATAGAATTTGAACACCTCCTCCAATAGAAACCATGTGTTTGACCTTGTTAATGTGTTCATTAGGTATTTTTCATTTTACACCAGAAATACCTTGAGTGAAATAACCAGTCAGCACCATCTTAATCTTGAAACTGCAGTGCATTTTCAGACAGCCATGGTTTTATTGGTCACAGAACTACAGGATGGGGATTTTTATATTTACATGTATGTTTAAATTTGCAAATGAAGCATTATCTAATTAAACGTGCAATAATTTACATAAATTTCAAGAACAGAATTCTATACATCATACACTGGCGGCCTCAAAATGCTTCAATAATATTATGATATTCAAAGGATTTTAGAGAGGGGATTTTGGATATCTCTTTTTATGACTTCATAAATCAGAATATATTCTCAACACCCATAAAAAAATGTCAGCGTAGCCATGTTTTTAGAAATACAATATGAATAAAATATAAATCAGGCTGTGAGTGATATGAACAATGTGAACAAACCCCTCAGTAAATTCTTCAGAATATGGACATGAATAAAATTGGAAAGTTATGTAAATGCTTCAAAAGGGAATGTTTCTGGGTCATTGTATGAGGAAAACTAAGTATGACTTTTAAAGATTTGTAAAAACCTTCTGGTTAGGCTGGACATCTTTTATTTCATCTCTCAGTGACGATCACCTTTACATGGGAATGTGATAAATTTGTTTTGCTCTTCTTGTTTGCTTCCCCTTCTTATTTTGATGCTTCTTATTTATTTCAAGTGAAATTTCAATACTGCCTGGATTATGTTCCCAGTGAATAAGGTTCTACATTCTTGTTCTGCACAGAAGTTGTAAGGAGGTCCTTAGAGTGATATGGTCATTATACATATTGCAGGACTTGAGCATCAGCAACACAGTTTGATGACATGTAGCTGATAGTTGTTGCCAAATATTGTTCCAAGCATGTTTGACATCATGAACCACTTGTGACATATATCTGAAAAAGCTTTACCTTTATTTAACAACATCTTCTACAACCGCAACTCCAGCAGTCACAGACGAGTGGTTCAGTGTTTACTTAGCTGCGAGGTTCATGGTCCTTCCTGACAATTAAAGACAAAACAAATCAATCAGGAACAATCTTTGTTTGTGGTTCGTCCCATCTGTAGGTTTAAGCAACACTCACTTTGCACTGTATTAGGAAACACCACAATATCACTGATTATTTGTTTTCATTTTCAACTGATTTTGGAAACTTTCTCTTGAGATTCTGCTCCATGTTGACAATAATGAATCTCATACTTAATGCTGATTTGTCAGCTGCACATCCATGTTGCCAATCCTTTTCTACCACATCCTACAGGTTTTCTATTGCATTCACATGTGGTGACTGGTGAGGTCACTGAAGTTCACTAAATTTACTGTCATGATCATGAAACACTGACTGAGATTACTTTTACTTTGTGACAGAGTATTATTGTGCTAGAAGTAGGGATTAGAAGATCACAGACTGTGTCCATAAAGAAATAATCCTGTTTGGCAACAATACTCAGCTAGACTGTGGCACTCAAATCATGATTTGTTATTAAGGCCCAAATTTGTCAAAAAAACATTCCCCTCACATTTACACGACCAGCCACCTGGACTGTGACAAGGCAGGTTGGCTCCATGGATTAATGCTGTTGACTCCAGATTGTGACTTTACGATCTGCAGCCTCAGCAGAAATCCTGATTCTTAGGACCAGACTACATGTTTCAGTCTTCAGCTGCCCAGTGTTGCTGAGTCGTGTCACTGCAGGCTCACATTTCTGTTCCTGGCTGACCTGACCTCTGCTGTCTTCTGACCGTCAACCTCAAGGTTGCTCAAATGTTTTTCATTCTAAGATTATTTGTGTTCATCACAGTTTATCTATATCTAGAGGGGCCTTAGAGTTAATTTTGGAAGTGTTACACACAGTGTAGTGGAGGCGGAGGTTGTTTCAGAATATAAGGATAATGCAGAAGTGAATTCTGAGTATGAAAGTGATTTTGAAAACGACACTTTACTTTAGACTAGATGCAAGGATGTTTCAGCAGCTTGGGAGATCCTGTCTATTGAGTTGGGGGTGGCTCATCATCACGTTTCTCCAGTCCGAAGACATGCAGGTCAGTTGGACACTCTAAATTTCCCATTGGTGTGACTTCATTGTCTCTATAGGCCAATGCAAGGATGGCAATATGGTTACCCCACCTCTGGTCCAATGTCAGCTGGGATTGGCTCCAGAAGAAAGGACCCTCACAGGAAAGGCTGTAAACAGATAATGGTTAAACTTCGGGTGTTGTTGTTTTTGCTCCAGTATAAGCTCACCTTGTATCAGTTTTATTCTACAACAGTCCTTTCTGGACCAGATTGCTTTGACCCCTTCAGAGAGACTTGGACAACTGTCTGAATTTTACTTCGTGTCTACATCCTGCTGATTTTTCCTTTGAAGTTGAATCAGTGTCTGATTATGTCTCAATCAAACACATCCTTTGTACAGCAATCAATGCTGTGATTGCAGGACAAACAGAACATTTATTTGGCAGTTTTTAATAATGGAGTAGTATTCATCAGGGGACATTCAGACATGGAAGTTGTAACACCCTGCAATCCTACCACAACTGGATCACAATGAGTATCAGTGGAGAGTTTGATTCGTCAAACAATCAAAATGGAGGAAATAAGCACCTCAAAGATGGGCGGCTGTGGCTGAGGGGGTAGAGTGGTCGTCCTCCAACCTGAAGGTCGGCGGTTCGATCCCCAGTCTGAACCATCTGCATGCCGAAGTGTCCTTGGGCAAGATGCTGAACCCTGAATGGCCCCCCATAGAATAACAAAGTGCTGCAAGTAGATGCACTGTATGAATGTGTGTGTGAATGGGTGAATGTGAAACTGTACTGTAAAGCTTTGAGTGGTCATCATCAGACTAGAAAAGCGCTATATAAATACAAATCCATTTACCGTTTACCAAAGATGCTCATCACTGAAAGGTCTGACCTTGATTGAATGAAAATATAAGTATAATATTTTCTTGAAAAATGTTGAAGCTTATCATGAAGAATAGTATAAACATATATGTATGCCAAACATTCAAACATTCCCACATATACTGTCTGACCCACACAAAATATAAATGATACATAAGTGTATAAATCAAAACAAATAAGTAAATGTTCTCCTCATTATATATGTAACTGTTAGATTGTTTAGTTTTGATTGTTTAGATGAAAATATTTAAAATCCCACCAGTGCCCCCTTGAGGCTGCTGCGTTATATTGGGTGGAACATAGCCCTGATCTTGCTTTTATCATTAGTGAGTTGGTTTGCAGTGTCTCGCACAATACAAGGACACATAGAAATACAATTACAATTCCTTGTGTACATTTACATGTTTACTTGTGGTCTCATTTTGTACAGAAAGCCTGATGATGGGAGGAAAACAATGTTACGATTCATCCTCTGTTGACCAAAAAGATTTAGCAAATTTTTGGATCATTCCAAGATAACTTGTTATAAACCATAGTGTTGATAAAGGGAATTATTTGTCCTTGATGGTGGGTGAAATGAAAGAACAGAGGCTGAAAATATAAGTAGGAGTCGTACAAACTGCAGATACTTTGGCTCTGTGCTACTGGGACAAAACGTTTAGCAAGAACTAGGGCATGAACCCAGATCCAGAAATGATGCTCTGGGATTGGAAGTGATTATTTGTGGCCTGTACAGTGTAAATAAAATCTGACTTTTATTTGCCTCTGTTTATCAGGGGGGGGGGGGGGGGAGATGAGATAATGCCGATTGTGAAAATTGCTGGATTACTCAGAAAGTCATCACAATGGAAGGTGATTGAGACTTTGCAAAACGCAAAACGCCTTTCTGTCAGACAAGGAGTTGACGCAAGTACAGATCATCACGTCAGATATGGCAAAAAGTAATTTAGACTTTTTGAATTTTAACAGTTATTCCGTGCTAAGAGCTGTAACAATGGCTTCTGTAATCCTCACCCTGCCTTCATTCAACATGCAAGGCATACATGATTGAAAAGATTATGGTGGAAGTTATTTGATGAAAAGTGCTGGCATATGTGTGCTGGAGAATAACCACATCGGTTTGCTCATGTGCAGGATATGGACAGTGTTTAACTAGAATCTTGAAGCTTGAATTATGAACAGAAATCATCTCCATTATCACTGCTCCTTTCATCTGTCCAAACCAACAGAATCCTTTCCATCTCAAGCCAATCAGCTCATTTGTGATATGCTGGAAATTAATTTCAGTCCAGTCCTGCTGACAGTGATAGAGCACATTCACTAATTATATTGTTACCATAGTGACAGTGTGGGACAAAGCTCGATGCCACAGGTTTCATATCTAATGAACAATTTTTTCTTTTCAATGATATCTTTTCCATCAGATTCATTTAGCATGTGAGTATTCCAGTCTATGATGTATCGTGTTTACAATGGTCTTGCACTAGGCTGTGTACAGTAACAAGTCTACATGAGGCTATTTTTGCACAGGGTTGCTTTAGTTCAATCTACAGCAATTTCACAAATTATCCAGACCCCTTCTGCTCACTTTGTTACCTTCTCCAAGGAGGGTATGTAATCTTCTCATTGGTCTGTCTTTTACCAGGATTTTGTCAAATCTACTGGTTGGATTACCACAGAGTTTGGTGAAAGGATGTGGTAAGGGTCTGGACGGCCCCTCTAAATTTTAGTGAGGAAGATCCAGGAATTGTATATAACTTTTTCTGCAGCGTTTGCCAAAGAATTTTTTCAATCAACAGCGGTAGCGGGGTTGTGCCTGCAAGCACACAAACATCGCTCTCACAGGCACAAGATACCAAATGATCTAATGGTCAAAGGTCAAGGTCACGATGACCTTATGTTCAGGTGAATGTGATATATAGACACCCATAGGGTCTTTAATGTCATCTGGAACAAACATTCATTTTGATGGTCAATGGACAAGGTATTTTGATCTAGAAAAAATGTTAATGAGTTTTCTTATGAACACTTTGAAAGAAAGTGTTCTGCGTGGTAGCAAGTCAAAGTCACAGTTGTACCACAAAAATGTTTTGGCCTCACATCTGGCCTCAGGAAATTTCTCAAAATTTAAAACTGGAAAACTGTATGAAGATGACAAATTAAATGTTTGGCAGCTAAGACCTAATTGGACGTATTAACTGGCTACTGATGCAGACAGGATTCTTTCCAGTGCTGATGATGATCAGTCAATGTATATGTATATAACACAGTATGAAAGGGGATATTAACAGATATTGTTAAGAGCATTTCATCTAACTCATACTTGAAAAATCTCTCTCTGTCTGTCGTCTGAATCGAGCTCCACCGAACTTTGAATAGATCTTTGAATTGCTCTTTGTGAAGAACCTATAGTGCCGCTTCAGCAGACTGATACCAGTACTTTCCATGGCTCAATTACTATCAGTCACTATATAGCACAGAGCCTCCAGCTTGGCTTAGCATCAAAAACATGGAGACACACATTCCTGGCACATTGCATCCTTATATGAATGTCATATTTCTACTTGATATTGGTTGTAAAGAACGATAAAATAATTGCTGTCAAGAGTTGTTATAAACTCTTTTGCAATGTTTTGTCTTCTAATAATCCTTCAATTCATGAATCTATCACATCAGGTCCTGATCCTGTTTCATTGTCTCACACCAGTACTTCAACAACACACTCCCACCAACACAGACCACTTTTTTGTTACAATGGACTGCTGATTTCTCAGCTTTAAGGAAATAGCTGCCTACCTGCACTCTCTCTGACTTCCACTGAACACTGGAAAATCTCAAATGTGCCAGTGAGAGGCTTTGGACATTCTCCGGAGTTTCTCCATGCCAGTATCCTAGTAAAAACTCTGGATAATGTCTGACCGAGGTCATGTGAGAATTCAATAGGAAATCACAGTCAGACAGAAAGAAAACTAATTTAAAACAAATATTTCATGAAAAGAGAGATGTGAGAAAGAGGAGTCACACATGTAGAAGACACAGACAGAGATGTCAAGAGAGCTCTTGGTGATAAGGGAAAATGCAGCTGTTGATGTGCTATAAACAAAAACATGTGCTCTCCACAGTGGAATTAATATGTTCCGTCCTGCCTCTGCAAGCTTTGCCACTGTTCAGCTGAACACTCCAACTATCTATTGGTTGTTGAAAACAAGTCTCTGCATTTTTTATTTGTGTAGGGCAAACTCCAGAGAAAGTCCAGACCCATATTCTGTGGAGTTATTGTTGTAAAATAGCTGACAGCATTATAGCCCCCACACTAGATTTCTGTGTGAACAAATGAGACTGACCTCAAGCAGTGTAGGTTCTGACTGGCACATAATGTGAAATAATTTTGCTAATCACGTCTTTATTGTCCTATTATTGTTATTGGTGTAGTTGCACGATTACATTCAATTGTACTTGGCATTATTTTCAATGATAATGCTAACCATTTTCATTGATCAGGATTATTGGGGTACATTAGCAGATGACATCACTTTAACCCAGCACTGAGGACCTTCTGCATTTCTCAGATTAAATAACTATATCCTTCAAGGTTACTTACAGTGACTTTAAACTCAAAACAACAGATAATACACCAGGAAAAATGATATGAGAAACACAAATAATAATCATCACATGAAGGGTCATTTCACCTCCACGAAGTGCAAATATAAATACATTAAATGTTTCTTTTGTTCTCCCTCTTTTGTTGGCAGTGCACAGCAATTGCCTTATACAGAACCTTCATCATTTCCCATTATGCCGATAGCCAGCTCTCTCCATTAATTTGTATTTGTGTATTTATGTGTAATTTGATTAAAATAAACATTAATAAATACAACCACATTCATTTATGTGTGAATATGTAGTGGTTTCATTATTTTTAATAATTGTCCCACATGACATGTTTTTTAATGCACACATGACTTTGATCCTTTTTGAAGAAAGGTCAAATACCAAGCTAGGCTAAATGGGCCCATGCTCTTTATTAGCTTTTAGATATTATTCGATTTTAGCTGATGGTTGAGTGTGTGTGTGTGTGTGTGTGTGTGTGTGTGTGTGTATGTGTGTGTGTGTGTGTGTGTGTGTGTGTGAGAGAGAGAGAGTGTGATACTGGTTCTGTGCTGGATAAATATTTATCAAGTGCTTCTGCCTCCCAGTTAAACACGCTCCTGATAGAAGGGATAGAGTAGGAGTGGAAACAGATATTGAAATGGTGGAGCTGGGTGTGAGAACTACAGCTACAACTGAGGAAGCCCTCCCTTGGACAGCTTTTTTAGGGGGTGTGGGGAGATAAACAGAGCAGCCCAGGGCATGATGGGAAAAAAGCTTTGTAATAGCAGAGCATATTCTCCTGTCCTCAAGTGCAGCTTACCATATTTGCATCTCAGCTGCAAGTGCTTTGAAGATTCAAGGATTGCTGTGGTTCTGGACATGTAGCAGGGCTTTCCGTTCCTTTATTGACAAACAGTGTTGTATGTACTTGTTGGCACTACTTTACTGTATATGTTTAAACTGTGATATGTACAGCATGAATGATGAGTCATGCGTTAAATGGGTTTGCTTTATCATCATTTCACCTTTTGTTTCTGCTGTAAATGGTCACACAGGCTGTGCTCTTGAGGATATGTGGAGCATTGAATTTGTTTATTTGCCCTGTCCAATGCGAAATATAATAAGAGCAAAGATTTAGCCGTTGAGTAATTAAAATGATTAAGTATTGAAAGACTCATCGTCTGCCATTACAAAGACAAATCTCTAAATTTAAGGAAAGCAAAATATAGAGTACCTCCATAAGGAGGGCAAAAAAATCAATGCAGTAAAATGAGGAATGTTACCACCATGCAGAAAATGTGCACATTTTATGTGCGCAAGTTAATTATGCCACTTCAGAGGAGCTTGTGAAAGGATAAGGAAAGCTGCATAAATTTAGCTGTAATCCAGGCAGGCAGAACTCATTTGCAGGGATGGTCTTATCTGGGCACTGCAGCTTTCTCACAAAATTAACCTTGGATATTTGGGCCCAATTCAGCCAGCGTTTGATTCTCTCTCTCTCTCTCTCTCTCTCTCTCTCTCTCTCTCTCTCTCTCTCCTTCTGTGTGTCGGTGTGTCCCCACCCTCCATCCCCCACATTACTCACACACATTGCTTGCATAAACCCCTCCTCGTATGGCACTACACCCCTCCTCCCCTTCATACTCCCTTTTTGTTTATCTCTCTCTGTATGTTACAATGTGTGAGTCAGAAGTTTATTGTTTCAGTTTGTGTTGAAACAAATACGCATGTAACCAAAAACAGATATATTCTCCAGACAAATTATAAATATAATAACAAAACAAAACTTAGTTGGGTAATAAAGTTTAAAAAATAATCAATAATCCCATATGTGTGTGTGTGTGTGTGTGTGTGTGTGTGTGTGTGTGTGTGTGTGTGTGTGTGTGTGTGTGTGTGTGTGTGTGTGTGTGTGTGTGTGTGTGTGTGTGTGTGTAATATAATTTAATTAATAGGCTAACTAGCAGTCTACTGCTGCCTAGATGTCCCTTTGATATTCTTTGGAGTACAGTCTGTTTATGTACAAGAAGTCTGTAACTGGTTAGTTAAACAGGTTTATAAGATGTTTTTAATGAGTCTGAATATTGGTTTCCTTGTAAAAGAGGTCAGTCACATCTCACTTAATGTATAAATAATCAACTGTATTAAAATCAGAGACAAGTCGATCAACAAATCATTTTTGGGTCTTTTTTTCTTTTTAGTGATTTATGAATCCTTATAGTGTGTTTCCTCTCCCTGACAGGAATAGGTCCCTATTGGGGCATATTGTATCTGCCTTGATCTTACAATCAGTGCTATCATACAGTATGGTGCTGTATGCTGTCAACTGTATTTAGTACCAAAGTGACAGCAAACATAAAGTATAATAGGCCGTGAATAAGTCATGAGCTCACACGATGCAATAAATCTTGTCAGCATCTGAGCATGGACCCAGTGAACTTATATTAGTTGCCTTTATCACTGTAATTGAGTTCTGCAAGAGAGAGACACTTTCAAGGCAGTCAAAATTATTGAATTGTCATTTGTCTTGCTGCAGAAGTGTTTTTCCTCTGATGCTGACAAGGTAATCTTCCTCGAGGTGCTCTGAAAGCAAGCTTTTTTCTGATGCAACCCATAATCCTCACTGCCTGCTCTTCTCACATCATTTTGGCAGTGCGTCATCAGGAGACTGATGGTTCTGACAACGTCACCTGTCCCCATCTGTAACACTAATGTCCCTGTCAGGTGATGCCAGCAGGAAACATAAATCAGCCCCTCTGCCAGGCTGCTAATGGGACAACTCCTAATGTATGTATATCCCCACTCACACTCATTCTGTATGCTGGAAACATATGCTAATCATGGCTTGATGTCCGTGCTGCATGAGGCTTCAACGTCAGCCAAAAATCTAAATGAAAGATATTAGATCTCAGATTTATACTTGAAGTATAAGTGGCAATGTCTTAATTTCACTTGTTACCTGGTTTTAATGTAGAAGATTTTGTGAGAATTACCAATCAAAACATCTACCAGTGTCTCATTGATGATCTTGCCGAGCTATTTTAGCAGTTTTTAGCTCAGGTTTGGTGATATGGCCTGCTACATTACCGTTTTTGTTGATTCTTGGTGCTTTTATCAATCTGTTTTCCAGCAACAGCAGGTAGCTGTTTTTGGTGAAATAATCAAACCTTAATGCATCTCATATTTAGATTGTAGCCCTCAACCAATTATCTAAATCTAATTTTAGCCTCACATTTCCAGCTGTTTGTGCAGATCCAAGAAAACCGGGTAATAAAGATCCATGAAACTGTGTTATTGTGTTTTGTTTTCTTTCTATTGGTCTCATCTTTACTCCATTCACAGGTGTATGTAACCGCATGAGGACTGAGGAGAGGACTGCTTCCTGTGTTGACCAGCTTATGTCTGCTAGCTACCTAGCTGTTGTTACCTTATTCGTTTGGAACAATCATGTGTGATTATTATTATTATTACAACCATCATTACTTGTCTTCACTAGAACAATATCATTAATGTAATTTATGCTGTCCCCAAATGGCCCGAAACAATAGAAAACACATTAAAAAACAGTGTGTCTTTATCTGGACAAATATGTAGTAATGAGCACAACATAAGTCGCTTTTAGACATGACAATGTCAGAGAATTGGAACTGGACTTTCTACGATATTTGCCTTTCAGCAATGCAGCAGGAGGTTCTTTGCTCATACGAATTCAGAACAACACACACTGTAAAACCTAACAGTACATCTTACTAAATTAAGTAAGTTACAATAACTTAATTCTCAAAAAAAGTTGAGGCCACTTATTATCAATAACTTAACATAACTCAAAAGTAAATTATTGAAGTAATAACTTAGTTATTTTGAGTGGGCTTAAATTCGTAGAGCATTTTGAGTACTGCTGACATAAATAATTTTTTTTCAATGACTCGTTTTCTTTAAGTTGATTTTATACTATTACAAAAAATGCAATTCCCATGGGCTGCTATTTTTCTATTTCTTAGGATTTTAAATTTAATTTAGTTTTTGTTTATAAATCATCATATTTTGGATAAGTATGCATCCAGATCATCTTTAATAATCATCCAAAGTGGAACCTAAGTGAGGATGTTAATTACATAACTTACAAGCAGGTATTTTTAACAACTTGATTGACAGAAAATGAATTGCCAACTAATATTATACGTGATTCATTGTGTAGCATATGTACATTTGAAAGTTATATATATATATATATAATCATTATCGTATTTTATAGTCCGGAAATAAAAGCACGGCTCTTATATATACAGTCTATGCTCTACACGCAAGTAAACGTCAAGACTCTAAGTTATCAGTCCGTTCATCTTCCGCTCCTGCAACAATAAAACCTTGTTAAAATAAATGAATCGACTCAGTCAACAGAAACGCGAGAGTGCTTTTACTCTGAAACGGGCACAGGAAGAAGGGAGTGGTTTAAGCTGATGACCTGGCGATCACTACCGGTAACCTGCCGTTCACCTGCTGTCGCACACGGTACCGACGGGTCGGAGGGCGTGACCGGTTCGAACCGGTCATCACGAGGTTTGCACTTGTCACCGGCGTGTTTTAAAAGATCGACACGAAGAGTTTTTTGCTGGACAGACTTAACTACTGACGGAGAACTCCGTGACGATACGTCGGATTGACCCGGAGTGTGTGTGTGTGACTCACTGCGGTTACATGTGTCCGATTGAAACCCGATTTCTGGCGTTGTCGGGTTTCAATCGAAGATTCATGTCATGTAACTCCACAAATCTAGATTTCTTGTGTCCGACTGAAGTCGGATAACCACCCCCAGATAAGTAGATCGGATTTGGCTGTATATCGGACAACGCGCGCATGTAACTCTGGAAGCTAGACAACAACTGGAGATGACGTCTTTGCGCATGCTTGAGATCCTGCCCCCCCCCTCCCTGGCCGTGACCCGGCGCATTCTAATCAAATGCGCCGTTCGCAGTATTCCTAGAGTAAACATGCACAACATCATGTAGAGGGATGTAGCTTCACCTTGCTCTCCGTTCGTCATCTTTCTCGCATGCTGAGTTGAAGGCTGTTGTTGTTTTTTGTTGGTAGTCACCACTAGCTGTAATGAAAACAGCGCCACCTATCGTAGTGGGGTATGAAATGCTTTCGGACAAGAGTCGGATTTCTCAGTGCCATGTACCCTGAGATAGAGCAGTTAACCCCCCATGGATAGAGAAACCGGGCTTCAGCCGAAATCGGGTTTATGCCATCATGTAAACGTAGTGTGTGTGTGTGTGTGTGTGTGCGTGCGTGTGATTGTGTCTATTGCCTACGTGTGCATCCTAATATACCGGGAAAAGCAAGGACAACACGAGGGTTAAAATGTTTACTTAAAATTTGCCCTGTTTTATGTTATACAGGTCATGGTTATGGGCACAAGAATGTGCTTAGTCTGCTGTAGCCTTTAAGATTGCATATGTGAAAAATCTGAGAGATATTTCTTTGAATTTCAGTAGCTGGTTGCATTGAAATGTGAACAACAAAATAAATTGCTCAAACTGAGTCATGTGGGTGTTTTTATTTTGAGTTAATAGAGTTAAAAGGTTTAAGGCAATCAGTTTGGAACCTGGATTGATCTGTCCAAAAATCCAAGAGGATTCTCCTTACCCTGTCTAGTGCCCCTGAGCAAGGCCCCTTACTTCCCCAACATCTGCTCCCCGGGCGCCGTACATGGCTGCCCACTGCTCTGTGTGTCCTGCACCAAATGGGTGTATCTTAATCATTTTCCCGAAATGGAAGACAACTAAGTAAATTTAACTTAAGTGGTAACATTTGTATAAAGAAGGTTCATTTAAGTGAGTCTTACTTAATTCACTTACATTCTGTCAACACATTGTAAATAAGTTTGGGTAAATACTGCCTATGAGTGTAGAATACTAAATAGATTTAAGGTCAATTAACTTATAGGGATCGGCAATATTAACTTTATTTACCCAAGTTGCCTCATCAATAAATATTTGAGTTACTTTTGCTTAAATCAAATAATTTGTTAACCTTAAATTGTTTGAGTTAATAAACTTAAATGGTTCAAGGCAATCAGTTTCAGCAAACAGTTTGAGTTGACCTAACTTGTCAGGTTTTACAGTGCAGAAGTCTCCAGAACGGTGAGGGGTTGCACAGAGTGTAGGGGCAGGATGTAACGTATTTATTCTGCTGCGGAGATCACGTGTTTTATTTTAAACCACGCTGACACCGGCACCGACTTTTTCATCTGGATATATTTGTTTTGTTTATTTTTTTTTCAGTTTTTCATTTATCATTGCATCATTAACACCCCCACTTGGTCTGTGTTCTCAAATCGGCCCCTCAGGATTTTGATCGGTCTTCGGAGGGTCCACAAAAGTCCGGAGACTCTCACTCAAACATTAATGTTCTGTACAGATCTGGCTCTACAAATCATCCCAATACATTTGTTAAATCATATCAGCAATAGCTTTTGTAGTTTTGCTGCTTTGCTTCCTCACATACAATTGATATTGTTGTTTAGAGACTTACTCACAAACAGACTGCTTTGATCCCACAGGTCAACCATTCCCCTTTAAGTTGTTTGACATTTCAATTCGCCTCTTACCTCAGAAAGGGTCTTCAATCAAATAGACTGCTTCCAATTCTGTCAGAAATTTCTACGTTTTTGTTTTAATTGTGATACACAGGCACTGCGGCTTCCACAATACTGCCTCGTCTATTCATTAGGAGTTATTAGCCACCATATGAGCTGAACTGCATTCTGCTGGAAGTGGAAATACATTCCTAATCTTGTTGAGAAATTGTATGAACTCAAAAGAAGATTGTTTAGGACATAATGTTCGACATTGGAACATATTTGCTGAGCATGACTTCATGACAAAAATGAAAGCTTGTCTGAAGAAAGATCCACCCATTAAAGTTATTTTCTATGGAGGTACAGTACGTGCATAGCAATGAAAGGAATGAAGACAGTTCCTCACAATTTTTTTCTCTAATTGGACTGAAATTAAGTGGAAGAAATTGTGAGACAATTAACTGTGCTTTTTTATCAGGGTTGCACAGTCTGAAGGAGGTTCAGTGGTGGCCCGCCTGCGCTGCCAGCCACAATCTTTCCCACTGCTTTTCCCAGCCTTTGTTTATCTCATTTTTCAATTAACCTCCACGATTTAACTCCCTTCATAAAGCCGGGTACATGTTTGCTCCAAAGAACAAATAAAATGGTCTCTTTCTCTCTCCCTCTCTCTCACATGCGCTATCTTTTCTTTTTCTGTCTCCGTCTATCCCTCTGACTCCCCTCTCTCTTGGCTGCGGTGTTCTTTCAGCCCAGGATGCTGAGCTTCACAGCGCCTTGCAGGGTTTTAGCAGGCATGAGGCTGTATGTGTCAGATTAAAGAGAGGAAATCTGTGGCGTGCAGGGAGAGCTTTGTAGATATGGCAATTTGGTGATAACTTCCTCTTCTCTGCAGCCTCCCTCCTCCCCACCTCCCCCACCCCTCTACCGCGTGCCTTCCATTTGGAAGAGACCACTGGAAGGAGGACGATCTGATGCTGCTGCTGATGCTGCTGCTGGAAAGCCTGGACAATCTTTTCCCCAGATCTGGTCCATCCTGCCGGTTATCAGACGGATTGCATTGCATGTTTATTTTATTCCGACGTCTCCAAATTTATTTCAAACCAAACTAATTATGAAGTTTAAACTTTAATTAAAACTTGCTACAGACAATCTGTCCAACAAAAAATGATTTGCAACTAAATTAGGATGTGTCTGTCCCTTACATCGATACCTTCAATCAAGCCAATGGATTTTTAACCACTGCAAAACAATGCTACCTAACCTCGGAGGTGAGGGATCACTCCTGCTCCAACACTGGTTCAAAGAGACTGAACCCCAGGACACAAGTAGGCTACTCTGTGATTCATCATTACTAATGAGGAAGGAGGCCCTGAAAATACACAGCAAATCAAAATGAATTAATTGCCTGAAGAACATACGGTAGTAGAATAATTGCATTGCTTGTTTTCGGTGTCACTTGGGTGCCATTCCCTTTTGCAATCAAAGGCCAGTTTGAAAATCAAATAGACTACCATCTTGGGGCTGCACCACTTCTGACAAGGCTGATTGAATGAATGTATTACCCAGTGCCCAAAGAAACGCACATTGTTTGTCACAGTGCCCCTCCCCATTTCCCTCCACTGTAGGGGGAATGTTTATCAGTGCAGCAGGTCCATGGTTATGGATGATACAGGCTCGATGCAGCGAAGTCCCACCCAGAGGAGCCCGAGTGCTGCTTATTTCAGCAGAAAGCTTCAGTGGAGAGAAGGCATTTAGCAGCATAAGCACAGAACATGGTGGATGTGATGTCAACAGAGGGTCTTTAATAGATCAATCTGACCCCCACAGATAAATACAGGGTTTTATGATCTTGAACAGTGCACCGGTCCTGCTCCCACTCAGCAAGTCTGAGATTCTGGATGAAATTGCCCTCAAGAATTAAAGGTGACGTGTCTGGTAAACATTCAAGGGTTGCGATACACAAACCATCATTCACTCTCAGTATGTTCTTCGATTGATCCTCATTCAGTAAATATTCTGGTACAATTTTGAGATAATGTGTGTTGGTTATATCAGTAACATCTATCACACTGACATACGTTCACAGAGCACTTTATTAGGAACATCTGTACACATATCTATCAGCCAATGATTGGCAGGGATGCAATACATAAAAGATTTTGCCTTTTAATAACTCTGTGAGGCATGATCAAGACTGGCCATTGGTACAAGCGGGATAAATCCCAGAGAACTGCTGCATCAACTGGCTTGACCTGCAAGTGTGTTTATCAGGTTTCCTTAAGTACTCTTCATTCGGGCTGCCCAAGAGAGTGTGCTGCCAATCACAATCAAGTTTTAACCCCCACCATCACGACCTGATCATTGTTTTGGTAGCCACTCCATGTCCACATTGTTGTTAAGGCATAGGAATTCCTCCCTCACATTTATAAAGCGAGGTGGCTCCAGCTCTGTTCAGCAATGATGTAAATCTTTTAAAGCAGGCAAGTGACCCTCATGGTGCTGTTAACCAGAAACACCAGGCGTCCCAAATCACTCACTAATCACAATAGGCCAATAATCTACTATATAGTGAGTTTTTTCTTTTTCTGATAAGCTCACTATATAGAAGCTGCTTTATATAAAAGATATGGTATAGGAGTTAGTGAATGAGTGGGTAATTTCAGACAGAGCTAAGGACTACATCTAAGTTTTATAAGCTTTACACACAGCGCGCCTATGCTAACTATGCTAACATGCTGCTAACTTGTTTGCTGTGCTTGGGGCAGGAAGAGTTAAGTTATTTTTACAGACGGCCATTAAAATGTGGTATTTGTAACATACAATTAAAAACAGCTCCTTATTTATAATGAGAAAGAAATTAAATAGTGCAGCTTTAAAGAGAAAGTAATACAGCACGTCTAAGTTCCTAACTTAGTTCTGCGCCCCATAAGATTTTTGCATAATTCAAATTTCACATGATATTGTTATAGCCTATATCGCATTAAAGTTGTAGTTGCTTGGTGAAAGTGCCTGGTTACTGATCTGAGTGTTTAAAGTCTTCCAGCCCTGTTCACACTGATTCTATTCACGCACAACCAGTGAAGAAGTAAAAAAACTGCAGCCAGAGACTGATTACCACTCAGGCATACTCCCATTTCCCTGATTTCCCCTGATTTTGCCCTAATATATATCTGTGTATAAGTATATAATAGGAAGGAATTATTCAAATAAAACTGCTCAGTGGAAGTCTGCTCTGTTGCCACAGGCGTTTGGTGGAGAGAGGGGAGGAGAGACGAGGGAGATAAATGGGAGAAAAGTATTGAAATGGGCTCCAAGGTTGTCGCTGATATTTCCCCTCTTCTCTAGCTGTCCCGCCCGCCTCTCTCTCTCTCTCTCTCTCTCTCTCTCTCTCTCTCTCTCTCTCTCTCTCTCTCTCTCTCTCTCTCTCTCTCTCTCTCTCTCTCTCTCTCTCTCTCTCTCTCTCTCTGCTGCAGTTTTTTGGTTTCCTGTACGATGGTCGACATCTTAGCTTCTTTAGCGCATATCCTAGTTAAGCTTGGTAATTGACTCTGGGCTGTTTGGGCTGATCTCCCTAATCAGACTCTTGAGCAGGGAGCTTTCAGCCTGCCGAGCTCACATCCCAGCTTTGAAGTGATGACTGATAGGCCGCTGATAGTCGGTCAGAGCAGGTTGCATTCATTTGTATGAGCCTCCGCCCCAGATTAACATGGTTCAGGAGATAGGGAGCTGATGCTTCACATGCAGGTGTATTATAAAGAGAAACAGCCCTGGAAGTGATGGGCGTTATATTATTGTGTGAATGTAAATATTTTACACCATGTAAGAAACATGTTACATAGACCAAAACTTATGTATCCTTGCCTATAGATCTGCAGTAGATATATTCCTGCTCTTTGCTAGGAACAGCTCCACACACGTCTTGTTAGCCTGCATTACAATGGCAGGCAAGGGGCCTTGATAGTAGTGAGGAATGTAAATTGTAAGGCAAATTGACACATACAAGAGAGTAAAATACAGCAGAAATTAATATTTCTCTTGTTAATACTTCACTCAATGCCCTATCCTTTCAATTTGTATAGTTTGTGCTGAATACAGAAAGCAGTGATAACCACAAATTTACCTGAAGCTAGATAGATTCTATTTAAATTGTTTGTGTCATTTATTTCCTCTTTTTGGAGATTATACTATAATGTATGCATGTGATGTGTATGTGTATTGAATAGGTTTTCGTTTGCCCTATTATTGCAATACTTAAAAAAAGCATTCATTCATTTTAATTATCAGTTTTTGATAATCAGTCATTCAGTCAGTTGTTATGCATTTGTTCATTGTGTGAGTTACTGATACATATATTATCCTACATACATTTGTAGGAGCATGCAGCACAATGGTTAGTGTAAAATGTACTGCATACCAACAATAAATTAAAAAAAGCCTCAGAGGGGTCATTCATACCTTACTGTATATATACCCCAATCCCATTGCTAACTTTTATTATTATAATAATGCCATTTCATAGGGACATTATCATTACATTTATATCATATGATGACAAATGATTGGTTGATCTAAATGAACTGCAGATTATGTCTGTGATCCTTTAATCTCATTGAATGCAAAAGTCAAATTTATATGACACATTTAATTGAACAGAAATTAAATGGTGACATTTTTACTACTATATAATTATATATATATATATATATATATATATATATATATATATATTAAATCTATATAAGCTTCAGGTCGTATCTTTTGTCCTGTAGTGTAAGAAATTTTTTTTGCTCTATAAGCATGTCATAATTTGCTGACTGCTTTGCTTTCTTTGTGACATGACATAACTGTAAAGATCCTTGAGTGGCCATCAAGACTAGAGGAGCGCTATATAAATACAGACCATTACCATTTACCTTTATTACTATGAATGTGGCTGAGCTGAAGTGAAGAATGAAGAATTTCTCCCGAACCTTGTGCACATCTGTTCCATAGCTCTACTGGAGGAGCTGGTGTGAGGTTATTGCTGCCAACTAAAGTTCTACCAGTTATACAATCAAAGGTTTCACTTGATTTTTCAAACAGTGCTGTGAATGGACATGTTCAATAAATCAACTTTTTACTTGTTGTTCAGATCCATTTTCATGACAACTTCACACCTAAAAAGCAAGGTCACTCTAAAGCAGGGGTCACCAACCTGATTTAGACTGAGAGCTACCTCGAAGGTACTGAGTAGTACGAAGGGCTACTTGTTTGATAAAAAAGTCCTGAATAACAGAGTTGCACAGATCACCTTTTAATATTAATAATAATAGTATATGTGAAGAGACTGTCCAAGTTAATGTTAATGATTCCTCGAAATAATTATTGACAATGATTTCCACAACAATGATTGTAGGAAACAGATATATTAATACATGCAACATTTATTTCTGTTAAACTGTTTCAACTTTGCTTAAATTCAACTTAATTGAAGTACTTTTGGTGACATGTATCACTACATGCCTCCATCAGTCTGTTCTTTTTCAAAATTAGATAAAAAATAACCAAATAAGCACTTTGTTACAACGATGATAAAGCCCAACCAAAAATAACACATGCATATGACTGGGGTGTAATGTTTCTCAGTGTCTTCTTCATTTTTTGGGTCTCATAGTTTTTGGGTCTCAGAGTTTTCAGACCTAAAATCCACAGAAGTCTCTCCTCATGTCCTCCTTCATTCACTGTGAACCCAAGAGCAAGACAGGCTTCATCTTACTTTCTTTTCAACTTGGTGACATTTATCACTACATTCCTCCATCAGTCTGTACTTTTTGAAAAATAGAGAAAAATTAATTCAATTAAAATCACTTTGTCACAAAGATGATAAAGCTCAACCAAAAAGAAGACTTGCATATGACTGGGGTGAAATGCTTCTCAGTGTCTTCTTAATTTGTTTGGTCTCACAGAGTTTTCAGACATTAAATACACACTGGTCTCTCCTCATGTCCTACCACATTGACTGTGAACCCAAGAGCAAGACAGGTTTCATCCTACTTTCTGTTCAACTTGGTTTTTGAACACTGTCTCTTGTTTGTCCCTGACCGTCTGTCTCACGTGAACGAGCTCTGATCTCCTGTGTGTGTCTCTGAGTGAGTGAGTAGGGGCGGGGCTCCGGGGCCTGAGTGTGTGCACGTCACTGCACTGGGAGGGGCTGAAGCCGCGGGCTGCCGACCAATGGCTACGGCGAAAGAGCGATTTGTTTACTGCATTGTTTCCTCCTCACATGTGCCCCTCCCGGTCGCGCGCCCTAGCTGTTATGCCTCTGAGCCACACAGTTTGAGAATCACTGGCATAGAGTGAGATGGTGGTTTGGCTATTTTTTAAATTTCAAATTTAATTATTTTTTAAATGTTTCTAAAAAAATTTTTAATTTTTTTATTTAATTTTTTTATTTAGGGCATGCCTTGCGGGCGACTCACGGGGGTCCCTGCCGGCGACCAGGTGCCCGCGGGCACCGTGTTGGTGACCCCTGCTCTAAAGGGTTGTCTGATTTTGTCTTGCCACTGTGTAATTCCTATTTATTTGTTTTTATGTCTGAATCTTCTATTTATTCAGTAGGACATTCATTTATTCATCCTTACATGCATCAAAATTCATTGTATTCATCCATCCATTCACAATTTATTCATTTAATCATTCATTCATCCTTGCATTGATTCAACCATTTATAGATCTATTTTGTCCATCCATTTAAATGTCATTTACTTATTTTTATATTTTTGTAATGTCTTTGTGCCCATATTAGGGCAAAGACACACACACAAAGGTGACAAAAAAATGTCAACTCCTCTGCAGTTCATTGCACATTAACCCGAACAGCCTCAGAGGTAAACCCACGTGGGTGTATTAAACCGTTAGTGACTTCTGCTTCACTCATACAGGTATTGGTGATATTTTGTGCATGTGTATATACAATATTTTTCTATTTACACATGTATATTTATTTACTTTAACATTGCATAAATGAAACTAGTTCATACATCAGACGAAAGCATGTTGCTGTTGGGGTTGGGTCCATGCTGATGATTTTGGGTGTATGGTGGTGATGCTGGGTGCATGGTGATGATGCTGGGAACGTGGTTGGTGCTGGGTGTATGGTGGTGATGCTGGGTGCGTAGGGATAATGCTGGGAATGTGGTGATGATGCTTGGAACGTGGTGGTGCTGGGTGTTTGGTGGTGATGCTGAGTGCGTGGTGATAATGCTGGGAATGTGGTGATGATGCTGGGAACATGGTGATGCTGGGTGTATGGTGGTGGTGCTGGGTGCATGGTGATAATGCTGGGAATGTGGTGATGATGCTGGGAACATGGTGATGCTGGGTGTATGGTGGTGATGCTGGGTGCATGGTGATGATGCTGGGTCCGTGGTGATGATGCTGGGAACGTGGTGGTGCTGGGTGCATGGTGATAATGCTGGGAATGTGTTGATGATGCTGGGAACATGGTGATGCTAGGTGTATGGTGGTGATGCTGGGTGCATGGTGAAGATGCTGGGTCCGTGGTGATGATGCTGGAAACGTGGTGGTGCTGGGTGTATGGTGATAATGCTGGGAACGTGGTGATGATGCTGGGAACATGGTGGTGCTCGGTGTATGGTGATGATGCTGGGTGCGTGGTGATGATGCTGGGAAGGTGTAGCGATGGAGCAGCTTTGTGTATAATCCCTGATCGAGAAAAGCCCTGCCACTGGCAGTTCATTTTGCTATTGTGGTATCCAACTGTGTTACCACCTTCATCTGCAAATGGCATGCTGTCTCTCCAAAGATATTTATAAAGCAAGTGATAACAGCTCCAAACATCAAGATATTCTGTTATCCCTGTTATCATGCTGTTATCGATACAGTGAACGCTAAATGACGTGAAAGTTAAAGGTAACAGGTGAGGAAGTTGTGTCCAAAATTTGTTTCTTTCTTCTCAAATTAATTCAAAGCGGTCAATATTAAATTATTCTTTACAGTCATTGAATAATTTATACAAAGAGCACCTTAGCACCACTTCATATAGAACTTCATTGTAGAACTATGTGCAGGGCTGTTTACTCCACTATCGCTCTCTCTCGCACATTTACACAATGACCTGTCACAGTCATACTTACCATCATGGCATTCGGAGAATTTCCACAAGCATTAGTGGTCAAATAAAACGTCCATTAAGATTTGTAGACCATCCTTGGTAGGCAGACTGGCAGGATTCAGCATCAACTCCCCCCCACCAGCAGGCCCCGACCTCACCCAACAGATCAGCTCCAAAACTTAATCATCTTGAGATACGTTTGGAAGTAATAAGCCCACCAAGTTTGGTGAAAATCTGCCTATCTATTGTTGAGTTATTTTGTACACACACACACACACACACACACACACAGACACATACTAACAGAAAGGGGAGAAAACAATGCCAGCTCACATTATAATGCCACAATATGGGATTCTATGTAACAGATTTCAAATGTAATTCTTCGTTGACTTGATTTTAGATTAATTGATGTTATTTATTAAGTCCTCTTTTAGAGGCAGTAGATAAATAACACAGGCAGGTTGATCCATTGCCAGTTCATGACAGATGTGTCCAGGGTCAGTTGCCGAGCACAGCACACAAAGGAAAGCTCACAATGCTCACTGTATGTTTGGAGCCATTTCACTGATGTGTTGTAATATGGAAAACACTGCTGTAGCTAATAAAAGTAATAGCTAATGGACGGGTTGGATTTAGGGAACATAATGAACAGGCATTTACAACAACAGTATTGTTTGGCAGCGCTTGCTAAAGTGATACAGCTTCATAAAATCTTCCCCTGGTTGATTTTATTAGCTGCAGCTTCGATCATGGACACATTTCATTTTTTTAACACAATCTCATCCCGCCATCAACTGCATTTCAAAACAAGATAACAGTTCATTCAGTGTTCTAATTACACTGGTTATTAATAACACTGACAGGCCCTATCAAGAGATGCCTCTAGCTTCCAATGGAAATAACATGAACAAAGGATGATGTTACCCTATATTTTCACTTGGGAAGGGGGTGGATGTCATGTGACTTGTGTGGATGAAATAATGTTGTTCAGAGGAAAGCAAAGGCAAAATATATCAGGTTAAATTCATTATGCTGACTATATGATACATCATTTTCACTTTTAGTTTGTCCTGTGTTTTCATCAGTACTTTTCATGTAAGAGTGATTTAAGGGGGGAGAGAGTGTCATGTGACGTTAAAGCTGTGGAGCCAGGGAATGAACTCCGTTAGAAAGAGCTGTCAAACAGTCAGCAGATAAAGAGGGAAAACAAAGCTGAGGCTGAACACGCTGCCAGCACCAAGCTTTACTCCACCTGCCAATTAACTGATTGTGGGCAAGTGATCAGCAGCGGCTGGCACCTCAACCACTTCTACATCTTCCGTGTCACAAACTGCTTAAATCTGTTGTTCTCCTCACAAATACAAGTCGGCAAAATTCAGTTTCACTTAACACACATTTATGTTTCTGTTTAGAGGCAAACGCCGAAGCTGTTGTTCTTCTCCACAGCAACTGACAGGTCCAATACACTTTAGTTAGTGACTAAACAAATATGAATGACACCACTAACATTTGTTATATTATACATTTCACATCTGGCCACTCATTTCTCTAGTTTTCATTGAATTTCCAGTGGACAAACTCACAAAGTACAAAGATAAGCAGTAAACAACATGTGAAAAGGATTATGCCATGGGTTCAATAGTTTTCCTGCAGCAGAATCAGCAAATGCATTCCCTGCAGGTGCCCAAGCTCGTGTACAATCCCTCTGTCTGTACACAGGCAGAGTTGGAACAGACTGTAGTTGATTTCCATGAATCCTGTTTTTATTACATATTTAAAGTTTGCGTACACAAAATCCTAAAGGGAAAAATCTTGAAATATAACATAAAAGTTTTTTACACTGAGCTGGGGTGAAAAAGTATCGAGAACCTAAAAACAAAGTCATAGTATTACAAAACCTAGAGGTGTTCACTAAAGCAATGAATGAAGAGAAAATAGTGCCAGATCTGTGTCAAGCTTTAAGGAAACTGGACTTTATAATTAATGCATAATAATAAAATAAATGTCATATTCCCATGTTATTTTCAACATTGCTCTTCGCCATTGGATGTGTGATTTGTGTTTAGTCATAGCGCATGTTCTTGCATTATTTTCTTCTTCAGTTTGATTCTGCTAGTGTTGACAAAACAGCAGTGGAGGGTAACATGCTTTCATTCACATATTCTACGACTGATAGTAAACAACTGTCAACTGAGTTTGTAGTAAACTATTGTAGTAAACTATTGGGATTTTGGTACATTGTAAAGCCAAAGTTACAATGTAAAATAATTCCAGTTCAAGTGATCAGACATCTGAGTAGCAATTACTAACTAATAAACATAGACCTGCATCAATTAAGACGTAGACACGTCTTGGCTCTCAAAATAACTCAAGTTTCAAAAATGGCCTAAGAATAAAATCTAAGTAAGACAACTCAGGTTCGAAATGTTTATTGCACAAGCAGGGCATAGAGATTGATGTCTAGGCTCTGACTCCATCACTTATGCAGTTAAGATTATATTAATATAATGTGGAGTTATGAGTAAATGTTTTTAACCCCCCTGTTAAAGCCTACATGTGGATGTTGGGGCAGTGAAGGGGCTGAATGGAGAGGCAGCTAAACTGATGCAGAGCAACAGAGGCATTGAAAGGGAGAGATGGGAAATCTTTGCAGCTTAACTAGACCACCAAATTGGGAGGATTTGTAAGATAGAGGGTTGTGGAGAGTGAGGCATGTCACACGATTAGAGCAGCGCCGATGGAGTTGCCTGTCTGGACTAGCGTTGTGGTTGTTAGGCCTCAAGAATGTTTAGTCTGCCACACCAGCATAAACTGCTCCGCTTTGTTAACCAGCTAGTCTGTCTGTTTACTGGTGCTGAGCAGGTGGCGTACAGTGGGTTTATAAGAGCTGCTGCGGCTCCTGCTGGGAACAAGGTGGAGACTGAGTTTGTAGATGAAAACTGAAACAAAGAATTGTCAGTTGATCCATTATGAATGTTAAAAAATATAAATTAGTGCAGCTTTGGGACCCAATGTATTTTCTGCATTTACTTGTTATTTCTTATTGCATCTTTCATTCAAAATTATTTTCATAGAGATATTTCAGTAGGAGTATTGAATATGCTATATTTATATTTTTAAATATTTCACAGTTCATCTTTTCACCCCACAAATGTATCTGCAGACCTATTTGAGGGTCCTGATCCTCAAGTTGAAAACGTGCTTTAGCCAATAAATTGACAGAGGAAATTGTCACTAATTGTAACAGAACAGTTGGATAAATAAAAAGGGACATTTCTGCAGAAACTATGGAAAACTTCATGACCCCAGTATTTCAGGACCCACATCAGTCTGACAAGGTTAAACGATTTTCTTAATTAGGGTTGGGGGTGGGGAGGGGGGGGGGGGGGGGGGGGGCGGGCAAGGGTTTTTAGTCGTGTGTTGAGATAATATTAAAGCAGCCATTTTTAAAGCCTGTGAAAAGGTGGCTTCGAAACCGTCTTTAAGTATTATTTAACTCTCATGTGGGTGTTGTTACAACTCAGTTGATCTGACTGTCATCTTCTGAATGTTAATACTTCCTGGTCGCTGAACCCATTTTCTTTTGTAACCCCCAAGTCAAGTTACATGTTGATGTTTTCTTATAGTCAGAAGCTGAGGAAATGTGTTTTTCTAGGTCTGTATGTGTGCGTGTGTGGGGGTTAAACAGTTATGCTTAGTGAACTGAAAATGTGAAATTAACAAGTGTGTGTGAGAGAGGATTTCGTCTCACAGATCAGTGGAAGAATGGCAGCGTGTCTAAATTCTGTGATGCTTCACTCTCTATCGGTATGTTGAGATGTTGGGGTTTTGCTTTTTATTTGCTCTGGCTTACATCAGCCTTCAAGTTAGCTGTTAGTTCTACTGCCCTCTGCAGGACACCCGCACCATAAAAACATGCACACACCACATATAAACACACACACACACACACACACGCACACACACACACACACACACACACACACACACACACACACACACACACACACACACACACACACACACACTGTCTTCATCTCATTCAAAGTTCGGCACAGACACATGACAATTAATCACACAATGCAACATAACACACGCTGCATGGTGTTCCTTGGGCCCCTAAATGGGGTAAATAACCTCAGCACTCACCATGCAGGGAGACGTTTCGTCAAACAAATATGATCAAAACAAAACTAATGACGTGTAAATTGTTTATGATGTATTCTGAAATGAGCAGGCCCAGCACAATGTCTGGGAGTAATCATAGACACGAGACAGACATAATCAGGAGGAAATGAATATGAACATAGGCGTAGTGCACTCTGACACTCTGCACTGTGTTGGAGCAGTCTGAAGGTGTGCGGCACAAATGTGTTGTGTCTGACAGCGGGAAAACATGTGGTCCCTGCCATTTGTGCCCGGTGAGAAAAACGCTGTTTGAGGAGGAAATAAGTGACAGATGTGAAAAGTGCTCGTCCATTTCATAAGAGAGCAATCACAACACGGAGGGAAGGGTTATTTGTAAGAGTGGGGAGCTCTGTTGAATGTCCTGACCTGACTGATATTGAACAGTGATTCAGTAAATGAACTCCATTATTACAATACATTTCAGGTAGTTAACACACACTGGTTACCAACAACAGATTTGTACAATAAACACACGGGCAGGTACAGTGTATGCACAAACAACAGATATATTAAATACATAATATGTCTACGTTTTAAACAATACATGTTATGTTCACATTATTTATCTGTAGGCCTATTGGAAATTACATGATTTGTTCAATATTAATACAAATTTAACAAACAGGCGGTCAGTGATCTGTAGCAGTCTGTGTGTGTGTGTGAATGGGCTAAGGCGGCATCTTCACAGTCAGTCTGTGGACCCAGTTGAAAATGTCTTCCTCTATAGTCCTCAGATAAACTACAGCAGTTGTCGCAACTGGGTCAAACTGTGAGTAAAGATGCCTGCCAGATCATTTTCATCATATTCGTCTCACCATGTTGGACAGACACAGCCACACAGCATTCATAGAATCACTTCCTATTTAGTAAGTTGTCAATGTAAAACATGTTCATATTCTTGCAGTAAAACTTTATGCCGAATGGAATTACAGAGCTTTTATTTTGAAAAGACGTCAACTAGGGTCTGAAGATTGTGTCACTTGCTCAGACCCCTAAAATAGCCAACATGCAATGTATGAAAAATAACAGTTTGATTTAATAGGATTGGATTTGATTTAGGCTTGCGACCCCTGCAACATATCAAAGACACACACACATTAGTAGGGCTCCACACAATTCAAACAAGAATCAAAAGTAAAGAAAAAGTACCAAAACAATGCTAATTTATATCAGCAAAATTAAAAAGGACCTTATCTACATAATAAATCAAAACAATATAAAGTCTAAATAACAAAGTCATAACGTTGGTTGCAGATTAAATAGAAAAAAATAGGAAATAATAGACCCACATAGATTAGGCAGACATGTTATAATCCAAAGCAAAACAAATGAATAAAGGAAATAAACGCCCAAGCCGGTGGAATGACCCGGCCAATGTAAGCAAAGTAAGGAAAAACAATGCAAGGAAAAGAAAATTAGTAGCGCTCTTGCGGCGTGTGATGAGGAGCTGAAACAGCTTTCCAGTGAAGCGGCCAAACACCAACACAGGCTCACAGTCCCTAGGATCATAAATGAACCTTAAATTAAATCAAATTGTGTAAACTCAGTAAATCTGGCACCACAGCAGGCTGCATACCGATTAGTCATTAGCATCCATGAGCTCAGAGGGGAGGGAGGAGGAGAGGGGGCCTGCGGTGCACAGCAGTACTACCACCTACAACAAAGTAGGGCTGCTAAGTAATCCCATTGCAAGGGAAGAGTGAAAGTACCAACAGTGTCTTGAGGATCACTTCTGGTGAGGGGGGATCCAACTTAAACACCTACAATGTCATAGGCTTTAATGAGGAAAGACCGAGAGAGGAGAACAATGTGGTACAAACATTTCAGCCGCTCTCATACCTGTGTAAAGGCTGTAAGGCGAACGGACCGGAAACGGTGTGTGCCGTCAGGGGAGAACTCAGAGGACAGCTACTGTTTTAAGTGTCCCTGTACTGTGAATGGCTGATAAAACCAAATAATCAATAGCACAAAACACTATTCTGCCACACTAAGTTCCTTATTTTATAACCACGACATCATCTCACAAAATCACCAGAGAATACAGACACAAAGATAAAGACCGATTAGTGGGATTTTAGCTGAATTTGTTTTTTAAATCGTTGCTCAGACAGACATTTTAACCTGTAAAATCTCTCTCTTATGTTGTGTCTTCAACTCAACTCTAACACTCACTTGACTTGAGATAGTTTAAAAAATTAGGTCCCAGCTCAGGACAAGTGCAAAGAAGATCTGAAGCTTGGTGTTCCGGAGAGGAAAGTGGTTACAGAAATTTCAAGAAAATGGAATAAGTTTGGAACCATTTATATCTGAAACTAGCATTTGAATAGTCTTGAGATTGAACGGAACGAACAACTCCCCAACCTTGAGGTGATGGTCTACAACAACAGAGACCACATTGGGTTTCACGCCTGTCATCCATGAACATTTGAGGCTGTTGCGGACCCGTACTCACTAGCAGAGCTGTTTATCAGCACTTAAGGCTGAAATATGCTACTCCGACTCCGTTAAGGACGGACACGACGGACTCTTTTTCATTTATGGTTCTACAAAGGCTGTGGGTGCTGAAAACCATTCACTGCCAGTGTAACCGACTTGAAACACGCAACTCAGGACTTGGTATTTGTTGCTTTATTCACCTGCAGAGATGGAGTAAATGTCACTGTGAGTCCTTCAGCTCCATATAACAGTCCTCTGTGATGAAAAAGTTGAACTGAGGGAAAAAAAGAACTGACAGGAAGTAACACACTCGGGGAGCACAAAAAGTGGTACACAGTGACATCACTTCCGCAGGAAGGGTTAACAAAATAAAATAACATAATAAAATTCACACAACTACAAATTATAAACAAATATAAATACAGTCCATTCTTATCTCTGTTATACCCACCCCCACTGAATTTGATCAAAGTGAAGCACCAACCACACAGTACGTTACCAACAAAACACTACAATTTGACAAATTACTTAGGGTCATCTTAAAGAAAACCAGCAATAAAAGTATCCCATAAGGATGAAGTGGTATGAGGGCAGCTAATCCCTCAATCCATCAACTGGCAACAGGGTGCCTTGTACACCCCACAAGACCCTAACACATTGTGTAGTGCAACTTGTGCATAGAAGAAAACAAAAACAATGTAATATTAAACCAAAACAAAACGTTCAGACTCATTAAGGCTTAGGCTAGCTGATTACAACTCTAATCGGCAAACGCTTGGAACATAGATGTGAATATAGCCTTTACATCAAACTTGTCCCGAACAACATCCTGCCTAGACATGGTTTGCAGGAGCCTGTTACAGTTTTTCACAATTGTTAACACACGTTTTTCAAAACAATAACGGCTTTCTCAAAAATGCACACAGAAAACTCAAAACCTCACACACAAAATGTTAAACCTGACACTCCCTTTGCAAGATGGCTCTTTGCCATCAAATATCTTCACTGTTCACAAAATAGAACTCGTGTTTTCATTTGGTACACACAGCCATATTTTCAAATGACACACACATCCCATTTATTGAGTACACACAACTAAGCATTTGCTTGCACACTTCCAAGCATTTACAGCACACTGAAGTGCAAAATTGAAAACACAATAATCGAAATGGAACACACCATATGAATGACATGACCCTAGAGAATTAGCCATTTCTCCTTTTGTAAACTGTCTTAGTGTAGGCCTACTTTTTTCATAGTCAAACATAAAACAGCACACAAATATGCAGCAAAAAAAGGTTTATTTCAGTACACACAGAGAACAGTACAGTACTGACACAGACAGCATGAGAATGCAAGTTACAGTATGGACACAGAGAGGTCAACACAGTGGGCTACAGTGAGACACTGTAGAAAAGGAACAATATTGGATTACAGGTAAAATACATGCATGTGTCAGTGCTGAATGTTTGGTACTAACAAGCACAAACTCTCGCCGTAACTCCTTGATTCGGTCTGTGTTCCGTTCGAATGGGACCCTGTTCACTTGTTTCCTCCGCATGGCATTCCTATGAAGAATACGGTCTAATGTAGAGAGGATGGCGGTCTGGATGTTTCTAAATGTAGCATGGTCAACCAGGATCCTAGTTTTTATTTGTCTGAGTGTGATAGCGTTGTTCTCATGAACCATATCTACAATTTCAGTCTCCTGTTCGCCTGTGAAAATGCGTGTTCTTCCTCCACGGTGTGGTTCTCTTTCAGTCCTGCAAAATATAAATACTGTGAGCACACTGTATTCTATTGTATTCCATTGTTCATCAAACAAAACAGAGGCTGAAGGCACTTTTATGCCGCAGTCCTGATTGCAAATTGCTCAAAAGACCTGGATGTTTAGAGATTTGAGTATTTGTGTGTTGTAGGTTGATGCTTTGAGATTTTACTTGAGAAGTGTGTGCAACAACTGAACATTGTGTGTAGTGTTTTGACAACAAGATGATGTGAAATTTACATCAGAGTGTAAAGAAGGAAAGTCAGAGTCTATGCAGATAAGGGAGTGTGAAGTAGTGCCAAATTGGGTCAAGCTATTGGTACATGAAGTGAATGTTTTTTGTGTGTTAACAACTGAGAAAAACTGTAACAGGTTTAACCAGCCGACCAAATCTAGATCTAACCTCAGTTTGTGCAATAGAGCGGTCACATGATGTTTGTGAAGTCTGGTCAACAGTCTGAACTACGTCCGTATGAGAAGTCTTTGTCACAGTGTCACAGTCCGACTCCCTCACATGTGCTGATTTGTCTGCAGTAGTCACAGGCCCGAAATCACAGATAACTGAGTCAGCTAGCAGATTGTCCTCATGTAAAACTGAGGATTCTCGGGAACCAAAGGTCACGCTTTGGTGGTCAGAAACGTCTACTACTGATGGGCATGGCGTCGACAGCTGAGTGATCCAATCTATGGTCCTCCTCTCAGAATCTACAGGTTCTAGTTCAGTCATTACACCCTGACTAACTACATCAGATGCAGGTAAGTCTTTGTTATTGTCAGCTTCAAGACTGTCACTGGTAATAATGGACACACCGTCACTCTCAAGCTGGGTCTCTCCGGCTCCTTCCACACTAACAGCTCCTGACACTGACGACCCCATAACAGACTCAGACAAGACAGGTTCAGAGGTTTCACTTGTGTCCCGCACGGGCAGGAAATTGACCGGCATCAGTAAGTTCCTATGGATAACCTTCTCTTGACCCTTGATTGTGTCACGGATCCTGTATGTGTGTGTTCCTTCATTCATGTCCACCACAGTATAAATGGTTGAGTCCCATCTATCAGCAAGCTTCTTTTTACCCCTGTCTCTCTTGTTGGCCATGAGCACTCTGTCACCAATGTTAATGTTGGAACCTTTCACTTTCCTGTTGTATAACTGTGCATGTCTGTACTGCTCTCTTCCAGCATGGTCTTGGGCGATCTCCATCGCTTCCTTCAGATCATTAGCGAGACATGTAACGTACTTTTCATAGCTTGTCACAGCAGAGTCATGGAGGACAGTACGAAAGAGAACGTCAACAGGCAGGCGGGGGACACGTCCAAACATGAGGTAAAAAGGTGCATAACCCGTTGTTTCGTGGGCAGTGCAGTTGTACATGAATGTCAGAGTCTGTAAGCGCCTTGGCCAGTCACTTTTCTCTTCAGGGGACAACGCACGGATCATGCCACCCAAGGTACGGTTGAAACGTTCCACACTCCCGTTCCCCATAGGATGGTAGGGGGTAGTGTGTGATTTTCTGATGCCTGAGACTCTGAGAAGCCCACTAATCAGGTGACTTTCGAAATTAGCACCCTGGTCACTGTGGATCCTCTCAGGAAAACCAAAGACACAGAAGTAACGATCCCAGAGAACTCTTGCAACCTGTTTTGCGGTCTGATCCCTACATGGAAATGCCTGAGCCAAAGGCCTCCGATGCCTTTCAACATAAAACAAGACACAGGAGAGGGCCTCATCCTCCAACTGTTTATCACGAAGTTCTTTCTCGGTGTAAGCAGGTAAGGCATCCAGCCCAGGCAGAATCAACTGAGGTAGGTGCTGCAACACTTCAGCTGCACGGGCCCTCGAACCTGTGTCCCACTCAATGTGTGACTGCAGCACGGCAGACACATCCTCCATCCCAATAGACTGAACTTGCATATGAACTGGAGTGCACGTGGACTGAATGTCATTGCTATCCAACTGGGATTTATGAAGACCACTGGAAGATTCAAAGGCTCTTTGAACCGAAGCACAAGACACATTTGAGACCTTGTTAAGGAGACCGTTGTAAGGCTCAGCAAGCAGTCTGTGACCAACACTCTCTCTGACAAATGGAACACGGCTCAGAGCATCAGCTACGATGTTCTGCCGACCCGGGACGTACTTAATATCAAACTCATAACTAGCCAGTTTTGCTACCCAGCGTTGCTCACAACAGTCTAGTTTAGGCTTAGTTAGGATGTGAGTCAGCGGGTTGTTGTCGGTCCAAACTGTGAATCTGTGGCCTTTTAGCCAGTGACTGAATTTGTCGCAAACTGATCATTTCAAAGCGAGAAACTCTAACCACTGGGCTGGATAGTTCTTTTGAGACTGAGACAACGACTTGCTGGCAAAAGCAATGGGTCTGGCACGCGTATCACCTTCCTGGATTTGGGACAACACAGCTCCCACGCCATCCAAGGATGCATCAGTCGACAGCATGAAGGGCCGGGTGAAGTCAGGGTGAGCCAAAGCGACACTTCCAACCAGCAAGTCCTTCAGGTTTTCAAAAGCTCGGTCCTGCTCTCTAGTCCAGTCAGTTTCATGCAGCTTTCTACTTGTTAACTTGATCTTGAGCTGTTTGCCTTTCCTTTTTCCACCTTTCAGCAGATCAAAAAGTGGCTTGGCGATGGCAGAGAATCTGGGCACAAAGTGTTGGTAATAATTCACCATCCCTAAAAAGGACCTAATTCTCTTCTGAGATGGTGTCTTGCCATCCGGCTCCATCAGGTCTTTGCTCGTCATGCTTGTGATGCTGTCAACTTTAGACGGGTCTGTTGAAACGCCATTCTCGTCTATTATGTGACAAAGAAATTTAACGGATCTCCTGAGGAAGAAGCATTTCTTGGGGGCCAACTTCAGGTTATGACCACTTAATCTACTGAACACCATCTCCAAGCGTTGCAAGGCAGTTTTCTCGTCGGGTGCAAACACCAGCAGATCATCCAAGTAGCACAGCAGACTCAGATAATTTTGGGTCACCGAAGATGCTGGTCATCATGCGCATGAAGCTCCCTGGGCTGTTACAGAGACCTTGTGGCAGACGGTTGTATTCGAACAGGCCCATGGGTGTGGTGAAGGCAGAATACTTCCTATCATCCTCGTGAAGGGGCATGTTGTAAAAGCCGGTGGTCAGATCCATCGTGCTGAACAGGCAGTTGCCTCCAAGCGCTGCCAAACAGTCCCCTTGATGAGGAAGAGGATGGGCGTGCTTCAGGGTTCTCCTATTCAACCACCGAAAGTCTGTACAGATGCGGAGATCTCCGTTCTTCTTCCACACAAGCACCAGAGGCGATGCATATTCACTGGATGACTTTCTGATGATTTCTTTCTCCTCCATCTCACTCAACACTTGGCGAAGTTTCTGATATTGACCAGGGGGCACTCTCCTGTATGGAAGTCTAAATGGTCTGTTGTCTGACAGGTGTATACGGTGAACAAAACCTTTTGCCTCACCACAGTCTAGGTGGTGTCGTGAAAATATATCCTCATACTGCAAGACAAGATCGGTGATTTTTCTCTTGCAATCCGCTGACACCTCACATGACGCAATGTCAACACTACTGAGTCTAACTGACATGAGCCGGTCTTGAACGGAATCTGCTTCAGCAGCAAGTGGCACAGACGACTGAGTGTAACTGGGGAGAGCGACCTCAGGATTATTAGCAACATCCATATCCTCAAGTGCTACACAGGAGAAGATGTCAGCCAGTTTTGCATTGCGCCTCAGCACTATAGGCTTGCTTGTTGTGTTGACTAGCTTGAGTGGGACCCATCTGTCCCCCCAGAGTGTTGTTACAAGTCTCGCAACCATAATGCCTCTAGGAATCGAGCACTGCCAGGTGAAACAACAGTGTCTTTCTGCAATTTTCCCCAGATGAGATATTCTCGACCAGGCTCGAGACAGGTGGCTGAGTTACACCTCACCGTTCCAACTTTGTCAGGAACTGCCTCTCCTTTCCAAGGATTCACACCAGAGAGCATAGACAGGAAATTTACCGTTTCTGAGTCAACGGTTGGGCAGGGACCAGACACTGTCTCCCAATATAATTCACGCTGCTTAGACTGATGCATTATGTGTTTTATGACATTAGTCCCTATGATCAACTCATCATGCTGTCCCGGAACCACTAGTGTGGGAACCAACATCTTACAGCCATACACTTCCATCTCCACATCAAAAGCATATTTGGGTTTAACACGAAGCCCGCCACAACCAACAAGAACCACATTCACATCCACACACGTCTGATCTGTAATTGACCCAGCATTTCTCAGTTTCATCTCAGCCTTTTCATTAATACTGCAGGCCATAGAACCACTGTCCAACATACCACCTATCACTAGTCCATTCACCACTGCAGGTGTGTAGAAAAGACTGTCGCTATTTCCAATTCTGTGGATATTTTGATAAACAACTGTAGAGTTATTGCATAAGTTTTTCACAGACATGTAAACTGTCTCAGCATCAGACATATCTTCAGTTTGGAAGTTTTTGGTGAAACCTGTACTGCCTCCCTCCAAATACAGGTCAGTTAGTTTCCCTCAGCCTGAGGATGGGAGGAGCTCTTGGCAGGACAATCTGGCCGGGTGTGGCCAGGGGCGCAACAGCCAAAACACAGTCTCTCGGCCATGCAGTGCGAAGTGGTGGTGTGGCTAGAGTCGTTACACACTCTGCAAAACGCCTCCCTGGAACGTCTGTCGCGAGGGTTATTTTGAAACCTTCCTCCTCGAGTCGGGCGGTTAAAACTACGCTGCTGCATTTTCTCTATCATCTCCTGAAACATGTCCGCTACGCGAATGAGGAGCCTCTCTTCTGACTGTTGGAGGTTTTGTGCCACAGCTGGCACAGGGGCATAATTCTGAGCTGGACGGGATTCACCTTGAATTGTTGCAGACGCTGGAGAGGAGCAAAGAGTGTGATGCTGCTCGGACGCTGCTGGTGTGGATCGCTCAGCTGCTACAGAGGCAGTGTGGCTTTTTAGCTGACTACAAGCTCTCAACTCCCTCTGATAGTCATCTCTCCTCAGCTGTACATCACGTGAGTTCCACTCGTGGACTGGTTTACACTTCAGGATGCAGGTGAGCTCTGGGTCAGGACAATGTTTGACGAACATCAGGGCCACTTCATCAGCCATGTCCTCCGTATGCTTCCCTTGCCTGCGCAGGCCCTCATTGGCTTGATCTGCTGCCTTGTTCAGTCTTATCCAGTAATCGACTGGGTTCTCTTTGTGCTTTGGCAGAGTGGCGTAAAAGTCTGCCAGGGGAAGGCATGAGGAAGCATCACTAAAATACTGGCGAAGAATGTCATACACCAGCTCTGGTTTCTGTCGTACATCAAGAGCTGGGTTACTGCGTAGGGCGATTTTCACAACATCCCTGGCCTTGCCCATTAAATGGCTTATAATTTCCTCTGCCTGGTCATGTATGGGAACATCTTGCTTTCTAAGGTAAGTCTTAGTCATGTCAATCCAGTCCTGGACTGAGTTTTTGTCAGTGCTGTCACCTCTGAAAATCTGTGGTTCTCTGTCAGGCTTAACACGTACAGTCACATGTGAAACATCACGTCTAGTAGTGTCACTAGGTGTGTTCTCAGTCATAGAAGCAGTATGATTACCACTGTTTAAGTTTACAACACCAGCCGACATCAGCTTTGCTACAATAGATTCACCAATCTGAGCTCCTAACTGTCCTACCATGTCTGTGAGATGGTGGATGGCTTCAACATCACTGCCAGGAGTGGAAGTATGTGGACCCCCCCCCCATAGGCACACTAGTGGGAGTATAACTCGGGCTCTGACCTAAACCAGTGTCTGCAAGACCACCCGGCGTTGCTTTTGAGCTTCCCCAATCCCTAATGTTATTGATAGCACTGATCAATGCACCTCTACCTTTTGGTAGAATAGGACTAGAAAATCATCCATTGTTAATCAAACAACAACTTTAGACCATGAAATGTACTTGCGTTGTGTATTAAAAAAAAACAGATATTTAAAAATGAAAACAGTTGCCAACTCACTGGAGAGAAATAAAAAAAAAATTTAAATGCTATATATACATATATTTACATTACTATTCCCCAATCAATAGTCCTTTATAGGTCTGACCGCACTATAATCTTGAGACGTGGATCAGGATGGCAGCACAGCATCCACGGCGACGAGCATCAAGCTGGTCTGATGATCCGGGTCACGGCACCAGTGTAACCGACTTGAAACACGCAACTCAGGACTTGGTATTTGTTGCTTTATTCACCTGCAGAGATGGAGTAAATGTCACTGTGAGTCCTTCAGCTCCATATAACAGTCCTCTGTGATGAAAAAGTTGAACTGACAGGAAGTGACACACTCGGGGAGCACAAAAAGTGGTACACAGTGACATCACTTCCGCAGGAAGGGTTAACAAAATAAAATAACATAATAAAATTCACACAACTACAAATTATAAACAAAAATAAATACAGTCCATTCTTATCTCTGTTACACCAGAAAAGTAGGTGGCGCAAAGTTTTTTTGGCGAAGACGAGCTTAGAGAAGCCTCCCTCATGACGTCTTTGTATGTAGAGGTCGTCGATTGTTTATTTAGCTCCTCCCGGCTTTCCTCACACAAAGTGAACGATGGCAACTAACAGACAAGGCTGTTGATGGACCTGGAGCTGCTTGACTTGGAAGAGGACTTGCTTGTAACGTATTTTATGAGACGAGAACAACAACAGAAGAGGAGACGGAGGCGGAGGTGGTCTGTACTTCTACTACATCAATCGAGGCCAAGTACAGGAGAATATGCATCTCTTGTTTGACCTCTGAGTGATGTTGACGAAGAAATGCACTCGTATTTCCGTATGTCAGCAGGCAGATTTGACTACCTTCCTCGTCGTGTGGAACCACACATACGGCATCAGGGCACACACAGCATGCCGGTTGATTCTGTCCAGAGACTCGCTGTGGCGCTACGACTTTTAGCCTCTGGTGGAAAGCAACAGGCTGTAGCGGCGAGCTACAAACTGGCATCCTCCACGGTGCCCGGCATTGTGTCCGAGGTGTGCAAGGCGTTGTGGACAGCTCTACAGCCAGACTACCTACCCTGTCACTCAACCAGCCAGTGGAAAGCGATAGCAGCGGACTTTTGGCGGCTCTGGAACTTCCCAAACTGGTAGCCTCGACAGGAAGCATGTCAGCATCAAGGCACCACCTCATGCCGGGAGTGACTTCCTTAATTATAAAGGTGCTCACTCCATTGACCTAATGGCAACAAGCGTTGCCAGGTACCGCTTCACGATGGTGGACATCGGAGGGTATGGACGGGAGAGTCCAACGGGCGGTATGTATTTGATTTATATTGAAGTGATTTTCTATTAGTTTAAACATGTCTCTTGCCCCTGCGATTTCACGAACCTCTGCTGTTGCTACATACTGTTGTTGTCCATACTACAATCGTAGTTGTGTTTGGGTTTTAAAGTGGCGGTATTGTGATATAGGGAATGAAACAGGAAGAGTGAGGTCCGTAAATGTGATTTACTGGAAATGATGTCGTTCGGAAATGATGTCGTTAGCGGACCAATCACCGCAAAGGCAGGGGTTAATTTGTGCCGGATCATGCCGGAACAGGATCCGGCACCTCTTGGTTTTGGCCTGCCCGTGTTCCGGGACTTATTTGTGCTGATCCGGTACCTCTCGTATACAAAAAAATATGAATACAGAGCTGACAACTCTCACGCTTTCGGCGTGTGACACACATCCAATTTGTCACGCCAAAAAAAAACGTGATTTCTTACAAGTGGCCAATACGTCGATCGCGAATGCTGTGTGGGCCGGCGCCGCCACGCCCCCCCCCCCCTGACAAGAGGTCCGCCGCGGACGAGGTTCGCTACATCGTCCAGGGCGGGGGGTGGCGGCGGCGGCGGCTAAAGACACACCGCAGCTGATGTGACGTTTTGTAATAAATCTCTCATTTGATTTTTGTGTTTGCAACTTGTGCAACAAGTTAATTGAGGAGCTGAAGGTGCTTTACGCACAGTACTGGCCCGAGGACGCAGGTGCGCTGTATAGTGAGACTGAGGTTGAGTCGCTGTCCCAGCGCTTTAACATTACCAACCCGCGCGCAGTCATACGGGCCTACAGAAAACACAGAGACTCGGAGGAAAAGACATCCCCGATGAACTGATGGAGTTACTTGTTGCTGTCAACAGCATTCCTATTGCGAGTGCTGAATGTGAGCGCGGATTTTCGCAAATTAACTTAATTTGCACTCCCAACCGTACCTCTCTGCTCACATCCACCATATCATCTTTACTCTTCCTAAATCTTGTTGGACCCCCCCTGGCTAAATTCAAGCCAGTCCCGTACGTGAGGTCGTGGGTGGCCAAAGGACACAGAACTGCCACAGACACACGCAGTAAAACCTCCGGGAGGAGGAGGAGAATCCGGACATGGTCGTGATGTGGGGTGTTTTGGACTAAATATGATGAGCATACTGTCTATTAATAGGCCGCCGTGCCAATCTTTAAATAATAATAATGGAAGATTTATGTGATTTATTGTAAGCTTTGAACTTTTATTTTTTATGTTGTACAAGTTAGATCTATGTTGAGAAATGAATTGCTGACTGTAAGTCCCACCTGTGTTGATGTGGGCATTTGCCTGTGCTGTATAGCCTAAAATAATTGTAAATTATTTTCATAAAATGTATTCCATGGATATTTATTGAAATTAAGGCTTGTAGGTCCCACAGCATTGTCAGTGGGCATTTGCATGTTTTTTTCAGCACCGTTTTCTGTATGCGTTCCGGGACCTGTGCCCGTCTCGTCACCCCTGCGCTGTTATATGTACTTTGCGATCCGGCACCTTGTGATTTACAAATTAAGCACTGCGCAAAGGAGTATCCCTAGGCTCTCCGACATGCCGAAGGATAGTTCAGAGGTATACGTAGAGCTCTCCGAGGTGCTTGGAGAGGGCGTTCCCCGTTGGCGAAGGCGTAGCATATATCGGCCTTTACACTCTCTTACAGGATTAGCAAACAATCAGCTGAAGGCAACTTTCAGCCTCAGTCACTCTCACTAAATCCTTCTTTTTGCCACATTTTCAACATGTTGTGTTGAAGCGTGTGGTGTTCCTGCCAACTGATGGGCCTTGAGCAGGCGGTGTTTAGCAGGATCATTCTCCAGTGTGCTTTATTAGAGATATTCTCACAACTAAAAGCCCATGAACACTTCAGAGTAAACCATTTCTTTTTCTTTTTCTCAGACAGACGTGATAATTTTACTCTGCAGTCATCTAGAGGTCATTTCCTATTGCTTCTGTGTAGAAGTAGTTTAACACGTACAGTCTGGAATTCACTACCGAGACTATCTGTTCCCACAAGAAAAAGCTCAGAACATTTACACAATGTGAATATTAAAAGCTATTGTCTTTATTTCTATTGGGGACTAATAGTGTTTATTTTCTTGAGATATCACATTATTAGAAATTATTATTCGATGTTGAGGAACCTCTCTGACGATCAGCCAGGATAAGAAAAAAGATGAGATAAAGAGTCATAATTATGATGCAAAAAGTAATATTTATTCAATACAAGATCATAACCATCACATGACATTCATTAACTCATCTATTAAGAGATAGTAAGTCACAATTGTCACATAAAAAGTCATAATTATAATATAGTTAGTCATTCATAAGACAGTCATATTTTGCCTCAAAAAAAGATATTAAGTAATATCTGTAAAATAAAAGGTCATAATTATGACATAAAAAGTCATACATATGATAAAGTAAGTCATATTGATGAGATAATAACCATAAGATAGTATAACAAATATTTGGTCGTAATGATGACATAATGACATGTGTTTCATCCAATGTCAGGAGGACATGTTTATCTACTACTTCATGGTATTATCTTTTCTTGTTTTTTTTGTATTTATGATTTTCTTAGTTTGTCTTATTATCTTGGTTCCGAGGTTGCGTGGAGGATGGAGGTTATTCTAACTGTTTGGTACTTGATCACGTCCCTGACAAGGACCCTTAGAGTGATTAATTAAGCAACTATAGGAAGAGTCTTCATGGTTTCAATCTCCCTTCATTCACTGTTGTCCTGGGAACAATCAAAGCTTGAGAAATGTTTTACCTTTGGTCTGATCATTGCCTCACCACAGTTTTATCGCAGTCATCTATACAGACTTCTTTTGACTTTGTAGCCTGGTTTTTGTCCTGCAGGTTAATTGTGGGACCTTGTATATTGGTCTGCTTTTCTAAATTATTCTCAATTCACTTCGGTACAGTTAGCCTTTGGTTCATAGGTTAACAGCCAAGGGTATGAATATGAGATTTCAGTATTTATCATTAATAAAAATAAAAATCACTTAATTATATTTCATATCATCTTGAGTGCTGAATGGGAGGGAAACATTTTATCCAATTAAAAACCCAAGGCTTTACAAAACACAATTCCTGCATGTTAAATATTCATATGCTTAAAACAGTCCATTTAAATTTGAAAAGATTTCCATAATTGAATGTTCGGTAGATCATTCTGAGCAGATGGAGCATGTCCGCACAATGTGACTTTTTACAAAACCTGTCAAACATAAATCTCAGTTTGAAACTTTAGATGAATCGTAAATATCTAGGAGTGAACGTATTTGAAGGAGGATATAATTAACTGATTCATATCTGAATGGTCTGCTGGCTCAAGCTCAATATTTATCATTATTTTTATCCAACTCTTTCCAATAAACTACTTTCTAACATGTTGTATTTCTCTTATAAATAGTCTTGTCCTTAAAATGAACTATATGAGTAACATAGTGGTAGTTTCAGTGGTTGCAATAAGGATCAGTTCATAAAATATCTTTGACCAGCAACTCAAAAAAACAATTGTTCCAAATTAGTCCTCACTACATGTTCGTCTAAAAGCAGTTTCCAAGACAAGTCTCTCATAGTCACAGTAGTTTCATGTATTGTAGCAATATTTGCCAGGAACCATGTGGGTCCACCCCATGTGGGCCCCCTCACACAACCAAAGCAGTGGTACTCTGCAGCCGCTGTGCGACGTGAAAAACCAAAACCAGCCCCTGCCAAGACGGTGAATTACAAGAGCTAATCCCACAGACGGAGGCTGCGGATCTTACAACAGGGAACAAAAGCTCTATTTCCTTTCTGACGGAGGCACAGACACAGCAGAGGTTTAGCAGCGTCCTCAGGGTGCTGCCCAGGAGGGTTTAAGACAGGACAGAGGTAAAGACACAATGTTTTTAAGAGAGATGATAAGAAAAAGCTGTGGACTAAAGGAAAGTAAAAGAAATCAAGACAGGTTTATTTGTTGTAACCCTTTAAGGCGCCAAATTATGATACCATGAATCCTCCTGAATTATTAGTCACAAAACTAAAAGCACAGATACTGATTATGGTCAGTATAGAGAATATATATTTAGTCGAGCTTGGACCAGAGACGGGAGTCAGAAGAAAGCCGGCTTTTCTGTTAAAAGTGTTTTTTTCCCCACAAGTCAGCTGGTTCCTCAATCCACATAATCTGTTTGTAACAATTGGTAAATATATCAGACTTATAGTTATGGAATATTGTTCTAAATTATTTTTTGAAGGAATGCCAGAACTTTTTGCACTATTTGCATTATCTTTTAGGTATCATGGCCTACTAGAGGCGAGGTTATTTCAGAATGCTCTTTTAAATTTCAAATTAAAAGTCAATATGCCTTTATATGTGTGTGTGTTTGTTTTTTGTGGCAAGATAATACATACAAAAATGTATTAAAGCTAAACTAAAGCGGCTCCAACATGTTTCTGCGTTACCTGCTACTGCAGCTTTTAAAAGGTTCTATTCTCACATGAATATAAATCTACATCTCAGCTTCACAAACAGAATCCATAACCGAAATGTAGTTTTTTCTGAATTATATTATTATGATCATACTATTATTATTATTATTATTATTATTATTATTATTATTATTATTATTATTATTATTATTATTATTATTATCGTGGTAATTAGTGAACTTTAGTTATTGGTATAGCCATATTATTCACTTTTACTTTGCAGAGTGGAGCAGACATACAGTGTATTGACCTGGTTGTCCTTTCCCATTCCAATGCTCCAGTCCAGCTCATTTCAATGCTTGTCTTCACAAAGGTCTCAGAATCGCATAACAGAAAAGCACTGTGTTGCTAAGTAGATATCCGAAAACATTCACTGTAACCCAACATAACATCTTTCTATTAAATCATGTGTTGCAATGTGCAGCGTTGCCAGAAGTTAATTTACCATGCACCGCTCTACCTGTTTTGATATCGATGTAAATGGCTGCGTTTGAGGGCTTGAGGAAACATGATTTCACCATACAATCTGTGAGCGCAACAGATGGATTTTCCCCTCCAGGAGCTGAATGAAGAAAAAGAACATTCAATATGTAATTACCTTCCATAGACATCGTCACGGTCTTGTCAGGAATTCAATGTGCACCCATGACACTTAATGCAAAAGAAATAAATGTTTGTGTGGCGGATGGCAAGAACCACCTCAGCTGTTCATCATGAGAAGCAGGTCCAACCTCCATCTGATACTGGGAGACGTCTCACCATTCCAATGACTGTCGAAAGCATGCACACCCGCACACAAACACTCTCTTCCTCTCTCCCTCCCTCCCTCCTTCCCTCTCGCTCCCTCTCCCCTCCCAGCTACAGATATGTGGTATTTGTAATGGTTGTGTAAGACTCGGCCGCAATATATTTTTTATTCTTATTAACTGCAAGGGTGCAATTTATTTTCCTCTCAGGCGATGAAGGTGGTTAGTAGCGAGAGTAACTCTGGTCGGAGCTGATAAGCTCCTGCTCAGACGCAGGCCTGCTGGAGGGACCAGATTTACCAGGAAGACAATGTCCACCAGGTCAGACGCACACATGCACAAAACCACAGGCACGTGTGCACACTCATTTGTATAAACTATACTTGAGAGGACATCAGATCCATTTCTATAACAAACTCCAACCATTACGTTCAAGAAAAAAATCCCTGTGGTTTTCAAACTGGATCTGGTATGAAAAAAACAATGACATTGATTTACTAAAACCTATTGTCAACTAACATGAGGGTCAGTTGCATCTTTATAGCAGCACCAACCTAAACCTGGTGTCAGAAGTGGACTTTCCATTTGGCAGTTTAGTATCTATGTGTAAAACGAGCTGTCTGGTGAGTTTTGCAAGTTTTTTCATTTGCTAACGTTATAATGCAGAAGCAGCAGTGAATAGCCATGGCGGTGATCATACCCGACCAGCTTGGATGACGGTGAGCAGCAATCTAAGTGCAAAATGGGAAATCTTCTGCGATTATGTCCTCACAACACGGCTGGTGGACACACCAGGGAAGGTCCAGGCAGCGACTCTGAGCAGTGACGTGGGAGCAGAGAGTTGACACGTCGACAAATACTTCTTGCACCCGAGAGATGAAGAGCGGTCATACTAGACTCATTTGAACAACTTCAAACCACCTAAATGTAGGATATATGAGCGCTTCATTTTTGGCTGCTTCAAACCGAAGGAAGGTTACACGAATTTTGGGACTAGACTGGAGACAAAACAATTACATCTGATTATGGAGCCTCAAGAGATGTAGGGATATCACCAGCAGAACCGTGTCAAGGTCACCAAGGTTCTGAGAAAAATTTGGTCATTAGCTTCAACCAAGAGACCATAGCTGTTTTTGTTATTGAAGAGAACTCAGAACAGATCATAATAATTGCAGGAGATTTACATCAACAATCGTTGATTTGCATACAACTGGAAAAGGTTACACAGTCATCTCAGTTTTTTCATCAGTTCATAGTTAGACAACTTGTCTTGTCTGTAGTTACCAAAAGCCTAATGCTTAATGTGGTTGTGAAAAGAAAGCCAAGGAAAGACATTTGAAGGATAATTGGTAAAATGTATACATAGGTCTTTTGTCATCTACCACCTTACACCACTTAAAGAGGAGTTTTTTTCAGTACATTTGTTTTGCCATTCACCCATTCACACACGCATTCATACATTGCACCTATGTGCAGCCACAGCTTTTCAGGGGCAATTTTGGGGTTCGGTAGGACCCTACAGCATGTGCAAAGGGGCGACTGGGATCAAACAAACGATCGTCTACCCGCTGAGCAACAGCCACCGCTCATCTCGGTTGAGTCAACCATATGCAATGCAAATGGCACTTAGTGTCCATGGCAGAACACCACAGAGGAAGCTGCACCACTGCGTGTCTGTCCGAGCCCAGACCCCAACACAATAGAGAGGCTGTGAATCTAGCTCAGAGAATTGTTCAAAGGAAGAATAGAAGAATTGTCCTGAAGGAATTGTTCTTCCATTAAAAACCCTTGTGTTGTGTTCGGGTCTGTGGGACCCGTTTTCAATGTTTGCTAAAAGAAACATGATGCAAATCATAATTTTTTTCAACCTCAGACTCATTGGCCTTGGCTCATTTTCTGTGATGAATATATAAAAGAACATATTTTCGATGGCTGCACACTGTACACCTCCCCTTCACATGTATATTACATATGGGGTTCAGGTCCATTGGACCCAGGGGTAAGAAAGTTTGTAAATTGTACATTTTAGGCACCTATGCTCCCACATTCCTTGACATTTTACCCTCTGTCTTGCGGGAAACATTCTAGAGTTTCTCTCACACTATCTCAGCTACAAATTGGGGGCGGGATACAACAAACACATAGCTTTGAACATTAAGATTAAGATACATTTTTATTTGTCCCACACACATGCACAAACATGCAATTGAGGGAAATTTGTCCTCTGCTTTTATCCCATCTGGTGCAAGACACACAGAGCAGTGGGCAGCCATGTACGGCGCCCGGGGAGCAGATGTTGGGGGAGTAAGGTGCCTTGCTCAGGGGCACTAGACAGGGTAGGGAGAATAGTCTTTTGATTTTTTGGACAGATCCAGGTTCGTTTTTTGTTGTTATTCCATCCAGGTAAGTTTTTGTTGAAACTCCGTGGAGTAGAACCGTGGAGTCGAACCAGCATCGAACCAGAGACCTTTTTCTGCCAGTAGTCTAAGTTTCTGCCACTAGTCCACCGCCTCTCCACATGTGGCTCCTTATCACAATCAATAAAGTTGGCGAAAAGATTCTCTGCTCAGAGGGCCATTTTTTAAGGGAGAGAAAAGCTTTGGAAGACAATCAAGAGGAAGAGCTTTCAGAATATGAAGATCATAGTTCTGTCAATTCAGATTGTGACAGTGAGTTTGAAGAAGAGGATGAGATTGACCATCAGCCAGCGCCGAGAAAAGTCGTCATCAGCCAGCAAGTGAAGAAATATGGATGTCAAAAAATTATCAAATTGAATGGTGTTTTTGCCCAAGGAATGAGCCACCCCGCATGGCTACCAATGTAAGGATGCGGCCAGGGCCAACACGGACAGAGGTCACTCTTCGAACTTTTCATCCCAAATTCCATCCAAAAAATCATTCTGGATTCCACTAATTTGGAGGGACAGCGTGTTTTTGGAGAGAGGTGGAATGAGATGGACCGAACCCATTTATTTGCATACTTTGGGGTTCTTATCCTTGCTGGATTTTTTCAAATCCAAAAGGGAATCCACAGAATCCCTGTGGGATGCAGAAAATGGCAGAGAATTTTTACGAGCAACAATGTCGCTGGAAAACTTCCAGATTATTTCCAGGATTATCTGCTTTGATAACAGAGACGACAGACCAGCTTGGCGGCAGAAAGACAAGCTAGCTGCCATCAGGACAGTATGGGACAAGTGGGTGCCCCACCTCAACCTATTTTACAACCCTGGGCCTAATGTCACTGTTGATCAGCAGCTGATGCCATTTAGGGGCCGCTGCCCCTTCAGGCAGTACATACCGGCTAAACCCGCAAAATACCTGTGATGCTGCTTCATGGTATGCATGCATGTAATCTTCTGACCAGAAGGTCGGTGGTTCAATCCCAGTCTTTTCAATTTGCATGGCGAAGTGTCCTTTGGCAAGATACTGAACCCCATATTGCCCGTCATGGAAAATGTGCTGCCCATAGATGCACTGTATGGATGTGTGTGTGAAAGGCAACAATCTGTACTGCAAAGCACATTGAGTGTTCATCGAGACTAGAAAGGGGATATATTATACAATCCATTTTTACTAAATCATGTTTGGCGTCCAAGCATCTGAGCCAAACACCCTCAATAATCAAATATAACATTATAAGCAGCGACTGGATTGTTCAGGTATTTACAAACTATCCTTTCACTTTCAACATCAATTGTCACTCACCTCCGTTGCGGTTTTGTTTGCGTTTTTTCAGATGGGTTCTGGCTCTTTCTTTTCTGTTTTTCATTAATGCAGTTGTGTGAGACATCTCAAGTCCAATGGTTCACTTACTTGTTAACTAGCACTGGTGTGTTCAGTAAAGACACAAAACGACTATACTTGTTTGTGTATCAATGTTAATGGAGAAAACTAAGTAATTCCAAAGAGTTCAAATGCTTTATTTGCAATTATGAGTATATTTTTACTGCTGTGGATCGTGCTATGAAGGTAACTCTTTAGAGCCATTACTCACAGTTAGGTCATTCTATCACCTAATTTACTTCTTATTACTGTATAAGTAAAACAACACACGCTTGCACACTAACATAAAGCTTATGTATATCACTTTGACATCATGATGACGGATGTAATTAACGTTCCTGACGAGGTAGAAAGTGATGATGATTACCTTACATGGTTTATGAGCACCACCAGACTTAAACCCTCCCAAAGTCATGATTATTCAATTGTGCTGACTGTTTGTTTATACAAAGAGGCAAGAAACCGCAGCGTAATTATACGGGAGAAAAACTACAGTTTGCAGTGCACAGTCAGGAGCACAGAGACGTCCATAAAGTGAAAGAAGCACTGCGCTGTCGGGATATGACAGCCAATCCATCAGAGAAATGGAGGCTGTGTCTAAAGTGCCAAGGAGACTGTGTCTGGAAGTTTTATAAATAGTTGCACCTTTTAAAGGAAATTGGAAGTTGTCAGACACATGCCATCTCCATTTTTCTCGGGAATATCTCCAGTCGAGGCAGTCTTTGAACATGACTGAAACATCGTAACATGCAAAGTGGCAGAGCTGAAAGCCTATCTTGAAACGATTGGATCACCCGCTGCACTGAGAGGAGTATATTCACGACCCGGTAACACAGTGTCAAGATGCCAGGGATAATGAATAGACTTTCCATGACATCTATTAACCTTGCTTATACTTGTTCTGTATATGTGTTAATGTGGGTGGGTCCTAAAGTTTGTTGTGAACATTTACACTGATGAGGACAACTGAGAAAACTCCTCTTAAGGGACTCATCCTTGATGTACAAAGGGGGGCAGTTAAGAGTAGGGACATTAGGACATTTTTTAATTAAATTTTATGATAGAGTCGAAATAGGGAATTGAGCAAAGAGCTGGAGTAAATGTGTTTGAGTAAACTGAGCAATCGAACAGTGTATACGTTTTTGAGACGTTGAGAAACTGAGAAGCAACGAAAATCTGGAGCCCATTTGGGGCCTGTAGTACGAAGCAGGACTTGTAGTTATCGAGGGGACAGGTCCAACAAAGGCTCACCATCTTCATCAAGAGGAGAATCCAAGTTAAATCTAAAGGGTTTTCCATTATTGTCAGAACTTTACCTAAACACCAACAAGTCTGCTATTATTATTATTATTATTATTATTATTATTATTATTATTATTATTATTATTATTATTATTATTATTATTATTATTATTATTATTATTATTATTATTATTATTATTATTATCCCTCAAAAGGTCTACAATGACTAATTCAATTCATACATTAATTTGATTTGGATTATATCACCTTATATAGAAAGTTGTTACCCTTTTAACATCATAAAATAAGATATTTATCTTTTAAGCCTTGTTCATGTGTTTCTCTTTAAAACAATAAAATCTAGAAAAATATAACAAAACATTTAGAACATAGGACAAGATGTTGAATATCCCTCATAACTTAAGTCAACATATTTTATAGCCCTTTTATACACAACATAAATAGTATTGGCCGTAGTGCCACTTGTTATAACCCTCACAGTAGTACAACAGCTGCCAATCCAAGCACCATCATGCGGCATCAATGTAAAAACATCATCACTTTTTCTCAACCTCTTAGGTCAAGGACAGATGTGAAGGAGAATTTCTGAGCGGTTAGAGAATCAGAATAATGAGAGAATTCAACACATTCCAACTTTTTTTATTAGACATGGAAGATAATGTCTAAAACAGATTTTTTGACAGTTTTTAATAGACTACATTCAACCATGAATGAGGTAGAAATAACAAATTGATGTTGCTAATTAAAACAAAGCTAACAGGATTGAAATGATTGAATATTAAGACATAAAAGGTCAGAAAGTGCATGTGTCGGGCATGTGTCTTTCTACTCAAACTTACACACAGTTGAAGGAGAAGAGTCAGATTTATATGATGAAATATTATGACTGTGTTCCTCCTCTTTGACAAGGAAGTTTGTCCAGTTAGAGAGTATGCTGAATCTGATGTGAACCTTAATTGAAGCCTCCTGGAAAGTAACCAATCATATATAGACAATTCCTGAGATCTGACGACCACAGTATTAAAAAGTAGAACATCTTATTCTGTGTAAATCAGATTGCCTTATCAGACTGAATTTGTACCTGTGCTGAAGCTTTAGTGTTGTTCCTCAGTTGTGAGTTGCTTTTGATGAACGTGTCTGACAAATTAGTACATTTAAATGTTAGTTTTGGTGAGAGCAGAAAATGACACTTACATATAATTTGTTTGGCGTGCCTCAGAAGTAATAGGTAACGTACCAGTGAATATATTATTGCATTAAGACATCATCAGGCACTGCTAGTGGAGTAGTGATACAATTCACTGTCTAGAATGAAATGTTAAAGCGCTTTCACGAAAGATACAGTATATGCAAAACATGGTGTCACATGATTTACATCATATGAATGGATAAATATTCCAATTTAAATGCGAACTCTTGGGCTGGAGGGGGCTGTACATCAACACAGACATTTGGTACATTTTACCACAGGGTGCATAAATAATGTCCAATGCAATTACTCCTCTTCAAATGAGGTTTTAAACCTTACCTGTCATGGTGCGTCCTTATAGTAATGTTTTTATTTCCCAAACCCTGTGTTATTCTTGCTCTCAGTGTAATTGCTTCTGTCCTCTGGTTCATCAAGCTGACTGATATCTGTGGTAGGACACTTTCTCAAGATCTTTGCTCTCTGCATCAGGCCTGCACAGTTTTCTCTACTGCTCCCCTTAAATCCAACTTCACTCACGGCAAAACTATCCGCTTCTGCCGCATTTCCTTTTATCCGTAGGGGCCATATATGGTTGAGCTTAATTGTCAGTATGTGTACACTATCTCTCTGCACCTTATTTGTTCATTCAAATAATAATATATCATTTAATCATAATTTATATATCTTTCAAGAGACCCAAGGTACTTTACATGTTACGCTAGGGACCAAAAGAATAAAGAAAAAGAAAAGAAAAGAATCCATTCAAAACAGTAGAGAAATAAACAGCACTAATAGCAGGGAGGAGCGACAAAGGCCTTGGTGAACAGGTGGAGTTTGAGGAGTATGTTAAAGACATCCAGGAGATGCAGCATTGCAGATTTCAGCGCGGCGAGAGTTCCAGAGGGTGGGGGCTGCGACACAGAGGGCTCAGTCTCATAAGGTTCATTGTTTCAAATGAAATAGAGAATGATTTATATCCACGTATTGCAGATTAAAATATTATCACTGTCAAGCCTGGCATTCAAGAACAATTTGACAAGCCCGGCATCACTAGATCCTGTATTTTATTTTATTTTATACTCTTTTATGATGTTTACCGTCATTTTTACTTGATTAGCCATATCTGGTTTCTTCATAGGATTGCTAGCTATGTATATTTGGGTCTTGTCCAATAACATAAAGTCAAAGCCCAGCAGTGCAGGCAGGGGGTATATGTTCCGGTTAGTAGGGTGGAAGTAGGGAAGTCGGGATGAACCGATTTTACGATAACTACGGTTTCATAACGTCTCGGTTTCATAACCATAAGAATTGTAAAAATGACGATATCCAACTATGGTGTCCTGCCTCTATGCTGTGTGTGAGCAGTGCGCTTGTTTGTGTGTGCGAGCCATTTGGCTGAAACCTTCATTTAGAAGAGGGAATTGCAGTAATTTTATTTCTACCATCACTGGACCAAAAACGCTGAGGAGTTCACAGCAAGAGGAGAAATCCTTGTTTACTTTTGGTTTCTGAGCAGAAGGAGCGGCTGACACTATACATTAACGATAATAGTGAAAACTGTGAAACCGTTTCTGCCAATTATCGTCAAAAAAAAAATCATATCCAGACATTCCTGGGTGGAAGTAATGGTCAAATACTATTTTCTGAATATAATGGTTCCAACCTTTTATAAATAATATTGATGTTGTATTTTAATCTTATTAATGTTATTTTATGTTTATATTTTGTTTTGTTCACCTGTTTCTAAATGTGCCTTAAACATGTTATAACCACAAAGGTACACATTCTCTATTTCTATTCTATTGACCTTGTTTTTTCTGTTTTTGGAATACTTGTGAGAACTAGTAGTAGTAGTATATTGGTAAGGACATCATCATTATATCAATATCATAATTTTGAAGTACAGGTGCTTGTGATGAATGAGCAAACATGGTCTGATGTTCTGCTAACGAAGGTCATGTGATATCATCGAAAGCTTTACGTCATCTTGAGGTGAGATATTCCTCCACCCTCAGTCTGGATGCATGATCATTTCCATTTGGACCTGAAAGAAATATAGTACACATTCACACCTCCTTTGAGTGAGTTCAATGCCAAAGGTTGAAGGAGAACAATATAAAACTTTGTACAAACAGAAAGCAAAGCAAGTTTTAGCATTCTGCCTTTTGTGTGACTTTGACTAAAAATACCCAATGTATCAACTGTACAAAAGTTAGATGAGATTGTGTGGAGTGTGTGTGTTTGTGTGCAGCCCAGCCTCTGACTGAACTCTGGTACTTTATGAAGCCTCAGTGCTCAAGTTGAAAATGTTCAACTTGCATCTCTTTCCTCAGCACCCAGGCAGACTCAGCATCTTTCCATTCCACTTTGTCTTCGTTGATGATGCCTCCAAAATCCGCCTCACATTCTCAACGTTTGGTATTAACCCCCGACCTTGAACTGAGTGTTCACTTGCTGTTGTTGAGGAGACTGTTTGGATTTCACTCTCGGGTTTTGTTCCATGAATTTCTGTGGGAAAGGAATAAAATGAAACCTTTACCACTCCAACACTCAAATGTTATTTGAATTTTCATGCCATGAGACCAATAAAGTGGGAAAAAGTAAAAAAAACGTTTGCTCAGCTCGACCCCTGTTCACAATCTGCATCATCATGAGGCCCAGTCATTGCCATAAACACACTGTGTGGAATTAAATGTCCCATCTCAACCCCCTCTCTCTCTTTTCTCTTCCCTCTTTCGCACCATCATCTCCTCTCTCCATCATATTTCTCTGCTCATTTCAACCGGTCGAGGCTGGTTTTGCGAGAGATTTTTGCCAATTCATAAGGTTTCTCTATTATCTTGTATGGTCTCGTTCTTACTATAAAGTGCCTTGAGATAATGTATGTTGTGATGTGGTGCTATACTAATAACATTGACTTGAATTTAACCTAATGTTAAGAAGCTAGCTTTCACTGCACTAACTACTACTCAGGAATTTAATAAACTCCTATTTTCATGGAAAAACGTGACCGTACAGGGAATGTAATTCTATTAAATTCCCACCTGGACTCACAAACAATAATACATTGGTTCCACTTTCAGACCAAGTGCTTGTCATATCCCTATAAAAACGATCGCACTTCATCACAGGCTCGATGTTGATCAGAGCAACAGCGGGAGAGAAAACGATGAAAACACTGATAGTGACGAAGACATTGATGGTTACCACGATATCCCAAAAGTGTTTTGATGCAAGCTGATTGAAGAAAAAACCTTCCCCTCTCCAGCACAATACAGGGCCATTTGTCATCAAACAACGACAGGTGTAATCATCCTTTTTGTTTGCCTGGCCCATCAGTCTTCCCCTTACCATGGATCAGGATCAATCTAGGCTCATTTATTTTAATCGTTTCTTATTTGCTAAATTGGCAAAGTCAAAGGAGGACAACAGAAACAAAGCACATTTTCAACATGAGCCCAAGTATAAGTTTATGTGACTGCATCATTTAAGGAACTTTCCCATTTCTTCCGTTTGGGGGATTATATCATTGATTATATCATATATATATGTGAAAAGACACATCTCAACCAAAAAATGTCCCCCGACATTTTAGATATATAGCAGCATAACTAAGAGCAGGTCTAAGACAAGCCTGGACCGGCTCTAACTATAAGTTTCATCATAAAGGAAGGTTTTAAGGCTACTCTTAAACATAAGTCCAGCACACCACTGTCACCAATACTTAGATTCTCTGTTGCTTCTTAGTTTTGTATCCATGCAAACACACACACACACACACACACTCACACACACACACACACACACACACACACACACACACACACACACACACACACACACACACACACACACACACACACACACACACACAGTATACAGTGTTGTGAAAAAGTATTTGCCCCCCTACCTGGTTTGTTATGTTTTTGCATATTTGTCACACTTAAATGTTTCAGATCATTAAACAATTTTTTATATTAGACAAAGATATCCCGAGTAAATATAAAATGCGATTTTTAAATGATGATTTCATTTATTAAGGGGAAGCTATCCAAACCTACCTGGCTCTATGTGAAAAAGTAATTGCCCCCCCATGTTAAACCATGAATGAATTGTGATTAACAACATTTATTGGAAAGCTGAATTAAATTTCACTAGCGACACCCAGGCCTGATTACTGCCAGACCTGTTGAATAAAGAAATCACTAAAATAGAACCTGTCTGACAAAGTGAAGCAGGCTAAACGATCTCAATAAGCAACACATAATGCCGCGATCTAAAGAAATTCAAAAACAGATGAGAAAGTAATTGACATGTATGAGTCTGGAAAGGGTTACAAAGTCATTTCTAAGGCTTTGGGACTTCAGTGAACCATGGTGAGAGCCATTATCCACATATGGAGAAGACTTGGAACAGTGGTGAACCATCCCAGGAGTGGCCTTCCTACCTAAATAACTCCAAGAGCACATCGACGATTCATCCAGGAGGTCATAAAAGACCCCAGAACAACATCTAAGGAACTGCAGGCCTCACTTGCCTCAGATACGGTCAGTGGGACCATGGGAGAGTTCCAAGGCTAAAGCTACTGTTGACCAACACAGCATTTCATAAAAACAACATCATAACAACTGTCAAACATGTTGGTGGTAGTGTGATGGTCTGGGGCTGCTGTGCAGCTTCAGGACCTGGACGACTTGCCATAATTGATGGAACAAGGAATTCTGCTCTCTACCAGAAAATCCTGAAGGGGAATGTCTGGTCATCAGTTTGTGACCTCAAGCTCAAGCGCACTTGTGTTATGCAGCAGGACAATGATCCGAAACACACCACCTCTGAATGACTAAAAAAGAACAAAATTAAGGTTTTGGAGTGGCCTAGTCAAAGTCCGGACTTATATCCGATTGAGATAATGTGGCATGACCTTAAACAAGCCGTTTATACTAAAAAACCCTACAATGTGGCTGAATTAAAACTATTCTGCAAAGAAGAGTGGGCCAAATTCCTCCACAGCGATGTGAAAGACTCATTGCCAGTTATCGCAAATGCTTGATTGCAGTTGTTGCCGCCAAGGGTGGAACAACCAGTTTTTAGGTTTAGGGGGCAATTACTTTTTCACAAAGGACCAGGTAGGTTTGGATAGCTTTTTTCCCTTAATAAATTAAATCATCATTTAAAAACTGCATTTTGTATTTACTTGTGTTATCTTTGTCTAATATTAAAATTAGTTTAATGATCTGAATCATTTAAGTGTGACAAAAAAATAAAAAATCGTGAGGGGGGAAATACTTATTCACAGCACTATATATACAGTGTGTGTGTGTGTGTGTGTGTGTGTGTGTGTGTGTGTGTGTGTGTGTGTGTGTGTGTGTGTGTGTGTGTGTGTGTGTGTGTGTGTGTGTGTGTGTGTGTGTGTTTGTGTGTGTGTGTGTGTGAGAGTGTGTGTGTGTGTTTGCATGGATACAAAACTAAGTTGTTTGCTGGACTCATGTTTAAGAGTAGCCTTAAAACCTTCCTTTATGAAGAAGCTAATAGTTAGAGCCGGTCCAGGCTTGTCTTAGACCTGCTCTTAGTTATGCTGCTATATATCTAGAATGTCGGGGGACATTTTTTGGTTGAGATGTGTCTTTTTAGCATCACCTTCCTCTTCTCCCTCTTTATCACATCAAATAAATGAATGTCTCATCAATACATGTTACTGACTTGACTTCTTCCCGGAGTCCCTTTGCCTTATCGCCCGCAGATCCAGGGCACCACATCATGGAGCATCACGATCCTAATGGCAGATCATGTATCTTGCTGGCTGATTGTACTTGATATACAATATTTCTCCTCAGATACTCGACCATTACTGACAGCATTCCATCAATTCATTGACCCTTTATTATGCTACAAACTGTTTGCTTTAAATAACCTTATTTTGATGATGTTATCCTTTACACTTGGCATCTATTGCACTCTCCCTGAGGTTTCTGTGTTCTTTTTCCCCTTTTAAAGTTTTTTTTTGTAGTTTTTCCTTACTCTTGTTGAGGGTTAAGGGCAGGGGATGTTACACCTTGTTAAAAGGCTATACAAATACAAATTTGATTGATTGATTGTTGATTGATGATTGATTGATTGATTGATTGATTGATTGATTGATTGATTGATTGATTGATTGATTGATTGGACTTCATGTTTTGCATTTGTTAGTGAGCTAACAGAATTATATAAAAACTATGCAACCGATTTGCCTGACATTTTGTGAAGCACTGTGGAAAGACCCATGGTATAACCCTTTGAATTTGTGTGAGGAACCAGGTGAGGGGGTGGATGCAGGAATCTTCCTAGTGAATTTAAATGTGGTTTCATGAAGGTACTGTATGCATTATGTGCAAAGGGCTATTGTAGTTGTTTGATGTATTGGGATGAATTACATTGTTTAATTGTTACCCAGGAAACAGATGAAGTCAGATATCACAGTGTATAAATGTTTATCATTGTTAAAAATATATATATTATTGGATATGTTGTGACACATGTTCATTTAAAAGCAACTTATAGACCTGGGGGTGGTTTGAGATACTCATGTAATGATTTGTCATATAGTTCTTGTAATGTTTGTCTATATGGAGTTCGATTTTGTCTTTTTTCCTTCTTTTCTGTTGCCCTGCTTTTCTTGTTGCTTCTTTTCCCTCTTTTGTAAGGTTCGACATGGACTGATAAGCCTGAGTTATGCAATGCAGTTGATATCAGGGTACTGGATTTTGTTGTGCCAACAGCCAATGTTGAGTGCTGAAATATAAACTTTCTTCTGCAAATGCAACTATACAGGTTTATCAACCTCTTTGCAGTGTTTTACAGTTATCCTTCATTTCTAACACACATTTTGAAATTCTTCAAGTTGTCAACAGTGATAACACTCTTGTGAAGGGGGGCTCGGAGCTGAAGACCCTGCAGCACCGGTGCGTCAGGCAGAAATGCCAAGCAGGCGGATCCACCTGTGCTTAGACCTCCAAACTGATTGCTTATATTTTTGCAAACAAGCCACAGCTGAACACACACGAACCAATGTTACATGGCTGTATATTCATTAATTCAACACAATTTAGAAACCATCTTACAACATAGCACTCAACAGTTTAACCCTTACATAATGTTTGAGTTAAATTTGACCCTTTTTTGACATCTGGCAACAGTAAAAATACACAAAATTTCATTCTATCAGCCTGAAATTTGATGACATTTCCTATAATGATCCAAAATACACATACATTTTATACTAATACAAGACATAGAGGTGCTACAAATGTTTGTACAGTGAGGCTGGATTTTAGAGCCACCAGCGTCAAATCAAGGAAAATGGTGGTTTAAGGGAATCTTGAAAGGGTGGACTGTACGTGTCATGTCTGTGTTTGTTTTTTAAGGAACAGCGATGACAGAGTTCAAGGGGGACAGTGACACTCTCACAAGAAATGTCTTTGTTCCCACCACATCTGCCCAGGTTCCTTCAGAGACAGGCACCTGCTGGTCTTTGAAGGGTCATGGGGGAATCTCAGACAGTGAAAGAGTAAAACAGCATAGGAGTGATCATATAGTCATACAGAGGCCAGAGGATGCCTTGCCCCTAACACGAGATCTGCACCTGCAAGCACAAGCCATCTATCTAAAAATAAAGAATTAGAATCCATTTATTCTGAGCTAACTGAGATCACAGAGGTGTTGGGTGGTCATGAGATTATAAAGGTACGTGAGCTGCCATTTCAGTGACTGAGGTTATGGCAGCAAGTCATACTGTGCAATAGGCCCTTTATTCGATCTTCCAAGACGAGGAAGCAGATAGTGATTTAGAGTAGGATGTGTCAGAGCAGGAAGACAACATGGAGGAAAACTGTGAGGGAGTGGAGCAGGCAGCAAGGGAGACATTTATGTCGAAAAACGATATTGGTTCTCACTTCAGTTCCACACTTCACTTCCACATCAACTTGCAGGCAGGATGGCAGCAGAAAATGTCATTCGAGTGACTCAGTTTTAACAATTATTATGGTTATACATGGTTATATAATAAATCCCAACAGTTCCAGAATATACTTGCCATTTTCACCTTAAATAAAATGTATTAAAATCATTATGGCTGGTATGTTTTCATGTCTTAAGTAAGGACATGATAGTAGCTGTTTGTCTCTGAAAACGGGTGGTGTCAAGGCATGGATTATGAACAGTATGTAAGGGTTAAAAGAATAGCAGCTGTAGTGAAAAAGTCATTAACATTCCTCCACTGCTGCAGTGGATGAAGTAGAAAATATTATATATAATACCACATAAAGAGTAAATGAAAAGACAGGGAAGTGGCACTCAATAAAATGCTATTTGTTGGTCTATCAATCGTTAACCTATGTTAGTGTATGTCTTTGTGATAATATCCAAATTTGGATTCATATTCAATCCCCGCTTCAATGCTACAGTCACAGGGTACATGTTAACAAGCATACTAGTTTCTTTATTCTCACGTCAATTGATTCATTCTCAGCAATGATAACATATTTGGGGCTGATGTGTCAGATAGCATTCTCTACCACCATCAGAAAAATAACACATGAGGGAACATCTTTTGAGAGAATGTTGTTCATCTCCCTCAGTCAAGGGTCTGAAGATGATTTGGGGACTCTGTATTTATGGTTTGTTTTCTTGGTAATCATATTGAGACATTGTATTTGACTCTAAAGTATTCCAATACAAAATTCAAGTACATTAGAGAGACGATTTATAAGCTCTCCTCTGTTATTGGTTGTAGAATCAGGTGGTGAAACCGTTCAGTCTCAAGCTTTCAATCACATCACATATATAATATAGGTTTATAAATAAACTATATTTTATGTTTTTGAATACATATATCAAAGTGTCTTTCTATACAGAGTATACACTGGTGTTGTGTTGTTGCAATAATATATATATATGGAGTCTTACATGTAAAAACTGTTTAAACTAAAATATTAAACAATACATAATATATGTATTTTTAATTTATTTCTAGGCCTATACTGCTTGTCTGTTTTTTTTTCTGTAATCATCCTGTAGCTTCATCCTTCATCCTAATGTCCCCATGGTAACAACATCCAGTCGTGTCTACGTCACTGCCGTGTGTTCCATTGTCCACATAACATGCTGCTAACAGGAGACCTGCCTCGTTCCTTGTAGTAAAAACGAACCACAAAGTGAGTGCTGCTTTCCACGCTGCAATTTTCCTCTTAGATTCTGTACGATTGTGTGGATTTAGATTTGTCGTTAGCCGAACAATAACATAATTTCCAGGCTCGAACTGCTGCTAAGTAGCAGCTAGCCGGCTATGCTAGACCAGCTATGCTTTGTGACGAGCAAGTGGGGTTGCTATTAATGGTAACACTGATGTGTTATACGTGTCGTGTGTAAATCCTACCCTGTACGTTATGTGCATCATCATAAATACGTGAAACTGCCTCAATGGTTTACATAACAACGTAATGTAATCTGAATGCTACTGTTACAGCTAATGCTAGCTCAAAGTAGCTAGCTCCCCATGTTGACGAGGTGATGTAACAACGCAGCTTTAAGCAGACAGAATAAGTATGTACGCTGTAGCTTTTGGGGTCGACATGATTAACTTGTGTTTGAAGGAGCAGGACTTTGCTATCCGCAGTTTATAGTACAGTGTTGTGCAGTTGCTTGATAGCTGCGGAGCTACAGTGGTGCGCTCTGTTTGCTAACACTATGCTATCGCTAAACGTAGTGTTCATGTGAGGAGCGTTCATGAATCTCACCAGGCTGTTCGGCGAAATCCGATCAAACTTGTTACCTTTATATTAAATTAAGCACAGTGATTCAGCCTCACGTTAGCAATGTTTGAACAAACATCGGTCGCGGGGCTGGTTGTACAGGAAGGAGAGCGATCAACACCCACAACTCACAAAGCACTGATGGAGAAGGAGCTGGCCAGGGTCTGACTCAGGACATCGATGCTCAATAATAGAATTAAGAACAGGCAGAACAACTTTAAATGACAATTAGAAAGACAATCTGACACAAAACACCATATTCCACAAGCCACAGAGAAGTTTAGTGTTGCTCAGATTGTACCATGCACCATTGGGGCTACAGTAGATATAAAGTGAAGTTTAGGCTGCAGATTTACCCAACTTTGGGAGATGCATGGAGCACAACATGGCTGATGCTCTCAACATGTGGTATTGTGTGTTGTATCTACTGTAGTTTAACCCAATGTGAATCTGCTGGCACACACAAACAATACTAATATCCAACTCATGTTCACTGGCAAACATATTCCTTTCCACTAAACCTCAATGTTTATGTTGTATGGTTTGTCATTGCTGTGGGTCTCTTAGCTTATCATTATTATCATCACAACAGATTCTGCCCTCCACTACTGATATTATATCATTCTTGTTTTAATGTCATATGATCATCATTACTAGTATGCCAATTTGACACGTGTGCTTCTGCTCTTCACCTACAAACTGAAGCAAGAGGGTGCAATTTGTGTTTCAATGACAGTCACTACTTAAACCAACAAATATTGTTTAAAACTGGTATCTGATGCCATAATGTTACACTGGATGATATGTGTTATGTACTGCTTGGACATACGTTTACTCAGACCTTGTTTTCTGCGATTCTCCTCTGCCAGTGGACCGCAGTTTGAAGCGCCGGCAGGTGAAGCCACTCGCTGCCTCCCTCCTAGATGCCTTGGATTATGACAGCTCAGATGACAGTGACTTTGAAGTGGGAGATGCCTCAGGTAAGCATGGACTGTTAAACATCCTGTCGCCTTTTAAGTTGTACAGAATGTAATTTCATATTCTTAGGAAACATTGCAATACATAGCTATTGTGTACACAAAAACAGCTTGTGACAACAGTCCGTATCCTGCGACCTAATGTTGCAAGTGATGACAAAAAAATGTCACCATCTTACTGGCACTAGTTTTAATGAAGAACACATTTCCCACAATTTTGCCCGTGATTTATTTACTGATCTTTGTCTAATGTAGTTTCCATTACACCACGTTTATCAGGGCCAGTTTGAACTTCTTTTCGTGAGTTGTGGGTTCACACAAGCATCGGTGGTGAAGCTTAGTGATTAGCGATCTGGAAAACTGCTTACCTTGCACTTTGTCCAAAAAGAACAAATGCAGACTCACCAATAGTTACCGGATTAATGGAAAATGGTATTGTGGCAGTTTTTCTGTACAGTATGTTTACCTAGGTTTTGGGATTAAAGTTGATTTATGGAAGAGTTCCCCTCATTTCATAATCAAAAAGATAAACTGTAATTAGGTGGATGACATGACGCATGATTTTTCTGTAATTAAGTGTTAATGTTTATTTAGATGCATTTAACCACTTAAACAACACATGGATGTGATGCATATTATGGTACTTTGTTTTAAACTTATGATTTTGTATGAAATATCAGTTATGTTTTGATTATATTTTAAGGTGAATACGCAAAATGTCCTGCGGTGTGACCGGGACATAGGTGAAGCATTAAACTTACATATTAACAAAATAAACCAGAATTATCTGGAGCAGGTAAAAACTGCCTTGGCATTATATTGTATATAATGACTTTATTAATATAAGGTTTTAATATGCACAAAACTAGTATATTAGTATTTACAGCAAAATAACTTTCGTAACACAAATGCTGTCCTGTGGCGTGACATGGAAAATCAGATTTTTGAAACGGCAGTTACATGGACAACTTTAGGGGCCCTTAGTTTATCCCACCACCAGGAAGCCCCCCAGATGTTGGAATGTACTGTGTATGTTGAAAGGTGACTGTTAACCTCTGATTAATTTCATAAATTTCACTCTTTCTGTGTGACGGCTGTAGTTAAAAATTTGTTTAAAAAAGATTGTAAAATTTATTTTTAAGTTGTTTTTTTTTTAAATTTAATTAAACATATTAAGGTTAAACTGTGTTGTTATTCAGTCAGCATAATAGCTAAGGTCAGTCTTGTATAGCAATGACTCAAAATGATGAAAATGTCCTGTGGTGTGACGGCCGGTCACACCACAATGAAATTATACAAAAAATCCACGGAACACTAGCAGTTTAAAAAATTCAGCATTTGAACATTATAATTTCATACAACTGTAATCCTTATTAGAACTTTATTAAAAAAATACTGTTTCACCCTTATTTGTCAACTACCCAATTATAGTACAGCTACTAAGCTATCGTTCCATTTTTTAAAGGACGATAAACTGTCTGGGACCTGTTTGAGGAGACAGTATTTACATATATATATATATATATACTGTATATATAGACACAATTCATTTTTCTGTCTGTCGCGTGTTAAAAGCATGTAGACTACGGAGTGTCTCACTACGACATTTGCGATAACACATGCACCTCCTCTGGAGAAAATTATGGGAATGATAAGGCAATGATCTCCCATTTTTGGATTTGTTGTGTGGACAGTCGGCATCCCCTCAGACCTTAGCAGCTGACTTAACCCTTTTGACCATAAAGATGCAGAAAAAATGAATTGGCTGAAAGCCCTTAACCTACGAATGGGCGTTTTTAGGGCTGCCCCCAAATAAAGATTTTCCGAGTCAGCATCTGAAACCAAAGTATCAGACTGGATTATCTTCTTTGTATTAATTTGTCACGTGCTTGTGGTTTATTGGTTAATTTTTTGAACTCCTATTTTATTCTTTTTTGAAGACTCGGCTTTATAACTGTGCTTTAACACACAAATATAAGAAATGTGTTGTTCACTGCCCTGCCAGTGTCAGTTCAGCTCACCTTCACTGCAGCCGCCCCTCACTAAACTCTCATATCAGCCGACATTTGTCTGTTGTTTTATTGCATTTGTGCATCAGCTGTGATGTGAAAACAGCACAGTCAGAGAAAGGAGGAGTGTTAGTGCTGTTCTTAGCTCCATCATAAAATCCCAGTGCGTTGTGCAGCATTTGTCCTGCCTGGCTGCTGACCACGCTGTCGGCCCAACACTCAGTCATACTGGATGGAAGTAAGGCAGGGCGTACCCGCGTCTGGTACAGAAGTGGTTTTGCTGACTTCATCGAAAGTCAGCACCAGAGCGGAGATGGTTGGAGAGGCCAATGGAACAAACTGACCTGCCCGTCAGTGTCCAGCGTCATGCTGACTTCCTTTTCCATCACGTACTTACAGTGGCAAGAAAATGTCAGGGAATCTGTTTTTCTGCATTAATTGGTGATAAAATGTGCTCTGGTCTGCATCTTTGTCGCAAGTATCGACACATACAATGTGCTTGAACTGAACATTTCATTATTGAACGCACTCACTGACACTGGCCACACTGACATTGTTCTGTATGACACACTGGTGTTGACTTGTCACATCTTATAACCAATATTGCAGAATAAACAGGTCATTCTTAATGCGTCACTATTTTTTCTTGCCGCTGTATATCAGTTAGCTGAGGTTTGTTTAGTAAGTTTAACACCCTGCTGTGTTGTTGCTCGTTAATGCCCGAGAGGGTATCATTACATGAGACACAAATATTCATACAGGATAACCTGAATAGAATTTGGTGGTCAAGGTCACTGTGATCTCACAAATAAATGTTTTTCTTGTGAATGCAATATCTCCAGAACGCCTTGAGGAAATGCTTTCACATTTGCCACAAACATTCGCTCGAAGTTGGATAAAAATTTTTTAGACAAAGGTCAAAGGTCAAGGTCCTGGTTGCCCCACAAAGTATGTTAATGGCGGGACTGTCTTAAAATTTGTTCCTTTGTAATTATAGTTTTTATTTTGAGTTAAATTTAAACACACCTGCCTACACATTTCCTTAGAAATGCTACCAACCAAGCCTTTGAAAATGACCCTATTCCTACTCTTCTAATCTGTTTTGATTAATTTTTCTGACAGGATCAGACGGCACAGGCAATGGCAGTGATGAAGAAGGGTCTAAAGCGAGTGCTGCAGGTACAGGAAGCGAATCGGACAATGCTGCCTCTGCAGACGATGGTATAGACGAGGAGGAGGCCAAAGACCTGGCTGCTGATGAAAACTTAACAGGAGAAGAAGAAAAGACCAAACAGCGGCCTTCGTCAGACAGCCCAACCAAAGACGCACCTACTGTCACCCTGCCTAAAGGCAGACGCAAGAGCAGGAAAACATCAGAGCCTGAGACTGAGCCCGAGCCCGCTGCAGCTGCTGATACCGCTTCCACTTCTGGCTCTGGCAGTGTGAACACTGACGAGAATCAGGCAGAGCCCAAGAAATGGAATTTCCGCAGGAACCGCCCCTTGCTGGACTTCACCACAATGGAAGAGCTAAATGAGATGGACGACTATGACAGCGAGGATGATAATGACTGGAGACCCACAGCAGGGAAGAAAAAAGGCAAAGCAGCCACCCAGAAAGGGGGCACTGATGAAGAGGGGGGTGGCAGCGCAAGTGACGATGACGACGACGATGACGACGATGATAATGATGATGACGATGACGATGACGATGACGACGACGACGACGATGACAAGGAAGATGGTGATGACAACAACAACAGCAGCAGTGATACTGACAAAGAAGTGAAGAAGCCCATGAAGAAGGCGAAGAACACCAGTACCTTCGATGAAGAGCTTACGAATGACAGCATGTCCCAGGGAAAGGGCAATGAGGTAAAACTCCAGTCTCACAATGGCACAGTAATGGAATGATAGATGTTTGGTCGAGTGTAGAGAGAATTTACTCCAAAGCAGATTTAAGGCTGCACTATTCCCTGTTTTCACACCAACAGTGGGTCAAATTGACTGTGCAATTTGGCAGGTATCACTTGTGGAGACAAACCCAGAGAAACACATTTTTGAGCCTGTTTTAGCTCATCGTTTTGATTTTCATAGGCTGCAAGCTCCCTCTCATCAGCCTTGTTGCCAGCAAGAATAAAACGGTGCTTTCATAAACAAACTGTCCTCTACCTGCCGAGCAATAAAGAGCAGATAGACACATTTAGCAATATATATATTTTTCTTAGGAAGTGCAGGACACCAAACCAGGGCTCAAAGCATAGTGGCTGCAGAAGAGGGCCTCACTTTTTACAACCATTTGGCACAGAGCTTCTTCTCCTTCAAGATCCACAGCTGTAGTTCCCTTGAGCAAAACAGCTCTCACCGAAATGCTCCCAGCTGTTCAGGGCTCAGAGTAAATTTGTGACCGCGCTCATCACTCCTATTGTACGTGTTTGTGTGTATATCTGTGTGTGTTTGTTCATTGCTAATGGATGAGTTTAATACAACTCAATAAATGAGTTTAATACAACTCATCCATTAGTTATAAAAAAGGGGTTGTTTTTATAATAAAAGTGTTTCAGAGGCTGGGAAATTGTTTCCTGCCACAATACTAGAGCAGCAAACAAAATACTTGTCAGACATGTGAGAACTGTGGCTTTGAGAAGTTAAAAGTATCCTAGAAAGATTTACATACAAACCAGAAAACATGGAACTGCAGCCGAGTCCCAAATTCACATCTGAATGATAAATATAAAGAGCTCAAATTAGCATTGAAACCATGGTGAGACCCCTAGTCTTGCTTGCTTGTTCCCATTGCAAATACTGTATTTACCTGAGAATTATATCTGACCTTTTAAAATTAATAATAATATCAAGAAACTGCATCTTTTATTTGATACTTCTTACATGTGTCTTTCGTTTTGGATTCCCCAGGATGCCATGCTGGACAGGTCCCAGACCTGGAGCACTCAGCACATCCTCATCTGTTGTGTGTGTCTGGGGGACAACAGCGAGGACGCAGACGAGATCATTCAGTGTGACAACTGTGGGGTCACCGTGCACGAAGGTACGCTACATATTTGGTTCAAAGCATCGGTATGTTGACATATGGAGGGTGCGCCTTAGACCATAAATATATGTCAGGCAACAGTCTGGTTAAAGATACCAGGTCCCTTAAACTAGAAAAGCTACTAAAATTGAACTCTGTGAGTACATTAATGATTCAGAGACCTGTATCTGGAGTTGGCTTGTTAGGCAGTCTATATTCCCAGGCTGTCTATCAGGACTATGAAATAATAAATGATAAATGTAATTTATTACTTCATAAACTTTGACTGTATTGCGACTACATGTGTCTTCACATATAGGGCCTTGCTTAGCCACCGTCTGTCACAACACTGTCCAATAGTGGAAAGCAAATGCATGCTTCCGTTTTTTTTAAGTTTCCAATTCATACAAAGAGACAGTGATACACATTTTACTTCTCAGTCGCCCTCTCCGAGATATCACTTTTAGGATTTTCTTTTTATGATTTGATTGTTTATAAATCTAAAAATTAAATATTGAAAATTAAAAATTATATTTTGGCTATTGTTCTATTGTATTGTAAGAATTGGTCAAAAAAAGGTTTTTGCACATTATGTCTATAAGAAGGCAAACCAATTTGATAGTCATACGAATTTGCCATTTACTGACAGTTTTTTAATGTTCAGAGGGCAATTATCTCTCTTTAGATGAGGTTGTGAACTTTCTGCTATAGTTACTAAAAGTTTGTTGTTGAATTATCTGCTTATTTCAGCTCGCCCCTTCTTTATATTTACAATCCACCAAAGGGATGTGCATCTCCTCTCAGTCTTGCAGATCATTCATTCCCATGTCAACATGAGAACTCACTTTTTCACAATCAGAAGTTATTTTTATTTTTTTTGACAAATGTTAATACAATCAAATTTGAAATATATATTGCCAGCCCTACTTGACCCTTATTTCCTCCAATACATTCCTGTGTCCATTGAAGGGACATTTAATTTGCCACAAAAAACAACCAATCAAACAACAACAAAAATAAAAATATGTTATAACCACTTTTGTAGTGGTATACATGTAGAGGGTTATGATTCAGTATATTCAGGTTTTGAGAACTAAGTCCTGACGGCAGAATGAAAAACCTCCAGTCACATCCAGCTGCCTTCTAGACTCTCAGTTACATGTTATTCAGCAGTTGTGTAAGCAATTCAGAGATCTCAGACAAAAGAAACAAAAACTATGGCAAGAATATTCCTGACTGTAGAAACTAACTTGTATTATTGCATACTTGGCGTCTGACTCATACATGTATTCCTCTCTGTTCTCATATTTTGTAGTTTTAAGTATTGCACTCTGATCTAAGGTGTTGCTAGCAGTAAGGAATTCAGGCCATTCCATGCATTTATTTTGAGGAGAGCTGAGCTGGAAGTTTGCCACCCTGAGATCGAGCTATTTGATTATGAAGAACTGCTGCTGAGGCAGGGTCGTTTCACCTTGGCAGTGGAAGTGTGTTCTTTTCTCCAGTAACAGCAGTTGTTGATGTGGCCAGGTTTTATAAGAAATTTATTTTAGTTTAGAATTTCTGGTGCAGGAACCCCTACCCCATGAACTGAATAAAAAATGCTTGGGTAAACAGAGTAAAAAGTGGGTCCGCTGACATTTGGCATACTAGTTAGTGTAGTTACAGGTTTACCACACTCAATGAATATAGAGTGAATAAATTATAGTTTTCCCCTACTTTCATTTAGCATATGATGCTCTAGGATCAGGGCAAACACATTATGAATTGGGTATCCTTGTACCATACTGTATTACCCTGATGCATGTCCTCCCTCCTCACCCTGCTGACCTGCGCTCACTTTACCCATTAACAATAAACACCATCACTTACCAGAAGTTATTAGGATCTGAACATCATTGAAGTTTACTTTGTGTCACGATACGTGATGTGCAGAGCCAGGACATCAGGGTTTAAGTGACTGAAACAATCCGGATTCATGATCCGACACTGACGGTTAGTAACAAAATTAGGGCTGCCGCGATTAGTCGACATCAATATTTTAAACCGATGTGTCGGACCCACACAAATGATGAATTTACCTTTTCGATTTCTATAACGTTTAATTTCAATTCATTTTACAAATGTTCTTCTTCAGTATCATTAGGTAACGCCGGGTTTACACCGGACGCCGAAGCGCTGCACTGCGCAGCACTATTCTCAAGCGTGAGCAGGCGCCCAGCGCCACGCACATTTCTCAGCGCCGGTCAGCCAACCATTCAGCTTTTTCCGCTTGTTGTTGTATGTAACCCGTTCAATGTACTAGTTTGGGGGTAAATGATGATGGTCTTCATAGCCCCCCCCTCCCCCCTCTCTTTCTCTCTTCCTCTCTCTGTCTATCTGCTGCTTGTGTGCTTTAGTGGATGGGCAGAGGGGTAATTTAATTATGTGTTTGGGAAAATTGGGGAAATTAAAACTCCAGGACAACATAAGGAGAATACAAAGTATGGGATGCATATTTGATTATTTATATCATATAAAATATGAACATTGATATCGTTTAAAATCATTTTCCAGTGTGTTTCCTGGCACGATACGCTTGCGGCGAGCGGACAAAATAGACCGAGGTATCATCAATGTTATTCACAACAGTTGATTGACATGTAGGTTTACCTAATAGGAAGCCCCTATGTTGGTATGTTGTGGACCAATAAGAGGAGGCACATTATTAAGCGAACTCGACAGACTCAACGCCGAAACCCTCGGTGATTAATCGCGAATCTGTAAAATAGTCGACAGATTAATCGACAGAAAAATAGACGTTAGTGGCAGCCCTAATCAAAATAAATAATTGTTTTGTTTGTGCGAAGAGCGACAGACAAGCAGAGATGCACCTCTGCTAAAAAGGTGGACTTAACATGTGAACTAGGTCTATCAGACACAGTTGCTTGTTTAAAATGAGGTCAAGAAGGACTTTGAGGTAGGGAAGAAGGCTGAGCTGTCGGTATATGGAGTCAGTCTTGACCCTCGACTCCAGTGCTTCACTTTGTTCTTGTGTACACACCAGTTTCCTTAGACATCACTCCTTCTCTGAAGAGAAGAGAGACTGACATGAAAGGTAGGCACTCAGGACATGGGTGAGAGATCAAAAGATGGAGTGAGCAGGTCTCCTCAAAGCCAGCATGTACATGGAGCACATGGAGAAGTTCTGTTCTTACTGACCTTTCTAACAATAATCAAATGCTTGCCAGTACAGATGCAATACTAGTGCACAAGGTCTAGTTTTGCCTTCATTTGTCTTTGACTCTAAATGCCAAAGAAGGCTCTTTTTGCTCAAATATTAAATGGAATGTAAATCCAGGTTGCCAATTTTGTCACTTAAGGGACAAAAGTTTTTGTTTATCAGTAATTGGTTGCTGTATACAATGTAAATGTTAATATCCAATCACCAACTTTCTTTTCTGATGTGAAAATTTGGCTGACTTTTATACCCAATTATGAGTAAAATATTATCAAATGCACCTTCAATGTATTTAGTTCCCCAAATGTTATAAACTTAATATTCATTATTACTTCTTACTCATATTGATCCAAACCTTTTCTTTTTACTTTTCATCATATCATAAAAGAGCCCTACCTTTTTGTTTTGTGTCATTGCTTCATAGTAGTTGGAAATTATTATCTTGAACAGTATTATTCTTTACCTCTGGGTTAAATGGTAAATGGTAAATGGTTTTGTATTTATATAGTGCTTTTCTAGTCTTGATGACCACTCAAAGCGCTTTACAGTACAGTTTTACATTCACACACACATTCATACAGTGCATCTATTAGCAGCACTTTGTTATTCTATGGGGGTCATTCAGGGTTCAGCATCTTGCCCAAGGACACTTCGGCATACAGATGGGTCAGACTGGGGATCGAACCGCCGACCTGCAGGTTGGAGGACGACCACTCTACCCCTCAGCCACAGCCGCCCCGTGTTGGGAAGAAGAAAAAGATCTTAATACATCAGAATCATTTAAAGTACACCATGTCTTTTAAAATTTCAAAAGGTCATATTTACAGAGATATTGATGATATTTTGTAGGTACAATAATATGAGTTTTTTGTATCCCTAATATCACCCATGTTTGGGAATTTCCCCTTTTTTTTCCATAGATCTGAGTATTACATTTTGTATAAAGTATGAAAATTTAGATATACGACACAAACTAGCTTGTCAAGGTGTTGTGTCCACACAAGCAGCCTGAGTTCTCCTTGTCATAGATTCTCCCAAGTTTGATATTCCCTCTTGTTTGGCATTTTCATGTGGAAGAGCGTGATGTCCAATATGGGTATTCAATAGGGTGGAAATCTGATAACTGAAAGCCTCAACACCATTATGTAATTTTCTCTCATAAAACTATGAATGGCTCTTGAGTCTGTATTGAACCATCTGCATTTATTTTTGTCTTTTTACCAATTTATTCATACAATGTATGCTTGCTCATCACATGGACAATCAGCCCCCTCCATTACATTTATTTAATGTCTTTATGCAAACATGCTTTTATATTTCTATTTCTGAATACATCCACACCTGCTTTGTTGACGGCAAGCAAGCATTTTTTTTTAATTAAATCTCAATGCGGTTAAAAGTACTTCTCCTGGTTTAGTCGACTGTACCTTACCCCTTCTTTTTTCTGCCAAGCTCGTCATTTCTGACAAGGATAATCTTTCCTTGAGGGATTATGAAGCTATCCTGTAGTCATCACTTTTTGTCAGCTTAGCTCATATTAGCCAGAAACCCGTAGCTTAACGGTCTGAGCTTTGTATCTCAGTTCAAAAGGAACATCGAAGATTTGTGCCACGGTTCAGCCCTAAGACGGTTAAGCCAGTGTGGTGGTCATTCATAACCCCCAGTTCCACAGTTCAAAGTCCAATCAGTGAAGATGAAGCACCCAACTGTTGCCAAAGGTATTCCAGTCGTACCTGCTTACTATATTGGACCAGCACCCTGCTCTTGCCACACACTGTTGAGGAAAATTGAAGTAGAAATAGGCAGTAGTTACACCCACATCTCGGGTAATTCGATTCTAAGTAGGTCTTCTGTTTTGAAGGTCAAGATGGAATCCAGCTGTGACATAATTTGCACTGTGGAGTAATCAGTGGCTTGATTGGTTTATCTCTTTGAGTTGACCTTAAGGAACGGACCAGAACCTGAGAAAAAACTGAAAATACCCCCAGTCCCAAAGAGGCCAAAATTAGTGATTCACCATGACACACAGCAAGAGGTCTCTTAATCAGAAAAGGACATGACCCACCAAACAAAGTTAGAGCGAAATAAATAAATCCGCCTGCCCCAGTGTTTGCTTTTGATTGGCTGCCCAGCTCCCCAGTGTGGCATATAGTGCACGAGCACGCAGAACATTGAGCTTTTGATTTGTGAGTCTTTCCTATTTCTTAAAAAAGCCTGAAGGCTGGATGACTGAATTAGGAGTTAGAATGTTATCTCCCCTATGGAGGCAGAGTACAGATTGCTGCACTCATTGGTAGGGAAGAGCACGTTTGTCTGGTGTAATAGCTGCCATAGAAACCACATCAGCCTCGTAATTGTTAAGGCAGCCTCAGAAAATTAAGAGGACAACATTGAAATGCTTTCACTTTGCATCTTCTTGCTTCTCTAAGGCTACATTTTGTATTAAATGTTCATTTTTTGGTGCTGCAGTGTCACAGGAGATTGACAGCTCTGGACAGAAAGCTGTTGGATCTGTTTCCAATTGAGAGAGAGAGAGACATACTTCCCTAAGAATAAAAAAAGCTAAGCTTTTGGTTATATGTTCTGTGGAGTACAGTAATCTATAAAAAAGGGTGCAAATTTGTGTCAATTGAATACAAATTATAAAGCAATGCCAGTATTTAACTATAGTGATTGGTTTTTAAATTGTAGCATCTTCAAGACCAGCTCTCAAAACACTAAACCAGATCAAAAATCATTTTGCACTGCAAAGACTGTCTAATGAAGGTACATTTTTGTTTTTTATTGAAATGGAAGAGAGAAAGAGTAACAGAGGGGGCAAGCTTAGCTGGAACCCCTCTACTCTTAAAAGAGACAATAAAGTTTTGAGTTTTCGCTGTATTTTGTATACTATTGTCATGGTTTTGTGCTTTCAAATGAGCTTCTCTGTCCAATGAAACACTTAACTCACTGGCCAATGTTTCTTTTGCTTCTTGAGTAGTAGTGACAAATTGTGATGTTCACATTACTGCTCTATATTTGAGGCGATCAAATAGGAAATCAGATGACTGATGTTACCTTTAATGAACAATTTAATTGAAGTTGCCATACCGGCAAACCCTTTCTGTGTTTCCAGGGTGTTATGGTGTTGATGGCGAAAGTGACTCGATCATGAGCTCAGCCTCTGAGAATTCGACTGAGCCTTGGTTCTGTGACGCCTGTAAAAACGGAGTGACTCCGAGCTGTGAGCTGTGCCCCAACCAGGATGGCATCTTCAAAGAGACGGATGCTGGGAGGTGAGATACAGCAACACACTGACCAGCTGGTCAGTGGCCAATTACGAGGCCAACTAGTGGATCTCGTTCAGAAACAAATATCACCTAATGACCTTCACTGGTCAAAATGCTGTAGGCAGCTAAACGCTATCTAAATTGTGTATATATATATATTCAGTGCATGGGAGAAAAGGAAGTTAGAGAGAGAAAGAACTGGTAGAGGAATGAGAAAAGGGGATGGAGGGAAGAGAAGAGATAGAGGAAGAAAAGGAGTGAGAGAAAAGAGTGTGTTATGTGAAGCGTGGAGACTTCAGCCACGTTATCGCTGATAGTGCTCCTCAGCCAGGCTGCACCCGAATTTACTACTTCACTAGAGCATGAAAAACACAGCAAATTAAACTGTGAAGCGGTTGCTTGCCAGAGATGGATATCTTTATATTGGACTTCGGATTCTCTTCCCTAAAGTCCGCATTTGAAATTGTGTCACAGCAAACTGTAGTCAAGAGTCTGGGGCTACATAAATCTATGAATCCATTTCTTTTTGAAGTGTCTGGGCAAGTCATTGCAGCCAATTTCATGATATTAAATTTATTTTGTTTGCAGTAATCCCTACAATGAATACAAAAGTATCCAGTATCATAGATTTTGATCATTTTAAATGACATTCCTTTAAGTCAGCATGCATTATTTGATTTATTTAAATGACACCTTTTATGACTATATTTATTTATCTTTATCCTTAAAATAGCATTGAGGGATGGATCTCATTTACAGTGTTTTTGGGTAGAAAATTACTTAAAAGATATACAATAATAAAAGATGCAAAGTAAAAGAAAGATGTATAAGTACAATACATACAAAACTCTTAACGTCAATATGTTTTTTACTAATATGTATTTTGTACTGTTTCTCTTGACCAAACCTGTTTATCAGTCAATTTGATTTTCTTTATCTTCGTTTCAGATGGGTGCACGTGGTTTGTGCACTTTATGTTCCTGGAGTAGCATTTGGAGACATTGATAAACTACGACCAGTGACGCTCACAGAAATGAATTATTCAAAATACGGGGCCAAGGCAAGTACTCTTTTTACATACTGATGCAGCTTATTGATGCATAGCTTCTGTTAAGTTTTACTGACAACTTTAACATGCTGCAGGACCCAGTTTCAGATGTCCTTTTGGATTACTTTATCCTGACTTTTATATCCTAATGCACTCACCAAGCAATTTATCGGGAACACGACTCTAGTATTAGACAGAGCCTCCCTTTACTCTCAACTACAGTTGCTGCCAATCATCTGTTCTACCACATCCTAAAGTGTTCATGAAAGAGAGTATTTTGCTTTGTGAAATTGAACATTAGGCCTCTGGAAATAGCCATTAGAAGATGGTAAACTGTGGCCATGAAGGAATGAATATGATCAGCAACAATACCCCGATAGGCTGCGACATTCAAACCATTAAAGATTGGAATTAAAGTGTCCCCAAAAGGCTGCAGAAATGGGTTAGTGTTCCTCAATAGCATTTCCAGCAGATGAGTGTGAGATGTGAATCAAACAAAAAGGGATATTTGTTAATCAGATCAACCAATACGCTATGCCTGAATGTAGGCAAATACCTACTAACGCATCCAAAGAGATTTTTAAACTGACCACACACAACAGGATCATCAACTTCCTGCACGTCCCCTCCACGATGTTTTCCTTATTTAGATAAGCAGTGTGCCTACCTTTCTGAGCCTCCAACTGCAGCAAAGGCAACTAATTTTGCTGCTCAACAACAAAGGAATTGAGGAAAATACAGCAAGAATATGGGCATATGAAAAGAGGCAAACATTATATACCAAACACAATGTACATTAGTAAGCGTCCCACATGGCAAAACCAACCACTGATTTTCCTACAAACTGCGTAATCAAATGTAATAGACCAAATCTAATCAGCCTTGTGGTAGATTTTTTGGCACTGAAAACAAAAAGGTTTAAGAGACGACATGCAAACAAGCAACTGCACAATTCCCAGGGTCGTTCTCCAGAGACATTTGTCAAGGGGTGGCAACATTCACTTATTCTTCAGCCCCAAACAAATGCAACCTCCCAAGAAGAGCACAATTGCCTCCACACACTTAAGCTGCCAAATCTGGTGTGCCTCCCATCTAAGCATCTACCAAAACTAAACTAAACCCAGCCCAACCTGGCCAAGGAATCCAGTGGAATCGATAGTGTAACGTATGCATGAGAAAGGAATGTGTGTAGTAAAGAGCTGAAAAGGAACCAAAGCACCATAATAATTAATTTGATTGATAACCAGGCAACTACTCACAGGCAGAAAGAGAGCAAAATAGACCCTCGAACCAGCAGCTTAAGCTTTATAGATTGGGAACACACAAACAGATCAGTACACGTAGCAGCCATCACAAGGTAGCAGCAAGGTAATGTTAGTTGAAGAGAGAAATCTGTTTGCATATGGTGGGAAAGCAGGTGAAATGTAAGTAATATTATGAACAGCAGTCTACAGTTACATAGTTGAATTGGGGCATGCTTGATATGCTCCTCTTCTTGCTGCATACACGACAATGTTGCTGAAAGTGTGTTTGGACATTTTGAATGTCAATTAAAGAGACTTTTTCCAGATACTAGTTCCAGGAAGAACAGAATTTTTTTATATAATCCACCCAGATTTCATACTCCTATGGTGTTTAGTGACTGTTGATATACTGCATTGTTTTGGAGGATTCATGAACTCAATGGCATATATTAGGATAAATTAGCAATCCGTGTGACAATGGGAGAAATATTAAATGTTTCCTTGTCGCAGATGGCACTTGAAGTTTCTCTCTGAACTATATTACCTGTAGGAATGCAGTTTCTGTGAGGATGCCCGTTTTGCCAGGACTGGTGTGTGCATCAGCTGTGATGCAGGGATGTGTCGGTCCTACTTCCATGTGACCTGTGCACAGAGGGAGGGGCTCCTGTCTGAGGCTGCAGCAGAGGAGGTAAGCGGAGTAACCTGGATATTCAATACATGATAGCATATCACTTTGTGAGGTGTTAAAGAGTTTCAATGTCGTTCAACTGTCTGAATGACACACTAAAGTGAAGAAATGTCCTATCTGTGTTCTCTTAACGTAAAATATTTCAGGTGCAGTACCACTCAATACCTTTTTTAGCTAAACGTCTGTCACACCTACGAATCTCATCTTTGTAAGATTTACACCTAGGATAAGAAATCACAAGATATGTCCTACCTGAATATAATTACTCTACCGCTAACAGACACTTTGGACATTCTGATTTAACTGTGAATGACTCATCATTTGGCGTATTGGTTTATCAGAGTTAACAGAAACGTGTTAAGTTCCAGCAGCTCTGAAAAACGTACACGATAATGCGATCATGCTCATTTTGTCTGTTAGGTCACTGCTGCCTCAGTCCTCCGAAACCTGTGAGCAACAGGCAGCTTGGTTAAAACATTGACCACTGTGTCCTATATGACACTTTGCAGGGATTCTTGAAGCAGAACATCACAGGAAATACATGTGATGTATAGTTTTCTGAGGACGGAACTTGATCTGGTGGAGTTTGAGTTTGCGCTAACTGCTAACAAGCTAATCTCAGAGTAAGATTTCAGCAACTATGATACCTCACCAAGTTAGCCGAAATGCTGCTGTTTTTTTCCAGAATAGCCATTTGCTTGCTGGAACTTTTAATAAGTGGACACAAAGGTTCAGGTTATCAACAAGTCAAACTGTTGAATCCATCCCCTGCAGCTTGTCCATCTTAAATGGTTTCCAGGAAGCCAACAGCTGGAACAACTACTTCTGCGTTTGTCCTTGTGTCACAGTGAGAAATTGAGGCAGCTTGGATGTGAAAGTCCGATGTAATAAAAGCCGTCCCTGTTTTCTTAATTAATTAGTCTTTCAGTTTTATTACGTTAATGTATATTATTTCTTCTTCCTCAGGATATTGCAGACCCATTTTTTGCGTACTGCAAACAGCATGCAGACCGCTTTGACAGGAAGTGGAAAAGGAAGAATTATCTGGCCTTGCAATCCTACTGTAAGGTCTCTCTGCAGGAGAGAGAAAGACAGCTTACTCCTGAATCTCAGGTAAGGTTCATTCACTCATATCGGCTGCAACAGCCAAAGCCCACAACAACTTTTCAAATGTGCATACGTGTTTGTGCCTCAAGCCATTTGCCCAAAGCTTGGCCATTTTGCTACTGGGTAAGTGTTCAGTGGAGGAGTGGAGATTATACCCAGGTTTGGGTTTGCAATTTATGTTTCATCATAAGTCCCAGTTATATTTATGTAAAACTGTGAGTACATGGTGGAAATTGTGACACTCAAATGGTATAATGAGGGGCGGGGGAGTAAACATCCCTATTTCATAACAATCAATAACAGGGGAATAGTCATCGGTGGACAAGCAAGAGAGAACAATTAAATAATACAAATCATGCTTAGGATTAAGTATTGGAAACAAGTCTCCTTAATTATCCTTGGTTTATCTTGGTTATTGTTTATGAAATACGGATCGTATGAAATCACGAGAAAATGCGAATAGATTTGATTTTTGAAGTTTGGTTTAAAGTGTGGGTCTGAAAAATCGCAGTTTTCGTGGGTTCTACAGCCTTAAACACTTAGCCCCCCCCCCCCCCCCCCTCCCAACAAGAATCGGGACAACCTACCCCTACACGAGAACACACAAAAACGGAGGGGAAGGGCTAAGGGGTAGGGAGAAGCGGTGAAATGGGATTGGGCCTTAGTCTATGTAATTGTCTGTCACACCTGCAGGCCCGAATCACCACCCGCCTGCAGCAGTACAGGGCAAAAGCAGAGTTGTCAAGGAACACTCGGCCTCAGGCGTGGGTGCCCCGGGAAAAGCTGCCACGCCCTCTCACTTCTAGTGCCTCAGCCATCAGGAAGCTGATGAGGAAGGCAGAGCTGATGGGCATCAGCACCGACATCTTCCCAGTGGACACGTCTGACACCAGCGCCAGCATGGACGGACGCAGGAAACACAAGCAGCCTGCCCTCACAGCAGACTTTGTCAACTACTACCTTGGTAAGGACTCATTTATTTGCCAGTGTTCTTTTGTCAGTTATTCTTGCATGACGTTGGATAGAGATGTCTCTATATTACTGCTTTCAGACATGCACTGAACTCAGCAGTGCGTGTGTGGACGCAAATGTCCGAGTGAGACGTTCTGCAGTCTCTGCAGACTTTCTCAGCCTGGCCTCCTGGTATAATGTCTGAAAAAACCCAGGATAAGACACTGAAGTCAATAGAGTTTGTGGTGTTATGAGCTGACACCGGTGACTGTGAAAATCACATGATCTCCGCAGTGGAGTTAAAACGTCACTTCATGCCTAGTTCTGCTGCACCTGGCTGCTCCTATGCTCCTAATGCGGAGGATTTGTTGCTATTGTCAACGCGTCTGGGCAGAGAACCTCCCACTGTGTTGTGGATGTGTGAAAGGCAAATTCTGGATAAACTCTGTAGCCAATTCTCCAGATTTTACCCTGTTAGCTGTAGTAAACAGCTTACGTGAAAATTAAAATGGAAACCTCTGATCTCCACTTTTTAAAGTCTTGTAGTGAATTAAAATCCTAATTGATGCTGTAGATATCTACAACCAGAAAAGCGCATAAAGAACATGGCATGGAAATTGATTAGCTTGGATTGGTAAAAATGATTACTAATCAAGGAAAACTGAGCACACTGTTGCTGCCTTGTTTATAAGTGAAAGTCATAGTCCTTATAATGTTCAGACCCTATTTTCCAGACATTATCTGGTGTTCATGTCTGAAAACAGCTATAAAAAAATCAACTGACAACCAAACACAATCTTCTACAGTTTTGATTACTGAGGGCCATCCTGCTCTTTGAGTGGACGGATATTCCCCTTTTCTGACACTGGATGTTAATTCAGGCTTTGGGTTGGTATAGGTGGTAATTGAAAACACATTGCCAGGTTCCTGCATTTTTGAAAATACCCCATTTTGCCCAATATAAAGTGAATAGCTTAGTATAAAAAATAATTAAATCTGATGCATTGTTTTTTTTCCTCTTTTCCATCACCCTTCATTGTCTTACGGAGCTGCTTCAGGAAGAGCACTGAGCTTAAAACATGATTCTTTTTTCACTAAAGCATCCATACCTAATTATTATTTTAATATGAAGGTAAACTTTCTGATTTTGAGATTCAAAGAGCAGGAGTATTCTTTGGCGTCGTGATGGCAATTTTAAGAAAGCTAAACACATTTATCTAATACTCTATAATGTTAATAGGTTATTCATCATTTTCTCCCCCCAAAAGTGATTATTTTGCCAAACGTGGAGCAGACGCCATGACAGTAACCTTGAGAGCATACTCTGCAGCAGAGCGCCTATCTGCCATCAGTACACTCTCTCATGTGCTCTTTCTTGGCTATAGATTGCGATCTTGCTATTGATTTTTGTCCCATTGATATTCAGAGCGGAACATGCGAATGATCCAGATCCAGGACAACATCTCTGAACAGAAGAACTTAAAAGACAAGCTGGAGAGCGAGCAAGAAAAACTGCATGTGGAGTACAACAAGGTGAGCAGCAGAATCCATCCTTGCTTATCTGAAAATTTAAATGGACATTGATTGTGTTATTACTATTATTAAAGTAGATAATAATTTGTACACTCATAATTAAACATATAGCTATATAAACCGAGAGCTTTTGAGGACACCTGTGTCGTTATTAATTATTATTAGTTATTATTAAATTATGCTACAGACACCTGTGTCATACAGTAATTAAAATGCAGATGAAGTGACAAATTGATTAATTGTTGTTCATTGTGGCTTATTCATTTCATTTAACTACTTAAATATGGTAATTGATATTATTTATTCAAAATCTAATCAAAGCAATTATACAAAAACAATTCAGAAGACAATCTTATTCTAATAACTATGTCTATGACAGCAGCTCTACAACGCAAGGCTCAAGAGTGCTCTGAACTAATAGTCACTTTGCCTGCATGCTTTGTCTACTATGTTCGCCATCTTAGTTTAGCTTATTGGCATTTAAATGTTTGCTGAGTAGGACTAAACACAAGTTATGCTTGTGCAGGAAGTATTTAGAATCATGCACCAATATGCAGGAAATTCTGACCTGATGATGGTGCAAGATAAAAATTCAGAGAATCAGAGTTCATCTTGAGGGGATCACAGGTTATTGTACCCAGTTTCGTGCTTATTCATCTAGTAGTCAGAAGATCACATAGTCATAAGTAGGGCTGAACGATTAATTGCATTTGCGATTTAATCGCGATATGATAAAACGCGATTTCCTAATCGCAACGTGCGCGATTATCACGTGCGAACGAGAGTAGCGCACCGGGCTGCCGTCCGCACCCGCAGCCAGAATGCCGCGGGACAACACAACTCCGCTGATCCAGAAGATAGCAAAGCATGCCTGCGTCACCTACGTGGCACAAACATAGAGCGAGCTCATCTCGCTGGTGATCACGTTGCGGGCGGCGGACCTGAAAATTGCTCCCCGGAAAAGCAAGCCGAGCTCCGGGGCGGCGAGCCGAGCGCCGGGGCCGCGGGCTCCAGAGCCCCCCGGTCACCTACACGCACATCTGCGGGACGGAGGTGTTCAGCATGGTTGTCTTCCTGCTGAGGCCCGGCGCCTCCGTACCGCTGCACGACCACCCAGACATGAACGGGATGCTCAAGGCTTTACAGCGCCTCATGTCTGCTGTGTTGTGGCACCACACACACACAGACACACACACACACACTCTGTCTGTTACGTGACTTGTGTTCGAAAGAGTTAAAAATCACAGTCTAAGGAGTGGGACTATTTCATTAGCTTCAGGAAACTGTTCATACATGCAGTTGTGCTGTTTGACTTTGTGGCCGTTTTTTATTTATAACTTTATTTACTTTGATTTTACAAAATATTTTCAAAGTATAGTAGAGGCAAATTCTATGTTTCGGTTGTGTGAAATGTTTCTGACTTGGGAGCAGTAAGGCACCTATAATTTTAAATATTATTTAACACTAAATGTATCTAATATTGTGTTGGTTATATTTAAATCATTCATTACGTTTTGTTGGGGGAAAAAAATTGGATCAAATAAAAAAATCGCATATTAAATCGCAATCGCAATATTGGGGGAAAAAATCGCAATTAGATTATTTCCCCAAATCGTTCAGCCCTAGTCATAAGGGTCTTTAGCACAAGACTGCTTGAAATACAATATGATTACTCAGATACTCGACCATTACTGACAATAATCCATCAATTCATTGACGTTCCATTTTGCTACAAACTGTAATGCTGCAAATACCCTTATCTTTCTGATGTTCTCCTTAACACGTGGCATCTGTTGCATCCTCTGCCCCTTAACCCTCAACAACAGTAAGGGAAAACTACCAAAAAAAAACTCAAACAGGGAGAAAATGTAGAGACCTCAGAGATAGCTGAGAGTTAGGGATCTCTCTCTGTCAGGACAGACAGAAGTGCAATAGCGAAACACATCGACATGATTACAATATTTACAACATTCATGAGAAAAGAGGTTTATCAGTGTTTAAAGTATTAATATTAAAGAAAGGGTCTGAGAGAAATTAATTATAATGCATGATAGGATACCACCAAGGAACACCATCTCGATCCACGATGTGGCCGCAGCCACGGTCCTGGGTCTGCAATGATAAAACACTAAACGACTCTGGGGAGAAGTCAAGTCAATAACAATTATTGATGAGACGTTAATGTTATAAAGAAGGAGGAAAGATAATTTACATGTGTCATATGTCTCCCGACAAAATTCAAGTCTATAGCAGCATAACTAAGAGAAGATCTAAGACAGACCTGAACCAACTCTATTAATAAGCTTTATCAAAAAGTAAGGTTTTAAGCCGACTGAAACGTACAGAAGGTGTCTGCCCTCGAACTGAAACTGGGAGATGTTTCCACACGAGAGGAGCTTGTAGCTGAAAGCTTTGGCTCCTACTCGACTTATTGAGACTAAAGGGATGACAAGTAAGCCTTAATTGTGGGAGCACAGTGCTCTATTGCTGTTCATTTAAAAGATCAAGGCAATCGATTTTGGGTGAAAATCTTTTTAAGACAAAGCAAAATCAATATGTTATTTGGTGAGGTGTTTTAATGGACAATGTTCAGCTCAGCTTTTAAAACTGCTTCACCATATTATTATGGCCTCACTCAGCTACATGATAAAACCCCTGTAAATCCTGGGCCCGTCTCTCCTCAAACATGACCTCTGCAGAGAGGCTGCCGCTCCACCAACCAACATGAGTAAGGGAATACGACAGCAGAGTAAAAGTCACAAGAGCTAATGTTGCGTTCAGTCTTCTGCCGTGCGTGTTAAGAGTTATTAATGGAGTGTGTGTTGCTAATTGCACTGCTTGAGTTGGTTTTACATGGCTTTGGCCTTGGAGAAATGCCAGTGATGGATTTCATTGCAAGTCTAGCTTTAACTGATATATAGTCATGGAGCCCAGCACAAGGTTTACTCGTGACACAAGGCCCAACTCCTGCACATCATATGTAATGTTGACATTTAACAGTTACACTGACTGCAACATTGGTTCAAAGGTTCACCTGCTCCACTGTATAACATTTATATGACTTATAAGGTTATTTAATTTATAGTCACTTATGTTTATACCCAGCTGTGACCCTTCCCATTACTGCTGTACCCGGGTGACAGTGAGCCAATTAAATCCAAGCCAGGGGGGCAGCATTTTTATTAATCTTATACAAATCCAGGAGGGCTTATATTTATGTTGCTCCTCTGCCTGGACGGTTAACTATATATCTATTGCAGTGTAAAATCTGTTTGAGTAGGAAAAGAACATAATGTGTATGTTTTACAATATCTAAATGTCTGTGTGTGTGTTTGCACTAAAATGGGCTGAGACATTGGTGTTCTTGTCTCATGTTGTCCCCTCTCTTCCACTGCAGCTCTGTGAGTCTCTGGAGGAGCTGCTGAATGTGAATGGAGAGCTGCGGGGTGAAGGCCAGGCCATGTGGACTCTGCTGGGGGACATCCTGGGCCAGGTACTACCACAGTCTGTCTCTCCACTTACCATGCCCTCTACTCCTTTCACCTCCAACCACTCTGCTCAACATTCATACACTCATTGTTGCGAGCATTTGCAGAACACTCTTCAACACTGTTGGTAGATTTCCTTTTTTGCTGGTTGCAAGTAGCAACAGGCTTGGCCAACAGTGGTGTGATACTGAGATCTGTTATGTAAAATAAAGGCAGGCTGCAGAGTCCTGCACAGATCCAACCTATTACTTGAACTTATTTCTAAACACTAAACCAAATTGGTTTTGAAGTTTATCCAGTCATGGCTGGTCTGAAGGTATCTGCAGTTTTGCATGAAGTTCTCTCCCACTTTTTTTCAAGTAACACATGGAGTTTCAGTGGGGGTCTTGAAAAGTCTGAAAGCCTTAAAGTCGTAAATGTGTGAAAATAATAATAATAAACTTGAATCTACTCACATAGACACTGTGAGGATTTTTCTTGATTTTTAATTGACATATAATTTCAAAGCTCCCGCTCACAGCTGATACCTATAGGGCCGGTTTCGGAGACAAGGCTTAAGCCTAGTCCCAGACTAAAATGCTGTTTGAGCTGGCTTAACTGAAATTCACTTGCACAGACATAGCTTAAAATAGTCGTGGATTAAGCCTGTTCTGGATTAAACAAAGCCGATTGCAAAATTGAGCATTAAAGCTACTCCAGGACTAAATTGGACTGAATTGAAGCTTAAACTAATCTGCCAAGGAGGCAGGTTTAACTCCCGCTTAGTAGGCTAGGCTACTGTTTGTGAAACTGAGCTTGGATTGTTTGGGAGCATGGACTATTTGGAATATCTAAATGAGGACCAACATGCACGACAGAGGCCAGCCAGACCAATACTGCTGGATAGGAGTGATCCATTGAATCAATGAAATAACTTTTCGAGACCGCTTTCGTATGCACAAGGAAAATGCATTGGAGATAATTACTTTGCTTGAGCCTAGACTTTCCTCTCTGTCTCAAAGAGGAAGGCCTGTGTCCAATCAACTGCAAGTTCGGATCACTTTGAGGTTCTTGGCATGTGGAATCTTTCATCGTGAAACTAGTGATTTGTGTGGTGTCAGTGAACCAACTGTATGTAGAATAGTTCACAAAGTCTGCAGTGCCATTTGTGAACTGAGGAGTCTTTACATCAAGTTCCCTGATGCTGCTGGGCAAGCCAACTATAAAGTGCAATTCTATGAATATGGGCACTTCCCAGGAGTGATTGGCTGTATAGACGGATGTCATGTTCCCATCAAGTGTCCATCAACTCCTGATGCAGAGGAATACAGGAATCGTAAGAACTGTTTTTCAATCAATGTTCAGGGTGTATGCACTCCTAATTTGGATTTCAAACATTGTTGCCCGTTGGAAAGGTGCAACCCATGATTCAAGGATTTTTCTCAACTCTTCATTGTGTGCACAATTTGAGAGAGGACAACATAGTGGACTACTACTTGGTGATAGTGGATATGGTCAGGGTAACTATTTATTCACACCACATCTAAATCCCACAACAGCTGAGCAGCAAAGGTACAACAGAGCTCATATCCGTACTAGAGGGATGATCGAGCGTAGGTTTGGAGTATGGAAAACTCGATTCCAGTGCTTACGAAATACGCTTTGTTTCAAGCCAAGAAGATGCTGCAAAGTGATCATTGCTACAGCTGTGCTGCACAACTACCTGAAGCAGCATGGCTGTCCTGATCTGCCAATGGAAGATCAGGATGATGCAGATGTGCCCATGGTGGCAGAGGCAGCCAATGACCAGCGAGGACTTGCACACGGAGCTGCTTTCACAGTGCAGCACTTCAGCATTTAAATATGGAATGTATTCATTATGGTATAGTTTTGCTTGCATACTGTTTCTGTACAAAATTACAATAATGTAGCAAAATCAAACGAGTGAACCAAGGCTGGTTAAAATGTAGTTTGTGATGATTAATACTCACTCACACTCACATGCCAAATGACAATACATTTATTTTTATTTTTCACAATTCCTCATATTCACCATGGCTACTGGTATGCAGAATTCTTTTTGGAGCATAGCCCTCTCTCCCAATTTCATATCCAGTTCAACCTCTAGGATTCTCATTTTCATTTCATGTTCTTCTTTTGCATATTCAATTTTACGCTCATGAAATTCTCTGGCTAACTTTTCATGCATAGTTATCTTTTTTGGTCTCTGTTGGATGGTAGCAGCTTCATCTCCCAAGGGTGCCATAGCAGATGTGGAGGGTTCAGGCTCGTTGTGAACTGGCTCTTGATTGGTTTCCTCTGGAAAAAAAGACCACTCTTCCAAACTCAAATCAACTAATATGGTCCTGTAACCAATTTACTTCCTAAGGTATATTTACCATTTGTGCTCAGTTCTCCATGTTCACTGTCCAAATGGTCATTGTCTGGTATACCATCCAGAGGTTGCTGGTGCTCTATTATACCAGACAGCAAGTCACCCAATTCATCACATGTGTCCTTTATTGGTGGTCCACCACCTGTAATAAATCGCTCTCTTCAGCTTGCTGCATTCTCTTTTTTTAATCCCAGTTTAATGTTCTTCCATAGAACCTATGAAGGCAGATATCATTCATTAGTTTTCTTTTTGATATCACAAAAATAGTAATATGGGAAATCTGAAATACTGGTACTGATAAGGCATAATAAAAATAAGTTTGTCTCCTGATAATTTAGGTCATGGTGGAGAAATGATTTTATTTTATATTTCTTTCCCCCTCACATATAGGTATGGATTTTCCTTTGTGCAACATATCTTACTCTACCACCATGTTTAACATGCATATGCCCCTTTAAAATAGGTTACTATCCTTTTAAACAGGATATTCATTCAATGTGAATGCTACAAGCAGCAGGAGTATTATATTTGGGTAGGCCATAAATAAGCAGGGTATAGGCAACAGGAAACAAACACATATTTTTGTGCCTAATAATGAAGATTAACTTACCTGCAGTTGTTGTACTGTTCTTGTGGTGACATCTTCATTTGCATTGAATTCATTGCCAATTGCAGTCCAAGCACTTATTTTCTTCTGTTCAATAGCAGCAGTATGGATTTTGCTTTCAATGACTGGATGGTTCGATACAATTAGTTTTAGTAGTGTTTTTTCATGCTCACTATAATTTTTGGAGCGAATTCTCTTTGCCTCTGCCATTGTGTTGTCTCAAAATTCACTGCAACAATGGTGTTTCATACTCCATTTCAGGTTTTCATGAGCACAATTGGACCAACAGCCTGTGCTTCCACTTAGTCTAATGAGGCTTGAACCAGGTGTTCTCATTAAGCTTACTCCAGGACTCCATAGTCTCAGACTAACTAAGCCAAATTTATGCCATGTTCATGCAAGCCACTTAAATAGCCAGGATTATCTAATCTGATTTAGGCCTACTCCAGTCTTGATTTAAGCCCTGTCTCCGAAACCGGCCCATAATGTATTGAGCTCAGTCTAACCAATGAGTTGCACATTTACAATCTGTAGGTTTTCATAATTAGTTATTGTTTAACATTGTTATTTTTACAGTATTGAATTACAGAATTTATATTACAGTACAACAGTCAACTGAAAACATATAAGAGGGACATTTTACAATCTACAAACACAAGGCGGCTGTGGCTCAGGGGTTAGAGCGGTCGTCCTCTAACCAGAAGGTCGGCGGTTCTGCAACTTTTATTTATTAGGGCCCGAGCACCGGAAGGTGAGAGGCCCTATTGAAATTGTAAGGATTTTTATTATTATTTTTATTTCCCTTTCGGGGGCTTTTTGAGGGTCTAGACATGCTCAAAAAGTTATGAAACTTGGCAGGAAATTCAAGGTCTGCGGATATTTTAGTATTCTGGAGTAATTTGAAATGGGCGTGGCAAAATGGCTCAACAGCGCCAGCCCCTAGGTTTCCACATAACCGATTTTCACCAAAATCGGGCAAGAGGTGTATCGTGACTAATCATGAAAAAAAGTCTCAAGGGGCATTATGAAAAACGCAACAGGAAGCCCGCCATTTTGGATTTAGTGGCCATTTTGGTGATTTTTACTTGAATGTACTTGTCCCAGGGCTTTCATCAGATCAACTTCAAATTCAGATGAGTGTCATCACAACAAGATGGAGAAAAAAACTGACTTAAAAAATCAACTTTTCGTCACACCGTGTGACCGTGGCGTGGCTTCAAAGTTTGATTAAACGCCATCAAAACACGAGGTTCTGTATCTCAGACATATTTGGACCAATCGATTCCAAACTATACACATAAGACCATGGTCGCGGCCTGATGATATCTACACTGAAATCATGACTTAATATCACAGCGCCCCCTGGTGGCAACAGGAAATGTCTTTTTTTTTGCATGTCTTACACTTGGATGTATTTCTCCTCATCCACTGACCTCAACCATGTCAAACTCTATCAAATGGGTCTCAAGACATTGATAATGAAGATATAAGATTACTGTGACTTTTCGTCAAACACAGTATTATTGGCGTGGCATCAAAGTTCATCAGCTCGCCGTGAAACACGAAATTGCTGTAACTTCCGTGTTCATGTTTCCATCTCACTCAAACTACATGTGTGTGTTAACATCCCCCCCCTGAAGATATTCATATGGTTTTAAGAAATGGGCGTGGCAAAAAAACTGACTAGCGCCCCCTAAAGGTCGGCCCCGGCACTACGATTGGCCGACATGTACAAAAATTGAGTATGGCATGTGTCTTTTCATAACAAACAAATAAGTCTCTTGGATCGATATGTTAGACCAAACAGGAAGTCCGCCATTTTGGATTTAGTGGCCATTTTGACCATATTCCACATACTTGTCCCAGGGCTTTCATCAGTTCATCTTTAAATTCAGATGAGTGTCATCACAACAAGATGGAGATAAAAAATGATTTAGGGATTGTTTTTTCGTCACACCGTGTGACCGTGGCGTTGCGTCAAAGTTCATCAACTCGCCGTGAAACACGAAATGCTGTAACTTCAGTGTTCATGGTTCTACCTCACTCAAACTACATGTGTGTATTAACAGCCCCCCCCCTGAAGATATTCATATGGTTTTAAGGCCGTGTGACCGTGGCGTCGAAGTTTGATTAAACGCCATCAAAACACGAGGTTCTGTATCTCTGACATATATTGTCCAATCAAGTCCAAACTAGACATGTAAGACAAGAGCCCCGGCGTGATGACATGTACACAGAAATCATGACTTTAAATCATAGCGCCCCCTGGTGGCTACAGGAAGTGAAGCGTTTATTGTCCAATTGAGTCCAAACTAGACATGTAAGACTAGAGTCCCAGCCTGATGACATCTACACAGAAATCATGACTTTAAATCACAGCGCCCCCTGGTGGCTACAGGAAGTGAAGCGTTTATTGTCCAATTGAGTCCAAACTAGACATGTAAGACTAGAGTCCCAGCCTGATGACATCTACACAGAAATCATGACTTTAAATCACAGCGCCCCCTGGTGGCTACAGGAAGTGAATTTTTTATCCTTGCCACAGAGAGGAAAATGCATCCAACGCGGAGACGTGCGCTTGGTCATCGACCGCTCTCTCCCCCGACTGCAACAGGCTTCAACGTGCAGGTGCTCGGGCCCGCAAGTGCTACAACGTAGCCCTAGTTTATATTGTTTTTCCTCATTTTGATTATTTCCCTTTCTTTTTATTTTATATGAATGTGGAGTTTTTATTAATTTAGCAAGGATTGAAAGGTCATTGGTAAAAATAGTTTGTTTTTTAGGTTTAGTAGAGAGCTTTACCCGGAGGATATGCTGTTTGAGTAGGTGGACAGTTCATTATTCTTTTGTAGAGTTTAATGTGACTGCTCCCCGTCTGATCTACAAGGAGAGAGCTGCTCTTCCACAGCAGTCATAAGCAGCATTGATCATTAACCATGCAGGGCAGTATGACAGGTACCAGGGAGTCAGGGAGAGGTGAGGGAAAGATGAGTTACTCGACTTTGGACTGTGTAAAGTCAGAATTTATGTAGTTTATTTCTGTCAACTGTTTAAGCAGCTCTGAGATGAGAGAACAACCTGTGCAGCTCCCAGGTAATTTCAGACTGCGTTCACTTTAAGTATTTTGAATAAGTTTTAAAAAATCTCTGTCCGTTCTAACAAGCCTGAAATAGTAATACAAATAACAGTAATAATAGCTTTATTTGTATAGCACAAAGTGCTAGTCTGATGTCTTGGCACATTGTTCCTAAGGTACCATCACTGCAAACATTCTATCTTCTTTGGTTTTCAGCCTTGATTTTGGAATGGCTAGCAATGCTTTACCAGAGGATCTCAGGCTGTGTCCTTTCTCGTAGCGAGATAAAAGGTCTGAGATGGGGCGTTAATATCTCATCTGGTACAGCTGCCGCCCCATCACCCGTAGCAACCCGTAAGATTTAACTTTGTGCAACTGCTCCGTGTCATCACTGGGTGAAATGCTCATCTTGAGCGTTGCTTATCATTATATTTATGTATTAGTAAGGGATAACCTATAGTTAAAAATAAAACATAAGTAGCTTTTGGTGCAATGGTTGTAGCGAATGGTGGCAGCATGCATGATCAATAAAAACAAGGATCAGAACATAGTTTTAACATATTAATCAAAGGGTCTACATTATAGCTTTTCCAGATTTTTCAAAAGCATCTCACAGTCACCCTATAAATATATTATATTGTATTTCACAGCTAAATCCCTAAAAAGCCTAATTAAAAGTAGAATCGTTGAGAGTATGAGCCGTGTAGATAAATGGTGAGATGATCTTAATATGGTGGCGAGGCAGCAAAATGGACAGGAACGAGAAAGAGACTGGCAGTGAATCTGCAATGACCACCATAAATCACCTAATTATGAACATGCATGGTTTAAGTAGCAACATCAGTCACAGCACGGCCTGCCTTTGTGCCATCTATCTGCCACATTTTCATCTTCTATTTGTCATCCTGCCTGTGCATTTGCAGAAATTATTGATGTCCCCAACTGGGACTCTCATCCCTCTTCCAGTACACAGTCAGTGTTTTTGTTCCTTATGCTCTTCGAAGTTTAGCACTGCTGGCAACTTCACAAAAAAAAATAAACGCACACATCCTCCTTTTCCACCAACCTAGATATAACGCTTCGAGGCTCAAACAGCTAGAGTAGGATACAACAGTCATATGTGTTACAATGTACTCTACTTCTGTATTGATCAGTAGAAGAAATAAACGCTTAATAGACCTTCAAGCAGATATGCAGGGGTTTAAGGATCTCTTGCGAGTCGGAACTCAAGGCACACTAAGTTAGAACAAGAGGCCAAGACCATCACAGATCGAGGTGGAAATATGTGATTTGTTTGTGTGGATGGATGGGCTGAGATGCCTTCCAAAACAATGCCAGGATTTACTCCAGGATTGAACTACAAGGGCCTGGGTGTCTTCAAGTGACTATTAGTACGTTCAATGCAAAACAATGAAAACAGGCATATATCTTTTTCATAAACAGGATAGTAGCCTAAGCAACAGAGGCAAGGAAATACAACATGGGGACTGCCTGGGCATTTCGCAAGACCTTTTCTGCAAATTTGCAAATGCAATAACACAACGCTTACCACCAGTAATCGTATAGAAGCTAACTTTCACTGCAGTAACATGAGAGCTGCCCTACATAGTGCACATTTTATTGTAACGGTTTTCTCTTAAATTCGTGTGTTGTGTATATTGTTGTCGGCAAAGTGAGAATAAGCATATTTGTGTGGTTGGTGATTGTTTCTCAGCCATGATGTTGGTAAAGCTCAGTCAGACGTTGTCGCTGACGGCTGGTTCAGAAATGGAAGCATTGGATTCATTCAAACTGCATTAAAATCTATAAGTGCAGCCAAGGGAGCAATATTTTTCTATTATCTGCCTCGTGAACTACTGTCAGATCAAAATGACAGTTTTAGCAAGTTTGACAACATTTTACTTCGTAAATGTTCCCTACTGCACCTTTGAGCTAATCATTGATCATAATAATATTACATTTTCTATGGATATCTATGGATTCTATGTCCACGTAACAACAAATAGCAACACTCAGACAGGCTTGCTTCAGTGTCTGTCAACCTTTTCTCAGGCAAAGGTGGAGGCTGCGCAAACAATACTCATTACGTTTCAGAAATGCCTCTTGAAAACAACATTACACTATAATCATAAAATTTTTATTCCATTGTTCATCCTTGTTAAAACAGTATTATCGAGAAATTTAGTTAAGACATGATTCAGGTTTTTACTGTCTACAGAGCTAACCACTTGGTCAAGACCAATATATAGTCCTGTGCATCTTCCAGTCCCACAATAACAATAAAAACTTAGTTTTAACCAAAAAATTTGTTAAAAAAAACACTTGAGTGTTTTACTCAGGAACGGATGTGTTGTAAATATTTACTTTACACATTTGATGACTTGACATTAAACCTGTGGGGAAAGATGATTTTCACTGTCACTATTTTACTGTGAACTGTATGAAACATGCGGCGACTCCAACGCTTTAGAATAGCAGCATGTCTCGAGCAGGCAGTGTGGCCACTGTAACGTGTAAACGCATGTAAAGCAAGACGTTCCCTGGCGCTTACATAGCCAGTGTGGCGCGGGCACTTGCATGTAAAGATGAAGGAGATCTGTCTTCAAGTATTTTTGAGTGTTACTCTGTTCAACCACTTCATATTTACAAGTTTACTCTATTGAATATGATAAAAATGCGGTCAGCCACAGAATGTGCCCAGTTGCTACTGCACTGTTGTGTTTTGATATGTTTTCCCTGAGACACTCAGCAGGGTGTCAGGAGGCCACACAGCTCAAAGCTTGTCAGTGTACCTGACTGCCTCCACTCACTGTTTGCTGTCTAAAATGAACCTTTAAACTTCTTCATCTGTCCGATAAAGCATGTTAACAACGTTGAAGCTGCTCCATATCAGCAGCAGAGAGACTTTCTTGTGGTTGGATGCAGGCAGACTTGCAGTCCTGGTCGGGGAGATAACCCCAGTAGCCCCTTGTGCTTTGGTCACTGTGTCCCCACATCTATCAGGTCTCCCTGCGGTGACGCTCCCTCTGTGCTACAGGCAGAGGGAGCATGCTCAGATTAGAGCTTCCTCGGGGGAAAACTTTGTCTGTTTAGTGTCACACTTGGTCCCTATGAGATAAGTTTTCTAATTAACCCGCATGGCAGCAATGCACCTGAGATGCAGTGAGAATAAACAGACTATCTGCTGCTGCTTTTCACCTGCCACATACAGCAGGTTCCCCTCTCCACACAACTCTGCTGTAAGGGAACTTTACAGACTCTTTATTTTGACTGTACAAACTGTGCTAACAGTCAATAAGTGTCACTTGATTCTTGTTGAATCTTTATATATCAGTAACTTCTACACTTACCTGAGCAACACCAGCTTATAATTTCACTTTTCTTCCTCGGGTGTAATTAATGATGAAGGATAAAGTTTGTTCTTTCAGCCGCACAAACTCTTCCTATTTCTGATCGAATGAGCAAACTACTTGCTGAGCTGTCATTGGTTCATACTTTTCAAAAATGGATAAACAGTGGTAGCTATTTCTGAATTGTTTCTCCCAAGCTATCCATGGAAATCCGGCTAGTGACCATTGATTTTCATTGTGGGATAAAATGATTCCACTACATGGGGATTGATAATTCTTAAAAGCATTAGGACTGCTCCACAAAATAGTAAAATCAATGTACATAGTCAGTAGTGAGTGAGTTTGGACAGAGCCCCAGACACATCTGAAGGATAATAAAGCAAACAGGATGCACTAGACCACAGGGAGTGTCAGAATAGGCTGCTGAATACTGAATTTTTAATACATTTCACGTAATTTATCACTGATATTGCTGTTCATATTGCTGTTCATGGCTGTTTAATGAAAATGTTAATGAAACTGTATTTTTGTTTGTTTTGTTAGAAACTAAACACTCCAGCTGTTCTGAAAGCCCCAAAAGAGAGGAAACCCAGCAAGAAGGAGGGAGGAACCCCAGGGAAGTCATCCAGCATGCCAGCAATACTCTACAGGTGAACATACAGCGTCTAGAGAGACATGCCAGGGCATAGGCAGATTTAACAATGATGATTAAATGATAAAGTAATGACAGTGAAAACCAGGGTGTACTTGTTTAATGTGCTGGCTTTGTAGAATATCATGAAATGCCCTGGGCAGAAACAACATGCTTCATTGCACATGTCCGTTGTTGGGCCTAATCCTCAAAACATTCTTCAATTCAAAAATTTCCTAAAAACCCACCAATGCAGTTCACATGAAGGGCCTGACCTCCACCAACACAAAACTTACACACATCTGAGTGAGAAATATTTGTGAAAAAATAACTGGTATTGTGTAATATAGGATTTTAATAATAATATAATATAATATAGAGTGAGCAAATCTGCGGTTTAAGAATGTGTGAGTTTGAAATTACCGCTTGTGTTTTTGTATATAGTAAGACAAAAACATGCTTTCTCAGATGCACATTTTATTATTAAATGATGGATTGTACCTCAGCATCTGACCTCATGTGCTCCTGCAGCTGTGGCATCTGTAAGAAGAACCAGGACCAACATCTGCTGGTGCTATGTGACACCTGTAAGCTTTACTACCACCTGGGCTGCCTGGAGCCACCACTTACACGCATGCCCAAGAAGACCAAGAACAGCTACTGGTGAGACATTAAAATACACTTTGCACAGATTTTAATCAAGGAATCCACAGGAAATAACATGGTCTTTACATTATGTGAGCTTAAAACTCGCCATTGAAAATGTTGTAGTGTAAATTGTCATTAGCTGAGAAGTTTCAACGTATTAAAGTGTTCTTCGCTCTGTACAGACCAGAAAAAACACTCTAAGCTTGAGGTAACTGCGGCATAAACCAGTCTGCTCTAGGAAGCCATTTGTGAAGGTTACGATTCCACAGAAGCAACATTTGCATATTAATGTGGTGCTCCGGGAGGCAGAGGATGTCATGATTGAACATGACAGTGAAAACGTCACAGTGAATATCAGAGGGACAGGGCAGGTAGGGGCAGGGCCACTGTATGTAAGCTGTGGTTGTGTTTTTTTTTACACAAAAGCTTTAACACAACATACTAATTGAAGAACATAAAGCAATAGATATACGGTTCACAACATATACATTTTAGACAGTTAAACACTTTGTTCTTCAGCCCTAGTTTCACTCAATTCAGTTTGAAATGAAATAATAGATAATACATTAAAGTGACAAGTCTCAGCTTTCATTTGAGAAAGTTTACATCAATATGGAAATACCTTGGTTCAAAGGTAGTGTCACACATAATGGCGATCATTCATATTTCATACTTGGTGTAAATTCCTCTGGGTTCAGTAAGGTCTTGTCCATATTCACTCCTCAGCCCTACCAATTGGCCCTCCCCCTTAGTTTTGTGCGTGGCCGTGAAGGGTTAGAGTTGTCCCGTTTCTCCATGTGATGTAGGGGTGGTGGCCATCTCGCCGTTCAAACAACCCTTAAACCGGTGTGTATTCAGAACCCCCCCTAGAAATGAAGAGATAGAAAGAAATACCTTGTAAACCTTACCTTGTAAATGTAAGTATGAAATCTTTCGAAATAACCACACATTTTTTTTGAAACCCTGAAGAATATCTTATTTTAATCCAGTAGCAATGGAAATGTCATTGAATCTCTCTGACAAAGGTTACAGAAAAAACGCAATTCACGCTGTCAAAACGAGCATGCAAACAGTCTGAGTTAGAGCAACGTGTGTAACTCCCGTGTCCCGTATATATGAATTAAAAAGAAAAAATACTCCTTTAATCATGTTATAACGTTTTTAATACTGGGCAGAAATTTCTATGGACAGGAAAACTTTTCAGTGAAATAACTGATGTAAATACGCTGACTGACTGTGTATTGATCAATAGATCAATCGTTGTCACATGTTTCAGTATAATAATGTTGGTTGATATTGGTTGTTACTATAATAACGTTGGTTGATATTGTTTGTCACTGTCATAATGTTGGTTGGCTGCTGATTATGTAGCGAGCGATGGCCTTATTATTGGGGGAAGATTAACTCGCCCTGTCCCCTGTGGGTTTGTGTGGACACTCCTAGCGAAGGGCAATTCATATCTAAGGGTAGGGCCAAGGCAGAGGAATTGGGACAGGGCCTAACTGTCTAAAGACATCGGTCGTCAGCAGACACATACCTGGTGATTGTCTCAGTTTCACTGCAGCCTTCTTCAGCTCTAGCGGTCTATTGTTTTGATGTGAAAATAAAAAAAGAATTCTTCTGACAGTTCGAGTCACAGAGCACTTTCATTATGTGAGTGTGAACAGGGTTTGATTCTCATTCTCCGTCAGATTGGAGCCGTAATTTATCATGACGTTAGAGTTTGTTTATTCATATTAATCCTGACATTTGAGGCCAGGCAGTGGCAGTAGGATTATCAGGTGATGGATGCGGAGATGGGAGAAATGTTAGAGGCTCTACTCTCGATTACAGTTCCTTATCTTGAGAGGATATTTGGTGATGAAAAAGGAAGAAGCATTTCCTCTTACTCTTGTAAATTGAAGAAATGCAGAGATCACTCTGCAGTTACATGTCAGGATGTGGTTGTGAGTGTGTAGCATAGTTTGTTTGTGCATGGACTAAGTCACTTGCTTTCAGAAGAAAATGAGCACAAAGCTCTTTTCATTTATTAGAAACAATTGTAAATATTTGATGCGTGGATGCCAGAATAATAAGTAATTATAGAATTGAGACTGTGCCGTTATGGCACACAAACAGAGGAGGCAGAATCTTATTGTAAGGCAATGCTCATTCCCGGGTCTCACTTTGACTCAATGCAGTAAATATCAGTATTATCTGGTTGTGTGGTTTGTGTATGGGCAAGGACCTCCGATAAGGTTTGTTTATAGTTTCCAAAGGGTAAAACAAATCCAGGAGGTGAGGATGTTTATCTCCATTTCTCTTCACCTTGTGGATGAAATGTGATGGGATGTGTGATCCATCGTTGGCACTAAATCACAATGACGACTCCCATCTCCTCTCAAAATATACTACAGTTTCCAAAAAGGTTTCAGGATTTGACCTTCGGATTTAAACTAGAACTTTAACTTCAAGTACCCTTACAATGCAGTGTACTCCAACTCTCCTCCAATAAATTCTACCTGGATGAATTTTATAAACTTTTTTAGAAAGATTCCACTTTACTTTATGATTTATGAGAATTAATCTGTTGATCTTAATTATATACACTTTGTATTAAGGCTATTACAAATGGACTTAAAGGCCTTCACAGTTAACCCAGGATTAGTTCCTGGTACTGTTCGTCAACCAGAAATCATTATTCTTCACTGACAGCAACAACATCACTGTTCCTCCTCCTCATCAGTTGGTCATTAAGAAGAGAAATCCCTGCTCCTACATTTCACTATTGCTGCTCCTCATTCTTAGTATTTTCTGTAACAAAGCAACCTTCTGTAGAGTAGACAATCTGCTTCCCCTTTACAATGGCATGCACATGACAGTGTATGTGTAACTGTATGTTTCTGAATGGACAGCGCTTATTCCTGATAGGTGGCCTAAGGGGATAGTTCATCGAAAAATTTAAATTCACTCATTATCTACTTACCACTATGCTGATGGAGACTGCATAGCTGTTTACCCCTGACACTCCACACGTTTGTTGTGGACTCAAACTCTTCACCCTCCATTGGCATAGTGATGAGTAGATAATGAATGAATTTTCATTTTTGGGTGAACTATACCTTCAAGCGCTTGTCTGGATGAAGATTGCTTTCATTTTAATTATCCCAGGTTTACTGAAGTGTTTCCCCTAAATAATCTAGACTGTAGAAGCCTACCATATTTAAATTTGTCCCGCCAGAGTTTCAAAACATTTATACACTTCTCATAATAACAGATAATAATAATAACAATGTGTGCAGAAGGTGTAGTAAGTGTGCAGCACTATTTGCTGTTATGCCACTGCATGCTCACGATACCAGATACTTGTGTTATGGTCCATAACGTTTTTAATGTCCAAGCAGTCAGTCAGACCTTATATTTTCAGAGGACAGTGTTAAGTATTTACAAGAACATTTTACGACATTAGCTGCTCTCTTCCTTCTCCTCAGGCAATGCTCCGAGTGTGACCAGGCCAGCAGTGATGAGGCCGATATTGCCATGGAGACGCTACCTGATGGCACCAAGAGGTCCAGGAGACAGATCAAAGGACCAATCAAATTCATCCCACAGGAGATGTCGCCAGAGCCCAAGAAACAACAAGTGAGAAATGTTAAATGTTATCAGCAGAAACAAATTTCTTAAAGAAAACCTGTTGTTTTTTTAACTAAAAAGTTATGCATGCAAGTTAGCATCCTCTAATCCAGTGGTTCTCAAATGGGGGTACGTGTACCCCTGGGGGTACTTGAAGGTACTCCAGGGGGTACGTGAGATTTTTTTGAAATATATTTAAAATAAGCATCCATTCAAAAATCTTTTAAAAATTGTTATTTATTAAATATTCAATGAAATATAAGTGTAAGTTCATGAATTTAATTTTATATTCAGTAGGCTATTCAAATTTCATTATCCTAAAAACCCAGAGTACCCCCATACCGATGGTTTGACCCAACCTGGCACACGCCACCTGTCATCACGTGTCATTACTGCCGCCTTGAAAACTCGAGTCGGGGTTGAAGCGCAGCAGCAGTGCCGCTGAAACACGGAGGGACAAGTGCCAAAGAAGGCGAAACCGGAGCCGGCAAAATTCCTTCAGTATTCACAAGAAGGTTGAAACTCTAACTGATGTTTTCAGGTTTATTTGAAACTTCCCTAAACAGCACTGTGAGAGCGTGTGTCTCTTCGGAGCGTCGCTAAAACATCACACTGTTCTGTTGTGAAGTTACAGATTCATAACAGGAAGTCTGCGTCTCCACCGGAACACTTTCAAAATAAAAGCATGTATTACAAAACCGGAAATGAAATTGTCTGACCTTAAAGCGAGCAAATATTTCACAATAAAAGAACAGAAAGACACTTCAACAATATTAACAATGACATAGATTTGGTTATTAACACTTTGTGTTCTTTCTGTGGGGTGAGATTAGCCAACAGTGGCATGAAGCCAGCAAATCTTCAGTGGTATCTCCAGACAAAACATGAAAGTCATGTTGGTGAGCCACCTGAGTTTTTCAAGAGGAAACTTTCTGAATTCAGGTCATCTCAAGACACGATGCGAAAAGCCTCTCCAAAGCAAATGGAAACAAGCTACCTGTCACTTATCAGGAAAAACTCCTGGAAGTGTGATCTGACCGTGGCCTCCAGGTGAAGTTTGCCACATCCACACTCACACAGTTCTGGGTGTGTGAAGCAGGAGCACCCTGACCTGGGACAGAAAGATTTGGAGCAACTGCTACCCTTTTCCTTCACATATTTATGTGAGGCCTCCTTCTCTGCAATGACTGTGATCAAAACAAAGCAAAGAAACAGACTGTGCCTGGAGAAGAGCTTGATCACAGCAGTTGCTTCCCTGCCACCAAGGCTGACAAAGATCCTCAGTGAAGCATAAGCACAAGTTTCTCACTAAAATGTAAATGGAAAAGCACTCACTCAGTTCAATGGAACAATGTGATCACCAGTGTTGACAGTTTGTAAATTTAAGATCAGTATTTTTTTCGATCCTTAAAGAAGACATTTTTACTTTTATTTAAAATTAAGTTAATGATTTTCTTGTTTCTGAAGAAGTGTTTATCTATAGTTAAGTTCATGAGTTCAGTTTGAGAACATATCTTTATTATGATCCCAAAAGAGGTCACTTTCAGTTGATAATAATTTGTATGTGCACAAATCTATATTTATAATTGAGATAATTATTTAGTTATATAAGTCTAGTTATTTTTATAACATTTTATTTCCAAATAGTTCAAGAGAGACCACTACAAATGAGCAATGTTATGGACATTGATGGAGTTTTAAATTTGAAAGTGTCTAGTTACAAGGTTTATTAAAATCAGACACTAATGGCACAGCACTGTGTATTACACCTTTCTTTCAACCAAAAATGCTTTGCGCTGGTAAGGGGGTACTCGGCAGAATTTTTTCAAAGGGGGTACATCACTGAAAAAAGGTTGAGAACCACTGCTCTAATCTAATCAGAGTTTTACTGATGAAACTATTTTCTAACTTATCGATATTTATTGATTTCCAATAATTAACTTGAGTTCTCATTAGTCTCAGTCTTTTCTTAAGGTTATCACAAATATACACAAGGTGGTAGTTGTTCCCCAGAGCTCAAAATCAACATTTGTAAGCTTTTGTTGCAGAAGGCAGTTTGGAGGCATATACAAGTCAGTAACACACAATCTCTAAAACTAAACAAAATCTAGAAAACTTTTGTATTACCTTTTGAGGGAGGGTCGGCGGTCAGACGATTTTATATAACCAATCTTTAGGAGATGGAGACATTTACTCTCAGTCTGCCCCAAAAATGTGGACCCACACTTCATTCACACAGCAAATACTAGATCTGTTGTTCCCTGACGGAGGAAGCTGTTACAAAAATCAAATCAATCAAATTAAATTCAGAAATGGCATATTTCCGCCAAATTTGTTTTAAGCTAAAGAGATAAAATATATAGTTACATTTGAAATAAAATATGAATAATGTAATCAGCCTATCAATTTTCTTGATCCCACTCATATCACGACTTGAGATTGGCAAACTGGACTAGATCTATTTGGATCTGCATATTTTTTACAAACCTCAGTCAGAACTCAGCGCAACATGCTCAGATTGAACCAATATTCTAAGTATAATGAGATGACAGATGAATGTTTAACTGTTCAAATTTCTAATTGTTGGTTAATGGTCAAATGGTCACTGATTGACATCCCTAATGCACATCAATCTTAAGCAGGCTTTTGGGGTTTCTACCAAATAATCAAAACTGAATCCTTTTAATTTATCTGTCCATCTTCAAGATTGAGCAAAACCACAAAATCTGACTCAATATAGAATAATGACAAGCCAACAGATAAACAATAGGTATGTTCATAATTTTATTTCCACCAAAAAGAATGTTGAGTTTTTCAGCATCAGTGACAGATAATCACGTGATTTTGAAAGTCATACAGACTACGACTGTGTCCATGTGGCCATAAATCCTCTGTTAGTTTCCATCTGACTTTTTCCATTGTCCATAAAAGAGAGACAGCGTGAGGACTTTGTCGGCTGGTGGTGTAATGTTTGGTGTCAGCTGTGAGAGGGAACAGAACCCTCTTTCCACCCCTCACTGGCTCTCACTTATCTCTACCGACCATACTCTGATCTTGTGATACTGAGCTGCCTCCTCGTTCCCTCAAGAAAAACCCTCCAGATTGATATCCGACAGCCTGCTGGTGAGGAGGGGCCTGGTACGAGGGGGGCTGGGGTTGTCTGTCACTTCTTCTTTGTTTTTCCACTGTCAGTGTGTGACCCCTTGCCACTCACCTGGGATTTGAGGGAACTTTTCTATTGTAACTGAATGCTCACAGTGGCGTGAGAGCCACTGAAGCTGCTCCAGTCTACAGTCTCTTGTTACAAATAGAGAAATTAACAAAGAGAAGGAGGAGTGTCCCAGACATTTCTCCACACTCTGCACTCTATCTGTCTCAGAGGGTAATATAGTGTAGTGTTGGAGCACAGTGGCAGGCTGGGTTAATTTGTTTTTCTGTTCAGGTTTAGAAACCTGCGTCCAGACATGTGCTGAGGACTGCTGGAGCTCTCAGGGATTAGGAGGCTTTTTTTTTTTTTTTTATGGAGCCACAGCCACTCGGGCGAAGTACTTCAGTGCAGCATTTATCTTCAAATGCAAGGCGTGCAATGGCAGCCGCTAAAAGGGCCCTGCTTTGCATGTTTAATGCTTTTACCAGGGCACCCAAGCGCTGGCACTTCTCTAAAGCCATGTTTCAATTTATCAGGACTGGCTAATCGACCTCCTGCTGGCCTCCGCGTCTGCCGTGTGTCTGTGCGTGTGTGCGTGTGTGCGTGTGTGCGTGTGTGCGTGTGTGCGTGTGTGCGTGTGTGTGTGTGTGTGTGTGAGTCGGGCAGTTCATATGGCCGATAGGACTGTGTGCGTGTATGCGTGTGAACACACATGCATATCCTGGCTAAAAAGGCTAATATGGCCCTCAGTTAACAAGTCTGACTGTTACTCATTGCCTGTAGTGAGTATTGCCTACTGGAGTAAAACCTGTAAAGTCAACCTGCGAGCTGGATTTTATTTTGCATGTTGTGTGCGTACTGTCGCAGCTGTAAAATTAATGCTCCATGAGGCAGTCAGATTTTACACTGCCCTGCTGAGCGTAGCCAGTCTGAGCTTCATTCAAGCACAGTTCATTAACACATTTGTTCTCTGTGTGGAAGATTTAAGTGAAAAATGACCTGTGCTTTGGGAACTTTATCTTGGATTAGTTTTTGAGGGTGAGGGAGTGGGTGGGTTGATGACGTTTTTAACATGCGACAGTTCAAGAAACGAAAAAAAAACGGTGCACACATTGACGATACCGTAGAAGATGTTAAAAAAGCTTTTGGTGATGAGAGCCGATGTCGCTATCAATGTGCAGTAATCGAAAAATACGTAATCTCACGTGATAGTTAGATCCTGCCTCCGCTTGCTGCACCACCCCTTGACTGACCGATCCCTGGATTTCTATGTTGTGAATGCGTGCGAGCCTAGAATCTCTCGCTGCGTTGTTCATGTGTGAGGGACAACCGCCAAAGAAAGTCTAGACCCAATAATGCGGACATCATCCGGAGGTCATGTCTGAAAACAGCAATTGCGACTTTTCCATACACTTGTAAATAAAGATAAAAAATAGGTGTAGAGGGTTCAAGGTTTACATTGACATCAGTCCTGAGTGATCCAATCACAAGAGGTCAGCTGTGTTCAGTTTTAAACACACCCATGATCCATTGAGGAAACATATGAGATCTGATCATTTAGACCACATTCAGAGGTGTCTGAGATGCATGTTGCCCCATTCTTTTTGCTACGTGAACGCATATGCGTCCTGTGGGCAATCTTTCACATTTATTGCCCATTTATCGACTCAGCCCTCTGTCTCTCTCACACACAACGCACACACACACACACACACACACACACACACACACACACACACACACACACACACACACACACACACACACACACACACATCTTTGCTTCTTTATATATTCAATATTAGTGTCCATGACTTGATCCAGGTCAGAATTGGTGGCAGGATTTAAAAAATTTGGTCTAAACATGAGTGTAACAATTATTTAAAAATCATAAATACAATGTAAATGCTACCATAACTGCCTTCTGTAAACAAAAGGGGGAGTTGTGTCACAGCTTTTTTATTCACCTCATCATTTAGAATTTTTTTAATTGCCGAATAATTATAATGATTCCAGCTGCAGTGAAATGGTTCTTAAAAAGAATAATATGCAGAAATATAGAAATGAGTGAATCCTCTTCAAGCCTGTATTTGTGCGAGGAAAGGAAATGAAATGCTCATGCTAATGGGACCTGTTTTGCTGCTGCATCAGCCCACAACAGTGCTTGCATCAAAACCTCCCATATGAACATATGCCATTAATCATTTAGAAATTAGGAGAATTAAGTTAATATATCTAGTTACTGCCGCTTCCTATGCTCTGTTCATTTCTCTAATCCTGTGTGAAATGATTCATGCTTGTTAAAGATGCACTGATGTACTTAATTAAAAGATTGATTTTGCCGGGTACTCATAAACTGCCTGCAGTTTTAATTTCCTCACCTGAGCAGAGCCTGAGATTAGCTGTGCAGTGTGGCTGAGCGTCATTCAGCTGAGCCAGCTCTCACTGGCCTTATAGATTACCTTCACAGACGCCACTTTAAAGCCGAATTTATTAAATAATGTTGTGCCTTTTGTCTGGTGCTGCTTTTGCATGAGATACGGTGAAGGTCTGCGGCCGCCAACTGGCAGCATTCTTACAGTTAGCATTCTTAATGATAAGTGCTCCATCTGGCGAGCAGTGGCGAGCCAAAGGCAACAGATGGAATTGTTTTCACAATCTGTTTAAATATGTTGTAGATTTTTCTAGCCCTTTTAAACCCTCCTTAGCAGCTCCAACACTTGCTTGCTCGCTGAAAGGAGGAGATGTTTGATTTCTTTTTCCTTTCATGCTCGGTTCTTTGTCCCTCAGACCTGTGCAGTAGATGGAGGCATTGCTAGATGTTCATCCAGTACTGTTTAGTTTTCAGAGAAAAAATCACATTCTGTGCCACAGCATGAGCAGCAATGCAAGTGATTTGCTGTTAATGCTGCTGAGTCTGGCTGCTTTCATGTGTTCAAATCAAGGGATTAGTGGTTAAAACACAGAGGGGTGCTGAATCGATCAGCTCAGCTCCTCACAATCAAAACCACAACATCTTCACAAATGTTAAAATATAAAATCGCATTTCATATGAACACATATATTTACTCCCACTGACTGAGTGGAATGTGGCCCTCCCAATATAAAGGCTTCAGAAGTGGGGGGGCAGGGAAGTCACGCAAGCGAAGAACAAGACCCTAACATCAGACATTTCATGTCCACGAAATAACCTCGAATGTAATCATGTTACTCATAGTAAGAAGATGATTGTACAAATATGTTTACGATGAAGGTTTACATTCACTGCATTACTACGTTTATCAGTGCTTTACCACCCAACTGCTAGGTGCATAATGTGAACTGTGCCACCCACATGTTTCTCCCTGTGTATGCATTATAAAAAAACAAAGCAAGGATCCACTTTATTTCAAAACCCTACCAGAACTCAAACGGAGAAACAACAGCTGTTAAAGGTCATATTTTCAACACGAAAGATGGGGGAAACTAATTGCAGAAAAAACATGAACTCTCTAACTATTATACAAAACAGTTCACTCACACAACAGTCACCTTTTAGGTCTGCTCATTATCAGGTAGGTTTTGCCCCTAGACAACTCTGGCTTCATGTTTTACGGAGACAGATAAGTATCCATCACAGAAGTACTTGTTTAAGCCCTGAGCTGTGTCTGCAGAGCTCCATCTCAACTTATTGTCACATAAATCATATAGAATGGGGTTGTTGGCGGAGAAAAAAAATCCTGGGCAAAAAAGTTTAAAGAGAAGTCGGTGCAACTTGCAAAGCTTATCACTGTGAGTGCATTTTAATAACCAAAGGCAGCCTAGATCATTATTTTTATCAGCTCAGACCTTTGTCAGCCGCACACTGTTAACAGAGATTGTAGAGAGTAAATTAAAACTGAAATCACAAAGATGAAAATATTACACCTATGCTCTGATCCTAAGAAGTTGTTTAGCCACAAAGCTGAATGAAAATGTAACGATGCAGTGCATTGTGTTTCTGAACTCTGCTTTGTTTGTGTTTCACAGAGAACCAGAGGACAGAAGAGGAAGAGAGTTCCCATCTGTGAAGACAAAACAGAGGTTTATCTCTTTATGCTGCTATTCAAAGACACTGCTGTTGTTGTAGTTTACATGCTACTGACATATTCTGTTCCTCATAAACTAGTTCAGCTCTGATCAGAAACATCAACCGTGTTTAACCCCCTTTACTTTCTTGAGTTATCAAGGTTTATTTGTCTAAGGCCAATTTATTTTCCCATCATGTTTTTTCTTACTAAAACTAAGATATCGGTTGATGCATTTCATCAACCCCTGTCAGCTCAGTAAGTTTTTAGTATTTGTCAATATCAAGTCAGAGAAATCACCATAGTGTAACTGAAAAGCAAAAACTCCATTAATTTGATCTCCAGTCTTAGAGATTACACCTTAAAACTGCAAAGCTTCAAATCAAAGTCCAGAAATGTCAGTTAACCCTCATGGTCACTTTGAGGAATTGCATTCAGGAAATGTAGTTTCTGTAATTCCCCAGTTCAACATATAATTTCTGTTTACATCCCATTCTCCAACAAGTGCCCATCCAGCTCTCGATTCTAATCAGCCGTGTTTCCATAGGAACCACTGCCACGGGAACGCCGTCGGCGGCAGTCTGCACTGCAGAAAAAACCTAAAGCCGAAGACATGAGAACCGAGTGTACAACCTGCAAAGGACCGGGCGACAACGAAAACCTAGTGAGGTGAGAGAATGTTTGTGTGCGCGTGTGCATGCTTCTGTGTGAGCAGGGAGGTGGGGTTATTTTACATGATGTGTGGGTGCGGTGATGTGTGTGTGTATGTGTATCTCATGAGGCAGCCATATCCTCCTGGTGATTAAAGTTCAGTCTTCATTAGGCTCTGGCCGCCTGTGCTGTGCAGAAGGAGGGGACTGAGGGTATCTTCTCCATAGGCCTCCTATATTGACCTGCCACACACATTTGCACAGTTCATTAAGGCCTAATGAATAGCTCAGTTTATTCTGCTCCTGCCTTGGGATTTCAGGTGTCAGGCATCTAATAAACAGGATTCTTTTCTGATATTGGAATTCTGTGGAGGGACAACAAAATCTAGATTACAACAGGCACCCTGTCAGCCCATAGTCATGCGATGAATCTCTTACACAAAGATTCCGTCCATTCTCACCAGACCTCTGACTGAACAGAATTCACAACCACTTTAACGACTTCTGGAATTACTGGGTTGAAACAACTCACCATTTGAGTGCGATACTCTTTTCCCATTTTTTCCATTCTACAGATTGTTAAGTGGCAGTCAGAACAACAGTTAAACATTTATTTTACTACGTCATCTGCCACCTTTCTAACCTCTGTTGATGCAAACCCATCACTTCCGGCATCTTTACGTGATGTTTTTATAAATCCAGAGTGTTGTACATTCTGCAGAGCTGATTGCATTACTTCAACAGTCCTGTCATGCTAACACCACTGCTATCACTTAAATCACAAATTCAGTCCAACTGCATCGACTTATTTCAGTCAAAACAACTCCCTTTGTTCAAATCTTTAACAGTCGAGCAACAGAAATAACATAATTCCAATTTAGTGAGTCAACAGAAAATTAAATTGCCTTCTCTTTTAACAATTGTAGAATCATCTAAGTTGCTTTTTTAAGCAAAAGTCAGATATTCTCATTATTTTGTGATGTTTTTTCATGCAAGTGATGAACCAGTTTATCAGAAAACAATCAAGGGATTAATCATATTAATCCTAATTAATTGCAGCACTAAATCCCCTCATTTACAGGCACACTTAGTGGCATATATTTGCAGGAATTGTTAATTAACTTTGCTGTGTTTAATTTATCCTTTCACAATAATGCAAAGGCAACGACACACTCGAGGCACTTTAAATCATTCTGTGAACATGTTTGTCTAAAATGGAGAAACTTCAGACCAGCATCATCAATTAATCAATCCAATTTATTTGTAAAGCCCATATTCACAAATCACAGTTTGTCTCCCCTTACAAGATTAAAAAAAAAAACTTTTAACAGGAAAAAAAAAACCCGTGGAAACATCAGAGAGCCACATGTGAGGGATCCCTCTCCTAGTACAAACAGAAGTGCAATAGATGCCACGTGTAATGAATATGTAGTGTAATGTAATATCATATGACCCCGATGACGTACTAAATTAAATAAACGCTGTCAAACTGTACAATATGCTGAATTTAAGATGTAACGTAGGTCATTTCACATAACCTTCCTGATGTTATCAGCAATACTTTATTTTTTATCTGGGCTTTTTATTAAAGATAATTCATTATTATAATTTTTTTTTTAATACTGGTTTGTATCCAAGATTTCAGATATGAAGTCCTCTGTAAGCCTGCTTTTTGAGTTGTACCTTTTTATTTGTATTCTTTTTTTTTATTCAATTGACATAGCTTTAAATTAAGGCCCCTTAAAGATAAAGGCAATGGTCAAATCTAATCTACACAAGTATATAAATACCTATTGTAAACTTAATTTCTATCCTTACAGTGACAGCTTGTTCAGACTTTTTAAATGAATCCTTGTCCATTGAAAGACCAAGAAAACACTTGAATACCAAAGTGTTTGTGTTGTACTTGTCGTGCTGTTGAGGCAGCGTTTAAGTTGTGAGGTGTCGTGGTGTGAGGTGTGCTGCCCTGACTCTTTCTATCTTTGCATTGCACAGGTTGTGAGAGCCGGGGCAGCCACCTCACCTCCCATACAAACTTGGGACAGATGACCGTTGGCTTAGAGACAGAGAGAGACAAATTGAGGCGTTTGAAGAAAGGCGCTCGGGTCAGGCTGAAGAACGAGACCGTCACGCCACCCTACAACCAACTCTGATCCAAACTGGACCAACAACTGTCCAACGAAAATTCAGCGGAACTGTCTAAATCTAGATTATGGAATCCAAACCTCGAAAGGTTGCTTTAAGCCAATTATGTTTGGTTTATGTTGAATTTCCATCTGCTTTTATCCACCACAAGTATGTTTTTTTGTTTTGTTTTTAACAGTTGTGGCTTCAGTTGCATCTATGCAAACGTCTGCATCTACAAAGTTCTGACTAGTTTTCTGTTTCTACAGTTCATATGTTGAAACATTTTGGTGACTAAACATAAAACTGTTCTGCTTGTCCAGTGAAGTTAGAACCAACAGATTGATGCAATATTTCATATATATCATTTATTAGACACTGAGCCCTGTAATCTTTAAAAATTCCGTCATTGCTTCCTTAATGTTTTTATTTTGAAATAGGATGTTGGGGTATTAGTCAGTGTCAGTGAGCCATCAGTCTTAAGTATAAACCAATGCTCTGTCATCTATGGTCAGATTGCTATGGAGTACATGTTATACAGGCAGAGGTTTTACAGATTAAGGAATAACACCTACACACAATGCAACATAAAGTCACCACTGAAGATCAACTGGTTTCCAGGAAGGTCATGATTTTTTTTAAGATATTAAGATATTTTAGAATGTTTTGAAATCTGGTTGTGCATAAATTGTGTATGGCAGCTAAGTTCCATTCTTTACCCCGTGGCAAACAGAGTGGCTTGTTTGTGGTATTGCATTGTGGAAGCACAGCAGAAAGTATAAAAGTCACTGCTTGACTCTTGACAGCAACTGACTTCCGACTCCTGAATCAATCCTCTCTATGCCTCTAGGCACTCACCTGCTTCTCCCACACATGTTGAAATACCTGAGATCAACAGATTTCTTTTTGTCATTGCTCTCAGTCTGCTGCTCTGCACTTGTGACCTCTCCGTACGACTTCTCATCAGTGCCAATCAGTAGTATTGATTCAAGTCTTTTCCACCCAAACACTCGAAGAATTTCAGTGTGAATTTGGTTAATTGCAGACACACTTGAACCTAGTCTTTCTAAGATGTGAGTTTTGTGTTGTGTTTTTTAAGTAAGTGAGGGACCAGGAGTATTTATAAAAGTAATTGTTTATTGAAAAGCCAACTCATTCTCGTCTTAGCAGTAAAGTAATGCTACCATAAAGCATCTGTAGTAGATACAAACTAGTATAGTTAGTGGTAATAGCACCTAAATATTAGTCCAAATGTCTTAAGTGTCTTGAGGCATTTAGAAGTCTTCCTCTGTCTCCATATCTTAAACTGACAGTAAAACTGACACGTCCTCAGACAGAAACCAAACTTTGTCTCCACGTCCCTGGTGGCCCATAGTCAGTGCTGTCAAAACAGCTACTTGCTGCTCTGTCAGGGCTCATGACAAGTGTCACATTCTGCCCTCATGTGTCACTCTCTTGCCTATACAGGGCCCAATATGCATGCTTTTGGGAGCAGTCAGACTCGTGCGGTTCTGCTGCCTTTTGCTTCTCCGGTATGTGTCCATGAACACCACCACAGTGGGTTTGTCCTCAGAGATGAGATGCAGAATGACTTGCTGACTCCTGACCAGTTCTCTCCCATCACTCATATTCAGTCTGTCTCAAAGACCATGTGCCACTTCTACAATGCATGGCTTTGTATGTTTACCCAGGTCTGTATAATAACTAAAAATAAGTGGCGTGGTCTTATAGAAGCTGAATGCCAGGTAGTTACGTAGAGCGAGGATGTGTACAGTATTTATTGAAGAGGCCAAACGTGTTCTTTTCTTTTTGTACCTTCATACTTGATCAACATATTATCATACGCTTGTGTTGTGAACAAAGGTGAACTCTGATTTGTGGTGGAGCCTTGAAGCGACTACCATATTTTCATTTAAATTGTTAAACATTTGTTTACAGACATGCTTTGGAGGGAATTTTTCAGACTAATGTATACTGTGTTACTGTGATACTGTGTGAAGTAAGAATATGAATGTTGCTGCTGTTGTGTATGTGAAGTGTCTCAGCCTCTGGCCTATAGCTCTTGAAAATTAAGCAGAGCTTTAATAAACTCTTGACTTTTTCACCTTATTGCTGCAGTGATAAATGAGTGTCAGCCAGCTAATTAATCGTTCCAAAGGTGCAGCGGCGGCGGTCCGTTTGTGCGTGTAATGCCCTCTGTCATCTGTGATTTATCACCTGGGAAGTGGCCTTCTTGTTGGGAAACGTTGCCTCTCAGCCCACATAGAGTACGGTCTAATTCTCTAATTCGAGTCCTGAAAAAACACATCTGAAAATGAGACTTAAGACATAGGATACAAAAGCTGACAGTCCAAAGATGAATAATACGATTTTATCAGTTCTAAGATATTTATCAAGTCATATAATTATGGAAAATGACAACACGGATAATGCAAAGATGAAGGCACCTGTGTGTGAATTGAAAGTAATAGAAATAATAAATTGAGGCATACCTGTGAAGTCATTCAAATAGTAAGTTATCCTCATTTTGGAAGATATAGAAGAAAAGCTTGAAGATGCTTTTTTCGTACTCAGCCAAGAATCTGTCTAATTTAGATTTAGAAATAATAATAAACAACAGCCTCCCTACACACACACAATATGTTTCGATTCTACCCACAGATTCTCAAAGGTTTTTGAAAGTGGTTCATGGTGATTTTGAAGTTCTCATTGAAATATTGTCCTGTTGTAAAAGTCAGCCTGTTCTCACTTTCATTTGCTTGACTGACTCAAGGGAATTTGCATCTTTTACTATGCACCGTGTGAAAAATACCATCTGTAGCATGGTTGGCCGTTGGATAAACAATGAAATTAAAGTGAACCAATATGATCCAATAATCTAATTATTTTAAGATGGGCTCTAAGCTTAAATGTGCTTGGTAATTGTGTCAGAGGGAAGTTAGAAATGATCCACAACAAAAATTAAAGCATAGGATCAGCTTGAATGTTCATTACTGCTCATGGAAATTTTCCCCCATATTCTCAGCACCAGCTCTTTTTCTGGAACAGAATATTTTCAAGTTTTACCAGTTGATAGAGGCCAAAAGAATTGGCTGTTGGACCTAATGCATATCTTTTTTGGGGCTCTTGAGATATTTTGCTGCTGTCTACAGTCGAGTATAAAGCCAGCATCCACTTGCAACGTTGTTTTTCAAGTGGATGGGCACTTTGCTCTTTAAACAGCTCTGGGAGAAGGCGGAAAGAGATGTATTTGGGTTTTCAGCAAGGTGTCAGCATCATTTGGTGGCATCGCCACAAGATGGGACCAACTGACCGTGGCAAACTGTAGATGCCCCAATCCCTCATCCTCAACCCCAGGGTCTCCGGGGACGGAACAGCAGCTGACAAACCATGAGATGAGCTCAGCTACAGCTGGTTCCTGGTTAGGGGATGAGACTGAGGCCACGAGGTGCAGGAGGAGGAGGGGCCCAGGGATAAAGAGAGAGAAAAGCTAACAGGGAGGTTCTGGAAAGCAGTAACCTTTCCGATGATGAGTGCGTTTCCCATTACTGCTCTGACACCGGATCCGGGGAGATGATTTAATGGCGGCATTTTGTTTTTGTTGACTTCACACTTTTTCCTCCCCTATTAAAACAGAAAACACAAGAGCTGGTACTGTGGCTGTGTGGGAAGTGTGGCCAAGCAGCTAAAATCTATTACTCCCCTGCTTCTTCCCCCTTCTCTTTATCCCACTGATTCTGCCAGAGTGTAGCTCTGCTCAAATACTTCCTGGGGTACATGCTCTTCCCTCCTCCTCCTCTAATGGTTTCTGTCTCATCCTCTCTTAACTGCACTATTTCCTCATACCCCAATTTTTAATCATTACACACAGAACATGAACCACAAAAGCCGATGGGTGCTTTATATATCTTAATTGAGTGTCTCATCATAGACCTGTTTTAAAGTTGCAGTGTGCTTCAAGCTGCGTGTATTTCTCTTTTAATTTCTTTAGTGATGCTCTGGTAGAGTAGACCAAGCTTTTGGGTGAGGTCAGAGTTTCAGTGTATCCCACGGAGGTGAGGACAGTAGGCGCTGCTGAAAGACAGTCTTCTCAAGCCTTGTACTCAGTTCACTGAGGCCCCCTGCTGGAAAACATGACAAACTTGAGCCAGACACAAAGCCGCAGGAAAAAACTGTAGAGATCCCGCTCTTTTCCTTCCATCCCAGCTGTGAATGAGTTGTGTCCAGATGATCTAATAGAGGCAGTCGCTCTGCCTGGGCTGTCTCCATAGGTCCTTCTTCAGCAGTCAATGCGTTACTTCCCCGTCTTGTAAAACAATGGCTCTTTTATAACGTTGCAATGACCCAACAGTAAATCAAAAAGTAGGGGCCTCACAGAGTCCATAATGCACTCCTTTCTACGGAAAGACACCAGCGCACTTTGTCATGGATGAGAGTCAATGGGTAAGCGCTTTGTGTCATATTGATTCCTGTCACGTTAGCAGCCCCAAGGTAATTGCATTGCCCACTTGTGATAAATTTACTGCCTTGATTCAGCCACTTTGTTGCAGACACAAGGCTGCAGGAGACAAAAGAAGTTCTTGAAGCCACAAACCTGCTATCGATACATGGACGCAAAAGTGCGGGTACAAAGCGTTGGGGAAGCAACAAGCATCAGTACCTCCATAGGTTTTATATCTCATTAATTTGTATTTCAGCGATGTTGATTTTTGTCATTTTTTTGGAAACTGATTTGATTTAGAAAATAAATTGAAAACCGAAGTATAATATACAAACTAAATATCTCCTACTTAATAGGTTCAGGCACAAATAAGCTTATCAGAATAGTTAAGAAAGAATTGAAGAATGATTAATTCCTTGACAAATACACATTTCACTGATATGTTAACATGAAGTGACAAAAGTTATGTTTTTTACAGTCTAGAATAACAAAATCTTCTCTTACAAATCATGTTTTTTAAATCCAAATGAATAACTTAAACAAACTAACTTGCAGTTCGGTACACAAAGGCTTTGTTCAGGCATTTTCGGATTTAGCATCATCACATAATTGTTACATCTGTCCACATGTAAATCACATGTGACAATTTAGAGCGTAGCTATTGATTACAGTGTAGAGCAACCAGCACATCTGTTGACATGTGGACGTGTTCGTGTCTGACAACAAAAGGGAAGCAGGTGTTCTGAACCTCTGCTCTCAGAGGCGGTGACAAAAGGCCTTCCGTCGTAGGGTTGAGATGTGATCATCTTTCAAACGGGAGTGCATGTGTTGGAGCAGTCTCAGGAAACCATTCATGGACTGTACACAACAAATGACAGGAGACGTCATATTTTCCTCTACATTTGAAATCAATATCATGTAGATCATTTGTTTGAACACAAAAAATGTTTGCTGGAAGCACTTCCTATCCTTAACCTATTATAATGCCACAAAGTATTAGTACAATTTGTTGCTTTCTCCTGCTTCAGCATTTGTGTTGTCCCTAGTTGAATTATCGTGTCATACTCAACATACTCAACCTAATGTAGTTTTATCTTTGTGCTAGTCAGTGTGATTTAGTTGTAGTGATACATCAGTGAATATTTCTGCAGGCTATACGAATGAATGGATGCTCTGTGCATTTGCTAGAGTGATGACTCTTTACTCGTCATGAGACCTAGACAGAAATGTGACATCGATGTTGAAGAGGTGGATGAGATCGAACAAAGTCGGCTCCGATTTGCAGGCCATGAGACCCATTCAGCGAGGAACGGGTCCCAGGGGTGATGCTGTGGGGGCGGTGGGTCTGCGAACTTTACTCAGAGATTAAACACCAGATGAAAGTGGAAACGAATCGTCAACTGAGAGCAACACGTGTAGCAGACAAAAGCGATCAATCATGTCCCCTCCACCACCTCACCTCCAATAAGATTACATCAATCAATAACCTCTCTTATGAGTGATTGGATTTGTCAGCTTCAAAAGTACAAGGTGTGGTGTGAGGAGGGGTTGGGGGGTTGCTCAATTCTCCCAATGATTAAAGCAGGGCCCAATTGCTTTGATAACATCAAGGACCTTGCCGTGGCTGGGTGTGTAAGGGCAGTAAACCAGATAGAGGCTTCTGGTAAGGCTGTGTGACTCAGACACTGTCTGAGAGACTGAGAACATGCTACGGTGAACAGCCAAAGAGGCTTCAAATTCGCCACCCTCCAAAGGAGCAATGCTGAGACAGAAAGGTGTCTTTTATGAATCAAACACTGGCCAGATGCATGTTTTCTCACTACCTGCATTGTTCAACGGCCTAATGCTGAGTGAAACCACAGACTGTAGGAGAACGTGGACAATGGCTAGGTTCAAAATCACTCACTAATCACTTCAAATTTGCCATTTTTCTAGTGCTGTCCTCGTGTTTAGTGACATATTTCATAGTAATCTACCCAGTGGGGATTCTCGAGTCTATTGGGGACCAATTCAAACATTCCCAGGTGGGTCCCTCAACAGCATTCGTCAACATCAAGTTATAAATAATATTACACGAAGGGTAGAAAGTGTTAACCATTTTTTGATTTCAAATATTTCACCCACATAAGTTAATTTTCCAAAAAACAAGCAATATTTAAACCTATTTTTCATAATATAAATATAAAAAACAATAATAACCCACATTATAAAGCAAGTGCTCATCAACACTGGCATTATATAGTGTTGATGAGCACTGATGCTTAAGGGTGTTGATTCAACACTAACATGCTAGCTAACAGACCACAAGTTGTAGCCTGTTAGCTAGAAGCCTAAAGAGATATTGACCTGAACTGAGTGATCTTCTTTTGGGACAAAACATCCCTCTGCCAGCTTCCAGCGAGATAGGATTGTGCCTTTGGCCCAGATCTCACACAACCTATTCTATAGCCTCCTGAGAAATGTGAGGCCTTTTTTGTAAACCTTATACGGTATACCGCTTGGGCCTGGGCCAGTTGAAGCTTTGGCTTTCCGGATGATGGCTTGAATTTCCTGTAATGTCCGCTCCTTCACATTGAGCACAGTTGATGGTTCTCCAGGTCTGCGATGGTCTGATTGGCACAGAGTTCTCTGCACCTGCCTGAATCATTGTGAGCTTCTCATAGGAACTCCTCTACCTCTGGTCTTGAACTGGTTAGTATGCCAGACTTGGGCTGGCTGAGAAGAGTCCTTGTAAAGCAATATCTTTTTTTAACAAACTCTGCTCGCCTTTTTCTTTTTTCTTCTTGCTTATTAAGTTCTTAACACCTCCTCTTTCAGCCGGCGAGCTGGTTTTAAACAGCTTGTTGAGCGCTTTAATCTCGCTTCTCAGGTGGTTCATCTCCCCTTTTCTCCTGTTGGTTGCGGTGGTGGTTGGGGCTGCCCTCTCCGCTTGAATGGGCCAAATTGCTCTTTGGCAAGGTTGTATGCTATTGTTGTGAGTTCAGATTTTCTGTGGGCCGGACCTGTTAGGACGGTTTCCAGGATATCGCCCAGGTCTTCATCGAACTGTGTCCACATTGGGTCCTCTGCTGATCTAGGCCATTTGATCATGTCTTCCCTTGACAAATGGATTGGGGGAACCGTAGGGGAGCTCACTTGGTCTAATCCCTGCTGTCCCTCTCAGGACTCTCAGGTGCGACTCAGGTGCAAAGAGCTTCAGCTCTGTGCAGTGCTTCCTGGCTGGAGACACTGCTGTTCCACACATAGACTTGCTCTGGTGTATCTTGAGCACGCTGATGTTGTGCAAACTTTTCCACAATGATATCTTGCTGTGAATTCCCCCCCGGTCAGTGTTGTTTGCTACAGCTTTTATGAAAAGTAATGCACAAACAACAGTCACTTACCTAGCAATATATAACTTCATTCATTGTGCTCTATGTCATAAGAGCAAGGCAGCGCATCACAGTACAAACTGTAGTACATTTTTATATTTAAACATGGTCATTTAATGCGCTTTTTGAAATATTAACATTAAGTGTGAAATAAATATTTAAAATGTATTATTCCATTTTTCTCCGGCCAACATTGTTGTTGTTGTACGTCATTATCATGCGACAATGACATAATTAGCAGTTCAGAGAAAATGAGCCGAGTAGTTTCATCAAGTGTTTTCTTTTGCAGATGAGCTCACCATGTTGTCCTTTACATAGAAGTCTGATTCTGATTCGGATTCGGATAGTGAGAAGGGGCAGGTGAATGAGTTGGTCATTTCAGACACAGCTAATGTGTCCTTGATGTAATATTTAAGTAAGATAGGCATTAGATGGCTCGTAGTTGCAACAAGCAAGCAGTAACCATGATTCCTGTGAGGGTTGGGCTAAGACACTTTGTATTCAAGCAAAAATGCCTCAAAAAGTCTCTTGTACTTGTGCTAACTGCCCAGCTGTAAACATCAGTTTTGCAGAAAAAGAGGTTTGAGCCCACCCACGTGGATAAATGGAGATTAAAAACCACATTATCTTGCACGTAGAGAGACGAAAGCCTGTCTGCATCAGTGAGCAGTAGGTGCTTTAACTCAAACATCTTCCCCATGATACACAACAGCCATTACAAAGGCTTCATTAAGGTACAGTAATCAAGGCAGCATGTGGGCAGTCATGACAGTTTTGCGTAAATGAAAAGAGCACTCCTGTGAAGTTTTGAAGGTCTTCGACAGTCTCCAGCAGCGAAACTGAACAGTTTGTCCCTTTCCGTTTTGCCTTAGTTGGAGATTCATGTGAAATCAATTGCCAGTTTGTGTGCAACAATGGGAGTGTGCTCATTAGTGGAGCGCTCGCTCTTTGGTGATATTTCTTCTATTTGCTAGGTGGCCAGAGGGCACTTTAAATTCCCATCGTTCCAGGGCAGATATGCATGCTCAGCCCATCCAAGATTCTTTCTATGTGTGTGTGTGCGTGTGTGTGGGGCTTGCAGTAAATGTGTAAGAGAGATCCACCTGCCTCGGCATATTTGTGCTTATGTGCAGCAGCTGTTTGTTTATGCGCCTACAACTCATTAGATGCCAATTATCTATGCCAATTAAATTTCTAGTCTGATTTGAGTAAATCTACCATGCTTAATGTGTAAACACTTTAGGTATAATATTATACCTGCTTTGCAACTTTTTTTAGTCCAGTGCCAGAGGGCTGCATTCCATGACTTAATGTGAATTAGAGTTTAACTATTCTCAGTCTAAATGGTGGTTAAGTGCCCACTGTTGGTGGATCATTCTGGTTTATTACAACACAGGTGTGATTTTTGTGTTGTGGCCATCGTCCTTAGTGTTAACAAGATGTGCGATCATTGTGTCTACTGTTGCAAGAAACATCAACAGTCAAAAACGCACATCCAGTTAATTGTTTAGAAGAAAACAATCGTGATTGGTAAAAAAACGATTGCCTTGCCTGTTGTAAATTTTCTCAGTTTACAGACCAATTCTCCAGTTCAACGTACACCTCCTGTACAGATTATAGTTGTACATCCACTAGGATTCTCTGGTTTACTGTAAAAATGTTTGATTTGCTCACTTTCAGTTTTATCTTCAGAAAAATCTGACACTTACAATATACAAGGCTTTCAATTAATATTCATCATCTAATGATGTTATCAAACCTTGTTCAGTTGAAAATTAAAATATGATATTGAAAAATAAAATAACTACTGCTACAGCTGCCTGCCTCTGGAGGTCTCATGTGGACCTGGGCCGCTGCACTGAATGATTTCACAGCAATGACTTAAGCATGTCTGAATCAAAATGCAGGACCAGATGGAAATTGAAAACAGTTGTAAAGTTTTTCACACCATGTAAACATTTTTAATAGAGATACAGTCACACAAACGCACAAAGTTATGTTTTGGAACTTGTCTGTGACGAAAACATTGCACATGGAGCAAAATAAGTCTTCTAATGCAGAAAATCTGTGAATTGCCTCACATAGTCTTTAGAAGTAATTCTGATCTGTCAATGAACAACATAAGTGTTAGACATGCTGGGATTTCCACAACCACAAGCAAGGAAGTGAGATTGCTGACTTGAATTGGAAATGGACATTTTTTATACAGAACTCTTCTAGTCCTATTGCCCACTCAAAGCACTTTTCAGTAAAATGTGACATTCACTCATTCGCACACACACAACACACGCATTCATAAACTGTTTGCACAGCCATCAGGGACAACTTGGGGTTCAGTAATCTTGCCAAAGGACAATTTCGAATGCGGACAGGAAAAACACTGAAGAACACTGAAGAACCCCAGACCTTCTGGTTAATGGACGACCTTCTCTATGTAATGACTAAGTATTTTGCAAGACGGACTGCTGTGATTGGTGAATCTTGCATGAAACCTCAGTGATTGGTCAATTATGTAGAAAAGTTGCTGTGATTGGAAAAAATTGCAGAATGAATTTGCTTTGATTATTCCGATTGTGACATTGAATCATCCTGGAGTTCCTCTATATTTTATTATTTTAGACATCTTTCACTAAGTCTGTTTTTGCTGTTATTGAGGAAATCAGGTCTATCACCGTCTCATAGTTTATAAACAATAAGGTTAAAATGGTTGTTAGTCTTAGTTCCCTAAAAAATTTAATTATCAAATATTTAGTATGTGTGGTGGTACTGGCTCTGCATGATTCAAAGTGAATGACTTAATAATAACCCTCAACTGGCAGATAATTTCCTCTTTGTTTAGACTGAAGGTGAGTGTCAGCCTTTTTGTCAAAGCATGAGACACCACTGCCATCCACTATAATGCATTGGTCTTTAGATCCATTAGATCTGGTACTGTCAAACTATCTAATTCCTTTCTGAACACACGTCCAACACAAAGCTGGCTACACTGGTAGCTGATATCCAAATGCTATCTGCCATAAATCATTCACAGACAACTTCTTGGACAAACTGTACAACGTGATTTCACAATATTCATCCTGAAACCACGGCATGAAAAGCCTAAACAATCCCAACAAAATGAAACAGAATCAAAGTGAAGGAGCAGTGATCCCCTGCTGATTCTTCATTTTATTAACTGAGGTGAGGAGGGGGGGCTCAGCAGCTTCCTAAATGATGTTACTCTACAGGGGTGTCTGTTAAAAAGAAAACATAATTTAAAGGTACAGTTAACCCAATTGTGTACACCGTTCAATTGAATTGCTTAAATATACTATATTTCTCACCATAGGTCCATAAAGTAAAACCCATGGTAACCATAGCAACTATACTCACATCAGTTAATAGTCGCAGTAAAAAGTGTACCTGTAGCTATTATCTTCATTTAATGATGGAGTGCTTCTCATTCAATATATTTTTCTCTTATGGATATGTAATAGCTATTCTTGACAAGACTGAGCTACTTTTCCTTCCAGGAAATGGCTCTCCCACCCATGACCTTACTGACAACTCTGTGGTAGCCCCCACCCAGAACACAAGGAGCCTGGGTGTGACACTCATTCTACCCTGAGACTACTGCAACTACCTCCTGGTTGGTCTACCTGCTAGTGCCATCCGACCTCTGCAGCTCATCCAGAATGCAGCAGCTCAACTGGTCTTTCATTTACCTAAATTCACTCAGACTACATTGCTCCTCCACTTCATTCACTGGTCACCAGAAGCTGCCTGTATCCGCTTCAAAACATTAGTATTAGCGTACCGTGCTGCGAACGGATTGGCTCCAGTCTTCATCCAGGACATGGTTAAACTTTACACCCCAGCTCGTCCATTCCGCTCTGGATCGGCCAATCAGCTTGCTGCTCCCTCACTGCGAGGGACAGCTAGCCACTCAACAAAATAATGGCTGTTTGCTGTCCTGGCTCCTAAATGGTGGAATGAGCTTCGCATTGACATCAGGAAAGCAGTGGTTTTTAGTTGCACTTATAATTTGCACTTTGATGTAGCACTTGTAGTTTGGCGATATTAAGATTATAAAGATGTTCAGCACATACAATGTTTATCATTTTCTAGATTTCAGTTTAGCATCCTAGCATGCTAACTTTACCCTACAGACGATGTATGACTCAGGACTGCTTTATTTATGAAGTTGTATTGTGGGCAAGTGCTGAAAAAGTTGACTAATGGATTGGATGGTTTTGAAAGCAATTTAATTTAAGACTACTTAAATAACTGCTTAATTATAACAACAACAACATAATAACACTAGCAATATTATTATTGATGATAAAAGCAATTTATTCACAATGTGCTGCTCAATGTGCTTCACAAGAATAGAGTAGGTAGGATACAACATATGCTTGAAAACAGAACATATTAAGACAATGAAGGGCATTCAAACAAGAACATTTAAAAAAGCTGATAAAGGGCTAATAAAGGGCTAAGTGAATTTATCATCAAAAGTTGATCATCTTTGTTTTTCAATTTGTTTGGTCAGAACAACACAATGTCATTCAGGCTCGTGAAACAGCCAACAACAGGATGATTTGTTTAAAAAACAAACAGCATTGAAACACAATAAAATACATTAAAGGCATGGGTCTGAGAGAAAAAAGAGGAAATTGACCTGTGGGAGAGCAGATTTTTTCTTTTAATCACTTATGAGGCTGACCGCCCTTCAACAAGCTCCCCCAGCCCGGTAAACACACACACTCCACAATTAGAGCCAGTTATGTCCTAATCGATGAAGCAGATTCACATTCTTCAGTGGAAATCTGATAACAGCGATAACAGCCAGGAGGTCAGCCTGAACCCTCTCTATTCATCTCCATTACTGAGGGGCTGGAAGACAGTAATGACAAGTGTATCTCTCTGGCTCAAAGATACTTTTTAAGGCCATAATAATCTAACCAGGACAGAGTTTGAAATCAATTACAAATGACAAATTATTAATGAGCACCACATGTGAATGAAATATCAATGTCAGACTTTCAGTGCTTGGAAACCCTCCATTCCACAGTGGAAGACATTCTCATGAGTGAATTTACTTTTAAGACCCTGTGGGGTTATAGTATAGCTTTTATCAGATTTATTTAAAGATTTATTCAATTGAATAACTGAATGAAATATCTCAAAAGCTATTGGATAGATTGATTGAAATGTGGTATTGATTCTGTATTAACATCTCCTTATCACTTTGGTACAGGTCTGGAGTTGACGTCCTCATGACTTTCCATTTGTTTCAGCTGTACATTGTGTTTTAAGACAGCTACTGCTTCTTCTAAAGCCGGCCGAACACTGGGCATATTTCTTAATCTTCTAAATCGTGTAAGCTCACATGGGCGCCCGTGGCTCAGGGGTAGAGCGGGTAATCTCCCCCATCCAGCTTGTCGAAGTGGCCTTGGGCAAGTGACTGAACCCCAAATTGCCCCTGACGACTGTGCCGGCAGTGTATGATTGATGTATGATGGACAAATGCTGCACATAGATGCACTGTACGAGTGGGAGTGTGAATGGGTGGGTGGTAAAACTGTGGAGGGGAAGTGCTGTATAAATACAGGCCATTCACCATATGTTTTTAAGTTTATTCAACCACACAACTACCAATGTTGAGCAAAGGGTAAAATAAGAGACAATATTGTGTTTTTATTCTGCAGCGGAGCTCAGATTTATATCACAGCAGAGTCTCAGTCAAGATTGGACTTTTACTTGCATCTAAACTGATTTAAGTTGTCAAGGCAAGGGGGAGGTTGCCTAGGATCTCACAAGCTATCCTGCTATTGGTGTAATGATTTCCTTTGGGGTGAGATGCCCTAACTCGAGGACAATACGATTTTGTTAAAGGTATGTGTCTGAAACAGTGGCATGTGGTCCTATTAAAAACATACAGGAATTTTCCAAGCTATTTGTAGTTTTCTTTAATGTTAAGTATTTGATTTGCAAGATGATTTTGTATTTAGATTATTTGAGTAAAGGTACATATTAGTTCGGTAAATGATAATGATGCAGACATGTTTGATTGGGGAGAGCAGGAGCTGCTGAGGAGATCATTTCTTTCAAGATGATTGTTCAGTTGGTTTGAGAGAATCTCGTCCAATAATCGTATTACCAGGAGAATGGTCTGGAATGGCCTGTATTTCCAAACACGAGTTGGATCCTCAGATAATCCGAGCATTTTTTTTGAGACGACAGAAAAGATAGAAAGACTGATAGAGATATTAATAAGATGGTGGGAAAGAGGAATAGAGCTGTCAGCATGAGTTTTAAAGAATTTCATATGTAAACCATAAATGTCACACACATGAGAATTTTTGATGAGAGTTTAATGTATCAGACTACTCATTCTGTGCAACCTCAGAGAAGAAGAACAAGAGGGAAGTTAAATAAGAAACCACTTCAGCAGGTAAAATTATACAAGTTAGATGCTGATTTTTAACAGATGTAACAAAATAATTATCAAAAGCACATATTTTTAGCTTCAATGATTAGATAGACAATAGGTATCCACCTTTATGTTTTAGGAAATAATTTTGTCTTTTGTTTTTGGTTGTTCTTTTTTTATCAAGACAGCCGTAGTTGCGTAATTCAGCAGTGCATTGGTTTCTGATCTCTGAGAGGACATGTTTTACTCTGGGCATTTTGAGAGTGAGCCCTCTATTTGAGTAGCTGCAGAATTTCTGAATGTATCCCTAGTAAATTAGTTTGCTGAGATTGTACCTGCAGGCAGTGGGAGGTTAAGTGTGGAGTGGAGATTGATGGACAAAATGGCAAATGTATCCATTTAAAATTAAATCTACAACACAATTAGCTACTCTAGCAGTGACAAGCTGCAATTGGGTTATGCCATTGTCTGCAGAAATAACAGTAATTTGGTCTGCTCTTTTTCCATCAACAAAAAGCTGAAACTTTTCTTTTAAAATAATTTTATTCCCTTTTTTCCCCTCAATAGTATTGTAGGAAACTTTGTCACAGTCATTGTTTAATAATCATCAGAGTAGTAGGGGGAAACGTTTTTTGTTTACAACACAGTGGGACAGAATGGAAGGAGACATGTAGAAAAGGTTTGTTGAAATGAAGTTGTTTTTACTGTGTCAGTCGAATTGTGATTGGCTGCTTGCAGGGTTGCTGCAGCCTCTTATTGGTTACACACTTCCACACGCATACTGTAAAATTGGCAGTTTAGGATACAATAAGCTGCCTTTTCGTTAATTTCTACACATATTAAACCTGCACTGTTGATTTTCAAAGTGTCTGTTAATACTTGAAAAATTATTCAGTATTTCATCATTCTGTGCAACCTCTAGATATTAGCATGGTAATCATCTTCTGCAGGCATGTTGTCTGTCAGTGTGTGTCCTCTGTGTGGTCTGACCCATGTTGAATCATCTGAAGACAGAGGCTGTCCAGTGTTAGGAGACCTGACAGGCACTAACAAGGCCTGTATTTATCTGGTCACTGGAATGAACCATTGCACATTCAATGGCCGTGTAAGGTCAAGGGAGCGGAGGCATTAGAGGGACTTTGCAATGCATTAACAAAGTCTGACCGACAGACAACTGGCTGATTTGTCATCATCCATCAGTGCTCTGGAGCTGGCCTCCTCACTGAAGGAAGACCCTGGCTTTATTTATGTGACATGTAACATGTGCCCTTCCTGTCTGTACCTCAGGTGTGACCAGTGCCGGCTCTGCTATCACTTTGGGTGCCTGGACCCCCCACTGAAGAAATCCCCTAAGCAGACAGGATATGGCTGGATCTGCCAGGAGTGTGACACTTCCTCCTCCAAGGTGAGTGTGTGCATATATATCTTTCAGAATGCAACAGATGAGTCAGCTTGTGGTTTAGCTTGCCTGCTTCGACAGAAATTAAAACCTGCATCTTTCCTTTTTTGGCTTGTGTACTTGAAAATGAAAATTGTTATGCCACATCACAACATACTAGTTGTGATTCTTTATTGTTGTTTTGTTTTTGGTTTAATGGTACCGACTGAAATCACTTGTCTGTGTGGAAATAATAGTTTGTTACATCACCTCCAAAAGTCTAACAGGCCTCACTTATAACTGCAGTACTGCTTACCTTGTTAGCTTAAATTAGTAATTCTGAAATAGATACATACAAATTAATAATTACTCAAAAAAGCTCATTTTGGGACTTGAGATTTGACTTAGTACTCGCCTGACTTGACTTGTGACTTTTTCCAATGCTTAAATGGAAAGATTTGAGAATTCCATGTGACATATAAAACAATGACTTCACACCTCTGCTCTACACTTGAGCCCACATACTGGAACACGGTGTCAACACATACTTATACTTCACATACTAATACTTGGTTCGATATGTCTCTTTAATTGTCCAAAGAGAATGCAGAATGCACTCACCACATTATCAATACCAGTGCGGCCGAGGTTCCCACCATGATGTTTCCTTATTAACTTTTCAAAGTTGCAGCTCAGACTGAAGCTATAGCAGGCATGAGACATCTGCTGACCACAAACTCCAAGTAGGGTTACCTGGTCCTCTCTGTGTAATGAGGACAAATGTTTTGTTCTCAGTCACTCTCATAAATTAGCAATCTACACACTACCGATGATGAAAACAGCTAATAAGCACATAAACACAGCACAGTACTTGTTCATATTTGAAAGCAGAATACATTTTTTCTTTCTTACTAGTTTGCTTGTTTTTATTGAATTATTTTGCAATAAAGGGCAACATTTGGCCGCCTCTCAACCTAAGTGATAAATGTATCCCAATTTCCATCTCACTAGAAACTAAAAGTCTTTCCTGCTCGGCTAAATCTATGTGGGAAATGGGGGCTGATTGATGCTGGCAAAGAGGAGGGAAATTATAAAAGCCATAGTGGAAATGATAGATATTCTTTTCTGAAAAAAACTAAAGGTTAAAGCTCTCTTTCACTGTGAAGTACTCATCATATAAATCGATGTGTCTCAATATGTACTACTAGGGTTTTTACCTGAATGTAGGCAACAACTCATTTAGGTTTCTGTTTGACATTCAGTAGTGTATACACACAACACATATTTGCTGATATATTAAATTACATATTGAACTGATTAAGAGAAAAAAATTGCGGCCCAGAGATGCACTGTTTAAATGTGTGTGTGAATGTGTGGATGTAAAAACTGTACTGTAAAGCGCTTTGAGTGACAGACCATTTACAGACCACTTACCATTAAGTTATTCCAATTGTAGCTATGCTGAAAGTCTTATCTGTGCTCTTTGGTATAATTGACCTGTACTTATACCAATGAATAACACATGAAGAAAAGATGAATGTCGTCTGATTGTGGTTCTACTCAGTTGCAACCTGTAGCGAACCCAAGAGAAAACGAAGTTCGAAATAGAATAGCAGCTGGGCCTCGTGGAAAGGGGTTCAAAGTAAGCCTCAAACCACACAACCAATGACTGGAAGAGAACCCACGTTAAATTTTAATTTTTTTATAGTATGTTTATTGAGCATCGACGATACAAAATGAGGACATAAAAGAGATACTGTACAATGCTCACATTTTTCCAAATTTTACAGTTTACAGTGACCCCACTGGCCACAAAATGGTAAGCAATTTGAAGGGTATCAAATATTTTGGACCAGAAGTCTGTAAGCTTTGGACATGACCAAAACATGTGTATGAGATCGGCAGGGGACTGGTTGCATCTATTACAAGTGTCAGCCACATTGGGATAGAATTTAGACAGTCTATGATTGGTGTAGTAAGTCCTGTGTATGAGTTTACATTGAATCAGCCGATGTCGGGCACAGACAGAAGAGTTGTGGACTAACTAAAGGATATTGTCCCACTGATCTTCTTCAAAATTGAGCCCTAGATCCTGTTCCCACAGATGTTTTGTGTGTTGTGGGAAAACTGAAGTGATGGCGTCCATTGCATTAAAATCCACGTGTGAATTTAACAAAGTAAGGACAACCAGTTCTAGTTTTAGCCTGACACAAGCTAATTCCAGAGCCACAGATTAAATACCGTCAAGTATAGATCTTAACACACACATACTGGCAAAAATCTGCCATTGGCAGATGGCGAGGTGCAGCTCCTTGGTCCTTATGTACTCTGCTGTGAGCCGATAGGTAGCAGGTCCTCAGAGGCACCAATAACACAAGCAGGGAGGATCCAGAGCAGAGGCCCTCAGCCTGAGTAGCACGTTACACCATCTATTGCATTCACGTGGGGGGATGCGACACAACAGTAGTTCAGGTAATTGTGTCCTCTAAAAAGTAAATTGGTATAAGTACAAACTTCAGTAAATGTTATAAATCTTTAATAAGTGGGAGGTTAAGTGTGGAGTGGAGATTGATGGACAAAATGGCAAATGTATCCATTTAAAATTAAATCTACATCAAAATTAGCTACTCTAGTAAATGTTATAAATCTTTAATATGTCCTGCTAAGACAATTTTACACTCACTCCAGTCTGGGCAGACATCCAGATTTCTAAAACCTAAATGATAAAATGCACATAACCTGCATTGTGAGTTTTAATTTCTAAAATAAGAGTTTGACAGCATGCAAGTAGCAGCAGTTTGATCACAAGTATGTGTGAATTCATAAAAGGCTGTACTGATTGGGCATGTCTAACATCTGACTGGCTGCATTTATTAACAATAACAAAACAAAATGACCCCAGCTCCCAAACAGAAATTGTGTCAGTCTGATTGAAAAAAGTTAAACAAAACTGCTGTTAATTGTAATATTAGGTGATTTCAAAGATACTGTGTGAAGAAGTCTTTTCACTTTGGTGCTCCTACTGGTAGTATCAAACAAGACACTTAAGTTGACAAAGCACGCCGCTACCCCCCCCCCTCTTCACTTTTAGATGACTCTATAGTGTTATGGATCTAGTTTTAAATGAATATATTTGCTCTTCTTGCCCGTCAGTTTTTAACATTTTTTATAGTTGTTTTTCTCAAACTTATTAAAACTGAAATCATTCATATAAAAAAGCATTAAGACCCTTTGTAACTCCAAACTGTGGTCTGGTGCATCCTGTTTGCTCAATTTACTTTTGAGATTTGTGTAACTGTCCGTGTGGGCCATTGCAATTTACATTAAACATCATGTCTGCGGTGTTGTCGTAGGTTTATATGAGACAAAACAAAAAAGGAAGTGCTTTATTTTGGTCACTTGCTGGTACGTGCGAGCACGTACCAGACGTGGCAGAACGAGAGCTAGAACAGAGGCAACAGCGTTTAGCAGCAGGAGTTGAAGAAGGAGGAGGACACTAGGATTAAACAAGACTGTTTGGAGATGTGCTTACTGGCAGCTTGAAGAGACAGTCGAGCCTCCCGTAGGAGCCTCAGGTCCAGGCCTATTTAATCAGACCTTGCCAGAACATTCTAATACTTTGATATGATTGCATTTTTAAACAGAACTTTAATATTTGATGACACAAAGTGCAGTGAACACTTCAGAATCCCCACAGTTGTCAGGGTTACATATCCACTTAGATCAAAGAAAACACATTGTTATCTGAAGTTAATTTCATGGATTTTTATGCTGATTGTCTAAAGCATTAAATGATGACCTGTGATGGGAATTAAGGAGGGCAATCAAAAGTAGTACGATTTGTTATCTGCTCATGAACACAAAAAGTCACGGCAGTCATTTCAATGTGTCACAATGTAGAAAAATATGATTTAAAAGCAGTGCAAGAGTAAACCTTAAAAAAACGAATTGTACATCTGTTATGTCAGGCTGGTAGATTTGAAGATACCATATGGTTCAAAGTTTCCTGGTACACCAGGTTTTTTTCAACCTGACGTATGGATCGGACTGTTGAACAATTGTCTTACTACCACCACACCATCTCACACTCGACCACTTTACTTGAGGCCAACATAATTGACCAATTGCCAGAATTCAAGAATGTCGCCAATTATGGTTTGAGCTTCACTCTGATGCTTGACATTTGTTCATATCAGTGCTGTGCCTGTCAGGTTCTATAACATCACATAGAACATGACAGTTGGGATGGTTAAGAACCCTCCGTCAGTTGCATCATTGCAATGTGATGATAGGTCATTACTACAACATTGACTTTTGGTTGGTAATGGGAAGGGCACTTGTTTTTCTGTGTCAAAGGTTTCATGTCATTACATATATATTTATATATATAGCTATTTTAGTGGTTAATAAGACACTATATAAACACAGAGCATTAACAATTTATTCAGAATTTATTCTATAGATCTTAAACAGTTAAAACGAATAGTGAGATTTAAACAAGTCTCTGCTACTTCCGCCCCCTCCTACCATAGACTTAGTTTTCATTCCTTCTGGACTTTCTTGTCCCTGTGAAGTTGCTCCCATCCTCCTCCCCCTCCTCCCACTTGTTTACATCAAATGAAAGTACTTCAGGGCTTCGGCTCTCTCCGCCCCAGAGCAGGTCGACATTTCACTGGTGACAAGAGACGAGGTTTTCTGTGTTGATGTGACAAATTAGTGTGAACGTTTTCTCCATTTCTTTAGCAAGCAAAGATCATTCCTGTACATTAACTATAAGCCCCTTAGTCTTTACCAATCAGTTCATGTTTTACTTTAGAAAGTATCTTATATGTATACATAAAGGGGTAAATGATTTCTGATTCAAGAGAACTTTTGGTATTCAGCACATTGAAGAGACATGTTTAAGCAACAAATGGATGTAAGAAGCCAACACGTGTACAACATCTCTAACATTTCAAGGGCTCCAGTTTGAGAGACAGTTAAGAATGTGACATTTTTGAGAAAGCGTGGTGTACAAAGTGTCTCTGTAATAGCAAGTGTGTGGAGATAATTGACTCTACTAAGGGCATCTAAAAAGCACTCTGAAGATGAGAGCAGTATTTAAGGAAAGTTTTATTATCTTCTTTTAAATGCCAAGCCGTGCACCGATTTTGCCTGTGGGGGGAGAATGTTTCATAAATGTCAACATTAAGTGCAGAATATTACCTGATCATCGCGACTGAGATTCAGCTGCTGGCAGAGATAGTGGGCGGTGAGCCCCTCTTCCTGACAGGCTGCTACAAAGAACGGTACAGGAAGTGATTTGTCAGAGCACCCTGCAGCCCTGCTCTTATCTGAGAGGAAGATGCATGATATCTGACGGAAGAGGTGCAGGAAGGAGCAGCGAGTATCTTACAGGATGTGATGCTGACCACAGCTCTGGTTTAGGTCTCTTGTTTGAAAGCCAGCCAGCTTATGTTTTCCACTGAAGATTCTAAAGGTTTGCTTGAAATATTGGCAACATAATTTGAACAGATTTTCAAACAATACAATCAAAATTATTTTCTTTGTCATCCATCAAATTCTAAGTCGTAAACCGTGGCAAAATGCAATGAATCATAGAAATGGAAATAGTTGTGGTAGATATGGAAAATAAACTCAATCACAATATAAATAGAAAATATAAATGAACAAAATGAGGTCTTGAGGTGTTTTTTTGTTTAATCTAGCAAATGAAATACCTGACAAATCAAAGCACTTTGATAGATACAAAACTTGCACAACAAGACTTAAGGGTCCATAGCCAGAATATTTATTTAAAGCATGGCCTGTTGCTACTCAGAACTGATATGATGATTCATATATGGTTGTTACATTACTTCATTGTGTCATAATGGGTTGCTGAATAAATTTGCTAAATTTCCAATTTCTGCTAATCATGTATAATTAAATCTAAAACACAAAATGTAAAGTGATTTCTGAAGCCAGTGTTCCGGTATGTGAGAGGGTAACATCCTCATTATTCTACAAAAGTGCAATCGATTGATCGTTCCTCCAACTGAACACCATTATTGAGCACGCTACCACATCTTTTTCATTAAAAAAAAAAGTTTTTTGCCAATTGTTCAGAGGTATAAACAAAGGCTTTGAGTATCTGAAAATCTCTGGCATATGGAAAACACATTGTAGAAAATACTCTCATCACGTGTTGAGCTCTTGGCTTAACTTTAAGGTATTGGGGGGGTCAACAAAACTTTGCATCTTTATTGCGATCCTTAGTTCATATACTAACCCATATACAAATACACCAGAATGTCATTACTGTGGTTCTGCCAAAGAAAACAAACACTAAGACACAAGTCTTTTGCTACCGTGGGTGTTCTCTTATTGTCTCTCGCTTAAAGGTCACAGTAAATGGGATTCTGTCTGTGAGGTTGTGATTAATAACAAAATATCTTTTTGATGAGGCTTTGTGACTCTGATTTGTGTTGTTGTGCTGTTTGTCCAACAGTAGAAATTACAGAGGAGCCGCTGGTTTACAGTGTTGCGGGAAAAAGCAGGAGCTGAGCGTTGGTGCTGTTGCACACATTGTAGTTGTGCAAAGGGGCAATAAAAGGTTTATTAGACAGGCTTGAGTTCATTATAGACGCTGTGGTTCTCTCAGCCTGCTCGACTTAGATAAACCTCGCTCTGACCAAGGCCACATCCCTCCCGCTGTCGCCCCCAGCCCTCACAGAATTGATTTCAGTACTAAAGTGACAGTCTTGCCATAATATACGGATGGCCTTTAATTCAAGCCTGTTACGTGCCAAGGGGTGCTTGTTTAAGGCTTTATTTACACCCTTGCAGCGCTGCCTGGCATGCTGGGCTCCACGGTGAATCACACCAGAAGATTTGGATAAAAGGTTTGAAATGCCAAAAGCTCTTAAAGTTGCTCAGGCAGTGTTTAGAGTACTCAACTGTGAACTTGTGTGGGATGCACTACTTTAGCTGCACTCAGACTTGTTGTCATCAAAAGGATTGGAACTGTGGAAATTACTGTCCGTAAAAGTTTAATTTTCTCCACTTCCTCCACAGACGTAGGCTTACTCCTCCTCAGCTAACAGTTTGTAAGTTCTGTCATGACCTCAGAGAATGCAGCTCTGTTTGTGCATATAATGACAGTTATGTGCTTAAGGTTAGTTTTTGCCTTTTCACACAACAAGGACCCGTGTACTTTAAGATTCTGTAATTATTCGATATTTTGTAGCCGCTAATGTACATTTTAATGTCAAACCCAATTCAGTGAAAGATTACCTTTACAAGCTGTGCCATCAATCAGAGGCTTCATCACTTGACCTGTGAAAGAATGTAATTAAGTTAGCCTAATTGAGTTAATGAAGTGTCACACTTGGCTGACTTTACTATGTGGAGTAAATTGAAATAAAAACAGGCATCATTACTCATCACAATGTCTGGTATTTAGAGTGCAGGGCAGGGAATGCTTTCTTTACCAGCTCCTTGTGTTGTGAGTGTCTATCTTAGAGGAAGACTCTGACCTTTAACCTATTTTTATTTTCTCAATGAGGCATTATTCCTGCCCCGTCTGATTGGTTTAATCAGGATCATTTGTGCATTCATAGAAGGAATATAAATCCCTGTGTGTGATTTGGATTAGTTTCTCTCTACATTCTCTTATCTGTATTCACATTTAATCTTAATGCCATAAGGGATACGCAATCGATAAGCCCCGCAGTCGAGTTTGCTCGTTTACTCAAGCGAATGAGGTACTTATAACATGATGACCTCGTCAATGATGGTTGTCTTTTAGACGTGGCCAAAGTTTAACTACAGTTTAATATGATTTAAAGGCGAGCAGGGGCTGCTAAATTAGCCTGCAGGGAGCGCGCGACATGGTCAGTGGTGGCCAGGCAGGATGCCAAAGACGAAGGGAAAAATCAATGGCTGGGAGTCACCTCAATCACTTTAACTAGGCGCTACAGACGCCCACGCCCCTCTCAGGGGCCAATTTGTGGAGTAAACAGGAGTGTGTGATTGCTGCTGGGGTGCCTGGTGGCCCCGACAATCCATTTCTCTGGACCATTCTAATAACCCTCTTAGCGGAGAGTGTACATGAAGCCACTTTTTGGACCCCCTTGGTATTTTATGGCCATAAACAGTGTAGCAGGCGCTGAGCAGCCACACCAGCAGCCTTCGTTAAGATAACAGGCCTCCTGCTGCGTGGGTAGAAAGCATCTATATTCTAGGGGTATTCTGCATCCAACAACACTTCTATAGAAATACATAAAAAAGTTTACTTTAACATTTCTTTTTTCCGAACCCACCGCAGTTGAATATGGTGTTAATAGATACATTAAACATGTATCTATTAACGAGCCTTAACCTTTGTTCAGAACAGCTCCAACTTTGAGTCTCACATTTGAACTTAAATTGAAGTATTTAATGATTCCTCAAAACGTTTACAACAGTGATATTTATCTCCTAGTTGGAAGTGTGTTCGTACAGAGAGGAAGAAAAGCACATTTGTAAAAGTATAAAACAAACAGCCTTAATAGTAAATTCAGCATGCACTGAGTACAACTTAGCTATTTTAGTAACTATTTTAGTTTAGTTTGTTTATCAGACATATCAACTCTCACACATAACGTGGTCGTGTCCGAGCCTCGGTCTTCACTGATGATCACAGGTAGTGAGTGCATCTTTTGTCCTGCATATGTATAAGTAAATATGAGCTAATAATGAACCCTATAAATAGACAGGTCATTAATTATTGAAGCATAGTCATGTATGAATGAGTTTATGACATTTTTAGGGAACTGGTCTAATGAGGACTAATGGATGTGGGACCTGTACATGAGACATGAATGATAAGTATGTTGGCCCATGATCCTCCAGTTTTTTATATTTTTAGCTCTAAGTAGGACATGTTCGAAACCACAACGGTGCCTCATTCACTCCAATGAGACAACACAAACAGACACGGACACAGGGAGCACATTACACAGACACCAGCCAAATGTTCCATTAGGCTAGTTCTCAAATTATGATTATGATTAGATGTTTGTCCTTAAAGTTTCCACAGCTATAGCTGAAACATGAGAAGCCTGCTAATGTGGCCTGAAAAATGAGTGCACCGCTCTTTGTAGATGAAAAAGAACAAGGAGAGATGAAAGGTTTCAATAGGGTTTTTATTCAAATCCTGGAAAACAGATAAAAAATGGAGCCAGCTATTGGAACCCAACTTGCTCCAGAGGGCTACACAGTCCAACTTCATCAAGTAATGACTTCCTTCAACCAGCCAAAGTAGAAAACCAAATAGAATACAAGTAGGCATAAATCTCATAGCATTGTTCTAATAAAGCTATTTATCTAAGCCTTGAGACAGACGGAGAATATAATTGTATAATATAATTTGTAAAATACACACAATTACTGGCTTGATGTTAAATTCAGTATGCATTTGTTTGATTTTTATAAATCAAATTAAAATGTTCTCTCTTGATTCTTTATAAGAGACACACTTCATAATGATGTGGGATAGGTAAGACTGAACTGATTTGCTCATACAAACATGTGTCGAGCCACACACTTACTGTGCAGACACAGATACATTTAACAAAATGCTGGTTTGCAGGACTGCGTCTCATCGGTGCTATAAATCACACTAATGGGGATGAGCAGAAAGCCTCTTGATCATAACAGAAAGGTTTCATAAACTGCAGCATGCTGAAGTCTTCATTCCTCTGCTCCCAGCTTGGCTTTTCTTATTGCTTCTGTACATGTGCTGTATGTCAATGCTGCCTGCTGTAGACCTCCCTTCACCACACTGGCTCATTACTGGAACGCTATTTGGAGAATTTGCCATCACTGAGAATGTGGACGCTTCAATCTAGGAAAAGCTCGTCAAAGCGGCAATCTTGAAGATTTTCATTTAAATGAATGTCTATTAAGTCTCTGTCGCTGAAAGAAGTAACACAGTGGTGACTGGGGTTATGGCCAACAGATGAAAGTATTCTCTATATCTATCTTTATATTTGCAGTTTTATGAACTGGATGACTGTGGCTACATTCCCAGATGAACAAGCTGTATACATTTGCCACAGATGCTGCTTCCCATTAAAATAATTTAACTGTTTAAAACAGGCTGACATTTATTATGAAGTGGTTTCAGGAAATGTAATGTGTTTCTCAATGAGCTCAGCACTTATTGCTATCATTCATCAAAAACCCCAAAACACAACGGCCATTGCAGATCAGTTTGAAGCAGTGAGGAGGAGCTGCAGTGAGCTGCTGGATGAAGAGCAGTAAACCTCCAACTTCAGCAGCATCAGCATGATAAGCAGCTCCTCTCCCTGTGCCCTGCTGTTCACACACTGCTGCCATGTGCAATTTTTCCATCACAGAGTGATGGAAAAATGATTAACCATTAAAACCACAAGTATTTTTTACTGCCCCCAGAACCCTGGGAGCTGTAGTTTTAAACCACGGTTGCTGTTACAACCAGGAACTACAGGGGTCACCTAATCAATCAAGAATGACATCTGCCAGACTGCCACTTTATTTCATTTGTTTTGCTTTTTGACTTGAAGCTGCAGTTTAAACGAAAGAAGTTATGTTCAAAATGTTGTGGAGGCTCAGTTTGAAAACCTTTTTTTGTATCAAACCCCAGGAGACTGAAATACTGGTTGTTGCACATGTATGAGGGTAATCTGTGGGGATGGAGTTCTTTAAAATAAATGAGTTAATACTTACTCAATAAATTATTAAAAAAAAATATACAGCATTTTTAATGAATAAATGTCTAAAAGCAACTTTTTCTTCACATGCCAAGAAAGGAGAAGAGGAGCCAACGAATTTATGAACATTCCACGACAGCTCTCTGGAAGGGGAACACTGCAGGACTTTGCCTCTATAGTGTTGATGAGGAATCTGTGTTTCCTGTGCCTCGTCATTTGTGCACTTATAGAGTGGGGGAATCTGCGTATTTAACTTAATATACAATACAAACAATTCCACCACCCGCTGTATTCATCATAGGAGAAGTAGATTTTGAGAGTTGTCAGCACTGCTTCACATATAACATAGAGATACACAGCCAGTTTCCCCACAGTGCCTGAACACAGAGAGCTGTTTATGAGTCTCTGCTCTAGTCTAAATGCTTCAAATTGGAAACAGAGTAAGTCGCTTTCCCCTCCCTGACTCTATATCCTCTGCTTGGATGCATCTGTAGTTATTGAGGCAATAAAAAGGAAAACCTGCTTGTGCATTTTACCTCTGATTAAATTAGCCGTTGCCTGGTAAGTTCACCTCGGTATCAGTCATGCCTCACTAAAATGGAAATACGTTTTGTGAAAAAAATTGGACATTAAAGAATGCCCTTTGTAATAAATGAAATGGGAATTGCAAATATGCACCGTCATGAAATTTAATTGTGCTCTCTGGTGACTGGTTTGTGGGTGCTAAAGCAGGAGTGCAGGAGAAACGCTGGGTGCAGAGGTGGTTAAATGTAGCGAGTAACGTACTGCCAGAGCAGGCTAATGAAGCCACTGTTTATGACCCACTGCAACTGTGTCATCTCTTGAATGGCAAAAAGATGCCAGTGCACACTTAGAGGCACTCAAACACACATGCACACGTTTAGTACAGCCACCAAACCAACAGGGATAATACAGTTTAAAGACAATGGTCATATAGAGTGTCCCTATAGTGAGATGCAAGATTTACGATTTGCTGCTGTGGCATTTTAACCGATAAAATCATTAGCAAGCTTATATACACACCAAGTGCCCAAAATTGTATACATAAATTAGGCATCTTGCAATTGTTCAGAGACAGATTTCTTGAAGGAAATGTGTACGACTGCTCAGAGTGTTAATTTGCCAACTAATTTATTAACATGTGGAAATTAACTGATGAGTTATAGATGCAGTAAACACTTCATTTCACTTACAGTTAATGCATTACTCTACCTAACTAACATACAGAATGTACATGTCAGCATAGTAAGCTCTTTCAAAGTTGATGTACAGTCCAATCTGATGCAGGAGTTTAATTTGTTGTGTACACAGCATTTGAAATGAAAAATAATACTCAAAGATAAATCAATAAGACAAATCCTCATTCAAAGAAGTTGTATTAAATATAATCAAATCCAATGTATTTGGCATGCCAATCATTTCAATCAATTCAGGAATATGTCATCAAAAGTATGAAATGAATATGTAACTGCTTGACATAAATACAGGGAATCACAGTGTCTTTTTAAAATGAAAATATACATCTGTAATGAGCTACAGCTACAGTCCTGCTCACCATTATTGGCACCCAAGAAACGTAAGTACATAATGTGGAATATCTCCTGAAAAAAATGAATCAAGTTTAACAACTTTTTGCTATAGAGAATTTGTGTTTGATAAAAAAGAGCAAATGATAAACAGCAATTTAAAACAGTAAACAATGGGGGGGGGGGGGGGGGGGGAATTGAAAAAGTTGAAGCTTGCTGTGTCACTGATGTTGGCACCCTTTGCTGTAAATCAGTATGGAAACACATTATGACTCACCTGTGGTAAATCACATATGAGAATCACCTGTTATACATTTTCTGTGCCCATGAGACATGAATTAGCCAATTAATGATGACTTCCATGTTTTAAAAAGCCAACTGTTATTCCCTGTTCCTTTGTCACCAAAAAATTGACTGTTTTAAAATGGCCAGCAATGAGTCCTGATCGCAATCCGATTGAAAATCTTTGGCGTGAGCTGAAATCTGCTGTTGGGGAAAATAACCCTGCAAACGTTCAAGAGCTTGAACAAATTGCAAAGGAAGAGTGGGAGAAAATACCAGCTGAGAAGTGCAAGAAGCTTATAGATGGCTACAAGAAACGTATGGAGGATGTCATCACTGCCAAAGGGTTTGCAACCAAATATTAAAAAGGGGTGCCGTTATTGCTGCACATGATGTTTTTTCTGTTTCTTCTTTTAAATTACAATATGCAAGTTGAAAAATCAATTTAATTTGTTAAATTACTTTGGAGCTCCAATTAAATGATCCTGATTATATAAATTTGGAAAATTTCCATTTATTTCTGAAGATATTGTACAGGTTATGCAAAAAATGAAGGGGTGCCAATAATGGTGAGCAGGACTAGGTCTGTACATTAATTATTGATGACTGGTGTATATCTGAATGTGTTTTCATTTAAACTGGTATTTAAATAATTACACTCACCCTTAAACCAAGATAAGCCAAATCTGGTTTTATTGTTAAACCCAAATTAAAACTGGAATTACCTCTCACCTCACAATAATGCGTGTTGGTTCCACTCAGCCTCATTTGGTAGCATTGCACTGTCTGCTATCATGTGTACAGCTGAATATTCAGCTTTGAGTGCAGTGAATCCATCATAGGTGAGAGGATACAACAAAGCACAAGCGCGTTGGGCTAGCCCATAAATAAATACAGCGAAAGCAAAAAAAACATGATAAGAAAATCAGTCACACTAATTAACTGCTAATTCTTTTGAGGACTGTAAAGGCTTGATAAAGGACAGCAAAGCTTATTAAAGTACACTCAGTGTTGCACATTATTCCTTTACAGTGGAATTTTAATCCCAGCCTGTGAGGTTGATTGGATAGGATGTGCAGTTAGCAGATCTCTCTCTCTCTCTCTCTCTCTCTCTCTCTCGCTCTCTCTCTCGCTCTCGCTCTCGCTCTCGCTCTCGCTCTCGCTCTCGCTCTCTCTCTCTCTCTCTCTCTCTCTCTCTCTCTCTCTCTCGCCCGCCCTTGCTCTCTCTCTCTCACTCTTTGTGTGTGTAAGTGTGTGCACATCTTCACATTCAGGAGTAGCAATTAATGTTGTAGGCAACAGGGACCTGAGGCTGAGCAGCGGTAGAGCAGGATTGGTAGTTGTTGCCATCTAGAGCTCAGCCCGAGCTCTTCTCTCTCTGCGTCACATGACAGAGACGACGCTCTGCTCCTGCCCTTTAAAATGGCGACCTCAGCTCCAAAGAAAAATGTGACATTTCCTTATCATATTTGTATATGCTGGTGCCAGAGGGCCTGCCAGCCTATAGAAAGTAAGTGGGGGAAACAAAGCCACCCTCCTCCCGTCTCCTCTCCCTCGTTTCCCCAGAGGGAGTCAATGGAGATATCCCACAATGCCAGAGCCCATCAGCTCCTGCAGGCCTGACGGTGGGAGAGCGTCTGACTCTCCGCTCTCCACAAAGCAAATGTCTCTAGCAGTGGCAAGTGATGCAAAACACAGTTCCTCACTGCAACTTGAGCAGTCCACAGTGAGAGAACGGGAAAAGGCTCAACATCACTGCTATGTGTGTCTGTGGATCAGACACTGTAACATATTTTAACCTGCTACATATTTTAACACTATCCTCAAACAACACACACAGGAAATATCAATGTGCAACTTTGTTACTACACTGGAATAAGGACATGCATTTGCAATAAAATGGCATAACAATCCAAAGAGTAGAATCAATAGCACCATTAAGACTGTATTTGAATCTACAAATTATGGGATACAAGCGTAAATGTGAAAACTGTCATTATAAACTCATAAATCAGTAATTCAAAACTAAAATATCTGTAATGAGCTACAGCAATTCATTCATGAGCATTTATCAGCATCTGGTTAAGTACTACTGTTAAATAGATAAATGGACTGTATTTATATAGCACTACTGAAGTCTGTACTCAAAGCACTTGGCAGTATAAGTCACATTTATACAATGCTTCTATTATCTAACATCATGTATAACTTGGTGGAAAAATGCTCTATGAGTCAGGAAAGAATTCTTTACATTTTGGTCTGTATCCGGATCAGTATGTGGATCCAGGATTTTTTTCAACTGGCGTTTTTCAACATTTTTGTGGATTTCTCAGGCAATAATTCACTAATCATTATGGGGAAAAAACAGACATCAGGAAACTCACACTATAGTGTTTGCAATTTGGGGCACATGCAAATATAAATCTGGTACAACAGTGACCAGCTGATCACACTCAATATGGGCAGCATGGCAACCAGAGCAACAGAAATCAAGATGAGGACACAGAGGATTCAGATCCGTGGCCCAGCAGTCCCCTGATGAAACCACAGATCACTAGATTCACTAGATCAAGATTTTTAGTTGTATCTGCACTCACTCGTAAATAGCAGTCCCCTAAACATCATTAGTATTTATAGTAGATTTGACTTGTTTACCCTGCAATTCGTATAAAGCACCTTCCCTGCAGGGATCAATAAAGTTGTCTGGTTCAGATTTGTTGTCTGAGTCTGGTTAGTTAATTAAGAGAAACAGACTTGACTTTAGCTTGAATTGCTAATTCACACCTGATAGTTCCCACAAAAGGCGCTCATGTGTGTTATTTGAAATGTTGAACGGTGAGAAGTGAAAAAAGATGGGAACCATTCAATGCAGAGATGTCAGAAATCTAAGTTGATTTGCAGAAATGTAGACACAGAGAAGCATCAAGAGGTTAAAACGATCAGCTCCATTTGCTTTGGAGAGGAGAGGAGATCATTAATGTCCTTATTAAAGCTCCTAAATGCTGAGACTGAAGGAATCTAACCTAACAATATAACAGCAGTGAGCTATTTATTAGTGAAGACAACAGGAAGTGCTGCGTGTTAGCAAAATGTAATTTGAATGCAGTTTATTACCATAAAATGTGTAATCATAGACAACTATAGCTCATGTTGTTGAGGATACATACATTAAAATATGTTGCATTCCCACTTTGTGGGGAAGTGACCATGAAGTGGCTGGGTGCAGTTGTTATTGATAGGATCATTCTCAAAGAGGTTTAGATCATCTTCAAATTGTACTTTAGTTTACTTCAGTGCAGCGAAATGATACTATGAAACGTGGGGGAGCTGTTTTGAAGAATTAAAACCTCGGCTGACTGATAAAGGCTTTCCACAAGCAATTACACCCCTATCCCAATAACTCGTCCGACACTCCCCAGGTGACATGAACATTTCAAATATGATTAACAGCAGTCTGCTCCATCTGTCGGAGGCTTTAAATTGCCTGCTGCACAGGCGATATCTGTAGACTCACTCCATAAGCCTGACTATAAGAGCAGATAAATGAGGATAGGCTCCAACGCAAGGCAATCTTCAGATGTACTATCACTTCCCGCACTGCACTTCATTGGCATTCAAGGAAACATGAAAACAGATGAAGATTGGGCCGTGTCTGTCTCCGCTGCTGGCTTCCCACCCAGACTGGAGGAGGCTGCTCTGCAACCAGATAGACAGCAGGTTAATACCAGCAACAGTGAAGCTGCGCAGCACTTAGACCTGTCTGCTTTCCCTCCAGCTGAGACGCCACTGATACGTGGCTGAGGGGTTAGAGCGAGGCGGATAAAGTGCACGTGACAGATCCAGAGAAGGCCCTGAGAGGCCAGGAGGACTGTGTCACCCCTCTCCCCAGGGACACGCGCTAAATCAGTGGAGGGGGCTCAGGAGGCACATCTCTGGCTTTATGAGATAGTTAGCATGCGCTGGCCCCTCCTCCCCTCTTGTTTCCCATTTAAGAGCTGACTGGTGCTCCGATAACGGATGGTGCCACAGGTAATTGGAAAATTGGCAGGCCTGTCAGGGAGATTTGGTGGCTGGCGTGAGTGTATACGATGGCGGAGTTCATGAGGTGTCACCCCACAGCTAGATTTATATATCAGCCCTATGGACCATCACCACTAAGTATCCAGAGTTCAGGAAAAAGTGGCACATTTTTCTCTGGGGGAGACTGCATATCAAGACGGCTTCAGAAGCTGCGGCAAGGTTCCTGTTAGTAAAGAGATGATATATGAGCCGCCCTTTACATTACCCTGGACCTTAATTCACTGTCTACACACACCTCAACAGCTGCTGCAAATAGCTCTGTACAGCCACCACTCTAAATTATTTACATTAGATTCCAGGAAATAGACCAGTTCAGCTCATCTTCATCCCAGTCTCTGACAGTTTAATTCTCCATCTGCGATACAGAGGTTTACACGACAGAGACACTGACAGGGTGAGTTTGGGTTTAGATAACTTCAGATATACTTAGTGTACCAGTGTTCCACATATTGGGGCAGCTGTGCCTCAGGAGGTAGAGCTCCTGGGTCCTCTAACCAGGAAGTCAGCATTTTAAATGGTTATCAAGATAAGAGTGTGTGTAGGTGTTTGTGTGTATACCTTCATTAGGCATCATATATTCTACGTAATGCATCAGAAAAGTTTTTATAAAAGTCTTTGTGATGACTTAAGATTTAAAATTGCTCATTGTACCATCCATAGAGTTCTAAGTTGTTATTGACCTTGTGATACCCTGTGTAGAGTGTGGCCGGGACTTGTCATGATGACAGTGTATCTGCATATAGCTAAAATCAAGACATCAAAGCAATCAGTGAACTTTTTGAACTTTGAATTTATATGCTAGATATTCATTGTCCTCCAAAAAGTTGTTGTTTCTTAAAGAAAAAAAGAGTTTGAGTTGAATCTTTTGTTATTTCAACGACATAACACATGAAGGAAACATTTGACCATTGAAATCCTGTTTAATCACATTAAATTAAATTAAATTAAACAAGTTGTGACTCCACCAGGTATATATTATATATAAATACAAAAACATATGATAACTCTGCTCGAGTATGGAGGATGAATTTGTCACTCATTGCTTCTTTGGTATTTCCCTTCAGAGCTGCTTGAAGACTCCACAGACATTAATGCCGAATGGGCACTAACATTACAAGCGCTGTGTTTCACTGATACTCTATTAGTGGGGCCAGTTGCTCACGTTCTAGTCTCCATAATTATGTATCTGTTCTACACAAGTTAATTGCAGCAATGATCTTTAACAAGCTCCTGCATCAGGTTCACGTTTCCATTTGTCCATTGCTTTGGTTTTTGACCAAATATCTGCAGAACTAAAATAATATTCCCATCAACATCAGATTTACATTATGTTTAGTGCTGCTTAGAAATGCTAGCATGCTAACAACCAACACATCAGAGCATTATACCTGCTCAGTTATATTGCACTCACTGAGGGAAGCTGCATTGTCCCAGAGCTCCAGCCACAATCATGGGAGGTGTCATCACAATATTGAAATAACTGTACAACCCTCTAACAAACCGAATTTCGTTTGGTGTCGGGAAACCAAACACAATTTGGTCTGGAAAAAGGCAAAGACATTTAGTTTCAAATGTTGTTATTTATTTGATTTGAAAATAAAAAATAAAAGCTAAAACATTTCAACGACATTGCAATGCAACTGTTATACACAGCTGTAGAGTTTTGTAGAGTACAATGTGTGTTTACCCCCACACCTGGTCCCCTCAGCATCATGTCTTCTGAACGTTTTCAAAGTCTAGTTAACCTGACCACATTCATAAGTCTGTTTTTTAAGCTGTTTCAAATTTTACGTTGGCATATGGATCACAATGTGCTCAGATTTCGAATTTAGCAATATTTAAAGAACAATATGTGTATAATTGAGTGAGTAAATGCATATCGGCGTAAAAGCAGGCTTAACTGGCTGGAAATTACAATCTGCCCTGTGTGGGCTCTGCGCTGGAGGAATGTGGATTCATGAGGTGTTGTGGTCCTCAGATCGTAACCTGGTAATCACACATTCTGGAGTGTAGATGTGTTTATTAACCTTTGGAGAGGGGATAATTGTATCTGTCAGTGTCGTTTTAATCACTGCTGCAGCTCTCATCACTGTCACTTTCACTTAGTCTGCTTTACCAATTCTGCTGGCTCCTGGGCTGGCCCACCGTGATTTCTGCTCTGTGCTGGGGCATTGGCTGGACTGTTAACCATCAGAGGCTGAGTCCTGCACATTCCTCTCCATCAAAACACAAATACTCTTCTTCATGAACTGTTTCCATGAATTTTCTTTACATGTTATGGTGGCTAAACGTTGTTTAAGAAAATGTGAAAAGTGGAGATGGAGGGAGATAAATCATCTGTATTCCTTTTCTTGTCCTGATCACCACTCAAAGCACACACACACATTATGCCGTGCATATGTGTGCAGCATTCTCTATATCACACATCACTCATACACTGCTGGCACAGCAGTCAAGGCCCAGGGATCAGTGTCCTACCCAAGGAATGCAGACCTGCTATTGAACCAACAACCTTCTGGTTAGATAACCTGCTCTACCTCCTGAGCCAGCTACTATTGTGTCAACTAGCCAGTTGACACAATAGCCACATTTAATTAAAAAAGAAAAAAAAAAAAGTATTTTGTACCTTGAACTACTTGCCCGATGGTCTTCGTAAGCTACTGCTCAGGATTTATAAGCTGCAGCTGCAAGAAAACAACATTTATTTGCACTCCCTCATTTAAAGAAATACTGCAAGTGTCAAAACAGCAAATTTATATATCACACTCTTGGAGAATATGTGTTCTTGAGTACGATGAGCTCATCAGAATCAGACATGAGTTTTCCCTGCTCCAGCCATAAAACCAAATATTTTATACCAGACTCTTCACACATGTATACATCCATAGATATATATAAAGACTAGATGTCTCGTTCGACGGAGCCAGACGTCCGCACATGGCGGCCATCTTGCCAGAGGTTGCTCGCTCACCCATAACATTGTGTTGTAGTGGTACTTACTTTTTAAATAACCATAACTTGCTCAATTTTCAACCAATTTTTAAACAATCTGGTGTGTTATAAACATCAGAGATGTAGTTATGACACTGCATAAATTATTAATTTTTTTAGAAAATAACATAATTATTCATAAGTATGCAGTGTCATATCTACAGCTCTGACGTTTATAACAAACCAAACCGTTTAAAAATCGGTTGAAAATTGAGCAAGTTATGGTTATTTACCACTACCAACACAATGTTATGGGTGAGCGAGCAACCTCTGGCAAGTCGGCCGCCATGTGCGGACGTTCGACTCCATTGGCCGGCAACGCAGACGAGACATCTAGTCTTTATATATATATCTATGTATACATCCATCGGTGTGCCTACATCCCTGCAGTTGCTGGAACAGACATTGATCAGACAGCATTACACTTTTACTTCTAAGTTGCTTCTCACCCACCTCAGTTGTTCTCTTTGAATGAAAAAGGCTGATGTAGTTCAGACTGCCTGTGTGATATATAAAGTGTGATGTGTCCTGTGTTTTCAGGAGGAAGAGGAGGAGCAGCACCAAGAGACAGATGATTCTGTCAAAGTGGAAACGGCCGAGCAGGAGATTCCAAACTGAACCCCATAGTGGGACGTAAACGCTCTGTGGCTTCACCCTCAGTCTATAGCACATGCAACTTTCTACTAGCCTCCCAAAGTTTGTAGACAGCCAGCAGTAAGTTTCCAATTCAGAGAGCTCAGCAACCAGAGGTGTCTTTTAGAAAACACTATTTCAGAGGTGATATCTTTGGATTCAAGGGCAGAGTTTGTACTTTTTATGGACAGGGCTCAACACACTGACATCTTCACGAAGCCGCACATTAAAGCATTCAGCCGCAGGTGCACACACACACACCACAGTGCTTCTTCTGCAGCAGAGATATGTGTCTGACTGCTACCGCCCAGCCACTTGATGTACTAATGACACTTTCCATGCAATCTATTTTCATACACTAATGTTCATCAGGCAGTGTGTTCACACAGAGTGTCCTGTTTACAAGGTGAAGCTGGCCGAGCGGGGCTGAGCCCGCAGCGCACGCTCACATCGGTTTGACGGCAGCAGTGACGTGTGATGTGTCTTTGAATGCATCTCACTTGACAGTCGACTGGAGGATTTTATTTTTATATTTTATGTATATCTTCTTGCTCCCCTCATTTAAAATATATACTTATTTTCGCACTTATTACTTACGCTCATGTGAAATATTGAGTTTGTTTTCCAGCATGAGTATATCAGTGCTATACCCAATATGCTGTCATTGGATTTGAAATAAAATCCTCCATGTTTATGAAATGTGTCCACTCAGAGATTATATTTATGTTCTTTGTAAAGTCAAATTAGTTTTGGGCACTTTTTCTTTCCCAGATGGTTCTTTGACCTGACTGTGGTCTGTGGTCCGTGGCCTCTGCACTCTCTGAGTCTCATCACTCACTCGTCAGCAAAGTGTAGCAGAGGAAGTGAAGCCACAGCAGAGAGAGCAGAAGTCTAAATAATCTAATTATCAAATCAACCACTACAAACAGTCTGATGCTACATCAGGAGGACTTGCCTCAAATAAGAGGCAATGTAAAGTTGATTTTAAGTAACCACATCTTTGAGTTTATCAGAGAGCCAACGAATGATTGGATGTCTCCATCGCTGGAGAATTCGACTGCTGTCAGGCCAAAGCACTGTCATATTGTCAGACTAAATCTGACCCTTAAAGTGCCAATAAATCTGAACTGCAAAAAAGTATTTCTTCGATTTCATTGCTATTTGATGCACAATAAATGTAAAAATTATCTCAGTCGCTGTGGTTTTCTGTATTTGTGCTGTCTGACTGTAGTGACTCAACATTGGCAGGTAGTTTCATTCATTTCATGTGTATACACATGTATACGCTCCATCAGTTTTTTCTTACACTGAGTAAAATATGAAAGTACATTTCAGGCTGCTGTCAGCATATATACAGATGCCAATGCATACACAGCTGGGAAATACAACTGTATAGCCACAATATATTTTTCAATCTGTGTAAGATTCAAGTCTTGTCTATATGTGTAAAGGCTGCATAGATACTTGAGAACATTTTGTTTTTTAACCATGCGAAATTTCATTTCCTTACACTTCTTCATGACATCAACAGATATCTTGCACCCTGGTCAGACTTGTTATTCACATTCGTCCTGAGTGATCTAATCACAGGTACGACTCAAGTACAGGTCTTAATTCACCCAGTTGATTCCTCAATCCCGACCACTCAGAAGACATTCAGAGGTGAGAGGCCTGCGACGCATGGAGCCTCATTCTCTTCACTGTGTGAACATGAATGCATCCTGGGCCACATATAAAACATCGGCTACTCAGCTGACGTCTTCTGATCCGCTGCAGGTTCACAATGAATCTATAAGTGTCTTTAGTCTTCTCAGAGTTCCTATGTTGATTTGTTTGTGGCCATGGCCACAATAACATCAATGACCAGCACCTATTTGTTTCAATTTGCTAAAATCTGTCATCATAGAGAGCTGCAAGCAGTGCATGTATTCATTCAGCCCCTCCTGACTCTCTCTCTCTCTTGCACTCACACTAGCAGACAAGTTGACAACAGACAAATCTGTAAAGTCAGACTTGGTAAAAAAAAGAAATATATACATAATGATCACAATTACATACATGTGTATTGCAAGAAAACATATGCGTGTGTTGAGTTATTTTGTACACACACACACACACACAGGGGTGAAAATATACCCTCCTTCCACGTGTGTGGGGTAATAAGTAGCCCAGTCATTAAACTTTCATCTATGTACATCGAAAAAAATGGTGAGATATATTTGACTGGGTCCCTTCCTCCACTACCCTCAGCTGTCAGAACTATAAGGTGCAGGGTCATGTGGGTTTGGATTTTGCCTCCTTGAGTTGATCCAGGGAATTTCATGGAAATCAACTGTTATGGTTGTGTAATGACCATCGTTGAAGAATGACGGATTTGCAATGTATTCTGGGTAGACTCACATGAACACAGCTACAAGAGAATGAGTGTGAGAACATCTGAAAAACATGTCATTCTGAAATAAAAACTTGTGACCACTGTGGGATAAATATAAATCCTGTAATTCAGAGGAATCTTACACATCAGATCTTTAAAACATATTACTGAAAGTAAAACATCTTGAACAAATAAAAGCTTTGCAGACACCGCCACCTTTTTCCTTAAACTTTGCTCTGTTGCCCATAACCAGCTCGATTGAAACTGATCAGAATCACACAGTATGGATAATGTGCCATGAGCTTCCACAGCGTTTCACAGGGTTGGTTTCCCTCTTCAGGATTAAAACTCTTCCTTCAGTCTTCACTCACACAGACCACAGAGCACAGTATAGGTCCATGCTGAGTAGGGGGGGGGAGGAATATGTGAGCGAGGGGGCTCCTACATATCTTTACACCCCCTCCCCACACCGCGCTCCTCTGCAGTGTGTTTCTCAGATCTTCATATTCCATCAGCAGTCAGACCCGGGACATCAACGCTCTTGCATTCTGACATTAAGGCATCGAGGGGTGTAATTCCAATTTGTTTCAAAGGAACTATTAATTTGCCCATTTCAAGGCCAGACAGGAGGGAAGCCCTGTAAGACTGCTGAACCGTGAAAGACATTATCTGGAGAATTGATGATGGGAGGCGCCGGCGCCTGCAGACATTTGAGCCGGGCTCCCCGCGGTCGAGCTCCCAGCATGCCGTCTGAGAGCGATGTCATTAGGCGTGTGATAACAGCGATGGGCACACTGATGATAGAGTGGCCGCTCTGCCACCCAGTGCCCCGCCAATCTCCCATTTACACCCGGAGCATACTAAACAGCTCCTGATGGCGAGAATAACGCACGGTGCTTAACAGGCAGCTTCTCGCAGCAACAAAGAAAGAACAACACTGCACGCTTTGTTGTGTTTCCACATCCACCAGGCATCCTCACCATCACAGGACACACGCCTCAGGATGCTGAAGCTGCTGCTCCAGTGCAAACACATCTGTCTGTAACAGTCACACAGTCCTATACGCCTTTACCGCTTTGAAGGGATTGCTTTGTGTTCCTCTTAATGTCTTAGATCTGTATTGTGCAATGTCATTATCGTATTCCTTTTACTATTACATCAGTGACATGCTCATGACCAAGATCCCCATTTATCAGTTGCAGTACTGGTAATAAAGACATTTTCAACTACATTAAAATGATCAGTGTCATTTCATGGTAAGCATTCATAATAGAGAGACGTCTTTTGAATGTAATTCACCCATGCATTTGGGAATATGAGTGTCATGTTTTGTTATTGTGTAACTGCTCAACTTGTCTTAGTCTGTTCAGTCAGAAAGAAGCAGCTTTATTCAGTAAGTCCTTCTCATTGTAAATGTATTTTCCTAGAAGCCAGTAAAGTAAAAAACACTATCGTTTCTATTATATTTTGTTTGAATAAGGGGTTTTCTGTTGGTTTGTTTGATAAGTTTCATATTAGTGTCATTGCCACACATGTGCTTAACAAACAAGGAAAGAGAGAACATGGAAAATAAATAGAGATGAATTTAAATTATATTTTGTACAAATATTCATGGTGCCCAGAAGAATCATCATGACATTGGTGACCCTCTGGCTTTTCCTCTGGCACCATTAGCAGGTAATGTGTTATTAAGGGCCACAGAGTCACACGCAGAGAATCATGTCTTGAAAGCAGGGCTATACAGAGAATGGGAGACGGCATTCAGATTTGTTTTATACTTGTTAAACCCAAAACACGTAAACCTTTTGGACCATGTGTTTTTCCACCATTAATCTTGCACCTACCTAATTTAAATGTACTTAAGTACTTTAAGTATGTTCTTGGTCTGTGTTTCTCTGTTTTAATTGCTGAGGATACTTCCTTAGATAACATCTCCTCCAAGTGGAGAAAGTGTGGGAAAGTGACCTTTTCCACATTTTATGATATCATGCTCTGAGAAGAGTAAAAAACACTTAAGATTCACTGTGAAGCTGTAGCAGGTCAGCTGAGTAGGTGGTTCTACATATGTGGCCCCGGATGCATTTGGGTTCACACAGCAAAGAGAAATAGGTTACATGCATCCCAAGCCTCAGATCTCTGAATGTCGTCTCAGTGGTCGCAATTGAGGTCTCACAATCTCTGTTGTTTTATTGCTCCAGCTGCTGTGTGTACTGATGTTTGTGAACGTCAGTGTGTTCTGTGTGGTACCGTTGAACAGTTATGATCAGTGTGTATTTTCTTATGTATAGTGAGACTTCTGACTTCATACCAACACATTAATGATCAGATCGAGTGCGTTCATCTTCTGTAACACAAGGAGCTTAGTGTGACGTAAGCTGCTGACACACACTGCAAATCACCACAGAGCAGAGTGAGGAGGAAATCACTATGTTAAAACACAACACGCACAATGTCACAATTACACTTAGTGTTCACGTAATCGGTGAGGTATTGGTATTGATATGTGATCAATACCAGCTCACAAAGATACAGTAAATAATACTCCTTTTTTTGTTTAGCTTAGTTCATGTTGATGCTATTGACAAACTGGATTACCAGGAGGGTGGAAAGGTGTTTTATGATACTCAAAGGCAGAATTGGTCTGTAACCACTGTTTACCCTCTTTTCTAACGAATGAACAGGCAGACATGAACCCAATCGTTCCATTTTACTTACATTCTAATTTAGGTTAACATATCGAGTGGGTCCCTTTCCCACCTTCTGGGTTCAGCATTCATCAGGAACTCTCATCCCACATAGCAAACTAGTTTTATCTCAGATTTGACCCACATCAGGTCCATATACTGTGTGGAATGATGGCACATGGCGGTCTGCTCCTGTTTGCCAGCTCTGGGCCACAGGTGAGCTATAGCAATACCGCATGTCAACCACAGGTGCTAAAGGCATCCTAAATTGTGCTATAAAACCATATTTACCATTTATCACAAGGCCCACTTTAGGTTCACAACCAGATTAAAAGTTGCTGAGAGCATTGCATGTTTGCCAGAAATAACGCACATTTGTTTTTAGATATTTGGGCCACGTTTGCTATTTTACAAGTCGACAACTTTAGGCTCAAATCCATTTTGTTTGGATCACAAGAAGACCAGGAGTGATGCATCATTGCCCGAAGTTGCTACATGTGTATGGTGTCTGAGATTCTCTTCATTTTGTTCCAATATGAGGCAACTTTGCAGGGACAGACTGTTGCTAATTGACGTTCTGAAACTAAAGAGTAGTGCTCTAAACATGTCATATAACCCTCATGTGTTCAGATCCCGTCCCCTTCAACAAAATTAGGCAGGACATGATCCCTCACCTACAGCTTGTAATTACTAATAAAGTAATAATTGTCCATTTTACCACTGGCGGATCCTTTGTCACATTGGCATCGGATGGCGGTGGACCAGGACCGAGGCGGCAGCCCATGATGGATCCTAATAAGCGGCAGTGGTCAATGACTGTGGACTAAAGGCCGAATTATAGTCGTTTTTTACGCACGCACGCACGCAGCTTCTACGGACTCGTTTTGGTTTATAGTTCCCCCAGAGTTACGCGTGTTGCAACGCAATTCACCGCCAGACCGCTAGGCGGAGTAATGTTTGTTGTTGAAGTCGGCTCTTCTTCGTGTGTGGCACACGTTTATTGACATCGCCACGGCGGCTCCTCAGAGCCTATTTCTGGCGGACAAATCCGCCGGTTAGTGACGGGTTATACTAGTGGACATGGTTTCGGATCTTTTCTGCCAAGTGCTCTTCTATTTGGTCCATATTCGTTCTTCTAAATCTTCCGTGGCTTCCGCAGTTTCCGGGATTGAAACTGGAAATGCGACTCCGGACGGGATGTAGTAAGCAGACCAATCACAAGCCTTTCGGGCTGCGTGAGGCTCGCGTCGCTTTGTCGTATAGTCAGAAAAATTGGCTGACGCACGCAAGCCGCAACACGCCCCCCGCAAGTACGCGAGGGGCGTGTTGCGTCGCTCGCGTGCGTGCGTGCGTCCGTAAAAAGCCGAGTATAAATCGGCTTTAAAGTAGCCTCTGACCGGATGGTGGATCATGATCTTGCTGGTTGCTGACCATAGACTTGCAGCAGGACTGCTTGACATACCGTATTGAAGTTATCCTTAAAAATGTTTACCCTATCAATGCTGCTAAAAAACTTTAATCTTGATGATGTTTTCGTACACTTGACATCTATTGCACTTCTGTCCGTCCTGGGAGAGTGATCCCTCAAGGCCGATTTATACTCGTTTTTTTACGGACGCACGCACGCGAGCGACGCAACACGCCCCTCGCGAACTTGCGGGGGGCTTGTTGCGGCTTGCGTGCGTCAGCCAATTTTTCTGACTATACGACAAAGCGACGCGAGCCTCACGCAGCCCGCAAGGCTTGTGATTGGTCTGCTTACTACATCCCGTCCGGAGTCGCATTTCCGGTTTCAATCCCGGAAACTGCGGAAACCACAGAAGATTTAGAAGAACGAATATGGACCAAATAGAAGAGCACTTGGCAGAAAAGATCCGAAACCATGTCCACTAGTATAACCCGTCACTAACCGGCGGATTTGTCCGCCAGAAAAAGGCTCTGAGGAGCCGCCGTGGCGATGTCAATAAACGTGTGCCACACACGAAGAAGAGCCGACTTCAACAACAAACATTACTCCGCCTAGTGGTCTGGCGGTGAATTGCGTTGCAACACGCGTAACTCTGGGGGAACTATAAACCAAAACGAGTCCGTAGAAGCTGCGTGCGTGCGTGCGTGCGTAAAAAACGACTATAATTCGGCCTTCACATGTGGCTCTCTCTGAGGTTTCTACGATTTTTACCCTGTTAACAGCGTTTTTTTGTAGTTTTTCCTTACTCTTGTTGAGAGTTTAGGACAGAGGATGTCACACCATGTTAAAGCCCTATGAGAAGAATTGTGATTTGTGAATATGGGCTATACAAATAAAATTTAATTGATTGATTGATTGACCACTGTAAAGTACCACTTCTTGACATTGTTTTTGTATAGCCCATATTTGCATATTACAATTTGAATAGGGCTTAACAAAGTTCAACATCCTCTGCTTTGAAAGAATGCTGATTGTAAAAAAATGTTGAAACTGAGATTCAGATGACAATAAAAATATGTCATCTGTTCTGAAATATAAGATGAACAGAAATGGACAAAGAACTACCTGAAAATTGGGAAAATAGCACATACCAAAATTATCCATGACATGCTTTGAAAGTGCATGTGATTCAAGACATGTTGGTAGGTGAAACTTAAGATAACTGATATTTCTTGAGGGCAGTGTATGGAACACTGCATCCTACAGGTTCGTGGTTCGTGGAAGAACATAAAAATAAGCTCAAGGTAACAAGGTTTAATTCCACCTGTACAGTAAGTGTTCACCACATGTGGGATAAGACCCTGACATTTTCACTCACCTCTGTTCTTTTCCTGATTAGACCAACAACCCATAATTCAGTCAGTTCCTGTACCTGCAGCTGTTCTGACAGATCCAACAAGCAGCAATCACAGCTCTTAGGCAGCTTTATCATTTTTTTTACATTTATGTAGCTATGTTTCTTCACAGTCCATTTGAACGGAGGAGGCTCATTAGTTTAATTATATATTATTTGTATGTGTAAAAATATCGTGCCATTTTTATGTTAGTTACTGATTGCTTTTCGCTTGTGTGGTGATTTTATGTTCATGTTAGGATTTGACAATTTGTGTCATAATTTCCACTTCAAATGTGATCTTAAAATACTTGGATTTCACACTTTTATTTTGTTTTTGCCTCTGAAGCATTTAGATAATAGTTATAATATAGTTATATAGTCATAAAGGACCGTGACTGGCCCAGGTCTTTGTTTTTCTGGGGTGTTTTTCTACTAAATGTGGCCCTCAGAGCCAATACAAATAGGACAGACATCTGGTAAGAGCCTTGTCCTTGGCACATGTCAAATTTACACCCACATAAAAAGGTAAATACCCCACAAGGCTGCACAGATACAAGCTGCCGATCGCCTTCCTATTACAGCTTTATGGAAGGTGTAACTCATACAGCCATCACCCACCAGTGAGCCTTAACCGAAAATGGTCTCCTTTCTGAAAATGATCAGCCCATATACCTCCAAAATACCTCAGCCCTATAGAGCACTGGATAAGATGATGGAGAATTATATGCCCACTCGTGTTATCTGTTGCTGCAAGTGAAGGTTTCTTCTATAACTGATTCTCTTTCATGGGGGAAAACACTGTGGTAAGTCTGATCTGTTCTGCCTCATTCGTATACTCTCAATGAAAGTGTTTAATCAAACCTGTAAATTCACCGTCAGATGAGCACATATCAGCAGTAAACGGTATCACAGACACACATGCTCTCACGGTGTCTGACTGATGAATGCATTGTTGAATTGGAGTGTGTGTGTGTGTGTGTTTGTTTGTGGTAGGACAGTAGCGCTTGGTTGGGGGTCAGCTACACAGTTTCACCCGTATCATAAAACACCTCAGAGGACACTGCTGCTGCTGAGCACTGCAGACCACCTCCTGCCTCTCAATCCTTTCACGGACAAACTCATCAATTGTGTCCCTTCTCCCATTCCGTATGCTGCCAAAACAAGAAAGGGATGGGTTAATATCATGTAGATATCTGCACATGTGCAAACGTGGTCTGCTGCTGATATGACTGAGGTGGAACAACAGCTTTGGCAGTGTTGAGGTCTGTAATGAAAGCTGCTGTGAACAACTGTTGGACAGAGAGATTTAAACCTAATTGACTGTGCTACACCAGAGACTGTGAAGACTCGAATACTTGAATAACTGGCAAGTTCAGTTTAGCTAACCCAGGTGGCTAGCATACTTAGCATAGCTTAGTTTCATTGACCAATGGGCATTGTCTCTGTAAAAGTAAATAATAATATCAATAACTGTAAAAGTGATAAATAATACTTGGAGTTGCTACAACATCTACCCACAAATTAAAATCATCCCCCAATAATTTGGATAATTTAGTTTTTTTCACAGACATTACAGGGTGTCATGGGTGCTGATCTCTGTCATGCCTACATACATCATTCTTTAGCAATTTGTCTTCAAATTGCGAAAGAGTAAATGCTTTATAAATGATTTTTGATCAAGCTGAGAAACAGAGCTTTTACTTTGAAATATTGTGAACTTGCGTCTTAACATTGCACATAGCTTAACAGACCTCTAAAATTGCAGACATGTAATGTATAAAAGATAACAGCATTTCAGTAAATTATTCAAACTTATATATAAACCACTCACATGAACAGTAATAAACAAATTCAGTTCCATTTTATGAAATCGTTGACTAAAAACCTTCATTGCAGATAAACCAGGTAGGATGTTCTCACTTCGCTCTTCAACATAGATTGTTTATCAAAAGCTCTGCCCACAACATCCAGCACATAAACAATACAAAATTGTCTGTGTATTGCAGAACTATTTCAGGAGGACTCACTAATGACCAGAAATAATTGTGAAATTACTCCAGAGCTTTAACACAGGTCAAGCAAACGGCCCATTCCGGACAGGCAGGTGAAGAACGGCTGCTGCACTAATAGCGCAAATGTTCTCATGATGCATTTCTGTGAAACTATACATTACACGGTCTTTTAAAATGATTTTTAAAATCAGTATGGTGGTTTATAACTAAAACATACAGATAGACAGTGACCCATGTAGTAGAATTGCAATTGTTTATACTTTGACTAATATACAGTGCAAAATGTAACATCCTGGTACTTGACTGTATCCTCCAGGATTAAATCATTTTCAGGCCTTTCTGTGCCTTCTGTTTTAATGTTATTCATTATTATGAAATTAAGAATATAATTTAATTAAATGTCTTTACTTCACAAACATGTAACACGATTTCTATTACTATGCCAACCAAGGTACAACAAGGTTGAACACAATTAATGTTTCACCTCGCAGACAAGCGCGTTATTATGTTCACTTATGCACTAACACATGGATTTGGATAGTTATTGCTTTTATTCCAAGCAAATAACTGTCCAGTCCTTAAATTTCTTGTTTTTACAGAACATTACACCCAGTCATCCAGAATGCATGAAAATTGCTTTGTCTGTGTTTGCTCTTTAAAATATGACAGGTTGTAGTTTTTCAATCCACCTTGAGCATCGATAGATAGAAAATGTGCGAGAGTAAACATGTCAGTATATAGCTTCAGGGCTTGTGTCAGAGTCATGCTGAGGTTGCTCTCATTGATTTTAGTCTTGTCCTGTCTCAGTTTGTTTGAGCACGCTTATTAAATTGGCATACCGTTGTAGCTCTCTCCATGACCTGCCACGGATAAAAAATCTGTTTACTGTAAATTGCGCCCCACTCCCTCTAAAATACCATCTGCTGCCCAAACAGTGCTGCGCTTCCAACCTCTAAAAATAGCCCTCCTGATTGGCTCATGAGGAGACGGGGGGTCCACATCAGCCTGAAACCCCTAAACACTTTTGTTCATGAGTCTGTTTTTGACTTAGGGCTGTTTTCTTCTCCTGCAGTTCACCCACAAGTTCACTGATCTGAGACAATTTACAAGGAGGAATGCCATGTGGTCATTGAAATCAAAAGATCTTCTACATACCTCTGCAGGGTTTACCTGTGGTAATATGTTTAGTGTAATGTTTCCACCAAAGGGTGGCACTAGAGGACAGTAGGTGACGTGTTTCAAATAGAAAGGGTTCATCCTATGGGGAGCAGGAGTGTGGTCAGTAAATTTAACTTTCATTCCGCCCATCAGATGTAAATAGTCTGTATTTAGAATGACTTTCTAGACTTGATCACCACTCAAAGCACATTTGATGATTTTATATTCAGTATTTTTGTAATAATTCGAAGAAAGTCACACACTTTTGATTCTTCAGAAATGCTACTTTACTTAAAGCTGATTATTTGGAATTGTAGAACGGACCAGTACAGACAGAACTTTTAAAAATATCCCAACAAACATTTCAATCCTGAAAATGTGTTGGTCAGGAGTTGAAACATATCTTTGAAATGGAACCAACGACCTCAACATCGTCTCAACATGCATTGAATTTTTGCCCACTCACTTATTACACAAACATCATTTTTTTGATTATACTTATATATAAAAGTTATCTGTAACACAGGGAGGATATTAAATAATACTTTAGAAGTACTATATAATACTGCAGTAAGACTTGGTTAACAAGTTGGGTTGTTTTGTGGTTTATGTGTAACCTGTCGTACATCATTTAAAACAGCCTCACACAATAGACCTGTCACCCGGGTTGATAAAATGTTTGCTGGGAAAGAGTTAAACTGTGACTTTCAGGATTTGTAACTGCTGTTTGCACCACACTGTGCGTTTTAAGTTCTATTCTTAGACTGTGTGCATACACAATGCTTGTGTATGTTGGATGTGATGATCAATGCACACAAAGAAGGCGAGGGAATGATGAATCCAAAACAGATAATATAAGTTCATCTGTTATGGGACCTGATGTTTCCTCAGAAGAGGACACTGGTGATAAATGAAAATATAAGCTGATATTTAAATTATTAGAATGTTTCCAAGAAAGACTTGTGGTTGGTGCTAATTACAGTAGAATGGTTTATACATGTATGTAGAGTCACTGCCAGTATAATAAAACACAGTAGTGAAAAAATCTCTAGGATTATGTTATATTCCGTTTCTGCCAATAAATCCCTTTCACATTTATCTTGCATACGAACCAAGACTCTATCTGTTGAACTACTGTTTGTTAGTACATTGCCCGTTCTAAATCTGTCTGTTGGAATTGATGTTTCAATTGTCCTGTGTTGATGCTCTGAATTATTCGTTGTCATTACTGACTCCTCAAACTGTTCAACAATATACTGTAACTTTTTATTGTTTGTTTGCTGGACCTTGTTTTCAAAACTTTTTATAAACAGTCTACGGTGAAGAGTGAAGTAAGAAAACCTTATGTTCATCCTACCTGGTTTATCTGCAATTAAGGTTTGATATAATCAAATTAAACTGACGCAATGTTCAGACCCAAGTTCACAGCTTTTTTAAATAAAAGCTCTATAACTCGGTATAAATCATAAGAGCAACAAATCAAGTGCTTTTACTTTTAGACTAATTGCAAAACAGGAGGTTATTCTACAAATGTTGAAGGCATGAAAGAGACAGCACTTCTGCTGTGTATCTGCATCTCAGACCAATATGGTGAAATTAAAATAATAGAATTATCAAAATTATCTGGTTGCGATTCTGATCTGATTTGACCCAGCTGCCAACATTTGCAGTTGTTATCAGAAGACATAGAAGAAGTTTATTACCATTTGTATTAATAATGAACACATCACCTGTCCAAATCCCACCAAACCCAGCACTGCACTTCCTCGGCCAATTCACATGAGACTTCCCAAATGTGAGGTAGATAAGATGAATGGTTGGCAAGATAGTGTTCCACATACTGACAGACAGACAGGATGACAGATAGATAGACAGAAAGACATCATATCTTACTAGTTCACAGCTACTTTGAGGAGAGTAAATAAGGAAGGATTCCAGGAAATTGGCGGGTCAAAATTAGAACCCATAAAATTAAGCTATATGTATACTACAGTAAAAAGGAAATAACTTCAGCTGGATTAACAATAATAGTGGTGCTAAAGGAAGATACTTAAATTAAGTATCGATGCTAATATGATGCCACACCTGTCTTTATTTGAACAAAATGGGGATGCAGAGGTCACGCTAACACAACTGTGTCTTACAGGTTTTGTTTATGTTGCTGTCAAAGTTCATTTCATCCTCAGATTGTAGGGATTTCAGAAACCTGCGTCATTTTTAGTATGTGACTTCTTAGAAGTTTTTAATGTCCTCATGAAATTTAAGATGGTTTCCAACAACCTCTCCCTCAGCTCAGAGAGTGGGGCGCAATGACACATGCTAGAAAATGCCCCTGTGAAGTGCAGAACTTTTCCAGCACTGCAGATAAAACAGGAAAAAAAGTCAAGGAATCTATAAAAATCTTCAAGAGGCAGAGCCTGTATCTCCTACTCTGCACTTATTTAAAGGTCACCGGTGGTTTTACAAGTGGAGCTAATGGCATTCAAACAATTCCACGAATTGGCTGATCTGTCACTGAAGGCTTGTTTATGAGCCGTTTGCTCCTCCCTGCGCGCCTCTCCAACCAAACTGCTCATTTCGGCCGCCATTAAATACACAATTGCTCCGATTCATCACTGAATTAGAGAGACCCTGACAGTTCCCGGCAAACTGCTGCTTGACTGCTGATCCAGGTGCAGCCAAAAGCTATTATTGTATTAACTGATTAGCAAAGATGATAGAGGTCTTACACCGTCCCACTGCCTGGAGCTGCAGCACAGCTTAGCCACAAAGTCTGATGATGAGAAAACTCTGCAGACAAAAATGTATCAAAACGTCTTCTTTCAGACCCGAGGACTAAAAACATCCCAGAGACACATTCAGGTGTTTATTTGATTTCACTTTGTTTCTTTGGGTCAATGGATTTTCAATTCGTGTTTGCCTGATATGCATATTAAACAGGGTTAGGGTTAGGTTAGTTTCAGGAAACTCGTAATACAAATATGGTTTTGCTGTAAGAAATACTTGCTCACAGTTGACAACATGTTGCACCACTGTGATCAAAGGTCACATGAGCTCAGAGTCTGTGATGGAAGATGCCACATGTGCTGTGCTGTGAATGCCCATGATGGTGTATCATGAATGGTGGTGCCAGCTGATCGTGGCTTATGATTACAACTACATTGCTTAGATATACAAATTTGTGATTGATTGATTGATTGAGTAAGAAATTAGCCAGACAAATCAACGATAAATAAAACTACATACTACCATAATGAATGGTAAATATAATAGAGGATATAAGCCTAAATTCTATGTTTTACAGGTTTCCTTTTTTCATATTTCTATAGGTTGTGCTTTTTTTTCAAGAATATTTCTGGTTGTGATTTTTATGGAATTATTAAAGTCACGGTCTCCTCTCCTCTCTCTTGGGCGTAGTGCAGCTGGTTGTCGTGTTTCGGGAAGTGCGAGAGCTTGACAAAGGTCAAAGGCTTCACTCCCTAGACACCACAGATATGAGAATGGGTAAGCAGGTAATACTGTGTCCAGAACTAGAAGATACATTTGATTGTTTAGGAACTAGCTGAGCCATAGATTAAATGATCTGTAGAGTTTTAAAGTGTGACTGCAGGAAAGCAGACTTCAGAATATGAGCGGACTTCATGCACAGTTGTTGTATTGATGAATTCTAATTTTCTCCCCCTGGCCAAGCTTCAATAAATATTTCAGCCCAAGACGTCAAAGGGTCCTGAAGACTTTCTTCACTGATGAGTTGACCATTGATCTGCAGATTTTCCACAACAGTGATGTTTTGCACTTATTCCTGCCAACTGATCTGCTTCTTCAACATTATGCAATAAGCCCTGTGTACACACTCCCCTGAAGTCATGAAGTCACTAATGTTGCTCGTACAGTGTAAATATGAGATTTTAGATCTTACACTAACGCTTAAAGACAACACAAAAAAGGATGACAGTAATAACAAATAATGACCAGGCCCCAGCTCATAGGTATGTCAATGAGTTAAACAAAAGATTCATAATGATGAATCCAAAGTACATCAAAAGTTCCAAAGTCTCCTCAAATGTTCCAGACAGGGGCAGAATCATGATCACACCCTGTTGTTTGATTCTTGGATGCCTCTTTAACACAGAGGTAAACCAGAGCACTACTGCACGTGTTCTTTAAGTGAAGTCACCCAAGGGTCCTTGAGGGGTTCCGAGGGTCTCTGGAAAAAAACGGGAATTATTTATGTTTTACCATAATCTGTAAGTAACATACTGACAGAACGTGTGACTATTTCGGTCCCTCCTGTAATAAAGTATCTAAAAGAAAAACCCTTGTCAAATGGGGGTCCGTGGTCTAAAGCAGAGGTCTTCAATAGGATCAGAAGAAATGGACAGCATGTCACAGCAAAGGACCCCCTGTTGAAGAGCTCTGGTCTAAAGTGTAAAAGTTTGAGAATCACTGCACTATTGTACATAGAATCACAAAAGCTGAGCTGCTTCAATCCAACTGGTGACAATGTAGGTCTGGTTCCTGCAGTATTGTGTTTTTAAAATGAAAAAAATCTTTTATTCACTCCCTTTCAGGGTCAGTGAGGAAAATAATAAATCTGCTTCATCTATATCAGAACATTGAGACTTCTTAAGCTGAAGCTTATTTTCACTTCACTGCAAAACACACCGGGCTGACATTAAGGAAAAACAGCCATTGAAGCAGAGCACAGTGCCGCGGACAGATGCTGATGCTCAGCTTGACGCCGATGTATAATATCTAGAAAGGTCCTTGGTCTTTTCCCAGCGTTCTTAGTGCAGTTCTATCTCTCCCCTCCAGCTCTGTTGAGGGGTGATAGGACAGAGGTGAGCTGTAATTTTTCTGCGTTTTCTCATCTTTATCTTTTCGGCTGGTTTGGCACCGTATGAGCGGAGCGTGTCCTACACACACCCATGAGTGTAATCTCACATTGTGTAGCGGCTCCATTTAAATGAGCCTTTCTCAGGGTCATCACCCCACTCTTACTCAAACACACCTCTTCACAGAGGGACTCCGGGCTGGCCGTTACACACAGCACACCGAAACACACCCTACACACACACAGCAAAACACACACAGAAAACACAAAAAACAGACAGCATACACAACAACACACACAGCACAATACAAAACATACACAAATATACAACAACAAACATATACAACAGCACACATCACACACAGCAATGCACACAGCACAAACAAAAATATACAAACAGTACACACAAAAATGCAAACTGCACACAAAACAATGCACAAAAACATACAACAAGACACATAGTACCTACAGCACATAAAACACACAGCAAACACAACACACACAACAATGCACACAGCCCACACAAAAACAGACACAGCACACAGAGTCAGTGCAGAGGAGAAGGATTGGATTCACTCTCCAATGCACATCATTCTGCATTTGTATTAACAGCATGTTTTATTATTAACCGTTTTCTTTTAGTGAGGCTTTAGACTATTTGAATAGTTTTTGCACAACAAAGGAGCTCAGAGGAATAAAAGAGCAGAGACATTAAGGGAAACAAGCCCCAAACCCAGAAATGAAAACACTCCAAAAAACTGCAATGTTACAAATACTTCAGCTTGCTCATCAATTCAATTCAATTTGATTTCTATAGCACCAAATCATGACATATATTATCTCAACCACTTTTTATAATATTCTAGAGAAACTCAGCAGTTACATGAGTAAACGTTGGATAGTATTAACTCCTTTCTAAGGCCATCTGCCTTGACCAGTTTGGGTGAGTGGAGAAAAATGGGAATGAGGGGAGAGGGGAGAAAAGGAAGAGAGGAGAGGTCGTGGGGAAAGGAGGGGGAGAGAGAGAAGAGAGAGACCAGGAACAGCTGTGTAACCATCGTCTCTCTCCTCCCACTCCCCCTCCTTTCCCCCACCGGTCAGTGTAGATGGTCGCCAACATGAATTTCTTTCCACTTGCTCATTTTGTTATTGGAATACATATTAAAATAAAATATTAAATATATATATAGCTAGAATTTAGCATCAGACATGGATGATGCTGACCAGGAGCTCACTGTCTCCCATAGTGATGTCATCCAGCACCTAACAGCAGCCTGCGACTCTGATTGGTTAGAAGCACAAGGCCCTGGAATATCTGAGAACTGCTGCCAGACTGGTCTCTGGGTCACAGAAGCCTTTGAGTGTTTTTGTGCAAAATATTTTTTGAAAAGGTTGCACACTGCAGCTTTAATTAGAAAAGATTTGTTGATTCCACAGAACAGGCACAACATAAAGCATCATGGTCCATCACATCTATATGATGGTAGAAATGTGAATGGAGGAATGATAACAAAACTGCAAACACAACAATATTCTGACCCTTAGAAAGAAGAGGATGATCGTTTGCCTTACACATCCATGTATTATTACCCTGCAGGGGCTGTGAGTAGGTGGGTGTCGGGTCTGAAAACAGTGGAAGAAGCAGCAGCGGCACTTGAGCATTAGAATGTGCTGGAGCTCTGTCAGCTGGCTAGAGGCCTGGGCTCACAGTGGGGAGTCCTGGCTGGACAGCTCCTCTCCACTGGAAGGCAAATCACATCACACCCACCGTCTGAACCGCACACGATAAGGCTTCATTACCATAAGTTTATTTTCTCCTGTTCAAGCGGCTGCTAAAACAAAAGAGCAGTTGATTATTTTTTTCCTTGATCATTGTAGCATTCGAGGCGTCCGATTTGAAAGGGGAAGTGGGGGGGGGGGGGGCACACAATGAAATTCCTCCCAGGGAGACGGGGAAGGCTGACATGCATACAAGGCAGGGAGGACGGATGGATTCTAGAGGTGGGACCAGCCTGTCCAGCCTCCACAAAGGACCCGTGAGACAGACACACAAAAGAGCTGAATCTGACAGTCAGTCCACTCCGATGTGTCCCGTCTCCAGAGATGACGAGCTGGCCGCTGGCTCCTCCACCTTCACAAAAGCCTCCTTCACCATTGTACTGAATATTTGACAGATTTGACACATTAGACTCAGTTCAAAGACCTACGGCCACACAGGGAATAGACTCATTTAAATAGGAGAGCGATCAAACTTTACTGTATGTTCGTATCTGTCTGTTTTAGCTTCCATATGCAGCCATGCTGAGACCGTACCTGGTTCTATGTGCTTAGTGTTCATAACTAGTAGGCAAAGTATACGCAGTGCTGCCCTGCAGGCAGACTTACCTAGAGGGGGAGCTGCAGCAGTGAGGTACAGGTTGATTACTGGTGATACTATGATAAAGAATAAACCAGTCGATCAGCTGCATGAACACATTATAGATAAACTTATATTCTGCTAAATGAACATTGAGAAGAAGGGCAGAGTGGGGTGAGAGACCACACAGTCAGTTCCATGCACCTTCATTACACACACCTCTACAGACCCTACTTGGTCTCTATACAGCAGTAGTTCCCAACCTTTCCATCAAGTGAACTCTTAAAAAGAAGATTATGGCCTGAGTGAGAGTATGAGGTGTGAACAGTTAAACCAAATGGGATTAGTATGCCTCCAGCTCCCACATGAGAACCCACACCCCCAGCAGCACCAACACCAGCTGTACCAGAACCAACACCTGCACCTGCACCTGTTCGTGATCTCGGTCCTGCACCACAACCTGCACCAGTAGCAGTACCAGCAGGAGAACCAAAACCAGCAGCAGCACCAGCACCAGGAGCAGCACCAGTAAGAGCACAACCACCTGCACCAGCACCAGTAGGAGCACCACCACCTGCAACTGCAACTGCATCCGCACCTGGCTCCCTAACTGCACCTGCGCCTGAAGAAGCACCAGTTCCAGCCCCTGCACTATCATCAGTACAACCACCTGGATCTGCACCAGCAACCGCATTTGCAGCCGCACCAGACCAAGCTTCAACACCTGCATCTGCACCAACAATGATATGGCTTTGCTGCTGAAATTTTCAAGATAACAATTAATCTTTCATTTAAACTTCCATCATATTTCAAATAAACTTCAGAGGCAGGTGTTCAATGTATTATTGAGAATTAATATGTAACAGTAACAGCAGCAGTAAATTTACATAATATTTTGCATGTGTTCATATAATACAATATTATTTGTTTTAATTAATTATAGGTCCACCCATCTATTCTGAGGTTAAGATCAAAACATATATTGTGAGGTCAGTGACCTTTGCTCACTAGATTTATTCATATTTAACCCCAAATTAAAATGAATCCAAATCTGACAAAATGCCATCAAAAAAGTCCTGAGACTGCAAGAGGCCAAAAAAGAGTTTAGTGAAATCATAGCAGCCTTGACTTTGATTTTTGATAACCAAAAGCTATTCACTTATCTCTTGTGGCAAAATGAATATTTCTGTCAAAGTTGAAGGAATTCCCACAAGTCCTTCCTGAGAGTTCACGAGAGGACCAATAAAGAACAAAAAAAGAACAAAAAACCTGGAAACATAATGCCTGCTTGTATTTAAACATGGAATAATTCACCAGAAATATACATGTGGCACTGGAGAGGAGTAAGAGTATCATGTTGGGAAGTCAAATGGAAATAGGTTATTTTCCAGCTTTAGCATTTCATGGTAACCATTGTGAATACTGCTTAAATAATAGAATGCAGTGTAATCTAGGACAAGTTATGCTGAAAACAAGTGAGTTAATAAACAGTTGTTGATTTTTAAAGAAATCTGTACAGAATTTCTCCAGAGTATAAAACACCAACAGGTTTGAACAAAACCTTTCAAATGATAATTTTATTATTATTATTATTATTATTATTATTATTATTATTATTATTATTATTATTATTATTATTGGGTTTCTGAGGCTCAGGAGCTTAGGACTCCACTATCCAGACAGTGTGTGAATGGTGTAGAGCACTATATGACTGTACGAGTGAGTGGGTAAATGAAATGTAAAGATCTTTGAATGGTCAATGAGAGGAAAAACTGTTACATCAATACAGTACATTTACCATTAATATATTTTAGAGATCAACTTTGACTCTCAACCTGTTATTAGAATCACAGCCACGGCTTTAATTCAACCGTGTTTTTTTTCTACACTGTGAGTTAATATGTGTCCGTACCAATGGCAGTTTGCTGTATATTCACTCTGAGCACACATTTGCGACAGTGAACTTTAACATATGTTAAATGGTCAGTAAGCCCCTGTACCTCCATTTTCTTCCTGGGTTCATTTTCTCTGACTGCAATATATTTTTACACCATATAGGTGTAATGACATAATAGACATGTAGTGTCATAGAAGACGTTTTGGCAAACAAAATACAAAAGTCAGAATAAAAATAAATAATATAAATAAGTAAATTTCGACAAGTAAATAATTGACATGAAAATAGAGAGAGTGTGGATAACAAAGGGTAATCTTTCATGCAAGAACTTTTTCAACCTGCAATATGAGAATATTTACAAGTGAGAAACAAACAATAATAAGTTTCAGCTCCATTTAAAGATCGGCTATTGTCAGACCGATTTTCCCCTGAATGAATTAATAGTTACTGGACAGACTATGGCTGCCTTCAAGAAAACACATACATTCCAGCTTCCAACCTGTTTTTATCAGTGAATAACCGAAGCGAGCATCAACAGCAAAAAATCTAATTTCCACATGCAGTGAGCAGAGCAGTGTGGAAGCATGTGTTTAACCTCCGAGCTCTGGCTCTGTGTCAGCAGGACTGATTGGCTGGATGAGAGGGCTCTGATTGGGGACAGCTCTCACTAACTACGTGCTAATTTTAAGGCTTGATTGGTCAACGAGGGAACGCAGAGTGAAGGGCAAACCAACCTCTGTCACAACATGGCGGACGGTCTACGTGTAGCCACATGTCACACGTGTGTGTTCCATCAGCTGGGCGCCAGTTTGATGTGCTCCATTATCTTTTTGTCTTTGATAAACAGGGATTAGCATTTTGCACAGAGCTGCATCTGAACGGAGAAACAGCATCATTGCTGGAAAACAGAGGATTACAAGAGGCTTTATGCTCTGTAATTTGATTTTAAAAGAGTCTTACCTTTGTTCTGTGTGCCCAGTTCCCATGTGCTGGGAAATTGAGATTAGCACAGAAAATCGAGTTTTGTGACAAAGCCGATTAGCAGCTGAAACAGCGCAACAATGGTTTTCTTCTTAGAAAATCTGCATTTTAGAGTCAAATTTCTCCCAAGTCTTTCTACTTCCTGTTCAAAATGTATGGCAACCAATGAATCAACCCATAATAAGTCCCATGTTGATAAAACATGGCATTAACATGGATTTGCTGTAGCAGTCAGAAGTAGTCAGTTGGAGTTTTAGACATGTCTTAATAAGAAACAAACAGTGAGTTCATTGAGTTAAACATTTCTGTTGGTGCTGATCAGGCCTCAGTTTCTAGCTGTACTGTGGTTATATACTGCCATCTGCTGGAAGAAGACACTACTGCATGTCACTTACATGATGCAATGCTCTGTTCTGTCACTTTCACAACAGACACTTTGTTTAATGCATATTTTACCCTTTTGGAATAAAATACTTTAAAACCATACTAGTTTAAATGATGGTAAAACTGCAAATCAGTAGAGTAATTGAAAAGCCCCAACAAGTCTTAAATCACCACTGATGAGCTATACTCGTTTGAGAGCAGACACTGTCACTGCATGACGGTTCAGCTGTGCGGCGCCTCCTTTAAAGTATAAAATATAATATAATATATTAGAATAGAATATAATTTTATTGTCCACTGAGGTGAAAATTTGACCCGTAAATTGTTTTGTATTTATATAGCGCTTTATAGCGTCTTGATGACCACTCAAAGCACTTTACAGTACAGTTTTACATTCACCCGTTCACACACACACTCATACAGTGGATCTATTCACAGCACTTTGTTATTCTATGGGGGGGGGGGGGGGGCATTCGGGGTTAAGCATCTTGTCCAAGGCAGTTCGGCATGCAGATGGGTCAGACTGGGGATCTAACTGCCGACCTTCAGGTTGGAGGCCGACCACTCTACCCCTCAGCCACAGCCGCCCTAAACACAAGACAAACAACAATAAAAACGAACAAAAACTAAAACTTACATATTAGTGTGAATGATGGGATAAGAGGGAAACAGTAAACCATTGAAAGATTTCCATAATATTACATTTTAAGGCCCATGTTACCAAATGACCAAAGCTGATGAAAACTGGCCAATGTGTTTGGATAGCTTAATGTCAAAATACTATTTCCAAAATTCAGGCTCAACCTTCATACTGAATTACTGATGCAAATGTCACCTGAAGTTCTTGGTTTCATGATGGAACTGCCTCAACTGAGTGTGAAGTAATGTATGTCAAGTACAGTTCAAACATCTACCATTAAGTCCCAATACAGAGTGAAGATAATGTAATGACAATAACAATAGATTATATTTCACTGCGCATTTCTAGCAGCCCAAGGACTCCTTACAATAAATGAAAATATATAAAAAATACTGTATGTATCAAAATAGACAGGAATAATTGAAGTAAAATCAAGCGTTAAGATCAGATCATGAGAGACAGACACCTGTCAATACAACAAATGTGACTCAAGAATAGTTAGAAAGTAAAACCAAAGGTTAAAAGCAGTTTAAGAGGCACAGACACCTAACAGTACATAAGACAAGAGTGACAAACAAGTCAAAGCTGGCAGAGGGCAGGGGGCAGAGGGCAGGGGGCAGAGGGCAGGGAGCAGGGAGCAGGGAGCAGGGGGCAGGGGGCAGAGGGCAGGGGGCAGAGGGCAGGGTGTGACTGCCCAGTTTAAAATGCAACAGGAGAGCAGTTGCAGACTGTGACCAATAGAGGGCACATGTGTCACACCTTGATACGATGCTGTTGTAAGACTTATTGTCTTACCACTACATCTTAAACAGCATGTCTACAGAGAAGGGTTCAATCATTTGTGTGACATTAAATGGATATACATATTTTTTTAAAGCGTGAAAAGAGCTTATTTAGGAAACATACAGCGTACACACACATAATGGTGAAGCTACATAGACACACTTTATGGGTCTAGCATAATGTGAGTGAAAATGTATTTGTGTTTTTGGTGTCTGATGGTGGTCTAAGGTTGTATCAAAGCATACCTCAGTAACTTAGTACATGGTACTACATGTACATGTAGTTTAATTTGTCAGAGCTTAAGGTTTCAATTTTTCAATATGGGATCCTGTTTTGTCTCACTTCTCAAGAATCAGTGATCTGTACATTAGCCCCACAATGTACTGGTGACCTGTCCAGGGTGATACCCACCACTGGCACGTCAGCTGGGTTTGGCTCTGGTCCGCTGCAACCCTTACGAAGTAAGCGTTATAGATAAGATATAGATGTATGGATCACTACAGTCATGTTTTGTATTTTGTGCATTTACGGAGTGTTTTGTAGTGGAGATTGTAAATTGGCCAATCCTGAAATAAACAGCAACATTTCACCATATTCAGCTCCAAAATGTTTTTTAAAAATGTTGTCTTTTTTTACAAGATTTAAAGCAACATTTGGGAACTTTGAAATTTTTAATTTTTTTCATGAAAGTGTCAATGCCAAATCTGAATATTAATTTTAAACCTTAATGTTAGATGTTAAACCTAAATGTTAAATGTAACTCTTAAATCTAAACATTTAAATCATTAAATGTTTCAATTAAAATGTTATCTCAGGCAGACTGATTTTGGCACTGCATGTAAACTAAACATTTACTTAGTTGATATTTATATTTATAATTATTCTCAAAGTTTTTATTTTATATTTCGATTCAAAATTAAGATGTTTAGGTATAATATTTAACATTAAGATTAACATTGACATCATCTTTGATGTATTTTTTTATTAAAAAAGTAAATATGGAAAAAGTTGACAAATATTAAACCTGGTAAAAAAGAGTGCATTTAAAAAATACACACCACTCTTGTTGAACGTTTCAGAGCAAAACATGGTGAAATGTTGCTGCTATTTTCAGCATGTGCAGCTCTCTGTACCCCATAATGTGAGCATACTAACAGGCAAAACTAAGCAACACTAGTGCTGAGTTAAAAGCGCCGCCTCACAGTGCTGCTGGTATAGTATACAGATCTTTTATTTATACCAACTCACTTGAGTTCCTGACACTGGATGTTTTATATTTTTCTTTTTACCGGAGCTGTAATGTGAGTAAAGTGGCTCAGGAACAGAGAGGAACAATGTTTAAAACCATCCAAACCTGGTTCGGTTCAGATTGTATGTGATTACACAGTCGCCGTCAACAGCATGACCTGTGTGCTTGTTATTCAGTGGTGATGCCCACAGACTTTCCCTTGACTCAGACACACACACACTATAGAGTGGACAAAACAACAAATATTTCTTTATTGCCATTGTGCATGAACTTTGACAACGCAGATTATGTAGTAAGTCTATGAAACCTCTGACCTGCCAGTGATGTGCTCTGGTCACTCTAAGTGCTGGTTTTGTATTGGTTGATGGCTTTAGCAAAGAACTACTTGCTGATCCAGCCCCCGTGCTCAAAACCAAAAGAATGCAAGATGAGACACTCGAGTCAAAGAATGGACAACATCCCGGAGAACATCACCATTTTTATCTATTATTGCACACAACTAGTTTACCAATGTTGAGTATATGTGGGAAATTGGGAAAGCTATAGCTCTTGGTAAGGTGCTGAAAAGTCTTTAGAAACCACAACACTGCATTGAGCCTCTTTAAAAGCCACATATATGCAAAATATGAAGGGAACAAAAATGCAGGGATTCCACAAGCACACCAGATATCCAAATAAATGTGGATTATGTTACACTCTTGCAAATCAAAGTGTTGGATCATTTACACCAAAGCCTAAAAGATGGTGTTCAGCACAGAGTACAAGGGATGTTCAGAGGGTTCAGCTGCCTGGAGGCAGCATGAGGAGGCCTACAACACACGTAATAACAGAGACAGGCTTTTATCTATGCATCACACATGAAGGTGCTACTGACTCTGCAGCCAACAACGCTAAGTACTGCAGCTAGTCTCTTACAGCAATCACAACAAAAGGCTGAGAGATATTTTAGGAATGAATCATGATGAGTCTGTTCATGTCTTGGATACTATAATCGCATGGAATGCATTTAATAGAGTAACAAGTATGTGGATGATTAGTACAGTGTGAGTTTGTATATCAACTAAATGGAGATAAAGGTTGTACAAACATTCATCTGATGTGGCCGCACCCGGAATTTTTAAGATTGAACCAAACAGTGTTTCAACATCAACTGTTGCCCAGGGCTGGGTATCAAACCTGATAGCTTTACTTACTGAATCATTATAGAAACATCTAAAGTGCCAAAGGGAGTAATTAAATGTGTTTAATTGTTGCTTATTGTCAACTTGAACCTGCATTTATGGGGTTTTTGTTACTTAGGGGCAGCAAAAAATACAGCTGTGTCTCAGTTTAGGAACCGCATACTCTTGAGGTTGCATTTGAAGACTGATTGTGTCACCGCAATTGGACTAGACATTTTAAGGCTCCTTCAAATGCAGCCCACAAACACTATCTTCCATCCCAGAAAAATGATAGCTACAATGGGTGAATCCCTCCCCCTATTGGAAAGAATATTCATAAGTGCAACCTTTAAGCAATTTGCCAGTCAGGATGAGTTTTCCTATTGAAGTTGCTTGTGTGTATTTAAAGCTTGGTTTTTCACAATTGGTTTGTTTGACAATGGTATTGATACTGAAATTTGAATGTCTTGACGGTACCCTGTCTGAATGGTGCCTCGTGCAGTCACACAGTTCTTTATTCCTTATTCTAGAACTATTTCTTGATGAGGGAAAAATTGTATTATTCTTTAATTGAAATAACAATTCAGTCTCATGACACGTCTTATACATTCTTTGAAAACAATGATCTATTGCTTTCCTTATCAACAGTCTGTTATACTGGAAGAAATGCTGGCAAATGGGAAACATTGTGCTCTAAATCTTGATTGCAATTCTTCCAACTTAAGACGATCATCAATTTACCAAATATTTGTGATATATTATATTATCTTTTTTAAATATATTGATATGAACCTCAGATATAAAGTATTACGTGAGGTGTGGTCTTGATGAAGTCAGGCTCATTTGTAAAATAAACCTCCTTAGTAAGGTTCAATATAACAAATCAGGTCATGTCCTCAGGGAAAGTTTGTATAACTCCATCTCCAATCTGCACATAATTTTTCCGTTTGAGTATATTTTCATGTGATGGTACTGCAGACTTCTCGTCAACAGGCTCAAGAGAGCCAGTCCTACATTGTCATCAGACTTAAATAACAGACTCTCACTCCATGTCTTTCCAAGTCTCTGTCCAGCATGCTTACATCAGTGCACACACGGCCACTCATGTCATCAGTCACAGTGTGTGCGGTCCAAACATTGTTCCACCACCCGTCCAAAAACATACGCCTAAACCCTCTGCAGCTCCTGTCACAGGTCTAGTCTCAGACTGGACTCTGGAACAGAAAAGAGCGATTTGTCTGAGAATGAGAGGAGCCAAGAATGAATGACAGTGAATCTGCTCTGCTTTGTCAAGCTGCAGATATTTGTATGGACACATATTCCATATTACCTGAGTATATACTCTGTGAAATACCTGAAGCAAGGCCAGATGCAGACACTGTGCAACCAATTTGTGGCCCTTTTTTTTCCTTTAGTCTTTGTCTAATTATTTGTGGTTTGCATTTTTTAAACAGGGTTCAATCATGTGACCTGGATAGTGTAAACATAATCCAATCCATTATACAGCGTTTCTCCTGCTCAGTACATAACACAGCTATACACAGTTTTGGATTTTTCTTTTAAACAAGCATATGTATTTTGTTATAATACAAAAAAAAAAAACATATATATATATATATGTATACAAACACACACACATAAAAGATATGCATATATACATTTATGTATGTATATATACACACATTGATCAGTCTCAAAAGGTAAATGTGGTAAGTGGTATTAATATTGCAGCTGATCTGTGTAGATGTATGTGTATATACATATCCAGGGTTTTCCCTACGGTTATGGGAGTTTTTGTGAAGCATCTAAGCCGAAGGAAAATAATTTCCTGAGAATTCTTTACTACTCTAGAGAGAAAAGATGGTGTTCATCTCCAATGTAAGAATGTCAGTCTCTTAACGTATTTAAAGCACAAATGAAGAAAGATGAGCTCAAAGACAAATGATTTGAGAGGAATGACTCTTGCTACAGTAACTTGGTCAGCTAACTTATGGCCGATGGGACAGTTTGAAACCATCCAACCCAACAAAACCTTTGGTAAGCAGTCAAACACGATTGCACTGTCAGATGGTGGTGGGAGGATGAGTAAACCGATGCTCGTATCCACCCATTACAGGTCTTATTTTACCAGTGTTATTTTTGATGATGCTGAGTGTGCTCACTTTTCTTTTCTTCTTGTTAATCTCTGAGTGTCCTGTGAAAAACAACAACCTGTGTTGTGTTTTAATAAATATCCATAATAAAAACCAGCACCTAAGATGCCTAGGGAAAACCCTGATGTATATATATGTGTGTATATATATATATTAGAGCTTATTTATACTGTGATTGTTGAAACAGAAAACAACACATAATTAACCAGACTACCATTTTATAATGCATGCCCCTACCCCCCATCCAGAGTGCTCCATTCCTCCATCTGATGCCTGCATATACAAAACTTGAACCATCAAGTCCTTCTCTACCACAACAGCTCAGACATTGTGCAGGAACATTGAGGTGGCGAGTCTTGTGGTGGTGGTGGTTAATTGGGACATTGGTGCTACGTCATGCAGAGACAGAAGAGTATGGAGGGGGTCAGCACAGAGAGTCGTAGACTCCCCTGGCAGAGCAAAGGGAGGTGTTGGTGGGACAGTTAGTGGTGTTGGTTGGTGGTTGCTAGCGTGGATCCTATAGCCAGAGGCCAGCTCTGCTCAGGTCTAGCTTATGGCTGGACTGTCTGTCAGGGGGTCTGCAGTCATTGAAGGGGAGCCGGGCTCCACTGCAGGGTCTTCTGTGCTGGTGCTTATGGAGACCTGAGAAGGGCCACCGTAGAATGATGTTGTCCCCTGGAGCACTGAGCCGGGGCCCGCCTGCACATCGTCTTCATCCTCTTCCGGCTCTGAGGCTGGGGTGAGGTGCAGGGAGCCGGGGAGTTTGACGGGGCAGAATGCCGACCCTGTCGAGATGAAGTTGACCTTGTTTTTGTCGGGACAGGAGAAGAGGGGGACTGACGCTGATGCTGACTGCTTCGAGCTGAAGAGAAGCATAAGTAGCATTAGTGAGGTTCAAACATTGCTGAGGCCTTAGAGTGATGCTTCAATTCAACACAGCCTATACCTCATCTCCTCAAAAGCTTTGATCTTCTCACAGCCCTCCGGCGGCTCTCGCTTGAACATGTAGCTGTTGTTGGGTTTTGGTGAGGAGGCGAATTTGGGCAGTGGTGAGCTGCTTCCACTGTCTGTGAACAGAGACACATGGTTGATAAAGAATAGTTTATTCAGAAGGTAATTTTTTTTTAAGTTACAGGTGCATTTTCCATGTTGCCCACTTATCCGTCTCATGCAGATGTGCTTATAAAATGTAACTTGCCATCCCTGTGTCCTCTTTGATGTGAATCCAAGGTCCAACTTATTAGGTACTATAAGTGAGAATATGGAGCATATTACATGTGTTGTTGTCCCTCAATGCCTCTCTACTGGTTGCCTACAGAGCGCAACGCTACCTAACAGTACCTTAGAAATGTCTACCAATATCAAGATTAGGGTGGTGCATGAACATCCAGTACCAATTAGCCACCAGGTCCGACGGAGCAGGCACCAACCAGAACACTAACAACTCAGATTTCAGTCCCCGCTTGCATGACTCTACCTATTCCAGGTGCCTAAACAAAGGTTTTTTTAAGTTATACAGAGATCATGCTTTAAAAGTGTGTGGTTAGTCCAGTTTTTTGAAGACTGCTTTAACAAGCTCTGCTTCTAGCGGGGAAACAAATGTGTGACAGGTGAAATCAAGCTCTTAGCATCACCTGACAGCACAAAAATCTGACAAAATCTATCAAACAGCCAGAAGATTATTTATATTATCAGCAAATCAAAAGAAAAGACAAAATTCAACAATGTTTAAGTCATCTCTCAGGACTTCCCTGGCCTGTCTGTGGCACTCAGCCCCAAGCGCACTGCCTCCTACTTAAGATGTAATGAAGGCTGTAGCAAGAGGATCCAAACTAACAACCGATGACTCGGCTTACTGTACCGTATATATCAATAGCATGCTGTGCAAAAGTGAATTATAGTGTGGACACTTCATTGATTTAAGAGGATTCTCACAGCTCACTGTCCTGACAAATTTAATAAGAGAGCAATGAGCTTCAAAAGAAAATAAGGGATGGAAAGCTCACTGGAACTACAGAGCTGGTGTTTTCTGACCCATTGTTAATATGAATGATTAATAAATGAAACTTTAAATCATTATTTGCTATTTAAGGTTATGGTAAGACAGTTTTCTACTAACACAAAGTAAAAATAATGAGTAAACAGGTGAACGGATGAAGATGACCTAAAAAATCAGAGGAGTGATGTGAGGAAGCACTTTGGGATCAACACCATAGATGGACAAAATATCAAGAGGGTTGAGGCTGTTCGTGGAAATCTAGTTGGAGTGAAGTTAGATTGCAGGGTGACAACACATGAACACAATGTGATGTCACCCTGAGTGGGTTGTGTTACCTTCTTTAAGAATGAAGGCTATAGACGTAAAAAAAAAAAAATTAAAATAACTGAGAAAATCACTGTAGTGGGAAATAAATGGAAACTATTTGATAATACACAGGGCAATTCCATCTGCCCTAAATTTAATTTAATGCATTCCTTTCTAAAATTGCAGAGCTTTCAAGGATCCACCAGAGACTTGTGGTTACAACTGGGGAAACAACATGAACTCAGTGACTCCAGGAGCCTGAACAACAGCTCAACGTTCTTTACCCTTGTCACGATCGTACATTAGATCCTCTGTGGAGTAGGGGCTGCCGTTATGTGATCCTGGTGGGCAAGCTGGCGAGGGGCAGGGTGATAGGCTGGAGCAGCTGCTGGACCGGCCGGGGGCTGAGGGAGTCTGGGTGTCCACGCTTCGGGTGCTGCTGCTGCGCTGCTGAGGAGGGAACGGTGCTCGCCGCCCATCAGGAACCTCCAGGGACTGTAGAGTCGGAGCGGAAACGGACATTGGGGTTTGGGAGTAGGGGGGGCAGATCAGCAATCAGAACTGAGACAAGGCAAATCTGTACTAGAGTTCAAGAGAGGATTACTGAAACTGGGTTGATCACATCCTATCTCAGAATGAACTGAAATGAAACAGAACCCACCTTGAGCTCCTCCTTCTCTCCGTTGTCTTTGATGAAGACCTTCTCCAGCTCATGGTTGATGCCCTCCATGCTGCTGGGCACCCTCGAGATGGAAGGCTTTGGCACTGTGATGTTGGACAGCGGCATCTGGGCCGACTTCGACATGGAAAAGTGCTGCACTCCACACATACACAGACACAATTTCATTATTTGTTTCATCCCTTTGAGGACAACTCATTTACATAGTGCATTCCCTTGCCCTCACACTTAACTAAACCATCAGACCTAAAAGCCTAATCTTAAACTTTACTTGACCCTAACATAACGGTCACCTGGACCATTGAAATTAATGATTACTATAAAGACAGTGGGAAATTTCAACCCACGAGTGACACAAGGCCCCATGGGATAGTGAGTATTCAGTTATAAAGTTCAAAAAGTACACACTCATGTATGTACACACCCACGCACACAAAGCTGTGAGCTGGCAGTAAAAGTCTATGAGTCTGAATTATTTCGGAGGCAACCGTATTATTCCTCGAAACAGCAGTGCTAAATATCAGATTCCTATGTTAAACCAAGAAGATGGTTTTCTTCCAACTATGTTGCTATATTACTTTTTTTTATTTTCTGTCCACTTTGGTTCTTAACTCGTACCTCATAGAAATAAATAAACATGAAGAAATTGAAAAAAATTTGATTGCACCAAGCAGTGTTAATTTTGGCAGCTATTTTTGATTTAGTCTTAGTCTTAGTCTTTTGACGAAAATGCATATTAGTTTTAGTCTAGTTTTATTCATTTTTATCCTTCTTAGTTTTAGTCTAGTTTTAGTCGACGAAAACAAATTACATTTTAGTCTAGTTTTAGTCGACGAAAACGAATTACATTTTAGTCTAGTTTTAGTCACATTTAATAGCCACATTAAACTCCTTATCTTCCCTTCTCAGGTCCAGGGACCCCCTGTGTTGTGTCTACAACTGCGTACTAGTCTAGCTTGCAGTACTTAGGTTGTCCATTAGATGTCCCTCCTATAGGTCTATAGCAGGGGTCGGCAACCTTTACTATCAAAAGAGCCATTTTGCCCCCTCTTCCCCCAAATAAAATTTGTCTGGAGCCGCAAAACATATTTGATAACAAAGCTGATAAAATTTTATATAAAGTTATACTATACTAATCTGTAGATTATTGCATTTATGAAATTATAGAACAACAATAAAGAAAACTGTTGACATTTTATTTATTTTTACCTGTTACAACAAAGGGAAACACCAAATGTTTATGAAGAGGAGAAGAAAATACACAGGCAAGTGTAGGCCTACTTTGAAATAAATTAAACGCAGAACTATGTAGGGTTATTTGAGTCATCCCCATATTTGTGGGAAATGTATGAAATAAGAAGTACCCTATTTTGAAATAAATAAAAACATATAGCTGCAGCCTAAAAATTGTTGTGACTTAGTCAACCGCCAACATTTTCGTTTCGTCTCGTCTCGTTAACGAAAATTAAAATAGATTTCGTCATAGTTTTTATTTTCAAAGATCCATTTCGTTACGTCTTCGTCTCGTCTTAGTCATGGGAAAAGGGGCGTTAACGAATATTTTTCGTTATCGTTATCGTCAACGAAATTAACACTGGTACCAAGTCCCCTTCTCCTCACTGAGCTCTACATGTTCTCATGAAACTACTTTTCTATTAAATACACAGGTATTCCAGAGTCAGATTCTTCCTGAGTGAGGGTGGTGGAGTGTAGATTTGGCATGCAGTGTAAATTAGGCAGGATTTCTGCAGCTAGAAGCAGAGCGTTACATTTTATTCAAAGAAAATAAACACAACTTTACTTGAAATAAGGAAAAGATGCTCACACACACACGCACTCACACACAAAATAAAAATACTAATCATACAGCAACAAAAACATACATTACCTAATAGATGTACATCCTGCAAACAGCAGTGTCTTTTTTTTCACTCTTGCCAAAACAAATGCACACGCTGACTAGACCAAGGTTTGTAGGACAAGAGAAGGTGGAAACACTTCTACTTTTGTCCACAGAGGTGCCAAAATCAACAGAAATTCAAAAATTTCCTTGTTTGGCCTAAAACCCCACTCATCTAAGTTTATGCTTCTTTCTACATATGGATCAGATCCTCCTGCTTTCACGAATGTGTCCTAGAATGTTTCCAAATTTGAAAAACACTGACATCAGTTTAAGCTCAGTCCTTCCAGGGTGAGGACAAAACGATTTCAGGCAGTACACTACCTGAACGTGGCTGGCTCTGGAGTTGTGGTTGGTAGAGCTGGGGAGGGTGGTGCAGGTGATGGTGTTGTACTGGAGAGGGGACAACCGGTCTTTGTCTTTAATGTGGCATCCTCCTTGTTTACCGCGCTGGAGCTGCTGCCGAAGCTTTGCAATCTGGGAGCAACAGAGAGAACATACAGGTTCAGAATACTCTATAGTACACAGGGTTAAGGTTATTAAAGTTATTGAAACTCTATTCTGTTTAAATACACCTGTCAGACCTCAGTTCCCAGATCTCAAAAAATAATATATATCGAATATTGTATGATACAATAAATGATTGCACCGACCATCCCAAAAAAAACCTGGCTCAGACCACGGTCCTCATGGGACTGGAATGGAATTCAGTCAATATTAATGTTATTAGCTAGATCTCCGCCAAAGACTCAAAATGTAATTCTAGGTGTCCAAATCCCTCGTTCACTAATCCACAATTCCCTATATCAATGAATAGTTCACTTTATAGAGAGCAGTACAATTATCATCATTATTTTGTTCTGCTCCACTGTGGCAATTATTGAGGTCACTATGAAGTGCATTAATTCCACACGTAAAATGGTGCATCAATATAATGCACTATTGAAACTTTGTGGATGGGTGGGGAATGGGCCAAGGAAAAGCACATAAACTTTTGAAGCAGAATTAATTAAGGGAGTGGATCCAAGATTTCCCCCCCCACTTTCTTCAACATTGTGAGGATGTTAATAGATTGTTTTCTGCAACTTGTTGCCAAAAACAGGCATATCTAGAGTGCCAATATCTTTGAGCAAGTGCCATTTTGCACAGATCTGGATAATGACAGGGTGTATCTGATCTCAGTACATGCCAATCAATCAATACAAAATTATTTATATGGCCCATAATTCACAAGTTGTCTGATGGGGCATAACAAGGTGCAACATCCTCTGTTCCTAACCCTCAACAAGAATAAAGAAAAACTGCCCCAAATAAAAAAACTAACTTTCTTAAAATTAAATGGTTAATTGGTTTTGTATTTATATAGCGCTTTTCTAGTCTTGATGACCACTCAAAGTTCTTTACAGTACAGTTTTACATTCACCCATTCACACACCCATTCCTATAGTGCATCTATTAGCAGCCCTTTGTTGTTCTATGAGGGGCAATTCAGGGTTCAGCATCTTGCCCAAGGACACTTCGGCAGGCAGATGGGGAAGACTGGGGATCGAACTGCCGACCCTCAGGTTGGAGGACGACCGCTCTACCCCTCAGCCACAGCCGCCAAGAAGGTTAAGAAACCCCAGAGAGAGGCAAATGGGAGGGATCCCTCTCCCAGGACAGACAGAAGTACAACAGATGCCTGATGTAGCTGAGCACGTCAATGAAATAATATTTACAACATTCATGAAAAAAAAATACAATTTCTAACATAAATAGAGAGGTGTATCAATAACTAAAGTAATTATATTTCTGACAGAGAGCGCACCTCTAGTTAAATAGTGAGTGATTTCCGACACCTCCCTCCAAGTCCAGGAACCAATGGGTAATGTTGTATTGTCACAGTAAACCTACAGAGTGACTATGAAGTCTGTTGAGTATTATACAGAAAGTGGTATTAACCTCTACACGTTCTTATGAACCAAAGGAATGAGCAGAGTCTAGGTGTTTAATATGAAGATAATATGAAGATGTTAATCTCTGCTGAACCTTATTCTGTAAAGCTGTAGCTGTTTATGTCTGTAATTATAAGTGTGTCTGGAAGAGAGAACCAGGAACTCCCAGCTCTCCTTTCTACACCAGGACTCGAGAACTTGTTCTAACAAACTGACAAAGGCCCTCTCCACTGTCACATGTACACAGTCCTGTATGGATTGGCTTCTATCTCAGCCCTGGACTATTTACAATAAACCAAGTTTACAGAGAGGTAATTACAGAATATTAATATTTTGAACTATTTTGAACAACCATTGCTGGTTGTAAACAGTATAAATAATTAAAAAATAATAATAAACTGTATTTGTATAGCAACTTTCGTACAAGAAATACAGCTCAATGTCTTTACATATTCAGAATAAAGGACAAGATGTTGAATTACTTGAATACATTATATATTTGAAGGTCTTCTGCACAATTCAGGCAATGAACTACCCCGAGATGATAGCAGGTGTAAGTGGCCATCAGCGAATGTTAGGGACATAACCTGAGCATCATCAAGAGTTTTGGCAGGAGCCGAACGTGAGGGTAAATTGAGGCTAAAGCTAAATCTGACTGGCTGCTGGCTTGTATGGCTTTACTATGAAAGCCATGTGGTCTGCTTAGTAATGTAATATTCAAATATTAAAATTAAAGAATGTATAATAATAAAAAAATATATATATAAAACATGTTCAAATGTATTTCATATAAGAGAACAGATTTAAGTAACATAAGAACATGTTCAAATGACATTTAAAAGAAAAGGAAATACGATTTAATAAAACAATTAAAAAAACAAAAAAGAAAGTGTGAAAATACAGATGACAAGCCAAACAATAGCACAGCGGGGGTTTTCAGGCTGTGGAAGGATATGCTGGCTTTGAAAGCTTAATGATGCACCAGTATTTAATGGCGTATGCCTGTACTAAATGTGAAAACAGACCTACTCCCCACCAGCCCCTGTTTGTCAGTGGTTGTCAACTCAAACTAGATTCTTCTTTGACTAAGAAAATAAATTACAATTCAGATTAGTTGTATGCACACAGTTAACTTTTCTAGTGTATTGCTCAAAGCAGCTGCAATGCTCAGGACTGTGCCCTTTTCTCTTCCTCCTTGAACCTTTGTCTATTAACATTTGTAGAATCAGTGTAAGTGCTACATCTCCTCTGCAGCCCTGCAACTCATGTGATGTGTAATGTAATGTGCCTGTGCACACATTAGTGAAGCTGAGCTGTCATCTGCCCAGCGTGTGTTGTTCTCTTTGCTGCAGGAGGCCGAGAAGCGCTGCTGGGGCTTGACTGACCATAAATTGGAGCAGGTTATAGCCTTTGCAAAGCGAGGAAGTAGTTAAGAGTGAGATGGCGTTATCTGGCTAGTCCGTGCTGCTGCTAAGTAGCAGCAGGGTGCAGCTTCAGAGGATGTGAGTGTGTCACCGCCATACACCATCAGAACCATAATGCCAAATATAACACATCAGTAATGTTAGATCCAGAAGAAAATGTCAGTAACAACAACTGCACTGAACTAACTATTGTTTCATCACAACAGACAGAACATTTTCCCAAAGGATGAGAAACAATTTTTTTTTTTTTGCCTCCACCTTAAAATATGACTACTTTCTTTATTTCAGGCACTGTCCTCTGCATCATACTCACTCTCACTCACTACATTAACAGCAGCAGCAACATGTAACCACTCAGGGCATTTTCTATTATTAGCGACATCACTACTGTGGCTTCCAAACAATCTGTCTTTCTTCACCTCCATCTCACTAACAAACACTTCATTGTCTCTTTGCCTGCAGATCCACGTACGCATGTTTCCAGGTGGACTGTGATATATAAAGGGAACACTGCCCTCAGGTGTGTGTGTGCGCACAGTTTTATAAATCGAAATCCTTTTTTGTGTATGCCATTACGGCCTTTGTGTGCACATACACTTTTAGTATGAATCCTGCACCATGTTTTATGAATGAGGCCCCTGGTGAGGTGAAATGTGCAAGCTCACTTTTATGTAGCAACAATAAAAAGGAAATCAATTCTCTGAATTTCTCCAGTACAGCCTGCAGAACTGATATCAGGACTGATACTACGGTTAATAATAATTTACCATCTGTACTCATTTAATACACTGTGTCAGTACCCATGGTCACTTTGACTGACTCTGTGACTGTGTGTCTGTCGAATTTTCAGAACAGCAGTGGGGGTGGAATATTTATCTGACACATTAGGACATCCAGCTCTGTGGAGTGGAACAGCACAAGGGAGGGAACGCACACAGCTGCATTCTTACCAGCACTTCCCAACAGCTCATTGCTGTGACACAAGAATTGTTTATTAATTAATTATTATCTTGATTATAATTAGGCTAAAGCTGCAGTTTTTTTCTAAAACTGTCAAAGTAACCTACAGCAATTGAGCTGTAGTAAGTAAAGACTGGCAGCAGGACTCCGACCATGAAGACACAGGTGATGCATATAGTTTGGTGAAGCCAAACACAGTAAGCAGAACCCAGCTGCCGTGGACATGCTGTTGTAATGATCAACCTTACTTACAGAGCACTGGTCGCCTGTTTTGGTGTACAGCCAGTTCAGATTGCACCTAATTTGACACTGCGCTTCGTTGAGCCCTTAACAATAGACAGGCCAAGTGTGAAGCCAGTAAGATGAATGGTTCTCGAGATATGTGAGCCACAACCAGACAGACGGACAGAGATTTCTGGAGATAGTAGATAGAAAAATGTACCAATGTTTTCTTCTTAATCCTCATGTAAAACACATTGTGTTTCCTCTTGGATATAATATTTGATATATGCATAAAACTTGCACATATTTATTAATATCAACATTAATCTCTTACAACACTCACACACTTACAATTGAAATTAAAAAAAGTTGACATACAACAGAACAAAAGTGTTTTCCCCTCCTTTTCAAAACCTGGTATCTACATGTACATTACCCAAAACATATATAAACCACACACATTTCAGTCAGAGTTTCAGCTGAGATATGCTCTGTAACAGCTAATGTAGAGAAATGATCTACACACATGTGGCAAACTCACTTCTTTCAATCTCCACACATCCAGATTTTCTTTTTCACTTAAAAACCTGCAGCTTCGGCTCTGGCCAACACTGACTCAAATTACTTCACTTGTTGGCATTTTTGCTTTTGGCAAATTAAAAGATATGTTTAAAGTGCAGTCTCGAGCTGCCAGGCCTAAACATACACTTGGAGAAAAGGTTACTCTTACAGTTTTTTCCTATCGTTCTAGGCAATTTACCTAAACCATGTTCACATTCCCTAAACACTTCACACAGTGAGCATACCAGTAGACCATGTGAACCAAACTGTGGTTACTTGCCCCTATGCTAAGATACAAATGCTGGCAATGACGCCTTCTTCCAAATTTCATGGATACCTGCCCCAGTCAATGTTCACTACCGGCAAAACGCTGTGGAACTACAGCATATATTACCAATGTTTAGATACTCTGTTCAAAACAGTGAACTTTCTGTTCAAAACCTAACTTATCAGTAATTTAGATCACTGTAGATGGAAAGATGCTGCATTTGGACAGACAAATGAAGTTACATGTTTGAATAAGAAAAAATATTTAGTTTATAGTTTATTTATTTTATTTTACAGTAATTTAGATTTTTTTTCCCCTGTGCACCATAGTTCTTGGTGAATTGGCATGGAATTACTTTTTTTACGTAAAAGCAACACTACATACAATGATCTGTACAAAACACAGAGGATAAGTTTTGCAATGCAAAACACCTGGTGGTCATTTCAGCTAATGACCTACTCAGCTAAAGACCTACTCAGGTGTTTTACATGTAATTTGTGCCTCGTTGAAAAAGGGCCTTCTTTGGCATTTGCTTTGGACTTCTTTACGTAGTTGGTCTAGGAAAATGGATGCAGCAAGAGCAAGAGCAAGAGGCAGAGGCAGAGGAAGAGGCAGAGGAAGAGGTGGAGGTGAAGGTGAAGGTGGAGGTGGAGGTGGAGGTGGAGGTGGAGGTGGAGGTGGAGGTGAAGGTGAAGGTGGAGGTGGAGGTGGAGGTGGAGGTGAAGGTGGAGGTGGAGCTGGAGCTGGAGGTGAAGGTGAAGGTGAAGGTGGAGGTGAAGGTGGAGTAGGAGGAAGAGGTAGAGGAAGAGGAAGAGGTGAAGGTGAAGGTGAAGGTGAAGGTGGAGGTGGAGGTGGAGGTGGAGGTGGAGGTGAAGGTGGAGTAGGAGGAAGAGGTAGAGGTAGAGGAAGAGGAAGAGGAAGAGGTAGAGGAAGAGGGAGAGGTAGAGGTAGAGGAAGAGGGAGAGGGAGAGGAGCAGCAGCAGCAAGGACAGTTGTATCTGATGAAATCAGAGCAACTGTCATCGACCATGTAATTAATCATGGTCTGTCCATGAGGGAAGCTGGTCTGAGGGTTCAGCCGAACTTGCCAAGATCAACGGTGGCATCAATCGTGAGGGTTTTCACACAAACTAACAGGTACTATACAGTATTTACAGCATTCTGACTGATGTGTTTGTAACAGTAGTAATGTGATGTGAGAAGTCTCCAAAACTCTCCTGACGTATCAGTGCATTTGTGTCTGACTCACTATTGTAGGACCCAACGGTTGCCCCACTCAGGTGGAAGGGGAAGAAAATTCACTTTGCCACAAGAAAATGCAATCGTGCAAATGGTTATTGCTAACAATAGTATAAGGCTAAGAGAAATTTGTGCAAACATCATCGCAGACATTGGTGTATTTGCCAACATTGAGAATGTTGGCACCACGACCATCGTCAGAGTGCTGAAAAAGCACCAAATTCGAATGAAGCAGCTTTACACTGTCCCCTTCGAGAGGAACTCTGAGCGGATAAAGGAACTCCGGTACCAATACGTCCAGGTAAGACTGAACACAGGACACACTGTCATGTTGATTGTGATTTTGCACAAAACTGTAAGCTATGCCATTTTTGTCTTATGGTATCTTGTGTATTCTCTAATTTCCTGAAGAGAGCCATGGAACTTGAAGCCAGTGAGAATGAACATGCGTTCATCTTTGTGGATGAGGCTGGCTTCAACCTGGCAAAAACACGTCGCCGTGGAAGGAACCTGATTGAGAAAAGGGCCACGATAGATGTTCCAGTCCAGAGGGGTGCGAACATCACCATGTGCGCAGCAATTTCGAACGATGGACTGCAGCTGCAGAAGGCCGGCATAGGCCCATACAACACCGAACGCCTAATTGCCTTCATAGATGAGCTTTACGAAAGGCTCACAGCAAGAGAGGTAGACAGGCAGAATCTACCAACGTATGTAATTGTATGGGACAATGTGGCCTTTCACCACTCCCGGCAAGTCACAGGGTGGTTTGCGGCGCATCCTAGGATGATGTCACTTTTCCTTCCGCCTTACTCTCCTTTCCTCAACCCCATCGAGGAATTCTTTTCGGCATGGAGATGGAAGGTCTATGACCCCCGCCCTCAGGACCAGATGTCCCTATTACAGGCAATGGCTGCTGGGTGTATGGACATAGCCCCAGAAGATATCCAGGCCTGGATAAGGCATTCCAAAAGTTTTTATCCACGTTGTATGGCAAGAGAAACCATACGTTGCGACGTAGATGAAAATTTGTGGCCAAATGCGGAGGATAGGAGGGATTAGCCCAATTCTGCGCCACTGTTGGGCGACTGTAATATACAGTATGTGCAGGTTTTGTGCATTGCATTTTTTGTTAGAACACATTTTTTGACTTTGTAATGTATTTTCTGTTTTGTGTAACACTTGCACTGTGACAAAATCTCCAAAAAGTAAAGCACAGTGAAAAAAACTGTTGTGTTTGTGATTTGTTTCTGGATCATATATTACGTACTTACTGTATGTAATTTGCATTACAAAAACTGAAAATTGTTATTCTCAGTTTCTCATAAAACACTTACAGTATTTACTGTATTTACAATTACAGTACATTTACCACACTCAATTGTGACATCTTGTGTGGGAGGTAAACCGACATATGAACACTGTCAGCAGATACTTGGCTTGGATTGTCATACTGTAATATTACAAACTTTATTACTGTAGTCCAAAGAAGTGTTTGTCTGTGTTTTTTCAATGCAACACTACAGGAAATCTATGCCAAACTGGAGGACACAGCAACATTTTATATATGCAATTGGCAATGCTTCAAGATGTTAGTGTTTTTTAGGTCATAGTGTTCTGAGAGGAAACATGTGTTAAGTTATGGCAGCATTGTTTGTGGTGTGGTTGTTGTAGTGCATTTTGCACCAAAGGTTAACAGATATGCAGAGGTGTGTGTCTCTAAAGCCCACTGTGTTAAGTGATAGGGAAAAGTGACCATAGTATGGGTACATGACCGAAAACTATAGGAAAAAACTGTAAGTAACTGACAACTCTAATGTAAATGGCCTATTTTTCTAGTCTTAATGGCAGAAATGTTCACCCATTCACACACACATTCATACACATTCATATTGCACTTCTATAGGACAGAACCACCAACCCTCAGATTAGTGGAGGACCTGCCCCAATGTGATCATTAGTTGGTTGCTTGGTTCTGTCCAAGGTGTACCCCGCCTCTCAACCAATGTCAGCAATGGCATCAGGTGGCTCCAGACAATGAAGCCCAAATTTTCTCATGATCGCTATTCCATCAGTGTGTGAAAAATATGTGAATGATGCACTGCCTTTATTGATACAAGTAAAGTTTGAAAGTGTGCCAAATGGGTGTTGTTTAGACTAGAAACGCATAATGCAATCAACCATAATCTACCATTTAGCTTCCAATAAAAATCTCTTTGACCTGAATGTGTGTGTATTTTTGTTAATGTAAGTGACATGCCTCTTTGAGCTGGTCGGCGCTGCCCCAGGACGCAGAACGCTGGTGGGTGCTCCTCTTCTCTCCTGAGTCGTCACACCAACATCCAGGAGTCTGAAAACATCACAGCTACACCTTACTATCAACAGACCTGCTCTTCTAAGTAAGACAGTGCATCTGCTTTTATGAAGTTCATGTCAAACACAGAGACGAAAGCTTTACACAGGCAAAGCATTAAGAAATAAACCATATAAAATGTATATAAAATAAAATAAGACAAAGAAAATAGTTGAACAGTTTCATAGCGGTTAGAGATCACCAATTCGATGCTTGGATCATAACTCAACACTGACCAAAATAGCTTGATGGGCTATCAGCGACAAAAGCGTAGAAAACAGAAAATAGTTAGTTTACTATTTATATTCTTCCTTAGGATCTCTGATTACATGTGTTTGTTCCACCAAGAACAGCAAGAACATGCAATTAGTTAAGTTCAAATAATTAGTAGGACCAGACACAGGCCACAAACATAACATCTTACTACCAACTAATCACTCCCCTGCTTAAATCACTGAAGGCAAAACACAACATATTATGTTGTTCCTCATCTTAAATTAGGCAGAGAATACAACATCTGGACACACACACAAACTTATTATATATTGCAGTTTGAATGTGAAAACAAATTAGCATACTGGATAGAAGCTTCTTACGTGTGTTTGATTCTTCCTTGTTTGACTGCTTATGCCTACATGTTCAGGCCACGCCCCCTGGACATATGGCAGCAATAACTGTTCTGCCATGACATGTATTTTGCAATACAGTCATTCCTCTGATAAACAAACACCTGTTTTGGTTTTAGTGCACACACAAGCAAGATCTACTTCCCATAACACCTGGTGAAAGCCACACCAACGGGTCAAAGGGTCATTGGATGTAATACTTTAAATTATAGATGGACTAAAAGCAAAGAATGATGGTTCAAATTTTGTACGACTTTTGCTTGTGGAACATTATGTTACATGACATTGAAACTGAATGGAGCTACTCTCCTACTGCACCAACTAAGAACAACCTCTGTGACAACAGATTGGTTTCTGGATTCATTGACTACAACACAACTACTACTATTGTTATCGGATGTTAATGATTATTAAGTGTGTGCCTCTCTCCCCTCATAAATATATCTAGATATATGGGCCATAATACAATTCAGGTGAAGATGCTTTTAAATATGGCATGATTTGCAAATCAGAATAGGCCATTTGTGTAAAATCATTGTTTACCATCAAAGCGAGGGATATTAAAAGACCAGGGAATCCCAAGTACCTACTTTATAACAGTTAACACTTTAATAATAAATATTGATCAATTTAGAACTACATTTAATTTCTATTAAGTCAAACATGCTGCGAAGAGCGAAAAGACTTGAGGCCGATATTTCTAAAATGAGGCATGTAAAGTGAGTTAAGCAGTAAGTTTGGGGAGAAATGTGACATAAGAGTAATTTGCTTGGAGTATTTAGATTTACCATCCAAAGACTCCTCACCTGTACAGGTTTCATCATACTGTCTCACTAGGTCAAGTTTGTCGTGCACCGCTGCTCTTCATTATATCGACATATATGCTGAAGTACACAATGGTACAGACACATATGGCCAGACTTCTGTCCTTATAAAATTCAAATCTCTTCCAAACCTTTGAGTTTAGATTTGAAATTGTCAGTCATGTTGGTTTTGTTTTTAACTTGTTGAAAATGCTACGCTACTGTTACAAGTCTTACACTGACCTTTGGACATTTGCAGATGCAGTGAGTGATTTAAGAAACAGGCCATTGACTGGTTTATAATACAGTAGATTAAGATGGATCACGGGGTCTGCATATTGATTGCATCTCTTACATTGAAGATATTCATACAGGCAAAGTGTAACAGACACACTGTTTATGTTTATACTGAAGCAAACAAGTATTATAAAACTTGAAGGTGTGTTTTTTGCAGTTTCTGTATAAATTGGCCGCAGTGTTGTGGAGTTTCAAAGAGTCATTTTGATTATCTTTCTTGATGTGGGTTAAGATGTCAAAGGTTGTTTCAGCTTACTTTAAAGACTTTAAATCACAAATGATGTGGCACCTTTATTTCAGTGGTGAAAAAAACGACAAAACAACAGTAAATGTGAAGAAGAAATCTATTGTTCAGATCCATAAGAAAACTTCAAACATCAAAATGTTTCCTTCAAAATAATTTAACTTAAATATTTTTACGTGTGCTTTCAAAAATAATGGCTTTTATGGACCTGAAAGTCTGATAAAAAATGACAAAAGATATGGAATAGTGTGCTCAATAAAGACAAGAAAAAGGTTGAGGATAGCTTATGTACTTTGAGTGCATGAGAGTAAGGAAGGTTTCTCTATACTTTGGCCTTCATATATATCATATATCTTATCAAATGTATTGCTTAAAATTCAATATAAATTAAATGCACTAACAAAATCTCTGAACAGAAATGTCCATTATTAAACACAATTAGTTGAAACAAGATATAAAGTATATCTTTCATATAAAAAATTAAGGCTCTTTAAGACCTGAGAGGCTGCTGTATGCGAGTGGATGCAACAATGTCCATTTCATATTGAAATTGTAAGCTATTTGATTAAGTTGCTTTATTGTGGAAGGTTAGTTTGTGTTTCCTGTCATAAGCACTGTGTCTGTTTGGACTCTTGTTGTGAAGGGTCACCAACGGAAGTGGTTCTGTTGTGGAGAGAGAGGAGATGACGAATAAAGAAGAAATAAATGGAAAAGTTGTCCTGGTTCACTCACACATCTTTTGTGTCCTTCTTCTACTAATGCCTTGCAGTATAAATGAAGTAAAGCCTCAGCTACAAAATCATCGTCGAGCCACCGAGCTGTCAAACCAAGAACACTCACTGGACTGACGTCTGAGGTCCATATGTCCGTGATGTCCGTCGTGTTTATCTGATGTTTTATCGGCTATAATTACCTATTCTGATAAATAAATATAATGTTAAATTCCCATTATTGAGCCACTCATATATCGGATTGATATATATTGTGCATCCCTAGTTTAGTGAATTGCTGCCTCTCACTGGTAAAGTTAAGTCACAGCGCAGGCGCTTTATGTTTGTGCTGGCTCTGCTGGCCAGCCCAGCATAGCCAAAATCCTACATTTAAAAAAGAAAAAACCAAACCAACATGCCTGAAATATATATCACGTGACCACCCATGTAGACTAGGTATGCATGTACTGGTGGAAAGAGGAAGCATTTGGTTTTTAGGCTCCCGGTCCGGCTCCCGGTCCCGGTCCGGCTCCCGGTCCCTCCGCCGGCCCGGTGCCGGACGGGTCCTGGTCCGGATCTCCCGCCCTGCTCAGTTTGAACGGAACCGGCGGAGCTGCCTTAGAACTGGTGCGGACCAGTAGTGTTTCCAAACATCTTCTCCTCTGGAGAAGTGTGGACACCATTTATATTTGTAGCAGAGTTGATGCAATTTCATAAAAAAACGTTGTACTGTAGATGTAGCCTTTGGAAAGTAATTTTTTCTACAATGTACTAAACTGAGCAAGCAAAAATAAGCAAGAGATGAGCTATGTGCATCTTTGTGCAACATCAATCAAACAGCTGGTGCTGCATTCATGCACACTCATAGTTGTGCCTTTGTCCCTTTAGGGCAGTGATTCTCAAACTGTGTGGTGTGACCCGCCTAACAGGTGGGGCCCGCGGCGGGAGGGGGAAATGTGCGGTGGGAATAATATTACAGCAAACTAATGTTTTGACGTCCGCATCTGTTTAACGGCGGAGCAGGGGTCGGCAAACCCCGGCTTCAGCCCCTCTTCAGTGGCTCCCTGTACAGTGTTGTGCATGTCGAGCATATTTTTCGTGAACGGACAGCGCACACTCAGGCCCCGCCCCTACTCACTCGCTCAGAGACACACAGGAGATCAGATCTCGTTCAAGTGAAGCAGCTGGTAAGGGACAAACAAGAGACAGTGTTCAAAAACCAAGTTGAAAAGAAAGTATGATGAACCCTGTCTTGCTCTTGGGTTCACAGTGAATGAAAGAGGACATGAGGAGAGACCAGTGTGTATGTTATGTCTGAAAACTCTATGAGACCCAACAAATTAAGAAGACACTTAGAAACATTACACCCCCGTCACATGCATGTGTTCTTCTTGGTTAAGCTTTATCATCTTAGTAACAAAGTGATTATAATTGAATTTATTTTTTCTCTATTATTGAAAAAATACAGACTGATGGAGGAATGTAGTGATAAATGTCACCTAAAGACCTTCAATAAAGTTAAATTTAAGCAAAGTTATGGCACTATATTTTGAAAAAGTGACAAATGTCACAAAAAGTTGTTTGAAAAAGTTTTTTTATTTAGTAAATATAGTATAGTAATAAGTATATAAAGTAATGTGGATTTAATGATCATGTGTAAGTTATGTAAATACAAATGTTAAACTTGGCCCATTTTGTCATAATTTTGTCGCTCCTCATTTTGGCTGGGGAGCGAGTGGGGCATTAAAAATATTGGAGCTCCAAAGTGGGGCGTGACAGAAAAAGTTTTGAGAACCACTGCCATTATTAACCCCCTAAGGTTAATAATACACTAAGAGCAAAGAGGTCATCTGGGTTTTGAAGCTGCAGAGAGGTGTAGGTGGAAAATGTCACACACACAACCTAGAAGAAACAGGCTGAATAGACCGAAGTGTGGAGGGGACATCTGAGGCTGCACAGCATGAGAGGATCACAGGGCAGGAAGGTGTGGGCAGAATGATACAGAATAACAAAGCTACATCCTGAGAAGTAAATGATTCAAACATGTTTACAGTCTAAGCTACCACCGAGGTTAAAACAGTGAACATGACATAGAGACCTTTATTATATCCTTAGGAGAAATTCTTAAACCTCCACAGCTCAAGTGCTGGTAGTTATGTAACCTACACAGACTGATAGCAGTGACTCATACAGTCTTTGCTCAGGTTGCAGATGGTGAAAAGGAAAAATGACGCCAAATATCCTCCACTTAACGTAAACCCAGAGATGCAGCTCTCCAGTCTTTTAAAGGGCGTACACAAGTGAAATAATGACCACTCACTCACTTCAAGAAACTTAAGCAGTATCTACAACCATCTATTGATTATGGTTCACAGACATTCGGGTGGAAGATTTTAATCAGCAGAAATGTGTTTTGCAGATATTCCCACATTTTTCAAAGACATTCACAACACCACTTGCCTTCTGACAGTCCAGCCAGAGATTTGGGTGAGATATGCTAGTAAGCGCTAATGATCCCTGGAGCTTGTGTCATTAAGCAGTGAGGATGACTCGGCTACAAGTTTGGTGAGATCCCTTTTTCCAGTCTTTTTCTGATTTCTAAACCTCAGATATTATTCTTATACAAAAACTAACACAGACTCAAGGGACATCACTTACTAAGTCTTCACACAGACTTTAACTCAATAAATAGTTGAACGTCAAAACTAAACTACGATGTTTCACACAGTGAATTAAAAGCATTGTGAGCATGTTAGCATTTAGCTCAAATCCCAGACCTGCTTGAATGACTGTATAACCTTCATCTTGTTAAGAATCAATGTCAATCATATGTAATTTCCAAACCAGAATATCAGTATTATCCTCAAATACAAGGTAACACACTGTATCACCATCCCAGTGATACCAACACCTCTGCCTTTAATTTTCTCGAGAAAATACTGCATGCCACAGCGAGACACCTGGCAGGAAAAAGCAGTGTGTGGGTTGTGCTTACCTGTGTGGATTTATCTTTCATACAAGATGAGTAGAGCAAGTGAGGATCACAGGGCCACTGTCCAGAGAGGTAGGGCCCAGTGATAGTACCCAAGGAGGATGTCCGCCCAATGGCCCCCACACTGCTCGCCTGCTGTGCCTTTGTCCTTTCAGCTGCACAAATAAAATTATAAGAGAGAGAAGGAACAATGTCAGTTCAATATAACAGAAACAATTAAAGTTACAGACTTATCACCTAATGTGCTGTATTTGTTAGCCCACACCAACTGTCCAACACCTGCCCAGCATAAAAAAAAGCACCAACAAAAAGTGAGCAATGTCTGGCTAGCTACATGACTTCTCCACTCGTCTAAATGGTAAATGGTCTGAATTAATATAGCTTTTCTAGTCTTGAGGACCACTCAAAGTGCTTTACAGTACAGTTTTACATTCACCCATTCACACACACATCCATACTGTGCAACTATATGCAGCTCTTTTTTCTATGACAAGTAGACATTTGGGGTTAGTATTTCCCGAGAACACTTTAGCATTCGGAATGGGGAAGACTTGGAGCGAACCGACCTTCTGATTAGAGGACGACCGCTCTACCCCCTCACAGGGCATCTTTCTGTAAAGTATGTGCATAGTATACTGTGGTTTTTTTTGTTTTTTTATGAGGAGCAGTTGTTAACACCCTGCTGGTCTTCTAGCCTACAAAGGCAAGGTCCATCTTTATGGGCCAATATCTGTGTCAACACCATTAAGGATATAAAGAATAAACATTTTCTTTTTAAATGAACCAAGAAACCTGATAGGAAAATTGTCCAGAGACTGTGACAGCTTTTAATCCTGCAATTATAATCGACTGTATCTGTGCAACAAACGTGTTCAGCATTGTTCAACATAACTTTTTTGAGTGTTGCATTAAGGGATCTCAACCATTCCTGTAATTGTTTCAAAGTAAACTATTTTCTGTTTCTGTTGACTGAATCTGTTCATTTGTTTTAACAAGGTATTTATTGTGAAATATTTGCACGACCGAAAGATGCGAGGCTTCATTTTGTTGGGTCCTGACATTTAGTTCAGTTTATAGCTATACTTTGATTTGAGGAATATAGTAGTTATACCAGAAAATCAGACATTTCAGTTGCATATATTTAAGTGAACATGTCTGCGAAAAGAATTTTGGGAGGACTGATTTCACTGACTGTGAATTCTGAAACCCTGTACAGCATAGCCAGATACAGACAGTACTGTCCTCCACGGTAAACATGTCTTATAACAGGAATGATGCTAAGTTTAAGTACAATAGCCACATCTACCAAGCATATGCGTGTTCATACACTTTATCTGGCCAATGTTCCTGTTGTAATCTGGATGCTTAGCCTTTTGTCTAACAATAGAGAATCCCATTACACAAGGTAGAGGGCAAGATCATTTGCTATAAATCCACAGGATTACGGGGACACTGGAGAGACTAAATTAGACTTGGCTGGCAACTTTCAACTGTGTCTCAACAAGGTAGAAAATGGTGAGGAAGGACCTCTAGCCTTACGCAGTACATTTGTAAACCTATACTTCAGGGAGCCAACTAAAACCCACTGGCATTGAGCATCCAGGCTTTCCACGTAAATGAAGAATTCCTTAGTAACTCAAATATAGTCATGATGAACAGACTGAGTATAACTATTGATAGGAACTTCAACTTTTTTACTACTCATTATCTCCACAACGAGGCAACAATGGTGGCTAAGTTTTCTTGAGGTAGTAGTTCCAACTTCACTTACATTTACTCATTTGGCTGCCCATGTTTTTCCCCTAATGTGACTGTAGAAAAATATCGTTAAGATCTTTATTATACTATGTTATATGATGAAGTAGGTGTTTAGATAAGTATCTCACCAATGAGGTTATGTTTTCTCCCTTGTTGTTTGTCCGTAAGCAGGATTTCGCAAAAGACTAATGAATTGATTTCCCCCCCGAAACGTGGGCATTTTTTACGAAATTTCCACAAATTTCTTTGTGAAAAAAAAGTTTTTGCTATCTGCTAACTATGAGTGTGTGCAATTTGGGGTGGCTTCACTGAATTGAAGGCGACTGGACTAGAGGCAGGTGTACGCACTCTACTGTGTGTCCCATTATTTGAAATAATTATGGTGCTTCAAACTGCAAATAGTTGACATGATTAAAAGCTGGATGTAGGATTTGGATGGGCAAAAGGCTATAATGTGTTTCTTTTTTGTTTAAAAACATGACTGTCAATGTTCACTTTATTTTCTAGGTAAATATTCTCGACGATTGATTGCATCCCTTGATATATATGCGCTTCTATGAAGTAAATACAAAACCGATTAAATTTTTGATTTATTTTGATTACTATTATTGAAATAGGTGATACAATGACTGAACCTTAATATTTGTCAACTTTTATCAAATGTAAAAATAATATGTTTTGCTTGTATGTTTGAATGTATTAGAATCTAATGGGTAGCATTGAGTTTTCTTAATGCAATAAAGCTGTATGTAACCTGTATGTAAATCTTGTCCTGACCAGGAGCCCATTCATTCCCTTCAACCTGTAATCAAGCTGTTAATCATCATTACAGCATCAGCGTTAGTTAAGTACTTGATATGGTATTTTAACAGCCCACTGACATCTTGATCTCAATGTGAAATAAATAGTCTCTTGCGGGATATCTTACTATGTATATAGTACACTAACTTTACTATCATCAAATATGACGGGAAGCTTCAGTTCTTAGCCTGAGGTAGTCATACATATAGTTAAATGAATATTCATCTTTACAAAAAAGTAGCAATTCCAAAATATTTCATGGTTCTTTGATAAGTAACAAAAATCTGCAAAATGAACAAATGAGCAAAAAAAAATCTGAATGGAAACATCATATTTTCTCATGTTGTAGATTTTAGCAGTATATGGTAAATGTTTTATATTTATATAGCACTTTTTTAGGCCACTCAACTAAGACTGCCCTCCTTGCTGTCTCTGAGTAACTTCACACGGCTAGAGCCTCTATTTCCTTTGTCCTCATACTTCTAATCTAGAGCTTTCTGCTGAATTTGGCACAGTGAACCAGCAGATCCTTATTTCCTCCATTCAGGATCCGGGTGTCTCAGGCTCTGCTCTCTCCCTACTCTCATCCTACCTTAACCACCGCACTTACCAGGTAACTTGGAGAGGATCTGTGTCTAAACCTTGTCCTCTCACTCCTGGGGTCCCTCAAGGTTCCGTCCTGGGCCCCCTCCTCTTCTCTCTGTACACAAACTCTCTCGGCTTTGTCATTCAATCACATGGCTTTTTCTACCATAGCTATACAGATGACACCCAACTAATCCTCCCTTTTCCCCAATCTGAAACACAGGTATAGCAGCACAAATCTCTGCCTGTCTGACCAACATCTCTCAGTGGATGTCTGCACACCAGCTGAAAATTAACCTTGACAAGACTGAACTACTTTTCCTTCCAGGGAAAGACTCTCCCACCCATGACCTGACTATTGCCTTTGACAACTCTGTGTTAGCCCCCACCCAAACTGCTAGGAACCTGGGTGTGACACTCTACAGTCAACTCTCCCTAAAGGCCGGCGCATGCTTCTGCGTTTTCACGGGCCCGGAGACGCAAGAGCCCTTCCGGGTCCCTCACGGCCCTTCGTATGTCCTTACGTGCGTCGGCCAATTTTTCTAACTAGACGGCAAAGCCCCGCAAGCGTCACCCGCCCGCAAGGGCTGTGATTGGTCTGCTAACTACATCATTTCCGGAGTTGCATTTCCGGTTCATGCCCGGAAACCACGGAAGATTTAGAAGAACGAATATGGACCAAATAGAAGAGCACTTGGCAGAAGAGATCCGACACTATGTCCACTAGTATAACCCGTCACTAACCGGTGGATTTTTCCGCCAGAAAAAGGCTCTGAGGAGCCGCCGTGGCGATGTAAATAAATCGCTCTTCTTCGTGCAACACAGGAAGAAGAGCCGACTTCGACAAAAAACATTACTGCGCCTAGTGTTCTGGCGGGGAATTGCATGGCAACGCGCGCAACGGTTGGAAAACCATGAATGAGAACGAGTCCTGCTTTACAGCTGCGTGCCTGCGGGCCCCTGACAACGCAGAAGCATGCTCCGGCCTTTACTGCCAACATTACTGCAACAACATGTTCCTGTAGATACATGCTGTACTACATCAGGAGAATACGCCCCCTTCTCACTCAGAAGGCGGCGCAGGTTCGGATCCAGGCTCATCTCACGCTAGACTATTGTAAATCCCTCCTGGCTGGTCTAGTGCCATCCGACCTCTGCAGCTCATCCAGAATGCAGCAGCTCGACTGGTCCTTCACCTATCTTAATTCACTCTATTCACACTATTACACTCCTGGCTCCTTAATGAGGACAGCAGAAAATCTATACATGTTCCGCCGGAAACTAAAAACATATTTCTTCCAACTATACCTTGAATAAAATAATAAAATAATAAATAAAGTTAAACTAAACATTTTGTAGCACGTAAATGGCACTTACTTAGAGCAATTTGTAGTTTGGCTTTCTTAAAGAAAAGTGTACATTCTTCATTCTTGTTTTGGGTTTGTAACTTCATTGTTGATGCCCTTATTGAAAGTTGCTTTAGATAAAAGCGTCAGCTAAATTAAATGTAATGTCACTGCTGGTGGGACGCGAGAGGTCATCAGAAAATGCATTAAAAATAAAACAAGTTTCAGATTTTTAAGTAAGCCATAAATTGTCAGGAATTATTTATGATTGATTTAAACGAAGTAATCATCACAGGTAATGAAACAATGCCATAAGATTAAAATTCCACGTTAATCTTATTTTATCTGACCTATATATCAGATGTCATTGTATTTGCTGATCGTCACATTAACACCTGAATGCATCATGCATCATTAGAGGGGATCATAGATGAGGAAAACTTTGAGATGTGCTTGATCAAGCAAGATGCTGTCAGAGCGACAGAGGCAAGCTGTTTATGACGAAGGGAATCAGAAAATCAAACTGAATCATTCAAAACAAAAAAGGAGACTCGCTGGAATTTACGGGTGCTGGCTCAGAAGACAACCCGAACCTTGTGTGTATGTGCTTTGCTCTGAGATGCCAGCTAACAAGGCCCTGAATCCATGTAAAGTGTGCGACCATTTAAAAAATAAACATGGTTTTTAAATGAATAAGGTCCTGATTCGTTTACAAATTGTATTAAAATGTCACTCAATGTGTCCACATTGGTATCTAATTGCACAGTCTAGCTTATGTCCTACCATGCTCCTCTTGTTTGGATGGATAAAAATAACAAGAGGAAAAAAGGTAGAAGAAGAATAGAAAAGGATGGCTAATGACTGCTAGCTTCCTAGTTGCTCTTGCCTCACTGGTAGAGAACAGCAGCAACTCCATCCACTTAGATTGTGGATTGAAAAATTGCAGTTGCATTTCAAAAGTCCCTGATCACTTGGCAGTTATGTCGATCAACTCGCAATCCGTCCTCAATACATCATAGGTACAGTAACACCTCTACCTTCAAGTGGGCAAGCTGCATCTGATTGCAATCCAATCACCCAAAAGAAATGTTATGCTAGGTCTAAATGGAGTAATAAAATCAAATATGTCATTTTGTAGCCTTCTTTACAACAAAATAAATCACTATATCTAACACACACAGATATTCATAAATAAAGCTATGGAAGCCACATAATTAGTTTGATGACATTACATAAAGATACATTGATGGAATTAATGTCAGTGTCTATCTGACTTGGCAAGAAAACAGAGCTGGCTGTGTTCACACAAAACACATTTTTCTGATGAAAGCTTGTGGTGAAAGCATATTTCATATAAATACAAGTACCAAAATGCAGAGGGTGTTTTTTTTATAATGACCAGAAGCATGAGGCTACCATTAGGTACAAAGTTAATTTTGCTAGCAACTGAAAATATAAACAAAAGCCTACAACCAAGGAACACACCCAATCAAATTAAAAATGTGCAAGTAGGGATGATTATAATCAGCAACAAGAGTCAGATAGACTGGGACATTCAACCCATTACTGATAAGTATGAAAAACCCAAAGTGTGTCCCCACACCATCACACCACTAACAGTTTGGACTTTTGACACAAGACATGTTGGCTCCATGGGTTCATGCTGTTGACACCAGATTGTGACTCAACCATCTGCAGCCTCAGCAGAAATACTGATTCATCAGACCCAGCTACAATTTTTTAGTCTTCAACTGTCCAGTGCTGGTGAGTCTGTGTCTTTGCAGCCTTCAATTTCTGTAGTTGGTTGACAGAAGTGGAACCTGACGTAGTCTCTGCAGTTGTAGACCGTCCACCTCAAGGTTGGACGTGTTGTTCATTCTGAGATGCTTTGTGCTTACCACAGTTATAAAAAGTGGTTATCTGAGTCACTGCTGCCTTTCTGTCAACTCCTTGTCAGCCCACCTCAGCTGTTCAATTGATGATTTTTTTTGCTTTCCTACCCGAGCAAAATCTCTTAACAAGTGTGAAAATACCAGTATCAGAATTACTCAAACCAGTGTCTGACACCAACTTTCGAACCACAGTCAAATTCAGAGATCACATTAGCTTTATCGTTCTGAGGTTGGATGTGAACATTAACTGAAAATCTTAACCTGTGTCTTCAGGATGTTGTGCATAGCACTGCAGTCACATGATCGGATCATTGGATAATTGCCTGAATAGGCAGGTGTACAGGTGTTCAGAATCAGTAGATGAGTGCAAAATGGACTGTGAGGAAAAGATTAAGAATTCATCACAAAAATGCAGTGACCAAATACTACAAGCTGCGTGTTAGCTTAACTGCAAAAAAAAAAAAAAATGTCATGCATTTGTAAGGCCAGTTTGTTATTCTTTATATTCAAATGCACGTTGTAATCTTGGTTGCCAAATAGTGTTTTTATTTGCATGCATGTAGTTGCAGAGGCTGCCCTGCCTGCCCTGAGGGCTCTGTTTATATCTCTCAGACTGCTAGGCCCCAGTGTTGCCATTGAAGCCACAGTCCCACCAGCTGACGACGTATGTCTTTCCGTTTCCACCACGGTGAACAACCTCTATGTGACGAATTACTATCAAACTTTCACTATGCGCAGAATTGTCCCGAAAATCCGTCCGATCATCCGGATCCTGAAGCTCAGTGAGCGCAGTTAATCTTCGACAGAGCAGCTGCATCATCATTATCACTACACAGGCATCCGTGTCCACACGTATTTAACTGAGCGAGGGTCACGCCAACATAACCTGACTATTTGATGTGCTAATATCAAATGATTCCGTTCAAAACGCCGACGTAACAAGCGAATAATCCACTGACAACATAAAATGGGGTGTTCTGGAATATTACTGATACAATGTTGGACACCAGAACATTGGTTGAGGGACATAATGTGAAACATATAAGCGATGACATGAACCCTCTCGGTGGTTAGAGCGTCTAACATCTGACCCCCCACTGTATTATGACCCAATTAAAGAGCTAGCCAACTAGCCTAACATATGCATATGCCCCGATATGGACAGCTAAAGCTAGAGAGAATGTTTCGCTAAATCGAATTCGCTATGGAAAACTTAAGAATTTAAGGTGCTCCGGTTTGCTGTTATTGTTTTCAACGCTTTAAAAGATCCTCACAACCGCTTTCTGAATATTAACAATCAGCTTTACAATTCGGTTGACACATTTTTTTACAAGACTGGCCATGTTTGTGTAAACATTGAGTAGTGTGAGCTGCTTCGCCTGTTATTTCCACTAGCTCCTCGCACCAAAACACGACATGACGCCTGATGGCTAATGGTGGGTGAAATGATTAAAATTGACATTTCATTTAGATGGATGATGGACGTGTTCTATACTCAAGCCGAACAGAAGAGTGGCGTGTTATCTCTTGGAAATCCTCAGTTCCCAGCCTCCAAATGCAAGCATCGTGTTCATTCATCACCGACACCATTGATTTGACAGTTTTGTGGAGCTAGTTCCGCGTGACGGATGCCACATAAGAGACAGGAGCGGCGCTTAGCATGCCAAGCTATCTGCACGGTGATGGCTACATTACGGATAAGCTTCGTCCACTTTAAAGGATGTCATTACCTTTAGAAAGCGGCGGGTCGTGGGGCCGTTCGGGTGAACCACTGCTGTCCGGCGGTGACAGTCTCTGCCTGCGGACCAGCCTGCCGTCCGAGCCGCTTCCACTCGGGCTGGCGGGACTGGAGCAACGGGACGTCGTCGGTCTTGTGTTGCTCCCGGCTACTGAGGAGGAGGAGGCGGAGGAGGAGGAAGCAGAGCGGGTTGGGCTGAGCTGGTTTCCACGCCGAAGCTGGTACGGCACCGTGGCGCGGATGGGCTGCGATCGGACCGCGGTGGTGGTGTTGTTGTTGTTGTTGTTGGTGGTGAAGGAGGAGGAGCAGGGGGGTGGGGGGGAGCGGCTGAGTGTGCCTGCTGCTGCTGTGGATGCTGACATGACCCGTCACCTCCACTTGATGAGGTTGTTTACGTGAGAATATGACAAGTAGAATACTACGTCCGCAACCTAACATCGCCCTTCCATATTTAGGAAGACGACACATGCGCTACTCATCTTGACAAACTTGACAGGTCAGATTCCCAAAGTTTATGAAAGTTTATTCCCGAAGTCCACGCCGACCGTTCACGTTGCGTGTCTGCGATGACAGCGACAAGAACAGGAAGAGCACACCATAGTCCTAAGTGAACTTTCTACCGGAACATCAATCGTGCCGTGCTGTTATCTTGCTCGCTCCTCCTGAGTCTGTAGTTTTCCTCTTCTTCTTCTTCTTCTTCTTCTTTGGTACCACACACACCACTGACAGCGGTTGACAGCAGAGGCTGGACTTCGGGTCATGTTCCCTCTGATTGGCCCTGCACGATTTCCTGGACCAGTCACTAATATGTTTAATGGTTTCATGGAGGCTTCAGCCAGAATGCTGAATAAAAATACATCAATGACTTTCAGTTTGATTCCTCTTTGCATATTTATTAGCAGAACATGGATCTTGATTCAAGTCATGTCTTTAATTGGAATGTTCTCATTCTTGTTTTGTAATTGTTTCATTCATGAATGGAAATGGTCTCAATGAAACAAAATACCCATGAGTCCAAGCATAACATTAAACTAAACAAAACACCAAAAGCACTTACAAATCAGAAAGCATCAGGACTGTAGTAACTTACTTTTAATTTCATAAACCTTTTCTTGTTGTTGGTTTGTTGTTTTATGTTCTGTATTTTCTTTTATGATCAACGAAGATTTAATGACATTAATCAAAAGTAATTTTAGTCTGTGATATTGGTTGGTGACCACTGTAGAGGAGCCATACGATGCATTTCTGGTATACAAGCTAAACTTTCTGTTACACTTGTTTTTTTTTTACTGGGCATATTAATTATAACCAAGTTTTATCTAATTTATATTTTCCCTTTCCACACATCATCATTACAAATAACAGAACTCAAGCTATGTGGAATCAGGGCTAAGGAAAATACAGCACTTCCTAAATCTTGTCCCAAGTCAAAACCAACAAGACCCTAGTGATGAATAGGAAGTTCCAAGTCAGAACAAAAGGTGCCATGTTAAGACGATTATGTCCCATCGAAGGAACAAGTCTCACATTGACACCATCAAGTCATAAATCCAGGTGAACAAGTCCCAGATCAAAACAAGTGAGTCTTACGTACAGTCCCTCATCAACAACAGTCCCATGGCAAGCCCAAGTCCTACACATTGTTTTTTGAACATAGACTATAACCTGGTATAATGATGTTTCTTAACAGTTTGATCATATTTATTTCAAACTATTGCCAAGTTACAAAATAACTTAGTGAGACAGTAATTGATGATAAAACACACCACACCCTTCTTCAAATTTATTTGTAAAGTAAGTTGTCTTCCACAGTTACAACCAGGAGAACACCAAACCAGCATGAACTGATTTTAGTGACATATTAGTGAGAGGGAAAGGTACAATCTGAATGGTATGGGCTGCTTATTAAAGGCACATCAGGTTTTAAGAGACCCAGTTTGATCATTTATAAAGAACTTAGAGGTAAACACAGTATTGCTGTGCTGAGTTCAAAAGCTCATGTTTCTCAAACATGTTTCTCTAAGCCAGAACAAAGGACAATACAAAGGTAAAAAAGATGTCAGTCCATCCAGCTTCATGTACTCTGTGCTGAGATCATGGTTCAAAGCAGAAGGTACGCATATATCTAAGACAACAGTACTCAAAGTAAAAACTACTGATGGATGAATGATTCACTGAAAACCTTGTATTTTTACAGCATGTATCAACAAAGCAAAAAAGATAGCTATGATTTATTCATTCTACCACAAACTCTCAAATATAAACTCTAACACAGCACAACTTATCGCACTTATCATGTCAGTTGAGCACAATAGAGACTAATCAATGAGTTGAAGAGCTGAAAGACGATGGGGACACGTGCAGAGAGTGGCACAAAGTCTATTTAATAGTTAAATAAAATTACATTTGAAAACCTTAAATTCCTATTTTGACAAATGTATAGATTCAAACATTTCCAATGACTCACGACTATTTGTCTATTTTCAAAATTAGGACTGGATTTTTCTTTGCAAATTGACAAAGGTTCAAGGATTTCAAATGACGCGTGGGAACACCTGCACCTCTTGAGCCTTGTTCTGTGCTTAAAACACGAACAGCAAGTGACTTCCCATTAACACATCAAATGAAATAGAGGAAAATGCAGATAATGCAATCTCGTAATCATGGTAGAAAAATATGATGGGTCAAAAGGAAGGCCATATTCATGAAGGAAAAATAAGGACATGGAGGCCATTGGCAGCTGTAAAACACTAAAAATATCAATTGTTGAGTTGCAACCTCACATGATGTCAAATATATAAAAGGCAATGGCATCATTTTAAATTATGACAGAAGACACAGTGAACTGAAGTTAGTAAAAAAATTGTCTAACTATACATTTTCACTTTTCATTTAGACAATCCTCTGAAGTAGATGTTTCTATCCAGTGACTCTAATAGAGAGTTGTCCAAGTGCCAGGCTTTGAATAGTTGCTATTGCTTCATCATCCAGGGGCCTCAGCCTCAAATGAGCTCAAATAAAACAGGCTTTTTCTCATAGCTTTTGAACTTTGTGGACAGAGAAGGACAACTCGACAGTTCCCTTAAGTGATGCCAAATCATATCTATCGCCAACTGTAGGCTGGCTGCAATGTAGGTAATAACCCCAGCTCCATCCATATTAGTAGAAAGGACATGGACACCTCAAACAATTCTTTTACAAATATCGTCTGTTTTTTTAAGTAGTTCTTATCACACTGATGTTTGCTCAACATCCATGTTTCTGATAAATTTGGTCTTAATTAGTTATTTGATGCTTTAAAAACAGGGTGAAATGTCATAATTGATAGATGAGACTGACTCATGATTGGCCAAGCACATGTATCACCTTTAGACTACAGTTTCACCAAATTATGTCACCAGAACAAGATAGCAGTGTCCATTACCGGGACATTTTGGCTTAATTTCTTTTTTACTTGTGGAGATCCATAGTCCTTTTCATAAACGATCATTGTTTACGACCACTACCTTGTCAAGCTGATACCACATATTGGTTACAGCTCTTTTAATCCTCTTGAAATAAATAAAAAATGAAAGATTGAGATACCCAGCTACACATTAGAGGGGAATATGACTTTGTACATTAATTGATAATAATCTACCCCAAAAGTTATCTAATGAGTAGATAGGCTAATTGAAAAGGGGACGGTAAAACTATTACCAGGAGTATCTTTGGTAAACTACCCATCATGGTTTGTTGGCCAACTTCTTGGTTCAAATTTGACCTGTTTTACATACAGTATTTGTGAGCGATGTCAGATTGACACCAACATTTCAGGTGTGTTTGTTTGCATCATTGTCCCCAGAACTCAGCAAATGTCTTGGTAAGTAAAATGTTATTGACCCAATTTGTCATAATCCATAACTATTCCGTTCAGTTAGACAATATCATTATAACACACTTTACTCCTTGTATTCACACTGAGCAACACAACAGGGAACAAAGCCATTCTGTTGGGACAAAGTAATTCAGTTAGACCTTGTCATTTATATAAGTTCAATGCTGTAAAATTGACAACTTTAGGGTTTTTTATGTCATTTTGGTGAGAGTTTTACTACTCATAACTCTACAGAATCCCATTTGCTTATTCAATAAGATTTGGAGCTGTAACTTCTCATATAGTTCCCCACCTTGTGAACTAATTCCGACGGCCCCTGATATAAACATTCAATCAAACTAGGCATTATGGAGCACTGAGTTCTCTAAAGTGAAGTCGTAGTGAAAATTAGCCAGGTTGTAGTTAATGTCCCGGGACAGCAGCACATCAGGAATCAGCTGAAATCCTGCCTGCATAGACAGGACATGAGGAGCCAAAGTGAAGGGGACGTCTCCGAGGACATCTGGAAGAGTCGAAGCAGTTTCCGCTGCTGAGGGCCCTGGTACTTGCCCTATTGTGGGTAAAGGTTTATGGAGCTCTATGTTGTCATGTTGAGCTGAAGGCACGTAGGATGACTGTAGGGAAAAGAGAATATAGATTTAGCATCAGTGTACAGTGTTGAAACAGCACAGAGGTGGACACTATGGCGTGAGTGCTATGATATTTGTTAAATATATTCATAGTTTCCACAAAGATACTCTTTAATTTGGTGTCTTTGTGTAATCCTAAGGTTATATTCAACTGTTCGCCCAAGCCTCTACCAAAAAAAGACTTTGACACAAGCTGTAGTTTGTGTGATCCAACGTTTTTTTTTTTTCTGGGGGGTCGTGATGTAATCAACCCCTTAAGGGAACAGTATTTAGCAGAGCTTCAGACATTTCTTGATTCAGTCATGGCTGCATAGAATTTCCGGGATAGAGAAGTTTGAAGAGTCTGAGTCATGTGCAGTTACTATTTTAGATTTAATGTGTAGATCTAGGAGGCACATTCCAACCTGCTGTTCCTAATTACTGCAGCCAAATACAAAAGTACTGAAAGCAAGTTAATGATTTACACTGACCACACTGCCATTCATTGTGGCTGTAATGGTGCAGATCAAAGTGGTTTCCCATGGTTACACACTGTGTGCTGTTTATCCCACAATTGTATCTATGAAGCTGACTGGCATAACACTGAATGTTGATGATATATATATATGATATGATAATATATCGGGACATTTATTTATGTTCACCAAACAAAAAATAATCAGAGGAGATAAAAGGCTGCTTATAATGTAGAAGTAAGTAAATTTATATATTTTTTAATTATAATGTACTCAAAACAGTGTGAAGATGCTGATATTAGAGTGAAGAAAACCTTACAGGGCTCAGTCACAACTTAAAAATGTGTTGGTTTCACTGAAACTGATGAAACTGTGCACCAGGAACCAGGAAGTAAGTTTGTGCTTTCACCAAGAGCTTCACTCTAAATTCTGACATGGAAATGTGTGCCGTGTGAACTATTTGAAACCACAAAACCGAGGAAGTAATCATTTCAGCTGTGACATACAGGATTCTCTGCCAAATGAGAAGCAACACGAAGTTTCTGCTCCTTATCCAGTCTGCCATGAACAACACCGAGTTTCCAGGAGCTAATTGACAAAGACTTGTGAATGAATTCCACAGTGCCACTCTCTTGTGTTTAACAGGAGTGACACCACTGGCACTGAGGACAAAAGTCTGCCCACTAACTGCTCATGATTCCAATCATCACTTGAAAAATAGGGCTCTGTGATTTGAGTAAAAAATTATGAGTCATGATTTTCTTCACCTGGAATTTAGATTTAAAAAATGTCAAGATTCTTGAACAATATATTTTTAGGTAATGGATGGATAGATATGCATCACTGTCATTCTGAAGACAAAATAAACACTATCAGGAATGAAACAAATGTTAACAAAACATTAGACTCTATAATCTAACATGAAAATGAAGACCATGATAAACCTGGGGCATTATATGCAGTTTTGAGGCCTTAGACAGGAATGACAATAAGTCTTTTAGATTTATTCTTATTATAAATGTATACTTTTCTGCAGCTGAAATTCCAGCAAGAATAGACAGGTATTTCCTGGTCAACACAGACAATTTGGGATATTGACCTTTGTGTTCCCTCTTAATGGGTCCTTCCTGCTGTCAATGTAACATAAGAGGAAGAAGACATGGCTTGCTTTTGCTGTAATGTTGTAATGTAATACTTAATTGTTTCACTAAAATACATGGATTGGCCCTTTAATTACTTAAATTGTTTCTTAGACCTAGTTGTAGTACAAATATTTTTTTTAATATATGAGATACATGAATTCCACAGTTACACAAGCTAATGTGCCATCCTGAAGCATGATGAACTTGAGTCTGTCCTCACTGACCTAGATCCAATGTTGTGTGTTGTGTAATCCAGGATGCTTTGATTTGATCGTGTGACATTTGAATCATCTTCCTGCACTACCAGAACAGGAACAGGTACAACTGGCAGTGTTAGTTTTTGTTCCAGACACATACAAAATAAACATTGATCAAAACTGTTTGTGAAGAGTAGGTGACTTATTTTTGCCTTGATCAAACTTATCACAGGCACATTAACTTCGGCCATAAAGCAGCTTCTATGCGCTGACATCCCCTCAAGGAATGTAACCAAGAAGGCAACAATATTTCACACTTAAAGGCCATTATCTTTGACAGTGGGAGGGGCACTGTGCTGACACCCACTAGATCAATATTTGCCGCAAATCCCATAACAAGAGCTCAAATGATTATTTCCCGCCATTTTGGATTCAGTGGCCATTTTTCACATTTTTACTTTGACGAACTTGCCCCAGGGCTTTCATCAGATCAACTTCAATTGAGATGAGTGTCATCTAAACAAGATGGAGATAAAAAAAACTACCTCAAAGATAGATTTTTCGTCACACGGTGTGGCTTGGCGTCAAAGTTTGATTACACGCCACCACGATGTTCTGTATCTCGGACATACATGGACCATGAATCATTTGATGCTGAACCGTCAACAAACAACTCCACTCCTGCAGTGACAGTGTCAGTGGTCATAGATCAAAGGAATCTTTATTTCTCGCAGAGGTGACGTCTCTCTCTCTCTCAGAATTGGGACATTTCCTCAAACCGTGTAAACATTGAGGTACGGCGAAGGTTCATCCTTCGCTAAAGGAGACAATGTTGTCACAACTCCACTGTGCATTGTCCTATCACCACCAAACGTCTGTCTCATGATCAGAGTCCAAGCCTGAACAGCTCTATGTGTCAATATTTCCTCAGGGTCATAGCGCCACCTACTGATTCGCCATGAAACAGGAAATACTTTGTAAATCCACTCTGCATTATCCAACCGCCCCCGAACTACTTACCTATGATCACAATCCTGACCTGAACAGCCCCATATATTAATATTAGTGCAGGGTCATAGCGCCACCTTATGATCAGTGTGAAAATTAAGTTGTTGTAACATTGTCCAATTGACAAAAAATCGCTCACGCTACATCAGAGCCCCTACTTGAACAGATCTATTAGTCTGTATGTATTAATACTGATGGCACCACCTACTGGCAACAGGAAATAAGCTTTGTTTTACAACTATCATTCAATTTATGTAAAAATTTCACAGTGTGATGTGCAATTGATAGCGTTGACCGTAATGAGCAATTAGGAGGCAAGAATCGACATCATGTGACGGACGCAGGAAGTGAAGCGTTTATCCTTGCTGCAGTGCGCAAAACGCATGCAACGTGTGTGCGTGTGCGTGTGCGTGTGCGTGTGTGTGTGTGTTGCACTCTTTGGAGTGAGGCTACAGTGTTATTGCATCTCAGCGCTTCCTGTTGCACCTTGTTATTAAGACTGGAGGGATGAACCGCTCACTAATTGTGGGACATGTGGTAACTCCAAGATGCCATATGGACCTTACAGAGTGTGCACGAACACAAGCATGCAAGCACACACACAGACACACACCAAAATACCCTTAATTAGAACCAAGTAATTAAAATTGAAGTCTTAAGGCTCATAAAGTAAATATAGGGACAAACAGAAGGCCAGCAGAGATGCTCAGCAGCTTCTGTTTGAGCTTGGCTTTAAAGCTAGATGGGTGAATGGTAGAGGCACACATTGGCACGGTGGCTCAGCCTGACTTTCCAGCACCTGCTGGGAAACTCTCAACTACCAGTGTAAATGGTGAATCACTTAGTATAGGAAGAAAAGAACAATTTAGGGAATTTCTTCATCATGAAAACAGCATGTGTTTTTCTCTGAATGCCATACTATATAGTATCTATCAACGTGCTCACCTTTGATGGCTGCACTATGACGTTTGTTGATGGATATGTGGCGTTTGTGGTCTGCATCTTCCTCCTCTGTTCTTCAGCTGTTTCTCCTGCAGAGCAAATAAGGCAGATACTTTCAGAAAAAAATACTAAATGGACATATGGAGGTAAAATTACAGAAATTCAGGATTGTGTTAAACCAAACCAGCCACTGTATACCAAAGGTCTAGGTTAAAAAAATGTTGAATATTGCAGATGTCTCCAAAATAGCTATTTTTTCTCTTAGGCTGAGAAGAACTGAAGTCGTTTTGTGAGGGAGGAACTACCCAGTAGTAGCATGAAGTCCCAAATAAACAGCATGGTGAGTGTATGAGATCACCAACACTTAGCTATTGACTGAATATGCAGACGAATACATTGTAAAAAATGACAAACATATGTTCCAGAGAATAGAAATAAAATCTGGACAGTCATGTATCAGTATAGTAGGTCCATACCTATTTTAAGGTCATGCATAATAGCCTGGCGGCAGGCTGCTGTAACTGAGCCAATTCATTAGATCCCTTTGTCAAGTGGCCGAAACACTGAATGAAAAAAGGCGCTGATGGGAGGACGTAGAGAGAAGTTACTGGTGAAATCCTTCTATTCCTCTGAAGGGCCAAAATGACTTTTTCCACAGAATTAAATTGTTCACATTGCCCCTTTCTCAGCTCCTGAGTCTCTGCACTTGATTATTCATAGAGACATGTTTTCCTCTGGGAATCACCAAGGCCCAAATAAATAAATAAAATAGTATAATAAGAATGCTCAACATAATTTTTCACTTATAATATAATTAAAATAATATGAACTTCAACTGTACCCAATCTTTCTCAGTGTCATGCTATGGCAGCAACATGTTATTCCAGGGGCTGTCTTATGTTTAACTCATGTGTTAAGATCTTTTGCCATTTAATGAGACAGAAGATTATTTTAACTGAAGGTAACAAACAATTGTTAAGTAATGGTTCATGGTATTTCTTATTGGATGGAGATGCACAGTTACAGATATATGAGTTGCTGTTATGTGACCTCGGTATTAGTGATGTGTCCTTCCGTGTCGAGGCTTCGAAGCATGTGTCGAGTGATCCAGGTAGAGGTGTGTGAGGTGCGTATCGAGGCTCGCGTTGGTGACGTATGTGGTGACGTTCAAAGCCTCGCGAGCCGGCCATACCACGTGACTGATTCAAGAAATAGTTCCCGGGTTTGGCGTGTGATTCGAAATTAAAGAGGCGGCCAAACGCAATGGCACTAAATGTAACAAATTACACAAAGTTAGGAAGGTAATGTCTCCTCCACACGGCAAGGTATACCGTTTATTTATTCAACACTGGTATTGGATTGCTATCAGGTATCCATATTGTATCGGGAGTGAAAAAGTCAGATGGATGTATCCCCAAAATTACTGCTAAACAACCAGCTTAATGGTGTTAGTGAAAATACTAACATGTCAAGTTCACGTTCATATGAGCTGATGTCACTCACCGATGATGACAAAGCCTCCATCTGCCTCCTTCTCGGATGTTGACTTCTTCCCATCTTTTCGTAGTCCGAGGAAACTGAACATGACGACTCCCTGTCAACACAAGAGAAGCACGGTTAGAGCAGCGGCCCCTGTGTGATTTGTGATAGGTAGATTTTGACCTTATGTCTACGTGCCTATGCTTGTTTGTGTATTAAGTTAAAGCCCATCTTGTAGCTGTAATGTTGATGTGTGATGTCGTTCACTCTGATTTGTTTTATTGTGTATGAAAAGTCCAACTACGGGTAAGAAAAGTTAAAGCAGCAGCCGTAATAGTTGCCAGGTTTCAGTTGTTGACATGTTTGATATAGATATTATCTCACTGGATTACTGTAAGGACATTTTACTTTGGAGCTACAATGGATCAGGAGGAAATATACTCCCTTCTCCATAAAGCTACTAAATGTTCATGAGTATGTTCAGCTGGCATTTCTCTGGCAAACAGTGTGGTTCATGGTTCACAATGCAATCACAGTACGGATGGAGAGTTGATTTCAAGTAAACATAACCCACCGTTACTGAATTCATTATAGAACAGCACCATACCTTTTGTTCCTGGATTAAATGTCTTCTTTTAGCAGTCACAACAAAACTGTGTTCGTCCAAAGTCAAGAAACGAAAGTGAATTAACAGATGTCGTTGTACCGTAGGATTCAGTTCGGGTTACAATGAAATCAGTTCACGGTTCCATAACGTTTTAGTTCCGTTGAGTTTGGATTAATTCGGCTACTTTCAGCTCAGCGACGAATGTTTTACCGTCACTGAATATGCTTTGCTGCCTGAACTGCTTCAGTGCGAACCATCCATGTTGTTATGATCTGCTATTGACGTCACTGAGGTCTCTATAGTGTGCTCTTTCGTGTAGAAACTCTTGACTACCACATTCAGTTCCGCTGCACTCTTGCCAGCAGCAGCAGCCGGAACCTGTTGTAGTTTCTGGGGAGCTACATACTAAAACACAACGACGGATATGTCGTGCAAAAAGCTCGGGTCGCTCGATTTTAACGCCGGGGTTTGCTTTGGTTGCAAATCAAGGCTTGTTTCAACGTAATCCGAGAGACCCCGCCCGCTCGCGCTGCCATGTGACTCAAACCGATACAACGAAACATTTCCCGCGCTGTGCTGCATTGTCCAGACTCCAGTAGCTTCACAACCCGAACCCGTTAACATGGCAGGAATAATAGATGTCCCCAAACCCAGAGTCAACTGCTCCATGCTGTCGCAGTACACCAACAGACCTGTGTGCTTCGTAGGATGCGTTGAAAAGGTTGGTGTCACCTGCAGCCACCGTGAATTCTAAAGTGGAAACACCGGTGACGTCCTTCGAATGTTCCCAACTTTCAGTGTGGATTTTCTGCTTTGACAGGTTCACCCAACGGGAAAAACGTTCACTGTGTCGGATGGAGACGGAAAGGTGGCCACAGTGGAACTAAACGACCCCGTGAGTACATGCGTGACGTCTCAGCCCACACACGCTTCCGTCTGACTGGTGAAACTGTAGAGAGGCCATTACTCTTTAGTTCCTGGTGTTATACATGCTTCGCCATTTTTCCTTTCAGACCCAGAGCGCGTCTGGGACATTGGTGTCACTGCTCACTCCCATAGACTGTTTGTAAAGGTCACTCCATGATATGACTTGTTAACATCTTTTAAAGGTGCATTGTGTGGGATTTAGTGATATCTAGTGGTGAAGTAGCATGTTGCAGCTGAACACCCCTCCCCCTCTGCTTCCAAACAGGTGAACCTGTTGTAGACTTCAGTTGTCTTTAAACTCCAAAGATGTTTTGTTTTACTAGATGACGGCGTCTCTAGAGAAGAACAGCTCCCTATGTCAATATAATGTATTTAAATATAAAGAAAACAACAATTCATACAATTTAGATGATTAAACATTATTTAGTTGGTTGGATATTATTCAATATCTGCATGTAGATTCCTTTCACCTAAAACTTTCACACTGAGGAGGGAATGAAAACCATCCCATTCAAAAGATTCTTAATGAGAACGATCCTCAGTTTTGCTTCAGTACATTCAAGGCTCCAAACTCATACTTTTTTTGTATGACTTGATACAAAATAAGGTTTTACAAGTTGTTTTGTGGTATAGGTGAAACCTGCACGTCATGTCAACCCCTGTCACGTGAGAGGTCGTGTCAAAGATTTGCGGTCATCCCTGGGTTGATGAAATGTCAGCTGTGATGATGCACTGAACCCCTGGGTAAACTGGTAGCGTTCTCTAGAGGGGTTGCATGTGAGGAGGCAAATGCCCGAGCGAGAGGCTCTGGACTCTGCAGTTTTCTGTTCAAGTTCCCTAGGAAAATCTCTGGATACTATCTGAAGCTGCTTTCAGACATACACTGAACTCCGGAGATCCTCCAGGCATTCTTCGAAGGGGATGTATGTGTGAACGAAAATGTCAGAGTGAGAGCCTCCTGTCTGTCTGCAGACTTTCTTTGTGGATAGTCACCTAGTATAATGTCTACAAAAAGTCTGTTGGAGCTGATGTGAGAACATAGCAGGAGATCGAGCGAGCAGGGGTGTTGATGACGTTTCTATCGCGCGACAGACGTCAAACAGGCAAAAAAGAAAAGTAATACAAATATGTCCGGATGAAAAAGCAGTGCCAGATGCGTAGAAGATGCTGACAACATGTCAAGAGAGTGTTTGGTGCTAAGGGCCGACGCCAGTGTTGATGTGCTGTTTACAAAGACGTGATCATCTCCAGCAGCGTCTAGGCGAAGAATCTCCTGCTGTGTTTTTCATATGTGAAAGGCAAAGGCCAGAGAACATTTTAAGAGATTAATCTTACATCAATAATGCTTCAGTGAATTGTGTACAGCTCCCTAAAAGAGTGAACCTATTTTCAGTCAACAAGGTATGGGTGTTTAAGTTCTGTTTCATTCACGTATTTTCCAGCTTGAAGAAGAGCTGAGCGGTGTTGTGGAGTTGATCGGTATGGTGTCCAACAAAGGAGGAATAATGGCCACGACATACAACATGCTGCGAGAGGACAAGGGCATCCCCTTCGGTAGGTTTTATTTCATGAAGAGATAAAATGGCTGTCAAACAGCAACATTCATCAGTTTGAACTTGTTCTGTCCCACAGATCTGGAGCTCTACAATGAAGCCCTGAAGGTCGTCCATGATTTCCCTCAGCACTACCCTTTTGAAATGACTTCCAGTGGATGAGCGTGCACTTTCAAAGATTTGTTCTCTGAAGTTGTTTTCAGAATAAAATGTTCTCAAATGTATAATATTGAATAAGATTTGTTTGTAATAAAATTGAAACCCTGAAAGAATAAGGTTGGTGCAATCCAATTTTTTTTCTTAAAATTTTTGACAAAATATGATCTTCTGTTCAAAGCAGAAAGAAAAAAGACTGATCCAAGAACATGAGTTTATAATACTATACTAAATGCTTCTTTTATATATATTTTTTAATATTCCAACTCACTTTTATTTGTATATTACCAAATCATAACGTATAATCTCAAGTCACTTTACATATTTAGGACAAAACTTTACAAGGAGCAAACAGGAGAGGGATACAGTTATGTAACTCACATTTTAACTGCCAGACTGGTTGTTAAAATGTAAATAATAAAGAGATGTGTTTATGCTTGTAATATTGTGATTCATTATAGCAGCAGTTATACATAATAGTAAGACTACAAATAAGAGTGCTGCATTTTTTTTTAAGCATCTGCATCATGCCCTCCACAGCTGCAGAGTATGTGCACTGGTAACAATCAGTGTCATACAGCGGTTAGTACACTGTAGCGACCACTGTGTGTTAACATTGAAAGTGTACATAATGTATTTAACACTGAATAACAAGCAGCTTTGTTAAATGTCTGGCATCAGTGAGGTGAGCGCGATAGTTCTAATGTTCTGGAATATCAGCAGCAGAGGTAATGCCTCCTGCTATTAACATGAACTGGATTGAACAGCAGGGGGCAGTGTGAGCAAAGGTTGCTGCATTTTGAACTGCAATTGATTTAAAAATATATTGATGCCCTCAAGCGAATATCTGGAATTAAACTCGAAAGAGTATTTTTTTGTCTACTGGTAATAATTAATTTATAGAAAACAAGTCTTGATGTTGGTTTTCTGCCTATTCAAGCTGGGAAGCTGTTGATGAATGCAAAGGCCAGTACTATAACAGACTATTCAATGTGGATTATTTATTTATAAATCTGAGAGCAAATAAAAAGTGTAGTGGACCATTGGATACTATATAGCTGTTCAGCTCAGTGACATACAGGTTCGCAGCATTAACCTTTTAGTTTGATCATCACACTGCTTGTTCACACAAACTGGACCTCCACCCTCTGTGAAGTTAGTGTCCTCTAACTTAACCCTTAGATGACTTTTGAGAAACACGTGAGTGTTCACTGAGTTGCACAGAATCCATGACGTCTAAATGTGATCTTTACAATTACAAATTGATCACAGTGAAAATAAGAAAATATAGTCCAGGAGGTTTTAGGCAAGTGGATATTTGGGCCAATTGTTAGAGAGGTCAATCAGTGTTGACCTCACTGGGTCTTCATATGCTAAAACAGATCGGTTTTAGCGATATACAATACATTGAAAATAGCACAAAACAATGAAATCCAAACAACAGACAACAATTAATATTATTCTACTGAATGGCTTTTAGGTTAAAGATTGAAAGATGAACGTGTTACAAAAATCCAAAGTTTGAGCTTTTATTTCCTGGTGTTTACATCTATATTTGTTCAACAACTCAGGATACAGCCACTTTGTATATGACTAGGTAAGGGTCAGCTCAATTACTTGATCAGTCTGAAACCTTCCTCTTCTTTTCTACAGTATGTTGTGTTCGGGATCATTGACGTTAGGAACATTTCTCTGTTAACTTGCAGAAGAAATGTATCATGAGGGCAGATGTTCTCCATATTTCTGCTTGGTACAGTGGGTTGTGACATCTTCACCCTTTCCTCGTGCAGTTTCATGGTGATGGTGTGAGAGTTGGTTTTGGGTTTTTCCTCAGAGCTGATCGTTTCGATGCCTGTTGTTCAGAACACAAGTCACTTCATTATTTTTCAGGACATTCAACATGTACTGTCTTGATCCTGTGTTTTCTCAGCTTCAGAATGTCTCTTCTTTTTCTAAAACCAAGAGCAGAAACTCAGAGCTATTTGATATTTAAACAATAAATGTACCTTAGGAGTGGGGAACCTTTTTCCCTATCAAGACTTGTTAAAATAGTTGAAGCATCCATACTTAGGCTTTGACCATATCGCACTTATCGGTCTGATATGATGACTGGACCTGCTTCGAATTGGTCAAGCATCTGAAGTCAATATTCTCCATAATCTGCTCTTTGACAGTTCTTTGAGACAAACTGAAACTTTGGAACAATTGCTTGTCTGGTTCGAACCAACAAGCATCAACAAGGCTCCTTCAGTCTCCTTCTGAAAGAGGTTTCAGCTTCTTAGCTCAATCACATTGTAACATTGCCTCTGTCAGAATTTGGTCCAATTAAGCTGCTTGTTGGACCCAGGCTCCACTTAAGAGCATGACCTTCACAAAGAAATATTTATCCATGTCCCTCATCCAGTTAAATATCTTTCCAGCTAATGATGCTGAGATAAGACTTTCACATTGAGCGTACTAACGTGTCTTTATTCTGTTCCCATATAGGAAAGTGTATTATTCCACATTTACTATTCTCTTGCTGACAGTCACCATGAAGTTTGTCAGTGATAAAACATATACAAATGCATGTATTTAAGTTCACCCTGACAGTAGCATGTTAGTCTACTATTTCATATTATATCCTTTTGTTGTAGTACAAAATCTTTTTTATATTTCTTGCTTTTATATTTATAAATTGCCTCAGGGGCTGGATCAGATTGTCTCGCAGTTTGTATCTGGCCCAGAGGCAAAAGATTCCCCACCCCAACACCTGGGCCGCAAGAAACATCTGTCATATTTTTTGACATATATTCCAATATTTTGCTTAGTTGAAAATGAGGGACTTCAAGCCGAGATTGAATGTAAATCAGAATGGGTCACTCACAACACATAACATGAAATATAACACATAGTAACCAAACATAAAGCAAAGGGAGGTTAATTCTCTATGAAATGATATAAAGAATAGACATAAATTTACACTAAAAATACATTTCTTATGTTTGAAAATGTATTAAAAAAAATTTAAGTTGATGATAACAGTACACATCATTGTACTGATCAAAATTCTTTATGACATTATGATTCTTTTCACCCTCTCATATAAAAAAAGATTGCAGCACACAGCAAGTTCCCACAGGTCTGAAGGATTCAACCTATTTAGATTTGGACAAACTCCACATATGACACATATTATTATTATGACTGAACATGTTGGAGGATATTGTCTCTACTGCTCCAAACAAAGCCAGGTCGACTGTTGCTTTAAGCTTAACATTTACTCTAAAGACATGTGTGCATCAGTGTATTATCCAGAATATCCAACTAAATACACTAACAGAAGTATATTTTGTCCCTAACTACAGTATTATAACAATTACTTTAAGTTATCAACTCCTCATGTTAGAGCACATTAACAGTCAACATGTATTGTGAGATTAGATTGTAGGATTATTGATTGAACAAAAAACATGATTAATCCAATGAGACAGACATAAATAAGATGATGTAAGTAAATTAGTATAGACAGTATAACTGGATGTAACAACGATGCAAACAGCATGTGAACATGCATCAAACAGACTACAAATTAAAGCCAGTGTGTGGTCAGTCTTGTCTTCATGGTGACTATGAAGAGGCAATAGAAAAAGAGCTGCTGTCTTAAGACAAGATTTAAAAATACGATCTAGGGGAAGGTGTGTAATTGTAAGTAAATTATTTCACAGTTTACCCTCAACAACTGAAATCTTTGAATTTGAACCCGGTGAGTGGAATGAAGAGCAGTGGTTGGTCAGCAGATCTCAGGGATGTGGAGGTGGAACAGGGGAAGATGTGATAGGGAAACACTTTATGCTTCTAAAACAAATAAAAGAATCTTTAAATCACTGCGCTAGACAGTTGTCAGTAAGTGGCTTAAGATGGAGAATTTTTAATTGTTATATACTATATATTTTCTTTCTCCGTATCAAAATACATCTTTTGTTAATTCATTTTTCAATCAGTGCACATATTGTTTTATACAAAAGTTAAGAATAGAATATTTCCATCTGGAATATATTAATATACACATAGAACAGTGATGATTTGAGTGAAATATTTTCATACCACTCTTCTTTTTACCATCTTATCTTCTTCATTTAACAATCATAACAATACTGCCCACACTGTGTCAGAAAAGAGAAAAGCAAATTGGAAACATCAAATTAATTTATTTGGATTGTCATGAATCAGTACTGTATGATCCCAGAGTCTTGGAGCTTAGAATATGTTGGAAGGATTTAAATGTAAGTGTCCATCCACAGAATGATTAATACCAGCCACACTATGTCATTAGTCTGGTGTGTCTGGTATTAATGATTCTGTGATACAGGAGGAAATTAGTGGCAAACCAGTGAATGAATGTGTATTTCATTACCAAATAATCAAAGAGGCAAGATGACAATGTCACCTGCAGTAAAATAACTAAGTATATGCCTGCCAGAGTCAGTCAGTTGATGGGTTGGAGAGAGTAGCCTGGAGGAAAGCAGCTGCCGTGTCCAACAAGTTGAGACACTGCTGTAAATGTTGCAGCCTCTGCTTCATCTGTTTCCACCCACTGACACACACACACACACACACACACACACACACACACACACACACACACACACACACACACACACACACACACACACACACACACACACACACACACACACACACACACACACACACACACACACAATCACACAAACACACACACACACACACACACACAAACACAATTTGGCTCATAAACCCCTTAAACAAAAACATTAGTCTTGGTTTAAATTTGGTGTAGTAAATGTAACTTTTTAAATATATCTTTATTATTAGGACATATCTGTTATTCCTTCCCTCTCCATCAATAGCCTCTTAACCCTCACGCCTAAACACAAACATTCAAGGTAAGATACATAGCAAAGCACATTCTCAGCCTACATGCACAGTGGGACAACAGGGATTAAACAAATAAACTCAAGTAAGTTAATACAGGCAACAAACCCTCCTTCATTCAGCCATCACTCCTTGCTCAGGGGAGTGCCTTCCAAAGTATATTTGATATTCTGGATCCCACATAATTCAGTAACAAGATAGAATACACCAATTTAACCTTGGGACCAGTATGTCAGATTTTCCATGGGCAAAAGATAAACGTGCAGCATAGGTTACAATTTTAGCAATTTCTGTCTGTTGGTCCTGTTGATTTATGAATGTTGCATTCCTAACAGGAGGCTTACTGGATCCGAGTCTAGTTCATAATTGAAAATTGATTTAACTTTAAAACCACTTTTGCCCAGGAGCTTGATCAGTCCCTTTTGATCATTATTTATAGTTGATATCATAAATCTAAGCAAAAGTCAATCATCTGTCACTGTATTTGATAAATTTATGGTTTGCTGACTTTTGTCAAAGAAAACATATTTCATATGAAGCCCAGTACATTTACGTTAATCAGATAATCAGAAACATGACATGTCAGTTCCTGAAATCCAGAGATAAATTTGAGATGATGTAGATACTGTTGCCACTGTGTACTGTGCAACTGTAAAATTAGCATTGTCCCATAAACTATTTTATTATTAGATTCTTTAAACTCTGAGCTACTTAGATCAGTTAATACCGCTAAGATCCACTATGATTCAGGCTGTACTTTAAAGAAATCATCTTGATTAAAATTTCTTTCATTTTCCTGACAAATCTATATAATAAACACTTAATATATTTATAAATTAAAACGTAAACATTTGTTTAAAACTGTTTCCGAAGTCTATTGCTTGGAAACTTAGTAGTAGTAGTAACAGTAGTAGTCTTAAACACAGGTAGGCAAACACTGATATTTCAAAGCATATAAATATATATATATTCTTATCCAGTTGGGGCCAACAGAACAAGCTGAACATAACATAATGAAACAATGTCACTATCTAAATTTTCTATGATATTCACAAACAGTTTATGCCTTTTCCTGCTGACACAGCAACAGTGTCTCTATACCCAGTTGATAAACGTTAATCTAGTTCTCTGGAGGTTTGTTACAACCAAGCCCTCCATAATACACATGTGATGTGTTACCAGTACGACATGATCATTGTTTTTGTCCAACTGATGACACAAAGTCCAACATTCACTCTTCTTTTACCTTGGCCACAAAACAATCAGCTAAAAGAGGCTAAAACCTTCTGTAGTGCTGACGGAAAGAACACCATTATTATTATAAAAGCAAAAAATTGGTATTTACTATCTTTAAAATGGATCATTCCTCGGCCAGGTATTCAGTGCTTCAATGTGGCGTTAAGGTGAAATTCTTTGAATGAGTTAATAACTCCATAGGCAGAATGAGGCAGGTTTCACTGCAGGTTTTACAGACCCACACTCCTGAAACTGTCACATAATATTATCCTCTTGACCCTGTTGGTGGGTCCTCGACTACAAATGCCTTAAAAAGCTATTATCCAGTCAATTATTCATCCCACTCTCAATCAGTCAGGCCCTCCCTCTGTTTATCTGTTTGCTTTGGTTAGATCATCATCGGTCATAAAAAATGAAAATTTCCATCTTTAGGTTAATCCCTCTCAGGCTTTTTTTAAGGGCTGGATGTTTATGATGCTCCTATGTTCAGCATGTTAACCTTACAATGACCATAATAACTGAGCTGTGGACCTTGTAAAGTTCTCCGTGCTCCATTATCATACCTCAAAAGGTTATTAGTTCATACACCACATACCAAACTGGACACTGACTTTTTTGCATCAAAGCAGGCCATGAATGGAGCAGCTCCTCTTGATGCAATGTGACCCAGCATGTCTAAAACAACCTCTGCATATCTATCACATGCCTATCAGGGCCCCAGAGTGGGGCTATTGGACCGGCTTTATGAAGCTGTCAGGCCTGCCAAAGACTGAAGTGCCACAGGGAGCTTCAACAAATGGTCCATGCATGCCAAGTTCAACAAGACTTCATACCTGAAAGCGCCCCATGTAAGCACTCACCTGGCCCTGATACTGTCTCTGGTAGTAGAACAGACTAACAAGTTACACTTGTGTGTTTCAGAAGAAGAGGTGTCGCAGGCTGTTCCTTCCTGCAGCAGTAAGACTGTACAACTAGAACTGCTCCCAGTAAACAACACCTGCAAATTGTAAGTAGTAGTAGTAGTAGTAGTAGTAAGTGAACACATCACAACATATATGCACTTCAGTAAGTGCGTCGGTAGGTGAACGCACCACTTCTGCTCAGTGATGATTCCAGTAGAGACACTCGGTTGGGAAAAATACTGTATGAAATATGACTCACCAACAACACACTGCTGATAAGGGCCATACAGAGCAGTACAGGAAATATACTGTCCACATGAAATGTCCTGCAACATGATGAGGAGCCAGTTAAGCTACAGGGGTGTTCCTGGACACGTTAATATGTTTTTCAATTAGGAAAGTTCTGTTTTTTCAACAGAGAACGCTTTTGGACTCATTGCTAAAAAAAAATTAACATGATCTTCACTTTCTACAGCACCTCACACAACCCATCATTTACTTTCTGTTGCATTTTGCACATCAAAGACACATTTTGTGTCTTCTTACTAAGACTTTATTAAGAGTTTAGAAGAACTTCTTTATTCTTTCTGATAATAAAAAAATTGTCCTAAGGATGTGCATGGTTTCATCTTGGACTCTATGTGAAGTGCCTTGAGATATGTATATTATGATTTGGAGCTATACGATTAAAATTGAATTGATTTTAATTGAAAACAGTGAACATATTTTATTTTGCAGTTCTACATTGGAATTTCCATTCTTATTATTTGTTTGGGGAATGTAAAATGACAAATAATTATATTTCCCAAAAATCTAAACTTAATCAAGGTCCACTTACCTGCCATCTCCTCCTGACAACCTTGACAGACTGTTGCAGCACACACAGATATTTGAATGTGAAGCTTTCTCAGTTTCCCCCATTCATTCACTTTATTGCATAACTCATGCTCATGCAGGAGCTTTGAGGCCCGGGCATATTTCCCGGCCACCGTCAGTAGCTTCCCATGCTTGTGTCCAGAAAGTGTCGGAGTTTGCAGCCGTGTGCTGGGAAAAAAAGCCCGTTGGCCCTATCAAAATATGTTGAACTGCAGCAGGAAGCGCTCTCTAAACTCCCAGCCTGTTATTGGTGTTGCTGCTGTCTGGCTGTGTTGTCTTAACACAGCGCTGTCTGCACACAGTGTGCCAGAACCAGCATTGGCACCAGTCTCTTCCCATACACCCAGCAGCATTAGGCACCCAGGTTGGCTCTCCCAGACACATCCTGTCCACTGTGTCTCCAAATGCAGAATACTTGCAGAGTGTTACGAGAAAGATGTTTCTCCAAGCTGCTAAACCATTTTGTCTGAATGTGCAATTGAGCTCTAAAGACCATTTTAGCATCGTTCAGCACTTTGTTTTGGTTGTAGAGGTATTTGTAAGAACTGTGGGAGGGACATTTTAACACAAAAAAATGTATTTAACAAAAATGTATATTGCATTGTGATTACTTTTAGTTTCTGGTTCTCTTATGCAAAATATGCCAGGATTTTACTTTGAAGGATGATTCACAGTCCTGGATTTATACACACTTTGGTCTAATTTGCCACAATATATGACATAGACATAAATTACTTATTATGTGAATAGTTTGTGAGTGTTTATGAGGCCTGCAGAGTTTCTTTTCTTCAAACATAGGTAATTGGAAAGCTATGGTAAAGAGAGGATCTTTGAAAGGATGCTTTCTTCAAGGTTCTACGAAATATTCATCAAATGACTGCACTGCAGCAACAGGTCTCTGACATATTCATGATTTATGTTGGAAAGCGGACATGAGACCTTATCAGAGGCTGTCTGTATGAATTATGGCAGCAGCTAATTGAAGTTTCTCATCCCAACACCTCACAGGTGGAGTTTCTCTCAGCCACCAGTATTCTCAAGCTGCCATAGAGATTAGATTTAAAACACACAGTATTGCCTTTTTTCTCCCACACCCTGCGACCATATTTCAGTCATAAGATGTCATTCTGTCTTCCTCATTGTGTTAATAATTTTGGGTGAAAATGGGTTTTGAATTGGACCCAGTTGCAAATGAGCAGACTAATGCTCCTGTTTTTTCTTCTTCTCACTAGAAGACGGTTGCAATAATGTTTCCTTATTAACACCAGTACCCTAGATTTTACTGTGTGGACAGGAAGAGCAGCCAAAATGAACATTATTCAGGTGCTACAATCTTGCACTGGTGATGTCATTTGGGGTCAGAGTCTGAACAGTCATGACTTGACTTCTTCCCCGGAGTCCCTTTGCCTTATCATCCGCAGATCCAGGGCCGCGGCTGCAGCCACATCGTGGATTATGTTGATGGAACGCGTATCAGAGATTGTGATCGTAATGGTGGATCCTGTAATGTGCTGGCTGATTGTGATAATAATGGCGGATCCTGTATCATGTTGGCATCAGATAGTGGTGGTGGAGCACGATTGATGTGGCAGCTGATGGTGGACTATGATAACAACAAAACTGGTTGATATACAATATTTATTTTTTCTTTAGGTCATGTCTGACAATATGTTAACATGGAGGAGAGGGGGTTTATGACTGTTACTGCAGCCAAACACCAGGGGGCTAAGCAAATTTGGGTATACTTTTGGGAGCTGTTTTGTTGTCATTGGTAGTTGCTTAATTTTGAGTGACATTTTATTAAGTTGCAGTTTCTGCAGCAAGCAAAAAATATCGTTTTAAAAGTCGAGTCAGATTTCTGGTTAACATTTTATGTTATGGATAAACTGACTAAAAAGGGACAAACCTATAGACAAATACCTTTGCTATTACAGAAGGCTACTTATCAGGCTTATTTTGCCAACCACTGCTTAACTGTTCTGATTCACTCACAGATATTACCACTGTTTCCAGCTGCAAACAAATGTTTTCGCCAGAACAATTCTGTTAACATCACCATAAACCACCTGCTCTGCACTGAATGGCAGAAAGAGTTAATAGCCTGCTGGGGAACCTGTTCAGCATTTATCAGATATTTTGCTTGGGAGATCAAACCAGAGCTACACGGAGTGTGACTACAGAAGCTGTTTTTAGACACAAACTTGGAGAATGTCCTCAAAATGAGTCTGCACTTTGTCAGGAGTTTGCCTTTCAAGAACAATGAAACAAGGGATTCTCAACTCAGATGTGTTCACAACAGCATGAAATCTCCGGAGCATTCAGGTGAGGAGTGCTGCAACATGCAGAGGCAGGATGGAACATATTAATTCCACTGCGGCGATAACGTGTTGTTGTGTCCGCCCTTATCACCAAAAGCTTTCTTGACATCTTCGTTAATGTCTTTTTTGTGTATGGCACAGTTTTGAAACATCATCAGCACGCCCACTAGCCTGCTGTGATTACTGCAGAGGATCTACTGCTGTCAATCAATCAATCAATCAATCCAATTTTATTTGTATAGCCCATATTCACAAATCACAATTTGTCTCATAGGGCTTTAACAAGGTGTGACATCCTCTGTCCTTAACATTCATTAAGGGGTTCTCACATCGCTGCTGCCTTCTCACATCTGCTCAATCAGACAATCTCCTGAGTTTATCCAGGGGGATGGCTGGAAAAACTTCAGAGAATATTTGGCGCCTCTCTCTCAGATATTTGGATTCTTACATACAAAACCTCCGGAGAATGGAGATTCTCCAGAGTTCAGTGCATGTCTGAAAGCAGCTATTCACAAGATAGGTAGCAGAAACAAGATGAATGCTAGTGTAGCTCTGTGTCTGCTAAAATCACTTTTTTAATACTGTTTTTGTTTTACCTTTAATAATGATTCTTATTTTCTGACCTTAATTAAAATTCGAAAAAAAAAAATGATTTCACAAATTATTGTTTTTGATTATTCTTGACTTTTTTGATTTTATCTGTATTGATTTGAATTTTTGTAAAAATGTGTATTGTAGTTGAAATGTAATAAATATGTGTCTGGTGGACATTGGTCGTATTGTCACTTTATTAGAAGCAATGACAAATGGCTGAAATCAACCGATTTCTTTTCAAAATAAAAGCCAGAATTTTGTCATTGATGAAAATGAGCAACGCAAAAGTACAGATTTAATTTAAAAGTGTGCTCTTGATTGAACGAAAAATCCATCACTTAAACGCTTAATGTAAACTCGAACAGGGAAATAAAACACAAAAATGGTTTCTTCTGTGGGGTAAGCTTTTATTGTGAAGGGGCTAACAGGTATCTGTATTTGTTGTAATGTGGTGCTCTTGTCTCTGGTAGTCTGACATCATTAGAGTTGCTGGTGAGACAGTGGAAGCAGGAGGAACTGGCCACTTCAGCAATTCGTCTCACTGATGCATTAACCTGGAGCTCTTCTTCTATTGACACACAGGTACGTGACTGCTTTACATAAGGTATGATTACTTGTTTAACTGGTAGGGACATGATACATAATTAACTGCTGCTCTGTTGTTTTTTCTTCCTTATGTATGTAGATATGATTTGTTTTTAACTAATGATTAATATTCCTCAGTAGTCAGTGCATGTGTATAATACACACTCACACTCAGGTGTTCTTTTGAATGCATCTGCACGCTTTTCCAAATATACGCACATCTTTTACTTTTTTATGATAATACTGTTGCTGTTTATTATTATTATAATGATGATGATTATTATTATAATCATTATTGCTCTATATCCTGTTGTCAACTTGTTGACTCTTCTTGGTAGTCATCATATAATTTCCGGCATGTCAACTTTGTATTGTCTACATTTAGGTAAAGGCTTCAAAATAAGCCCACTGGGTTTTCTATATTAGGTCCACTTCCAGAGTTCAGTTAAGAATCATTAACAAAAGTAGTTCTCAAGAATTGATCTTGAGTCAAGGTATTTTCTTCATAAAATATTATAGCATTATTTCTAGTAGCACTAGTAATTCCATATGTAACAGTGAGTTTTTTTCTGGAAAATATATTGAAGAGTTTCTGATAAATAAAATAACTAGAGGAAGTTTTTTTTAAATAAAGTAAAATATTAAACACAGGCAAAAGTGACCTAAAGATTAAAATTCTATAAAGCAAAGGTAGAGGTGTATGTTATAGGTAATTTCATCATATTGTCCATGCAGTCATAGTGTAGGGTAGTCACATTCATGGAACTACAGGATGCTTTGTATTTACATTATAGGTATATCAGAAGCCATTAAATAACCAGCACTAGCACTAGTAATGACTGCAATAGTTGCTGGTGACAGACGATGTAATTGTAGCGGTATAGATGATAGTGATAAAGTCAAAGAGCAGCTGTGATTGTGAAAGTGTGACCTCAGCTATAACAGAGATGTGTGCCCCACGGACTGTTCAGTATGGTGTGTCTGAAGATGCTATAGGAATTTAAATGCTGCTTCTCTGAGCTGTTGCTGCAGTCGTCTCCCTCTTGTGTCGATGTGAAATCACTACAGCCTCTGCCTCTCCTGACTGAGTGTGTATTGAAGTGCTGCTGTGTGGCAGATGTGAAAAGACTGATGTTATTCATTATTATATCATAAGTCTCACAGACGCATTATTTGCTTCTTATTTCCCTGTTATCCTCCTTCTGACAGTCTGAGCCGCTGGACTGAAGAATGACGATGCCATGGTTACAGTTAGGGCTGATGCTTTTCATTATCATTTTGACCCTCTCACACTCAACCTTATGTCAAAGTAAAAGGAGGAAAGGACAGAGAGAGGGAAACCAGATCGTCACTCACGAGGCCAAAAGTAAGTGAAATACATCATTGTTCTAAATTTAAAGATGTAGTATTCGTGAATAGAACTGGATTGATTGAATAGGTTAGTCACTAAAGAAGTCTGATCATCTCAACTTAATAATGTTATAATATAATATATATATATATTATATTATAACATATAATATAATATATATACGTATAAATACGTAAATATATATCGATATCCATGTGGTCAATAATATATAACTACACATGTGCAACAAACTGCAACTTCAACTGTCGTAAACAATAACATAAGTTAGTTACCACCTTATGTAGAATATAATTAAATACAATCAAATACACAATACAAAATATACTTTAGCTGTATCAAAATAAAACTACAGACTTGAATAACTTTAGAGTATAAGTGACATGTCAAATGCAGGTTACTTAGTGATTCTCACATACAATCTGGCTGATACCAACAGAACCGTAATATTCCAATTCAAAATTAACCCAATGGTAAATTTGCCTTTATAATTCATACCATCTTTAATAGCTGGCCATCTGGATTCTGGAACAATGTAGCATAACATTTTCTGCCGTGTTTTACTTGCTGTCTAGGCCTGATCTGCCCAGTGGAGATTATGTTCATTGTGGACAGTTCAGAGAAAGCCAAAGCTCTGCTGTTTGAGCGTCAGAAGGAGTTCATACTGCGTTTCAGCACCAAGCTTCTGCAGCTCCACTCTGATGGCTGGCGGCTGCGACTACGGCTGGCTGCTCTGCAGTACAGCAGCACTGTTTCAGTGGAGCACAACTTCAGAGACTGGCAGGATGTGGATGTGTTCCAGAGTCGGGTGGCCGCCATGACCTTCATCGGCCATGGCACCTACTCCGCCTATGGCATCACCAACGCCACCAAGGTTTTCAGTCGCGAGACCTCACCCAGCAGCCTGAGGGTGGCGCTGTTGATGACGGATGGCACGGACCATCCTCGCAGCCCCAGCGCAGTGGCAGCTGCTGCTGAGGCCAAACAGCACAGCATCAGGGTGTTCGTCATCAGGATGTCGGGCCTGACCAATGATGGGCCCATGGTTACAAAGCTCCGCTCCATTGCCAGTGCTCCCCCACTGCAACATGTTCTCAGCCTCACCGACAACCAGCTGGAGGACAGACTCTTCAGGGAACTGGTTAGTCGTGTGTTTATGTGTCTCCTCATGTGTCACACTGACAAATAATGTGAACAAGCCCATATTCACAAATCACAATTTGTTACACACTTAACAAGGTTAACCAAAAAAGCATATTAGCATATATAGAGAGAGAGAGAGAAAGAGAGAGAGAGAGAGAGTTTTTGATATATAAAGTACAGCCATACAAGTAGTAGTAGTAGCCAGTCAGATTTACCTTTAGCCTCAGTGTACCCTCAAGTTTGGATTGTATCATTGATTACTACGCCAAAACACTTGATGATGCTAAGGTTCACAATTGAAGTTGTGTTGCACACAGCCGATGGTGGCCCCTAACACCTGCTTACATCTAATGGTATTTGGTAACCTAAAATGTGCCAGAGACCTTTAAACGTACAAGGGATATTCACCATGTTGTCATATAATCTAAATAAATATATATATATATATATATATACAGTCTTTCTGAAATATGTCCAATCAATTCAGTTTAAAAAACATGTTTCTACTTTGTCAATCTAAGTGTGTGTTCAGTGTAGATTTATCAACCTAAACAGCAGTTGTTATCCTTTAAAATGAATCTAAAGCATGAATCTAAAGCACAATAATGTGTGCAGAATGTTTCTGTGTCTGAATACTTGCTGAAGCAGAGATGTAAAAATTACACACTATGATGTTTCTGGGGATTATTGGAGAGAATCTTGGCTTTGTCCATAAACAACATGCATTTATGTATAATGGTCAGTTTTGTTTTTTTCTCCTGGAGGAGACCATTTATTCAACATCATAAAGTTTCACACTCCTCATATAGGGTCCTGGTGTTATTAACGCTGGCTCACTGTCACACTTTCATGTCTTACCGGGACATCTCAAAGCAATAGAGCCGTTAGAACTGTTAAAGTTTTTTGTAAAACCTGTGATTTTCTGCAAAGAACATGTTGTGAAAGAGCCTAATACTAAACTGTATTTGTGTAAACTCCAAAATAAATAGCTAAATATTAAAGTTTACTACTACAATAGTTTGTGCTTTGCATCCATCTCAGAGTCAGAACTCAGAAGTTGTAACAGCTAATTAATTTAGTTTTTCCTTGTTTCTTTTAGAACACGGTTGTGAAAAATGGGGTAAGTAATAGTCTATTTTTTTAGTTAAGTCTGTTTGATCTTAATGTGGAATAATGCACACTGTTGACTTTGCTTCAGTTTTTTTGTTATATTTTTATTTCAGTGCCCACATCCAAAGACCTGCTTCTGTGAAAGGGGGGAAAGGGGTCACCCTGGATCTCCAGTGAGTCATATAGTGTTGACGTGCATAATTCTATATTGTTTAGATACATATACAAGTTGCTCACTAGTCATGTAATGCACATGTATTAATGCTTGTCTTGTATTGTGTTTCTCATATTTTTTGGTAATGATATGCATGAAATAACATTACTTTACAGTGAATGGTGCATAAACCTGGTGGTGTTTTCTAATCATCTTCTATGATAACAAGACTGATGTCTTCTGGCCCTCTACTTCCCCCTAGAGAGGATGGGATTTGTCATGGCATCATGCAGTGTGAATGTGTTGATAGGAAGGAGTTACAGATCATATGGTTGATGTTGGACAGTAAAACATACTGAAAAAAGTTTAATGTTTGTCCCCCTGGGTGTTCATGAATATCATTCCCATTAGATTATAATATCCGGATCCAATTCATAGATGCTAATACCAGGTCTGCAACAGGCATCTCATTAAAGTGTGTGCTAAAGTGTTGATTTGGACCAATAACGTGCAGCCTTCGAATTGGCAGTGATAGTAATGCACATTATGTAAAATAGTGAAACTCTCTGTACCTAATCACTTCCTCAGCCACAGATAAAGCCCTGTAAAGGCCGAATTATAGTACTGCGACTGCAACTGCGGCTGGCCACGCAGTTGCATCGACGGACTCGTTTTGGTTTATGGCTCCCAAAGGGTTGCACATGTTGCAAAGCAATTCCCCGCCAGAACACTAGGCGGAGTTACTTTTTTTGTTGAAGACGGCCTTAGAGGCGCCTTCTTTGTGTGTGGCAGTCGTCGTGGACTGTTTATTTACATCGCCACTGTGGCTCCTCATAGCCTGTTTCTCGCAGACAAATCCGCCAGTCAGTGATGGGTTATACAAGTGGTCATACCTTCGGATCTCTTCTGCCAAACGCTCTTCTATTTGGTCCATATTCGTTCTTCTAAATCTTTCATGGTTTCTGCCGGTATTATGGGGCATGAAACCGGAAATGCGACTCCGGAAAGGATGTAGTTAGCAGACCAATCACAGCCTTGCGGGCTGCGTGAGGCTTGCGCAGCCTTGTCGTATAGTTAGAAAAATTGGCGGACGCACGCAAGCCGCAAGAGGGGGTACGCAAGCACTCAAGGGGGTCTTGCGTGTCCTGCGTTTGCGTGCCTGCGTAAAATCCGACTATAAATCGGCCTACAGTCTTTCATGGTGGCCTGTTGTACCTGCACAGACAGGCATTCTCCTGACCTCAGGACCCGGGCCGGCAGCCACTGGAAGCAGGTGTGTCTGGCCTGCATGCTAAAGGGAAAAGATGTGGAAGAGCAGGAAATGTTTCCCACAATGCAAGTGTAGCAGGTGGCCAGAGAGCCAGCTGGAGGCTGTTTTCACTGTTAGCGCTACTGAAGAGAGGCCCTTGGAAAAAAAGCAAAGGTCAAGGATGGAAGATTAAGCTTGAGCAAACACACAGGCTGCGATGATCTGAGAACCCGAGGTGGTGGTTTATGTTGGACGGGGGTTACAGACAGGTCGCACTGAGAACACCCTACCTCACCTTTGCCTATACACACATAGAGGCCAAACTGAATAGGGGCCCAAATATTCTCATTCTGCACAATCTTTCCCTGTACTTTCATCTAGGGGAAACCAGGGGAGGAGGGTTCAGATGGACTGCCTGGCTCAAAGGGATCTCGTGTAAGTGTCTATTGTCTCCATAATCCAGTGCTGGTAATAGAAAGAATCCATGAAGTGTTGTTTGACGTACTGTTTTGTCTGGGCTCGGTCACTGCAGGGGGAAGCTGGTATTAATGGACGTCCAGGAATACGGGGCCTTGAGGTGAGCATCAAATGTTTTTTTCTGCTGGGGTTACAGGGTTTTCAAGCTGTCATATCACTTTAGCTACATTCGCTTTTGAGAAGTATAGTAAGAGCTCCAAACTGATTATAGTGAAGCTTTTAAAGGGATAGTTCAACCAAAAATGAAAATTGTAAACGACCTTGTTTTGAGTTGAATAAGAATGTCGGGGCATGAAGACACTTGGATGAAACCACAGGAGCAGTATGGAGGCATATCATGATTTTTCTGTTGTTTTATTGTGTCTGAAGTCTTGGTCACCAGTTCAATTCTATCACATTCAGCTGCTACAAAGTTTACTTTCGCGACTCCTTAAGTGTTTTGTAGACTCACACACTTCACCCACCCCTCCATAGGCATAGTGGTGAGTAGATGATGAGTAAAGTTTCATTTTTGGGCGAACTATCCCTTTAAGAATTTAAGTGAGACCCTTTTGAATCATGTGCCTCAGGAAGCGACTGGAGTGGATTTGGACACAAACTAAATGCATTTGCACCCTGTGCTTGGATAGATTAAACAGGGCTGAATGAATCTATATATCTAGTGTGTTTATCATTCCATCGTGGCTGCCTAAATTACTCTTATGTTAACACTTGCCATAGTTTGAAGTACAGTAACAAAACAGAAATCAAGCATTGTGTTATTTTGTGTGTTGTCGAGCAGGACAGGAGGGGGTAGATGTAGTTACAGGGGTGCAACTTGCATTTTAATGATCATTGAATACTGGATGAGGCAAAGGTATAAACTTACATCCACGACCATGGAGGCTTTTTTCAGATCCAACTAAGATGTTTGTTTCTGGTATGCAGCCGTTCCTTAATAATATGAATGTATTTGAATATGTTGGTATAAATGACACTAATATGGTTGTTTATGCAATTCAACAGCACCACCAAGTGCAGCCTCCAAAATGACCATGAACTGAGTGGGTTATTCCAGGTTTCAACTGTCTGATGTAAACTTTTGGAAAATTTAATTTAATCTTTCCATTTGAATAGGGTCAACCTGGCAGCAGAGGGGAAAAGGTATGGATTGGTGTCACAGTTTTAAAAATGATTGCAACATAAAATAATATCATCACAACAAAGATTTTACAATACATTTCTTTAACAAAACCAAATGATTTCTTATCACTTCTTTTTATCTTAATTGTTTTGTGATTTTATGTATGATTTGGAAATATGGAATGACATGAACATGCACAGTGGCAGTTGTAATAGTTTTAGTTCAGTTTGCGTACAGAGTGAGATGCAGCTTGGTTTGGTTCAGTGTCCACATTGCTAAGACGTTGCTTTAAGCTTTCACTTACCTGTAACCTTACTGGTCATATTTTTCAGGGAGAACTAGGGGAATGTGGTGCCCCGGGTACAAAGGGAGATCAAGTAAGATCCTTTATTTATCCATTTTTAATTCATTGTCTGGGTGACTGTTCTGATACTAAGTGTAGTAATAATGTATTTTTTCTCAGGGTGCAAATGGACCTCCTGGCCCTAAAGGCCCCAGAGGAGAACAGGTACTTTTCATGTTCTCCACATTTAGGGCATATTGAATGGCTGGGCCTCATTTTGATGTTCTATTTTACACAGAGCGATGGTTAATGGTAGTTCAACACAACTAATCAAGCACATATCTGAACAGAGTACACTGTGAATTGAATTACTTAAATTCTGATGATCTCAGTTACATACAGTCCACAGAGTATATGATTTAGATTCATGTAATTCTTTATTGTGGGTAACTGTGGCTCAGGAGGTGGAGAAGGTTTTCCACTAGCCAGAAGGTTGATGGTTCAACCCCTGGCTCATCCATTCCATTCCTCGTACTACAGTGTCCTTGTGCAAGATACTGAACCCCAAATTTCCCCTGACGGCTGTGCTGGCAGTAAAGTGATGCGTGAGAAGGTGCTGCACATAGATGCACTCTATGAATGTGTTTGTGAATAAGTGAATATCAAATATTGAACTAATCCTTTGAGAAATTATAATCAAAGAGTTTGTAGTTAATATAGGCATTGAAAGCAGTAGGCTGACATAGTTAGACGTTTAGTTTTTATTCTTTTTGCAGTAGGTGTGTGTGGCCGTTGACAGCAACTTTCAGTGCTGGTATAAAGCCAGATATTACCATGGTGCAGCACACCTATGTAGTTACCATGTTTTGAAGACAAAATGTAAGATAATTAAGTGTATGAAGGTTCATATCTAAATGGCTGTGTGGTCGAATTATAAGATTCCTCTGTGCTAGCCTTCATTTCCACACTGAAACAATCAGGGCTGCTGTGAAAACCACACACTCCGAATCCATCTCCTGCTCTGCACTTGTGGAATGTGAGCTGCGGATTAGGTTTTATCCCCTTCCTAATGTTGCCTTTCTATAGCGGGGAATGCAATGGTTGTGATCTTTGAGCAGACGTTGTTCCAGTGGATTAGGATTTGGGCACATGTTATCCATTCCCTCTCTCCTTAAATGCTTGTTGCCCCCTGCAGCATCGGTAGAACAACAGCAGCCATCGTCACTGTCCCATCAGTTTTTTCCTCCATTTGATTGCTCTCCAGTTCCCATGAAATGTACCAACACTGTCAAAGATAATTCATACACCATCGAAGTATCGAAGAAGTCAATTATAATTCAGATTATCTCCGTTTAAAGGACAAGTAGGTGTTTTTGCATGTTTTGGCCCATTTCATTAAATCATATTTTCTGTATTCTGTACAGATTTAGAAAATCTTTCTAGGAGCCCAGTTTAGTCTCTTGTACAGTACAAGAGACTAACAATGTTTGTACAATTTTGCATTTTAATGGATTTTTTACATCTGAAACTATAATTTTTATGTGAAATCTTCATGTGATTTAGATGTTCATAAAAACTCCTCTGAGACTCCAGCAGAGGGCAGTGTTCACCTCAGTGACCTACATGTCAAAGACGTAACTCGTGAATGATTTAATATTGAAATAAAAAGATGATCAGCCCCACTTTCAACACTTTCTAGTTTGAAATGAATGTAAATATTGTCTCTCTGGTTTGTAAACCTTTTGCTAGTGTCTCCAGAGGGAGCTGTGTGAAGTTGCCACCTTTATAATGCACATGAATCTCTGAACAAACTTATGGTGTTTAAGTTGTATCATGGGTAATGTAGGGACCAGGTTTTATCAAGGAACAACCATGTTTGGAGTAGGGAAGATACAATCTCTAGTTCTGCTTTTGTCTGTCCATTGTGAGTGTAATGTTAGGGAAGAGCAGCACTATTATAACACTTAAGCATTCTCTGATTCACTTCAGCATTTCAGAGTATATGTCATTTGCATTAAATAAGCTCAGGCTTCCATCCACCAAGTATGCACATTTAACAAACAATAAGGCACCTCCCACGAAGGCCTCGGCCTAACCACAACCATTAAATCCTCAGAGTACGACCATGGTAGGAGAAACTCTTAGAACCCACCTCAGGCACCGGGGTTCATTCCCTCTCTGCTGTTAGTCTGTGGGAAGCCACTGACGGGTCCTTCCAGTAACAGCAGTTGTTCATAGTGTGATAGAGAAAACGGTCACTTCCCAGAGAGCAACAAGAATGATGAACTGACCTTCCCTGAAGGAAAGGGAAAAGCAACAATATCATCTTTTCTCTTTACTCTGTAATCAAGACAATGTCTGCCAATAATTTTTTAATGTATTAATCTTTATTCCAGCATTATCATGTACTTATACACATTTTAAAATCTTTGAATATTTTATTTTCAATTCAATTTTATTTGTATTGCACCAAATCATAATATACATTGTCTCAAGGCACTTGACATAGAAGGTCAAAAAGCCTGCTATGGTATATATTGAATCAAAACCATTTATTATTTCTTTTGTCTCTTGCAACTGCCAGGGAGCCATGGGGGGACATGGAGACCAGGGTCCAGAGGGGCCGTTTGGCTCTAAAGTAAGAAGGCTGGCAACCGTGTTTAGAATGCATGAAGTGATTCACTGAATTCACAGGTTGAAGCTATGGGCATGTTTCTAGTTTCAAGTTTGTTTCCCCATTCCTTTAAAGGGTGAACGAGGACCAAGGGGTGCACCTGGACATCCAGGAGATAAAGGCATTGGGTTCCCTGGTCCCAAGGTACATTTTATGTTAGGTATTGGGTTAAATAAGGACACTTTTCTTCTTACTTATGCACAGGAAGGCCAATGCCTGTCCAGTATAATCCTCACTTTAACTCTAATCTGTACACTTTACTTTTCAGGGTGAAAAGGGGAACCAGGGAAGACCAGGTCCACCCGGACCAATGGGTGTAGGTGTACCAGGGATGACAGTGAGTGAAACGTCAGGGTCTGTTCATATTGCTGAGAAACATTATCCATGGAAAATGTACTATTACTAATTACTACTCATAATTTTATCAGCTATCACAATTGCTGCAAGTATCTGTTAGATAAATCTGAAGTGACCCATAATCTGCTTTGCCAACATATTTGTTGTTCTGTTTCAAACCAGTGTGTTGGAATCAATGCAGACAATGAAAACTTACTTATCACTCTTGTATTAGCCCAGTGTATATATTGAATAATCCTCATGTGAAAATATGAAAAGTACTCTATGTGGCTTAAAACCACAAAGTGTAAGATTATATTTTCTTCTCAGATTTAATGCAGAACAGAAAAATGGAATAGTGTGTGCAGTAAACAACACTGTTGCTCTAAAGTATCACAACGATTCATCTTGGATTTTTAACAATGCTATTCTACTATACACTCAGTAAACTGAGAGCTCATGTAATATCTGTTAATTCAGTATTTAATATGAATTATGTGCTGATTATAGGGTCCAGCAGGGCCACTGGGGATGCAAGGATCTCCAGGATTTCCTGGTGAGGGTCTCCCAGGCTCCAATGTAAGTTCTATGACATGCATAAAATACACTAATAAACTGTTGAATTCTCTGGAGACTTGTTGTTGACTTGTCAGATCCTCATCTGTGTTTACAGGGTGACAGGGGGTATGAGGGTCCTAAGGGCAGTCGTGGACCTCCAGGATTTGGGTCCAAAGGTGATAAGGTATGGTTCAGAGTTTAATGAGGTTGGGATCACAGACACATGTATACTGCAATCCTGTGTAGCTGTAAAGGATGACCCGTCTAACTTTTCATTTGTCTAACCCTCAGGGAAACCCAGGAGCACCTGGACTTTCTGGTTTGGTGGGGCATCCAGGGGCAGGCATACAAGGGGACAAGGCAAGGCCAATGAAAATGACAGGAATCTGTAGTTATTATTTGTCATGCTTTTATTCAACTCAGATTTTTTTTCTGTGGCTTTAGGGGGACCAAGGGCTCACAGGGCCTTCTGGGCCCAGGGGACCTCCTGGAATTGGTATAGTTGGACCAAAGGTTAGTCAATGAGAAGCAGTGCTAAACAAGCTTTTAATCCATAATAGACTTCATGTGAAATAAATAGCACATACACAGCAGAATGCAGTATGCTAAAGTCAAGAGAAAGTAAAAGTTTTCTACTTACAAATTACAGTTGAATGCGGAATAAATAAAGACACAGATTAATCCACTGTTCTTGCCACAACCTCACATCATCTGATATGACCAATAGATAATGGTGGCATGGATTAATCTGTGTAACAGAGTGCGTTCACTGATTCAGTACTAAATTTCAGAGGATTCAAAAGTTGATATTAATATTATTATCATATTTATATATAAAATAGACATAGTGAATTAAGGGGGGCGGGGGTCCCAGGATCTCTCCTTGTTATGTTGTAAGTCAAAATTTGAATCATTCTCATAAGCAAACCTTAATATGCAGTAATGTCGAGAAGATTTCAGCTCAAGAGCAACTCCATCCTCAGTCAACAGGACCTTCACAACTAATACTCTACTGCATCACTGTACTCAACTATCTAAGCTACGATACAGTAGGCTCAGGTTGAAAAAAACTGTATGTCTGGAAATGATGGTGGTTGTGTACCAAAGATAATTTGCTAACAGTTTTCCAATTTGCCTTAATTTCTCTTTCTAAATACAATAGGTAATTTTCCCTTTAAATTTTACGATTAACCTGCCCCTTTCTTGACCGAAAAGCAACCCTTTGCATATTCTGTGTGATGAAGTTCAGTCAGTGATTTGTTTTCCAGGGTGACCAGGGTTTCCCAGGAGAACCTGGACCTCAGGGAAATAGGGGTGATGGTGAACCTGGACCAAAGGTTAGATGAGCAAACTCATCTTGAATGTTCAAAGTGAGATTAAATGCAACACACTAATTGTTTTGAGTTTATGTACGTGTGGTTTTCCAGGGGGCGCAAGGACCTAATGGGACTGCCGGGATACCTGGTATTCCTGGTGAGGATGGAGCTGCTGGGCCAAAGGTGAGAGAGTGACTTGAGGTCAAAGATCACATTTTGCAAAATTAAAAGGTTCAATTTGCAGTTCCGACACTGAAGACAGTTACAGTAAAGGTCCAGTCTGTAAGGTTTCGGTGAAAATGATCTATTTGCAGGTATTTAATACAAATTAATCCTAGTGATGTTTTCACTGAACTAAATTGTTGTTTTCTTTACCCTAGAATAGGCACTTTAAATTTGAATATTTTATATTTATCAGGAGCTGGTCCTCTCTACGGAGGCTGCCATGTTTGTTACAGTAGGCCAGACTGGACAAACTAAACACCATTTGAGTTTTTATGACAACTGAAGGCTACAGCAGGTTCTCTGTCATGTTTGGAAGGGGAGGGTGAGGGGAAGGGTATTTAGCTGCAAAATGCAACTTCACCAATAGATGTCACTTTATCCTACACAGTGAGCCTTTAATATGCGCATCCCTAAAAAGTTCATGTGAAACGTCTAAGAGGCAGAACTAAAATGCTAAAACTGAAGACAAAATTACGTGTGTGTGTTCAGAAATTCTAATAACCATTTGGATGAAAAAATTATAAGAAGGTGCAACATGTTATCCATGTTGAGTGTGTGAGTGTGATTGAAAGAGTATGCCAGTGCAGTGCAGAGTAATGTATTAGATATGATCAGTTATTCTGCTACACTGTAAATAATTGACTGTAGAATTAACAGTAAATACCTGGCAAAAAAGTTGCATATAAATAACAACAATTTCTTGTTGTTTTTTCTTTTACAGGAAACTGCAATTAATTGTAATCTTGTTTACAACATAACCTTGTATTCTATTAAAATTACAGAAGTCACCTGGCAACTAAAGTTGCCAATAAATAGCTGTAAATACTTCAAAATACAGTATGATTTGTACAACTCTTATTTTTTTATTACATTAGCAGTTTTGCAAATTATGCATATTGTTAGGTATTTTGAATGAGACAAGGCATATAGTTTATCCAAAACTCATCTACATTGCACTAAAGTCTCTTCACCTGTTAAATAAAAATGGAGCCAGAATACAAAATGAAACTTTTATTGACAGTTTCACAACGTTTTAAGTACATGGTGATCTTTTTTTTAGGAAAGCTCTTAAACGTAAATTATATATCTTTGGACACTGCCCACCCAGTGGAATTCACATTGACCAGAGTTTCAACATAGTCAAACATTATTAAAACTGACAACATACTCAGCTTAAAGACCTGAGGTAGAAATGTATTAAGAAGAAGGTCACATCATTTTTGGTATAATTTAACTTTTAGCTAACTAGCTAAATAAGATGACCTTTTTTCAGTTTAATTGGAAATCTACCTAGTGGATCCGGTGTGTAGTAATACTGCCATTCAGTAACAAATTAAATTGTTCCTAAGTAAGGAGTGGTCTGAGGGCACCATGAAATGGTTAGGAAAAATCATTAAATATTCAGTTATTATATATTCTGTTATGGATTACTAAACATATTTGGGCATTTTTGTTGTGGTTTAAAATATTGTTTGTTAGTTGTCCCAGTTTGCTGCCACTGTTGTTGGGATAGTCAAGAGATAAAAGCATAACGTTCATTTTATTGCAGTAATGCTTTGTGGAATCACAAAGCTTTTATTTTTAACAGTTGTGAACTATGGTCTAAAGATTGTATTTTTTATTGCTTAACAGACCTCTGTAATAGCCGACATGCAAGGTATAAAAAACTATAAAAGCAGTTAGGTGAATCATTTGAACTCATATAAACCCCACACATGAACAGCAATAAAGAAAAGTCAGTTTCATTTTATGAATAACACTGACTTTAAAATATTCAGTGCACATAAACCAGGGAAGATGATCAAGTTCTTAATTCATGTTCTGCAAATAAAGGTCCAGCACACAAACAATAAAGATTTAATATATATTCTGTTGTGGATTACTAAACATATTTTTGGCATGTTTGTGGTGGTTTAAAATGATGTTTGGTAGTTGTCCTAGTTTGCTGCCACAGTTGTTGGGCTAGTCATGAGATCTTCAATTGAAGGACTCTATGCACAGGGTTATGTCCTTGCAACGACGTCAGTGCTGGTTGGTAAGCCTAACCCTTAAGACAAAAAAATCTCAACTATTCCTATCACTCTGTTTTAATAACGGCATTACAATTACCGAATTACTAAACGGGCTCATACTTTTGTCTTGCTTGGACAACTGCAGATGGCAGCAGACAAAGGCAGTTTATGATCTAACATAATTTCTGTTCCCTTCCACATAGACATATTTACATGTTCAACTGTTATATAGTCTCGGTCTGTGCAATGCTTTTAACAACAGTTTAAAAAAAACTGTATACACTACCTGAGACAATTCGTTTCTGAAATTCAGGAAGTGTCAGTGTTCTTTCGACGTCAGCTGCTGTTGCTAACACCGACAAGAAAAAATACATTAAAAATAAACTTAACTGTTGAGGGTAACAAGATCATACCAATATAATTTTCAAAAGCTACCCTTTTTACCTTTTCAAAACAAAAAAACGGTATTGCAAATCAGCCGATTTGGCTCACAGATGATCAGTGATCGGCGGGAAAAATCACAGGTCATCCCTACTACAAACAATGAAATCGATAAAAAGTTCAGTAAAATAATTTGTTGTGCATTCTTTAGCCTACATAAATGAGCAAATTAATATGCATAGTGGATCACAATATACAGCTTTTAAATTCATGAAATTAGCTCTTCTGTTTTAAGTGCTTTATAAACATTAATCTAAGCCATATGTTCAGTTTGCCAAGCGTTGAGAAGGGTCCGACAATGGGTAGGTGTGATATTGGCAGGGAGATCCTCTTTGATGAACTGCAGGTCAGATTTAGATTCCACTCCTTGTCCAGGAGGGACTGTAGTTTGTCCACTGTTAGGCTGGGTTATACCACCAACAAAGCTTGTCAGATGTCCTCCCCCAGTACTGACTTGCTGTATATATCTGGAAGGGAGTGGTGAAATAAAATCACTGATGTGCCATTAAGCTTGTACACCATTAATGGCCAATAATCAAGGAGATGTTCTTGCTTAACACACATGTAGTTTGTATTACCTCTGTTAGACTGTGCATACCCAAATCAGCAAGTTCCACAGCCAACTGCCTCCCCACAATAAAGTAGAAAAGATGAATGCCAAATGTCTCTATGCTCAAAACACGACTTATCTACAATTATGGGAAATTGCAGTCACTGACTGTTCAATTTAGGCCCAATCCCATTTCACCCAGCTAGCTCTAGCATGCTAGCTTTAGCGCGATCTTAATGAGCTTAACTATTCCTCTCATAACAAAGCATCCTGGTAGTGTTGCATACTAGCTTTTCAATTTCAAATGTCATTGATTCACTTCAAGTCATTCACATTGGTAAATTGTCGGTTTATTAACGGCAAACAATAGCATTGGTTTAATTAAGATCTCAAAAATGTTTTTACAACGACATCTCAACAAAGTTGAAGCCTATATAAATGTTGTAGGCAATTAACATTCAAATTATTTATTATGTAGTGGCTGGACACGTCTGTTGCTCCTCTGCTCCCATGCTCTCATGTCAAGGTCCTCTTTCAAACCGCCTCGTGCAACACAATCGATATCACCAGTATTTAACTGTAACATGCACCATCTACAGTCAGAATACAACTTGCCTGTCATTTTACAATGTGTAATTGTTGAAAACTGCTGTCAGCTACTGTAATTACATTTGGCCCATGATGCATGATGCGATATACAGATACATTTAAATCTAATGATACAGAACAAGAAGTTACTGTATAATTTTACTGTAGAAACTACAGCGATTTGTTACAGTGTACGTAACACTTTCCACTCCATTCCCTGTTTGCATTATGCCCAAACAGTGGACCCGAAACGTCTTTGTTTAATGCTGTGATGCTGTGTTGTCTAATCTAGGGAGAGATGGGCTTGCTGGGTCTGCGAGGATCAGAAGGAGCACCTGGGAAAGGTATCTCTGGAGAAAAGGTAATATTTAATCACCCACATTGCAGCTGCTGCCCAATGAATGTCGTCACAGCATCCTAGAGGATATCCTCATTGGTGTATGCATAACAAATCTTGCTTTACAGCTTTCACAGACTTGCACATAAGTAAACAGTTAGATGTTTAGGTACATATTTACATAGATTGTTACAAGGTTTCACTGACAAGTAATGTATTATGTATAATTATATTTACCTTTCAGAGTAAGTGACTGTGTGTGTGTGTGTGTTCCTCCACAGGGAGATAGAGGTGACCGTGGACAAAGGGGACTTTCAGGGGCCCTAGGACCTAGTGGCCCAGCCGGTGCTAAGGTCTGTTAAATACATGTTACTCTTAAGCACTGTTAGGTTCATACTGTATGGGCCTGATCTACTAGAGGTGCGCGTGTAAAAACGTTTGGAAACTTGATTTCACCCGCAAAAAAACATGCAAGCTGATCTACTAGCGGTGCGCACTGAGGATTGTGTGCAGAATTTGTGATTTATAAAGCCTGAAAATAATTGCGGGTTAGGGGCTTAGGTGGTCAGAGGCATCTCTTCCAATCTCTTCTTTTCGTTTTACATAGAGCAGATACTCTTTCATAACTCTTTTTTTTAGTTATATAAATATTTCAAGCTTCAGATACAGTAGCTTGCACTGTAACACAGAGCTAGGCTTTAGATCAGATCTTGTGTAGAAGGGTCTTAGAGTTTTGAAATCCACAATGTAATAAAGCATGCTCCGATAATACTTCTGAAGTTCACAATCAAGTGGAACAAAATAGACAACACATCAGATTGACGGTTTTACATTTTACTGATACTGTTGCTCAGGGGGAACCTGGGAGCCCAGGGATGACAGGCCAACCTGGACCTGCTGGGCGTGGCATTCCAGGACCAAAGGTGACCACACTTATTACAACAGGAGCTCATACATGCCCGCATGTGCACACACACACATTTTGTGTACTTACTTAGTGTGCATCTGTGCACACAGTTTTTCTATTTACCCAGGGATCAGAGTAAACAGTAGGACTGCTCAGATTCACTTTCATGTGTGTTATAGAGACACCCTTTAACCCTTGTGTGAGTCCAAGATTTGGATGTTGCGAAATTACTTGTTTCCTGATCAGTAGCATGACACATTTAAAGATTTTTTTCAATGTGTTTAATAAATGAATTACTTGTAATTGCTCATATTTTGAGCATTACCTTTTGCTCAGTTTCCTTTATCATGAATAATTGGTGTTTTTGTTATTTTCTTCTCCTAAATAACAGGGAGATCCTGGGCCTGTGGGACCAACTGGACCTGTGGGAGAACCTGGAATTGGAATTATTGGCCCAAAGGTAACACAAAAACAATGTTCCTACCATACTTTATCAATATGCTGTATCATGCATAAATACACTATGAAATCTTATGAAAAAGAAGGATTTTCACTTTAATACCATCGTGCATGGATTTTTTCCGGATGGTTACCTTAAAGTAAATTTCCACTATACACACCTTCAGGTGGTTGTGCTTGTGTCTGACAATACTGCCAACTATCTTCATGTTAGGGTAATAAAGGAAATCCTGGGCCTGTTGGACCACCAGGGATGAAGGGAGATGGAGTCCCAGGACCAAAGGTAAGAGGAAAATGGGACAATTTAATTATATTTGTCTTCAGTGCTTCAAATAAAAAGGATTATAAATGAACGTCTTGTCCTCATCAGGGACTGCCTGGTTTACCGGGAGTGCAAGGAGAGACAGGAGCCGATGGGAAAGGACTACCTGGATCTAAGGTGAGGCAAAAGTGAATTCATGAAGTGTAAAAAGGGGTGCCTCCAAAATCCCAGAGGCATATTTACTGATGATAAGTGTGATAAGCCGATCTACATTCAACAATTGTCAAATATTTAGATGAAATGGTCATATCCTAATGTAACCCTAAAGTGGATTTGCAGAATAGGTTTGATCAGCATCCACACCCAACAAAGCAAAAATCATTAGATGTGTAGGTCATGTCGGCTGCTAGAAAAAGGGATGTTGACTTGGATTAGCAAGATAATTTATATAAAAGATGGGTTGGGTTGCAAGAGATGGATAACTACTAGAAATTATTGTCTGAGTTTGCTCTATTTATTTTGTGTGTCAGGGTGACAGAGGCTTACCTGGGGTCACAGGCCCATCAGGTCCTGCGGGAACTGGACTTTATGGACCGAAGGTAAGTGAGTGTACATGCAGTATGCGGAAGATGAATAGTTTCTCTTTTTGTAAACCAATTATTTTGCATATGATAATGTTATTAACCTCACATCTTGACAGTAACTGTAATGCATTGGATTTCCAGGGTTCTACAGGGCAGCCTGGTCCATCAGGCCTCCATGGGCTTCCAGGAGAGGGCATCCAGGGTCCAAAGGTTTGGCGAGAGAAAACAATTGACAGTACTAGTAGTCTATAAAGTCAGTCAAGACAATCCCAAATTTATTCCAGCTGTATCATGCTGAGTTTTTGATGAGTGGCACCTCGGTACAGCGGAGTTCACCGTGCTGATCCATTTAACTTGCAAGTTGCCTGATCAATCAATCAGTCTTATTTACTCTATGGACAGGATTTTAGTAAAGGTTTATATTCTGATGATGACCAATTTGTCATTGTTTATTCTTAGGGAGAGCCTGGGTTTCAAGGGCCAGTGGGCCCCCGTGGGGCACCAGGGGACGGCCTCCTAGGGGAAAAGGTACAAACAATACAGCAAGTACATGTGCAAATGGTATATGGCCTGTCACATATTGGCTTAGATTATCAGTGTTCAATATTTGTTGTAATACAGAATTCTCTCTCAAACACACATACACACATAGGGTGATAGAGGCATGTCTGGACACCGGGGAAAGAAAGGAGACAAGGGCAACTATGGAGAACCCGGAGCTGCTGGACCAGTGGTAACACAGCATGTCCCATCTTCTAAATATTCTGAATGTAACAAAAACAAGAGAAAAAATTAACAAGTAAAGGTGTATAGTTAACAGTGGAAGAGCAGAAATGTCTGATGTATTTAATAGAGAATGATGAAATTGTGTGTAATATTGCACATTACATGTACTGCCAGAGTTACACAGTCAGTGTAGGACAATATGATTCATCTGAATCACGTAGCTGATCAAATCATGTTGCATAGATTTAGGATAATAATTTTATGATTCAATTACAGCCTGATGCCAATAAACTTTTGGTAAATAAATGACTATGAGTTGTAAAACTCTGTTTTAATGTTGCCAAGCTAGATAACTCATCTACTAAGTAAAGACTAATTTCCAAAAACAAGGTTTATTTTTGAATGTTTTTATTATTAATAATTGAAATTGCACCACACACGTACATGATATATTATTTTTTTGGATTCATGCTGAGACTATCATAAAACAGTGACATGACATGACACTCTGGGAAAGTAAGTGAAAGAGTCTTCATTAAAGTTTTTATAGAATTTCAAATTCACTTTTAATACAGTTAGTTCTCAATTCTGAGACACTTTACAAGTATGTGTGTTGGATGTCTAGGCCAGCGCTGCTAGGTCATAGGATTCTAACACAGGCCCAGATCTGTATAAACCCTCTCGACATAATTTAGTCAATCTCAATCAATTTGGAGTATCCATCCATCAGATCACCGTGGAGATGATCCAAAAAAATTTCCATTACTATTCTTCCTAATCTGAGTCTAATTACAGGGGACACCTGGAGAAAAGGGGGCACCAGGACTGACAGTGAGTACAGCGACTGACACAAATTACTCTGAGTTCTATATTTTAACATTAAAATGTAATGCCAATTTTTTCATTTCTTTTTTCCCTTTTTTCTGACTGCACAGAGAGAAGAGGTCATCAGAATAATAAGAGAAATCTGTGGTAAATAGCACATTTTATCAAGTTTGCAGCAGTTTACTTCTTAATCATTAACAAGCTTTTGTTTTGCTTAGCTTATATATATATACATATTGATAGATATAAATATAAAACATATAAATATGGGTTATTGTCAATATGTGTTGCAGTGTAGGGGAGAACAGGGTTAGTGGAGCCATTGGACAAGACCACCCCCTGTTTCTGTGTAACAATGAACAAAAGTAATCATGTGACCACAATTAAGAAAGTGTAGTGGACATTACTCATTCCAACTTTGACACATGGAGAGAGTGGTAAGCAAACCAGAACAAAAATATGTTTGTGATGCAATGTGAATTCATCATGTTACTAAAGTTATCAGTCTTGTGTCTGAATTCAAATATATTTTTTTGACATGATTACATGCTAATTTTAAGTCTTGTCCAAATGGTGATTGTGGGGAAAAACAAGCCTGTAGTGTTGGGGTAAATTGAGCTAATGATCAGTCATTGTTCACTGCATTCACTGCATCAGAGTTTAATATTTCCCTAAAAAGTAACATGCTGAACAACAGTAAATATATGGTTTTACTATAAGTATACATTTTTTTGTCTTTGTTAAATTGATTTTGTATCATTTTTATATATTTTTTTAATTGTGGCACTATTCACCCATTATTTACCCATAGAGTGCTCAATTTACCCCATCACTACGACAATGTTACCCCTACCTTTGGTCATTGTTCTAACTTTTCTTTGAAACAAATGTAAAAAGTGGCTCATCTTAACCCGTTCTCCCCTATCAATGTCCAATAGGTACTATTATAAAGTGTATAGAGATAGAGTAAGGCATATTGCAAGGCTTTTTAATGTTTTTGTTCTGTTTGTTGTCTAGGCTGTGGTCTGAAGTGCAGACAGAGCCCTCTTGAGCTGGTGTTTGTGATCGACAGCTCGGAGAGCGTGGGACCAGAAAACTTTGAGTTGGTGAAGGACTTTATGAGTGCTCTTATTGACCGGATGTCGGTGAGCACTGAGGCTAGCCACATAGGTGTGGTGCTCTACAGCCATGTGGAAATGGTTGTGGCTAGTCTGCAGCAACAGACCAGTAAAGAAGACATCAAGGCCGCCATCAGGAGGATGCCCTACCTGGGCAAGGGAACCTTTACCGGCAGCGCCATCCACCGAGCCAACCAGCTATTCCGGGCTTCGCGACCTGGTGTGAGGAAAGTGGCTTTGGTTATAACTGATGGGTTGGCTGACCCCCGTGACATCATGCAGTTTGAGGAAACAGCCATAGAGGCCCACTATGAGGGAATTGAGATGTTTGTTGTGGGAGTCATGAACAAGACTGACCCTCTGTATGAAGATTTCCAGGCTGAGATGAATGTTATCGCCTCTGATCCTGATGAAAAGCATGTCTACTTTATAGATGACTTCAAGAGTCTTCACAGTAAGTAAACACTTCAGTATCAAGACACAGCTTCTTAATTAACATTATCTATTCCATGTGAGATAGCTGACAGGTTCATGTTTCTATGCAGGATGATATTTTAGTTGTATGTTGTTCTTTTGTAAAAAAATAAATAAAACAGACTCAATTTAAAGCATTTACTCACAGCTAGGGGAGGACATGGAAGCTACAGTATATGAGTGCTTGAAGAAAGTATGAAGTGCTAAATCTTCTCAATAAGACAAATTGTGGGAGATAAGATAAACAACTCAACCAAAAATAAGTCTTCATTCTGGAATTCAAACTCAACACCTTTTGTGCCTCAAAATTAACCATTAATGGCTTATGTGTCACCCACTGAGGTAGAGACTAATAATCTATATGTGTCTGTGCTTTTCTTGTCCTAACGACAACTCAAAGCACATTCACACACATTCATACATTTTCTACATGTTTGCAACCCACATGGTTTTTCTGTCACACGTCATTCACATTCTTTTGGAACAGCCTTGAAGGGGAATGTACGGTTCAATGTCTTGCTCAGGGAAACTCCTCAACGCAGAGTGTGTGTGTGTGTGTGTTTGTGTGTGTGTGTGTGTGTGTGTGTGTGTGTGTTTGCAAAGTAACAGTAGAGCACAGAATGCTTGTTGAAAGAATCAGCACAGGGAAATTAGTTTATGCTGAATCCTGCCTGCAGATGACAGTAAAATCATTATGGTTGTTTTAACAGCCACAAGGTAGGTTTTCTCCAAGTGCTGCTGATGGTCAGTCTGACTGTGACAGATGATCAGTGTCTTTATGTGAGAGAGAGACAGAAAAAGAGAGGGAAAGACGCAAGGAGAGCTGTGCTCCTTTTCAATGCCATTAATTTTTAACGAATAAACTGCAGAAACCGTGATTTAGTCAGCAGCTCTAACTAAATGATAGTATTCCCCTCTTTATCCCCCTACAAATCACCTTCTGGTTAATAGACAAAATAGTTATATTTCACACTAGTTTGACATAAAACCCATATGTTATGATGCTGATCACATTAGATTTTGTTACTGAAAACTTTTGGAACAAGTAATACACGTCATTTATGAGTTTTTATGTTCCTAAGTTGCCTCTGCTAAGAAGGTTATGTTGTCAGGTAGCAGGATTGGACTTGAAGTATTACTACGAAACATGGTGGATGGTATAGGTCAGGTTTTCTTTCCACTTTGTTTAACATTTTGTGATATGGTATTTTACGTAATTTCTCAGACAATAATTCATGGACATTAATGAAGATATTCAACATGTTTAGAAATCTGATGTGTATGCGTGTGCGCAATTTTGTGCTGTTCGAAATTAAATTCGAGATCTTGTGAGTTTAAATGTCATTTGACTAGGGGACTGTTCAGCCTTTGCATAGGTGGAGGTTTGTTGGTATATTATTTATGTAGTCACCTATAATTCTTGTCTTTGGCATCTTATGTGAGTACAAATTCAAACAGTATTCTTATATTCTTGTTTTTTCCTACACAGCTCTGGAAAGCATTATTCTTAGTCGGGTTTGTGAGCAGGATGACACAATGGCCTTTCCACCGAACTCTATTTTTCCAGCCGTGGAAATCGACGCTGACATTCCAGACGCTACCCATTTCAAAGAGTTCTCAGAGGAAGAAAACATAAAAGTAATGTTGCTTTGGAAACATAGATACTGGGAAAAAAATGCTTTAACCTAAGTCTTGAGCTGGTGACAAAACACAGACCCATGGTCCTCGAAGCATTAAACCTAATGACTTTTTCTCTCCACTATGGGGTTAACATTTCTAGTTTGGAGTAACGTGTCTCTGCAGTGATTGAAAGGGCTGCCACATTATTTTTCATCAGATTTTCCACTCAGGGTGAATTGTAATAGCTCCACCATGATTCATTATTGTTAGTATTTATCATATATTTATTTTTATTACTAAGCACTTGCAAACCTACATCCCCAGCTGTAATTTGTGTTCAGTGCTAATAAGCAAATGATAACATACTAACAAAAAAAAACATGGTCAACATCGTGAAGCTAACACCATTTTAACATTGTCCTGATGACATGCCAGTAGTCCGGACTTTAGCGATTTTTTAGAGGTAAACTTTAAAAGCACTTATTTTTTATTATAAAGGAGGGAAATTAGGCTGGATGTTAACTCCAGAAATAAAGTAGGGGTCTTCAAACCATCCTCTGGGTACCATGGTTGTTACAAAATGTCATGCCACTGTGTCTGATCTGAGCTCATCTTCTTCCTTCCAGTGGGAACACATTGTGGAAGCAGTGACGGCCCCAACTCTACAGCCTCCTGAGTCAGAGTGGTCTGAAGAGAACCTGGTTGATAACAAACTTTTGGTGGAGCCCTGGAACAGGCTTCCAGAAATCACTTTTGGCTCTCCAGCTGGCGCTGGGGTGACCTCCATAGAGGGCCCTCAGCCACCGACTCAATGGCTGCATGATGCCTTGAGCACACAGGCTCCAAACAGCCCTTCTTCTCCACACCTTGTTCCAAGTAAACAGACCACAAACGGATACATATTTAGTACAGTACAGTACATACAGTCATACCTTTAATACTTGTTTGATGATCAATATTTGATCATCTTGACACTCCTGATAAGTGTATAGCATTTCTGTATCAACATCTGTCCCGCATGACAAACATGACACATTGCCACCTCCTTCCTACATCAAACATGTAATGTGTGTGTGTGTGTGTGTCTGTGTGTGTGTGTGTGTGCACAAACTAAACAACACATGGATGGATTTACAACAAATCTAGTGGGATAAGTACTTGGGTTTATTCAGATAATACATTTTGGATCAGTTAAAGTTCAAAGGTCAAGGTCAACAAAGATATGGCTCAAAAACAAATATTTCCAAAAATAATACAGAAACAATTCAAAGCTAATTTGATCAGAAGGTTATTCCCCATCAAATGATTTTAATAAAGCGACACAATGAAAATGCCAAAATGATGTCATGCAAAGTTTAACAATATATTTAACTTAGATAACTTAGACCCTTTATTGATCAAACCTTCTTTGTGATAATATGACTTTTGCTGTGATAAAGTGCTCTTTGGAAATCTTTTTAATTAATTTTAATGACATTTCAATTCAAATCCACTTTTAATTTTAATTTAATATTAGACTTTAACTGGTATCAATGTATTTTTATAAGTAACAAACTGCATAGGTTACAATTGCAATCCAAGCAAAACGATTCATACATTGTGCCCTTCCTGTCATTTCAGTTGGAGGATGCAGTCAGCCTCTGGACCCAGGTCCCTGTCGGCAGTACGTAGTCAAGTGGTACTATGACCCTGAGGCCAACGCCTGTGCCCAGTTCTGGTATGGAAGCTGTGAGGGGAATGGCAACAACTTTGAGAATGAGGCCAACTGCAGGGATTCCTGCATATACACGTAACACACTGTGTTTGTAGGAAAAGGTGTGTGCGAAGCTAATGTGCTCCAGCAGCGTAACCAAGGAACACAATGGACTGATGACGCAGGCTTCACTGTTTGAACAGAGCTCAGGCCACCAGCTGCTGCTGCTGTGCTCGCACCCTGTTGAAGCAGAAGAGTGATGGAGCTGAGCTGGTTCACCTTGTTGTCTCTCGGGCTACATTGGCACTGCAGCTGCTCCTGTTTAGTTCTAAACTTCTGCACACAAAATTAGCTGTCTATTCATTTTGGTAAATGGTAAATGGATTTGTATTTATATAGCGCTTTTCTAGTCTGATGAAGACCAGTCAAAGCGCTTTACAGTACAGTTTCACATTCACCCATTCACACACACATTCATACAGTGCATCTACTTGCAGCACTTTGTTATTCTATGGGGGGCTATTGAGGGTTCAGCATCTTGCCCAAGGACACTTCGGCATGCAGATGGTTCAGACTGGGGATCGAACCGCCGACCTTCAGGTTGGAGGATGACCACTCTACCCCTCAGCCACAGCCACTGTGGAGTTGTTATATCTGTTGAGGATGTAGAACAAGAAAACAAAACCCAATACAAGATGCTAGGCCCATCAAAAAACAATTTTGTAGAAAATCACTTTCAATTTTTAACCACAATTGTCTAGTTCTCCTCCAGGCAAACCTCATGATTACCCTGAGGTCTGTATCACAAGGCAACTTCAATTCATACTGTGTCTACACAGAGGGAGAAGCATGAGCAGCATGAGAACAGAACAGCGGCAGCAGCTCCCCTTCTCTGTGTCTACACAGTACTAAGTTGTAGGTTTAACCATGTTGTGGAAGCGTTTAGAGCCCAAAACACAATCAACTTGTGACTGGATTACAAAAGAAAATGGACTTGGAGCTTAAAGATATGCTTTGAGTCATGTTTACATTCACACAGCACAACTGATTACATGGTCTGTAAACAGCTTTTGAATGGCGACTGAAAAACTATGTCGGACCCTGGATACGGGTAGATAGATAAGAATAGTTCTTAATGACAAGCCATCACACAACATAGTTAATTTCATATGATAGGAGGAAAGTTACACAATATGATAATGCCACTTTAACCAAATAGCAATTGAGAATTAGGAAAATCACAATATTAAAAGTAAAACTTAAGATATAAATAATTTTAGGAATTAAAAAAAATATATGGTTGTCATTTTCAACTAGTTAAATAGCCTTGACTAGTATGGAAAGTAAACAGATTATAAACAAATCATTGTTCATTAATTTTGTTATAGTTTTATCATGATTATAATAATAAATGATCATCAATAAGTGATATACTTAAAACTGCGTATACAATCAAAATTCAGCGACTGTATGATCAGTGTTTATTAGTCTGTAGTTCCTGTTCTTTATTAAGAACAACTTTTTTGCTCTTTATTATGCACCACCCTAATATTGTAAGTGCATATGTCCATATCAGAATAATGACTCCCAGTAATGTGATTGGTCAGTAGTTGGACAGTTAACACGGTCTACCATGTAGAACTAACCTGGTTTAAAACAAGCCAGCTTGATAATTCTCGAAAACCTTACTTAAAGATAACCTACTAAACTTTATTTGTGATTCAGACCCCAGGGAACTTTATTAGATTACACTGATCTACCTAAATAAACGTTTAACCTCTGCAGTTTATGCAGATCAGAGCAGGAGCACAAGTAATCATAGTCTCATTCATACAGATTCCTCTATAGAGCTCATGCTGCCAAATGTGTGAACAACTCTGATAAATGTTGCTTCCTTGGTCTAAGAAATTCAGTTTTTTAATCATGTTTTTTTCTGAAAGGTCTAATACTTATACCACTACAGTTGAAACAATGCTATTTGTAATTTGAGTGAATTGACAATTTAAACAGCATCACCAGTAATTGGTGAGGTACTACACCAGTTGGGTTATCATATTATGTTAGTTTAGGCTCAAGCTATGAAACAATGAAATATTAGGGCCACTGGATAATATCATCACATTTTAAGAATATGTATGAGTGAGGTTGTATGTCACAATGTTTTTTGTAATTTAAGATATGAGTCACAAAATCAGGGGATTTTTATTTTATGGAGGGAAAAAGTCAGATATCCAAGTCCTTACTTTATAAATTTGTTAAACAAAGTCAGAATTTTACAAAGGAAAAGTTGTTACAGTTTTATAATTTTTCTGTCCTAAAATATATTGTTTTCTTTTGGCTCGAGATCATTCACATCCATAAAAAAACATACAATCTGACAAACAGAATACAATAGTTGGCCACAACTTTAATAGTATTACAACTATGTCATGTACATGCATGACTAAAAGTCATAATTCAGACTTTCGTCATTATGTTTTCATTTGTATAATGGACATGTTAATTGTGTCAATATCACAATATTTAGACAGACCTTTTAAAATAAATAAAATGGTGAAGGAGCCTAAAATGAATCAGATAAACCAGCAAAGATTTAGCAGCTCATTTTTCCAGCCATTGTGTTTTCCTTTGTTGTCCACATTATTTTGTGGTATCAGGTTCACAAAACCTGTTTTAATTCTAACATTGATTTCTCTGTTGTTCTCAGACTTTTCCCTGACCTGATGAAACACAATCACCAAAAACACGTTTGTAGCACACAGTGTCTCTAAAAATGTTGCTGCTACTGTGGTTATTTTCTATTTAATGGAACAGTTTGACTTTGAATATGTTTATTTACTTTCCTTCCAAAAAATGGGTGAAGAATTCAACACCAATCTAATGTCTGTACATTAAATATGCAGCTACCACCTGCTGCTGGTTATCTTAGACCAAAGACTGGTATTGTGGTGAAGCAGGTATCCTTGCTGGAATATGTGTTAGCCAGGCACAGGCACTTCCTGATATGCCCACTGCTTGCCTGGCAAGTGGTTCCGGCTAAGAAGCAGACCAGAACATTGCCTCTAAAAAACAGTGAATTTTTGAGTTCACACTTAAACAAGTTTAGGCTTTACTGTGTAAACAGTAGATATCATTTCCTATGGACAGAGCCAGCGTGATTTCGTCTGTCTCCATTGGCTAAGCAGCTGCTGGCTCTTACTCCAAATTTCCAGCACAAATATGAAATTGATTATCAGTCTGAACATGTAACTCTGCCAGAAAAAAACAAATAAGTATTCTCCTTAAAATGGTGAGCTATATATTTTAAATAAAAAACAAACTGAAGTAAATCAACCATGGAAAAGCATTTCCCTCACTTTTGGAGGAGGTTTAGGCAGCATATCTAAACATAGGGCTCCGTAAGAGAGCTCTTGTGTTTGTCATGGTACAGGATTCTACATCACTGTAGGAATTGAACACAGGGCAGAGACAGCTAAAGAAAAGGAAGGGTAGACAAAAAGGTTTTACTGTCTCAGAACAACAGATGAGTTCAAGTCCAGCTCATTATCATCACTAGATCTTGTCAGTTTGAGTGTGTGTTGCAATAGTTTGACATGACAAAACCTCTGTGAAAACAAACCAAAAAGTCAGAGTTGAGGCACTTTTTCCAGCAATATGAATATAGTCTTCTCAATATACTGTGGTTACAGGTGTAGTTTTATTTTAGGGTATCAAATTCTGAGATGTGTCTTTTGTTACTTATTATTTTAGTGGGTCAGTCATCGTGGATCTTTCGACAAAGCAGTGTTGCGTTTTAGGCCTCTTGATTAATTTAAGAGCCTGTTCTTAACCTGTTATTGGTATTTGTTATGTTGTAACTATACTTCAATGTTTATTGCTATTTAGCTGTTTAGTTAATCTTAACAAAATTATTTAATCTCCATTATGTGATGAATGTTGTATGAAGAGACACACTTGATTGTAAAATATATTCTTTTATTTTTTAACACTGTAAACGTACCAGAAGGAATAGTGAACTCAGAAAATATTAATAAAAATAAACTTTTCCAATAAATATATGATTTCTTAAAGCTTGTCCATTTCAACAAACTCGTTTCCAAAGTGCAACATTGAAACAATTTAGACTCTCAGTACAAACAGCTAGTTGCTGTCAATCCCACTGATCTGTAGCCTCTCGCTATTTCCTAATTCTTTCATACAGACTGCAAGGTCATGAAGAGATAGATGTATGTCACTAAAGATTCCATGCGACAAGCTTAGTGATTATGGGTTTTCAATCAATCAATCAAATTTTATTGCTATAGCCTATATTCACAGATCACAATTTGTCTGATAGGGCTTCACAAGGTGCGACATCCTCTGTCCTTCACCTTAACAGTAGTAAGGAAATACAATCTAAAAATGAAGGTAATAATCAAATCTGCAACAAATTTAAATGGGTTCTTTCCTGACCCATACCGTATCCTTCCACCCAGTTTTCCACCAAATTTTATTTGTATAACCCATATTCACAAATTACATTTTGTCTCATAGGGCTTAACAAGGTGCGACATCCTCTGCCCTAACCTGCAACAAGAAAAACTACAAAAATAAAAGCTTTAACAGAGGGAAGAAAAACATAGAAAACTCAAAGACACATTCAAAGGATACCTCTTCCAGCTTCAACAGAAATGCAATAGATGCCGGGTACCAGAGCACATCAATAAAAGAACTATAATAATATATTTACATAATTGATTGTACATACAAAAATTTGCCAAGAGGAACCAATCTTGTTGTATTCCTAATTGACAATCAGCTGTCACCACGATTCACCACCAGGATTGCCATCCATGATCACTATTCACCAACATAGTCAAAATCCATGATCCACCATCACGATCATAATCCATCATAGAAGTAAAGGCTTCTCATAATATCACAAGAGAAGATACTGGTGAATGAGGCCCACTGACTGTGAGTAGAGTAGTATTTACGCAGTAGTAAATAGTAGTAAATGACGCAGCATCGGACTCAAAGCATAAGCAGTGGATATAAAAAAAACACAAAAAAACAATACATGATGCAGTTAGTTTGTCCATGTGCCCATATTTTCTTTATAAATACAGCGTTTTGCAATATTTCAGTTTATTTATTTCTGCATAAGATCAGTTAGTTATTTCTGCACATGGATACATTTACTGCCTTCATTTACCAATATTACTGTGGTTTACCCCTCTTGCTATCAAGCTATACATTAAATTTACTCATCAGGCAGACACTTTCTTCTAAAAATTAAAACTGGGGGACAACACTAAAACCTCAGTACTTTAGGAGAGTGTGAAGTAAGTACTAAATACTATATCTGTTACAATAAGACAAAGTGTAGGTGATCAGGTAAAGAAATGCAGCTGCTGTAAACAGTAAGTGCTAGATAGGCAGGTTGTGTACTACTAACCCAGTAGCATTAACTACTATACATGGATGATAATAAGAAAAATACACCTTTATATGCGACATTTTAAAATGTGATTATTAATAATATTTCTTCATTTCAAATTATTAAAATAAACGCAATTAAAATTGACATCCGACCTTGGTAGGGAGACGTGATGAGTATCCACAGGTCTTTACCCATAAAAAGCTATAAAAGTATTCTCATAGAACATCTTTGGCAAATAAATTAAGCTTGGCTCTGAAATGTTCTGACGAACTAAACCGCTTGTCCGATTAGTTCATAGGTTATCATACACACATCCACACTTTACGTGGTTTTGATGAGTTGAGATCTGTTTTCTTTATCAGGATTGAATCTGTATTTGTATCCATATGGTCGCAGATGGTATGTCAAGTAGTCCAAAACATACAGCTGGACAGCAGAAATGTAATGAAAGGACACAGCAAAATCTGAACAGCAGTCTGGACCCTGGAGAGAGAGCGAGAAGGAAAAACATTAGCAATTGCAACCATGAAATAAAACTGTAAAGACGTGAAGATGGAGCACAGGTTTGGATCTAGATGACTAATGGAAGACATATCAATTCTATATCTAGTGGAAAATAACTAAGTGTGGTTGAAAACTTTTTTGTACTTGAGGAGTAACTTTTTGCATACCTGTCCAAGACTTTTATGACCTGAAGGGTTTATTACCTGAAACTTGTATGACCTTTCTATTACTTATTGACTGTCCAAGAACCCAATGGAAAAGTATGCAAATCAGTTATCTGTGTCTTGATTCCTGTCTCAAACTGTGCCTACAGAACCAGTCTGAACTGGCTCTGACAAACAGCCTTGGTTCTCCTATATAAGATCCTTGCATTTGACTGTTCTCCATCTTCACTCTGAGATCCTTGGGACTCTCTGTGTTGATCCTTTCTGCAGAAAGCCCCTATTAAAATACACATAGATACATTTTTTAAGTGTTTTAGATGGTTTACTACTGAATCCTTGCAAGGCTAAGCATCTAGTCTGTGAAGTTTCATGCTGTAATCTGTCTCAAAGGGGATTTCTATGGTCAGTTTACAGGTGAGAGGGGGTGGGGCTTGACAGAACAAAGAGAGGTGAATTGTTTGGTGGAGACAGGAGGTTTATGCTGATTCATTTTGATGGTGATACCTTACCCACGAGGAATTATAAAAGTGTTTTTTTAGCAACTTTTTGTTGGACTGTTGGATTCTTTTATTGGCTTTCTGATTTTGCAATGCATTGTTTTTCCTGAATTATATTTGTGCAAGGGAGGACCTTCACTGATTTTCTCTTTTTATGGACATTTTCCATGGACTGAGCAAGTTGTTGGATTTACCTTATTTACATTTAAATGAAAACCTATTTATTTTCTATGACCTCTAGTTTGGGGGAGGGTTCTAAATTAAATTGGGGTGTTGGCATACATTTGAGTTTCTGTTTGAAACTTTACGTTAGCGGGGTTTAAAAGCCCACACCAAAATTTCCTCACTTAACCAGGTCTGATAAATAGTATCACAATAGCACCTGCATTTTTATAGTAACTACACTTTAAACTTAAGCTGATTGTTAAAATTGTACCATATATTGAAACACTGAAGGACACAAAACATCACTCGACATACAATTTGTGTATGCAATCACCGACGACTTTCATAATAGGGTTTAGTTATTGTCTTTGCAAGCCTTGCATAGCACAACAAAAAGTGAAGATTAGTTTGTGCAAGACGATTTGCTATAGACACGTCATTGATTTTTCTCCCATGAGGATGATAAATGGGTGGGATAGACCTACCTTGGGATTTATAGCAGGGCGGATCACCCTACAGCATTAATATTATTTGTTAGGCTATAAGCAAACAGTGTTAATCAATGCATGGGGGGGAAAAATAGATCATTGATGTAAAAAAAAAAATCGAGACTACTACTACTTACTTGCTAGATATTCATAACAAGTATAACCCCATGTTTTTTCCAAGCGACTTCCCTTAAAAAAGTGGCCCAAATTTGCGGAGTAAAACAGACCTGGCATATCTGGCTGACATATAGAAGTAGAGCACTGCCTTGGGAGGTGGGATTAGAGAGCTCCCTGCCTTTATAAGGACAGGTGTGGGCAATTCCTGCCTCTTCCTTGAGGTCCGCTAGATGTGACTGCTGTTTGTAACGTTTGTAAAGTTGTAGTGTTGTCGTGCCCTGACCCAGATTGAGGTATTCTCTGTAGCCTCATTCTGAAGAGGAGAGGGTTCAGCTTCAACTCTACCCTGTTTGTGCCACAACATAGAGCTAGCCACCATATCAGTGTCACTGTAAAGTAGAAACCCCACATTTAGCAAGGTTTTCTATTTGGTTCTGCAACAGAATCTCCCCATGTTGATTACCCTGCCTACATAATAGCCCTCACTATTTACTTGAATATATTTTTTGTTTCCCAGTGATCTCAGTAGCTCAGTTATTCTAGCTTTTTATAAAAATGTGGTATTAAAGTTATTGTCTTTTACTTCAAATCATTTTTTTAAATCATCTTTTTCTTTATTTTTTCAATTCCTCTGCAATGATAAATAAAGATAATTGTGAACTGAACCCACATCTTTTGCTCTTCCTAAAGCCATAAAATGTGATTGTGTACACACTCAGGTCATTGGGGTATCTTAAGTCCAACAGGGTCACATATTTGTTAAGTGTATGATGCACGACAATTCAACGCATCATTCAACTCACAATGGGTTCATTACAAATTTTAGCACTTGTCACACAAAAAATGGAAATATAAAAATAATACCATCATGAGTGATCATTTCGGTTAAAATGTAATTATGAAAGCAATGAGTCGAAGTGAACATGTGTGCCAAATTCAAAAGGATTTTCTCAAGGTATCCTTCAAATATCCCAATCACGAGGCAATACAAACATTTAAATTGTGTTAGGTCACAGTAGCCATGACCTTTGACCTACAAATTCTAGTCAAGAATTGTGTGTGTTCCTGGTATATCATGTCATACAAATATGAGGTCACTGTGACTTTGACCTCTAACCACCAAATTATTACTTTCTTGCTTTTAACGCTACATTTTGTATGTCTACATTTTATATAACTCTTGCAAAGACATGAGACAAAAATTGGGTGGTTTGGAATGGACCAACGCAAGTGTGCAGGGAGAGTGTATTAATTGTGTTAATTTCATGAAATGTATTGAGATCAGCCTAAACCCAGATTCTTAGGCGTTGCTTACCTCGTATGGAGTGTAGTATTCATAAATCAAATACCAAGGTCGTGGTCTCGGGAATTGTCTGACCAGGTGCATTTCTGGTGGGTAAGCATGAAATGTTTGTCTTCCCTTTACATCTCTGGAGTCTACAGGCTCCACCTTCATGGTCTCCATACACTGTCCCAAAGCCATGTCCTCGATGCTAGAACCGTGGGTACACTTTCCAGAGCTGAAACCTTTGACAAATCTTCTCAGTGCTTCCTTACTAAGGACATAACCTGCTCCTCCACTCATGTAGCCTTGACTAATGAAAGGAGCAAATCTTCTGCCAAAGTACAACGGCTTGTCTGTGTCATATTTGTACAACGTGTGGCGCAGGTTCTCTACTATCACAAATGTGTCATCATCTGCTTTCAGGAACCAGTCTGCTTCTTCCAGGTGGTGCTGATGGATGTACTGAAAAGCTCGAATGGTCTTCCAGTACAAGTTTTCCCTTCCTTCACTCACATTTAGCCCCACAGTGGGGAAGTCTGTCTTGACAGAACTTATGTACAGTACTTTGTTGCAGCGATTTGCCCACGTGCCTTTGATGTGCTTGGTTCTGGATTCCAGGTTCTTGGGTCCCGTCATGATCCAACATAAGATGCGTATTTTGTGATTTTCTGAGGTATAACAAACACAAAATATGAAAGGGTGCTGCATTGACATTTTAGACATCCCTTCAGCTAACTAGTACTCCCAGAAGCCACAAATGTCGCTTGGGTTCTTAAATGTAAGGTTTAACTGAAAATGCATGAAATCTCTACATAGTCACTTAATGTATAACAGTTTTCTATTTATAGTAACAATACATCCAATAATCAATTATTGAGACATGATGCACAAAGTTTCCTCTTTATCATATAAAATGCATCCTCTGTCCCAATACTGCAAAAAGTACTCTCTCAGGGGCTTGTTTCAGCTTAATTTGAAGTATTTGTAATGTGGCCTCTATGCAGCCCCACCTGTGCTTTGACCAAATCATAATTGTATTCTAACTTTCTGCCTTTTAACTTTTAACCCTCAGAAGGTAACACTTACTCTAATATGTATAAATTGATTGTAAATCAAGCAATTGCAAATGTCACTGTCTGTCAATGTTTTTCCTGTTGTGCTGTGCTGCCACAGGTTAAATTCTGCCTACATGACAAATTGCATTACTTGCCATCTCCACTGTATCATCGGGAGAATGCAACACAGAATGTTAATTAGTGATGAAAAGTATAAAGGTCCTTATCCTTCTGCTCAGTAGTTATACTCTCGAGGGAAATATTGTACTTTGTATTCATCTAGATTTTTCTTACAAGAGACGTTATGAGTTATCTTTAGATTTTAGAAGTACAATCACTTTTGATAAATATTTTGCTGAGATATTACTTCTTATCTAATTTTGCAAGTATACATTTGAATGACAAGCTTTTGCTTGTAATGAGTTGCCTTTACCAAAAGGATCTGAATACCTTTTCAAACCCTATAGTTGCTGATAGTGCCACAACAAACAAATCATTTGCCTGCTTTCCCACTCACAACATATTTATATATATATATTTATATACAACATTAGAAGTGATATTAATTAGCTTCATACACACTTTATACATTCACTTTCGGTATACATTATACCATTTGTTTTGTAAATGAGGCTCCTCGACTGTCTTTGATGAAGTAAAAGAGCCTCTATCAAAAATAATAACTGTGATTCAACCCACTTTGGCAGATACTGGGTTACTTCAAATCCTATATATATGACAGTTTTAATAGAACTATAAACACAACATGTAAATTACACAATAACATGTAAGGCAATTAAAAAAATAAATAATTAAACATTCATTCAAAAAGTCAAAAAAGAATCCTACCTGTTTGATGATGTTGTTGTCTTTCTGCTTCCTGCCTGACATTACGCTCCACACCCCTCTCAAAATATGTGACCTGTTCTTGTGAAATGTTCAGGTCCAACAGAAAGCGAAGGAGTTGAAATCCAACCATCATTCCAGAGGTGAACGTTAAATAAGACAAGTTGGGCCTCATCCTCCTGGTCATTCAATCACCCTCTACTGGATGGGTTATGTGGTTATCAGCCCTACAAATATGAGGTAAGCTATTTAAATATCAGGAGCTGATTAAATAGCTATCATGTGAAGCTGCGTTACCTGGTCAGGCATGAGACAGAGCCACTCCTCTGCTTCTTCCTCCAGACAAACAATGAATGAGACCTTGACCCTCTCCCACATAGGTCTTTCTGTGATTACACCTCCTCACAGTCAGGCCAGGCGGAGCAACAAGAAACACACCCTGTCATCTGCGAAGGAGCTCAGAGGGAGGAGGAGTTTAGACTCTGTGTTGTCCCTCTTAATAAAATACACAAAGACAATTTGGTAATCCGGCCTCTTATATTTTCAGATTTCTATCTGTAAGGGAAATATAACAGTTGACCATAATAATCATGTTTATTTCCCCTTTTGATTGATCATGCTTGAATCTCTAGACACAGTAACCTGATTTTCTGTGTCACAATGTTACCTTTATCATGCTGCCTCTTGAACTACTGAATGTGTATTGGCCTGATTACCATAGCCACTGTAACCTGATTTTCTCTAGACACAGCCCTTTACTACTGAATGCATATTGGCCTGATTGCTAGACTAGGCATTGTTGTATTCATGTGATCAAAGGATCTCAACCTTTCCTGTTTAACAAACCCCCTCCAGAGTGGGAGGGGTTAGCCAAATGTATAAAAGAACTGAACTGTTTTCTATCTGGGTGCATATTACAAATTAATCTGTGGTATGCACCATGCTCGAGCATTAAAGGTGACGATACTGTAAGAGTTTTTGAGACTCGTTTCTTCGTTGGTAGTGGGATTGTAGAAATTGCCACGACATTGATGGTGTACTTTGATTCAAGTTGCTTCATATTGAACTTTGTTAACTGTGCTGTATACCAAAGCCAACAAGCTCTAAAAAGTGCCTTACAGATATTAAAACAATGAGAGAGTCTCCCTGCCTAGAGTGCTTTACATGGGTCCAGAAGAAAATAGCCCAAATGAGGAGAAAGGAGAACTCCAGGCTCATTGTTGAATGTCTCCTCTGCTGGCACGAGGAGATCCAGACCTGCTGACAGAATTCTACAGCATAATGTAGCCAAGACCTGAGCTGTCAGAGGCCAAGAATGATCCACAAGTCGGACAGTAAGAGAGGGAACATTCATTACAGGGGTAAATTGAGAGTTTCTATAAATATAATGATCAAATGGATAGAGAATATGTTACACTAATATCCTACATTAATAGTGGTAAATCAGAGCTAAAATGATGTTAACTCAGGGCTGAGTTTGTTATTCAGGGTTCTCTTGGTAGACTCACACATTAAAAATACATTATCATGAATGTGATTGAAAACTGAGTAGGTCTTTCTGACTGTTAGAATATCAGTTGAAACCCAATCAGCCAGCGAGGATGAGTTGTGATTCGTTGCACTACGCTCTGTTCGGACACATCAAGACCACATTGAAAATCCGACATGGACTCCAGGCTTTTCCAGGATTCTAATTTTCAAACTAAAAGCCGGGATTCACGTTTAGATAGCACACGTCTGTCCAGAAGCCAGTTGTGCTGGATTTGTGGTATTTGGATATTTCCTTACTATGTCACTGATTGGAAGCCAAATGTAATATGCCATTAAATATCACAAGACAAAGCAGACAGCAAACATAGATATTAACGATGCAGATTTTTAAAGTATTAAATTTACTGTGCAGCAAAGAAGATTTTACAGAAGAAGATTTTTTTTTTTATGCGGAGATACCCCTCCGGTACAGCAGATGGCGGTATGGCCTCTATTTTCCCACTCTGTAGAAGAAGCAAAACTTCCGGGATAAACAAGAGAACATGTGTTAAATAACTGTCCTTGTGTGTGAAGCAGCAAACTCAGCTCTGTCTGAGGTGAAATCCGAGTTTATTACCCCGTGCTGCTCCGTAATGGCGGTGTCTACTCATATCTCTAAAGTCCGCTCGTTGTACAAGAGGATTCTGGTCCTTCATCGCTTCCTGCCCATTGACCTAAGAGCCCTGGGGGACCAGTATGTGAAGGACGAGTTCAGGAGACATAAAGGCGCGTCACCCGAGGAGGCGAAGGGCTTCATGGTAGAGTGGCAGGTGACGAAGCCCATTGAAATTGTGTGTGTGTGGGTTTTCTGTCTTTCTGACTGTGGTTGTGGGTCTCTGTCTGTCTGTGTGTGTTTGTGTGTGTGTCTGTCTCAATGTGTGTTTGTCTGACTGTGTTTTTGGGTCTCTGTCTGTCTGTGTGTGTGTCTGTCTGTCTGTCTCTGAGCGTGTGTGTGTGTGTGTGTGTGTCTGTCTGTGCTTTACAATGAAATTACTGGAGAAACACTTTGATTTGAAAGTACAGCTTCATTAGTTATTCCTGGAGCCTCCTCATGCTGTTCACTGTACATGTAGAGGGATGAGGACTGGGACTAGCTGAGGTGCTGTTAATAGAACAGAGGCTTCATCAATGTGTAACATCTATATTTAAGTCAACACAACTCACTTAACTATCTGACTTACATAACTTTGTCACTTCCAGACAGACGATATTGTTAATATGGCATTGATTTACAAGACGATTGTTCCTTGTTATTATGGTTCTTACATTACATAATTGCATGCTTTGCAAACAGTTTGAGAACCAAAACCACATTTTGGTGGTTGCAAGCACTTCAGCTCATGTTATCTTGTCCTGGCCTTGGCCTTGCAGTGAAGTGCTGTTGCTTACACAAGTGAGTCATGCAGAGATTGGAAAGAATACTATGTCAGATGAAAAGACCATTTTCTGGTGAAGATGAATTCCATTCAATTTTATTTGTACAACGCCAAACCATAACATACAATATCTCAGGGCACTTTGCATAGACGGTCGAGGGAATAAGAGAGAAAATAATGACAAAGCTTAGTTTTTAATTAAGTTAAAATTTCTCATACAATAATTATATGACAGGTCAGATAAAGTATTTCAGACATAAAGCTCTGCATGGCGACAGGAATAACGTGGAGATCGAGAAATTCAATGGCAGTTTATTGAACCATAGTAGTGTTGTCTGGACATTTAGCATCTAAGTAGTGCAATGTTTTATACTATTTACCACATATTGTGCAACAGCAGCACTTGAGGTTAAGATGTGTTCGCTTTGTCAAAATGAGCACAAATCCTGCTGGACAACTGAGAACTGGATATCAACCAGGTCACCTTTCAATTTGAGCCTGAGACAGGTTATTCTCTTAATTTAAACAGATGGGGTGTGTTATTTCAGACTATCTGCTCAGGGATTTATAAATAATATTGGAGCAATACACTGGCCATATTTAATGAATCTTTAATAGATAAGCTGCACTTGTGAATTTTAAGTTTTTTCATCTCCAAGTAAATCAGAAGTTCTCTGCTAAAATCTCTGCAACGGATTTGTCTGTGCTGTCAGGCACACAAAGTGTACTGGAGAGCTCTTTGATAGATGCACTGCCACTGATAGAAGGATTAGGAGAAAACAAGTCTCCATGAAGATTTCCTGACCTGTGACGATGACTGACTCATCAGCTTATTTAGATTCTCAGAAGATCGATCGTTACTCTTTGTGCTGAACTGAGTCCAGTATTAGACAGACTGACCTGATGGAACCGAATCCCAGTACAAACACAAGTACTCACCCTGATAGGTTAATCAGCTGACAGGTATGTGTATGATATGATTAACAATATAATATTAACCTCTCTGTCGAAGCCCATTTGGGAAAAATATAATTGTTATAAATTTGATAGATGGGGCAATCGCAGCAACAAACATTTCTGTCACTTCCTGATGGTGCATTGCCATCCTCTTTTTGTCTTCACCTTTAAATTTTGACGTAGAGTCCTTGAAGTACTTTGATGTACTCAAATTTTCTTTCATCAGTGATATCAAACAGCTGTCCGTCTTTCTTCACCTCCACCTCACTTAGTCACAATAACCTAAATTTGAGGTTATTCTACTATAGCTATGAGCGCGTGCCCATAAAAGGGGGCGGTGTTTAGTGAATACGACCAATCACGGACATGGAGAAGTGATCTTGCAGTGAAGCCTCATATTTAAATGAGGAGCAGACTATTATATTAGAGAAATTCTTTAGAATGTTCTGTCATTTTTCAGGGTTTATACATTGTTAGTGTAATGTCAGTCCATCCCCACATGGTGGCAGAGCAGTTTTAGTAAAGAGTAAGGTAAAGTTGCTTGCTTACCTGCTTATGCAGGTCGATAGATCACAGTCTCAATGGTCCCCCACACACACACACTGTACAAGGTACCTGTGTATATGTTGTAACTGCTGTTATGCTAAAGATCTGAGGTGAGACATCAACTTTGAACTTAAAGAATGAGTCTGCCTCCTCAGACTGTCAAGGCACAGACACTGCTACATTAGTACAAATTGATCATGTGACTTTGACAGCAATCAAACCCTGACTGATGTTCATTGTGATTAATTAACTAAAGTGTTCTGTTTTGTTGACATTGACTTTACTTCCTTTCAGTTTGAGTCCCACAGACACTGTTGCAGTTACAACAATTTTTTTAATTTATTTCATTTCGATCCTTTCTATCATATTAGATTTGGAATCTTTCCTGTTACCACAAACCGAGCTTACAAATTTAAATCATGTGACAATATATATAGGTTTTGATATGAAGAATTGTCTTCAAATCAAATGAGGAAATAGTCTATTTGTAATTTAGGCACTGAGAACTATGTGCCTCAAAAACCCTAACTCTTAATGGATAGAAAAAAACTGTTCTGTTTTTCTAAATTGTTACAACATTCTTGCATTAATCTGGCTTGCATTTTAATAAAAAAACTTGTGTGTTTAATTATTTCAATTTGTGGATAAGTGGTTTGTTTGGAGAGGAAAATCTTACTCACAGCCCCAGGAATGCAAAGCATGACATCCTACAGAGGGACGAACAACTTATCATCAAAATCTTATCAGGTTCATGAGTACGTCTCCTTTTGAATTATGAAAATTACATTAAGTCAAATGAAGAAATGGTGTATGTAATAGAACAATGTTAAAGACAGGGACAGATTCTAAAAGCTGCTAATATTTTAAATCCAATTCCTGTTAAGTTAAAGGATTTATCATAGAGCTGGTAGTAGTAGTGGGATAAAAATGTTTTAGCTTACAGATCAGAGTGTCATATAAAAATTACTAGTAATTCACACCTAATCAAATTGAATTACTGTTTTGTAAATAATGATAAAAATAACATTGATTATTATTTAGAGTGTGTGTTGCTTTCATCTTGTTTGTTTTAAGTGTTTGCAATAATAATCATAACAAAACCCAAACCATTACTTATGGAGATGTTAAGCCCAGTTTGTAGTACAAGGCAAAGCTCTGATGGTTTGGTTATTTCCTTGAAATTAGCTATATGCCTGTGTAGGTACTAGTGCCAAGCAGAGTGCACTGTGCACACTGAGATCAGAGGGATATTTGTTGAGGAAGTGAGTTGTTACTTTGATGGAACGTGTGTCTTTGCACTGAGAACAGATGTTTACAACTCAATAACAGTTACATAGTTTGAACGTTCCTTGTGTTCCTCATGTTTTGTTTCGCTCTGTTTAAATGGGGACTTTGTGAAGGTCAGGTTTCAACTTATAGGTATTTACTGTAGGTAACTCATTAATAAAGGAAGCTCTCTTTATTGTTGTGATGTTGTCGAATGGAAATTCTCAGACAACAGCCACGATAGAATTTTGGCCTGTTATCAACTTAATCATTTGAGCTGCCCCTTAAAAGTCAATAATGATTTTAGACAATGGAGTCGACTCCATTTGGTCAGCTGAATCTCTGAACTTTATATTAGCTTTGTCATTGTACGGCTGCTAGAAGAGTTGAGCAGCTGGACATTGGTAATAACATTGCTATAAATGTTCAGATCCTTAAAAACATTTACTCTGGCCTCTAGTGTAATCCAACATTAATAAATGCAACAATGTATTTAGGATACTTGCGGTCAAAGGAAACAAATTATGACTTTCTGACTTTCCCTGAAAAGACAGAAACCTTTTCACCTTTTCACATCCGACCACAGTGATGATGTTACCAGAGGCCTAAACATGGCTTTTGTAAATGTTATGGATCTAGACACAATAGGACAGAGATGATTTCACACATTTATTCATCTAGAATTTTCCAGTAAGTCCTTGGAAGGAAAAGTAAAATATGAGTGTGTACCAAACTGGAGTACTCCTCTGATCTGTAACCTCCTTATTCAGGGAGGATATTGGCAAATGTTCAATTTAATTACATTATGTGGAGGAAAAAGCCTCTCAGATAAATGGCTTGTTATTGCTTACAGTGGGAGTGATCCAAAACCCAGGATGCCTCTTGAATGGGAAAGCACAGGTCATTGACTGTGTGCTTCCTGGAGGGATTTTTAGATGTTATATATATGGCGGCTGCTCAAGACGATTCAAATGCACCACTGGCAGCTTTGACTCATCACAAATTGGCTGATGGACCACGTGTGACATTAGTGTTGTCAGTAAACATTACACTTATTAATTTATGTAATAGATACGTTGAGGATGAGATTTGTGCTGATATTTACTGTAGGAGGATCTGTGACACAAACAGCACTCTCCCACATCAGTCACATGGCCACTTAATTCAGTCAACGTCAACTATCACTTTGCTTTTAAACTCACAACATCTGTCTGATCTGCAAGGATAGGAGGCTGCTCAATGGGTGCATACCCCCACTAACACACTCATGTGCCATGTTGGAGAAAGTGAAACAAAACCCCTGGATCAGCCCTTTTTATTAGGATTCCCTCCAAAATGTAAAGGGTTATTCCTTGGGTCATGCCCCACCCTTTAAAAAATGTGATCAGTCGAGTCATTTTTGCATAAGCCTGCTAACAAACAAACATACTCAGGTGAAAACATAACCTCCTTGGCAAAGACAAAAATGTAACAAAAACCCAAAGGTCATAGGTAGACTTCGTGGCTTTGGCTGGTTTTCCAAATGGAAATAACAGTAAATTACTGAATTCCAAGAACATAAAAAGATAATGAAGGCTTTCTTAACAAATACCTGGAAGAGTTTGGTCAGCTCACCAGCGTTAATCTTTCATAGCAGATATTTCTTCTTGCAGCATTAAGTGAAATGGAGTGTTCTACAGTAAACGTTCCAGTTGCCATAAAATGCATGGCTCACAAAAACAGTAATTCCTCCTTCTGTCACAACTCGGCACAAGGAAATGCCTAGGTTGTTCCCTAATTTAACTGGAGACTAGTTTGTATCACATAACTCTCAAATAAGAGGGATCCACTGGTTGGACATTGTTTACAGTAGCAGACTTATTTATACTTGGTGCTTTAGTCAGCATGGCTCAGAAGCAGGAGGGTTTTTGAGTGACTGTGTGTTCATTGTGATGAAGTATTTCATCTCGTGCAGCAGGGTGGCCCACTTTTGTATTTCTAGTCACTTTTGGAAGTAATTCAGCTCTATGGTACGAAGAACACAGTATACCTGGGTTCAGATACACACGCAATACTTGTTTGTGTTCAATTATAAACTGTTGCAATGACCTGGATTTGGAATTTGTTCACTCCAAAAAATGAGACATGTGTTGCTAGTAATTAGAATTTGAATCTTTCATATATAATTTTGAATTTCTCAACTTTACATTGCATTTCATTAAGCTGATCCTTTATCCAATGCAACTTCCAATTAGTGCATTCAACCTCTATGAGGGGCCACTCATAACAAAGCATAGGTTCAGCATCTTGCCCAAGGATACTTTGACATTGGCTGGGATTCAAGCCGCCGACCTTCTGATTGGAGGACGACCGCTCTACCCCCTTATGATTTTGCGAACTAAAATTGTATTGTTGAACTTGAATAATAGCTATTTTAATACTGGATTTGTTGGTTTTAGTATTTATAAGAACTGAATTCCAATCATTTTGAAATATACTATTAGCAATACAGAAAAAATTGTATAGAATACAAATTTACAATAAACTGAACTGTAAACTGTTTTCATTATGACATCATCGTGATCTCATTAATACCAAATGGTAGAGGGGTAGAGCGGTCGTCCTCCAACCTGAAGGTCGGTTTCAAAAGTGAATGCATCACTTAATTTCATGATAATGATTTAATTTCCTGAATTCACAGTGATGTCATGTTGACATAATTCGTACCATGTATCCCAAAATATTGGTCCATCTGTATCATGTTTTGGTCGTGACTACAGAATATAGTATGCAAATATGCTCTGGATACTTTTCTGATCAATACATTGCCTTTTCTGCCTGCCCCCCCACAGCAATACAAGGACACCATGCAGACTCAGGTACTGGATTCAGCGAGGGAGCAACTCAGCTCAGTCAAGTTTGGATCCAACCTGTCAGAGGAGAAACTCATTGACTTCCAGGGGGAGCAGATAGGCCAACTTTACGAACTCATGCTGGAGTCCACCAAACCCAACCGACAGTTTGACATCCAGGAGGACAGCAAGTGAAGCCAAGGGCAGAAGGTGCTGGGATTCAGACCACAAATATTCCCCCTGAGTGCTTGAGATGAAGAGTGTTACTCAAAGGCAGAGTGGAGGCTTTAAGGAATATTTGATTATATTTAAGTGCTGTGTAATATCTCTGTGTTCCTGTACTTGACTCTTTTACTGTGACAATAAAAAGAGGTTACTCATGCTCCCTGCAGGAGCATTAAGTTGTACTAATTAGTTTCTCTTGTCAACTTTTTTTCTTATGAATAAGATTGTGAGCTCATGTTTGTGAAAGAAATGCTCTTAGAGGTGTCTCCTCTGCAGATGCTCACATCAGTAATGCTTCTTTCAGCCTCAGTGGGGATGTTGCCATTGTTGGGATGAAGCCCTCATTATCCTCATCATATGGAAATATGTAAAGTTGAATTCACACAGACACAAAAGCCATGAGCTGTGTGTTGAGGGGGAGAGACGGGTCCGTTAGAGCGGTTATGAAAGTCAAACTCATGGTTGTTGCCGTGCCATTTCCCTCCCACAGACTTCAGACATGACATTGATTTCTGCTGAAATGAACAGTAATCAGTCATGCACTGTACAAATCAGAAGTCCTGCATCTGTTAAAAATAAATCTGCTTCTCTGTACGCCTGCCTCTAACTACTGATCAGTTTCTGTTCTGTAGATGTTTTTTTTATCAAAACCTCATGTCTGCTTTTCCAATACAGACCCACTGAGATCAGGGCAACCAATCTGTTGCATAAATCCACTTTTTTTCCTTTTCGGTGATTTGATTTTATGGCATTTTAGTCTATTTTACTCTATTTGTGTTTTATAATGTCGTTTGTTTTTATCACTCTTAGTTTGTTTTATTGTCTTTTCATTTTTAATGGGTTTTATTTTTATTGTAAAGCACTTTTTTAATTACGCCTTTTTGGAATAGTACCACATAAATGTATGTGACCAAATACTTTAAGTCCAGACCCTTTTAAGAACTTAGCAGACAGTTTTCAGACACATTTGTGTTGCATTTAAAAGATTTGAGAAACGGGCTGTGACCAAAAATGAAGTATTTACTAAAGTAAGCAGGTCACACTAAGAATTCTGAATTTCAGTGGGCCACTAACTAATATGACAACAACCACCAGATGACCAAAATGTAACGTCTCAAGAATTAGTGATTCATAAAAACCTCAGTTAATACTGCAGTTCCTTGTTTCCACAACAACAAACACACACTTATACGGAAGTTTACCTTTCTGAAGTTGATTAGATGAATGTAGTTACTTTTGACTGAAGAAAAGACGTGTACATTTGGACAGTTTTTGTTCTTTCCGCTCTCTGCCTGCAAATACTTGATACCATTGCTTTATGCTCAGTTTATATGTATATATACAGTATATATATAAATACTATATGTGTGTGTTATCTTTATAAAGCACTTTTTAAAACAGTTGCAAAGTGCTTTACAATAAAAATAACTCATTAAAGAAGAAAATAAAAAAAACCAAGAGCAATAAAAGCTAATGACATTATAAAACACAAATAGAGTAAAACAAACTAAAATGCCAAGCCAAATAACCAAAAGGCTTTTAGCAGTGACTCGAAAGATGAGACATTTTTTATAAATATATGTGTGAGAGCTTTGACTCTCTTCATGTCTGAATGAGTGATTTAGTAATAGACACGTGTGCTCTGGATGTCAGGACTGCTAATCCAACAGGATGAAACCAGACACTCGATCTGCTTGGCTTTGGGCTTTGGGAGAAATATATTCTACTTCCTACTCTGCACAGATTGAACCTTGCATCAATAGGTCTTACATAGCAAATGATAACTACACATTTTCTAAAAATAAAGTTTCAGTTTAAGTGCATACATTAAAGAAGGGCCAATATAAATTACTGTTTGTGATATAATGCATGCCATAGTATGGTGTGTAAATCCCATTTAGTCCCTCCAGTCCAATCTCTTAATTAAACCTGTGATTAATATCGGCTATTAAAGGCTGTGGCTGTAATTGATGGAGGGATAATAAGCGAGATGATGCTTTCAGTAATTGTTTAACATGGCCTCCATCACTTCCTATCGCACTTTGAAATGAGCAGCACTATATGTTACTGTCAGTGGCTGCTGATAAGGGGGTGGGGCCATCGTCTGCATGGAGCAGAGGAGCAAAAACTTGACTTTCAAGTAACAAGATACTGGTTCTGATTTACTTGGTCTCCAGTTGTGTTTTGAATAGAGGATGGGCAGAGACCAAAATGCGTAAATAGAACAAAGTGAACTTTTTCTCTTTGTTACTGAAACTTCCGGTTGCTGATTGCTGTTCACCAGCTTCCCATGGCCCTTTAAGAATCAATCTCATAATATTCACTTGGGTAATTGAGCGGTGCATATACTGGGGTCGGGATTTCCCTCAAGGAGAAAGTTAACAAGGGCTTATTAAAATACTATTGGAAGGTACTGAAATCCCTGCCCGAGGCTGCAGTGTTCATTACAGATCTCAGTATAGAGAGTTGCAAAGAATAGATAACACACTGATGATTTTTCAAATTATTGTTTGTGTCTAAGTCATCGGACTAGTGGAGCAAGTGTATTTAGGTTGGCCTGAGGTGGCACTAGAGAACGTTTTATGTTGGATCAGTGTGATATGAGGACAATGATGAACATGACATACTGGATTTCCTTCTTTTTTTCATACAATATGGACACTTATTGCTGACGTGTGTTTTTCTGGACCAAAATCAAAAATGCTCACACTTAAGGTTGTGACAATCGTACTTTGCTGACTCATTTGTTCCTGATGAGGTGCCACCATTCAAACCACTTCATACTTTGAACAGTCATTAGACTGTGTCAGAGGAAGTGCAGATGACAGACCTCAGACAGGGCTCAACTCTCACTGGCACAATGATTTTAAAATGAGATGCTTTTGAATCCCTTTCGTTATCACCTTTTCATCTGCCACCAGCACCCATCTTCACAGCAAGAGGTAGCTCCTTTGATTTACCCAGATCAGTGCACAAGAGAAAAAGACAAAGTCTTTCATCAGCTCCTGGCAGTAAAAAAACCCTGACTGGAGTCACTGACTGACTGGATTGGACTTGACTGATCTGACTGATCTTTTTATTTTATTGGTGGGTTTTCTTTGGGTCAACTTCATCAGTTTCGGTTGATGCTAAGAAAACAAAAGATTTTCCCGCCCATCAGAACATCATAGAACTGGCTTGATGGAATCATTATTGTGTCCCAGTTTCTCTCACCTGACATGACATAAAGCTACAAAACACTTGGTAAAAGAAAACAAAAAACAGTTAATTTGGACTTTCCAGTGTCAGGCAGCTTAGGGGGAACCAAAACACCCCTCTCAAGCAATCCCAGGTCACCCTGATGTCATCCTCCCATTCATTGTCTATAGCGATGCCACTGATGAGGGCTTTCGGGCCGTTTTGGCACAAGGTGCAGAATAGCTCCTTGCCTTTTGCCTTTGTATTTAACAGATTTTTTTCTGAGTAAATTCCTTAGAGGAAAGACACGTAGGTGACAATCAATCCTTTATCTCTTGTCTGGATTTTTAAAACTCAAAAAGCCTTGTACTTGGATGATTGTCACCATGAATTCTCTGAATATCGTGAGGGGAAATACAACAGAGTGCCAGATGCCCCATTGAAATCTTTAGTTAGTAGATGAGCAGCAGCTGAACTGCTAATTGTGCTGTTGTACAGTCGCCAAGAGAGGCTCCCCTAAAAAACCTTCAAATTAGTGATGAGGTCAAGTAGAAAGCCAAGCAGGGTTTTGTCATCTACAACCTGTAGAAATGAATCATGGAAACAGGAGAGTGTATTGAAATGAAAATACTATCAGCAAACTTCTGTGGAGGAAAGTCCAAAGTCTCTCAAGCAGTCATACATAACCCCTGCTTTTATTCTGTTTTAAATCAGTGTAATGATGTGGATAATACACGAGTACAGTCTGATATTAGTCACTAGTTATAACAACAACTAACCCCAATGCAGATGTGTTTTCATGCTTAAAAAAGGTGTCTGGTACTTATCTTATGATACTACAGAAAAATATTTGTAATCAAATCTCAACTAAAAGTTCAACATAAATCGTGTTTTTTTTTATTACAAATGTACAAACATCTTCATATTTTAATTTATTATAAGTGTTGTTTTTAGTCAGTGTGTGCTTACATTGGTGAGTACAGTGTCAGTACTCGTTAGAATGATTCCAAAATAGACTAAATTAAAACGTTTGTTTCATTAAATTGAAATAGTTTTTAATATGAAACACCACAATTCTTGTCTATTGGTCTCATCTGTGCTTGAGAGGTGACAGCTGTCACAGCCAGTGATCAGATCCTCTCCACACGAGACAAAGCACAGCTTGGGAGCGCATTGCTCTTAAATTAGATGTATCAACACACAAGTGGGTCGATACGCACCCATACAAAGGCTATCACCCAACAGAGTGTCAAGTGATTTCCACTGGGACATGCTGAGTCTCTGTTCTCAGGACTGGTCAATTACCCATACTACTGCTTCACCATAAACCTGGATTGTGTCTGGCAATGTGCGCGGTGTGAGAGGAACAAAATCAATACCCCGCAACAGCTTCATTTGCAGCATCATGTGAGCTGAATACACATGGAGGAATAATTCCCTAAGTGTTAACCTGCTAATCAATTGGAATCAATTTGGAGAAATATAGGTCTTGACAGCAGTTGGGAAAAAACAGTGGTAGTGCTGAGGCAGAAATGCATGGAACCTGGGCTGTTGCAGGTCATATTGAGTTGGATGACTCAACATGGCTGCAAGGATGTGGTGGCTTTTAGAATAAGTGGAACTTTAAAGTAGAGGAACAGTTCCCTTCAAATCAAGTAAACAGGGAAAATATCCCCTGGACGATCATCCATGTCTTTAAATAATGTAGCATTCCATAAAAAAAATCAGTTCACCAAGGGAAGAAGATATCTGACTGGGTAGTCAGCATACCAGACTGCTGATTGTTTAACATGTTTTAACAAAACAGGAATTAATAAACATTATATATTCATATATCCCTACCTGGATATGGAAGTTATGGAAGTTTCCACAAATTTTCCACAAAGGCTTGGGGATGTTTTGTTATACATTGTAAGGGGACTGCATATCTGGAGATATCTCACATATACGGTGAGGTGCCTTTTGTTTTAACCTGCTCAGACAAAAGTAACATTGAGTTTGTTAAAACTGATACTAAGCAGATGGAGAAAATCAGCGTGATTGTGTGAACCAATGCAAATAAAATATACTTCTTACCGATACTGGTATCTGCAGTGAGTAGAATGAAAGCATGACCTCAGGAAACAGAGTTGGGTGTTTTATAACAAGGACCCGCAGTAGTTTTTTTAAATATTGGCTTCCACACTGGGAAACAAAACTGACTTTGTCATAGAATGATGATGAGGATGATGATGATGATAGATAGATAGATATGCCACAAAATGATAGGCTTCAAAAACAGGATTACAATCACGCATAATTGAGTAAATCTCTCAAAAGTGAAATGGGGAGTTGGTTGGAGAATTTGGGTGAGAAAGTGGGAGATATGTTCCATAAATGACAACAGAGGGATTTAAAAAAATGTGGTAGGAAGCTTGGAGGGGTACACATTTTGGAATATAACCAGTGGTGGACTTACAAGGTTAAACATCCACTGCAAAGGATATGAAGCTTACCTGCTTGACTTGCTGAATGCAGCATGACTGAGGTGTTCTCAGCTTCTTACTCATGAACAAATAACTGACTTGTTTTTCTACCACATATAATCAGCCTCATTGTGAGACCAACCCCAAAAAACTCCTGCAGGTTTGTAACAGGAACATATTTGTACATCTTGCATCTACTCCAAACACCATTACCTTTTAAGCTAAATTAGGCAATTTTGTCAAATGGTAACTGTGTAGACCAATGTGGGACATACAACACCCCTTGATTTCAAACGTAATGTAAATATTTCAAAATTGGCTTACCTGGACTTTACTATCCATTTGATGCAGTCATGTCAACATGAAGCAGGATCTCCAGCATGTTTTAAACATGGAATCCCTGATATGGAGTGCAGTATTTGTAAGTGAAGTTCCTTCTAGCTATATTTTGGTTTACCAACCCCTGAAAAAAAAATCTCGCTCTTAAGCTGCTAAACTGCATTTCCTACAGCGCTTTCAGACATGACCTCCGGAGGAACTCCGAAAGATTGGCTCTGGACTTTCTCCAGAGGTTACTTTTCACACATGAACTGTGTCGTTCACAGCGGGACATTCTCCACTCAAACATGCTCACAACAGCAACCCCCCTCCCCACCCCTCACCTGAATCCTCTGGAAGATTCAGCCCTCTGAGGCAGGATGAAACATATTCATTATGCTGCAGAGGTAACGTGATTTTGTTAAAAGCACATGGACACCAGTGTCTGCTCCTATCCCGACAAACTCTCCTATCATCTTTGTCTGTGTCTATTCTACGTGTATTGGACGATCCTGAGATATTTGTACTGTTTCTGTTATTTTTAATTTTTGCGTCTGTCACGCCTCAGAAGCTTCATCAACACACCCACTCACTCTCTGTGAATTTTGCAGAGGATGTCCTGCTGTGCACTCACATCGGTTCCCTGGACATTCTGTGGACTGGGGCAGAAAGTCTCCAATTTCTTTGTTGTCCTATCTTTATTTAAGAGTCTTCCACTGTGAGAGCAGGACTGGTTTTACAATCAGATTTTGTAATGTTTTCACTCAAAACTCTGTGCTCGCACTCAAATAGCCCCTGTTTGCGCTCAAACTGTGCGCTTGCATTCATACATTTTTTTGACAAATTGCATGTGTTCAAGCTTCAGCTTGTCCTCTCACGTTGCTTCTTTGCACATGTGAAATGTCTGGTTTTGGATTTCTCCTCTAATGTTCGATTTTTAATTTTAGCGCTTGGATGTTAATATTCCCCAACCAATAGAATGGCAGGTGTAGTGATAACAATTGAAATTGTCCCACCATTGTTGTGGTTATCTTTGCAGTTGAAATTGTTCCCATAAAATACAGAGGGGGACGGGGTGGGAAGATAGCAGCATCTGCTTTGTTGGACATGGGTAAGTTTTAGCTTATTAAGCAACTTTTTTTATCCAGAAATGACTAATGACATTAAGATGTTAATAAAACACTGTGAAATGATGTTTTAAGATCATGTGCATGGCCCATTATACTGTATGAGCCGCACAGACAGTGGAAGTTCAAGAGCTGGGTAATCTTAAGAGGGCCAGATCCATGGCCAGAAGCTACGGATGAATCAATTATTATGGCAAACAGTGTGTTATTAGTGTGAAATAAGAGTCGTGGAGAACAAACACTGCTGAGGACAAACAATAATGTGATAGGACAAAGAGAAATCATTGAATTATGTGTAACAGCAATCAAAGCATCAAGCTTCTATCCTTCATGGAGTTCATTTGAAAAATAGATAAGTAGTTATTCTGTCTCTGCATTTCGAGACACTGTGTGTGTGTTTGTGTACGTGTGTGTGTGTGTGTGTTTATTTTCAACTCAACACTTTCTGCCCACAATAGGCTCCATTATTGTGAAAACGTAATTTTGATAAATGCATGTTACATTATTTGTAAGGTCCACATTATTCAAAATTGTATTTCAATGTTTTTAATGAGCTGTAAATATCTTAGACAAAATATACTCATTTATACAATTTATGTGGTTCATGACGTTAGTTGTTAAAAGTCTGTGAGTGTAATTGACCGTCAAATACTGTTAATAAATGGCTGGTTGTGAGTTTCATCTTTTTCAACGCAGTAAATTGTTACAGGGACCAGGGTCATCATAGTGGTGGTGTGTTGGAAAAGTTTAAATTAAGAATAGGACGTTTCATCATATCAACCAGCCTTATACTTCTAACATCAGGTAATAATCCAAATAAAGGACATGTTGATTAAAAATGACCTTGATGACTCATGTTATCAATGCGGCATTATAGAGATTATTTCTCTCTCCACTCTTCTCAGTATAGAATGTTGGCCTGTTGGTCAGACAACCACTCGGGTCTGGTTGGATGGACTGTGATGACATTTTCTCCTCACATTCAAACCTTTTTCAGGATGAGTTCATTTTGCTGACTTTTAATCCAGTGCCATAATCACATCAAACTACCTAAATTAAAAAAAAGATTAAAATACCATACTTTAATATATATATTCTAATTCTAATTCTAAAAACCGTACACAGAGCTAAATAAGCAGGTTTCTTATGTTCCATATGATTTCCATCCAAAAACCTAGAATATGTCATATTAGTACAGTACGGACAAGATTAGTAATAAAAGTGAAATCTGTGTGACAATCTGACATTTTCAGGGCCATTATCAAATATATGATAAATTTATTTGATCATAAAATTAGGTCTGCCCTGGGGCACTAAAAGTCTATGTAATTTCAGCTCTATTTTTTACCATGATGTAGGTTTCAGTATCAACTACATTAATATATAAATTGGCAATATGGCATAATGACAAACTAAGTAGAAGCTCACTAATTTTATTACAAATATTAAATTATATATCTCAATGGAGTGCAATTAGCTTTTATTAGATGAAGATTTTTTTAGCAATAATAGACATGACTGTCTTTATTCAAATTTCCAATTACTGAGTCAGGAGAGTCCAATTAATAAGTTATCAACCTGAAATGATAATGTTTGTTAGAAGTGTAAAATGTTTTGATCTCTTGGAACTTCCAATTTACCCCATCATTTACTTTTCAAATTTCAACATATATAATAATGCACACTGTTAAATCAACAATAGTTCATATTTATAACATGTTCAGTTTATTGTGTGATTAAGACAGCGCTTACAAACATGTCTGCAAGAAAATCATACGTGTTTTACTTACTTAAACTTTACAATAAGAATGCACAGTATTATAAAAATGGAGGTGTTGACAGGCAATGTATTCTGTGTATTGATGCAACTGTTTTCACTGAGGTCTGGGAGCTTTGTGCTCTTAGAGCATGGTTTATTGAGACTCTTCACATCACTTTATTGAGCCAACGTTGAATAAATCGAGTGTTCCAATTGGTAGTAATTGGTCAATTTTGCTGTAGAACAGACCAATACTGTTTTGATGCACTCTATGTTGACTTGAAGGATCACAGGTCCATATGGTCGACAGTGACTCACTCTGCTTACCTGTTCAGAAAATGATTTCGGCTCAACAGCCGTGTATCTGTGTGCGTGTGTGTGTGTGTGTGTGTGTGTGTGTGTGTGTGTGTGTGTGTGTCACCACCCCCTCAACAACCCTATGAACCCACAGTTTGCTGTTAAACAAAGTGCAGCACTGCCTTTGCCACAATACTGGCGTGTTTACCAGCAGTGGCTTCAGACAGAGTTGCATAAAAGTGGGTCGTCCACCTACCGGTGGTGCTATCCCAGTCTCCCCTATTCCACAATGCCCAAGTGTCCTTGGACAAGACACTGAACCCCATATTTCCTCTGAGGGCTGTGCTGACAGTGTATGAGTAATGTGTGATAGAGAAGGGGCTGCTCATATGCACTGTGTATGAATGGTAAATGGTTTTGGTAAATGGTTTTGTATTTATATAGTGCATTTCTAGTCTTGATTACCACTCAAAAGACATTACAGTACAGTTTTTACATTCACCCATTCACACACATACAGTGCATCTAATCGCAGCACTTTGTTATTCTACGGGGGGCCATTCAGGGTTAGCATCTTGCCCAAGGACCCTTCGGCATGCAGATGGGTCAGACTTGGGATCGAACCGCCGACCTTCAGGTTTGAGGACGACAACTCTACCCCTCAGCCACAGTGAATGTGTGTGTGAATTGGTAAAACTGTAAAGTAAAGAACTCGAGTGGTCATCCATACTCGAAAAGCTCTATATAAATGCAGACCATTTACTGTTTAATTCCTTTACTTAAAAAATATATTGCATTGACCTCCAAAGCCAATATGTCATGTTACAAATTAATTATGAAAGTTTCAGATTTAATATACAGGACCTTTCTCTAACCTCTACAAATTCAATATGCTGCTTGGAAAATCACGGCCTTTCAATAACATAATGGAAATGCACTTCTGTGTGCATATTTCGATCTTATTAATCTTGTAAGTTTGTACATTACTCTACTCCCGGAATTAAACATATTGATGGTTGAAAGTATAAATCAATGTTTGCTGCCAAATCCAATTTGCAATTCATGGTCGATAGTCAGTTTTACATTATGGTTTTGGGAAATTTTACAGAATGGAAATGTCATCTGCAATTTAGCTTAGGGAATAAAGTGTATTGACTTCCAAACTGCCAGTTGAGACCAATTGTTTCTGCACGTATTTTAGGTCTTTATTTGGATAATCCAAATCCATACTTGGGACCTGTACAGTCTAACTGTATATTCTGACTGCCTGAAGATATCAATTATTTACTGCATTTGAGTCTTCTCAAAGACCCCAACATAACCGAAATAAGAGTATTACAGTAGCCAAGACTGGACAAACTAAACAGTTTGGTGGGAGACACAGCAAACCTTCTTGCGAAAGCATTTATGGATATGCCACCCCGGAGGAGCTGGACTACCTATGCAACCTGATTGGGCTGCAGGTACTGCCTCATGCTACCAGTAGTGACAAGGACACTATCAGAACACAAACCAAGAGAAGAATCAGTCAGGAAGGATAAGGAGAGGGCAATTGTCTGTGTCCACCACATGTAAAACCATTTCCTTTTTGGTGTTGTGTTGCTTTTGGCTCCATTACACCTGTTTTCACTTTCATTCACACCAAAGCAGGTGACACAGATTCACAATCACTTGTGCTTCCTAAATTAACGGATTTATATCCCTGAAGTTTAACTGACTGGGTGTTGACAATTTAGTGTCCCTACGGTGCAGTTACCTGAATGTGTTTCCCTCATGTGGTGCAGATGAGAAACACAAAGTAAGTTGATGTAAGCGGGAATAGCTAATCTTTTTACAGATATTGTAATGAAACAGTAAATAAGACTAAAAATGTAATCCCTTACAATATTTGTGGAGACATGTTGAGTAGATATTGTAGAGGTTGTGGCAGGACAAGGAAAGGCAGAGACGCAGGTACTGCTTACTGTTGTTTATTCAGTAGTCAGGAAGAACAGGCACATGTTCCCCATACGGGAAGTATATATAGCTACAGACTTTACATTTCCCATCGACCCACTGGGTGAGAGGACACACCCATGAGTGCACGCCACACAGCCCCCCCCGAACACCCAGAGGGAAAAATACAAAATGGGACAAAAGTCAGTACCTCTCAGGGGGTTTAACGAGGCGACCATAACGGCTACGCCGATCCCCGTCCGCAAACGCAGGGGTGGAACAAGCAGAAGGGACATCATTAACAACAGACACAGGATCAGGAGGCACAACTGGAGAAGACAACACAGGGGTCTTAGAAGGGGGGCGACCACGACGGGGAACCCGGGCCAGTAGCACCTCTTCGCCGGCCAACAGATGAGCTGGCTTAAGTCTGTCTAACGAAACCCGCTCCCTGCGCCCGCCCATGTCCAGAATGAAACTTTTAGAACCCGCCTCTAACACCCTAAACGGGCCGTCATACGGGGGCTGGAGGGGAAACCGGTGAGCATCGTGACGCACGAAAACAAACCGAGCGGTCGCGAGATCCGTTGGCACGAAAGACAGAGGAGAAAAATGATGCACGGGCACCGGTGCACAGGCGGACTGTGACGCAGGACGCGGAAAGGGGGCCGAGCTGTGAGGCAGAAACTCCCCTGGGATGCGGAGCGGCTGACCGAGCACCAACTCTGCAGGCGAGGCATCCAGGTCAGCCTAAGGAGCCGAGCGCAACCCGAGCATCACCCACGGCAACCGATCCAACCAGTTTGCATCTGAGAGCGCAGCCCGCAATGACGCCTTAAGCGACCGGTGAAAACGTTCACACAAACCGTTAGCCTGGGGGTGGTAGGCAGTGGTACGGTGAACCTGTGTGCCCAAAGACTTTGCTAGCGCCGACCAGAGCTCCAAAATGAACTGCGGGCCTCTGTCAGAGGTGATATCAGACGGTGCACCAAAACGTGAGACCCAAGCTGAAAGAAAAGCGCGTGCCACGTCCGCAGATGTCGTGGAAGACAGAGGAACCGCCTCTGGCCACCTAGTGGTCCGATCTACCATGGTAAGGAGATGTGTAAAACCCTGGGAAGGGGGAAGATGCCCCACAAGGTCGATATGCACATGATCAAAACGCCTGGCTGGAATCAAAAATGGCTCGAGGGGCGCCCTAGTGTGCTGGTGAACTTTAGCTCCCTGACACGCCACACATGTGGCCGCCCACTCCTTGACCTCTTTGCGAAGGCCAGGCCACACAAACTTCGAAGACACCAACTTCACGCCCGGACACCCGGATGAGAAAGAGAGTGCACCATATCAAAGACCCGACGGCGCCAAGCAACCGGCACCACCGGGCGGGGGCGGCCCGTGGAGAAGTCCCAAAGGAGGGCAGGCCCACCATTTTGCACAACTGCCTCCTCCAGCTCCAGACCGGTACTCGCAGCTCTCAGTGCAACGATACCCGGGTCCCCAGGTTGATCGGCAGCCAGTGCGGAAAAATCAACCCCAAGATGCACAGGGCACACCAGCACCCGCGACAGGCAGTCTGCAACCGGGTTCGCTTTACCCGCCACATGTTGGATGTCCGTTGTGAATTCGGAGATCGCCGCTAGATGGCGCTGCTGGCGAGCAGACCATGGCTCTGTCACCTTTGCCATAGCAAACGTCAATGGTTTGTGGTCAACATAGGCTGTGAAAGGGCAGCCTTCCAGCAGGAAACGGAAATGACGCGTAGCCAGGTACAACGCTAACAGTTCCCGGTCAAACACACTGTATTTTCGCTCACTGTCTCGCAAACCGCGGCTAAAAAATGCAAGGGGCTGCCACGCACCCGCAACCCGCTGTTCAACAACTGCACCAACAGCCACATCTGAAGCATCGGTCGTGAGGGCGATGGGCGCCCGAGACGCGGGGTGCGCCAGAAGCGCCGCGTTAGCCAGGGCAGCCTTAGCCCCCTCAAAAGCCTGGATCCTCACAGGGATCCAATCAACCTGGTCCTTGGCTTTCTTAAGCTTCAAAGCACCATACAATGGTTGCAGGAGTTGGGCCGCACGAGGCAAGAAACGATTGTAAAAGTTTACCATGCCCAAAAACTCCTGTAGCGACCTGACCGAGACCGGACGGGGAAAATCCGCAACTGCATGCACCTTCGAGGGCAAAGGAACCGCACCCTGCGACGAAATGCGATGGCACAAAAAGTCTATGACAGACAGCCCAAACTGGCACTTGGCTGTGTTGACAATGAGACCATGCCCATCAAGGCGCTGGAAAACCTGCCTAAGGTGCGACAAATGTTCATCAGCCGACGGGCTGGCCACCAAGATGTCGTCCAAATAGACGAAAACAAACGCGAGGTCACGTAGCACCGAGTCCATCAATCGCTGAAACGTCTGCGCTGCGCCTTTAAGGCCGAACGGCATCCGCAGGAACTCGAAAAGCCCAAACGGCGTAATGACAGCAGTCTTGGGCACGTCCTCTGCCCGCACAGGCACCTGATGATAACCTCGCACCAAATCGATTTTAGAAAAAATTGTCATGCCCGCCAAACGAATCGAAAAATCCTGAACATGCGGAATTGGGTAACGGTCATGGGCCGTAATGTTATTTAAACGGCGGAAGTCGCCGCACTGCCGCCAAGAACCGTCCGCCTTGGACACCATGTGGAGCGGTGAAGCCCACGGGCTGTTGGACCGCCTAACGATCCCCAAACGCTCCAAAAATTTGCGTCCATTGAAACACACAGTCACAGACTTGGTACCAAACGTCTCTATAGCCGAGCCGTTAGCCGCTGTCAGACGCGGACCACTGCTACGGGCCGAGAGGTCCGTAGCTGCAGGAGGGAGAAGGCTCTTCTGCGAGCCGGAGTCCACCAGGAACTGATTACCTGATATGGAGTCATGAACGAACAGCAGCTCCTCTTGATCACCAGCGCCCACGGCTGCTACCGAGCGCCGGCTCTACCGTTTCCCGGTGCCTGGAACGCGCACGGAGGAACGCAGCGGCGCGCCTTGCTGCCGAAGCGCTGATGGAAGAAACACAGCTGGCCGCGCTGTGTGCGGGTGGAGACTGCAGCCGCCACTGCCGGAACCTCGTTCTCCAACGTCGACTGCGAGGACTCCACGGCCACACTCTGCACGGAGACGTTCCTCGAAGACAGCAGGATCCGGTCCGCCTCCTCAGCTAATCCACGGAAGTCGCCGGCCGCCAAACAGGAAGAGTTGGCGAGGGCTGCGCGCACCGGCAGCGGGAGCTGGCGCAGAAAGATGTGCGGGAACAGGAAACCCTCATCCTCGGAGCCCAGCAACGACAGCATCTCATCCATCCGGTCCACTGCCGAACCATCACCCAAACCGGGAAGCGACAGTAGCTTGTCCGCTCTCTCCGCGGCTGACAAGCTGTAGCGTCGGAGGAGAAGCTGCCTGATGGCGGCGTACATCCCTCGCAGCGGCGGGGCCCGCAGGAGCTGCATCACCCGCCGGGTGGATTGCTGGTCCAAAGCCGCGACCACCAAAAAATACCTGGAGTCGTCTGCCGTTACTCCTCGCAGATGGAAGAGAGCCTCGATGTGCTGAAACCACGGCGCGGGGTCTTTCTGCCAAAACTCCGGGAGCTTAACATGCTCAGCGGAGCTGTTTGATCCTGGAAGCTGCTGCGCCATGGTCGTCGTGGAGACACGATCCACGGGAGCCGGGGAAGAAAAAACGTCTTCCCCCGATGAGGAAGGGACACTATCCTCCTTCACCTCGAACATGTTCAAAAAACGGGGTCACCAATGTGGCAGGACAAGGAAAGGCAGAGACGCAGGTACTGCTTACTGTTGTTTATTCAGTAGTCAGGAAGAACAGGCACATGTTCCCCATACGGGAAGTATATATAGCTACAGACTTTACATTTCCCATCGACCCACTGGGTGAGAGGACACACCCATGAGTGCACGCCACAAGGTAATATTTAACCTGATAGTGATTCTAAAGAAAATATATATGGATTGCCTTTATATGTATCATTATTATCTGTGCTGAAAATGAAGGAAATGCAACAAATAGTTGGATATTTCTCAAAAAAAAATAAAAAGATGTTATCGTGCCAACAGAATTGTCACCAATTTCAGTAGGATTTATCCCCTGAGGCCCCTGTGAACAAGGAAGTCCATCTAACGTTGCTCAGATATTTCAATGTCACCAAAGAGGTGAACAAACTACCAGACCAATATTACCTACCCAACACTTAACTCATTCATTTTATTGATCATGTTTTAAGAATAATTAACATTTCTGTTGTGAAAGGGCAGATTTGGCAGTGACTTTAAGCCGGTGGTATGATAGTTTAGTTGTGCAGGTACTGTGACAGTGAAATGTGTAGACTTGGAGTGATGACAGCCTACATCTGGCTCAGTTATAACTTCTTACATGCCCTGTCAATCCTGTCAGACTGAGAGTGCATCCGCTGTTTGATTCCTTTGACACATTGAACATCATTTGGTCCTTGACCTCGGCCTCGAGGTGCCGTTCCCTAGCACATCACTGTCTTAGAGTTTCCATCTGTTGATAAATCATTTGCTGAAAACAGGTGATGCATCTAATTGATAAGCTCTTACTACTATGTATTTTGAGTCAAATAAGGGATATAAATGAATCATCAGCTATTCTTCTATCAAAGGAATCAAAACTGAAGATTAATTAAGAGTGAATATTGGTCACTTTTCATCCAGTGTAAAAAAATATATATTATTATAGAAATTACGTGTTCAGTCCATTTCTAGACCAGACGAACAATGATAACTTCAGTTTTGTCTGCTTTCACATGAAAAGCATATTTAATACACTGAAAAAAAACCTCAATGGGCAATGTCTCAAGCATATTCGGCATATAACATAGTTGACCTTGCAGCTGACACTAAATCTTCATTCGCAAGCAATGCAGCAATATCCTGTTGATGTGAGATGATAATAGCTAATGGTAAACCACTTTCAATAGCTTTAGTAGGTGGAGCGACTTTGTCCGTTAACAATTCTGCGTGTTGATAGAGTCACAGTTACTTTATAATGAAGGTACCATCTTGTCTTTCGCTCATCTTATAGATAATACCTTCATTCAATCAATATTTTGATGGAAGTACTTGGCGCAGCATTTTAGAACAGTGGTATTGCTCCTGTAAATTTAATAACGGCTCTGAATACCACTTTCACCATTTGTGAAAACTGACTTGTTTACTTCAATCAATCAAATTTTATTTGTATAGCCCATATTCACAAATCACAATTCGTCTCATAGGGCTTTAACATGGTGTGACATCCTCTGTCCTTAACCCTTAGCAAGAGTAAGGAAAAACTACTAAAAAACCTATTAACAGGTAAAAATACGTAGAAACCTCAGAGAGAGCCACATGTAAGGGATCCCTCTCCCAGGACGGACAGAAGTGCAATAGATGTCAAGTGTAGGAAAACATCATCGGGATTAAAGTTTTTAGCAGCATCGATGAGGGTAAACATTTTTGAAGGATAACTTCAATACTAAATGTCAAGCAGTCCTGCTGCAATCATAGTCTCTGGTCAGCAGCCAGCAAGATCACGATCCAGCATCAGGATGGGATCCACTATAGTCCACAGTCATTGTCCACTGCCGCCAGTTAGGATCCATCATCAGCCGCCACCTCAGTCGTGGTCCACCACCATCCGATGCCAACGCGACAAAGGATCCGCCATTCCCACTTTGATCAGCCAGCACGATACAGAATCCACCAAACTGGATCCACCATTGCGACCTCTGACGCGTGATCAACAATCATAATCCATGGTGCGGCCACAGCTGTGGCCCTGCATCTGCGGGGGATAAGGCACAGAAACTCCGGGGAAGGGGTCAAGTTAGTAACATGTACTGATGAGATAGGAGTTACTTCGATGTGATAAGGATGGAGAAGAGGAAGAAGAAGCTGGAAAGAGAAGCTCCGTGTGTCATGTGTCATAAATTGCCTTTGCATCTTAGCGTCATCAGGGGTTTTTGCCTTTTAAATAATGATACAATGATACAGGCCGAACTTGAGGGTACACTGAGGCTCAAGGTAAATCTGACTGGCTACTGGTTTGTATGGTAGTACGATGAAAACCATGTGGCCCACTCAGTAGATCAGACATCAATACCTCTATGCCTTTTTAAACTAAACGCTTCCTATTTTGGAACATAGGACGAGTTACTTTCTGCCACACTAATTAGCTCTAACTATAAGCTTTATCAAAAAGGAAGGTTTTAAGCCTACTCTTAAACGAACAGATCATGTCTGCTTCCCAAACTGAAAGTGAGAGAGTATTCCACAGGAGTGGGGCTTGATGGCTGAAAGCTCTGGCTCCTACTCTACTTTTAGAGACTTTAGGGACGACAAGTAGGCCTGAGTTCTGGGATCGGAGTGCTCTAGTAAGTTGATAAGGTACTAGCATCTCTTTAAGGTCAATGGTGCCATATTATTAAGGGCCTTGAAGGTGAGGAGGAGAATTTTAAATTCTATTCTAGATTTAACCGGAGCCAGTGTAGCGATGCTAATACTGGAGAAATATGCTCTCTTTTCTTTGTTCTCGTCAGGACACGTGCTGCGGCATTTTGGACAAGCTGCAGAGTCTTTAACGACTTACTGCTGGAGCCTGATAATAGTGAATTACAATAGTCCAGTCTCGATGTAACAAAGGCGTGGACTAGTTTTTCTGCATCTTTTTGCAAAAGGACATGTCTGATTTTTGAGATATTACGCAAGTGGAAAAAGGCGGTCCTAGAAATTTGTTTTAAGTGTCAATTAAAGGACAAATCAGGATCGAAGATCACTCCCAAGTTCCTTGGTTTCATTGGAAGCAAGGGCAATGTCGTCTAGCGCAGCTATATCATTAGATAAAGTCTCTCTAAGGTGTTTAGGGCCGAGTTTTATAATCTCAGTTTTATCTGAGTTTAATAAGAGAAAATTGCGGGTCATCCAGGTTTTTATGTCCTTGAGACATGCTCGAAGTTTAGTTAATTGATTACTTTGTTCAGGTTTCATTGACAAATATAACTGGGTGTCATCTGCATAGCAGTGAAATTTACCAAGTGTGTCCTAATAATGTTTCCTAGTGGAAGCATAGATAATGAGAATAAAATTGGGCCGAGCACATAGCCCTGTGGAACACCATGGTTAACTTTGGTGCGCACAAATGACTCATCATTAATTTGTATGAATTGGGAGCGATCAGAAAAATAAGATTTAAACCAGTTTAAGGCCGTTCCTTTAATGTTAATTAACTGTTTTAGTCTCTGTAATAAAATTTGATGGTCAATTGTGTTGAATGCTGCACTGAGATCTAACAGAACGAGGACAGACACCAGTCCCTGATCTGAAGCTATTAGAAGGTCATTAGTGACTTTTGCCAAGGCTGTCTCTGTGCTGTGATTGGTTCTAAACCCAGACTGAAAGTCTTCATATATATTATTTTCCTGGAGAAACTCACAGAGCTGATTGGCTACAACTTTTTCTCAGATTTTAGACAGGAAGGGGAGATTAGATATTGGCCTGTAATTTGCTAAAACCTCTGGGTCTAGGGTGGGTTTTTTGAGTAGGGGTTTGATTACAGCTATTTTAAACGACTGTGGTACATAACCTGATGATAATGACAGATTGATTGTGTTAAGTAACGAACTATCTATTAGGGGCAGAATTTCTTTAAGTCATTTTGTTGGAATCGGATCTAAGATACAGGTTGTTGGTTTAGAACCTGAGATTATTTTGGTAAACTGATCACGGGTGATCAGAGAGAAGCTGTCTAAGTAATGGGAAGGATTCTCAGCCGTTTCTGAGATCTCTATTGTTGGGAGGGTATTAGTGCCAATTGAGGGCAGGAGATGGTTGATTTTATTTCTAATAGTTAGAATTGTATCATTAAAAAAGGTCATAAAGATATTGCTATTTAGGGATCGAGGAATACTGGGTTCGGTGGAGGTGTGACTCTCTGTCAGCCTGGCTACAGTGCTGAAGAGAAACCTTGGGTTGTTTTTGTTCTCTTCTGTTAGTTTTGAATAATAGGCAGCTCTTGCTTTGTGGAGAGCCTTTTTATATTCTTTAACACTACTCTTCCAGTCTAGGAGATTAACAGTACTGTTGCTGGAGCGCCACTTCCTTTCTAGTTTTCTTGATATTTGTTTCAACTCATGTGTCTTGGAATTATACCACGGAGCTACTTGTGCCTACTTGTCCATGATTCATAACCCAGTCAGACCTAGACCTTGTGAACCATCTTACAACAGACCCAACAATCTAATGCAACACCAGAGACAGCACTCTGCCTCTGCTCGTTCACACATTTCTCTTATTTTTAAGAGCCTGGCTGATGTGACTAAATCATGTCTTCTGTCGAACACTGTGTCTACTGAAGTACTGTATTCTTTTTTTCACCTGACCCTTGAGTCTACTTTACTTCCTATCTGTATCTAATGAGTTTGTCCTGCAGCACATGAGGCAGTAACCAGATGGTGTTAGGTGTTTTGGAGGGGTGACATGTTTTCTGTTGACTCAGTGACAGATGACAAAAGGTTATTTTGATGACGTTTACTACTCCTACTTACAATCTACATTTTCTCCTTCAAACTAGAGTGAAGGACAATGACTGCTAGTTTTTAAATAAATGATGAGGTATGTTCTCTGTCACCTTTTCCCACCATTCACTGGGACATTTTATAGGCCACTGTCTTTAAATCATCATAGTAACTGTCTTGCTATTCCCTGAGAGTGAAATGTGATAAAATCCAAACTATCGTCCTTATATCTCTTCAATCCCTGGACATTCACCTCGTCCTTCATGAAAATGAATTCTGGGGAGAGCATCAATTATTCAAAGTCAATTACTGAGCAGGTTTTTTTTTTCCTGTGAGACACAGTGGACGTTCACTGTAGCTGGCTTCAGGGTTATTTTTAGGGTTTTATCATGCTGGAAATCTGTGCCTCATGATAGTCACATAAGAAACCCCTCCGTCCATCAAACACAAACACACTTGCCTCTGTTTTTCATCTCCATTACTTTGATCTGAATGTTGCTTTTTTACATACTGTGTGCGACAGTATCTTCGCTTTCCAATAAAAATACTTTGTACTTGCGGTGGACTCTTCATTAAAAAATAGCACATGCAGTTTCAGAGCAAGTCTCCATAGCGCCTGGCACGAGAAGTAACAGAGACTCCCAAAGCTCAAATCTCAGCTTTGATATTTGATGCCTCAAGGACTGGAATCATGTTTTATGACAGATGGCATCTCTGCAGTGAAAAAAAGCATTTTTTTCAAACTAACGCTTTTATTATCTTGACATATCTTAAAATGTCTCCTGCACCTGCCTCCAGGGGAACAGCCGTGCATCTGAGACAAACCGAGGCTTGAATGTTTGACTTGCAGCTACATTGACACTGAAGAGGAATGAGAAGCTTAAAGTGTAAATATGAACCTCTATCATTTAATAGAAAGATGCTCCAATTTGTTTTTATTAATATGAATTTGATTATTTTAGCATTTTACATCAACTTGAATCCCATCAGTTAAAAGCAAGTTTACTGTCCAGAAATGTAACATGTTATAGTTATTCATGGATTCCAGACTCCTATTGATTTAGTTGATTGCTGACCTTTGCTAAAGGTTCAGGTCAAAACAGGGTCAACATTTCCATTCCAAGATTTCAAATATCTCATTGCTGACATTGAATCTGCTGAAGATATGTATTATCCCCAGAGGATGAGTCATATTATTTCACCTTTCAGATTTTGCGTGATGAGAAACATTACATTTTAATAGGCAGATGCAAAGTTAATTTAAAAGGTTTACCATCACTGCTTTTTAATAAATTAAGTGTTTGTAGGATTACAAACCATCTTCAGAAGCTGGTTTGTTTGAAGCACTAAACCTGGTTGATTAAAAATGAATGAGAATGCATACAAATTCCAACTGGATCCTACATGAGGGCAAAGGTGCTTGATACAAAGAGAGTACATTTTTTTGTTCAAAATGTTTTAGATTTTTTACGAAAGATAAAGGTGACTTAATTATTTAGCTTTTTTAAAATCTTTTTATCAGTCAAAGTTGGGTCTATAGTGATCTAAATTCTAAGAAGAATACAAACTTCCTGGTGACCATATTGGAGCGCAACCAAATATTTTTTTCAGGTGTTGGTTGCGATTTAAAGAGAGGTAAAATCAATCAGTTCAAAAGAAATGTCACTTCCAACTGCTCGCTAGAAATGTCAATACATAATATTATGCTAATAATACACTAGAATACTTTATTCTTACAGCTCTTCTCCTAACAAAGTAACAAAGTGCTTCACAGAAAGAAACTAAAATATGATTTGAAGACCATCAATCAAGACTAGAGAAAGATAATCAATTACAATACATGTCAAAGATACATAAAAACTTAACCAGCCCAATCCTAATCTGTGAATCCATAAATCAGAGCATCTTTCACAGACCTAAGTGAACGCCTAGGCGCATCGAGGAATAATTAGTCCTCCCTAAGGTTCGTAGAGAAACCATTTATTTCACTAACCAGCATACTGCTTTCTCTAAATACACAAAAGAGCACATTGTAAAAATTGCTAAATTATAGTCTCATATTATGTTCTCATAAACACATTAGTCTAATATTCGGACGACTTGGTTTAACTAATAGTCAGCACTGGGGAAATTTACATTTCCATGTGGCCCTGCTGAATAATAAAGCTAAGGTCCTGCTGCCTCCATAACAATCCATGATTGATTCCAATTCGTATTATATTTTATGAACTCAAAAATCTAATTTATACTGTGAATGAGCACAAGACATTTCATTATTTCTTTTTAAATTCCACGGACTATTGCCCTTCACAGCAACAGCCTTCTCACTTAAATGTGTGTGTCTTATTTATGTGATGTTAATGGATCTTAATCCAGAGACAACACTGTGCTAATCTGAATAATGATGTAATTTGTCCTGATGGAGGCAAGACCCATACAGCTCATTATTCTTCAGACACATCTTGATCTCTGTGGTGCCGTCAAACCCAAAACGTTTGTTTGTAAGGGAAATACTGGACAAATAAAAAAATGTAAAATCAAGGAAGACAACATCTCCTGGTTGCATAGATTGGAATTTTCATTGCTATTGATTTGTGTATGACCTCAGCTGAGTACCTATGATGTTACATTTGCGTTTCTGTGATGCACAGGGAGGGCTGGTACGGCAGCAAGGGTCAATCAGTGTAACAGTAATCAGGAACCTAATATGAAGAGGCAGCAGAGAGAATAGAGTCAGTCCTCTGAGTGACACCTTCATGAAAAGGCGTGACATTTCATTCGGGCATGTTTCCGCCAGCTTAGCACAGCGACGTGCTGCAGCAGAGTGCCCCAAAGCAGCACGCTCAGTACCACTTCACATATTCACACACACAACATATAAGACTATTTTCAAGCTTCAGAGACGCACAAACATGTGACATAACAACTAGGGTTGTTTTTCTTCCTCCTCAAGTTAGAATAATGGTTCTGGTATTGTGTTATCACACATCTCTGACTTCTTCACACCATTGGTCAGAGCTGAGAATGAGTACAGAGAGTTGCATCACAATTTACCACCAAAGGATCTCCAAGATGCTATTGTCACATAGCACACATTACACAAATAGGACATCTGAGGACATTGGGATTGGTTGGACAGTGAAGGACGGAGCTGTGGAACGAATATGTTCTGGCATCATGTGTCATTACAGTTTGAGCTCAGTAATTTGCGTTTGCTTATTTATAAGATTTCATACTTTTTGGATAAGTTTACTTTTTTTCTTGAGAGATTATCATGTATCATGGAATTCTTTAAAATCGTAAAAAAAATATTTTTTAAATAATATACAAATTTAAGTAAATGCACAAATACATTATTTTACCCCCCTTTACCCCCTCAAATTGTTGTACTGTCCCTGAAACTCCTCAATGAGCATATAGATGACCACATGATTGTGTGGTAGTAGAACATTTGTGTAGCCATCCTAATCTTTCTCAGGTTGTCTGTGCTCACTCTGAGGTGTAATGAGTTAGAACATCCAGTGACAGCTCTATTTTAATGATCTCAGCACATGACACAAGTACATTTAGGGTGTATCCATATCCACTTTGGCAAAAAAGAAAGTTGTGTTAGGGAACAGAACAGCGCTTGTCCGCCCACCATTTGTGTGTGACAAGCAAAGCTCCTACTTAGCACTTCTTAGTGCTCAGTGTAAGATAAGGACCTTGGTGTTAATCTCTGTTTCTCACATACTGAAGTGTCTTCTCAGGCTGGTGGTTTTCTTCCCAGTGATTTTGTTGCCACAGGGCTTTTTTCCTGACAATCGCATTCATTCACTTTTTCTCTTAGCTGCATTATACTGCTGCTGTTGTAGTCATTTCCTGCTTCCAGCACTGTACTGTAAGTGCTAACAGTAGCTTGGTCCAGGCTAAAACTAATTGCACTAAGTACATGAGTGCACAGCAAGGGTGCAGATGATTTGAGCAACATAACCATTCGGGGTGACGTTAAGGTGCAGAGGAGGGAGAGGAATCTGTGACATGACATCACAGAATGCAGGTTTTTTTTTCATCTGACGAAGGGACATTGAGGGATGAAAGAGTTTAAATTAGAGAGGGCGCACCTGAGCTGTCTTGAGGGGAAACTGTCAGGATGAAATCATCCAACAGATGGAGAACAGCAGGAACTCTCAGGAACACAGCGGCGTGCAGGAGCGCGGGAGATAGACGATGTGTTACTTCTCTAAAGTCTTTCCCACGCTCTGTGTAGTACCCGTGTGTTACGAGTAAAGTGCCTTCAGATTTTACCGTCATTTTCGCTATAGAGTCTGCATAGCCAGTTAAAGTACTGAGTGTACATATGCTGTGAAAGGCATCAAAGCATCATGGATTTCAGGTCTGCGTCTGCCTGCAATGCATACTACCCCTTAATCACATGAGTGAGAGGCATTTTAAATCTGTACATGTACTTCCATGTAGGGTCACAGAAAGGGGCGGAAGCTCCCTCTTGGAATTGGTCAATTACATAGGATTCTGACAAGATTAATATAAGTATATCAATAAGACAAAGTTCCTTATTGTTGTCAAATTATGTTTGTGATTTATTCAAGCAAAGAAACAAGTCTTTTAGTCATTTAAGTTCTCTTAATGGGAAAATATGCATATAGGGACTTCCTAAAGTAAAAAAGTGATAAACTAAAGAGATGTAGCATATGATCTCATTTGTAAGATGGAAGTTAATTGTAAAAACAGTTTGTCCCAGTCTGGCAATAGGTAATAGTACAAATCACTGTTATTGTTGCTTGCTGTTGATTGAATTTTGATTGATTTAAAAAAAAAGTGATACAAATACATTTTATAGGTCTTTAAGCTAGGGTTCTTTATGAGAAAATAATCTCCATTTTGTACACCATATACAAGTTGCTAGTCTATCACTGAGACAAAAAAACATTCACACTTACAGGCTATGGAGTCCCTAATTAACCTCAACTAAATTTTACCCAGAGAAAACTCAAACAGACACAAGACACAGGCACACTTACGTAAGTGTGCTGCTTGAATTGGAATTGGAAAAATATATTGTCTCTTCCTACAAAGATCTCATGACAAAAACCTCCAGGGCCATCTGCAGGTTAATTCTCCTCATTGTAAAAAGTCAATTCCAAACACTTTTAAATAACACTTTTATTTACTTCCCTACAGCTGTTTACTAATAACCTCTAATTTAAGGTTATTTGGTTTATGTTTAATCCCATAAAATCTCCTCTAGTGTAAACCTCAGACTTTTCATTTTCAGCTCCAATAATCACGCATTTGTTTGTATTTCCCACTGACACCTTTGTATTTATAATAAAACATGTATGATAATAAATTAAATGTAATTGAATCAAAATATAAAAACTGTTGTGTTGAGAATCCATTTCTTCTCAGCCAGAAAGACTTTTGAGGATTAAATTTACCATAATGTTGGCTGAAGCTGAGTCAAAGGTCAGGTCTCAGTAGGTGCTGAGCCCGTCAAAGAGACGCACTGGTATCTGAGCAGCCACTGAAAACCCTCAGGGACTAATTAAATCATAGGCACTGAGCATCTTTCTGATTCTGCTTTAATTTACAATTGACATGAGAGTAACTCATTCAAGAGCACCTGTCTCCTGATGTCCCTCCTGCCACAAAAATAAGTTCAGTATCGTCTGATAGCAGTTACTAAAGAAAGTCTGAAATATCTTACATAAGCAGTAAATACAGTCGCTGTCTATCAATGCATTGTCATCATTCACTTACTCAGAACAAACATTGAACCAGAGCCCAGAAATAGCCACCCAGGCATTATTTTGTGAATGCTTTGAAGGGGCTGATTATCATCAGTGAAGTGATGGTTTTTCTTTCAATTCATGTTCAATCAGTTTTTGATTCATGATGAGCTCTGAGAATGGGGAGAGGTGGGGGACACAGACTCCAGACACGAGCAGCCCCTGCTCACTGTCGGCAGCAATGGAATGGCAAAAACACTGCTGATGGCTTTCAGTCAAGTTGACAGGCAGCGTGTCAGGCAGCAGCCGGTTACTCTGAGACAATCATTGTGATTGGAAAATTGATTGATTGAAAAATTAAACCTGGCTAAACAGAAGTGTAACAAGGGAAGGTCATCATGTGCTGTCAGTAACTGCTGGTCTGTATAGTGTGCCAAATATCTAACAACCACAATGCAATTTTTAAATGTTTGGTGTGTGTGTGTGTGTGTGTGTGTGTGTGTGTGTGTGTGTGTGTGTGTGTGTGTGTGTGTGTGAGTATGTGTGTGTGAGTATGTGTGTGTGTGTGTGTGTTTGTGTTTCTTATTTGAAAAAGCTAATTCTTAATCAGTCCTGAAATCTGGAAACAGAACAATAGAACCTTGGGTTTGAGGATGTGCTATTGCCTTACAAGTCTTCCAGAACAGCTTACTCACAAAGGCATGTAACTGGTAACTCATGTAGTCTATCAGATGATTTAAATAATTACTGAAGGTATCCACTCAGTGCATCATATTACACATGGCTTTGAAGAGGTATGAAAGATATATAAATAATATTCTCCTTGCTTTTCCCAATATTCAATCATCTTCAATGTGCATGTGTCCCTATGTTTTCATCTCTGTATGTTTATTATCATTTTATCAAATTCTTTATATACACAGTATTTGATAAGTTTACTGATTATATTGAGAGCTTAATGGTTTTTAGGCAGGTAAAAGGTTGGTCCCAGTACTGCAAAACTGGGACAGAAGGTGATGTTATTGATGTTGATTATTATTATTATTATTGAAGCACCACACACAGCACAGGACCCATCACTGTACTGTAGGTCTTATAGTGGAGTCATTCAGACAAACACGTTGGAAGCAGAAACCCTTTTCAAAGACGAATGAGAGTGAATTATTTGCGGACCGCTACAAATCATTGTATCAAAATGTTAATGTGTAGAGATGATAATATTTTATATAAAAATTCAGCTTGACCATTATCAAACTACCTTATCTAATATTCTGTTCCTAATGCTGGATAAACCTTGGTGCTGATCACCAGCTCTGACTTAGCTAGGTAAGCTTGTAATAATTTCCTTCCCTTCGTTTCTCCAAGCAAAACCACACTGTAATTTACCTTTCCAAAGGAAGTGATTGTTATATTCACCCTGTCGTTCGCACAGAGTGGAAGTGAAGGTGAGGAAAAGGTCTTAAACATTCACTTATGTTTGACCATGCTCTAATGCTTTGGTATAATAATATTGACAGACTCACCCTACAATTTGAGGGGATAAATTCCTTAGACAGGGATTCCCAAACTTTTCAGCCCCCAACCCCCTCTATCCCTGGAGGTAGTTGAACATTACAAGGGGATAATGATTTTCCTGAGCTTCTGCTGCAACCGATGCTCCCGCTAGCCTGTTTATATAAACATAGAGGTCATGATGACATAGTTTGTGTGACATAAATTGCATAGTTTTATTTTTAATTTTAAGTCTAAAAGTTAGCTAGTGCTCATAGATACAAACCATAGGCTACAGCTTCAAGGGTCTCGAGGATACAGTCAATATGTACCACTGAATGTAGACAACTCAAAATGAAAAGCACTTTAAATTTTAGTTATGCAAATTTGATTCTAGAATAATATATAAGTATGTTTCTATTTGGATTTGGATTAAATAGAATGACTACTGTTTTAAATTTGAAAAAAACCTTTTTCAGGTTGATTTGGAATAATAGCCATATCATATGCAGAACAGCACCTCCTTATTGATCATTTCAGCTGAGTTAACACATTCAGAGCCAGGACAGAAAGGAGACCCTCACGCCATTGCAATGATAATTGCTCAATTCCCATAGGCGCCATGGTTTCACACTATGGATTAGAACAAGAGGCAGGATGGGATTTATGGAAAGGTCAGATTGGATCCCACAAACAAAAGCTTGAAATGTAGATAAGAAGCCCTGTGTAACCGCTTTGGCTCTCACAGAAAAGCTCAGTTGATCTGAATATTTAATGTCAGTGATATATGTACATGTCACTGTGCGGAGATTACAGAGGAAGATTACACTGATCTACATCTTAAGTAGAACTAAAAATGTTGTAATACCATTGGAAACCCAAGAAATGACTGCCTGTTTTGGAGGCAACAGACACAGCTGCACGATCTGCCACAAGCCTTCCATGAATTTACATTTTATTCAGTTTTAAAGCCATACTTTATTAATTCCAAGTTGTTGTATCTATATGTTTTAATGTCTTCAGTCATCAGATTTTTGGATAATATTTTAGGTGTTGATTTGGCTTTCTGCTTGTTGTACCATAGACTGACTGATGCTTAGCCAGGCTTATTTTAGTCTTGCTAGATGCTGGTCACGTCGGCCAAGGTGAAGTCCGACAGCCACCCATCAAAGCTTTTATGGATGACAGTTATAACAGGGTTAGTCCTAGTAAGCAGATGGATCCTTCAGAGAGGCATATACAGTAACCTGGGCTTGAATTAGTTTCAAGCCAACAAAATCAAGATCCTTAATAATTCAGAAAGAGAGGGTGATTGACTGGTTACTCTTCCCTCTTGGAGAGGGCAGAGGATTCACCCATGAGATGCAAACCCATGGCAAATCTTCAAATCAGAAATACAAGGCAGTCGACGGAATTCTACAAAAAGAAATAGCCATATATAGCCTCGCCCTCAGCGGAACTGGGGATCTGGAATTTACTGATGATTACATTGCTGACAGTAACAACAGGATGAATGCAGAGGCATACAGGAGCCATCCTGTGCTCAGGTTCAGCCAAATGCATCAAAACTCACAAGACAACATCTCATCATTCAGCAGGACAATAATTCAAAGCATACAGCCAAAGAGAAAAGGTGGAAAAACAGCAGCGTTTCATTTGGTAAAGAGCAGAATAGAGCAATCGCGGAGGAGGGTTTTCAAAAGAGCAGAAGCAGGCTGCAGTGAAACTGGGAGAGAATCATAAAATCCTAAGTGTCAGCTAATGTCTGATGACTTCAGACAGTCACTGACTGCAGAGGATTTTATACTAAATATTAAATGTGATAATTTTGTTTGAATTCATGTGGGTCTGTCCAATTACTATGCTAAATTTAGTGCATTGAAAAAGCTGTCTCCCACACAGACTTTCTACATTAATATAAACATTTTTAAACTAAAGCTGAGACTTGTCAGTTTAATGAAGTATTCATTATTTTACTTGAAATTGGATGTCTTAAAAAAGGGCCTGAAGGTATGTGAGCTACCCATTGGATTGTCTCTTCATATAAAAACATAATTTTTTTTAAATGAAAGTATTTGCCAGAGAATATTGCTCTGAATATGGTCAAATGCTGTATGTAACTTGCAAAGCGGTTTGAAGATTCATCAAGCTCCCATCGAAGTAATAGTTGTGTATGTGTACATCACCGAACATCTTACTTTTCATTTTGGTGCTCAAGTTATCTGGTTAGAGCAGCCACACTGACCACATGAGACGTATGTGGGTGATTCAAACACAGTTTTCTTCTCTGTCTTGTTCAGGTTGCCTGTTCATTTGGTGTGTCTCTTTCTGTTTTTAGTTTCAGTTTTGTATGAATACAATGTCATGCTCTTTATGAGCATACATATGCACAGATAAATTCAAAACCTACACCCTTTAACTAGACAAGGAAGACTTTCAATTTGCTGTTGCAGAAACGGTGATTAACGAGCTATTAACTCGTACAGAACCCTTCTAGAAATTGTATTCGTGCCATAATCAGATTTTCTTCTATTTCTTGGTGAATTAATGCATTCTGCAACTAAGTGAGAATCAAAAGACTGATAGTGTTTCTTTGGAAGATGACAGCCTTCTGGACCGTGCTATTCTGGGTGGCCATCATGAATTCCACCTGTTTTCTCATTATTTCTGTTTCTGATGATTGAAATTCACCGACACATCCACTGACTAATGCCTCGGCTTTTATTTGGTCTTTGGCTTACCTCAGCTTGTCAACAGATTGAGCCAAGCTAAATGCAGCTAAAGGATGGCTGAGGATGCTTTTAGCATTATTGCATGCTGGGGCTCAGGGTACACCAGTAGGGTTCTCACAGTATCTTTCCATGGCTCATTTCATTTCAGCATGGTGTGCAGTGGGGGAGCAGGGAGACTAAATGTAAACTATGGCACAGGAAAGAAAAACATTGCCCAAGTATTCGCCCACTCGGTGCCATGTAGCTGTAATTATACTGTCACCTTCTCAGCAGAATACAATGTGACTAAACAACAGAGTGAACATCTGTGAGTCGGGGAGACTAAAGATGTCCTTAGACCTATGAGTGTATGATTTAATGCTAAAAAACTGGTGTTTTTTAATGTGCCCAAAAAGAAAAATTCAGAATACATATTGGTTAACATTCTGTTTTGAATGTGTATACCAGCATAATGACAGTCTTGTACATGCTATGGTAGGATTCACTCTGTTTGAAAGTGACAGTGATATTGAGAATGCCCTCCACTAACCAGAGGTTCATGGGTTCAGTCTGCATGTGCGAATGTGGCTTGTACTGTTATGTACTTCGGTCGTTATGACCTGTAAAGCGCTATATCTACCATCTACCCTTGATTTGTTCAATTTACTAATCAAATGTAACAGTCTTTAATCACCTGGTGACACTTGTGTAAAACTGTATTCCATCTGCATAAATATGGTCAAATATGTTATAATATTCCATAAACTTGAAGAGGCCAAAAAAGGACCCTTGAGGAACACCACATGTGATTTTTGTTTGCTAAAATTTAAAAGTACTAATTGACACAAAGTAGTCCATGCTATATATTCTGCTGCTCTGCTCCACAGTCGGGTTGAGGTGGCAGCAAGTCAATCAAAGTTGTATCTAGATGCAGTATTTATATTTCATCTAATCAGAAGGTTCTGGGTCTACCTTGGAACCTTCTAGTAGTTAGATATACTCAGAAAGCTTTCCTGACCAGTACTATCTTGTGGTCAACCATGTCATGTAAGTAATACTTAAAATGAAATTTGTAATGCATCACTGCTCAGACGAATGGTGTCTAAACTTTAAGAAATGCCCCAAAAGTGTTAAGTAGCTGAAAGACTGTCATTTCAAAAATATCTTCTGAAAGGAAGCCAATAGTATTTAAAATACAGAGATTTGTTAAAAGAGGTCTATTAACTGTGATCTTAAGGACCCTTTCAAAAAATCTGAAGAGTGAATCTAATGCTATGCAGTTTAAAACATCTTTGAAAATGCTTACAGGTTGAGTGTCAGGGCAGGAGGTTGGAGGCCTAAGGTGTTAAACAATTTCTGTCAAGGTGGCATAATCTAGGCAGGAAAAATTTGCCAAATTTACTAGGGGTTTTATGCAGAGGCACAGGTGACAAAGCCATTTTGCCTGAGATTAGGTAACAGAATAGGTTTTTTCTCAGAAATGTATCTTTGAAAATAAAAATGCAGAGTTACTGCATACATTGGTGGAAACAGTTCAACAGTAAATCAAACAGTGAATAAAGTGAATCCATTATTGGCATTGTTATTAATAATCTGGAGTTTTGATTTTTGCCAACTGTGCCAGTCTGCACTTTTTTTTAGCTTTTACTGGTATAGCATTTATCCATGGCAAGCTTTTGTCTCACGAGAGACAATTTTGATCTTCATGGGGACAATGGCACCATTAATATTTATAACTGTGAAACTGAAATCGCCTCTACATCAGCAACAGAAACTCAAAGGGCTTTGGTGAATAAAGTACAAATATTTATTTATAGATGTTTGGCTTTCTGGTTACCTCCGCTTTCTGCCGGTGTCAGCAGAGATCATCATATAAAAAAAATAAAACACAGCAATGATCCAAAAGAGCAACGTCATGTACTGCACTGACATGTAGGGCTCATCAATATGAATATTAAAATCACTCACTAAAAGAAATAACTCATTTTGCAAAGTCATTAAATAGGTTTGCATCATATTTAGTGGGCCTAGAGATGGTTACTAATATAACATGAGAATTTCTGAATTGTATTATATTATATTCAAAAGAGCCAAACCTTCTACTGTTTGCACTGCTAGGCATTACAGTAAGTACTGCTTTTCTAGTCTTGATGACCACTCAGACCACTTTACAGTACAGTTTTGCAATTCGCCCATTCACACACACACATTCATAGAGTGTAGTCATCAATTAGCAGCCCTTTGTTGTTCTATGAGGGGCAGTTCGGGGTTCAGCATCTTGGCCAAGGACACTTCGGAATGCAGACTGGGGATCAAACCACCGACCTTCTGGTTGGACAACCACTCTACCCCTCAGCTCAAAATTAAAAACATATACTGTATATATTTTTTTTTTCTTAATTTAGAGTGCCTGACAAGTTTGACATATCTAAAAGGGAGCGAGGGGAGGACCCAATATGACCTCCACGTCCGAATGCACCGCAATGCTGTCTACAGGGAGACTGGCCTTATTTTGTTTGAATATGCAGGAACTTTGGTGTCACGATGTTACATCTCATCAATCCTTTTAATCATCTGGTGAGATCTCAGAGGGGTGAGCGAAACTGGGGATGATCCATGGAATTGCCATGGTTGTACCTTAAGCCACAGGTTAAGTGTCACAATAAAAAATGTATGTGGTTTGAAAGCTCTCACCTTATGGCACATAGCATTGCTACTTCCGGTAGCGACATTTGGTACGCTATTTCACATAAGGTACGATAGTTTAGGATAAGACTTTCAAATCCACTACATCAGGCTCAAGGATTCAGCACATTTGCTTCTTTGTCCAGGAAGATTGTGAAAATTTTATCAATTTTCACTATTCCCTTTTGTAACTCCTTTAACACATATGTCCCGTTTTTCTTTACAGTGAACTACTTCCTTCAGCTACTCTCACTCCTCAGTTCTCTTCTATGCTGCCTTTGTTTGATTTTCTCTCATTTTTGGCTCATAGGTGTGAACAAAACCCTCCTTATTTTCCTGTTCAGGTGTAAAGGGCCTTTCTGTCTATATCATTTTCTACCTTAAGGCCAATTTATGCCTCTCCGTTTCTTCTATTACGGACAGATAAGACCGCCCTATCCGTCGTGAAACGCCCTCTCCGAATGCTTCGTACAGCTTTTCGTACACGTCTGATTTTTCTAACTATCCGTCTTCATGTTTGAGACCCGACGGACCGCTCTTGGCTGTGATTGGTCCGCGAACGACATCATTTCCGTATGACGTCATTTCCGTATTTCCGGACCTCAAACTTCCTGTTTACTTCCTGTTTACTTCCATGTAGCATCAAACCCAAACACAACTATGATTCTACGATTAATGTGACGTGTGTGTTAAGCCAGCGGAGTTGTCCGGCTGACGGTGGCTCGTTCTAGCACTGAGGGCATGTGTGCACGGTCACAGACGGTTATAACGAGCTTTCAAAACGGCGCTAGCAGGCTAGGCTAGCGGGCTAGGCTAGCCACCATGCTAACTGCGGTGGTAACAGTGCAAGAACCCGCCGTCACGACTTTAATTCCACTTCTATCATGACACTGTTTCTATAATACCGTCAGGTTAGAAGCAAACACTGTATAGTAGTAGTTAGTGTCGGGAGTCCCTGCTGACTGTGTGTGGAAGCTGGGGGAGCTAGGTACGTGTAGCTTCTAGCTACATGTAGCCTCAAGCAGATTCAAGCTGTGGAATCAGCAACACAGTTCGGAAACAAGACCGGGGAACCGCTGCGCTAAGAAACGATTACATCAGCATTTTGACCCGCTGGGTGTCACTTTATTTAGTTCTGTTAGTTGCCATGGTTCAGTGTGTGGGACGCAAGCTAACATGTCAACAGAGACACGTGGACTTCTTCTTCCCAAATGGGGTAGGCTTCTCTGAGCTCGTCTTCCGTTGCGCCACCTATGGGTTTGGCGGTGAATTTTTTCCGGACGTAGACTGACGGAGAAGTAAAAATCAAAAAGAGTCTTTGCCCCCTGCTGAGAACTCTCCGAGAAACGGACACGTAGTAGTATATAAGAGCCTTTACTGCTACAGCTGAATGAATCAAATTTTCACTTCCTGATTGGGTCTTATCTCTGACAACTTGACTACCACTGCGGGCACTGGTGAATGCAAACTATTGTTAACATTAACTGTCAGTAACAGTTTCACTTTGCTAAGGTCCCAAAAAAAAAATCCCTGCTTTTATTTTTAAGCATTGCAGTTCCAAGTATTTACTGTAACTAAGCAACAACACCTTGTATTCACATGACCAGTGTATATGAATTGTCAGGTGATGTGTATTTTCTGGCATGTTAGTATGGGCCGAAATAACTTCTGTTATGAGGCTGAAATGCTTGTTTAGATATTCTGTATTAAATTGGATCTAAATGTGTTTGTACACAGGCGAAGTCTGTGCAGAATTCTGTTATACCACTCAATGCAAAACTTAAAAAAATGTTGCTTAATGTTTTACAACTGACAATTACTTATCTAAAAACCGACTGTTTCTGCAGCAATTTCTCCTTAGATCAGAATAATATTAAAGCCTTGCATATTTAATCAGATGTCTAAAGTTTTAAACTTAATAACAGAATAAAAATAAGTGCCCACTAAAATGATTCGAGTTTGACAGGGACTCTCCTCCTCTGCTTTAAATATGAGTGCATGAATTTACAATGCGTTGCAAAATAATGGGTACATTCTGTACCCAGAAACTGCTTAGTCCCTTTTTTAATTTGGAGATGTTTTTGGACAAGCAACTGTGTCCCCGTTTACCCCTGAAACTCCGAAAGTGTTTTGTGGACTCAAACACTTCACCCACCCCTCCATCAGCATAGGGGTTAGAAAATAGTGAGTGAATATTCTTTTTTTTTTTAACTATCACTTTAATATCACATATCACACAGTCTTGTCTATACCACTCATAACTTTCTACACCTTCACAATCTGACACTTTTAAGAGTGTAGTATCTTGTCCAAGGACACTTTGACATGCAGAATGGAGGGACTGAACCCACCTTCTAGTTAGTAGACGGCCCACCTTGTACACACAGTTCTACGGGCACTCAGTATTTAATTATTTTCTGAATTTATGAAAACATTTATCTTATAACACACACATATCTGCTCTGTATTACTACTTAATTTTTCATTCCTTTTTTGTTATGTTCTTTCCAAATATATATATTTTTTTAAATTGCTAAGACTTATTTTCTCAACAGAATTTCTTTTATTTTTGTGTAATTGCAACCAACCCTGAAGCCCCAGTGTATGAATGGTGTTCGCTCTGGATGCAACACTCCTTTTTTCCATTCAAACAGGCTGGGATCAAGGCTATTTGGCCTTTGTAAGAACAGCATGGAAGGGCTTTATTCTGTAAGTGTGTAGGATTGACATTGGCAGTTTGGAAGTGGAACACATTTGAAGGTTATGCTGATGGAAGGGGCACAGCCTTCAACATGCACTGACAATACTGAGCTGCTTAAATGGGCCAAGATGGGAGAAGCTCACTTCCCAGAAAAAAAGATACTACTTTCTTAAATTAATATTTTTTATCAACCATTTTTCACCAACCACCCACTCGTGTAAGGGTTAGAGTGTTGGGGGTCATTGTCGTGCACTCTGCAAACACACTCAAAGCATTTATGGACCAGTATAGCCACTACATAGTGTTGTACGTAGTTGCAATGCAAGTAGCAGTCTCAGAGCAAGTTACCTCTTGTGACATACTAAGGAAGACCATTTTGTAGCTATCAATATGATGTCTATTTCTAAAACTGTGATTTGGAAATTTAGTATCTAAATATGATAAAACCGTTGTTATAATGGTGATATTTTACAACAACAACAATGGAAAATATTTACCCAGTGTCAATTCTTCTACAGGAACTGGGAGCTTCATGCAGGATCTTCTCTGCATATACAAGCAGCCAAGTTTCAAGTGCAGCTTCTGTGCAAAGGAAGAAAGTCCTGGGCAATCTACAGAACGGCAAACAATAACTGCTTGAATTCACACTAAAAAAACATGCTGGGCGGAAAGTAACCCAATTCAGGTTAATGCTGTTTCCCAGTGCAGGGTAAAATATGGACTGATTCAGTGCTGGGTTACTACAACCCAGCAGGGTTGGGTTCTCCCCAGCATGTTGGTTATGTTTTTACCCAAAAATTGGGAACGCAGTTTTGGGTTAATCAGATCAAAAACAAAGAAGGTTTCAAAAGAAACATCGACTGCACCTTACAGACATAATAATGAATGAAGGCACATGTATGAGGTTCTTTTGATTTTTCTTACTTTACGTCAGTTATAAGGCTTTGTGTCATTGTCTGTGTCTCTCGAAATATCTCTGCTCTTCAACTCAAATTAAGCTCTTTCTCCATTGCTCAATATACACAATAAATTGAATAAGCTGTGCTTTGTTAAAGAATGCAGATGACTACACAATCTGAATCAATGTAACACAACACTGAGGAGTGGCTACATCCTTGAATTTGAGCCAACTTGTCCTGGAAAGTCCTTGAATTATAGAACTGTACAACTGTAGGTGTAATCCTTTACAACTTAAAATTTAGCTTACTTGGTATCACTACTCTCAGAAGATGCCAATGTTATCTCTGCAGGGTAAAGTACCGGTTTGCTACAATCTACTGCTTTAGTTTTTGTGAAATGCGTAGACAATAGGGGCAAAAATAGCCAGGCACTCCCGCAGTTTTCTTGTCACAGTAATTATACTGTTGTGGAGAGTGCAGGTCGTAACAGCTCTTTTTCTGTCAGTACACAATGTACTACTTTATGAGGGATGTAATTGCAATAACTTTAGTGAAGCAGCAGAAATTATAGTATCTATGCTCTGAATAAGATCTCAAGTCAAAAACCCAGTGTTGCCAATGATCTGGTTGTCTTTTTAACGGCTGTAAAAAAACAATGGCCTCGTCATTACCTCCTCAGCCAAAGTCTCTCATCTGAATGTAGTCATCCCTGGCTTCATTACATCCTTTGTTGCTGGGTCCAAAATCTAGTTACTCTCGAAATTCCACCCTCTGTTTTGACTAACTTATCCCCAAACCAGCCTTCTTGCACTGAAAGAACATCGGATATATCACTCTCTTTCCCAAACTGTTGCAGAGACTGTAATCCAAACCTTCATTATGTCCTGACTAGGGTTGCTGGCTGCCCCCCCCCCCCCCCCCCCCGCCTGGCGCATCTCCTCCGTGGCGGTGCGTCGCGATCAGCTCCGGGACGGCTCCGAGACACGGGGGTCTCCGAGTGATGGGAAAGCGACCCTCAGTCTTCATTTGGCTCAGGCACCGAAGTCAGAGTCACGAGTCAGAGTGTGTGTGTTTTGTATTTATTTTTATTTATTTAAGTATAGTGTAAACTTTTGTTAACAGTTCGTATGTTATTCATAGTTTTAAGTTAAAAAGGGTTTTGTTAATATATTTGGCAATAAAAAAAGCCTTTCTTAGTCAAGCATCGTTTTGTGCACTTTTTTGAAAAAAGTATCGGTTCAGGCACCGTTTAGGCACCGGTATCGTTTTAAAAGTATCGGTTAGGAACCGATATCGGATAAAAACCAAACGATACCCATCCCTAGTCCTGACTTGACTATTGCAATGCTCATCTCATTGATGTATTAAACAGACTTCTGAGTCCTCTGCCATACACAGTCATGAAGGCACATCAGCCCTACACTTATACAGCTGCACCACCTCCATTAGAGTATTAATTTTAAAGAACCCTGCACTGCACGAAAAGCTAAATTTTCGCCCCTACAAACACCACTAATTCCTTGCTGTAAGTGCCTGTTTACAGGATGTGAAGTCTGTGTTCGCCCGTGACATAAATTGCCGGAAACATACTCCTTGTAGCGCAGTGGGGAGTCGCGGAGCGAGGGTGTGATCTTATTAGCATATGAATCGCTGGTGAGAACTTATCTCACGTCACCATTGGATGAAATCACAGACCTTTGAGACGAAAGGTCACTCATGATTCACTGGTGGACCTGTTGCTATCGGTCACCCTGGGTCATTATAATACACACGTGGGTAAACCCCTCCCAAACGATAATAATAATAGTAATAATAGTAAATATATCGTTGTAATTACTAATACATTATTTATTAATTATTTGTAAGCCTATACCAAAAGCATTTATTAATGTGAAGCTTTATTTACATACAGCACAATATTGTAAAATATTTGTGCTGTATGTAAACTAATCAGGTGGAGCTTGAAACGTCTCTTGGCCGTCGTCTCTGGGTTCTTGGTGGCACTTGGTGACAGTATACTGTAGAACTGTTTGAAAAGGGCTCACTAATGGTAAATGGATTTGTATTTATATAGCGCTTTTCTAGTCTGATGATGACCACTCAAAGCGCTTTACAGTACAGTTTCACATTCACCCATTCACACACACATTCATACAGTGCATCTACTTGCAGCACTTTGTTATTCTATGGGGGGCTTTGTTATTCTATGGGGGGCCATTCAGGGTTCAGCATCTTCGGCATGCAGACGGTTCAGACTGGGGATCGAACCGCCGACCTTCAGGTTGGAGGACGACCACTCTACCCCCTCAGCCACAGCCGCTCGATGATAAGGAATACTTCTGAAGTAATTCTGTAGCATTACCTCAGGCCAGGCAAACAGTCCATTCCAATCAGACAGGCACTTTATAGACTAGTATAAAAAATTCATAAAATAATTATCTAAACAAGGTTTACTTTACTGCTGCAAAGATTTTATACAACAACACTGATTTTCTCCTCAGATCAGGGCTGTGTGTGGGTGGAGGGAAAGATTTTGTTACCACCAAATGTTTGCTCCACATAGTGGTTATTTATTGTGGCCTCTTGTCCCCAAATATCATCGCACGATCAGTTCCTTAGTAACGCAAGTTCAACAGGTGTTGTCCATCATTTCATCTGAGTGGGAGAATCAGCTTAATAATATAAACTCAATCCATCCAATGTCAGTCTGATAAGATTGAATTTTTAAAAGTGAATGTTAAAGTGAGGTACCCTATTTTTTTGAATTTTATTTATGTTTTGAAAATGAGAGTCATGGGGTAATGGGAGCCCACAGGTCGTTTTTTAACCTAGAAAATTGTGTTAATCCAGCCATGCTGATAGGATGAAAATTAATGTGTATTAGTGATGTATTGTTTTACATGAATGTTTGTGATGAATTTGTGATGCATTCAACATTAAACATTGAGACATTATGACTTCTTGAATTTTTCCAACATGTATGAATGAGCCATTAGGTCATTTTGCAAGTGATTCTGTATTTCAGGCTTTGCAAAACACAAAGACAAGAAGGTAAGATTAAGAATCACAATACATCCGAGACACTGAAGCCTTTCATTCGTAAAGTAGAACTGGCCACATCAAGATGAATATCTATAGCATTTCCTTGACATGAAACTAACACACTGAGATCATCAATATTAATGTGATGCGACTAATTTTGACTTCTCATGGGTCACACGATTGTCAAAGCTGCCATTTCGCCGCAGTTATGTTTCCTTTATTTTTATATTTGTTTGTGTATCAGTTATTGTTTTCCACAATCAAGCCCTATGAGACAAATTTTGATTTTTTGAATGGGCTAAACAAATAAAATTGATTGAATTGATTGATTGACAGTGAACATTTATACCTGCACAGAGTCAATTAATGGTATTTTATGTGATAACTTCAAGCCTGAGCACTTAACAAGACATTGTTAATTCATTTTTTGACACAACCTCTATAACTGTTGGTTGGTAAATGTTTTGTAGATTTTTTAATGAAAACTAGGACCTCACCAGCAGTCCCTGGTTTGATCATGACTATCAGACATTATTGATGTGGTGCATACAATAGTGCAGATGTTGCTTTTTTTAACTACGGAGGGGCTGACACTTTTTGTAAAAAAGATTGCTAATATTTGTCTAAGTGATGAGACTGAGAAGATACCATGCTATCTACCAACTGGTCCATTTGTCTTGTTTCTGGTTCTTGCTGCTGTGATCCAGTCAATTGAACCCAACGTCACCATGCACAAATGGTCACTCTAAGATCCAATTACCATCATAATGACCCAACAAATGATAAATACATAATTGAACAAGGATAGTAATTTCCGTTGTTCAGTGATAAACTTTGAAAGAAATCCTCATTGTAGTCATAAATTGACTTTACTCTTCATCCTGCTCCCGTTTATCTCCCTTGAAAATCATTTTGTAGGTTCAAGACTAAACTATAAAGACAGGTTTATTTGTTTAGTAGACATGTGCTGCTACTTTGTGCTCCAAGTTATCATCCAACCAGGAAATGAAGGTTTTTATGTCAATATACTGGATCTAACAAAAGATCAGACTGTATGTCTGCGTCCACAGTTGAGGTGCCACTGTCTATTTAACTCACCCACACAACTGCCTCAGGGCTGTATTTAGTCTGAATGCACTTTGACTGGCACAAACAGACCAGTGTGCATAAAATATAGAACGCAACAAGCATATTCCACAAATAGTCATAGTGTTTCTTTAATCACAATGGTTTCATCTGCATTTTCTTGACACCATTTTATGCACAGAGGTTTCTTTTTTAATAACCTGCAAACTTGTTAACACTGTCAGAAGCAACACAAGAGAAAATCTGAGGGTAAATAACAGAAACAGTTAAGGATGCTTATATTTGGAGTGATAAATATAGTCATACACTGCATCATAAAAAGAGAGAATGTTTCAACTCTGTCAAAATGGTCAAAGATGTGCTACCTGTGTTATTTGCAGGTTACATAAGAATATACTTGATACAACGTATAATATGTTACATATAGTTCAAAAGAATAGTGATGCATGTGATAATCTGTTGTATTTGGAATTATGTTGTATTATTGTTAGAACTTGACTATACAATACTGACATATTGACATGAACATGCAAACTGTTCACGTATTTCATCCATCAAAGATAAATGCAGAGATAGGCTCAGACTAAAAATCTGCCTATTGAGGACACCTCTGGAAATTAAATGCATGCTAAAGCCTTTAGAGGATGGCATTTTTCACTGAATGTAAACATGTTCTTAATAGAAAAACTAGTAGAGGAAATTCTGGAGCCTGAGATTGCCAGCATTTTTTATCGAGTATTGGCAGAAATCTCTTCTTTATTCAAGGTAAAATACTCCAGAGGCGAACCTTGTCCTGATAACACATACAAAAAAAAATTCAACTGAAGATAGTACTTAACTGTTTTATGTCCCCAAGTAGAAAAAGCATTTAGTAATTTTAGTGATACATGGGTGGGTGTCATTGAAGAGCAAAGACAGCAGGAGATAAACTGATGTGTGAAATTCAATTAAATCCAGCATAATCATTTGCAATATGTTCATAATTAATCAGTCTACCACATATTGATCTTATTTAGTACCAAGTCAAATATAACCATTAATTTAATTATTTTAAAATATTTCCTCCTGAAAAGGGGTTCTCTATGTGCAATTTTTCACATGAAGAATATGACGGATTTTCAACTCTTTTGCTTCTGTATCCACCTATCCATCCATCATCCATCCATCCATCCCTCCCTCCATCCATCCATCCATCCATCCATCCATCCATCCATCCATCCATCCATTCATCCATTCACCCATTAATCCATTCTACCATTCATCCAATCATTCATTCATCCATCCATGGTGGTGCTCAGCCACAATGAGAACTGGCTCCAAATCACAATGAATAAATTAATATTTACCATGTCAAAATGGGTCAGATGACTATGTATAATGTTCATGGGTCAGCTTTTTAGCATCTTTAAGCTCATTGTTTTGACTTTTACGGCCCACAGCCGGCTCTTTTAGTTGAGTTTCACTGTTCATATTAGCAATGTTTCCTTCAGAAACCGACAACAGATTTCATTGAAAATCTCGGACACATCTGTCCAACATTACATAGCAGACAAAGTTAGAAACTGGACGGTGAACCTTACACACATAGCTAAAGAGCAGGCTATTTCCTTGAGAGCCAGTGGAGACCAAACAAGAGCTAAAAGACACTTGAACATTAAAATATTTCATAATGTCTTGTGTCATTTTGCAGAGCTTTTTATAAACAGAGGGAAGTTAGAAAACTCTGTGTTCATCTTACCTATTTATTCTGCAATTAAGATGAACAACTTCAATGTTTTTCATAAAATTAAACAGAATTTGATTTAAAGCTGTTCACGTGTGTTGTTTATTTTCAAGTTTGAAGGATTTACTCAACTGGTATTTATTCATACATTACATGGCAGCTATTTCAGAGGTCTGTTAAGCAGTCCATACAAATGTCAGAGCCAAGTTTATTACTTTTAAAAATAAAATCTCTGTAATTAAACTCAATAACAACATTGCTGCAAAAAAATTAACACTGTGCTTTTACTTTGAAGACATCTTGCTAAAGAATAAGTGATTCTATTAACATTATTGCCATGTCCGAGATCAGCACCTGTGACACTATGATGTCTGTGTCAATCCAATATGGTGATGATGCTGCAGTTTATCTAAAGACATAGAAGACATGTTCAACTTGGTCCAAAGACTGACGTACACTGCCCCATCCTCAATGACTTCTAACATATGCTGGTTACATGTTTATTCAGATTTGATGAATATTGAACATATCACATCTCCTGCACCTTCTCAGGCAATTTTTGGAATTAGATTAACATTCAGTCCCCAGATGCTTTCTGTCGAAGAGGACTGATTCTTCTTCTGAGTCCAACTTTTCACTTCCCGCCTGGGAAACAAAATCAATCAATCGATCAAATTTTATTTGTATAGCCCATATTCACAATTTGTCTCATAGGGCTTTAACAAGGTGTGACATCCTCAGTTCTTAACCCTCAGCAAGAGTAAGGAAAAACTACTAAAAAACCCTTTTAGGTAAAAATACGTAGAAACCTCAGAGAGAGCCACATGTGAGGGATCCCTCTCCCAGGACAGACAGAAGTGCAATAGATGTCAAGTGTAAAAGAGAACATCAGAAAGATAAGGGAATTTTCAGCATTGATTAGAAATAACATTTTGTAGCATAACTGAGGGTCAATGAATTGATGGATTATTGTTGAGTATCTGAGGAGATATTGTATATCAAGCAGTCTTGTTGTCAACATAGTCTATGATCAGCAGCCACCAAGATCATGATCCACCATCAAGATCGGATGCCACTATATTCCACAGTCATTGTCCACTTCCGCCATCAGGATCCACCGTCAGATGCCACCTTGATCGTGGTCCACCACCATTATCAGATGCCAACACGATACAGGATCCGCAATTATTATACCAATCAGTGAGCACGATACAGAATCCGCCGAACTGGATCCACCATAACGATCACGATCTCTGATTCGCGATCCACCATCATAATCCATGATGTGGCCACCGCCGCAGCCCTGGATCTGCGGACAATAAGGCAAAGGGACTACGGGGAAGAAGTCAAGTCAGTAACATGTATTGATGAGATATTAATTTCTTTGATGTGATAAGGACGGAGAAGACTTTTGACTTTTAAATAACTTTATTTAAGAGACATTGTTAAATAGCTCTTAATTACTCAAACATTTTTTGGAAAAGACAAGGGATAAAAACATTATATACACGCACACATCATACACCAACCCTAAAATGTTAAAACCAGAGACTGGTTCTCCCCCAGTGAGCACAGGACCTGTCCCACCCCCCACACAGCCCTGAAACCCTCCAAATTGCTAGTCAGTGTAAAATACGCATGTTCAATGCTCAGCCAAGCTGCCACAAAACCCCTAAAACAGCGCAGTGGATCTGTCCAGCCTCCCCCAGCCATTTTGTTTTTTCTACTAATCCAGGTTGCCATCTTTGTATTAGAAAAAAGAAAATTCATTAAAACCAGTGTGCTTCTTTCTTGCTGTGTACTTGGGTCCGAACACAAAGAGTGGCAAAGAGAAAACAGGATGGAGAAGAGGAAGGAGAAGAAGCTGGCTCTTACTATAAGCTTTATCAAAAAGGAAGGTTTTACTCTTAAACGTACAGATGGTGTCTGCCTGAAAGTGGGAGATGATTCCACAGGAGAGGAGCTTGATAGCTGAAAGCTCTGGCTCCTACTCTACTTTTAGAAACTTTAGGGACGACAAGTAAGCCTGAATTCTGGGAGTGCAGTGCTCTAGTGGGTTGATATGGTACTATGAGCTCTTTAAGGTATGATGGTGCCATATTATTAAGGGCCTTGAAGGTGAGGAGGAGAATTTTAAATTCTATTCTAGATTTAACCGGAAGCCAGTACAGTGAAGCTAATACAGGAGAAATGTGGTTACTTTTCCTGGTTCTTGTCAGAACACGTGCTGCAGCGCTGCAGAGTCTTTAACGACTTACTGCTGGAGCCTGATAAAATCCCAACAACTACTACATAAATTTGCTGACGATATTTTGGTGGTGACATTTTCAGTAGGGAAATCATACTAAGATAGATGAACATAGTAATATTTTTTTTCCATTGTGCTCCACTGCTTTCAATTTAATGTTGTTGTGCAAACACCACCAAACTTGTCAATGTCACGTATCTCTCACTGAGCAATTCAATTTAAGAAGGGGACAGGATGATGTGGTAGAATTCTGGAGATACAAGAGGCTGGAAACAACAAAGTTATCTACGTGTATTTAATAAGGGGCTTTCTGCAGAAAGGATCAACACAGGGAAACCGCAAGGGTCTCAGAGTGAAGATGAAGAACAGTCAAATACAAGGGTCTTATATAGGAGGGCTGAGGGCTGACTCTTTGAACCAATCCAGACAGGTTCCCATAGGTGGAGGAAGGAGAGGAATCTAAACACAACAGCTGATTCACATGTGTTTCCTAAGGTGATAAGAGGACATACACTCCTTCCTTTGATGGGTAATTAAGTCGCAAAAGGTCTCACTGTATTGACGTCATAAACAGTTCCCACCAGAAAACAGCTCAAGTCATCAAACATCTGTTGTATGTAAATACAAGTCATAAAAGTCTGTTGAGAAGCTTCAAACACTTACTGTTCCAAATACAAAATACTTTTTCAACCTTGCTTAGTTAATTTTATACTACATTTCCCTCCTTTTTGTCATTTATTGACAACTTAAGAGAATGAAAAAAATCAAATACATCAATTCACCAGGATTTCAAAATGCATCATCATCATCACTGTAGTGTAAAACTGCCTTTGTCATGGACGGTGTGCGTCTTCAAATGGGAGGGAGGACTGATAAAAGCAGATTAAACAGACATCACAACATCATTACATTCTTCATCACTATCAAAAGGGTTCTGGGGAGGAAACCAGTCAGGGAGGGGAAACACATCTTATATTCTCGTCACTGTAGATCTAATTGGTGTGTCATCTGGCAGAACAAACCATAGGGACACAGCTGGCATGCCCCATAAAGCCCATGGAGGCTACAATAACCAAACTGTAAGTATAAAGGTGCAGTGTGGGGGAGACATACGTGCTAAAAGAAGTGTGGCATGTTGATACGAGCAAATACTCTCTGTAGCTTCAAAGGAAAACAAATCATTATATTGCATCGGATGCTTGAAACCCACAAAAACAGACTGTCCTGGGAGATTGGTTTGAATGGTCCAAAAAATAAATTCGTACCAAGAGTTAACAGTCATTATTAAGAGAACAGTTCCTCTACTGCCATTCCGACCCAGCTGACTGAAGTGATGCCACTAAGGTCGGCGTTTCATGGTCGTCTTCTCAGCTGTGTGTGTATTATGTGATTCTCCGAGGCAACTATTACCAACAGCTGTGCTGGTCAGCACTGCCCCCTCTTCAACGATCCTTTGTTTTAATTATTCAGTGTGGGTGCAGAAGGTGGATGTTCTGGTTCTGGGACTCTTAGCGACGTTCACTGCCGTGTGGGTTGTTAACAGGATCTGGTACGGTCCTGTCCAGCGTCTGTGTCACCCACTTTTCCGCCTTAGGTCCTTCACTATCACCCAGTTGCCGGGCTTCAGGCCATGAAGTGGTCCACTTGCCAGTTTAGGGAGTGCGTCTTTAACCTGTTTGTGGATAGCAGAAAAGGCAGAAGAGAGATTTGAATAATAACGTCGCATTTCATCTTCAAAGAGAATTGTTGAGGGCAATTGTCTTTTAACAGGTCCAATGCCCCAATATTTTCTTAATTATTTTAGTGCCGCACTAACAAATGGAGTCCCATTTCACTGCTGATTTTACTTGGGATTCCCCATCTGGGAATAACTTCAGTGATCAACGCTTTAGCTACGGCAGCTCTGTCTTTCAGAAAACATATCAACTATAACCAACCAATATTTTTTCCCCTCACTCGGTGTTAGCTCAATTAAATCCATCTTCGATCCTTTTAAAACATGATCCTTCCCATGCATTTACTTTGCAAAATGAGGAAACAGATATTTTGGCAAACAAGGTTTCTCATCAGGGCCCACCCACACCCCATGTGTGTGTGTGCAACCACTTCTCTTCCAAAGTCCACGCTCTTCAGCTGTTGCTCTAAGTTGAAGTTCTTGTAGGTCAGCCGTGGGGGTGGTGGGGTCGACCTGTAAGAGAATGTGTGAAGAAGATAGAGCCGGCGAGCAAATGCTTTTGCTGCTACATCCTCCCTGGCATTTCCTTGTGATACTTGGTCATTATTAGAGGTGTGAGCATCACATTTACATACTGCATCCTGTTTGGGGAGGAGGACAGCATCAAGGATCTGAGACACTAGAGCATGATGTGCAATTGGTTTGCCTGATGGTGTAAGGAATTCTCTGTGTTTCCAAATCGTGCAAAAATCATGTACTTTACAAATGCATATCTACTGTCAGTGTAGATGTTAACCCTTTTCCCTTTAGCCAATCTGCATGCTTCAATGAGAGCAGTGAGCTCTGCTGCCTGTGCCGACAGGGAAGCAGGGAGAGGTCGTGCAATCAATGTATCATGTGCTGCTACCACAGTGAAACCAACTTGATTTGCTCCTGTGTCTGAATTGCGAGACGCTGATCCATCCACAAACAGTGTAAATCTTGATTCTGCAACGTTGTTTCCTGTAAGTGTGGTCTGGGGGAACAAACTTAGGTTATTGTTACTACACAATTATGTTGTTCACATCTCCTTCTGTTGGAAGAAGAGTAGCTGGGTTAAGAACATTACATCTTTTCACAGTAATGTTAGCATTTCCAAAAGAATAGCATGTTATCGATAGCATCATACACATAGCATTTGGGATCAAGTTTTGCTCAGAAAAATGCAACACGTCTCTGTTTACCCCCCTTGATCAGGGAGTAACACTGACGTCATCTACTCCCCCGTTCTTGTCATCTGGTTGTGTGAAAGGTCGGTCAGGGTCGTCGGGCAGTCATAAAGTCGAGGTCGTTTGTAGGGTCAGTTTCAAGTCAGTGAAAGCTTTCTCGTGTCATCAGTCAATATAACTTTGCTATATGCTGTTAAGCCCATGTGCGATTGCGCTGAGGGACTCCTCGAGGACAGCATAGTTCAAATTCATTCGCAGGAATGACATCATTTATTTCTTTGTAACAGTTTTAGGAATCTTTGAATTACTGTTACCCTATTAGGGGAGAGGGACTGCCCTCTGCTGTGATCACATGCCCTAAAATTGATCTTTTACATTTACAAACCTATACTTTTACAAACTTATACTTTTACAAACTTATACTTTAACAAACTTTTACTTTAACAAACTGCAGTTTTTCAGGCTTGCCTTATGTCCTTCTGCATTTAGATGTTTTAGTAGAGCTACAGAATAATTTTCACAATATTCTTCAGTTGGAGCACAAATCACTAATCCTTATATTGTCAACATATCGTAAATGTGCACTTCCTGGTGTTATCTTTAATGATCTTAAGCTTTTTAGTGCCTGGTTGTAAATGGTCAGTGATTCACAATAGCCTTGACGAGGCATGTGAATGTATAACTTTCTCTGTTGAACTCAAATGTAAACCAGTATTATATGTCTTTATCAATTTAAAAACTGAAGAATGCATTTGCCCGATCAACAACAGAGAATAATTTATAATCCTTCAGAACTTGCTAAAGGATTGTTTTAAGAATTTGGAACCGACGAAGCGCGAAGTTGTACTGCGGCGTTGACAACTTACAAATCTTGGATGAATCTCAAATCATCAGGTTGTGTTTTATCAAAAATACTGTTCACCGGAAAAAATCGGAGTGTGCACTAGTGAATCCTTGCAAGGAACAATTACACCTGCCCTCAATAGAGAGTTGAAAACTGGTGTAATACCATCGATGGCTTTCTGTTACAGTAGATATTATCAGATCATGGTGTAATAACCACAGGTTCCATGTGTTAATTAAACCCACATCATGATTACCTCTGAGCCCTTAAAATGTTGTTTGTTTAAAATAAATATGCATGTGCATATTGGGCTTCTGTATTTGTGTCTGGTACCAGTTAAACAACCTTGAAAGTGTAAATAACAGATGTAAATCATTTTCTAAACACTTTAAAAAATTGATTTTACTTAACCACGGGATCAGATATCTTTTCCCAAATGTCAGCATTGACACATTTTTGTATCCACGGTCGCAAGTCTTGCCATTCATCATTTTTGTTTTTGACAGCAAGTCATGTGAGTGTGAACCAGGAACATCAAAAAAGGAAAGCATCCTCTGAACATCTGTGAAGGAACTGAGAGGGTGACTACAGAAACAGCACATCTATGTTCTTTCCAGAACATGCAACTTAGTGTTGAATTTTCTTTCACACTGCTTTCCCTACAACTTATCTTTTCAAACCTGCATCTCTCCCTTTGTGTTTGAGTGCAGTGAAGTTTAAATCTTTTGGATGCATACACGTGGTGTCTGTTCTTAGTGTGATTGAATGTGCCTTGTCCACTAGATCTTTGTTGATTGATGTGACAACAGATGAACAAAGCTTCCATTCAAACGCATATAACAGTGAAGCAGCATTACACTTAATATAATCTCTTTCCCTAGCACTGTGAGTGTGTGCAAGTGTTTGTGTTTGTGTGGTGCATTCACCCTCTTGATGTGTGAGGTGTTCCTCATGGTCTCGTTCTCTGCTCAAAGATGCTGGTTCCTCCCTCTCCTCCATCCCCGCCTCGGTTCATTCAGCCTTGTAAAGTTACTGTTTCCTTGGCAATTTTTGTTTTGCCCAATGTCCCTTCTCTCCACAGAGAAAACAAATGTCCCAATCATCGTTCCACATGCGTCCCCCCTCCTTCCTTGAAATCCTCTTCTTCTGCATCGCGATGTACCTCTGAACATCTTCAGTGAGGCTTTATGCAGATCAGTCTCTCTTTCTTCTTCTTATTCGCATGAACTGCATGTGCTTTTATTAAGCTCTTCCTGAGTCCCACTTGATGCCTGTACGTTTTAACAGGCTGGCAACATCAGGTAACTACACAATTCGCGATTTGGGCTGGATCCTGTCCCAGTCCATATTGCCCACTTGTCTGGTGCGAGGTGAAGAGAGGAGTTGCGAGTCTGGAACGTTATTAGCTGGAAAAGGTCGTTGTGGAGCCTGGGCTCCTGCCTGTGGAACATCCGCTTCTGGTGGAGCTTGGTGTTGTTCTGGTTGTCGTCTTGTCGGCGGGGAAGAGTCGAGGTCGGAAACCTGCATTTTGAGACACTGAGACATTTGTGAGGTGTTAACTGTCCCTGCCAGTGTGTGCTTTCTGTCCCTATGATGCAATTTTTCTAATCACATTCCACACTCATTCTTATCTGCCTGAAATGTAAGATTTACTTTTCTGGCCTAATTTACTTTTTCGTTCTCCTCTAGCTTCAGTCTCACCTCTTTCAGCTGTCTCATACTAAAACTCTCTCTCTCTCTGGAAACCCAAAGTCACTCATTCCTCATTCACACTTGAAACAAACTTAGTGCTTTGTCACCATAGTTCTTTCACATGAAGTTCACATAAGGATTACTCAGTTCAGTTCCATTATCTAAATCTTATATTTTCATTTACCTATGTAAAGAATTTTTTTTAAATTTTATTTTAAGTATTAGTTACCTTAAGTCTTCAATCAATCTCCAAAACGCTATCGTAAGGAGCAAATAGGAAACTTAGTAATATAAACATCCTCAAAATAATGTAATACCTCCTATATTATATAAACAATAGTAATTTCCTCTTAATCGTAATTACTTGGTTGCTGTTAGTTTCTCAATTCATCTCTTTTTTTTTTTTTTTTTTCTTTTTTTTTTATCTTTTTTTTTTAAATACACCTTCAAATATTCTGCCTCACCAACACAAATCATAGTGCCTTAAAGAAGTTCTCTACATGCGCGCTTTTTTGAGTTGCCTGACACAATGCAAATACACTCAGTATTATGTCCTCTCTGTGGTTGCAGTCGAAACAACTCCATAAGGTACCTCGTCAGTCTACCTTCCAGGTTTCTTCTAAACCTTGGTTAAAAATTTACAGGGCTTTCACCTGTCTGGAGGATCCCGTTCCTCTTAGACCAACTTCTCCGTAACACTATGTTCTGCTGGTATAAATTACACTTGAAATCTCAGATTCTCACCAGATAGATCGCAGCGCTGAGACGATCCGGCTCGGGTCTAGGTCCCTGCATCTCACCCGTGGGGAGGTTAAGGTTGGAAACTTTTTTCCAAGATGATCAGTCAACCGTAGACACCGAGTCCAGATCCGTCCAGACGTGCGATCCCACTTCTGACACCAAATTGTGGTAGAATTCTGGAGATACAAGAGGCTGGAAACAACAAAGTTATCTACGTGTATTTAATAAGGGGCTTTCTGCAGAAAGGATCAACACAGGGAAACCGCAAGGGTCTCAGAGTGAAGATGAAGAACAGTCAAATACAAGGGTCTTATATAGGAGGGCTGAGGGCTGACTCTTTGAACCAATCCAGACAGGTTCCCATAGGTGGAGGAAGGAGAGGAATCTAAACACAACAGCTGATTCACATGTGTTTCCTAAGGTGATAAGAGGACATACACTCCTTCCTTTGATGGGTAATTAAGTCGCAAAAGGTCTCACTGTATTGACGTCATAAACAGTTCCCACCAGAAAACAGCTCAAGTCATCAAACATCTGTTGTATGTAAATACAAGTCATAAAAGTCTGTTGAGAAGCTTCAAACACTTACTGTTCCAAATACAAAATACTTTTTCAACCTTGCTTAGTTAATTTTATACTACAATGATAAAACAGGATTAATATTGTAAATCAAGAGTGTGGAGGAATGTTGCCACATCTGTCAAGATGTCAGGTGAGTTTATTTTGTTTCAATCATGAGAATGGTAAATGGTAAATGGATTTGTATTTATATAGCGCTTTTCTAGTCTGATGAAGACCACTCAAAGCGCTTTACAGTACAGTTTCACATTCACCCATTCATACACACATTCATACAGTGCATCTACTTGCAGCACTTTGTTATTCTATGGGGGGCTATTGAGGGTTCAGCATCTTGCCCAAGGACACTTCGGCATGCAGATGGTTCAGACTGGGGATCGAACCGCCGACCTTCAGGTTGGAGGACGACCACTCTACCCCTCAGCCACAGCCGCCCCCTCAGCCACAGCCGCTGAGGGGGCGGTTGAAGATAAGAGCCTGTGGATTTGTTTTATACTGTATATCTTTTTAACATAATTATGTTGTGAGGCCACTAGAATGCAGCTGCGCAAAAAATGATGACTTACTTAATTAATGAAAGGATGAATAAATCACCTCCATATCAAAAAGCCCCATTCAAATTCTTCAGGAAAATGCTATAAAATGCATTGGCATTGCATAAGAAAACCATTCATCTTTAACAGCAGCAGTATTAAATTCATTATCCAGATTGGACATAGTGTTCTTGGTATTCATTGTGTGTTTCGTCCAGACTTGGCAGGGTTTAATACTATGAAAACGTCAGGAGATTAAAAAAAACTCAAACATCTGATTTTCTCTAAGTATAAAGCACCAAAACACACAAATGGTTGTCGAGTGCTGTTATGGGAACACCATTCTGACGCAGGAGAATTTTTTTTGGTCGATTGAGTTATAGACTGCGACAGAAAGGTGCTGAATAAGGACCACACCCTCCCCCTTACTGTGTCTGTCCTCACTGTAGTGTAAGAAAGGGAGCTCCTGCGTATTTCCCTGTCTGAGTGTAATTGATAATGTCTGGGCTTTGTCCTCTTCGTCATTGCTCGTAGAAACAACAGAGTGACTCCACTCAGTGGTGCAGTCATTCAAACTGCAGGAAGACTGTGAGTCATGCATGCAGAATTACATTTGTTCACTTACTGTGATGTTCCTCTCTACAGTATTAGGGTCTCAAAATCTCACCCAAGTAAATCTGTGACAGATCAGATAAAATCTTTAGCTAAATATAGCTAAGTTAATGGAATAACTTACACAAATACAAAAGAAACATATATATATATTATATATATATATATATATTAAACGTTTTAATCTGAATTACTAATTGTGCATTTAAATAACCAAAACTTTAGATTTTCTCAAAAAGTATCTTCTGCAAAAATGTAACTTCTGAAACCACTAGCAGCGTACTTTGTACTTAGTTCAGCAGTTCTTTATTGATTAAGATGTTCATTCATACTATACTGTGTTGTTTTATTAGAAGTATTACAGGCTCAGACCAGAAATATTGGCAATACATAATCATCGATAATAAAATGCAGACAATTGTCAGCTTGTCTTTAAGTACAATAGCATAACCAGGGTGTGTGAGGTGAGAACTGGCTCATGTAGGAAATTAATGGGAATGAGACAGTTCCCTGCAGAGCCACCAATTACAGCTGACGTGTCCCATCTGGACCATGTTGATTAATGTTCCTCTAAACTGAGCCTTCAGTGCTACTGAAAGGCAGTCGCCCCCAAACAACTTACCGAAGGTGATTCTTTTATTCTCACAGGAGCTTTAAACGTGTGTGCATCTTGTGGAAGGGAATAGTTGTCGTGGCAAACTATTCCTGCAGATGTCGCATTGGGTGACTCATTCTTCTATGGCGCTAGAGAATGTCCTCACAACCTTCAAACATGAAATTTTATTTGTGTGTGTGTGTGTGTTTGTGTGTGTTTGTGTGTGTGCCCACTTGTGAAAGAAAAATGTGTTTCCCACTCCAGCAGAACCAACATGACTTTATTCCCCCAGTGCTGCGTTCATCCTGCCATTCTTTAGGTGTACTTGACATTTAGTGGATAACAATTACCAACTGAAGTTGAAGGTGTCAAGAACAGGTGACAATTGTTCATCAGTTTGTTCAAACGCCTCTCACACTGGAAGCAAATCCCACTCCTGGCACTCCTGAGTGCTTGATGACCACGCACAGCCACTTCACTATGTTAACAAAAGTCATGACTTTTTTTTATGGGGGAGGGACAATATTCAATTTTGGCCTGAAGAGTTGGGAACCTTAATCTAAGTTGCTTGGTGCAAATCATTTAAGTGATACTTCGGTGAGGCAACAGTGTGTGTGGGTTGGTGTGTGTGTGTGTGTGTGTGTGTGTTTGTGTGGTTGAGTGTGTGTGTGTGTGTGTGTGTGTGAGTGTGTGTGTGTGTGTGTGTGTGTGTGTGTAAAGTAGTAGTAGTGGTACTAGCAGCTCTACTGAATCTTAATGGAAACTAGTCCTGACAGCACTCGACAATAAGTTCTCCTCCAAGGACTGGCTCCAGGAAGGAGAGATGGTGACATATTCTTGAGTCGCTCATCAGGGTTCGGCTTAAAAGTTTAAAAATATGTTCCCTGTTTTCAAGTGATGAAAAGCCTGGGGTCACAGAGAAGGGCAAAATGTGATGAACTGTACAGCCCCAAATAAACAACACCATATCCTTCACATTTTTTGTGTTAAAAATGTGTTGGAATATAGAAAGTTTTGGGGGGATTCATAACCAGAACTGCATCACTGCTATATTGACTCAAACTTGCTCAATGTGACCTGATTGTTTTTTTATTTATTCTTTCTTGCCTCCATAAACATGGCCATCAGTGTAGTGGGTATGGTTCAGCAATTCCAACATCAGAAACGAGGGTTCCAGACACTGTTAGAAGACAAGCATATTTGATGCATATAAAGATAGATATTTTTTTTTACCTTGGGATAAAGTTTTTTTACTGTAGAGCCACAGAGACACACAAACAACTCTGCCACAATTAAGTGGGAAATAAAGACAAGTAGAACGGTTGAGCATCAGCCATGTGTTATGTGGTGTTGTGCAAAAATGGTTAGGAATGATACCATAAGCTGGTGTGCCTTTAGGCGTTCAATAAATGTGGTTATCAAAAATAAAAATAAAACAATAATATTTAAAATATTAATATTAAATCATAACTTTAGTTTGACTAAGTTCTCGCGGGGCACCACCCTTCATAGAAGGGAAAAGATAGCCAATTTATTGATTAAGATCAGTCTCATTTAGATCTAGTTCAATTAGAAATCTTAATATTTACTATTAAAGACTATATAATGAACCGTTAAGGTTTATAGAGTTCTTGACAGTGTAACAGTTGGCAAACTTCACTTATGCAACATTAATGACAGGACAAGGTTAAAAGAAAACATTTATTTTAAACATAATAAGTATGAAAGAACCAATTACTAAACAATATACTACCTAACAAAGATATATATATCAAACTTTAAACACCACACAGAATCAAATAAACAGTCTTGCTTAGCCTAGTAAAATTATTAAGCCCAGATTATGTTACCAGTCCAAGGGAAAGGGGAAAAAGTTGCTGTGCAGTTCGGTTAGCAGTTCGTCCTTTTGAAGTCTCTGGCTCGTGTGGTCTCTGCTTCCGCGGTTCTGTTGAGCTGTGCAGTTCAGTTGCTTATTGAAGCTGTAGTTCTTACCTGCAGGACACCGAGTCGCTGCAAGGAGTTTAGAAGAAGCTTGAGATGCGTGGAGGTTTTTTTGAGAAGATGAGCTGGAAGCTCGACCTTTGCCCTCCGGTTGTTGGATAGAGAAGATTTGAGCTGGAGGAATCCGGTTCCTCCACTCGCCGATGCAGGAGGAAAGGCCAGCGGCCTGCTGTCCTCAGTGGTGGTCGGTGGAGAAGAGAGTTGCTGGAGCAGCCTTCGGCCCTCCGAGGGATTGGAGAAAGAGAAAGGGTTTGGGGAGGCCTGTTCTTAAATAGGCCCAGTGACCCCCAGGTCATATGACCAGAGTGACCAATTGGAGTTGATCTTGGGTGGCTCTTGGCACCTGGGTGTGACTTTGCTGAAACAAAAGGAACCTGTAGCCTCCTGGGAGACGGAGTTATTTGACCTTCTCAGGACAAAGAGAACACGTTGCACTCTGGGAGATGAGTTCACTCCAGCACATGCGGCTTTCTCGAGACAAAGGACATGTGCTTTCAGGTTTTGACTTCTAATACAGGCTTGAAAGAGAGGCCTGCCTTTTTGCACAAAAAACATGTCCCAACAGTGGGTCTTGCACTGGACTGTTGGGGATGCAGAAAAGGCTGAGTCTGACAGTGAAGCTCTAAATTGCTGATTTATGTTCCAGCCATCACAGCTATTTGGCTGAAAGAATGACATTGTGAATTCAAGTAGCTGAAATATGTTTCCTCACCATCAGACAGGGGAAGGACTCCAGACATTCAGAGGGACAGATCAAAGTAATGAGCTTCAGATTTCAAAGATGTAGAGGTCCCTCTGCAGAGGGTTTTTTCTTTGCCTCCTACAAGTCTACCCACCCAGGAGGAGACCTTAGGTAGACCCAGAAAATGCTGGAGAGATTACATTTTACCTTGTTTGGAAAGTCTGAAATGAGAGCTGAATTGCTTTTGCTGCCTTGATAAGTGTGCTGCCACTGTGAGCCACACCCAGACAGGAGGTGGAAAATAAATGGATGGATTTGAATATGTGCCAATCTAAAAAAAAAGTGTAGATTTGTTGTTGCAACAGCTGGAAAGACAACTCAGTTCACTGACTCTTCTGTTGCTTCACATTGAAGAGCTGGTATGTCCCCCCTCCCATCTAAGCCACAGGGGTTCTGCTAGAGGTCTCTTATAGCTAATGAGGATGTTTTTTTCTCTCCACAGTCGCCAAAGTGCTTCCCCAGTAAGGTAACTGTTAGGTTTCTCTATAATTTTTAAGTTCTTGATCTTTGAGATAATTGTATAAGAAGTTGCTTCTTGATGTAACTTTTTAACTGAAAAGGTAACCTGATGCCTGCCAGTGCAACAAAATTAACAGTAGTTTCTATGGTGAAGCTGGTTCATCCTTATCGGCAGACATTAATAAATTTTCTGTCACATCACCCTCTCGCCCACTAGTGAGTATCAATTACCTAGATGGAGCCCAGGGGCCAACTCTATCAGTAGGTCACAGTATTGTCCGCGCAACCAAACCCTCAGCATAGAAAGCAATTCAGCGACAAAGGGTGAGAGCAGGTTTTGGTCAGAATCCAAACTTAAGCAGGTACTTGATGTGACTACCTTCATGTAATCAACCGTACAGCCTTTGTTTAATAAAGCCATTATATTCCATTAAGTGTTTACCAGTTTGTCAATTTCTACAACTTGCACACAGTCTATATGAGTCGCATTTCAGTTTATTTATATCTGCAATATTTTTGTAAGAGTGCACCCTCCTCCTCCTCAGGGGGTGAAAGAGGCCCATATATTTGGTGGAAAATGGCAGGCGATGGGGAAAGCGGGTGACAGCAGAAACCCGCATGGACCTCAGCCTTAATCTCAACAGTAGATGAATGAAATCTGCTCTTAAAAAAAAAAACAAGAAATACTTTACATCCTGCCTCTGCCTACACCAGCCCTCGCCTGAATCCTGCAGAGAATTTGTTGCTGTTGTGAACATGTCTGAGCAGATAACCCCCCGCATGTGCATGTGCATGTGCATGTGTGAAATGCAAACTGTGGAGAAAGTCCGGACCCAATGCTCCAGAGATCCTTTACAGGACATGCCTGAAAATGGCTTTGTTCTACAAGAACCTCATTTTCCCACTCTTTCTATTACAAAGCTGTTGTGTTTTTCTTGATTAGGGCTTCTATTCAGCTACACCAGTTCATACCCTTTCAGATGTGTCCCTGGTTAGTGCCTTTTTAGACCAATATCTGCTGCTTCTTTTAAATCCACCTCAACATGGACTGGAACACGAAGGAGCATGCTCAGTCTTCTACAACAGAACTAACACCTTCACCACAAGGTCACACCAGACCCCTGGCTTTGTTTTCTATTGTGTAATCACAAGAGAAGCAGAATCTTCATATTATTGCCCATATAAACGTTACCTCTACCAACTGTAATGTCCAGATTATAGAAATTAGTCCTAAAGACCATTACCAACATTAGAAAGATCTTATACATTGAATTTAAAATGCTGGAATTTAAAAAGCAAAGCAAGATTTTCGAGTTTTGGGATGAGGATAAAATCTATTGGGTTTAGTGGTGGCAACCTTACGTCTTCCAATCCCATCTTCATTTTTACTTTTCCTCACTCTCCCTCCCACTCGACATCGCCTCAGCTTATTTGTGTACTGCAAGTTTTAGTCTCAATTGGGCTTCTCTCATCTCTACAAATAAAACTCAAAACAAAGTTGCACAGAGGGCCCCATGGCATACTCCCAGTGCCATTACTTGTGTATCTTCTCATATTATGGCTGTGGTTATTTAATATAAACAACCATAATCTTGTGTTGACATAATCATTACTCTATAAAGTATTGAGTATCATGCCTAGCACCCCATATACTAACCCTGACATTGAGAACGAATCATCGTTTCACACAACATAATTTACCTGTTTTTTCCTTATACTCCTTTACTCCCAAGAAGTTGAATTCTTTAACTCTCTCAGTTGTCTGTCTGTAGGTCCATACACATATAAATCCTCACAGTCACCTTTCTTGTTCCCCACTCAGCTTTATTAGTAAGGCTTCCTGCATTTTTATTCTGTCTCTTTGCCCATTGACCCATCTTTAGAAAAAATAGGGGACGGAGTCCAAATGTTTCCAAACGTATCATACATCAAATTGTTAAATAATACTGGTCTATAATTACACTTTCTTGGTGTGTTCCAATATCAATTAACTAAGCATCCTGAACCATAACCTGTATTATCTTGCTGTTCAAAATGACTTCATTATAACCTCTTGTATGTCTGCTTCATACAGCTTTATTAGTAGCCCCTATTTCCATAACAAGTCATATATAATACCACCATTACTCTGTCCTTATTTGCCATGCCCTTCTTTATCTCAGAGGGCAATCGCTTTATCGCCAAATCGTCACAAGACACACAGAAATTATCATAGAGCAATAGCAACAGCAGCAGCAGCAGCGCACAAACGTGCCAAGTCCATTCCAGTAAAGCAAACACATTCTCACTTTGTGCTGCTGAACCAGGTCATGTCTGGCATTTATCTGATATTTGTGCTCCCTGTGATGTAATTCAACCAAAAATCCAGGGAATCGAAGAGTTGTGCGATCTAATCAATCTTTTGCTGGGAGACTTATTAACAGTCCCTGGTGACGCCTGGACACCAGGGTGGGAACCCCAGGAGTAAAGAGCTTCACTGGTCATTTTAATTAAAAGCCATTGAGTAACCACTCGCAGGAGACTGTGTGTACCTGCTAACATTAAAATGTGAACATACAACATGTCGGAGATAATGTTGGAACAAAGCGTGTGTGCTCAGCAAACTTGGAAAAAATATATGACAATAAAATGTTGGCCTTTATGGAGCCACGTGGGGCATAAAGGTAGTTTTACAGAGCAATAAATCTATCTTGGTTCAATATCATGTTCCTGAATGTACCACAGCCTAAATAGAGTCTATACTGTACTTCAGAGGTCCTATGTGATGCAGCCTATCGGCATTAATACTAATTCTAAATAAGAGTGAGGTTACTTTACTCACACACAATTATTATTTCAGATCAATTTTAATATTCAACCAAATCTTCTACACTATACAAGTGGTGAGGTCCCGGGAAGCCTTTCTCTCCTGGCTGCTACAATGTTCTTAAGGGTGGAGAGGAAGTTGCGTGGCTCAGGTCCTATCTTTTGGTGGAACCTGCAAGTTGCTCGACATTCTCTCATATTCCACATTAATGTTGATAGTCTACAAAGTTGTCATCCTGATTGTACTGATACGGTAAATTGGCTTGCTCTAGTACATGTGACATTGATCGTGTGTTTAACCATCCTGGAAGATGTTTTTTTTAGAAAGCTTTACCTTGTCCCATTCAAGAGTGTAATGCCACTGTCACTGTGGCCCTGGATCTGCGGGCGATAAGGCACAGGGACTGCGAGGAAGGGGTCAGGTCAGAAACATGTGTTGATGTGATATGAGTTACTTTGATGTAATAAGGATGGAGAAGAGGAAGGAGAAGCTGGAAAGAGAAGCTCCGTGTGTCATGTGTCATAAATTCCCTTTGCACCATCAGGTGTTTTTGCCTTGTAATCAATGATACAATGATACAGTCCGAACTTGAGGGTAAACTGAGGCTGAAGGTATATCTGACTGGCTACTGGTTTGTATGGTAGTACGACGAAAACCATGTGGCCCACTCAGTAGATCAGACATCAATGCCTCTATGCCTTTTTGAACTAAACGCTTCCTATTTTAGAACATAGGTTAAGTTACGCTCTGCAGCATTTATTAATGCATACCGCCAGTTGATGTTATTAACCTTCTAGACCTATAGCAGCATAAACAAGAGCAGGTCTAAGACAAGCCTGGACTAGCTCTAACTATAAGCTTTATCAAAAAGGAACGTTTTAAGCCTGCTCTTGGTGTCTGCTTCCCGAACTGAAAGTGGGAGATTATTCCACAGGAGTGGGGCTTGATAGCTGAAAGCTCTGGCTCCTGCTCTACTTTTAGAGACTTTAGGGACGACAAGTAAGCCTGAATTTTGGGAGCAGAGTGCTCTAGTGGGTTGATAGGGTACCAACAGCTCTTTAAGGTAGAATGGTGCCATATTATTAAGGGCCTTGAAGGTGAGGAGGAGAATTTTAAATTATATTCTAGATTTAACCGGAGCCAGTGTACTGGCTCCGGTTAAATCTGGATAAATGTGCTCTCTTTTCTTGGTTCTCGTCAGAACACGTGCTGCGGCATTTTGGACAAGCTGCAGAGTCTTTAACAACTTACTGCTGGAGCTTGATAATAATGAATTACAATAGTTCAGTCTGGATGTACCAAAGGCGTGGACTAGTTTTTCTGCATCTTTTTGCAAAAGGACATGTCTGATTTTTGAGATATAATGCAAGTGGAAAAAGGCGGTCCTAGAAATTAGTTTTAAGTGAGCATTAAATGACAAATCAGGATCGAAGATCACTCCCAAGTTCCTGACTGTTTCATTGGAAGCAAGGGCAATGTCGTCTAGCGCAGCTATATCATAGCCATAGGGCCAAGTATTATAACCTCTATTTTATCTGAGTTTAATAAGAGAAAATTGCAGGTCATCCAGGTTTTTATGTCCTTGAGACATGCTCAAAGTTTAGTTAATTGATTACCTTGTTCAGGTTTTATTGACAAGTATAACTTGGTGTCATCCGCATAGCAGTTGAAATTTACCGAGTGTGTCCTGATAATGTTTCCTAGTGGAAGCATATATAATGAGAATAAAATTGGGCCGAGCACAGAGCCCTTTGGAACACCATGGTTAACTTTGGTGCGCACAGATGACTTATCATTAATTTGGACGAATTGGGAGCGAGAAGAAATATACGATATAAACCAGTTTAGGGCGGTTCCTTTAATGTTAATTAACTCTTTAATAAAACTGTAATAAAATGTGATGGTCAATTGTGTTGAATGCTGCACTGAGATCTAACAGAACGAGAACAGACACAAGTCCCTGATCTGAAGCTATTAGAAGGTCATTAGTGACTTTAGCCAAGGCTGTCTCTGTGCTGTGATTGGCTCTGAACCCAGACTGAAAGTCTTCATATATATTATTTTTTTGAAGAAACTCACACAGCTGATTGGCTACAACTTTTTCTCAGATTTTAGACAGGAAGGGGAGATTAGATATTGGTCTGTAATTGGCTAATACCTCTGGGTCTAGGGTGGTTTTTTTGAGAAGGGGTTTGATTACAGCTATTTTAAAGGACTGTGGTACATAACCTGATGATAATGACAGATTGATTGTGTTAAGTAACGAACTATCAATTAGGGGCAGAATTTCTTGAAATAATTTTGTTGGAATCGGATCTAAGATACAGGTTGTTGGTTTGGAACCTGAGATTATTTTAGTAAACTGATCACGGGTGATCAGAGAGAAGCTGTCTAAGTAATGGGAAGGATTCTCAGCCGTTTCTGAGATCTCTGTTGTTGGGAGGGTGTTAGTGCCAATTGAGGGCAGGAGATGGTTGATTTTATTTCGAATAAAAAAGGTCATAAAGATATTGCTATTTAGGGATCGAGGAATACTGGGTTCGGTGTAGGTGTGACTCTCTGTCAGCCTGGCTACAGTGCTGAAGAGAAACCTGGGTTTGTTTTTATTTTCGTCTATTAGTTTTGAATAGTAGGCAGCTCTTGCTTTGTGGAGAGCCTTTTTATATTCTTTAACAATACTCTTCCAGTCTAGGAGATTTTCAACACTGTTGCTGGCGCGCGACTTCCTTTCTTGTTGTCTTGATACTTGTTTTAACTGGTGTGTCTTGGAATTATACCACGGAGTTAATTTACTATGTTTGACAAGTTTCTTTTTTAGAGGCGCTATTGAGTCTAATGTTAATCGTAATGAGTCTGCAGAGCTATCGACGAGGTGGTCAATCTCAATGGAGCTCGGGTTTTTAAAGAATTTGTTGTTTTTATATTGGGCGGCTGTGGCTGAGGGGTAGAGTGGAATGTTTAACTGTACTGTAAAGCGCTTTGAGTGGTCATCAAGACTAGAAAAGCGCTATATAACTACAAAACCATTTACCATATCGACGGTTAATACGGGTTTAAATGTAATTGGAATTATTTCCTTAAATTTAGCTTCAGCACTATCAGGTAGAAATCTAGAAAATTAGTTTTTTATTAGTGGCATATATTCAGATAATGAAAAATCGCAGGTTATTAGATTATGGTCTGATAGAATTGGATTGCGCGGAAATACTGTTAAATGTTCAATTCCGACACAGTACGATAATACAAAGTCAAGTGTGTGATTACAACAATGAGTAGGTTGGTGTACACACTGACTGAAACCAATTGAGTCTAGGTAGAAATTAATAGAAATGAAATGAAATATATAAAACATTTTCCACTGAATTGTAGTAAAGGTGATGAATAATATAGCACAAAGAGGAACTACTCAACTACAGCGCAGCTCTTGCATAAATTAAGTTAATGTCCCTGATAACTTTCTGCCACTGTTTTCATATGACTGATATGTCTCCCTAATCTTTAACCCAGTGACTCAACTAAACCTCATACGTTTATCATTTTTTGTATTGGCCATCACCACATAGTCAGTGGCTTATGGAAGCCACAGACTATGTGGAGAAGAAAGGAATCAGACAATGCAAATGCTCCTTGGGGTCCTTTTGGGAGTGTTATATTTTTGTATCGTACATCTGCAAAAGACCCACTTGTTTCAGCTTATATCAATTAACTGCCATCATGTTGGTGGAAATGTAACTGCTGGAGCTCCTGTTGTGAAATATCTGGTGAACATGTGTTACACCCACAGAGAAAATCAACATGTGGTACCTGCATGTAAATTATCACACAATCTTTAATTTGAGAGAATGAGAACATGATGGTGCACTTTTAAAGTCTGCATCAAGTTTCATGGAGTTGGTAATGGTACCACGTTTTGACATGAATAAATTATTTCAGCATTAATTGCCAGACAGTGTAATCACAGTGAAATTAATTACCACCCTTTGGCAGTGTTACATGCAGTACATGGAAAAAATACCAGTTCAGCTAAAATGGTTGTAAATTTACACATAAAAGGCTTGCATTCATTTGCTTTCCTTAGTGTTTAATATTTGAACAACTCTGCTTTTTATGTGGCATTTACTGGGCTAATTTAATTGAAATATAACTTAAATGTTTGGTGTTATACCCTTGGATTTTCTAATTCAAGTATGTGCATTGTGTTGCTTTGACTCAATCGTCTCTTTACCCAAATGATCTGCTTTTGATATATTCCACGCACCAAATCCATTTGTGCTCTAAAGGATTCATGCTTGTCAGAGTGCAATTTGCTGCTGGATGCCTTATCAAAGTTAGTGCCCATGGTGTCCCAGCTGCATGCAGCAGCAACGACTGCAAACCCCCCTCGGCCTCAGTGGATTGAAGTCCTATTTGTCCACGCACATAATCTGCATATCTGTTTATCTCTGTGCCCCAACTTCAGTGGTGCCCTGCTCTCTTTACTTCCTACATCTTCCTCTCTCGCGGTAACTCCCCCTCACGATTCCAACAGCTCTGTCACCTCTCTCTTTCCATCTCACTCTCCTCACCTCCCCCTTCCATCTGATAATTGGATGAGCTGTCACAGTTGTGAGGATGCTTAAATTCAAGTTCGGAGTGCTTCTGTGACCATGGAGCACCCCTGGTAAAGATAAGCAGTGAATACTGTCAAAAATCTATCCAGGGCTCACCTACACGACTTCTTCACTTTATGTGTCATATGACTCACACAATTAGGCATGATGTGAATTTAGAAAAGGAAATATAACCACTTTCAGGGTATGAATTTTATGCTCTGGGCTTACATGTAATAACAAAATCTACAGAATATCAAGGTCAAATAGAGCCAGTGCAGAGCATCTTTCAAGCATGTTCTTGTTAATGTAATTTGCTGTTGCACCTTGGATCAATTGAACAGATAGATGAATAACAAGAGCTGCAAAAGACAGACTGAAGTCCATTCCCACCCCGGGAAAACATTTGCATTTACCAATAGCACATGAGTAAATAAAAATGAATTTATTGTTAATGGAATAAAGGCACTCAGGCAAATCAAGCACTTGTTGAGGTGCGTAGACAGTGAAGTCCGTGTGTCAGTTCTATCCTCTATTCATCTCCAACAGCCTACTCTTAAAAAAACAGCTTTTCTGATGGAAATTAGTGGCACCCTGGGGTCACACGCTCTTCTCCTTCTCATTCAGCCTTTGATATGAGAGCTCTGTTTTCTCTGAGATGCAGGACATAATATTATCAAATAGCTTGTAAAAGGCTGCGGCTGTAGCCCTCAACATTATCGCTTAAGTCAATATAAAAAAGGATGCAATTAGTTACATATCAGTTTATAGACCTTAATTACGTTTAGCGAAAAAGCTACGCGATGCCAAGTGCGTCATCATAGACTTTGGTAGGTGTTACATTATTAGATCTACATTTATTATGTGAATGTAGATCTATGTTTTTGCATACAGGTCACATCCACTTCATCAGAACAACAAATGCAGTTCATAATAGTAATAATCATAGGCATAATAATGCCAACATTTAAAACTTGGATCACTCAATGAATAAGGTTCTTTATATGTAGATTTTCCATTTTAAACTGCAACATTAAGCTATTAAATGTGAGAATACAACTTAAAAAAATATTCAAATACAATCGTGAATACAAGAAATAAATAATTAGCTCACACACAAGGCCCGCCCTCCACGAAGATACATTTTTTGATGAGAAAATGATACATAATTGGACCTTGATTAGACTAAAGTTTCTTCTCTAAATGATTATGACCTTGGGATCGTGTATGTCGTGGCACTATATACATACAATTGAATTGAATGATCTCATTCCAAATGCTGAATGAATCTCTCCTGATGAAACCAGATGACGTCCAGGACTTGGAACACCGTGCAGAGTGGCCCAGTGACGCACACAAGTTACAGTTAGGGGTGATGACACAAGTGTTTGTAACTAGTAACTGTAACTATTAACTGTAACTAAACGGAAGAATCGTTACCTCAGCTATAGCGGCGTTACCAAGCAACCTCGCTCGTGCGGCTATATAGGAGCGCGCGCAGGGGAGCTTTTCTGCAGGACGCACGAGAGCTGCTGCAGTGGCTGAGCGCGCGAGTTGCGGACACAGTGGGGGGGAGCGGACGCACGCACGCGCTATGGACTACTGTTAGATTCTATCAGGGAAGAAACAGTGCGCGCACAGGATAGCAGCTGCTCGTGCCTGAAACCTCACTCCTTTACTTTTTTACTTTAGTTTTGCAGTTGTTGCTGTTGTTGACGGTTATTTTCAGTTGTCAGTTTTTATTGCGCATCTTCGGCATCATGAAGTTGCTGCTTTTACCAGTTTTGATGCTTCTTTTCTCTATTGCCCAAGTTTTTTGCGAAGATAACGACCCCAAAGCAGAGGCTGACTACTGGACGAGTAGTAATCAAATTCAGGTATTTGTTTATTTTCTTCACTTCATCATTCATAAACATCCCTTTCTTATCACCAGTGTGAGATGAACCTGCGGGAAACAGGCAGATGAGTTTCTGTTCTTGTGCTGAACCTCTTCTCTGTTTGTTTAGCCAAAGTCTGCAAGAGGCAGAGTTAGTGTGATGAGACTGGATGTCTGATCAGCGTATTATACTTGTATGTCACTTCACAGAGAGAGTATATGATCAACCCATTATCCCTCCCAGTATCACTTTAAATAAAAGAAATTGCAGAATAGAATTCAGAAAATACATGTTTGTGCATAAAGCAGAGCAATAACCAAGGGATGAAGCAACAAATCGGGTGAGGGTTTGTTGTATTATAATTTCTATTGATGATTTGAATATTTTCTTAACTGCTTTGTAGATCACGTTATTTAACATTATTTAACCTTATAAGAGCAGATGGCAAACATGTGCACAGTGTCATGCTGCCATAATGATGAGTCTTTTTGAAGTGAATTGTTTCAATCCTCAAGGTGTAAGGCTGACACTAGAAACAAAGCCAGCATCATTTCCATTCCAAGTTACTTATTTAATTTCTGAAATATGTGTCCAGTATAAAACAAATCCAACGGATTTTTTTGGCACACTTTCAATGAAATAATAATTTTAGAAGAATTTTAAAAACAGAGATCAGATTTTCAGACTCATAACAAAACAGGTGGAACATTCTCCTCCGTAAAAAAAGGATTTAAGACTCAGTAACACTCAAGGTGAGCATGATTGTTGCAATTCTCCATTAGGAATTGAAATATCCCTCTTAAGTGCACAGTATAGGAAGTGAAGAACAAACCATCTCCATTCAATGATCCTGTTTGACATTGTGAGCTGGCCACGGGCCAAGCTCCTCAGCTAATACCTTTAACTGTAGGCTGGCTGCCATTTTGCAGACAAATGAGTTCACAATAAATCATTCAAACTTAGCTTGTGGGACATTGTGGCCCCAGGACCACATCTCAGTCAGACTAATGCACACTTTAGAAATATATCCGGAGATGGAAATAGAAACGATTAATGAAAGTTGGAAATTCAAGGTTGATGTGGATTATGTGGTGGTGGCAGATAAAGACACATTTATGATCTCTGGCATTTATCCAGTTCATCAGCAGAAGAGTTAAAAACCAGGAGAAAAAAAAATCTATATCACCATATATATGGCTATAAATGGTAGGCTATGAGAAAAACACAAGATTCATTCAGGTGCCTCTCCATTTAGCCAATGTTGTTACATTTTGTCCTCATTATGTTTTGTCGCTATAAAGAGGGTTCAACATGCTGGTGTCAGGTTACTAAGTCACCATGTGACAATATGTCCTGGGTCTAAATTCACATTCATTGAGGTTTCCCCCCCTCAGGACGGCTGGATTTCCAATGACCCCTTCAGAGAAATCCTCCTGAGGATGACACGAAAGCCACGGCCGCATCAGTTCATTGGTCTGATGGGGAAGCGGTCTATGGGTGAGAATTCCTCCTCAGTATCAGACAGCTTTATTTGCTTTTGTGGAATCTTTTTTTAATACTTTGTCCTTTCTTTCTTTGTACAGCAAATTCACAGACCACCCGAAAAAGTAAGTAAAGACATAACACATTAATACAATACTTAATTTTTCTTTTACAAAAGTCTATAGTCAAAAGTCACTATCGCAGAGAGGAAATGTGTGTTGTAAAAACATCATATCGGTAAAATCTGAAAAAAAAAAAAAATGTCTCCAGATGAAGTGATCAGTTCTCATAAATGTAAGGATTGATGTCTTAAATGCTGTCTCAAAGCTTTCTTCATACTTTATTTACCATTTGTCAGGCTAAAAGTTTTTATATTTTTATATGTACATATTTATACTTTACATATAAAAAAATTAGCTTATAAAATTTCAGAAACTGCCTAAAATTGAGTATGGTGAAATAAACTCCTACTAGGTTGCAAAAAAGATCCTAAGAGTATAAGACCAGTCGACATCAGTGTGCTCAATGAAAACTAAAAAAACATGAAGCCTGACGAATTTTGCTCACATTATTATTAAATTAGTTGTTTAATTAACTGGCAGCAAAAACAGATGATTCTACTGTCACTGTTTGAATGCCGGACCACATTAATTTGTCAGCACGGAAGGTGGTGCAGAGCAGACGTCTGTGTGCGACAAAGAGGAAAGAGATAAAGAGTGACAAAGAAAGGAGAATGTGGAGGAGGGGATTTTCCCTTTTCTCTGGCAGGGGTTTTCATCTAAATTAGTCACCCACTCAGTGATGCAACACAGCGCAGCATAGTAAGTTCGTATACATCTAATTTATTCCTCTTATGCAGGCACGACTATAAGTCACTCATCGTTAGGGAGAGGGAGAGTGCTGGGATCAATGCCCCAAGGACATGTGAGAGTTAAATTGGATTGTTTATGCCTGTGATGGATTGAGTCAGCAACGTACTTTACCCTTCACTTAAAATGAGGAGGATTTCTACCATTACAGGCTTACACATTTTTTTTTTTTACACAAAATAAAACCAATCTGATGCAAGGCAAGCCTTTTGTATTATGTTATATATCCTGTATGTTCAAGGTTCAGTGGTTTGAGTGAGAAGGGCGTATTTTACACAGTTGAATCTAATCAGCCTAATGCAAATATTGATGATTTCCAATATTAGATATTCCCTAAAGGCTCTCTATAGTTTCATAACACTCCAATCCAATACTGCCAGTGTGCCTTCACGCATCATGCTTGTTTAACTGTCCATTAACTGTAACTGACAGGAGCACCTGTCAATCTGCTTTGCAACTCTCCATAGCGTTTGCATCACTGCAAACCTGACAAATACCCAGTATCTCAATCAGTAAAATAAAATCTGCATTCTGTATTCCAGACCATATATGTTGCAAAAAAGAACTGCAGCAAACCTGAAAGCCATAGATATCATACTTAACTAAGCTCAGGGGTAACAATATGTTTAAATGGTAAAGGAGCTGAAAAACACCTGAATTACACAAAATTGCTGTTAGTATTTCAAAATCTTTTCCTGTGAATTACTGGCTGTTAATTGGCTTGCCGAGGTCCAGGCCAATTAACAGTCTTATAAGGATTATTGAGTTATTTGTTAAAGGGATCAGAACATATGGCCAGATCTGTGAGTTTGAGTCTGAGTTTTGCTTTAACATGCTTTAAAACATTTCAGGGTCACTAGATTTAACAATTGCATTTAAATGATGTTAGATACCTTTTTTTATTGCTGCCAATACATGTGAAAGAGATTGTAACTATAACGTCAGCAGTTGAAACAAACTCAGCCTGAATAGTGTATGTACCCACACATCCAGATGTTTGTCTTTGAGCTGGTCAGATACATTTGAGGTGTTTCTTTCATTTAAAATGCTCTGTGGTACAGTTTGCATCCTGGCTGTTGGTTGTCTTTAACTTGCACCTGTCTTTTAGTAGTAGTTAATACTGATGACAAACAATCAAACAAACAAAAACCTCCATGGTAGAGGTACTACAAAATATTATTCATAAAATCATATTTTTACCCTTAAGCTTTTGTGGGGTTTGTTTTTAGTGGTGAAATGTTAACTGTTGACCTCAGTATTCTTTAAATCGTGGTTGCAGCCCTGGTTGTAGTCAGCTGTTGGTAGATGAACATCTCTGTCAAACTAAACTATCTTTTTTTTTAGGGCATAAAGTCAACTCTTTTGTTGGACTGATGGGGAAAAGAAGCCAAGAGGAGCCAAGTAAGTTAAATCCAGTCAAATTATACTTGTAGTGTTGAATTTGTAATAACTAGGAAAAGTAAAATGAGTATAAAAGCTAACACGCTCTCTTCTTCTGCAGATTCGTATGAGTGGAGCACAGTACAGATGTATGACAAGCGCCGCTAAAAACTCATCTCTTCACCTGCCTGCTTCTCATCTAGCCATTCCTCTTCCGTGGAAGGGGCAACTGACAGTTTCTCCAGACTGTGTTTAGCTGTTAGTCAAATAAAATGATTCTGTTTCCACATTGTAGTGATTTAGCAGTACTGTATCTGTGCCAGTTTTATTTGTCCCAACAGATTGGGGTGAAACAAAGGGGAAATTCATTATCAGTGTCAGTGCTTTCTGTGAGCGTTTTCGGCCATTTGTCACGCCACAAATACTACATGTTGTTGTGGACAATTAAAGCAAGGCTGTACCCCAGGGTATGCTGAAAATTGCACTGCCAAATTCACTGTATAGTGCCTCATAACTGTTTGATTGCAACTGATTGTTATAAATACAACACACTGGGACAGGTTCTCATTTAGTCTTTAAGTGACTTTAGAGGAGTGGTCATGTTCTACCCCTGGACATATCATTTGATGTGACAGGATACCTGTGTGTTTCAATGGTTTGACAAATATTAAAATTATTTTCTTTACTGGTTTAACTTCAGCTTGCAGGTCGTGAATTCCTTTACTGAGCGTGACTAAACCTGCTGATGCTCAGCCCATCTTAAAGGGTGAGGTAGTTGCACACTCTGGTGGTAGAGGTGAGGTGCTGCACACAAATTCAACCCATTTTAGTGACAAGAGGTGAACTTATTTTAATAGAAATAAGTATGAAAAATAAACAATTATTTTTTTAGAAGTATAGTGTTTACAATGTTCCAGTGTGACAGTTTACAATACAGTAGTTTGTCCACTTCCTGTAGTTCAATCTCCTCAGTTAATTTGCTCAAACAAGCGGAAGGCGATATGGATCACATTTTACTCCATGTACAGTAACTCTTTTAATCATGGTAATTTACATTCACTGCAAATCAGTTTAATTCAAATCCAATTTAATGTACCAAATTTAAAATTATGTAGCATCACAAGGGCTTACAAATGTGTATCATCCCTCTGACATGAAGTAACACTGCCGTCCATGCGAAAGATTTGTACAAATGGTATTAGCATGGAGAGCCATGCCACTTTCACTAATAAGTCTCACACAAGACTCACCTCCATCCATTATGAACTCAAGACGTACTTCACACATTGTATAATTTACAGTGCAAGTCAACAAACGTTTTTGTGTTAGCAGCTCAACATGATTCATTTGACGTTAAACCCCATAACTAACATTGAGGTTCAATCTATTGACAGAAGTATAGGGTGATGAGGAATGATCAGAATGAGGTCAAGCAACATTCTGAAGTTCTTTAAAATATATTCATCTGTGTGTAAAATATGGTAATTTCTAAGGTCACTAGTTCACTGTGATGGATTACCAATTTCACTCGAGTTCCAAGTCTGCCGTTTCATTTTCATTACACAGTAAAGGCATTGAGTGAAATCAATGACTGGCAGGTCAGAAATTAATCTCAAGACAAAAACTTGAATTTGTTCTATTCAATCTGCTCTGTATATATATTTATTATATGGTTCATATAGATACAGGGGCTGAGGGGTCAGTGGCATTGATCCAGCGAGGCATCCAGTAATGGGAGAGCCACTCAGCCCGACCTGGATAGAACTATTCAAACACTTGTCTGAAGTAGTAGGCCTCTTTGGTGCATGGAGGCGAGTGAGGGAACGTCCTGTGAGCCTTCTCCAACTGATCGTCGCTCACCTGAGAGACGACAGATCAGATTAGACACCATGAGGACAACTGAAGCCATGTGGCTTAGATGTTTCTGATGTGATTATTTACACCGGGACTATTCTTGCTTTGATGAGTCAAAATGTCTGCTTGGAAATTAAGGGTTTCACCAAACTACAAAGGTTTATCGATTTTCCACCAACACAGATGTGACCATGTAAAAGAAAGGAATGATAACAATAAGAAGAAGAAGAAGAAGAAGGAGAAGAAGAAAAAGAAGAAGAAGAAGAAGAAGAAGAAGAAGAAGAAGAAGAAGAAGAAGAAGAAGAAGAAGAAGAAGAAGAAGAAGAAGAAGAAGAAGAAGAAGAAGAAAAAGAAAAAGAAGAAGAAGAAAAAAAAGAAAAAGAAGAAGAGGAAGAAGAAGAAAGGCCAGTACTAATAAAATGACTTCATTATTTACAGTTACTTGTGGTAGTAAATAAAATGTATCATCGAAGCCGTTTCTTCTTCTCCAAATGTGAAAGGAATGAAAATTAAACACCAGTATGTGCTGCTCTATCATCCATCTTGGTCGTTATTAACACATACCATGGATTGTAGGTGTTCCTGCAGGTAGATGACCAGGACTTCTTCATAGACGTCATACCATCACTGAAGGCTTCTTTACGCCTCAACAAGATCTCCTCAGGGATCAAGTTGAGACCCTTGAAGGACTCCCTCAGAAGGTATTTCTCCACTCCATGCTACTTACAGCATGGAGACAAACAACACAATTATAACAAATAATTATTCATTTCAGTGCCCGTTTTGGACAGACATCTGCAGTGAAGAAAACAGTGCTTTGTCAGTCAACACATTGCTGCAAAGATCCACTGACCCGAGGAATCCTCATCTCCTCAGGCAGGGAGAGGTAGTATGCTGTGAATCTTTGGTCCAGGAAGGGAACTCTGAGCTCCAGACTTGCATGCTGTTTACTGTATGTTTCCCACATCTGTAGTGTACTGTGTCAAATTTGACCCAGCGGTAATTTTCCACATTTTTACGGATAAATGGGAAATGGTGAAAGTCTCTACTTATATAGAAACCACCCCTTTCTAGTCTTAAAGGGGTGGTTTACCCCAAAAATTCCCTTATTATCTACTCACCACTATGCCGAAGGAAATGTGGGTTAAGAGTCAACAAACCCCTTTTTGAGTTTCTCCAAAATGGGTATACGTTATTGATTTTGATGGATCTTATTCATGGGGGTGTTCAGGCTTGTAATTAAAATGTAACTAATCACACTTTGCTGTAATTACAATGTATTATTAATGTTACTGATGATGCTCTTCAATTATGTCGCTGTTCACCACATCTCATGAAGGATTTTCCTCTCTGTGGTTGTATTGAAGACAAAATCATCAAGGCTACTGAAGATTAACATTCTTAAAATCGCTTGCAGGATATCAATCAGTCCTGTTTTCATCATCAGTCCTTTAAGTCATTGTTTATTCTGTTTGACTTCCAAATTGAAATATCGAAATTGAAAATTGCAATGATTGAGCATATACTACGACCTCAAAGTGCCCAGGAAGAAAAGGAGCAATTTTGGCAGAGGTGGCCATTGCATGGGTAATGTCTGTAAGGCCTGTGATCAGAATAACAACAAGTTAAGCAGTGCTTTTTCACACAGTTTAAAAGACCCAAATTAATTCGGGGTAATAAATCACTACCTTTAGCCTCTGAGCAGACTGCAAGGAATCCATGATCTGTGAGGAGTTGGAACAAAGGACGCACACCATACATATCCCGTCCCAGATAGACTTTCATGTTGGCAGTGTCCAGTAGAAGGGAAGCAAACACGCCATCAAGCAGAGAGCAAAAGGGTTCAATTTTAGTTCTCTGATTCTTTATGCAAACATTCATCTCTCTCTCTAACATAACACTGGATAAGACAAAACCCAGATATGGGCCTGGTCCCCTCACATTTCCTGCAGAGTGTGTTATCAGAGCAAAATCAGTTTTTTTTTCAATCATTCAATAAAAAACATCTAGACGGACACATGCACTCAAGTAAAGTGTTTGGTGGTAATTTCTGTGAATCAAGAACAAAGTCAGACATTTGTCTTTGTGTAAGTAAGTCGTTAGAGACTCTGCAGCTTGTCCAAAATGCTGCAGAATGTGACCTGACAAGAACAAGGAAAAGAGACCGCATTTCTCAGCTGGTGGCAGCTGATGGTGGATCCTGATTGTGGTGGCTGCTGACCATGGACTTGGATTACAACAAGACTGCTTGATATACAATATTTCTCCTCAGATACTCGACCATTACTGACAATATTACCTCAATTCATTGATCTTCCATTATGCTACAAACTGTTAATTATAATCAATGCTGTAAATACCCTTCTCTTTCTGATGTTTTCTCGGTTACACATGGCATCTATTGCAGGTCTGTCCGTCCTGGGAGGTGGATCCCTCAGATGTGGCTCTCTGAGGTTTCTACTTTCTTTTTACCCTGTTAAAAGTTTTTTTTCTTGATGAGAGTTAAGGGCAGAGGATGTCACACCTTGTTTAAGCCCTATGAGACAAATTGTGATTTGTGAAGATAGGCTATACAAATTAAATTTTAATTAGATTGATGTATAAAATGTCACCATATTCAAAAAATTTAAAGGAACGTTACCTAAATAAGCATCTTTCTGCAGTGCAGAGGGAAGCATGCATTGTTTCTATAGAAGGACATATTCTTCCTTAAGTAATCTTCTCATCAATCAAGATTCCAAGGCATATACGTTGTCTTAGACCAATTTTGTTTTGTCTACATGGAGATACAATTTTTGATTATTGAGTGCAACTAACACAGTACAGTATAAAATAGTGTCATCAACATAAGAAAGAATACACTCAGTCACAGAGGTGGTAATATCCTCATCACTCTCGGCAATGATAGACAACTCTTAAACCATTTATTGGCAACAGAGTCCAAACTAATATGATGAAGTCTAAAATGAGTAGCAGTGTTTCTTTCTGTCCGAAGCAGAAATAAGATCGTGTAGAGTGGCAGCAGTTAACTGCTTTGGCTCTCTCGAAAGTCTGACAATAGATAGCCTAGTACCGAGAGAAATTAAGTGGTCTGTATTTACAAAGAGCTTTTCTGGTCGTGACGACCACTCAGAGGGCTTTACAGTAGTTTACTGCCATTCGCCCATTCAAACAGTGCATCTATATGTGCAGCACTGTAATGAAGAACAAGGGTGCGGCCTTACCTTGGTCTCAAGATTTATAGTGGAGATAGAGGGTCCTCAAACAGGTTGTCAGCAGATGCTAAGCTACAAAAAGGCCTATTTGATCCCAGACTGAGACTGAGCACTCTTCAGCTGTGGCGAGAGGAGGAAGTGGAGGAGAAGACCTACAAGTGTAATGCCTTCCAGAATTGTAACAAGATTTGGGAATTAAATACAAATAGTAATTCGCTTTGGCCTTTCTTACTGCTGATGTGCATTTATTTTTCCAAGCTGTCAAAAAGACTGTCTGTCTGTCTGTGACATGTGGTACATTCAGTATCAATAAAACATGACCAAAACAAGACGCATGTGACGTTTGAAAGAAAGCTGCAACCAGCATTACCAATCTGTATTATATTCTGTAATTACCATCTGTAATATTGATTTAGAAAATGTACACAATAAAAGTCCACTATCTATACATTTAAAAGACAAGATTTCTGAATCTTTAGCCGTTGTAAAAGCACAGAATTCTGACAATGACTACTGGATTTAAGTTAAGAACATCATTAACTACACACATCCTTTCCATCAATTTTATTGTCAATTTTGCAGTCAAGGGGAAGCTTATGGGGGAAATTGAATTACAGTGCTGAGCAAACAGTTCCGGCATTTACTGTAGTGAAATCAAGTTCAACATTACAGATAAAGCATCACAATTGTCTTAAATTCTCTTTCCAATTTGGGAAACCGTTATTTTATTTGTGACAATACAAACCATCTAAAACCACCTACACCTTATTGTCCCAGTTTGTGTATGAAAGGCACTATTCCTAGACTTGTCAAATCTAGACTAGTTTATAACACAGTTTGGGATTTGTGAAACATCAATCTGATTTGAGTAAATGCAAAAATACTTCACCAACTCAGACCAGATCCTGATCAAAATCATGAAGTTATTCCAAAGCTGGGGCGGGAATAAGCCTGCCTGAGTCATCTTTTAAGTCCCTTCTTAAAGCGTACTTCTACCAGAAAGCAATTCTGTTTTCTTTATCTGACCCGTATTTATTTAACTTTTTATATTATCACTCTGTTTTCTTGCTTAAAGTGGGTTTTCAAAAGTATTATTTATTTATATATATAAATATATTCAGTTTAATATTTCAATTAACGTTATCGACATTAGACATGTTTTAGGTGACATCTACTGTGAACCATGAAATTGGCTTTCATTTTAATTTAACAGCTTAGTATTGTCTTGTCTCACCCAAGGCCTCTTTTTGTGCTATTTCCTTAGATCTTCTATCTTTCTTCTCGTTCTTTACTACATAGGGTTTTAACTTCAATGTACAGCAGTGCAAATGCTGAACAGGCCGATCTTTTTTGAAAACAGAAATGCTTATGAGGTAAGTTTAAAAGAGCCTGTAGCAAGCAGATAAAAATAAATTATATAAAAACATTACAGGGTCGGCTTAAGCACGTACCTTGTGACTTTCAAATTGCTACTAAGCTGACACATCCCCAAAGAATTAAATGAGTGACAAAAATACAGCTGCATCTGAAAATGAGCTAAATTAGACAAAGTAAAATGTTCTTGTAAGTTCCAATTAAACATGGAGAATATAAAGAAGGTCCTCCTTTAGCTGACAGAAGACTAAGACACTGAACTATTTCCGTCCATCACTGGTCTTTATCTGGTTTATAGATAGACAGGGTCCGGGCTGAGGGGTCAGTGGCATTGGTCCAGCGAGGCATCCAGTAATGGGAGAGCCACTCAGCCCGACCTGGATAGAACTTTTCAAACACCTGTCTGAAGTAGTAGGCCTCTTTGGTGCATGGAGGCAAGTGAGGATACGTCTTGTGAGCCTTCTCCATCTGATCGTCGTTCACCTGAGAGAAAAGAGATAAGATTAGACACCATGAGTAAAATAAAATGCCATTCTATGAAGCTTTGACAAAATCTGTCTCCTGATAAAAACCCTTTGATCAGAAACAACAGCTACTATGTGTACCTTAAAGATTCTAAACACCATTTTAAACATTAATGTAGCAGCATTGATATAATTTCTATGTAAACATAAAGTGGAGTTGGTCTCCTGAGCAGAGAATGAATTCACACTCCCTGCGTGTGAGTTGTTCAATTTAGTTTAGTTGGCATCCCCCTTCATCCCCCTACGAAGTGCCTGTTGCATATAGCTAACAGGAAAAGCAGCAGCGACAATTTATTGCTAAAGAAGGGGAATTTTCACTTTTAAATACCTGGGTAAAGTCTGTATACTTTATTCAGTTTGTGAATCCAGTTATTTCCCTTTTAAACTAAATTAACAAATGTTAAAAATATTTTATGGCTATAATTAACTTTGTTTCTTTTGTGAAAATTCTGTTGTCATAATAATAATAATAATAATAATATATAATAATCATGTTAGGATCCATATCAACCTTGATCTCTACCTTTTCTTTAGCATTTGCTTTGCAGTGCATTACTGCAATTTCCTAAATAAGTCATGGAGTAAGTTTATCCATGAGTGGATGTGGACATTGGAGGCAGCTGTTGACTGCATGTGGTGATATCAAAATTTAATTTGTCTCTACTCTGTAAAAATCCAAAGGTGAAGCTGATATATGTACAATAAATACAAAGGTAATACATTTTTAACAGAAAACTACTTGTTATCATGAAGACTGATTTAAACTTGAATATTTCTTCTTCTCTCGACATGAAAGGATTGAAATTAAACACCAGTATGAGCTGCTGTATCATTAATCTTGGTCCTACATTAACACGTACCATGGATTGTAGGTGTTCCTGCAGGTAGGTGTACCAGGACTTCTTCATAGACGTCAGACCATCACTGAAGGCTTCTTTACGCCTCCACAGGATCTCCTCAGGGATCAAGTTGAGACCTTTGAAGGAGTCCCTCAGAAGGTACTTTTCCACTCCATCCTGCTTCCACAGGACAAACAACACAATTATGACAACTAATTATTAATTTCAATGCCTGTTTTGGACGTCAGACATCTTCAGCGAAGAAAACAGGGATTTGTCAGACAACATATATTGCTGCAAAGATCAACTGACCCGAGGAATCTTCATCTCGTCAGGCAGGGAGAGGTAGTATGCTGTGAATCTGTGGTCCAGGAAGGGCACTCTGAGCTCCAGACTTTGGGACAAAACACATTTACAAAGTCATTAACTCATTATATGATCGCTTCAATTAAAGACGTGGGCTGTTGACTGCTGGCCACAAGGGTATTGGATATGTGCCCTACACCCATGGAGTTACTGGTCAAATTTGACTCCGTAGTCAGAGAAAAACATTTGAAATGTTGCCAAACCGCAATGAAAAGAAAAGTTACTTAGTAACCTAAATATGTCTTGGTGCTGGAATCAATATACAGGTAGGAAATTCCGTAATTTACTTTTTGATTTCTCTCCCTTCAAAAGAGAAAACGTTTTCAAGCAGAGAATATACAACGCATGACTGTGTAATTTTTCTAGGTAGTAATACTTTGAGGTGATGATGGTAGTGGTGATAAATAAGGTGAGAGATCCTACCCATGTGCAGCAGTGGTGCGATCAGCACGGAGATTATCAAACAGGTAGAGTTCCTTCAACAGACGAACACTGTCTTCTGCTGCTACTTTGGGTGATGGAGCCTGGAGGAGGAACATAGATCTGTCAGTAGTAGCACTTTATTCAAGTTTAAGATACTGCAACCCCTTCACATTCATATGATGGAAACGTGCCTGTTGGCGTCTCAGGATTAGAGCCAAATCACCCTTACAAAAAACTCATGACAACTATCTTGATAAGTGTATCTGTGTCACTTTCATCAAATCACTAGACCGAAATGAACACAGTCAGAGATAAATGTGCCTGCTCTGCAGCTTCTACATTAAATGCAAAAAAAATTTAAAAAAACGTTTTTCAATCCATCTGACTCTTGACTCAAGACTTTAATTTGAGATAAAGAGTATTTTGTTATTTTGATGGTTTCCTTGTGACTGGATTTGCGTTCTCCCTAGGTTTTTAGTTACCTGTTAGTTATCCAATTCTCCGGACTTAAACCGCACTTCATGTCTGAAAACGGCTCAAGTGAAACTTTGTACCAAATTTTAAAGAATTCCATTAAAGTGTTCTTGGGATATCTTGGGACATTCTCATGAGCATGGACGGATGGACTACACAAACACATAATGCCCTTGGGCACTGGCTCTCGCTGGCGCAGAGGCATCAAAATTATTGCAACAAAAAATTTGACTGATTCAGTTACGACGACTTGCCTTGTGAAAGTAAATGTATCCCTGAGTCAGCTCATCAGAACCCTCTCCAGAAAAGATCACCACACTGTCTGACTTCTGCTTGATGTATTTTGAAACCAAGTACATCCCTGAAGTGGAACACACAGAAATGAGAATGAGAGAGCACACTTGATGACATAATGGAAAGCTATGTGATATGAGAAATTACTAAGGTACATACAGTATTCTCTGAAATGTGTCTACATTCTTTGTAGATTGTTTTGAAAGGGCTACACATTACAGCTGTTGCTCACATTAAATCTTTTCTGTTCCAAATTCCAACAGCAAAATAATGAAATGGAGAGATACAACTTTAAAATCTAACATCAAACATTGTCTGAAGAAGAGAACAAAACAAAACCCATTTGAGGGACTACAGGAAGGAGGTTTCATTAACATTATAAATAAAGGGGTTTTCTATGCAATCTAGTGTAACTGCAAATTGGCAGTCAAAATTTAACTACCAATGTAACATCCTACTTAAATAAAAAAACATATATTCCTTAATACTTATATTCAAGCTCTCAAATAAGATATATCACCACTTGTTATGCAAGTAAACCTAGGTATATATCCTACATAAACACCCCATGTACAATATTATATAACTGACCTGCATATTATAATTTTTTTTAAAGTTTAAAGTGTCGGTTTTCTGTTAAATTTTAATTACATTTGTTTTATTCTCATTTCATCAAACTATTATATGAAAATCACAACTGGAGGGCATACAATACACTGGTCTCCAAATTTCCATTGCCAAAAAACACAGCATCTTGTTAAATTTTATCATTTCAGTTGGCTGAATAGCATTTTGGCAAGCCATCTACACTATATTATGTTTTTGTGGTTTTTCAGTGTGACAAAAATCATGTGATATTTCATTTTGCACTAACCAACAGAGGCACGTATTGTAGTGATGTCATATGTCTCCAAGTGGTAGATCACTTCCTCGACTGCTTGGATGCCTTCTTCTGCAGTGAAGTTGACCTCATGGTGTTCACTGCCAATATGAGCTGCAACCTGATGAGCACAAAACAAAATCAATTTTCCATTTTTTTCTTTCTAAGAGAACCAACCATACACACTCCTTTTCAGACACTGTTCTATTAACCTTGCGAGCAGCTAAGACATCTGGGCTGTCCTCTGAGCCAATTGAAAAAGTCTGGATGGGATACTCCAGCTTCTCCTCTTTGGCCAGTTTCACCAGTGTAGCAGCGACTAAACTGGAGTCCAGACCACCTGAAGAATAGACATAAGGAGGATCATCGACAGAAACATCCATTCCAAAATGTTTTATCATTAACACTTTCCAAGAAATATCTAAATTCAGGTGATGTCAATAGCAATATTTTTTTTTTACGTTTGAAGAAGTGGTCACAACCCCTCCATCGGCATAGTGATGACCACATTATTAGTGAATTTTTATGTTTGGGTGAACTATCCCTTTAACATTTCCAATAAAGCACCAAGTTAGAGCTTTCCTTTCACAGTTTCCACCTTAACTTCTGTGACAAATTATTTAATTTCAAAGAAAAAATGGTGTGTACAATAAAATATCCTAACCTGAATTGATATTGAATCAAATCAAATTGGAAAGCCAATCGAATTGGCTTTCGCGTTGCGCCATGCAATGCATTGCGCCAAGTGGTGCCTGACCACTAGGCACCCATAATTGTTATTACTTTTATATATAACATTATCACCAAAGACAACTCCAGAAAAGGAAAGAGTACAGTCCCTCAGGATTTTGGTTACAAAACCCATGCTGTTCATTGAACTGAAGTCAACTATATCTAGCTGTACTCTGAGATGCCAGGGGTCAGCACATCCAGGCTCCCATCTCTGTCTACTACCAAGTGTACACAGCAACATTCTCCAATGCTCTTCCCTAAGGGTGGTGGATCCACATGGTGGCCGATCCATGTTGGTTTTTGGACTGGGCTGGACCTGGCCATATGGGTCGACCAGACGCCCGCCTATGAGCTTCCCTCCCAGGTCTGACTGCAGGAGTACACCCCGGCTAAGTTTGATTCACTTACAATTTATGAGATTTACAGATGTTTTTTAATGAGGGCTTATGTTAAATTATGATATATCATTTCATGGGACAAATATCCACTAGAGCAGTTTCTGTACAGCCTTGGGATGGGAGAATGTTTTATTACCTGACAAAAGACAACCAATTCTCCTTTGAGCCATTAGACGTTTTTTAACAGCATTCTCAAACAGAGCTCTGATGTTGCTTTTCACTGTTTCCTCGTCAAAGCCTGTGGAGACATCAGTTTTAAAATATGCTTAACAAAATGCTTCTCAAATATTTAAAATTAACAGCGGTTAAGAATGAACTATCACATACTTGTAGGTAGTCTCTCCAAAGTGTCATACATGGCATGTGCAGGCTCCTTTGTGCAGCAGTGAAACTCTTCCATCTGAATAGATTCAACTTTGCCATTCTTCTTTAAATCAAAGACCTCAAAGTGCCCAGGAAGAAAAGGAGCAATTTTGGCAGGGGTGGCCATTGCATGGGTAATGTCTGTAAGGCCTGTGATCAGAATAACAACAAGTTAGGCAGTGCTTTTTCACACAGTTTAAAAGACCCAAATTAAATGGGGGTAATAAATCACTACCTTTAGCCTCTGAGCAGACTGCAAGGAATCCATCATCTGTGAGGAGTTTGAACAAAGGACGCACACCATACGTATCCCGTCCCAAATAGACTTTCCTGTTGGCAGTGTCCAGCAGAATGAAAGCAAACACCCCATCCAGCAGAGAAGCCATCTTCTGGATGCCAAAGCGGTCATACAGGTGGAGCAAAACCTCGCCGTCCACACTGGTCTGATAATCAAACTCGAACTGCTTCCTCAGCTGTAACAACATAGCACACAGGGGTTTAATTTTAGTTTTGGTTCTTTATGCAAACATTCATCTCTCTCTAACATAACCCTGTATAAGACAAAACCTAGACATGAGCACTGTCACTTAACATTCTCTACAGATGTAGGTAATAGAGCAAAAACTCAATTAATGATACAATGTGCCCCTTAAATTCAAAAATCTATTCTCATAATTAACAAAATCATTCACACAGCTGTGTGAGGAATTAAATTAGATATTTTGTATCATTCCTATTTATATTTAACAGAGTAGTCTTTCATTTTAAGAAGATTATTTTTTCTTATCTGGACAGGAGCATTGTATTGCTCTTTTTCACACTGAATAAATAATTTAAACATACACAGTCTGTGTTGGAAAAAGCATGTGAACCTCTCCTTTAATGTTGTAAACAAAAGCAAGTTGAGCATCAAGATTCTATATTTCAAATAAAATATGAACAAGCCATTTAAAAAATTTTTTAATGACAATACCCAACTAACTGCTTCCTAAACTCAAACTTTCATACCGGTCTGCCTGCATTTTAACTGGCTGCTTGCTTGAAACAAACAAGCAATGTCAGTAGGTTTTCATTGTTCTCAGAGATTTGCCTCAGGGGGATGAACTTTTTATGAAGGCTAATGCCACACCCAAAGGGTTTCTCCTTTAAAACGTGAATTAAAGGCTTATTCATTTGTTTTACGTTAAATGGGGGTTAACAAAGACTGAGAGACAATGGAAGAAATGTGTCTCTCTCTACAGCATGGTCATATGATTTTTTTTTATTACAATGATTATTATTATAACTCTTTCAACAGTTTCACAGTATAACATAGGAATTGAGGATGTCCTTTTTTATCAATGGCATGGTGACTGAAACTTCCATCGAGTAATGTCTCTGAGGATGCAGCTTGGGTATGCTTACCGTGTGATGGTTGTAAATTTCTCCGTTGTAGCAGAGCCACAAGAAAGGAAACTTCTTGATTCGTAAAGGTTGCATGCCATACAGCTGGTCCACAATGGCCAGCCGGTGGAAACCAAAGCAGCAGCTAGTGAAGCCATTGACATTCTCAAAGCGGAAGGCATCAGGGCCCCTGTGAGCAATCTTCATGGCACTGGTGCACTGAACTGACAGGCACTCATCACTGCCAAACAAGGCCCAGATTCCACACATTTTGCAGCTGCAAAAAGAGAGACAGGCAGGTACAGTGTTGATTCATACAAAGTTTAATGATACTTGATGATATGAAATGATAACTCAGCCCGGATCTAGAACTTTAGTTTGTCCCATTTCAATCTTCCAATCACATTTATTTAATTTGCCCCCTCAAAATTTCTTGATTTCTTAATTGCTGGTTGGACATAGGTCTGGGTTCAAAAAAATATTCCAAAAAAGGATGGATTGATCACACTCAGGTCCCCGGGGTGAACTAAGTTTTGTTTGTGTTGTGATCTTAGTGTCATTAGAATGAAGTTATTGAACATTTTTGTAACATCTCTTTTCGGTGCTGCACTTTGTAGACGGTCCCTACGCACTCGTCTCACAGCTAGCTCATATTTTATGAAGAGGGGCTTGTAGCCTGTTATCCACTTTACTACGATGGCAAAGAGACGGCGTTTGTGTTCAAACAACGCTTCGTGTATGACTCATTGATCCGAGTAATCTGACTCCCGGGTCACAGAAATCCTACAAATTAAATATCAAAATCAACTTCGGCCCGTGACCCATTTTTCCATTTCCTATTTTCGATCTGAGCGAAAAAATCCAAACTACTAAAAAAATAAACAGTTATTCGTTTTTTGGTACAAGATTCAAACATGAATCATTTAAATTTTCCGATTTTGCTTTTCTAATTGAATACGAAAAGAAATGAAATATCGGAGCTACTGTAAGCATTAATATCAGATCCACTGAATATTTTAATTCTGAGCTTGTAACAAGCCTCTCTGTTGTGCCAAGCCTCTCAGAGTGTGGGTTACATCCGTGTTACATCAGACACCCAGTGAGATGCTCCTGATAACACAGCATTACTTTGGCGTTTCAAGCTGAAAGAAAAGCTCGGGAACGGCACCTGGCACAGGAACCTGCTAGAACAAAATAGCTAACCCGATATGACATTTCACATTTAAGGCTACATATTGTGAATGGGAGCCACGCGAAATACTACATATATAATCTGTATCAGGTTCTGTTCAATTTTAATTTGTGAGTAATTTGTTCACACACACACACACACACACACACACACACACACACACACACACACACACACACACACACACACACACACACACACACACACACACACACACACACACACACACACACACACACACACACACACACACACACACACACACAACACAAACCCCACCTTTCTCTGGGCAACTCAAGCCGGTGTCCATGTGAAAATAGCAGCGATTAAAAGTCTGCTACGATATGTTCAGAAACTTTAATAATGAACGACCTCTGACTAAAAAATGTATTGCTGACCTCGGCCCAGTCTAATCCGCACTTATTTCTGTATACTACCATGTTTTGAAGTCATTCTGCAGACATGTGGGGATGAGGTCGTGGGATGATGAAACGACCCGAGAGGATTGCACTAGCTCTGTTCCACGCGCGTGTGCGATTTATCACTGAAGTCTAAAGCGGAAAAAAACAGATTTTGAAGCGGGGTTCTGCTTCGGTTCTCGCCGACTCACTTACCTTGTTCTTGATTGTCAGGGATGTCCCGTGTTGTGCTGGAAGGTGATAACACTGATGTGTCTGCTGTGTCCGCAGGAGTGAGAGCAACCTACAGCGACGCACACCGAGTCGGAAGTGCCAGTAAAAATAAAACAGTAAGGGCATAGCAAAATCGTGGCAGATGGAAGCACTTCCGGTGACGACAGGAACTGCCACTGATTTGTAAAGGCACTTGCCACGCTGTTTGGAGGCAGCTGCCTTGGTTGCCACGCTGTCTGAGAGCAACTTCAGCTGTTTGTGATTTATTGGATGAGATATATTCTGGTTTATGAGAGTGTACTAAAGTGAAAAAAACAACATCTTTGCCTTGTTCTCTTTGATATTTAGGGGAACCTAGTGTGGGTAGCCCAAACGCCCATCTACATTATGGAGACTGGAGTTCTTTGGCCTTGAAAACATGTTATTAAGTCATTTGTTTTGTGTCGCTGTTATGAGTCTGAAGTGTGGCACAGCGACATCTTATAAATGATCAGTAGACAAAGAAAAAGGAATTACCATGGCATGGACCCATCCAATGCTTAATAAATTTGAGATGAAAACCAACAAATGTGAATATTTAGTAATGAAAATATTTATTTGGGAATTCAGCCGTCTTAAAATGGAAAATAAAACAGATGTGAAGGGATGACACCATAACTGTAGGCAGAATCTCAACCATCCACGCCCGTAACAATAAGTTAACGTTCACAAATAGTCCAAACCTCCCTGACTAAGTGACAAACAGCGGTGGTTGCTTTCAGACAGTGTGGCAACAGTGTCAGCTGCCATCGAACAGCGTGGCAACAGTGGCAGCTGCCATCGAACAGCGTAACAGAGGCAGGTGCCTCCAAACATTAGACTTAGAATCAGTCTTCGAATTATCTGCAGTGTAAACGTGTTTTGATAAAAGGAAACGTAAATCAAAGGAAACTTTGAAAGACTGATCAGCTGTTAGTAAACTCAGACTAATTATGGCAGAAGCCCCATGCAGAAATGCTTGCACTCCCATGTTATAAGCATTTTATATATGGGATAATTAACCATGTCCTCTTTGCCTCATGTTGATGTCTCGTGAAGGGCCCTTTCTAAACCTGCCTGTTTGCCTATGGCTTCTGTAATGCTGGTAGACCTGTCTTTCAGCAACTGCATAAGCAAGCTGTAAAAAATACTATTCTTTTATAGTCAGTGTTTTTCATGAAAAGGAAGTGAATTTGCTGTATTATTGTACACGTGTGTGGAACATATGCCGTTAAGTAATCGACAATATACAGACCCAATTTCTGTACCTTCCAAAAAAAGGGTCTGTAATAGAAATGTGTCCTTCCGTGTCGAGGCTTCGAAGCGTGTGTCGAATGATCCAGGTAGATCTGTGTGAAGCGCGTATCAAGGCTCGTGTTGGTGACGCATATTGTGACATTCAAAGCCTCGCGAGCCGGCCGTACCACGTGACTGAGTCAGGAAATGGTTTGCGGATTTGGCGTGTGATTCGAAATAAAAGGGGCGGTGAAACGGTGCATTCACATCACAACCCTCTGCCCAATTTGTTTCCACTTTCCCTTTTGACTCCGCCATTGTATCATAAAGACAGATACCATATTAATGAGTTCATAACTTATGTATTGGCATCACAAACATCATTCATTCATGTATTCAATTCAAAGCGTCAAACACCAAAGCCATGGTGTCGTGTCATCATAATCACTCTGCCTGTTTTACATTTATTGTCCACTTGATGGCGCAGTAGAGCACATAAAGCACCATGAAGCTTCGGCCCATGAGTGAACCAATTGGATGGAAAGCTTCAATGCTTCATGAAGCTTCATCTCGCCATCTGTAATACCACTTAGTGTAAGATCATATACAGTCTATGGTTAAGACTTACAGCAAAAAAACTTAATGATTTTACCTTGTAGAGATTGCTAAAGAGGAAGTTTATCTATGAAGATTCTTGCCACAACAGCATCCAGGAAACCCATGAATATTTGTATTAATTCAATATGGTGACACAAAAATGTTCAAATTATCAAGATGATCTGGTGGGCAGGGTTTTGTTGACGGTGCAGCCGTAATTTTTTTCAGCATAGATCAATTCTATATGGTGTCCAGAACAACATACTAAAAGTCCTAAGAAATCCTAGTTGAGGAAATATGTTTAATTCTCATCAATCCAAGATGTGTGCCAATAAGGCCAGGCAACAATACACCTCAATGGGGCTATTTTTTTCCTTTACTCCTATCAAAATAAAACTTTACATAGTAAAAGTATACATGAAAAGTAACTTTTTTTGTATAACAAGTTTCTTTTGAAATATATTTGAGTATGCACATGATCTCTCCACTTATTGAATATGTCCTAATTTGCATAGGCAGAAACACCAATCATATGTATGACAAAAACATCGGCCCAATCTTCATCCTACTGCCAATGGGTGACGGCAAAGCTGCTTTTAGACTGGCCTCTAACCTGAAAACTGCCTGGTTTGGTAGTACCTGCCAGGGGTATAACCCCCGCTGTATAGTCTTCAGGGTCACCAAGGCACACTAGCCCCCCCACCACAAAAGAATAAAGAATGACACTAGCTTTCTCGAACAAGCTAAGGTGTTCAGCAAGTCACAGGAAAATGTTGGAAAAGGCATCATTATTGCAGCAGGTGAAAAAGCTCTGGTATCACTGTATGGGGGCGAAAAAGATGAATCACTGGATACGCTGAGATACAGGCAATTCTGTGATAAAGAAACTCAGAACTCATCTCCAGTGGAACCTCAAACTCTCCCTCCAACGTCAACAGCTGCAAAGTTCCATACTCTTCGGGTCTTTTACCAAATGATGGAGTGGAAAAGGGGAAGTGAACGTATGGACCCAAAAGACTGGGGGTGGCATGTTTTGGATGGGAGATTTATGCCGATAATGACCGATCAGCCTGCGGCACCACCAGAAATACTAGATGTAGTCCGCTGTAGTGCAAGAAAGACTGCAGCACAAAGAGATTGAAGATTGGGCCGATGTTTTTGTCATAAATATGAATGATGTTTCTGCCTATGCAAACTAGGACATATTCAATACACGTGGAGCTCATGTACATATTCAAATTCATTTGAAAAGAAACTTGTAATACAAAACAAGTAACTTTGCATGTATACTTTTACCATGTAAAGTTCTATTGCGGTAGGAGTAAATTAAAAAAATTAGCCTATTTGGGCATATTCGATTAGTGTATAGCTCACTTGCATATTAAAATTATTTTTTTTAAGAAACTTGTAATACAAAAAATATTATATTTCATGGTTACTTTCATTGTGTAAAGTTTCATTTTGATAGGAGTAAAGGAAAAAATAGCCCCCTTGGGGTGTATTGTTGCCTGGCCTTATTGGCACACATTGATGAGAATTAAACATATTTCCTCAACTAGGATTTCTTAGGACTTTTAGTATGTTGTTCTAGACACCTCATAGAAATAATCTATGCTGAAAAACATTCTTTTACAATTACTTCTATTTTTGGCTCCAAAATGGGTTACTTTGCCTGGACTAATTGAGTTAAGAGGTAGTCATAATTTTCATTTTATAGAAAACATGAATGACACCTTGACATTAAAACACCTCAAAATCAACAATTTAAGCTTCCTTTTAATATTGTATATCCATGAAATTAATTTTTAAAAGGGAACTAGGCAACAGGAACAGGATTGACTTTGGTCAGAGCAGGAATTTATTGATTGTTCCATGTCCTGCCCTCTCCTACTCAACAAGATGAAAGTTAAAAAAAACAAAACAACGCAGTGTGGTTATGTAAATGTGTATTCAATTCCCACATGCTGATAAAACATTGTCTTTTATACCTAGTGAACAAATTTTCACACACACCTGTGGGGTCACTGTAAAGTCTGTTACATAATCTCTTTGAGCAACACAAGGAGTGGAACTTAATTTAGTCTGGGTGTATTTAAACACATTTTTTTTACACAAGACATGGTAAAGTTTGAAAGGTAATATATCAGTATCCGTGTAGGATATGATAAATAATTAACTGGGATACAGAAAACCCAAAACATGTTTTTAAGTGTATGCTAAGGAGTAGTTACAACTGTAATCTATTTTATATTCAACAAAATAGCAATAATATAGTTGTTTTTAAACTGACAGTTAGTTTTGGCCTAAAATTAGTGTTGGACAAGCTCGAGAGCAGAATATGCAACAGACATTAAACCCAATACAAAACTGTAACTTATACACTAAAACATTGACACGAACACTGATAAAACAGGGCAAACATATTGAAAGCTGGGGTTTAACAGTACCAAATATCTGTGCATGACAATAAAGAAACGCATTTAAAAGTCCTGCCACAAGTTATGCATAAAGCTTATATATAAAGTGAAACCTTAAAAAAAATCATCAGCAATGTTCTGTGCTGCCATGCAAGATAAAAGAAAGAGTGTTCATTCAGTGATAGAACTGTGGTGCTTCAAACTAACATGCATCTGTATTTTCAACACCATGTTTACAGATAAAACCAATTGAGTTAAAGCCACACATAATGCTACACACCTAGTATTCGCATTAACATAAAAGATGGCGACTCAACAATACCCAAGAAGCCAGCCTGGAAATGTAAAAAAAAATGTATGTCAAACCCAGACACATGCACAAAATACTGCCCTGAAATGTTCCTAAAATATGGCTTTATTTACTCTCCTCTAAACTTTAACTTGTGTTTGAGTTCCTGTAAAATATCCACAAATACAAATACTTTATAATCCTCATTCTGTATTGCACTCAGTAATTGCATGAGTCAGTCCAAAGATTAAAGGCTGGTTGTGACAAAGTGCGGTAATCACAGAGGCCTGTAACAGGCGTCTGGCTGCCACATACGCAGATCCACCACAATCTGATTCAGTTTCCTCATCCACAGATTCCTCTCGTCCTTGGTGTCAGCACTCACCCAGTTTCTGCAAACACAGCCAATGTTAAGCACATGCTCTGTCACTTTTTAAAACTGATGTATATTAATGAGTATGTATAATTATAGGGTACTTACGTGGTGACACACATGGTATTCTTGCACTGACTGACAAGTGTCTCCTTGTCATCTTCTCTCTGTGGTCTGACTGTAATGAGCTCAAACGTGTTTGGTCTGGCACAAAACTCTCTGTTGACTGGTTCTACTCTCTTACTCGTGCAGTTAGCCAGGTTGATACGACCAATCGGATTCTGCCAGAAGAAGCAGGAGGGAAAAACAGGGTCACAGCAGAAACATCAGGTGTCAAGCCCTATCAAAAATAATTGCCTCTGTATCTATATTTTTATGTGTACTTTGGCCTTAAATCTGAGGTTTAAAGCAGGAAGTGCAGTTCTTTGTACTTCCGTGTGATGTGTTAGGGTGTTGCATCAGCCTGTTCTAGCAGAACGGAACACTCCTTAAAAAAAAACCTTCATGTGGATTTTGCGTCCACTGCAACAATATATTCTCAACATCACCACTTCCGTTGAATCATTGACTAGAATTAAACATTTGCTTATAAAATATTTATGTCATCTGTTTATAATTTTTGGTCTAAAACATGCAACATGGACAGCGCTTCACATTCCCAAACATGTAAACAAATCAGTGCACGCAGTGTCCAAGATATTGATCTTGATGCAGTTTGTCATAGTCACAGTTGCTGACAAACTAAGAGACAAACATTTTAAATGACTCATGTAAAAATCCTGTCTGTCTGGAAGCTACTGGAGACATATCTTGGCCTGACAAGTGGTGCGGTAAAAGTCTGAGCCTCTAAAAATGGAGCAAAACATTGGTGGAAATCAAGTAGGCTGAAATTTTCAGAAATTTTCATCTAGATTCAAGTGTTCGAGTGTGAATACAAAAAAAAATGTCAATACAAAAAGCAAGAATAACTGGGCCATATTGAAATTAGAAAAAAAAAGGTGCGAATATTTTCTATCGTTATTATAGGTAACAATTATCACGTTCATCAGTATTATTGTTCAAATGTGCTGTAAATATTCAGAAATACACAAGCTATATTATGTCACCAAGTTTTATATTGACATAATAATATATATTATCAATAAAAATGAAGATAGTATTTTTATTATAGGTTCACAACCTGCAAATTAAGTGCAGAAATAGACCCCAACAAAATATCAGCATTTGTTAAACTCATGTAATTTGGCAACCGTGGATGTTAGCATTTGTTAGCTATGGCCAGAGACTACTATCAGTTAACCTGCTGTTACAGCCCCCACCTGCCTGCTGCCCCTTTCGGCCATGTTTTTACAACATACAACAAATGCTGTGCTTGCTGCGACTGCACTTGGCAAAAGTGAGCGTTGGGAATTTCCCTTGGTTAATTGTGGAACTGGTATTCCATTTCATCCCTAACTGAAATCAAATAAAGAAGCTCTTCACTGACAATTACCTTGCACTTCTCATCATCTGGGTAGGTCCAGTAGGAGATGTAGTATCCCGACAGGACACACCACCTCCTGTGCCAGGCTCCAAATCCACTTACATCTTCAAACATTGTCTGAGGTATAGTAAAAGAGGAATTAACATTGAAACACAACTGGAAAGGGGCATTGGAAAAACCAATGTCCAATTAATGCTCTTCATACTAACCAGGAAACCCCTCTCCTCCACCTTCGAGCCAACTTCACACTGCATCTTGAGGTAGATGTGGCCCTCCAGGGGGCACAAGAATGGCACCTTGGATTTAAAATAGAAGCTGGGTGAAAAGCTTGAACATCATCATCACATTTCAAAAATATTTAGGATACAAGAATAAATTGCAAGATGTTTACGATCAATTTCTTAAAGGTTAAGTGTGTAGGATTTAGGTGAGAGGGATCTTTTGGCATAAATTCAATATAAACTAATCCTAGTGATGTTTTCAATAGTGTGTTTCATCAAAATCGTACAAATGACCCCAGTATGGGCCCTTTATATTGAAATACCTTACGTAAACATTGGGAGCGGGTCCTCTCCACAGAGGACGCCATGTTTTTTTTAGAGCAGCCCAGACAGGGCAAACTTAACACCTTTTGACTTTTTTTGACAACTAAAGGCTACCACAGGTTCTCTTTCATGTTTGGAAGGGGAGGGTGAGGTGAGATGTATTCAGCTGCAACATGCAACTTCACCAGTAGATGTAACTAAATTCTACACACTGAACCTTTAAGGCATTGCCAGCAGAGGAGATGTTGTGCTTTTTGTTTACAGTTAAGCTGAATTGTCATGTGACATGTTTTTTGAGAGGTGTTTGTCTCAGAGATCATTTTCATTGTAAGATGAAAAAGCCCTCCTGTGAATGTAGCCAGAGATGAAAAGCAATTGACATGCTCTGATGAGAACCTACTTGTAAACAAGTTGACAATGTTCAGATAATGTGATGCAGTTTAGAATGGTCTTTGTTAGTGTGCTCACCCCTCCCCACACAAACAGAAAATAGCAGACAAGAGAACAGGTAGTAACCTTGGTATGAAACATGTCACTGAGTAGTTCTCTTTCACATCGTTCATATTTGATCTAAAAGAAAGATATCAGGGCAGATGAATGGAAGCATAGATAGAAGGTACCGTCCTATGAGAACAAATAGGGTTACTGAGGATATCCATAAAGCCAGTATACAGTTACACTGTATGACCATAATCCAAGTGAGCCATCTGTGGCCTCATACAAACGTGATGAATACTGGATTTTAGACAAAGGCCAGCCATATGGGAAATGCAGATCAAAGCAAATAACTAAAGTGCTCTGAAAGGGTGAATGTGGAAAGACATCACAAGAACCTTAAAATGACATTCAGGGATTCTATACCTTCTCCAAATGAAATTTGTTTTTTCCAATTGAGGACAGAGTGAGCTTGTGGGATCCAACCAGGATGAAGTTACTGGTGCGAACAGCATTGGGGCCTCCTGGACTTGCCACAACTACACAAAGAAAGGTTACAACAACACATGAAGCTAGCAAGCAATTTTACATGTCAATGTTAGTTTTCCTGTTCTAAGGAGAAATGTGATGACAGAATTTGAAGTCAAGTAACGGAACAGTTCCACGTGATCAGGTAATAACCAAGTCTGTGTTGTGTGTATGTGTGCAAAGCTTTAAACACATGGTTGTTTATCAGGCCTAAACATGTGACATAACTCAACAGCATTATAGAAAATTTACAAGCTTATATAAAAATTCTCATTTTAGACTTGTCACTTGTACGTCTCTTAACTCAATTGAGGTGCTTCATTAAAATAATTTTAAAAGCATCTCACGACCCCTTAAAATTTTCATGAAATGCATTTCACTCATTAGTTCAAACATTGGTTAAGAGGGATTTTCTATGTATTTTGACTTGCCTGGTGTCTGCACACTTTTCTGCAAGGCAAAAGATAAAAAGAGACACATTTAGTTTGAATTACAATTCATCTTGAAATTCTTGGCAATAAAGTATTTTGTTGGGCAGCAGGCAAACAGATCTTACTGTGATTCCAAGGAGTCTCTTTGGAGTGATAGCCTAGAAAGATAAAATGAAAGAAATCAATATATTGCTTTAAATGTGACAGTTGGATGCATCCATTTAGAAAGTTTATATATTATTTTCCAACACCTGAAGCTGTGTAGAATATATTCGGTGTGAACTGTCTGCATGCTTGCTAACTGAGCATATGTTTAGTTATGTTAGAGAATGATTGTGTGACTTCTAATACATGTAAAAGACCTTAATTGCTGAGTTTATATTTTTGCTCAGTTTGATAATTATAATAATTTGGCAGTGATGACCTTTTGACATACAGTGCACAGCCACCAATAAGTGAGGGTACCTTTGATTTGCTGGGTTTCTTCTTCTTGTCACTGCAAACATCATGTTTCTGCACCTGAAGGTGTCAGACAATTTGCAAGATGGTCACTTATCAGTAATTACAAAACAGTTTATAACAGTCCAATGAAAACATTCGTTTTGGTATCCAAAATATATTTTACATGGTAAAGATATACAAACAGGTAAAAAGCTAGCATATGGAGTTCCAAAGTAACTGTGCATTCGTACACTTATGACCCAGCAAAGACTTCTACATTGAGAAAAAGTTTAAACATCATCGAAGCGTTTAAAACTAATTGCCAAAATGTAAAATTAAAATGATATCGGGTCAACGTGGATGAACTTTCAATGCAGCACATTGTGCATTTGTGCTCGCACCAAGGTAAAGACTGCCCAATGGAGGAAAAGCTAATGTTGTACATGTCAAAGTTGCTCAAGTAAGCAAACTAAGATGCATATCAAGACCTTATGAGGAAGAACATGACATAGCTATGGTATGTGACAACAGTGGTTTGGTTTTTGTCTGGAGCTCAATTCAGAGCAAATGTGGTTAGATTATTACAATGACTTACCAGGCAATAGACCTGAATATCAATGGCAAAGTCACTGGAGACATCAGATCTGAAAGTGAAGAGGGAGAGCAGTATTTTCTGTCAATATTCAATAATCATATTCTATATCATGAGCATAGGTTCTGATTAGAAGGTGCATTAGAAATGAGAACATCATATACATTGTGATGAGATCTTCACCTTAGTCACAAGTATGAACAAACACAATGTGCTTAAATTGATAAATAATGTGAATAGTTAAAATCTGTCATGTCTCTTTTAAACAGTGTTTGACTTGCATGTTGAACTTTGTAGGGAAGGAGAGGGTGTCTCCACTGAGGCCACGGTGTGTGCTGGCCAGCGGAGTGGCCACAGTGTTCTCTGCTCCAGCCCGAATCATGATGAAGAAAGAATGTTTGGTTGACTCTAGAATAATCAAAAGAGAGAATAATATCAATGAAGAGCTTTACAATAAATACACAACAATTAGTTTAGTTCATTGAATTGGTTTACAGGGGCCATGGACAAGATAACCAATGATCCAGAGTTAGAAACAAAGCGAATTTGTATCTTTGATCCTAGCTGTCACCTTTTATTTGAAAATTTAATTAAACGAAAACTACAAGTAATCTGCCTCCTTATACAGCAGAGGGTGATCCCTGTCAGCTTGTGTCCTTTTGAAGGTTATAAGGTGATACCTAGGGGAAATGTTGAACTGAGTGCTGAGTACTTTAAATTACAGAATTGTGACCGTGTACATTTTGAGTGTACCTGGCTTGTTGGCGATGGAGCAAACAAAGTCTGCCTTAAGAGGCAGGCGTAACTCCTGCAGGTTGATGGAGCCTCTGGAGGCAGACGTGCTGGAGGATTCTGGGGCAGCAGGGTCCTTTTTCTGTCCGGCTGCACCTCCTTTCAGACGGTCCAGCTCTGTCATCAGCGCACCCCTCCTCTCCACTGAGTCAAAAGGTAAGAAAGTCAGCTTTACGGCAGGTGTCTAGTTTCGTTGTGTGTTCATTTTATCCAACTATCATCTGGTCTGGTTTTTCCAGGATATGTGGGAACCCTGTATATATTGAATATGCCTACACCTGTTGCTTTTTCCATACATCTATTGTATGGATGAACTCACTTGCAACCAACACCATCCTCTCTGCCTCGGCCTCCACCTTGGATCCTTTTCCGTGCTCCTCATCTGTGCAGCAGTTGAGTGCTTGACTGGCCTGATGAATAACTGTCTGCTGCATGTTCATCTCATTCGTCAAAATCTAAAGACACGTAAAGCATGGTGTTTATCTATCACAAAGAGTCCAAGAGCAAAGAAGGATGATCTATTTAAAGCAGGTTTCTGAAATACTCTACAGCTAAAACGGAGTTGTTTTTCCCCCCATGCACAAAAATCAATCTTAACTGCATGGCATTTTTTGAATGAAAGGTGACTGTATTTATTCCATACCTTCATTTTCTGTTTGATACTGAAGAGAGCAGATCCTGTGGGCTCTTCTGCTCTGTGAGAAACATCCTCTTTTCTACCAATGACCTGCTTCACATGTGGTCTCCCCGTCTCCTTAACTCTGGTGGACCTGTATGCACTAATGCTAAAGTGAACAAAAAGATCCAAATGGTTTGTAACAAAAAGAACAGGCAACTTAAATATGCATCCGAGTAAGATGTTGGAGAATTCACCTATATGGTAGCTTGTGGTCTTCATCTAAGGCCTCCACACTGTCTGAGGAGCCAGTCCGTATTATATTAGTCCTCTGAAACTTGCTAGGTTTGGAGTCACTCACTGGAGACTTCACAATGAATGAACTGGCTGGAGTTGACGTCTGCACAAAGATCATTTTATTTTGTAAGTTCATTTACCTCTTTCACAAAAAAAAAATTCTTTCATCACATCTGTGGACGTAAGATGCGAAGTTTGGACTTACCATCATTTTCCTCTCTGGACTCTTCACCACAGCAGCCACAGTCTCTGACAGTGGGGTGAGGATGGACATGGAGGATATATTCAAAGCGTCTTCCTCCTCCTCCTCCTCCTCACTCTGATCCAGAACTCCATCAAACAGCTCGTTGATAACTGCAGAGTTAATGGACTGGTCCACGTTCATCTCTCTCTCTGTGACCACTTCCTCTTTTCCTGCTGTTTCATCAGTTGCTTTCTCTTCAGTATGAATAATCCTCAAAGGGCTGGATGTCATTGTTGGAGGCGAGACCGCCAACACAGGACCTGCTGTTTGACAGTTTGTTACCCACCTATTAAAGGTATCTACACATATTTACACTTACAGCCATTATTCTCAAAAAGGCTGTTACATTAAAGCTAAACATAGTAAGTAACTAAAATAAGTGCAATTTCTTTTCATCAGTGACTCTTCACCTCTGCCACAGTTCCAACCAGATCTGTTTTTTCTTCCTGAAGAAATTAGTTTGTCTTGGAGTCTGATGAAGCTATGAATAGCTAATATATAAACTGAAATATAACTTGACTGTATTTTGTAAACACAAACCCTCCATGTTAAAGATGGCTGGAGTTGGTAGCTAAATCTGAGCATTAGTTAGATTGACCTGGAGACAGAAAGTGTATGAGCTAAATCAAGGAAAATTGTTTGGTTGTTTGTAATTTAATGACATTTTTAATAAAAACATGCAAAAAAAAATACCAGAAACCATACCAGATCCAGGTCAAACATTTTAAACAGAAAAAATTATCTGAATCGGAAAAAATTTTATGACATGAAATTAAAGAAAAGTAAGCTCTCTGGGTTTAAATATAAAATCTGAAAATTTTATATTTATCTGAAAAAAAAATAAAAAATATTATTTTCCTACAATTATATTTGAGCGAAAAAATAGCTGTATTCGTCAAAAGTTTGAGATGAAACTTGAACTTTCTCCTTCAAATCACATTTTTTTTATTTAAAGCTGGCCCGTGTTTGGCTCTATAAAAGCGTAATGAGTCAAATAAAGGCTTCTGCTACATGAACATCAATATAAAAAATGTAAAAATCAACAATCTGAAATATCACACATTACCTGCAGGAGTGCGTGAGGTAGGTGCACCTGGTTTCTCAGTAGAGATGGATGGTGTATATTCATCCTGTGGCTCACATGGGGCAACTTCAGTCTCCACTGGTGTGACAAGCTGTTCCTAAGAAGCATATTACACTTTAAAAATGTGTGGTAGTATGTGATATGAAAACTATTACTTAGTGAGATGTCAAACAGAGCAGCTTTGGCTTAGATATAGGTTTTTCCATCAACCTTAATATCTGTGACCTTCTTGGTGTCTGTTGCTTCATCTTTGTTTTTCCACATGTTGTTCCCATTCTGGAAGCGACTGCGAATCTTAGCCAGCTCAGATTCACGCTCCTGAAAAGTAGGGGATTTTTTTTTTAATCCCTTTTTATTATAATAATGTTACACATGATCAGAATAATAAGATGATTGACCCACCATTCTCTGTTTCTGGGTAAGATCAGCAGTGGTTGTGTTTGCAGCCTGGGAAGCTTTGAGTCTATCCTGTACCAGTCTGGTGTTTGGTGTGACTGAAGGAGTTACAGTGGGAGTCTTGGCCTGGATAGTGTTGCCTGCTGGAGAACTCTGGTTGTTACGCTGCAGGCACTTCTCTCCAAAGCGCTCCAGGAAAGATTTTACAACTATAGGAAATGGAAAGCAGTATTTTCTTTTACACATTTGTAAGAAGCTTACCACAACCGCAATAATTAAATTAAATTGTATTTGTATAGCTCCAAATCATAACATATATAATCTGCAGGCACTTTACATTAAAAGGTATGTAATAATTATATTGTGAAATAAGAAGAAAAATCCAAGGTCTCCTATAAATACAAGATCTAGATAGTTATAATCATATTTGGTCATAAAAATTAAACCTAAAAACAGTATATATCAAATCTGCCCTCGGCTAATTATCCTTGGATGATTTGAACCTTACCAGGACCTCCAGGAGTGGTCTTTTCCTGGGTAGCAGAGGGGCCAACAATGGCAGGCTTGGCACGGAGCTCTTGCTTTTGGGGGCTGGCAGTTAGGTTGAGGGCTTTGGAAGGGACCTGATTCTTCAGAGGGCTTGGAGGCACAGATGCTGTGGAGGAGGGGCCAGCCTTCTGGGGACTGGACGGGAAGGCCGTCCCGTGGTTGTAGCTCTTCTGAGGACTAGAGATGGAGATCATACCCTGGTTGGAACTCTTTTGAGGACTAGACACTGACTGGAGGGCTGGTCTGGCAGCAGGGATGTCAGCTTTCTGAGGGCTTGGTGGAAAAACTCGGCTAGCCTTGGCAGGAGCATACACAGCCTGCTGGGAAAAAAAACATTCATCAGTTAGGTCTCTATTACATATAGTGTTTCACATCCTGCTGATGTTTTCAGACTAACAGGATATTCAGACATAAAACAATGGGCTGCTCTGGTGCTGGGCAATATTAATTCAGGTATCAGCGAGACAGTGGAAAACAAGAAAACTGTTTGAGTAGAAGATTTGTGAGTTGGAAAGCTCATCAGCATTACACACAGTGAGACTTTATACTATAATTCCATAAGCAAAATGTATCTCTTATTAGAATTACAAAAGCAATTATTTACCAAAAATACATGTTTGCATGTATTTGATTGTGTGTTGTCAGATGCATACATACTCAGTGAGTAAACATAACGAAATAATATTTTACAATTATTTATTTAGTATGCTTGTGATGCAATATTCTAGTTCTATGCAGTGCACAAAGCAAATTGACAAGCTGCTCACAGCTGCACTACTAATTATGGATGGAGGTGAAACATCGACAAACACAAAGAAAATAACATGTTTCTGGATAAAAACAAGTATATTCTCAGGGTCTTTATAATAAATCACAGTCACAGAAAGTCTTAAACATACAGGTCATCAATAAAAGTCTGAAAGAAACAATTACGCTGAAGAATGAGATGATTACGGGTCAGCCCACCTGATTATAGCTGGATGTAGACCTGCTGCTTGCAGCTGTATAACCTTGGCTGGCACTTGGTTTTGGGCTTGCAGCCACTGTGGTATCTCTGACAGCTAACTTGGGAACAGCTTTGCCAGGCTTTTCTTCTGTATTCTCTTTGGGGACATTAGCATGGCTTAGGTCGTCTTCCCAGGATCCAATGGTTGCAGCGAGATTGGCCAATCTGCCTCTCCTCCCTACTGGAGTTCCTGTGGACGCGGAAAGGACGGCAGCTGGTGGGTCCTCGGTTGGTCTCTTCGGCAGGGACAGAGGAGTACAGTCTGGTAGTTCATCAGAGGTGCCTTAAAGAAAATAAATGTTCCATTTATACAACAACAAATTATATGAGCAGGTGTTTGACTGAATGGGCATGATCATCCTAGACATTTAGAATTTGCTAATTTAGAGTAACTGATACATCAATGTAACAGCACCCAGTCTAGTGAAATCTCAAAAACCAACGTGGAGCATTTTTCTGTTCACACATTGGTGCCATTTCTTTCTTTGACACTTAACAATTGCTGGCTGGACAATTGTGAAGGACCCACTGAAGACAGACAGGTCAACTCACTCAGTTAATTCATTTAGATTTTTAAAGGACAAGTCCTAAAATTCTATTCTGGTTTTTTTTTATTTAGATCATATCTTTAAATACTGACCACTTCATTCAAATTTTGTTTCTAAGGTGTAATAAATCAAAAAGAATTATCTTGGGGAGCACTTAAAATATTCTTACTATTGCCATCCCAAAACTTTCTTTGCTCAGCTAGGATCTGTAGACGTGACTTCATGCCAGCAACGCATCGACCTGAATCTTCCACCAGGTTCTCCTTGGACCTCTGGGGGGCCGGACTAGCAGCAACCATCTCTGTTTTTTTGCAGCTCTGATTTTGTGGGGCAGTGGTGATGGCCATCTTCTCTGGCTCTGGCTGTACAGTTTTGAGCTGCCCTAGCTGAGACTGAACATCAGGTTGGGTAGCAGTCCTCTCCAGGGAGGAGGACTGTCTGCAGCCTGGCACAACTGGAGGTTTCTTGTCTGTGGGAGGATCTGGCAGTATCTGGGCCACAGGTCGCATCATCAGCGGCTCTTGGTTCTCCTCACCAGCTGCAGGCTGGACATTTTCCCCTGAACACAGGCGCTTGGAGGGAGAGGGCTTGCTGGATGGCTGTTGAGCTGGGAAACATGGTAGAAAATATGAACAAAGAACAAAAATAAAAAGGAAATGTCTCAGAGCATAGAAAGACATTAAATATGGTCCTACCTTTATCAGTGGCTGGTTCACTGATCACACTGTTGGAGTCGGCCAATGGCTCTCTGGGCCTTTTTACCATTGGTCTGTTTGCTGCATTTGGTCTATCTGCCATTTTCTTCTGTAGGTTCTCTCTGCGAGCCCGAGTCCGCTCCAAAAGTTTCTGTTTTAACAAAACAGAGTTTAAGTGTTTAGAATTTTAGTGTATCCAAAACACCATCACAAGGTGAAGGCTAAAAACTTACCAGAAAATTGACAGTCTGAACATCAACCAATTTAATTTGCACAAACAGATTACTAATAGCAGGTATTTTGTATTGGATTGCATAATATTGTTTGATAGATGTTGATTTTTGCATTTATCCTCATAAAGAGCATAAATGTTATCAAACCACTGGGTTTCCTCACAGTCTGCAGTGCATCCTCGTTCCTAAGGAGTGCTCTCGGGGCAAGTGATACTTTAGAGTTATTCAGAGTAACTGCTCTTGTTCTGCATTAAAAGCCAAATGTGAAAAGCTGTAACTTGCCAGTGTGCATGAACACTTAAGGCTTTTGTTGTTCTTCGGGTCCTTGAAGCAACAGTTCACCACTTTGCAAAATGTGGGCAGAACTTAACTACTCTAATGCCTGTCTGTTGAAGATGGTTTTGTACGTAATGAGAAAATTTGAGAGCAGTCATGGTTCACTGTGGAATTATCCCATCAATACCTGTGCAACACTAATTTCTGGAGCTAGATTACCCACATACAGAGTATTAAACTTTTTTTAATTTAAAATTTCCAGTTACATTGGGCTATTCACACCTGTAGAATTTTGTTGTGAAAAAAGGGTGGCTTCTAAATCTTGCTAATTTGGGGGCAACGCATGTAGTAGAGCCTGGTTAGAACATCAGCATTAGAACAAATGTTGACCAAAATGAAAAACTTCTCTATCCAGACCAAAATGTGGAAAAAGCTGCTTGGGGTAATTGCAGTTTATCTAGCTGAGCCTTCTCCAGTAATGCAGTTTACAATGCTTTCAAAACTATCTACAGCACATGTAGCAGCGACGAGTCAAGCTGTGTCATCACACCTCACAATTAGCTGCTAATTACTAAAATAAACCAAGGCTGTAATAACAAAAACCCTGTAATTTTTCCTTTTCAAAACAACTCTAGCATATAGTGTGTATAAATATATGTATATAAAAAAAAATCTGTGGGTATGTTGGGCAACTATTTTTGGTCCATTCAATTAAAATTGGCCCATTGGCCCTTCTACGGCTCCCTTATTGACATCTCATACAAACTGACTCAGACCTCTTCATGGACAGTCCCCCTCCACCAGAGATGAAAAGGCTTCTGTTTGCATGCCCGTTATTTTTCCATGAGTGACATTCCCTTCGTTGGGCCTCAGACACAGCCTTTCACACTCTGATTTACTGTGCTGTACTCTTAACTGTGCAAGCACCAACACATTCCTGCTGCTGCACCGTTCCGCCCATAAACTGACTCCAGGCACTGTGGACAACCTGATGTCTCATTATGCTGCGTTCCTCAGGAATGAGCCACTCCTGCTTGTGGTTTCTGGATTTGAAATTTCGAATGGTACTGGCCAGGACACATGACTAACAGACAGATATTCATTCCAAGTTTTAGCTTGCAATGAGTTCTGCTGAGAGTTGGATGTTTCCCAGTGCTGACACATTCCACTACCATATAAGGAGACAAAGTCTTTCCATTCAAATAACTTTGGCTGTCTTATGTTCTTGGTTGAGTAGACTGATGTGGTGAATTTATATGGATAAAACTATCCAAGAAGCCAGTCAATCGGCAGTTGGTCAACATTATTAACTGAAGAGTCAAAACTACTAAACGTTAGAAGCTTGGGGCATCTTAGATGTTATTTTAAATAGATTTATGGCTGCTTACGATGGACAAGACAAAGAAAAACATGTGACACGTTATCATAGGCATTATTTCCAGGATGACAATGGAATCCTGCATGGTAGCGTTAGCTTACGTGTGAATATTACCGAGAACAACGCCATCTTCTGTCGTAAATATTACGTGTCTAATAACAAAGGTTGTTATGTTAATTGTTAGCATTAGCAGGCAACACTGACGCAGCCATCTCGACTCCACCTTAAGTCAGCCAGACATGAGCTCTGAGCTAACGCTTGACTTAGCTCATGGACTCACCTCAGTAAAAGGATCCATTTTCGGAGATTTGTCCCGTCTTGAGCAGAATTTCAACCGCGATGTATTTCAAAAGTCTTGTCCACCTGTATGTGTACACACAGGACGAGCTGAGGTAACTCTCAGCTTCTCTTCTTTTCTTTTCTCTTCTCTCGCTTCGTCTTCTCTTCTCTCGCACTAAACAACATCTGTTCAAATTTGAATTTCCGCGCTGCGCCTACTGCGCAGACTCCGCCCGTTGAGCAAGACGCTTGAGGACCAATCAGAATCAGCGACCCAAGCTTTATGCTCGTCGGCCAATCACTGCTATGGATGTAGCGTGAGAAAGGAAGACGTCACTTTACAGCACTTCCCCCTGACACGTGAGTCAAGTGCAGAAAACAGACAGTTACAATGGATGCTCTGTTGGTCCGATTACTATCTTATTATCGTATAACCCGTGATGTCAATTTAAAACAAAAAAAGAAAAGTCAACAAAAATCCAAAGGTGTTTTGTGTTTGAATCAAAATAAAAAACCAAGAAACGAAAAAGAAAAATGTTAACAGTTCAAAACATTTTCAAATCATAAAACGGCACCATTTTGGTTTCATATAACTTCCTCTTTTCATGTTCCCTATTTTATTTGCCAAAGGGAAGACACATGACCTGGAAGTGAAGGTAAATATTTAAGGATTATATAAAGTTTATTATAAGCTCACCAGGTGGCGAATGAACATTTATCTCAACATGACATCATATACTATGTTCACATCCTGATCATCATGAAAGAGAAGTCATATATGAATTAATGAATGTCCCTTACTGTTTTTCTAGGCCAGAATTCAGTCGTTGAGCCTCTATCATGAGCTTTTGGGGAGAAGGGACCACAGTCTCATTTTGAATGTGATGGTCAGTGCCAGGTTCTCCAGGCCGGTGGCCCAACCAACCTGATTGGCGCCTCTGCATGGAGTGCAGGGAAATACAGAAAGTGTTGTGACCAGCCATCACAACAGTGTATTGCCCAGCTATCTCATGTGACCTCTACCTCCTCCGTAAGGTGTCCTTCCCCTGGCCAGGAGAATCTAGGATGATGCTTGTGGTGGGGAAGACCCTTCAGGGGGAGGCAACAGTTCTGCTATGCTGCTGACCAGTGTATGGGAGATTTAAGAATGTTACCCTGATCCCAAACGCCACATGGGCTTTGTCACGGCCACGTAGACTTTTTTTAAAAATAATTTGCATGTTCCACAATAAAACACAAAAGCATTGAAATAAAGGGTAATAAAAATATGCTTTACAACTATATATGACACTTGTAGTCCTCCATATGGCCTCCCCTCCTGTAATTTGAGATCCAAATACAAAACAAATGAGTCACCAAAGAAGATATCAGATAAAGAGTTCATAAAATAGGGCATAAGTATGGAATTTTTATATGAATATAGCCCTGTGCTTGTCCCAGCAGTGTATAGCCTTCAAAAAATAATGGATGGATTGACTTCCCAAACTGGTACATTTTTGTGTTAGAGCAACAAGGCATCTGCAACATATCACACTAAACAAGAATAAAGTAAAAACAAAGAAAATATGATTAATAAAAACATTAAAGAAAATCCACAATACACTTATATAATATTTAAACAGATAACAATTTCAAATAATATCTATAATTACTATCGCTTCTTTTTAGAAAAGAATAGACACACAATACAATAATAATACATGCCCATGTGCAATAACATTCACACATACACTTGAATCAGTTAAAGTTGTTTAAAATACCTTTGAATGTATATGGTGTTGTATTTTACTTTTTTACAGTTAGCTGTTTCTACCTTGCTGTTATTTGAATGTAACAATTGTACGGCTGAGCTGACCAGCTTCTTCTTGTCCAAAATCATTGTACAGTTGACCCTGTGTTAATTTGCATATGACAAATACAACTTGAATGTTAACGTTGGGCCGTTAATAGTTGGGAGGAGCAACCTTCATAAAGAGAACTACAAACATGGCGTCTAATATAGGAACAATGACTGAGTATGATCGAAAGTAGGATTAAATTTAATCCACTTGAAATATATGTATGTTTGTGTGTATGTCTGTATCTTTGACCATTTAAGACCAAGCAAGTATATTTCTAAATGGTCTAAACTGGTCCTATTCACAGAAGGACTTCATTTCCCATCAGCGTCCGTGAGTGTTGCGTAGGCAACAGCGGAGCCATGGAAACAGAGCAGTCAGTGCAGAGACAGCTCAGATCTTTCAGTCGTCCGTCGGACTGGATGAACAGTGTCAGCTCAGTTCTTCGCCGATGACATGTTTTTGACCAATTTATTTCTGCGTGTCGAAATACATAGTTACGACGGGCAACACGCTTCAGTCGTTGAATCCTCTTTGGTCCTCATTATCCGGCTAATTTAGCTAGTTGAACTTTGCTAAGTAACGTTATCATTCTTCAGACAGCGCTGCAGAGCCTGACGGAGGATGCTGGAGTCAATAAAAGTAACAGGTAATGTTTGTTTGTTTGCTTCTTTTGTTTCCCTCTGACTGTAGCTGCTCTGCCTAACGGATTAACAACATATCAGGAGCATGAACGTTAACTACTGAATCACATCAGTTTGGTCAAACGTGCGATGTGAGCATGCCATAGACTATCACATCAGCTATGAACTGAGTGATCGGTTGCCCATCTGATGTGTTAGATAACTATTATTAGTGGGCTGAGCACATAGACTCTTGAGTTGTACTCTCCCTCAGCTCTTCCACTCATGTCATCACTGTGCTGCTGTGCCTATTAGTGGATTCTGCCTCAGTGCTCCTGTCCGATGTGAGGCTGCTCTCAGCCTAGAGGATGTACCAGGTTTCCTCAGTAGAGCTCTCACGACTCTTGTACTGTAACAACCAGTCTCTGGAGAAATGATGATAGGAATATTCTCTGTGACAGCAGTATTCTGACTTGTGATACAGACTAAACACAAGTCCAGGATAAGTCAACTTAGGTGTGTTTGAGTAAAATCGCATCATTAAGCTTGAAGCAAAATAGGGAGAGAGAATGTTTATCATACTCATTATAAGTTATTGTATCTGTATCTCTTATCACCTTTTTTTTAGCTTGGCACTGGAATAAATCTAATTTTATCATGGCTTGATAAGATGATTATTCTACCTAGCTATCCATAAAGGTCTGCACGTGAAGGTGAATCTGAAGTAATACATACACACTGTCCTCACTTAATGGTTTCTCATGTTATTCATTTCAGAAAAACTTCACTGGCCAGAAGTAGAAATGTCCGAAAAGTACATTTTAAACTCTACTGACAAGACACTCAGTCCAAGCCATGTAAACCTGGAGAAGATGTCATCCAGTGTCCTCAAAGACCTCTTCAGCACTGGCTCCAGCAGCTCATGCATACGGCTGCAGGCGGAGGAGGAAAAGTGGGAGAGCCCAAAACAGTCTATGTACAAGAAGCCAAAAACATCAGTGAAATGTGCTGCCACACTTGGTAAAAGGAACCATCCAGGCATGAGCTTTAAAAAGATGCGTGCTCAAGAAGGTTGTGGTAAACCTGCACAGACAAGTTGTGTCATCTCAGGTTCCAACTCCAGTTTTTCTAAACCAACACGGAGTATCGCAGTAGTGGGCAGCACTATGAGCCTCACCCCTCGTTCAGTCCCAAAACTCAGGAAGATGTGCGTCCCCAATTCGCCTCGCACCAAATTTGTATCAGTGCATAAAGCAGCTTTTGCGGGGGAAGTGGAGAATGCCAAGAAAATCTGCATCCTTACAGCAATCAAGCCTTCTAATGTGGAGAAAGAGAAGGTCAAGTTTTTCAAGTCTGACTTCAACTACAATCCCCAGTTTGAGTACAGCAACCCTGTCTCTCCGCTTGTCTTGGCACGGCATAATAATTCCTCAGATCGCTTCCTGACACAGGTAAGGAGGTTCCAACAAATGTGTTTTAGAACAATTCCATTTTTCAGTTTGGTCCACTTGTTTGCACATAGTTAAGAGCAAAACCAGCTGCAACTAGAATAGCACTCAGTAAAGCTGAAACCTCTTAATGTGGTCTGATCATTTGGATCTCCTGATCCAGATCTCCAGAGCCGTCTACCTGTGATTGGGTCACCTGCAACAGATATCAGGGCTGAACAAGCCTTTGTTGCTTGATTGTGTAATAACACGAAAGGGAAGTTGCCTGCTTGCATGCTGAAAAAAGGAGAGTACAAGTAGTTCCTGACCAGAAGCAGTGACAAACCATTAACCTAATCTACAACAATGCCCATAGTGCATGATGTTGGTGCTGAGCCAAGTCAAGCTGGATACAACCATCACAGAGACCTGCTGCTGGAGCTATTGAATGACAAAGTAGAGCTGGTGGAAACTGGCTGTGATGTTAGTTCAGGAAACAAATGTGAAAGCTTTTGTGTCTCAAATCACAAGATGACTTCATGTTCAGTGAACGATAATTAAGTTGTAGAAGAAACACGATACTCTCAAAACTTTATTTTGTACTTTCAGAATTCAACATTGGGTTCACCCCGCTAATGTATAGGTATATATTTTTGTATAGGAAAACAGTCTGGTAGTGTTGAATTGCAGGCTCTCTCAACAATACCTTTTTGTGAGCTGAACAGGAAATGTGTAAGTGAGCTGAATAGGGAATGCAGTAAGACAATCCTGTGGAGGATGATCGTGTTCTTCCGTCTGCCCTAGTTTGTCGTGTTTTCTTCCTCTGTGCTGAATTCTGAAAGTGGACTGTTACTTTAATCCCATTTGTCTTATAGTATGATATATATTGTATGTGTAATAATAATACAAATAATTGTAATGGTCGTATTAAATGTAAAGCAAAAATATATTTATACAGAAACACAACTTCCAAAACATCAAAGATTTAATTTGTGTCTTAAACATATACTTTTTTTAGGCATACCTTCATAATGGATAAATGCTCCAAATCCCTTTGCCAGGTTTCTATAACAAACAAAAAAGTATTTTTAGATGATTTTAGATGATTACACATGTGAGCAGCAAGTTAATCATTAACATACAATAAAGCAAAGCAACACAGGATACTTCAGACAAACCGAAAACTGGCAGACAGCTGTAAAGCTAAACACAGGCACCATCTTGAACTAAAGATGGTGGATCCTGATCTGGGTGGCTGCTGATCGTGGACGATGATTACAACAAGACTGCTTGCTATATAATATGTCTACTCATATACTCTACCATTACTGACAATAATGCATCAATTCATTTAACTTCAATTATGCTACAAACTCTTTATTCTAATCAAGGCTGTAAATACTTTGGATTGGTGGATTGATATGAGAGCTCCTTCAGCTGGAGAAAGTAGTCCAACAAGGAGCTAAAAGTTTTAATTAGCAGATCCAGGCTAATAAATTGGCCATGCTGATGAATTTATTAATATGATGCTAGTATATTGGTTCTTGTATTGGGGTATTTATTGGTCATCATGTTAGAATTTTTTTTGCAGAAGATTAATGCCAAACAGTGTCTCCATTACATAATTGGATCATCATAGAGCACTGATAATACAGACCAATGATGCAGACTATCAAAGATATACTGTATATTAATATTGGAATCAAGATCCCCTTTTGGTCAGGCTCAAATAAGTGTGCTCCAGGAGAAGGTTAATCAGGGAATCATCATTTTAAGAGTGACAAAACTTCCACTTTTAATAAGTAGAAGCATATAAATAGAGACAGGGATTGGACTGTCAACAACTGTAATACCTTGGGAAGCTTCAATGGATGAGCCCTATGAGACAAATTTAGATTTGTGAATATGGGCTATAAAATATAATTTATTTGATCTGATCTGATTGATAAGGATATACCAGTTAGGACCTATCTACATGTCCTAATTGGCCTGTAAAAAATATCACAGTGACTAATTATTTCTTCTCTGTTTAACTGTTTTAGTGATGTTTTTGCAGTTGTCTTTAACTTCCACTTTGGAGCACCACAGTGAAAAATACTGCATTATCTAAGCATCAGCAATAGGTAATTAGTCATTAGTCATGACAGCTTTACATAATGAGTTTCTCATCTTTTACAGGCAGTCCACATCATGGAGCTTGCACTGCAGCGATATGGCAGCTATGAGAAGTTTGAGCAGGTCACTGGGGGTAATCTCCTCACCAAGAGTCGCATCTGGCACAATGTCAAGAAATACATGGAGAAGGAAGGCTGCGTGGGGGAGGTGAGAAGATACATGATTTGGGTATAAGAAGAAAGAGAGTTTTTGCAGCACAATCTCAGGTTATTGTGGCTTTGATTATTTTCAGTGTGGTTAAAAATACAGTAAAAGGTTAAAGAGAAGATGATGTGGAGCCTGGTGTATTACTGTGGCCTCTGCAGTCTGTGTCATGGTGGATTTTTACATCATCATCACACGGCAGCAGACAAGAGGGCATCAAAATGAATGTGCTTCAGGGAAAAGGGAGACATGGTAAATGCAGCCACACACTCAGGTCATCAAAACCAGTTTGCTCTTGAGTTTATGTAACTAACAACCAACGTTACATCACCCAGTTAATAATGTTAAAAATATATATATTTTACAGAGTTAATTTGTATTTAAAACTTTTGGTAACCAAGGACAGAGTCTTAGATAATTAGATAAAGCTGGGTCCCATACAGGCTTCCTGTGATTGGGTCTTTTGTCTCATCTTTCTCTCTTTCCTTTGCCCTTTCCTCTCATTGTGTCCTCTCTGCTCTCTCCTAAATGTTCCCTCCCATGAGCTCTGTCTTCCATCCCTATAGACTCTCCTTCCCCTTTGTCTGTGGAGATAAACAAACACACACTCAATAAGTTATTTTATAATAGTAATAATAATAATGGCTTGCATTTATATAGCGCCTTTAGCAGGACCCAAGGACACTTTACATATGTCTGTGAGTACAAAACAAAAGAGAAAAGAAGAAGTGATAGGGATAGTCCGCTCTGTCTCCTAAATACCTGCAAATTACCAAGGTGTTGGATTAGATAATTAATTGTTTGCGATGATTTATTTATAATTGTTTGGCTGTAGTGAGCCACCACAGCGACATTTTAGGAGGAGAAACACTTACTTACTGTTACGTCTTACTAAATACCAAGTATCAAAGCTCTTGCATAACAAATAATATCAACATTTCTAATGCCTCCGCGCCGGCGACATCCAGTGGCCATCAGTACACATGTACATCTGTCTGTCCCATTCAAGTGAATGCTAAATCTCAAGAACTCCTTAAGGGAACGTCTTCAAATTCAGTTGGACTCAAAGAAGAACAGATTTGATTTTGGTGGTCTAAGGTCAAGGTCACTATGGCCTCACAAAGCATAGAAGGTATATATCTCCTTTCACATTTGGGACACACATTCACTTGGACTCAAAGATTAACTGATTTGATTTTAACGCCTGGAGTTTGATTGTCAAGGTCACAATGACCTCATGTTCCCTTTAATGTGATATAACAGGACTGCCAGTATGGGATTTATTCTGGCAATTCACTTTGACTCATGGATGATCTGATTAGAATTAGGTGGTCAAAGGTCAAAGGTCACTGTGACCTGAAACCATTATTTTGCCTTGCGAATGATATACAATCAGGATCATCTCAAGGAAATGATTTCAAATTCGGCATGCGCGTTCACTTGGACGCACTGATTAACTGATTCGATTTCAGTGGTCAGGGGTAAAGGTCACAGTGACCGTATATGAATCAGAAAGAAACTGCACTGATTGGAGGAGGCATACAACCACAGTGCGATAATTGTAGTTGTTGCTAGCACAAGTGGGTGTCAGTTTGATAGAGCTGATAGACATATATTTGTGTTTCCAATCCATTAATTACAATGTAAGTCAGTAATATAAGATTCTGTACCTCTGTTACCACTCACTAATGGAAACTGTTGCCATTTAACACTAATTTTGTGGAGCCTTGGTCTGATCAAAATAGTTATCTAATGTAGATGTTCTATCTCTGTTGTGTTGATAGATAGTTGTCCAGGTGACAGATGACCTCCTGTCGCGAGCCTCCATGACAGTCGTAAACAGCAGACCTATACTAACCATCAACATCGCCACTGCGCGGGAGCACTGGCTGGAGGGCATGCTGAGGCATGAGATTGGTGGGTACAATAGTTTATGCAAGAATTTGATTTTGTTCTTTTTATTTATCCATTAATGTCACCAGCTAAATGTAAAATCATTTAAATTTGAATGTATTGCAGTTAATCAAAGGATAACCTCCCTAATCACAGGTCTGATTTACGCCATCCAGTCATCATTGATATATTGAGCCAATATATCAGCAGATCATGGCAAAGATCTAATTGATTTTTGCTACTAATAAAGTTGGCTTGAATTTGAACTTGAATATATTTGTGTAAATTGTCCTTATTCTGTTCCATCAGGCACACATTATTTCCGTGGATTCAACAACTGCCACCAGCCGTGGAGCAGCAGTGTGGGAAGGAAAAAGCACAACCTGAAGCCCCTGAATCCGACAGAGGAGGGCCTGGCCAGCATCCACAGTGTGCTGTTCAGGAAAGACCCCACTCTGTGGCGTGCTGCCCTTCTGTACTACACTGTCTACCAGGCCAGCCACATGTCCTTCTCTCAGCTCTTCCACAACCTGGGACGCTTCGTCCAGGACCCCAACACCCGTTGGGACTACTGTGTCAGGGCCAAGAGAGGCCAGACTGATACAGCACAGCCAGGTTAATCACTGAGCAGTTACTATATGATATATGATATTAACCTTTTAAAATGTATATTTGTCATCTTCACACTTCATTAATTTCTCGCATTGCAGGGTGCTTCAGTAAAGACCAGGTCTACCTTGATGGCATCCTGAAGATCCTGAGATACAGAGACAAGATCAACTTCCCACTGCTGATGGCTCTAGGAAAGGTGCGGCATCTCAATTATCTCTGTTAATGATCGTGGGTGATCGGACTTACACCGGGTGGATGCTGCTCCTTGACGATTTTTCTTTTTTTCTTCAACCACTGTCACTGGATAAATTAAAATGTCCACCCTCCAGATTTGTGTACTAAATCTTTGCAGACTTCTGTTACCCCTTTTGCTCCAAAGCTAACTGAGTTATGTGCTGGGCTACAGACGATTCCAATTGTTTGGCTAACTATTTATATCTCTGGCATTGTATTATTTATCTCATCTTATTGTACAGAACAATGCCACGTGCACTATCTTATGTCTGGAGACATTTCACCACAGCCAATGTAGAAGGAAAGGCTGTGTACATTTGCAAATACTGTGCAAAGACCTATGTTAAGAATGACACAAAGATGCAGAAGCATAAAGTCAAGTGCCCAAAGTTTCCTCAGGGCTCAAATCAGCCTATGACAAAACAAAATGTTTATATTTATGTCTTTATATGACAAGGTTAATACAGTTAAATTACCCACAACATTTCCAGTTTATTCCTGTTAATTCCCGTTAATTCCCATGGAAAGTTTCCGACTTTGAATATTCCCGGAATTTTGCAGCCCTAATTCCGACATTGAAATTATTTTGTGCATCCATTTAAAAGGTTTCTTAATCCGTTGCCTTTGTTTTTCTGTGAGCTCAGGTGTCATTCGAAGATCTGGACCGCCTGAAAGAAGTGGCTCAGATGGAGAACATCCGCATCCCTCACTTCATGCAGGACCAGGCGATGTATGCTGATCAACTGACCAAAATCATGACGGTCAACCAGCTGACTGATGAGGAGCTCAAGACAATCATCTGAGCCTGTTTCATTTTGCCTTCACAATCCTGATCAGGCCTGAATAAATGCTGCCAACTGCTGTCAGCTGTCACCTGCATGCTCCTAAAACCACATACACATGGTGCATGGTAGAAGTGTGTGACTTGTTCTGGATGCTATATTGTATGTACTGCAGGCCTTTGTTAGATTTTCTCATAATTAAACATAGGTTTTTAACCAATAATTCCTCCACAGGTGCAGTAGATCACCCAAGAATCATTACATTGGGTTGTGTTTAGGGCTGAATGAAATTCAGGAATGTGAACATTTTATATAACATTGCCAATACAATACTTATATTACTTCATTCATACAAAAAAACAAAACATTTTACTTTTTTACTTTATTTTTATGAAATTACCAGCCAACTATGATTCTTTCTTGACGGTTTCTAATGCTCCATTTGGTTTGTGTCAGTAGCCACAGTAGTAGTTCACAAACTAGTTTTTATTTTATATAAAGACCTAAATATGAGCCTAGCTGATGCTTTTCAGAACTAGTTTGTTAGACATGCTGTCTGATAACACCAGAAATCAAAGGCAGTGTGGTCTTTCCTGAAAAGCCTGTTGTCATAAAGTTGAGCAACAAATTCACAAAGAGGGTGAGAGAGAGGGAGGTGTGTTGCCTGACTGCCTCCTCACCTGCTTTCCAAAAGCTATCAAACCATCCAGCAGTTTAAAATGAGTATTAAACCCAAATTCCGCTTAAATTGATATTTGATATTCTCATACACACAACACACCACAAATATACAGCCCATGAACAGGGGAATCCCTCAGTTGTGACTTGCAAGTGCTTTGGTGGTGGAATATTAAGATTAAGATTAAGATACATTTTATTATCCCACACACATGCACAGACATGCACAGGCACACTCATGCAAGGGGAAATTTAACCTCTGCTTTTAACCCATCTGGTGCCAGACACACAGAGCAGTGGGCAGCCGTGTACGTCGCCCGGGGAGCAGATGTTAGGGGAGTAAGGTGCCTTGCTCAGGGGCACTAGACAGGGTAGGGAGAATCCTCCATATATGTATATTATGGTGAGATTGCTTGATATTTAACATATTTTCCAAATTTAAACAACCCTTAAAACATGGTAAATAACACAACAGCCCATGTCTTGTTGTAGTTTGTTTGTTCTAGGGCCAACGGTTTCAAAGGGAGTGACTCACATGCACTGACAGGCACAACACACATGCATATGAACATGCTCCTGGAGCAGCCACTAAATCAAACAACAGAGACGCTTACGAAAAAAGAAGTGTGACTTTTCTCTGCTCAGGTTACCATTACTCCATTGCATCTTTGAAAATAATTGAGTTATATGTTCTTTAAAATTGTGTAACCATAACACCATAGATGAATTTTGTTTAGTTTCTGGTTAAAAGGCAGTTGCATTTAAAGAAAACAGATGCTAATTGTTCAAATTCCAAGTTTTTAAGAAGTAACAGCCCTATAATATAAATGTATCTGTCTGCATCAATGATAAGCTAATAAGACTTGATTTGACAATGTATATCTGCTGTAATTTTAATACTGTCCCCAAGCTTTTAAACCTGACAGTGAAATCCTAAATAGCTGAATGCTTAAAAGTGTATGGAATCTGGTGTGTGAATATGGTAAAATGTGACATATGAAACATCCATGACTTTTAAGTTTATATAACACTAAGATATGGATTATCTGTCTCTCCTGCTAGTGTACTTACCTACAGTAGTTCTCTGTATCTATCTCTGGGGTGAAGACAAACATTTTCTTGCACTTATTTTTCTGTTGTAGTGTATGTAGTGTTGGGATTTAAAACTGACATTTGTTGCTCGAGAGAATGATGGTGAAAACAGGGTGGTGCAGCACTGTCACATACAGGATTGCTTATTAAATCAGAACCTGTCGAGCACCGTTCTTGTGAAACTGTGTGTGAAGTTTTGAAGGTGTGTCCAGTGAAGGCCTATTTGTCTAATTGCACTGATTTGAAGCCCTGTTAGACTATTTGCACTTTCTTACCTTGGATCTACTTGTTCAACCGCGCTGATATATGCAGCTACAGACTGATCGGTTTGATGCCTTGTGTATTTACTGAAATATCCGAAGTGTAATCATTTAATGTTGCTAATACCAAGGATGACCTGATAGGAGCATGTATGAAGCTCTTAAAGACCTCTTAAATGGTACAGTTTAATAACATGGCATTTCTATGAGATGTTTTCTATTTGAAGGATTTTTTGTCATATGAGTAAATATAATCTACAAATAAAATGATTCCCCGGCATAACCCATACCCCATCCTGTCCCTAGTCTATTTCAGTGCTTTGCCTCTCCCAATTAATTGTGTGTTCTTTTTTTATTTCTACATCTGATTATTAAGAGTTACCAGATAGTTTGCTCATTGGAAGCCATTGTGATTCCGTGCATGTTTGCATCAGAGAATTTTAAGCTTTATCATTAAAAAAATCGAAATCATAAACAGAAGCAAGAGATCTCGACCAAATACACAAGTAGCTTTCTGACAGAGAAAGACAGATGGAAAAAAGACAAAAATAAAGAAATCACAGAAGTAAAAACTTCACATGATTATCAATGGATAGCATTGAGTTAACCTGAGACCATAAAGCACATTAAGCACATTAGAAAACAATAATTTAGAACTAAATAAGCACTCTCTTGTAATCATATTTCCAATAAAGTTGGACATACAGTTGCAGTTGCAGTAATGTAATAGAAGTTCTGCATTGACTGTGCGGAGGTGCAGGGGGACCACAGCTGATCACACCTTCCCTGTCCGACTACACCTGAACACACCTTCCTGATCCCGCTGGTCACTCAGTGAGAGCATGGAGGAGGAAAAGACCCCTGGAAAGAAGAACATGGCATCGATGGAAAAAGAGTCGAAAACTCCGTAAGCACATAATGTCATTTAACTAAAGTCATGTTGGAACTTTGACCAACACTTTTTTATACAATGTGGAGCACCACATGGCTCGCTAATGCTAATCCTAACATGGCCTAGCTTGTTGCTGCAGGGTATTGAGACATATTCTTAGCAAACTAAGAATTAGAGCTGGTTTTTCATGGTGTTTTAGGTCGCAGGCTGTATTTTATCAGCTACATGAGAACTGAGAACTCCAACTGAAGCTGGTGAGATGTTAAGAAAGAAAATCCTTCATTACTTCTCCCATTCTCATTAGTAGGCCTGGTATAAGCTTCATGGATTTACATTTTTGTGTGTCTACATCATCTTTATAACAACTATACAGGAGTGTTTTTTATTTATTTATTTCAATCATGTACTTGATTTGCTTAATTTCCACAAGGAGTAAGAAGTTGTATTGAATAACCAACTCCTATAGATGTTTCCATTAGAATTTAGAAAATAGTGTGTTTCTTGGGTCAGATGTGCATAGTGCAGATTGGTTTGTGTTTAACCTTCAGACAGAAGAGTCATCTCACCCGTTACCGTGCACGCATGCGATTTAAGGCCGATTTATACTCGGCTTTTTAGGGACGCACGCACGCACGCGAGCGACGCAACACGCCCCTCGCGTACTTGCGGGGGGCGTGTTGCGGCTTGCGTGCGTCAGCCAATTTTTCTGACTATACGACAAAGCGACGCGAGCCTCACGCAGCCCGCAAGGCTTGTGATTGGTCTGCTTACTACATCCCGTCCGGAGTCGCATTTCCGGTTTCAATCCCGGAAACTGCGGAAGCCACGGAAGATTTAGAAGAACGAATATGGACCAAATAGAAGAGCACTTGGCAGAAAAGATCCGAAACCTATGTCCACTAGTATAACCCGTCACTGACCGGCGGATTTGTCCGCCAGAAAAAGGCTCTGAGGAGCCGCCGTGGCGATGTATATAAACGTGTACCACACACGAAGAAGAGCCGACTTCAACAAAAAACATTACTCCGGCTAGTGGTCTGGCGGTGAATTGCGTTGCAACACGCGCCACTGTAGGGGAACTATAAACCAAAACGAGTCCGTAGAAGCTGCGTGCGTGCGTGCGTGCGTAAAAAACGACTATAAATCGGCCTTTATACTCGGCTTTTTACGCACGCACGCACGCGAGAGACGCAACACGCCCCTCGCGTACTTGCGGGGGGCGTGTTGCGGCTTGCGTGCGTCAGCCAATTTTTCTAACTATACGACAAAGCGACGCAAGCCTCACGCAGCCCGCAAGGCTTGTGATTGGTCCGGAGTCGCATTTCCTGTTTTATGCCCGGAAACTGCGGAAACCACGGAAGATTTAGAAGAACGAATATGGACCAAATAGAAGAGCACTTGGCAGAAAAGATCCGAAACCTATGACCACTAGTATAACCCTTCACTGACCGGCGGATTTGTCCGCCAGAAAAAGGCTCTGAGGAGCCGCCTTGGCGATGTAAATAAACGGCTCCTCTTCGTGCCGACTTCGACGAAAAACATTACTCCGCCTGTGTTCTGGTGGTGAATTGCGTTGCAACACGCGCAACCGTGGGGGAACTATAAACCAAAACGAGTCTGTAGAAGCTGCGTGCGTGCGCCACCGCCATGATGTGACAGCTGGGAATTCAGTTGTGATACAATATTTAGACTGCAATGTTTAAATCCAGTTTTGGTGAAACCTGGGGGATCTTGTGAAAATAGCTGGGATGTTGATTGTTACTTTAGTGGGAGTAAAGTTTAGATACATTTAACCTGATGTTGATTTCTTATTAGGTAATTGTTGAGATACGGCAGATACGTCTCAGGTGATTGTCAAACACAGCTTTTTGATTACATAACACAGCCCACCTAATAACTCCTCCTCAAGTAGACACACATGGAAAAGGAACAACAAATGTAGCCTACCAATGTAAAAAGAACCCTGAACTCAGAGTATGATCGTTTCTCAAAATTAGTGATTTATGAAAATAAAAGCAGGCCCATAGGGCATTACATACATTACTGCTATTTTAAATATCCAGTATAATTTAAAACCAAGGATGAGCATTTTGGTGCTTTCAAGATTTCATCCAAATGATTTCCTGCTAAAACTATTTTTGATGAAAATAACAAGTTGTACAAGTAAGAACGCAGTTTAACAGAATGTGTGTCTGGTCTGATGTTTAACATTTAAGCGATAAAAGGGGATATACTATAACAAAAATGCAACATCAGCAAATCAGGTGCAATCCAACTCTTGTGAATAGAAGTCAGTCATAAAGTATCCAGACAAAACAAAACTCTTCACAATCAGACAGTACCCTGTACTACAGCCTTATACAGTAGACTAATAATGTTCAGTTCAGTGAGGATAGTGGCAACAAAGTGCTGTGTTTATTTTGTAATTAGCTTTTGGTTTGTTACACAGTCAGTTGTTTAGCACACCATTTAAAAATATTAAATGGTTAATATTAATTGAACCGCCTTGGGAAAAAATCAATTTCATCATCTCTATTTCATCAGCAAAAATGAAGACAGATTTTTTAAAATGACACTTTCATCTTGTGAGATAGTCACAGTTTTTCATGACGTCAGTGCCATTTCATCATTGTCTCATTGCACTAAGACTAAACAATTCAATAGTTGTGTGAAAACTGTGGACCAAAGATAAAACTACATACAGTAAACAATTGTCTTCCTGTGTGCAGCCCCTTATATTTTACTTTGCTTCTGTTACCAATAGGAAAAACTACTACATTTTTACAGTAAGCATGTGTCTGAAAAACTAGCAAACATGGTTCTACCAGTACATTCATTGCAGTGTTTTTGATAAGCACAGGTTTCTCTTAAAGGGATAGCTCACCGAAAAATGGAAATTCACTCATTATCTACTCACCACTATGCCCATGAGGTAAACAGCATTGCAGCAGAATCCAATACAATTGAAGTCAATCATGACCTCTTCTTCAGACGTGATAGCACAATAGAAATAACATAACTATCATTAACCTCTGAACATTTATTGCCAATATTTTGACTATTCTATTCTTTTATATTTTATTTTCAGTCGGTCCACGAACACATGGAATACATCTCCAATGTGTTGGATGCGTCAGAGGCCTCTAAGAGCTACAGTTGTGATGCATGAGAGCAGCTCGGAGCAACCCGAGGGTCCTCAAGGCCAAGTTGATGTGGTGGAAGACAACACTTGGGAAGGAATGAGACGACCAAGTACTTCTCCAGATGAAGGCAAGAGGAGCGCAGAGAGTGGAAGCTCTGATAACACCTACCCGGGAAATGTTTCATTTAGGAAAGTACAAATAAAGAGAGGTGGTGCCAGATCAAAGAGAAGACGGCAGTCTGACAGGGACAGAGATTATGGCACTGCAAAAGGTATGACACATAAGTTGCAATGGAATATTTACCTAATTAATTTAGCTTTGTTTTGTGTTCATGGCGTCAGTTCTCTAAAGCCTTCAAATGTTTGCTTTTATTTTATAAATATGTAGTTAGTTTGTATGACCCTGTCATTCTCAGTAACAACACCAGTCTTTATACTGGAACAAATAAATATACAGGTAACTATGACAAATTATTTTATATATATAACTATTTCAATTAATTAAATTTTCATGCGTAATGAATTGAATTTACTTACGTTAGTAAAGTGTTGTAGTTCTAAACCCGTCTGTTTTCAATATTGTGTTTTCTTGTCCTGTATTGATGCTCTGGAGCTACTTCAGAATGATCTCTTGTCCTTAGTGAGAAAAGAAAGAAAACTCTTGCCAGAGTTTCTGAATGGACTGCACAGCTTTTAGGTTTAACATGTTTTTGTTGATCTTTTGAATTCCATATGTTCAGCTTTGTAAATCTTGTAGAAATATTTATACTACGAGGTAAATTGTCTAGTTTGTAACAGGTGATTAAACACCAAGGTCAGATTAAGTTGAGACTTAGTAGTTTATTTGAGAATTGACTCTTACCTGTGGTTTAGTCTTTCCTGACTTTAGTCTTCACACAAGCCCACTGATTAAAAACCTCCACTATACTGGGTTACAAGTGAAACCAGGTTACAAGTGAAACCTGGTTGTTCCTGAAGATCCAAACCACGGTTAGTTTCTCGCTTCATGGACAACCTTACAATGGTAGCCCCCTACCTACCACAGTGATATGAAACATGGGATGTGAAGTGCAACATTGGTTATTTGGCACTTTCAAGATGCAATTAAAAATTAAACTTGTATTCGATATTTTTTTGTTCCACAGACAAACAATTCATGAGTTCTGATGCACAAACGGACAACAAACTGGCCGCTGTGACTGAATCGAGTTCGTCTGAAGAAAGTCAAATTCTTGGGAAAAGGAGAAGAAAACCAGTTGGACAGTGGTGGATGAGCTCTACTGAGAGCACAGAGGAAACCAAGGTCCCAGACAACCACCTCACACACAAGAGGTCCAAACAGCACAGCAAAGAGCCCAGCGCAGCAGAAGCTTCACCTGTAAAGAATAATAAGGTCAAAGTTTTAAAGAAAATAAATCAGAAACGTCCTGTAACGTCGACCAGTCAGAGCACAACTAAAGGCAAAGCGAAGAAAACCAGACAAAACAAAAACAGACCTGCAGGAGGAGACGCACCAAACAAAATGAGAGCGACAGATGAAGTGTTACAGATGGACATGGAGCAGATTGAAGCGCAGCAGCACCAGCCAGAGGAGGAGGAGGAGGTCCTGGATCAGGACCTGGATTTTGGGCAATCTAGCCCCATCTTCTTTCAAGAGAGAGACATCAATCATAACTCAGGTAAGGTTAGGTCATTAAAAGGTCATCGAGTAAATCTAAGAGTTTGGAAAACGTTTAACTGAAGAGGAGAGAAGAATAAAAAAAACAATGTTCTGCTCCATTGATTGTTTTCATTTTTAGATTTCTCTTAGTCTTTGGAGCTAATAAAGACATGCACATCTAAAACATGACCCCAATCACCACTGCTCCTTCTTCCTCTCTAACAATATTTAACCAAACTCTGTAGCGTAAATTAGCATCAAATATAAAAGGACTGGTAAATTACAATTGTAGTTAAGCACGTGTTGTGTCTTTCAAGCAGCAGTGTCTTGTCGAAGTCGGTGTTTGAAGAGAGGAGACTGCAGACCCAGTACTTACATGTATACAATGTTTATTACAAGAAGTTCACAGGTCAGAACGAGCTCTAGAAACTCGGAGATATCACACCAGCGAATAAGTGAAAATCTGCCTTGCCTCTGCAAGACAAGGAGTCTTAAAGGGGAGGTGGGACCCCAAAACTAGAGATAGCATGACATCAACAACAGGGCCTTCTGCCTAAATAAGGATATGTTTAGTATCTTGTAGTGTAAGGTGTCTTCACTTTACAGTTCAAAGAGTATTCTTTGGGGGAGGGAGCTAACGAATAACATCTGGGATAGTGTTCAAAAGAGTCTGAGAATTTGAGAATCAACACGCCTAAGATGTTAAAATGTCATTGTATTTTGTAACCATGCTCAGAAGATCTCTTGGATAAATATACTATACACGATATTTGATTGAATGCTTTTAGTTACACATCACCTCTGGGTAACGTCTGGGGTTTGTCCAATCTGATGTAAAAAAAAAAGTCCTCACCCTAAAGCCTTTAAAATGTACAACTGAAATGTGCTTTCAGTTAATTTTCAGGTATATCTGATACCCGTGTAACCCTTTCAATTAATTAAGATTTTCTTTGTGTTTTACAGGGCAGCAGGTACTTCAGAAAGTCTACCATAATGTCTCTGAGAAAATGTCTGACACATCAGCGTCTGTCTCTCCCAGAGGACCTCAGGAGCATCTCAGGGCAGAAGTTCCAGAGAAACGGAGGAGGAAACCTCCTGGTAACTGGTGGACGACAAATAGCATGTCTGAGGAGGTGGCCAGCGTCTCCACACATCCTCAGCAGTTTAAACCAAAGGAGTCCAAATCTCATAAAGAGAGTAAAGAACTTTCCAAACAGGAACCGAGCCGATCTCCTGGACTTGGAACTCCCAAAAAAGGCAAGATGGTGGTCGCATCCAAAACACCAGGGACAGCTGATGTGCCTCTGCTGAAACCGAAGCCAATGCTCGCTCCAAAAACCAAGACATGCAATCTGGCCAGGTTTAAAGAAATTGTCACGTCGGCGTTAGAGACCCCGACTGTGGTCAGCAGCAGACACACAGGTCACAATAACAGATGTGAACCTGCACGGGTTTCGGTCATCCAGCATGTTACGTTCACTCCGACTGATAAAAACACACACAGCGTGGATGCTGGTGAATTCAGGAGCCCATCGAACAGCCCCCCCACACATGATACCCCACAGGACAGCAGCTGTCAGCCAGAGAACGCGTAAGTAAAAGTTTAAATATAACATTTATGTATTTTTATCAATGTCTTTGAATATAATGTGTTTTCATTGTTTTGACTTTTGTTGCAGGTTAAAAGACCGGAGAAGTGGACCTTTACCATCCTCTATGATTGAGGTTCAAGAGTATGAGAACTTGAGTATGTTTCAAAATATTAAATTTATTAAATTAACCTGTATATTTCACTTTTTAGATTCAAATGCGTTTTATTTTTGCAATTTTCTGGTAAATCCAAAAAGGAATAACAATTATTAAAGCTTACATACGGTACAACTCCTTACAATCCAGGGGTTTCCCCATAATACTATAGTCTGAATAAAACCCCCACCAAATATACCACGAAAAGTTTTGCCAATGAAATAACAAGTAGCATAATTTGAAAAGAAATTCCTGAAAAAACAACTAGGGGAAACACTGTTATTATAAAGCTTCATAATGAGAGATTAATAATGTTCATAATGAGAGACTCCACATTGGAGGATTTTGTTTAGTGTTGCCTTCTTACGGTCTGGTACACATGCGCTCCGGGCTGCACGGTACAAGGATGCAAACTTGTATACATAAGACTTTTTATTGCAGCCACAAAAACTAGACTTCATCACCAGGGTGACCAATGGGAAGCAGAGAACACCGAGTGAATATAATGTTCATCACAGACACTGCAGAGGGAAATGTCAGTGTGAAGTCAATATTGAATAATTAAAATGAAATTAACTAATCTGACAGTTGGCATGTAGGTGTGTAATATTCCCATCAAGCACCTTGACCTTTTATGATGATTTATAACTGCAGCAGTGTTGATAATTGCACATGTCGCTCTCATCACCTCGTCTTCCTCGTTAACCTTATTAACTTGGAATAGGAATGAAACAAATCTGATCATTGATTTGTTGGTTGCTTAAATCCATAACTTGTTTTACGTTGAATTTGTTCTAGGTCTGCAGCCATCCAGCGTCCAGGTTGTGCTCTCTGTGTCGGATCTGTGCGCTCCTCCTCTCAAACCGCTGGTCCTGCAGCCGGAGTACAAGGCCGACCTGACGGAGATGTTTAAGACTCTCTGGCCTTCCACTGTCGACGGTAAGAAAATACAAAACCCCCTCTGTTTGAATTAATTCATACATGTGTTTGCACTGACTTTATGGACACATGAATTAAGCAGAAAAGTAATCAGCTGGTGTTGAAGGATCAGGCTGTGCTACTGGAGGGGGGATCGTGTTTTCCAGAAAAGAGGTCCAGGCAACGGTTTGTCTTGAACAAACTAGGCCAAGTTCCATTTGCATAGTTTTATGAAGCCAAGCTGATTTAGTTTTACACCCAGAACAAGTTTAAACTCTATTGGTATTATTTTTAAAGTGTGTTGTATTATATGCTTTCTATATTCTGTAGGGACATGTCTTTAGAGGTGTCCAGGAAGCCAAAGATTAGAATTAACCACTGGGAGTGAGCAAGAATCAACCCACCTTTCTGTTAATTCAGGGGTTCCCAAACGTTTCAGCCTGGGACCCCCAAAATAACGGTGCCAGAGACTGGGGACCCCCAACGACACTGGAGGTGGTTTATAATGTTGCGCACAGCCACGCACATGCACTATGCGTGCGTGCGTGCATGCTTGCGCATGTCTGCTCAGGTAGCCTCTCCTTCTCCGCTAGCCTGTCCTGTTCCTGTGGCCTCCTTGATTTGGTTGGTATTAACCAACGTTTCATTGTGACTGTCAATAATTTTCAGCTGCTTTCCAAAAGAGTTTTGGCCAGCTACCGTGTGACTGGTGCTGCTGTAAATTGAACTGTCGCTAACCTGTGTCGTAAGATAAAAAAAGAAAATGTTTTTTTTTGTGGAGGAAAAAAAGGGGAGAAAAAAGAAAAAAACTGATGGGAAATGTGTAAGCTATTTTATTTAGTGACTCTTATTTTGAAGAGGGATTTTACCGGAAGGATGTGCTGTACTAAACGGCTGCTGTCTCCTGTGTCTTCTTTAGGCTGAGGCCTTATTCAATACAACAACTAAACGCTCGGCTAAAATTGCATGGTTTTATTCTAATATCAACTCAAATGTATATATTATACAAAAAAAAAAATTATTATTATTATTATTTTTTTTTTATAAAAAAAATAAATAATTGTATTTTTTTTTTGGAATGCATTTCGCGACCCCGCCCCTGTGTCTCGCGACCCCCCGGGGGGTAACCCTAACCCCCACTTTGGGAACCCCTGTGTTAATTAAAAAGTCAAATGAAACTTGTAAGAAAAATGTATGGAACCAGGAAGTGGGGCAAGGACACTGATGTCCCATTGCATCAATACCGATGATGATACAACAAATTTTCATGTAACTTATAGTTTTATATCTTATTTATAAGTGTTTTAATATTAAATGACTTGTATCTATCATATAAAACATTTTAAATAATATCTGTAAGTCATTGTAAAGAAAAGCTTTAAAACATATATAATTATTGGCTCGACATCTCTTTGAATGATCTTTACTGTTTAATATGATTACAGATGACGGTAAGATCTCTCCGGATCATTTTGACTGGTACGTCTATCAAGGCAAGGTGTGTGGCTTCCAGGTGGATTTTAACTGTAGCTCCATCTGTAATGGAAAGCTTCTGCTGGGCTCCTACATGAAGAAACCTCTGTGGGTGGATCACAGCGCCACCACGGTCAGTTCAATCATTCTCTCACGTAAAATCAGGTTCCCTTAGTCTCCCTCCCTGAGTTTGAATACACACAAGATTTTAAAATAATTTCTGATGTTCTTGTCATTTTAATTTTGTGTTTTTAAAGGTTTTTAACATATTAACAAGCTCTGTTGCTGTAATCATCGATGGCAGGAAGTCACACTTCCAGCCAGGACAAGCCTTCATGGTGCAGAGTGGTAAGAAAATAATATCATCACATACATTAGTGCTTAATTTAATGAAAGTTGGGAAACCTGGGAAATGGAAAAAACTTGACCATTTAAGAGTAATGTTACAGACTTGCATGTTTAATATGGAAAACTAATAATGTTTTATTGTAAATGTAAATGTTTTGTCTGTTGTGTTCACACAGGACACGCCTACAGCATAAACAACATCAATGCTCAGCCCGCAGTTCTCTACTTCACCAGGATATTAGCTGACTGCTCGGAATGAAGTCACATGTTCCTCTCAAATGACCAGATGCCTTAGGATGTTAAAACCAGACTGGAGCTGTGGGACTTTACTTTGTATTTAAACTTACACACATTTTGTATTGAAATTGAAATTTAAGTTGTAAATAGAAGAAAAAAGGCTGTAATTTTTTTTGGTTATGTTCTTAAAGTTAGCAAACAAAGATTTGTAAATAAGATTTTAGTGCTTTTTGTTACCTTGAGTTTTATTAGGCCATTTCCTATAATTATGCATGTCGTGTTTGTACAAGTTTGTTTAAGTGGTGAGACGACCACTGAATAATGTACGACTGAGCAGAACCTACACTCAGCTCCCACCACTTAGTTTGTCTGACAAATGTAATAAACTCCAGACTCGTACACCTCGATCGTCTTCTCCTGAGGATCAGCGCTGATGAAGTTTCCTCCGAGCTGCTGCAAAGAAATGACTGATATTGGTTTTTAATGTGCAGAGATTTGACCCGAGAAACAAAAGTTATTCCTCCTGTGGTGGAAATAGAAACTGTAGTGAGATCAAACTGAGGTGTGCTAATTTTAACCTGCTCCACAAATGACCTCTTGTACTTCTGGGAAAGTTAACGTGAACGCCTCCTCTAGTCGGAACAACAAGTGCGAAAGTAAAATTTTGTGAATTCCATCTTTCTCTCTCTGACCTGAAGTCGATCCCGTCACGTCCACCCACCACCTCCTTGTCGCCAGAGCCTCTGTTCCACCGTGCCATCACACAGAGAACGAGCTCTCAGAGGAGACGCTGGGATTTATGTTGCACCTAAGTTTCTCTGGAGACTTGAACTAAGTGAATGAGAGCAGGAACCTTGGAGCTCATGTTCAGGGCTGCAGTGTTGATGAGGCCTCTGGTGGATTCCTCTGAGGCTCTGATATCAGATTCCTTCAGCACCTAACACGATCCTTCGTCAACATGACGGGTTTGTTAAGAATTATTGTTTGAAAGGAAACCATGACCAAGCATCACATATTTGATTCTCCTTGTTGTAGAGGGCGGATTCTGGGAAAACTAATTTTTCATTTATCGCGCCAACTGCTCTCTACTGAGCTGAAAGATTGTGAAGTAGCTCCAACTAAATTGAAAAAGTAGAAGATTCCTACAAATTGCGCATCAGATAAGTCCAATATTTTTTAATAACCTTCTTTGTAATATTGATAATGAATATTATTATTGTAGCAGTCTAGACCTATAGCAGAATAACTAAGGGATGGTTCAGGACTCAACTGATCCAGCCTTAACTAAAGGTTATATAAAAAATGAACGTATTAAGTTTAACCGTTTTAAGTTTAACCGTTTGTGGTTCCACATGAGAAGAGCCTGGAAGCTACCTCATGTTATGGAAGTATTCTGGAAGCTGGTGAAAGGAGAACTCAGGCAGCAACTGATGTCTTGTGCAGAATATTTTAATTTAGACTTGATGCATCAAGTCTAAAAGACCAGAAGGTGAAACAACATACAAACGCTAACAGAGTAACATAAGCAATTGTCATGAAGATGTCTCCCACAGCATAATTTCCCTCTACTTGCGTCACCCATTCTAGCAGCACATTCACGAATGACTAGAATTGCTGTCACTCTCTATGTTACATGAAGGTGTTCACATCCTATTGGATAGTTAAGCATAAATTATGCATTCCTAAATCACATTGTGTCCTAATGTCTAGCCACTGGTGAAATACGCAATAGAGTTGAAGTTGGTGCCTCTCTGTCTGGCCCATCTGAGTTAGATATGAAAGTCCCTCAACGTAGACATTACAATGTACTGTTGGTTGGCCCTGTATCTATAACCTGACCTTGGGTACTGCTAAGAGACAAGGGAGTGTGTGTGTGTGTGTGTGGAATTAGACAGGCACTAATATCCTTTACAGATATAATGTAATTTACACTATTTATAGTGGCATATAAAGTTATGGGTAAGGATGGTCAAAAATTCCTCAACACCTCCCATTCTACTCTTACAGACTCTAGGAACCACAAGTAAGCCTGCATGGAGGAAAGTGAACTATTGGGACAATGCAGTGTTGTGAGCTCTTTGATGTATGGCAAAAGGGGATATCTGAATATTACTGTCCTCATATATATCTGTTGTCAAATGTCAAGTTACAGGCCTATTTCCTGTATTTATTTTCATGTGATAATCAGACGCCTAGTTTTATTCATGTCATATTAAAACTATAACAGATGGCTGACGTAGATTCAATAAGTTTGCACTGCAATCAATGTAATGCGGAGATAGAGACGTGAAGAAACACAGGACATGACAGGGATGGAGCATAGTACATGGCTTTATGGAGAACAGAGGTTGTTTAGTCACAGAATCCACATTTATTTATCAATGTTCTGATTGCGCGCCATGACTCTAAAGTCTCCCACACAGAAGATGGCGCTATAAGCCTTCGAAGTTGTTGCGAGATTTGCCATCAAAGTCATAGAAGAAGAAGGTGACGTCACAGACCAGGAACAGCACTATATCATCGGCAGAAAGGAAACTCTGTGTTCATCAAAAAAACAGACAATTCAGCAAGTATTACATTATATTTTAATTAAGGTATGCTGTCCATTGATTGTGTATCTTACTGATGGGAATCGCGCGTGGCTGTTTCAGAAAATCTGTTCTTCACAAGCAACTGAAACAGAACAAGCTAACGTCAATTAGCTACAAAGCTAACAGCTGTGTAGATCATGTCTGCACTCCCTCGCGTAGCTTTCTGTAGCTGAACTGTGTGAACAACACGTTCTCACGGGGTTTCAACAGATATCACTTGTCTAATGCGACCCTTGGGCTGAAATGATCCAACTTCAGTAAGCTAGCTAGCAATTGTTACTCAGACTGAGTCACGGAAATGTATGTAGGTCGATCTCTACGGCCAATAAAACAATGAAGTCATAATAATTCTGTAACCGTAAACAGACTCTGTGATCCATAGCTAGATTGACTAAGCTAATCTGCTCGTATGTGAACAGTTTAGTGTGTTAACCCAACGTTAACTGAACCCCTGTGTCAGGATGTGAGTTTACACCAGCTGTTCTGATGCTCTTTGGTCATTTCGGACCCCACACTGTCACTGCCGATGCTTTGCCTTATAAAGTCCCCCAGCAGAGATGACAGTTGTAAAGTTACACATGTGAATGCTTTCTAATAACAAAGTGTTTCTCTGTCTGCAGATAAACTTAAACTCCAAAGGCAAAGCCAATTTTAGCAGACATGTCGTACGGCAAAGCAGAGAGCTACCGCTCTGTCCCACAGGACTTCAACATTATCATACAGACATGCAGTTCCAACATCCAGAAGATCACACAGAATAGTAAGTGTCCCTCTGCTGAAGAATTCACTCATTTACCAGCTCTAGTGATGTTGGAGAAATCTGCGTCAGCCTGCTGTGCTCAACTTGTTAGTTTTTTCAACAATCATATTGGTTGATTGTGGTCAAATGTGTCTCCTATCTTTAAATCTTTAAAAAAGGTGTTCACAAAGATCAGATTTGTTGAACATCAGTATCAATTTGATAGCAAATAAGTCTGGGGGATAGAGGAATTGTCATCATACCTTTTTAAAATGTTGTTAGATATGAGATTCGATACAGATGTTTTGTCAACACTTCGGTGATTAAAATGCTTCCAAAGCTAATTTCTCAACTTGCAAATCTTTAAGAAGCCTCAATTGCACCTTCTATAAGTATGATGCAGACTCTGTGTGGAGGTTTACTTATTATTCATAAGAATATGGATGTGAATCAGACTGTACCTCAACCAGGTCACAAAGATGCCCATCATATTAATTCAAACAAAAGCCTGTTTGGTTTTAGAGTGGCACAGGAGTGCAGTATTTAGCACTCTGGCCTCACAGTGGTGGATCAAGAAGCTTCCTGCTTTGCATGCTCGACTTTTGCCTGAGTGGGTTTCCCCTGGGTGTTTCAGCTTCTTCCTACAGTCCAAAGACATTGGGTTAAGCAGATATTAGTCTCCGTATGTCAACTCTGTGATAGACTGGTGACCTGTTCAGGATATACAGGTCCCAGTCCTCCCCATTTCGCATGCTGAAGTATCCTTAAGGAAGATACTGAACCCCAAATGGGTCTTTCACATAGATACAAGTGCTACTCATAGATGCACTGTATGAATGGGTTTGTGTGAGAGTGTACTGTAAAGCGCTTTGAGTGGTCAACAAGACTAGACAAGAGCTATATAAATACAGACCTCAGATCTTGATTGAGGTCTGTAGATTGCCTAATACCAGCTGTGATTGGCTCCAGCTCCCAATGACCCTCAAGCAGCTTGTCTGATGAATGATTTATGTATTCAATAAATAGAGAATATGTCTGGACATTCAGTTGTCTGTTCTACTGTAGGGTGTTCATTCTCAATCTACAAGTCTGGGGATGGATATGTGACACTGGAATAATGAACTGAAGACTTTTTGGTTAAACATCATAAGAAGACCATGAGACAAGAATTCAGAGTTTCCGCTTTAAGTTCCTTGTGTTTTCATCTAAATGTGCTCAACAGGTCCTGATCTGTTGAACACATTTAACCAGACATTTTTAACCAGACCACTCATTATTTAGATGTGAATAAAAAGGAACAGATCATCTTAATGTAAATACAAATGTATTTGGTTGAATAACCATTTTTTGCAATTAGTGCATCAAAACTATCACTTATCTTTATCATTTATGTAGTTTCTCTTTTACTGCTGCCTCTTTTACTTCATGTTTGTAACAGGAAAAATGTTGGGCTCTGGGGGAACAGGATCTGGGGCCTCATTTATAATGGGGAGACGGGAAAACATTTACATTAAAACCAACAGTTTTTCTCGCGCGACGTATCTGTTCCACAAGAGCCTTTTAATTAAAAAAATATAAAACAACTTTAAGCAAATAAGGTTCAGATTCGATTTAACAGATGAGTTACGGAGCCGAGTCATTAATAGGTTTTAATAATATCTTCTAACACTGTGCGTGTGTCATCAGATCGCTGCAGTGAACGGGACTGAGCCAGAGAGCGCACAGAGCGCACTGGAGATTACTTATAAGAAATGAGGAAACTTTCCAAATAATATCCCAGAGGAGGTGAGGATCCACTGATGTGAGGGAATCGGTCCGATGCTCTAAATAAATAAATACTGCCGTGACACCGGAGCGGGGATCTGCTCGATGTGTGCATGTGACTGGAAGAACGAGGAGGAAGCGATGGTTCAGCGATCTCTGATGTCACACATTGTGTTATCCACAGCATCAGCAGCAGAGTATCAGTGTATTTTCTTTATTAGTGACATCGCTGCTGTCCCATAAAGTCGCTCTTCACCTCCACCTCACTAACAAACACCTTGATGTCAGTGTCAGAAAGTTTCACTTCCTCTTCACATCGCTTGATGCGGTGACTCCGTCAGGACTCACGGTGGAAACCCATTGGTCAGCAGCATTATTTAATATTCACGCCGTGCTTTGTATTGACCATTTATGGTGGAAAGTGGGCGTGTGGAGGGCGGATTTGGAGGCAGATCCACGTATGAACGTTTCCAGGTGGACTGTGATTTTTAAAGCGAACATTGCGTTCAGGTGAGCTTGCGCACGGTTTTATAAATCGGAATTATCTTTTGCGTACGCCATTTCCGGATTTTGTACGTACGTACACTTTTAGTATGAAACCTACGCACTCTTTTATAAATGAGGCCCCTGGTCATTGACTACAGGGTTTCAGTCTCACAATATCTCTGCTCTTCTCCCAGACATCTCTCTGTAAACTAAAACCAAGAGCACACACTCTGAGCTATTAAATGTTTGAACAAGGAATGTAAAGGGCTCAGTCAGTCACATGTTCCAATAGTTTGGGGCTCAAACAAATGGTGCTTTATCCGGAGTTGTTGACTAGCTGACATTCTAAAATATTTAGTTTTCATGTTCATCTTTTGATCTTACATCCAAAAGATCTACATACAGTCCCTTCAATAAGTTTTGGAGCAGTGTGCTCTGTATTGAGAAAGGCCATAGGCCTCAAAGATTAATGGATTCAATTATTGTGGTCAGAAGTTAAAGTGCAAGGAAGGAACTAATTCTTCAGTCTTATATACTTAATTTGTTTATATGTACACTTTTATATGTACATTTTTCTCTGAGTGCATCTTCCCTTCCTTTTGAAGCTTACTATATCTAATCACTTTATTATAAACAAATTGTTTTTAAAGCCGCATGACTTGCATGTGGCTCAGGACATAGAGTGGGTTGTCATTTAATCGGAATGTCGTGGTTCTCTAGGAGTTGTACATGTATACATAAGCAACTTGACTTGCTTGAGTTTCTTGAAGACGAGTCAAGAGGCTTCTTCGGGTTTTTTAATCAGTTGCCTTCATACAATTCCTGGAAAACCACTCTGACTTGGACTACTGAACATCTTCATAGACAGAGTCAGTGGTTCAATCCCTGACCTCCAGTTGAACAAGGAATGTGGCATATGTTGTTAATACTAGAAAAGTGCTTTATTTATGAAGTCCATTTACTTGTAATCTAAGGACAGCGTGTACATTTGTGTTTTCATCACAACACTGAGTTTTATCACAGAATCTTTTTCCCTTGACAGCTGCTCAGATCAAAACCATTGTGAACCAGGTGGGGACCAGAGAGGACACCAGTGAACTCCAGGATCGTCTGTATGTATCAAATCATGGACTCCCTCTCTCTTTTCACACACACACACACACACACACACACACACACACACACACACACACACACACACACACACACACACACACACACACACACACACACACACACACACACACACACACACACACACACACACACACACACACACACACACACACACACACACACACACACACACACACACACACACACACACACACACACACACACACACACACACACACACACACACACACACACACACACACACACACACACACACACACACACACACACACACACACACACACACACACACACACACACACACACACACACACACACACACACACACACACACACACACACACACACACACACACACACACACACACACACAGAGAGAGAGTTCCCTTTGGATAATCACTTTGTCCCACTGGCCTATGCTGTCCAAAATGAAATGCGCCTGTTAGATTACTGAGTCTCTGAGCGCACATGTCATTGACATCACTACAAAGTAAGCCCGTCAAAATGGTCACAACACCATTGTGACATGTACTATGAAGATGTACTTCATTGTTGAAGGGTGATGCATAGTCTGGAGAAACTCATCAGATTGACTAGTAGAGCTGGGTCAATTTCTCGATTCTTAGATGCATCACGATGCAGAGACGGAACATAATCGATTTATGTTCATTGATTTACGCGATGTCCTGCCACTGCACAATAATAACACCGCTGTTCCAGGATCAGACAGACACTCATTAAGGGTCCTGTCTGTGTCAGAGTCTCTGTCGGAGGCTGTTTCCTCCTCACTCTTCTGACCTGCACTTACTTTACACTTTAACATTAAACGCCATCACTGATCACAAGTTATTGGGACACGTACAGGACTGACGTTGACTTTGTGTTTGTTTGATTCTCTAGAGTTGATGAGACACGCGTTAAAACACACCGTGCACGCATTTCCCTGCTTCACACAACTCGAGAAGTAACATGACGCGCACAGTCAGGACATCAGGGTTAAAGTTACGGAACGATCCGGAGTCATGATCCAACATCATCGATTAGTAACTAAAAACATGGGATTTTCAGTTGATGTGTGAGGAGGGACGGAGACGAGCACACATACACACTCCTACCGACAGAAGTTTGACGACTATTGTTGTTGTTGTTGAGGAATTTTGTACCATCCTCACACATAACTGTGTATGGCATTGGCACTATATATTATGTATATTGTATATTACACATATCTACAAGAGAATAGTGCCTGTTTAATTCCACAGATTCTCCCTTCTCTATCTTAGCAGTACCCAAGGTCAGGTTATAGATACAGGGCCAACCAACAGTACATTGTAGTGTCTACGTTGAGGGACTTTCATATCTAACTCGGATGGGCCAGACAGAGAGGCACCAACTTCAACTCTTTTGCGTATTTTTATCAGTAGCAAGTCGTAAGGACACAATGTGATTTAGGAATGAATACTTTAGGCTTAACTATCTAATAGGGTTGCGAACACCTTCATGTTACATAGAGTGACAGCAATTCTAGCCATTCGTGGATGTGCTGTTAGAATGGGTGACGCAAGTAGAGGGAGATATATGCAGATGCTGTGTGAGACATCTTCAGAATGAGGGTGACAATTGCTCATGTTACTTTGTTAGCGTTTTTATATTGTTTCACCTTCTGGTCTCCTTGATGCATCAAGTCTACATTACAATCTTCTACACAAGACATTACCTGCTGCCTGAGTTCTCCTTTCACCAGTTTCTAGAATACTTCCATAACAGTTGATTTATGAATTGAAAACCTTATTTTCTAAATTATGGGACACTTGAAATGACAGTAACACTCTATAATACTTTTTAAAGCACTTTCTAAATAAAAACAGAGTTAATTTTTGTCTGACTGATTTTATTAATTGATGAATAAGCAGCCATGTGCAGTAATATAGAAAATTGTTGAATTGATACATTGAAATGCATCGAGATGCATCATTTGAATCAAATCTTTGACTCCTGAATCGTTATCGAATCGTGAGGCTCTTTTGACTAGTAGAGTTTAACTCTAAAATGCTTGTATCTCCACAGGCAGCAAATACAACACTATACTAATCAATTGGCAAAAGAAACCAACAAGCGCCTGAAGGACTTGGGATCAATCCCTTTGCCCTTGTCACCCTCAGAGCAGGTAAGTGTCCCTCTTCATTTGTCACCAGCATAAGGAGCAAAAAATATATAGTGTTGGACTCAAGTTCTAAATTTTACTGTGCAATCAGGCTTATATTCAAAATAGATGGAAATCTTAACAAAACTGCAAATTCATAATTAAAATACAACCACACCAACCTCCACAACTCGGCCTTTAAGTAGATTCCACTTAATGTGCTAAGAGCAAAGTCCCTGTGTGGTTCTGACTTACGGCCTGTAAACTGCAGCAGCCACACTTTATTAAACTAATGTCTCAGCAATGTGGCTCTGGTTATGTTTTTTTTCTAATACAGCGGCTTTAAAAACAATTTGTTTATAATAAAGTGATTAGATATAGTAAGCTTCAAAAGGAAGGGAAGATGCACTCAGAGAAAAATGTACATATAAAAGTGTAAATATAAACAAATTAAGTATATAATCCGTTTATGAGTAAGATCCAATTACAGTTCTTCCTTTCTTTTTATTGAATCAATGGTTTGAATCTGAAACAAATTGTGCGATTCCCACCTCTAACCTCTTGCATGTAATTCTGATGAATGCTCAGGTCCACCAACTTTCAAATGATGTAACCATTGTGATTTCATTCTCTTATTCTGCCTGTCTCTTAAATCCCATTTACTGACAACCGACTTTTTCCTTTTGAAGTTTGTTTCTTCAACAATTTTCAAAAATAAAGTTTGTTTCATAGTTATATTTTTCCTGGTTTTACCTCTGGTGATTGTGTACCTAAAAAAGTATCTGTAAAAAATCTGGGTTTGGTATCGTTTTTTGTCTTTGCTGATAGTGGTACTAAATTGATACTTTTAAAATGGTTCTGATACTGAATAGTACAAGAACTAATTTATCATGGCTCCTGCCAGCAACAGTCACTGGCCGAAGGCTTTATGTTTTGGGGTTGTCCATTCAAGTGTGTACATTTTTGGTTTCAAATGCTTGATGAATTCATAATCAAGAATATCTAATAAACAGGAAGTTTGTATCACTGGAAAAAACACAAATAGTTCAGAATTTTTTTTATTATTTTTGCTTCTCAAACATCTTTGAGATCTTCCTTGTCTTTCCAACTGGTCTCATACTGTATGTGTCCCTCTACTCTGTGATATCCAGAGGCAGCAAAAGATCCAGAGGGACCGGCTGATGAATGATTTCTCAGCTGCTCTCAACAACTTCCAAGCAATCCAGCGGCGTGCAGCAGAGAGGGAAAAGGAGTCGGTAGCCAGGGCGAGGGCTGGATCCCGTCTGTCAGTAAGTAGGAGTCAGTGGTGGCTTCATACCACAGGAGGGCAGATGAAGAATTCCCCTAACTGCATTCATGACAGAAGTGAAGAAACATCAGATTCTAGTGAGCCATGTCTTGATTTGTGTTTTACTCAATGGACTTTGACTTTAATGGCTTTTCTGTTCTCTCTCAGGCTGAGGACAGTTCTCGAGATGAAAAACTGGTATCTTTCGATAAGTAAGTAGCTTGACATTCAGTCAGAGTTTCATTGCCTGGCAGTTTAGTTGTTTAGATTGAACTAGAATAGCACCTAGAAGAGTCCTTAACTCCACAGTTTCATGGTAATCTTTCCAGTGGTTTACTGCTGACTAACAGACAAACAAACAAATGCTGATGAAAACAACCTCTTCAGTGGAGATAATAAATTAAGAATTCCATCTCCAAAAAGAGAAACCTAGCATCTCTCAATGTATCCCATCAAGTATCTAGACTGTGGTGACTGCCATTTTCTTATATTTTCTTCCACAATTTCATATGGAAAAAAAAAATCCACACTCCTCACAACAACAATGCAATTTGCAGCACTATATGGCGGGTGACATCTCGCGCTACAGTCCATAATGTTTTCATCGTCCATGCAGACGGTCAGACCCCATAGTTTCAGCTGCAGTCCTTGCAGTTCTGTCTCTCACGTGAGAACATGTCCATCACTCTTTAGTCTGTGTTCCTGTCTGAATCTGTCCATTAATAAATTAATCAATTAATCAACTTGGCTATTAAAGACAAGAAATTAAATCATTGTGCTTAAAACAAATGTTTTCACTGCAAACATGATCTATACTTGCACAGAAGAAAACAAGACTGAAAACAATATACAACAGTAAGAACGATCAGCTTTAGTTTTTGGACAAAATGTTTGTGTCTTTCCTGTTTGTAATAAGCCAAGACGACTGGGGTCAGATGAATGCCCAGGAAGAGGAGGTGGCGGCGATCACAGAGGAGGATCTGGAGCTCATCAAGGACAGAGAAACCAACATCAGACAGCTAGAGGTCCGTTTGCATAGTATTTCTAATATAGAGGACACAGTGGAACACAATCATGGCTACAGACTTATTTTAAAATCCACTGTCATGCCGTTGGACCACATACAACTGCCTCAACTGATTTTGTCTGTTTCAGTCTGACATCATGGATGTTAACCAGATCTTCAAGGACTTGGCAGTGATGATCCATGATCAGGGAGAAATGATAGGTGAGTAGCGCTATTCTAACCCTTGGTTATGGCAATTGTAGTGGTTCTCTGAAGCATTCTACACATTTTAATCGTTTTTTAGATGATTCTAGAACTCAACTGGAGTTTATCTGCTCTTCACTTAATTTCTTTCAGTTGATGGTGTATGTCTGAGTAAATTCCAAACCAGAACCTCATAGACCTCTGACACAAGATTTTGTCAGGACACAGGCCACCATACAATAACATATGTAACAATGAAATCTGTAACTGTGCCCAGGAGCAGGGCAGGGTTCCATTAGTTCTCTTCCTTCATCTGGTCATAATAACGTGCCATAACGTGTTATTGGGAACTAGATGCCCTGTGCAGACTTATAACCAAGAACCCAGTTGTGCTGAATGAGACCCCATGGTCAGACGCCTGTTAGATAAATATTAAAAATAATTCTGAGTGGAAACATTCTCCTGAGTGCTCAGAATCCTGGACTGAAGGACTTCATTTCAGAAAAAGACATGAAGCATCCTGCGAAGAAACACAGGCGTGGTTCCAGAAAAAGTATATATATAAAGACTCTGGACTTGAACCCAGTAGAGCATCTCTAAAAATGCCTGTGCACATCCAACCTGAGCTTGAATTATTCTGCCAAGAGGAATGGGAGGCACTTAACCGAGAAAACGTTACGCTCTAACTGCTGCTATAGGTGAATGGTCTGAGTACTTGGCATATTTCAGTTTGTAACTTGTAAACCACTAAGGAGTATCGAATATAGATGAGACAAATATACTGGTTCAATTTTGTAATGAGACTGAAGAAAAGAAGAAAAAAGTATAAAAGAGTCAGAAATGTGTCTGTATTAATTGTATACAACTATATGGCCATATAAAGAGAGTATAGTATGTGTGTGTAGTTAACTATACCGAACTTTCACAGTTCTGAGCATGCTCGGACCTCAGAGTTCAACTTGAATGTAGTTTCTCCTCTAGTCTAAGCAGTTTGCCTTACACACATGCACGACGCAACAAGAGATTCTCCACTCACAACAGCAACAAATTTTCTGCAGTATTCAGATGAGGGTGGTGCAGCAGGCAGAATGTGATGTATTAATTCTGCGGTAGAGATCACTTATTTTATTTCACACCACTTTGACTATTACATGGGCTCTTACCACCACAAACTCCCTTTACTTCTTTGTCTTCAGTGTGTATGCTACCATTTCCTTAAATTTTTTCCCTGTTGGAAACGTCATCAAAAACCCCCACTTGTGCTTGGTGAATGCTGCGTAGGATTTCTTGCTATGTTCTCACATCGGCTCCGGCTGACTTTATACCAGGGGGCCAGGCAGAGAAAGTCTACAGAAACTCCAGAGGCTCTCATTCGGACATTTGCTTTCTCGCACACCTCCTCAGGAGTTCAGTGCATGTCTGAAAGCAGTTTTATTTAGCTTTCAGCTCACCTTTCTCTATGCTCTGCCCTGCAGATAGCATTGAGGCAAACGTGGAAAATGCTGAAGTTCACGTAGAACGAGGAACAGAGCAGCTCCAGAGAGCCAGTTACTACCAGGTGAGTGTGCAGCAGTTGTCAGTCCTGAGTGCTGTCAGTCAGTGAGGTCCCTGCCACTAACCCTCCAGTCTGTGCTTCTTTATCACAGCAAAAGTCCCGGAAGAAGATATGCATCCTTGCAATGGTTGGTTCCATCGTACTTGTCATACTTGGCATTATCATCTGGCAAGCTGCGAAGTGAGTCGACCGCACAACTTGTGTGACACTTCTATATTTAACTGTGCCCCCTCTCACCTGCAAATACCTGCTTGGAATGATGAAAAAAGGCTGATCACTATGTTGAATTCAGGAGAGTAAATTTCTGCAGTGGGCTGGTCATTGAAGGAAAACATACTGTCGTCACCCGATCAAGCCTGTTTCTGTAACATAGCTGAACAAATTGAAACTGAGAAGATGAGGTGGTGTAGGGGAGCGATTTAAGACCTGAGATTCCCTCGCATTCATTTCTTATTTACTGCACTAACACTAGCTTTCACTGTATGTCTGTATGTCACTGTATATAAAAATGTTATTTGAAATTTCAGACATCGGCATAATAACAATAAGAGATACAGCTTGTCAAAGTAAAACCCAAGGTTTTAAGGGTTGTAAATGATTATTTGTCAGCTGTTGTTGTGCTACCTGCCGATGTAGAGTATATGCAGGGTCACAGGCTCTGCAATGGCTCTTGGCCTTCACACTAACATTACATGGGACTATTATGACACTGGTGGTGAAGGCATATGTGATTGTACTATACATGTTGTAAAATGAAAACTTAAACTGATAACCAATATAAATTAACCCCTGGTCTGTAAATATCCCAGAGTGCTGCATTATAGTCTGCTAAAAAACTTCTGGATAATAATGACGGTGTTTAAAAAATGAAAGTCTTCAAACGAAACATATTTAAATGAATTTCTATGACTCCTGGTATTATGCATAATAAATGTTTTAAACTATTTTAAAACTTCTTTGGAGCGCGTCATCAGTTTTTCACCTCCAAGTGTTAAAATGTTGGTTCAGTGCTTTTCCTCAGGGAAGTCAAGGCATTTGTTTGGCCTGAAATCTTTGGAAGTTTGATCTTAATGATTCTGATGAAAGGTAAACCATAATAATTTGGATGTGGATTTTATTTTTGTGATCTCTGCCATTATTTCTGTCAGCTATGATAATGTTTAACTCGCCAAAGAGAGATACACATCAAGGCTGTCACATTTTACTTGAAATTGAAATGCATGTTCAAACTTGACAGGAATAGTTTGTATAGGACCTGTAATGAAGTGTTTGAGTTCAAAATGTACAGCCTAGAAATGCATCAGACCGTCTGGTATAGTTTGCCTTTTGATCCAGGAGAGAGCAACCACTGTTTGACACAGACCTTGACCTATTGCCAGCCAGTTATGTTGTTTTTCAATGAAAATGGATGACGCTAGTAAGCAAAGCTAGCCTGAGCGAAACATTCATGAAACCCGTGCTTTAAGAGGCGTCGTGTTAATGTATTTTGGGTTCTATACAACGTAAATATCATTGTTATCACCAAAGCTGTTTGTGGTCCTTTGACTAAAACCACCTTATCTGTGGGCTCACCTGTTAGCAGCAGCAGAGTATTGCTTAACCTTGTCTAACTAAAATATTTGACAAATAGTGCTTCATGTCAAATTGGTTTGAACTTTACTTTTGGTAAAAATTGAGAGACCAACACATCTATTTTAATTGAGCGAAATTAATGACAAAAAAAGTAAATATGGCGGACATCAACTCAAATATCTTTGCAAATTTTGTGGCTTAGCAAATCTTGGCTTTAACAGAAAGTAATTTTAAAGGCACTTTAGATAGAAAGGTCGAGACCCTAAGAATAGAGTAACACGAAGTAAGAAAGAAACCCAACAATTTCTACAATTACAAAACTGGGGAGAAAAACGTCCACATTAACTGAAAAAGAAACTCTCAGAGAAACAGACTGCTTCAACCGGTTGGATGAGTGGAGAAAAATGGAAGAGAGAGAGAGATACCAGGGACAGTTGTGTTACCATCATCTTTAAGCTCTGTCAGACTGGTTGTTATAATAAGAGTGTTTGTTGTTGCGTTGTGTCTAGCCGCTCAGTCAGAGATGACTGCAGAAATGAGAGAGGGAGAGAAAGCTACACAGTAAGTGACATGTAGGTAAAGCAAACACTGAAATGTTTAGAAAGATGAGCGCAGTATAGACATATCGTGTCACATTTGCGAAAATAGCTGAAAAATATTTAAGTGATATAGACATTTTCCAAAAGGGGGCAGTGCATTTCCAGACTTTTCATCCCCATGTGCAGAAGCAGCAATCTCTCATCACACGTGCCTGACACATGATGGATCTGGATCGGTGTATTAGAAGTGCAACGTTTCATCTTTGCTCTTTATCAATCACACAGGGTGAAACTACTGTATGAAGAGTTCATATTTTTCAGCAAGTCCTGAAAAAACACACTCCATATTCCCTGTCTCACAACATAAAAGAAAGTGGTTAAAAAAATCCTGGACCCAGGTGAAAATATGTCCTCTCAGTAAGTTTACCAGTGTAACAGCACCCAGAATCTGAAGCCCATACCAGGAAGGGTATATTTAAACCCCAATAAGGTGACATGTGAATAGACCAACATGGCACTCGCTGTAGGTCTAAATCAGATTACTGATCATTGAATCACATTAATGGCGGCAGTGGACAATGACTGTGGACTAAAGTGGCATCCGATCTTGATGGTGGATCATGATCTTGCTGACTGCTGACCATAGACTATGATTGCAGCAGGACTGCTTGATACCAGCTTGATACACAGTATTTCTTCTCAGATACTTGACCATTACTGACAATAATCCATCAATTCATTGACCTTCAGTTTTGCTTCAAAAATGTTTACCCTTTTCAATGGTGCTAAAACCCGTATCTTTCTGATGTTCTCCTTTACATGTGGCATCTATTGCACTTCTGTCCGTCCTGGGGGAGGGATCCCTCACATGTGGCTCTCTCTGAGGTTTCTATGTTCTTTTTACCCTGTTAAAGGGGTTTTTAGTAGTTTTTCCTCACTCTTGTTGAGGGTTAAGGACAGAGGATGTTACACCTTGTTAAAGTCCTATGAGACAAATTGTGATTTGTGAATATGGGCTATACAAATAAAACTTGATTGATTGATTAAATCCTACATGATTGCTTTTTCATTCATTTTCAATTATAGTTCTAGTACTAACAACAGGTTATATGTATTAATCATTACTTTAAGTGTGTTTTAAACAAGTAGTTCTCATATTAATCTTTGGTACATTCTGCAACTCTGCTTACCTATGTATAAAAGTCCTGGCATGGCACTGCAGGTAACATACAGATTTAAGAATATGACTTGAGAAGACCAAGCAGGCTTCCTGGTACGACATACTGAACTGGAAATTCCATCTGCACCAGACTGGAGACTCAAAATAGTACCTTCCATTCTTATCGACCAATCAAGTTATATTCACCCATTCACACAGTGTTTCTATACACAATCCTTTTGAATACACATCATTCATACAGTCATACACTGTGAGCACATCCATCTGGGGCAATTTGGGATTCAGCATGACTGGAGGTGCCAGGGATTGAACCACCAATCTTCTAATTAGTGGCTGACCCTCTCTACCTCCTGAGCCAAAGCCACCTGCTAGTGTGAATTTGTGTGCTATACATGTGATGGACCGGTACCCTATGTTTCCCATCTCCTCACTCACTGCATGTTGCTTTAGATTGTTAGTCTTGACCAATCCCCTTCTCCTAAAACCTGAACAGGAAACTTCAGCGACATAAAGATGATGAATGTAGATATCTGATTTATCAATGACAAATATGGCACTGACAAAATACATGTGAGTTTTATTATTTTTGTCCAGCACAAACATTATGTAAGATGAAGAGTTCTAATGGGCTCTTGGACTGGTTTTCAAATGTTATCACATTAGTCTGACTTTAATGTTTTTGGCCTCCATGCAGAGCAGGTAATTGGCACCACTCCCTGCTGCCAGATTAAATCTTCCATCTGTCTTTAAGTAGCACAGAGGTGCGTGAGAAGAAAGAACACTGGAGTAGAAGGACTTTGACAACTTGGGTGAGCTCACATGTCTCGACTGTAGCTCGCACAAGGGTTCTGGTGTCCTGTGTTTTTTTATCGTTGGCTGTCTGGCTGAGTTACTGATATGTATATTTGACTCAGAGCAGAGGGCTGACAGGACTCCCTCCAACCGACTCGACTAATGTCCAGCCTTTTATTAAATCCAGCTGTTTCAGCAGCTCAACAGCAAAGAACTGGAACTAAATTATACCTTGCAGCCAAAAAAACATCAAATATAACACCGACCATCAATTTAACTTTTAGCTCAAGTCTAGTGCTAGAAAGTGACTGCATTATATTACAGTGATTTTAAACAATATTTTTGCCAGCAATTTTATTCCAGCATATGGAACCTGTATTTCAGTTTTGGAGCATATGCCATTAAGTGAAGCAGGTTCAGCTCTGTAACTGCACAACAGCCCAGTGAGACTAATCACATAATAAGCTATTACAGACTCTCACTTTCATTCTAGGTTAAACATCAGGCTTAGCTTGCTGGCACTGCACCAGTGCTCCACGTGCTCTTTTGTCATATTAAGAAATACAGTATGGAGCTGTGCGAGCATGTGAAGCAGTAATCTGGAATATGAACATACTTAAATGCAGAGGTATTGAGCTATTTTGGAATAAAATGTGTCAGTCACATTCCTTTAGTGAAAGCTTGGTTTTAGATGATTTGGACATTCATATATCAATGGAAAAACCAGAAACATTTTACTGGGTTAAAAAAAACATCAAAAAAAGCAGCTGTCCTTTGGCTGAAGGGAGCTGTGCCGGTGTGTACTTGCACACATACAGCATCCCTGTTTCGACATCTTTTTTTCAGCTCATACAAAAGAGAGTCAAGCGCAACTGTTTGAAGCATTAGAACAACTCAAGACATGGAAAGCATCAATAAAATGCCTTTGAAAATAGTATGTTCTTAGATTTCAAATATTGCACATAGTCTGCTGACCCAATTCCCAAAGCAGTCCTGACTTGTCCAAAATTCGTAGATTGACACATACAATATGTAGTTCTACTTTTAGGCAAAAGAGTAAAAAGACAGAATGTCGCCTGAGAGCTCCAGGGGTATCCCAACCTGCTAGAAGTTGCATGGAGATGGACAAATTACAGATACACTAACATTAAATGATAAAACCTCTGCAGCTAACATGTTTTAGTAACATATCCAGCCCCTCTATATATCTTCAAAAAGCTATGGCAAGCCAGTTAGGAATTATTTGCACAAGAATGGTCTGTTTAAAGACTCTCAGTCAGTATTTATCTGTTGACCACAGTGGATTTTTCAGGCATTTTAGTGCCAAAGTAATTTTATTGAAGACCTGTTTACAAAATGACTGTACAGTATAGCCTAAGGAAAAATCTGTGTCTTGTGGTTACTGCGGGTATTGCTATGCAAGGTGACCAGAAAAAAACGAATGTTATGCAAATGTACATAATGCAAATGAGACAATGTCTAGGTCAGTTGAGTTTACTTACCCGCTAAACAGGTAACCTTAGCCATCATCGCAACAATTGCTCCCCCTGAGAAATTTGGCCAGTGGCCAACGCCACTGGTTCTAGAATCTGTGAGTGTAGAACAGGAGGTGGCGCCTTCAGCTAGCATGCTCCTCTCCTGTGGAACCAGCTCCCACTCTGGGTTTGAGAGGCAGACACCTCTTTTAAGGTTAAACTTGGTTATGCTGTTATAGGTCTAGAGCTCCAATCATGCACTGAGAACTTTTTAATTATTATTATTAACAGCATCATTAATAACAATACTTATTATTAATTATTATATTCATTGTTGCTGCTATCATAAATAACATCTTTACACTCTTATTGATTTCATTATAACTAGTCAAAGCTGAAACCCTATGCTGTTCCTAGTCTCTCTCCCCCATGTCTCTCTCTCTCTCTTCCGCATTTGTCCCTGAACCAACCGTTCGAGGCAGATGTCTTGAAATTGAGTCTGGTTCTAGAGTTTTCTTCCAGTTAATGAGTGAACTGTGGGTTGCTCTATAATTTCTGACCTTCTATGTAAAGTGCCTTGAGATAATGCATATTATGATTTGGTGCTATAGTTATAAAACTGAATTGATTATTATATTGATTGATGTTGTTAATATATGATCTGTTGCTGCTCATTAATAACATCATCACATCTGTAATATCAATTTTAACATTTACATTATAACAACCAGACAGAGCTTAAATGTGACAAGAACTGTTCCTGGAACCAGGAATCAATATGCCTCCTCTGTATTTTTGTGGTTAAATGTTTTCCTTTTACAACATGTATGTTCTTAGCATGTTTATATGTTAAAATGTGTTTTTATTTCACTGCTTCAGAACTGATCAGTAACATGTGTCCTTCAGTCCAGCAGGTGTCGCTGCTATATCTGAACTCGGTGTCTATGTTTACCTGCCGCTAGCCCTCTGGGTTCGCTCCCTAACTCAAAGTGCGCACAAAGGAGAAATGTGCGCCGTGCTTCTGCTGCGGGTGTCGGTACTTGAGCGGATCACGCAGCCGCCGAAGACTTTCTGCTGCAAGTGGAGAAAGGAGAAGAAACGTCTCAAGTCCCGGCGCTGAGAGCGCTGCTCACCGAGCGGCTAACGACAGCGGCGGAGGTGATCGTCGCTGTGTTTGAGGAAACCGTGGCGGAGTACAAAGACCGAGTGGAGCGGTCAGAGCGGGAGATCTGCCGCCAGAGGAGGCTGCTCGATGCCGTGATGAAGCCTGAAGTCAGGTTAGTAGCTAAGCTGTTGTGTGGTAGCCAAGCTAGAGGAGCTGAGATGCTCCGTGCTAGCTGAACTAGTGGAGCTTGCGTTTCTCGGACAGACACAAGATACATTTGTGAGTTGTGGCTCTTAAATCTATTTAACGTGTGCAGAGCAGCTCATCACTGACTGCATCAAGAAGATGATCAGAATTTTACATTATCTTTAAATGCATTAAGACAAGGTGTAAAAGATACAAATATATACAGATAAGGACCGTGCTGTTTGCATGTTATGTTTTGAAAATGATGCGTGCCGAACGTCCAGTGTTAAGCGCCACTTGGAAACAAGGCAAGAAAGAAGTTTCAAAGATCAGGCAGATAAGGGAGAATTAATCAGACGTGCAGTGTCCAGGTATGAGAAGCAAGCCAACTCTCTCAGTCGTTGCCAACCCCAAAAACATGCGACTGAAGCAAGCTTTCGCAAATCTGAATAAGTGTGGTTGGTGGGGTTAATGACAAGCTTATTATTGCAATCATAATAAGATAAACATGTTTCTTTAAAGTGTTGTTCTATATATAGCAAAGATTAATGGAATACAATAACATGTCTGTTGGAATTATAAATGTGGTTCAATAATACAAATTTAAATTTAAAAAAAAATGTTGATATGGCACACTAATTAACAAGGAAATGTCACATTGGCTCTTATTGTCAAAAAGGCTGCAGACCCCTGGTTTACAGGGACAATAAAAACATTTTCTTCCACAAATATGACTGTTGTTTGGTTAATTTAAACAGCAGTATTTTCAAGGCAAAAAGTTTCAACATATCACTATCTCAGTTACTACTAATTTACACAGTTGGGTTAAAGACATTGAGTCCGATAAGGCTCCGAGATAAGTTGTGTGGTTTATTTTGTAATGTTGCCTGTCTACCAGAAGACGTTACTGCTGCTGCCCGGTGTAACATGAGCACAGCTACTGTGCATTGGACCAGTCCAATAAAGATATTTTTGTTATCTAAACATTAGACCTTTTTTAATACCATTTTGGAATCTCAATGGGGAATCAGAATTAATCAAATTTAAATGATAACCCAACCCTGCTTGCGATAAATCAACATGAAAGCTCCCTGGCTACTGACAGACCACTGACAGCTTCACAGCCAGGATAAGGCGCAAAGCCCGGCCACGGCGCCACTGGGTCTGGGGCAGACACCAGGGAGCCATGCACAGCTCCACTAAGCCCACCTACAGTGTTAATTTAGAGTCTTTTCATACATGTTTTTTTTTACAGATTTTAGCGGACTTCAACTTTTAAACGGTAGAGAGTCAGAGAGACACGCACAGAAAATATGAAACACCATTTTTTTGCCGTCTTTTGCGATACATCTATTGCACAAATGAATATCGCAATGACGAAAGATTGTCGATATATCGTGCAACCCTAATGACTTGCCACTCAGTGAAATATGCCTTTGTGTTGAAGTTGGTGACTCTGTCTGGGCACATCTTAGTTAGATATGAAAGTCCCTGAGCGTGAATACTACAATGCACTGTTGGACGGTCCTTTTATCTATAACCTGACTTGTCATACTGCTTAGTGAGAAGGGAGTGTGTGTGGAAACTAGACAGACACTATTCTCCTGTACAGATATATATATATATAGTAGCATATACACTAATGTGTGAGGATGGTATAAAAATTCCTCAACAGATATCACTAAATTCCAAACACTAAATCTTTAACATAAGCAAGCTGTTCTGCAGCCAGTGTAACCGTATATTTCCTATGGGTGCAAGGCTTTGCTTTAACTCCATGCAAACATCCTGCAGTACATTTAAGAATGTCATAGCATAAAATGAAGGCTACTTCTCCATTGTCAAAAAACACCTACAATACATGAAAGCAAACAAGAAAACAATACAATTTATTCAGTATGAAATAATTAACATAAATTACATTGTAATTCTGGCCTTTCAACCCAGGATAAACCTGCACACGACTAGCCTCACAAACTACATATCATACAATCAAACAGAAGTGTGGTGCCACTGGCTCAGAGCCAACCTCTTTCTTTTAAAGAAAAGGATTGTTATTGAAACAAAAATATTGGTATTGTGACACTATTTGAGACCAAAAAATGTACCAAACCTCTCTACTCTCCCTGCAGCATTCCTGCAGCTGGTGGTGAGTAAAGAAGAGGTTCATCCTGAGCAGCAGCAGTGGAGCCCCCTTGTGGACCAGGAGGACCCAGAGCCCCCCCACATTAAAGAGGAACAGATAGAACTGAGGATGAGTCAGGAGGAAGAAGCTAATATCAAGTTCACATTGACTCCTGTCACTGTGAAGACTGAAGAAGATGAAGAGAAACCCCAGTCGTCACAGTTTCATCAGAGTCAGACTGAGGAGAACAGAGCGGATTTAAATCCTGCTCCTTGCACACAAATCCTTAATCAAGTCCTGATGTAATAAATAAAGAGCTTATAACACTGTACTGTCCCAAAAGATGACTTTGCTCCCTAAACACAGGCTCACTTATGGATCCTAGAAAAATCTTTAACAATAAAATGGGAGGTAGATCCTTCAGCTAACAGGCTCCTCTCATGCGGAACCAGTTCCCAGTTGGGTTGGACATCCACTGTACGTTTAAGGTTAGGCTTAAAATGTTCCTCTTTGATAAGACTGCTTGTGGGACTTCTATCATAATCTGAGCACTTTTCTTTCTATCCATTCATTTATAAATCACTTTCCATTTTTACAAACATTCTAACAGTTCTTAAATGTGCTTTAAACACACTGACATGAAGACACACATGCACACATATGCACTGCACACCCATTGATAAGGCCTTCTTGTCCAGACTCAGCTCAGGCCAATTGACAATATTAGATTAGATTTCTTTATTTATCCACACAACGGGGAAATTCACTTGTTACAGCAAAAAGAGAAAAACAGAATTTAAATAACAGTGCCGAAGCAACAATAAAAAAGAAAGATCAAAATATATACACTACTAAACTACACATAATGAGAGTAAAAATATACAGAAAACAAAAACAACCTGCAAAACAGACACTGTGCAAAAGCAGGTACTGGGGAGAAAGTGGAGTGATGTAAGTGTTATTGTAATGAAAACAAAAGTATTATAAGTAATATTGCAACAGTAGTGACCATGATACAGAAAAAATAATTAAAAGTAAGTGACCATAATATAAATAATACTACAAGATAGTATAAAGGAAAATATAAATATTGCAATGTAACCATTATAAGTGACCATGATATAAATATAGATGTAAAGTGTTGAATATTATTGTGCATAGTAGTGATCTGAGTAAAAAAATAAATAAGAAAAATAAAAATACAAATACAGCTATGGTGAGAGGTTGAGTGGAGATAAAGATAATAGACAGGGACTACAACATTATCAGGTGGTGCTGGTGTTGTAGAGCCTGACTGCAGCCGGGATGAAGGACCTGCGGAACCTCTCCTTCTTACACCGTGGGTGTAACAGTCTGCTGCTGAAGGAGCTGCTCAGGGACCCCACATTGTCATGTAGGGGGTGAGAGGTGTTGCCCATGATGGACGCCAGCTTGGCTAACATCCTACTGTCCCCCACTTCCTCAATGGAGTCCAGAGGACAGTCCAGGACAGAGCTTGCTCTTCTTATCAGTCTGTTGAGCCTGCTCCTGTCTCTGTCCGTGCTACCCCCCCTCCAGCAGACCACAGCGTAGAAGATTGCTGAAGCCACCACAGAGTCATAAAAAGTCCTGAGGAGAGCCCTGCACACTCCGAAGGACCTCAGCCTCCTCAGCAGGTGGAGGCGGCTCTGGCCCTTCTTATAGAGGGCATGTGTGTTGTCGGACCAGTCCAGTTTGTTGTTGAGGTGAACACCCAGGAATTTGTAGTTCTCCACCACCTCTATGTCCAATCCCTGGATGTTCACTGGTGTTAAGTTGGATGCTTTTTTCCGGAAGTTCACGATCATCTCCTTCGTCTTGCTGGTGTTCAGCTGAAGCTGGTTGAGCTCACTCCAGCTGACGAAGTCTGTGATGACCGCCCTGTACTCCAGGTCATTCCCCTCAGGAACACATCCAACGATGGCTGTGTCATCTGAGAACTTCTGGATGTGGCAGTGGGTGGTGTTGTGGGTGAAGTCGGAGGTGTAGAGGGTGAAGAGGAAAGGGGAGAGCACCGTACCCTGAGGGGCACCTGTGCTGCAGAGCACCACGTCAGACACACAGTGATGGAGCCTCACATACTGTGGTCTCTTGGTGAGGTAATCCGTTGTCCATGCAGCCAGGTGTTGGTCCACTCCCACGTTCTCCAGCTTCACTTTGAGCAGTGAAGGCTGGATGGTGTTGAATGCACTTGAGAAGTCAAAAAACATGACCCTCACAGTGTTCCTGCTGTCCTCCAGGTGTAGCAGGGATCTGTGCAGCAGGTAGGTAACTGAGTCGTCCACCCCAATCCCAGGCTGGTAAGCAAACTGCAGGGGGTCCAGCTGTGTGCCCACCAGCAGTCGTAGGTGTCTCAGGATAATCCTCTCCATCGTCTTCATCAGGTGAGAAGTCAAGGCAACTGGCCTGAAGTGGTTAGGCTCCTTGGGGCGCGGCGTCTTCGGCACCGGGACCACACAGGAGGTCTTACACAGGGCTGGGACTTTCTCCAGGCTCAGGCTTAGGTTGAACAAATGCATGATCACACCACAGAGCTGGTCAGCACAGTCCTTGAGCAGTCTTGGGCTGATACCATCCGGGCCCGGGGCCTTCCTTGCCTTGATCTTCTTGAGTTGGCTTCTCACCTGATCATCTGTTATAGAGAGGGGGGTGGAGGATGACTGGGGTGGGGGTGTGGGGGTGAGGAGTGGTGAGAGTCTCAAGGGGGGATGATGATCTGGAGATGGGGTGGGGGTTGGCTGGTGGGGGTCAGGTGTCGAAGGTGGCAGGCTGAGGAGGGGAGGGGGAGGGGGGGCTGGCCAGGAGAGGTGTGAAGAGGGGGCAGGGGGGGGGGAATCAAATCTATTGAAGAACAGATTCAGTTCATCTGCCCAGTCCTTGTCCCCGCTGGGTTGTTGTCTTCCCACACCTTTTCCGTGGCCTGCAATGGTCTGCAGCCCTCTCCAAACGTCCCTGGCGTTGTTCTGCTCCAGCCGCTTCTCCAGTTTCTTCCTGTAGCTGTCCTTCCCCTTCCTGATCATCAGCCGGAGTTCCTTCTGGACTCTGCGCAGCTCCTCTTTGTCCCCCGATCTGAAGACCCTCTTCTTCTCGTTCAGCAGGGCCTTTATCTCGGGGGTCACCCAGGGTTTGTTGTTGGGAAAACACCGTACCAGCTTGGAGGGCACAGTGTTCTCCTCGCAGAAGTTAATATAATCCGTGATGCAGTGGGTCATGCTGTCAATGTCAGTGCCATGGGGGCTGCAGAGTGCCTCCCAGTCTGTAGTCTCGAAGCAGTCTCTGAGCCTGGCACTGGTCTCCTCAGACCACTCCTTAACAGTCCTCTTCACAGGTCGTTGTTTATTCACCACAGGGGTGTAGTCCGTGACGAGGTGAACGAGGTTGTGATCCGAGCGACCAAGCGGGGGGAGGGGGGATGAGGTGTATGCATCCTTGATGTTTGCATACATTAGGTCCAAATGTCTGAAAAGAACGGCTATTCCCGTTACAAATCTGAAAGAGAGTGAGCTTTCATTGGAATCTGCAAGTCATAGAATTACAATGACACAGCTGAGTATTTGTCAAAATATTCATTGTAGAGTGCCGGAGCGAGAGGCAAGACGGATGGTGTGATGCAGAGGAGGGAACCAAAAGATTAAGGTGGTACAGAGGGATTGTGAGAAAAGAAGTGAGTACTAACAGTGTGAAGTTGGGGTGGGTCTCATGGACTCTGTGAAAATTGGTCCAACCAACTCATCCCCCTTTTTCCTTCTTTAATTATTTCCAGACGGGCAAATGTTAACACTGGAAGGTCTTCAAGGGCCTCTCCTGTCTGGGTGTGTATGAATGAGCTCAGGAAACAGAGAATGGGGTAAGCAGGAGGGCAATGTGATATGCCACCCCAAACTCCATAAAGAACCTTTGGGATTGCTCACAGAAATCCCCTCTCTTGTCCTTCAGGGTTGTCAGCTTACAGCAACACATAGCAACGTGTTGTTGGCCTATGCCTTCTCCTTGATCTGCTTTCAGCCTGCAGCAGTGCTGAAGTGTTTTATCCAGACTGTCAGAGGTGAGGTATGTCTGCTCCTACTCTGTGCCAGTGGTATTTCCTCTCAGACCTGCTCCACTTGAAATCCAAGGGGACATGACTCTGCCAGCTCCTCGCAGTCAAAACAGCACAGCTCCAGCCAGTGTGGACAAGGAACCTTTCTACTGGCACCTTCATGCAACCATGACTTTGGCATACAGATATCCTGATGCACTTTGAAAGTAATATTGTATCGGTGTATGAAAATGACTTTAAAATTAAGATTTAGATGAGAATGCTGTATCAATATCAATAACATATTTGTGTGTTAAGCACAGAGCTGCACAGAGTCAGCATGTGGTTACAGAAAGAGTAACGCCCGTAATAAACTTTTTTGAGAAAAGTAAAAATGTATTTTTGTCCGGCTTCCTGGAGTCTTGTCATAACAATAAGGTTGTCAAGATAGGCGCCTAGAATGTTTGCTCTCTGCAGCAACCCATCGTGTAGACACTGCATAGAAGTCCTGGGAAGATAATACACTGTTGTCATCCAAATATGTTGTGTTCCCAACAGCTGTCAAGTGAGGTTAATATGAGGTTGTGCACCACTACATTCTTCCTGCCAACAGTGGATCCCATTTTAAGCGTTTATCAGCACAGCTCTAAGGTTGCTAAATGGTATGCAGTCCTGACTTTTTATAACTTCTTGAAAAATTGAATGAACATTATCAGACAGTATCTCAAACAGGAGTGGTGTTATGCCCCTGGTCTAGGGGAAGCCAGAGACGTGCCATGTGGTGCTCTCCCCATTCTTCCCACTCCCAAGCAGGCCAGTGTCACAAAGGATTTCTGGTTTAGTGGTAGCTTTTATTTGCTTCAGAGGGAGAAAGGCCAACACAACAAACAAAACAATCTTATTCCCTACGTTCCTATCTATGAAACAAAACTGTTAACAAAAAGACAAATGCTTATCTAACTCCTACTCAGGAAAACACAGGAGAAAACAGGGGTAAAGGAAAAGGCTTCTCCCTCCTACAGGGCTACCACCAACACTCATTTACATATATATCTACACAACAAAACAATACGACAAACCGACACTGGTCCTGGTTGGAAGTGGGAGATTCGGTGGAGAGAGGGAGACTGCAGTCAGTCCGTGCTTCTTGTAGGCTCCTCTCTTCAGTCTGGCCAATCCTGGAGCAGCAATCATCAGGTCCCACCTGCCATCAATCAGGCCACACACACACACACTAGGGAGACAGAGAGAGGGAGAGAGAGACACACAACCTCAGGGTTGTAACAGTGGACAGCTGGAAAAGGTGGACACACATCTCACCCTAGGCCATATTTGAACAGGGAGAGGAACTATGCATTCACATCCACATGTTTTCATGTTATTCCATGCTTTTGTCATGTGATAACAGCTGAGCCATCTCAATGACAACTGCACAATCTACATCCACTAATCAGGGCCACTAGATGTGACTACAAGCTGTAGTAAGTGAACCTCATACTTGTAATGTTTGAACAACTGCTTCCAAGCTCAAGAATGAACCTTCAACATTGAATAGTAATTGAGACATTTCACTCTGATCAACTAAACAAACATTCAGGATCACCATAGCATTTAGCATTCATCTGTTCATCCAATTTGTGAAAATATATAAGAAAACATGACACTTTATATCAATGGGTGTTCCACAAGATTAGACCAATACTTTGGTAATGTCTTAATACTTATTATTGTTAGAAGTCTAAGTTAATCCAAAAACATTACAAAAATTATCCTCAAGTTCTAAATTTATCATATATTTATAGTGTGGAATGAATACATACTGCGTGTAGCTCCATGCGTTCCACTTGACAACCTTTTGGAAGCGACTGTGCACTGTACTTCCTTGGAGGTGGGGCAAGTAACTGATGCCAATTTCCCCAAACCAACCACCAAAGACATGCAAACTTTCTAAGACACTAGAAACCAATCTGTTTGTCAGCTTAAGGAATCCAAAAGGCTTTTTATTAAGTCTTGGGATGTTACCTGCCTGACGAATTTCATATAAATACGTGAAACATAGCTTCTTTGTGGACATTTTCTAGGGGGCAGTATTGACCCATTTTACCACACCTATGCTCAAGATCCATGTCGCTTTTATGATGACATTTTTAAGCACCCGTAGCCCCTCAAAATGTGCCTTAATGCAATTTTTCCCATCATGTCCACAGACGAGGAGGACACAAAGTCATTTTTCTCTGACTTAAAGACACTCCCCTCAAGGTCTTTCTCACTTGTGGAAAACCATGACTGCTGTAGTTATTTGCATTCCTGTGGGTTGACTGGCACTTCCTGTCATGAACGAGAATCATGGCTGCAGTAAAGAACATTCCTTCAGCTCTTATTGATTTTTTTTAGTTCCTTTCTAACTCGTGTTTTCAACTAGAGAATTGAATGACTGATGTGATGGAAATTTGCACATGGGTAACAGCTTTATGTCATATTGTGTAAATGTGAAATGTGTAAAAAATATGGAATGGAGTGGTACCTGTCTCTCATATCTTCCAGTGATGCTGAGGGAATGCAGTTATGTGTTTACCCTTTCCAAAATTTCCAGGCAAATATCAGTTTTCATGTGCTTTCAGCATTTACTATAGGCTTAACATTTAACCTGATTTATTTTGAGATGCACAAATCCAACTGGTAGTTCAGCTGTCACCTCATCTGCTATCTGGGTATGCCCCAAATAGGTCCCAATGAACAGGTATTGTACAATATTGACAAAACTCCACCTAACCTGCACCTTGAGGTCCATTCAGGGGCTGTCCCGAAGGTTCTGATCAAATCCCACTATCCTTATTGATTTGCCCAGTTGTCAAGTGCTCTGGTCTTGTTTAATGCTCAGTGCTGGTGATAAGACACAACATAATTGGCAGTTGAAGGCTTGGTTTTTCCAGTTTGAGTTCTTGTAGGTAAATAATATCGGATAACAGAGAACATGGTGATTCCCCACCGCAATAATAATCTCTCCTCCCATTTGTTGTTTGATATAAGGGACTGTTTTTGCACACTCTTGATTTCAGTGGCTGGTGCCTGTGCTGCTGCTTGAGAAGTTGAGCTTCTCTCAATTTCTGAAGTAAAGCAATTCAACGATAATTCAGTTCAGCATCACATTTTGCCACCCCATTCAAAATGTATAACTAGCAATTCTGTTGAAGCATCCAACACGGACATGTGAGTTATCTGTTTCTGATTAATTGCCCTGCTGCTCCTGGAGACAAATTTGAGGAGTGTGAACCAAAACGGGAAAGAAATGGGTTTCAAAAACCAAGCCGTTGACCAACCGGATGTGTTGCTGTGTCACTGGACTTTTCTGGTGAAGCCAGACATAAATTACCAATTGGTTGAAGGAATGTCACACACAGTGCAAAATTATATCTTATCAATGACCTTCCACAAGGCGAAACAAAATTTCAGATGGAACAATATTTGCTGCAACTTTGCAATGGTTTAGCCATTATTCATTGTCTTGTATTTTGATTACATTTTTCAACTTATAAAATTTGAACAGAGACTTCCACAAGTGGCTGAAGGATAGGACGATGCAAACCTACTGATATGTGCTAACTTAAGGAGCAGCTCCTTCCAGAGATATCTGAGCTGAACACTATCCTTTACTCCTGCTAGTTTTTATACCTGGCATTTTGTCATTCGATTTTGGTGTCTGTAGGTCAAAAGGTCAAGGTCACTTCACCATATGTTGCTGTGAATGTGGTAAATCAGGAATAACTAAAGGAATTTTAATAAATCTGGCACAGAATTTCACCTGGACTCAGGGACGACCCGATTAGAGTTTGGTGGTCAGAGGTCAAGGTCAAGGTGACACCACAAAGCCCATATTTTCCTTTTTCACAAGTGATTAGATTTCAATTGTGACAGTTGGCAGAGACATACAAGCACAGTTCTGTAAGTTTAGTTTTAGAAGTGCAATGTAAGTTGTACAATTTGTTCAAAAACACAGTTATATCAACAAAGGCAAACAGCTAGTACCAACACCTGGTTAATAATTATTTCCCTCTAAAATTACAAAAATCTACTTGTATCAATATGTGTTACTTTCTGGAAACTAGAGCATGATGTTGCTTTTTTAAATTTTTATCAAGATAGTGATTATCAGAGACTGAAAAAAAAAATCAAACACCATTGTCTTTAGTCTTACCTACATCAATGATTTTATATTTTCAGAGGCATTTGTTTTGTTTGTCAATTAGTTAGCACCACACACATCCAGATCAGGGGCTTATCCAGGAACTTTTTTACTTTAACATCACAAAATGTAATACATTTCTTAGAGAATCTTGTGGGAGAGTGTGTACATTTTGGTACAGATCAAAATGAAGATCCATTTTGTGAATTTTAAATAATTTAATAGTATTTTTTCAGTGGTTGTATGGAAACAAATAAGACTAGAGATTTGCAACTAACACCAATGTATAGCTGAGGAAATGTCAATGCAGAAAGGTACATCACCTTCTAGCCGACTGATATGTATGAGCGTGTGTAATATGCCGCAGATCCAAATAGAAATCTGTTTGTATTTAATTTAAATGGGGTTTCATCAGGAGACTGTAGGTTTTTGGCAGAAGTGCACTTCAATGCAATTCCAGTTGTTTTATTAAAATGAGCCTACAAAACCTCAATATGAGGCAAATGATTAAGACGTTTCCTGCATTTTTCCCATTCGTTATTTATTATTACAGAAAGCAGGGTTGTGTTAATCGCTTAAAAAAATCTCTCTTTTATTCACTTAATACTAGATGATAAAATTGTAAGATGGAGGAGTGAATGTTTCCAGAAAATGTCACTCTGGTCGCCGATTAAAATCCTGCATGCATTTTATTTGCCCCATGCAGGTCACCCAACCCACCAGCAACTTCTGTCAACATCATGACCTCAATATGCATACAGTACATTACTTTTCATATTTAATTTCCCATCTGGACTAGCACAGCTGGGATGTCAGGACCTGCTGTGGTGTGTGTGTTTGTGTGTGTGTGTGTGTGTGTGTGAGTGCACATGGAAAAATAAAGAGAATCCTTTGGAGTGATGATGTTTTTAGCTGGCACTCATTTTATAGGGAGCTGAGATAACGTTTTGAAACAAGTTTTGGGTCAGTGATTAAGATGATCAAATTTGTATTATATTATAGTTTTCTAAGTAAGGTTCGCCCATATACTCTCTTCTAAAAATATGAATTGCGTGATTGAAGTCGTGGAGCCAGTCCATGAATGTACAGGTAAAATGAACCCCAGGCCAAAGCATCTTTGGAGGTGGTCACAGATTAATAATGACCTCACTGAACATAACTGTAAATACGATTTTGTTGTCAATCTACATGGAAGGAAATGATAAACACACAACTGTTTCTAACTAGTGATGTAACAGCAGCTAGGGAGAATTTGGCAAACTTAAAGCAGACTTTTGCTCAAAGTGGCCTCTGTCTAACAACTATACCATTTAGGCCTGATTGATGGAAGCTGCTGAGAAGGTTTTCCGTCCTGCAGGTTCTTCCATCTCTCCAGAGAACATATGAAGGCTGACTCCTTAGTTCTGGTTCACATCCTTGACCTAGGCCCGTTCTTGCCTGGTTACTCAGTTTCAACAGATGGCCAATTCTGTAGGAGGAGTCATTGTGTTTCCAAACTTCTTCAACCTCACTATCACTACCACTGTATTTTTCCACACTGGAGGTGGTTTCTTCTGTGGAGGAAATTCTGGAGGGTCATTTTCACCTGAACACTTTGTAGTGACTGTTGGTAGGAAACAGGACATTAACAGTTGACTGCCAAGTTTGTAGTCATAAGCCTTCTCCTATCATACAACAAAGTTTAGTGGGTCTATAATTATGTTATTATTATTATGTATATTACAAATCACCCGGTATGGGTCCTTATCATGTAAAAAACTATGTGGCTTGGTGACAGCTATTTTAAAATCTGAAATTCGTTCTGTAAGAGGTTTTTCCTAATATTTAATCCCCATCTTGTGCCACGATAAAGATTCTCAGTATAACCCAATACAAGTCAAAAGGTTCTCAAACTACATAATTCACAGCACCTTTAAAGTTGACTCCACACCCATCAAAAACCAAACAAACTTCATGAAGGTGGGATTTATTGCAGAACAATTGGATCAGACTTTTGGATTAGTATCTGAGTGAATATACGCATGTGACAGTTATATTTCAAAACATCAGCAGACGATGCTTCAGAGCTTCATCTGGCCACAGCTGGTACAAAGTGTTCTAAGACCACAAGAAGGTGGATGGAATAAAACAGAGGGAAGGAGGCAAATATGCAGGCTGGCTAAGTGTGTAAGGAATGTACCAGAGTTAAACAACATCCTGAGTGTGCAGAGAGGGAAGGTTCAGTCCAGGAGTCCAGGAGCTATTTTTAACCCTCTCCCTCACCTCATTAAAAACGAGGTGTTTTTGTAACCCCAGCAGGTGTCCCAGAGGCCAGACTTTTATGCGGACTAACCCGGACTTTAACAGAACTGAAAATCATCTCCAGTTCTTTATGGTTTAAATCTTTGCGGACACAAATTACACAATGGAAGCATTGGCAAACTATCTTAGGAAAAGTTGAACTTTTTTTCTGTTGGCTTCCTCCTCAGTGCTGATATACTTGGTGTTGTGCAATAATAATCTGTCAAGGAATAAAAGCATAATTTCCAACATGTTCCTGAGGATGACTGGGTACATATACTGATTCCAGAGAATTAGCATCAAAGTCAACTTAATATAATTCCATTTAAACCAGATCCCACTCCCTGCTATCTTACCCAAGCAACAAACCTGAAAATCTCCCTTACAAACTTTTGTAACTTGTCCACCTTTCTTGTAAGTGTCCATTTGAGCCAGCCCATTATAAAACGAAGGTGGGAGAACGTAGACATTGTTGAAAAGAAACATTTTTGTCCAACTGAGAAACAGATCTAGGAGGAACGAAAAAATAACTAAAAACGGGAGTCGTTTCTGTCACGGGTATGGTGAGGACCCAAATGCAGCACAGGCAGACGAGATCTTAATTGGTAATGAACCTTATTTTTCACTGCAGTCTAAAACAGTTCTTAACAGTGGCAGGGTGAAAAGTCTTTGTTCCCAGTGATCTTCAGCGAGATCCGGCAAGGAGTGAGTCTGGTGTTGCTGAGTGGAGGCAAGGTCCACAGCAGGAGGATTACCTAGATGCAGACAGGTTCAGTGGTGAGCTGTGTAGCAGGCCGGAGCAGGTAGCAAGCAGGTAGCAAGCAGGTGGCAGGCAGGTAGCAGGCAGATAGCAGGTAGCAGGCAGGTAGCAGGCCGGAGCAGGTAGCAGGCAGGTAGCAGGCAGGTAGCAGGCCGGAGCAGGTATCAGGCAGATAACAGGTAGCAGGCCGGAGAGAGAAATGCTGGAGGTCAGGCATTTACGCAAGACAATCTGGCACTGAAGCAGAGACAGGAGCAGGCTTATATGCAGCCAGGGCTGTCACAGGTGTGGAGAGTTGGCCTGATGAGGGGGCGTGGCTAACAGGTAGAGTGGAGCAGAAACAGAGGAGTGGAAAAATACCAGCAGACAGGAGATGAGCAGACTGTGACAGAACCCCCCCCTCAAGGGACGGCTCTCGACGTCCCAAGAGGAATGGACCAACCCGGGTGGGAGGCGGGGGCCTGGAGGAGGGCTAATACTCGTCCGAGAGCCCAGTGTCCATCTCCAAGACCCTGGTCCCGGGGAGACTGTCGTCGCTGTCGTTTGGGGACTCCGACGGAGGATGTGGTCTGGGAGGTGGCCTGGTTCTGGACGTCTGGGTGGGGTTGCGTCGATGGAAATCCCTGATGATGGTGCGGTCCAAGATGTTCCTCCCAGGAACCCAGAACCTTTCTTCAGGGCCGTAACCCTCCCAGTCCACCAAGTACTGGAATCCCCTCCCACGCCGGCGAGACTGCAGGATACGACGGACAGTGTAGGCGGGACCTCCATCGATGAGGCGAGGAGGCGGTGGAGGTGGTGTGGCAGGAACCAGGGCGCTCTCTTGGACCGGTTTAACCTTGGAGACATGAAACGTGGGATGAACCCGCATGGATCTAGGGAGTTTGAGCCTCACTGCCACTGGGTTGACGATCTCCTGGATCTCGAACGGGCCGATGAAGCGAGGAGCCAGTTTCTTGGATTCCACCCGGAGGGGAAGATCACGGGTGGAAAGCCAAACTTTCTGACCCGGCTGGTAGTCTGGGGCCTTGGAGCGGTGGCGATTGGCGGCCGCGGTGTAGCGGTCAGCGGCCCGGAGTAGAGCCGCCCTGGCTCGGGTCCAAGTCCTGCGACAACGGCGGATGAAGTCCTGGACAGAGGGGCAGGATGTTTCTTTCTCAAGTGCCGGAAAAAGCGGTGGTTGGAACCCATAGGTGCACTCAAAGGGGGAGAGACCGGTGGCGGAGCTGGTCAAGGTGTTGTGGGCGTATTCTACCCATAGAAGCTGTTCGGACCAAGAAGTAGGGTCTTGAGACGTCATGCAGCGTAGTGCCGTTTCCATCTCCTGATTCTTGCGTTCGGTCTGGCCGTTGGACTGGGGGTGGTACCCCGAGGACAGGCTGACGGTGGCTCCCAGGAGCGAGCAGAACTCCCTCCAGAATACTGAGGCGAACTGGGGACCCCGATCAGAGACCACGTCCACTGGGATGCCATGGAGACGGATGACGTGGAGGAGGAGTAGTTTAGCCGTCTCTTTGGCAGATGGGAGTTTGGGCAGGGGCACGAAATGTGCCATCTTGCTGAACCTATCTACCACCGTCAGGATAGTAGTGTTGCCGCTGGATGGTGGTAGACCGGTGACAAAGTCCAAAGAAATGTGCGACCAGGGACGATGAGGCACAGGCAGAGGATGTAGAAGACCGGCAGGGGCATGATGAGCCGGCTTGTGCTGGTTGCAGGTGGGACAGGCATTGACGAACCCCCGAATGTCCTCATCCAGTGACGTCCACCAGAACCGGCGCCGCACCACGTCCTTGGTCCGTTGGATCCCTGGATGACAGGTAAGTTGAGAGCTGTGGGCCCATTGTAGAACCTCGGACCGGAGGTCAGGCGGGACGAACAGACAGTTGGGAGGGCAAGCACTTGGTCCGGGCTGGTCTTGGGCGGCGACCCTGACCTTCTCCTCTATCTCCCAGGTGAGTGTGGCCACCAGACGGGAAGAAGGCAGGATAGTGTCTGGGTCGGTCCTGTCCCCCTCCTTTTCCGAGAACTGACGGGACAGGGCATCGGGCTTGACGTTGCGGGACCCCGGTCGATAGGAGAGGGAAAAGTTGAAGCGGGTCAGGAAGAGTGCCCATCGAGCCTGGCGGGAGTTCAGTCTTTTGGCGGACTGGAGGTACTCAAGGTTTTTATGGTCAGTCCATACCAGAAACGGCAGTTTAGTCCCCTCGAGCCAGTGTCGCCACTCTTCTAAAGCCAACTTGACGGCGAGGAGCTCTCGGTTTCCAATGTCATAATTCCTCTCTGCCGGGGTCAAACGTCGGGAATAGAATGCGCAGGGGTGCAACCTCTGGTCGGAGGCTGCTCTCTGGGACAAGACAGCCCCCACTCCCGAGTCGGAAGCGTCCACCTCGACCACGAACTGCCGTTCAGGGTCCGGTATTTGGAGGATGGGGGCCGAGGTGAATCGTGTCTTCAGGGCCAGAAAAGAGTCATTGGCGGCCGTGGACCAGAGAAACGGAACCTTGGAGGAGGTAAGAGCTGTGAGGGGGGCCGCCACCGAACTGTAGCCCCTGATGAACTTCCGGTAGAAGTTGGCGAAGCCCAGGAAACGTTGCAGCTGCTTGCGGGAATCAGGGGCGGGCCAAGTGGTGACGGCAGAAACCTTGGCTGAGTCCATCTCCACGGTCCCTCTCCCTACAACGTACCCCAGGAAGGAGACAGACGAGACGTGAAACTCACACTTCTCGGCCTTGATGAACAGGGAGTTTTCCAGCAGACGTTGGAGGACCTTCTGGACGTGATGTACATGTTCCTCTCTGGAGCGGGAGAAGATCAGAATGTCATCAAGGTACACGAAGACGACCTTGTTGAGCATGTCCCTGAGCACGTCGTTGACCAGAGCCTGGAAGACAGCAGGAGCGTTGGTGAGGCCGAAGGGCATCACCAGGTACTCGTAGTGACCAGTGGGGGTATTGAACGCCGTCTTCCACTCGTCCCCCTCGCGGATCCGGACCAGGTGGTAGGCGTTGCGCAGGTCAAGCTTGGTGAATATGGTGGCCCCCTCTAGGAGCTCGAAAGCTGAGGAGATGAGAGGCAGGGGGTACCGGTTCTTGATGGTAATGTCATTCAATCCACGATAATCAATGCAGGGGCGGAGTGTCTTGTCTTTCTTCTCCACGAAGAAGAAACCTGCTCCAGCCGGAGACGAGGAAGGGCGGATGATGCCTGCCGCTAGACCGTCATTGATATATGTCTCCATCGCCCCCCTCTCAGGAACGGACAGGGAATACAGGCGTCCTCTGGGCGGCTGGAGGTTGATGGCACAGTCATAGGGCCGATGTGGGGGCAGGGAGGTTGCCTTGGCCTTACTGAAGACCTCCCTGAAGTCCAGATACTCAGCCGGGACCCCCAGCACATCGGTAGAAGAACTGGTCGTGGCAGAAGGTCGTGGTGTGGCGGCTTGCTTGAGGCAGACCTGGTGACACGATGAACTCCACCCCAGGATCGCCCCTGTGGTCCAATCAAGGTGTGGATTGTGACGTCGGAGCCATGGGAACCCCAGAAGGAGAGGATGACGAGGAGAGTGCAGGATGTGAAACTGGAGTGTTTCATGGTGGTTCCCTGAAATTAACATCCGTATAGGCACTGTCAGGTGGGTCACAGTTCCCAGAAGTCGGCCATCCAGAGCGTTGGTGGAAACTGGAGCTGGCAGGGGAATCTGACCGACACCCAGCTGCAGAGCTAGGTTAGAGTCCATAATGTTGGCATCAGAGCCAGAGTCAATGAGGGTGGCGAGGGTCTGGGATCCCTCAGGCAGTAGCAGGCGGACCTGGCACAGGGATCGTGGGCTGGAGGAGGAGCTAGATGTATGACTCACCAGGAACTCCTTCCTTCCTGATGAGCCCGACCTTTTAGCGGGCACCTGGAAATAAAGTGTCCCGCTTGGCCACAATACAGGCAGAGGCTCCCCTTGCGGCGTCTCCTCCTCTCTTCTGGAGTTAGACTGGCCCGACCCACCTGCATGGGTTCAGGCTCCCCTGAATACCGGCAGCCAGAAAGCATCGATACGTCGGAAGCCGCTGGTGAAGGGGCGGGCTGGCGTCGTCCTGCGAGCCCCTGAAGTTTCTCCCGCTGTCTCGCTTGAATGCGACGGTCGATGCGGGACGCCAGCTCAATGATGCCGTCGACAGTGGTGGGAAGGTCGTATGAAATCAGTTCGTCTTTAATGTAGTCAGCGAGCCCCATCAGGAATGCGTCGCACTGGGCAGCCTGGTTCCACTCACTGGAGCTAGCCTGGGTGCGGAAGTGGATGGAGTAATCGGCCACTGAACGAGACCCTTGCTTCAGACCCAGAAGCCCTCCAGAAGCGTCCGGACCTCGGGAAGCTTCTCCGAACACTTTGCGGAGCTCAGCGGCGAAGGCTTGGAAAGTGGAGCACGCTGGAGTGCGACGCTCCCACTCGGCTGTTCCCCACAGCCGAGCGCGCCCCGTCAGATGATTCACGGTGAACGCCACCCTGGCGTCTTCCGAAGCGAAGGTGTGGGGCTGGAGGGCAAACAGGATGGAACAGTTCGTGAGGAACGGGCGGCAGCCCTCCGCGTCTCCGGCGTAGCGTTCAGGAACCCCCACACGAGGCTCCGAGGCGGAAGCAGAGGCAGCCGGGACTGGTAGAGGCTGGACTGGTTCTGGAGGCAGAGGGACAGCTTGAGCAAAAGCTGCGGCGAGTTGTTGGACCTGCGAGGCTAGCAAGGTAAACGCCTGCTCCTGCTTAGTCACCGCCAGTCGAACATCTGCTGAGTTCGAAAGCAGCAGTGCCTCGTGGTGCTGGAGCATCGCCTCTACCTTCTCCAGGCGATCCATCGGCGTGTGCGCTGGGTCCATGTCTGGCCAGATTGTACTGTCACGGGTATGGTGAGGACCCAAATGCAGCACAGGCAGACGAGATCTTAATTGGTAATGAACCTTATTTTTCACTGCAGTCTAAAACAGTTCTTAACAGTGGCAGGGTGAAAAGTCTTTGTTCCCAGTGATCTTCAGCGAGATCCGGCAAGGAGTGAGTCTGGTGTTGCTGAGTGGAGGCAAGGTCCACAGCAGGAGGATTACCTAGATGCAGACAGGTTCAGTGGTGAGCTGTGTAGCAGGCCGGAGCAGGTAGCAAGCAGGTAGCAAGCAGGTGGCAGGCAGGTAGCAGGCAGATAGCAGGTAGCAGGCAGGTAGCAGGCCGGAGCAGGTAGCAGGCAGGTAGCAGGCAGGTAGCAGGTAGCAGGCCGGAGCAGGTATCAGGCAGATAACAGGTAGCAGGCCGGAGAGAGAAATGCTGGAGGTCAGGCATTTACGCAAGACAATCTGGCACTGAAGCAGAGACAGGAGCAGGCTTATATGCAGCCAGGGCTGTCACAGGTGTGGAGAGTTGGCCTGATGAGGGGGCGTGGCTAACAGGTAGAGTGGAGCAGAGACAGAGGAGTGGAAAAATACCAGCAGACAGGAGATGAGCAGACTGTGACAGTTTCCAACTTTTAGTGGATAATCCTTGTCTGTAGGTTATGGAGCAGTAAAGTAAATGATGAGATGTGGAAACGTATAATTCATAAGTTTAACTTGAGGTAATTGTGATGTTGAATTTATATCATGATTCTGATAATTTACTGGATAGATTTCAATGTTATAATACGGTCTTTCTTGCTGGGTGAACAAGAGAAGTTATTTGGAACATGGTTGTTATTAAACTGAATAGTGACTTTTATTTTATAGAAGCAAATTTCTTTGACTAAAGTAATATTATTGTTTGTGAGGCACAGATCTTTTTAGGTTGAAGTAAGGGAAATGGTCTGGTTTGAGCACTTTTCTAGTCATGATGACCTCTCAAAGTGTTTTACCTACAGGTTATTGACACACACTTTTTTCCATGAGTGGCAATTAGGGGTTCAGTATCACCGGCAGATATAAGTGACCACCTGCAAAGGTTAGGGAGATATGATCAGTTGTGCACCTTAGTTTCCTCAGGTGTTTCAGCCTTTTAATAACAAGACACACTATGATAAGGCAGGCCCTCCACAGGCTGATGAGACCAGAATGTGGGTCCTTAACATTTTGGGGCCCAGTTGGGGTCTTTCTTCCTGATCCAGAGCCATATGGCTGCAGCGTTTTGCAGTCCCTGATGTTTCTTTATGTTCTGGTGCAGGCCTTGTCTATGGATTACTAGCTCTTTGAGCAACTTGATGGTGGTTGATAAAGCACCAACCTCTCCACTGGGAAGACAAGTGCTTTCCAGCCATGTTCTTCTGCCTCAGATGCTATCTCCATGCATGTACCACAGCCTCTTCCTCTCATTTGCTTCATCCTCCCACAATACAGTCAATACTACAAAGAAGACGATGCACAGGGTGTTGGACCGCACTACCAGGTCTGGTCTTAGGGTGGTGGTGATAATTTGTAATAGGAGTATACCATACTACAGTGGCAAACACTAAACATAAAACTAACACAAAAAAAAGACCAAAAAGGAAAAGAGGAAAATAAATACAAGGCTATGGTGAGAGATTAAACGAGTAGTTGTTTATTTTCCTCTCCCTCCCTCCCATTTTATAGTCTTATGTAAACACATTGACTCTGATTTAGTGATTTACTTTACTTACCTACCATTACATTACTTACCATTCATTACAATTCCTTTAGATTTGATTTTTTTAAACTTAATTTAAACTGTTGATGTGATACAGTTGTTCAATATATTTCTAGCAATATCATAGCGGTAATTCTCAGTGAATAAAATGTTTAAGGCGGGGATAATGGTGATGACAATTCCAGTTTATACCACAAAGGTATACAACCTCAGCATCATTAGCAGAAACATTCCCAGCAGAGGATCAGCTCACTGGGGACACACCTTTGGGAGTCCTGTTTTCATTATTTAATTATTTTATACAAAAACAGCAGCAAAGCCTTGGGCCAGGATCCAGACATAGATGTATGATACGAGATGAAGACAAAAGTGGAGCAACGTGGAGAGCAGAGGGGGTTAACAGCCCGACTGTCCCATGGCACAGACTGGAAAATAATAAATATTAGGAAAGAGGGAAAGATTGAAGTGCTGAAACGATGTCTTGAGAGGAAGATAGTTATATCACCTCAGCACAACCTAAATCCCTGTGTGACAACTTGTGCACATATTTGTCTGAGGAGAGTTGTGCAACCTTTTCGCTTCATAGTCAGGTGAATAATATTGACATTAATTTGCAGTGGAAGTTCAAAGAGCTGGTCCTGGAATCTGGGTGACAGAGGATGTGTGTGGAGCATGCTTCGGGTCAGAGCTGTTAAATATCAAAGTGTACATGAATGCTGTTGATAAATTGGACTCCACGGTTCACTGACCTGCTGCAGAGAACATTTAAGCTGTGTTCAGTGTGACTTAAAATGTTCAGTTCTGTATCATTTTCACTGATGTGCATTCGAGTGAGTCATCAGTTTGAAACACACACTCTCGTGGCAACAGAAAGCTCAGGTTTTGTGATAATTTGTCAGCGATGTGGGAAATCAATTAGTTGTTGTCTCTGTTAACAGGTCAAGTAAACGTGTGTGTATGTGTGTGATTGCATGTGTTCATTAAAGAACACACATGTTATTGAACCAATCAGATAAAAGAAACTCTTGCAGTGCCCACTGAACAAAATTGAAGAGACGAGGAGTTTCAACATGAAATTGCTTATTAACAGATCCAATCACCACATTCATTTGTTAAGAAGAGAAGGAGATCTCTGAGGATAATTCAGACCCAGCAAAAACCTCATTAAAGAGCCCATATTGTGTAAAATAAATTTTCTGGGCTTTTACTATCCTTTATTACTTGAAGGGGGTCATTAGGTTCCCTCAAAGTATGAAAACAGTCACTCCGTGGACTTTAACTCAGTACATTCTAAGAAATTTGTTATTCATTCATCGTATTTTGTACTTCCTCTCGGTATGATGGCATCATGGAATTGCACTCTTCTCTCAGCCCCAACCAGCCGGTACCCATTCGTTTTTTGCGACTTTAAACCAGTGATATATCATCTTAGGGGTACCAATACCTCCAATGAAGTCCCAGAAAGGTGTAAAATATGGGCCCTTTAAGATTGAAGGAATCCTAACCAGGATAATCTGCCAACAATGATGAAGCAACAATCCCACACTACTTCACTATGCAACTAAACTCCCTCTTTAGTAATTGTTTTAATAGAGGTTTGTAGTGACAGAATATTATCAATCAATTAAATTTCATCTGTGTAATCCATATTCACGAATCACAATTTTTCTCATAGGGCTTAACAAGGGGTGACATATTCTGCCCTTAACCCTCAACAAGAGAAAGAGAAAATTACCCATAAACCTCATCACTTAGAAACCTCAGACAGCGACAAGTGAGGCATCTAGTGAGGGGACAGACAGAAGTTAAATAGATGTAATACATGCCACATGTAGGAGACCACATCAACCAAAAAAAACAACCTTTCAACTAAACAATTTGCAACATTCATGAGAAAAGACAGTGTCTAACATAGATGGAGAAGTGTATCCACGTTTAAAGTATTTTTACAAAAGAAAAAGTCTGAGAGAAATGAGAGGAGTGATATATACTGTACGTATTGATAAGACATTAATGTGATGAAGAGGTGTGCCATGTGTCCCCTGACACACACAACCAAAGAGACAGTGGAACCCAGAACACCACAATATTTCTTTAATTCCAGTGTCATAATATGATATTATTGTAGATATTGTAAGTGTTGGATTTAAAGGCCACAACTACGGTTGATAGTAAACCACTTTTTATCCTGGTCAACTAGAGATTTTATGGGCTTTCTTCAGAGGGAAACAGGCATTAAAAAGCCACAGTCATGGACCTGCCTTCATTTTCTAATATTTCAGCAGGAAAGCTACCCAATGTAATCAGCTTGTCTGGCACAATAACACAGCCCAGCACTCCACCCTCCTGGGTCATGGGCTAATATTGCTCAAATAACATTAGTCAGCGTGTTAACAGGTGGGACTATATTGTATGTATTATTTCATACATAGACTCTAAAGCAATTGTTATTCAACATTTGTTCTAAAGTGGTTGTATGTAGATCAAGGAAATTATCTGCTGGTTTGAATGTCTGCACTTTACATACATATAAATGTTAAATAAAGATGAAAAGACCAAACTAAGGTTTATGGTAGTAAAGGGTAAAAGAAAATTATTTATAAATCTTGAATATGCCCCCAGAGTTGTTCTCGTATCTTGCTCTCTCCAACCTTTAAAATATCGGGCTGAGATCTAGTGAATGCAAAGGCAATAGGATATGATTCCATCTTTATTTTACCTACCTGCAGCCAATAATCCAGCCAGATGATTTTGATAATGTCATTATTTTTATTTCACTATAATCAACTGACAGAGACACTCATAGAATCACTTCCTCTTAGGTAACTTGTTTGTTGTAATGCTCGAGCTGAATAACAGAGCTTTTATTTTGAAAAGTTATGAATTTGGGTCTTCAGATTTTGTCCGTTGTTCAACTGAAATACCTGACATGCGATGAATGTAAGAATATCAGCAGTTAAGTAAATCATTCAAACTTTAGTTTACTGAACTAGTTAACTCTGGAGCAATACTGCATCAACCAAACCTCTCATCATATACACCTAATCAACCCATCATATTTTGCTTGCATCATGGGCTTTCCAAAGAGGGAAACAGGCATTAGGAAAATGGTAAATGGATTTGTATTTATATAGCGCTTTTCTAGTCTGATGAAGACCACTCAAAGCGCTTTACAGTACAGTTTCACATTCACCCATTCACACACACATTCATACAGTGACCTGCCTTCATTTTCGAATAATTCAGCAGGAAAGCTACCCAATGTAATCAGCTTGTCTGGCCCAATAACAGTTCAGCCCAGCACTCCACCCTCCTGGGTCATGGGCTAATCTTTCGTGAATAACATTAGTCAGCGCGTTAACAGGTGAGGTCATGGCACAGGAAATACAAGTCAGCTGAGATAAACGAGCTATGGAAAGATCGTGACCTGGTCTCTGTCTCACTGCTCACCGGGAGGTTTAGGAAGCAGAATGATAAGACTGTTGGCCCTCACACATCGTCTGGGATATGAAAGCAGGAAGGGGGTTGATGGTGCATGGGAATCACAAAGTTTGCTGATTTATGTCAGGGGAAAGAAACAGTGTCTCTGGGTCTTTGAATGCTGCAGCTTGGGACTGAAATGTTTTGAGTTGGTGAAAGGTTTACACAGTGTTAGTTTGTTCAATCTCTTAACACAAACATCCAAGGTAAATATCAAAGCTAGGAGCTCTCTGAGGACACCAACACTCTGTCCTCAAATTAGTCATGTGAAAATTAAAAATGTCCCAGACTTTGATAGAAAGAGAAGCTGTGGGGGCTCCACTACATAGGGGCACAACCACCATGAGCAACTGTCCAGAGCTAATGACAAGACATTTTCAAAAGTGAGTTTTAAGAGAAGATACTTTCTTACTGCAAGTTGCACTTTGCAACCTATACACGCCAGAGGCTGAACAATGCACATTAACTTATGTTCAGATACAAATAACTTGTTCCTTATAAAGTGAAGGAAACAGACAAAAATGTACCGTCAAATAATGAAATATTTCATTATATACAACAAAATAAAACGGTTTACTTTGAAGAACACAACCAAAGGTTTAGTTTTGGGACATACAAGACATACTATAAACATCACTCAGTTTCTGACTGATTTTAGAATTTAACAATTCGAAAATTTCATAACATATTTGACATGCATCATGATGGAAATTGTTCAAAAATGATTCAATGGTTGACTATTCAACTTCAAGTTACCAACAGTGTATAAATGATATAAAATAGAAAAGTCCTGCCTTTAGTAGCGCTGTATAAATGTGTGCATGAATGGATAAATGTAAACTACTTTGAGTGAGCCATAAGACTGGAAAAGCGCTATATAAATACAGTCCATTTACGATAGCTGTACATACAAATAGCTGTTATCAAGACAGGTCCTTCGGAGGACCTCCAGAGAGATAAAGTTTTATTTTCACACGTGCACAATGCAGTGGGAAGTTCTCAGTTCAGCAGTTTTTGCGTAACCCTGCTGACAAACAAACACACAAATGAACGTAACTCAAAACATAAGGTATTAAGACGTGCCCCTGTGCCTGCTGAGAGGGTCCTTTACTTGTGTAGGCACCTGCAATTTAGCTCTCAAGATAAGAGTACTGTTTACTTATTCAACAACATATTACTATACACTTAAAATGAACATAAAAAAATAAAAATATCTGAGAATCTAACAATTATTTTAGTCAAGCCACATTTAAAAAGCACGTCACTGGTTATGTTTGGTGCACAACTTTGACTGAAGCCAACATTGTTTTTTCTAAGGAGCAGTCTACTGCCACAACATTATCTGCATCGTCAGGAGCAGTAGAGCTGATGATATGTCATACATCCCAAAAACAACATGACTGACTTACTTTAACTTGGAGATGAGTTCCTATAACAGAGGACTCAACTAAAACCACCAACACTGTGCATTAAGCCTTTGAGTTTGAGTTTTTCGGTACTTCGGCTGGACTGAGTCATCCAGATCCAGCCGCAGCCAAAAGCACCAAGCTGGGCTCCGATTCCAGTCAAACACCTTGACTCACTTCAGCTGTTGTACCATAACACAGGATGTAATTAACTCTACGTTTCCTGCTGTGACTAATACGCTTTGGAGTCAGGTGGCTTGTTTTCACTTCCAGTTCACATGAGCACCTAAGAGATCATGGTCAAAGAACTGCTAATCACAAAAGGAAAGTTACACAACAAAGTACTCCATTACTCTGCAATTGAAGGAGGGTGTTTTTCTGCTTTTTCACACTGGAGAGGCATGTGCTAGTCTCCTGTTTGAGTGTGTGACAATTTGACTTGTGATGTAAAGCACTTTGAGTGGTGGTAAAGGCAAGAAAATCACTATATTTTCCAATCCATGTAACAAGAATTGCATGTTACTGCTCAATTATAGACTGTGTATGCTAACTTCGATAGAAGCATACAAGTGACAGGAATAGAAGCAACACATCAAGTTATCATTAAGGCTGAAAAATGGTTAATACAGCAGTTTGATGCTGAACTCACACATTTCTTCTAGACTGGTAGGTAAACAGTTACCACTAACATTGGCTGTGATTTGAAGATTGATATTGTTTTTTCTTCTTGTCAACAATCCTATCTGCAGTGCCAACCACCACACCAATAATTAAGGTATCGGACAAAAAAAATATGGGGATTCAATTTAAATCTTGATAATTTATGTCTTCACACGAGGAAACAGGCACCTTTCATTGTATTGGTTGTTAAATCTGAAATTAATGAAACTGAAGTGACATTTTTCTTTTAGCTATTTTCATGCTTCTGCAACAGTGATAGCCAGTGGCCAGAGGGATGAACTGTTTGGATTATGATAGCCAAAGGTCAAGGTCACTTTGACCTCACAAAGCACTTATTTGCCTTGTGAACGCAATATCTCTGGAAGGCCTACAGGGAATCCTTTCACATTTGGCTCAAAGATTCTCTTAGACTCAATGATTAACTGATTTGTTTTGGTAGTCAAGTGTCAAGGTCACAGTGGCCTCATAAAGTATGTGTATGTTGTTATCAAAAGTTATATCTTAAGATAAGCTTGAGGGAATGTCTTGAAATATGCTACAAACATTAACTTGGACTTTGAAGGGAAAGATGGACTAATTACATTTTGGTGGTCTACGGTCAAAAGGTCAAGGTCACTGACCTCTAAATATCCTCTATTTTGCTTTGTGAATGTGGAAGGGAATTCATTAACATTTAGCACACATGCTCACTTTGAATTATGCCTTAACTGATTCGATTTTGGGCAAGGGCAAAAACTTCACCTCTTGAATGTGATATTTCAGAGTCTGGAAAATAGATTTATGTAAACTGCAAAACGTGCACTGTTTGGCAGAGGCAAACCACCACATTGTGATAATTCAGTTTTATCATGGTATACTTTATTATCTCTTATATATGCTACTATTTATGCTACATTGCACTGAGGGATATGCTTATTCATTACCATGAACACAATATTTTGTGCAAAAAAGTGCATTTTTGGCGAGTTCATCCTGTGAGGAACATGACTCTGCTCAGCAAAGCTTTGTGGCAATTTGATGCAATATGATAGGATTTATTCCCCGCCTCATGGTGTCAGTTCGGCATGCAGATGGGGAAGAGCGGGGATTGAACCGGCAACCTTGGAGAACGCCCACTCTACCCCCTAGGCCACACCGCCCCTGTACCGGACCTATGTAAGCTGATGTAAGCTTATTGGATAATCACTGCAGTGTTTTAAGATGATAACAAAGGATTTTGAAATCTCTTGAAATTAACATGGTGGCTGTAGTTCTACCCTGAGTTTCCAAGATCTCCAGGTAAATAACATAATGTTTACAGTATGTACTTATCCAGGAATCTGAGCTTGTACATAGTGAACAGCATTTGTTTGTGGTAAGTAAACATCCACTGATAAAATGATTGCAGGTTAAGACCCCCAATGTGCCAGCAATGTGGCAGCTACCCTATTATTTTAATGTGAACAGATCCTGATCGTCGAACACAACACTCACACAAGAGTGAGGATAAATTCCATTGACCTGGGAGTAGGTACACTGAAAGGATCCTTGTATGATTTCTACTCAAAGACTGGTACTCAAACTTCTTCTGTTTCAACCACAAATTACATATACACGTGTGTGTGTGTATGTGCATGCTTGTGTGTGTGTGTGTGTGTGTGTGTGTGTGTGTGTGTGTGTGTGTGTGTGTGTGTGTGTGTGTGTGTGTGTGTCTGTGTGTGTGTGTGTGTGTTTGTGTGTGTGTGTGTGTGTGTGTGCAGGAGGAGGAGGGAGAAACAACAAATGATAGTGATTTACTCCAGGTAAAACATTGCGTCCCATCTGAGTGCCACATGTGAGCGAAGCTGTGACAGCCTGATGCATCATGTCACCTGTCTGAATATGGAAGCTGTTAGCCTGAACTGAGCTTTTATGTAATGTTTATGTGGCAAGAGAATGGAGACAAGTAACATTTAATTATGTGGTTGCTTCAGAATGGCTGCAGTTTGCCAATGCTCTTAACAAGGACTCACTGTTTTATTTATCCAAATCCAGCAGTTCCTGTCTTATTTTTATGAAAACATTAGTTATGTAAGATACGTTCAGATTTTTCTCTTACAAGAAAGTAATCTGCATTATAAAACCATTCAGTTCAGAGAAAAGGCCTGTTTTCAGATTTGCACACCTAAACACCTCTCTAAAAATAGTGTATCTTATTCCTTTAATTATAATTATTTACAGCTCTCTTTATAAATTCTCTATGTGTAGCATAGAGGGCTGCGGTTATTTATGACAGACTGTACTGCACAATAACAACAATGCTGAACATTTAAACTTTTCACTTTCTTAATAATGAGGAAATGATTGAGGTAGTAAAATTAAAATAATACACATACATTGATAGTCTGTTCCCACAAGCTGTGGTTATTTCAGTTCATGCTTGTTCAGATTGTGACCTGGTCTTGTTTAACCAGGCAGTGAGAGACAAAAGGGTTTTCTTAGGGCGACGAGCCAGCAATTCTCTATGTTTAAACCAGGTCTAAACCCAAAACGTGCGATGGATTTTTTTACTAGCATCAATGGTATACTTCACTAATGAAGTGTTAACGTGTTCATGTTACTTAAGAAACAGAGGACTGGATCTGCAGCACAGTCAATTAGCCTTAGTGTTAACACATTTCCAAAGGTTTCCCAAGGATAACAGGGCAATGGACTCGTGGGACTTTACCTGAGCAGAGAGGACAGTTAAAGTCTGAGATCAAACTGATTGTCAAGTTACTGTTAGGTGGGCAATAGGTTATTTTAAAGACCTTGATAGTGCTTACCTGATGAGCTACATTATTTGATGTCAAATTTAGGTTTGACCATGTCACTGTCCATGATAAGGCCTTATTTCTTCTACCAGGCTCCTTTGAAGACAACAGTCTAAAGAAGGACTGTCATAGAGCCCCCTACACAAAATATTATCAACATTTTAATCAATATACCCTAAAACCAATTATTTGAATGTCCGTCACCCGTAAAAGGATTTTGATGTGATTTAGAGATTAGAAGAAGAGAGCTGGAGGGGAAATTGGCTCTATCTAGTGGTCAGGATATGAACTAGAGCTGTGTAAACACCAAGATATCTTGTTCATTTCATGAAGCTAATTTTGAAAATGATGTACATAAGTGCAGTGATAACACAGAAACTCCCAGCATCCACTTCAACAGGCAGACTTCATGAGGAAATTCTACACATGATGACAGATCACGAATGGAAACCATATCCACATTATTATTACCAGCTGATATGTTATTCTCTGTTCACATAATACTTCCATAAGACATTTAGAAACTGGCCTGTGTGAACTTGACAACAGTCAACAGTCATGACAGGCGTCTCATCAACACAGACTTGTTGAATTTGGAGCATGTTTGAAATTTAGTAAGAAATTGAGGCCCTCTACTTGCAAACCAAATCACAGTGAAAATGAAGTCAGATTGTGGGGCCACTTATATCAGCTACTTCGGCAGGTTTTAGGCTTAAGCTTCGTAGTGATCTTAAACAAAAACAAATAATATTAACAGCAATTTTCTTTCTGTGATCCAAATCATACTGATCAGACCTCAGAATGAGCTTGGACAAAAACAGTTTTTCAATATCTTTAAGACAAGCTGCTTTTTTTTGGGAGCGCCTTCAGCTGCACAAGCTGCGGGACAAATGGTTCAAATCCCACTGCCACCATCTTCCGTTTCACGAAGGCCACATCCTATTTCTCTTAAGAAGGGTTTTCTAATACGATCTGTGTGTGTGTGTTTGTGTGTGTGTGTGTGTGTGTGTGTGTGTGTGTGTGTGTGTGTGTGTGTGTGTGTGTGTTTGTGTGTGTGTGTGTGTGTGTGTGTGTGTGTGTGTGTGTGTTTGTGTGTGTGTGTGTGTGTGTGTGTGTGTGTGTGTGTGTGTGTGTGTGTGTGTGTGTGTGTACCGCTGCAGTCTGTCAGTGCTTGGCTTACACCACCCTATTTTTCCACAATCATTACCGCTGCTGCATGAAATCTCAGATTCTGTGACCAACATTCCTAAAACTGTCTTTTGTGGAGGGGCGGCTTATGGGTTTGACTACTCATATGTTACAGTAAGTGTCAGAGTCACCACACAACACTGTAAATTGGAATGTAAATTGACTCAAAAGGGCCAATCTTAGCTGCTGTCAGTCACCTTATTACCCTGGAGCTAACACCCCCTGTCTGCTTCCATTTTGTCCACTCACAGCACCTCAAACTAATGATGTGTCGGTGGAGGCTGCCTTTGTAACCATTTGATTTGAAATATTTTCACCTCTCTGAGCAGGGCTGCATGGCTCTCGTTTCTCTGGCTACACCCACTGGGCTGGTATTTAAGGCCATTTCTCCTCCCAGCCTTCATCAGTCTGCTGCAGAGAGAAAAACAAGAGCGACCCTCCTACCCACAGGAACCAGTACTACTGAGTGGACTGCAGCCTGCAAAGCAACATGTGTATAGAAACTTCAGCCATGTTCTCTCTTTTCCTGCTTCTTATTGCATCGGTAAGTTTTCTTTCTTTATCAAAATGAATTTTATTTGAGCATGAACTCATATCAAGGTTGAGTTATTGTGATGCTTTGGACCATTGCAAGCAAATGTGCATTTTAGTCAACATGTGACTCCTTACGTGAGAGTAAAGTCTTTGATGATAAAGTGGAAGAATGTGGGTAGAAATGTACCTCCATACTCAGACTTTCCTCTCCCAAACCTACTCCCTGTCTGTTGATGCTTTACAGTGGGAGGAAAACAGAACATGGAAAGTGTGTGCTGGCCCATGTGATCACTGTCTGCTGTCGCCATCTTGTGGCATTTTGTGTGGTCATTAACCAGAGCAAAACAATAACAGCATCACTGCCTTTAATACATGACTCATAATGGTGGTGGCAAATGTGTCGCAATGTTACTTCATGGTATAAAAACTCATTGGTGTTCCTTAAAATTGTGAAACTCTTCCTTTATCACTTAGAGAAAGAATTTTCTAAATTGACATTCAGTGATATCTACCTAATAACAGCTGTCTCATATTTGACATACATTTGAATTTATAACAGTTTTGCTATGCTGACTTTATACAATATACTTGGCTTATAGATGATGGTTCATCATTTACAGTATTTGCCTCGATGGTGTGGAGTCAGACTGCTTCTCTATCAGGGTAGATGCATCCGCCCCAACTTAACCTACAGGAGCTCTCACTATGAGTGGCACAAATCTCTAGTTGCTCAATTTGCTCAAGTTGTCTGAGTCTGAAATGCAGCATTCATTCAGGCAGAGTGCCTAAATCATTAGCATCAGCTGTTTGGCATCAGTTACTTCATTTATGCTTCACAATTACGGGCTGATGCTACTTATGGGTAGCATCCAATCACATTTTTACAGGAACAATGTGAGCTGAGCTGACCACTGACCTGCTCATTAAAGGTTGTCACTTGGTCCCAGTTGAGCAACCAAAACAAGTCAGTCACTGGTTTTCATTACTATTTATATTATACTTCAATAGGTGTCAAATGGTTTTTTTTCACAAAGCAAAAGGTGTTCGAGCAGGGACAGTTGAAGCGTCAGGTGATGGTTACCACATATTCACATATTTTTCTTTCATTCAACTCAATTAAATCAGATGCAGTCCATCCAGAAGCTCAGTTCTCATTTTAGGAAAATTACAAAATACAAAATGTTTTTTTTATATGTAAATAGGCAAATTACTTTTTTAAGGTGTTTTATTGTAGTTGATTATTGATACAATAATATATAATAATAACTTGTCTTTGAATCACATAAGCAAATAATTTTTGTTTCTAATACTTTATATTTGTTCTTGGTATATTGTTTCTTGGAATTGATCAAATTGATTGATGTGTATCATGCAGCTTGGCAGTGTACTCTACTTATTATTATCCCCAGGTCTATTCTATCTTTAATGCACCTGAGCTTTGGGGAGGTTCTCGGCCGACTGGACTTGGGAAGATCTCTCATGCTCATGTCACAGCTCCCTCTACCACCCTAAACATTTACTCATATATTGCAATTCTGGGATTATCACTGGAGTTGGCATGTGTTGCTATGTTTCTTTAGTGAGTTTGGTTTGAACTGCAACTTCTGTAAAAGCATTTGCTCTAAATATTCAGTTCCTTAGCCCATTAGTCTGGACTGAGAATCGCAGGTGATGGGATGTGAACTTGGTCTTTGGAGTCTTAATAATACTCGATCCATGTCTCTGAGATTCTGAAGCATTATAACGTCACTGTTCTGCCTTTTTATATCGCTGAGGCACAGTCACTGCAGAGCATATATCACTTATTTGTAAAGTGTAGATCAGCAGATCCCTAACTTTTGCACATCAACAACATTTCAACAAACACAAATTAGACCACAGACCCCCATTTTACAAGATTTTTGCTTTTAAATGTTTAATTACAAGGAATGTATCGAATTCGGGAGCAAAATAGTCATACTTTCTGATAGTGTGCTGCAAATTGATGAAATTATTGTCCAAACCCCCTTGAACTCCCTCAAGGACCAACTTTTTCATATGTTGTACTTTTACTGAGCAGTTACTGAGACTGATTTGTTGTCTGGTGTAGAAAAACAGACGTTTAGATGTTTTCTCTGTTCTCCTGTTTAAATTCTTCCTATGTCCTGCTGCTAATTGTTTCATGTTGTCTTAACATATGTTTTTCTGTTTGTTACAGACAATGGCCCAGGACTGCTCACAGCCCTGTGCTTGCCCTGCCGACCCCCCACTCTGCCCGTTGGGGACCAGCCTGGTCCTGGATGGCTGTGGCTGCTGTAAGGTGTGTGCCAAGCAGCTGGGGGAGCCCTGCTCCATGCTGGAGCCCTGTGACCATCACAAAGAGGTCTACTGTGACTACGCTCTGCTGAGTGACACTGAGACTGGCATCTGCATGGGTAATACATCCTTTCTTATACGCACTTTCATTTGCCCCCACACTAGTGGAAGATATAACGTTTGATAATTGATTTCTCGTGATACGAACAAAGTCCTTTATATGATCAATGGCCTCATGGTCTGTATGATTCAAAGGGGATCAAGAGTTTTTACCTCTGCCAAGAGGGTTATGTCTTCATATGCATTTCGGGGGGGTTCCAGGATATATTGTTTCTCTTTACTTTCGCTGCCGTTCTGAGGTAAGGTGTTTTTCAGCATCTTAGTTGATCTCTCCAAGTATAATTCATGGATCTTGATGAAAAAATCTGATTGGCATACTATTGTCTTGTGTAATTCGGTGCATAGAAATGTTTGGATCTAGTGGTTTGGACCAATAAATTTGGTTTCATAAGAAAACAGTAAGGCCTTGACGTAGGTATGCTACTGAGTGCCAATCTAGTTGTGAAGTTTCAAGTTTCAGGTATTTATTTATTTTCCATGGAACATGTTTACAGAAATTATTTTTAGAGATTTTTTAATATTGCTACTACTTCATTCATTCAACTAAATGTGTCATACATTATATTGGCTATACTGTATACTCAGATGGCCATATATACAAAGTTATCTAAAATAATGATGTTTGACATGTGGCTACTCGATCAAATCTGTATGCATTTCATTTCTAACAAGACTAGGTCAAAACCTAGAATATTAACTTTAGTGGAAAACAGTTGTGGAACATTATTACGCTAATATTAATTATGACCTCATAATTCAGCATTTTCTTTTGCATGTCTCCTCTCTGCTCACATATAAAGTACTTTAAAACCTCCGATTTCACAATATAGCCTTTCTCACATGTTTTTCTATTTTAGTTGTCACACAATGGCGCAAATATGAAACAGTGACTGACACATGACCCATTAAGACAACATCAGGTTTCTCTTCAAGTCATTTCAACGCTGCTGCTCTGTTAAAACCCTGATTTATAATCCTTAATGCTGTTTGGCAAAATCAACCAGATATTATAACTATAGTAACACTATAATTAAATACAATGGCTGTGCTTTAAGTCTAATAATTTTTACATCACTCCGAGACAAGGTTTGAAGCCACAGAGTGTAAAAGTAGTTTAAGGCTTTAAACAGTACACAGCCTCCTCCTGGGTAATAAGTGGCTGCCCCAATCTCATACGCACTCGTGATGATGGAATGGACACTGTTAACACCAAGTCATTGGCCAATGGCTCAGTCACTCTGACTGGATGAACCAAAAGTCAGTGACAGAGCTGCATGTGTTTTCTCTGTCACCAGCTCAAGAGGGTCAGACGTGTGACCTAGGAGGGGCGGTCTACCGCAGTGGGGAGTCCTTCCAGCCCAGCTGTAAGCACCACTGTGTGTGTATGAATGGAGAAATCGGCTGTGTGCCAATGTGTGCCAGTGACATCCGGCTGCCCTCCCTCGACTGCCCATACCCACGCCGGATCCAGATCCCCGGGAGATGCTGTGAGGAGTGGGTATGTGAGCAGATGCCTCAGGACCACCACTACCAGTCAGTGATTGCCGGTCAGTTTCACCTCTGTTACATCCACTGCTAGATATGGTAAGGTAGAAACAGGAACAGGAGTCTTCGACCACCTCAGTTCGTCACTGTCATTGTTGGGATGCAACAAAGTACATTGACCTAGTTTTTTCTTTCTTGTATTTGTACTTTACTTTATTACATTTGTTTAGGTACTTTTCCCTATTACTTCACTACATATCTCAGAAAATATTTGTACTTTCTAACAATTCATTTGTGTTACGTTGTTTTTCATATTTTGAAAAGTAATCATTAAAAAGAGACTTATTGACCCACTGATCCAATCAGAGAAGGCAGGCAACATTAGACCCCGCCTCCTGAAGCAGCAGCATCACAGTTGAAGAAGAAACACCTGAAAAGGAGACTCAGCCATAATGTTACAGTAGACTGTTACCTCAAGGAATAGGCTACACTCATCCTAACCCTAACGTTTTTAATGTTTAAAGTATATTTAAAAGCAGTAAAGTTAATGGGGCAATTGAACTATATGTTTGTCTATTTCTTTGTACTTTTAGACCATGAATGTCTCCATGAAATTATATGGTGATTCATTGAGGAGTTATTGAGAGACATTTTATTCAGAATTCCCAATTACCACCTGCAAATGGGGCAGGAGGAAAAGATCAGGGGGTGACATAAGTTTTGGGGATTTATTTTGGCATGCATTCCAGCCGGAGGTTGTTAACATGTTTGAGACTGGACCAAAATGGAACAAGCATATAACCAGCCTTAGAGCCCTATTGCCGGCTTGGCCAAAAGTTCATATAGATAATACATAAATGAAATTAGACAGCCGCAGAACAGAGCACTACACAACTGTCCATACTGTGCAGAAGTTATGTATTTTTTTCTTTGTAGTATCAGTCTCTCACCCCATAATTGCCTATCGCGTGATAACTGCATCTCTCTTTACTTTATTGGCGCCCGTTAAAAACAGACATTTTTGGCATCAAGTCAATGCCACTCATTTCACTGCAAAAAATTACACTTTACTGCCTCTGCTGGCAAAATGTGACACTGCAACGATAAGTAACCCCCAAAACACTGGCTCCTCCCCAAATCACACACATTTGCTGGATGCTTTTGCACTTGTGGTTTAATTTGAATGTAATTTTGCTGCACACACCCACACACAACTTAGTTCATAGTTCATGTTTTACAGTTCATTTTGTCTCAGTTTATTCACAAAACAATTTGAAGTTAAATTTAATTTCAACTCTCTCTACACATTTCCCTCTGCCCTACTTCCTCTGGTTGCAGGAGCCTCTCAGATTCATCCCCTGCCCTCTTCAAATCCTGACTCAGTCTTCAGACAGGTTTCTCCCTATGGGCCACAAAGAGAGAGTCACAAAGATAATTGCATAGTCCAGACAACACAGTGGAGTGAGTGCTCAGCCACCTGTGGCATGGCCGTCTCATCCCGTATCACCAACGACAACCAGCGCTGCCAGCTGGAGAGGCAGACCAGGATTTGCATGGTCCGGCCCTGCAACAGCCAACTTGTGAAAGAAATCAAGGTAAGTTGGTGTACTTGTAACTAAAAGATGAGTGTGAGAGGGACGAAATATTCTACATCAGTTTCTGTGCAAAATACCGTTTATTCATTCATGCACTGAGTACTTTAGTCTGTTAGTAGTGTGAAAGAACCCACAAATTATTTTGATGACTCATAGTTAAGTCATGATTTTTTAGTACTTCTTCCTTCAGAAGACTAAATTCATAAACTGATTTTATCAATGAGCTAACCCACTTTTCAACTTCTTTAAATTAGTATATGTTTCCTTCATAAGTTTATAATAGAGGGGAGCTGGGTAAACCTGGCTTTTACAAGCCGTTATTCCTACTCATCCCTTTTCACAATTTTGCTAGGCTCAGTAGAGACTGATGCTCTCTAGGACAGTCTACCAAAGAAGTTCATCAGTGAATGATGGTAATTGTACTTTATTCATATCGCGCTTTTCCAGTCTAATCGACAACTCACAGCACCTAACAGTACAAGTTAGGGTTAGATCAACTCTATTATTCTCTGGATGAATAAGTCACAGATTATTATCTATGTCCCACAGAAAGGGAAGAAATGTGTCCGGACACCAAAGGCCCAGCGAGTGATGCACTTTGAGCTGTCAGGCTGCTCCAGCACCAGGCTGTACAAACCTAAGTTCTGCGGCGTCTGTACAGACAATCGCTGCTGCACGCCTCACACCACAATCACAGCTGAGGTGGAGTTCCGCTGTCCAGAGGGAGATGTCTTCATGAAGAAGATGATGTTTATCAAGACCTGCTCCTGTCATCATGACTGTCCTCATGATAACGACATCTTCCTGGCATCCAATACTCGGAGGATGATTGGGGATTATGACAACAATATGTGACCAGAGACTTATGCACAAAGACACATTGAAAACCATTCATCAGGACTGCAACATGCTTACAACCAAGCCAACGCTCTGCCTTTACAACCACATGCACATTCAGTGTAATCCAGACTTCAAGCAATGAGTCAGAAATTTATTACCTTTAGTTAAAGAGACAACAACACTTTCTTGTTTAATTGTTGGTTTGCTTTGAGGAAAGATGATGAGGCCGATGATGTTATGAAATGTTTGTCTGGACAATGGCTGGTAAGAGGCAATACAAAAATAGGAAAATAGGCCTTAAAAATAATTTCCAATCCATCAGAGATTGACACATTATACACATTTGGAAGAAAAATGCCCACATAAAAATACACAGTTGTCCCGGCCAGAACAAAAAAAATCTGAAAGAATTTAGCTTCACATGCTTCTGCCTACAATCAATCCTGCCAGGTTAAGAGATGAAGGAGAGCAAGACATCTCTTGAATTTAGCTTTTCTTGAATGTTAAGATACAAACTGACGACATACTGAAAAAGAAATGTATGGAAACATATCAGGTCTTACATTTTTTAATCTGTATCATAAGATCAATCCACCATAAGGCAGCTTCTACTGATGCACCCTGGTACCAAGGGTCTGGTGACAGTACCCCAAAATCCAAGAATCTCTTCGAAAACAGTTTCTTGCATCAGAGTTATATATAGCCACGTTGTATGGTTTTCTATTCCATAGGATTCTGTTAATGGATATTACTTCAGATCACATATTCAAATATTTACAAAATAAATGGGCCAAGCACTTGATTGTCTTAATTTAGATAATATTTGAATGATGGCTCTTAAAGCTTTGTAATTTCAAGTAATGCACAATCTTGAAAATGTAGACTTTTATAGCACTGACATTATGATCATTATTTGTTACATTGAGACTCAAAGGTAATTTAGTTCTGATCTTGAGACAATGAAACCAATATCACTGTAGGATAACAGTCTCTAAAGATGAATAGGAGCACCTCAACTGCACTATTGTTTTAAAATCCTGAAATAACATTTTTTTTTTTATCTTTAATTAATGAGTGACAAACTTTTTTGGGGTATTTACAGGAAAACAGTGAATGCTTAAAAAATAGTGTGACAGATGTAGAGAAACTGGCTCAATAATGTTATTGAAGTTTGTTGACCGTAGTTAAGATTAGCTGTCATGAACCTAATCTTAAAACAAAATGTTAACCAAAGATGAAGATTATGTTACTATTTTTCATAAAGGTAATGTATTATGTATTTTTTTGCAAATGTGGCCTAAATGATGTGATAAGACTTGAATAATGACAATCAAACATGGCCACTCTGTCTTTACACAGAGAAGTTGTGTTGGCTAGTTGTATTAAAGCGTCTTTCTGAGTGTACAGGTAACACAATGTGGGTACATCAATGAAAGTTGATAAGAAATTTCCATTAAAAAAACTCCTGAAATGTAACGAAAATGACAGACTGGGGGAGATGTAGTTCCCTGGGAGCCACAGAAATGCTCCTGGAGAAACTGCCCACACCAAGACATGCAAGGGGAAACTAAAGTTAAAATATTTGCCTTACATTTATTATGTACGACTTATTTCTCAAAGTAATGACAATACAGAAGACGTCAGTTTTGCTATGACACATTTAGTCTTTCTTTAGTCTGTTTTGACATTGGTAGCCTCCTGAGAAGCTGGCAGTCAGTTACGTTACTGTAGATTGGTCTAGTTCAGTGTCCTTTGTCTTTCCAATTCCAATAGTTTTTCTATTCTGACGCCACAGTCTAAAGACAAGTGTAGGGAAGAAAATTATTTAACATGGCTAAAATTAATTTGACTCCCATTATTAACTGAATATTGAAAAAAGAAGGTTATGGACAAATTTAGCATTTGCTAAATAAAACTGTGTATATACTGTAAGACTGTGTACAGTTTTGTACTATAATTTATACAATTTGTTTAAACACAGTATTGTAGCTCTGTAACTGTATTCTATTGCTTTGTTTTTTCACTGTAGCCACCTGACTAAGATACAAGTGAGTCATTGTCTGTTGCACTTTTGCCTCTTTTTCAATAAACAAAGTTTATTTTTATAGATACACTGCATGTTTGCCTCGTTCTTGTTGCTGAAAATAGAAAGCATAGAGTCGGCTGGGGTCTAAAAACAGAAGCTTTGGATTTTAGATGAATCAGCAGTCTCATGTGTTATGTAAGAGTAACTGTTTAGTCAGGCAGCAGGCAGTGATACAGACACCAGGCTCTATTCTGTCCATTCAGACACACACTTGGTTTAGTTCGGTGAGGGAACAAGCACACACCCAAATAACAGGCACACTGAGACTTCTGACTGAGAGGTAGTGGCTGCCCAGATTGATTTATGACCCACTAATTTGACAGCTCACAAGAATTTGTCCCATTATTTCCGATGCCCAGTCGGTCTGCTCTAGTGTAATTTCTCAAAGGCTAGTAAGCAGATTTAACCAAAGCATGTAAAGATGGAGGCCTGAATGCCATTGGTATTTATTTGATTAATGTAACTTTAAAATCGACTACTTAAAATCCCTTCTACATAATTAATACATTTTGGTATCATACTTCCAAACAATTGTTCAAGAGACTGGGGGATACAGAACTCTCAGATATGAGAGATATAAGACTACTGATTAATATATTCTTATACATTTTTTATTTCTTGTTTTATTTTCTTCCTTTCAAATGTCGCAGATCAAAGATCACATTTGCAGGACAAGTAATGTTGTAAGTTCCATTTTTCAACACCAACATTATTTAAATGTGTAATATCATGACATAGCTCACTTCCAAGAGGAAAATGGAAGTGGAAGAGGGAGAATAGCTAGCAGAAGCTGAGGCAGAGGTTGGAGAGAAGGTGGTTCCAGCAGCCTTCACAAGCATCAATGCCCCCTGTTGCTAATTTGATGGAATAGTGTTTAAAGTGTTTTTAAAGCTCTTTGAGTGGTCATCAAGACTAGAAAAGCGCTATATAAATACAGACTATTTACCATTTATGGGCATGACTTTGTTCAAAGAAAATATATTTTTATTTCAGTGCTCACACAGGACAGTCCACTAGTGTATCATCGGACCATGACTATGAGAAGACCTGTGGTCCTACACCTGTGGTCATTTGGCCTGGCAACGATCTTTCACAGACAGAGGGGCAGCGTTAATAGAAACCACAATCCCAGAGGCACAAATCCAGTTTTCATGTATTATTCCTTGTGCAAAACATATTGCGTCTATGCCTGTTTTGTAATTTCTTGAAATCAAACATATTTGTTCTGTGTTAGGTGGAGAGGTGCAGCTGAGGCTTTTAATAGCAATTTTAGTGCTGATTTTGACAGCAGAGTTCTAACCTGCCCAGATCACATCCTGTTGCTAACACAAGGTGTTTTAACACTTGGTCCTTTTCAGCCCTCCAAATAAACCCAGAGCGATGTGTCAGCATGTTTTGCGCATATGTGAAAACTCCAAAAGAACTCAGACACATCTGAAGCGAAAAAATACTCTTAAAGTGGACCAAAAAGTGGGACAACATAAAAGGGACTTGGTTCTCTCTGCATTCTCATTGACAGTTACTTAGAATGAGGACCCAGTTCTTTGTCTGGTCCACTTTTGCTCTGAAGGGGCCTGAGTTCTCTTGCTGTTCAGAAAATACCTAGTTCACAGCTACACAGATATTTACTACCTTGAATTATGGGTAGTTTTCACTTGGAGCAAGATGGCTACTGCCGAACTTGTCTAATCCACCTTCAGTATTTGGTTATATTAGCCCACAGGGATAGAAACTCCCTGTTTAGACATAAGGATTATAACATTGCTATCTTCACTAACCTACCGATTCGATTCACCTGTCCACAATATGATGACAATATATCTGTCCATGATTTGATCACGATTCACCTGTTCATGATTAATTTCTCAATGCATTTCAATGCATCACATCCTCAATTTTCTATGTCCTTGCACATGGCTGCAATCATTTAGATAAATCTGAACTCCCTTTTTATTTACTAAGTGCCCCCCACTTGTCAATAGTTATTATTATTAGTTGTGCACTCAGCGCTGTTAAATAACTTGTTCTGTTCCTCTGCTTTTTCTCACCCCTCAGGTGTGTGTGTGTTCCTGACATTTTGGCCAGTCCTCACTTTTCAAAGCGCTGTTTTAGGGTTAAAAGTTGGTTTTCGGGTTAGGGTTTCAAATTAGGATTAGGTTAGGGTTAGGGTAAGGGTTAGGCATTTAGTTTGGAGGGTTAAGGTAAGGGTAAGTGGCTAGGGAATGTATTATGCCAATGATGTCTGATCGACTCTGTTCCTCTTCACAACAATCACATTTATTTTATTATTTATCGATGATGTTGGATCATGAATCAGGGTCTGAGTTCGTTTAGAGTGTGCACATATGCGCAAACAATGCTGTCTCATCACTCTAAGTTTATTTGGAGGGCTGAAATATGTGAACACAACCACAGATGAGTTGGAGGAGGTGTACACACACAGACCTCTCTTTCTGTGGACAGGGGCTGTGCTAAGTTTAATCAGTGATGGCACAGCAGTGGTGACCTCATTAATTATTTAAAACTCTAGACACAGCAGCAGAATCTAACAGTAAGTAATGTTCTGTGTTTTCCTCAGCATCAGACAGAAACCTTTTACTCACAGACTGCATGCTTACTGTAAGTCGTCTGTAGGATCTCAGTAATGAGCTCCACTAAATTTGTCAGGACAATTTGAATAAAAGCTGAACATCCATTCTTGTCATGACAAATGTTTTATGATCTTTTCTTAAGCCTAATATAAGTGGCCCACCTCACAAAGTCATCTGTCTCAGATTACCAAAGTCAGGCAGAATTATATTTTTTGGCACAAAGAATTCTAAAAGATCATGAAACACCTTTCTCCATACATTTCTATAGCGCTTTTCTAGTCTTGATGACCACTCAAAACACTTTAGAGTACAGTTTCACATTCACACATACATTCATACAGTGCATCATTGCGCAGCACTTTTCTCTATGAGAAGGGACAATTTGGGGTTCAGTATCTTGCCCAAGGACACTTCGGCATTCGGAATGGGGAAGAATACGATTGAACCCTAGACCTGCTGGTTAGAGGACGAACGCTCTCTAACCTAACCTGAGCCACAGCCGGCCAGTAGTGGCCATGAGGTATTAAGTCATGGGTTCCCACAAATTAACTCATAACAAGTAATTTTTTTTTTTCAAATGTCACCAGAGGGTTTGTAGCAGCGTCCATCCACTACATACTTATTGCCGACGTTGCTACAGCCTCAGGACAAATGGACATTATAGGTCCGGTCGCCTTTACTGTGTTGGACTCTCCTGTTTCCTTCTTCCTTACTTCTCTTCTGACCTGCGCTGGCTTTATACTTTAACAATAAACGGCATCATTAATCAGAAGTTATTATGATACGTACAGTATATATATATGTGTGTGCACAAACACACGTGAGTGATGAGGAAAAGAGCAGAGGAGCAGAATCACTGGTTCATTAGCATTGAGTGCAAAACTTAATCACTATCAATCAATCAATCAAATTTTATTTGTATAGCCCATATTCACAAATCACATTTGTCTCATAGGCCTTTAACATTGTGAGACATCCTCTGTCATTTACCTCCAACAAGAGTAAGGAAAAACTACTAAAAAAAAACTTTTAACAGGGTAAAAATACGTAGAAACCTCAGAGAGAGCCACATGTGAGGGATTCCTCTCCTAGGACGGACAGGAGTGCAATAGATGTCAAGTGTAGGAAAACATCGTCAAGATAAAGGTTTTAGCAGCATCGATGAGGGTAAACATTTTGAAGGATAACTTCAACACTATATGTCAAGCAGTCCTGCTGCAATCATAGTCTCTGGTCAGCAGCCAGTAAGATCACGATCCAGCATCAAGATCGGATGCCACTTTAGTCCACAGTCATTGTCCACTGCCGCCAGTTTGGATCCATCATCAGCTGCCACATCGGTCATGGTCAACCACCATTATCTGACGCCAAACGCGACAAAGAATCCCCCATTCCCACTACGATCAGCCGGCACAACATAGAATCCACCGTACTGGATCTACCACCGCGACCACCGACACGCGATCCACAAATCGCAATCCATGATGATGCGGCCACAGCTGTGGCCCTGGATCTGCGGGCGATAAGGCACAGGGACTTCGAGGAAGGGGTCAGGTCAGAAACATGTATTGATGTGGTATGAATTACTTTGATGTAATAAGGATAGAGAAGAGGAAGGAGAAGCTGGAAAGAGAAGCTCCGTGTGTCATGTGTCATAAATTCCCTTTGCACCATCAGGTGTTTTTGCCTTGTAATCAATGATACAATGATACAGGCCGAACTTGAGGGTACACTGAGGCTCAATGTAAATCGGACTGGCTACTGGTTTGTATGGCAGTACTATGAAAGCCATGTGGCCCACTCAGTAGATCAGACATCGATACCTCTATGCTTTTTTGAACTAAACGCTTCCTATTTTAGAACATAGGTTAAGTTACGCTCTGCCGGACTTATTAATGCATACTGCCAGTTGATGTTATCAACCTTCTAGACCTATAGCAGCATAAACAAGAGCAGGTCTAAGACAAGCCTGGACTAGCTCTAACTATAAGCTTTATCAAAAAGGAACGTTTTAAGCCTACTCTTAAACGTACAAATGGTGTCTGCTTCCCGAACTGAAAGCGAGAGATTATTCCACAGGAGAGGGGCTTGATGGCTGAAAGCTCTGGCTCCTCCTCTACTTTTACCACTATGCAGTAAATCAGAATTTTCTGAATGATTGTATAAACTGATGAAAAAGCAGTCATGTGTAAACAGAAAATTGAGGATCTGATGCATTGAAGTGTATCGAGAATTGAATCATGAGCAGGTGAATCATGAACAACAAAGTTGGTCCTTTGGCACAACTAACCCCAAGGTGGGGGTAAAATGATCATAGTGATGGGGTTAATTGAGCCATTTATGTGCAAATAGTGCCAGTCATTGACAGGTGAAGTGTAATTGAATCATGAGGCTAGTGAAGATTCACACCTCTAGTAGGAATATTATAATCCTTATGTCTAAACAGGCTTTTTATATCCTTGTGGGCTAATTAAACCAAATACTGATCGAACGAAGACAATTGTGGCAGCATCCATCTTGTTCCAAGAAAAAAAATCCCAATATCCAAAGTAGTAAATATCTTTGTAACTGTGAACTAGGTATTTTGTGAACAGAGAGAGGACTGAGGTCCCTTCAGAGAAAAAGTGGACCAGACAAAGAACTGAGTCCTCCTCCAGTTTACCTGTCAATGTGAACGCAAAAAGAACCGAGTTCCTTTTGTGTTGGTGCACTTCTTGGTCCATTTTAAGAGGACTGAGTTTGGTTGATTTAAAGAGAACTGTATCTTCCTGGCTCATTGTGATAATAATGGTATCGTGTTGGCATCTGATAATGGTGTTGGCCCACGATTGAAGTGGCAGCTGATGGTGGATCCTGATGGCGGCAGTGGACAATGACTGTGGACTATAATGGCATACGATCTTGATGGTGGATCATGATCGTGGTGGCTGCTGACCATGGACTATGATATACAATATGTCTGCTCAGATACTCAACCATTACTGACAATAATCAATCAATTCATTGACCTTCCATTATTCTAATCTAATCAATGCTGTAAATTCCCTTAACTTTCTGATGTTCTCCTTTACAAGTGGCATCTATTGCACTTCTGTCCGTCCTGGGAGAGGGATCCCTCACATGTGGCTCTTTCTACCCTGTTAAAAGTTCTTTTTCGTAGTTTTTCCTTACTCTTGTTGAGGGTTATCCTCAACATTGAATACATATCCTATGTAATACATTTTTAACAACGCCTAAAAACTGATAACATAGGATATATCTACATATTTTTACCTGTTAAAAAGGTTTTTAGTAGTTTTTCCTTACTCTTGTTGAGGGTTAAGGACAGAGGATGTCACATCATGTTAAAGCCCTATGAGACGAATTGTGATTTGTGAATGTGGGCTATACAAATAAAACTTGATTGATATCTTAAGTGAAAGATACGTGCTTTAGTGTTGTGTTCTGGGGGTGTGCTTTGTACACAAGTATTGCAAATGTAATTGATGATTTTGCTGAGTCTTTAATATAAACAATTTTTTCTTGAGATACGCATGGAATGTGAATCGAAGCACATTAGTTCACACCCTGTCAACAAGTGTGTGTTTGTCAAAAGAATAAACATAAAAAAAGAATGAGTGTGCAAAAACCTTAAATTGTGTATAAAATAAACTTTTTTAAATACTATATATCTATTTTTTAAATGTCAAATTAAATGACTGATTTTAAGCTATTGAATTCTATGTCAAGAATTATATTTTATTTTATTAATTTTACAAAAAGCATATTTGTTTTTTATATGTAACATACTGATGTTCTTTACATATTAATCAGTCCCACCTAAATTATAAAGAGAATTTGTTGAGTTAGGGTTTTTGTATTGGGTTAGCATTTCCATATTCTCAGAATGTTTGTGATGAGACGATGATGGAAAGTGATGACGGTGACTCTTTGGTTTTACTGGAAGAGTGTGTGTGTGTTTCCCTGATGCGAGAAATAAAAGGTTGCTGTGGCGCCACCGTTCAGACTTGAAATCTGTTAGGTGGAGCTGGTGCAGCAGAGGTTACCATGACTGTGTGTGATAAATAGGATGGACGATGATGTATAATTTTGTATTTATATAGCGCATTTCTAGTCTTGATGACCGCTCAAAGCTCTACAGTACCGTTTGACATTCACCCTTTCACACACACATTCATACAGTACATCTATTAGCAGCACTTTGTTGTTCTATGAAGGACAATTCGGAGAATACTGTGTGTGTGTCTCACTGAAGCTCAACAGCCATGGTGAGTGTGTTTCTGCGATTAAATCCGCCAGCTGGTCAGTTGTGTTTTGACATGTACTGTGTATTGTATGTTATGATTAAATGATTCTTATACTTATTCTTAGAGTGTCAAGTAAAATAATTCATAATGTGAGGCAGAATACTAAAATAATAATCTGAACCTACCATCACAACTAAATATCCAACCCCACAGTCTTCTTCTTCAATTTATTGGCAGGTGGCAACCAAAGTCAATAGGTGAATTACCACCATTGACACACTCACATTTAAATAATATATTTGAAACCACCAATCATATTCGTACAAAAAGGATTCAAACATTGCGACTACCTATAGCAGCTGATACATAGCAGAACTTTGCTAGTTGTTTAGATCGTCTCTTACTAAGTCCTGCCAGTCGTAGTCCACTGACCGAAAGTTGATGGACATGCCCCAGACTTCCAAATATCAATACTACCAGTTTACATGTATAGCCTAGGTCTCTCATTTTAGCAACAATGGGCTGGTATTTGGTCAACTTGTCAAGGAAGGCTAAGTCCATGTAGAGGTCATAGACACAGGCTACCTCAAGGACTACTACCTCCCTTTTAACCTTGTCCACGAAAACAACATCAGGGGTGTTAGGGTTGTTACAGAACACATCATCAGAACTGTTAAACCAATCTGGCATCATACGGGAGTGTTTGTACATTGACACATTTGGGGGAATACTCCCTTAACAGTACTAGAAATGAGGTCGACAATGCACTCATGGCGTGCAGTACAGAGTCTTTTGTACTTATTACAGCCATTAACAATATGAGCAATGGATTCTAAATGTTGGTTGGGATTAGAATGCATTATACAGTGTGGGTGATGATTATTAGGGTACCACAATGCAAGATTGTATTTAGTTGGCAACACCTGTAGTCTGGCTTTAACAGTAAAGCAGAGGATGTCCTCTCCTACAGAGGCATTCCTGTACATTGTATGAGAGACAGAGTGGTCAGCAAAGTCAAGGCATGCCAGCTTTCCCTGCAGTCTCAGTCCAGTCCAGTGTAGTTTTGTCTCTGCCTGTTTAATGTTCAGGAGGGACTTTCTTGCTGTTGTGTTGTGGAGTGTTTGTTGTGTCCCATTGTGGTAGACAGTAGCCTCCACATTGAACGCTGGGTCTGTGACAACTGCATCAGATGCGTCTGGTGCAGTGGGTGAATTTCCTTTCACCCATTTCAGTCGAACTTCCGCTCTGTTGCACAGGTCATTGAGGTCTGACCAGTCTGACCGACAACCGTAACCTGCAGCTAAGGTATCCAGCTTGCCATTACCTTTCCTCCTGATGCCCAGTAAGAGGGAGGCTCTGGCTAGCTCTCGAATGGCAGCATCGTCGTTATTTAGCATCCTGATGAGGTGTGTCAGCCTTGTAGTGGTGTAGGTCCATTCCACATTAGGGACACCCATAGACTGGGGACACCGAGTCCCCCCTCTTGAAGTGGTGAATAACCACCATTGACACACACACACACACACACACACACACACACACACACACACACACACAAACAAACACAAATTCACACACACACACACACACACACACACACAAACACACACTTACACAATGTATGAGACCTAAATCCAGTACACAGCCATATCATGGTGACATGGTCTCAAAGGGAACAAAAAGTGAATCCCGTGAAGACACGTTTTAAATGTATTGTTTAGCTTAGAGTTCGATAGTGGCTTCAGAAATGTTTTAAACAATTTCACATTTTGCACACTTCACAGTGTTGAGGATTACAAATTTCTGTTGGCTAATTGCCATATAAAACAATGGAAAGCTTGGTTAAGAAATCTTTTACAAAGTAGAAACTGAAATCTCTCGATGTGCAAGGAAATCTGCTTCACAAACTAGAATTTGTCAAAGAAATCATGAGGCGCTCAGGCACTGGTTCACTGGAGTCTCGGTGGGCGGTCTTAAATAATTGGGAACACAGTTTTTTTTTAGCTTATTCAGGAATTCCACAATCGCCAGGCTGCATGTATATATAAATTGTAACTAACAATTTAGTAGCACTTAAATGGCACTTACTTATAGCATTTTGTAGTTTTGCTTTATTTTTGAAGAAATTGTACTTTCTTGATTCTTGTTGTTCTTGGTTTGTACCCTCGGGGTTGAATGCACTTATTGTAAGTCGCTTTGGATAAAAGTGTCAGCTAAATGAAATGTAAAAAAAAGAATGTAATATATGGAACGCATATCTCCCAAACTGCTCATCTTATCGACTTGAATTCCAGGAGAAAGTTTGGTGCGATTTGGACACGTGTGCGGACAGAGTTGCTAAATCAGTTAGGATGAACATGAGGTTGTCTAACTTCACTCTGCACCATAGACGGTATTGAAAAGGCTCAGCACATAAGGTCTAGCACACAAACCATCAAACGTTTGTTGCAGAACTAATGCCAAGGAATAATTCTGAAGTAGACCCAAGAGCATTAACACAGGCCAAGCAAACGTGCATTTTTTTAGGAGCACTGCACCAGCAAACACTAACTGGGGCAAATTATAGAGTTAAATCCATATCCATATAACTAGAGGAGATGAGTTTGTAGGATTTAATCCACGTCAGGGGAGGAATCCTTGATGTGTCTGGAATATGATCATATAGTCCGAGTGCATCCATCCCTAACAGAACATTTACTGTCTTAAATATATATTTATATATGCGTGTGTGTCCTACTTCCTGCCCACTTGCACTTCTGACTTTACTTTCTGCTACCGTGCAAAAATGTGACAATAAGCAGCTGCAGAGCTCCCTCTTGCTGACCGCCATATTTTCCCACCACCTGCATCACCATATTTTTCCTACGTTTGTACAGTTGTATTATTTGCAGGCTTGTGGAGGCAGCGTTCATGTTTCCGGTCTAACAGTGGCAGCTTGACGCAGCGCTTCCCGAGCCTGAGGCTGCCTCTCCTCCTCCTCTTCCTGGCGGAGCGCTGTCTGTCGTTGCGATGAGTTGCAGGTGATTTTATCTAAAATCCAAGCAGCCCAGGCGGATGGAAAAGACCGATATCAGCGGGGAAGCGGTGCAGTGCCACTGCCAAGCTCTCAGGTGCTGTAACTGTTGACCAAACTCCATGATGTGGTGCTGTTTCACATTCGGCTGTATCTGACTGTCAATATGCAACTGCTGCAGTAGTTTGAAGGCAGCCCCATTGACTGTCTCTGGGCGGCAGGAGGAATATTCTAGAGCTTTTATGTACTAATTTGGCCTGTTAAAGATGAGTGACATTAAAAGTTCACATGTAATGGATGTGTTTCAATTACCTGCCACAGCTGCTTTATGCTGCTGACAGGAGAGTATTTGATGCTAAACAACTTCCAAATTACATTGAGAGATGAGACAAATACCACACTGTGACACAGTTTCAAATCTTCCTGTTTATGTATCATTATCTTGTTCTGGTAAATTCAGCCTACTCCTATTCACAAAGCAATGTTATGTTAGTCAAGCACAACAGTAAAAAAAACAAACAAATTCCTCAACTTTAAGAAAAGCAGCTTTAAGCCTATCGGTGATTTCACGTTTTTTCAACAACAGATAGGATGATTCTAGTGTCATGTATGATGTGTCAGCGGAACAGTGCTTCCCAGTATACCATAAATACCTGAATATAACTCCATCCACTGCATGTGTCCATGGCATATCCTGAGTCGAGGATTATGCTGTTGGTGAAAACGTTAGCACTATAGATATAAGAACAGGATTCCTGTCGATGATACTCAGCAGAAATATTTTTTGGTGGTGATTATGATGAAAGCCCAATTCTGATTATGACATTTGGATGCCGCCCTTTGTAGGTAACAGACAGAGCTTCAGCTACTTTACTTCCACAAATGATAAACTATCAGTAATCTTCCATTCAGGTTGGTACTTTGAAAACCCTTAAAGAAGATAGGACATGCTCCTCCTCCTGAAAAGAGAATGTGTAGCCTCCTAGAGACCAAGAAAAATGCTGCATGGAACTACTCCTTGATAACTTGTGTCGTAGAATAAAACAGAATACAAAAGAATTATTCTATGTCTCCAAATGAAAGGAATTTGTCTTCTGCCTCTCCAAATATAATAAAACAGGCAACGCCATGAGCACAGTCTGACTAGTAAGATTCAAGTCTTAATATCTGACAGGACCTGACATGTCCACTAGTTAGTTTTAGTATAGTGAGGGCCTGCTAAGTGAGCATCTGGTCCATTATGGTAATTGTTGGTCAAACGATACATCCGATTGAAAAACCCATATGCTGACCCAAACCAACAATATGTCACCTGTGTATTAATACTTTCTATTCTGACTTCACAACCCCTAAACTCATTTGTTCCTACTGAAAATGTGCAACCTAAACTGTGCAGTAGACCTTAAAATGTACAAGGGATATTCAATATCTTGTCCTATAATCAAAAAACGGTATAATTCTGAAACAGCTGCCCACTGTCATTTAACGTTAATTAAACAGGAAGTGATGCTTCAATTGTGGCCTCTCTATTTAATCCCCATTTCGTGCTGCAGTGAGTGTTACAGACAACTGGACCATACATTGTCTTCATGGTAAATTAAATAACATGTCACCCAATGCAATTTTGTGGCTCGTTTTGTATCTTGTTTCTCATCAACAATGGAGTTATGGCACTGAAAAATACGACAAAGCAGCTTCAGACAGTATTCAACCCCAAAAAACAAGTCATGACGTTCAAGGAACTCTCTGTGGACCTCTGTGATGAAATTAGGTATAAAACCATTTCTCAAGATTGGAGTGTTTCTAGGAGCTCAGTGACCTTAATAATTGTGAAATGGCAGAAATTTGGACCCAGCATAACTCGGCTCAGAGTTTTCCATCTGTCAAAACCCCAAAGTCACTGTGACGGTAATAGAAGTCCTCTGCAGAGATAAGAGAACCTGCTGGAAGAAAACCATCTCAGCACCTTCAATCAATCAGGCCATAATTGTAGAGTGGCTAGACAGAAGCCACTTTGAATTAAAGCCTGGTCTAAGTTTGCCAAAAGGCATCCAAAGAGTGCATGAGGAAAAAGATTATCTTGAAGGATGACACAAAATTTAAACTACAAACACTATATCTGGTGAACACCTGACACTGTTCATCACCTGGCTAATACCCTCAGCACAGTGAAGTACAGTGGTGGCTGCATCATGACATCTGGGAAGGGGTCAGAACTAAGTGAAGGATGAATGCAGATAGATACAGAGAGGGGTGCTTGAGGAAAACCTGCTCCAGAGCAACACAACTTGAGACTGAGGCGACAGATACAAGTCAGCATGACAATGACCTGAAGCATAAATCCAAGACAATGCTGACAAGTCTGACAAGTAGCTTTCCCTCCTTGAGTATCTCAAGTACAGACAGAATATTTTCTAAAGCTACTTTATGTCAGCCTCTCTCCACTTTTATCATGCATTTGGTTAAGGTTAAGGATCAAACCTTGACCAGCTTGTGTCTCTGACTGAAACACACTTGTATATAAACGCTTCTGGGACAGTTGTATTTAATGATGCTTTCTTTTGTGTCTGGTTTGGTTCACACATATGCACTCGGCTGTGTATGTACAAGAAAGAAAAAACAGTTGAAAAAGAGAAAGGAGAGAGGTACACAGGGAGACAGATGTACATTTTCTATGACTAATATGCAGTATTCAGGAAATACAGGAACAATATTGTGTGGGGTAGCACAGTAGTTTAAAAGACAGCAATGAAACAGAAATTTTTTTTTTTTGTATTTTCTATTTGTAGTTATTTACATACGTTGTGTTTCAATTGTACCATTCAAAATAATGTTTGCATTTTCATAGACTAATGCATAACAATAAATTATCCTAATTATGATTATGGAAACCTAAGATAGGTCATTTTATACACAGTGCATTGTTTGTCCATCAGGATGCACTGCAACTCCACTGATGGCAACACACTAAATGCATCACAGCTCAGTTGACTGCTGCCGAGCAGAAGGGAGTCATTGACTGTGGATCTGCAGCTTGACAGTTCATTTTTGCTGAGTGGTGCATACTGTAGCTTTAAGACCAGCTAGAATTTATGTTTATTTGTCAAACAGTCAGTAAGACAGAGTGAGTAGATAATCAACAGCCTTATCATTCTATACAATACAGAGCTGAGTGCTGCTATAAAGCAAAATCTTGCAGTTTATTGTTGCTAAATTAGCCACAATGCTAGGTAAAGATATGATTTGTCAATGGAAGACAATTTATGGGCTGCTATTGTGTAACATTATATTCATTCTTCCTATGTGAAGTAAACTTGAAAAACAGATCTGCCTGTTACACTTGTACTTGTCTTTTACTAGTGTGGACATACAAGTGAGCAACTTGTGTGCTACAGAACAGACCAAATACTTGGATACCCTTGGATGGTTTACTCTGAACCCATTGTCTGGCTGTAAATTATCTCTATACAAGAGGTTGCATGACATCAGTTGAAAATAATTTGATGAAAGTTTGATATTGACTAATTGCTGATGATACCTTTAAGGAGGAGGGAATACTTTACAGCAATTTGAAAAAGATAATGCTTAAACTGTCAACAGACACTGCGTACATATCATTTACAGAGAAATTAAAATCAAATCGGAACAACAACCAGTCGCAACTCAGTTGCAACAAAGTATTTTATATTTTGTATATAACAATAACTTGTATGCTACAATTCTCATTTAAGTGTCATAATTTCAGCTGGAAACCTGCAGCTAAACTGGATAAGTTAAAACTTTCACAGGACCACATTCTGACAAATTCACAATGTTACACAGGCAGATAATGTAGTGAGTAGTGAGGGAATCATTTCTGTCATCACAAGCTATGTTTGAAGCAACCAAGGTGGAGATTTGTTTGAGCAAGTTGTTATCTCTAAAACCACCCCCATCATCATCACCACCATCAGTATCATCACCACCATCAGAATCATTGTCATGATCATTATCACAATTGTCATCATCACTATCGTCTGACATAAGACGCTTCCCCAAAGAAGCAGTTCTAGCCATTAACGGCTTGATAGGAAAAAAGTTCCCCACTCCTGCACTAGAGGTCAGAAAACCAGGTCTGTCTTAGTAAGTTGTTCTAAACCCAACCTAAAAAATTGTAAATATGAATCTTATCAGCATGTCATTTCAGATACTTTGCTAACCTCTTGTTTTGTTTGTTCCTGCTTGAACTTTTGCGCTCCCGGGTCTGCGGCTGCTGATGTCCTCTTCACGTTGGCCTGTGACATAATGGTGAGTGAGAATACATGACCTTCTAGGTAGAGACAGAGAAAACTGGGTAAAATTCACTTTATATTACTATGTTTTGCCTCAGACGATTGAGTAACAAGTGTGTCCATGTGACCTACTCCACTTAAATCCTATAAGAGCTGATTCTGACTCAGCGTCAGAGTGGAGGTGACCACAGATGACCTCCTGTGTATTTACTGCTGAGGTGTACTCTGGGAAGTAGATGTGATGCTGTTATTTAAGTGCACATGGAAACGCTGTAGAGGTGTGGAAGTGCTCTCACAAACACGTCATACTCTTCCTTCTATACCTAATTTGCCTAAAAACAAAGTTGATCCAGGTAGAGATAATTTAAGAGGAGACATTAAAAAGCTTGTAGCATAGACATTCCAGGAACTGGTTAAATATTCTGAGTATTGTGTGATTCCAAAGGCAGCAGCTGTATGACACTATAGTACACAGAAAGGCAACATGTTTGTATATATGCAGTGTTTGTTTCTTCATGTTTGTGGTGATTTATTGACTTGCGTTGCAGAGCAGTGTCTCTGTACGACTGAGGTTCATGCAGAATATATTTCACTCGGAGAGGACCAGTTACTATCTGAGTGTTGAAGGTTTGAAAGCCCTTCTCAGACATATATTCTGTTACATCATAACCACATTACCAAAGACGCCATGGTGTACTAGACACTTCTACATAACTGTCAGTAGATAACAGCAGTATTTTCAGCTTCTTAATTTTTTTTACATTTTAGGAAGTTATACCTTAAGTGCCTTCAGGAACAGGTGTAGTGATGTGATGGCCCAGGCATGGGGCCATGCTTTCCTCACCCTTTCAATAATTATCTCCACCAAGCAGGTTATACTCAGGCTGTGGCTGAGGGGTAGAGTGGTCGTCCTCCAACCTGAAGGTCGGCGGTTCGATCCCCAGTCTGACCTATCTGCATACCGAAGTGTCCTTGGGCAAGATGCTGAACCCCGAATACAAATAGAATAACAAAGTGCTGTGAATAGATGCACTGTATGAATGTGTGTGTGAATGGGTGAATGTGAAACTGTACTGTAAAGCGCTGAGTGGTCATCAAGACTAGAAAAGCGCTATATAAATACAAAACCATTTACCCTGATTGTTTGTTTGGTGTTCCTCTGGACCTGTGCCATGAAATGATAAGTAGACCAAACAGAAATAGGAAGTGATTAAAAACAGTTACTCAAGCATTCCATATATATCGTTATAGTGTAAACGTGTATAATCTACCTACTAATCCCATAAACATATGTCTGTATGTGGAGTGCATATTTCCAGAACTGTTCATTTCATCTGCTTCACACTTGGCATGAGTTTGGTTAGATTTGGACAGGTAGTATTTTTTAATAAAAAACTGAATTGAATGGCGGCCAACACTCTGTAGCAGTCAGTGGGGTGTCCTCTGATAAACGGCAGCAGTGGTCAGTAACTGGGTCCAACCATCGCATCAGCATTTATGGAATTACTTTCTTTTTAAGGAAATTGTCTTTAAAGTGAATGCACAATTTTCTTTTTGTTGCTGCAATGCTTTATATTGAGTTAAATCACAGGAGCCTTTCTTGAGAAAATGTGTGAGCTTGAGTTGCTTGCTTAACAGACCTCTTGAATGCAGATAAGCTACGTATGATAAAATTACACAAGTTCAGTAAATCATTCAAAATTGTCATCCCTTGTTTGTTTATATTTCAGATGTGAATGTTCTTAACTCCACTGCATTATTGAACAACTTTATAGATTAATCATTTACATAAAAACATATAATCAATGAATCACATGTAATGAATCATTCTTGAATAAACAACCCAACTGAATCTAAAGTAAAAACCAGTTCCATCTCAACCAGTTACAATCATTTGTCATAATTGAATATATAAAATGATATAACATACATCTTTGGGGATGTGTGGCTTTTTTTTTGTATTTACAGTTTCTCTCCTCTAGTTTCAATATTTAGTGAAGGAACTAAATTTTGTCATTACTCTTCCACATAGTGCAGCCTCTGTCAGTGTCCACCAGACTGCAGCAGAGAGCAGGGCAGGAGAAATTAACAAACAGGTGGCCTCTGACTCTGATGGATTATCATTATCAAATTTCTCCATCCTGATCCAGTGGAGAGAGGAGGGCAGAGTATTTACTCACATCCAGACATCAGGCACAGTCACGATACTCATTGTACTTCTTCTCTATCGGTGTTGTACATATTTAGCTTGTTTTTAAATAGCAACATGTAATATAACCTTGCACTTGTTTTTTGTTTGCACTATTGCAAATGTATTATTTGAGCATACACCTCCCCAGCCTATGTAAAAAATACTTCTTATATTCAGGTACACAGTACAGTATTCATGTATTTCAAAGATTGATAACAATAGGAATTATAACATTAAAGTGTATGTTTGATAAGGGGTCCTTATTTGTATATTTATCTTATTATCATTTATTAAAGAACAGGGCCATTGTACAGTATTTAAGTAGTTTGACCTAATTAAAAAAAATGAACGTCTCTAAATAAACTTAAAGGTACAGTGTGAGATGTTTTGGGCAAAATAGTCAGCTTGTGTTTGTTGTTTTGGACATTGCTCATTTCATCTTTTAATAAACCACCGATTCTTGAACTTGCTCAATAATTAAGCACAAACACGTGTGTCTTTTCAACCCTACATTTTTTTCATAAAAGAGGCAAAATATGTAAGCTTTTTATCCAAAGAATGGAGCTTTAACATTAAGTGGCTCTTTGCTGATGTTTTGCAGTATAGACAGCAGCAGATGGACCTGTTCTATTTTTAGACCAAATTCAGTCTGATGCAACAACAGAGATGGTAACAGACAGCATAGAGAACAAGTTCTTGATTTTGTCTTGATTCTGATCCTTAAGGCTTTTAGGTGGACGGACGATAAACCATAAGATAAAGCACGTAATTTAAGACTGCATTGGGGGCTATTGCCCTAAACTCTGGATAATCCCCTGACATTCTCCTGAGCGGCTGTATGTGAAGGAGTTTCTCCAGATAGCCCCCTAGTAACAATTAGTAACTAACAAAAAGAAAATAACACTGATTAAGATGTCAAGAAACTGTTTGTTGATAAGGGTCCCTTTATTTTTGGCCCAATTTGGAAGACATGATGCTCAATTGCTATAGATATAGATTATAGAGAGTTACCATTAGCTGACAGGTTTATTCTGCATGGTGGGACTGTGTTTGGCTGAGGCTGTAAGAAATGTTCATTTAATATCTTGTTTCAGTCAAGCAGCAATCATACGCTTGTCTCTGTCTACACCAAACCTCATTTGTATTTGAAGTGTTTTGTCTACAAGCTGGTAGTAATCTTCAGGGGGGACAGGGGACAAGTGGGGGTGGTGGTAGGGGTGTTGGATTCTGGTGTTCTCTCTCTGCTCCTCTCTTGGGAGCCTCCGTGCTCCATGCTGTCTCTTCACCTCAACAGACAGTCTGGCTTAGCACCTGCTCCTCACACTGGGGGAAGGGGGCGGCTGCAAGTGATAGTGAAGGGGGGAAGGGGCTGTCAGAGCAAAGGGTGGCCTTTTGTGAAGTGATGGGGGAAGGAGTGTGTGTATGACTGTGTGAGAAGCTCTGACTGTACAGATTGCTGATGCAGGGAGCATTGAGCTGAACACACCCCATCCCAAACAAAAGCTCTCAAAGTGGCTTAGATATGCTGATTATAACCATGATGCTGTATTCATGTAGACCAGCACAATCTTTTTGTATTGTGTACTGGTCTGCTGCATTCTTCTGCACTGCATGATAAAAGTTAAGATAATGATAAAATTAAATTGAATAGAGTTGCCCAAGGTGAATATTACATCTCAGGCTGCCTGAAGAACCTCGAGCTGCTTAACCTGGCCATGCTGATGGCACAGACCCCCTTTCTTTCCCTTTGTCTAGCTCAGCAAGAAGGTGGACAAGGTATTACTTTGCTTCATTTGAATTATATTTGTAGGAAATTGGAAACCCTTTGGCTTGTCTGGAGCATCTTCAACTGGTGGTTTTAGAACAGTGTGTTTGGATTCATCTTGCCTTCTTTGGCTACATGGCTTCCAAGACTTCCTGGATTGAGTCTCCAGATCAACACCATAGGCATGGTACTGAGGATTGTGGAATTGTTATCTGCATGTTTTGTTTCAGCTCTTTTAATAGCCACACTCTAACTTTACAGATGGGAATTGTCTTGAGAGTGCGGATGACATTAGCTGATCCATATTGCAGTTGCACAGGGGTCTGAGTACTGCCAGCATCGATCAGTGGTTTAAGGATTTCCCCATTAATCTGCACTGTGGTCATTTTAATTGACTGATTACCCATAGGTTTAAAGTCAATCTTCTGACGTGGAACGAAAAACATTTGAGTGAGATTAGCTGGATGTTTGGGGGGAACATGGTTTGGTGTGACCTTCTTGTCCGCACGGCTAACAAATGGGTCCTCTACTAGGAGGTTTTGACGTTGAATAAGCTTGTCGATGTATCCTAAGCAGTCTTCCAGGCGGTATTGCTCCGTGGCTGGCTCTTTTTGCGGGTGGCAACTGGCAACAAACACAGAGTGGCAGCTTCAGCAACTGATCTAGGACCATGCTCTTTAATCAAAACCTCAAGCTCAGGGCAGAACATTCTAAAGTATTGTTCTATAATAATGATTTCACCAATTTCTGCAACTGTTTTATCTATAGGCTGGATCCTCTTCCCATAAAGCTAATTTAGCCGGACATACAGCTCCTTTGGGCTCTCTCTAGGTGCAATGTTTATGGAGCAGAACCCCTCCCTTTAAGGGTTATTATCCTGTTTTTGACCTTGTCATAATCGTGTGAATTATCCATATGCACATAGGCACCTCTGGCTTTACCAGTCAACGGTGGAATAAGGTGAAAGTCCCTGTCAAATTTTTTTCCGACATGCTACTGCAACTCTCGTAATAATTTTTGTCAATTTCTCTAGTTATGGCTCAATCGAGACTGACCTGTTGGAACTGTAGATGGATTTATTATTTCCGAAGGGGAAGCATCTTGGGCCTGTGGATGGTGGTTATCTGCATCTGGATACTCCAGGGGCTGTGGCACCGGTGAACTGGGCTCTGGGACAGTATAAGTGCAAACCTTCACTTCTAGCTGCAGAAGCTGAAACTGATGCTGTAGTGCCTTGAAACAACGCTTGTGTCGTGTGGCCTCCTCCTCCTGGTGTGGCCTCGGAGTGTTGGCTCTCAAACCTCTTCACCCTCAGTGCCTCTGGTTCAATCAGAAACATTGAACACCTGTTCTTCTGGTCCAATGTGTGGGTCTTTAGTCTCTGCTCGATTTACTCTTGTAGTTCGTCCTCTGCACTACATTGCTCATAAATAAAAAAACAGAGTGAAAAAATATTTTTTTAAAATTCTGGAACGATTTAACCATTTATTGCACGTATGGGAATACCTTTATGCTTGGATTAGCCTAGCAGCATGCGCATGCGCAAAACCCCACGGGTGTAGCAGGCAAGATACATTTTTTCAAGATGAATATTATTTACCACAAACATCTCAGTGCTAAAAGGCGGAGGCTGGGGGGTGGAGGCAAGTTGCCCGGCAGCAGGGCGTGAGTGGCAGTGTAGCTGAGCAGGGATCGGTGAGGGGGAGGTAGGTGACGAGCAGCTAGAAACCAGTAGCTGACAGCTTATGACCTTTGTTATTTATCTGTTTTGCCGTTGTATATGTGAATGTAATGTTACTAAAAAACATTAAAAAAGAATGTAAACTATAACTTAAGTGAGTTACTGACATTTCAAGTCACTGTCTGGCAGCACCTGCAGCCATCACCTGTTGCCTAGCAGAGATGTTACCGAGACTTTACCACTTAAACACCAAGTACACCATGTAAATTAATTCCCAGACTTATGTAACGGGAGAATAGACTCTTTTCACCGCAACCATTTTAATATGAAATAGTAGGTAGTAAACATCGGTGTTACTAAGCACATTAATTAAGGTTGTGCTCTATTTAGATAGAGCCTTAATTATTCATCTTTAACAGTAGTAAATACTTGAAAACAATTCTGTGTAAAAGGAGGAACACAACAAAGTTAGTGAAGCACCTGCCGACTCTCAGAATACATTTGATAGCAGATAGAAGTTTTGAAGCTGTGTCAAGATTCTGAAGTGATTTAGTGTACAGAAGCAATCATTTTCAATGCACAAGGCTCTTATTTTGAAACTTGAGATGGGAAAGACTTGCGAGATGTGAGGTCACAACGTGGAGGTCACATTCATCATCACAAGCATGGAAGGCTGAACAGATGTTAAGTGAGAAGAGATATGTAAATAAACATAGGGGTCCATATTCATGTTCATCATCACAGCGTGCATGATTTGCTGGAAAGACGTTATATGAGAAGATAGACGTGATCCATATTTTACTGTCCACATTACATCTGACATTATGACAATACCGTTTAGTTTGGAGCTGGAGTATTGAGCTGTTTAAGCACTGAAGCTATTTCTGTGTTGATTATTTTATTTAAGTTACGTTTTATTTATTATGTAATTTTGATATGTACATTTTGTTAAGAGTGTAGCACTTATTTATATTTGTAGATTTAAGTTAAGAACATATCAAACTGTTAACAGCTTTGGTTAGGGTTGTATTTTTTTCAAATTTGCCATAGCAATATAAAGCTGTTCTTCTTCTGTGTGTCATCAAAAATCCAAATGATACCCAACCCTATACTTAATACATAGACGTGAGAGGGACATCCATCCTCTCATCTCACATCTGAAAAAAAGTGAAAGGCATTACAATTAGTTTGAGGAATTCAGTAGTCTCCCTCTCTTGATATGTTGTCTGCCGTTTTGTGTCTGTAGGCAACAACCTCTCTGTTGCTTATTGTTATTTCTGTGTCCCATTTAAAGATTGTGTTCTTGTTATTCATTATTTAGAGGTTCTGAGCAATGCCTGATCTGATCACAGAACGTTGATTCTCATGCTGTCATATGAAAGTAGGACTACTACACTCAATTGTAACAATAACAAATGGGATTGTATCCACAATCTCAACAAAAAGAGAGATGCCGAGATGGTTTGATATATTTTTAAATTCATTCAACTGAATTTAACGACATGCTCTCCTCTTTTACTGATACACTGTTTGCAATCCATGAGTAGAAATGGAGGCATTGATTTCTATGGCAAAGGGATCCTTGGTTACTGATTGTGAAGCTTTGCCATTAACAGCTGCTTCACCAGCAGTGATTGGAGCAGGCTGCTCCCTACACTGCTCCTATTGGTAATTCAGCAAATACACTTGACTTATTACATTCAAAGCTCCACCCTGCTGTACAAAGAAGGGGGAGCCAAAGGGTGTGGGAGAAGGTGTCTAAGCCCTGTGTGCAGTCTTACAGGAAAGATGTTTCTCTGTATCATTTTAGCCTGGCTATTTTGTTCCCTTTGTACTTTTGTCCCATTAGCCAAAAAAATATATAACTAATTATAATTAAATATTATGATTTTTGAAGCAAGCATAGATACAAAAATTGAGTCAGAGATTCAAAGTGGAGGACAGGGATTGTTTTTCAATATATACATAATGGAAAAATGTTTTTATTTAATTATGACAGTCAATCCACTGTTACATAGGGAAGGATGGTATGGTTACAGGCGGCTGTGGATAAAGACCTTACTACAAACATGAAGTCATAGCTAAGAGTTCAGTACTGTAAAATTCAGACACTGGGGTAGAAAACAGTGATATGGTCCAATGAGACCGATGACAGTGCTCATCTCTGAACATTACATGCATACATGCACACTTCTGACTTGACTTATAGCGTATAATTTGCAATCTTATTAAATCAATGTTATAGCATAATTGTAATATAGCCACTGCGATATATTCTAAACATCTTTTATTGTACCATTCTGATATGGGACACAGACACATGTGCCCCTGATGGTTGCTGTCCTGGCAACAACATTCATAAAATAATTTCTTGTTAGGAAATATGTCTTCAATGAAGACGAAAAAAACTTGCTTTATACTGAGCGGAATTACAGAGCTTTAATTTTGAATGGTTGCATTTGAGGTTTGTGTTGAGAGCTCTAAAATAGCACACATACAATGTATGAAAAATATTTGCATTTAAGTAAATTATTCAAAATTATGTATAAAGCACATATATGAACAGTAGTAAAGCAAATTCAGTTTTATTTTAAAAAATACATTGACTATAGATTCTTCATTGCAGATAAACCAGGTCGGATGAACACAAGTTTTCAGACATCACTCTGCATCATAGACTGTTTATGGGAGGACAAGGGCTCACTGACGCCAATGAATAATTCCAAAGCTCTGGAGCATTACCAGAGGACAAGTAAACAGACCATTTCAAATAGGCAGGTTTAGAACAGACCGTGACAGTAGATTAATTCATTCCAGTCAAATTTGAAGTTTGTCTGAAGCCTCCTCCTCGTGGCGCCTCCTCTGACTGCCTGTCATACAACACTGAGGGCACAGGCGACGCCTTCACTCCGTTTGCTCCTGGTACACAAACACATTGTCAAACGCAGCCTGATAACGCTCATCAATTACTATATTAACGGATACTGGTCGGGGACAGTGACCGCTGAGCATCTGCTTCCACACACGATCGTTTTTTCAGCTGGATGATCTGAGAGGAGCGGGGTGAGTGTCCACATCACATGGGAGCTGCCCACACACGCACGCACACACACACACACACACTGTGTTGACATTTTTCACATTCAGCGCCATTTGCAGACAGGTACACCTACCGCCCCTTTTATTGTCCCCGCTGTCAAACGCACAGGTTTCCTTTTCGTATTATGGAGAAAATGTTGCAGGAAAATGTGGTTTAAGATGTTCACACTGAACTGATTTGTGAGGATGTTCATAAAGCTCCTGTGATGATGTGAATGAGAGCAGACGGGCTGATCAGGTCTTTGTAAACAACGATACTTTATTTTATAATCTCTGCCTCAGAATCATCCCAGTCAAACGGTATTTCCATTTAAAATCTGTATTTATGATTTCTGTTTATATTGATCACCATGGAATCAGGTTCCATGTCATCAGCCACAGTGGGAGCAGGCGTTAGTCTGTGGCATCTGTCCTCCTCTCCAGCAGACTATAGAGTCACCATGGAGACTGTCGGTGGTGTTCCAACAGTGCGTTTAATTGTTCAGTTGAACAGAGAATCGTCTGCACCATTCGATTCAAGAGACCAGAGCAAATATATCTGCGTTATTTTGTGTCTCGTAATTTATTCTGCGTAATTTTCAGTCAAATCATATTGATTTACATAATATAAAGAGAGGAAGGAAAAGCATAGACAATTGGAAGTGTGATGATAACATAGAAATAGCTAAAGAGATCAAAGGATTAGGAGAAACTAAACAGATAACAATGCAGTAAAAGACATTAAGATAAAATAATGTTGGATGTGAAGAAAATCACGAGACAAGCTCGGTCTGAATACCAGCTTGGGGGCAGCACTAGAGAAAGTCTGGTCCCCTATAGTTTTAAGATGAGAATGACCTGAGTGACCTGAGGGTAGAACATGGGATCAGTGATATAATGAACCGATCATAAACCAATAGTGAAGGATACAAATCAGTTTTGTAGTTAACTGGGAACCAATTCAGCTGTGATATGTAATTTTTTCTTTAGTTGAAAATTAGGCAGCTCAATTTGGAACAGTTGTAATCAAGAGAAGGGGGAGCTGGTCGACCCAATATACAGGAAGCTGCAGATGGATGATTGTTCAATAGAAACACAGCTTCTAAGTTGGACGTGTTGCAGATGCTTGATATATCTTGTAAGGCCAAAATTTAAATGTGAAATTCTACATTATGAATTCTCAGTTGTAGTAGACTCTAGTTGAAGAGTTGGATTATATCCGTGGAAAGTCTCATTGTGCTGTACTAGTGCAGTGGCCGTTTACACCTGTCTGTTTTCTTTGGGCTCTTTGCTTGGCTCGTGTTGATGTTCTTTAGCTACTTCAGAATTGTTCCTTGTGATTAGTGAGTCCTTCTTAAACAATTCTTCAATATACTGCCACTTTTTATTGTTTGTGTGCTGGACGTTGTGTGAGGATATTTTAAACAGTTTGATGCAGAGTGAGGTTAGAAAACTTTGCATTCATCCTACCTGGTTCATATGCACTAAAGAATTTGCCGTTTGAATTCAACTCAATTTGCTTTATTATTGTCAGTCGAATATGATAAAATGATACAAAAATACTGAAATGATTTGGCAGGGATATTGACCTGCAGTTTGTCCCAGTTACAGACTGCTGCTGTAATTTATCCAAGGACGTTGAAGAAGACATTTTCAATTCGGCCCACAGAGTATTGGCACGCTATGCCACCCCCACTGACTACTACATAGCGCTGGTTGCCTGTTTCTTAAAATATAGTAATATTGAATCCAAATTGCACCAAATGTGGCACTGCACTTCCCTGGACCATTGAGAAAACACATGCCAAGTGTGAAGCAAATAATTGTAGTGGTATGTGTGATATTCATTTCACATAGACAGACATTTCTGGAATAAGCATGTAGAAAGTAGATACATAATAATCATATATCAACATGTATATGTTATAACATTCATATAATGCTACTGGTGAAGGTAGATCAATTTGACCGGTCATAATCATTTTCATACATTCTTTTGGAGAACCCGATCTGCACATCTCTGTTTTTTCATGTTTTAGGTATTTGGCTTACATCCTTGTCATTATTTACCCCTTAATGAGTTTTTTTTTACTGTTTGAAACACTATCTTATGTGTGGTAATTTAAGGACAGTACTCTTCCTTTAAGTTGTATTGTCCAGTGGGGATACATTGTAGACTCATATGAACTAGTATATTCAGCTGTATCACCAGTCATCAGCTGGATGTAACTGGCAATGTGTCAGTTTGAATTAGAAGACAACACGGATCATCAGTTAGGGGTCTTTTTCCTTATGGTGATGTTGTGTGAAATGTGCAGCATGTCCCCTAAGGTGAGCGTGAAAATGAGCTGATGTAAGGTAGCAGAGGCTGACAGGGCTTTATCCTGTACACATCACTTACTCATGAGTGAGGCACAGTGCTATGATGCATATGAATAGAGCTGCATGCAGCTGCGAATGTAAGACAGAAACCTTCATATCTTTAAATGAATTTCATATACATGAGTAAAGATTTATTGTGAACATGTATAAAAAATACAAGCCTCTTTCACTGCAAAATATTGCTTGTGTCAATAAAGTAGAAAAAATGCAAATTGTAGTGGGCTGAGGTATTGGTAGTGGGGCCAAGTCCTCGCCAACAGAGAGCAGGCTGTTGTCATGACTTTTCATGTAATGCTATTTTCTGTCAACTCTGTCAATTCAGCATTAATATTCAGAGCAATTCCCTCCATCGCAAAATCCGCTATAGCATTTTGTTTTTACCAGACACATGTAAATGTAAGGTATCGTTTGTTTTTTTGTAGTTTTGCTCTCCTTGTTCTCAAATTAAAAGACCTCCTGGCTAATTGTAGCTGAAATAATCCTCATGCACCTGCAGAGGCTTTAAACCAATCAAACACTGTTCATGTGCTGAGAGTAGAGAGTAGATGAGTAGATGACGGCTACTTGGTGTGGCACTTCTTCTTCATGTATCGCTTGACTCATCTGCCTCTCTATCTGTGTCTATATTTATCCCTCCCATCCTGATTTGTTTCACACTTACATGCTCATCATGTTTGTTCTTCATCTCTCGAGTCTGCTGGTGAACAAAGAAAATCATGCCGCCTCACTATAAATGTCTTCCTTTCTTCCATATTAACTAGCATTGACATAATCGTGAATTAGACACATATCTCAAACATCACACACTTACTGATGAGTTCAGTCTGAAAGTTCATTCTTGACCTTGGTGATAGTTGTTTGACACAATAAATGTGAGTGAAATGTCACTTCAAACAAACTTCTTTTACGAGCTTCTTCTGGAGCTCAAACCAAAGCTGTCCTCATTTGTAAATATAATTGCAAATGCACTCAAGATACACACCTTTTAACATTGTTTAAACAATTGTTACACTTCTTGATGTTTCATGACTAACACCTTGTGATTTGCCATTTTTAAGAATGTTACTTCATAAGAAATGTTCACACACACACACAACATCATTTTATCTTGTGAACAGAAGTGGTTGTGTTTTACGTTAATACCAAGTCTGAATAGGACCTTTGTACTGAGATATTAGTGAGATGCAATAAAAACTGAATCTTAGGGAAAGAGAAAAATAGAAATACTAAATATAATTAAAATAAAGATATTATATACAAGGCTGTTTTTATTTTGTACAAAATGAAAGTAAAAGTTGCATAATTGTACAATTTGTCCAAATTCTTTGAAGCATGAAATTATCTTTGTTTAATGTTTCAAATGAGTGATCAGTTTTAGATGTGGATAGTAAAATGTTGACATAGAACACTTTACACCTTTATACAGAACTTGAGCATGAATATTGAGTTTTTCCTGGATTTTTCCCTGATAAGTTTGTTGAAATTGCTGCATTCCTCCAAAGAAGCTGCACACATTGTTTCTGAGCATGGCTGAAAGTGTTGGCAGCATTTCATTCAGGGAGCGCGCTACACCAGCATAATGAATTAATGAATAATAAATTAAACTTACAATAAGACAAACATTTTGTATTTTCCATATATTACTGTCACATAGCTGCAATCAAACATCAATGCTGTATATTATCATGATGAGGATTTAGATAAAAAAACAAAAAACTCTTGATATTTGTCTGTGTTTTGTACATTGTAGTGTCTTGTAATGTTTCCTAGCTTCCTTCACTGTCACTGATGCCTCTTGTCAAAAATCGTTATCCCAAGTGCTTGGTCATGTGACCCTTTACTGCCCTCTCCCCACACAGTTTCTGTTATGCCAAATTTTTTTGCGTTTTGCTTCATTTTACTTGTGTCTGTCGTTAAATATTCACTGCCTCAGATTTCATCTGGGTCAACCTGACTCCCAGTTTCTGTGTTGTTGTCAGAGCTCATGCTAGCAGCTGTGTGTGTGTGTGTGTGTTGGGACAGGGGGGGGGCAGCAGTGACTGATAGACATCCGGCTTCCTCTGGCCTCCACATCAGCACACAGCAGCCTTTAATCCCACACACGGCCCGATTAAATTTAAAGCCGATTTCAGTCCTTAAGCTCACTTTCAGCACTCAGGCGACCACACAGTCTGAAACACTACAGATATGCTTAAGTATGTTATTCCTTTTCACAAATGCATTTCAATTTTAACTTGTGAACCAGGCCTCACTCTGTGTCTAAATTATAGAATCTATTTGAAATCTTAAAACTGCCTGGCCTACATCAAACAATTTAATCACATCATTACTTTACTTTGATACGTGTTTGACTGTATTATTACTCAGTATAGAATGCAAGAACGTTTCCATTACTTGAGCTTCTATAAAGCAATGGATTAAGAAAGAAAAAAAATACAGGTATGTGCCCTGTAAGGTTGGTGTGTTTAATGCCAAATGTTGCCGCAGGATCTGTGACCTCTGACCTTACAGTAGCTCGGTGTGAAACCTTTTTGACCCTCAGTCCTGTACGGTGGAGCAGCATAACCCCTCAAATACTTCAGGCTATGAAATACAGTCTGTGTATATTTTAAGTTTGCCAGGGAATGAAGCGATAATGGTCCATAGAGGTCCATTACTTATTATTTGAATTTTTGCTGGATAGTTACATGCTGTGTGTTCCATGAATCATGTTTGGGTGTAAAAAAGAAAAATCCTCTGACAGCTCTCCTGAGCACACATCAGGGCATCAGAAGTATAGGTCTCTTCTTGTTAAACCTCAGTCAGTCATAATCATCAGGAATAATGTCATATTGTTATTTTGTCCGACATCTGCTGCATCATTGCAATATACAATATAGGAGACTACAAAGTTTTACGGCTCCAATCTTGTTTCTGAGTTACTAGATACTCAGTTAGGAAACATAGGTCAATGGGATTTGTAGAATAAACCCACTGACCCATGCTGGGGTAAAGTAGCACTTATAACTTTTCTAAAGTTGCTGTATTATATCATTTTCAGTTTATGGAAGTTCTCACCTGCATTGCAATAGTTTAACGCATACTCCACTGACACAGAAATATGAAGTCATAATCAACATCAGATTTTAGGTCAGGCTAGATTACTTACAGACCAGATATTGCTTTCCTGTTGCATTTATAATTTCACCATTCTGAAACAATCAAGAAACAGCTTGTTTTGCTGACCACACTTCCAGGTAAAAGCTGATGTTCATATTTGTCTCAAAAGCTGCACACTCTGGTGTTCTCTGTGGCACCTGCTACAAACTGCTGCCCTGGACCATACTGTGTCGGAGCAACCAGCCTTTAGAATTTGTAGTAGTTTTTGTGTGTTTTATTCTCATTACAAACCCATCAGTACACCTGGAGCTGTGGAGCACACACTTTGACTTTTCTCTGCCCTGTCAGCAATAATGTGGCTGCGCCAGCATCCATGCTGCACTGCAGGCTGCCAGCAGCTTTTGGAACTTCATGTGGTGGCAAGCTGTCCACCCTCAGTCTGCCAGCATACCTTTAAGTGTTGTTTTAGAAAGTGTTCAGGCCAGTATTCAGACCACTTCAGTCTAAAACGATTATCAGGCCAGTGGCCTTGCAGCTCATCAACAAAGTTTGATTGTGTCTGATCCTGCACTGATCACTGAGTGCTGATGTGATGCTACTTCAGATGAGTAATGATATCTCAGTAACAGCTGAAAAACCAAAGACCAAAATTCATGGAGATCTGATGATATTATAAGCTAACTTCTGTGACTGTGTTGTTGTTAATTATTTGGTTCCACAGGTTTCTTATGTGACCAAATGAAAATATTAAGTTTTGTGACAGTGCGTAGAGTAAAGAGGGGGTGAAGAGGTGATTATTAAGGATATTATTAAGCATGCAAATCTTGCTGCTTTCATATGGCTGCAGGGAATGCCTGAAGAAAAGGTCTTCATTAAAACAGCTGGAAAAACAGATATTGTCAGAATCAGTCATATGAGCCTACTTTACAAATCAGCGCAGACAACATTGTTGACTACATTATTCCTTTCGGCTATTTCTGTGCATGTGCTCACATAATTCACGTTGCTGTTTAATAAAACCCCTTATGCAGCACACAGTGGTGAAGTGTGGGTCAAACCATAACCTGCAGGTTCCACCAGAGACGTTATCCGAGACAATCCATTCCAAGAAATGTCTGTAACACCACAAACATCTCAAGTGTATGACACTTATCCTCCCCCTCCCCTAGTGAGCCAATTATTTGCTTTTTAACAGCCAAGTGTGTGGATATTTAGTAGAAATTTAAGTATGATCTGTGTTTTGGGAATTTTATTTGGGGGCAAAGTCACCAAACAATTCAGTAGTTTTCATCAGATTTGACATTATGTACTTGCAGTTTTTATATCCTAGTTCTCCCATTGAATGTATATCAAGTTAGATGATATGTCTATACTGTACTAAAATGTATTCACGATGCGTACTCTGCCGTTTTGTTTTGCTGATGTTATTTGGAGACAGAGTCTCTGCATTACTGATCGCACAGTTGAGCCATGGCATTGTCATCAGTCACCCTGTATTTTTTTAAATTAAACAAGTAATTATAACCAAACTTGAATACTTGAACATACATTAGTGTGATAAGAACTGCCTAAAATTACAGAAACCATTTTAGAATTAATTTTTAACCAACCTCACACATTACTGTATATGCCACTAAACATAATGTATATATTGTATATTAATTCTGTACAGGAGAATCGTGCCTGTCTAATTCAACAGATCCTCCCTTCTCTCTTCACACTGCCCAAACTCAGGTTATAGATAAAGGGCCAACCAACAGTACATTGTAGTGTCTAACTCACAGACTTTAATATGTAAATCAAATGCGTCAGACAAAGAGGCACCAACTCTTTTACGTATTTCACCAGTGGCAAAACATAGGGACACTATTTGATTTAGGAATGCAGACTTTAGGCTTAACTATCCAATAGGATATGAGCAACTTCATGTAACATAGATAGTGACAACAATTCTAGCCATTCATGGATGTGCTGTTGGAATTAGTGACGCAAGTAGAGGAAGATATATGCAGATGCTGTGTGAGACAGAGTTACACCTCCTGGTCTCCTTGATGCATCAAGTCTACATTAATATCTTTTGCAAATACATCAGCTGCTGCCTAAGTTCTCCTTTCACCAGCTTCCAGAAAACGTACATAACAGTTTGGTGCATGTCCCATCTACTAATATGGGAGGGCAGAGTTTAGGACTTACACCTCAACCAACCACAAGTTGGCAATCAAGGTGATTTAACTTTGATTTTGGGGGCTCTCATGTTGTCCATCTTTAAATAGTCTATAGTCTCTCCCCATTGTTTTTGAGGTTAGCCTGGTGCTGACTTGAGAAGAGACAGAAAATGTTGTAGAAATGCTGCTCAATTGTTGGGTATCAGGATGCCAATATATCAGAGCAGAGGATGTCAAGGATTATAATAACAGAGGCCGTTAGCTGCACTTTATTTTTTCTGAAATAATAGTGGATGAGCTTTGCTACAACACAATGTTAAATTTAACTATTAAAGGTGAAAGTAAAAAAAGAAAAGCTCTATCTGAGGTGTCTCAACATATCTATGGAAGTGAAAAAATTAGACTTGATCTCGCTGCTGTGATGCATCTTCATTAAGCTTGATGACATGAGATGGAAAAAATCCCTGACGAGCTATTGGACCTTAAACAGCAGCAAGTCGATTCATGGATTAGTTGAGCACTAGACCAGACTCTTTGATTGGTAATTAATAATGTTATTTATATTACATTACATGTCATTTGGCTGACGCTAACAGCAACTTACAATTAGTACACTCAACATTTATGAGGGGCCATTTAGGGGTTCAGTATCTTGCCAAGGACACGTCAGCATGCAGGGGGGGGGGGGGGGGGGGGGGGGATTGAACCGGTCCTTCTTGTTGAAGAACAACCACTCTACCCCCTAGGCCACACCACCCTGGTGACATATTAAGTCATGATTTTCTGCTATTCCCAGTTGTATATGGTCTGGATAATCTATTAATTTTTTTGATTTAGCTCAGGTGAATCAGTGAACACAGAGAGGTGTACACCTCTCTGTGTTCAGGCTTTTCAGAGAGTGGAGGAGAGGTGTGGTAGCAGTGTGATACCCAGATGCAGGCTGTGTGCTGTGTTCTTCCCATCAATGTTGTTTATTCTTATTTTGTTGATGTGTTCAGATTCATGTGGCACCTACTGCAGTTCTGTCCATCATGGGACAGGGATCCCTCACACGTGGCCTTCCCTGAGGTTTCTACGTTTTTTTCCCCTGTTAAAAGGGTTTTCTATACTCTGGTTGAGAGTTAAGGACAGAGGATGTCCCACTTTGTTAAAGCCCCATGAAACAAATTGTGATTTGAGAATATGGGCTATAAAAACTCACCTCAAGTCGCAGCTCAGGCGTCGTCTTTAACCTATGTGTCTCACGAGTTTGTCAAACAATGTGAATGTTATAAAATCAGGACTTTATTGGCATCATTATAAGGCTTTATTTTTCGGATTTTCTCACTATACCAAAAGGTGCACTCTAATTGCTCTGCCCCCGCATCGGTCAGGATTTACTCATCAGAGAACATAAAGTCAGTGGTTGGAAGACCACCTAATTTGTCTTGTTTTTTCAGTTCTCCACGATGTTACTTCTGAGCAGGTTCTGTAAGAAAAGTAAATAAATAAATAAAGGTACATTATATCTTACATCAATGAAAAAATTATATTATGTATTTTTCTGAAAAAACTGTAGCAAAGTCAACATACAATCTTAGCTCAATTCAACTATACCCTTGTGCATATAGTGTTGATCTCTGTGATCATGATTCTGCCAGTTTCAAACCCTCCATCATTGATGAAAATGAGAGTGGCCAGTACTGGGGTTTTAGTGAAACGTACACATTTAGAAGCCATGTATCATTTTGTGCCTAACCTGCTTATCTCTCCTGGTAATAAATAACACTTTGTCAAGCAAGTGCCCCTTTTAGAATGATTTGGGTCAATATCAAGATATCCCCTTCGGACCACTGGAATATCACTGATATAAAGATGTAACCGAGATGTCCGATGAGGGATCCCACTTCACATGCAGTGAAGTACAAATATAAAATCTAAATATATGATGAAAAAAGTAATTTCCAATTACGCTTTGCATTTCACGAGTACTCACGTGAACAGAGGTATCTTGAAAAATGCTCTCTTCCTCAGAACCCGCCCCCCCCCCCCCCCCCTTCAAACAAAACAGTAAACTGTGACCCATGCATCACTATAGATACATTTCAGAAGACCAGCTACATGGAAAAGCAGCTTATTAGATTAAATCTTCTGCTCTGACGTGGTTATTGTTGCCATAGCAACATGTCTGACTGTTGTGGTGTGTCAGGTGGCATGTGATGCGGCTCGTGCAGCAGACCACCTTCACTGATATAATGTAGTGACTGTGTGCAGGCATTAGACCATAAATGCCATCAGTCTGTTCTCAGGTGACTACATTAACTGCAAGTGTTGTTGTATTGTGGGAGGCATGATGGAGAATAAAACATTAAAGATTCAGGATTCAAGAGTTTATTATCAAATGCACAACAATACCATTAAGCAGTCGCTGGCAATGAAATGCTTCTTCTAGCAATGCTCAAATTGTATAACAACCAAAAAAAATTTGAATAAAATAGTACAAAATAGAATATCAAAAATTTAGCAGCAGGCAGAAATGTTTATGGCTGGGTTGAAAGCGGTCTTTAATGACCTGGTTGCTCTTCCTCCTGCACAGCTGGGTGTGGAGGTCCTCCATGGATGGTAGCGCCGTCCTGGTGATGTGCTGGGCAGACTTCACCACCCTCTGTAAAGCCTTACGGTTCAGGGCGGTGCAGCTGCCATACCAGGCGGTGATGCAGCCAGTCAGGATGCTCTCTATGGTGAACCTGTAGAAGTTGCAGAGAATCCTGTCATCCATGTGGAGCCTCCGCAGCCTGCAGAGGAAGAAGAGCCGCTGTCTGGCCCTCTTCCTGATGATGTGGCTACGACAGATCAGAGTTGATAATATGATGTGTGTCTGACCAGACCGGCGATAATCCCAGTTGTATCCCAGTTGACCGTAACCCTGACTGCTATTTTATTCTCAGAATATTCCTTGTCATAGTGTGACGTGGGATGTTTGCAGAAATACCATTTCAAGTCTATTTTAATGCTGTTTTCAAACATGCCACTAATTTTTAAATACCTTTTTAAGTGCTGAGAATATTGAGTGTAGAAATCTGTGAAAGTGCATTCATGCACTCAAGACAACACAGGACAGGATTCGTATCCATACATAAATGGCTCTGGGCTTGCTGACTCAAGAAAAAGTGTCAGGAAAGATTTCATTAACTCAAGATTGGTCAGTAGGCAGCTGTTCCATGTGATTGGTTCAATGAATCATCCCTCTCAGAAATGTGTTTAAGTTATTGATGTGTCTGCACAGGTGTCTCTGTGTAAAACCTTAAAAGCAAAATATTGTCCGAAGGTCCTGCCTGATCCAAAATCATGATTATTGAGCTACGTGAAGTGTTAAGTGTTAGCTGTGATGTTCCCTGAGAGACAACTTAAAGTGTAGCTGTCACTTTGGTGCTTGCAGGTGTAGTTTTGGTGGTAGCAGCTGTAGTGTGTGTAGTAGTAGCTGTAGTTTTGGTGGTAGCATATGTAGTGTTTGTAGTAGTAGCTTTAGTTTGGTGGTAGCAGCTGCTGTAGTCTTAGAGGAAGCAGCTGTAACAACACATCATTAGGCTGAAGAATGTGATGAAGAATAATGTTTATGTAAAAAATATATTAATGTTTTCAGGGTTATTTCCAGCAGGATTGGAGATTTCAGGTTTTATGGACTGGGGGCATGGTATGTTAGAGGTTGTGGCTTTTAGGGAAAGAGTCTATTAAGTTGTAATTTCTAGTTTCCCACAGACCGAACTGTATAATGTTCAAATCCTCTCAGGCAGATTTATCAATAAATAAAACACAACAATAGCCATAAACCCATTTCCTCCTGATATTAAACTTTGATCTTTTTTTGTACCTTATTTGGATTTGCATACATACAGAGCTGTTTCTGATTAACTTGATTTTGTCCTCTTCCTCAACAGCTGTTGCCATGACAACAGACGAGGCGGAGAGCCACCAGAAGAAGCCAAGGCCGCAGGAGGAAGCAGGCCAGGACACCAGGCCACCCTCACCGGAGGAGGAGCAGCTGCGGCCTCGCAACCGCAACTCTGCCAGCCGCGGCCTCTCCCGCCTCTTCTCCTCCTTCCTGAAGAGGCGCTCACAGTGTGATAGTGAGGCGGGGGAGAAGGAGGACAAGCAAGAAGAAGAAGAAGCTAAAGCCCCCATCGCTGACCCTGAACCTGAACTGAGGACAGAGGGAGAGGTCGCCCTGGATCAGCACTCAGTAAACAGTGCTGAGGCTCAGGTTAGCCTGTATGCTCTGTATTTGCAGTAGTGTTGGGCCAAAACACAAAATTTGGTCTCAGTCTAATACAAAGTGTTACAAAACCCAGGATCATTGATAGTTATCCTGATACTTTTTATTGTAAAAAGCAGCTACTGTGCCGTCAGGTGAGGTGGACAAATATGTGAATACATTTTTAATGAAACACATATATATTTTTATGACCTGTACATTACATACCAGAAATATATATGTTCACTGCATGAATCCACACACACACCAATAGCAGAGAATATCTCAAGCCCTCTTCATACATGGAATGTAGTAGTAGTTTTCAAGTAATTTTTTTTATGCATAGTTGACTTATCTTAATTGATTTACTAACAAAAACGTATGTTTTAATTCAAGGGAAAAATCAAAACCTGGCCTGCCCTACAACTACAAAACACTGTAGTTGAATACATCCCTAATGTGCTACTCATGCTGCACACACTGCAGACACAGTGTTAATGTTACTAAGATTATAAAGACCGCTTTCAACCCAGCCATATATAAAATGGATGCAAATATTTTTTAATGAGTAAAAGAGCTTGTTCATAAAAAGAAACATTTAATAATATCTCATTTCAGAGCAAAGACACTTGCATGTTTCATGAGGTTTCAAAGTTGTGTCCCCACTTTTTGTCAACACTGTCAGACATTCATTAAAATGTAATAAAATCAGGTAATATTAGGGGCAGCAGTCACTCTGAAGGATCCATTTTCACATTCCACCTATGCAGAGTGCATCCATGGCAGACAGGGTCAAGTAAGCTATAATGTTAATATTTCCTGTGTCACATACATGATATGCCAACACCGTGTTCACACACCGAGTGTTTAGATCATTTTATTCTCCTGAAGTAGGTTCTGTTAGCATCTGGCATCAATCTGAAAAGAAAATGTCTGAGGGTGGGGACAGGCCAATTACGGAGATGACATTCAATCAGAGGTTTTTTGAGTCATTTGAGTGAAATATAGAAATAGGTTATTAGTTTGTCAAATTAATACTAAATGTGTGAAATTAGCATTTTCTGCTTTTGTATTGTTTTTGTGAATTGATAGACATCAACTCTATCAGGGTTAAGGAAACGTAGGGCGTACACACACATAATAGCGAAACTACATAGACACACTTTATGGGTCTAGCATAATGTTAGCGACAATGTATTTGTGTTTTTGGTGTCTGATGGTGGTCTAAGGTTGTATCAAAGCATACCTCAGTAGCTTATTACATGGAGTTTAATTTGTCTGAGCTTAAGGATTCATTTTTTCAATATGGGATCCTGTTTTGTCCCACTTCTCAAGAATCAGTGATCTATTTAATTGTGACCATTATGCAAGATTCACAGCCAGTTTAACTTGATACTGATGCCTTTAGTCACAAAGACAGTTGATGAAGAAAGTGTGAACTGTATTGTGATCATACTGTCTCTGTCAGGCTGTCCAGGTAGAGAAGAAAGAAGCCGAGGCAGAGGAGGAGGAGGGTGGAAAGGACAAAGAAAACGATAAAGAGAAAGGAGAGAAGGCTGCCCTGGAGAACGAAGAGGACAAAGACAGGGAGGAGGAGAAGGAGTCTGATCCTGAAGGAGGCAGTAAGGGAGAGAACGAGGAGAAGGCAACAGAGGAGGAGGCCAAAGCTCCCAGAGCTCCACGCCGACCCAAGACCATGCAGATCAAAATCACTCTGCTCGATGACGCTCTGTATGAGTGTGAGCTGGATGTAAGATCACTTCTCATTTTCATTTGTTTTTCCATACATCATGAAAGAGGAACAAAGAAGGAACATTTAACACAAAGTCTTGTATTTGAGTTATTTAGTTTGTTTGATTAAAAGTCACTGATTTACCAAATTATTTAGTGGAGTGGCAATTCTTATAATAGTTTATTTTGGTCAACAAATGTAACTGACAACCTGTTCCTGCCGTCTTTTCTATTCCTCTATAACACATATAGCTGTTGCGCAATTTGTCTCATTCTCGTTCCCTTTATGTATTTGTATCAGAAACATGCCACAGGCCAGGAGCTGTTCATGAAGGTGTGTGACCATCTCAACCTGCTGGAGAAAGACTACTATGGCCTTGTCATCTGGGACACGCCTACCATGAGGGTGAGCTGGAATCTGACTGTCAGCAGTTTGTATCATTCTAACTTAAATGTGGAAAAAATCATTACTTGAAAACTACTACTACATTCCATGTATGAAGAGGGATTGATATATTCTCTGCTATTGGTGTGTGTGGATTCAGTGAACACATCTAGTTCATTATTTTATATTTACCATGGAACCTGTTTTGTCTGGAAACATGCATGTGATTCAGTAATGAACAGAGAGAGAACATTTTTATTATTCAAACCTAAGTAGAAGTAGAGTATATTATCTGCAATATGTAATGATGATATGCTACTCATTATGGCAGTACTTTAATATTCAAGAAACATTTTAACAACATTATTCAAAGTTATAACAATGAATTCTGATGTATAATATAATCATATATAAAATGTTTGTGGCTTCTGAACATACTTGTCTTTAAAAGTATCACGCTTTGCACACCTCCATCTAATGATTGTAATGATACTTAAATGTCAGCAGTTAGTAACAATCTAACTATTCCAACCTCAATGTGTAGCAGAGGAGAGAGAAAGCAGGAACAGTTGTGCACCATCAGTTTTCAGCTCTGACTAGTTGTTATAATGAAAACAATAAGAGTGATAATTAAAGATGTAAAGATTTTATTAATAGATGTTTGATCTCTCATTTTCTTGATCAGACTTGGATGGACCTGGCCAAGGAGATCCGCAGGCAGGTACAAGGTGAGCTTACATTTAAATATATATTGTGTTCTCATTTTCTTTTTTAACATGTTTCTAATGTAGTTTTTATAATTTATTTTGATCACACCCTCTGTTTTTCCCCCCTCAAGGTGCCGACTACAATTTCACTTTCAATGTGAAATTCTATCCACCGGACCCAGCCCAACTTTCTGAAGACATAACAAGGTAACTCATGAGTTCTAGTGAACGTGTCAGTGACCGCCTAAAAACATAATTTTATTGCATTTAAAGTTTAATGTGGACATTTTTCCAGATGATGACTAATTTTAACATTTTATGTGACAATCAGTGATTTTTAGAGCCCATATATGATGTTCATCAATTTCCTATTTATGTTTCTATCGTTCTATTTTGTCAGAGGTTAGAACATATTAATTTTGATACGTGGAGGAAAAACTTACACCATTTATGGCACCTAAGGGTGGGGGTGAGCTTTAATACAGTTCAGCAAGAAGCAGTTAATTTACTTAGGCCCTTACCTCTGGGTTAACTACCTCTCTCAGGGAGGTTTACACCCGGGTCTGTGGGTTGGTTGATTAGTTGGTTTTATTGTAAGCAAGATAATGCAAAAACGACTGGACATTTTGCCACTAAACTTTATGGAGGGATGCACTCTCATCTGGCCTTGGTGGAGTGTCATTCTACTTCACTCCAAGATTGACATTAATATTGTAAGCAAACATTGCAGGGGCATGTACAGATGAGAATTTGACTGAGCAGGCCAGTTTCTTTGACCTTTGATTAATAGTTTATCTGTTATCAGGATATCAGAACATTATACACAGTACATTTAATCCCTGTTTGTGCATGGAAGGTACTACCTGTGTCTCCAGCTGCGGAAGGACATCCTTCAGGGTCGCCTTCCATGCTCATTCGTGACGCTGGCCCTTCTGGGCTCCTACGCGCTGCAATCAGAGCTGGGCGAGTATGACCCTGAGGTGCATGGCAGTGAATATGCAAAGGAAATGAAAATGGCTCAGGGTCAGACCAAGGAGCTTGAGGACAAAATGATGGAGCTCCACCACACATACAGGTCAGAACACTGCCTCAGCTAAGCAGTGGTTAAGAGGCGCTCAGATTCTAATGCTTTTTGTGTCCATAGCAGTTTTGAGTGGATCTGTCAAAATATATTATTACAAGTCAAACCTAAGTACAAAATATTATCTTCAAATTGTAATAATGATAAACTACTCATTATGGCAGTATTTAAATATTCAAGCAACATTTTAACAAAATTATTCTCATTGATAACAATACATTCTAATGTATAATAGAATCATATGTTTTGTGCATTAAATCTTTGAGCTGTATGCACATACTTGTCTTTAAAAGTAGCACATTTTGCACACCTCCATCTAATGATTGAAATGATACATGAATGCTATTACTAGTTAAATAAAACAGATATTATGAGAAAGGCGGAAAAACTACCTTTCCCAACTCTCCCTCAAACTGTCACAGTGACTACAGGTTTTCTTTGATTTCTACTGCTGTGGCAGGATAATGAGTCCAGCCCAGGCAGACCTGATGTTCCTGGAGAATGCCAAGAAATTGTCTATGTACGGAGTGGACCTCCACCAGGCCAAGGTGAGAGCAGGAGCTGGTCAATTCTTCCCTGCTGTTTGTTGATTCAACCTTCTGGAACTATATATAAATGTTAGAAAAAGTTTTTTCATCAAAGTGTAAAGTGTAAAGTAAAGTGGTCATCAAGACTAGAGAAGCACTTTATAAATACAAACCATTACCATTTAGCTTTGTCTGTTCATAGATTCAATGTCATGCATCACAGAAGCATGATAGACCACCAGGAAGACATGCAACATGTCAGCTTTTACAGTAGAAATCAGGTCAATCTCTTTGCATCAGAGCAGGGATTTAAACAAAATATAGAAGAAGGAATTTTTTGAGGACTGTACTGCCGCCCGGTGGATGATGGTGAACAGTACAAGGAAGCTGCATCGTAAAGCAGAGGTAAATACGAGGGACATCTGAGGACATCTTTTCTACTGACACAGAAATCACTGATGGTAGTACATGCGGTAGTAAACATTTCAAACACATGGTGTGTGCTGATCACCGCTAAAATTTTGCATTAACTGTCCCAATGTCATATTTGTATGAATGGACTGCATTTCTATAGTCTGTTGAACAAAAAGCTTTTTCTATGTTTAATTCACCCATTCATAAACAGATGATAAACCATCTGGAGCAGTTAAGAGTTCATCTCATGGACACTTCAATAATATCTGGAGGAGCTAGGGATCAAAACCTTTGACCAGTAGAAAGCTATTTCGCCTTCTGTAAATGTAAATAAGATATATATTATCATATTAATTATTAACATGTCATCAGTCCTGCAGATAGTATTGTACAATTACCTGTTTTAATGCAAAGTTATTTTAGCATTTACAACTTTACCACTCGAAGAGCAGTACATTCAGGATATAATTTCATAGAGCAGTCCTAGAATCTGGATGCAGAATCAAAGCAGCTCATTGACTTAAAATCCTCATCAAGTCCACACATCAACAATATTTACAAGTAACAAAACTGAATTTGAGTAATTATTTAAAAAAGAGTGAAATCAGATTGTAATCACCCTTTGTTTACTCATGAGATAGAAGCAGCTATAGAGGCAGTCCACCTCAACCTCAAGATACATCCTGAAAAATTGAAGTGGATGTTATGTTATTGGGTATCTGTTAAAATGGACTTATTGATCAATTCATTTAGCCCTCACACTACAAACAAACCGCAGCAGTCTTCTTGGAACTGGACCTAGACCCTCCTCTTCATGCGGGACTAGTGAGGTCATTTAGTCATAAAATGCATCATACAGACAGTTTACAAGTCCCAGTAGCTAAGGTGTGCCTCTACAATGAGAACATATGGCAGAACGTCAATGTGTTACACTTAAGACAGTGCTCTGCAACACCATAGTGAAATCATTATGTGGAGGAATGTTGGTTATCTTTCCAACAGACTCTCATGCTGACTGAAGCTGCTTTGGTTTGCGGTGCAAAAGACATTTTAAGACATTTTTAAGGTTCCGTCAAGTTGTCCAGTGGTCCAGTTGATAGTTGATGGACGTCTTTGTGTCTCTGGGTTTGTCTGTCAGGATCTGGATGGAGTTGACATCATGTTGGGGGTTTGCTCCAGTGGTCTGATGGTTTACAAAGACAAACTGAGGATCAACCGTTTCCCTTGGCCCAAAGTCCTCAAAGTCTCATACAAACGCAGCAGCTTCTTCATCAAAATAAGACCATCAGAGGTACAGAGTTTTTTCATATCGATAAACATTAATCCATCTGTAAAATCTGTTATTCATTGAGTTTAATCAAACCATGAATGAAACCTTAGTGTTCATTTCATTAATCTCATATTAAATGGTTTGTCTTTCAACAGGTGGAACAGTATGAGAGTGCAATTGGTTTCAAACTGCCCAATTACAAGGCAGCCAAGAAAATGTGGAAAGTGTGTGTGGAGCATCACACCTTCTTCAGGTGAGTTGTTGAATTTCTTAAAGCTGGGCTCAGACTGCAGGAGCTTTCAAAACCTGTATGGTTTTTCATTTTTGGGTTGCATCACATACATGAGGAGAAACTTTTTCTTTTTCTGTCAAATCTGTCAAATCTCAAACATGCGCACACACTGCTGGAGTAATGTAGCTCCTCATGTGATCTCACATGATCGTATGAGGTAGGCAGATGTGAACAAAATGGAAACTGTTCTGTGTCATGGACATTTTCAAAGTTAGGTCCGAAGAAGATTACATAGTCTTCCTCTCAATTACAGGCTGGAGCTTCCTTTTCTCTTTTGCAATAACTGTGACACTAAATATTGAGTAAATTATATAAATAGATTAGAACTGCTGGAACAAAATATCCCATAATGTACTCTGAAAGTTGCTTTTCATCTTAAATTGGCAAAAAATATTTCGTCTGAACACATAATTTTTCTACAGAAACTTTGTTCCTTCACAGAGTAAGATTTCCCACAACAACTTGCTGTCATGGTAGTAATACCTCCAGTGAGATTTTTACTGTCTGTCAATAGTGAAGCCAGCTTAAAAATGTATTGTTGCTTGGCAGCAATTACTGAAAGTACTGTAATCACGATCATAATCATACAGATTTTTATTCCTAAAAATCAACATATGAATCTCAAGTAGTGTGAGCCTTGCCTGAGTCAGTTTCCTCAATGTACTTTAAAAGAACTGTGTCCGTTTTGCTGAACACATTTGCTTGTTGTTTATGGATGTAGAGATCAGATAAGTAGTTTCAGTGTTCTTTGTGTACAGGCTTACCTCCAGTGAGATGGTCACCACCCCTAGGAAGTTCCTGGCACTGGGCTCCAAGTTTCGCTACAGTGGTCGGACTCAAGCTCAGACCAGACAGGCAAGCTCTCTGATTGACAGACCAGCTCCTCTGTTCCAGCGTTCATCGAGCAAGAGGAACTCGCGCAGCCTGGATGGAGGTACACCGTTCTTCTACCTTTTGTTCCTGCTGTAGGCATGTGTTGTCTATGCAAACTTTTACTTGGTAATGCGTGTGTGTGTGGTGTTTATAAAATACTATGCAGGCTTTCCTCCAGTTGCAGAATAATACTTTTATTTTTTTTAATGAAATAAGTACATATTTTCACGGATAACCAAACACAATGCCACAGTGACCGCAACTTCCAAAAGAAGAACCCCAAGAGTAGCTTTACACAAATACAGTGACAGCCAGGGTACATAGAGGGAATTGCATTGCAACCTATTTGCTTCCTATATTGTCAAAGTGTGGAGCTAGAGCTTGTTGAAGTATTGGCGATATACTTTTTCCCCACTTCCATGTGAGATTGATTGCAGTTATGAGGAAGAGTGAGGGACAAGGAATAGGGGCTTGCTCCATCGACTCTTGCCAATAAAACAAACAAAGAAAAAGAGGTTTTCAGGAACTGTGCCATGTGACCTGAACAATCCAAACCTATTAAACCCTTGAATGATGTTGAAAGTCTGAATGTGAAGCCAATGCCAAACAAACCATTAGAACCATGGCATGGTGCTTTTGGAGAAAAACATAAATCACATAAAGACCCAACACACCATCTACAGTGTCACAGCTGTGCTGTTTTGTCTTCCAACATTCCAACATCTTCGGTACTTACATTGTTATTTCATCTAGTTCTGTTTGTGTAAAATATAATAAATAATGTAAGATGTAAGATATTCTGTTGAAAACCTGGAATGATTTGCTAATAATTTGATCTTTTTCCCAGTGGATCTCTTAAAGCAGATATACAATGCAGTCAGAAAGTATTCAGACCTCTTTATTCTTTCACATTGTTGCACCATCTGTTATGATTAAACATAAAAAAAATGTCACTGTGACATAAGTATTCAGACACACTCTTATACAAGGTATCACTGGTGACGATGTATATCAGAGCAAACAGACATTTGTTTTTATCATAAGGTTTCAATTTTATCACAAGGCGGTATTTTCCCTCTGTTTTCTGTCTGCCTTCAGTGATTCTGCTTCTCTTCTCTCTCCCCACTAACATAATACTCTCCTCATTACCCCACAGCTCTGTCATCTGGAACCCAGCATTATGTAACTTGAGTACTTAGTTTACTGTTTAACATCTGTTATTTCAAGTCATGCTGACAACACAGACCAGCCATGGTGGATTATTCTAAACCACACAGAATGTCTTTAAAAACTTCTTCTGTCTTCTATATCTTCATTTTCTTTGCTGCTCCCCTCATGAACAAAGCTTTCCTTCCCTGAATTCCTGTCTTCAGTTGGACACAGTTATTTTAACCACAGGAAATACTGCTTTTAAATTACTCTTTGAACTATTCTGCTGCTATGTGCCAATGTTATACAGCCATATACTAAATTCTGCGAAACTATAGTTAATAAGAGGGCTGCTTTGCGCTAAACATCAGTGTCCAAATATGGTCACAATGACATTGCTAACATGCTGATGTCTAAAAGGTATAAGGGTCCCCATCACTGTTTGACATGTTTGCTAACCACATAATTATATAGATTATTAAACCTAACATTTATCTGGGGTGGATTGGATTCAGATTTTGGTCATAAACAGAAGATTTATAAACATTATTCAATTCAATCTTTTTTAATACATGCTGTTTTTATCCCAACATCATTTCAGTGTACCTGCACAGTAGTTTATGTGAAGCTAGGTCAAAGTAGGAAAAATAAAGCTTATGGCGTTATTGTCACAGTGATATTGCTGGAAATAAAGTGGGTCACAACAGTGTTTAAAATACATAAATGTAAAGGACTTGTTAGTATCAGTTGCAAAGTAAATCAGAATGAGTCCAGAGGTTTCCAAAAAAAGGGAAGAAAAGAAAAAAGAAAGAAACTACTACTCATCATCTTTTCAATTCCCCTTTTTTCCTTTAGTGTCTATGTATAAGTTATGTGTTTAATCCAATTCAAATGTATTTCGACAGCACCAAATCACAGCATATATTCTCTTAAGGCACATTATGTAGTTAGGTTAAGATGTTACACACAATTAGCAAATACTTTGGTGACAGTGGAGAGAAAACTGAAACAGGCTCAGGGGTGGGAGGAGAGAGAAGAGAAATAGGAGAGATGCAGTGTAAGAGTTATTGTATAGAGCTCCATACAGCTCAGGGTACCCCTGCTCCTTCACGTGTAATGGAGTCAGTTGAGTTGTGTCCGGCATCTGTTCGGGATGCCTTTTTGCTGAGGTATGTCCAACTGCAAGGAGACCTTGGGACACAACCAAGCACATGGGAATATACTTTGTAGCCCAGTTGCCATGGCTATGATTTTTTTAAAATCATAGTAACTAATGGTACAATATTCTCAAAAGGCATGGATACCACATTAACATGAATTTAATTTAGTTTAGTATTTGTTTGTAAAGTGAAGCCATTGTTTCCCCTGTCTGTCGGATTCAGCCATGGCGTCCACTCCCGACAACAAATCCACTCGCCCGGTCAGCGCCCCTGTTATGTCACCGGTGTCCCTGGGGGAGGCATCCCCGTCTCCGCTGCTGCCCACCCTGCATCGCTCTGTCCACCACGGTGGCTACGCTCCTAAAAGTCACCGCTCTGCAGACAGGAAGGCAGAGATGAAGAGGGAAAGTCAGTCAGCTGAGTATACCAGGAGCCACAGCCCCAGACCAGAGTCCACTCCGGAGATCAAGGTAGTGGGCACACTCCTGTACATCACGTGTCATGCAGCTTCAAGGTTTCACATTATTGAACAAAATGGGGACCTTACAGATTATCTTCAATCAGGCATCAGGAAGAAGAGAGAGAGAGAGCAATGTTCACATGGAGCCTATTCTACCTCTCTGTAGTGTATGATGAAGTTTAGGTGTGGAGCAGTGGGGTAATGTACTAGACGAACAAACTGAAGCTTGTACTGATGACAAGGACACTACCAAAAGGTGTAAGATGTTATTATAGCTCTACATGGAACAGAGGTGCACTGTGGAAGCTTTTATCCGTGCTCAGCCTGGGGATTGATCCTGATGTGTGAGCTTTGTCTGTGCTACCAGACAGTGGCCAGGAGAGAGCGGAGGCACTCCCCCTCTGTGACCACCGCCAATGGAGAAAGAGAGAACAAGAGCCAGGTTTGTTTTTGCTTGATGCATGATCAGACTGAAGCTGGGATGGAATCAGTTAAACCAGAAACTAGACATCAATAAAGTACTATTATTATTGCTAGTGTATGGTATCATATCTACAGATAATTGGCCCAAGCTGGCTTGTAGAATTGATAGTGTACACCTGAACACATAGTAATTTTGTCTTTCCTTTGGTGGAGGAGCAGCACTCTCCTCAGGACAAAACAAAGGCGGAGGTGGTGCGAGTGAGGAAGGTTAGCGTGCTCCTGAGCCAGTGTTCCTGCTGCCCTCACCATCCTCATCCATTCATCAGTTATACATCAAGAGACTTTAATTTGCTTTTCTGTTGCCTGACAGTGCTGACCGTCACTGCACAGACAAGGAGCTTCTCTTGATTGTTCTATGATTTCTGGCTGTTTGTCTTTGTGTGAAGGTTTGTTCACAAGAAGTTGCCGTTCGACTAAGGAGAAATCAATGGGTTGCGCAGGTTATTATTTGGTAGCTGTGATTTGATGCAGCTGCCTTATATCGTGTAAAAGGTTTCTCCTCCATAAGCAAAAAGTCGCACTGGTTTATTTTTAACATGCTTTGGTTACACACATAACACGTGTATTCTATGATGTTAAAGGAATATCTCATTGTTGCTGATGGAATTAGTCCCTCCAGGATGTAATTATTCTGACCAAAATGTTGCTAGAGTAGAAGTCAATGACTGATCGGCTGGCAGTTATATTCAACATGGAGTTCTTAAACTGCTGTTAAATGTGTGTCTTCAGATCATTATAATCGTTAAACCATATAGATGTGTATATTTATTTATAATACAAATGTTGGCAGCCGACACAACTTGAAACATAAAGCAGAGGCACTCCCTTTAAAAAATAAATAAATACATTTAACAAGAAACAATTAAAATCTTCTGTCACCTCCACTGTTCGGTTGTTTTTAAGCATGATAAACTGCTTTGCACCAAAAGTAGGAGGTGAGATCAGGCTTAATCAATGAAAAGACCCCTTAAACTCTGGTGCAGATTCAGATAAAGAGGCATATCCAGTTATGTTTACATCACTGATGTTAAGTGAACTTGTCATCAATTTCTCAGGAAATAATATTTGGATTGATGTATGGAATCAAACAGTTGAGGTGTGGTACTTATTATCATAGAAACACACAGACATGTTTAGCTTTAACAGAGAAAGCTGCTCTACTGAGTTTAATGTTAGGTTGATTGCATTTTGTTATGTATGTAGTAGGATAATGTACATTTTAAAAATTAAAGGATTACAGTTGTGTAGTAGACTTAATGACTCAGGACATTATGTAAAGAGACAATGTGGTGCTCACGGCATGCAAAACAGAGGAGACTGGGATTGAACCGCTGACAGTCTGGTTTTAGTGAGCAACCTGCTGCTGGGCCACAGCTGCACAGTATAATACAGCTGAAACACTGACAGGCTGCTACTTCAGGATAAAGGGCGTACTCACAATAGGCTGGCTTTCTTTTCACCGTGCCGAAGTATTGTCACAGTCACATTTTTTCGAAATAAGCGCGTACTGTATGTATCGTAAGGAAATGATACATTTTCCAATTCTAATATTTTACAATTTTCACCAATCCATCAAGACAGAAATGTGAAAATAGTGATAAAAGAGTGTTGTTTTTTTGTGCAATTTCCTGAAGTGACGCTTCCATCAGACCATCAGACAAACAGTCATACACTGTTGCTCCTCCTCCTGTACACTGCACTGCAGCAGCCTCTGCATGCACTGCATGTCGCCTCCACACTCAGCTTTGAGTGTGTATCTGCCTGGCTTCTCATATACACTTCTGTTTGTGTGTTTGTGAGTGTGTGTGTGTGTGTGTGTGTGCGTGAGCGCATATGTGCGTGCGAGTGCGTGCAAGTGTTTCTGAATTCCACCCCCTGCTGAGCTGGGCACGCTGGAAGCTGCAACCCCATGTGCTGTTTATTTTTGTAGGGATTCTTGTCATTGCTGCACAGTGGATTCTACTGGAAATTTAATGATAAAGTATTGGAATCAATTATGCTTCTGCTTATTTCCCTTTTCCTAATTTTCCACAGAAAAGAGCAAAGAAACTTGAGGGTGAAACTATTTATATCAGACATAGCAATTTAATGTTGGAGGTTTGTATCTTCAGTTGTCAGATATCTGTTTTGGCTGTTTTCCATCATGTTTTTCTTCATGCATGCACTTTGTGTTGATTTTATTTCGTTTTATTTCTTGCCGTGTTTCCAGCTTAATCCTAAAGGCTTGGCATGCACTATTTTCCTCTCTGAACCTCATGCAAGTAGTTTCACTTCACTTTCACATTGTCTTTGTCATTCTAAATATTCATTTTATAAAATATATGATTGGGAAGGTTAAAGTTTTAAACTGCTACTGCAGATTTGACTTTGGAGTTAAGGTAACAAATCATACAAAGAGACCCTTACTGTTTCTGTAATGTATATGCATTTAATGTGAAGATATGGGTCCCCCAAGAGAAAATAAATAGTGGCAAGATGAGTCTCAGTTAGAATAAAATTCAGTAAAACGTAGGAATAAAAACATTGGGTTCTATTTAACACTGCATCTTCATGTACACCTGATGATTCTGTTGATGTAACAGAGTCAGCAGAGGTAGAATATAAACTGGAGGGTGTGGTGATTAATTTATTTATTCTCAGCCACTTACATAAAAATGTCATTGTTCGGAAATAAGTGATCTTAACAGCTTTTATTTAACTATACTATGACGATAGAACCTAATAATAAACAAAGAGGATGAGGCTGGCCACATCAATCAAACTCGATTTCAGTTTTATTTCTAATGCATTGCTCATTGGATCAGAAAATGGACAGAGCACCGGAATACTGAGTCCACTGTTGTTGCGATGTTAATGTGACATAGCTCTCACCAGCTTTTGACAAAAATCCAACAATTTCAAACTTCAATTCACTGATGAACTGACAAACTAACAAATCCGGAAACCATCTGAAGTGATTATTGTTCTTCTGTGTGTCAATGGGAAAAATGTGGGGGAAATTATTGTTTATCATCAACAGTAAAGTAAAAACAACTTTTCACGTGATTGTAAGTGAGACCTTGCCAAAAACTATCAACTGATCTAAACAACTATTAACAACTAAACCAAGATAAAGTGATCTAGTGCTCCCCAAACTCTTTTCCCAGCAGACATTATGATGATGTCAGCACAGGTATAAATAATACCACGGGCATAGGCTCTCTTCCATTAAATGCATTAGGCTACATGTCCATCTACTGGAATATGTAAACACCTTATTCTGCTACATTACCGCCTGGCATCCACCCTACTCCAGAGGCTTCCACCCCTTGAAAAAGATTGTGGAAATGCTCCTGGTCGTGTTTTAGTTTGAAAACTCCAGGATTGTTATTAGTCTGGATGATGAGGCAGAAAGCCACGTTCTCTTCATCATTGTTTCTGATCAATCCTGACCTGAAAACGAGCAATGAATGCAAAGTGTTGCTTACTCAGTAACAGCCTATCTGAAGAGAATGCAGCCATCATCAGTTATAATTCCATTTGGGCTTGTCTTGCTTCTGAAAAAACAAATTGTCTACTATGAAAAGAGTTTATTGACAAAGAAACTTCTTATTTGTACTTTCCCAGTCGTGTATGTGTCAGCTCTGTCACTCACAGATTCTGAACACTGCTGCTGTTTGTTCTCATTGGTCCTCATGGTTACTAACACTCTCTCTTCATGTGGTTAATCCACTTCATGGACATAACACCAATGCAAGGTTCCTCCTGTGTTTCCTCTCTGTGACTCTGTATCTCTGTTGCCCTGATTACTGTCATCGCTGTGCTCTATGAGCATCTGTGCTTCTGAGTCAATTATTTCAGAAGAGTCAAGACACAAGCTCTATAATGCTCACATTGGTGAATTTTAAAGCCTCTACATGCTTGTAAAATAAGTTAGTGACAATCCCACAGCTAATCATTTAAAGCCCTTGCAGCTCTTCTGCCTTGGCCTCTTTAACTCTAAGGAACAGTTGAATTTACAGCTGTCTGCTTGAGATAAGATTTCTCAGGACAAGTGGTTATACTAGGTCCTAACATGGCCTTTGCTGTATTGGTTTGTGTTATTAATACAGCCCATCACCGATTCAGCTTGACCATATAAATATAACAATGAAGAAGTGAAAAGAATGCAGAAGAGAAAAGAGGAAGAAGATATAGTTGATGGCGGTTGGTTGCCACCCGCCAATAAACCGAACAAAGAAGAAAAACAACAGTTGGATGTTATAGTAAATAAGTGTTCAACCATTAAATTGTAAAGAACAGATCTGTATCATTTTTACGCAAGAGAAATCCAGTATCTCCAGGATCTGCTCACATCCAGGAGATCCAACACAAAATAACAACGTGGAAACAGCCACTTGCTTACTGACCCTTCCTTCCTTAACTTACTGAAATTGTTGGGGGCTTGTTATAATCACTCAGCAGACTACCTTTCCTGCCTGCACTTAAAGGTCCAGCGTGTAAGATTTAGGTGAAAGGGATCTATTGGCAGAAATTGAATATATAATAATCCTAGTGATGTTTTCACTAGTGTGTTTCATCTAAATTGTACAATTTGTTGTTGTCTTTACCCTAAAATGGGCCCCTTATATGTAAATACTTTATATTTACATCAGGAGCAGGTCCTGTCTATGGAGGTTGCCATGTTTTTTATAATCGTCCAAACTGGACAAACGAAACACCTTTTGAGTTTTTATGACAACTGAAGGCTAGCAAAGGTTATCTTTCATGTTTGAAAGGAGGGAGTATTCAGCTGCAGCGTGCGACTTCACCACAAGATTTCCCTAAATTCTACACACTGAACCTTTAACTGAGGTAGCTCACCATTCATCCGCTTTCCTACCTTTTGTTCACCATATGCAGGTTTTTCAGAGAAACATGACATCCCCCTGTCATTCAACATTTCCGGACACCAGACCCCAAGTGCAGTCTGGTGTCCGGTTTGTCTGAAAAATAACTTCTTCCTTGACCTCAGCATGTCATTGAGAATAGGCCGACTCGATTGTTGCATTCGAAAAAGACAAGGCCTCATTCTGTTTTAAAGAATGATTTGTTCAATTATCGTTCTTAAAACTTTTTTTCCACCTGGGCCATTCATAATTTGTGTATATTTATCTCTTTCACTTAACTGTTTATAGTTCACTCCTCCTTTATTTCACATTTTCTATCACCCTGTCTTTTCTCCTGTTCTATCATATTATCATATTATCCCTTGTCTACTGATTCTGACTGTTATGTTCTTGTTGAAGGACGTGGATAAGACCCAGACTGGAATCATGCGTCATCACACTAGCATTAGTGAGCTGAAAAGGAGTTTCATGGAGTCAGTGCCGGAGCCTCGTCCCAGTGAGTGGGACAAGCGTCTTTCCACCAACTCACCTTTCCGCACGGCGAGCATCAATGGCCAGCTCCTACCAGCGGTGAGTCCATCAATCTGATGTGCAAAATACATCAATACTGTTTATTATTCTTGATTAGATCTCATTCCATCCCATGTGGGTTAACATAAATTAGTTTTATTTTTAAATGGCAGAATGTGCCTTTAAATTATTATTCTTACTGCGTAAAACTCTGAATAACTTGAGTGAAGGCAGCTCAGTAAACCTGAAAAAACTTCTCTCGCAGGGTATTTGCTATTTATGACAGCTTCAGCTACATCTGCTGGATATCCCAACCCTAATGAGACAGTGATAAAATAATCGAGCCCGCAGTGTGAAATAGCACCCTTTTGCTCCCCTCATGTGATATTTATTAAGATGCCAATTACAGACCAAGTATAACACTGCATACTGTTGTTATCAACAAAAGAAAAAAAAAGCACTTGTCCACATATCTGTACACTGATCCTCCATTTGGGGGTGCTGTTGGCTTTCTCCATGTCATTCCATTGCTTAAGCATGATGTGACTATAACTGCATTGACAAAGGGATTAAAGACACTTCAGGATTTGTTCACACTCTATTTGCCAATGTGAAGATCGGATCTGTGTGTGCGTTTGTGTGTGTGTGTGTGTGTGTGTGTGTGTGTGTGCGTGCGTGCGTGCGTGCGTATGGCGTGCGTGCGTGCATGCGTGCGTGCGTGTGTGCGTGCAGGGGAGGATGTCCGCAGTTGTACCTGCACACAGAATAGTTGATGGCGTGTCTGAGGTAAAGGTGCTCTGATCTAGTGCTTTCTGGCACAGGCTGCAGAAGGTCAACGATGCCTGGCGTTTTCTTCATGAGCTATGAAAAGAATGGCAACCCGGAGGTTGTGGCCCTCTGTTAACCAGCAGCTTTTCAAATTCAACAGACTGTGCTCAGCTGCAGCATTAGGGGTTCAGTATGCTTCAAACCAGCTAGCATAAGTGCTGTCTAAAATGCCTTAAGAAATGTGTTTATAGTAATTCTAACACTTGCACACTTGAAGGGGAAGGGCTTGTCATCATAGAGAGAGACAATAATAATTGTACAAATGGAGACAAAGGCGGACACTTTGGAACAATCTACTCTGTAACACGTTCATGGTGGTGTACTTGACTGTTCACATGGGAAGTGACTGAAGTGGTTCAATTAAAAAATGGAAAAAGAGTAGGAGGGATTTAAATCTTGCGTACCCTCACCAGCACAATCTCTTCATGAAAAAATTACAGAGGCTGTAAAAACTGCAGCCCCCTGAAACGAAGGGGGAAAGGGACTTTAAGCACCATTCAACAACCTGCCAACCACTTAGTTTGAAGCATACTGGCACCTTTGTAGGTGCCTTCTCCTGGATCCCATACCCTTTAACCTTAAACGTGGCCCTTTACCACTGCCTTTGCACCGTGAATGGCTATCGCAAGCTTTTTCATCCTGCTTGATGTGCCAATCGCATGGCTAGATAAATAGTAATGTATTTGCATGACTCTTGTGCCTGATATAATTAGTGAAAGACTGGAGAACAAAATAACCCAGGAAAATAAGCTAAAGAAGAATGATTAGTAGCAAGAAGACTGACAACCCCCTCCCTTCATCTGTCTCACCTTCCAATCTTCCTCCATGTATCTATCCCTACCTGGATGTCTTTATGTGTTTTCCTGTGTCTCTGTCTTGTATCACTGCCACATCTGTCCTCCCTATCCCCTTACTGTTTGAAGTCTGGGCCTGATTGGGCTCCACTCAAAAACCCAGCAACTCCACCCTTTGCCCCACAGCCTTCACCATTTTTTCCTGCGCATTCAGACAATGACACTAAAGGTCAGAGAGGATCTCAGACCTCCGACTTGCCAGTTTCGCCCTCTGGCTCTCTGCTCTCCTCTTCTCACAACTTGAAGACACAGTTTATATCCCAGCCATGGGGTCCTGCACAAAAATGACATCATCTTAATCCTGAATAAAAAATAAAACTCAAGAATCTAGCCATAACAGCACTTTTTAGCTGAATACCAGAGGCATAATTTTGGTATTCCTCATTATTGCAGAATGCTAGGAATTGTGATGACACATGAGATAAAAAACATTTTTTAAATAGTCTACCTACATATACATATAAGCCACATACAAATTATCTGATTCTGTACAGGCCGAACACAGATCTTGCCTTGTGTGCAGTTATACACCCCCATTACCCCCACTGATTGCAGTGCAGATCTACCTTAGAGAGTTTCTGATTGTGAGCTCTTCCAAATAACTGACACGTATATGACAGACTGTTGATGTGTTGTAAAGCAATGCAAGTGACATATTATAGTTTTTTTAGTTTTTTATTTGCACTGCCAAAATGGCTTGCACTGAGCCAAATTTTATGAGAATGCCTGTCCTGCTCCCACCATGGACCATACATTTATTAATACTCTCCGCCTCCCCTGCTACTGTCTCCCTCTTCCTTCTGCTCTTTCAAAAGTGTAGTCTGATTAGACCACGTCACTGTTGCTGCCATCTTTTTTACAAATAAAACATTCTCAGCTAGTGCTAATATTAATGATGGGGTTTTAGTGTTTACATTGATATTCTGTCATTTAGGGAATGTTTCAATTAATAAATCAGCGGGTAGCTTATTCTCCTTTTTTTTTATGTTTATTTTTTAATTGAAGTGTGAGGAAATTATAGTCAAATTATTTCAAGCAACATCAGTAATTTTACCAAGTACAATTTCCATTATGTACTTTTACTATGCCTATATGCAGATGCTAATGTGGGGTATTTAAAAATACAGACCATTTACCATTCTTTTAAAATTGGTTCCCTGATTTAACAGATAGTTAGATCAGTGTTCATATGCTTCCAGCTGAATAGACAACTGGGGCCACTAGCTTGTATCAGCTCAGGCAAAAGCAAAATGTCATAAAGACAGCGTCCTCACCAATGAATAATCTTTTTAGAAGTCATGGAAACAAATGAGCAACTTTTCTCTGTTGCAAGGTAAACCTACATATTTAAAGTACAGAAAAGAAAAACATACATCTTTAAACCAATATAGCAAACATTATATTTCATTTTCACTCAAGGTGAAATTTTAGTTAAAATTCTGATATAGTATCACCCATAGGAGTCACACAGGTGACCCATAGAATAAAAATAGTATGATGTGTTATTAAATTTGTTTATATATCAGCAAGGTTGTAATCACACTTACCAATGATTCAGATGGAACCATCTACATCCACGGCTGCTACTTTAATCTGCATTGTCTGTCTTGCAGCTGTGTCATACATTTAGATTTTCCAGTTTGTTAAAGTCCATCTGCTGGCAAACCGGATGTTGTCATTATGTAGATTACACAGCTGTTATCTTATCTGTGTGCTATTAAACCACAGTTAATATTGGCTACTGTATAACAACCACAGCTAGCTACTTATTACAGCACAATAACAGATTAAGCCTACCTTTGTAACAAGCTTCAGCTAACCTCATTCCTTTTGCAAAATGATTTATTGTACTTATAGGTAATGGTAATTATTGTATTCAAGTGTTGAAGATAGACATATATACCATACAATAGGAGCAAACAATTCTGCAAATAAAACCAACAACACATGATGTAGTTGTAACCAGAGGGATATTTTGGACTTAAATACTGAGTTGAGACTAAAATATTGTCCATATAAGTTAAGTTAAGTCAAGAAATACAAGCAGTCAAATGATTAGACAGGTTTTTAAAAAAACTTCAACTCCATCTGTTAAATTATAACACTCATCACGAGCAATTAACAGTTTTTCATCAGATAATCATGTTGCCATGTCAGATTTTGAAGTGCAATGTTGCAAAATTCCCAGATATTGCAACATTTCACAATAGATTGCTGCAAAAGATATCTATGAAAACATAAGCCAGAACCTTTCCTAAATCAAGTCCCTCTGAATGGTTCCCACATGTGCATTTAAACACAATAAGTAAATCCTGAAAATCACTATTTAAAAAAATAACACATCATGTACAGTCACCACACAGAAGTAAGAACTAGAGGTTTCCTGTTTCATATGACAGTAAGGCAACCAACATCTTAACTGTGTCATAATTAGAGTATGGGCTTATCTCGGTATTTTTAGCTAAGTTACAATATTATATATGGATCTCCAAAACAAACATGGAGTAAATGCATGAAGTGAAGTTAATTGTCTGTACATGTTGACGTTCTTCTGTCAGGCATCATCACAAACAACTTTATTAAAAGTTGAAGGGGACAGGGGACTACAAGAACAAATTAATGTCCCCTCCCTGGTGAATACTGTCTTGACCCTCCCTTTCTTGTTCCTCCCCTTCAGTATCACCTTCCCCATTGCTCTATCCCTCTGTTCCCCTCTCCTGTCAGTTGACCATATTCCACTTCTCTGTTCATTGTTATCTGTCTCTCTTGGTCTGCTGCTGCTGAGCACAGCGAGGGAGGCAGTCTCTGTTTGGACGCAAGGTAAGAGCATATAGTTTATCCCCAGTGCCAGGGGAACCACCGCTGTACAGACAAGCCTGCCTGCTGGAAGAAGAGGAGGCTGACAGTGAGGTTGCTTGGGTTGATGATGATGATGATGAGGAGGAGGAGGAGGAGGAGGAGGAAGACGAGGAAGAACAAGGCCATGGTCCCACTCTAAAGGTGGCTATCACTGTGCCAGACGAGGGGAGGAGCTTGGCAAACCCATGTGAGCTAAACCCAGCCAGGCTCAAGCAGTCACGGATGTCTTTCTTCGTGTCAGGACTGCTGGTGATGGCGTTGACCATGCTGTGGCTGGCTTTTATTTAAAAGACATATATATATGAATATCCAGAACTTTTATTCCGCAAGATGGCCCCAGCGATCTAGAGACTGCTTCATTCAAGTGCTGGTTTGTCCCTCTACCTTGAACTTGTTATTTTTACCTTTTTATACTGCAATTATTTATTTTTTCCTCCATGTACTACATTTGAGCTAAATATGGCAAGATTCCAAAAGAAATGTTATGCTTTTAAGCGAGCATGTGTAAATTTCACTAAACAGCGGCCTCTATGGACACAAGTACCAGTCATCCCTTGATATGCTCCTCCCTTGCTTATTTACTGTTTCTATGTTTTATCTGTCAACTTCTTCACAACAATTATGGAGATTTGATTATGAACAATCTAAAGAAATCCAGTATACATTCAGATAGAGGTTTGCAAAACAGCCTTCTCGTTTTTTACCTAAGCCATCAACTTTTCTGACTGAAATGATAATTGTCACTGGCAGATTTGATTAGCTCCTACAAGCTAACTCAGTGATATACCTGAAGTGCTTGAAAGAGGACTCCTCGAGACACAGTTTTAATCAATTAATCCACACCTACAAACATTGATGTTTCATATCCATATTTAGTGTTGGAAATCATGAATCATTGGAATTATTTAATTCAGTTCAGTTTATAGATTCTTAGTCAATTACTATTTAGTTCATGTCCTGTCCTAAGATGTTCAAATGCACTTCGGTATGTCCTCCAGTAAGGGAATGCATCACCCTTTATGATAAATACACCAAAGTAAGTAAAATAGTAAGTGAATGCATCACTGTTCTTTGTATATTCATTCTGTTTCTGGTGCGAACTTCGAGTTCAGTACAAACTTAGACCTTACATTAACTGCACATAGTGTTAATGGCTCAGCGGCGTATTGTTTTGGATTATGCTTTCTCTGTGTTTAATCAAGCTTTAATGAGGCAGTAACATACTCTGAATTACAGTAGAGCTCTTGGTCATCAATCAGGAGCTCCATTGCTAAAAGCTGCTGAATCAGTCAGTGATATGGTCAGGAATACATCTTAAGGCTTTGGAATGATGACCAACCACTGAGTTTGGCAAACTATCTGGGGTATAAACAGTCTGCAAAATACCCAGTGGCTGAATTCATATTTATGTTTTCATGGTTAAATGGGATGTCTTGTCTTCTGTAACAATGAAGATAAAACACTGCTTTGCGTTATAATCTGTGGGAATAACTTCTCTCCCGTCTGCAGCCTGTGTGTGTGTGTGTCCAGTTGTCTCTGTTTCTCTGGACGTTCCCAATTAATCAATGATGTCGAATCATGAATCCAGATCGTTCCGATCACTTTAATCCTTGTGCGCGTCACGTCTCTTCTCGCATGCGTGTGTTCAAAATGTTGGACTTTCTTTTCAATGTGTTCAAAGTATTGTTCAGATCCTAATAACTTAACTGAATAGTCACAGTATTTATTGTTAATGTGTAAAGTGAGTGTGGGGAGTGAGGAGGGAGGACATGCGGCATGGTACAAGGATACCAGACCTACAATTTGTGTCTGATCCAATCCTGAAGTAGCAACGGGCCGCCCCTGCTAAATGACCATAACAGAAACCCAACCTACCTAATACTGCACATAGTAGCTTTTATAAGACATTTTAATGACAATTAGAAGTGACATTATCACATGCATAGTTGCCTATTCTCTTTATTAGTCAGCACTTTTTGCTGTCTGCTGTCCATCAGTCCAGTGGCTATAGTGGCATGATACATGACAAAATACACAGAGATCTCAGTTCGGTTGTTTGCGTTATACAGTCCCTAGACAACATTCAGTTGTGTGGAACAATTATACTGAATCACTATTCAAAATCCACGTGCAGCTTAGTAGAGTGCTATTGTGATTGATTCGCATTAACCCCATGTTAATCTTGGACCAAGTATCAGAAGACAATCAGGCCAAGTGGGAGTTAAGAATCCATGAGTGGAATTACTCAGGAATGCAACACAGTAATTTTATACATTTCCAGTAACTTGTTGTTGAACAAATATTGATTATGACCACATTAATGATGGAAGTCCAAATACATGATTGAACCAACCACGTAGACATCCTCCATGGTATGATGCAAGGATATAATAACAGTGATGTGAATGGGATAAAACCATAGTTCAGTGGGACTTTGGGAATTTCCTACACCTTATAAGAAACGTGATGGGGATGATGGTTCAGATCAGATCAGCTCCATACTGTCCTGCAGTTATCATGTACCTTCAGGTGCCTTACATGTAAGCTTCTGCACTTCTTATGTTGTGATGTACTTGTTGACATCATTGCTGAGTATTAAACTTATTTTAGTTGTATAAGTGCTGATGGTATTCCTTGTATGTCAAGCTATGATATGCAACTTTTCTTGTTGACACAGACAACGCTTGTTAAAATCCTGCTCAAAGATGTTTGGCACACTGTTGAAATCGTTTTACTCTGAGGGCCAACATCAGTCAAAGTTCCTGATTGTTCAGATATTTTTACTTCTGCAGCTAATAGCAGCAAATTACTGTTTTAGCATGGTGTAAATATGGATAGCAAATAAATCTGATGCGGTTATCTTCGGTAAATCTCAGGATGAAAAAATTATAGATTTCAGTATTTTGGCCCAAGTTGGTTGTTTTTGTGCCTATTAATAAACTAAACAAGCCTATTTTGTTCCTCACTTAAGAGAAGAACATATGCACCCAAAGATATACACGATAATTCATATTCTGAAGGCTGTTTTTTTCTTCATAATCTTAAACAGTTACAAACTTACTTGAATACTGTTGACTCAACTTTAGATGACTTTAAGTAATGTGGGTGTTGATTGACTGATACATGTACATGTGCTTGATACCCATACACTTTACTCACCTCAACTTGACAACCTTTCATTGTTAGTCACTGCAGAGTTTGGAAATACTCACTGCTGCAGTTTAGTTGATAATTAGACTTATTTTAGACTTTTCATTTTGGTAGTATTTGTAAGGGGGACAGTGTTTTAGTAACAGGCATTTTTTTTCATATGATCTGCTTAGATATACAACAGTGAGGCAGTGTGTGTGTATGTGTCTGTCTGTATGTCTCTCTGTGTCTTTGTCTGTGTGCTTACAGTGCTCATAATCCACTCCTGATAATGGTGTGTTGACTGTTTGTAGCTTTAACAACAAGACGAGAGACATTTTACAGTACATATTTAGTGCACCGACACCACATAACCCATGCATAAAAGACATTTGAAAATTACATGATAAAAGGATCCAACACGTCTTAGTTATCTTTACAGCAAAATTACAATGTGGAAAACTTTAAATATCCAAACACAGCATTCATACTGCCTAAATTAACTTTACAATAACATGAAATCTGCTACAAAACAGGCATACAAATGTAACATCAGCACCAGTTGTATTTTCTGCTTTATTATCAGTAGTGGTAATAAAGATTATGGCATATGCATTTCAATTAATTCTACTACTAGAAAATGTCATCAGCCGCACTCAATATAATTTGGTACAAATAGAAAGTTAGCCATCAAACAAATCAATTAAAACCAGCATCACCAGTATAGTGTCTATCAGATGACTGTAGAGATAATATTTACAAAAGTCCAACTACTAATCTGATAATTATGAGAAACATAACCACGTGTATGAAATATACACAAGAAAACCCTTGAAAGGATATACTACAGTTTAGTGGTAATATGCAGGTGTGCGGGAGTTCCCAAAAAAGCCCTTGGTTAATTAATAATTCAATTTTACTTAACTGTGAAAAGTTGCCTATATAACTTTACATCTGGTCTCTGCATGTGTCCACACACTGCCATAAACAGTGGAAGAATTGAAACCTTCGCTCAGCCTAATTAGCTACAGTGCTTGTGCATTTTATTAAGTTTTGTTGTGGTTCATTTGTAAAGGATCATGTAATATGATATATCATCTCCTTTTACACCTGATCATTACACTACTCTGGGACTTCCACAGAGGCGCAGAGGCTCTAACACAACCTCTCTTGTAAGAACGCATTGCTATATTAAAATATTTATCAACATAATTTCAAAGAATAGAAAGGAATGTTGTGACCACAGTGTAGGTGATGCTCAGAGCTTTTAGAATAAAAATTTTAAATATCATTTAAAAAAACAATGGGAAAGTGTAATGTTTAACCTTTGAAATGATGATTGGACTGACAGGATATAAGTTGTAATGTGTCTTTGCTACTTTTAAAACAATACAAATTAAATAAATACAGTAAAAAAAAGACTGTTTATATGCTCAGTAAATGTACTCAGCCTTTTTGGTGGATATTTGCACGTCTATTATGACCTGAGTCAGTGTCATTGGATTTTGTGGATAATTCTGTATTTAAAATTTGGACTGGGTCAATATTAGAAATGAAACTTTTAACACTCATGCAACCGATGGATTTCTTCTCTCTCTTGGTATATTGTCACATTATAGTAATAATTTAAAGCCCCAGTAAGTGTGAAAAATAAATTAATCTAAACTGACATGTTTAGATGTACATCTAATACAATCATGTTTGCATCTGTTTGTAAGAATCATAGTTTATTAGTTTTTTCCTGCCTCACATATGTTCGATGATTGTCCAACCGGAGCCTACAGAGTAGACTTATGACATCACCTTGTGAAAGTCACTACTGCCACTCCGCATGTAATGAACAACTGATCCAGTCTTCACCTTACACGACTGTCACTGTCTGTCAACCTGCCTCCTATCTCATCATTTAGCATACAGAAGACTAGCTGACGGTCAAAGCAACTTGCAGTTTGTTGTATGTATGTAACCTATTCATTAGCTCTCATAAATGTCACCAAATGCTGTTAATTACATGTTTGTGTTTACCGGGATAGTTCAACCAGAAATAAAATTCACTCATTATCTACTCACCCCTATGCTGATGGAAGGATGGGAGAAGTGTACAAAACACTTTTGGAGTTTCAGGGGTAAACAGTGTTTCAGCTGAATCCAATACAATTAAAGACATTAGTGACCAAAGCTTCAGACGTAATGAAACAACGGAAAAAACACAAAATGCCTCCATACTGCTCCTGTGGTGTCATCAAAGTGTCTGCAAGCCCAGACAGTCAACTCAAAACGAGGTCATGTGCACCATGTTTTAAGCCTGAAAGTCCAGCAGAAGTGGCTAAGCTAGCGGACGTAAGCATTTCCGACGGTCCCTGAATACATCTCGTCGAAAGATATCAGAGGACATTTAGGCTGAAAACACCTTGCAAATGGCTTCCGGACACCAGACGAGCAGTATGGAGGCATGTTGTGTTTTTTTCTGTTGTTTTATTTACGTCTGAAGATAGGTCTGCAACATTGTTTAGCCCTGAAACCCCAAAAAATGTTTTTTGAACTCAATCACTTCACCCACACCTCGATCGACATATGGGTGAGTAGATATTGAGTGAATTTTCATTTCTGGGTGAACTATCCCTTTAATTTCATGAAATTTATTTCCTGGTTCAAATGCAAGTTATTAAGCTTCTTTTACTAAGTTAGTTCCTTTCGAGCCCTCAGAGTGGGTTTTGGGATCTTTGAAACCTTTTGTCACAAATACTGTATATTTCCTGATTGTAATAAGTCCACTCTGCGTTGATGGAGGTCATTTCTCAAATTCTTTGACAAAACCTTTCCCACTACTCATTTCAACTGACAAAGAAATAAAGCACACACCACCAGTGGACTGTGGTCCACAAGTACACAAACATTGTGTAGTTCAGGGAGCAGTATTTGGCTCTTTTTGGAGTTTTGTGTTTTGGGGTCATTGACAATCCGCCAGTGTTCAGCACAAGCAATCAGTTGTTCAGTGCTTTCTTGAGTTGAACCTGTTGAGAAGCTGCTGTATGGGGATGTTTTCGTTCTGGGTATTGGTGGTTTATTCTGTTCTAATATAGAGTCTTAGACTATGATATTTTATTTTTACCTTTTCACTGGTTGTGTAAGGTTTGTGTTTAGCAAACTAAAACACGAGGCTTTATTGTTTCCATATTGCAGATTTAGTTTGCACCTAATTGAAAGAAATGGCACAGGAACATCACTGAAATCCCTGGGGATTTTTATGTTCATGGTGGCAGTTAAGTGAATTGCAGAGCCTCAGGATGCTGAGCATTGGCCAAGACTGTGACATGATGCTGACACTGGGAAAGAAGATGGTGGTGTTTGGATTGTGCACGTTTATGCCTTGTTTTCACAGTTTTAACATAGAATGTACTCTAGTGTTCAATGCAAGAAAGGGGGCAACGCCGGCGAGCTACTTCTGGCAGGCAACTCGAGCTGCGCTGCACCAATCATGTTACTTACATCATGTGACATACATCATGTGACATACCTCACTCTCCCATCTATACACAACCATCTATATTACACACCCACCTTATCAGGTTGTCTGTTTAACCAGAGAGACATTTCCCATCAACTCCTCTTGCTCGCACTGCTGCTGCAGGATTGCCACCAGTTGCTTCAGCCCCTCCACCACCCCATCATTCCTGTGTAATCATATGGGGGAGTGATTAAGTTGGAGCCTAGACGCCAAACACTAATTCTGTTGTAATGCTGCAATAAATGTTCAAACGTGAGTTGTCTGACTGAAATGCATTTCTTTATAGATGAAAAGAAATACCACTGGAAAGCTGTGAGAGAGAAGCTAATTATCTCCAACAAGAGGTTATGTTTTTTTACCCATGTCTGTCGGATGGCTCATTTGTTAGCGGGATTACGCAAAAACAGCTGAAACAATTTTCCTCAAACTTGGTGGAGGGAGTAGGTCTTAGAAGAACCTATAATGGGATTGTATCCAGTAATTATATTTCACTTTCTAGACAATTATGTGCAGGATAGTTTCTGTTCGTGTCTGTTTTTTTGGGACATTACATACATTTCTTCTATCTGAGGTCATAATGTTGCCATCTAGTGCTGGGCACCATTTTGAAAAACAGGAGCAATGTACTTTTTGTGAATGATGTAGTAGATGAGACCAGTTTTCACCCTCATATCACCTGTCTCACCTAAACTCTGCAGAGGTAAATTTAAGGGAAATACATGGTTGTGATTATTGTACTGCACTTGCTCAGTGAACCATCAGTGTAGCTCTGGTTAGGATTATCTAGGATTATACTGACTGAGTAATGTAAAGAAAATACAGATACTACAGGCATGTGCACCTCCAGATATAAATATGGACTGCGACTGATGTTACAGACACTTCACTCTTCTGATGCTTCATACGCACATACCATGATTACAAAGACATAACTCAAAGTCAGTAGAAACAAACTTGAATTAGGACTTATGTGTGAAATAAACCGTAACTCATTATGTGTAGTCCATGTAAGAGCAAAACTCAAATTAACTTCATGAAAATTAACCTTGTGCCTTTTTTAACTAATGTAACACTACAGCGGTTACCCCAGGAGTCAGTATTAATGTATATGCATGCTTACAGGACAATGAGTACCAATGTTTTCTGCCCACCAGTATGGTACCAGTTAGAGGCTATAATGTGCGAGTGTCAGAGAGTTTGCACCTGACTATTAATTTTATCCCCCCAGTCTCCTGTGCTAAAGACCCAGACAATCACCATCTCAGATGTCACCAACTCCCTGAGAGGAACCGTGACCTACAAGGACGTGCCCTTAGTTCACACTGAGACCAAGACCATTACATATGAGTCAGCACAGGTGAGGGGAATTCTGGAACACGCACAGAAAATAACATTTCTCAAAGTATCTGAGGCTCTGATTAAATACAATTAGTAAAGCCTGAATGGTCTCACATCGTTTGGAGGGTAGAATTATTTTCAACTACACATGTTGACATACCAAATCTTTGCTGCAAAGAACTTTTCCGACCATATCTCTTTACCCTTTTCTCAACTCTGGCTATCTGTTTAAATCAGGCGAAGCTTAAGCTATTCACATGTCTATAGGAAGTTAAATCTTCATATTTTATAAACCTGTGACTCTTTCACTTTGCGGAAACAGTCATATATATATATTAGGTTGAGATACTGGGGCCGCAATGCAGTTGCTCCTTTTACTCAATAATCCAGCCTCTATTATTTCTATTCCCATTTAACTTTTCAATTCAAATACATAATCTATCATCATAACAACTTTTTGATTATTTTGAGAAATATGTATACAGTTTTTGAATCTACAACAAAGCCAAGATTAAAGTAATCTGAATAAAGCAACCTATAATTGGAAATGTAGTCAGATTGAAGAAAAAGAAAAGAAGATTACCAATTTGGTAAATTATGTCCTGAGGTTCAATACACAGCTCAATTTCCAAAATGAAATGCTGTTAAATGTCTAACAATTACAAACATTACACATAATATATAAGAGATAATTGAGTGTGTTTAAAATTGATTAATTTGAGATTCTTTTCCAACACTTAAAAGGTGTCTCTCCCACAGCCAGTGGACAGCCTGGCAGAGAGGGACTCAGGGGTGCTGCTGAGTGCCCAAACCATCACCTCCGAGACCATCAGCACCACCACCACCACCCAAATCACCAAGGTCTGCTCACATCACTAACAGACCTCCAGAAACTCAATACACATCAATACAGTAATTTACTAACATGCTGTGATGGATATTTACTTTCAATCACTTGTGCCATTGGTATTGAACCACTGTTTGAGTACCTGCTTGAGGGTTACTGAAGACTATACAGCCTCCCATATCATCCTATCAAAATCAGTCAAAACGTTTTTTGCTTTTTTTAAAAGGATGAGGATTGTTTATGTAATTTATACTTTATGAAGAAAACTTCAGTGGGGTACTAATGGTAAATGGTCTGTATTTATATTGGGCTTTTTTAGTCTTGACCACTCAAAGTGCTTTACAGTACAGTCAGTTTCCATTCACACACATACAGTTTATCTCTGGGCAGTACTGGGTTCTTTGAGTAATTATTATCCACCTCCTGAGTTGTTTTTTTCTCAGAATGAGGCCAAAAACTAAATACACCCAGTGCCTGACATTTCTGCAAATGGAAATGCTTTGTTTATGAGAAAGGTCAGAGGTCAATGGCCATAGAAAGGCGGCAGTAGTTGCAGTCTCACCAACACTAGTCAGTTAAAGCCTGAAAAATGCAGTCTGGTTTGATGAATTTGGAAATCTGCTGAGGCTAGAGAAAGTAGGCTCATTTGACATTTGACATTCAGCTGCTGACAAATCTGCAGATATGATGTGATGCAGTCATGTCAACATGGAGCAGAATCCCAAAGGGAAATGTCAAACATTCGATGGCATTGATTTTCTTAAAAAACTGAGGCTATTTGGGAGCAGATGGAGGAACTTCCCAGTATTAGTGTGTTGTTCCTAATATATGTCTAGTGGGTGCATTTCAGTTTCAGTGTGACTTAACTAAAGTCTCTTCCGATTATACCTTGATAAAAGTTTGTTCGCTTTGGATATAAGAATCAGCTAAATGAAAATGTAATGTAATGAACTTATATGTCCTATCTGCTTATATCATTGCATGAATATGCTTCAGTCTCCAGTACTTGTACTAGTAGAATGATTATACTTTTTGCCAGATATCCAAAAGTTGTCCCTCAGCATAACTCGCTGAATCTAACGCATTCTTATACTGGCTGTTTACGTCCTCTAAAGCAAGGGGATTTACTTATGACAATAGAATACTTACAAGAATACTATACAATAATATTTCAAGGATTCTAGCATAACCTATCGTTGACACAAGAATGCTGATGTATGCAGTTGATATTGGCATAACCAGCACAGAAATTGTATATTGAGCAGTTAGTATGTTTCTGCAGGACATGCTACTATTCTAGTTATTTGATCTCATTTAAATGCATGTACGCTGTCAAATGTTTCAGAAAGATTTTTGCATGCATCCATGTTGACATGCAACATTTTCCAAAACTATGCTTGCATCCACATTTTTTCTCTCAGGGACACCACATGATTCTTGCAGGGCCATAAGTTTCTTCTCTTATTTCAGCTCGTATCATGTTTTTATTGTAGACGGTGAAAGGAGGGATGTCTGAAACTCGCATTGAGAAGAGAATCGTCATCACTGGAGACACTGAAATTGATCATGACAAGGTGAGAATGTAATTGATGGAGGAGGAGAAGCATTTATATCATATTTCCCTACTCACGATAAATAGTGCTAAATAATGTTGTTTTTCCCTAAAGCTCTACTAAGAAAGTGCTGTAATTGTGTGTTTGGCTCAGATGTCTGCATGGAATGTTTGTGAACATGATTGAAAAAGGTGGAATAATTGGAAGGCCCAATTTGCCTTATATAGTTGTGTTCATATATCACGTAAATCTGTTTTGTGCGCAAGCCATTTTAATTAAACTCATAAATTGTGTTCTCCTTAACCAACCTAGATTGTCCTTGTTCACTCCTCAGGCTTTGGCTCAAGCCATTAAAGAGGCAAAAGAACAGCACCCAGATATGTCCGTTACCAAAGTGGTTGTGCACCAGGAAACAGAGATCACCCCAGAGTAACATAGACTGATCCTTTTGAAGGTGAGTGCCTACGCTGACTGCTCTGACTGAAACCCTGTCACAATGATGCTGCTGTTCCTGTAGATCAGGGGTATTCAATTAAAATTCAGAGAGGTCCAGATAGAGAACATTTCCTCAAGCAAAGGTCCAAAAAAAACAAGCACTATGATTCAGTGTATATTGAATCATATATATATTTGTTGAAATAGAAGTTGTATCAACGTCTGGTCTAGTCAACAACTGACAAATCAAATAAAGTATTAGAGAATAATGTTTTAACAATATTTATTGCAAGTTTTCACATTTGATTTGAGGTATTATAAATTAGAAATCTAATAGAAAATAAAAGCTGGTTTCTTACGTCACGTTAAAGATAAAAATACATAACAGAAAGCTTTAATTTTTTTAAAAGGTGCACCTCAAAAGCGGTTTGTTCTAAAAAATAAAAACAAAGTGTCAATTCACTTCCCCTTTTTGTTATTCTATTCTATCTAACACAATCATCTTAACAAATGAACTGCTTTAACAACTGCTTTTCTCTTCTTTTCTTTTCATCTAATATTGCACCCCACACTTTTCTTGTTCTGTAAGAGAAGTGAGTTCTAGCTTGTGCAGTCGGGATTTTAAATCTAGGTTGGAGTGATGTAGTGTTGTTTCACATCTTTTGAACAATCTCTATGGCCCTTAGCAAGAAACTTGGGCTATCAAACAAATGTGAGGGGAAAAGTTGGTAGTCGCCCTTCAATGACCTGTTCGATTTAAAAATATACAGTCTAGAAGCACATTAGACCGCCTGGTGGGGTTTAACTATATTCAAACGAACTCTGTGTCATGTCAAATTCCTTGTAGCTTGATTTTTTGGGAAAGTTGACAGTCCTACAAGACACATACTGTTTTTGAACTGCCTGTTGGACAAGTAAGAGTCTAGTCTTGATTAAAAAATGTGTTTTGCTCTCTACTTTTCTCTTTTTAGAAGTTACTATTTTTGCTTTCCTCTGCCTCACTTATCACTGTCAATTCTTCCTCCTCACCAACTCGGCATTAAAGCTGCACTGGTTCTAGTAGAAAGGCTCTATCAAAATTTGACAATCCTCATCTGCATGTTTGTGCTTCTGTCAGTGTCTAAGCCATTGTGAGAAACATGTTGATTGTGCGATATATAATCTCAAAAAAATATTTTGGGACATCACTGACTAAGAGTCATAAGTGTATAGAGTCGGACCAGTGATCAATAGCTAAGAGAATCTTTTGATCCGAGGTTACAAGTTGATTACTAAATCTGGAGGTGTTGATGATTTAAAAGGTAATGAAAAGCAAATCTGAAAAGAGAACAGTTTTGTAAAATATTTAAAAGTTGTGATGTATACAACTACAATGTTAAACCTTGATCCAGATAAAAATGTGCTGCAGGAGACACCGCAAGCTGGCGTCACAGCTTTCAAGTCATTTGAGCAAGTGTTTGCAAGGTGCACCTCTCCACATTCCATATGCATTTGACAAAGAACAAGGACAGGAAATAATGGGATTTAGCCTACGGAGCCTAATGATTTAGAACAAAGACATTAAAATGTGCTTTTGGCTGCATTTCTTGCAGTAACATCCATATTCACTTTCTCCACTGTGAGTGTAATATATTTAAGATGGAGTTCAATCACGTGGACTCAAGGTGAACTACACCATTATTTATCTTCGGAGCTTTGTGATTTTAGTGAAATCTCTTCGCTGAGCAGCGCCTGTGTGTTCCTGTGTGTTGCAGGGCAGCACGAGGCTCAATTCATAGCCTGACCATATAATGAGCTGCTGTCTTAGTAAATCAGATGCTGCAAACAGATCCCAGCTGCAGGCTTACTTGCTTTAGAAGTAAGCCTGGAGGCAAGACTTCACTGTAATGATGAAAAATGTGACATCATTGTTAATTAACCCATAATGAGAATCTGAAGCCATCAATGTAATTACACCAGAAAACAACTGGTGACCAGTAGACCAAATACAATTATGTGAATGTAGAAATGGTGATTTGTATATTACATTACATAGGTCTACATTGGGACTCAATTGACCACAAATCTCTACTTAATATTCTTCTTTATTACACAGGTTGCATGCAAAAGAAAATGTGCAAGAACCAAAGTGGTGTATAGATGTAGTTTGGTTTAATCTGATTCATCATGAAACAAGATGCCTCAGCAGCATGACGTACGTTAAGTAATGGTGCCCATGAGGCTTTAATTGTGGCCTTGTTTATGAGGGTCCAGGCTGGGAATCTGGTGCTGTTTAACCCACTGACTGCCTGGTATGTAAACATAACAGCCCTACCTCCCAGCCTGTCTTTTCAGTGATGAGGCGGTTATCCAGAACTAAAGACCTTTTAAGCCCCAGTGTGGTCTGCCAGACTGCCAGTCCGCAGCATTCCTCTCTGTTCTTGTAGACTTGCAACATCATTTGTCATGTTTCAGTTGTTTCAATGCCCCAAACAGTCCTCAAGTATTCTTGCTCTGCTCATTTTACAAGGAGGCTTTGGAACTGAATGTTAACACAAGTATTCCAGTATGTGTTTCCCACCAGCCATGTAAATGTATAGCTATACAACTTGTTTGTAACTACATTTAGTTTGGTTTTTGCTCTAAAACAAGCACAATTTAAGTATTTTGTTGGTAATATAACTTCTCACGGGCCAAAGAGCAAAAGTATTTCAACAAAACAGGCAACACATAAAAATTAAAACAGTACAAAACTATGATAGCTCTTACATGACTGTTGGTGATTAAAGTGCTGCGTGCACATCTAAATGTAAATACAGAAAAAAAGAAGCAAGCAGAATACATAATGAATACTAGTGGGATTTCTAATACAATTTACTGTCCAAGCGGTCTGCATGTGATGGGTTAGGTCTGGGACACACGATAATACCAGGTCCAAATAGAGTCTGTGAGACCTCACTGAAGACCTGAATGCCCCAATGTACTTTTGGCTTACTGGCTTATTCTGACAACGTCAATGTGTTTAAATATTAGAGTGGCGCCTGAGAACAGCCACATCCCCTAACTATAACTACAGAGTCTTTTATCAGAGTACTACATATTCCATTACTCTGGCAAAGACATGCTGCTTTATTCATGTTCAGCTTATAGAAATGTAAGCTGCTGTGACATGGAGCCTCTTATTGCCTTCCCTCCTGGTTTTCATAAACATTAAGTACACTTTATATTCGCATGTAATGCTGTACTGCTATGTACTCCTTCGTTGGGTGTCTCTTGTTGCCAAGGTATACTGTATCTGTATTTGGGTCATTGACGTGACGCCTACATTTTCTGTCCGACTGCATTTTCTTCCGTTAAAAAAAGGTTTTAAAGGGGACATATTGTGCCCATTTTACCACAGTTGATATGGTTCCTTGGGGTCTTAATGAAATGTCTGTAAAAAATTTTGGTCAAAATACCACAAGGATCATTGAAACCCTCATTACCCTGTCTAAAACAGCCCTCCTTAGATCGACCTGTTTTGAGTGCCCCGCCCCCCCCCCCCCCTCTCACCGCCCGCCCCCCCCTGTCACTCACACACACACACATCCAGTTTCACGTCTTAAATCTCCCCTTAGCATATTTAAGGTTGTTAAAATCATTTTAAGTCACTGTCCTACACATATATTTCTGTATCCGTTTGTTGTGTTTCTTCATTGAAGCTACAATTTCCAAAAGAAATGCACTTAAAACCACGGGTATGAGTCTATTTTAAAGCGAGCGACGGAGGCGGCAATGAGCTGCTGGTGACCGGCACCGGTTCCTGCAGCTCGGGCTGCGTGGAGCAAATCTGTACGAGCAACAAAAGTTATAAGGCGCAGCTCTCTCCCCCCCTCCTCCTCAACCGCTTCGCCGCCCGGGCATCATAGGAGAGGCTGTCCGCTGAGCGAGTGCACAAGCACGGGTACAATGCAGCCGGAGACCGAGGGGGCTCTCCCCCCCCCCCCCCTCCCCCTGAAATGAACGAATGACTTGAAAAAAGATTCGTTCATTTTACTGAACGAGATTCAAAGAACCGAGTTGGCAAAATGATCCGAACTTCCCATCACTAGTGGCTCGTAGTTTATCAATCAATCAATCAAGTTTTATTTGTATAGCCCACATTCACAAATAACAATTCGTCTCATAGGGCTTTAACATTGTGTGACATCCTCTGTCCTTAACCCTCAGCAAGAGTAAGGAAAAACTACTAAAAACCTTTTTCACAGGTAAAAATATGTAGAAACCTCAGAGAGAGCCACATGTGAGGGATCCCTCTCTCAGGACGGACAGAAGTGCAATAGATGTCAGGTGTAAGAAAACATCATCAGGATTTTTAGCAGCATCGATGAGGGTAAACATTTTTCAATACTATGTGTCAGGCAGTCCCGCTCCAATCACAGTCTCTGGCCAGCAGCCAGCAAGACCACGATCCAGCATCAGGATGGGATCCACTATAATCCACAGTCATTGTCCACCGCCGCCAGTTAGAATCCATTATCAGCTGCCGCCTCGGTCGTGGTCCCTCATCATCCGATGCCAACGCGACAAAGGATCCTCCATTACAACGACGATCAGCTGGCACGATACAGAATCCACCGAACTGGATCCACCATTGCGACCTCTGACGCGCGATCCACAATCATAATCCATGGTGCGGCCACAGCTGTGGCCCTGCATCCGCGGGCGCTAAGGCACAGAAACTCCGGGAAAGGGGTCAAGTTAGTAACATGTACTGATGAGATAAGAATTATCTTGATGTGATAAATATGGAGAAAAGGAAGGAGAAGCAGGAAAGAGAAGCTCCGTGTGTCTTGTGTCATAAATTCCCTGTGCGTCTTAGCATCATCAGGGGTTTTTGCCATTTAATCAATTTTGGAACATCGCACTAATTAGCTCTAACTATAAGCTTTATCAAAAAGGAAGGTTTTGAGTCTACTTTTAAACGAACAGAGCGTGTCTGCTTCCCTAACTGAAAGTGAGAGATTATTCCACAGGAGTGGGGCTTGATGGCTAAAAGCTCTGGCTCCTACTCTACTTTTAGAGACTTTAGGGACAACAAGTAAACCTGAGTTCTGGGATCGGAGTGCTCTAGTAGGTTGATATGGAACTAACATCTCTTTAAGGTAAAGAGGTGCCATATCATTAAGGGCCTTGAAGGTGAGGAGGAGAATTTTAAATTCTATTCTAGATTTAACAGGAAGCCAGTGTAGTGATGCTAATACTGGAGAAATGTGCTCTCTTTTCTTAGTTCTCGTCAGGACACGTGCTGCGGCATTTTGGACCAGCTGCAGAGTCTTTAACGACTTGCTGCTGGAGCCTGATAATAGTGAATTACAGTAGTCCAGTCTCGATGTAACAAAGGCGTGGACTAGTTTTTCTGCATCTTTTTGCGAAAGGACATGTCTGATATTTGAGATATTACGCAAGTGGAAAAACGCGGTCCTAGAAATTACTTTTAAGTGACTATTAAAGGACAAATCAGGATCGAAGATCACTCCCAAGTTCCTGACTGTGTCATTGGAAGCAAGGGCAATGTCATCTAGCGCAGCTATATCATTAGATAATGTATCTCTAAGGTGTTTAGGGCCGAGTATTATAACCTCTGTTTTATCTGAGTTTAATAAGAGAAAATTGCGGGTCATCCAGGTTTTTATGTCCTTGAGACATGCTCGAAGTTTAGTTAATTGATTACTTTGATCAGGTTTTATTGACAAATATAACTGGGTGTCATCCGCATAGCAGTGGAAATTTACCGAGTGTGTCCTGATAATGTTTCCTAGTGGAAGCATATATAATGAGAATAAAATTGGGCCGAGCACAGACCCCTGTGGGACACCATGGTTAACTTTGGTGCGCACCGATGACTCATCATTGATTTGAACGAATTGGGAGCGATCAGCAAAATAAGATTTAAACCAGTTTAAGGCCGTTCCTTTAATGTTCATTAACTGTTTTAGTCTCTCTAATAAGATTTGATGGTCAATTGTGTCGAATGCTGCACTGAGATCTAACAGAACGAGGACAGACACAAGTCCCTGATCTGAAGCTATTAGAAGGTCATTAGTGACTTTTGCCAGGGCTGTCTCTGTGCTGTGATTGGTTCTAAACCCCGACTGAAAGTCTTCATATATATTATTTTCCTGGAGAAACTCACACAGCTGATTGGCTACAACTTTTTCTAAGATTTTAGACAGGAAGGGGAGATTAGATATTGGCCTGTAATTTGCTAAAACCTCTGGGTCTAGGGTGGGTTTTTTGAGTAGGGGTTTGATTACAGCTATTTTAAAAGACTGTGGTACATAACCTGATGATAATGACAGATTGATTGTGTTAAGTAACGAATTATCTATTAGGGGCAGAATTTCTTTAAGTAATTTAGTTGGAATCGGATCTAAAATACAGGTTGTTGGTTTAGAACCTGATATTATTTTGGTAAACTGATCACGGGTGATCAGAGAGAAGCTGTCTAAGTAATGGGAAGGATTCTCAGGCGTTTCTGAGATCTCTATTGTTGGGAGGGTATTAGTGCCAATTGAGGGCAGGAGATGATTGATTTTATTTCTAATAGTTAGAATTTTATCATTAAAAAAGGTCATAAAGATATTGCTATTTAGGGATCGAGGAATACTGGGTTCGGTGGAGGTGTGACTCTCTGTCAGCCTGGCTACAGTGCTGAAGAGAAACCTTGGGTTGTTTTTATTCTCTTCTATTAGTTTTGAATAATAGGCAGCTCTTGCTTTGTGGAGAGCCTTTTTATATTCTTTAACACTACTCTTCCAGTCTAGGAGATTTTCAACACTGTTGCTGGAGCGCCACTTCCTTTCTAGTTTTCTTGATATTTGTTTCAACTCATGTGTCTTGGAACTATACCACGGAGCTAATTGACTATGTTTTACACATTTCTTTTTTATAGGCGCTATTGAGTCTAGTGTTAATCGTAATGAGTCTGCAGAGCTGTCTATGAGGTGGTCAATCTCAATAGAGCTCGGGTTTTTAAAGGATTTGGTGTTTATGTCGACGGATAATACGGGTTTAAATGTAATCGGAATTATTTCCTTAAATTTAGCTACAGCACTATCAGGTAGACATCTAGAAAATGAGTTTTTTATTAGGGGCATATATTCAGATAGTGAAAAATCGAAGGTTATTAAATTATGGTCTGATAGTACTGGATTGCGCGGAAGTACTGTTAAATGTTCAATTTTGACACCGTATGATAACACAAGGTCAAGTGTGTGGTTACAACAATGAGTAGGTTGATGTACACACTGACTGAAACCAATTGAGTCTAGTATTGAAATAAATGCTACGCTCAGGCTATCTTTATTATTGTCAACATGAATATTAAAGTCACCAACAATAATAATTTTATCGGTCTTTAGGACTAGGTTTGATAAGAACTCAGGGAATTCTGTTAGAAATTCAGTATAAGCCCCAGGAGCAGGATAAACTACAGCAAATATGATTGGCTGTTGGTGTTTCCTGGATTGACGTGGAAGACTAAGAACAAGACATTCAAATGAGTTGTAGCTGAGTTTAGGTTTAGGATTAATTGATAGACTGGAATTAAAAATAGCAGCAACTCCACCTCCTCGCCCGAGTTCCCTGGGAACGTGTGAATTTATATGACTGGGGGGAGTAGATTCATTCAAACTGACATATTCATCAGGATGCAGCCACGTCTCAGTAAGGGACAATAAATCTATATTGTAGTCTGAGACTAGTTCATTAACTAAAATAGCCTTTGAGGACAGTGATCTAATGTTTAAAATACCACATTTGAAAATCTTTGTTTCCTGTGTTGTTCCAGAGGTTGTGTTAATAAGTATAAGATTATTGTGTGGAGTTCTCGCTCTGTTATTGTTTAATTTAAATAATTTAATCGGACGGTAGACAGAGACAGTCTCTATGCGGTTGGGTGACTGATCCAGAGGGAGCGCAGAGAAGTGTTTAGCACTGCAGCTCTGCTTCCTGGTCCCAACTCTGGGTTGTCATGTGATAGACTTAGTAATATTCCTAGATAAGAGAGCTGCCCCATCCCAAGTGGGATGAACGCCGTCTCTCCTAACAAGACCAGGTTTCCTCCAAAAAGTTTGCCAATTATCTATAAAGCCCACACCGTTTACAGGACACCACCTCGACAGCCAGCGGTTAAAAGCACACACCGACTCAACATTAACTTTATTGACCTCCGACATACGAAGCCGGGAGTCTTTGCTGCCGACGTGAATTATGATTTTACTGTATTTACGTTTAGTTTTAGCCAGCAGCTTCAATTTGGATTGGATGTCGCCGGCTCTGGCCCCCGGGATACAATTGACTATGGCCGCTGGTGTCGCTAACCTCACGTTTCTGAGAACCGAGTCGCCAATAACCAGAGTTTGATTCTCAGCGGGTGCGTCGCTGAGTGGAGAAAATCTATTTGAGACGTGAGCTGGTGGCTCTTTAATCGTGGGCTTTCTATGGGTGGTACTATGCCCCCTCCGGACCGTCACCCAGCCGCCCTGGGCTCCCGGCTGCCCGGGGCAAGTCGAGGGACTGCTAGCTGAAGCTAAGCTAGGTGGCTTCGCTGCGGCTAGCACGGGCCGGCTAACTACAGCTAACGGGGGTTCTAAGCTGAGGAGCCGAGCTTCTAAGTTGCTAAGCCTCGCCTCCATGTCTACCAACATACTACATTTATTACATTTACCACTACTGTTAATGGAGGCGGAGGAGTAAGTAAACATGAGACACTCGGAGCAGGAGAGAGCGGTGGAGCGAGAGGGAGAGAGAGAACACATCGCTGCTAAAACTACGAGGGTGAGATTTAAACAGAACACAGAGTCACAAAGCACCAGAGTGTAGGGGCTGGTATGTGAGGGTGCTGAACTATATACCGGTGGTTTTAGCCGTAGTAGAACAGAAATACAGTTGTGTTTAGCGGAGGAGCTAATTCAGATAGCGACTACACCACCCGTGACAATAACAGGAAGTGACGAAATGACGCAGCACGCTTACCGTAAACACTGGAGCACTATCTCACATTGATCCTCAGCTCATCGAATGAGGAACAAGAAAAGCTGAGCTCTGGTTACCCTGGTCTCCTCCTCCGCCAGATCTCCGCCTCCATGGGGGGGGGCTATGCCATTGGACGGACTCTAGCGTATAGTTTCTGACATAGAGGAACCACAACAAATCGCAGTTGGTTTTTTTTCAAGAGTTTTTGGGACGGCAGACACGCCAGATACCCAAATTAACGTGTAGAAGCACTAAAAAAGTGGAATTTTCATAATATGTCCCCTTTAATACATAAAGAAATACCATATATATGTAGTACCTGTCCAGTATATGTACACACTTTAAATTTCCAAAAAAGATGAGTTATTTAAATGTTTCTGTTTTTTAAGTGTCAAAATATCATGTGGTGCAACCGTCCGGCCATGACTGCTGTTGTGAAAACCTCTTTGAAAAAACTAAAAATCTATTCAAATTTATTTTCTGCCATATTTGGCATGATTTCCAAAGTCTTTTGTAATCCTATACAAAATTGCCACGCATTTGCATTTATATTTCAATCATAGTATACAAACAAACTTTGTCCGATGATGTCCATTTTATGAAATATCATATGGTGCGACCATCAAGAAATGACCAATTTGGGACTTTGATGTTGAAATCCATTCAAAGACAGGAACTTGCATCATAAAACATTTTGCCAAGGACCCATGGAAGCGGCAACAGGTTTGTAACTCTCTCTCAAATTTTGAAAAAAATAACATTTTTCACAGCTGGTATGTAGTTGCCTCATTTGGAGACTATGTTATTTTTCAAAATATATATTTAGATTATAAATTGCATAGTGACCTTTTGTGCTGACCTAGTTTTTTTTCTTTCCAATTCTGTGTCTGTAAATTTTGACTGAACTAGAAAAATATCATGTGGTGTGACAAAATGTGGTGCGACCATTGCAAAGTGTTTTACATGATAGATATATGTCCTAGATTGGGAGTTTTGGGGCTTTTTTAAAATTCATTTAATGATTTATATACATAAAGTACTTTATCTTAGTATTATTTGGAAAATATTTCTATGCAATTAGAGTATTTTTTTGTAATATTTCAGAAACAATGAATTTATGTTTAATTTTTGTACAATATCATGAATAAATACCAACCCAAAAATGTAACATGTTTTTATATATATATATATTATATTATATACTGCTTATTATGAATTTATTAGTAATTTATTATTTATTTATGTATTTATTTAGTTATAACTGTTAACATTTATTTTACCAGATGCCACTTCCAAGCGAAATAAAAAACGCTCACCATATGCAGAGGGTTAATTCTGACCCTGTAGCAACAGCGGAGAACCTTGCTAAGAGAAGAGAAATGTATTTTAAAACATTTTTTAAATGAAAATTACAAATAAAGCAACATGAAGTACATATTGCTCTTATGTGTTTTTCATTACTGGACGAAATGCATACTTGCATTAAAATGTTCATCTATCATTAGTCCAAAATAACTTATTGATTCATGGCATGACATAAACAGCAGGGAGAGATTCCATATGCCAAGTCAAGTGAGTTGACAGAGAGAGAGAAAAAAGAACCAGAGAGAGAACTGGAGGGCTCCATCCAGAGCTTACAGAGAAAGTTGCGTTAGACCTTGCGCCGCCATCTACAGAAAACATTCCACCAGTTCTGGTTGATGTAGATGTAGCACAAGAGCAGCCAGTTTAAGGAAATGTTTGTTCACAACAATATGTGCTGCACTTTAATGTTCTTGATGAGATTTTTATTTAAAAAAATGTTGAGGAATTGTTTGTATGTTTGAAAATTCTATGAAATTTGAATAAAATCTGGTTTAAGTCAAATTTTTTGTATGGAATTTATTGTTTATTGATGTTTTTAAACGATAGGAGGTTTTCATATCATTTGGAGCGACCACTCATCATGTGGTGCGACCAATAATACCAAGACATTGGTATTATTGGTCGCAGTAAAATATAAAATTTCAGTGGCTGAAATAGTAATCACTGATACAATATGCTTAAATTAATGGTATTTTTTAAACATTTTTATCAATATTATGCACTTTACCGGAAAAATAAATCTGTTAACTATATTTAATAAGGGGACAGTGACATTAAAGAACAAAAATATGAGATCATTATTTACAAAAACTCTAAAGAAATGCAACTACTCTGTTACTAATGCGCTCCCAGATAGTGCACACACACAGGCCCCAGGGCTCCGCACCCCGCTCCACTCACTCGCTCAGAGAGACACAGTGAAATCAGAGCTCGTTCACGTGAAGCTGTCAGTCAGTGACTGACTTCTTCTTTACAGTGAAAACACAGAGTTTCTCTGGTCACAGCTGCTCAGAGATCAGCACCACAGCTTCTTGATCAGAGCAGAAGTTGCAGTTGGTTTGTACCGAGCTTCAGTTTATGGGTCCGCCTCCAGTCTGACCTGCTTTCACGTTTTGTTTTAATATTTCTAAACTAAAATATGCATCACATCCTATTACGTCAACGGTCCGGCGCTCTTCCCTGCAGGTCGCTAATCCATAGTTTCCGACCACCAGCCTCGGTAAACTAACCATGGATAAATCCCAAAAAAGAAATGTCTCAAAGGGAAATAGAGAGTTTAATTCTGCGTGGACAGAATAATTTGCTTTCACTGCCAACGATGCAGGTTTACCTGGATGCCTGATATGTGGCGAAGAATTGGTAAACAACAAAAAATGTAATGTTTACAGACTTTTCCAGAGCAAGCACACAGCTTTTGCTGAAAAGTACCAAGCTGGAGATGAGCAAAAAAAGCATCGTTGTGTGTTTCATTTATTTCAAAGTAGGCCTACACATGTATTTTGTTCTCCTCCTCATAAGAGCTTGGTGTTTTCCTTTTGTGTAACAGGTAAAAATAGCAATAAAATTTCAACAGTTTTTTTATTGTCGTTCTATAATTTAATAAATGCAACAAACTATAGTTTTTATATATATTGTACAACTGTATATATAACCTATAACCTTGCGGCTCCAGACAGATTTAGTAAAGGTTGCCTACCCCTGATCTAGATGAAAAAACACTAAAATCAAATAATTTGAAATTTGTATATGATTTTATGTGTACACAACATTCCTATTGTTTGAATATTATAATAGATATTCTTTTTTTTGTATTTTAAAATTGGCCTGTTGAAAATCCTTATACGTCATTGACCCACTTACTATTGTCATTTTATTCTTATATATTTGGTCTGAAAAAGCAGTTCATGCTTACTGTTCAGCTATAATCATTGGACATGTTAAAGTGCAATTGTAACAAAAGACGTGATATTATCAGCACCTTTTTCTCAACACATGATTTAAACATTTTGTATATTTCTGGAGCTTCGGAGCTCTAATCCTAACCCTTTTAATGTGAAACCTGAAGGAAGTGTTGAGGTGCATTGTCAACAGCTTAACAAGGCAGGACACACTGCAAAAGGGGAAGCATTTGTACATTTGAGTTTAAACAGTCTTTCTGTGAAAGGAAAGTGTTTTCAGCAGAATGGTGATTCTGACATGATTGTTTAGTTAATTAGACTGAATTTATAATGTGAACAATCATAGCACAGGCAACGTTGTGGCAGATTAAGTATAGACTGATTTTATTTGACAATGAACTGGAGCAATCATTTTCAGTTACAGTAAAATTATGAATCCAACTTAATGCAAATATTTAAATGTTCTTAATTTTCTGTTTTATGTTCTATTTTTACTTACTTTATCACAGGAGCTGCAATCTATTTTCATTCTGTGCTCACATTGAATTTGCTGGTGTTGTCACGATGTGATCTGAAATCTTGCTCTTTTTTCCCCCCATTCTCTGTCCATTTGTCAATCTCTCTTTCTACACCTTAGACCCATCAGCTGCCCCCACTTCTCCCTCCTTTTGTGTGTCGCCATCACACCATTTTACCTCAGCACCCCCCAGCCATTACACCCAAATGCACTGCCTTTGCGACGTGAATCACCAGACCACAGGAGAACAGAGAACAAGCATCAACTTTGAACTATGAACTTTTCCATGAGCATGGAGTTCAGCCTGAAGGAGACAGTCACCAGAACATTCCCAAGAACCCCCCTGTATTCCCCACAATCCCCATCTTGTTCCAGTTACTGCCAAAAGAACAACCACTGGACTCACAACAAAAGGGAAATTTAAGAGAAAAAAAAGAAAATAAAGTACATCATGAGTGGAAATTTCTCTGGGTTTAAAGAAATTTTTTCAAGGGCATTTGGTGTTTTAATCTTGAGATTACTGGTACTTTATTTTTCTACAGTTTTTCTTACCATCAGAATTGGTTATCAATAACTTGGAATTAAGTGTTTTTTAACAATGTAATCAAAAAAGTATCAACTGCGGGATTGTAGGTGATTTTTCTTGGGATTGTATACAATGGGAGATGAGGATTCCTCTCAAATTTTAACAAGGGTTTGGTGTCTTTTCTTGTACAGTAAATATTTATTTTCCCTCTCAATGTGAAAATAATATTTTTTCAATTCATGTATAAAAAAAGATTGATTTTACCAAACCAGGGGGCTATTACTCCTTCACCTTATTTAAAGTTATGATTTGTTCATTTGTTGGGTGATTTTTAAATCTTTGATTGTTTTAGTTGTTCTTGTTGTTCTTGTTGTCGTGCTTGTGTCACTAGAACAGGGCTTTATCAAGACCAAGGAGACAGCAGTGTAATGAAATTACCTTTTCTTTATTTATACCCAACCCTATCGTATTTTTGTGTGTTTTGCATTTTGAGATATACTCAGCACACTGTTATGTCACCTCAAGATTTTTTACTGAGAACTTTTCAGTCATCCCATACAGTTAATTACATTCTACTAAATGATTTTAGCATTTAAAGTGGTTCTGCATATTTTTCCATTTCTACTCCTCCACTAAATGGGCAGTGTGCACTCATCCAGGGAGAGGTAAGTCAAATGGCAATTTCACAAGTATTGCATGTCATTGTCAACACATTCCATTCTAAAATTACACCAGGTCCAAATGTAAAAGCTGTGAATTTAAGATCTCTGCTTAAGCTTAAAATCGGAATTCCAATTTAAAGTTGTTTTCATAGTTTTGTTTATCATCATAACATGTCACCAAGTAATTGATCACATCTGGGAATAACATGGCATCACTAAGAAAGTCAATAAACACAGTGAGAACAGTTTATCAAGAATATCTAGACATTTTATACAATCTATAATCATGTTAAATGGGATGATTTTATACTGCTTTTAAATGAATAACGTAACAGTCAAAATTAAATACAAATATTGAATGAAAGGTTAGAATAAAATTGGCTTGTTTTGTTTTTTTATTTTGTTTGAATGAATGAAGCTGCAGCAAGTTTCTGTTTCAACCTTGATTGACTTTAATTACATTATTCTGTTTTTGCTCGGAAAATGTATTGTCAAACTTCATTTTTTAATTTAATATTCTCGTAACATAAACTCAGGAATTAGCTCTGAGTTAAAATTCTTACACTCATACCAAATGTCTGTGACACAGAGTATGGATGTCATTAGTTACTGCTAGCTGCTATTTATTTGTTAGCCATCAAATTTAGCTGTAAATGAGTGATGCAAAGTAAGTATAATCAAGGTTGGCAGGTCATACAGTCAGCATGACGTCTGTACAATGTAAATCTTGTCGAAAAAAATGTCAAGCAAATGATATTAAACCAAGTACGACATGTTCACATAGCTTAGGATCTGCATAAAATGTTAATGTCAGTGTGGAGTAGGAGAGATAATTTTCATTTATGGTAAATAGAAGAAGACCCAGAGAAGATCCTTGTGGGACACAAGTATTAGCCTCAAGAGCACCTTAGTGAACTGCTGAGTTATTCCTGAGATGATGTCAAAAACCATTTAATGGACAGTTCATGTGAACCCAAAATTTTAATTTTCAGTTGAATATTAGTCAACAGTTTATAATGCCTTTAATTTATTTCATAAATTCTCCTTTAAATAGGGTTTGATAATCTTTAAACTATTACTTTAATCTGAAATACTGCTTGTGTTATTATTATAGTGTACCAAGACAAGATGAGCAAAATAACCCCCTGCTCAGTACACACTGCCCATTCAGATCATATTTATTATAGCACATGCAATTTACTTTTTGTCAATTTTAGTTATTATCATGCCTCTTTAGAACACAATATTTTGTACAGTAATCCCAAAATGTTAGATATTTTATTGTGATATCATCTTAATTGTGGCGATCCCTTTTCTCATCGGAAATAAGCAAGCCATCATTTCTACTTTTCTTGAATGTGAACCCTTATTTTACCATCACAGTAAGGCATCTAATAAAAGAGCTCCACACATCACAATAAAAATCAATGTACTTGAAGTCTTTTTTATTATTGTGTTTTGCCTGCTGTACATTTGTCCCATTGTTGATTTTGGTTTGTGTTTGTTTGTCGGCACAGCCGTTGGTCCTCCACAGCCGGCTAATGCTAGCCCTTCTTTAGATAAAACCGCAGGCATGGTCACAAGAGAGCAGAGCACTGTGGATGGCGCTGTGGCGATAGAATATTTTAAAGCACATGATCTATGAGATCACAAATCATGCGCAGGTTTGATCAAGCCGGGATGCCACACAGAGGGAGCAAACTCTCATGGATTTTGCAAAGATAACAGAGTTATCACAGAGGCTGGCCTGACTTCCCTTCAGCATCCTGGTAACATGGACAGAGCTTCTCTACACCTGCAACTGAGGATGCTGGGCGACCTCACCAAACAAAAAACACTCCACACAGTTGCTCCAATTGTGTTTGTTTATACCTGTGTCCACTGCTTCCTCTAAGACAGGGGTGTCAAACTCAAATACGCAGTGGGCCGAAATCAAAAAAATTGCTTCAAGTCGAGGGCCACAATTTCAACGTTTATTGAAAACTTATTGAAAGAACCTTAGTGCACATATTGAACCTGGAACTAACAAGGCCTATAGAGTATTGCCGAGAAAACAACATTAATTATGAAATAAATGAAATACAAATAATAAATAATACATAAATAAATATAAAAGTAATAAAATCAGTTTCATTAATTGCTTTCTGGCTTTATCTGCAGTATTTCCAGAGTGATTTCCAGTGAAAACATTTTCTACAGGCAAACAACAGCCAAAAATAATTGACTTCAAAGAAAAATCAGGTTTTAAGAGCCCTAACTGTAGCGTACATGTCAGTGATGACACGACCCCCCCCCTGAAGCTGCAGGTTGAGCGCATTCAGGTGGCTCGTGATGTCACACAGACACGTTTTATTTCGCAGCTCTGTTGTGCCTTTCCCTTTGCTTTCAATAAACTCACAGATCTCCTCACGCAGCTGGAAAAATCTTTCCAGCACCTTTCCCTGGTTCAGCCATTGCACCTGTGTGTGATAGGGCAAGTCACCATATTCTGTACTTAACTCCTCCAGAAAAGACTTGAACTGGCGGTGATTTAAACCTTTGGCTCTGATAAAGTTAACCGCTAATGTTATGATGCTCATCACATGTTCATTTTCAAGGCTTTGCCACACAACGACTCCTGGTGTATGATGCTGTGATAAGCTGTCAACTCACTTTTTCCTCACTTTTTCCCTCCTTCATCTTTACTCGGATCCACCCTTTACATCCGCGAACATATACTCTGCCTCCCACCTGTCTTGAAAGCTCCTGTATTCAAATGCCACCTTTCCTTTAGACATTTTTGGGAGCGGGATAGTTGAAAGTTGTCACAAGTGATATGTAATACAGACTGTGAGACGCGCGTTCGTGGGACCGTGATTGACATGCCGACACACGGGCAGTGCATTGTGGGATCTGTCATTCACCATTGACCCGCCCACTCGTCAGCCAATGAGAGCCTGCCATTGGTCTAGAACTGTCACGTGCCCCATCCCGACGTGTTCACTGACCCTCAGGAATTCTCAATACTTATTTTGTACTGAGAACTTGCAAAACACTGCCGGCGGGCCAGCTCTAATAGTAAATAGATTTTATCATGCGGGCCACATATAATTAATTCGCGGTCCACATGTGGCCCGCGGGCCTTGAGTTTGACACATGTGCTCTAAGAGGTCTTTTTCAGCACTTGTCTGAAAACTTGGCTCGGTAACACTGTCACTCAGAAGAGATTAACTCATATGACATTACTACATGTCAACATAGGCATTTTGGATGATATTAATGTTCTGGACATCATGAGGGAGTTTATCAGTATCACTCCAGAGCGCAAGTCCACCTTTGGAGTGCCAAAGTCTTCATTAGATGCTGTTTTTTGCATTTATGACACTGTGTTGGCTTGTTCCTGCTGCTGTGCAGTATATATGTATTATATCGAGTCTCTCGGCTTTGCGTGTCTACATACTAAGTTTTTAATGACTGTAACCTGATTCAGTGGTTTAACCTGGTTGCTGTGTCTGTCACTTGCATTGAGCTGGGTTGCAGAGTAAAACTTCCTCTTTCCTCATCGCCCATCTCTCATTCAATATTTAACTCATTGACAGTAGTGGAGTAGGGATTTCAAATGGTTTTGTAGATACTTGAGGAAACTGCATTTATCAGCAAAATGATGGTTACCACTGGTGACCACCAGTGCCTCGGAAAGTAGGGGTGCTGCAAGATCTGTTGGAAAAGGCAGATATCCATTTTTTTAAATCAGTTTCCTGATCTTATTTTCTTAATAAATAATTGCCTGGGGATGTTTTGTGAAATGATTAATGATTAATTATTAAAATTGTGGAATTCTGGACTCTTTTTATAAAGAGTATTTTGGATTTAAATGTTTTGCTTCTGTTGGTGGGCTCTTTTGTTTATGGTCTTTCCCTCTGTCTCCCTGTTTTTTTAAGGGTTGTATTGGAGTTATTTTTCTCCCTGAGTTCTGTGTTTCCTGTTTTATTTTGTAGTTTTTGCTCCTTGTGTGTTTCGCCCTTCCTGACTTCCTGTCTTTGTGCTGTTTCTTGCCCTTGTGATTGTCTGTAGCTGTTCCTCATGTTTTGCATCTGTGTCCAGCTACCCCTGCCTCCCCTGTGTATATAAGTCTCTATGCTTCCCTTTGTCTTTGTCATTTCGCCGTCATCTTCATGCAGCCTCACCTCACCCCCCTCTATCCTGCACTTTTCTTGCTCTGCGTTTTTGGATCCTCCTGCTTCCACAATACACCACTTAAATCAATGCAATGCATCATGTTCAATAGAAGTCACGTATAGTACCTGGCCAGCAATGCTGCATCATTTAAAGTAGCTTGCAATGGCACAACACATTTGGACTTTATCTCTGCAACCACTGAGCGCCAAACCACATTTGGAGTATATAACTGTAGCAGACAGCTCAAGGTAAAGTGTTTGGTTCATTATGACCTGCTGCTGAGCAGTTGAACATTATCATTAACCAGTAATTTCACTCCAAATGTATTTGGTTATGTCGTTGTGTGGTGTGCAAATGGGGCGGTTGGACCGGTTAAAGTATACTACATATTTGCATGTTTCCACTACATTACCCCCAACTTAAAGCCTCTTCCCACAGCCCTAGTTGACAACCCTCCACTGAAAAAGAGCTTTGAGATTGTGTCAGGTCAATTGGTTAAATAATTCACTTATTAAGTTGATGCAGGTGATCTTTTAGATAATTCAATTACTGTCTCATTTTATTCAGGGTCATCACAAACCAAGAGAAAGAAGTTGTAGAAGAAAAACCCTTAGGACTACATCCCCTCTGGGAAGGTTCCTGACACTGGGAAAGCCAAGTTTCTCAAGTGCATTGAGACTTCACCTGTAGCACTTAAAGGCAAGAAATGGGAGGAAGAGACATTTTAAGTAAAAACTGCATTGGTGCCTTAAAACAAGACTCTGTGAAACAAAGGTAGGCTTTGATAATTTTGCACTATAGCTGTCCAATGGACTATCGAGTTTGTGTTCTTTTCTTTCCTGGTGTAACTGACTGCTAACCTGTTAGGTTATGCAGATTGTTTTATTTATTATTTGTGTTGGGTTTATTTTGTTATTTATTTTTAAGTATGTATCTTGTTATTTAAATTAATAAATTGTTGTCCTTTTAACGTGGCGACTCACCTCTTGTAAATACCTGTAGCTTTCACAGAGTGGACAGATATTATAAACACACAAAATCCCTCGCTCCTGAATAATTGGAAACTTCCATTCTGAGCCTGATAAAGCACCTGCTGTGCGGCAGTTGATGATGGTTACAGCGGAAATGGTAGGACAGCAGCTGTATGGCGATTCACGATCATACAGACGAAACCGATAAGAAGACTGCCTTAACCCCTCGGCGAGCAGAATGAGGTACGAAGCAGTTTTAATTCCCTTTGCTACAGGTAGCGCAGGGTGGGAGTCGCTTAGTCACGACGTTAGCCGTTCTCTGTTTACATTGTCGGCACGCAGCGGGTGAGTCGGGTTCTTTTGAATGCGCTTCAGCGTTACTTTATATTAACCCGTCAAACTTCTCTCATGTAGTAATTGCTTTGTTGAACTGATGTTTTGGTATTTTAATAGTTGTATTGTCTTTTATTAAATGATTATCTTGTACTTGTATTATCTTCCTAGTTTTACAGTGTTTCTATGGCGCCACGATGAAATGTTTGAATAAAGAGCCGTGACGCATCAGTCTGGAACTCTCTGCATCTTGCTATGCCAGCCAGGGGCTGTTACACCTGGTATTATTATTCTACAGTACAGTTTTATTTTGTTATTTATTTAATTGGAAGTTCTTTTAGTGGAGTGTATTTACACATAAGCAATGGAGTTTTGTGCTATACCTGTGCTTGAAGGGAGGAGTTTGGAGTTTTATGATTTTCTTTAATGAAAAACGAAGATGCTCTGACACTTCAAAGTGAAACAATATGAATCTTTTACATTTTTGCACTGTTGCTGTGAAATAGTACAGAAAAACGATAGGATAGTGTTTGCTCACTAGTGTTTTCTTAATGTTCAGGCCTTTTTTCCTGTGAGATTCCATTCAATTTCCATAAATGACTATAGTCCTGTGGCATTGCTTCATTTGTAGCACTTCAATGGCTGAGTTTGTAAGTTATATTCAATGAAGGGCCAAATGGGTAAACCACAGATGCCATCTCCCTAACCCTACACACTGCCCTCTCCCACCTTGACCAGAGACACACATCTGTGAGAATGGTGTTCATTGACAGTTCAGCATTCAATACCATTGGCTCAACACCGCCCTCTGGGATTGGATCCTTAACTTTCTGACGGGCAGACTCCAGGCTGTTTGGATAGGCAGCACCACATCCTCCCTCCTGATTCAACACCACTACCCCCAGGGCTGCGTGCTCAGTCCTCCCTGGTACTCCCTTACTGCGTGGCCACCCACACAGCTGCAACACTATCAAATTTGGTGATGACATGACCGTCATAGGCCTGATTGCCGGCGATGATGAGATGGCCAGAGAAGAGGTCAGATCCCTGACATCTTTGTGCCAAGACAACAACTTCAGCAAAACAAAGGCGCTGATCGCAGACTACAGGAAGGGCCATTAACAGGACTAAGGTGGAGACAGTCAGCAGCTTCAGGTTCCTCTGGGTTTACATGAGTGATGACCTGACCTGGACCCACCACACATACTCCGTCAGAAAGACTGCAAGACAACGGCTCTTCTTCCTTCACAGGCTGTGAAGCTCAACACGGATTACAGGATTCTCTGCAACTTCAAAAGGTGCACCATAGAGAGTATCCTGACTGGCTACATCACCGCCTGGTATGGCAGCTGCACCCCCCTGAATAATAATGCTATCAGCAGGACGGAGCAGCCATCCATTGAGGACCTCTACAATTAAATGACATTACATTACATTTAGCTGATGCTTTTATCCAAAGCAACTTACAATAAGTGCATTCAACCATGAGGGTACAAACCCAGAACAACAAGAGTCAAGAAAGTACAATTTCATCAAAAAAGCAAGTGCTATAAGTAAGTACCATTTACACCCAGCATTGTAGGAAGAACGCCAATAGGATTATCAAAGACTCCCATCCCCCACTGCCATAAGTCACTCCTTTAACTGTGCACCTTGCAATTTTGCACTCATCAGTATTACTTATTTCATAAGTTTTACTTATTTCATTAAATTACTCGGTTTACTCAGTAGAATTATACTTAATTTAATTTGAAAAAGATATATTTAGGTGTACATTATATTTTAATAAAACCATTTTTTTTCTTTCGTTTTTTTGGAACAGTGCTAGAATGGCGCAAGCATTTCATTTCCAATGACTGCTGTATGTAATTGTTGTGCACAGGATAAAGTCTTGAATTTTGACTCCTTCTAAACATAGGCTTTTCCAGCCTGACGGCCGAAAATCGTTGCTCTGACTTCCCGGGTAATTCATTCTGACCACAGCAAATAGAATAGATGTCCCATTCGCTATTGTAGGTCATAAAGAGGCAGCAATATTCATTTAAGAACGTTTCATAACAAGTTCAAAAGTCCTTGTGGGAGCTTTAAGGTTCAGGTTAATTTTGCTTGTGTTGCAATGGTGACATATTTTTGTTTTCATAAATATTTTCCAAGGAACTAAGTAATTTTCCATAGTACTAATAGAATAATCACATGATACACTGTAAATTAAAATAAATACTCTAAGAATCTGTAGAAAATAAATTATGTTGCAGCTAACGCTGCTGCCAGTTAAATACTGTAAATTAACAGCAAAAAAGTGGAGTATATTTGTATAAATAAATTAAATAGATTTTATCTGAGTCTTTGTAAAAAAAAATTGTAATTGGTCTAGGAGTCCCACATAATGTTATGCTCTTGATGTTATCTGGTAGGAAACCCATGAAAAACCAGATGTTCTAAGCATTGATAAGGTCTGTTAATCAACTTTATGTCAGCGCCATGCAGTTTCTCACTCTTAAGTAAGAAGGAAGTGAACAAGACACCATAAATTCCATGACAAGTACTTATTTACTTTTAAGTTTAATAATTAGAAATATTATTATACTTTATAATGTTCCTACTCAGTAAACAAACCCAAGGTCTAAAGTTTTTAAATGAAAACATTCTGGAGCGTTGTACATAATTTGATACGTCATAGTGCAGTCTGAATCTTTTGATTTATTTGAGATGACAGATTACTAAGTGCCTGAAAATGCACTTAAGGATAATAAATAAAATAATTCTAGTATATTTCCTCAAGACAAAACTCCTACTCTAACTCTGCTATTCATTGTCTATGGAAATCTAGGCGACTTGCAGACAAAAATGTATACAACATGACATTAGTCAATAAGTTCTATCTACAGAAATTATTACAGTGAGAACAGAAAGAAGACGTTCCTTTTTTCATATCTACGGTTTAATTTTCCCTGTTCAACCTGTTTTAAATTAAATTGATGAGGAAAGTGAGTAAACAGCTCAACTTGCCAAATTATTGCAAATCCCATTTTCCTACCTGTGCTTTAGAAATGCAAAAAAGTGATAACTCTCAATACTGCGAATCAGCACTATCATGTCAATAATTCATGTCGCATGCAATCTAACATCCAGAGTAGAGTGCTGCAGTAAAGCTGTCTACACATGGCTTTACACTCATATTCAGTGAAAGAAGTGATTCTTGTTTTTAAAAGCAGCTGGTACACCATATGTGACTCCATCCAGCCATGAAATCATAGACCCAAGAAAATCATTTCAGCATTAGTCCTTTCTGGCTTCCTATCCTCAAAAAACTGTTTTGAACTGCTCTGTTATTATTCCTTGACACACTGTTTTTTCTTAACTCACTTACATGGTCAGTTACACGTAAAAAAAAAAAAAATTATGTGCACACGAGACATGGAGCTTCTCTTTCCTCTGTTCCCTCTTCATCACATTAAAGACATCAATGTCTCACCAATACATGTTACTGACTTGACTTCTTCCCCGGAGTCCTTGTGCTTAATTGTTCGCAGATCCAGGACCGCTCCTGCGGCCACATTGTGGATCATTACGATGCCGATCGGATTGGGATTTGATACGTTTGGAAGCATAATTCTAGTTCAAAATAATACCTTATTAAGTAATCAAAAGCCAGACAACGCCACCTCAGGTTTTCACCTGAATTATTATTCAGATTTAGTAATACCTGTACCAAGGCATTGAGGTTAATTACACTGAGGCAAAAGACATGGTTCTTTTGAACAAAATATTATTTTTTTTTTACAAAAATAGCATGTCTTAAAGGCAGTCAAATCCAGTCACACAAGGACGTGAAGAAAGAGTGTCCTGATCAGGAGCTGAGGCTTACAAATTGGGGGGATGGATCGACAAGGAATAAGGGTTTCCAAAAAAAAAATACAAATTCACCCCATTCACATGTGAAGACCACTCGCACACATACCTTGTGCAGAAAATAAAAGCAGGGGGAGGAAGCACACAAACACCACCGGACACTAGCACCACCACCTTCGTCTCTCAGCAGCTGAAGCAATGGGGCAGGCACTTGACACGGCTAAACTACGTTCAATAATCAATTATCGTAACTAAATAAAATAAACCGAAACTCCAATAATATCAGTTATCCAAAATGGAACATAAAACATAATGCAACCAATTCAATAATAGCAAACAAAAATTAAGCTCAAATGAAAATGAATTTATATTAATTCAATGAAATAAACAAATGCTCACAAGCTAAATAAATGGAATAAAGAATTCAAATAATAAGGAACTCAATTTAGGAGAAAAAAGGGGAAGGGGAACCCCACAGTCCACTAAAGCATCTAACATGTGACCCAAGCTAAAAGGGACCCTACAGATCAGACTGCGTCCGTGTGGACACATGAGGGTAAGGAGAGCACCAAGCTCACACACCAACAGTGGCCAGCGGGCATCACGAGCCGGTCACACCACACGTGAATCAACATATGGGCAAGATATAATTGTGCATTGAATGGCTAGCTTCCCATGCAAACAATTGCAGCTAATACTAACCAACATGCACCTGTGGAAGGAGGAGGAAGTAAACAAGGTGACCCGGCAGTTGGTGGGGCTACGTGCCAAAGAGCAAAGAGGAAGCAATATAGACGCTACCTCCCTTTTGTAAGGTGGCCTCAGGTGGTAATTGGCTAACAAGGGCTGAGCACTGAGACTGAATCATTAAGCAGGGATGAAGCATTTCATCCTGCTACAATGATGATGGATTGTGAATCAAGTGTATTGGCAGATCCCGTATCGGGTTGGCAGCTGATAGTGGTTGTGGACCATGATCGAGTTGCCAGCTGATTGTGGATCACGATGGCGGATCTCCATAGTCTCAGTGGATCGTCATGATGGATTGTGGGTTATGGAAGCATCTGATTGTGGTGGTGGATCATGTTCGAGGTGGCAGCTGATCGTGGACTATTATTTTCAACAAGACTGCTTACTATACAATATGCCTATACTCAGATACTCTAGCATTACTGACAATATCTCCTCAATTAATTTACTTTTCATTATGTTACAAACTGTTTATACAATATTGTAAATACATTATTGTGCTGATGTTCTCTATTCCACCTGGCAAATTTTTTACTCCTGTCCGTCCTGGGAGAGGGAATATGTGGCTCACTCTGAGATTTCTACATACTCTTTCCTTAAAAAAATGACAATGTCTTAGAAATCATTCAGTTACAGTGGACAAGCTGACTTAAATACAAAAGCCACATGAAATTGTGTCTTGCATGTTCGAGCCAAAGAGATGCTACTTTCACAGTTTCTCTGTGCCTCCAGTGCCCTTCCCCCTCTCCTCTCTCCTTCTCCCCACAGGTGCAGCTCATCCCATTAGATAACTCGGCGGAGGCTCACCAGAGAGCGCACCTGCATTCATCACACACTTTATCTACCCTGGCTGTGCGCCGAGTCATCGCCAGTTCGTCCGTGTTACTACCGTGGTAGCTATTCGTTCTCGGCCCCTCTGTCTGTTTTCGCCTGATACCTCTGGTCTCGTAACCCCCGTGTTCTTTCCCTCTGATCACCAGGACTTTTCCCATGGACCCTCCTGCTATCCTCCCTGCTGAAGATCTCCCGGAGCTATCAGCCGTCCCGTCATTCTGCCTTATCCCATTATAATAAACACCCTTGAACGCAACACCCTTTTTGGCTCTCTGTGCTCTCTCTCTTCATCCCCGGTGGGAACAGGCTTCTTCTTCGTAAAGAAGAAGGATGGCTCCCTACGGCCATGTATAGACTTCCGCGGGCTTAACAACATCACGGTAAAGAACAAGTACCCACTCCTCCTGATTGACGCTGCATTCGGCCCGTTACACGAGGCCTCTGTATTCTCCAAACTGGATCTCCGCAACGCATATGTGCGGTTCAAAGAGGGAGATGAATGGAAGACGGCATTCAACACCCCTCTAGGACACTTCGAGTATCGGGTGATGCTGTTCGGACTCATCAATGCACCAGCAGTTTTCCAAAGTCTTGTTAATGATGTTCTACGTGATATGCTCAACCGCATTGTCTTTGTGTTTTTGGACGACATTCTCATTTTCTCCCGGAACCTGCAGGAACACAGACAACACATCAGGTTAGTGCTGCAGAGACTGTTGGAGAATAAACTGTTTGTCAAGGCTGAAAAATGTGTGTTCCATTCCCAATCGGTCCCTTTCCTGGGATATATCGTGGAGAGAGGTCAGCTTCGGACGGACCCAGCTAAGGTTCAGACAGTGAGCGAGTGGCCAACTCCCGAGACCAGAAGACAGCTGCAGTGTTTTCTTGGCTTAACTAATTTCTACCGCCGCTTCATACGGGATTACAGTAAGGTAGCTACACCACTCACCAGACTCACCTCCTCTAAGATCCCTTTCAACTGGTCCCCTAGTGCGGAGAGAGCGTTTGTAGGGCTCAAGACGCTGTTTTCCACCGCTTCGGTACTGGTGTACCCTGATCCGTCCCTGCAGTTCGTGGTGGAGGTGGATGCTTCAGATATTGGGGCCAGGGCAGTCCTCTCCCAATGTTCCCCAGGGGACGGTAAGTTGCACCCTTGTGCCTTTTTCTCTCACCGTTTCTCTCCCGCCAAGCAGAATTATGATGTCAGAAACCAGGAGTTGCTGGCCGTCGTACTGGTGCTGGGAGAGTGGCGCCACTGGCTGGAGGGATCTGAGCACCCGTTCATTGTCACAAAAACCTAACCTGTCGTACCTCCAGTCAGCTAAGAGATTTAACCCACGACAGGCTAGGTTGGCTCTGTTCCTGGGACGTGTTGACTTTACTTAAACTTTCAGACCTGGTTCCCGCAACACCAAGCCAGACGCCCTCTCCCGCTAGATGGCCCCCGTGACCCCCTGTCACTCTCTGGAGACCATCCTTCATGCATCGTGGCAGCAGCCTTTTGGGAGGTGGAGTCCCGGGTCAAGGAGGCCCAGCTCACGGATCCCGGCCCAGGTAACGGTCCTCCTAACCGCCTTTATGTTCCGGCCCCCCTCAGATCCCCTCAGATGTCTGGGGACATGCGTCCAAGCTAGCCTGCCATCCTGGGAACCAGCGAACTCTCGAGTTCATCCGCCGGCGCTTTTGGTGGACCGGCATGCCTCAGGATATCCAGTCCTTCATCGCCGCTTGCTCGGTCTGCGCCCGTGGAAAGGCCTCTCACCAACCTCCATCTGGACTACTCTGACCACTCCCCATCCCCAGCCGTCCATGGTCCCACATTGCTGTGGAATTTGTCACGGGGCTCCCCCTATCAGCAGGTAACACAACCATACTCACCTTTGTGGATCATTAAGGGCGTGCATTTCGTCCCTCTCTCCAAACTCCCCTCTGCGCTAGAGACAGCTGACCTCCTCACCCAGCATGTGTTCACGTTGCACGGTCTGCCTCTGGACCAGTTCAACTCACATGGAAGGCATATTGCCGGGCTCTGGGGGCATCGGTCAGCCTGTCCTCGGGTTATCACCCTCAGACTAACGAACAGGCCGAGCGAGCAAACCAGGACTTGGAAGCAGCCCTCCGCTGCGTTTCTGCCCGACATCCCTCGTCCTGTAGTTATCACTAGGCCTGGGTCGAGTACGCCCACAACTCCCTAACTAGCTCTGCCACAGGTATGACTCCATTTACAGTAATGTACGGTTTTCAACGCCCCTTGTTCCCTTCGCAGGAGGAGGACGTGGCCGTCCCCTCCATTCAGCTCCACCAACGCCGCTGCCGGAGAATCTGGAGGGAGGCTCGGGCAGCATTGGTTCGCACAGCAGCCAGGAATGAGAGGATAGCCAACCGCCATCGTACTGCTGCCCCTACTTACACGCCCTGGGCAGAAAGTATGGCTGTCGTCCCGAGACCTTCCACTCCAGTTGGAGTCTAAGAAGTTGGCTCCCCGTTACCATGGTCCGTACGAGGTGGTGAAGGTCATCAATTCTGTGACAGTACGTCTTAAGCTCCCCTCCGCTCTTAAGATACATCCGACCTGTCACACCTCCCTCATCAAACCTGTCTCCATCTGTCTGTTGAGCCCTCCGGCCGAGCCCCCGCCACCCACCCGGCTCATCGACAACCATCCAGCTTACACTGTCTCCAGCATCCTGGATATCCGACGACGAGGCAGGGGGTACCAATACTTGGTGGACTGGGAGGGATACGGTCCGGAGGAGAGGTCTTGGGTCTCCCGACAGCTCATCCTGGACCCGACCCTCCTTCGAGACTTCTATCGTGCCCATCCTGACCGTCATGGTAGGACGCCCCGAGGCGTCTGTTGAGGGGGGGTACTGTCACAGTTCCTCTGTGACTCAAGTGCCCTTTCCCCTCTCCTCTTTCCTTTTCCCCACAGGTGCAGCTCATCTCATTAGATGACTTGGCAGAGGCTCACCAGAGAGCGCACCTGCACTCATCACCCACTGGCTTTATCTACCCTGGCTGTGCGCCGAGTCACAGATAACTCCTTTATTAAATTCGCAATGTTACAGCAGCAGACGACATCACATAAGTAGCATGCAGAACTTGGGTGAAGGAACATAAATAAATACAAAAATAAAAAACCTAACAGGGCTACTGGATCAGTGGGGAGGATAAGCTGTCTGCAGTACTCTGCCAGGCTTGCTAGTAGGTACAAACTTTTAGCTGCACTCAGGAGACTCAGGACATTTCTTTCGCTCACAAGGCTGAACAAAGTTGCATTTATAGACTAAAATGCATATCGCTGACACTTTGTCATATCTGTACAATGAAAACACAGTTTTTCTCGTCTTTGTCATTTGAAAAACTACTTGAATAACAGCAGTGGGGACAAATCATCAACCTGCCACACAGAGAGCTGAAGGCTCTGGTCAGTGACAAAAGCATTGATGTTGTTCAGTGGTATAATGAAACAAAGTATAAACATTTCATTACAGTACAATATTTTTTAGACCTACCAATACTGAATAAAAACACTGCTTGTTTTACATTCTTTTGAATATAACGTACAAACTCCATGATGAGAATAGAAAAACGTGGCATCTTCCTCACTGAGGTGAAAACACATCCTTGCATACCCTTTGACTTTAAAGATTGATAACACAGGCTAATACAGGAAAGTCATTTTTGTTATGTTGTGATTTTATTTTGTAACCCCTAATAATCACTCTTAGGCGAGAAGAAGAGAGAGAGAACGAGGTAGAGGGGACCTTTTTGATAAGTTTGTTTTTTGTTAAGTATTTCGTCAGATGATTCAGCTGCAACTGCTAAATGCAGGTGTGACTGCAACATCACTTATTGTGTGGATGGGGCATCACTGTTTTTAGAGTAAAACTGTCCTATTATTCTGAATGGAGAAAATCATTATGTTGTTTGTGTCTCAGTTACACTAATACGTTATTAACATATATTCTCATTGTATTTATGACAGTTTTACTGGTATTATAGTTGCAGCCCTCGTGGATTTAAAAAAACTTGGTTGCATGTTAAAAATATGCACAATAGTATATTTCAAACCAGGCAGATTTTTATATCAATTTAATAAATCAGGTATATGTTTTTTCCTATTTCACCTGTATATTTATGTCATGGACAAATGCTCCATAAAACGGCTTTATCATATCTGCAGAAAACAGGGGAAAAAAGTGATCAGAGGAAGACAGGATGGGGCCCTCCTACACAGGACTACACTCATTCAGTACACAATTGTTGCCTATATTGGACTAATCACCAGAGGAAATGAATGTACCTCCTCTGCAGTTGATGGTGACACACAGGTGTTGCTCTTACCAACCACGCACACACTGTCCAACACAGAGTTAACAGTGACTTGAGCCAGTCACTGTCATGTCATTGGGGATGACTCAAGGCTTACACATTTTACTTGTCTTATCTTTTCAAGTGGAGACCAATGATGAGGAGATGGTGTCTTTATACTCTAAAAGAGTATTTCCGGTGCATTTTAGCCCTGTTACCAATTGCATAGTGTTTGATTTCTCCATGTTGACACTGATGGTGACAGTGTAATTAAATATCTTAACTGCTTGCTATCCTATAATAAATCGATAGCTTCTATTACTATAATTTTTTAGCAGGAGGGGGAAAGTGTCTCCATCTCATTGACCCTGTGGCCTCTACATCTGGCACAAGAGGATCACAAGTGGTAATAAATCAAAAATATTTTCTCTTGAGAGTTGCTAAGACACCTTGCATATATGTACAGCAACTAACTGCATTATGTGTTTCAGTTTGGAGCAGACAATGTGAGGGCCTTCTACAAGAGGGGTTTGCAATTGGACATGGAGTATACAAACCTGGATAGAGCATACAAAAAGATTTACAGAATATAAAAAATCTACTAAAAAAGGTGAAGCTGGAGGTTGAAAACTTGAGTGGAACCATTTAACTATACGTATTTTCATTTTCGTAAAGGTCCAGTGTGTAAGATTTAGGTGAAAGGGATCTATTGGCCGAAATGCTATATATAATAATCCTAGTGATGTTTTCACTAGTGTGTTTCATCAAAATTCTATGAATTGTTTTCTTTACCCTAGAATGGGCCCTATATATTTAAATACTTTATATTTATATAAGGAGCAGGTCCTCTCAATGGAGGCAGCCATTTTTTTTACAGTAGACAGGGCAAATTAACAGTTTTTATGACAACTTAAGGCTACTACAGGTTCTCAGTCATGTTTAGGAGGGTGAGGTGAGGAGTATTCAGCTGCAACACGACACTTCACCACTCTGTCACTAAAATTGTACACACTGGACCTTTAACAGGAACGGGACAACAATAATCAATAAAGCTTTATTTTTCAAAAACAACTACATGTTGTTAATGTACCTTAAGTATAGGGTGTCACTTAAACTGGCCTGTCTTTCAGTAAAAAGGAAACTTAAATTCAACATCTGACTCATTCAAAATATAAAACTGCTTGGTAATGGCCTCTCTCACAGCCCAACCAGGGTGATGGGTTCAACCACATCAGGGTTGTAGGGTGACAGGGCTGCCATCTTTCTTACGGCCACGATGTTGTGCAGCACAAAACATTCAGATATATTTCTGCAAGGCAATGTAGGCATGTAAAGCTGCCTTTCAAAACACCAATTGTCTTTTCAATCCTGGCCCTGGTTTTGCTAAGGGCCACATTGAAATTATTTTGTGGCCCAGCATCAGGATACAGTATTCATCAAAAAAGGGCAGGCAGCTGTACCCAAGCAGCACGCTAAACTCACCCAAAGAGAAACAGAGTATTACAATGATTAGTATTACAAAATACCGCAATGCAGTCAGAGAATTTACCCAAAAAATGTTTGCTGTACCCTTTTCCAATTTATGGCAGAGTGCTTGAAGATCCGGAAGTCTTTGACCGACCCAAGCCACTTAGCATCAATACTGGTTGTGAAATGCAACCATTATGCGCTGAGGTAGCTATTTATAGCATTTATATCATTAATTTATCACATGTGCCTGTAAACATTCATCAGTGATGATATGTTCATCATCAATTAATAATCAAGAGATTGATCAATGATTCATTAATAGCACTGATATTGAAACAAGGAAAGTGCCTCACATCTAAGGATAAAATGAAATGAGCATTAATAGGGTATTAATATAGAATGATGGCTCAGAGGAAATGGGAATAAAAAAACTTGCAGTGCTACTAAATAATAAATAAATGTGTATATTGAATAGACTTTGTTTACACTGTACAACTGTCCCCTCTTGTTTTCATCGATCCTGGTCCCAGTGGCTGTGGGGCTGTTGCACACATTGCCTGGTTGGTAACATTTCCCTTTGCCTTTCTCTGTGTCCTTGTCTTGTCATCCCTGGCTTCCTCACATTCTCTGGCACTCCTTCCTGATGGCTGCTGGTGCTGTCCTGTGCTGTGATTAGGATTGGCATACTCCCTGGAGCTTTTCTGCTTGTCTCTGTGATTGACTGTGATGGCCCTGCCGTCCTGGATTCACCCCGCAAATGTGACCAACCAGTATTAAGCTTACTTTTCTGTACAGTCATTAAGCGTAAAAGTTGTGCATTAAAATATACAAAAGTCCTCAATTTGAGATGATGCAAGTTAATATGAACTGTTCCTGAAGTTATGAATATTTTGATTCCTGTATAATCCTGTTAAGAGGCGGGGTGAAATTCGCCTAAAACGCCTGTCTGAGGAATACCCAAAATAAATTGAAAGCTGTTCTTGAACCATTTGGAGTGCATGCATGGTCTTGGTCTCTTTTGAAAGGTAACATTCTGAACCTTTACCCCAAACAGAGTTTTGGTAAACAGTTGCCTGCAGATGACTCTAGCTGGGACTTATGAGCTGGTAAACACAATGGGACCACAGCATGAAGCCTTACCTAGCCCAAGTTCAAATTTGATAACAATACCACAGAAAATGAATATTTTACACATGTTTTTCTAAGGGTAGGTCTAGGCGGTTTCCAATATAAATAAATAAATAATAAATTCTTGCTCATTCCCTACATTAAATGTAGCACATCCACAATAGCAGTACTTAGAATTGTGTCATTGTATTCCCTTGAAGTTGTGTCATCTTACGATAATTGTATTGCTTTGAAAGTTTGTCCTATTAAAAATGTAACTATTACTTTGAAGTTTTGTCATATGATGGTGGTATAAAGTAAGTGCTGCTAAATATTAGGGAAGCTAGTTCAGTAAAATGTCTTTAAAAGAAAACTTTAAATTTCTCTTTACTTCACTCTATAACTACGTCTTATAAGTTTTATAACTTTCTGTTTATCTGGAATTTTTGTACTTAATTGTATTTCTTTTTGTTTTATTTCCTTTTTGTGTAAATGAAATTTTAATATGTTCTTATGTGACTTTAAAATCTGTATTCTTATGTGACTTTGTTTTTTTTATTTTTTTATTAACATTTGATTTATAATTGACTTAAAAGTAATTTCTAGGACCGCGTTTTTCCACTTGCGTAATATCTCAAAAATCAGACATGTCCTTTCGCAAAAAGATGCAGAAAAACTAGTCCACGCCTTTGTTACATCGAGACTGGACTATTGTAATTCATTATTATCAGGCTCCAGCAGCAAGTCGTTAAAGACTCTGCAGCTGGTCCAAAATGCCGCAGCACGTGTCCTGACGAGAACTAAGAAAAGAGAGCACATTTCTCCAGTATTAGCATCGCTACACTGGCTTCCTGTTAAATCTAGAATAGAATTTAAAATTCTCCTCCTCACCTTCAAGGCCCTTAATGATATGGCACCTCTTTACCTTAAAGAGATGTTAGTTCCATATCAACCTACTAGAGCACTCCGATCCCAGAACTCAGGTTTACTTGTTGTCCCTAAAGTCTCTAAAAGTAGAGTAGGAGCCAGAGCTTTTAGCCATCAAGCCCCACTGCTGTGGAATAATCTCTCACTTTCAGTTAGGGAGGCAGACACGCTCTGTTCGTTTAAAAGTAGACTCAAAACCTTCCTTTTTTATAAAGCTTATAGTTAGAGCTAATTTGTGCGATGTTCCAAATTTGATTAAATGGCAAAAACCCCTGATGATGCTAAGACGCACAGGGAATTTATGACACAAGACACACGGAGCTTCTCTTTCCTGCTTCTCCTTCCTTTTCTCCATATTTATCACATCAAGATAATTCTTATCTGATCAGTACATGTTACTAACTTGACCCCTTTTCCCGGAGTTTCTGTGCCTTAGCGCCCGCGGATGCAGGGCCACAGCTGTGGCCGCACCATGGATTATGATTGTGGATCGCGTGTCGGAGGTCGCAATGGTGGATCCAGTTCGGTGGATTCTGTATCGTGCCAGCTGATCGTCGTTGTAATGGAGGATCCTTTGTCGCGTTGGCATCGGATGATGAGGGACCACGACCGAGGCGGCAGCTGATAATGGATTCTAACTGGCGGCGGTGGACAATGACTGTGGATTATAGTGGATCCCATCCTGATGCTGGATCGTGGTCTTGCTGCTGGCCAGAGACTGTGATTGCAGCGGGACTGCCTGACACATAGTATTGAAAAATGTTTAGCCTAATGGATGCTGCTAAAAATCCTGATGTTTTCTTACACCTGACATCTATTGCACTTCTGTCCGTCCTGAGAGAGGGATCCCTCACATGTGGCTCTCTCTGAGGTTTCTACATATTTTTACCTGTGAAAAGGGTTTTTAGTAGTTTTTCCTTACTCTTGTTGAGGGTTAAGGACAGAGGATGTCACACAATGTTAAAGCCCCATGAGACGAATTGTTATTTGTGAATGTGGGCTATACAAATAAAACTTGATTGATTGATTGATTGATTGATAATAGAGGTAAAGCTCTATGAACTGCATTTCTTGTATGGAAGGTGCTATACAAATAAATTGTATTATTATTACTTTGAAATTGTGTAATTGTATTGCTTTGAAGCTTGTCATTACTTTGAAGGTGTTATATCTAACAATAATTGTATTAATTTTAAATTTGTATCATCTTACAATAATTGTATTGCCATCAAGCTTGTCATTCCTTTGAAGATGTTCTGATGTTACATAAAATCTGTCCCCTTAAATCACTTACATTTTTTTTAAATTTATCTTTATTAACATGTTTATATTTTCATCTATAAAAGCACTTTGATCTGCATTGCTTTTATAAAAGGTGCTGTACGGTTTTCTTTTTATAATAAGGTATTACTTTACATTTGTATCATCCAATAAAAAACATTTTTGTATTTGTTAATTATTTTGAAGATTTAATATCTAAGAGTAATTTTAGTACTTTGCATCATCTAACGTTAATTGTAATCATAAACTTTATTTTTAAAGCACCTTTCATATAAGAAATCCATCTCAATTGATTCAAATATTTTATAGATACAATATAAACATGTTCATAAAGATTTAAAAAATCCTAAAAAAATAAAAACCTGTCAAGATGTAAGTCATAACAGAACTGATTTTAAGTAACAATATATTGAAGTAACATTTAAAGAAAGAAGAGATACAGTTAATTAAAAGAACTATAAAAAAAAAAAAAAAAAAAACTGGAGTTTTGTGAATTTTAATACTCTTTTAAAATAGTAAGGCTCCACCACAACTTTGTACCAATAAGATCTGCTCTAAGAGTGGATTGTAAAATCCCTCTCAGGTCCAGCACCTTGGGCCAATTATGTTTCCCTGTAAGAGCCTCTCAATTATGGAACCAATTACCAACTGAAATAAGAAACTGCACTTCCTACCTCACATTCACTTATTGTCTCAAGGCTGGCTTCTGAGAAGTCAGACATTTTGAACTCATATTAATTTAATAAATTAGTCTTCTTGTTATTGTCCGCCTACCTGCTGCTTAATTAGCCCATGTATTGCCCATAACCATGAGTGTTGGTTGTTGTTTGTGTTGGTATTTGCTATGGCTGTGTCACTGTATACGGTCTTGTAGTTGTATACTGTTCTGCAGCTTGTGTCTTGCAAAATCTCACTTTGTGTTATAGCTATATTTGATGCCGTTTTAATGTTTTTTTTTTTAATATTAAGATGTTATCACCCAAAGAGCTCTCAAAAACATCTGGTCAAAGGACTTACTGCTCATGATAACATCTTGCCAAAGGACTGCAGTTGAAAATTAGCCAGCCGGCTAACATTGGCACATTTAAAGAAATGTACTGTTGGTTAATGTGTGTTGTCCTTATGAATACATTCATTTAATAAAATTAAGTTCTTTCTGGTCAACATTTTTTCATTTGCCATTCACTTGGCAGGTAAGTATGGTAAAAACATATATTTTTCAGGGGTCAGAATGCCTTTTACAAAAAATTTATTGAAAGTACCTTTTAGCAGATTTTCCCTAAAAAACTGTATTTTGCTTTATAACTGGGTACAATGAGATTTAGCTAAACCAACGAAAATAATTAATTCTGCATCCCGAGCAGCTTTGTTTCTCACAAATAATTGCACAGCCCAAACTTCACATTAACGCTTCTGTTCTATCTCCCTCACCTGGCCTCAACCCAAGCTCTGCTGCTGCCAAATGAATTGTTGACTGATGTTAATGTGGTGGTCACTGCTTAAAATGTCTGCACACATGCTGGCACCTTAGATGTGTTTCCATGTCTCTTACCCTCTGTCTTTCAGCCTGCAAACACAGATAATCTAAATTTCTAATCCTAGGAACCCAGTCCCAATCCACACCTGTCTGCTCAGTGAATTAAGCCACAATTTACCCCAGTGAAGAAAAAAAAATAGGAAAATGATAGCATATTCAATTAGAGCTATTGCACACATCTTTAATTTATTTTTCTTAATTTGTGCTATTGTACATATTTCCTCTAATACTTAAGCCACAGCAAAATCAGATACACAGTTATCTCAATTTTTTTACTGCAATATAAGGCAGACTTGACCTGCAGAGCGCATTTCTGTTTGCAATGAATAAATGTGCAATATTAAATGCTCTGCATATACAGTAATATTTTTTTTTATCACATACTTTTTGAATCTTTGCATTGTGGAGTGGTCAAGGCGGCCTGTGTGTGTGTGTGTGTGTGTGTGTGTGTGTGTGTGTGTGTGTTTGCCACCTGGTGGTTTTATTTCCTCTCCCATTGGCAGTGCAGTGGAACAGATTGCCTGCTCTGCATCCCTGCTTTGATAACACAGCATTTGCTGGATGTATTTTTATCAAGAGCATAACAGATTCTGGCACTGCAGATCTCATGATGTAAGCAGTGCCTGACTCATGCAGGAAGTTCATGGTTTGTCCAACACCATCATGAAAAAACATAGATACAAGTGGTGTGGCATATGTATATTGGTATATTGGAAAGTAAAATGTCGAAATTAATTATTTGTTATAATCCACTTTAATCATTAACAAATTGAATGTATCAACTGAGTCATATCAGTATTGCACATATATGAGATAACCATAAGGGTTCATACGGACTCATCTTATGAACACTATAAGAATTATCCAATTTGAATGCAGCGTGAATATAAAAAAGAAGCTACAGTAATTGGTCACAGGTGAAACACATCAGGGCACGGCAGACAATCATAAAAGCAGGAACAATAAAACAATCAATCAATCAGATTTTATTTGTATAGCCTATATTCACAAATCACAATTTGTCTCATAGGACTTTAACATGGTGTGACATCCTCTGTCCTTAATCCTCAACAAGAGTAAGGAAAAACAACTATAAACCCTTTTAACAGGGTAAAAAGAACGTAGAAACCTCAGAGAGAGCCACATGTGAGGGATCACTCTCCCAGGACGGACAGAAGTGCAATAGATGTCAAGTGTAGAGGAGAACATCATTAGGATAAAGGGTTTAGCAGCATTGATAAGGGTAAACATTTTTAAGGACAACTGAAGGTCAATGAATTGAGGGATTTTGTCAGTAATGGTCAAGTATCTGAGGAGAAATACTATATATCAAGCAGTCCTGCTGCAATCATAGTCTATGGTCAGCAGCCAGCAAGATCATGATCCACCATCAAGATCGGATGCAGAGGTGTAAAGTAACGAATTACATTTACTCGCGTTACTGTAATTTAGTAGTTTTTTTGTGTACTTTGAAATTTCTTGAGTAGTTTTTGAAATAGTTAATTTTACTTTTACTTAAGTAGATTTTGACTGAAGTATTGTACTTCGCTACAAAGGAAATTACATCCGTTACTGAGTAAAAAAAAAAATAGTTCAAGGCGCAAGGCAATTCTCACTGCAGTGGTAGACAGTGATGTGCATGAACAATTCAAAAGAACGCGTTCATTCCAACAGCGAGGCACACCTGCCAGTAGCGAACTTTTCCATATTATTCAGGATGTGCCTTTTCAAAATAAAAGAAACCATTTCAAAATAAATGTATCAAAACTTTGATTTGTTGTGCCTTTTGTTTGCAGGGTATGAATAAATAAACAGGGAAAATTAGCAATAATAGAACATTTATTATAACATTTATTATATATATATAATATATATATAGTAATTGATACATATGAAGTACAGTTTAAGGCAAGGGGTAGTGATGGATTAAGTTTTCTTTAAAAAACAAGGGGTCTTTCATTTTCACTTTCCACCTTAAAACTATGAACTAGTTCAGAATTTAAATGGTGAACTATGAACGTGAACTAGTTCATGGTTACTTGTATGAACTAGTTCATGAGAGGTGTGAACTTGCACAACACCGGTGGTAGTGCTGCATAGAGTGGATGATGGAGTCGATGCAAGCCCGCTGGTGCCGAGTAACGAGAGCTAGAGAAGGATGATATTGCGGACGACCAACAAGCAGAGGCATCGAACTTTCCGCCAGTTGAGATTAAAGCAGATGAAGAAAGCCCGTGGCCATATCTCAGCAAGCAGTTTGCCTTCAAACGCAAAAGAGGCAACAGCTATACAATGCTCAAACTCAACAAGAAGTTTGTAGACTAGTGCTCTAAAGGTGGTCCCAAAGTTTAACCAAAAGTTTATATATACAGTGGAACAGCGGCATTTTAACTTTTTATTTTAGCTGTCATGTGGTTCATGTCTTGACATGTCCTCCCAAAAGTTCTTAAATGTTGTGTTGACATGTTAAATGTTTAATGTTTGACATGTTTAATGTCATTGCACTTAAATTTGTAAAGATTCTCCTTTAATTAAAAATAACTGTTTTTGGATTGGATTTATGACCCCTTGTCCTTTTTTGCACTGTATAGGAGTGCCCCCCATCAAGTTGTTGGAAGTAACTAAGTAACTTTTACTTAAGGTACATTTTAAATTAACTTCTTTTTATATTGATATTAAAACAGTCTGAAGAAACACTGAACATTAGAGCTTTGTGAAAGTACAATTGCTGGTTTATTAGCCTGTTTAGCTGAATTGGCAGTTCCAGTGTATCTTTGAACCAGGATTTGTCATCAACCTTTGTAAAATCTATGATATTCATACACAATATAAAATTGCTGTTTACTCTTCCTGACAGCTAAGAACGGTACGTTTGAAACACTTCGTATTTTAACTCTAAACCTTTACAAACAGGCACACATATGCCTGGTGCTCAGAAAAATCAGTCCATCTGTCTGGTGCGTTTGGGCCAGTTCTGCTTTTGTTTAGACTTAAAACAGTACCTTCTGTTACCGGAGCTCTCGGGTGGCAAGAGATTAAAAAAAAAAAAAAAACACCCTGCAGCGTAGTCACTCATATGAATACTAAGCATAGACTAAAGCTTCTTTCAGACATGCACTGAAGAGCTTGCAGATGGAGAAATTCCTTTAATTCATTTAATTTCCCAGAGGGCTATGAAAAAGGATTGCTTTTCATTTATTTATGTCACAAGAGGAGCTCATAATAAGACTAAATACAATAAACCGTTTTGTCAGGGAACTATATTCTCCATTCAGAAATTATATTTTGGCAATTACAATTCTCTGAATTTCAGATTCAACTCACAAACCTATTCCTCCAAGAGCCGAGTTGGTAAATGTGGCACATTAGGATGCTGCTGACAATTACAACAGGGTGGTTGAAGGGTGTTAAGAGTTTTTTATCGGATAAAACAGAGCAAATCCAACTAAAGTCTTGAATCAGAGTGTCACTGGTATCTGGAGGCTACACTATCAAAGGGCTGGACGGCTTAAATAACCATATGACAGTGCTTTTTTCTGACCCAATAGCATTTTTCCATATATATATAAGAATAAATAAATCAGTGGTATGTATCTTTTGGCAGTGTAAAAGCATGCTAAGAACAATATTGAAAGCGACACTTGGATCCAAAGAATCAAAGTTTTCACCTCTATCTGCATTCAGTAATAGGTCATTAGTACCTCATCAAGTGCTTTGAAGTGCACTGAAACATGACTTGAAAATGTTAAAAACAATATTCAAATATTTTCCTCTGTTTTATTTGAACCAGGTCAAAGGTCAATGAACACCTGTCATTGCTTTGTCTTTACTGAAGTTCGACTTTTCCTGTAATTACTGTGGACTAAAGTGGCCTCTGATCGGGATGGCGGATCATGATCCTGCTGGTTGCTGACCATAGACTATGATTGCAGCAGGACTGCTTGACATACCGTATTGAAGTTATCCTTCAAAATGTTTACCCTATCAATGCTGCTAAAAAACTTTAATCTTGATGATGTTTTCCTACACTTGACATCCATTGCACTTCTGTCCGTCCTGGGAGAGGGATCCCTCACATGTGGCTCTCTCTGAGGTTTCTACATATTTTTACCCTGTTAAAGGTTTTTTTTTGTAGTTTTTCCTTACTCTTGCTGAGGGTTTAGGACAGAGGATGTCACACCATGTTAAAGACCTATGAGACGAATTGTGATTTGTGAATATGGGCTATACAAATAACATTTGATTGATTGATTGATTGATATTCTTCTCGATAGAAGAAAGACTTTATCAGAACCTTAGATAAATAAAATACATGTGGCTCTCTCTGAAGTTTCTACATTCTTTTTTCGCAGATTTTTAGTAGTTTTTCCTTACTCTTGTTGAGGGTTTAGGACAGAGGATGTCACACCATGTTAAAGCCTAAAAAGACAAATTGTGATTTGTGAATATGGGCTATACAAATATAATTTGATTGATTGAAGAGCTGAGAATATCACACCTCTTTTTCTTTTTGTTTTCTACCAAAAACAGACTTTTATCTGATTATCTGTAATAATAATTATCTCAGAATTCTCCCTATTAGATATATTTTCTGTTCTCAAACAGCAGGGAGCAGAGTAACAGACACATAGATGATGGTTCAATTGCCTGGGCTGGAGAGATTGTATATCAAGCTTCATTGCCCTTTGTAGTCAGTTGTACTCAGGGGAGCTCTAAAAGTCCAAGCAATTCAATTTTGCTATAATGAATCAAAGGCATAGTTCAGTTAACTGAAATATGTCTTTCTTAAGTGTAATATGTAATGTGTGTTCAGGCCTCCTGGCTGTAAAACACAATGAGCTTACTGGTTATAACAGTTGGCATCTTTTGTCTTGTCAGCTTGAGTTATGTCTTTCTCTTGAATGTGCTAATTCAAACATCTCCTGCTCTCCCCATTTGCACTTAATTGGCTGCGCAGAGCCCACAGCCTTTGTCCGAATTGCTCCTCATAATCATGGTATATTTTTATCTTAGCTGTGTGAGCAGTTCAAGCTTGCAGAAGTATGTCTGTTAAGACTTGAACAGCAGGACTGGACAAAACCCCAGGGCTATTGAGTTAAACATCTGGATTGCCCTTCTCCCATATTGTGTGCAGCGCTACTCTCCATAAACATGAGTCAACCCATCTTTTGTTTTTATTTATTATAGTGTCAGGTCACTCCAGTTTTCCATCTATCCCTCTGAGAACCAGCTCCATTTAAAGGCTACAAATCAAGACAGCCATTCTCAAAAGTTTTTAAAGCCTAAATGACTTAGTTTTTCTTGCCCCTCAGAGCTTTAGGGAACATTCATGGGAACTTATGTTCTGTGTGTTGACACATGAAAGCATCAAGCCGTCATCGTCTTTTGTAATGAGTGCCGTGTGACCTTGCAGTGGGCAAGAATATTGTCATAGGTTCAGTAGAATGTCAATGGTCTAAGTATACACTGTAGCTAATGATGCTGAGCTTACGTTCAGTCAGGAGGACTTTTCCTGCTCATTGATCAGCTGATTGTGGGCGTTTTGAAATGGCCAATCAGAGTCTGCCACAGTCTCATCCAGCCAATCATGCAGCTGCAGTCAAACTTTAAATCCCTTTTCCTCTCTGCAGTCAGCCATCATTCAGCACAGCATAAGGCAAATATTTCGCTCACCTTGCTTATTTTCACATTGTTTTTCATCTCAGTGTCGGATGCTGAACATGATTATCCCCAGGAGGTTTCAGACCCAGCATCGGTCATCTCCAAGAGATCACCTCTAATTCTTTGGTTGGTCGGCGCAGAGCCTTCTCTCCCTCAGACACAACTTATCTCCCACAGACAAGGCTGATTTCCTCATCACTCAGGCCGGCCTGAAACTGGCATAGTGCAGTTGTTAATCTTTGACTACTTTATGATATTTATGTTAAATTATTGTTCCTAAGTTAATGGTATATGGCCTTATACTGGGGTGTTATGTTGTGGCTGTACTTTGTTTTCAATATTATTATGTTTAATTCTACCCCCCTTTTGTGTTTTGAGTGGCTGGTGGTTGAGAGGCATTTATTTGTGGTGACGTTAACTTGGCCTCACTGGGTACCGGAGACTAGTTTGGTTGGTTGACCTTTTGCTGGCCCAGTTTGGTGAAGTTTGACCTTTTGCATTTTTGTTAATGAAAACCAAATGAAAATACTTTTTTTTCAAAGAAAACTATCTGTGGCTCTCTGGTCTTCCTGCTCGGTCCCTGACAAGCACCCTCTGATGTATAATTTCAGAATAAAAGCCCCTGGAAATATCACATCTAAATTATCATATTTTCCCAGTTTTTCCCTCTAATTTCAGATTGTGATTTAAAATAAATTACCTGTTTCCACTGACTCATTTCACTTCAGAAAGACTGATCACTAATTCAGGCTGCCACTCTGATAATGTCAGAACTGTCTGATGTATAATTTCAAAGTAAAAGCCCTCTAAATTATCATATTTTCCCAGTTTTTCCCTCTAATTTCAGATTGTGATTTAAAATAAACTACCTGTTTCCCATGACTAATTTCACTTCAGAATGACAGATCACCACGTCAGGGCGCCACTCTGATAATATCAGCTCCCTTCGAGGTATAAAACCAGAGTAAAATCCCCAGGAAATATCACATGTTAACTTTTTTCATTCTAACCTCATTTTGATATTGAAAATAAAGTACCGGTTTCCACAGACTTATTTCACTTCAGAATGATCACCACCTCAGGGTGACATTTTGATAATGTCAGAACTGTCTGATGTATAATTTCTAAGTACAAGCCCTCTAAATTATCAAGTTTCCCTGTTTTCACTATAATTTCAGATTGATATTAAAAATAAAGTACCTGAGAATTAGCAGGTTCAATTAAAGCTATTTTTCAGTATAACTTTAGGTCGATTTTGGACCGTACCAAAACTGATTTGGATAGGTGGTCAAATCTCCCACTCTCATTGGCAGGGCGGATAAATGTAGTGAAGATGACTGTAATGCCCAGGTTTCTTTATTTATTCCAAATGATTCCCATTTTTCTCCCAAAATCCTATTTTGCTCGGCTGGATCGCTTTATTTCTGTGTTCATATGGAATAAAAAACCTGCACGTATAAAGAAGGCAAGCCTGGAGAGAGTGAAATCTGATGGTGGTTTGGGTTTACCTAATTTTTTTATTTTACTATTGGGCAGCTAATATTGTCAAGCTGACACATTGGATTACCATGTTCGCAGATAAGGAGGGTCCGGTCTGGACTGATATGGAACTGGGAGCTACACTCCCAGTTTCTCCGATTTCGGTCCTAACTGCCCCTCTCACAGTAAATATCAAAGCACCAGGACTGAACTCAAATTTGGTGGTCCAAAATTCGATTAAGATCTGGCGTCAGTTCAGAAAACATTTTAATTTGACAAATATATGTAGCTTCTCTCCAATAATGTTTAATTATCTTTTTGCACCATCTCAAATAGATCAGGCATTTGCAGTTTGGCACAGAAGGGGCTTGGTCTACTTTCAGGATCTCTTTACCGATGATGGCTTTGCATCATTTAAATTTTTATGTGAAGATCATAATCTACCAAAGTCTCATTACTTCAGATATCTTCAGGCTCGAAGTTTTGCCTCTAAATTTTTCCCGGGGTACCCATCCCCACCCTCTAAAGATTTACTGTATTCAGTGCTCAATGTTAATCCACTCAATAAAGGAGCAATATCAAAAATATATGCTTTAATTCTGGATGGCTGCCCTCATTCGTGGGACAAAATTAAGGCAGCATGGGAGGGAGAGGTTGGAGAAGTAATACCAGAAGACACCTGGAAAAATACCATACAGCGTATACACACATCATCTTTCTGTATCAGACATGGCTTGATTCAATTTAAGGTTGTCCACAGGTTGCATTATTCTAACGATAGACTGTCTAAATTATACCCTAATGTTACACCAAACTGTCCTAGATGTCAATATTCTCCTGTTTCTTTAGGACACATGTTTTGGTCATGTCCATCTTTGTATGGCTTCTGGTCCTCAGTCTTCCAATCACTCTCAGCAATATCTGGCAAAACACTGCAGCCTGACCCTTTGATTGCTATCTTTGGTGGAGTAAGGGAGGAGCTAAAGCTGTCCCGTCTCCATAAAAATGCAATTGCCTTTGCATCATTGCATGCCCGACGTCTGATTCTGCTGAATTGGAAGGGGAAGAATCCTCCTGCCTATATTCATTGGATTAGAGAGGTGATGTTGGGATTGGCTCTGGAAAAAATTAGATATACAGTACACGGGTCGGAGGTTAAATACGACAGAACCTGGTCACAGTTCATGACACATATCAAGAGTTTGCCTTTTGCCTGAATCCTTGTTCTTATTTAATATGTATTTATCTTTCCCTCTTTCCTTCTCTGATTGCCTTCCTGGTCTTCTCAATGCTTATATTCTGACTGTTGGGAATTTTTTCTTATGTTAAAGGTCCTGGATGTTGGTGTTATGAACATAATGATCAACATAGATTGGTTTGAGTCTTTTCTTTAAATTTATTTATTTATTATTATTATTATTATTATTATTTATTTTTTATTTTTTTCCTTTGGCCTGTCTCTTTTTTGTATTTGTCTATATTTGCTTTCTTCTTTTGGTGTTCTGTCTGTCAGTGTGATACGTGAGTGTTTTTGTGGATTTATTTGTTGGGATGCCATCTGGTTGGGGTGGGGGGCGGGGGGCGGGTGCGCAACTTTTGTAAGAAATGCATAATTAATGATGTAAATGTTTTCAACATGGAAAAATGATAAATAAAGATAAAAAAATAAAAATAAAAATAAAGTACCTGTTTCCACTGACTTATTTCACTTCAGAATGACTGATCACCACCTTTTCCTGGTTTGACGGCATGGCCCTTCCCTCAGACAATGCTGGGAAAAAGGAGCCACCTATAGTTTATTTGCTTATATTTTATGATGGATCATGGTTCATGATTATGTTATTTGATCCCAATTAAACTCAACAATTGATCGAAATATAGACTAATATTGACGTATAACATAAATTCAAACAACACCAAATACCTAAATAGAAGGTCTGTTCAAGGGCATTTATTTGTCAGGGTATGCAAAATGGCAAACCAGAACCCAATAGCACGACACTTGAGCAGTTCAGGTTTAATGAAGGAGCAGGGGTCAAAACAAGGCAGACAGTCAATGAGGCCAAACAAATCCAAAAGGGAGCAGGCAAAAAGGAAATTCACAGTCCAAGAGGGCAGAGCAGAGAAACAAGAAACAACGCTGGAAAGCTATGAATACACACTAGACAATCTGGCACAGAACACAGGAAATGACCGGTATATAAACTGAGTGACTGATTGATATATGGCCTTATACTGGGGTGTTATGTTGCGGCTGTAGTTTGTTTTCATTATTATTATGTCTAATTCTACCCCCCTTTCGTGTTTTGAGTGGCTGGTGGTTTAGAGGCATTTTTTTGTGGTGATGTTAACTTGGCTTCACTGGGTACCGGAGACTAGTTTGGTCGGTTGACCTTTTGCTGGACCAGTTTGGTGAAGTTTGACCTTTTGCATTTTTGTTAATGAAAACCATTAATTGACTGACGGAAAGCAGGCGAGTCTGGGGGTGGGGCAGGGCAGGTAATATGAATCTATCGGAAGAGGTGATGCAGAGCAGGGGGGATTGGCTGAGTTCTGAAACGACATGAGAGTTAATATATGGCAAAGCAGTAAACAGGATAGCAGAAAATGAAAATACTATGAGATGCCTGAAGTTGTGAAAGAATCCCTCCCTCTAGGGACAGCTACTGATTTCCCACCAGGCTGCTCAGGATGGACCCTATGGAAATCCTTGATGAAGTCTAGGTCCAAGATACTGCGAGCCGGAACCCAGGAGCGCTCCTCAGGTCCATAACCCTCCCAATCCACCAGATACTGAAAGCCTCTTCCCCGCCGTCAGCACTAAATGAGACGATTAACCATGTAAGCAGGAGCCCCGATTGTAAATGCTAAATGGTTTTGTATTTATATAGCGCTCTTCTAGTCTTGATGACCACTCAAATCTCTTTGCAGTACAATTTGACATTCTCCCATTCACACACACATTCATATAGTGCATCTATTAGCAACACTTTCTTGTTCTATGAGGGCCAATTCGGGGTTCAGCATCTTGCCCAAGAACACTTTGTCATGCAGATGGGGAAGACTGGAGATCAAACTGCCGACCTTCAAGTTGGAGGACGACTGCTCTTCCCCTCAACTACAGCCGCAATAGGATTCCATGCAGCCTGAAAACATGGAGGTTGAAGACATACGAAGTCTCTGTGGCTCAGGGCAACTTAGGGAGAGGGACAAAGTGGACAGCCTTGGAGAACCGGTCGACCATTGTGATGGTGTTACCTTGAGGAACAGATGTCCTACCGGCAGCTCCTGCTGGAAGTTTAATCTGCAATTCATGAAATACAACAGATTAGAATCTTATGACCATATTCTGTCACCAAAGCAAATGATTCACCTCAATTAGAATTTAGATGCATTTTAAGTCCCGAAGTTGGATCTATAATCTGTCCTTGGGATTTCATGTGTGGTATGGCCCTCAGGTTTTATTCGGAGACAGAGTGGGAGGACCTGGGCTCCTGATGGCTCTGAGCATTTACGCGGAACACTCTTCCATCAGAATTATTGTCAGAATGCCTTAAATGTTTCCTTCACTCATACCATTTAGCTTGATTTATTTCAAGTCTTACCTTACCCTTTTACTTCAAGCTCCCTTTAGTTATCATAAATCATTTTGTTGACGCTCCATTTTTCTGCTTTCTGTTACTTTCTGTTCAGCTTCCTCTGTTTAGAAGATCTGAAACACCAAAATAAATCAAATTCCATGCATTTACTGTGACGAAAGAGTATAGTAATATATTAGGTTTGTCTCTTAAATAATTGAATGATTGAGTCAAATAGCACTATACACTTGCCAATGTTAAAACATATTAGCATGCTTATTGAGGATTGTTCATCTGTTCATCTAGCCTATTTCCATTCATTTATCCATTAATTGTAAAATATTTTCATAGACGATTCCAATTGTTTGGATAACTATATCTCTGGCATTGCATTAGTGTTTATTTACAAACTTTCTCATCGTATTCTACAGAACAATGCCACGTGCACTATCTCATGTGTGGAGACATTTCACCCCATCCAATGTAGAAGGAAAGGCTGTATACATTTGAAAATACTGTGCAAAGACCTATGTTAAGAATGACACAAAGATGCAGAAGCATATAGTCAAGTGCCCAAAGTTTCCTCAGGGCTCAAATCAGCCTCTGACAAAACAAAATGTTTATATTTATGTCTGTATATGAGTAGGTAAATACAGTTAGTATAAATTATCCACAAAATGTTCAGTTTATTCCCGTTAATTCCTGTATATTCCCGTTAATTCCCATGGAAAGTTTCCAACTTTGAATATTCCCGGAATGTTGCAACCCTAAGTACTGTAACAAATTATTTGTATTAAGTGATTTCAACCTCTGGGTAAAGGGTATACACTTATTTTGCAGTACTTGTTTCTGTTGTTGGCTGGGTTAGTTGGTTTAGTTTTAAGGAGTGGTGATAGATTAGTTAGGATAGGAATATCAGAGTGAGCGGGTAATGCCTGTATTTGCCTTCCTTGGAAAAAATATTGCCTGCCCTTTACCTGACCTGTGGTCAGTCCTGATGGAAAATCTTCATCACAAATAATGTGACAATGTGCGAATACTGTTGGCCCACTTGTGGGTGAAATAAATATGTAAGAGTCATCTTATAAATCACAAAGTGTATATTATGGGCGGGACTCTTAAAAAAAATATTGTTTTAAAGGAAATCCTTAAATTTCTAAATGCATTCAATCATAAAGTTTATTCCATCATCACATAAGGTTACAGTGGGATTACTATAAATGTATACAGTAATTTAATAATTTTTCAGGTAAGAATCTATTCTTTATTTTTTTTCACATATGAGCAGCTGTAAATTAAACTTAAAAAGGCCAACTGTGCAGATCAACTCTCCCTGGTTCACCTCCATGCCAACAGTTTAGCGTTTGAATGCGAGTTACACGTACGCTTCCGAGTATAAAAGTAACCGCAGGCATGGTCAGTGCTCACCCTCACTGAGACGACACCCTGCAGAGTTTGTGTGATTACTCTTGTTTCAGATATTCATTGCTTTATAAACAGTCTTTTTAAGACTCACTCCTTCCTTAGTAATAATAATAATCAGGCCTATCAATAACAATATGCTATCTATCTATCTATCTATATATGGTGGCGTAGTTGAGGGCGGTGGCGGCAGGGGGACCCAACGACCCCTAACCAGCTTTGCGGGGGCCCAGCTTGCAAAAGTTTGAGAACCCCTGGTTTAAACAGTAACCACCTGTAAGGGATTATGTAAGAATAAAGCAAACACGCCAATCGCAATGTACTGTAATGAGACAGTGACAAATTAATTGTTCAGTGTCATGTGTGGTTCTATTGGTTGGGGAATTTTGAAGAGTGAGGGCAGAAATCTGAGAGCAGAAATTTGGCGAGCACAAAAAAGCAGCATGATTTAAGAAGAATCTCAGGACATTTGTGCAGTAACAGTTTATCTGAGTGCAGACCAACAGTTCAGAGTAAATGGATTTGTATTTATATAGTGTAACCCTTGGTTACACTAGAATAAGTGTTAGTCTGTTAGTCTGGACCAGGATAGGAGATTCTAGGTAAGTAGGAGTCTTGGAGTTGAGAATCAATAATGAGAAATACAAAAAACACAATTTCTTTAAATGAACTTATATTTAAACATAACAGCAATTCAACTTGGTTTGACAATAGAACACATCATACATTTTCCCCAAAATAATAAACAGAAATAAATAAAAGAAAAGTGTGCACATAAAAGTCAATTGAAAGTCTGTCAGTCAAGTCTTAAATGTCAGTCTGTAGAATGTTGTTGGGTCCAATCCGTCTTTTTACAGGGTCTGTCCTACCACACTGTGGAGTGAAGAATAAGAAAGTCCAATTCCTTCAGAAAGATCGTTAGGGTAGCTCGCCACCAGTTAACTGGAATCTTCGGGACAATCAATCCTGATGTCCTCGCTGGCACCTGAGAATTCTTTTTGTTGATTCAAAAAACCTGACCGTTGATCAGTAAGAGTCCCTGCACCTTTCAACAGGTCAGCAGGATTACTTCAGTATCTACACAGCTTATGATCTGACCAAAACCGAGAGCATGCTTCTAGCTCAAGTGATCTAAAATGGCGGACCGGATGTAGACAGGTGATGACGCTTGACACAGAGTAGGTGAGTTAGATGACTGGTACCTCCCCCTACTGGCTAGAAAACGTAACAGCATGTCAAAGTCTACATCCTCCCTTTCTCTCAATATGTGCTCACTGGTTTTATAATGTGGGCTACATCTTCCCCCCCTAAACTCATGCACGTCCCGTTGCATGGCAGTGGTTGGGCAATTACTGCTTGATGGGACTGCCCAGAGTGGAAGTGCTCAGTCTCACTTAAAACATCAGTAAATGCTGTGGTTAGACCCTGGAACAGAGACTGCACAACAGCTATCAATGGGTTTCCAGGTTTCACACAGGATGCAAGGCTTATCTACTAAGTCAGTCTCAGCCTGGCCCTTCCCCCAAATAGTGTCAGACAAGTTAGTAATAACTGGAGGACTCTCAGAACTTAAGTCATGGCAGTCACTCAGAGACACCACCCTTTCAGTCAATAGTTCTACTGGTGGGATTCCGTCAAGGAATAAGTGTTCATTGTCCTTATCGTTAGACAATGCAAGTGTCTCTGGGCTTGGAACAACACCAGGTAAGTCATTCAAATGGGCAGTCTCTGAAATGGGTTCAGTATCTTGTGAAGTCACAGGAGTCTCAACAGGAAAATAGTACTCTGAAGGCTCAGCATGGGGTGTATCTTGCACCTCAGACATAACCGGACCTGATTGCACTGGAACATTACTGACTGCTGAGAACCTGGAGATTTCGGCACTGGGGAATTCACTGAACCAACACGTTCCATCCTCGTCCTCTTCTGAGAACTGCTCTACATCTGCAGCAGGATTAAGACGTGTTGCAGGTCTGCATCTTTGGGACTGCTTAACAGGCTCATTACTTGTTTCGGGAATGAGGTAGCCACAAGGGAGTAATAGGTCCCTATGTAGGGTTCTGAGTGGACCGTCCCTGTTTTCAGGTCTAATGGTGTACACTGGGAGGGTTCCAGCCCTTTTTACCACTACATAAACAGTGGACTCCCACTTGTCCATAATCTTATGCTTCCCTCGAAGACGAACATTCCTGACCAGCACTCGATCACCAGCTTCTAAATCTGAAGCAGTTACATGTTTGTCAAATCTGGTTTTATTCTTTTCTGCTACCTTGGCAGCATTACCTATGGCTAGCCTGTAGCTCTCTTCAAGATGGGACTTGAGGTTTTGCACATATTGGGAGTGTGATGTGTGTTGCCCCCCTTTCACAGGTAACCCAAATGCCAAGTCAACCGGCAAGCGGGGTTGACGGCCAAACATTAGCTCGTAAGGCGTGAATCCTGTCACCTCATTCTTGGTGCAATAGTAGGCGTGTACCAAAGGTTTTACAAAATCACGCCAGTGAGATTTCTCCTGTTCTTGAAGAGTGCCTAACATATCCAACAAGGTGCGATTAAATCGCTCCACAGGATTACCCCGGGGATGGTATGGAGTAGTCCTCCCCTTATGTATGTTAGCCATCTGACAGAGCTCCTTTATAGTCTGTGATTCAAAGTCTCTTCCCTGATCGCTGTGTAACCGCTCAGGGAACCCGTAATGCACAATGAGATTGTCCCAAAGACATTTCGCAACCGTGCGGGCCTTCTGGTTCGGCGTTAGAATAGCAACCGCAAACTTGGTATTAGATTAGATTAGATTTCTTTATTTATCCACACAACGGGGAAATTCACTTGTTACAGCAAAATAAGAGAAAACAGAATTTAAATAACAGTGCCGAAGCACAATAAAAAAGATCACAATATGTACACTACTAAACTACACATAATGAGAGTACAGAAACAAAAACAACCTGCAAAACAGACACTGTGCAAAAGCAGGTACTGGGGAGAAAGTGGAATGATGTGAGTGTTATTGTAATGAAAACAAAAATATTATAAGTAATATTGCAACAGTAGTGACCATGATACAGAAAATAATTAAAAAGTAAGTGACCATAATATAAATAATACTACAAGATAGCATAATGGAAATATAAATATTGCAATCTAACGATTATAAGTGACCATGATATAAATATAGATGTACAGTGTTGAATATTATTGTGCATAGTAGTGATCTGAGTAAAAAATAAAAAATAAATAAGAAAAATACAAATACAGCTATGGTGAGAGGTTGAGTGGAGATAGAGATAATAGACAGGGACTACAACATTATCAGGTGGTGCTGGTGTTGTAGAGCCTGACTGCAGCCGGGATGAAGGTCCTGCGGAACCTCTCCTTCTTACACCGTGGGTGTAACAGTCTGCTGCTGAAGGAGCTGCTCAGGGACCCCACATTGTCATGTAGGGGGTGAGAGGTGTTGCCCATGATGGACGCCAGCTTGGCTAACATCCTTCTGTCCCCCACTTCCTCAATGGAGTCCAGAGGACAGTCCAGGACAGAGCTCGCTCTTCTTATCAGTCTGTTGAGCCTGCTCCTGTCTCTGTCCGTGCTACCCCCCCTCCAGCAGACCACAGCGTAGAAGATGGCTGAAGCCACCACAGAGTCATAAAAAGTCCTGAGGAGAGCCCTGCACACTCCGAAGGACCTCAGCTTCCTCAGCAGGTGGAGGCTGCTCTGGCCCTTCTTATAGAGGGCATGTGTGTTGTCAGACCAGTCCAGTTTGTTATTGAGGTGAACACCCAGGAATTTGTAGTTCTCCACCACCTCTATGTCCAATCCCTGGATGTTCACTGGTGTTAAGTTGGATGCTTTTTTCCGGAAGTTCACGATCATCTCCTTCGTCTTGCTGGTGTTCAGCTGAAGCTGGTTGAGCTCACTCCAGCTGACGAAGTCTGTGATGACCGCCCTGTACTCCAAGTCATTCCCCTCAGAAACACATCCAATGATGGCTGTGTCATCAGAGAACTTCTGGATGTGGCAGTGGGTGGTGTTGTGGGTGAAGTCGGAGGTGTAGAGGGTGAAGAGGAAAGGGGAGAGCACCGTACCCTGAGGGGCACCTGTGCTGCAGAGCACCACGTCAGATACACAGTGATGGAGCCTCACATACTGTGGTCTCTTGGTGAGGTAGTCCGTTGTCCATGCAGCCAGGTGTTGGTCCACTCCCACGTTCTCCATCTTCACTTTGAGCAGTGAAGGCTGGATGGTGTTGAATGCACTTGAGAAGTCAAAAAACATGACCCTCACAGTGTTCCTGCTGTCCTCCAGGTGTAGCAGGGATCTGTGCAGCAGGTAGGTAACTGAGTCATCCACCCCAATCCCAGGCTGGTAAGCAAACTGCAGGGGGTCCAGCTGTGTGCCCACCAGCAGTCGTAGGTGTCTCAGGATAATCCTCTCCATCGTCTTCATCAGGTGAGAAGTCAAGGCAACTGGCCTGAAGTGGTTAGGCTCCTTGGGGCGCGGCGTCTTCGGCACCGGGACCACACAGGAGGTCTTCCACAGGGCTGGGACTTTCTCCAGGCTCAGGCTTAGGTTGAACAAATGCCTGATCACACCACAGAGCTGGTCAGCACAGTCCTTGAGCAGTCTTGGGCTGATACCATCCGGGCCCGGGGTCCTCCTTGCCTTGATCTTCTTGAGTTGGCTTCTCACCTGATCATCTGTTATAGAGAGGGGGGTGGAGGATGACTGGGGTGGGGGTGTGGGGGTGAGGAGTGGTGAGAGTCTCAAGGGGGGATGATGATCTGGAGATGGGGTGGGGGTGGGCTGGTGGGGGTCAGGTGTCGAAGGTGGCAGGCTGAGGAGGGGAGGGGGAGGGGGGGCTGACCAGGAGAGGTGTGAAGAGGGGGCAGGGGGGGGGGGGAATCAAATCTATTGAAGAACAGATTCAGTTCATCTGCCCAGTCCTTGTCCCCGCTGGGTTGTTGTCTTCCCACACCTTTTCCGTGGCCTGCGATGGTCTGCAGCCCTCTCCAGACGTCCCTGGCGTTGTTCTGCTCCAGCCGCTTCTCCAGTTTCTTCCTGTAGCTGTCCTTCCCCTTCCTGATCATCAGCCGGAGTTCCTTCTGGACTCTGCGCAGCTCCTCTTTGTCCCCCGAACTGAAGACCCTCTTCTTCTCGTTCAGCAGGGCCTTTATCTCGGGGGTCACCCAGGGTTTGTTGTTGGGAAAACACCGTACCAGCTTGGAGGGCACAGTGTTCTCCTCGCAGAAGTTAATATAATCCGTGATGCAGTGGGTCATGCTGTCAATGTCAGTGCCGTGGGGGCTGCAGAGTGCCTCCCAGTCTGTAGTCTCGAAGCAGTCTCTGAGCCTAGCACTGGTCTCCTCAGACCACTCCTTAATAGGCCTCTTCACAGGTCGTTGTTTATTCACCACAGGGGTGTAGTCCGTGACGAGGTGAACGAGGTTGTGTTAGGAATTTCAAACTTTTAACTATAGGTTGTGTCTGACAGAACTCTTAATAATAAAGCTAGAGGTAGTTTTAGCTAGATATAATGCACATACAAATTAATTTAATAACCGTTGCTGTTTAGTGCCAATAATGTATCTTTTTGTTGTCCTCATAATTAACTTCTTGGATATTAAAGCATATTTTCATTAGCTGTATTCAACATCAGACAGAATTCAAGGAGCTGTCCTTTCTGGGGCAAAGTCAGTATGACATTGTTTAGTTTCGAGGATGCGAATGTTTACACATTCACAGTCAAGATTGTTTTGATGGAGCAGACACACAATAACACAATAATAGGTTCTCAAACCATAATGGCACAGACTCTTTTCATAAAGGCGGAAGGGGAGGTAGGAGCAGTGGGTCAATAACATTACCTTATACAAATCATTATTTTCAACCTTTCGCTTATCATATTTAATATTTGGAATTTGCTAATAATGTTTGTACGTCACAAGGATGGCCAGTCTAACAGCTGTCCTGATAGGAGAGTCGAAGAGAGTTTGTTATGGATAAGTTGGTGCAGCCAAGATGGCTAGAGCAAGACACTTTCTACTCAAGGCTGAATTACGAGACAACATCAGACTGTCAGGGTAGATAGAGTTGCCCTAGCAACCGGTAGAGTAGCGTAGGTGCATGACGGAGAGCTGCTCGCTGTCACTTCCTGGATTCGGTAACAAGAGGCGTGGGACTGCGGCTGGACCAATAAGGGAGATCCAAAGTGATTAGCGGTGACTCCCCTCCAAATATTCATAACCGATCACATCAAATCTACTGTTATAACTATATCAAACCCCTTCTGTTCGGGGCCATTTTCATCTTCCTACTGCTAACTTAATTAGCATAAGGCTGTGATAATTGTCCATAGCTATGAATAACTTTTCATTGTATCTTTAAATAAAACATTTGATTGAACCAAAATCTTGGATCGGCTTCTCTCATTATATAGGATAAAAAAACACGCCTTAACAGTTGTGATCCGAGCGACCAAGCGGGGGAAGGGGGGATGAGGTGTATGCATCCTTGATGTTTGCATACATTAGGTCCAATGTATGGGGAGCCGTGGTTGAGTGAGTTTCCCACAGCCACACCAAAAAGTGCCGAAAACAGCAAGGAGCAAACTACGAATGTTAAAATGTGAACATCCATAGCTGTGCACTTGCTTAAAGTGTCAATGAGGTAAAAAAAATAACAACAAAAATACACTAAAAACACTATTTACACACTAAAAGAGCTACGAAAAGTGAGAGCTGCTGTAACAGGCTGCCACTCACGCAGCGCCATCTTGGATCTTGGATCATCCAAGTAAAGGGATCTGTAATCACAAGGATGTCTTTGGTCCCACTTTTGTCTGGTTCAAGCGAGAGAAAATCCATACAGACTAACTCAAGGGGTCGTGTGGTGTTAATATTGACTAAGGGTGCCGCTTTCTCAGGCAAAGCCTTTCTGCGAACACACCTGCCACAAGTCTTTACTTTCCTCTCTACATCCAAAGCCATTCTTGGCCAGTAAAACCGAGTACGCACAAGATCTAACGTGCGGTCAATCCCCATGTGACCCATGTGGTCATGCAGGCTGGTCAAGACGGTCTCCCGGAGTTCAACTGGCAACACAAGCTGGTGCAATGTTTGAGACCCTACTTGGCGCTTTCTGTGCAAGATGTTGTCAAGGAGTTCTAAGCGACTTAGCTCTCGAAGCATGAGTGGAAGATCTGGAAGCTCATGCCTCACAGTTGGAGGTGGACTCACTCCCTGTTCGATCTGATATATAACATGCTTGAGACACTGGTCAGCCCGCTGCTTAAACATCAACTCTGCCTCGGTTAGATGAGGAATTACTGGCAATCCTCCAAGTTTATCCTCTTCCCCAAAGCTGTCAGGCACAGCTCCTGGGGACATAGCAAGAGCCTCAACAAAAGCAACACCACTGGTGCAGCTGTGGTCAACATTGCTGACACTATAGACAAGTTGTTTCTCACAAATGGCTTGCACCACATCATGATCTGCTGCATCAATGTTCCCAGGATCAGAAAGATGACCCTTTGCAAACTGATAGATGCGTTCTCGCTCTTTTCGTGATTTTTGGTCATCAACAAGAGGTCCATGAGATCTGCGGGACAATGCATCTGCATCAGCGTTTTGCTTCCCAGGGCGATACAGAAGATTGAAAGTGAAGGTTGACAAAGCTGCAAGCCATCTATAGCTGGTTGCATCAAGTTTTGCAGATGTCAGTAAGTAAGTTAGAGGATTATTGTCAGTGACTACAGTGAAATGATTGCCATACAGATAGTCACTAAACTTCTCTGTCACTGACCACTTGAGTGCCAGGAATTCTAGCTTGTGCGCTGGGTAGTGAGACTCACTCCGTGACAGGCCCCTACTTGCATAGGCAATGACCCGTTGCTGCCCCTCCTGCTCTTGATACAAAACAGCACCAAGGCCAATGGCGCTTGCATCGGTGTGTAGCACATACGGTTTCTCTGGATCTGCAAACCCTAAAACAGGAGCGGTTGTGAGCTTCTCAATAACCAGATCAAATGCTTGCTGGCAAGCTTGTGTCCAGCGACCCCCGAAGGGTTCCTTAGGATTGTGGTACTGGATTGTGTAGTCCCTTTTTCTGAGGTCCTTTTTGGAAGGCGGGTAACCAGAAGTTAGATTATGGAGGGGTTTTGCAATGTTGGAATAGCCCATGACAAACCTCCGGTAATACCCAGCAAACCCAAGAAAAGATCTCAAGTCTCGAAGGTTCTGAGGGACTGGCCATGTTCGGAGAGCTGAAACTTTCTCGGGATCTGTCTCAACTCCATTTCGGGATACAATATGCCCCAAGTAACGCACAGATGTCTGAAAGAAAACACACTTTTCAGGGGACAGCTTCAGCCCAAACTCTCTCAGACGGGTGAGTACCTTCACTAACCGTGCCTCGTGTTCCTCCAATGTTTTGGAGAACACAATTATGTTGTCGAGAAAGACTAGTACCTCCTTCAACTGATTGATTTCTGACTACAACTGGCAGCTTAAAAGGCCACTGCTTTGGGAAATCTACCAAGCAACTTTTAATAAGCAGGCCACCAGGCAAGGAAGACAGGGAGGGGTGTTCTACGATAACAGTCCTCTCGTTCTTAAGGTCATTAGCTATTACAATTCCCTCTAGCACTACAGTGGTCCTAGCTGGTATAGACTGTTGATTATTGCCTTGCAATTTCACAACACAATGGTGATTGATGTTGGACTGTTGGTGCCTTTGCTGTAGTACTTTGATTACTGCTTTGTAGTCTTGAGGAACTGGCTGATGACGTGTTAGACTAGCTTCATGGTAAATGTCATACATCACATCAAGAGTATTTGTTCCTATCAGTAAGTAAGACTCTGAAGTGGTCCTAACATCAGGAACTACTAGAGCCAAAGTGGATACTTCAATGCACATACCCAGAAACTCTTTTGGGAAGGTGATGCTGGTCTCTATGTAACCTAAATAAGGCACAGCTTGTCCATTTGCACCCTCAACCTCTAGGAGGTCATAGAGGGGCTTTATATCTTGTTCTGACAAATGTTGTTCATAAAACGATTGGGGAATTGTGGTCACTTGTGAGCCTGTGTCAAGTAGGCAGTTGAACTGTTCACCTTTAATGGTCACCTGGGCTGTACTCTTTGTACCAACTAACCTTTCAGGAAGTTTGGAAAGATACCTTTTAGAGCTTTGATGTTCTATATTAACTTTTAGTTGAGCTCTGGTTTCAATAGTTGCATCTAAGGGACGTTGCTGAGTCACTCCAGCCCCTATTTGTCCCACAACAGGGGCTGAATCTAGTTGGGTTGGAGTCCCTGGGATAGTTTTGCCTGTCCCATGCGTGGCGCTTTTCCTCCAACTGCTTCCTCTTGTCACTTACTAGAGCAGGGTTTGCAGCATTGGTGCAAGATGTGGCTATGTGCCCATTCTCCCCGCAGTGAAAGCAATACCAGGGCCTAGGTTTGCTGGTCTGCTTCTCTTTTGTCTGCCTCAGTACCTCTGTATTTGTACCACTAGGCTTAGGTTCACCAGGAAACTTCCCAGCTTTCCCTTAGTCATGCGACCTCCTCTGCCCTTAACCCTCAACAAGAGTTTGGAAAAACTACAAAAAAACTATTAACAGGGGTAAAACGTAGAAACCTCAGGAAGAGCCACATGTGAGGGATCCCTCTTCTAGGACGGACAGAAGTGCAATAGATGCCGAGTATAATAGGTATATTGTGTCAGGCAGTCCTGTTGAATTTAGTCTGTGATCAGCAGCCACCATGCTCAGATACCGCCATAATCCACAATCCATCGTCGTGATCCATGATCAGCTACGAACACGATACAGGATTAGGCATATGAACACGATCAGTTGAGGTCAGGGATCCGGATGAGGTGAAGATTATTCTGCTGAAGACTGGAGGAGATTGAGGTGGAGGTTGGTTCAAGTTTCAAGTTTTAAGTGTTTATTATCAAATGCACAACAATAACATTAACAGTCGCTGGCAATAACATGCTTGAGTCACAGGCTCTCTTCTAGCAATGCTCAAGTAATTACAACCAAAAAAATATATAAATATATATATATATATATACAACTGAAGAAAAAACAATAGTGCAATTATGTGCAATAGTGCAAATATGCCACGGTGCTGGTTTAGTGGTGTTATTGCCGTTCGGAGGAGCTAAAAAGTCTTATGGCCTGGGGGATGAAACTGTCTCTGAGCCTTGATGCTGCGGGACCGTCGGCCAGACGGCAGCAGGCAGCAGGCAAAAATGTTTATGGCTGGGGTGAAAGAGGTCTTTAATGATCCGGTTGCTATTCTTCCTGCACAGCTGGGTGTAGAGGTCCTCCATGGATGGTAGGGCCATCCTGGTGATGTGCTGGGCAGACTTCATCACCCTCTGTAAAGCCTTACGGTTCAGGGCGGTGCAGCTGCCATACCAGGCGGTGATGCAGCAAGTCAGGATGCTCTCTATGGTGCACCTGTAGAAGTTGCAGAGAATCCTGTCATCAATGTGGAGCCTCCGCAGCCTGCAGAGGAAGAAGAGCCGCTGTCTGGCCGTCTTCCTGATGGAGTCTGTGTGATGGGTCTAGGTCAGGTCATCACTGAGGTGGACCCCGAGGAACCTGAAGCTGCTGATTCGCTCCACCGTGGTCCCGTTGATGGAGAGGGGGGCGTGTTCTTCTCATGTCTCTTCCTGTAGTCCACGATCAGCTCCTTCGTTTTTCTTGACGTTGAGATGGAGGTTGTTGTCCTGGCACCAAGATGTCAGGGCTCTGACCTCCTGTCTGTAGGCCTTCTACTCGTCGCCGGTGATCATGCCTATGACAGTCGTGTCATCAGCAAACTTGACGATGGTGTTGGAGCTGTGGGTGGCCGAGCACCTCAGAGAGCTTTTCGTGCACCTCTGATTTTTCTAACTATCCGTGGGCATTTCGGAAAGCCTAGGGACAGCCCTTGGCTGTGATTGGTCCGCTAACGACAGCATTTCGGAACGACATAATTTCCGGACCTCAAACTTCCTGTTTCATTCCCTATATCACATTAAACCCAAACACAACTACGATTCTACGATTAATGTGACAAGTGTGTTAAGCCAGCGGAGTTGTCCGGCCGACGGTGTCTGGTTAGAGCACTGACGGCATGTGTGTACGGTCACATACAGTTATGACGAACTTTCATAACAGTGCTAGCGTGCTAGCCACCATGCTAACTGTGGTGGTAACGGCACAAAAACCTGCTGTCACGACATTAATTCCACGGCTATCATGACACTGTTTCTCAAATACCGTCAGGTTAGAAGCAAACACTCGGTAGTAGTTAGTATCGGGAGTCCCTGCTGACTGTGTGTGGAAGCTGGGGGGGGAGCTAGCTGTCTCTGTGTAGATGCAAGCCGTGGAATTAACAACGCAGTTCGGAAACAAGACCGGGGAACCGCTGCGCTGAGAAACGATTACATAAGTATTTTGACCCGCTGGGTGTCACTTTATTTTACTTAGTGAGGAAAGCCGGTAGGAGGTAAATAAACAACGTGGACTTCTTCTGAGAACTCATGAGGTAGGCTTCTCTAAGCACGTCTTCCGTTGCTCCACCTACTGCTCTGGCGGTGAATTGTTTTCAGCACCCCAGCCTCGGAAAAGCATAAATGAAAAAGAGTCAGTCGGATCCGTCTGTCCGTCCGTCCGTAACGGATTCGGAGTAGCATACTGGAGCCTTCAGTCGTTCAGGCAGAGGATTTTAGTTTTTTGGGAACAGGGACAATGATGGTCTTCTTGAAACAAGCAGGGACTGCAGACTGGAGCAGTGACAGGTTGAAGATGTCTGTGAAAACATCTGCCAGCTGATCTGCACACACCTTGAGAGCTTGGCCAGGGATGCCATTAGGTCCAGGTGCCTTGCGTGTGTTGAATAGCTGATGTGCTGATGGTATCTCGTCAGGACTTTCCTCATCTTGGCGTTGTTAAAATCACGGCCACAATAAACACAGCCTCGGGCAGTGATGTCTCTGTCCTGTCGATAACCGCATGCAGCTTGTCCAGTGCCTGGTTAGTGTCGGCATGTGGCGGAATGTAAACCGCTTTTATGACGACCGATGTAAACTGCCTCGGGATGTAATAAGGTCGGCATCTGATCATGAGGCGCTCCAGGTTCGGAGAAAAGCCCGAAGAAATAATCCTCACATCCAAGCTTCACAGATTGTTCACCATGCAGTAGATACCTTCTCCCTTGTTCTTCCCCGAGTTTGTTGTCCGGTCCTGGCAGTGAATGGAGACCACCTCAGGAACAATGGCGGAGTCCGGGATTGAGCCAAGTCTCCGTGAAAACGATCACGTTATAAAACTTAATGTCCCGTTGAAAAGCCATCCTGCTAAGTTTCCTCAGTCGGACAAGGACTCCGGCCCGTGACCCTGGTTTCCTTCGTCGCCTCTGTCTTCCAGGTACAGCAGGTAAACAGCACCATGGGTAGTCTGCTTTGTTTGTTGTTGGTGGCGGTGAAAAAGTGTTTTTCACCGTCAACCCGATGACCAGAAGTTGTTCTCTATCATATATGATGATAGGGCTCGCTTTTTCGGAGTGCACAATTCAAAATAAAGTAGAATAAATAACAACAAGATAGAAAAAAGAGCAGAGCTGTGGGAGAGCTCGAGACACGGCAGCATTCCTCGGCGCCATCCTACCACTCCTCTTATGCACCTCAATGAATGACGGCTGACTGCGTAAGAGAGGAGAGGGGATTTTAAAGTTTGACTGGTGCTGAATGATTGGCTGAAAGAGACCGTGGCCGATTTGATTGGCCATTTAGGAATGCCCACAATCGGCTGATCAATAAGCAGCTTAAGTCTTTCTGACTGAACTTACGCTAAGCTTCAATATGCACAAGTGGCGTTGTCTGTGCCCTCACATAAGCATTTTCTGAACTGACACCCCATCAGCAGGACCACATATTTTGTCAGTGCCTATGCTGTGTGAATATATTTTTAATGCATTAGTTGATGACTGTTACTTCTTGTAAAAAGTTACAATTGATCCTTCTTACTACTTCGGTCGTGTACAACAAAGGTCACCCAGTTAATAGTTTCACCTGATTTTGATGAACAGAACAATACACTCAGTTACACTGAATACCCCTGAATAGCTCCGCTGTGTTTCAGTGGTGGAATGAGCAGCTGGCTATTGATAGCGACAGTAGAATTTTTAGTTGGGATGTTTTTCCTGAGGTGCTGTGGTGAGTGACTGTGACCTGGTTCTCTCAGTCAGTCCACAGTCATCTGACCTTGAGCGTCAGTTCCGCCAGCCTGTCCGCCTGCTAACACATTCTGACACACACTGAACCAGTGAGCCCACAGAAAAAACAACAGCACAATTTCCTGAATTCTGCTGTCAGCAGGTACCAACCATGGCTTAATCCCACAGTTTGTGTTCACCTGTACAGAAAAACTACAGTTAAAGTCAGTCTGGATAAAGAGTGAAGAGGGGTGGAGGAGGCAGAGACCTGCTCAAGATAAATCTGCAATTCATGTTTTCCTCCCTCAACTAAAGATAACCTGCAGCTGCTAAGTGTCATGGATAATATTGTGTCAATTTCTATATTCATTATGGTTGGTAAAAAAAAAAAAGTACCCTGTTGTCACAATAATGTTTATCTTTTACTTTCTGATTTGATACACTTAGATAAAACCCAAGTTTTTTTATTTTTCTTCTTTGCCATAAGAGACAGAACACTGTCAGCACAGTTGTGTCCTTTAGGCTCATCAGTCCCTAATAAAAGGACAGGAAACATAAACGTATGGCATCATTGCAGAGGAAGTGTTACTTATAATCAAAGTTTGTGTCCTCGTATTCTGTGGATATTCAACAATTTTTTTGAATTAGGGTTTTGGATTAAAAAGTATACTACCAAGACAATGAATGTATGGAGTTCTTCCACATTGAAAGTATTGCATATATAATTTAATTATGTAATATGTGCCATACTTTGCTTTGATTGTTTGTAAGTTATGAAAACAGGTTTGTACATGGAGTCAGGGCTGAAGTGATGACTCTCATTGTTCAGTCTTGTTAGAGTCAAGTTCTGTCTCCTCATGTTGGACATCCATGGGTACACACGAATGACAGATTCAGTAAAGTCTGAGTCCACGGATAAATACATTAACGACTTGCTGGCAGCTGAGTTCATACGGCCATCTTCCTCACCTCTAGGCGCAGGTTTTTTCTTTGTTGCCAAGAAAGACAAGACACTTCATTCATACATTGATTTTAGAGGTTAAAATGACATCACCGTAAAAAATAAATACCCTCTCCCTCTAATCGACCTTGCCTTTGAGCCTCTATACCAGGGGTGTGCAAACTTTTTGACTCGCGGGCCACAATGGGTTCTAAAATTTGACAGAGGGGCCGGGCCAGGAACAGATCGATGGAGTGTTTTTGTGAACTAATATAAATGACATGGAAAAATCATTACATGAAAGGATTTGGCCTTTACCAAGTAGTAAAGCACTTATTTGCAAGGCCATTTAACAAAAACCCGCCTTCAGAGAAAGGCTTGCTAGCCTTTGCTATTTCGAATGCCACCAAAAAACATGCCTTGGTAGATGACTCATTAATCGCAGTTTGTCTGTGAAAAAAATGTTGCTGAGTCTGTAAATTAGTCGCCAACCTCTGAACTGCAGCCACCCGTTCTTGCGTTGACTGCTTGCTAGCGTAGTTAGCATGCTTCATAGCAAAGTGACGGCTGATGTTGTACTCCATGAAAACTGCGACAGTTTCTCGGCATATCAGGCATACAGCCTTCGATAAAAAAGAAAGTACGATTTCTTCCTAAATAAAGCAAAACCACAAAGTGCTATAAGTACGTGCCACGAAATTGTTAGTTTAAAAAATAAAAAAATTAAAAAAAATAATTAATTTAAATTTTTTTTTTTTTATTTGGACAAGTTTGGCGGGCCGGATTAAAAAGCTATACGGCCCGCGGGCCGTAGTTTGCCGATGTCTGCTCTATACCAAGCCACTGCTTACTCCAAATTGGACCTAAGGAATGCCTATCACCTCATCCGGATCTGTAAGGGGGACTTGTGGAAAACTGCCTTCAACAACCCCCTGGCTATTCTGCCCGGAACCAACGCTTTGCTGACCATCACCAGTACCCCACTTCTGCCTATCAGCTCGGTCAGAAAGTGTGGCTGTCCTCCTGTGACCTACCTCTCCAGATCGAGTCCCGAAAACGGGCTCCCTGGTACGTTCGTCCTTTTGAAATAACTAAGATCATTAATCCCTCAGCCGTCAAACTAAAAATACCTACCTCCATGAAGATCCATCCAACGTTCCTGCTAAAACCGGTCACTCACAGTCCACTTAGTATGTTTGTGAGTGCGGCAGTTCTGGCACCTTGTGCGAGTCCCACATCTGGTCGCAATCAACTCATCCACTGCCATACAAGAACCCGGTCTTCTCTCCACTCATTGCCAGAATATTCCGTCACCTCAGTGGTACAAACTTTCGGCCAATCTCAAGTTGTCTTCTAGTGGAAACGATTTCTTATGTATCTTGTGTTTCCTCCTAATGCTTTTTTCTCTTATGTCTCAGGATTGCCACATCAAATCCATCTGTCTGCTTTTGGGTCTAGGGATGGGTATCGTTTGGTTTTTATCCGATACCGGTTCCTAACCGATACTTTTAAAACGATACCGGTGCCTAAACGGTGCCTGAACCGATACTTTTTTCAAAAAAGTGCACAAAACAATGCTTGACTAAGAAAGGCTTTTTTTATTGCCAAATATATTAACTGTTTAAAGTAGATTATAAATATAAATAAATACAAAACCCTTTTTAACTTAAAACTATTAATAACATACGAACTGTTTACAAAAGTTTACACTATACTTAAATAAATAAAAATAAATACAAAACACACACACTCTGACTCCTGACTCTGACTTCGGTGCCTGAGCCAAATGAAGACTGAGGGTCGCTTTTCCATCCCTCGGAGACCCCCGTGTCTCCGCGGCTGGGGCTGTTGCAGGGGGGCTTCGGCCCCCCGCCTTCGGCCCCCTAAAATGCGGTCGCTTTTATGAAACATTTCTCGGCTTGGTCTTCGTCCCTCCCGCCCCGAGCCTTTCCAAGCCGACCCGGAGCCGGTCGCGGAGCCGCTCACGGCGCACCGCCACGGAGGAAATGCGCCAGGCGGTCCCCCCCATGCGGGGCGCGGGCAGCGCGGGGACAGGAGTCTGTCCACCGGCAGCCGCGCCCGCGGGGGCCCGGCGGGAGTCGCCGCTTCCCGTGAAGGAAGGAGCGGAAGTGTGAGGAGGCGGGACGAGCGGAGACCTCAGTCTTCGATTGGCTCAGGCACCGAAATGAGGCACCGAAATCTCCGTTGCATTTCGGTCCGGGTAGGTACCGGTTGTATTGGAACCGGTTCCATATTGGAACCGGTTCTCGGTACCCAACCCTATTTGGGTCCGATGTGATCGACCAGACCCTTTAACACAATGGCTGCCATTCTAATAACTATATATTCTAAGAATGTAAACTATATCTCATAGAACACCTTAATTATACCCGTATATCAAATTTTCTCAAACTAGACTTTTGGTAATCACTGTAAATGTTTATGTTATAGGATAAGATGGTATGCTGTTGTGACTATATGTTTCTTGACATAGTAGAACTTAGTGAAGCAATATAAATTAATAAAATATTTTTTAATTAAAATTTCCTTCAAGTTGCTTCTTATTTCCCATCTTTGCCTGAGAACCAGGGATGGACAAATATTTCGGTTTGGCTTTTTTCACATGGGACTTCTTTGGAACCTGCAGAAAGCTATTCTGCGTTCAGCTGTACACAGTGAGTGAAAGCAGGTGGATGTCACTAACAATGGTTTCCTACAGCTGTTAGTGAGTAACTGCCTGTCAGCTTAGTATATGCCAGGACAAATCATGCTGCTCGCACACACTGACTGCTGAAGCTGTTGATTCAGCACTGTGTCAGATTAAATTTAGCTGAGAAGGGCAAAATGAAATTATTTAGTGGCACACCACAATCTTTGAGACAGGGTAAGCGAGTGCAGCATTCATATCCCCTTTGGCTAATAAGAGTTTGTAGCTTTTGCAGTCACTTCTATTACTTGTACAAGACTAATCTTACTATTCTTGGGTAACAGCTGCACAGAAGAAGAACGTAAATGGAGTGCATCTCTCGGGGGATGATGGAGTAACCAAAGGCACTCTATGATTACGTCTTTCCTTCTTTCGTCTACTTGTCAGAAAAGTGGAGGGAAAGGGATAAAGTCCATGACAGACGATGTGTTTGACTTCTTTACAGAATTATTGGACAGTTTTGTAAGTAGCTTAGTGACTTGTTTCCTCTGAAGGTCTTAGTGCGGTACTGGAGGGAGATCAGGATTTCAGCTGGGTCCCTTATCATAACGTGGACAGACTACTGGTCCTCCTGTCAGAAAATGTTTGACTACATGTGTTTTACCATAAGGGAAGGCTGTGCTGCTATCAAATCAAAACATCCTTCCAAACTTGGCTCTCGCCAAATGTAAATGGTTTGTATTTATATAGTGCTTTTCTAGTCTTGATGACACACAAAGCGCTTTACAGTACAGTTTTACATTCACACATTCATACACACATTCATACAGTGCATCTAATAACAGCACTTCTTTGTTCTATGAGGGAAATTCAGGGTTCAGCATCTTGCCCAAGGACACTTCGGCATGCAGATTGGGAAGACCTTGGATCAAACTGCTGACCTTCAGGTTGGAGGACGCCCGCTCTACCCCTCAGCCACAGCCACCACATGTCAGCTGGGATTGTCTCCAACTCGCCGGCCACACTAAAAGGATGAGTTGTATAGATAATGGATGGATTGACTCCTGAAGGATTCCACGTATATCCTTTAAATGTCTATTTAACCATTTTAATTTTATTTCAATTTTATTTTAGCTTTAGTGTGCTGATAACAGTCATGTATCTATGGCTTTCATTAACCAAAATTTATTTTGTATATCTTCTAATTTATATTCAATTAATTTCAATTCAAATGTGTTTATAATAAATGATAGCAAGGCACTTTAACTTTACATAGTAAGGTCAAGACCTTAACCATTTTAACGAAACTCAACAGTTCTCATAATGAGCAAGCACTTTGGTGACTATGGAAAGAAAAATTATCTTGTTAACTGGAGGAAACCACTGGCAGGCGGCGATCTGCCTACCCCGGTTGTTGTGAATGGAAAAAAAATGGGGAAGAGAGGAGAGGTAGAGGGAAAAGAAAGGAGAGAAGAAAAAAGAGGGAGGGGAAGAGCCGACACACTTGTGTTGATGTGCTGCAAATAAAAACTCATGATCTCTGCAGCAGAATTAAAATGTTATATCCTGCCTCTGCCTGCTGCACCACCTGTCACCTGAATGCTGTGGAGGATTTGTTGCTGTTGTGATTACGTCTGAGCAGAGAACTCCCCGCTCTGGTGAACATGTGTAAAAGCAAACTGTGGTGAAAATCCGGCAACCTGTCCCCACCTCTCACCTAATGTGAGCTGGGATTGGCTCCAGCTAAGAATATGCTATATAGATTATGGATGATAATAAATTATTATTATTATTATTATTACAATAATAATATACGAATTTAGTAAAATTTTCTCTGGATTTAATAGTGACCTGATAATAGATTTAAATTCAGGTATAAGGGGCAGCTGTGGCTGAGGGGCAGAGCGGTCGTCCTCGAACCTGAAGGTCGGCAGTTCGATCCCCAGTCTTCCCCATCTGCATGCCGAAGTGTCCTTGGGCAAGAAGCTGAACCATGAATTGCCCCCCATAGAATAACAAAGTGCTGCTAATAGATGCACTGTATGAATGTGTGTGTGAATGGGTGAATGTAAAACTGTACTTTAAAGCGATTAGAGTGGTCATCAAGACTAGAAAAGCACTATATAAATACAAAACCATTTACCCACAGCCTGACTGACCGATTAGTCTGTTTGTGAATACTATACATCACATTTCAGTAAAATAAGATCGTTACTCTCAGTTTGGCTCAGCATGGAGCCATCCCGTACACTTCAATGATGTGTAACCAACTTAGAGTATCCTGCTCTTCCTCACTGGAGGTGTTGAAACATAGCCTCCCTGTTTGCATTTCTCCATGAATGTCTCCCTGCCCTGCCACAAGATCAGTAATCAGTATTACATGAGACTGTACTTTTATATATCTTATTTTTGTATAACTTTTGGGCTCTATAAACCACTTAACCTTCACCTGTGTGAGTTGTTGCTGATTTATCTGATCAAGTCTGTATTCTCTCTATTGTACAGATATTTTCTCCTGTGCTTGGTCCTGCTCTCCAACTGAAATGGTAAAGAGTCTGTATTCATATAGCGTTGTTCTAGTCTTGATGGCCACTCAAAGCACTTTACAGTACAGGTTATTGACATTCACACACATACAGTGCATCTATGAGAAGCACTTTTTGTGTGAGGGGCACTTGCTTGAGTAAAGATGAGGAAAACACTGTGATTGGTTGTTTTCGCTGTGACCATGATGAGCCAGGCCCACCCACTCTCAAGCGTTAACACAGAATGTACTTGCTCAGTAACTTTGTGTGAATCGACAGAGTCTGCCCCCCCCGTCTGACTCATCTCCCCGCCATTGTGCAGCTCCACTCCTTCTCAGCCAAACAAGATTTAAGAGGGGGGATGAGCTGCACTGCCTGACAGGCGGCTCAGCACACTCAGTGCTCATCTCCTAAAACCCATTAGCGCAACATTGCTCTGACACTGGCGTTACATTTTTGACAACCGCAATATCAACATGTGTCAGGAAGCCAAATCTCCAAATCTGCAAAAACTGCAGTGTACTACTGCAGTTCCTCTATAAGAGAGCCTTGAGCTGCACCTCTATCATGCATTATTAAAGATTTCTCAGTCTATGCAGACGTGGAAGGATTGTTCCAGATAAAGATCTGATTTGGATCTTCTTTTGTTTTAGAATAGGAGTAGCAGCACACCTATGTAATTTGATGTTCACTCATATTATGAACTCTACAGTTTTCTACAGCAGCAATGTGGTGGTGATACAGCAGGGAGAATTACATTTTGCTGTTGTTTGACTGAGCAGTGGGATTTTTAAACAAGAGCCCCAGATGAGCTTTCTCTGATCTATCTGCTGCTCTGTTCCCAGGGATACAGAAACGTTCAGTTCCTTTAATCAGGTCCTCTGCCTGCAGCCCATGTCGAGCAGCAGCATTTCAGCATCCAATTACAAGTGATACAATTCTATTTTGATTGATTCTATTGTGTTGCCCCCCTGTAAACAAAAAAGCCAACATTCATTTCATTAAACACATTGCTATCAGTAAAGGCCATAACAAAGTCATTTGGGTAGAGAGGTTTGTGTTGATAAGAATTATATATTATGTCTTATGCTCATTAAAAGAAAAATTGTACTCATCGTGAGTAAGTTCCAGTTGTATTATACGAATGTTATGGAGCAAATAAGGATAGAGATCTCAGCCTGTTTAGTTCAGAAAAATATCCACGTTCATATCTGTATTTACATGATACTGGAAGTTGTCAGACATTGTGCAGTTTCTATTTTATGGTATGGATAGTTTTATCCTGCCATTTACACCAACCCATTGCAAATCTATATCTGTCCCCAAAATAATCTATTTTAAATTTAAATGAATAAGTCTGAAAATCTAACATGATTTGGTTTGTTGGTCATGTAATCAAACACATGAAGAGTCTGGAGCATAAATGATGTGTCAACTATGTGGAGCCACTATGACAGCTAGTGGTTAATACTACAACATTTCTACACATTTTACAGGCTACTTTATACTATTGTAATAATATTTGTAAGATAATAGAAACCAAAGATGAAAAGAGCCAACACATTAAAATAGAAGCAATTCTTTAATTAGAGGTAGCTTGAAACATTTGCCTGCCTGTCACTTACATAATAGTTCAGCATATTTTAGCATCCACTCTCTGGAAGTCTCACTTCCACACTGATGGGTTTGTAGGATTTAGCTCCCCTGTTTGATCCATGGGCCTTTTTCTAGCAGTGAGATGAAAAGTGAAGGCACACACAGTCATCTTCTTTCCCCTCAAAGGACCATATTACACAATGATAAAGAGAACATCAAAAGGTAATGGGAAAGATTGTGTGTCAGAGCTACTGTAGCAATTGTAATGATCCCTCACTTAAAATGAAATACCACAACAGTAATTATGGTATAACAACACAAACAACAATAATTATAATGATTATTATTAATATTACTGGCTCACCTTACTATCCACAGAGGCAACTTACAAATGATGTGCACAGCCCTTCACTGGGTAGCTCTCAGTGGTCATTGCTGGCTGCAGGCTGATCTGGCCGTTAAATCCAGTGGAAGGTGCCTCATTAAACCCCATCAAACACAAATGAGACTGTAAGGATGATGGTCTAGGTTGGGGTGAATCTAATGTGTGTAGATAACAATATACTGTATGCACTCATGTATGGCATCACATGGTCAGTTGTGTTGTAATGCCTGTCTATGAGGATCAAGACACTATTAAGAGCACGTTGAGGGAAGAGATGCGATGTTGCTATAACTACTGTGCTCTGAAGAAAGGGATTAAACTTGCTCTGACGTATAGGCCAAACATCAAATGTAATAGTGAGTAACTCATCCTTAACTTAAAGCTGAATATATTTGTTCCTCCACTCCATTCCTGCCATAAGTGAAGGGGTTTGGGTTAATGTTTCCTCCTATTCAGCAGTTATATTCATGCTTTTTTTGCGATTTCTGCAGTTTGCTCATTGTGCAGAACCTAGAGGAAGAGGAAGCCATTAAGAAGCTTTAGAACTATGTTTGTTATTGTAACTCTGCAAGTATACATCAGAATATGTCATAGTGCTGGACTCAGCTCTATGTGAAATAAGTCTGATCTGCATTTTGGTAGGCTGACCTTTGTCATCCATGTAATCTGTTTAATGAGGTTGTGATGGTACCAATACAGATCCAGCAGATCAGGCATGGATAAAATTAAATGAATATGTTCATAGTCAGTGAGATTCATCCTGAATTTCAAATGAACCATGGTTGCTTCTACTAGAAACACACACTAATAAGACAGTACAGAATAAAACCATAATATTTCAGATGTTTTGTCTCATCCCATCTTTTAAATATGTTAAATATGTTCATAAACCTGAATCTCATTCTTGTCAAAAGTTCAGTTGATTAAACATCTGGTTGTTCTTTCACTTTTTAAGGCACTTCTTGAAAATACAGTTAGGTGCCCTTCTATTGGCAGTAAGAGGAGCGTCTGACATATAAATCAATCGTCATCTTTTACACCTAAAAAGAGCTACAATCCAATAAATAACCCTTGGGACCAAATTAAACATCACTTCAAGAACACTGTATGAATTAAAATAGTGCTGGAAAAGGAACCTTGATTAACTTCCATATCAGTGTAGCCCCAGTCCTGTAAAAGCCAGTAACATTTTATTTGCATGATTTGTATTCATGAGTGATTTAATCAAAGCGCAGAATCTGTTGGTATTTTGAGGAAATGCGAAATCCCCAAATAAATGTACAGGTAATGGAAAGTCTGCTCAGCCTGTTAAAATGTAATAGTTGCATAATGTCTTATGTTGAGTATCTTTGTATTGTCTGAGCAAATAACCATTATGAAGTCACAGTGATCAATTCTATGTTTTTGTACATCGCCAAATCACAACATACATTATCTTAATCAAGGCACCCAACAAAGACATCAAACAATTTCCCCAACTAGCAAACACACAGAAAAAAAATCCCAATTTATGATACAGGCATGAATGGTGCAGGTTGTAATGTAGGTTTTTTTACAAAATATTATAGATAGTAACAGTAATACTTTTAATGCATATACTTTTTTTGTAGCAAGTAAAAGTAGCCTACTAATTTCAGTTTTAAGTGAAGAGTAATTTATAGATGAACAATGCAAAACACTGTCGAAATAAGTATTCAGATTCTTTACATAAGTAATATGATACTAAAGTATCTAGTCATCCATTGTATAAAATCTTCATCTTAAAAGTGACAGCTAACTAAAGATATTGAATTAGGTCAATGTAGTGAAGTGGAAGGAACCATGTTTCCCTCGGAAATGTAGTTGAGTAAAAGTATTAAGTAGTTCAAACCCCCTGAGCAAGATGGCGGCAGCAGAGACACGTCTGACATCTGGCAAATATGGCGCCTCCATGTATATATTAATGGGTTATCTCAGCCTGGGTTTGGAGATTACACAATTATAACCAAACAATTATACTATGGAGCATGGGGTGTATAAAAACATGCACATTTAGGCAGGAAGGGTCTGATATAAGATGTTACCAAGTTCCATTATGAGAAGGGTCTTTCACAAATTCTTTAGTTAGGCTCTGTCTTCCTCTTACCCATTGTGTCCACTGTTTCCCTGTTTTGGTGTATCGTTTGTTACCTGTTTCTCTCTCTCTCATCATCTGTGTGTGTGTGTGTGCGTGTGTGTGTGTGTGTGTGTGTGTGTGTGTGTGTGTGTGTGTGCGTGCGTGCGTGCGTGTGTGTCTGTGTAAATTAAGACAAAAGTTTGGTTCACTGCTACATATTGGCAATAAAGGAGAACGTCTTTTTCCTTAAAACCGGGGCTTTGCTCTTTGAAAATTAAAGCCTCTGTCCTTGTTATATTACTTAAACATTTTATGTTGGAGGAGTGTATCTTCTTCTGTCACTTAACATGCAGTTACATACATCATTACTTATTGAATGACTTGTCAGAGTAGGCCCAATGATGTATTGGGTAGGTGTAGTGTCAGTGTAAAATTTGCTCTTAATGTCACAACCTAAACAGAGTTAAAGTAGCTGAAGGGTCTTTTCTTGACTGAGTGAAGCCTGAAACCTGAATGTTCCTGCTCATGGCTTTAATTTGGACCAAATAGAAGAATAATGAAAGTGCGATTATTGAAAAATATTGTCAAGCCTGAAACCCACTTATTGCTGCTTGCTGTGTTAGCCAATTTACCAGCTTCTTAAAGATGAGCACATAGGCTCTTGAATCCATAATCACCACTTCTGATTATATTAATTTAATATTTACTCACACTCTTTCAATATCCGTTGTAGCCCTGCCTCAGCTAGATGTTCAGAAATATTTCGGTTTAAACAACCTTTTTTATCGCCTGCTATGTACTAATAAAAAGGAGGCTGAACATATTGTTTTGTACCTAGTTTTCTCCTTTGCCTATTCCAGAGTATTTTTTTTATGTGCCGCAAAAAGGGGAGTGTTCTGTACTCTATCTTTAGGGTCCTGCAGGGAAAATAAGCCATATCATCGCAACAATGCAGGCTTGGTTGGCTCTTCGTGGGATACGATTTTTGGCTCATGAGATAAGTCTTAGGCTCTGGGCTGACAAGGCAATGAAATCAAGAAGTCGAGAGAAGAGCAAAAAACCAGATAACACATTTATCACAATTATCCAGCTGACAACAATTTAATCCAGAACTGCAGAATGAGCCCCTGGGAATTATTGATAGTGTCATCGCTGCAGTGAGAGCCTTGGTCAGAGCTATTTCTTTTTGGCAGGACCAGAATTAATTACGTAACCACTTGTGTGAAATGATATGATAAAGATTATTAGGATTATTATTAGTGCTGTCAAACGATTAAAATATTTAATCGCGATTAGTCGCATTTATGTCATAGTTAACTCGCGATTAATCGCAATTAATCGCAAATTTTTATCTATTCTAAATGTCCCTTCATTTCTTTTTTTTCCATCATTTTTTTTTCGATTGGATGCTCTTATCAACATGGAAAAGTGGATTGGCTTGCTTTATGCAAATGTTTTATGTTATTGAAAAACAACACTGCCAAACAGGGCGGTACAAAATAAAATTATGAAGTGCACATTTCAGGTAAACAAGGACTCAGCCTATAGTGCAGTTAAACCATGGCTTAATATTAAAAAAATGTCAAGTTTGCTGTGAACATAGCAATCAGGCCTCTTATTTCAGAAACAATGAACCATAACAGTTAGGTTACCAATAAAAGGTAAGCCTACTACTTCTTTGCTTTCAGCCAGCTACTCAAACAAACAAGCAACAAAATAACAAACAAACTAAATACACAGGCAAGTGTCGGCCTACTTTGAAATAAATTAAACACAGAACTTTGTAGGGCTATTTTAGTCCTCCCCATATTTGTGAAAAAATGTATGAAATAAGAAGTACCCTATTTTTAAATAAATAAAACCATATAGCTGCAGCTTAATAGTGTAACGGACTGGGTTTATGTTTATGTTTGGTTTTGACATATGTTCAGCAAAACACTGTGTTGAAGGAGCGTTCTGATGTTTGAGGGTCAGTGAAGGGGTCTGGGTGGAACATGTGACTGTTTGGACCAATAGGATGGGGTTGTTCGGGGATCGGGCTCAATGAGGAAGTGAAGTGTTGTTGATGTGTATGAGTGACGGAGTGCACATGTCCGTGTAGAAGATAATAAAAGCTACTAAACCACGAAGAAGTTCCGTGTCCTGTGGAAGCGGGGACGCTACAATAGCTTAAAAATATATATTTTAGTTGGCGAAATATTAAAACAAAAAGCGAGAGCAGGTCAGACTGGATTCGAACACAGATACTGAAGCTGCAGCTGCAGCTCTGCTTTAACTCGCGTTAAAAAAATTGACGGCGTTAAAATGGGTTTGCGTTAACGCCGTTAATAGCGCGTTAAACTGACAGCTCTAATTATTATTGATGATGGTATTTTGTAACATCGTTGTTTGCAATTGAGGGCTGAATGAGCCAACGGTCAGAATTAAGACCACAAAACACATTTAATGACTTTTCATTACAAACATGGGGGGGGGGGGAGGGTGTTGACAGGGATGTGACAGAGGGGAAATGGTAAATTGACTTAATTTATAATGCACTTTAAAAGTCTTATTGACCACTTAAAGGGCTTTACGGTAAATAGGTTAGGTTTGTATTTATATAAATGGTTTTGTAAATGGTTTTGGTTTTATATAGCGCTTTTCAAGTCTTGATGACCACTCAAAGCTCTTTACAGTACAGTTTTACATTCACCCATTCACACACACATTCATACAGTGCATCTATTCGCAGCACTTTGTTATTCTATGGGGGGCCAATCGGGCTTACGCATCTTGCCCAAGGACACTTCTGCATGCAGATGGGGAAGACTGGAATCAAACTGACAACCTTCGGGTTGGAGGATGATCGCTCTACCCCTCAGCCACAGCTGCAGTACAAGTCACATTCACACACAAACACAAACTGATTATATGCCGTGCTCTTTTTCTACAACACCATTCATAGGTGGGGGTGTTTTAGGACGAGCTGCTCCAGGGTCTTCATCCGGTGGGATGTTAGTGCCACCGGCCTGTAGCTGCTGAGGCTTTTGGGGTGCGGATTCTTTGGCACCGGTAACACGCAGGAGGTCTTCCATAGCTGTGGTTATCTCCCCAGCTGGACCAGTCAGGCTCATGTTAATGACCCTCTCCATAATCCCAGAGTGCAGGATTTGAGGAGCCTGGAGCAGATCTCGTCAGGGCCCGCCGTCTTTCTTGCCTCTATCTTCATGAGCTCTTTTCTCACCTCATTTTAAACAGAACTGAACTTTCTGTAGAGTCCTTGTCAAGCTGAACCCCTCTTATTGCTGCTTGCTGTGTTAGCTAATTGCGAGCTTCTTAAAGTTGAGCACATATGTGTTGAAGCCCTGCCTCAGCTAGATATTCAGGTATATTTTGGTTTCAAGAACCTTTTAAACTGCCTCTTCTGTACTAATAAAAGAGGAGGCTATAAATGTTGTACATGAACACAATATATACTATCGATACTACACAATGAGCAAGGCAAACCACCAGGCATAGAGAGAGAGAGAGAGAGAGAGAGAGAGAGAGAGAGAGAGAGAGAGAGAGAGAGAGAGAGAGAAGTGGGTACAGATGAGGTCATGTGAGAGGAACTACCTCACATTTCAGCTCAAGATGGCTGATTTAACAACAAGACTTGATCTGAAGGAAAAAAGGAGAATGTAATTTCACGTGTTTCTGGTGAGATGGAAGTGTTGGGGAATACTCAGTTAAACTCAGCTATGCCATGCTGTCTGCCTTCAAAGGAGTGTTTTGGATGTTAGAATGTGTGGGTGCCTTTGTAGGGATTTACAGAGAGAGGGAAAGAGGAAAGAATGCATAACAGATGAGGGTAAACATATCGAGTGAATACAAAACGTCTGTTGCTCGAACTGCAAGTAAAAGATATGTGGCCTAGCGCTATGATTATATGACTGATCCTCCTTGTCAGTGAGAAGCCTGAAAATGCTCCTGTAGCAATAACGGCACTGGGAAAAAGCAAGGTGGAGTCGAGGATCTGCTCTTATCACCTCTGGGGGTTCAGTAGGGTCTCATCCACTGATAGGTCAGAGTTGAAATTCGAGCCAAACTTTGGCTTTGATTTTACAGTGATTGCAGAGCTCAATTGGGACCCTGAGTTAGGCACCGGGCTTTCATTGGGGCTCTATTATTTCACGGTCCACACTAGGAATGTATGCTCAGCCCCTATCGCCATGTTTCCAGTCTCCCAGGGCAAGTGTAACAGCTAGCAGCTCATGAATGTGTTCCGCATGGGACAAGAAGGTACAAGGGTGTTGAGATTAGTTTTAAGAGAGAAGTAGCAGGTTCAGGCTTGGTGGCATATTAATTTCGAAGCTTAGCTGGTGGAGATGGTGGAGCAGGGCCGGCCCTGGCAATGTTGGCGCCCTAGGCGGGATTTCAGAATGGCGCCCCTCCCAACATACACACGCAAATTCTCCTCCCCTACTTTGCTCCCCTATTTATTGTAATCAACAGGGCAACAGGCCCCTTTGTGGGTCATTTGGTACCGGGCCGCACAGAAAGAATAAACATTTTACATGTTTTCTGTTTTATCTATTATCTGGTAATTTTTCAAAATAAAACCGTTTTATTTTGAAAAATTACCGGATCGTCTGCGTTATGACTCATGCTTTATGCATGTCAAGACGCTTGTCTCGGTCACGTCACTTTTTTGCTGAACACAAATCAGCACGGTATTTGTCGGACCCATTTGTCAACAGGTGAATCCAGCAGGTCTGGTTAAGAGGAAGATCAGCTGCTGGAGATCGCAAATGATGGCGGCCTTAAAAGTATGTTTGAGAAAACAACTCTGCCGGTGTCCTGGATTAAATTCACGGCAGAATACCCTGAGATCGCCACAACAGCACTAACAACTCTGTTGCCATTTCTGACATAATATCTGTAGTGACATCGGTGGAATTATTTTTAATTCACGACTTAATGTTTATTTTAAATAACAAAACAACCTCTCCAAAGCGCACAGAAGCGCATCGTGTGCGTAATGGAGCTTTGGGATCCGTTCGTCTCCGTCTTGCTGGTAATTTACCACGCAATAATTCATTTGAGGCCGCATATTAACAATTCGTTAATTTCGTTAAATAAAAAAAAAATCTACCGATGTCACCAGAGGCCCAGAGGGACTCCGTAGTGAGGCTCCGTAGCCTAACCTTAACGGCCGGTCCGTGGAAATATTGTCTGACATCGAACCTTGTCTTCTTGTCTGCAAGTGTTCATTTTTCACAAAAGAGAGTAATTTTATGCACAACAATTCATATGCACAACAATTACATTTAGGAGTCGCTGGCAATGAAATGCTTAGGTCGAAGGCTCTCTTCAAGCTATGCTCAGAATATTACACAAGCAAAAAATATCAAATAAAATAAATATAGTATAGAATATATATTTTTTTTTTTATTTACAGTACCAGTCAAAAGTTTGGACACACCTTCTCGTTCAATGGTTTTCTTTCTTTCTTTCTTTTTACATTGCAGAATAATATTGAAGACATCCAAACTATGAAGGAACACATATGGAATTATGTAGAAAACAAAAAAAATGCTCAACAAACCAGAATATGTTTTATATTTTAGATTCTTCAAAGTAGCCACCTTTTGCTTCGATGACAGCTTTGCACACTCTTGGCCTTCTTTCGATCAGCCTAATGAGGTAGTCACCTTGAATGGTTTTCCAACGGCCTTGAAGTGTTCCCAGAGGTGCTTAGCACTTGTTGGATTGGATTCAATTTTATTGTCATTACACAGAGTACAAGTACACAGGCAACGAAATGTAAAGAAAGATTGAAAGATTACAGCATAACATGAGGGGAGGGAGGAGGGAAAACACAACCCCCAGACTCTGCTCCTAGAGGAGTACAGTTTGGGAACAGCAAAAAAAAGAACAGCACATAAGCACAAACATTTTAAACATGACTTGCAATGGGGAGGGGGAGGAATGCCAGTGACTGGGTGTTCTAAGCCCAGCCAGATGGGGGATGGAGGTAAGCCAGCCTGACAAGCAGCCATCCAGTCCCGCAGCCTCGCAGCGCAAGACCCCAGACCCGCCTGTCACACTGGGGGTACGAAGCAGGCGAAGGCGTGGGATGGGGAGTGTGGGTGATGCATATCTGTGTGTAGTATGTACGTGTGTATGTATGTAAAGTTTGTGTATAAGTAGGCCTGTGTTGTCGCCCTCCCCAAGGCCACATAGGCCAGATTCTCAGTTCGCAAGATTGTCGTTGCCGTGGAGACAGCCTCGAAAGGTCCTAGACAGGGACAACAATCCGCAGGTGTCTGTGGGGGGGAAGGGAAGCAAGAGTGTCTCACAGCAGCGCTCTTCAGGGGAGTTGATGTTCCAGCAACGGCCTTGGTCGGGCCCGTGCTGGCTGGGGGGGGCCGAAAGATAAGATTGGGAGTGTTTGGACTTGCAGTAGCCGCATTCCAATTTTTGCGCGTCTACTCTTTGTCTCCTTTTTCCATTTTATCCACCAGGTCTCCGAATCGATCCGATTTCCTTAGCAGAGCCGTGAGCTTCTCCATGATGTTATCCACCTGGCGGTTAAAGTCCGCGGTCTGAGTGCCAACAGCTCTGCCCAGCGCATCAATCATCATGGGCAGCTTTAAGGGGCTCTTGACAGCTGTCACTGTTTCCATTATTTTCCGATAAACCAGGGCAGCGCCTTTTCCAATCAGCAGAAAGCCTGTTATCATGGTTCCGAATAGGTAGATGTCTTCGACGTCCTCCATGGAAAGGGCAGCTAGGCACACGACATGCCAGTTCTCCCACGAGTCCCTCGTGTAACCAGCTGCGAACGTCCCGGCAGGACATTCAGGTTCTCCCGAACCCGAGTTTCTCGTCGAGAAGATGGTGTCAATTTTGTTGAGAGACCAACTGATCAAATCCATAATTTTAGTTCGTAGAGCGGTGCGGAGAGAGTCTCTCAAGTAGACAAGACAAGACAAGACGAAGAAGCAGAGCAGGGAAGGTCACGGGGAGGAGAGGGAGAGAAAATGCGACCGCCTTCGGAGAGAGCCTGAAGAAGAAAGCTTTGCCTTCACTCTGCGGTCCAACTCATCCCAGACCATTTCATTTGCGTTTAGGTCAGGTGGTTGTGGAGGCCTGGTCATCTGATGCAGCACTCCATTACTCTGCTTCTTGGTCAAATAGCACTTACATAGCCTGGAGTTATGTTTGGGGTCATTGTCTTGTTGAAATACAAATGCTGGTCCCACTAAGCGCAAACCAGATGGGATGGCATGTTGCTGCAGAATGCTGTGGCAGCCATGCTGGTTAAGTATACCTTGAATTTTGAATAAATCACCAGCAAAGCACCCCCACAACATCACACCTCCTCCTCCATGATTTACAGTGGGAACCATACATGTAGAGACCATCCACTCACCTTTTGTGCGTCTTACAAAGAAATGGCGGTTGGAACCAAAAATCTCAAATTTGGACTCATCAGACCACAGTACAGATTCCCACTGGCTTAATGTCCATTCCTTGTGTTTGTTGGCCCCAGGGGCGTTTCTAGGTTTCTGAAAGATCCGGGGCTTAGCCCAGGGCCAAAACGTAACTGCGCATTCAATTTTTGAAAATAATAACAAATAACAAAATAAACAATGTATGCAGTTTATTAATACCAATGGTAAAAATATAGATTTTCACAAACTTCCCTTTGTCTTAACAAAAAAGTGCCTCATTCATAAGCACCAACATTAAACATTTCGATAATAAATGAGTCACATAGTCATATATGTATTCTTCACATATTTGTATTAGTTTTACAATAGTAAACAATGTCTGAAAAAGTATACAATGCAGAAATGCAGAAAGATAAGATGTTTAAAAGGCAAGAGCCTTTTAAACATCTTATCTTTCTGTAGTCATGCGTTTGTCTTTGTTCATTTCTTTTCTTCTACAGTATATCTGTCTTTACTTTACACTTTCCATATTGTGTATACTTGTACATTTGTCTGTGTATTATTAACTGTTACTCTACATGTATTGTCTTTCTTTGTTCATTTCTTGTTTGTAGTGAACTTTTTATTTTCACTCGTTTCACTGTTTCTTGCTCCTTTCTTTGGACCTTTGTCCTTTGAGCACAAGTGGGTATCTCCTCGGTTTGACTTGGGCAAACCGGTCAATGACTTCACCATGGTCTAAGCCACAAAGCGCATCCTTCTCCACTGCCATAATAGCCAAATGATGTAGCCTCTCCTGGCCCATGGTTCTCCTCAGCCAGGTGTGGACACGGCGCAGTACACTGAACGACCGCTCACACGTGCAACTGCTGACAGGTATTGTCAAGGCTGCTTGGACAACTGAGCTCAAGGTTGGGAACATGTCAGGGTGAAGTAGCTTGTAAACACTGCCCATGTCAGAAACGGCACCTTCTCGCTTTCTTCTAGAAAGGAACTGCTTTGCCACCAGGATCTCCTCTTTTTTCAATGACATTTTATAATGTGTTGCAATCAGCTCTAGGGAATCCTCACAGAAGAAATCAATGGCCGCTGGGTTGCAAGCTTGAATGCCTCGCATTAGCTCTGCCCCCACATCAGAAAATCTGCTGTTTAGCTCAGTTACCATACGGTCAAGACATGGGTACAACAGAGTTTGTTTCAGCTGGTCTTCTGTGCCCAGATGAGCCCTTGTACCCAAGGTGGACTCTATTGTAAAGTCCTCCATCACCCTCTGTTTGTGCCTGCGACCACTGTGACGTCTCTCACATATGTTGTTGGCATCATAGATGTGTTTTGCTTCATTGTAAAGCTTGTCTGCCATTTCATTGGTTCGGATGGATTTCAGTGTGTCAAGGACTGCATCTTTAAAGAGTGTTGCTTGGGCCAAGTCCACAGAATCCTTCTGAAGGTACAGGTGCAGCCCCTCTGTAGTTGACAGCATACTCCGGAACATGACCAGCAGGTAGACATTTGAAAACCTGGACAGCTTTGACAGTAATCCGACTGCCAGAGGTGTTGCACTCTCTTCCAGGCACTTTAAAACAGCTGGCAGATTGTTGAGCATTGCTCTCACAGACTTCACCTGACATGCCCATCGGGTTTTTGACAGCTGGACAAGCTCACTCTTCTTCAAGCCCAGGAGCATCTGGACATCAGAGAATCTCTGATGGTTTACGATTGATACACTGAAGAAACAGTAGACACTCTCCAATGTCTCAAACAGGTCACTGGCTTCTGGAACAGCCCTGCACGTATGGCAGAGAACCAGGTTCAGCTCATGAGCATAGCAGTGTACGTACACTGCTTCTGGGTGTTTCTCACGAAAGCGAGCTTGAACTCCACTTACTGAACCACTCATAACGGAAGCTCCATCATAAGCCTGAGCGACACACAGGAGATCATTAAGGCCATTCGACTCCAATACATTTTCAATTGCGTCAGTGATGCACTGTGCATTCAATCCCTTAAGGGTGACAAGTTCAAGGAGACGCTCTTTGACTCCGCCGTCAGCTGTAACATAGCGCACACAAACAGCAAGCTGTTCAACGTGGCCATCTCTTGCCTCATCAGCCATCACTGCATACATTTTCGATGCCTTGATCTCTTCTACGATGGTTGCAGTCACTTCATCAGCACAACATTCGATCATGCTGTTCTGCGAGGCAGGAGATAGATATGTTGAATGAGAAGGGGCCTGGTAGTTCTGGAGGAAGGGGTCAAAGGTTTCAAGGAGCTTCATTACTTCTAAAAAGTTTCCCTGATTCAGGGAGGAGCTGGTTTCATCATGACCACGGAAAGCAATGCCTTGTTTCCCTAAAAGGCTAGTGACGGCCACAATGCGCCGCAGGTATTCTCTCCTTTCACTAATCTGACTGGAATTTCCAACATTCATTTGGTCGACAACATCGCCTTCTGTTAGCGTAGCTCTGTAATTCTTCCAGGCCAGGATAGATGACTTGTGGACAGCACTTGCCTCATGCTCTCGGTAGCTATCCAAGGCCCTTTTCCAGTTATTAAAGCCCTCAGTGCTGAGGAGGGCATCTTTGCTGGCTCTAGGGTTGTGTTTCCCAAAGAGCTTGCATGAGAAACAGTGTGAAGAGTTTCTGCTCAAAGAATACTCCAGCCAGTCAAAAGATTCAAACCATTTGTACTGGAAAGACCGTTGCTGCTTTCCAAAACTAGTGGAGGGGTACTGGTCCCGTCTTGGTTGCTTTGGGCCTGTTTCTCGTGTCCCTAAATCATTCTTTCCTAACAGGTTCCCTGTGCTCCCTGACCCTGAGCCACCTGTATTTCCAAAAAGGGGAAAAAAGCGAAATAAAGCTATGGCCTCCTTCTCCCCCCTTTTTTAAACATGATTAAATAAAACTCTGCTATCCACAACTTGCAATTAATGGGCACTGGCAAGGATGTATACTGGGATACACTGCTGAATATTATACAATTCTGGACTAGAGATATTGGTATAGATACTCCTCACATAGCCTACAGGTACTTGCACTGTCCTCACTCTGGTCAGCAGCATCACTGGCAGCTGCATCTATGTATGCTGACTCTGCCCTTATCTCTGAAAATGTATAAAAGAATAAATACAAAAAAGTTAAGCTGTAGCCTACTGTAAACTTAAGATCAATATTCTATCAAATTATTGCATTTAGAAATTTTAATTTCAAACATTATAATTAGGTTACTAAAATATGTTAAATACTACATGTAAGTGGTGTCATTGTGTTGCTCGTCAGTATTGCTTCCTCCTGCTAGTTTGCCTTCATTGGTCTCGAAACCAGGTCCTCTGATTTGCGACCACAATTGACCACCAAATAAACGTGTGTGCTATTAGTTATGCCAAGGACAAAACGACCTATTTTTTGGCGCAAGTGGGAGGTCTTTACCTCTTTTTATACTGAGAGGGAATTCACCAGGTCGACTTTGTTACATAGACACTCTTAACATAGCCTACAGGTACCTGAACTTGCACTCTCCTCCCTTTGGTCTCCTGCATGAACCCTGACTGCATCCTTATCTGCTATCATACCTGAAAATGAAGGATGTGCCATTATATGCTTAAAGAGTTCAACAAGAACAAGAACAACAAAAAAACCTTCTATTCCCATTACCTCCTTGGCTGCCAACCACTTTTGGAGCAAAAAACATTGAAATCCTTCTTTGTGACATTGTTGTTTGCAGGTCCCAGGGGGTTAGGACTCTACAGCAGATGTCGTTATAATTCTCTGTTAACAAACATAAATGAGTCAGTACACTTATGCAGCCGGTCTCATTCCCTGTTGCCATGAGAATCATGTATTAACATAAATATTTCTAACTGTTATTCTTTTAATTTCATATCATATCTTCATATTATTGTCATCAACTTTCATGTACAAAGCGGTCATTTAGACTACAGACGAAAATAATAGATATAGTAGCAGGCTTAATGCCTCTGGTCCATCACACTACTAGTCATTAACGTTAGCTAGCTAGAGCATTCTAGCTGCAGACAAAGTACATGATATACATTTGCATTCAATTATAACATTATATACATTTACCATAAGTAAGGTTTTCAAAACGTTTACAGACATTTTAATTACTGACATATAATAAAGACATTGTGAAATCTAGGGCTTGTGCTCACTACTCACCTGTTGTAAACAGTGAGAGACTGGCTGCTGAAGTGTACTGACGCACTTGTTGCTCTGTTCTCGTGCGGTAAATGAGGGGCCTTCAAGGACCGTCGGAAAGTCGATTTTTTTTCGATTTTTTTTTTTTTTTTTTTTTTTACCAAAAAATTAGATTCGGGGCTAATCAAATTAGATCCGGGGCTTTAGCCCCGAATAAAACAGCCTAGTGACGCCACTGGTTGGCCCCAGCAAATCTCTTCTTCTTGTTCTTCTTCCGCACTAGTGGCTTCTTTGCAGCGTTTCGGCCATGACAGCCTGATTCACGCAGTCTCCCCTGGACAGATGATGTTGAGATGTGTCTGCTACTTGAACTCTGCTAAGTATTTATGTTTCCTCTAATCTGAGGTGCTGTTAATTTGTGGTTTCTGAGGCTGGTAACTCGAATGAATTTATCCTCAGCAGCAGAGGTAACTCTTGGTCTTCCTGTCCTGGGGCGATCCTCATTAGAGCCAGTTTCATCAAAGCGTTTGATGGTTATCGCGAAACTTGAGGATACATTCAAAGTTCTTGAAATTTTCCGGATTTACTGACCTTCCTTTATTAAAGTAATGATGGACTGTCGTTTCTCTTTACTTAGTTGAATTGTTCTTGCCATAATAGGGATTAGAACTGTAGTCGAATATGCCTATTCACTGTATAGAACTCTACACCAACCCTGCCTCTGCACAACACAACTGATGGTCTCAAACACATTAAGAAGGCAACAAATTCCAAAAATTAACTCCTGACAAGGCAAACCTGTTAGTTATAGACCATTCCAGGTGACTACCGCATGAAGCTGAAAGAAGGGCCGAGAGTGTGCAAAGCTGTCATCAAAGAAAAAGGTCGCTACTTTGAAGAATCTAAAATGTTTACCAGATAATTCCATATGTGTTCCTTCATAGTTTTGATGTCATCAATATTAATCTGCAATGTAGAGAGAAAGAAAAATAAAGAAAAACCATTGAATGAGAAGGTGTGATCAAACGTTTGACTGGTAGTGTATATATACATCCACACCTAAAGAAAAAGAAAACGAGAGTTAGTGGAATTATGGCAGATTTAAAAGTTTAAAAGTCTTATGGCCTGGGGGATGAAACTGTCTCTGAGCCTGGTGGTGCAGTTTATGGCTGGGGTGAAAGGGGTCTTTAATGATTCGAGATTACTCTTGTTCCTACACCGCTGGAGGTAGAGGTCCTCCATGGATGGTAGCTCCGGCCTGGTGATGTGATGGGCAGGCTTCACCACCCTCTGTAAAGCCTTACGGTTCAGGGCGGTGCAGCCAGGCCATACCAGGCAGTGATGCAGCCAGTCAGGATACTCTCTATGGTGCACCTGTAGAAATTGCAGAGAATCCTGGCATCCATGTTGTGCCTCTGCAGCCTGCAGAGGAAGAAGAGCCGCTGTCTAGCCGTCCTCCTGATGGAGTCTGTGTGGTGGGTCCAGGTCAGGTCATCACTGATGTGGACACCGAGGAACCTGAAGCTGCTGACACTCTCCATCGTAGTCCTGCTGATGGAGAGGGGGGTGTTCTACTCCTAGTCTCTTCCTGTAGTCCACGATCAGCTCCTTTTTTTGCCGACGTTGAGATAGAGGTTGTTGTCCTGGCACCAAGATCTCAGGGCTCTGACCTCCTCTCTGTAGGCCTACTCATCATCGCCGGTGATCAGGCCTATGACAGTCGTGTCATCAGCAAACATGACGATGGTGTTGGAGCTGAGGGTGGCCACTCAGTCATGCGTGAACAGGGAGTACAGGAGAGGACTGATCACGCAGCCCTCGGGGGCACCGGTGTTGAGAGTCAGGGTGGAGGATGTGGTGCTGCCTATCCGCACCGCCTGTGGTCTGCCTGTCAGGAAGTTCAGGATCCACTCACGGAGGGCGATGTTGAGGCTAAGGTCGTTGAGTTTGGTGACGAGCTTCAGGGGCACGTTGGTATTGAATGATGAACTGTAGTCAATGAACAGCATTCTCACATGTGTCCCTCTGGTCCAGGTGGGAGACGGGAGTGTGTATGGTTAAGGAGATGGCATCTGCAGTCGACCTATTTGGCCTGTAGGCAAACAGAAGTGGGTCCAGCGAGTCAGGGAGGGAGGAGGTGATGAAGGGTTTGACTAACCGATCAAAACACTTCATGATGGTGGTACTGTACAGTAGTCGTTCAGGCACAGGGTTCAGGCCCAGGGTTTTTGTTCTTGTATTGAAACTCCACTTTGTCCCTGTTATGTCTCTTGGCACTGCTAATAGCACTCTGAAGCATGTACCTGGATTTCCTGTACTCCTCCAGATCCCCTGAGATGTAGGTGTCGGTCCGTGCTTTGAGTTTGTCATGGACGTCACCATTAATCCAGGGCATCTGGTTGGGGAATGTTCGTACATTAATCCCCGGTACGACGCCATCGATGCTTTTGCTGATGTAGCAGATGACCGCTTCCGTGTTGATGTTGTCATCCTGGAACACGCACCACTCCGTAGTGCTGAAGCAGACCCGTAGAGAAGAGTGTGATTGGTCGCACCACTGCTAAATGGTCTGAGTCACCAGTCTGTCATGTTTGAATTTCTGCCTATAGGAAGGCAGCAGCAGAACTGAGACGTGATCTGATTTGCCGAATAGGGGGCGAGAGAGGGCCTTATATGCATCCCGGAAGGGAATGTAAACATGGTCGAGTGTGTTGTCACCAGTTAGTCCTGTGTGTCAGTCCAAAGTGGTTCTACTGTATGTGCCGGCTCCTTTACATGAACAATGGGAGCTAGCTTCTGTGAGTGCTACCTTCCTATCTTCTCATCTTTGTTTTGTCACAGTTCGCCGTGTCGCAAACGCAAAGCTTTAGGTAGATCTTGCATGCATTTCCCCAATACATGGTTTAAAATCTCTGAAAGTTAAATGAGACTATAAGTTTAACACTGTCTCTTCACAGTTAACTCTGTTAAGTCTGTTATTGCTCAATTCAACCTTCGAGAAATGCTTAAATCTGCTGCCAACAGACACTAGCAGCTGTAACCTGACTAAGTGGTTAGTTCATGCCTTGAAATGCCAATCTTCCCTAAATACAATCAATGTTTCTCTGTTAAGATACTGCTGTTCTTAAATCTTTTTGACGTCATTGTTGTTTTTTTTGATGGCACACCCCCCAAAGAAAGAAATATTTAAACTTAGATTACCATTTTCTCTTTGTTTGCCTCCCTAAAGTCTTTAAAAGTATAGGAGCCAGAGCCAATAGCTATCAAGCTCCTCTCCAGTGGAATCATATTCTAGTTTCAGTTCAGGAGGCAGACACCCTGTCTACATTCAAGAGTAGGATTAAAAGAGTAGTCTTTTTGATAAAACTTATAGTTAGAGCTGGTTGGTCTGTCTTGGACCAGCTTTTTGTTATGCTGCTATATGCCTAGATTGACATGACTTCTTGCATAGAGTGCTTGTCCTATATCATGTGCAGACTCAGGATCGTTGCACGATGCTCTACATCAGGGGTATTCAACTAACATTTAAGGAGGTCCAGTTACAGAAAGTTTCTTGAAGCAAAGGTCCGGAAGATCATAATGTCTAACTATTTATTGTGATATATATTTAAGTAGCCTAGTTGTATCAACATCAGCATGTACTAAATACCTGACTGTCAAATCAAATGAATTCAGTACGATTCAAAAACTTTTTGACAATATATATTGTCACGTAACGTAGAACTGAACATATATGTATGATTGCAGATATGTATAATGTTCTCTCATTAACTAAATAAAAGTAGGGCTGCTTCAGAAAAATTCAATAAAGGGAGCAAAAGCTATAATTTAACTTGACTCAAAGTCTCAAAGAATTTGATAATAAAAGAATAAATCTCAACACATCTTAACAATTGAACAGTTTTAGAATCACTTTCTTCCTCTCTTATATCCCATTCCCCCACTTTTTTAATCTGTTGCTCTCCCTTTCTCCGTCTTACTCCTGTTTCTCCACTTTCTCCGTCTCACTCCTCTGTTTCTCTCCCTTTCTCCGTCTCACTCCTCTGTTTCTCTCCCTTTCTCCGTCACACTCCTCTGATTCTCTCCCTTTCTCCGTCTCACTCCTCTGTTTCGCTCCCTTTCACCGTCTCACTCCTCTGTTTCTCTCCCTTTCACCGTCTCACTCCTCTGTTTCTCTCCCTTTCTCCGTCTCACTCCTGTTTCTCCACTTTCCCCGTTTCACTCCTGTTTCTCAACTTTCTCCTTCTAACTCCTCTGTTTCTCTCCCTTTCTCCGTCTCACTCCTGTTTCTCCACTTTCCCACTCTCACTCCTCTGCTTCTCCACTTTCCCACTCTCACTCCTGTTTCTCAACTTTCTCCTTCTAACTCCTCTGTTTCTCTAATTTTCTCCGTCTCACTGCTCTGTTTCGCTCCCTTTCCCACTCTCACTCCTCTGCTTCTCCACTTTCCCCGTCTCACTCCTGTTTCTCAACTTTCTCCTTCTAACTCCTCTGTTTCTCTAATTTTCTCCATCTCACTGCTCTGTTTCGCTCCCTTTCCCACTCTCACTCCTCTGCTTCTCCACTTTCCCCGTCTTACTCCTGTTTCTCAACTTTTTCCTTCTAACTCCTCTGTTTCTCTAATTTTCTCCGTCTCACTGCTCTGTTTCGCTCCCTTTCACCGTCTCACTCCTCTGCTTCTCCACTTTCCCGGTCTCACTCCTGTTTCTCAACTTTCTCCTTCTAACTCCTCTGTTTCTTTCATTTTCTCTGTCTCACTCCTCTGTTTCTCTCATTTTCTCCGTCTCATTCCCCTGTTTCTCTCATTTTCTTCATCTCACTCCTCTGTTTCTCTCATTTTCTCCGTCTCATTCCCCTGTATCTCTCATTTTCTCCGTCTCACTCCTCTGTTTCTCTTCCTTTCTCCGGCTCAGTCGTCTGTATCTCTCCCTTTGTTTTCTCTACCTGTATCGCTATCTTTCTTTTCTTTCTACCCTCTTTTCATGTGTTACTTGCCTCTTGCTCTCTCATCTGTCTATACTGTAGAGTCGCAATGTTTACCGCCTGGAATGCACAGACTTGATTGGCTGAGTATATCACTTGGGATGGCTTAACTCGCATGCAATTGGTCTGTTTCCTCATCCGCTAAACCACTAAAGACTACAAAAGCTGCCCCAGTTACAAATAGAAGCACCCCGTCAGGTTTTAAAGGGGTCACATTATGCCTATTCTACCACAAGTTTATATGGTGCCTTGGGGTCTTAATAAAATGTCTGTAACATATTTTGGTCAAAATACCACAAGGATCATGGGTGGCTGTGGCTGAGGGGTAGAGTGGTCATCCTCCAACCTGAAGGTCGGCGGTTCGATCCCCAGTCTGAACCATCTGCATGCCGAAGTGTCCTCGGGCAAGATGCTGAACCCTCAATAGCCCCCCATAGAATAACAAAGTGCTGCAAGTAGATGCACTGTATAAATGTGTGTGTGAATGGGTGAATGTGAAACTGTACTGTAAAGCGCTTTGAGTGGGCATCATCAGACGCCATATAAATACAAGGCCATTTACCATTTACCATCATTTAAAACAGTACCCTTTTTACCCTGTCTAAACAGCCCTCCTCAGAATTATCTGTTTTGAGTGCCTGCTCCTTTAAAAGCTAATGAGCCCCGGCTGGAGTCCTACAACTTCTTGAAGTTTACGGAGAAACAGATCCCACATCCAGGTCATATCACATCGGGCAACTTAAAAGCCTCATTCAAAATGGACCTAAAATCAACAGTCACAGATTTTATCATATTGTAGAGAAAACCCAGAGAAAATCCTACTTTTCAACTGGTGCTAGATTTAAGCTGGCATCAGCCTTTTTATTGCTGAGATCAAGTAAAATAGAACAGACAATTCCACAAAGAAAACAGGAGGAGAAACAAAGGGAGAAGGGGAAAACCGAAAGCCAACTTTCCTATCCCTAAAACCCAGAGTTAAAAATAATGTGAATATATTCGGGGCACACACCCATAACTAGGTTATGTGGATAACAGGATCAATCTAGGTGTGTAGGTAGGTGAATGTGACAGTACAAAGTAAGATATGGAGCTAAGCCTCTAGCCACAATCCTGAGACAGAACTGCCTCAAAACTAGTAAAGTACGAACAACTCAAACTGTTAATTATCACGAGTGATGTCACACAGTGGCTTTTGAAAGCTTTCCTGCTAAAATGCTGACTTGTGCTTGGTGACCAACCGGTGATGGAAAACATGTGGTGATGTATGGGGTGCCGTTTGTCAAGCAGCTCACGCTGAAAATAACAGCAACATTTTGTCACATTTAGCTTCAAACCATGTTTAAAAAACTGGTGTGAATTTTTGAGAGTCACTTTTTTGCACATTTACAACAATATTTGTCAACTTAGAGATATTTTAAATATTTAAAGCCAAATGTTAAATGTTACACTTAAATGTTAAATGTTAAATGTTAAATGTTAAATCTAAATGCTAAATCTAATCTTAAATTTAAATCTAAATGTTAAATTTAAATCTAAATGTTAAATCTAAATGTTAAATTTAAATCTAAACGTTAAATCTAAATGTTAAATTTAAATCTAATTGTTAAATTTAAATCTAAATGTTAAATCTGAATCTAAATATAAATGTTAAATCTAAATGTTAAATCTAAATATAAATGTTAAATCTAAATTTAAATCTAAATGTTTAATCTAAATGTTAAATTTAAATCTAAATGTTAAATTTAAATCTAAATGTTAAATCTAAATATAAATATAAATGTTAAATCTAAATGTTTCGGGTGAAACTAAATATTTAGCTAATATGCAAATTCAAATGCCGGTTACAGGAAGTAGTAACAAAATAAAAGCTTGAGGAAGTCTTAGCGAAGTCCTGTGTGTGTCTGTGTCTGCTTCCGCCTCATGTCCCTCTGTCCCCCGCTCACTTTACACTTTAACAATAAACACCAGCGCTGATCACAAGTTATTAGGACACCTACAGGACTGATGTTATGATACTATTATCATACTATCTCATAATAATGAGATACTGACTGCAGGGTCTGTCATGGGAGACTGTGTGTGTGTGTGTGTGTGTGTGTGTGTGTGGGCTGTGTCCGTTTGTGTGTGTGTGTGTTGGGGGGGTGTATGATTGTCTCTGTTCCTCTTCACTAAAACTGATAATCACATGTATTTTTTAGTTATTATCCGATGATGACTGATCATGACTTCGGATCGCTCCGTCACTTTAACGCTGTCAGTCCTGACTGCGCGTCACGTTCTGCTCGTATTGTGTGGAGCGGGGGACTACGTGCACACGGTGTTTAAACATGTGTTTCATGAGCTCAAACAAACACAAAGTAAACATCAGTCCTGTAGGTGTCCTAATAACTTGTGATCAGCGCTGGTGTTTATTGTTAAAGTGTAAAGCGAGCGGGGGACAGAGGGAAGTGAGGCGGAAGCAGACACAGACACACACAGGACAACCGGACTTTTAATGAGCGTCTGTTCTGATGCTGGAGCAGCGCTGGTTATAATGATTCAGCGGCAGCACATCGCTAAGACAATGAATGCAGAAGAAAACATGGATCGATCCTGTTATGTCTCTGTATCGATGCACAGTCGCCCACTTCCGCGAGTAGGGCGACTGTCCCTGCAGCCGCTCAGCCTCGACTTCCCTGCTCTGTGGCGCCCCGCCCACAACCCGTATCTCATAATAATGACTTAATATGTCGTTATTATGAGATACCCGGATGTACATTGTCCTAAACTTTCTCGGGATCTCGCAAAAGTAATTTTGCTGTCCTCATTTTCCCCCGTGTCCCCTGGGGGGCTCCGTAATAAACACACTCTGACTTCCTTGAGCTTTTATTTTGTTACTACTTCCTGTAACCGGCATTTGAATTTGCATATTAGCTAAATATTTAGTTTCACCCGAAACATTTAGATTTAACATTTATATTTATATTTAGATTTAACATTTAGATTTAAATTTAACATTTAGATTAAACATTTAGATTTAAATTTAGATTTAACATTTATATTTAGATTTAACATTTAGATTTAACATTTATATTTAGATTCAGATTTAACATTTAGATTTAAATTTAACAATTAGATTTAAATTTAGCATTTAGATTTAACATTTAGATTTAGATTTAGATTTAAATTTAAATTTAACATTTAGATTTAGATTTAACATTTAGATTTAAATTTAACATTTAGATTTAAATTTAACATTTAGATTTAGATTTAGCATTTAGATTTAACATTTAAGTGTTACATTTAACATTTGGATTTAAATATTTAAAAATATCTCCAAGTTGACAAACATTGTTGTAAATGTGCAAAAAAGTGACTCAAAAATTCACACCAGTTTTTTAAACATGGTTTGAAGCTAAATGTGACAAAATGTTGCTGTTATTTTCAGCGTGAGCTGCTTGACAAACGGCACCCCATAGTGATGGGCATCGAGGGCGGTCTAGCGGTGGCATCCTCTGAGGGAATCCCCTGGAGAGGCGGATGACATCATACATGACAACATGCTCACACAGGACAGTCATGGAAGAAAACTCAAAACCTGCAAAAGGGTGAGCTGAGAAAATACTACATTTGTGGGTCTCTCTCTAAGCTTTCTGGTGATTCGCAAGGCATTCTGGGTACCCCTAGGGTTGAAGGGAGGGTATAAAATGGAAACCAAAACTGATGTCTGGTAGAAGCTGTAAAATGTTTGTGTCGAATTTTACATGTGTACCATCTTGGCCTCCTGCAGCCATGTATTCCACTACCTTCCTGTGCAGCCGCAGAGAGCAGGAGGTCCTGCTGGCTCCCTTTATGAGCTGGGAGAAACCCAGAAGCCATCTTGTAAACAGCCAATTAAATGAAAAGAGATTGTGAGGAACTGCATACCTGACCAGGAGGAGCCATAAACTTTAATAAGGAGGGAACAATTTGGAGTGTGCAAGAGGCTCTGCTGAGTATATTTGCAGCTAGGGAATTCCCCCCTACCACTCCACCCTATCACTGCTCAAGGCTGCTTGAAAACCTCAGGCTGGTACTGTGGAGTCAGAGAGGAAAAATTCCATGTCTCAAAGTTTTATTTATCAGGTGATAAACTGGACGAGGGCCTCACTGCTCCAGAACCCAGCTGGATGTTTTCAGCCTGAGAAATGGAATGCAAAGTCTGGAGGAAGGCATTGTCAGTTGCGAGCATAGTGAGAGGATTATATCCCGCATACATATACAACCTGGTACCATTAACTTGACAGCTTGAATAAGTGAGACAACCACAAACAAGAGCTGCTTTTGCTTTACTTTATATTTGCAACAAAGGCATGGCAACGTTGTTTAATTTGGTGGTCGACACAGGGCAAGACACAGCCATTGGTTGTTCTCTTAGACAGATCATATTGCTTGGTATACATTTAGAACACAAAGTATCACACATGGCATACAGAACAGGCCGCACATAGATAAAGAAAACCAGAGAAAGACTGTTGATTCAAAGAAGGAGGAGTCCCCTCTCCACATTAGCATTGGGTGTAAAGGGAGCAGGGCAAAGGAGTAAGGGGCATGAGACTCTGATTTATATACTCATTCCTTTATGGTGCTTTTCAGACAGAGCGTTAACATGCATCTTGGGTGATTCAATTACAAGAGGACAGCTCTAAGTGCAGGTGTTAACACAACCAAGATGGTCTGAGACACGTGGCTTTATTCTTTTAGCAGTGTGAACATGAAGGTGCCCTCTGCCACATTACCAGAGCGTCTCTTCAGCTGGTGTCTTTCCACTGTGTATGCAGAGGTACGAAAACATACAGACGCTGGCTTTGATGTATGAATTTTAAAAAAGCCCATATGGACAATTATGTCAAACATCTTGGGCCACTTGTCTATAATATCTTGATCTCTTCTTGTTTTCAATTTCAAGCACACTGGGCACAGAAAGTGCATTGCTGCTTCCAACATGTTAGAATCATATTTTAATATATTTGTTTTTTGCTAAATAAATAAGTTTTGTATGTATTTGCATATCGAACGGGCAAGTGTCACTGGAGACACATGTGAAGACACATTCTAATACCAGGGCTGCACAGAGTCTTTGGCACACACTCAGCTGTATGCAAGAAAACTGATCTGCAAGCAAGCCTCGTCTGCACAATCCATTCTGTCCATTTGATCAAAGGTTGGGGAGCGTGGGGAGCGTGGGGGTGGGGATTGATGTGTGTGAGCATGGCATCCTCATAAATGGTGAGTGCATTGTGAAAGAAGTAGTGCTGAAGAAGACACAGGGGACATGCCCCTGTCTCCTTTACAAACTAATATTGGGAACAACCAGGAGGACAACAAAGAGAAATTCGCTGTCATTATTTTATCTGCTTTGACTTCCTTCATGTTTTAAGCATGCTTCCTTATAGCAATTATAACACTGTAATCACCAAGTTCATCAGTATCTGAGCTCTGGAATGTCACTGAACAGAAGTCATAAGATCAGACAGTTCAATTAACTAATTGGGTAACACTTTTTGCGTTTGCAGTAATCTGTCTGTGCTACCAAATAAATTTGATGACCACACCTGGGGCCTGTACTACGAAGCGAGCTCAACATACCCTGAATATCTTTCCATAATCTGTCTTGATTTAATTTAACAAATCCTGTCAGTCTAAGCTGCCACACGAAGATGGTTTCTACTCGTATCAACCCAGGCTGTTACATTAGAAAAATATGAGGAGTACAAACACATTATCCAGACTAAAAGAAACACAGTCACAGCTGCTAAATGCAGGCAGAGAAGCTGGCAAAGAATCTCTGATTGTGTGAAAGTGTATATTACAGAGTCCCCGGTGACATTAGGGGGAAAAAAATATAACTTGACACATACTGTCTTCACTTACTCTGAGGCCACCCTGCGATGGAAACGCTTGCAATTACTGCTCGATCGAAACGTATATGGACATTCCGTGTGCCATGGTGCACAGTAGGTGACTGTGCGCATTAGGTATGCTGGTGACAGGATGAGTCTAGCGCCTCTGCAAACAGGGAGAGACTGAGGTGTACTGGGTGAGATAGCGGCAGGGATTGACTTAACCAACTGGACATTGTTTTATACTTCCCTTATCCCTCCCTTAATGAGTGTAGTGTCATGTTGATGGCAGCTGACTGCATAAGGGATGGGGGCTGTCAAAAGGTAAATCTGTAAACTATATATCATCACATTTTTCCAATTAAATATTAATTTCATAGAATAAACTTAAAGGATAGGACATAAGTGTAAAACTATGTTGGGTTATCCCACTGCTAACACACCCAGTACATCAATATAAATAACTTGCACAAGTAAAGAAATGTAAATCAATGCAGACAGTCTGTGGTACTGTGAGCACATTGCTAGGTGTCAGGTTGGTTATGTTCGGCTCCAGCAGCTGACAAAGGTTTATCATTCCCTCTGATATAAACTATATCTTTCATAAAGATACTCATCAGAGTAGGTAAAATTATTTTTCCGGCAGACCCTTGTCCCCCTCAGAAACACTCTAACAATCCGCACACCGACCTCCCCGCGATCCTGTTTTTTTATTTGCTCCATGGGATCCAACAAGAACAATGATGTCAAGTGTTTCAAGTAATTGATTGGTCAGTGGGCTGAACAAAACCTGAAGTTACCCAGACAAGCGAAAAACCTGATTCGTAGTACAGGCCACAGAAGTCCCACTATTGATTTGCATTATGGAAATATATTATAGTTTCTACTATACAATAATATAGTTGTATATAGCTATTATGATATTTTCAGTGCTTGTTGAAATTCGCTTTACAGTACAGTGAATGTAAAACTGTACTGTAAAGCACTTTGAGTGGTCATCAAGACTAGAAAAGGGCTATATAAATTCAAAACCATTTACAATATTATCTATGTACCTAAATTAATATTTTATATAACATTTCAATATTTTTATTCATTAAGTTTATAAAGCAGATTCATTTAAGAAAGCCTGCGTAGGGAGTTATAGTTGTTGAAAACTTATTCTATAAGAGCAATAGTGTGTTATACTATCTATATTAAATGTTATTTTCTGCTGCCTTTAAGTTTCAAACAAAAGATTCTGAACAGAACGGGACAATGTTGTTACGGGACAGAGGAAACACTCCTCTGATCATTACATCTTTAATCAGACTATTTTTAAAGCCACTGCAAACAATGCTAACGACAGTCAACATGTTGTTTGTAATGTTCTTGTTCAAACTGTCACCCTTACTGTGATAGTGGATTTCTTTAAAGAAAAGGTAAAGGGTTAAACAACCATAGACAAAACAATTGAACTGTGATTACATGAATGACAGATATGCACCTGAAAATAATGCCAGGGCCCGTGGCAATGACTAATTGCCCATAAGAAGACTGCATCAGTATTATCCAAAGATTCCATTAAAACAGTCATCACAGTTAAGAGATAGACAATGTAATCATGTTCCCGGGCATCAGCTATTCACTTGAGCCGGTTTCAGACATGTCATCTGGAGGATATCTGCAATAGTGGGTCCAGACAATCTCATTCACACATGAACAACACAGCAGGAGATTCTCGCGTTCACAACAACTCAGAAATCTTCAAAGTGTTCAGGTGAGGGGTGGTGCAGCAGGCAAAGGCAGGATGTAACATAAGAATTACACTGCAGAGATAACATGTTTTTGTCGACACCTTAATCACCAAAAGCTGTCAACATCTTCGTCTGTGTCTTCTACGTGTATGGCACCGCTTTTTTATCCTGAGATATATGTTTTCCTTTAGTTTTTTCCTTTTGTGTCGCGTTTTAGAAATATCAATACGCCCACTCGCTTGAAAAATACCACAGAGGATCTCCTGCTATGTTCTCATATTGGCTGCCTCAGACATTCTACTGTCTTTTAAGAGTAGACTGGAAGGAGAAAGTCTGCAGAATGTCCGGAGGCTCTCACTCTGACATTTGCATTCACACATAGAGCCTCTTCAGAGATGTACCGAGGTTCTCCAGAGATCATTGCATGTCTGAGAGCAGCTTTGGTGACTACAATGTTATCTCACCTGATTCTGTATGAATAACAGCCAAACATAAGACAATAAGCCCCAAACATTAATAAACCAGAATCACCCTTTCACGATCATTACTTCTTGTAGACATAAAACCAACAATGACATTATTCTGCATAATTATTAAGATGTAACATACTGTACATCGCTGCCATGCATTGCATTTGGAGTATGGGACCTCAGCTGAGGAAAGGTCCCTTTTTTCAAATACTAGTCGTATTTGTTAAGAGCTGTCAGCCCTTTATGGGCTCAGGGGTCCAGGTAGTTTGGTTCAAAAATGATTGCACAGTGAAAACAATCCTCCATAAATTGACATCCTTATATCTCTTCTTCATTTGGTTGTGCACATTGTGTCCAGGAAACAGGCATACACATTTCGGTATCAAGATACAAGTTAATTTCTTGCTTTGCTGGCAACCCAATCTGAAGTTAACAGTCTTTACAACCTGTAGGATCTGTATATTGTTCATGTCCTTCAATTCTATAAAAATCTGCCACATTCAGCCAAACAAAAAACATACTCTGTGTATCAATATTCCACGGAAGAATGAGACCATGCTCATGTTTTGGAAAATCCTTGTGAGAAATACTCTAAACGGTCCAGGGCTCAACGGTGCAATGTCTGCATCCAGGGTAAAATATGATTATTCCATCACTGAAAAGGTCCAGAGCCAAAGCTCCTATCCCACTGTGAACACTGCTGCTCTAACTGGTCCAGCAGCTTGTCTACTGAGTCCTCTTTGTTCTCTAGCTTCAGGTATCGCCTGCCAATACACAGGTCTAACCGAGGCCAGCTTTGGTAAGTCTGCTCCTCCACAGCATCAACAACATGTCCCAGGATGTTCACACAAACCTGTGAACCAGCCTCTCTCCTCAAGGCTACAGGCTGGTTTATTTGACCCTCCTCTCTGGGTGTGTTGAGACCTTCCTGGACGCGCACACCAGCTTGGGCTATGTGAGGGTTAGTCCTGTAGCTCATACTATGGCAACGCCTCGGCTGGGCAGCTGGAATAGCCACCTCGTCCACCCCCAGGGTGGACATGGAACTGGCAGACACCAGGCATTTGCTGAGCTTGACAAGTGGGGAAGCCGGCACATTGAAGTTGCCTCTCTGCTCAGCACCAGACTGTATTTTTAAGTGTGTCACACTGGAATTATATGAGTTGGAGTGGGAAGACTGGAGGGAAGGCGGTGGCTCTGATTCCTGGTGGTGGAGGGCTTCTGTCTGGAGAACAGCTTGCTGGTAGATGCCCTCCACGCTGTCCTCAAGTTCTCTGGAATGTCTGGTCTGGAGCAGGGGCTCAGAGCTGGCCAGCTGCTGCAGACAGAGGATGTTGAGATGGGCAGCTGGCAAACTGCTCACCCACTGGTAATGTTTCGCCATCGAGTTGACTGCTGCTATTTCTTGAAGGTCGGCTGAGGGCACAGCTGCAGACACAGAGCAGATAACACTCTGCATCTGGGCCTTCAGCATCTTAGTCTCTCTGTCCCTGTTCTCATACAGGACCGTGTTGGCACATATGAGGATGAAAAGTCCAACCCCCATGATGACAGGCCCCAACAGCTTCATCCGTTCATTGTGGATGAAGCTGGCTTTGGACAGGAGACCCTTAGCTCCCAGACTCCATCCTGAAGTCTGTGACTCAGAGATGCTTTCCCCGTCTGTTGCTCCCAGGATGGATGATCTTGATATCCGGTAGGGCCAGTAACCCGCCACAGCCAGGGCAGTTCCGACAACCACTACAATGACCCCCAGCACCAGGAAGGCTCCAGGCAGGGAACGGATTCGAAGCTTGCCTCGGATCACCCTGTCTTTTTTCTTTCTGCCACATAAGGTGAAGCGAGACTTCCGCCGCCCAGATGGGGAAGTTGGCTTGACACCTTGGGCCTTCTGGGACTTCATAGCACAGGTCAGTCAGGAACTTTCACTCCAGGTCACACCCTGTCAGAGGACTTGAGGAGTGAGGAGATGTTAAGAGTGAATGCAGCTATAACAGTGTATATGCTTCCATTAATTAAATGTGCACAATACATCAGTTCGCGGTACTTTTTCAATGTCACTTTAGTAGATCACAAACATGTGATATGTAGGTGAATCATGGCATGATTACAAGTACGTGCTATTAAAAAGTATTAATTAATGGAGAGGTATGACCAAATTTGATGCCACTATGTTTGAACATAGTTTGAACATTTCTGACCTTTGCCCACTGGTGGCGGTACCAGTAGCAGTAAAAGAAAAGTCTTTTGATAATTATTAAATGAGTAAAACAGGAGGTGCTTGAGAGCACAAGCTGGACAATATCTTTACTGAGGGGGAGTCTGTGCCTTTAATGCAAGAAGTCACTTACAAACATATATATTATTAGCCTGCACTGCACATCTATATTACCACAAAATGATATCTTTCACTTTAAAGAGATCCAGTCCCAACCATCTCTGAATGATGATAAGAATGTTTTCTAAAACTACAAAACATCAAGATTGAGGTGGCAACTGTGACCATTTATAATTTACCACTGGCCAAATGTCTAAAACCTGGATTAAAACACTGCATTATCTTTTGTTCATTTTCTTTTGGTCTTTGTTTTTCTCGTTGAATCTTGACTATGTGGATAATGAGCGTTTGTGTGCGGCCATGTTATGGCTCTGGCTGGATATCAGAGCACTTTGAATAGTTTTTAAGAAAACCTATGTCACGGAATCTGGTCGGTTAAACATGTATTCCTTAAGCCAAAACATGAACAACTGGACCTTTTAACAGAAGGTTATGTTACAAGTAATTAATTTAATTATTTATATTATTATTATTATTATTATTATTATTATTATTATTATTATTATTATTATTATTATTATTATTATTATTATGTGTAGTAATTAGTAGAGGGATGTCAATTATATTTTAAATGGATTTTGAAGGTCATCAAACAGATGGGGCTGGGCGCTCAAATATGCTTTTGCTTCTTTAGGTTTGATGGAGCACAACTCCACAGCATTCAAGCTTCAAAGATAAACTCTTCATCGTTTTTTTGATTTGTGAAAGTCTCATTTTTTGATTTGTGAAAGTCTCATCCGTGAAAGTCATTCCTTTTCTTCCTCCTGCAGTCAAACATCAGAGCCAGTGACACCGGCATACTGATGAGGAGGATTCTGCACAAATTGATGAAATTCATAGAGAACACCTCGCAGTGATTTTCCTCTGTGTTGCTGCAGGACAGTTTTCTCACCTGGACTTATATACAGCCTATCCGACCATCCATCTACCTATCTATCCTATCCGTCTGTCCGTCCGTCTATCAATTCAGCCATTCAGCCATGTGTCAGTTGCTAATGGCTACCTAGTAACAGATTATTTCCAGCAAAGGGAAACAGAAACATTATTGTTCAATCTGAAACCAAAATATGCCAAAGTGACCAATAAATCAGAGTTCCAAAAATTTAAAATAAATCTTCATACTGCACTAATCACCATTATATATTAAAATGTGAGCAGAAACTTGATATCAAACACTGCAGTTCCTCTCAGAGCTACAGATCTTTTAAGCCTCTTTCAGGTTGTTTCAGGATTTTACAGCTTCAACACAGTGGTGTGGTGTTCAGCACATGCACCTCACAGCAGGAAGGTTCTCCCTGTAACCGCCTAGCCTTTCTCCAGCTGCTGTGTTCTCTTGTCACAGGTTTAGTGGGTTCATTTTTTCGCAATCCTTACAGAATTAGTATACTATCTAGTACAGAGTACTATTGTATCTCAAAATAATCCCAACTCATGTTCCATGTTCCTGGCTTTTTCCAGAGTGTAAAACCACATTTCGCGACTAGATCTTGACCCCTGATTACATAACACCTTAACAAACTCCCTCTGCTGATGATGAAGGTCATGAGATTCAGCTAAAGGTTCCTGATACAAGCGTGCAAAGATCAAGTTATGATTATTTTGTCAAACTCCTATTCAGGGATGAACTTTCACGTTTAAATTAATTCGGAGTTTCCTACATGCCCTTGACAATAGAAAAGGACTCACATGAACCTTTTGCTAATATGGTTGTAATCAGAATTTCAGTATCTTTTCAACACAAACCGAATTATGTCCAGTACAATATCTAAACTGATACTTTGATACTCCTTTCATGGTCTGAATCATGTTTATTTATTCTTTGATATTTATGTGTATAGCTGGAACTATTTGTCAGTTGGTTTATTATTTGATTATCAGACAATTTAAAAGCAAACATTTCATATTGAATTAACTGTGTATTACTTTTAAATGTCAAATACCCAGTGGTTCCAGTTTCCCCTGCATGAACATCTATAATAATGAATAGAATATATCTGGTTGGATATTGGACATTAGACGACGATCTGAAATCTGCTCTAAAACAAACATCAGACAGGTCTCTTATTACATTATTATAGACTGTAGTCTGTTGGATTGCAGCTGCAGTAACTAATTCATACTGGACTGCATTCACCAGCTCTGACACATGTTTCTATTGGTAAACTCTGCAATATGCAGCAGGACTGCGTCTGAGTGCGAATACAGAACAGAAGCAGAAGATGTTCAGACATCCAGGTTCACTGTAATAACACGGCAGTAATCAGATTCACCAGAGAGCAGTGTGAGCTGCAAAAGCCTCAGTGTCGTGCCTGTCACAGGACGCATCCCTTCAGTGTGTCATAGACACACCACACTGTTCGCCTGCTGTGTTCCAACCAGCAGAGGAAGCTACATCACTCCTTGGAAGCCACAAGTTGTGCTTGATGATGTGTACAGACACTGGGGTGTATATGATGAGCTTACAGCAGGGTGTGGAGGGGTGGGACCATCTGTGATGCAAAGGCAACATGAAGCTGAACAAAAAGAAAACCTCTACATGCAATATGAATTAGAATGATCATTGGGAAAATTATTTAATAGACATATCAAGCGTTTTATATTTACCTTAACGACGGACAGCCGTGCCGTGCGGTGCCGAACCATCTCCCCTAAAATACTGTGTGGAGCTTAGCGACAGACAGGAGTGTGTCTGGCTGTCTGTGCTGCTGCATTCCTCAACAACATCACACACCAGCACAGCACCATCCATACACAGTGTGGTTGGTGGAAGAAACACTGGAGCCAGAGGTAACTGCAGCACTTTACCTGCTGGTTAAACCACCCAGTCTAACTTCTCTGGAACTCCAATTCCAGTGGCAGCTGACTTCCGGGAACTTGCCTGCATGTCTCGGATCCTGTTGCAGCCTCTTCATAGTTTGAGGACACAAAACATCCTGATCGTTTGGACAGAGGAGCCTCCAGAATGTGTACAGCTCAGCTGCTGTCTCTGTTCCAGAATATTGACAACAGGCAGAGTGCAGGAGGAGGAGCACGTTGTGTCTTCACCAACTCCTGAGGAACATCTGGCACAAAGCTCGTCTCACCATGAGGACAATAGAAGGCAGCAGAGCCCCGATGCTCTCTCCTCAGCGCTGCGCTCTGCGCTCTGTCTGCGGACCAGCGCAGTCAAGTGAGCAGCAGCCAACAAGCTCCAAAGCACGGTGTCTTTCAAAATAAGAGTATCCCAGCACCATAGAGCCAATAGCATGAACATAACCAAGTGTCTGCATTCTTCAGTAGACTAATGCCCAAAAATGTTTGAGGTATTTTAACCCAATTCAGCTTCGTGGAGTAAATGAAAGTACCTTTACTCTTTAAATGGTAAATGTATTTGACAGACACAGTTCTGTAACAACTACAACACACAGAAACAGGATTTAATTAAGATCAAGGAGTCAGAAATAACAGCCACTGTTTTTTGTCTCCACCTAGTGGGTGACAGCTGATGTCACATGGTGTAAAGTGACTAAAGTCTAACAGCAGTTATACGTTGTAAGCTCGATATTTATTAATTTGTACCTGTTGCTGTTCACATCTGACAGCAAACCATTTCCTTTAGGTGTTAGGGGAGGGGATTCATGGGTCATTGTGTTTAAGTGTAGGTGAACCAGTCTATGATCGTCAATCATCAATCAAAAGGTATTTGTTTAGCCCATATTCACAAATCACAATTTGTCTCATAGGGCTTAAACAAGGTGTGACATCCTCTACCCTCAACCCCCAATAAGAGGAAGGAAAAACTACAAAAAAATGAACAGGGTAAAAAGAACGTAGAAACCTCAGAGAGAGCAACAGTGACCTCCACAGTCAACTTTTAAAAAGCAACTCAAGACAATAGAAAAAAACAAACAAAAATTAAAAGAGTTGGATAGAGAATACAGATAAATGACAAATTAAAGATTGAAAATACCAGGCAGAGGGAAACAAAAATGTCTTCAGCTATGATTTAAAAGAAGAGTTGTGGTGGACCTTCAGGTCTCTGGGAGCTTGTTGAGCTGCCTCTCCATGTTTAGTTTAGATTCTGGGGACAGAAAGCAGAATCGGTTTCAGACGACCTGAAGGGTCTGGATCGCTAATAACATCGCAATAGATCAGAAATATATTTTGGCCATAAACCGTTCAGTGCTTTATAAACCAACAGCAGGAATTTGAAGTAATTTCTTTGACAGACAGGGAGCCAGTGTCAACATCTCAGCACTGGAGTGATATGATCCACTTTATTGGTGTTAGTGAGGTCTTGATCGTTTTGAATGAGCTGGAGCTTTCTCATTGATTTTTTTTAGAGAGCAGTGAACACGCCATTAAGATAAATGCATGGAAACGATTTTCTAAATCCTGCTGAGATTTTAGTCCTTAACATATAACAGAAAAGGACGTAAACGTTGCTGTGTTGCCTTTTACCACTGGTGAATAATGTACTGTGTTTATGTGCACGCCTGGATGTAGACACTGTAATACATAGCCATGAATGACATACACTGAAGTTTGCATCTGTATCAAGTCAGACTGTATCCAACATTGAAAACTAGCTTCAATTAGCATCAGCATAAATATGTGATGGTCAGGAGTGTCTGTGCCTAAAGCTGCTGCAATCTGTGCTCAACAAGGAACGTTCTTCTCAATCAGGATTTGCCTCAATAATAAGCTTTTTCCTTCAAAATGTTCCACTTCTCCTTACTAGTGACCCCCAGTTTTCTTCTGCAGTGCATATATTGTATATTCCTGAATACAACTCACCTGTCATAAAACTGCTAGGTCAGTTGGATCCACCATGTTATTCCCTTGACTTTTGATGTAATCCTGCTGTCCCTCGTGATGTATAATACATCTTTAGAACAGTAATCACCATGTCTCCTCTGATTAGAAACCTTCACTGCACACATTTCACTTTACTGTCGTGTGGGAGTCCGATCCACTGTCTGTGGTTGTGCATCTTTTCTTGTAGACAAGCACATAGAGATTTTCATGATGCATCCTGAAACAATCAAAACTATCATTTTCATAATCCATATATACTTACTCAAACACATTCCTCTGTTGGAGATGGATTCTACTCATTTTCAGCGTACTGTATGTTTTGGTCTTGTGATCTTATCCCTGGAATATACTGGTTTTATATCAAAAATCATTTTTAATCTCATGATAAAATACACAATACTGACCATAGTTCGGAATTATGTGTCCATTCACTTGCACAGATGTGTACAGGGAGGGAATTTGAATATAAGTAAATTCTTGAGTTTGACCGTCACATTTCATTTCGCTTTGCCATGCTTTATTCCAGAAGCATAAATAAATCAGTCTCAGAGACATAAACCTGCTGTTATTTACATATGAAGACCTGGAAAAGTGGTTTTACATGTTTTTACATAATGGTAATAATCTGAAAGATGATAGAATCACATTACATTTCTTTGTTTTGGGCTTTAATAAGAGAAATCTCAAAAATACTTCTGTTAAACAGATAAACACATGTTAGGTCAACTGGTTGTGTACAGGTATCAAAGTCAATAAATGGTCATTTTTTGGTTTTGTTTACATTCATGTTGTTTAATTTCTTAATATCTTAGGACGTTTACCATAACACATTATCCTTTGGATTCAGTGTCCAGATCCATAAATAAATCACAAGTATTTATTGTAACTCAGGAATGTGTGTACACACTGCATTTCCACTGGTTTATACACTTAAATGAGATCTATTACCAATGCAAATTTGCTCTGTGTCCTAAGAAAATAATTCATAGAGTCAACATTTCATTAGACAAAGGAAATAAAACACCCGGGGAGGGTTAAGTCCAGAGAGTATTTCAGCTGTAAATGGGCTCTGGTAGGCTGGATGTTACATGTTCCTGTTCAACAGAGAGGTCAGCTGACTGCCAATGACACTCAATCAGAGCGTCATACAGCTCCTCACTGTGCTCCATGAACTTCCTGTTGGCCTCCACCACATCAAGCCCTGGACTGGGGTCTGCAACACAGTTGGGTGGATGGTTACAAAGTGCAAAGGTTTGGCCAACCTTGCTTATTTCTTGTTAAATTGTTGACATTAAAAGGAGAAAATACATTCCCTGCAGCAAAAAGGATTTCTTTAAATTTTAATTACTTGTTATTTTTTATTTCATGATAAAAGGGGCCAAAGGAGCTTCAGCATAGTACTGAGTTAAGGGTTCTTTAATCAGGGTTCATACACATTTTATGACTTTTCATGCCTTATAGCCAAATTTTCATGACCACACATTTCCTGAATCATTTGTGTATCCAGTGGCATTAAAAACTTAAGGTACCCCTGGTTAAATATATTTGTGAATACTGAATTGCTGAGCAATCTGTTTCCTTCGGCTTCCAGTCGTTATGCTATTCTAGGCTAACCACCACAACTCTCCAGCTCTGTATTCAACACTGATGAATATCCATCTAAAATTCTCACCCTGTGAAATCCAGTGAATAGATGTAAACTATTCCTTTCAGTTTTTATTTTAAGAAAATAAATATTGTATTGTGGAGGCTGTTTGCGAAAATGATTTCAGATTATCTAAATCACTGTTTAAATGAAATTTATTTTCTACAAAATTCTACCAAAGGAGGTATGCTTGAATATGCTGAATTATACATGAAAACCCTTGAAATTCTGGATTGACATGATAAAACAGTGAGGAATGATCATGGGACTTGACAGACAAAGCCATCAGAAAACTAACAGATGTATATGTAAATAATAAAACAGTAAACAGAAATCATTAGCAGCCCCCAATACCAACCTTCAAGTCCATCATCCTCCTCAACAGCTTCACTCTCCTAAAAAAGATGAATAAATAAATAAATGTTAGAATGACTCATGTCTGTTATTGATGACTAATGACCATGTGCGTTAACAAAGAGAGAGCTCACCTGTGGTGGAGGATATTGTGTGTAATCATACTGCTGCTGATAGTTGTAACCATACCCTCCTCCAGTCTGATCATAGCCCCAGGGGGAGTAATAGCCATTGTATGGCTGCTGCTGGTACTGGTTGTACTGGTCATAGTTGTTTCTGTAACTTGAGGTCGACTGCCATGATTTTTCTGAGTGTTGATTCGGCTGCTGCTGCTGTCGGTTCCTTAAACTCACAAAGGAGCAAGAGACACACAGATGAACTCCACCAAATAATTCTGCTTGTGCTCCAGGCAAAGACTAATCCACTGGCTTCAAAAAAAGTAGGAAAGACTTGGAGAAGAACTCACTTGTTAGCAGCCAGGCTCAGTCTCAGAGGTTTACTACCCAGTCCCATAGCACCCTGACACTCCTCTAACGCCCGCTTCTGCAGCCGCTCATCAGGGAACTGAACAAAGCCACAGCCCCTACAGGGAGATACAGACACAGGGTTATTACTAGTGGTAGGGGAAAAAATCGATTCTGTTCAGTATCGCGATATTGATACAGTAACACAAAGTATCCCAATATTTTTTTAATTATATATGTAACAGCCCGTGGCTGGCAAAGCATGACGAGGAGAGTTTCAGAGTTTAAAAGATACCTGAGCATTGCAGGCACTAGTGTGTCTGCTGAAAGGGTGTTCTCCACTGCAGGAGATATAGTAACGGCCCAGAGGAGCACTTTGACCAACTCCTTTTTCTGAACAAAAATGCCAATATTCCCAAATTAATTTAACATTTTGGTTCATGACCTTGCAGCCAACTGGACTGGACTCTAGCAGTACACATTTTTATTTATTTTTTCAATTTGATTGAAGCTCTAAGTTACTCTTATTTATATGATTATTCTCAGGTTTATGTTACTCTATTATGTCTGCTTTATGTTACTGTATTGTATTTAAATAATTGTGACATGTGAGAGGTCTCCTATTCAGAAAATAATTACAAAGGTCCTGTGTCCTGAATGTTCAAGGACAAAGTTTTTGCACTTCAGTTAATGTGTAGAAGACAATGTTGTTCACAGAATTAAATGTGACATTTGAAGTGAGTTGAGCAGTCTTGTTTTCCTCATTTTTTGTGATGCCTTTGAATAATATGGGGGACATGAATCGCAATTTATCACAGAATCGAATCGCAATACTTGCTGTATCGCAAAATGTTAAGAATCGCAATAATATTGAATCATGGCCCAAATATCGCAATACTATCGAATCGTCACATTTTTGCCAATACCCACCCCTAGTTATTACAGAGCTCCCCTGAAAACAACCAAAGCTTCAGTTGACATCAAAAGAACATTATCGTATAGCATTGCAAATGCTGCTATGACCAATCAAATTAAGAAATAATATTTCTGTGGAAAGTCATCTGTAGATTTGGAGCACAGAGCCTGAAAACACAAACTGTCCAAAAGCTTCCAGTCTGGACAGGATCTGCAGCAATTACATCCAACAATATATAGTATAATATAAAGTAGGGCTGCACGATATTTCGGAAATCTATCATCACCGCGATATCAATGTGCGCGATCGACGTATCGCATAAGACTGCAAAGCTGCAATAAATGATGATCCATGCGCTACATATTTACGCTCTGCAGAGGATGGAGCCCTGCAGCCCTAGATGATACTTGAAAGCCATTCAGGTCATTGATGGGTTTTCAGTCAATGAATCATTGTCGGAAGAAGAGAATAAGAAGAGAAAACAGAGAATTTGAAAAAAGAGATTTTACAGAGCGACGCGGCTCCGTCAAATCACGGTCTGCCTCCTCCAACTAAATTTGACTGTGGAATCTTCTAGTGATCAAGTTTGTCCTGGGTCAGATTCATCAATATAGGCGGTTGATTATGTAAAATAATTAGAAAGCTTATTTATGATCCAAGGACCTGAGGGAAGTAACAGTGCATAGACATGCTTTTTCTCTCTCTCTCTCTCTAAAAAGGATATTTGTTTGTCAACACAATATCAACATTGAAATATCAACATCACATAATGAGTGATTATTTTATTAATGAATTAAATATTTATCTAGAGCAGGGCATTCATCAGCAGCTCTCTTTTCTTCTCTCTCTCTCTCTTTCTCTTTCTTGCTCTCTCACCCAAACACAGTCGATCGGACATGTGTGTAAAATGAAATGTTGTATTTAAGAGGGCAGAGACTAAAAAGAGATTCCATTATGTAGAAGACACTGACGAAAATGTCAAGAGAGCTTTTGCTAAAAAGGGCCAATGCCATTAACGATGTGCTGAAAACAAATACACGTAATCTACGGTCTCCACTGTGGAGATTTCCGTGTAGTTATGAACGCACAGAACTCCTTCATGTGTGAAAAGCAAACTCCTGACAAAGTTCCAGACCCAATTGCACAGACATCCTGCAGCGCTCCCGTCTGAAAACAGCTTTAGCAAGGTCCAGAATACTATCAAAGAGAAACCAAAAAGTTCTAACAATGAGCAAGCACTTTTAAGTGTGGAGAGAAAAAACTATTAACAGGAAGAAACCTATAACAGAACCAGACTCAATGTGGCCGGCCATCTGCCTGGACTGGTGAGCAGAGAAAAATGGGGAGAGAGGAGAGGTGGGAGGAAAGAGAGAGGGGACATTGTGACATCATGACCTGTTAATACTCACTTGGAGTTGCCCATGCTGTCCAGCACTACTTTCCCACCCCTGCAGGTAGGGTAGCGGTTATAAAAGAACTCATAAAGCATCCCATCATCCACCTCTGGAGTTAGATCTCCCACGAACAGAGAATACAGCTGACTGACAAGAGAACAAAACACAGGCTTAAATTACAGTCAACAATAATCATTACCTTCATTTAAAAGGCACCTTTCAAAACACAGATATAACATGATTTACAGATGAAAAAATTAAGAATAATATCAAAAGCATAAATCTGAAACAAGGTACAGAAAAGTGAGATATTTTGGCCTTGAAGTGGAGTTTTTGGCTGCATCCACACTAATTCACAACTATATGTATATATCAGAAATAATCTCCATCCATTCCAACACACCTTGAAAGCTAAGTAGAGGTGGGTAAACCAGGAATAAATGTGACCGAAGAGATGTTTTTTTTTTTTTTTTTTACATATGAGTGTGGACATAGCCTTAATAGACGTTGAAACTGCTTCTCTATTTGGACTCACCCACTGTCTTGTTTCCCAAAGTTGGCTCTGTTTAATTTGAATCTTGTGGGCTGTAAGAGAGAGAGATAGAAAGATGTAAGTTCAAATAAGTGTCTCCATCAACCAGGATAAGAAAAGTAACAGATACTGTGGATGAAAAATGCTCTTCATACCGGATTGGCTCCTGGTAAAGCTTTTCCATTGATTTTGCGGAGACACCTCTCAGCTGTGGCCTCATCTGTCATCTCCACAAAACAGTATCCTAGGGCACCCCTGGATGACAAACCACTTAAAAATCAGAATAAAATAACTGTAAAATGGACAGCTGCTTGTAGATAAAATTCTCACCCCGTCATCTTGTTTCGTAAGATCCGCACATTGACCACCTGCTCCCCCATCGTGGAAAAGGCTCTGATGATAAACTTCTCGTCCATGTAGGAGTCCAGCTACAGCACAACAGAAAAACTATATTGAAACCAAAAGCTCAGCGATCATTCAGTAAAGACAGAGGTTAGCAGAGAACTGATAGAAACATCACTGTTTGAGATCATTTTCACATGTGAGAAACCAATTTTATATAGTAACAATCTATGGTATAAGGATGATATCCAATACAAATAGATATTGGACTATCAAAACAATTTTCACAAATCTAACAGGGGGTCTGAAACAGTCTGGAGGTTTGTACAAGGTTTAACACATCTAAATATAATGATGTTTGATTTTTTTCACCTAGAAAGACCTGGATAGAGAAAAAGGAGTTAAATCACACTTTTCCCAGGTCTCACATAGAATAAATATAATACAAATCTAATTTATCTTGTTGACAGATACAAGCCCAGAGAGGGTTGATGCAGATTTGCTCAATGCGTCATATGAACATAAACGGTTTTCAAATGTTTTACTGAACGTTTCCTTTGAACTAGTCGTACGTTTTAATAGACTTTAGCACATCCGTCCCTGTAGGACAAGCTTTCTTACCGCAGAGGATTTACATATTACTTCACTATTGTATTTACCAAACAAGCAGGATTAACCAGTAAGACACTGTATACTGAGAAACACGACGTTGCTACGGTGCTTATCTGCTAAAGGAACAACGCGCAGGGCTAATGCTTACGCAGCTACCCAGGCATTAAACATTAAACGAAATATCGAAACAAAATAATGTGAACAACTCACGTTCCCCATCCATAACGTGCTCATGATGCTGGTGAAAATGTGACGATTTCAATGTGAATTTAAAGTGAACCTTAGACTGTGATTCACGATGGAACTTCTGCGATGCTCATAATATTAATGCTAGCTAACCAAGTGCGTGACGCTATACCAACTCTTCTTCTTCGGGTTAGCGCCAATGGGCGCTTCTTCTTCTGCTTATTATTGGCGGTGGTCGAACAACGATTTGGTGCATTACCGCCACCAGCTGGTACGGAGTGTGGATATTTATTGATTAGATTGCACAATTATCTAAATTATATTTGTTATTTTAAGATAATGAGACAGTATTCGATAACAATTTATTTTTGACTTGTTTTGTAGGATATCTCTTAAATAAAAAATTACTCAAATCTTGCCAAGGTTTACAATTAGCTGCATTCTTTCTTGCTCATATTTCAGCCAGTGGACTATGACATGATGAACTGTTTCCTCTTACCCACAATAACATTAAAACCTCTGCTTTACTGAAGCATATATTTTTTAGACCTTACTCTCTAGGAAATATGACAACCTTTCTGTTACCATTCACTCATGGTGTTGCATAAATGGGAAGTTAAGGCAATCAAGGTCTCTTCAAATAGGAAGAACCTCTCTCCCAACACTACTACAGTATTGCCACCAAAATGTGCGTTTTTGTATTCTTATTGTTTTCCTTACTACTTCCTGGGCCCTATTGTACTGGATCAGAGCATCCTGAGAATTCTTTTTTTTTTTTAAAGTTGTCTAAATGTCTGACATTTGCTTATCCACCAGGGCACACTCTTTGTACGCCTAGCTTCTGCGCTCTTAGGGATTGTTTCCCTATTTAACAAATTGACATCTATCTATCTTACTCCTGTTTATTCTGATCCCTTGGAAAGCATCCCAATCAGCAGCTCCTAACAGTGCTTTTAAAGCAGAATTCCTGTCACAACTCTATCCTTTTTTAACCAAGTTTCCTGAATACAAAGTACATTAGATTTCTCTCCCAAACTGTCAGCATACTTTTGAAACTCTTGGCCATTTAATCATAGCCAAGTTTCTTGCATTCCACTGAAGTATAATTAATAGGATTAAGAGGATCTAACGCATGTCTAAGAAGATTGTGACTCTTCGTGAAAAATGTCTAACTATTTCACATTGCAGCCCTTTTACATCAAGGTATTTCTCAGCTGATTTGACAATTATTTAGATTCTCTCATTTTAGGAATTCTTCTACACTTCACTATCTCCAGCATAAAGAGCAGAAAATCTCTCTTATTCACTATCACAGTTTCCTCCTTCAACCTATCGCATCTGTTTTCTTGTCTCTTTGTCCCTACTATCCTTTTGAATTGATATATTTTTTCTCCTGAAACCTTTTTTTCCGGCTCTGCATAGCTGATTCTCTGGCCAACCTTGACCCACTTAACCCCCACTGTTTTCTTACTGACCTCACACCCGCGATAAGCAGAGCCACTTTTTGGCCATCTTTATTATTCATCCTGCTTGCTGTCCCTTGTTGTCCTCCATCCTTATATATAATCAGCAATTATCTGTTTTTCACTATCTTGGCACTCCAGTGTTGCCAACTGCCTTCCGTCCGCTAGCTCGCTGCGGGAACTCCAACAACCCTTTGACAGCTTCCGCCGCCCTTAGGTTATGAACATCACCCCCTCTACTGTTTGTTCTAAAAGGTCCTATTAACTGTCATGTATATAGTCATGTACATGTATATATACTGACATAAATATAAACAAAACCATCATATGTTGTGAGGCATTCAAAACATAAACTTTTAGTCAAAAACAAATGTTGTGGTAAACACCAGACCAACCTGCCAACATAATGTTCAAAATAAAAAAATATTTGACATCATTCATCCATCCAGGGTGATAATTACTTTAGTTTCCTTCAAAGTTTTAAAATGTTAAACAATCACAGAAAGAGATCAGACATTCAGTAACTACTGATCCAATTTTTTTGATTTTGTGTGGTAAAGTAAAAACAATTAACGCATGTATTTCATTTTTTCACATGTAGGTTTTTCCACTGAAAATTTAATAAGAATTTGTCCTTGGTTTTAGATATATGCAAATGAAGAAATATCACTATCTAAGTCCACTTGACAACTCACAGATAATTGGAGATTCTTCTTATAGACTTGAGCTGGCTATTGTTAGAGTCTATTATTGCTAGTCATCCTTGAGCTGAGTGGAAAACACGCCAAACGACCACACTGTTCTCTAGCTTCTTAGCTTTCTGCTCTGCTTTTTGCTCATCTCACTTTTTATTACCCGCTCAGGATCTTCCTGACATTTCTGAATATGAGCCATGCTCAGCCTCTTTCTGTTTGGACTACAACTTGTCTCTTCTATTGGGAATCTTGGCCTCAGAAACCAACTTCTCTACTTGAACCTGGACCTAATAATCAGCCTGCTTTTTCACATTAAACTCCTCTTACTTTAGTTATTTTATTAAAGACATGGAAACGCTTTGTGTCTCAGTTCCCTGGTTAGAGTGCAGATATTACCAATTAACAGTAAATAAAAGCAGTAACTAAAAGAGGGTAGGACATGCATGCTTAAAAAAAGACTACATTAGTTTTAATTAGGTCTTCCTAACAAAATGACAATTACAGTAAAGAAGCTCATAAAATAACCATCACTATAATGTACAAAAAGATCAAACACAGAAAAGATAGAGAAGGCTTGACTATACTATCTTCAATGTGCAGTAGGTCTGTTGGTGTTTGAGAGAGAAAGAAAAGAAAATCTGTGTTAACTGAAGTTTATTGACAATCACAACAACTGATTGAAGTCCACTTCTGGAAGAAGAGCATTGAAAAGTGCTAAGGAGAAACATAAAATAATTGACATATTCCACAGCAAACTAAACAACTGATTCTGGCTTCCAACATCTCCGAAGATTTTTTTAAACATTGTTTATTTTTAAATAGATAACTTTATACCTATATATCCCCAGTGATTTGAATATGTGACAATGATCAACCTGCAGATATAAATTTATCATCAGCCATCCTGCACAGGGTTGTGACCTCATAAACAAACTTGTAACACAAACTTTAAATTTGGAAACAAAATAAAAGCCTGCTTCTAAATGAATTAGATTATTTGATCAATTACTGATTCAGGTTTAGATGGGAAACATAAGCCTATATAAGATTTAATCACCACAAGAGACATCTGCAGCTGTACACTTTTTCTCAGTATAATAATGTTAGGGTACAATCCAAACTTTGTCAATAACGTGCTGACTGCCCAAGTCTTAAACGGAGAGGAAAAAAATCCTAATGCAAGGCCAACAACAACGAAAACAAGCCAGTCCATTATAATGAAAACCATGGGTAAGTAGTAAGTAGGTATTAAGTACAGTGTGCTGATGTCCAAACATTAATCACACACCCTTTCATCTTGTTTGCACAAGATGTAACTACCCTGGTCACACAAATTATTTCAGTTACTTTGTTTGCATAGTGGGTCATTGGATACAAATTATCTCGTGTAAGATTACCAAAATAAACCTCCTTTGACCATGACCTAAAACAGCGTCAGCAGAGTATTGGAATGGTCTGATGTATGTAAATGTTTGAGATGATTTAACACAGACAACACAGCTTGTACATGAATCACACACAGACCAAGAAGAGAGGGTGAAATCTTCAACAGCAGAGGACAGTTTCAACAGCCAACCACATCTTGATAATATGAAAGGTTTAAATGTCTGCGTTGTCAGCATTTAGCAGGTGTGTAAGGCAGTGATACAAGACAGGAGCTCCACTCAGGAAACCAAATTGGAGAGTCAAACCAAACCTCTGTGAGGAAACAGGAAACCGAACCAGAGGAAACATGGTGGAATATGGAGGCCTGACCCTGAATGCTAATGTCTAGGTTTTTGTGTCTGAGAAGTCGGTTTAATTATTTTAACTCGTGAACGTATCTTTTTTGACTATAATATAATTATCTGCAAAAACGTTTCAAGAATGACGAGACATTGAATGAATTTTCTTTTAATATAAAGCCATATAACCGTTGTCATAGTAACAACCTAATGTGTAGGCCAACTTCCTTTCACCTTAGACTGCTCTTTTCTAAGACACCACTTGAGCATCCTGATGACCAAAGAACATCATCTGGTAACTTGGGTTGAATCAGATTCAAAGCCACAATGTGTTTGATAAAAATCTAAACTCTGGCTCCCCCCACCAGTGATTAAATTTGATAATTGTTTAAAAAGACACTGTGGTAGACAGCATGAATAAAACGGTTTTATCAATGTAACCTCATCTTCAGTCAACCTTAAAACTGTGGTACTGGTCTCTAAAAACAATGAACTTTCATCAGCTAATTAAGGAAGTGACAATTACAGAGCTCTTATGTTTTTAGTGGAGTTATCACAACCTGTACGTCTTTGTCGACCTCTTTCACGCCTGTCAACTACATTCTGACCGTTTTTTTACTGAAGTTTTTATGGCTGTAACTAAGTATCTAAATAGAGAATTTGGAAGCTGGCGTCCTCATCCTTCCTACATGTTCTAAATGATCAATTGCTTCTCCAACCACTTTTAACAAACAAAAAAAACATGAAGGAGCACAAGAGTAGACCTTTTTGAATCACTGAACTAATCGATGATGTGAGCTGAGCTGTATAGACGTCTGAATCTTGGTTCAAAAAAAATATATACTCGCAACAACAAGACACTCCTGTGTATTCACTCTCCATACAAGTGGACACATCTTTAGGAGCTGTCTGTAGGCAGCACAGTTCATGGTAGTATAATAACAAGATGGTAAGGAAAGTACTGAGCCATTAACAAAGCATAATCATCATACTCTGTTATTGTGCAACATTGTGCTCCATTCATCAATGAGATACAACATACCCTTTCAGTATGTGCATGTTTAAGTGCCACATGTCTAAATGTTTATTGACATTGAGGGAACAATCATCTGTTGTGATGAATATAATCAATTAAGTTGACAATCTTTAAAACTACAATAATCAATAATTTAAAAATGAAAACATTTCATCCAACTCTGAGATACTACACAACTTGTGAAAGTTTCCACTTTGATTTTCCATCCTTTGAAAGTGAGTCAATTTGTTTTGGATATTGGATATTTACACAACTTGCAAATGTGTTCTTAAAGTTGCTATCTGAATACACTTTCATATTTCATTTAAATTTTCACTTATTCTTTTGGATTTGGTTTTCAATAACTTCTTATCTTATCAATCATATTTCTAGCAGCACAACCTCTAATACTACCCTGTACACAACCTTTGTTAACACCACATCCATATTGTTGCATTCCCCCCAGAGTTTAAAAGTTTTTTTTTAACTTGTGCTGTATAGCGCTTTGACTGGTCATCAAGACTAGAAAAGCGCTGTATAAATACAGAAAATGTTTACCATTTTACCAAAAAGGAAAATATTCACATGGCCTTGATACCCTTCTACATAATTTTGTTAGAAATGGTTAACAGATACAAAAATGAGCAGTAGTTAGATAGCTTACTCCCATCATAGACCCTCGGGAAAGAAATGAACCCCAACAAAGCAGCAACCTAAAGACACATATGAGGAATGTAAACCATGTAAAGGAGTGTGCGCAGTACCACTGAAGAAAGTCGTATGTGCAGTAGAGAAATGACAGAGTAACAGTTGTGGATGAGAAAGTCTTCAGGGCAGCGTTGAGGCAGCAAATGGGTCTAGATACCAGACGTGGGGCAGTAGACTGTGACGATGACGAGGTATATGAGTCTGCTGGACCCAGGAGCTCCTCATACACACAAACCCACACCGTCACTCAGTCCATCTTCTCCTTGTGAACCAGTTTGGGGGCATCCACAAAGTCTGCGCCATTAAACAAGATGCTAGTGGCTGTAATGGCACTAGCAGCCCCCCAGAACATCACGTATGCCAGTGTTTCTGTCCATGTGTCACCTGGAAGATAAGCAGCAGTCATTTCCACTGGTTCTCAAAACAGCAGCAACTTTCAAATAAGCTCGTTATCTAAGCCTTCTGTCTGATTAGTGTTGGGCTCTACAGCTGTTATAGAGCTGCACTGTGCTACAGTTGGAGGACTGGAGCTTCTGCCAACATGCTGCCTTCAGTGTGGAGACACAGAACAACAGTTCACTGCGGCCACTCTTGTGCTGTTCCTCCCTGTAATAACTTCTGTAGATCAACTAACCACATTCTGCTGAATGACCACATTTAGTTGTTGTTCCTTATCACAGTCTGATAAATCAATGAAACAAAGTCTATAAACATAAATAGACAAATACTGGTAAAACGTGTGAGAAAATAAAGAGTGTACCATGCAGCACGTCTTACTCGTCTTTTGGTGGAGTCAGAAAGGATTTCATTTCCTTCACTGCAGCTGCCAGAGTTTAATCTGATTAAACCTCAACATGAAATTGTGAAGTTCTCCTCTTTCCAGGCAATTTGAGAAGTATCACTTGCTTTAGCAGAGAGGAAAGGATGCTACCTTTTTTTTCTGCTACTATATGCGTATGCCTAGCGTCCACACTCAGCTCTCTTTTGGAAAAACTACAGGTCCCATTTAGAAAAAACGTCAGGGTTGTTTTAGTCTGGACAGATAAAAACAGAGACTTTTGGAAATAAACATCCCCCCTTTCGCATATGTGTAATAATTAATAGTCACACAATATGCGTTTAAGAGATTATATCTGAAACAAAGCTAAAATACTTATTATTCATCAGTCATTAGACAGAGCTTTACAATGGGTAAAAACACTTTGGCGTTTATACGTGATTGGGTTAGTTTTGGGTTAGTTAAGTTTGTTTCAAACATTCTGAGCTTATATGTCACTGGAATTTCTAAGATGAAAAAACCCCCCACTCACATTACATTCCTTGCTATAATCATCACGTATGTTCCGAACACTTATTTTAAGGAGCAGCATTGCAGCTCTTTACTCAACACAAATACACATTTCACTTCAGCAGAGAGGAACCTACCAGCCATGAGAAGACATACGATGCACATGGAAAATGCAACCAGCATAATGATGGGCAGCTGTAAAAAAATATATACATATATTAATTGGATTTAACCAGGATTCACAGTTGCTGCTGACTACAGAGATTATAGTGATGTACTGACTGTGAGGAACTTCCAGTCCTTCTGCACACGAAGGGGAGTGGGTCCATCTGACTCCTCGACAGCAAAGTTACCCAGAAACAGGTCAATAGAATCCTGAAAGCAGTCAGGTCACATTGTATATAAGTATATACATAAGTTTGATCAAAATATTGAACATAAAAAAAGTTACAAGAGGTAAAGTAATTACAAGAGCAGTCTGATTGAAACAGTGGTGTCCTCTTCAGGAGTAATGCATCAACAAAGTGCTAAATAAATATTTTTATTATATATTATGACAAATCATGTCATATTCATCATACCTGTCTGAATCCATCAGAAAAGTTGTTTTTGTAGTAGCGGATCATGGAGTTCCAGCCATCCATAAGCAGCCCCCATCTCGTCCTCTTCCCCGTCCTGATGGAGATATGGCCTCAGATTAGACAACAGATTATGATAACAACACTGCGGAGGGCCTCCAAAGTAGGGCACACGTTAGACAGTTCATATTTGTTATGGGGTGTTAGCACACTGTACCTTGTGAAGTCTGTTTTCAAGGCTCCAGTTCCTGCGTATTGAACTGCGCAAGCATTGGCATTGTCAGCCCATGCTGGTTAGAGAGCGCACACACAGTGAACACAGTGAGAACAAGCAGAGAGGTTACACTTTCTTCTTAACACATGCTAACAGTCTGTTAAAGTTTACACAAGAACAAAAGTTACCATTCCTGTAGATCTTTTCAAACTCAGCCTGCTCTTCTATTTGCTGGCCCACATTCAGAACCCCCATTCTCTGTCAAAACACAGCCAGAATACATACAGTAATATGGTTAATAGTCAGGTTTCAAAAATGTTATTTATTCCCACAGTGGCCTAAAACATGCATTCAAACGGGTTATAACAAACAAAATCTGCATGGTCCACCTAAGTGCAAACATCCATTTGCTCAGTATGTTTTGTCAAAATGTTAAGCGTCAAAGTGTCACTCCATGTACTGATGAATAAAAAAAACTGTAATGCTTCATATTTCTGAATGATTCACATGTAAATGGAGCTACATGATGACTGACCAAACTCTACTCATGACAGAGAACAGCAACTTTGGGATTTTTTCAACATTGTCTTAACTTGAATAACAATGATGTACTGTGCGGTACATATACAACTCATATATTAATGAATATATTCTGCCAGGAAGTGATGGCATGATGGCTCTCTTTATTCATAAACTTCTGCTGAACATCCAAACAAAAGTAAAAAGTTCTCACCTCAAAAACTGTAAGACTTGAGGACCTGCAATTACCATTAAAACATTTACCCTTCTAAGAGGATCAGCAGCAGTGGGTTTCACAATACCTGGAGCTGAGACTGCAGGGAGCGTCGAGCTAGCAGACTCTGGATGACATTGGTCCGGTCCAGGCAGTCCATACAGTTACTGCGGAAGACTCCTCTCTGCTGGGCCACAGTCTTCCCCTCTGAGCTCACCATGAAGTAACTACACACAGAAAAAAATCTGAATACCCTATTACAATAAACAACACCATATTCTCCTAGAACTGTTACTGGTTAACCTACCTGTATTCATCTTGTGTCTCAGTGACAGCAATCACCAAGATCTGCAGACGGTCCCACCGCATGTGGCTGCACTCTTTGTGGAAGTCGAAGGCTATGTAACTGAGGACAGAGGAGACAATGTCTGACAGTGAGACTCTAAAACCCTCAAGTCCATCCGTTCAGAAATGGAAAGTAACTAAACTCTGCCATGCTCACACAAGTTAGTCACGGAGTTCCACAAGGTTCTGTCCTTGAACCGATACTGTTCACCTACCTATAGGCAACATCATCAGAAAGCAACAAATACACCTCCATTGTTATGCAGATGACACCAGGCTGTACATATCTATGAAGCCTAATGAATCTAATCACTTGGTCCAACTTCAGGAATGTCTCAAGAACATTATGGCCTGGATGACCCAAAACTTCTTACTTCTCAGACAAAACTGAGGTCATTTTAATTGGCTCTAAACATCTCAGAGAAGCACTGTCTGTCAGGTGAGTCCTGAACCATCCCTTAGTTATGCTGCTATAGATCTAGACTGCTGGGGGAACTCCCATCCTGCTCTGAGCACTTCTCCCCTTCTCTTTCAAATAATAATCACACCAAGTTTGGTGAGTCTGTCTTCGTGTTGTCAATTTTTTTTACATGCATGCGTGCACACACACATGCAGGCACAGACACAAGCAGGGTTATAACAGAGCAGAACAAAACCCAGGTATAGTGAGATGTGCAGGGGAAAGAATGGATTAGTGACCTCCTACATGTTTACTGTAACCAGGTAACTACAGTGCATGTCTTCTGAGTGACTGTGGACTCAGTGACCATAAAAACTGTACAATGCATTGAGTGACACTTACTTGAGCATACCATTGTTCATGCCTGACACCATGTTGGCAAAGGCCTGTTCTAGTGGCTTCTCTGAGCCCTTCTGATTCACCTGCAAAAACAAGAAAACCCCAGTTGGACAAACATGAGTCTTCATATATTTGTTAATAAAGAAAGAGCTCAGAAAAGGGCCCTCACCAGGTTGAGAAGGGTTTGCTTCCCATAGATGAGGAGCTGAGAGTCAAAATGCCTCTGGAAACCATCCATCTGTACAAATGTTATAGCGGTTAACATCCAATTATCATATCTATCGCTATTCTAAAAAGACACAAGAAACTTCCTCTTACGCGATTGGTGGCTTTGCTGATAATAGGTTTAGGCTTGTATTTGAGGTTTGGCCTCTGACTCCAGTAAAAGGGCATGGAACCTCGTGTCTGGGGATGAAAAACATTTCCAGGTCACTTCTGAATTTGTGAGCTTCTCAAACTTAAGTGCTTTAACATCCGAGTTAAAAGTGGTACAGTGAGAAGGATCCATCATTTAACAGTATTGCAGCTGGACCAGCTGTAATACTTACCTGTATAAATGAAGCCTTTGCTCCCTCGTACAAAACTATTTGTTCAGTCTCCACAAAGTTAGCAGCATGGCCTTCAGAGTCAATGCCTGTGAAAACAACAAGACAAATTCATGAGCAGCACCAGTGGTGAGGTCAACAACATTAGACCCTCTGCTACTCTAGAACAGAACATAAACTCCTCTTGACTCACATGCCGCAAGGCAAAACTATAGACTGTTATTCAACTATTACTGTTTATGAAAATATGTTGGCTATCACCTGCTTTACTAATCACACTGCTTGAGTCTAATTGTATGTAATGGTAAATACATTTTATTTATAAAGCGCATTTGCAGTTTATTATACACACCATTCACACACTGCCAGTACAACTGGCAATTTGGGTTCAGTGTTCATTCGACATGCAGACTGGAGGAGCTGGGAATCAAACCAACTACCTTCTGGTTGGTGACCGACCTGCTCAATCTCTGGATCCAAAGCTGTTTGCCAAAGCTACAGCCAACTGTGGTTTGTCTCCACAGACAACACTGCACTGCTTCAGTTTTTTTGTTTTTCTAAATACATACCTCTTACGTAGTATCTGACACCTGCCCGGAAGCAGCTTCTTCTGGATATGAGGATCCACTCAAAGATCTTCCCGTTTATACGACATGGCTTCATGACAATGACTGGATCACAATGGTCAAGGAAAGGCTCAGTTCAGCATCTCATCAGATTCTTTCATCCCATCCTAAACTACTCTACTCTAATTTCATTTAATTTAATCTCATGTCATCTACAAATGACTCCAGACAGCTCATGCTGCATGAGAACATTTGAAAAAAATTGACATTCAGTGAAAAGGATACATCCATGGACAACAGGCAGTGCAAACTTATGAAGCTATGGGGAAATAGTCACAAATATTGTAATTGAATAAAAGAAGTACAAAAACACTGCATGGCTGAAGAACAAATGGGCCACAGGTCACCTGTGACATGTGTTACCTCTGGCTGTGCAGCCAGTTCTCTCAGCAGGTTCCCGTTCCACACAAACCTCTGGTCTGCCTAAAAACCACATCACACAATTTGTCATTCATACAAGCAAACACATATGACAACAATTTACAATAAGGTTGCGTACATAATACATTTCAAAGCAACTTTAGTTAATGCAGTTTAATGTTATCTTTAAATTAAATCTATATGTATATAAGTGACTCAATTAAGTTAATGTTAAGGTTGATATAAAAAAATACACTACTTTATGATCACCATTATTGTAAAATAATCTATTATTAATTATCTATGACAGATCAATGACTTTGATTTATCAATGACTAGACAACTGTAAGGCAGAACCCTAACCCTCTCCAGTAGACTCATCTCCTGGAAGTCAGGGCTGGTGTTGGCCAGTCGTTGCAGAGTGTGTGTCAGGTCATAGTCAGTGCAGAAGTAGAAGCCGTCTGTTGTCAGCACATTGTTAATCATCGACAGGAAGGTCTTATTCTCTTGAGACTGGAGGAGGAAAGAAAACAGACTTTCAGTGTACAGGGAAATTACTGATTATGCACTTTGCAGAGTGCAGGAAAATGCATACTCATAACATTGAACTTGTATGTGTAAGGGGTTTGTCTTTTCCAATCCAGATACCTCAGCTCTATCTTTGTGCTGTGACTACCAGGCATAACATTTATCGCACACCACAGCTTATATTTATCAAACTCCTAAGTTTTACACCGAACTAAACATCGGCCCAGGCGTCGTATTGATCTAACTACTAAAGGCAAAATTTAGCTAAGATAATGACAAAAAATTGAAATCCATACTAGCGGCAGCATCCCTGCATTGGCTTCCAGTAAAGTAAAGGATTCTTTTTAAACCTTTAAATGGCCTGATCTCCCAATAGAGTCCAGAATCCAGTCCTACCACAGTTGCCCCTTCATTGACGAATTTAAGGTTAAACTAAAGACCTGTATGTTTTGTCAGGCTTTTGTGTGCCCCAAGTTGTTGTATTCACATTTCAGGACCATTTGACAGCTGTAGTGTGAGACGTAACATTCATGCTAGATTTAATCCTATGCAGCAGTCACAGTTGTATAAGTGTGATTTTTTGAGCTTTGTATGTTTCTGCCAGGCTAATAAGATCTGCCTGCTAAGCCAGTTAGCACAGAGAGTGAAGCCTGACATTTCATCAACTCTTATCACCACAAACTCTCTTGACATCTTTTTCGGTGTCTTCTGGGTGTGTGGCATCGCTTTTAAATGCTGAGAAGTTAGTTCTCTTTTTGTTTTGTTTGATTAAATGTTCTGCATCTGTTGCGTGTTAGACTTGCTCGCTGTAAATCCTGCAGAGGATCTCCTGCTAGCCTCTCCCGACTTTCAGTAAACACACCTCTGCCTAGGTTTTATTTGGGGAAATGGTGAATCTGCAGCAGTGGAAGATGTTAATACAAGTGCATTGTTCTACATTATCTTAACACTAAAGCACTGAGTGCACAATCTTTCTGACCTGGATCTCAGAGAGGTGTAGCACTGTCTTCTTGTAAGAGATCACGTCAAAATCCACAGCCTTCCACACAGCGTGGCCCAGGAGGCTGCCCACATTCCTCTTCCTGGTGATAACGATCAGGTACATCCCTGTATGGTGAAAGTGGTCAGTCACAGCTTTTTTACTGTAACACAATACTGTTCCACAGAGCACTGACAGCAGAGTATTGTATTACAAAGGATCCTACCTGCTACCAGGCGAATGGTTCCCATGATGCCACATATAGGCTTGGTGACTGCTGAGGGAGGGACATCCTTTTTACCTGTGAAAGCAGAAATGGGCTTAAAAACTTAGATGCTAAGATATATTCTAACTTTAATCTGGATTATTAATTTATTTTGATGTGCCTCAATAAAAAAAATAAGGCAACTTATTAAGACTAATAAGACAAAGACAATCAATTACCCATATGCATTGATAAGGATTCACTGATTATATGTTTAAGATAAGGTTTGAAATAGATCTATCGAAAGATTTTGTCTGAACAAATAACTTCTGAAGAACTGCCAGCATCATTTATTATCAATCTACTAATTCCAAAACTTTGTCTGTCTGACTGTGGCATGCAATTCTCAAAAAACATTCATCTTATAAGATTTACACTTAGCATGTGTATTGTTAAGGGCCCAAGGAAGTGCAATTTGGAATTTGGTGTGATATGGACATGCAATACGTTCAATACAAATACACTTTGAACAGAAAAGCAAATCGCGTTCTGGTGAAATGGGTCATGACATTGGCAAAGCAATCTCCTTTACATAACTTCAAACAGGTGAATAGCTCTTTGTTCAGCAGTGTTGGCTTCAGGGTTCTGCAGACTGAGTCCCGCAGCCAGTCTTCACTTGCCGTGGCTCAGTTACTGCAAGTTACTTTTGCCATTTCAAAAAGAAGGCTGCAACCAGCATTACCACAGTCCATTCAAAACAGGCAGTTTTAGAACAGACACTGCCATAGAGATACACAAAGACAGGATAAGGAAAAACCATGGATGTATAGCTGTAACTGAATGAACCATCCATGCAATACACCGCGTTCCACATTATTATGCAGATTACACTTTGCTCAGATTTTCCTAAATAGTAATGCACAGCCAGTCAGTATATTTTTCAAGTCATCAACTGTTAGAGTATAATTCAAATTTTATTGAACAAACCTCCCAATGATAACAGTATTTTTTTCAAAAATAAAAAACTCAAAATGCAGTGTTCCAAATTATTATGCAGAGTCTCTGAGTTTCTGAGTTTCAAGATATTTTATAGGTTGTAAAGAACTAACGACGTTGGAGATGGATAGGCCATACTCTCCGTAAACCAGCCACAAACACCACAAGACAGTCCCTCAAGTGGAATCCCCAAGGGAAAAGAAAGAGAGGTCGGCCGCGAAACACCTGGCGTAGAGACCTGGAGGCAGACGCCAAGAAAATGGGCTACACCTGGGGACAGCTTGAGATGTTGGCCCAGGACCGGGATGCATGGAGAACTCTTGTTTGCGGCCTAAGCCCCAGAAGGGGTAGTAGGCGATGATGATGATAAAATAACTAAAAATTGTCATTTGTTGAATTTGCAGCATTAAGAGGTCATATTTACTGAAATCAAAAAAAGGTTTTAATCAAAAACATCTTAACAGGTCAAGTTACATGTCAACATAGGACCCCTTCTTTGATATCACCTTCACAATTCTTGCATCCATTGAACTTGTGAGTTCTTTGATAGTTTCTGCTTTAATGTCTTTGCAGGATGCCATAATAGCCTCCCAGAGCACCTGCTTGGATGTGAACTGCCTTTCACCCACATAGATATTTTGCTTGATGATGCTCCAAAGGTTCTCAATAGGGTTAAGGTCAGGGGAAGATGGGGGCCACACCATGAGTTTCTCTCCTTTTATGCCCATAGCAGCCAATGCCCCAGAGGTATTCTTTGCAGCATGAGATGGTGCATTGTCATGCATGAATATGATTTTGCTTTAGAAGGCACGGTTCTTCTTTTTGTACCACGGAAGAAAGTGGTCAGTCAGAAACTCTACGTACTTTGCCGGGGTCATTTTCACACCGTCAGGGACCCTGAAGGGGCCTACCAGCTCTCTCCCCATTGATTCCGGCCCAAAACATGACTCTGCCACCTCCTTGTTGACGTCTCAGCCTTGTTGGGACATGGTGGCCATTCACCAACCATCCTCTACTCCATCCATCAGGACCATCAAGGGTGGCACGGCACTCATCCGTAAACAAAACAGTTTGGAACTTAGTCTTTATGTAGTTCTGAGCCCACTGCAACCTTTTTTGCTTGTGAGCTTGGTTTAGAGGAACGAATAACAGGTTTAAGGACACTTGCAAACCTCTTGAGCATCCTTCATCTTGAAGTTTGCAAGACTCCAGAGGCACCAGCGGCTTCAAACACTTGTTTGCTGCTATTCAATGGCATTTTAGTGGCTGCCCTCCTAACCCTACGCATTTGTTTGGCATAAATCTTCCTTATTTTGCCTTTGTCTGAACGTACCCGCTTGTGCTGTGAATCAGTGACAAATTTCTTCACCGTCCGATGATCACGCGCAATTCTTTTGGAAATATCCAATGTTGTGATACCTTGACCAAGGAATTGCACTATTTGCTGCTTTTCAGCAGCAGAGAGATCCTTTTTCTTCCCTATTTTGCCTGAAACATGTAGCTTGCTTAATAATGTGGAACATCCTTCTTAAGTAGTTTTCCTTTGATTGGGCTCACCTGGCAAACTAATTATCACAGGTGTCTGAGATTGATTTCAATCATCCAAATAGCCCTGAGACACAATACCATCCATGAGTTTAATTCAAAAACTAAAAAATTAATGTTTTTGACCCTTATATCAAATTTGCATAATAATGTGGAACGCGGTGTAAGAACCTTTGAATAAACACTATAAGGGCAAAATTATAAGGACACACCTCTTAATCATTAATTTCAAATGTTTCATTAAGTCCCATTGTAACAGATGTATAAAATCAAGAATCTAGCCAAGCAGTCTGCCTTTACAAATATATCTAATAGATTGCATGGTTCCTAGGAGCTCCCTGAATTTGGGTGTGGTACTGTAATAGGATGCCGTCAGTTTGTGTAAAATTTATCTTAGATAAACCACTATCAACTGTGAGGGGTATTATTGAAAGGTGGAATTATTAAGCAACAGAGCAGGTTTGCTGAGTGCTGAGGCGCATAGTGGTTAAAAGTGGCCAATGCTCTGCTGACTCAATTACTGCAGTGTTCCAAACCTCTTCTGGCATTAACATCAGCACCAAAACTGTGCACCAGGAGCTTCATGGCATGGGTTGGCACGGTCGAGCAGCTGCATGCAAGCCTTACACCAAGCCCAATGCCAAGCATCGGATGGAGTGGTGTAAAGCCCACTGCCACTGGACTCAGGAGTAGTGGAAATATGTTCCTGGGAGTTAGGAATCACACTTCTCTATCTGGCAGTCTGATGGATGAGACTGAGTTTGCCAGGAGAACGTTACCTGCCTGACAGCATTGAAACAACTGTTAAATTGATTTAGAATGTGGTGTCATAAAAGCTCCTGTAGGTGTAATATGTGGGTGTCCCAATACTTTTCGTCCATATAGCGTACCATAACATACCCTACTGCATCATTCCATGAAGTTTTATGGAGACATGTTCGGTTGTTATTGTATATTCATGCTTATAGACTTACAAGAAAATGGACAGAGATGACAACATAACCTGCTTTTTACTGTTTAATGACTGTGTCAATGACATCACAAATATTTTCTACCTGTAAGGGTCATCTCATTTGAAACCCTGTCGATTGCCAGCACAGCATCAGCCCCTTCATCACAGGCCTCAATGAAGAACTTCTCTGGAGTTGTGTGCCTGGGAAAGAAACAAAGAAAATGTTAGTTACATTTTTTATTCAGGGGTAAAACTGCAGCTTGCAAATATCTATTCAGGCTCATAACACATATGTATTGCTTGTTCTCTTGCTCCAACATAAATGTGGTGAGAAGAAAAACATCAAATCGCAGGTTTAATGAACCTGACTGGGGGTTCAGTAGTCTTCTTCCATGGCAAAAACCTGTCACCAGATGTGAATCCAAATTAAGCGCAGGTGAGTGTAAAGCATATGGTTGCAGTCTGACTCCATGCTAGCTATGGATGTGACCCCTGACCACCCTGTGGAGGTCGGTTTCCTTTGTGGGGGACAACGATTTTATTATATTACACCAAGCCTATGGTCATGTGGATTGTAAAATCCCTGGTGTGCACGTTTGTTCAGGTTATCATCATACTCTCTCCCCATTTATCAATGACTGACAACAAAAAAACCCTGGGATTGGAAAAGGCAAAAACAAGCAGAGAGTCTATTGTGAGAAACTGTTGATTATAAATGAAAGCATGGAGCACCTTTCCAATAAAACCACTTTATTAAATATTCAATAAGATCGACCAGAGATGGCAATATCTTGAGAAATACAACTTTAAATCCCTGCAATAGAAAAAGGTGATCTCCTATTCAGCCTCAGTGAAGTTTGGGGTGATGTAGTGAAACACTCAGCTGCTGTAGAAGTGACAAATCCATACAAACACTCTATTGTTGGCCTTACGTAATCCAGACCAAACTAAACTAACTTGAGGGTTAGGGTTACTTGATACAATATGAGCAGCAGCTTAAATCTGAATGGTCATGAGATGACTAATACGATAGTGAACGTACTTATTATGAAATCATTCCTGTGCTTGTTATTCTTAGCTAACTCTAAAAGGGTCTCAAGTAGAGCTGTAACTCCAACACTAAGAAAAAAGCTGAGGTCATGTCATGCATTTTAATTCATATTCTATATGTTCATTAAACTATATGGTATACCTGGGTAGCTTGTGTAATAACGCAATAGCGATAATTATTACAATATGATTTTCATCAATTGTGATATGTAACCAAGTCTAATATATATTGATATAATACTTTTCTATTGTTCGACCACATAGAGGATGTAAGAGACAGTTTGTTGATCCGCTTCCGATTAGTCAAATGTTTTGCCGTTTATCAAGTGTTTGTCATTATCTGCCTACAAGGAAAACTTTACAACCACCATCACTGAAAGTGAGTCTTTTTAATGTAAAAAAATAAAAATTTATGAACTCTTTAATTTGTAATGCCCATCAACACCTTATTTTGCAGGGATCAGATTGAATGAATGTAAGACTCAGCCTCACTTAGCATAGGAAATTAGAGACAGGTGTGCCCACATAATTTTCAGAGACCAGGCTCTAACACTCTATGGACAACTGCGCTCAACGCTGACAGAACACAAAAGTGTGCATCAATTCTGCTTTTGTCCCTTTATCTAAAACATGCAGTGTGTCATCTAAGTGACTACCATCCTCTCCCGACCAACCTGGACCCTCACAAATTTGCAACCAGAATCAACAGATCCAACCAGGATGCCATCTACGCTGCCTCCACTCAGTCTTTAAATACCTTGAAAATAACACCTACATCAGAATGATGTCTGGTGATTTCAACTCAGGGTTCAATACATGCATTAAACTGATCACTTGACTACCCTACTCTGCAGTTGGATTTTGAATTTCCCCACAAAAAGACCCCACATAGGTCAGATTGGCAGTCACATCCTCCACTCCGGTTCTTGACACTAGAGCCTCTAAGGTTTGTACCATCAGCCCTCTCCTATCACGACTCTGTACCCATGACTCCTATCTCAGACATGGAGGGAACTGTATTATTAAGTTAGCAGACGGCACCACCATCATCAGCCACATTACAAATAATGAAGATCATATATATTAGTAGGGAATCAACAATCTTGAGTGGAGAACAACAAGAGAACAACCTGATCAAAACCAAGAAGCTCAAAACAATTCTTTAACAAAACATGAGAAGTGACATGAACCCCAGGCTCCTAGAAAATGTGTAGGGTGTTTGACCCATTCATCCACTATGACCTCGTCTATATGCTCACTTTGATACTTGCTACCCCACCTGACTGCCTACTACAACCATCCTGGTAGAAAGCCCCGAGCCAACCTCGCCCAACACTCTACACTCCTTTAAAATTCACAGTAAATGAGGAACACTCATGATGATCATGATCGTACCAACACAGTACAGGAGGTAGGAAACACTAAAAGGAGTGAACAGTGAACATAATGGCAAAGCATTAACATGGGTGTGTCTGGTAAAGTACACAGAGCTCTGTCAACTTTCATCAAAGTTGTAGCCTGACTGCCTCTTGAGTCATGAGAGCCAGTGAAAAGTTACCATACAGAGAGATATGTGCCTTAATCCAATTGGCTCCACCTCTGAATGGAATCTACAACAGAACTGGATGTGGATAATGGTTGTGACATCTACCTACTAATTCCACAAATGTCTGTCTAACTCTCTCTCTGTCTAGCTGCTCAAAGACATGCACTGATATCCTGACAACCTCTGGACTTTCTCCTTCCAGCCCCCCCTAGTAAGAATTCAGAATATCCGAATGAGCCAATGTGTCAAAACGTCAGGGGATCACCGTGAGCAAGAGGGTGTGTTGATGACGTGTCTAACTGGTGACTCGACAGACTCATAACTGAAATAAACAGAAGAATACACACAAAAATCTGTGCCACACGTGTAGAAGACACCAACAAAGATGTCAACAGAGCTCTTGGTGATCAGGGCGGACAAAAGTGCTGTAAAAGAAAACATCTCTATGTCGGAATGAATGTATTACATCCTGCTGTACCAGCCCACACCTGAACGCTCCAGAAATGTCTGTGTTGTGAGAATCTCCTGATGCGTTGTTCACGTGTAAAAAGAAAAACTCTGGAGAAAGTGCAGACCAAATTCTGCGGACATCCTCCGGAGTTCATGTCTGAGAACAGCTTCTGTCTGTATGGATGTGGATTTGGACATTCTGTGCTTTTAATGTTGTTAAAAATTTCAGTTCGATTTCATCAAAAACATTGACTGTAAAATATTCGCTGCAGATAAATCAGGTAGTATGAATGGAAGGTTTCTTCACTGCACACTGCAACAACGACTGTTTAAGAGCTCTGCACACAACATCCAGCACGCAGACAATAAGACGTCTATTCTAGAAGTGTTATAAGAGGACTCACTAATGACCAGGAAACCCTGTGTACACTGGAGAATTAACACAGGCCAAGCAAACACAGGTCAATTTCAAACAGGCAGGTTTAGACAGCCACTGCGCTAGTTTATAAAAGCTTTTATATATATTCAATCTTTCTGCCTCCCTGTTTGCACTGAACCCCCCCCAAAACACACACCTCCTCTGTGTGTGTGTGTGTGTGTGTGTGTGTGTGTGTGTGTGTGTGTGTGTGTGTGTGTGCGTGAGTGTTTGTGTGTGTACACCATGACTGTGGTGTACACACTCTTCATTATGAATGAGTGCGGGCTGAAACTTGACTGCTTCTTGCTCTACCAGCCGAGCCTGTCAGCGAACTCCAGCCGCTGTGTCCTCTGACCTGACGCCGCTCCTGGACCGCGGCTCCTCTTTCAACACGCACACGGGCGTCGCCTCTTAGTTCACCTTAACGGGTATGGACGCAAAGAGAGCGAACTGAAAAACAATGAAGATTAACGCTATTGCGTGTACTTACAAATTGTATCTTTCGTAGGCCGTCGCCATTTTTGCTCCGTTTACCTGACCTCAGTGACGACACTGTGGATGATGTGAGTGTTGCCAGATACAAGGGGTAGAACCCGGAGAGGGCGTAGCTCCTCCTGATAAGTGCTTTTCCATTCCAGCCCGTAAGAACCTGGCATCCACGAAATGCGCTGTGGTGAGTGGTACTTGTAGTTCTCTCGATGTCTCGCAGTTGCGTTGCCCGGCGATTGCATGCAGTAAATACCAGGAATTAAATCTCTAATTTCTTTAAATCTCTACTGTAAAGTATGAATTCATTTTTAGGTAACTGTACACTGATTCAGAGATGATGCTGAGCAAATCAGAAACGTACTCATAAACAGTATTGCTATATATTTATATACAGAATATGCTCTTGTCATGGACGGGTGCATGTTGGATTCAGGTATTTTAGTCATGCAACATATATAGTTTTCATTAATTACTAATAATGGCTAAGAATTATAAATAATAATCAACTTTTTTTGGTCTGTACTTGGCCCATGTCTGTCATTCTAAATTGATAAAAAAAAATCACTCGAATAAAAACGTCTTGAACTCACATTTATCTTTGTCAAAATTGTGCATATCAATTTCATTTATATGCCTTAAAAGTGTGTAACAACCATAGGTAACAACTTCCATGCACAATATTAGGAAAGTCAAAAACCGGCAGTATTCAGGACACCTAAAGTAGGCGGGGCTGTTAAGGATCCGTCTATATATACCAAGGCTGGGCTCTGGTTCAGTCTTTCGTCCAGACCATACAATCCTACAGGAGGTAAAAGACTATCGTGAAGACTTCCAAAAAAACAAGAACTTAACTAAAGGTAAATTTAAAGCCAAGTAATTGCATCCTAATTTGCTTCTCAGGTTTGCGTAGTGAGAGGACGTAACAGAAGGGACGGCTGCGTCTTCAGTAGTTTCTCTGTGCTCGACACGTGGCGTGGCCTAAACTCTGATCTTTGTTCCCCTGTAGGCGACAAAATGCACCACCACTCTGAGTCTGCCCAGCCCATGGCTGAGTGTCTAAAGAGATTATGCTGCACCACTTGCAGGGACACAAAGTAAGTGCTTATCAGATCATAGCGGTTAAGATAAAATTTGAGGTATTCAGCTGCAACATTCAACTTCACCACTAGATATCACTAAATTCTACACACATAACCTTTTGGCAGAATGTCAGGAGAATTTATGTAACTATCTTTGAACACCATCTGCCTATTTGTAAGTAATATTAATGACAAAGTATTGTTAAAAAACCACTGCACCAATTGATAAATTTGGATATAGTAGCTGCGTAACGCAGTAAATGATTTGCGGTGGTGCTTTGAGTGATTATCAACACTAAATGGACATTTATCATCACATGTGATATAAATGAGACTGAATTTGACACTGTGCAGGTTTTAGAACATAAAGTCTGACAGTGAAAGTAAGTATTTAATTCAACTATAACTGCGCCATGCTTGACTGATTAGTGGAAATCCCCACTCTGCTTTTTCAGGATGAAAAATGATGGCGGGAGAGGTTGACTGGGGCTCCTCAGAGCTCTGAGAAGAATAGCTTTGTTCTCTTGACCCAGACCTGGGTTCTTCTTTGGGTCAGGAGTTACGTCTGTGGCCATGAGCTGATGGTGAGTGTCTTGGACACATGTAGCCACTGTATGCTGTAAACCGATATGCAACTGATGATTCACTAGACTAGAGTCTCTGAATATCCATGAAGATCTTTCACAGTGCACTGAGCATACATCTAGCTACTCTATACCAATGCCAAGATCACGACTGGTTCTAATACTATTATCTGTCATCAGGTGTTTATGAGGGTGACGAGATGGCATCTCCTTTAGGTAAGTCTTGGATCTTAAAGCCTCCTCTATGCTCCTTTTAATGTGGAATGATGATATCATAGACTAGAGTCTCTGAGAAAGCTTGAAGATATTTCACAGTGCACTGACCACATAACCCCAGCAGAAGCCTGATGTTTCAACCCATTTACAGCAGATTACATATTACTATTTGAGGCATTTTCATTGCAGAAACTATTAAAAGTTAGTCATTTAGATTTTATTGTTACTAATAAAGCAGCATTATGATTGAATGATGATAAAAGCATAAGGTCTGATGGTGTTAGTTTGTACTGTATCACATTGACAGTAAGGGTTGACTATTATTCAAGTAAAATATTAGTCATTCAAAATATAAATTAACATTCTTCCTTGCCATTTAAAGAAAAAAGACAGGTCCAATTGAGGGTGAAATTTGCCAATGTGCACAGCACAACGTCTTTATACATGGTCCACATTTGGTAAATCGCACTGAGATGTTCAAGACATTAAAATCTCACTTGGACACCAGTTAGCAGGACCCCACAGAAGCTTTCATACTGACATTTCTAAAGTCCTTTAACAGGCTTATTTCAAAGTTCAATACGACTGCAGTAATTGGGTTAAAACAGTCAAACTTGGTGTGGGGAAGATCAAGTTGTTGTTGCATGTGAATTGACTTTTTATTTTTTATCTTCTAGCTCATCCTCAAACGCAAAGGAGGTGAAGTGACAGTTGTGCAGCTGTAAGTACCAAACTGTGAATGTAAAGCCCCATTAGTTTGTCGATGATGATTCTGTTTTCGGTTCGACTGATAACTGATGTTTACTCGCAGCGCACTGAGACAAATTTGGGCTCTAGACTTCTGTTGACTGTTTGCAAGCCATTACAGTAGTGAAATGACTGATTTTTGTCTTGTCAGGTATAACTGAGGCAACTCAAGCTAGATGACACCCCGGCACTTGAACACTTGACCGGTTGGTATTTATGGGAAAGTGATGCAGACAGCAAGGCTGGTTCCCTAGAAGAGTGTGAAATATTAATCGTAACATTTCCTTTCACCCCCCCACAGGCGTTTAACTGCTACCAAGTGTCAGCTCTGGTCAACATAAGGTCATCTAGGAAATGGAGCAATCTTGACTGTCGAAAGATGCACTCCATTACAGCATCTAAATGAGTCAGAAACAAGCCTGTCAGTGGGAGATGTCCTGTATTACGTACACATGCCTTATACTCAGCTGATATAATGGTTTGAACTGTTGACATGCAGATGAAATTTTAAATAAAAAATATTCATAAGATTTGTTTGTTTTTTGTTTTCCTTGAAAGAATCACCAGGCACAAAATGCACTTTGATATGATGGTGCAATGGCTTAATGAGGGAGGTGCCTTCGAAAGTATTGTGTTGCCGATTATGATCTGAAGACTGCTTGCTTGTTTTTACCAAGCAGCATGATGGTGCTTGATAATGCCAACAAATGTAGGTATTGCAATGAGCCCAAGGTGTCTAATGATGTTGGATAAAAGTACACATTAATTGCAGATAATGGGTTTCCTTAGTGTGGCTAAATGTTCTGATGCGTATTTGTGGAAACAATTTTATAACCAAACCTAAGCTTGTACTGTTCAAAGGCTTTTGATTTCAGTAAGTACTTAAAATTATAAACTTTTAGGTGCGGCTTCTGTGGTATTTCTCCAAAAGCCAAGCATAGGAGTAGTTGGGATTGCTTTGACACAATTTGCCTTCACAATTACTTGTAATGGCAATGCCACAGTTGTTCATTTTCTTTTTGTATTAATACCTTAAACATCTCATGGATGTTAATATTTTGTTGACATGCTGTTACCAATGAAGGATCTTTTACACGCTTTCAGGTTTCAACGATCTTTCCCGTAGTTTTTTTTAAATTGAGGATGTTGCACATTGTTATGCCCTGTGAGACCAATTGTAATGGTGATTAGTAACTATGGATCGTTCAAATAAAATTGAGTAAGCCATGATTTCAGTGAGGGGCTGTATTTCTTAAGTATATAAAGACATTGCGTTCGTATTGTAAGTGCTTGAATCAAGGCAGCCAAGCCTCTGGTCACATCTCCACTCTTGAAATGGTAGAAACACTGGCAGCTGTTGAGACACGTTTGGGTAGGATAATCGCAGTGTAAGATTATTTTGAAGGCCGAAACCAAACCGGTAGTTCGTCGCTGTAGTTTGGGAAGCGTTTCAGGAGCCTGGGCTCCGCTGGCTGACTGTCAGTTAAAGGATCTGTTGGAACTCTGAGTGGAAGCTGACTTTACTTTGTGCTCCAAACTCCAAACACGCTGGTGTGTTTACAGCAGGATCCGGAAGTCGAGGAACTTGTTCTGCGTGTCGAGTTATTGATGCTAACTAGAACGCTAGCTGCGGTCTGGAAAACGAACAATGGCTATCATCGCCAAAAGGTGAGTTCAGGAAATAGTTCCCCTTTATATTTTAGTAAAAATTAAACCATGTCGGGTAAGCGGCTAACCAGTTAAACTTACTAGTAAAAGCCCAGTGGTTAGCTAAGACAATGAAGATGCGAGTTACAGTGGCTAACTCGGTGTGTTGACGTGGAGGACGAAGTACAAATTGACGCTGCTCAGCTGAACTGTACATGTCTTTTGTTTTGTTTCCAGTATGAGGACTGAAGCAGGCTGTTTCTGGAGACGAAAACTCTGAAGCAGTAACGTTAATGCTCGTATGCAGCCGTCGTTAAGCTGGAGACTCGGTCAGTTCAACCGACCAGACTGCTTAGTGAGCATATCCGTAATGTTGAGGTATTGAAACAAATTTTGCCAGGTGAAACTAAATACATGTGGACAAGTCAATTGATGTACAAACGCGGTAAGGTCAACTAGGCCATTGCAAGGAATGTCTTCTGTCCGTTGAACTGGCCTCACACACCTTCAGGTGTGTCCCAGGCCTGAGGACGTCATTTTCCCTGGCCGAAACCTTGTGAACAAGTAGAACAGATTCCTAGCTGCATTGGCAGTGCATGCATACTTTTTCTATGTGCTCACAGAACCGTGCTGTCCCCTGACACAAGAAGAGCAGAGAACTGAGCAGCTGCAGGCTTTTCTACAACTCCAACAAGCTCACTGAGAAAGGATGACAGCTGTGGTAGGTAGAGCACTGGGCTGGGTGTGTTCATGGGGCAGAAGTGCTGCGTCAGACAATACTTCAGTAGCCAAGGGCCAGGAGCATGGCTGGGGCAGCCAGAGCCACAGGGGATGGACCTCTTGGCTCTGGGATGGGTGGAGACGTCAAAGTGACCAAAGTTCTCCAGTCGAGGAGTATTGGGAGGCCCAGGAGAGGGTTCCGACCTTGGAAATGCAAGATCTCTGTGCAGGGAAGCAGAAGACTGTGGTAGATGCAGGACAAGTTTCTAGATGGTGGTATAAATATCTCCCAACTTATATTTTGTGGCCAAGAAAATCAGAGCCAAGCACACTAAGCCAAAGGAAACATGATGGTCTGAGTCAAGGTGCATGGGATCATGATGTTGATGGGGACTTTTCCGACTACATAACACCACCTCCGTCTCCTACACCTCCTTCCTCTCGGCTGACATCACCTTTTCGACTCTTTGCGGACAGCTGGAAGGTGGAAATCCTTCCGGAGCACTACGAGATCAGTTTCAACTTCCTCCGCCACTTGTTTGACCTCTTAGTCGTTGGCTTCCTGTGGACTGTGTCTCCGCCCGCAAAGCTGATCCTGGAGGTGTTGGGAGTGCAGGGAGCACTGCGGCTGTGGTTTCATGGTATGGCCATGTTTTTTGTCTCCACAGTTGGAATGGCAGGATTACTCTGGTTGATCCAGGAGTATCTCTACCAGTTTGCTTTGATCTATGGCATCATACAGGCAATGGTGATCTCTGTCAGTGTTCGACAGAGTGTGATAACCAGCGTGGACGTAGAAGAAGAAGATGAAAAGGAGGAGGAAAAGGAGACAAACGAAATGACAGATTGTAAGAAGCATACAGAAAAACTTGTGTCCGTTGAGGACAAGGTGAAGACGAGCTAAACTCATGGTAAGCCCTTTAATTCCCCTGATGTGAGTTAAAGGTAACATTTTACCACGTGATAAATGTCACTAAGATTTGTATTATCTCCTTTAGTGATTGAAATTGTGATTTGTTTTAATGACTACATGGACTGACGTAACATCACAAAACTATAATTTAAGAGCACAATGAAGCTGGATGGGCTCAAATTCGTGTTAGTAATAGTTTTAGCTTGTAATGTGATGTGCACTTCCTTACATATACAAAGGTTATCCTTTGCAGGTGAAATGGGGCCTGGATTTAATCCCAGGAGACATTGGGCAAGATAAATGTGCATTAGACTAAAGTACATGTGTAGACATTTTTATCAAAAAACAACAACATTCGACTGTTAAATTAGTGGTGAGATCGCAGAGAGTCACTGGAAAAATCAAGTGCTCTTGTAAACATCGGTTAACAGATACAATAGAAAGCTGTGTGGGGACTTTAAGTCAGTTTCATTTTTTGCACAGTTGACAAAAGCACTTATTTTCTTCACACATACAAACTTGAATTGCAGATGATTTTTTACAGGTTTTAAAAAGATTTGCCTACAATTACAAACTTTGGAACTCTACCAGCTCGAAATCTCTCCGACACATATTCAAGCGCTTTCATCATGGACAGTTGTAGTGAGAGAGACTTTGTATTCATAGGCCAATAACACATGTTTGTGTTTCTTTATCAATTTTGATTATGTATGTTAAGTATGTCGCTCCACTAAGGATTCAACGATAATTTGTATTCGTTTTTTGATAGGGTTTCTGTAATTGATTAATTCCAGCCTATCAACTTGATTTTTTGTTTTAATGTATTTTTGACGGAACGTTGTCAAGTACATTTAATCAATCACTCGCTCGTTAGTGCTACATACCTTATTCCACAGCATAAATCTGAGAGATATACTGACTGTCTGTACCTTTCAGGGTCGTTAAACCGTTTATAAAGAGTTGTGTCTTTTTCACAGATGCTGAAGTGTCTGTCTATTCAGCTGTAATAGACCTGGTCCGGGTGTCTGACATCACAGAGGTTGGACCACACGGACTGATTCACTTCACTACCGGGTTCTGCAGTGACTTGCTAACTGTATTGCACATTCATTACAAAGTCTTATGTCACTTTATGTTCAAAGATATTGGTCTGAATTTTATACATGTCTGTCCTCATGTGATAACATTGTAATCCCAGAATGTTGACATTGAAAGCCATAGAAAGGTCTAATATCTCTTAAAGTATTTTACTACTATAATTAAATTCAGAAATAAGTGGGTCCACAAATGTTCAACAAATCCTTGCTATAAAAAAGATTTCCTGTATTAAGGGAATGCTGCAGTTTACCCCGTGTACTACCTGTGCTGTGGGGCTAATTAAGTTGTGATACAATATAAGACAATCACCTGATTTAGGACCTTTGATGCATTCTGGGCGAGAGAAGATAAACCAGAAACAACCAAATTCACAGCCTGTGTGAAATTCACAGCAACAAAAAATGTGGCTTCTCGAAATATAGTAAAAAAGTGTTTAGGGACAGAGAAGTCTTTATGCTTGTGAGGATTCAGCAGAAGCTCAGAAGTTCAAACAGCTTTTACTACAACCAGAAAAGAATATCAAAGTGACTCTGAAGGTCAGGTCACAAGACTCTGAATGTTCCCTGAGTGAACAGAATTGTAACCATCACCACAGCAAAAAAGGGAACTTCTCCCACACAGACTCTTGTGCTCACTCTGTGTGGTGAAATGTAGATCCGATGATTCACCTTTTGGACTGCAAACTATAATATCCCCCCTACACAGTTTACATTCTGTTATTCTGCTTGATATTGATTAACCCCATCAGACCTGTGAGAGCACATTCCTTTTCAGGGTTGTTATGTCAAAGGGCTGATGTAAATGTACCAGGAGAATGGATGAACAAGTAGCAACCACCACTACTGACCTGCATGTTCAGACATGTCAGTCAAGCACACACACACACAAGGTGATACTTTATTAAAGCCATAAGATCTATTTTGCTCAGCATTAACCTCAAATTTTGGTCTTTAAAACTAAATGAATGAGTATCTTAAGACGGACACATTGGATGAAATTCAGTGTTTTTTTGTTTTTTTATAGCAGCCATGGAGGAATTGGCTCCAGTTCTCAGCTTTGACAGTTGCTGTTTGTTCATTTCCACTACTCAAACTGTTTTGTACTATATATATTTTGACACATTGAATTTAAGATTATGACAGCCCTGTGTGACCTGTGGAAAAACATAACCACATACACTATGTTTCACACCACAGTGAGAATCTATTTATCTAATTCCTCTCAAAGAACATAACACTATTAATGTTGCTTGTTGTAGGAGGAACACTATCTGCGTAGAGTTTTTAAGAATGGACATACAATACCAGCGGCACATATTCATGTGTTCTCTGTATACACTTGTAATTGCCTTATGACATTTTCTGTGCAGTGATATTGTTTGTGTGTAACACTGAGAATGTAATGCTAGAAGTTTTTTTCTTGTCATGCTTTCAATTCAAAGGCATAACAATGTAGAGCCCAGCACTGTAATATTTTTAAACTGCACAGATTCATGTTTTGCACACACGCTCCTGTTGTATGCAACTTCATTTGACCGTCATCAGATATTCTTTTTATAGCATGCACAGTTTTGGTTACCATTGGTTACCATTGGTTACCATTATAACGACGATATTGAAATGAACATTTCATGTGATTGTTCATTTGTGTGCACAGTGTATGAAAATGTTTGAATTTAAAATTCATAACTATAGCTAAAATGAAAAACTTGCTTGTAAGTTATTTGTCGCAATACTGAGTTGAACCTGAATGTGAACGGATCGTGTCATTTTCATATCTTCTACCTAAATTAGAAAATCTTAATACAAAGTAAACAGAATTTTGAGCTCAAAACATTAATTGGTTGACAAAATATATTATGAAACTATGCTGACCATTTACTAAGTTTGTTTTTGTTTTTCCTCAGTTCCTTTATCTTGTGTGGAAATAAATTAACTTTGTTTTGCTTTTGACTTGTTACTATATCAAAACTTAAAGGTGACACCTTGTGCTTGACAATCATGGAGGTAATTTTTTCTCTTTTTGCTAATTTCATAGACTAGTATGAAAGTACTATTGAAAAATTGAAAATAAATGTTATGTCTTTACCATTGAAACTTTAATAACAGCTTCATGACAGCTAACATTTACAGATTTTATAAGAGACTTGAACGTACAGTCCCTTTGAAGTAAAAACACTGTTCAGTGAGCAGTGTTCTTTTCAAGTGTAGATTGCCCATATTCTTCATCTTTAAAAATTCTCATTTGAAGACTTAAATTAAGATAAAATTGTGTATGCACAAATGGAAAATTTATTTTTAATTGGAGTACAAAGTTTTGTGTTGATATGCGTAGGTGCAGTCTTAGAAATAGAAAGATTGTCATCTAATCTTGGGCTTTTCTGTATTGCGCCAAAATGTCTATTAACAGTTTTAGTCCTGAAAAGGTCACAGTGTCTTCAGCTTTTTATTGACTTTTATTTATTGCTTGCTTGTATAGATCTTTTATGATATTCACGGTGAGAATCCCCTGTAAGTAAAAAGGTATTTTTCTGTGAGGAGCCAGCTCACCTTATAAATGCTGAATAAATGTAGCTTAGTAAACTCAGACCTGTGGAGGGAGGACCACACCAATGTCTATGTTGTAATTTTAACACATAAAAGAAGGTTCTGTTGTGACCTAGAACATGTCATTTATCAACCCAACATGACGCTTGCTATATAAAACTGATGTTCTTTCATTGGATCACCTGGTTGTCTTGGTTTTAATTTGTTATACATATTTTGAAATCTTACATGAATGAAACAAATGCAATCACAGTGTACTTATTATGCTTGGGTGACGTTTTCAGTGGAACCAATACAAAGATTGTGTCAGATAGCATCAGCAGAGCTTTCAAAGAATGTATAGTTTGTCAAGGTGCTGTGAAGACTCAAAGGTCGGAAGGTGGCCTTTGAAAGATGGATGCTGCAATTTAGTAAGTAAAAAACACCTGCTGTTTTTAAAAGTAATACTGCAGTGAGTAACAGTGAAGAAACAGACTAAACAAGAACTATATGACCTAACCCATCATTATTACATGACTGACCATGAGACAATAGCTGCTTGTGTCCTTTATGTTACACTTCTTGCTACAAATCAATAATGGATACAGCACCATCTGATTATAAAAACAACCTCTGTATTAAAACAACGGCTAAATGTCTTCCACTCTGCTGAATTAAGGCTTTTTTTATTTCACAATAAACTAGCTGAAAGAGATGAATCTTGTTCCTCAAAATCAATTCATGTTTGAGGCCAACTGAAAATCAAACCAGCCGGATGCTGGGGCTCTTAAAGCACATGTGCTTTTAAACACAAGTCCATACAGGATATACACCTTTTAGCACATTCAATTACACTGTTGGATTTTAAACTTTCAGGGAAGGGGCTCAATATAGTAATGGACCCAACTAAAAAGAGAAATATTATTATTTGGCCATGTGGCGGCAGCAGAACAAGCTAAAATCAAAAATCTCCTTTATAACCATCTTGTGAAGCTGATATAGAGACTGATAGCAAACATTTGCCTCTTTACAAATTCAGCATATACAGAGCAAACTTCAGTGGTTGGTTGTGCAGGTAAAGGATATATGTCAGGTTTCTACCAATTTCAATCGTGCCAGTTGATAATGTTTTAAAGTGCAATATCATTGTATTCTCCCACAAAGTTTTGTATTTGCCGTATGACAGATTTGAGGACTTCCTTAACTACAATTGATAAGAGTCAGATGACTCTTTACGTTCTGTTTTTGAAGTGTAACATGCTCAAACCCAGCAAACTACCAGAATGCAGCTTTAGAGGCCACATAGCTAGTCCGGAATAGATCCAATTCAGATTCAAGTATTATGTTGTAAATTAGTCTAATTAGATGAGAAAAGTTTTGCGACACAACTTTCATCATCATCTCTCACTACAAAACCCATAAAGATGCATGTTTTTTTCCGATAACTTGTTGGTTTTTCATTACTCTTAAAAATAATCATCAGAATTAAGTTCGACTTGACTTTTGATGTGCTTAACTAACAGCAAGCACTCAACGTGACTAGATTCTAACCACAGGGCATGCTTGTGACTCACTACCACCTCTGGGTTAATCCAGCTCCTTTACTGTATATCCTTAAAGCCACATGGACTGTGTGAATAACCAGTGCCATATACATGTTATGTACAGTATAACACAAGTGTGTATTCCAGTTTTATCAGTTCAAAACTTTAATTCACATTAAATCTGCTCTCATTATGCTGAAAAGTATATACAGAACAGTGCATAACCCGTACAGCAATGTACATATGTAACAATGTCTATGTGTTTGCGTGGAACAAAAAGTGTAGGCATAAATGAAGTGAATGAGCGTGTATCACTGTCACTAATCAAGCATGGACAAGGAGGTGAGTTTTCATACAGGTAGTTCAGTATGCCCTGTTTGGTCCGTCACATTAGCTGTGACAGGACTGGACTTCTTCATCTTCAGAGATCCACCCCACTGCAATAAGAACTTCAGTCACTCACAGTCACATGAGTTCATAGAGTCAAGTCATAGATTTCTCTTTTCCTACTGATGTGCAGATGAATGTAATGGGAACATATGGGTGTCCAAGATATTGAGTGGACAAGTGCATTACAGTTTTTTTTGATTGCATTAACACTTAAATCAAAAGTATTACACAATTATAAAACCTTACACTCAAGGAGCAAAACATGAGCCCAGATCTGCACCACTATAAGCACAATGGCATCTTCACACTTATTTGCAAAACACTAAACACACTTGTATACATTAGACACAGAAGTATATCAGGATGTCACGTCCTTGCAATTCCTAAGCACTGACTGTCAAATGACCCCCCCCTTATGAGCCGATTGGTTAAACACAGCCATCAGGTGCGCAAACACATGATTGCTTAATTTTAGACACACCAATCAGGTTTAAGCACTATAGAAAAGCAGCAGCTGAGTTCACCTGTCTTCAACCACAATGGAGCTTGTGCTAAAAAAAAAGAAGAGTGAGGGTGAAAGGGGGAATCCACAGAGAAGGCTGCGGCTGCAGCATGAGTATGATGAGGTGTGCATTGTTCTCTTTAGCACTGTGATGTTGCATTCTGCACACGTAACCTTTATAATGTAAATGTACTGTATACCAGACCTATGCTGAACTACACAATCTTGTCTTTTACTGTATTTCGGAGAGTTTTACAGATGGATGCAGAGGAAATCCTGAATTTTCTGTTTGTCTGATATTTGCTGAGCTTACAGTGTTATGCACACTCCTGTCGTAGCATGAAACTGGGACATGTTTTGTTGTGATTCTCCATGTTGACATGTTGACTGATTTTGGTATATGGAGAGAAAAAAATTCTATTTTCATGAGTCTGCAGCATTGGACTTGTGTAAAATAAATAGAATTTACTGTCTATTGGCACTTTCTCTGTGAACTTCACTTGCTAAAAGTGTTTCAGGTTAGCAACAGCAGTGTTTAACTGGCTCAAACAGAATTAAGTCATATGAAACGTGTGTATTTGATATGGTAACAAAATATGGTTTTGATAAATTAGTGTATAGTTTTTACGAGTGTTTCATTTTGCAAAGGATCAGAGGTGTTCTGTTGATTGGGTGTGTGGTTGTGCTAATTGTGTGTAGTGTTTTGAAACACCAGGCCCTGTTTTCAAAATCGTGCTTAAGCAATCGAGAAAAACTGTAACAATTAAACTTTGCATGACAACTCAATTATCCTCCATTCTCACTTCACTCATTAACATCCAACACAGAGAAAAAGTTCTACAAACCTTCCTTTAATGCAAAGGTCTAGGATTGTCCAGTGAAAATAAATTCTCATATAAAAACATGCAAAAGAAAAGCAGCAGAGGATTTAGAAAATAGAGAAAATACCAGCACCCGTTCTGTTAATGAGGTTTAATGGAATCTAATGTTGTCATACAAAGAAATAACAGTGTCTAATCAGCAAACTGTACAGAAAACAGCTTTGCAAATGTTATCAAAGGTGAAAAGCTTTGTATGTGGAGCTGAGAACTGAACTGGCAGCTATTGAGCTCTGGGTACTGAATTTAACACAACTACGTGTCTCTTGTGTTTTTTAGTTTAGACCCACAGAAACAGTTCACGACCTATCCCCATACACAGCGTGTTATTCGGATAAATTCATCCAGCTAAATAAGGTCTTCCAACATAGGAGAAGGGACCATTTTTAAAGTAAGTTATCTCACAAAGGTAAACTAAAAATCTATTTTTGTGCAACAGCTCCTCACCTTCAAACATATTTTAATTAGTCAGAACAGAGTTTTTAAAGGCCGTACTGAGAACATCTCAGCTTTTGAATAACTGAATAATATATCAGCCAATAATGTCTGCAAATATATATTGCTTAAAATCAGTTGATACAGTATCAGTGTTCAATTCTTACTTTGAAATGAAGCCTCTGACTGACAGGAGGTATTACTGTTTTCAGTGATCTGATGACGGATGAATCTAACTTGAATCCTGATACAGGGTTATCAAGCATACATAGATTAATATGTTATGTTACTCTTTTGTGATTCAATTGATTGTACAAGTAGAATTTACTCCTTTTTATTCCATAGAAGAAACGATTATTGTAAATGTTCACTGCATTCAACGTGATTTCAACTTGGTTTTACGCTAACAGATCTAGTAAATTTTATCTTTAAAATAGTTACAACAGTTGGCAATGCTTTATGTCCCACTACCATCATTTCTTGTCTTGGCTTCGTTGAGAGAACTTTCTAAGTTGGTATTAATTATAAATGAAAAAAAAGAATATCTCAATTTAAGTTGTAAGTTAATTAATTCGTCCATCATTAAATATCTTTCTCTTCATATATGCTGACTGTATGCACAGAATTGCATGTACAGCTGAAACTGTAAGGGTTATACAAGTAATAATTTGGGAGGATGAAAAAGTGCACAGAGTGAACAATATCACTGTTTTCCCTATAACCATGATTTAACCTTTACAAGAAACTTTCTGATCCATTTATGAGAGAACATGTTTCCACATGTTAGTAGATTGAGCTGACAAGAGTTCGGTGAGTTTGGAAGAACAATTAGATCATTTCCGTGACACATTGTTGAAGATCAGGGACATGTTCTCCAAACATGATGAATTAATCCAGCTCAACTGATTCTGATCATCCTCTCTTGGACAACTTGGTCCTTCCGATGCAGTTAGAGGTTTGATTAGTGACGTGAACTGATCTTCTGTTGTGGTGTAGCCTGACTGATCAATTAGATATACATTTTACTTAAATGTGACAAACAAATCCACAATTCCGTTTTAGTCTGGGCAGAAAGGATCTGATCTGATTTCTGACAATTAAGTTTTCAGAAAACAGTAGGTTTGTGTTTAAAGGCTTGCTGCTATGACAAGCTCGCAAAAAATCCAGACTTGTGTTAAATCAGTAATTTAATACAATTTGTAATTTATTAGCCACATGGGGCTTAGCTCTCTCATATGGATAACCTGGCTCTGACAAATTATACTCACTGTGCTAAAAGCTTGTGTAGTAATGATGTAATCACGTATATATATTGTCAGTAATTGTTACAACATAATCAGACAATAAATGTTAAAATGGGATCTCTGTGGGTGTCCACTTTTTAAACCACACATCATGGAGTATAAATGCAATGTTACTACAGACTGTGGTTGATTGCATGTCGAGCATTAGCAAGTATAGAATTAAGACCAGCTAATAAATAAATAAATAAAAAGTGATAACTTGAATTATATACAATTAACTCTGCCACTTTGTCATGAGCTAAATACACAGGCAGACTGTATCTATCCCTGTCCCACTGTCCAAACTGTGTGCTGCGGTCCAGAGACGCCTCAGTCATAACTTCCAATCTGCTGCTGGAGAAAGTGCAACGTGATGGAGTGAGTTTAGAGCAAAGGTTTAAAGACACTGACGTTTGTTTTAGCTCTTTCATGACAAATCACAGCTGATGAACATTTTCCAAAGCACTCTACACTGTTGTGGTTTTTTTTGATACTGTCAGACACCTGCCGCTTACATTCTTGAAAATGATCCACAGGTATGTAATGTATTAGTGAAGTTCTACTTCCACCACTGTATGCCATCACATTTGTACATTAAACACTAATAGTTGGCCCAACATCAACTATGTTTTTACTGTTGAAAGGGGAACAGAAATGTTAATTTAAACCACTGATCCATTTGTTTGCAGTTTGTTTGACATGGTGACATAACTGTACACCATAAAAGCGTGTTTTTATTTGTTTGAGCTCATTTATGACAAATCAGTGTTAAATCATGCTGCTGCGCTGCCGAACATTTTCCTTGGCATGCTGCACTTTCATTTTACATCTGTTTTTTTCATATTTAATAACTTATTAGCATTATTCTCTAATGACTTACTTGTTGAGTGTATTAGTTAAGTCTATATGTTTGAGTGTTTTTTGTCTTTTAGACTACTGGTCAAATTCTCTACATTACCCTAGTCATTCAAAGTTTCATGACAACTCCATATATTCCGTAGATTGAAGATGTTGATGTGAAAAATCAACAATTGAATTTCCAAAAACTGGGGAAAAATAAAAGCCAAGATGATGTTCACTGTAATGGACAACTATTATCACCGCTATTAGCATTTTCAAATTGTGTCACCCTATATCATGCTTTTGAAAAACCTCTCACTTTGTGTGTGCTGTGTAGCAAAAGGGCTAAAACAAGCATAAACACTGGTACAGTCCTTTAGAACCTATTATTATCACATCATGTGTCCTTTGAGATAAAAGCTTTAGATAAGAGAAATTTAAGCTTGTATATATCATTCATTCATGTTAATTGGCACAATACTGAGCATGCGTTTATTTGTTGAAATGAGAGAATGACTTAAAATTGAATGTCTCCGTATGCTGATTCCTGGTTTTGTCTTTTATCTGCCAGATTTGTGTTACTCTGTGTTTCTCAGAGCAGCAGTACAGATTATGACTCATGACTAGAACGCAGCATCCGGCCTGCCTGTATCTCAGTGATGTAACTCAAAAAAAGAGTGCAGTTTTTTAATACGGCAATGCTGTGGTGAGAAACCACTCAAAATCCCACAATCAGCCTACATAGCTCTTTAGTGGGTATGAGACCCTCCAGTGTTTGGGGGCACTGTGGCACCCCCAGACCCGCTCTGTCCATTGTCTCTCCTTCCATGGCCCAGGATACAGTGAGCGCTGCCACACCCTTCTTCATCATCATCTCCCTCGCTTTCAGAGGACGACTCTCCAAACTGTCGTGGCTTCTCATAGATACAGCAGCCTGGAACACAACATAAATAATTAGAATTGATCAAGTGGATCTGCATTTACTGCTAATGCCTTCACTTCTTTGTTAGAACTAAAGGGAGGATGTAATAAAAATAGCCTTTCAGCTGCTGTTTGAGTCGTGCAGCAGGAGGATGAAAAGGAGGAATAAATTATCAGCAGCTACCACAACCTGGCTAGTAGCAATTATTTCTGTATGCGTGTCATCATAGCAAAATGTGGTCATAGATATTAAAGACATTAATTTGGCAGATGTCTCACAGACCGACGGACGGCTGTCTTTGGGTAGATTTAGTCACTGTGACAACACAACTGTGCCAGATGTAGTTATATTGCAGGTGAGTAGCTGAGATCAAAATGAAGGCTGAGTTTGAAGCTGGGGTGTGGTCTGACCAAAAAATACTGAGTACTAGTGTAATATGTATTATTGACTACTGAGTATTCATGCATTAATGTAGTAATGACTATCGAGTACTCATGTAATAATGTTGTAATGACTACTGGGTACAACTGTAATGTCGTAATAATGATTGTTGAGTACTCCTGTCATAATATAGTAATGGCTTTAGAGTACTCCATATAGTAATTTAGGAAAGACTACTAAGTATTCATATTACAATACAGTGATGACTACACAGTACTTGTGTAATAATGCAGGATCATGCATATAGGTGTGCATCTTGACTAGCGTCATGAATCGACAAATAATGATTCAGCAGTCAACGATTCTCAATGCATCTTGAGGCATTTCAATGTATCACATCTACAATTTTCTATATTAAGATAAGATAAGAAGTCCTTCATTAGTCCCGCAAAGGGGAAATTTGCAATGTTACAGCAGCAGAAGACATTACATATTACTGCCCATGGCTGCTTTTTCAGTAGTTAATACAATCAGTCAGACAAATATGAACTTTATTTAGTGAGTGCTTTAAAAAGTATTATAGACTGTTACAGTCATAACAAGTGTGTTTTATTTACAAAACAAGGTTTTCAATTGAAAAATCTGCCTAGAACAGACAGTGGTCTTTGCTCTACACAGGGATTTGACATTCATTCAGTTTATTTACGTGTGTGCTGCACCTAAAGCTTAAAAGGACAAACTCAGATTATAGCCTTTACTGTATCAAGGTGGTCCCAACTGCTTAAACAATCAACATGAATCGATTGAGTTCTGTCTCTACATCGATGCCGTGTTATCCATGTCCGCATTGCAATGCATCTAAGAATCGAGAAATTTCCACACCTCTAGTCATGCCCCACCTGCCTCAAAATTCCATAAAGATTGTTTCTGCTTACTTCCATATTGCGTAGTTTTCACTCACCAGCTACAACTGAGCTATTTTTCTCCACTGTACTCACCAGCTCAGTCTTCATCATATAAAGTTTTACTGCATTAATGTACAAACAACCCTCATTGGATTGATTTAATACTAAAGAAAACATGTAAACATAATAAATACTGTATGAAGAGTTATCTGAAGTTATGAGGGCTGTCTTTTATTCTGCTTTAGAACTTGGATTATTTATCAACTTATCACAGAAAACAGTTCAAGTGTTTATTCCAGGATGTGTTCTACTAAAGTGTTAAGAGAAAAAAGGTAACCAAAACATGTAGAATTGGTGTGATCTACATCATTTCATGTCACATTCTGACTGGCTAATTTGCAGATGCGAGTCAGAGCAGCAGAAACATGTAAAATGTAACGCTGCATTGGTATGTAGGTGGTCTAAGTCCGTCAAAGGTCTAAAGCTGTCATTGGATGCCTCACAGTGAAATGCAAGACCCCTGTTTAGGACTAAGGATTGTCCCCTTTTGTCTGACAAAGCCCAAAATCACATAATAAATAGGAGCCATTTAACATAAAATTCATGGACTATCCAGGTCCTCCTTCCTCAAATTCAATGACCTAACTTGGTATATGTTGGCACATGGATCAAGGTTGAATACTGATACAACACTAAGACATTATTGAGAATTAATCGTTTATACAGAAGCTCACAATCAACAATTAAATACTGAGAGGTTTGAACATGGTTGCAATGTCTAGAAATGGAGAAACAAACTTTGAAAGATACATAACAGTTGGGATGGTCCGAACCCCCCAAAAATGTGAAATTTAATAGAATTATCATTAATTTTACACACCCTGACCTCTAGAAAATGGCTGCTATTAAAACATTATTGATCGGGACAGGAAATAATTACAAAAAGAACAGCTATTTCATATTTTAAATGATTATGTAGCATACAATGGTGGTACAAATAATGTTTTTGACAGCTTGAAAATCATGTATATACATATACAAATATATGTATTCACAATTTGAAAAACATTAAAAGGAGCTCCAGCCTAAATTATATTATCCAAACTAAAGAAATGTATTCATCGCATGAATACTTTTAAGTGTGTGCTGATGAAAAAGAGGAACTCACACTTTGAAGACCTTCTTCCCAGGTGCTCGTTGTCAACAGTGTCACTGGACCACTCCACCTTCTTCTCAGTCTTCCTCTTCCTCAGCTTGATTGTCAGGCTTCTTCCCTCCTGTAACATGGGAGAGGTCTGCTGTAAAATACTTGGTATCACATGTAAACTGGGCCCAGTGGTTGACTGTGTAATCGCAAGGTAGGATGTTGATACTCCCACTGCCCACACTCCTGAAAGTGATACATGTCAAATACATACAAACTCCCCTGCCAAGGCTATGGCGTTTATGGGTGCTGGGAAAAAGTAAATGCAAAGATTAAAGGCCATGAATTTAATTTTAAAGAGTGGAATTAGATTGTAAATACTAAATGATTTGGAAGAAACATTGATTTGAAGTGATCAGCAACAGAGGACATTAGGAGCGTGGATCTTTTTAAGAAAATAGTTTGTTGACCAACTGTTCAAGATCATATATTATCTTGAACATGTGCAGCATCGTCATTGTCAATAATTGTTACAATCTGTATTTGCCACTTTGCAGATATCAGCGGGACTGGAACGATGTTATTGGACACCTGACACCAAATTGTATGAGAACCCAACCAACAGTTGACCGTTGTGATCACCCCAAAAGTGTTAGGTGGGGTTGAGGTTTGGGACCTGGTCAGACCAGTCAGGTTCTTCTGCACCAGACTGGGACAATAATTTTTATATGGAGCTGGGTTTGTGCATGTGGGAAATTGGTGTGTTGAAACAAGAACCGTCAAATCACAACCACACAATTAGAAAAATACACATTGTGCAGTATGCTTCATTTCAGACTCAGGTCCATATCAGTAGTAAAATAAAGTAAATCAAAAAATGCAAACAAGCACAAAGATTTAGAATATAATCATCACACTTAATAAATTCACAGGGAATTAAACACATACAGACATTTGTTCCAGTGTTTCCAAAAACAAGGCTAAGTATAAGGGCCTTATGATAACATATTTAGTGTCAGTTAATCTACACATTAAATGATGCCACAAACATGGTAAATGGTCTGTATTTATATACTGCCTTTCTAGTCTTGATGACCACTCAAAGAGCATTACAGTACAGTTTGCCAATCACCCATTCACACACACACACATTCACACAGTGCATCTATTAGCAGCACTTATTTTCTATGAGGGGCATTTAGGGTTCAGCATCTTGCTCAAGGACACTTTGGCATAAAGATGGGGAATACTGGGATCATCAGGAGCCGTTCTGGTTGGAGGACGACCGCTCAACCCTTCAGCCACAGCCGCCCAAACACATGGATTGCACTTGTCCATCTCATACCTAATGATGTGACCTAGATATTTTTCTTTGTTCCAGAATTTAAGACTTTGTCTGCCATAAAGAATGAGGGGAAATGTTCTGATCCTGCTTGGGTATAAATCATGACAGCACTCTTTTAGAGCTCAAATGAATGGACCCCTTGCTCTGAGAACTTCCACTTCCACTTTCCCATGATATCACTCTCCTCCGGGGGGTTCAAGCTAAAACACAGACCCACTCCAGGAGCACAGTGACAGTGGGCTCCGTTTATCCTGTAACCACTGACCTTTCAGTCCCCTCCACCCATTCAGGACACAATTCAGCTGTGAGTATAATGTTATTCCTAAGTTTTACTCTTTCACTGTTTTACTCAATAGCATCAGAGGGAGCTGCATGCAAGAGTGTCAAGGTCCAGAATAACAGCTGAGGAACCGCAACCTGCAGCTGACACTTCACACGTACTCAGATTGACCTGGGAGTCATGATGGACAATATCCAATGGAGTGTTGTCATTTCAAATGAGCTTAACGTCACTAACACGTTAGGCCCTGTCCAGCTCCGCACGCAGAGCTGATGTTACTTCAACATGATAACATGAAATCTGTGTGCAGACAGCGCGGCCTCCTCCGTGCGGGACCACTCTTTGGTACCGGACAATATCCCCGCCTGGTCAAACATCTAATGGACGAGCTCTTTATTACTCACCTGCTGGGGTGGGGGCGGTGTGCTAGTTTGAACAGTCTCCGTTATCGTCTCACTTGATGTCCCGGGAGCCTCCGCCATCCCTGGAGCTGCTGTGCTAACGCTATCGTTAGCTAGCTTTCTGGTGTAAAAGAAGAAACTTGTAATATGGTGTTGTTATGGCTGGAGCCGCTCAACTCGGTTGTTTGGACCACAAACAGCTGTAAGTGGAGGGCTGCTGACCTGACGACTCGGGCGCGCTGAACACCTTAGTGAGGTGAGGCCAACACAAAGTCAAGCTGCCGTCAAGTGAGCTGGGTAGATACAGTCAAACCGGAAACCGAATGATTCCACGTCTCAAACAAATGTTCAGCCGTGTCACACAAAATAATGAATAAGTCAAGTTAAGACACTAGGAAACCCAATAATTAGTGATGTGTGCTTCCGTGCCAAGGCTTCGAAGCGTGTGTCGAGTAATCCAGAAAGATTTTTTTGAAGCGCGTATCGGGGCATGTGTTGATGACGTTTGTGGTGACGTTCAAAGCCTCGATATATACAGTCTATGATCATATACAGTCTATGATCGAAATGTAAGGGGCAGCGAAACGCAATGGATCTACCCCCCCCCCCCCCTCAAATTGTGTGGACTTATAAAGTGTCATTATAAACACTCTGCCTGTTTGACATGTATTGTCCACTTCTTGAAGCTTCATCTCGCCATCACTACCAATACTATAATATATGTAATGGGAAAGTGGCCAGCACATTCATATTGAATGTTGGGTTGACATAATATTAAAGTATAATTTCAAGGGATTTTATTTTTAAATCTATGCACGTTTGTAATTTGATTAACTTGACAGCGGTAGTGCTGAGGGGAAGATATTTCCAGACGGACATAAGTTAGTTCCGGTTGTCCGTGTGTTAAAACCATCCGCCTGGAAATGTCATGCATATGTCGAGAGCGGAAGACAGCATATATTATTATAGCAGAGTAACATGAATTGTTGTTATTTTAAGACGTCATACAGTGACACATTGTCATACAACCAACAACACTGTAGAAATGTTTCGCGGTTTTACAACGACCAAATTAAAAGGTCGTGACTGACATCTGAGCACTCAGTGTATTGACAACACAGTGAGTAAACGTAGCTGTAGTTGAAACCATGAATTGTCATTGCAGGTTGACGTATACATGAGTTGCTCGTTTATGAATAAGTTTATCTGAATGAGAAGAACCGACTTTTTCATGACACGGAGATTGTTCTCTGTTCGTGTTCAAGATGTGGAGGGCAGGTGGTGTCCTCCGTGTGAGGCTAGTAAGCAGAGGAGCAGCCAGACTCTGTTCGAGTAATCCACCAAACACTTCATCATCCTCTTCGTCTCAGTCAATATCTCCTCCACGGTTCAAAGCTGAGAAACAGAGGCGGAGACGAGAGCGGGAACAAGCCATACTGTCAAGTCAACACAGTGTAAGTAGGAAAGTAAACCCTGCAGATACTTCCACCAAAGAAACATGGAATCCATAAATCCTGAAGCACCTCTGCATCCAAATTTAATATTGAAATTATATCAGAAAATAATTCTATTTGATTCAGTATTGACCTGTTAAAGCTAAAGTTCAGGCGAAAATCGGGAGCTTATGTTGGGTTCAGACATTTGCACCTTAAAAGGTCCTCCAACAGTTACTAGTGTTTTATTGTGCACCCAAAGTTCCATCATTTGTCTCCTATTAATCAGATAAAGTTTCAAAGGTTCAACGGCTTAATTGTCATATGCAGAAATAACAAATTATCAATGCAATGGAATTCTTAATTCTCTTGTCTCTGCCTGGTTCCGTCAGTTATTAAAACAAAATATATAAATAAAAAAGCTAGAAACATCCAAAGAGTCCTGCATTTCACACTCCTATACCGTCTGCCAGATGGAAGGAGTGTAAAGAGGTGGTGCTGGGGGGGTGGTCCGGGCTCTTCTGAGGACCCTCTGCTGATAGATGTCCTGCAGAGAAGGGACGGTTGTTCCAGTGATGTACTGGGCTGATTTGACCACTCTGTGCAGGCGTTTGCGGTCTGTTTGTGTGCTGTTGCGATACCGTGCTGTAATAAGCTCTGTCCTTTGTGATGTGATTTTGATTAATGGTGGCCATGTTTTTCCACCAATCCTCCTAATTAATAATATACATTTGTATCTCAGTCTCCCAAGCCTGCAAAATCCAAAATATTCTATTCAGTTTACTGTTAACATGTTAATATCAAACACTCTAGACAATTGATCTCTTTCGATGTGGATTTTACTTCCAGTTGACTGAGGATAAACCAGTAAAATGGACTGAGAAGGAGAGGATCTTGTACACTGCTCCAACTCCTCCTGGCACAAAGAAAGGTGAGTGACCTCTTTTCACTTCTGTTGGATTTTCCCATCATTAGCTACACATCATGTGTCTCTGTAGACTTAGAAAAGTTTTTTTCACTTATTCACAGACACCAGCCTGCCATTCCCAACCTCATACAGTCCAGAGTATGTGGAGTCCAGCTGGTATCAGTGGTGGGAGAAAGAGGGATTCTTCAGTCCAGAGCAACATGTCAGGAACTATTACAACACTCTAATGCTGATGTCATTAATTAAAAAAAGGAATAACCTTTATATGTGAAGTTTATAAATTATAAATCACTCAACATGATTTGTGACTGTAAAAATGGATGACTAGTGAGATGTGCATGTGTGGAACAGAAACGGTTTGCGCTTAAACTTTGTCTGTTTCTCATCTGCTTTCAAACTCAATTATTGTCACGTCCATACAGGAGAGATTACCTCAAGCTGTGGATCGGACCTTCTCTCTGTGCATCCCTCCACCAAACGTGACTGGTACTCTGCACCTGGGCCATGCTCTGACTGTGGCTGTAGAAGACGCTCTGGTTCGAAGGTAACTGCCAACTGCATCTGCAGCATGTTGTGTGAAACTGTAAATCTGTTGTCACTTATTCAAAGCGTGTCCCATTGGGAGTGCTGTGTGTGGACGTAGCAGTAATATATCAATTTATAATCCACCAGGGGAAGGATGCAGGGCTACAGAGTGCTTTGGGTTCCAGGATGTGACCATGCAGGTATTGCAACACAGGTACGACAACTCCCTCTTTTCTTTCTCATTCATGACTATGGAGAATTTAAAGGATAGGTTCATACTTTCCGGAGTCTCCTGCTCCTGCTGTTCCTACCGGCCTGGAGAGGGTGTTTCCTTTGTCAGTTCTAGTAGAAGTGGTTAGCGACAAATCCACAGTTCATGATGAAAGATGAGAATCCGCAATATGAAGCATCCTTACTCTGAATTCAGATAATGTGAATATCTTTAAAGGTGGCAGTCTTTTCAGGACAAAACTTCCTTTTTGTCCACACAAAAAAGCAACTGTAACTCTGATTTGACTCACTTGTAGGCACTCACACATCGCCGTTGCATTAATGCTTTACGATGTGCGTGCTTGACAATTTGTGCTGGTGCAATCTTCATAATAACAATAAATCACAATTTCCTGTTAAGGACACCCAACATACAGTAGCTGGTTGTCAAAAAACAACTAGAGCATTGCACTTCTTTGCTGACCTTGTAGTGATGTTAGCTTTGTTCCCCAGGTGCCTCTGCCTCCTCTTGCCAGCAAGCGCTTTATTTTCTTAAATGTGATTTGATTGGCTGGTGCCTGTGCTGCTTGTTTTAGCTTTTCCCAACGTGTACTACACACAACACAAGCAAAGCAAAGCTATGGATATCACAATGCAATTTCAGCAATGCATAACGTCATCCTATTCAAAGTAAATAAGCAGCTTACTCTAGAATGCATTGGAAAAGCATCAGTGGAGCTTTTCACAGCAGGAATGATTCTAGCAATCAATAACAAAATCAACGTTTGGTATGTATCTGTAAGAAGGTATTACCATCTAATTAAGTGGTAATTTGAGTTTGTCTTCGTATATTCATTATTTCATTCATTAATTTAATGACCTTTATGCATATCTGCTACAGATTCTTGTGAAAACCTTAGGTCTTTGTGAAGTGATTGTACTTCATTTGACTGAGCCTCCATATGCTGATGAGTGAAGTGAGGTCTCCATTTCCTGTGTGATAGACTGTGGTGGAGAGAAGACTGCTGAGGGAAGAGGGGAAGCATAGACACGACTTCACCAGGGAGGAGTTTCTACAAGAAGTGTGGAAGTGGAAGAATGAGTAAGTCTCCACATTCACCTCATCACTTTTTGTCTGCTATTTGGTCAACGCATAATTTGTTTCATGCATCATCCACCATGTCTCAGCAAAGGAGAAGAGATCTACAAACAGCTGAGGAGCCTCGGTGCCTCTCTGGACTGGAGCAGAGCCTGTTTCACCATGGATCCAGTAAGGAAGTTGCACTATTGTTTTCCACCATGTGACACTGGAAAGTGATTCAGAAGACTTACACAGCTTCTTCAAGATCTGTTATTTCTATTAGATTGTTATTATGTGTATCAATATATTATTTATAGAGTTTAGATACTTTATGTGTTTTATATTTAAATTAATAAACCTCAATCTGCTATTAAGAACTAAAATACTACCTTAGCATGCTCCTCTTGCATGGCTTAGTATATCGAAGTGTAACATTGGCAGTGAATGCTGATTAATAAACGTTTATAATAATGTTACACTAAGGTGCTCATTAGGGCAGTTTTTACTGTTAATTTGATTTTATCCCAGGGTTTCAGCCGGGCTGTGACTGAGGCCTTTGTCAGGCTGTGTGACGTGGGTCTGATTTATCGCTCAGAGGGTTTGGTCAACTGGAGCTGTGCACTGGAATCTGCAATCTCTGACATTGAGGTGAAACCGCTTCACACACACTATAAATATATATATATATATATATGCGTGATGTGTGTGTGTGTGTGTTTGTTATATACAGTATACTGTGGGACATCAGTAAGTTCATCAAAGAAAGAAAGAGTAGCACCAACAAAGCTGGTCAAAATGTCATAATTGAATTTAAGGAAGTTGTGGGACATTCAGGATTTAATAAGACTAAGAGGGAGGCAGCTTGTGATATTTGTTAGGCTTTGTAAGGATATGTGGGCTCTAACTGCATGTAGAAAGCTGGTATAAGGTGGTGAGTGGTTGAGATTCAAGAGTCAAGATTTTTAGGTGTGAAACTGCTGTATTTTGTATGTATGTATGTACACTCGACTGCCAACTCTCCCTTTCTGCCAACATTACTGCAACAACGCGGTCCTGTAGATTCATGCTTTACAACATCCGGAGAATACGCCCCCTTCTCACTCAGAAGGCGGTGCAGGTTCTGGTCCAGGCCCTGGTCATCTCACGCCTCGACTACTGTAACTCCCTCCTGGCAGGTCTACCTGCTACTGCCATCCGACCTTTGCAGCTCATCCAGAATGCAGCAGCTCGACTGGTTTTTAACCAACCTAAATTCACTCGCACTACTCCGCTCCTCCGCTCCCTACACTGGCTACCAGTGGCTGCCCGCATCCGGTTCAAAACACTAGTACTCGCATACCATGCTGTAAACAGATCAGGTCCAGTTTACATCCAGGACATGGTCAAACTCTACACACCAGCACGTTCTCTCCGCTCTGCTTCAGCTAAACGACTCGTTCCTCCTTCACTGCGAGCTAAACACTCATCAAAATCACGACTGTTTGCTGTCCTAGCTCCTAAATGGTGGAATGAGCTCCCACTCGACATCCGGACATCTGAAAGTTTACACATCTTTCGCCGAAAACTAAAAACCCACCTCTTCCGACTGCACCTTGAATAAAAAATAAAAAAAAAAAAAAAAAAAAAAAAAAACTAACACTTTGGTAGCACTAAAATGGCACTTACTTATAGCACTCTGTAGTTTTGCTTTATTTCGAAGAAATTTTACTGTCTTGATTCTTGTTGTTCTTGGTTTGTACCCTCAGGGTTGAATGCACTTATTGTAAGTCGCTTTGGATAAAAGCGTCAGCTAAATGAAATGTAATGTAATGTAATGTATTCAAAGTCATCTATTCCATCTATTATTAAGGTCCATTTCCAATGCAAAAGACAGTTCTATGCCAATAACACAAACAGCAGGATGAGGTCCTAAAACAAAAATGCCCTGTAATCCTCTTGTTGAATGTCGACAGAGCTTTTAGCATTTCTCTTATTTTACTGCTGACTATACATTGTTAAACAAGAATTTTGCTTTGTATTTTGAGCAAATCATACATTGTTAACATTTGGTTGTGGATTTGTTGTCAGGTTGACTCAAAGGAGCTGTCTGGGCCGACCATGTTGTCTGTTCCTGGTTATGAGAACAAGGTCGAGTTTGGTACAATGTTTACCTTTGCTTACCCCATAGATGACCACGGTAAGGATTTGTGACTTATTGGAGGTATGACACAAGTTTTGCTTGGACATGGTCTGATATTTGTTGTACTACGATTTTCCTCTACCTTGTATTTTAGATGAAGAGGTGATGGTGTCCACCACCCGTCCTGAGACTATGCTGGGAGATGTAGCAGTTGCTGTTCATCCAGATGATCCTCGTTATCAGGTTAGTACCCAATTCTGACTGATGTTTGAAAGAAGGTAATGCAATCTCTGAATATCATTGAATTTAGACAGGGGTAAACCTCTTTAGGGAATATTAATATGAATACATTTATAAAAATAAGGAAATTTGACATTAATAGGCTGTTATTACCATGCTGCAACATTAGTGTTTTGGGTTTGCTGGAAATAATATTGAATTGGATTTGACGTAAAAACCAGAGCAACAATGATGATGATATCTCAAAGGGATAATTAAAGTGTAGTAGGAAGAAAGAGATAAGCGTTGTGCATATGACAATAAACTCTTGAATCTTGAATAAGCTTGGATGCAAACTTGTACTTTTACCTTTACAAATAATATAACAAAAAAAAAACTAAATTATCAGCTTTCTTGTAAACAGATAAATGAGAGAACAGCTTCCTCTTTTTGTTCAGTAATTTAGAGACTGAATGTTTTACTTAAACTATAATAGAAGAGTAGCCAGCGTCAGAGCAGACTGTGGAGTCGTAGGGTGCAGAACAATCTTGGTCTTTCTGGTCATTACAAGGCTCAGAGATATGAAACACTTATCATCTGAATTACAATCCTGTGGTGTGATAAAAATCCCTTTGAGTCACATTTAAATCCAAATATTTTATTCACCTTTCGCTTCTATATTATTGTGTCAATATATACTCACATAGACACACAAATACACAAATGCACTTAATTTTTTTGTTTTAGCCTGAATTTAATAGGTTAACCAGAGAGATGGGCTGCAAGTTACCTTCAGCAACATGTTGAATACAAACATTAAGTCAACTGGATTGCCCCTCCCTGTATAAGAGTTTATTGCAATTTCCCCATATGTAAACTAACAAATAAACAATGATTTATATGTACGTGTACATGTATGTAAGGGTAAGGGGAGAGGATATGGCTAAAATCTACAATGGTCAGTGGTGGAGGAAGTACTCACGATCGACACAATCTTCAGACCAAAGTACACAAATTTTCAAAATAAGAGCTATATATATAGTGTGTGAAGCTGTTTCACTTCCATGTCAGAGATGACATGTTCAAGCTTTACTGCACACTAACTGTAAGCATACGGCCCTACACACACTAAACTTATCATGTGTCACAGACAGACAGACAGACAGACAGACAGACAGACAGACAGACAGACAGACAGACAGACAGACAGACAGACAGACAGACAGACAGACAGACAGACAGACAGACAGACAGACAGACAGACAGACAGACAGACAGACAGACAGACAGACAGACAGACAGACAGACAGACAGACAGACAGACAGACAGACAGACAGACAGACAGACAGACAGACAGACAGACAGACAGACAGACAGACAGACAGACAGACAGACAGACAGACAGACAGACAGACAGACAGACAGACAGACAGACAGACAGACAGACAGACAGACAGACAGACAGACAGACAGACAGACAGACAGACAGACAGACAGACAGACAGACAGACAGACAGACAGACAGACAGACAGACAGACAGACAGACAGACAGACAGACAGACAGACAGACAGACAGACAGACAGACAGACAGACAGACAGACAGACAGACAGACAGACAGACAGACAGACAGACAGACAGACAGACAGACAGACAGACAGACAGACAGACAGACAGACAGACAGACAGACAGACAGACAGACAGACAGACAGACAGACAGACAGACAGACAGACAGACAGACAGACAGACAGACAGACAGACAGACAGACAGACAGACAGACAGACAGACAGACAGACAGACAGACAGACAGACAGACAGACAGACAGACAGACAGACAGACAGACAGACAGACAGACAGACAGACAGACAGACAGACAGACAGACAGACAGACAGACAGACAGACAGACAGACAGACAGACAGACAGACAGACAGACAGACAGACAGACAGACAGACAGACAGACAGACAGACAGACAGACAGACAGAACACATGGAATTAGTAGGTAGATGTCTCATCTCATAGTTATACTTTATTTTTATACATGACCCTCATTAACTCAGGTGTGCTGTGCTCATATATTTTATTTGGTCCACTTTTAGGCTGTTAAGGGGAAACAGTGCAGACACCCCTTCACCAACAGACTCCTGCCCATCATCACTGATTCTATGGTGGACATGGAGCTTGGAACAGGTGATAAAAAACTCTCCCTCTGATGCAGCGTTGTCAAAACAGCTTGTCCATTATGTGGATTTGTCCCTGAATGCTGCTGCTCTCATATTATCTGAGCTGCTTGGGTCGAACTGTCTTTGTTGCGTAGGTGCAGTGAAGGTGACACCTGCTCATGACCACAGTGACTTCCTGCTGTCACTGAGGCATTCACTGCCACGCCTCACTGTCATTCGAGGAGATGGCACCATGACACCCCCCTGTGGCCAGTGGCTGGAGGTGCGTGGACCCCACGCACGCATTAATATGAAGTCTTTGAGGAGATGTTATTACTAAGGGATCTGCAACTTACAATATACAGGCAATGTTGTTCCTGTGGTCAGTGGTAGTATATGCACTGACTACGTTTGTGTTGCTATGTGTCCTTTAAGGGAGTGAAGCGTTTTGATGCCAGGCAGTTTGTTGTGGATGCACTGGTTGAGAGGAAGCTTTTCAGAGGAAAGAAGAGTCATGCCATGACTTTACCCGTCTGCAGGTAGAGGAAAATCCACACATACATCAGACTTTCCTTGTGTGTGCTTCATACATGTGTGTAGGATAACACTTCTTCACAAAAGGCAGCCTGTCCAGTCAGTGAGTTTGCAGCATTTCTTGTCTTTAACATCTACAAAGGGTCTATAACACTGCAGCATGAGTGCAGTCTCTGTTTGTGGGGGGATGCAATGAAAATTGCACATGCTCTGTTGATCTCTGTACAGAGGCCCTGAAAGATGAGCACGATATATTTTCAGGCTCTTTTTTTGCCAGGATAATTTTCTATTTTGTGGATTCTCTCATTTGACTTGTCACAGCCGTTCAGGAGACATCATTGAACCTCTTCTAAAGAAGCAGTGGTTCATCCGCTGTGATCAAATGGCTAAAAAAGCTGTACAGGTAGGTTGGTAGCTGTAAGATGTGGATATACTGTATATGTCAACTTTCATATCTATAAGAGTTTTTAGTTGTATCACATACATATATCACATACTGTACTTTCAACATTTATTTATCACTTACACGTGACTTTGTGGTTTGCTATCAGGCAGTGGAGGACGGACAGCTGCAAATTATCCCTGACTACTACAACAAGACCTGGAAGACGTGGCTGTCCAACATCAGGTAAACAGTTCTGACCTTTGCCTTGGTCAAACTGAATGAGTGTGTACATTGTTACTGGTCGGGCATGTGTATGAAATGACACCACTCTAATGATGAATGAGCTATTGTTTCAATGCATGGGTTCCTAACAATATCCCACTGTTTCCTTTGCAGTGATTGGTGCATTTCCAGGCAGCTTTGGTGGGGTCATCAGATCCCTGCTTACCAAGTGGAGCTTCCCAATTGTACTGACACAAAAGAGGTTTGCTCTTTGCATCGTTTATGTTGAGAATAATTGATTTTAGATAGATAGAATAATAGAGAGAGAGAGAATTTTCCTAGTGATGTTGTTTGGTCGTGTGTTTATTGTTGTAGGAGCGGTGGGTTTGGGGACAGAGCGAGGATGAAGCGCGACAGAGAGCTGCTATCAGATATGGAGTGCGTCCGGAGGCCGTCACTTTGACTCAAGGTGATTCACCAGTCTTACGTGTGTCACTGAATCTGTCATGGTGCTGTTACTCAGCTGATGAAAACCTTACTCTACCCCTCACATTCTGAAGGGGAAACAAAACAGTTTTCAGTGTTTTTTACGCATGTCAATGCTGCTTAAAGTGTTACTGCTTATGTTATTGTTTTTACCACAGCTCTGAACACTTTTTTTTACCACCACGAATGTTGATTTTTCTCTGCCTCTGCCAGAGGCTAAACACATTGACACAGCTTATTTTAAAAGGCCACTTTAGCTGATCTCAGATAAATCAGTGTATCATCCAATAAGTAACTAAACAAATTCACTGAAATACAAAGCATATGTTTGAGGTCATATTAAAATTACATAGATTTACAGAAAACACTGATATAGAAGTGAGTGACTGACAACATTAGAATTAAGTCATGTAATTTACATGAAATCAAAATTAAAACTTTATCAACAAATCCTCTAGTATCCTCTTAAAAATAACACCATTTCACCACCACATCATCAAATAGGCAGATAATGTGTCAATTAAAATTAAAATTGAATTAAGACATTTATTCATATATATCCTCATATATTCATAAATCGATTTTTTTTTCATTTGATTTTATTTAGTGCTGTCAAACGATTAAAATATTTAATCGTGAGTAATCGCATTTATGTCATAGATAACTTATTTTTTTTACATAATTTCTTTTCTTTTTAATGCTCTTATCAACTTGGAAAAGTGGATTGGCTTGCTTTATGCAAAACAGGGCGGTACAAAATAAAATTATAAAGTGCACATTTCAGATCTGGGAGCACACACACACTAACACACACAGACACACACACTCCCCCGCTCCTGGTACTTCATGATGGCCTGATACGATGATGTTTTAAAAAATTATTGTGACTTAGTCAACCACCAACATGCAAAAGCGTGTGTCACATGGCGAAAGCATGAGAGTTGGCAGCTCTGCGTTAATCTCGCGAGAAAAAAATTGACGGCGTTAAAATGGGTTTGCGTTAACGCCGTTAATAACCCATTTAACTGACAGCACTAATTTTATTCTTTGAATATAGTAATGCCAAAATGTATGGGCTGTGCATATAAACCCTTTTTGTCACTACATTAGTAGTCTTTTGATTGAGGGTCTGGTATTCTGGTCTTACTCTGATGCAAATGACATTCATGTTAATAAACACATGTAGTTCTTTGTTTCTTACATCCACAGACCCTGATGTCTTGGATACGTGGTTCTCCTCAGGCCTGTTTCCCTTCGCCATGCTTGGCTGGCCAGAACAGGTACACTTCCTCCACCCCCCTAATCAGTAAACATCCCCATACATTGAACAATTATACAAAACATACAATTATTTTAATTATGAATAGTTTTGTAGAGGGGTTCGGTGGGTGCCATGCTTTAAACCAAAATGACCAAAAATGTGTCCCCTTGACAACTTGTCAATTCTGCCATTCTCTCTCAGCCACCCCCACACAGAGAGTGCTGCTTGTGCAGACAGGGCATTTGTGTGTGCAGGTGTACTTCCTATAGTTAGTGCTGCTGTCTCAATAGCAGGATCTGCATTTTATTGTTAAACATTGAATGCCTGCGAGATTTGCAAGGGCATTACACAAAACAAAACAGGACGAGCAGCGAGATGATCGGAGATGGCTAAATCTTACCCCCGGGCAGGCAGAATGCACTATAAGCTCAGTATACTACTGTCACTGTGACATACACACACACTAACACACACACACACACACACCACCCCCACCCACCCACCCACCACCAGCCCTTCCCATGAGAATTAACAAAACACTTACTGATTATACCCCAAACTTCACTTCCCTCAGACCACTGACCTTCAGCACTACTACCCCATCTCTATTCTGGAGACAGGCAATGACCTTGTCTTCTTCTGGGTGGCAAGAATGGTTATGCTTGGCACAGAGCTGACTGGACAACTGCCCTTCAAGCAGGTACTTAGTTCATAAAACCTCAACACAAAACTACAAGCAAACTCTTTTGTTGAATCACAGGCTTAGCCAACGCTATCGTTTTCCTCTGTTCGTTTTCCTCAGGTGCTGTTTCACTCTCTGGTGAGAGATAAACATGGAAGAAAAATGAGTAAATCTCTTGGAAATGTCATCGACCCATTAGATGTAATTCATGGAGTATCTCTGGAGGTAGGCAGCATGTGGATTTAGCTCAGATGCCATATTACTATAAATGAATTGATATTTGTCACACTTGTCAGCAGTAGATTCATTCTGATGTTAGAGACGTCCTCAACACACCCACTTGCTCGCAATGAATCCTGCTATGAATCTCATGCTGTGTTCTTACATGAGCTCATTCAGACTTCGTCCGGACTTTATATTTGTGCTCACACATATAGCTCTCTGAAGTTCAGTTCATGACTGAAAGCAGCTTGACTCTGTGGCAATGCAAAAGTAATTTGCATAAATGTATCTGAGATTGCTCTGGTACTGCAGGTGGATGTTGAAATAAGTTGGAGCCAGCACTGAGCCCATGGGAGTGTCTTGTTCGGGACCCTCCATCTACTTTGTCTGTCATCCATTTCCACAAAGAATTGCAAATTGAAAACCAGCGACTTTATAATGTGGACTATCTTGTAGTTCTGGACCATTCTGGCTAACTTCAAGAGAAGTGCCCTGTGATCCACTGTGTACGCAGCTGTGAACTGTAACAAAGACTGCACAATGTATTTGCTTGGTCTCAAATCCCTCCATGATGTATTGTGCCAGGCTAAGTACCTGACTGCAGCGAGATTGGCTTGGTCTACTGAGAGGTGTTCTTCAACAGTTTGAAGTAGATGGAATAGGATTATTCGTTCATATATCGTACATGATACATTATAAGGAAATTAGCTGATAACTTTTGGGAGATGCTGGGTCAGTAAATCCATCACCCTTGCTTTTTTCTATATCTTTGGGATTTGGTAGACTATCGCACAGGTGTTTAATAACAATAGGAGACAATCTTTAGTTTTATCCCCAAAATGTGATGTGTTTCATTGCTGCCTTAAGTTCTTCTAAGGTGAACAGTTCAAAGTTTCTATCACAGTTTTGCATGATGTGGCCCAGTCCTGTTTCCTTTTCTTTAGATATCCCCTTTCTTTCTTGTTAGGCTTTCCATTCAGCAGCAGTTATTGTGCTGCTTCAACTTTTTGATAGTGGCCCAGGCTTATTTTGCCTTTAAGAGTCAAATCAATGCTGGATTGGTTATATCCTCTAATGCTAATGCACTCTGGAAGGATGCCTTATCCTTTGCGTCATGAAGATTCGAGAGGTCATGGGTCAGGCCCCATACCTACACTGCTACCCCAGACGGTATTGTGGCTGTAAAATCACTACAACAAGGCACTCCTTGTTTTTGGTAAGATGAGTTTGTGGCCACACAAAGAGGGTAGTGGTGGTTTGCAATGATTAGGTGTATGCCATGTGTGTTTCCTGTAGGCATATTATATCAGCATAAAGGTTGGCAGGTAGTTCCATTTTTGTGGCCAACATTCCATCTGCATTGAAGCTGACAACTCTAAACTTTGACACCTTGTCTAGGTGCTGATGGTTTTCCTTTTACCTCTCCTGTTTAGATACAGTGCCATGTGTGTTGTAGCAATTGGTCTCCTGGAGGGATTTACAGGGGCACAAAAGTGAAGGGAGCTTATATTATCTGGGATATGAGAAGAGTAAAGCTGTCCGAGGGCTGATAAGTTGCAAAGTGACAGTGTAGCTGATAGTAGTGAATAGGTAACAGCCCATTTAGACTGATGTCTGGTGCGTTTTCCTCAAAAGTCATTCTGCTGTTAAACACATTCCCTTATATTTATTTTTCCTCCCAGAGACTTCAGGAGAAAGTGATGGAAGGGAACCTTGACCCCAGGGAGCAGCTGGTTGCCATAGAAGCACAGGTCAGCTATTCTCTCTCCTTATCTGAATGTGTTTCTAGCTGACTGAGCACACTCATTACTTCCTCACTTATCTGTCTGCTACATCTGCTTCCCCGCAGAGGAAAGACTTCCCTAAGGGGATCCCTCAGTGTGGAACGGACGCTCTGAGATTCGCCCTTTGCTCACACAAGATGCAGGGTGAGTGACTCTCTGCTTAGTCAAAAGAGACCTTTTGTCAGAGTGAATGGATGTGTGGAGCTGTGTGAATGTGAAACACTGTTGCAGGTAAAGAAGATGGGATACAGCTTTAACTAGACTGAAAGAGCAAGATAAGTTGTGAGGGACTGTAGGGAAGAGCTACCGATTGGTTCTCCTCAAATCTTTCATTCGCTGGCAAGAGATCTGCACTGCGTCTCCTTAAAAGTTTGAGTAACAGCATCTGCTGATAAAACACTGCACAACAGTTTATAATAATCACAGAGGACATCAATTCTGGAAAGTTTTCACTGACACATTGAATGTATTATTAATTGTGATGTTTGCAAGGCAAACAGTAGAACTTCAGTGTTGGTGTTACAAAGCAATCCAACAGGATTCACACGCTTCTTATTGGCTAACAGCATCACGCTGGAAAACCCTTTATTATATTGTGACAAAATTTAAGCCAGGACCAACTTTAGGGGTGCTGAAGAGGTGCCGGTGATACTGCGTTTCTTTGCTAGCATCCAGTGATTAAATTTATCTCCCAGATGAAATCCTCCACCTTCATTTTAGGTACTATCCCAAATACGTTTTTAAAAGAGGTATTCCCTACTGTTGGTCCTTCTGTTTGATTGATTATTAACAACTCTCCGACTGCCAGCATCTTCCCAAATTGTTTAAAACATGCAATCATTCAACCGCTACTGAAAAAAACCTAATCTGGACCATTTACTAAACGCAATTTTTATCTAAGGTGCTCGAGAGATTTTGCTCAAACCAATTAATCTCTTTCATGAATAACAATTATATTTTTAGCAGTTCTCAGTCAGGTTTTAAGGCTGAAGGCCCTTTTGAAGGTCTTCAGCAACCTACTTTTAACAGCAGATAGAGGTACAAGCCTTTTAGACTTAAGTGCTGCTTTCGAGCACACAGTCAGATCAGAGGAGTGTTAATGTGAAGCCAGTAAGTGAATTTGTTGAAGAACATTGGAAACAAACAGTGAAAATACAGAGATTCTCTCTGGTCCACAGCTGCACAATGATCAGAAGGTTGTTTTGTACCGAGCTGGAGTTATCGTGTCCTCCTCCACTCTCCTCCTGACTTGCTGTCACTTTAATTAATAAACATTAATCAGTTATTAGGACCTGATCAGTACATGAAGTAACTTAGTGTTTGTTCAAATCATTCCCACTACTCCTGTGATGGGAGTGTTATTGTTCAGTGAGGTTTTCAGTCACAGCCTGGACTTCTGCCTCTGTGGTTTGCACACAATGCTATATCACAATTTTTTAAATGATCTGTTGTTGCAAACTTGATCAAACTGAAAAACTACACTTTAACTTATATGAGTTGGAATTATCTTTCTCAAGGATTCTTGTTGAATGCATCTTTTTGTTACTTTGAGCTCTGTTTTTTTAAGGGTCTTTGAGAACTAGGCTACAGTAGGAAGGCCTACCTTATTTATTTTAATTTCTTAAAATCTTATGAGTGCAGCAGCCAAGTTTGCTACTTACTTGATTGTGATATTCCTTTTTCTGCATGTACATAAAAAAAAGAGTGTCTACTTGAATCATCATACTGGTGAAATATGTGCATCAAAGGGTTGCATTTAACCTTTGTACCGTGATTTGGAGAAGATTTCAAAATATGGAGATATATATTGTGTATCATGAGAAATCTCTAGTTTCAGCTAATTTGCATAATTTTATACAGCTTAAATTTTTATTGCATGGACTACTGTAATGCACTTTAGGCTTCGTATCGGTGAAAGCTCCATTCAACGACTCCAACTGTGTCAAAACACTACTGCCCGAAAGAAATATGTCTCCTGTGGTAGTCGACCTACACTGGCTGCCTTTTTATTTCGGATTGATATAGACATTTCATTGATCACTTTTAAAGCGTTAAATGGACTTGCTTCAAATTACTTAAAAGATCTATTGGCTCCTTATGTGCCCGAGCGCTCTCTGAGATCAGTGGACGCAGCTCCACTTGTTGTTCCCAGATCCCGGCTTATGACTAATGGTATCCGGACCTTTGCCGTTCGAGCCTTCCGATTGTGAAACACTCAATCTATTGAAATCGGACAGGCAATCATTAACATAATTTAAGTCTCTTCTTAAAACTTTTCTTTATTGCTAAGCATTTATGAATAGGTAATAAGTGGCAGGATTTTATCTTTTCTCTCTTGACGTTTCACTATTTTAACTGTTTTTATGTTGTTGATCCATCTGTTGTTTGTATTGTGGTTTTTATTGCTGTTTTTATTGTTGACTCATGTCCTTTATTCTCCCACAAGTAACTATTCACCATAAAAGCAAAGTTACCCTTACGCTGTGTGTTTGACTGTCTCTTATCAGGAGAAGACATCAGTTTGTCCGTCTCTCAGGTACTGAGCTGCAGACACTTTTGCAACAAAATGTGGCAAACGCTAAGATTCACACTGGGAGTGTTGGGTCACATTACAGCCCCAGTGGCATCCCTGGAAGAGGTACGGCACAGAACCCATGAAAGCCATAATTTTTGTTTAGGTTGTGCTTTTATTTTGATGGATGTATATTTTACAACTTATATATACTGACAGCCTCAGAATTCAAGTTATAATTACAAGTAGCTCTTAATGAAGCTGTTGGTTGGTGTATTTAGCCATTGGACAGAGCAAGACAAGCTGCTTTTTGCATCTTTCTTGTCTTTTTACAAAGCTAGGCTGACTGCTTCATACATTAGATCATTATGATCTGATAACCTTACACTTAACCAACTTTCCTAAATGTTGATCAGTTTCTTTAAGAAAGTATAGAGAACATACCAAAATATGATAGGTTCAGTCCATACTATAGAAACTCAGGCCACATAAGTGTTGTTCTGTTCTTGGTTAACTTTAAATTTGAAGAATAGCTCCTACTGTTCTGTGTTCCCATACTTTATCAGATGTAACTGTAAAAATCAAACTGAATGAGAAAAGGGAAATCTGTGATTCAAACAATGAGTTTCAAAAATCGAGACATAAGCTGAAGCTCTGAGCTGAAATGAGAAATCTGTTTAAGTTAAACTCAAAGATTACCTGAAAACACTTTATAAATGTTTTCTGTGTTTAACAGTTATCCCTTTTTTTCCAATTTTCAGACAACTCCTCTGAGCAGCATGGACCGGTGGATTTGCTCCAGACTCTACAGCACAGTGTTACAGTGTGAGCAGGCTTTTGAAGCCTATGAGTTACACGTTGTCACATCTGCCTTGTACTCTTTCTGGGTCCATAGCCTGTGTGATGTCTACATGGTGAGGAGCAGTATATCTACACTTAAATGTCATTGTGATCCTTCTTTGTTTCCTTTTTTTATTAGCTGTAATCTACTTTCTGTCTTAAATGAGCAGCACCAGAAAACACATCACATCTTGTACACTAGGCATGTAAGCCAGTGTAATCAGGAAGCAGGTTGTACACTCTGCACCTGGTTGCAAGAAATATTATGAATGAGGAACAGCAATTGTGAAAAGTAAAAGCAGGGATTTCTTTTCTTGGACTTATGAGGTGGAACTATCACTGACAGTAACTGTTTCTACATTCACCACTGGTAGTCGAGTCGCACACTTTCCTGTCCAAAATGCAAACCTGCAGTTGTCAATAACACAGGGCAAGCAGGGTTTCCAAACATGTCAGTTTTAGGAGCTTGAAAACTCTTGAGTCTTGATCACCAGGAGTAAACTAAACATATTTGTGTAGATGCAACAATGCACTATTTATATTTATTCATGGCAACAGGGCGGCTAAATTACATGGTATCAAAGACCGATGTAAACAGATTATAGTTACACAAAGCTGGTATTTTAGTGAAGCTGACAGTAGTTTTCTCAGTATCGAAGTGGAAGTATCTGCTGTTTGTATTTTCTTGGCTGTGTCTGTATTACAGGAGCATGTGAAGCCTGTGTTGGCCCAGGATGAGGGGGCAGTGGTCCAGCCTGACACAGAGGGAAGTGACAGCATGAGGCATGTGGCCACCAGTGTCCTCTATCACTGTGTGTCTGTGTCTCTAGCCTTGCTCTCCCCCTTCATGCCCTTCATCACTGAGGAGCTGTGGCAGAGACTCCAGCCATTCAGACATGGAGCTGCTTCCCAGACCAGCCTGTCTTTACAACCGTACCCTTGCTCCTCTCAGCTGGTAGGACCACAACCATCAAACCTCTTCATCCACATTAAGAAACAAACATAAGACAAATATTCTCATGTTTTTTTAACCTGTATTTGATATTTTTAACCTTTAAATTTTTTACATTTCTTAGTACTGGATAGAAATATAAATAAAAAATACCTTAAAAGTGCTATAAAAGGTATATTAAAAACACAGCATGTCACATCCAACCAGACATATTTAAAAGTAAAGATTACATAAAAGACACTTTTATAAAACACACAACAAAATAAAATTGATTGATAAAATGTTGGCATCACAAGCAGTGACTGTCTTCACAAGGAGTGATGGTCTTTTTACTGATTAAGATGTTTTATGGGAATAGGGGCAAATGATTTCCTGTAGATGTTTTTCTTGCACCTGGGACTTAATACCTTTGCCCCGAGGCCAGGAGATGGCTTTTGTCGACTAGGATTTCCGTACTTAAGCGTTTTACACATTTGCCACAGGTCGCAGACAACGTCACACCCACGGAAACAGAATTTACTTTTAAAAAACCCTTCACACAGTTAGCACAACAGCAGTTAATGCAGACTAAACAGCGCATCACTCCTTTGACACAAGAGATCTTTCAAACTTCATCAAATGTTTTCTCAATTAAACACCAACAAAACTCTTTGTATTTACTTACATACTTTGTGTAAGCATATGACAATTGACAAAAATAAACTTGTGAAAAAACGTGTAACTTTTTGAATAAAAATGGCACGGCATTAAGTAACAAGAGGGCCTTAAAATGTGTGGTTTTACAGGATTTCAGTTTCAATGACATTGGTGAATGGACTTCTGATTTTAAATTTAAAATTATACTTAGTTTGTTTACCTTTCACCTGTCAGAGTTCAATCAGACTGAAGTCTGACAGGGCAAATCACAAGACTTTCCAGTCCGTTAAAGAGAAGTGAAACTGACCTGGGATTTATTGACTACATAGCAAAGTAACTAAAACTGCAGATTAAAGATGCTGCTCTTTGCATGTGTCATTTATATAAAAAAAATATTAATTTCAACGGTGACTGATCTAAAGATGTCGTGTAGTCGTGAAACTGTGGCCATGAAGGGATGAACATCCTCATCATTGAGGTGTTTCCATCTGCAGAAATGCTGCTAATTGGGATTTTTTTTTGTTTTGGACTTCATTCTGAACAAGTGTACAAGTGTTACTAATAAACCGTGATATACTATCCTTCCCTATAGGTAAATTCAAAGTTATTTCTCTTCTAGTTTCCTCTTGTTTATGTGACCAAGCTAATTTCCTTGTGTTTAGCTGAAGTGTTATTTTTTACCCTCTCTATCCTCCCAGGCACACTGGCATTTCCCTGAAGAGGAAAGTGCTTTTCTGCTGATTCAGGAAGTGATCCGAACAGCTCGCTCACTACGAGCTCAGTGTGGCATGACCAAAGATAAACCTGCCAGTAAGTTATTTAATCATTGAAAACAATTATTTTAAAAATGACACACTGATGAATTCTCAAAGATTGGCATATAGAAATTCTGTAATGTTTTTATCAAATAAATCAAAAAAGATAAATCAATATTATTTTCATGTTGCTTGTATGTTGTGTGTTTCAGTGTGGGCAGTGTGTTCACCCAGTCAGGCCCAAGTCCTCCTTCACTTTGGGTCAGCTGTTTGGACTTTAAGCCGGACCTCGTGCCTCCATATCTACTGTCCTCATGGATCAGACAACCTCCACTCCACTCCTCCACCTGAAGGAAGCCTCATCGGTGTGGTGGACCACTCATGTCAGCTACACCTTCCCGTTCAGGTGTGTGCCCACAGCTACTCATGTTACAGTCAGGCATGCACCCCCACATGTTTCATTTTCCAGCTTCTTAAATGTGAAAATATGCCACTTATCTTTACATTATATCATTGCTAATATCCCTGCATTGTTGGTATTGTGTGACAGATATAAATGACTGACTAAAGTTATTTTTAATTATGGAGGGAATTTATAGGCAACATTTTTACAGAAAACAAGTGAGGGTGTTTTTACATACTTTACAATGTATGCAATGAATAATTGATGCTAGATGTGGCCAAACTAAAGTTAGCTTACTTTGGATGAGTTAATATTACTGAGGTTCAATGACAAACTGTTTGAATCAGAATACATGTATTACACATATGTCATATAGCAATTGATTGGGTAAATCAGAAGCTGCAGCTGATGGTTTTCTGCACTTCAGTTATAATGTTAATCATTTAGCTAATGACTGTTAGCATTGGAACCCCCTATGGCCATTTTCCTATGTGATTTTCTACTTTATACATTGTCATATGTCAATTTGGTTGACTGTGCAACCCTGCCTGCCATCTGATCCCTAACAATGAGCCCCTTGATTTTTTCCTCTTGTCATCTTTATACAATATCAGAATCAACTGTGCCTGCTCAGCATTTGTATTCATGTGGCATGCCACAGAGCAGCCACAGGACGTAATTATCAATTGTAGCATGTAGTATACCTATGTGGAAGCATCAAAACTGAATTTTCGTTGAAAGGCAAATTGAAAATGCATCCACAATGATGCACATCAGAATGCTGGTATGTTCCACTGTTTAACGTTTTCAAGATGTTGATGAGTAACGTATAGTATTATATTGTTTCCTCTATCAGATTGGAGTGAACATAGAGAAACAGATCCTGCAGCTCTCCCAGCGCAGAGACAAGCTTGTTCCAAAGTTGAAGGAAATTCTCTGCAAAGTCCAATCGCCTAACTTCCTGACCAAGGTTCCTGCTCATGTCAGGCAGAAGGTGGACCATAAGGTGAGTATTGGGCAGTCAGATGCAGGGAAGCTGCTATGGGTTATATGTAGTTGGTCATCATCATGTATTATGCACTGTTTTCAAAATGTGGCACTGGAGAACAAGCACCAAAACAGCATTATATTGCTGTTTATCAAGTGTAGAACAGTCTTTTAACATTTTATGTAAATCAAACGATGATTGCCCTACGTGGATAACTTCCTGTTGCCAGTAGGTGGCGTGATGACTTTGACTGAATGCCAGCATAAAGATGTTTTCAGGCAGGACCACCAATTAGGATGTGTGCAATGATTTTTGATTGGCGCGTAGATGTCCTAAGGCTGGACTCCTAATGACAATGTGAAGTTTGGGGCAGTGAATTTCTTTTATATAGAAATATAAAGTCCTTGGGCAAGATGCGGAACCCCAAAAAATGGCCTGATCGTTTGTAATGTAATGTAATATAGTGAAAATTCTCTATATCACCACAGCCACACTGTTCAACAAACTTTTGATTAAACTGACCAAATTTTCTGTCAATTTAAAACAAATTTAATTGGCTGTGTGTGTGTGTGTGTGGGGGGGGGGGCAGCTGATGGGATGGCCAGATTTTATAAAATTATGTTAGAGCCTCAGAGGGAGTGTTACATTTACTAAAATGTCATAAAGGATTGGGCATCCAATGGGATTGAGATGGGGAATGAGGGCTCTTCCAATGCATCAGAACGACTCGCTTTGTGAGGAATGTCAGAAAGTTCAGTATTTTTCTGTAGTTTCACACTATGATGTTGTCTAACTATATACTAGCAAGCATGAAAAAACTAATGTGATAAACATTGTAGCTCGTCCTTGTGTTCAGATGTCCGCCTTGCAACAGGAACTGGAAACCATTGAGGACCAGCTGAAGATGCTGCAAGAGAATCAAACTACATAACTGCAGCCAACAGGCGTTACACTGTGAACTGCTGGAAGAACTGATGATCTTGAATTGTTCATAATGTTGTCACATTGTATCATATAATTAATGTTGTTCATATAATAAACCTAATCTCACTGTCAAACTATGGCACTGCAGTATTTCACAACATCCATCCATTGAAATTGTTTCCATCAGGACTTATCGAATGCATATTCATGACTTCACCAATGTTAGGTTAAGATGACAACACAGAAAATGATGATGATTGTCAGTCATACAGGTCCTGGTATATCCAAGTTCTTAAAAAACAGGTCAACTGGACTTGGTAGAGTTTCTTGAAGACGTTTCAACTCAAATCCACGAGGCTTCTTCAGTTCTAACTGTGCTGTGCCATGTGCTCGTGAAGGAGTTGTTTAGTTTCCCCAAACTACAGGTCTGTGCATTCCTCACTACATTTAACTGCATATCCTACATTGCTATGCTTATGTCTGGGTGTTTTGTCACACTAAATGAGTAACTAAGTGGGTAAGCAAGATTCCATTCAGTCATTACTACACTATGAGGCCATATATATATATCTACTATATATGCACAAACACATAGGAAAGGTGACATTGGTACGGATGAGATTTCGGCTCAGGTCGGTTCAACTCGGTCCCACAGGAGTCAACAAACCGGAAGTGTAGTTGTGTGTAGTCAAATAAAAAATGCCGTCACCAGAGCAGACAGTCAGTGGTAGACCCAGCTGGAGTATGAGAACCTGACACAGGAAAGGGCTCAGAACGAAGTGTCTGAATACACATGCCGGTGGCAGTGTACGGTCTGTAACGGAGCACATACTGTAGCCTGCTCTCAGCAGCAGACACTGGTGATGGATAAAAGAGCAGAGCTGGGGGGATAATGTGAACCAGAGGTCGGGGTCCTGGCAGCAGTGGAGCCGCTGTGTACCCACAGATATGTGCTGTGATTGTGACACCGAGGGAAATGTAAGGGTGGCTCCACCAGCTAACGTTAGCTAGCTAGTCAGCTAGCCGGTGAGTGCTGCAGCTCGGTGCAAGTCTCGTGTCCTTCCACGATGCAAACAGCACCATGTCGTTCACGTCATGTGAGAGGTGAGTTACACCAGCTTCAGATGCGACATCTATATATTTATTCAGTACGGCTCTTGAATGGAAAACCCTTCACTTATGTTCCTCGGTGCTAGCTAGCTAGCCAACCATATGTTAGCAGTAGGGCTTAGCTTGCTATTAAAACGCTTCAATCCCCGATGCTAAGATATAGTTGTATAGATGACAAAACACTGGCTCTGGTCATGCTGCTTTTAACACCCTGGGACATCCTGTGCTTTGACTTAGCTACCGGTAGTTTCGTGTCAGCTAGCAGGGTACCTTCAAAAAGTATGTGAAGCGTAACAGCTGGGGATCATCTCAGCGGACCAGACACTTGCTGAGTGCAGTGTGGACATTTGCATGAGCTGAAAGTAAACAGTATTCAAGTGTTAGCCGACTAGAGGCGTCGCCTCTCAGCCCTCGTTTCCACAGTGTAGTCACGTGAAGCTGGACGGTACAGTGCCTCAGTCGGTCTGTGCCGCAGGCTCCTCGGTGAGATCCTACCAGTCAGCTCCACGTTGTCTGACGGAGGGAGGAGGGGGTCAAGAAGAATAGAGTTTCAGCTGGTACAGTTTGTAAGAAGAGCAACAGTTCCCTCTTCCTGTTCGCTATCAGCTCCATTTGTCTGTTTGGCATTATTTACTCCAGGATCGAAGGGGAGACCAGGCATATCTGTTGGCTGATCCCAGTTCAGGTATGGTTAGTGTTAGGCTTTATATTTGATTGCTTTGGAGTTCACTTCTTGTTTAAGCATTATTTCTTTAGACGTCTGGGTTTCTTCTGTACTTGACACTTGCATGCTCACTTTAAAAAATAAGGATGTGACCATGTCCATTTTCTTTCCCTCAGAAATGATACTTTTGTACATCAGATGATCGTTTGTTGCCCAACTTTATTGAGTCTGCAAGTAGTTTTTGTGTTTTTTTTAAAGGTGAAGTCATTTCTTTCTATAAACTTTCCCAAACAGATAGGTAGCATATACAGTCAGTTATCAGTTTACATTCCATTCCATGTTATTTGCCAGATGCTTTTATCCAAAGCGACCTACAATTAGTTTATTCAGTACTCTCTAAAGAGCATTGCAGCTTTATAGCACAGTTCTGCAAGAAATCCCATTTCTTCTCTAAAAAATAGCGATACAATTGTCCACAGTCTTGTATTTGGAATACACCCCCTGTGACTGTAAATTATGTCATTATATATCTATTTAAAGTTAGTTTAAGCTGTAAAGATTCCACTTTTTCCCCAGCTGCATGAGTCATGTGACAGGGTTGGTCCTCATATGACAGTTGAGAACTGTTCGACAGATGAAGGCATAATTTCACTTCAGCTTTTGGAAACTGAAATGGCCAGTTGTACACTTTTTTGTGACATTTTATATACAAAATGACAAACATAATCTACAGAACCATTAATCATTGGAATAATGGTTGGTGAATTGTTTGACCTGGTGTAATCTTCCATTAACCCATTTTTAAAAAGAACAAACGTTGAGAAAGATGATGTGAAATTACCAGGGACCTTCAAAGTTGTGCATTAGGTGACTGAGTCTTAACATATCTGATTATCTAAAGTTTAGATTCTAAACTTTAGAGTTTGGCGAATCATCTAAGCTAATCTGTAAAAGCTTTGCTGTCTTGAAAAGGCTAAAATGCCCGCTAACTTACTGCAACACTGAAGTGTGATTATTTCCTTGGTCTCTCTTGTATAATGTTGTTGTGTTCTTGATCTGGATTGCATTTGGAACTGTGTGCTACTTGTACACACTCATATTGATTCTCACATTTGTCACTCTTCAAACATGTGACCTTTCTATACACTTATGTAAACTAATGGAGAAGATATCAGGGCAGTGAAGCACAGTCCAAGATCCAGTACTAATCACAGCATCTGTTACCTGTAGCCAAACGTCCGTCCTTAGAAGATTATTGTCAGCCTATATTTATCAGCACTAATTGGTTTAGGCTTTTCTAATTCCGTGGAGCTCCTCTAGACGAATCAGAGGGACACCCTTCACTCACTCGCTCACCTCTTTCATCACTGCATCAATATATATTTTTTTAGTCTTAGATGTTTTTATTCTTTTTGTTTATTCAGTTTTGCACCTGTTGAATATCAGAAATATTATGAAACTTGCTGACTTGTTCGCATCTGGGCATTTTCCTGTTGTATTCTTACATGGACTTTCTCATGACTTTGGGGCTTGCTGGAAAAAGGTCCGGAAATTGTCCAAAGCAACTGACTCTGATATTTGCATTCTCACATACTGCCTTTCCAGAGAGTTTCAGGAAAATGTCCTAAGTTCATTGCCAGTCTGAAAGCATTTTACAAAATCTGATTTTAACATTTGTGTCTCTGAAATGCCTTTGTGTTCTTAAATACAATGATTCCACTTTGAATGTTTTCTTGGATTTCGTGCAGTTTGACTCCTTCGCTCTTCAACAACTAGCCAAATGAGAATGTACAAGAGGTACTATTGCGCACTGAGGGATTAGTGATGAATCCAGAGTTAGTATGAACTGTAGAATATGTAGGTAGCACATAGCAAGTCTTTGAATATCTTGTCCAGCTATGATGAATACAATTTGTTGCTAGTTATGTGATGCCCACTACAGTTTCAGTTACGGTGGATTTTATAGTTTTGAACTAACCCCCAAGTTGGCCCGAGTTTGTTCTAGTCTGGGACAGTAGGCTTTCAGAGTTGGGAGAAGTTATCACACTGCATGCAGTGTTTAAGGACACTTATTGTCCACCTTGCTTTATTCCTCTGCACATCTGAACATCTGACACCTTTGTTGACATTAGTTGCTCAGTACGCCTCTCTTGGCGTCTCAGAAGTGACTGTTCAGGAATGTGAACTTCCATCATGTCATGTATCTACATTTTGGTCTATCCAAATATTTAGTCTGTCTGATAAAATGATGCTGTTTTGGATTTGATTGATTTTGCCCAAACATGACACATACATTATTTTATTTAAATCAAATTAAATATTATTAAGAAGCTTGCTGGACTAAAATGAGTAGTAGATTTGTGTGGCTGTCAACCCGGCCTTCATAGAAAGCCCTGTAAAATGAGAGATTGTTGCATTATGCTGTTTCAAATTCATTTGTAGTTTTGATAGTAGTATTGGTTGAAATGTTTGGATTTCACTAACAATATGAAACTTAACTTCTGGTACAATGCGGAAATGTATTTAATTGTTGAACTGTAAACATCTAGAGACAATTTTAGTCATTGAAGCAAGTGGTAAATGTTTACTACAAGAAGCTGTACAAGTTCAAAAAATCTGCAGTGTCAGCTTGTAAGGCTTTATTATTGAAAGTTAAAATGAGCTGCATGCACTCTGCTGATCACTTGTTTTCATGCTCTATTTTCAGGATAATGGCGGAAGGATAACAACCAAGGAGTCACATTCCCTCAACCTATAGCGACCCCACTTCCCCCTTCTCACTTTCGAACCTCCCCTTGCTGAACTTGTTTGAGAGCTGTCTCTGCTCATTGCCTATCTCCTTGGAATTTCTTGGAATTTTGAATTCCACAGCAGAATCATGTGAATTAATCTCAATCTGGAGAGTCCCCACCTTAACACCCTCCTGGACAAAAGAGAGGATGATTCTAAATTTTGAAATAATTGCAATGTGACTTGAAATCTAATTCCTACCCATCTGAGATTGCTGCCTTTGTGTGTACATTTCTCACTCTGGTTCCATCAATTGTTCCCTATTGCAGCCTTTTCATATCCCTTTTCTTGTGACATTGGGCCATGGTTCGCAAGAAAGGTTCTCTAATACTATGCAGTGCTTTCCTGTTTGTTGCCTGGAATGCTTTGCTTCTACTTTATCTTTGGGGTCGCCCTCCCATCGGCCGCCCCGGAGAAGGTGGAGGAGCCGAACCAGGAGGAAAGGAGGAGTGGGGTGTGGGCAGAGGGAAAGGAGGCCAGATCAATCTAGCTGGAGAGGTGATCCGGCTGGCTGAGGAAGTCGAAATCCAACTTGAGACGCAGAAAAAGCTACTGAAGCAGATTGAAAGTCACAGGGCTGTGTGGGCTCGGCAGAAGGATGTTGGTAAGAGACAAACGGATGATAAAAAAGAAGTCAAAGAAGAGGTTGTCCACCAGCCATCAAATCCTCCCTTTCCTGTCAAGGACAGTGTAGATGACAGGACCCAAACTGACGTACAACTTACACAGAAGCCTGTTCATACAGTAGCCCCAAACTTTAAGTTAGAACAGCACCAAGCCACTGAAATAAAGGAAGATGTTGCTGAACATAATAATTTGCCCACTTCTGTTGCCAGCCCACAGGTTGTCATTCCCATTTTAGTAATTGCTTGTGACAGGGTAACAGTTAAACGGAGCCTCGATAGACTGATACAGTACCGCCCTTCTCCACAACTATATCCAATTATTGTCAGCCAGGACTGTGGCCATGCCGAGACTGCTCGTGTGATTGGCTCATATGGAGATCAAGTGACGCACATAAGCCAGCCAGACCTGTCGGACATCAGAGTCCGGCCAGAACACAGGAAGTTCCAGGGCTACTACAAAATTGCCAGACATTATCGCTGGGCACTCAACCAAGTGTTCAACACCTTTTCCCAGTCTACTGTGGTTGTAGTGGAGGATGACCTGGAGGTGAGTGCTCTCAGACCTTCTCCTTTCTGATGTAACCATGCATTACTTTACTCGCAGACATATACACAGAGACACACATTCATAGCAACACAATTCAGCTGAGGTCTCTGACCCGATATAGTAAATACTTTCTTAACTGAGTGAAATCTTTGTTCATAGCTTCATGTATGCATTCCTTAGTTCAGCCAGTCCTGACTCCACTCGCCCTCTTCCTCTCTCTCTCTCTTTCCTTCTAAAACGCGACGGACGCAAAAATACAAAAACAAATATCTCCCAGAGAAGAAGCGGTGTCATACACGTAGAAGTCACAGACGAAGATGTCAAGAGAGTTTGTGGTGATGAGAACTGACTTCGGTCGGGATGCAGTAAACAAAATCATGTGATCTACGCAGCAGAGTTAATAGGTCACTCCCTGCCTCTGCCTGCTGCACCTGGCTGCTCCACCTCTCAGCTCCACCTCTCACCTGAGAAACACGTCTCTGTAGAGATCCTCCCGCTTTGTTCATGTGTTAAAGAAAGACTCTTGGTAAACACCGTAGCCAATTCTCAATGTAGAACTTTATTCCTTTAATCTAGCCACACATCAACAGATTTGACTGGTCAAACTAAAACTGCCCTCTAATGATACAGATCAGTAAAATAGATCTCAATGAAACAAGCTCTTGACTTAAATGCCCTGAAGTATCTAAGTAACCTATTAAGTTGGTACAAATAGTTTTACCCCTAGTGACTATAATAATTATGGTTACACTGAATGAAAGAGTTTAACTAAAACCCTGTGTGTTGATGGCATTACCATCTAATCAAGTATGTATTCTGCTCATTTTCCATGCATTCATTTGTGCACATTTACAAATATACTAGCTTTGACTGTTAGCTGTTTGATCTCCAACCAAACTGAAACAATGAAGGAAACTTCTGATGTTTGAAACTAGGCTCCCATTGGTGGGTCTGACAGGTTTTAGGTAGTTGGCCTTTTCACGGTAAAAGTGTTATTACATTTGGCTTACTGTCAGATGTGGGTTAATAGAGACTGGAGCTGTAACATTGAAGAGATTTCTCAAAATGTGCAGCAGCAGCTTTTTCAGCCCTGTCTGGCTGCCTGTCAACCATTCTACAGCATGTATATCATATATCTAACTGCAGAGGGTTGTGTGTGGTTCGGAGCAATAACTGCTACTTGGGAGAGGGAGCTAATATCAGGTACCGATCAGATGAACAGTTGTTATCCCATCCGATTTAAATGTATTATTTGATTATATGTGCTACCACTGAACAGAGCAGCCAGTGAAATTGCAAAAGTCCTCCTGCTGCTTGACGTTGTTTAAAACACATCAGAGTGAACATATGGCTGGTTAAAAAGTGCTTCAGCAGCAGGAAATGACTTACAGGAAATTCAAAGTAATTCTGACTATAACCAAGAGCTCAAGGGAGGAACTTTGCCCCATAAAACAGCAATTATTTTGTCAGTGGGGGGGGGGAAATCTGGGTTTACTTACGTAACTGTTCTGCAATGGTTTCCTTTTTTCCTTACCAACAACTCAGAGACCAACTCCCTCTGTTTGGCTAATCTCTCTTTAAACAGAAAGAAATCAAAGTTAATTTCAACCAGGGACATAATTACATAATTACAAAGACAGTGTCCATTTCCCCTCTAAACGTCCTATAGTTTTCTACAATACATAATGCATCAGTATTACCAATCTAATATTTTTTTATACAATAATCTTATCAGTCACTGGGAAGTTTTTATTTTTTTGTTTTTACGTTTAGTGAGTAATTTTTTTGTACTCTTCACAGAACACTTATAATAATAACTGCTCTTTAGTCACTGTTGAAACTGAGCAGTAATCAACTATAGAGCCATCAACAATTTTTGTTCCAAGTCAAAATGTCCTCTGTGTGCAATCTGATTCATTTGGAAAACGTATAGAACGCTGAGTGCTTTGATACTAGAAAATATATTAATATTCAGGTTAGCACAGTAAAACAATAGTTTTGATAGAGATAGATTGATAGAGAGTTGAATGGAGTGCTTGGTTACTGGACAACCCGCTTAAAAAAAATGCAGTCATACATCCCAGTCCCTTCCATCGACAGTCTTGTCAAAGTTACACCCATGTGAACATGTACTTACTGACAACTGCCAGAGGATGACTTTTCTGTGACTATCTCACTAACTTCTGGCTATCGTCACTGCTTCAGCAGTGTATTTCTCTTACGGCGTAAGACTCTGGTCATGCGTAGAGAGACCACAGGCAGGGTGTTCAAAGAGAGGCTGGTCGGTTAGTGACCGACAGGTATTCTGACCGATCATTTAATTTGAACCGAAAGACAGACTACTTTATTGATTGATGGCTATTGGCACTATTATGGTTGTCTGTCTCGCAAGTCTTTGTGTTGCTGTTCTTAATGCACTGCATGACGGACGGTAGTCAAACAATGTCACTTTCATTGACTGAAAAGTAAAGAAGTTTAAGGTGTAGAGCAGACAAAATATTCCTGTTTGGAAATACTTTGGGCAGCCCCCACCCAAAGATTTCTGTCTAATTAACTAGTCTCATCACATGTTTATTATTTTAATGACGTCCTTTTAATAATATTGATATGGGTTTTAGGGCTGAGAAAGAATTGAGACGCAGAGGACGACACTGGTCCAACAGCTTCCTTAACCAGGTTCTCTGACTGGCTCTGAGTTCAGTCCTGAAATCAATCAGTATTTTAAATAGACAACATTGTTTCAGCGCAGTGACTCCGTCATGGTGTTATACACCCCTTGCTTGCACTGAACATGTTATTTGCACACATGCACCAACAAGCATTTTACAGTTTGCATACATCTATTTTTATTCGCAAATTTGAATGAAATGGTGACACTGTTTTTATTTTAAGTTAAAGAAATAATAGCCAAAACTATGAAAATAGTCAATATAAACATAAAAGTGTAATTATTTGATGCTGTGTTGTAAGCAGAGTCAAATTAATTTAGGTGTACAATTTAAGATACTTGTAAGCTTCAAGAGTTGAAATTACGAATGCCCCCCATACACATTCTTTTCTTTCCTTGATTGCACTGTACTCAAGAATCAGCGTCTCACCACTGTACATCTGTCTTCTCTCTTCAGGTGGCACCGGATTTCTTTGAGTATTTCCAAGCTCTGTACCCAATTTTACGTGCTGACCCCACCCTGTGGTGTGTTTCTGCCTGGAACGATAATGGTAGAGACGCCTTGGTGGATCCATCCAAGGCTGGTCTCCTCCATAGAACAGATTTTTTTCCCGGGCTTGGCTGGATGCTGCTGAAGAACATGTGGGACGAACTTGAACCCAAATGGCCCTTGGCCTTCTGGGATGACTGGATGCGTCAACCAGAGCAGCGCAAGGACCGCTCTTGCATCCGCCCAGAAATCTCACGGACTATCACCTTTGGCCGTAAAGGCGTGAGTTTAGGTCAATTCTTTGACCAGTACCTTCGTTATATTAAGCTAAATACTCAATTTGTGCCTTTTACCAAACAGGATTTGTCTTATTTGTTAAAAGAGAAGTACGATGAAAAGTTTATCAAAGAGATTTACAGTGCACCACTGGTGAAAATTGAAGAACTGCAACAAGGGGGCAGCTTAAGAGATCATGGACCATACAGAGTGCAGTACTCCAGCCGTGACAGTTTTAAAGTCTTTGCTCGAAATCTGGGGGTGATGGATGACTTGAAATCTGGAGTCCCCCGTACAGGTTACAGAGGCGTAGTCAGTTTCTTGTACCGAGGCCGAAGGGTGCTCCTGGCTCCACCAGAGGGATGGATGAAGTATGACATCAGCTGGAGCTGAAAGTCTTATTCAATGTGAATAAAGGTTTAAGAGGGGAGACAGCCTTACTCAGAGGAACTCTCTGAGACCAAAGAATATCAGCTGACGCAGTAGTTCATGAAGGGACTGAAGTATCACAGCTGGGGCTACACATCAGTGGAGCTGCAAGATCAAATGTTGACCCAGGCCCCTTTGTCAGGGAAGGTTCTAAAATAGGGTGCTCATTCAGGATCAGTAGGTCCATGGCCACACAGACCTCACATGGAGTTCAAACTTGTAGGAAGAGTCTACCCTTAAACACTGTTTCAAAAGAGCTATTGGCAATGTGCCTTGCTTTATAGGCCCACTTCGTTTTATGTATTTTTATTTCTGTGAAAATTGGCCAAATGTAGAGTTAACATCACATTGTTGCTGTTTGCAGCAGCTGTAAATGAAGGGTGTTACAGAAAATTCTTTGAATCATAAACAAGGAGAGTGTGTTTCAAAGTCTGCGATAGTTTCCACACACTAGAAGACACAACTTTGGAGAAAAAAACAATTGTATAATGTTTTTGAAAGTTGTTAAATTTGACCCAACTACCTACGTCATGTTATTGGTTTAAGTCTATAGAACTAATCAGAAACAGAGTGTACAAAGGAAATGAAAAACTTCTACAAGGTATTATGTGGTAAACAAAGGCCATATCCACTGCTGAACTGAGTCACTATAGCCCTGATGGTTATCATTTAAGGAGACAGGCTTTCTCATTAATGCTACATTGAAGAAATTGTAATTGAGCAGACTGAACTTCTCAAAGTGCAATAACTTGGATCCAGCATGAACAAGCTGCGAAATGCTGTCCATTCTGTATCACTGTCAAACTCACTGAGCAGCTCATAAAATCTGTCGGGAAGGGTGTCTGCTCAGCAGATGATAAGAAAACGAAGATGGGGACGAACAATGTCAGATGGATGCAAAATATTCAGTACAATGATTTGGTCTGACCAAGAAGGGTCTCCTCTATTGAAGTCAGTACAAACCCTACATTATCTTTTTCACTAACTGAGTGCTAAGAACTGCAGAAAAAAAATAAAATTTGTTGTGTACTTTTGCTGTAAGCACCAAAAGCACTGCCAGGACGACATCTTGAGCCATCTTTGACTGTACGTGATTCGTTTTGACTGTACGTGATTCGTATTGACTGTAATTATAGAGACATGCCATGGTTTTGTTGCTTTACAGTTGCCTGTTGTCATTTTCCCCTACCTTACAGATTGTTTAGAAGATCACCTAGCATAAGGTGAGCGCATAAAACAACCTGTAACTGCTCAGTGACTTGAGATGTCTGAGTTCCAGGAGATATTAACTGGACTGTGATGTGTGATATGGTCCTGAATCAGGGCTACACCTACAGTGGCATTACTAGAGGAGACCTTTGGACCTATTGGTAGGAAGAAATACATTGAAGTTAATTAAGATGCCAGAGCGCAAGAAGAAAATCTGAATGACACTCAATAATAAAATGGTCCTGATGATTTTTGCTACAGGACAAGGAACCGATGTTTAAAAGTGTGGGAGCATCAAGGAAGGAGTTTTTCCCATATTTTCAGCACTGCTGTTCTCAGGCTACGTCCACATTAATATTATTTGTTTTAAAAGACTCACAAGCGTTTAAGCCTCTAAAATGAACACCTTTCAAAACTGGCCCGGTTTTGATTAGAAAACTCCAGGCTCCAGTGTTTCAGTCTGTTGGGGGCTAGAACAGGCATTTTTAAATAATGATTTGCTTCTTGATTGGATCTTAAACTTGAATTGACTACCAGCAGTAAAGGAAAGAATTGCTTACGCTGTCATTCCAAGAAAAGCTAAATTGTTGCTCTTACTATACTAAATACTTGCTTTAAAACTAATATGCCTTAGTATGGATGTTGCCTTAGATCAGTTAATGAACATTGCTGTGAAAGTGCAATGACAACATTAAATCAAAGGAGACATGATCTTATTGTATTAAAGCCTTGGTATGCTTCAAGTCAAGTTGAACAGTTGACATTTATATATAAAGGTAAAAGTGTTACGACCATTTTTTTTTAAGGACCCCAGTTGAGGACAGGTGAAAAATACTGTGTCTTTGTAGTCTTGACACAATTATTTGTGCAAATGAATATGACAACATCAAATATACAGTCTCTTTTAAGAAAGTGACAATAGATGTGTGAAGAAAGCTTGGGGGGCAGTTTCACACATCCCAGTTCCTTTCCAGTCACTGTGTAACATGGGTGTGATTGATTCTCGTCAGTTTCAGAAAGTTGCAGAAATTATCAAACACAGCTCCTTCAATTCTGCTATGAAAGATTTGCAGACAGCACTAGATGACCCCATCAACATATTGTTTGAAGCATACTGAGGCTTTAAGGTTCATCTTTTCATATTTGGATGAAGGTCTTTGGATTTCTTTTTATGTTTATGCAGCCCAGTTTAAATTCCATGAAATGTTTTGCTGGAGGAAATACAATATTTATACTTCAGCTGCTTTGGATTTCAGAAGGTTATGGAACCACACCTCTGTTTGGATTAATAAACTTGGTGTCTAAATATGTTGAAGGAAATATATTAATATAAAGGAAGAAACTATAATGGGAAGGCGGTTTTAAAATGATTTAACGATTAAGAACTTGAAGTTCGAACAAGTTTGCCAAGCTGCAAGTAAGATTCAGACATCACTGAGTCAGACATTTGATTGATGATCGCCCTAAAGCCCTAATGTGGGCAAAGTTGTAACTACATGACATCCAAACCATGGTTTGGTCAGATTAGGTTTGTTGAAAAACCAATGATTGTTTGATTTTTAATTGTTTCTGCAACAAGAAGGCCGAGAAATGATTATCACTGTACTGTAATTAGCTTCGGGAGATTATCAACAAGATTGATTGAGTCCCATGTCTGTATGGTGATGTGTAAAACCACTGCCTGATGTGTTTATAACTTTAACACAGTATAAATAAAATCAACTATTTTGATATTTGTCCACATGTTAAAGGAGTCACTCTTTAACAAGTAATTAAGCTGTGAAATCTTCATGTCATATTCATTTTGTCTGTTGAAAACAATAGATCATCACAGGAAACTGGTGCTGAATAAGATGTGTGTGCGTGCTTGCGTGGAAATAATGTGTATATATAATAATGTATTCTCACCAAATTTGGTGGTAATATTACTTGGTGAATGGTATCAGATGGTTAACTCCTGCAGCTCATCGGTTGGATGTGGGGGGACCACACATACATGTTGGGTTGAGTGAAAGTTTATGCTAAATTCTGCCAGCCTATTATGACTGACCACGTCTCTGATGTACACTTGGATGACGTCACAGGAGCAGTATGGAGTTTTTTTAATTTATTTTTTCTCACATCTGAAGAATTGGTCGATATGTACTTCAATTGTATTGGATTTGGCTGCAGCGATGTTTACTCCTGAAACTCCAAAACAGTTTTGTGGACACGTCATCCACCCCTCCATCGGCATAGTGATGAGTAGATAATGAGTGAATTTTCCTTTTTGGGTAAACTATACCTTTAACCACATCCAACGCAAATCTTGAAGGAGGAGGCGCTTTCCATTTTCAAAAATATCCAAAAATTAGCAGCTCTATATACAGTATATACCGAAATGCAACATTTTATATAAATACAAAAATGAATTAGATTAAATCTAATCTTTTTTTTGTTTGTGTGGATTAAATCAAACTGCATTACTCTTTTTAATCAAAACTCCATATTAAAACAACACTATATTACTTTACTAAGAGATTGTGCCCTTTAATGAAGAGAAAAAGCAAAGCCTATCAATCTCTTGAGCTGAGTTCTGACTTCGTATAGTCCTGCTCACCGACCTGATATTACGCATGACATCTGGGGTCCTGAACTGGTGGAGCTGCTGCAACAAATATGTCAAACTCTGTTTAGTATTTTTCATAATTGTAAAGTGTTCTCGCTGAATATTGGAGATTTTCTCAGTTTTTAAATTACTTCTAAGTCTTTTTAACTGAGCCACAGTTCAGCAGTATACCCTTGAACTTGCTGAATATCATTCTGGAAAATTAAGCTGTGACAGTTATACCTTTCTCACAGGAGACTACCCACTCAGGGGGATACCTCGATATACTTATTTTGATATATACACCCTGGTCAAATTTGATGCATTGTCTGTACAGTGGTCACAACTTTGCCAAGTAGTAACGCTTTACTGCCTGTGTCCACTTTATTATGATATTATTTTAGGGTAATAGACGAGGGGCGATCTTATAGAATTGTGACTCTTAATTCCTAAAAGAGAATCTTATATTTCAAGAGTGAATGCTCCATTCCTTCTCACAACGGAACTGCAATGGATGCATTGCCCTTTTGATGCTTTTCATTCTTATTTTGATAAGTTTCATTCAACCTTTATTTCAACATTCCAAGAAAGCACAAATAAGAAAAAGATTTGCAAAAGAGCAAAAGCAAGAGTAAAAATTAAAGCCTTAGGAATAAGTACAGTTCATAAACTTTAAAATTAAACCTAACCCTAATTAAAACAATTCACATTTTTAGATGAGATTTAAAACTTAAATTGCGCTAAGGATACAAATGAGTTGAGCTTGTTCTGTATGATGTTCCATGTTGCATTTGCTCAGTAAAAACTGTTTGCAACTGCAGCGTAATCCATTCGAATTTTTGATGGGAGTCCACATCAAGAGACAGCAGGGAGGTAGGCGGTGAATGACCAATAAGAGCTTCATAAAGATAAGAAAGACCCAACAGAGAAAGAGAGAGGGCCAAGAATTAACATGAATATGATCAATTTAGTATTTCAGATTCCAAGGTATTTATACTCTTTCATTAATTTGTATTTATTGTCAAAATTAGGAGATTGTTTTGATCAACATTTTGGCTCCCGTAAAGAACATTGACTTAGTTTTATCATCTATAACTGCAAACAGAACAGGCTCCATAAAAGGACCTTGTGGGACACCTAAAGAAATCTGTAAAAAATCCGATTGAACATTAATAGAGGCCACACACACTGCTCTCTGAAACCATTTATAGGCAAGTCAATGAAAGAGTAGCACAGTGTTACTTTCTGTCCAAAGCTGAAATCAAGTGTAGACTTTGTTGCTTAATTGACCGCTCTGTCCAGGAGAAAGCATTCTCTATGAGTTGAAGCACTTGGTGGTGCAGGCCAATATACCAGCAGAGCACTGCAGTAAATGAGGCTCGGTTGCTTACAGGAGGAGCTGGGTTGCTTCTTCTCTCAGGAGAGACTTCTCACATTGCTCAGAAAGAATCTGCAGCTCATGGTTGTTGAGTCAACGTTAATAGAGAAGTCTAGCTGAGGAAAACACATTGGTTAGTGGAGGCCAAGACAGAGCCACGGCTATGTTTCCCACTGTGATTCAAAGAAGAAAAATATACAAACATAATGACTCACGCAAGGTAAGTAAACACTCCAGAGCACTATATAAGAATTATTGAATAAGGGAACAGACAACATATTGTAATTTTGTTGACATGTTCAGTTACACGCAGAATCCATTGCAATTCTGTCTGTCCTTGGAGAGGGAGCCCTCACATGATGATCTCTCGACTTTTTCTCCCCCCTGTTAATAGATTTTGTTTTTCAGTTTTTCCTACTCATAAACTTATTGTTCAAGGTTACGGCCAAAGAATGTCCCACCTTGTTAAGGCCCTATGAGATAAGTTGTGATATGTGAATATGGGCTATACAAATAAAATTTGATTGATTGATAATCAAGAAGATGTCGACGTAGGTGGAGGATTTACTGATTCATTGGCCTCATTGGAGAAAACTACAGGGAATCACCAATCACTGCACCTTAGCACCGCACGTGTCCATAACTCTGTTACTGTATATATTTTCATTCTATTTTATTCTATTTTGTTATATATTTTTGTTTTAAGTGCACCAATGACACCAAGGCAATTTCCTGTATGTGCAAATATACTTGGCAAATAAAAGAATTCTGATTCTGATTCTGAAATTCTGAAAACTGTCTTCCAACACAGAAAATGTAGGAGAAGTTTTCAATTGTTAAAACAATTCTAGTCTCTTCCTACTCCAAACAATACAATGTTAAAATAATCTATACACTTGAAAAACAACAATAAAACCAAACCATGAAGCCAAGTTCTATAGACATTGTTAGAACAGGCGGTCTTTTTAAACCCTTGAAATTCCTACTCAACCCATAAGGGGGAGTAGGAACACAGGTTGTGTGGAGGTTCAATCTAGGCCAGAGCTTAGTGTGTATTGCATAATATACATGTCAGTCCTGTGGGTTGTTTGTTGTGTAAGGAAACAGGCTCAAACAGCATATACACAGTACATGGGGACTACAGACTGAACACCTCTGCAGCACATCCAGGTTCTTTCAGCTCAACATCTTTCATCACTTAACTCTAGATGTGTACTGTGGCTGGAGGGCCAATGGAAGAGACAAATTTCCTTTAGGGTTTAGGATTTGAAGATTATGATGCCTTTTGGGAAAATAGCTTAAGGTTTGACCTGATCATGTTGTATGATGTGAACTTTGAAAGTGGTATAGAATGCATAGTTTGTTCCCACACAAAAAAAACTGCCAGGTGTTATTCACTTGCTCCTAGACAATGATAAGAGAGACCCAGTGCATTTTAATTCCATCGCACAACCGCCATGTCAGAAGTTAGGTTTTGAGTCATCTGTGAGGCAAAATGGGTCAGGGGCATAGTGATACATGTCTGTGAGAACTAATGCACTTTATGATCCTGACCAACCAATAGCAACACCTGGGAATTTATTGTATCGATACATAGATATATACATCAAACTATGTTCCAATAGTCATGTGAATATTGACAGGCCTCAGCAACTACTACTTAAATGGTTTTGAATTTATATAGCGCTTTTTTAGTCTTGATGACCACTCAAAGCTCTTTATAGTAGAGTTTTACATTCACCCATTCACACACACATTGATACAGTACATCTGTTAGCAGCACTTTGTTATTCTATGGGGGGAAATTTTGCCCAAGGACACTACGGCATGCAGATGGGGAAGACTGGGGATCGAACTGCCAACCTTCAGGATGGAGGAGGACCGCTCTACCCCTCAGCCACAGCTGCCCTAGCTATTCTTCCATTTTATATGTGTGTATACATATTCATAATCGCACATGTACATACTTGTTTTGTGGCAATGTGGGTGTCACTATTGATTATTTCTTTATTCTTTATTTTTAAATTCAATGTAATTCAAGGAGGATGTTTGGTTCCTGTGCACACACCACAAGAAATTATGTTGAAGGTTGGTGGTCCGATCCCCAGCTCCTACAGTCAATATGCCAAAAGAAGCAAGACACTGAACCCTTTAGTAGTATTATAGTGGTAGTTTGTGAGTGCCTGCGTGAAAAGGTGAATATGGCTTGTACTGTAAAGCATTTTGAGTGGTTGCTGAGACTAGAAAAGTTTATTATCCATGTATAACAATGTACAGATCCCTGTTTCAGTGCACAGGACACTTCCCTAACCCTAACACTGAAGTGGTAAGGGCATTATAGGACTTTTTACCTCCTCCCCCCCTAAAGTTGATGGTAAGAGTAGCAGCATTGAGTCTGAGGCACTCTAACCGTAATTTAAAAACCGTCTATGCAGTCATGGAATAGTCACAGAAGCCAACCCCTTCAACTCTTCTTTGGGGTTTAAAGTACAGATTTAAAGAGAGATGAAAAGACACAATCATGGTAGCACTTGTGGTACCATATAATGCACATGTAATCACAAAGGTTTCACATGGGTATTTACAGGTGCTTCACACATGTTACCACCAAAATGTTCCATGTCCAAAACATGTAAACACATGAATTTAAAAGTGAAATTCATCTGGTTTTAGAGTGTTAAACTAAAACACATGTGAGCAGAAAGATTGTGGCTGTAATTAGTGTAAAAGAGGATAGATAATTTGCCGGCCTGTTGCAGGGCACAAACACTACAGCAAAATAAGATGCACTTCTTACCCATCCACTATACCTTGCTGAACTGGTATATAAAGTGATTGCATTTTAATCTTATGTGTTTGTAGGACTTTATCATTATAGTGATTTCTAAACAGTGGAAAATATGTCAGTCTGCTCTTCTCCCAAAGTTGAGTTTTTTTAAGAATAGCATTTCCTGTTAATTTGGCAGTTATGTGCAGTCTTTATTTTGACTGAAATCTGCTCAGGGTCAGAGGGCACTCCTTCAGCCTAGCTGGGATCAGTATGTCCAGCTCAGGCCACAGCTGGGCCATCAAGCAGTGGGATGGGGTGATGGGGCTAGAGCAGTTGGCCAGCATCCCCCTGTTTAAATGAATATAAATTGTGCCTTGCAGGCTGAGCTACCACCCCTCAACCACTCCAAGGCTGTGATTGGTTCATAGGAGAGTAACCTGCTAGAGGCCGGTGAAAGCTGCTATATCAGTGTCTATTCACTGACAACAATGAAGCTAAATAACTAATGAGTCCGTGCTGGCCGAGGTGTCTTCCTCATTCTATTCTCAGAATAGCTTTGGACATGACCAGCAGCCTTCTGTGGGCCAAACGCTGGACATGGGAATCTAAAGAATTGCAATGCTTTATTAAAAGCTATATATTTTTTTAAGCTTTTTTACCAAAGAAGATACCGTTGGAGGATACAGAATAAAACATCTTGGATTTGGATTACTTTTGTATCAATGTGTTTTGATTTTTGAGGGTTCCAAGGGTAAGAAGCTTTAACATCCTGACAGCTGGACTGAAGATAACCAAAATGAAACCAAGACTCCTCCTCATCTGCCTGGCATCCTTCTACTGTCTAGGTAAGTACAGTTTAGATTTTAAATTCACAGTTTAGCTTAGTTCATGTGTATGAGTGTAGGATGGGAGCTGAATGAACAGGGATCAAGTTCAGAGAGCAGAAGATGCTGCTGGAGCCTGTACTGTTCCAGCATTGACTTTGACTTTCAGTCAGCTGCAACACTTTTTCAAACTGAAATCCATAACTATCACCAACAACAGCTCCCTCATTACTGCTCTCTATAAAACCGGCCACTAAGTTTAATCTTCTGTCTGTTCCACCAGTGCTTGTTATGACTGTATTATAATTCTTGAATTGTTGTGGTTTCTACTCTGTTCTAATTAATAGTTCACAAATTATCAACAAAGAATGGATGTTTAGTCCAGATCCAAGCTTTTGTCAATATGGACATGGGTGTGAATTGATTATCACTGCATAAATATGCACAACATGCAAACTCAAAGTGTTGTCAAATTTCTAGGTATTAACCTCGCTAACCACAACCATAATTCCAATAAGTCGTTCCTGAGCTTTCAGACACATCTTGGGGCCTTCCTCGAAGGCAAGCTTGATGAAGTGGACCAAATGCAAACACGCATCAAAGTCCATTTAAAGCTCAAGCACTAAAGAATATTTGTTAACTTGGACAGGGGATGGGGGTGGTCTAAAAATATATATATGAATATGAAGTTGTCATAAGTATTAACAATTTAACTTGCAAAAATATTAAATAATCCAATTAGCAATTCAAACGGTTATCAACACGGTTAACCTGATCTAGGTAGTCAAGAAAGAATAGTACAAATATCAAAAATTAAATCAAGGTCCACTCAAGCACTACTGGAAATTGTATTTAAACAGGCCGCATTCAAGGAAGACTGTGAAGTGCAAATCAAAACTTCAGAAACTGTTTGTAATTAGGATTTCACTTAAGATTATACCTGCAGTAATGGTTTACATCTGAATGTCATCTTTCCAGTTTTAATAATTAATGATCATAACATAACTTTCGAAATAACTCACAGATTTAGATGGCAACAAAAATCTTTTATTCAAGAGACAACCAAACAGCTTTGCATTAGTGGAAAGCAGAGCAGACGGCGTCGGTGGCTCTGTGTATAGGTCAGACAGTCGTGTAGGGTTAGAGTCAGTGACCTCTAGCCTCTTGGAGGGGGTAGGGCACTGAGTCATCATGGTCAGTGGAGCAGTCTGGGGAAGGGCAGACCAGGGACACAATAACCACCCCCCTACCCTAACCCCTCCTCCCTGAAGCCTGACTTGACCCTCGTACCCTCATCTACATAACACTGCCCTCAGTCAGCGCTTAGATTGAGACCTTATTAAAGATAAAGTGTAAAAGGTAATCCCCCCGACAGCTGCCCATGACCGTGTCCTCAGCAACCCCCAACCCACATATACTGACCTCACACACACACACACAGTGCCCATGATGGAATAGGCCAGCAGAAATACCCCTTGGTCTCAACTACACAAAGGGCCTGTGGTGACTGGCATTCCCTGCAGTGTGAATGAAAACAGGCTAATGTCTCAATCTGTAGAGAGTTTAGGCCAAAGCTAACAGGATTCAAAACATGCAGAGATATGATTATGAAGCTGATGTGACATTTTTTAGAGGGCCCTCATCCAACACTGAGGTGACTATATGAGGTGCTAACAAGCAAATACTGCTTGAATGCTTTGAACTTAATGAGTCAATTTAACATCTTTCAAAAATGTTCACTACTACATTTGTACAAGCCTTAATGCTTTTTCTCCTACCAGACAGGATGGATGTGTCCACGTTTATAAATATAGAGCTGGTCATCTGTTTGACCGATAGTTATAGTATGATCATGACCAGTACATTTCCTGCACAATAAGTCGTTGTGCACGATCATCATATGTTTGACCATCAACAGCACCAAAACCATCAGACTACCATTCATCACAAGTTTTGTAGTTTTTGTAAAAACCTTCTCTGTAATGTTGGGTTGTAAATAGTATGTACTACCTGAGTTGACATATTTAATGATAAAATATGATTTTCTTAAACAATGGCAATTCATAGTACTTCAGTAGTAGTTAATTCTTCTAATTAAAAGATTACTCCAAAAAAGATTGTTACTTTGTAATGGCAAACAAATGAAAAAGATACACACAAACACCTGCACAGCAGCTGATGTTATTTCTATAAAGTGTCCTTAACCGTATATTAAAGGCCAAAGAGCAGCATCAGTCTCATCTATTCGCAATCTTCCATAGCCATATTTCAGTGTGAACAGAATAGGAACACTTAGCAGGAGCAGCAGTGACCACAATGACTGACCACCCCCTCTAGATGACAATAGTATAAGAAGAAAATTAAAGGATGAACTGCAATGTTGCTATGAACAACACAGCAATCACCAAAACTAACCCCTAGCCCTAGCAAAAAATCTTTTTAATTGTTGATGTTATTAAAGTGAAATGGCAAATGGGGATGAAAACTCATGATAACAGATTGTTTCAGCCATTGGTGGAGCAGCACAATTTTTTGAAGAATTAATTAGTAATATAACTGTGGAAACCGTCCCTAATGAGCTTAAATAACCATAGACATCTCTCTCTCTACTACGGTTATTCTCCTGCTAGATTACAGTCCCGCTCTCTCTATCTGACCAGTCCGATTGACCACATCATCTGGCTGCTCACTTCTCCACTCTGTATCTGTCCTACTCAGTCTGCTCATTCCTCCCTCACTGATTAAAACAGAACAATCACAGTAACTGATTTCCCCATTACATTAAGGATTATTGATTATTGATCCACATTGTAAATGGGGACTCCTGTGTTTGGTCAGGGTTATTCAATCTATACTGACCATTACAAATCACCCCCCCCCCCCCCTATGCTATGCAGATGGGATGTCCTGGGCCCATTCACAGCATCAGTGTATGAAGATAGATATGAGAGATTTATATTTAAACAAATATCATGATATAATTGAATTTTCTGCTTTTAAAAAAGGTCACAATCAAGGGGAATCCAATGACATGAGCAAACAATTATTTTTCGCTAAAGTACAAGATAAACCAGTGTGTAGTTTGTGGTGATATGCTAGAAGTGATTCTGACAGAGACAGTGTTTCACAGGGACTTTAGTGGGTGAGCTAAATTTCAGTTTATCTTGCAGAACTGGCAGAGAATGTATTATTGAAAAAAAAATACAGAAACACAAGAGCACACGAGAAATGTAAAAAAAATTCTCTCTGGCCTGTGACATAACAAATACTGAACTTTAGTGTGTGAGGGATCACTGCTGAGGTTGACATCCTGTTAGCATCATCATAACCAACACTTCACCAAACAGATGCAGTTCCAGCCATCACATTAGAGAGGATAGTGTGATGTGTTCAAACTTGGCCCTTGTATGTTGTAAGTATTGAAATGGTTCTTGATCAGAAAAAGGTTCCCAATACATGTACTTGGAGAGCAAAGGAGGACGCAGGTTTTGGTTTTATGTCTGCCCAAATATTTCCATTTTCCTGCCCAAACTTTTAAGTGCACATTCGATCAAAATCCTTTCCCTCTGAAAACAGATAAAAAGAGGAAAAGGACATTGGCAAGGGGGAAAAAAGAAGGGGAAATGTTAGAATATTTGATACAGCACATAATCAAAACATTTAATGAGCTTAGATTTGTTAATTTGTAAAGGGTATTTATTAAGGGGGCAGTACATCTATTAAATATGAACCTCCAAGCCTAACCTTTTAAAGCCTATTCTCTGGCCCATTATAAAAGGGTTAATATGAGATATTGCAATACTTCATTCTAGTTGTCAGTCCTGTCTCAAATCTCTGCATTTCTACCAAGCTGTCCATAGAACAGAAATGACGAGAGAGGAGAGCAAAGATATTGATGAGAAGATTCTTATATGGTCATCTCGACAATTTCTCTTTCTCTGTCCCTTTTTTATGGGGGCTGGACAGAAGCCTGTGAAGTTCATGTGCAGTAGTTTCACTGAACAATAGCAGTGGAGGGCTGGGATAGTCAAAGACTGGACACAAACTACCCTTCCCACCCCTCACCCCCTCATCTACACATCCACCCTCCACACCTCTGACTCTCCCATGACCTCTGAGGGGCTCGGGGTTGCAAGCATGCACATGGTGCTATTGTGGGGGTTTCTGGACAACCCCCTCCTCTCAAAAAAATCTCATTATAGTCCTACCCCTATAGTGAAAATTATTCAATCTCCAATATTATGCACTTAATCACACCCCCATGCAGTTTCAGCTTGTTGGAACTTGTATAGAATATATTTAACTCCTCCAGTCGGAGGTTGCCTTAAAGTTTGTCGTCTAACATCCTTTGGTTTTTATACTGTTATCTACCATTATTCATCTTGATGGAGAGAATCATTTGGAATTTGAGCTTTCAGTCTAGAAACAAGACAGGGGATAGACTATATGGCAATGCATTGTGTTGGGGCACACATATCACAGGTTAGCTCAAAACTGGTATTGAGCTTATATGGTGCACCTGTACAATCTAATGTGATCTAATACAGGTAGATAGTCCTAATGGTGAAACAGCCCATTTATATGCTATTATATACTAAATTGTACAAAAAAACACCCAAGACTAAATTAATCATAATTAGTCATAATTGAGACTTGAGATCATCTAAAGCCTAGGTTATCATTTTGTATGAGTGGTCACTCTATCCTGTTCGTACTAGATGCCACATTATCTCTGGCCTTTTAGGCCTTATAGTGACCAACACTGTGTGTTTGATAATCATGGCCACATAATGCAATGCAAGTCCCCCCTTGGGAGCCCTGGATTTCATTACCAAGCCTGAGGAAGGGGAGGATCAGGAGCTGCAGGGTTCTATCCTGTCCAGACACAGCTGACCAGTAGATCCACAATCCCTTCTGCTGGCTGCATCTGCTGGTGGTGGAAGGGTAGGGTTCAATTAAAAGGAGGACATGCTAATTTGTTAATGTAACACTTGAGAAATGCCAATTACAGAACATAAGCATAGGGAACATCTCGGCTGTATGTTAAAGCTGTGCTTGTGCCCTATCACTGTATTGTAATTGACTTTAATTTGATAGACTCATTGTATCAGTTACTTTTCAACAAAGAGCTTTCAACATGCTCAGTTCCAGAGAAACTATATTATTATTATAGATTATAACCACCTCTGTGGTTTGTAGATGCTTTGATACCTCGGCCCTTACTTTCTTTTGGGTCCATACCTCAGAAGAAAGCATTTCTGCTCAATGTAACTAGTGAGGGGGGATTTTATCTACTGATCTACATCATTTGCATGTACTGAAGTTGGTGGAATCTATTGAAATGTTATTTTCTTACTTATCTCTGTATCCATGCATGCAGATGTAGTTTAGTTGTTATCCCTGAGGTTTCTGCCTCCATAATGCTAGTTACCAGGTACCATGCAGGCTAAAAAAACGTTTATGTATTTTCGTTAAAATAAAAACAAATCTGTGTGAATATATAAATGTATCTGGACAATTATGTTCAATAACTGAACATCACCCAGCATCAACTGGTCTCCACAGTGGAACTGAACTTAACTGGGAATAGAAAAACAGAAAACATCTGAAGTCAAGTTCATTTGTGGGATGTTGTGCTTGATGGTGTCTGGACAACAATAAATGCTGTTTGTGTGGCAGGACAGGGTTTATGTGTCTGAACAGATGCAAGACTCCGTAGCGACATTGATTGTCCAGGTTCAAGTCCAAATGCATTGTTACTGCTTCACAGCTGGGGAGGAAAGTGGTGGATGCCAGGGTTCAAGGCTCTTTGCATATGAGAGTATTAGCACCAGAAAAGACTGAAAGAAAACAGGGAAGACTGGGAGCGTCACCAAGGTCATGGAGGAGTGGGGACAAGGGTGACAAAGAGAGGTCTGGTGGCATGGGAAAGTCACCTCAGAGATGGATCTGAAAGGGTTGGAAGAGAAGGGAGGGGTCGGGGGATGCATAAGAAGGGCAGATGGTGCTCTTGGGTGCATGGTGGCTGATAGGAGATTTTACAGAGGTTACTGGGGATTGGGTGCAAATAAGCATTGTCACAATACTATTGTCACAAATGGTCCCGGCTTCAATGGAGGCTCTCTTAACTTGACCTCTGCAACCCTTGCCAGTCTTCTGCTCTCCAGCTTGGCCATTGTCGTTTCCCTCTCTGTCTAGATGGTTTGCTGGTATTCAGCCTCCATTGAGGCTCTTCTTCAGTGAAAGAATTATAGGCTTCAAAATCAAATGCAGCATCAATCAACTTAGATGATTTTTGGTATTGAGTGAGGACAAACTGGTGAAGACTTCCCTGATGATTGGTGTTTGACCAAGATGACCATGCTATTGTCTATGGTACCATGGGATGTTTGTGTGTTTGAGCGGTTGATGTTTTATGATCCACCATCATTTGTTTCGATGTCTTGACAAAAACCGCAACAGTTCAAGGTTGCTCTCCCACGAATAAGTCATTCCACATTAGCATGAAATGTGCCAACTATGACATTTGTATCAAGTTAAGATTGAAGTCAGTTGTTTACAAGCCATGTTTACGAGCTGTACTGAAGATACAGAAAGAATCCTGGCAATCTGTAAAAAACGTAAGGTTCAGTGTGCAAGATTTAGGTGAAGGGGATCTATTGGTAGAAATTCCATTTAAAATAACCCTAGTGATGTTTTTCTTAGTATGTTATTGAGTAAATTGTACGAATTGTTGTTTTCCTAACCCTAGAATGGGCCCTTTATATATAAATGCTTTATATTTACATCAGCACGGGTCCTCTCTACGGAGGCCACCATATTTTTTACATGGTGGCCTTTTGAGTTTTTATGACAACTGAAGGCTACCACAGGTTATCTTTCATATTGGAGGTAGAGGATAAAGTGAGGGGTATTCAGCTGAAACATGCAACTTCTACCAACCACTAGATGTCACAAAATTGTACACACTGACCGTTTAATAAAGATCCGAGTTTGCTTGTGACATTTCAGACACTGTACCTTTCACAATATTTTTATCAAAAAGGTGTCTAAGATTAATTGTCTTTCTAAATCATATGTTAGCTGAAAACTTGCTATTTTAAAGATGCATTTTGACACAGGAGTTAGAGTAAGAGGGGTTCCCACCACTAAAGCTTAATTTGAAAGGTCCTCTAGTGATGTACATGTGATCATTTTAATCAAGCTCTTAACCTCTCTCTGATAACCCATCTGTCTCTGTCTCCTGTCTGCAGGTGGCTGTCTGGCCTCAGAACTCTCTTTCCTGCTGGAGCCTAGTGATGTGATTGCAGTAAGAGATCAGCCTCTAATGCTGGACTGTGGGGTGCAGGGTGAGGAACCGATCATGGTGACGTGGCGTAAAAACGGTGTGCCTATACCCACGAGTCCACGGGTTCAGGTTCTGGCGAATGGCACACTGTTCATCCGGAGCTTCCAGAAACGCAGAGAGGGGAGCGATGCGGATATGGGCGAGTACGACTGTGCTGCCCAAAATCGCTATGGCATGCTGGTCAGCCGCAAAGCCAAAGTCCTCTTGGCATGTAAGTGTCTGACAGTGCAGCAAAACACAATATATAACTGTTTAATTCTTATGACATGCAAATAGATGGGCTTTGGAAAAGGGTTATTAATACTCAGAGATGGGAAGAAAAAATGTCACTGCTTATTGCCTGATTCGCTCACCATGCATCTTCCTTCATTGTTATGGGACTCCTGCTCTGGAACTCACTTGAAGAAAACGTAAAGCATATCCCTGTTATCCACATGCTGTAAGGCTCCACTGAGAGCAGAGGATACCCCACAGACTGCCACTGCAAGTTGCCTTTTCTCTCTTGAAACATTCCTTCGTATTTGTTATAAATGATGTTTCACATGGTGAACAACTCTGCATTATACTCGGCAAACCATCCCCCACCCAGCATCTGATCCGTGGTTGTCATAGGGAACAGGTGCCCAGATACAAACATCAGCTTCTCATTGTGGAAAAGCAATAAATTACAGTGTGTACGTTACTGTACATGGTTACATATGCTGAACACACACTAAAACACACATCAGCACCAGGCTACTAAAGTGTACAAGCTCTCCTCACCACCCCCACTCCTTCTCTCAGACTAATAAAACTAGGGGTTTATGGGTAATCCAGGAGAATTATGGGTACCTTGAAGTGATCTTACTTCAGTGCAATGAGTTGCCATGGGGATGCTCTATTATTTGCAGACCACCTTTCTGTATTGTACGCCCTTATTGATTATGGCCGCCAGTTATTTGGTATTTGTATGTTTGTGTGTGTGTGTGTGTGTGTGTGTGTGTGTGTGTGTGTGTGTGTGTGTGTGTGTGTGTGTGTGTGTAACTTTTTCTTATGATTTATAAGTGCTGGTCATTCAATCATGGGTTGAGAATCTGTCTGCACAAACTCTTCAATGAGCCACGGAACAATGGGCTGATTTCTGTTCTCCTCTGTCTTTACTCTCAGATTGTTCTTTTTCTATCTAAATACTTTATGGCAGTGACACCTGGCATAAGAACAAAAGACTGATGTAAAATCACATTCCACATTTGTCCTATTCAGCATAGGTGGAAATATCCAGGACAGAAAAGTGGAGAAAGAGAAATGTAATTTAATGTCTCTGCAATTAAAACCTTGACGAGATAGAATCTACTAATCAACTCAAGCCCACTTTTTAGTTGTATTGTATCCTCGTAGTTTACAGCAGCATGGTTAATGTTAACTGAATCGACAGATACAGTTTGCCACTTTTTTAAAAGAGCTCATTGATTCCTGCCGATTGATTTAAATGTGTATTTCTCCTTCGGACAGTGTTTAGCACAGAGTTGCAAAAATGAAATGAAAAATTAAAATTGTAGAAGCACAGCCAAGAATTCAGTCCCTTTTGAAGGTCAAGCTCCAAAGACACTGGATCCCTTTTGTTTTGTACAGGCTAAATTGTGCCAACTACCACTAGTAGAATTAACATTGTGAGTAGAATTGGTCCTTTCTGTTTCGTTACAATATCCATGTGCAGTATTTTCCTGACTGAAGCTGATCTTTGTTTTGACTACTCTTTAGCTCTTCCTAAGTTCCACACCCACCCTGTGTCCATGGCTGTGGATGAGGGAAGTGTTGCTCGTTTCCAGTGTCAGATTAATGGGGTACCTGAGGCCAAGATCACCTGGGAGAGAGACAGAGTAACACTCAACACCACTGACAACAGGTAACACCATGCACACATACACTACAGTGTGGAACTCTGCACTGGATAATAGGTATGTTAGAGCTTTACCCTGGGAGGCTCAGGGTGAAAGCAACCTCCATGTAAACAAGCACAATTTTCCCTCAGAGCTAATGCATGCTAATCATGCTAATGATGTTATGAGCTGAACATTCACTACCTCTCTGCCAAAAAAACAAACCAGTGCTCGACTTGAAGAATCTCAGTGGACATCCTCAACACCCATAAAACCTATTCCTACAACACGATCCACATCTCCACAGTCTTTTCGATGTTTGTTTGCACCCTGAACTGATGAAAGGAATGAGTGATTGAACAAGCCTCCTGAGCCCCTTAATGAGCTCACTTTAGAAATTTGGAAAGTCATGAATTCAAATACCTAAGTGCCCCACCTGTACACTGACCTCCCCTCCCCTCCCCTCCCTGTCCAGGTACACTCTGCTACCAATGGGTATTCTCCAGGTGACAGGTGTGAGGCAGGCGGACGCTGGGATTTTCCGATGTGTCGCCACCAACCCGGCCAATACTCGCTACAGCCATGAGGCCATTCTCAATGTCACTGGTAGGTGGACACAGATGAAGCATGTTATATACAAGTGGTCAGAGACGTGTCTTTGGAGTGAACATGTGTTCTACTCACATAATTCTTCACTGTAGTACACCCCAGACTCCTCAACATTCTGGCTGTTACATCTAAAACCATATTATATCAAATCACCAGAGCTGACAAGTTTTTATAAATACATTTTTTTAGTTTGTTTGGTATGAGGGAAAGGTCCACCAGACAAGTCAGCTTGTTTATAAACAGCAGATTGACACAAATGGTACACAATACAACCCATCTAAATGTTAATGTCAAATAATGTAGAGATATGGTAATAAAACCTTAATCACTTGTTTAGAAATATCTGATTCAGTCCAAGGGACATGCAATGCACACGTGCTTTCCAAAGCATTTTCAATAGTAATTGTATCAGCCGCTGTGTGACACAGTGTGAAAGTAGAATGGTGGAAGATAGACTGCAGCACCATACTATTCAAAATCTTTGTCCCTGTTTATTTATCATTTAATCCACATTCACTCTGGTTCTTCCTTCTTCTTTGCAGGTGGAGCTCCCAGACTCTACAAGGAGCCGTTCATCTTGTCAGGACCTCAGAATCTAACCCTCACTGTCCATCAGACGGCCATCTTGGAATGCATCGCCACTGGAAACCCAAGGCCCATAGTTTCCTGGAGCAGGCTAGGTACCACTCTAATCACATTTATATGGTGGGAGGTTGATTATTTAATTGCAATCGGCATGCATTAACTTTTAACTCACTCTCTCTATTTCTGTATCCATCAGATGGACGCTCCATTGGGGTGGAGGGTATCCAGGTTCTGGGTACAGGGAACCTGATGATCTCAGATGTGTCCTTGCAACACTCTGGTGTGTATGTGTGTGCTGCCAATCGGCCTGGCACCAGAATGAGACGCACAGCACTCGGCCGACTCGTGGTGCAAGGTGAGAACCAACAGAGACCACTGCACAAATATTTTTTTGCAAAGCTTTTGATTGACTGTGGCCGCACATTATTTTGTATCTAACTTTAGAGATGAGGTGTTTTGTTTGCAAGGAACAGTTTTCCACAGCATCATCCAGCAGTTCCGAAATAAAGAGATTATGAATTTCCACAAATTATTGGCAAAGATAAAAAAATATCTGTCAACATTTCATCTTACCATCATATGGATCAAACTTTATACCTGTAACGGTTCTTTCTTCTGGAATTTAATCCACATCCATTCTACACGTTGTAAAGAGAAAATGCATCAATTCTGCTAGGGATATGCCTGGTGTCCACACTACTCTGGAGTTTTAGAGCTGATAAAACTAAAAAGTATATGAGCAGTATTTTACAGTGACACAGTTGCTTGCATGGGTAGGAGATGCCATTTTGCCATTCCTGCCTCTCATTTGTAGTCTAGCTCTTTCTGCAACTAACAATCAAATGTAGCCTGTTTACACCGCCACGCACATGCCCGGTGTACGTGAGTGGTCATGTGATGTGTGTTCTCAGGTTTGTTAGTATGAACGGGGATTAACACTGATATGGAACCAAAATGCTTGTGTCGACAGAGAGGGTTTTAGTTTGAAAACGCAGTAGTATGGATGTAGCCTGAACCTTTAGTATGTTCTGACACCAATTCTTGAAGAGGAATATTGTCCAAGAACTATACATTTATAGTGCTGAGAGGAGTAACCTGAGAGACACTATTGTACGTGTTAGAGAAGGATATAAACCTTAGTAAGACCCAACATTTCCGGAGCTTGGGATCTCATTGCTCTGGATACTGATTATGGTACAGTAATAGGAACAGGAAGATGAGTTTAGCCCACCAACAAGTCGGAAGATGTCTCAGTTACAAACTGTCTTGTTTGTGCAGATAACTTTTACTACTGAGTTTCTAATTTACAGCATCTTCTTTAACCTGTCAACACAATGTAAAAGAAAGGTGGGAGAAATGTTCTATAAGGTCTTTAAGTTGTTAGAAGAACTATTTTGACAAAGCAAGGCTAATAAATAGACCATTTTGCATAAACCTGAAGATTGTCAGATAATCACAAAGAAAAAGAAACAGATGCTCTGGCAAATGTGCAGCCATTGTTGCAGCCTTTGTTTAATTGTCTGAATTTCCTGCACCTCTGTGACATATAGTATCCTGTGTGTGTGTGTGTGTGTGTGTGTGTGTGTGTGTGTGTGTGTGTGTGTGTGTGTGTGTGCAATTGACCGTATTAACTTGCAGTGGTGGTGAGGGGAGCGGGTGGAAAGGGTCAATACCAGAGCTGTCTTCTCACCTTTGCCCCTGGCTGTTTAGTGGGGGTGGAGGCTGGGAGCCTATGTTTGTTGTGTGGTGACACTGATGGTGGGAGACCCCTCCCCACCTTCTTTGCACATATGCACACCCCTTCCAGTTCCTTTCTCACAAAAAAAGGCTAACACCAGTGATCAGCTATGTGTGTGGGTGTGAGTGTGTGTGGGGGTGGTAGCTCTCTATTACATGGACTCACCCATTATCCTGTAGATGTCCATATACTCAGGCCACTTATATTTATCACTGTCATTTGCTGTGTCTTAACTGGCTGTCCTGAAACCTGCTCAGTTAGCAGCTTGCAGAATTATGGAGCGTCCCTGGTTTCTCTGTATGATGAAATATGTTCCTGTAAGTCATGGGAGTGAAACCTGATTTGCTACAAATGCTAAAAACCTACATTGTACGTGTCGGCAAACACACTCAGTGTGTACAGAGAGAGATACAGTGAAGATGAGTGGTGAGGGATTAATGGTGCTTGTATCTTAATCCATCAATACCAATCACACATGTTATAAGATAAGATAAGATAAGATGTTAAAGGTGTGTTTCGTCATTGAGGTATTTGTATTTTTACTGAAGTGAAGGGCCTAAGTACTTATTTTTCCACTGTTAATAAACATGCACCCATTGGAACCTTTAAGTGGTAACCCATGAACTCATATTTGGGGTATTTGTAAGAAACAGGAAAATGTTATGATCAAAGCATAACATTGCACAAACATAAAAATGTGAAATGTAATGTAATAAGTCATCAGAGTTACAAGTAGAACTGTTTCGGTCTGAATTAAAAATATAATATACATTATATTAATTAGGTAATGATTAATATTAAACTGAAAAAAAATCATCCAAATCCACACCAAACAGCTGAGTCTGTTTACGCTGACTCAGCTGTTTTCTGATTTTAATCTCAGAGAGCTGACAGTGGGCTAGGAGGACATTTTATTGTGGATTCTCTACAATTATGACTTACTGACTGAGTAATTCTCACGATAGTTCCAAGTGCTACAAGTACAAGTCACATTCACCCATTTACACACATTCACACAATACTACCACATACAGTATACTGTAGTGCTTCTCGACCACCTGAACCACAGCCCTGATATATGAATCAAAGACAAAAAGAATGGACTGAAGCTGATTATATTAGATGTCTTTAAATCTCAGTGAGATCAATATACATTCATATTCGTAAATCAGCTTTCCTTCAATTCGAGGTTTATCTGACCACATCAATCAATACTTGCTGCTGTCACACACTCAGTGATTGGCAGTGTCTCAGGTGTATGGGAGGAGAGGAGGCACTGATCTCTAATATATTCATCAATTTATTGATCAGTTTGCTCTGGTTTTGGGGTTGGGAGAGAACAAAGCCCTTTATGCTTTGGTCATCTGGTAACATGACCACCCACAATGTGGTTAAAGCGTCCTCATTATTCTGCAGCGGAGCATCTAAAACTAGATCCAACGATAGATCATGTCAAAAAGGACTCATGGTAGATTCATGGTACAGTTGTATCAAAAAAAGAATGTCTATAATAATTGTGCACACATAACAGTGTATCGTGTTGGGGTCACATGGGGAGAAAACAGAAGTCTAAGTACAGTTTCACTGTTGAGTTCTCTATATACAAATGTACTGGGATGGACACAAAAATAACAATCAATAACGCTTCCAGTGATTACAAAGATTGCTCTTTAACAAACTTATATTTCCATAGATTGAACAAAAAATGCGTGAAATACAACCACAGAATTATTTCTGATTATACTGTAATTAGTACTGGCCCTTAGTGAGTCCCCAGTAAATTAGAAAGACAGAATAGACCAAATGTAATTTGAAATAGAAAAACACCTTACTATTAAATGGGTTTCAAAACATTTGGATGCATGAAGATAAAAGCTTTATAGTTAATATTGGAAAATGTTTTCTCTGGTTTCATTAGTCTTTAGTAAGAGTAATGACCTACAATATAGTTGTAACAGCTTGAGGTTCAAATATACAGAGGCAAGATGACTCATAGTGAAGGTGGATGTTTTTATTTTTCATCTGGAGTCAAGTTCAGTTGGGATCAGTGAGACTGGCTGACGGCTGTGTTTCAGTGTGAAGGTAAGCAGAGTCTTTCTCTGTGGTCACGATCATGACCATGGCCAGAGAGACAAAGAGCACAACATGTAGAGACGGTCACTTCATGGCACAAGGTGCAGGAGGGGGATGCAAAGAGAAAGGGAAAGGAGATGAAGGATGACTGGCAACCTTTGACCTCTGACCCCTGACCTTGACAGGAGGATTCAGAGTGTGTCTATGGAAACAGTTGGAGGGAGGGAGGAGGTTCTGAAGTCACAACAGACACATGGAGGAGGTGGAGAGAAAAGGAGGCGTGGTCTCAGGGTTAATTATGGAGGGCTGGAAGATGGATAGGATCCCAGCGGATGGGTAGGGGCAACCATGGTGTCACCATGTAGAGATACACTCAAAGGGTGACCAGCCATTTTGGAGAATGCATTAACTGCAACATATATTTTGTCCACATGCTTTCCAGACAAGATGAGCTGCAGATCTTCATTTTTTATGTAAATCAGGACCAAAGTATCAACCACTAAGTAACATTACTTCTTTCTGAAAATGTGTTGGCAAAAATATACAAACGTCATATGTGCTCTGTATATGTCAAAATAAACAGATTAACACAAATGTATGAATTATGATAATAAAGGGTTATTATCACTTTGATAGGAATTCAGAATGCGAGAGCAGGTCATTTCCTATTCTGTGCTGAAAAGTAAAACCACATTTACAGAAGTGATGTGCTCAAGTACAGATGATGGTTAAGAGTGAACAAAATAAACAACAATTTTAGTTTGAATTGAGATTTTACTTACATATTATATCAATAATTCATTCTTGTTTCTTAAACCACTCAACAGTATAAATAAAGCTCCAACAATGTCTAGAATAGTACCATTATTCTTTTTTCTGCTGTTTGTTAAAGTATATTATTATTATTATATATTATCTATCTTTTATGTGTTTATTTAGGTACATCTAATGCTCATACTTCTCAACTTGTGCTTGGGTGACAATTGAGTGACACAACTACGTGACCAAAATATGATGTTCAGTTTTATGATAAAATAAAATAAAAATAAAACATTGATGTTGAAAATCTATCTATGATCATTGAATATCTCAGCAGGGGACAGAAGCCCCCATAACAGGCTGCAGACAATAGGAGCTAATAAGATATAATAAGATGTGTGAGGCACAGGGAAAGCCAAGGTCAACAGAATCACTGATCAATACCGAGTATAGATCGGTTGATAAACGGTCAGCTGAGGACGCCTGATACCTTCTAGCATGGTGGTGGGACGATTGAACAGATGAAGGGGTGGACAGCTACATAATGAATACCCCCCCCCCCCACACTCACACACACACAAACACACACACACACACACACACACATACACACGCACACACAGACAGAGAGCACATAATCTGATTTTAAAATGAAGGAACTGAACACTGAACAAACCCTAACCCTAACCCTAACCCTACTGGGATCATTTACAACAAACATATACTTTCTATTCCTGCTGACCACAGCACACAATGCAATGCTTTACATACAGTTTATGGAGATTTAACCATCTCTGTTTATATAAATTTTAGTTTTGAAGGGTTTCATGAAAATCCAGAAAGTTTCAACTTTATAATCAGATGGTCAATTCAGTTTACATTTAAAACTAAAAATAAAATAATGTCATAATAATACCACTAAAATCAAACAACTCAAACAATTAAAGTTCACCATCACTGAACAAGGTATAATTAACAGGGCGTAACCATAGCAACAGTCTCACTGCTTTGTACCAAGGATACAAATTCAACAATTGTTCAAAATAAACAAACAGATAGATAGATAGATAGATAGATAGATAGATAGATAGATAGATAGATAGATAGATAGATAGATAGATAGATAGATAGATAGATAGATAGATAGATAGATAGATAGATAGATAGATAGATAGATAGATAGATAGATAGATAGATAGATAGATAGATAGATAGATAGATAGATAGATAGATAGATAGATAGATAGATAGATAGATAGATAGATAGATAGATAGATAGATAGATAGATAGATAGATAGATAGATAGATAGATAGATAGATAGATAGATAGATAGATAGATAGATAGATAGATAGATAGATATATGGATGCATAGATACCTAGATGGAGTTTATGGAGACAATGCCATATATGACAATGACAATTTTTATAATGATTCTAGTTGTTGTCTGTGCCTTATCCTATCTTTCTCTCTGCTCCTACTCAGCTCCCCCAGAGTTCCTGCAGTGGCCGCAGTCTGTGTCCAAACCAGCAGGGGGCAGTGTTGTTTTCAGCTGTGTGGCCCAGGGTGTCCCAGAGCCTCACCTCATCTGGCTGAAGAACGGCAAGGTCCTGATGCCTGGAAACAATGTCAAGCTGACCAACAACAACAGGTAGATATTTAAAATGCAAAATCTAAAACTTCCAGAAACATGGAAAGTCTGAATCGAATTGACTGAGTCAGTGAGATTATTATTGCATTTAAGGAACATCTTGATTATAAAGTTAACAATCGTAGCAACCCAAAGACAGAGGCATCAGAGTACTGTGTTATTGTTGAACTGGATTATGTCATGACAGGCAAAGTGTCAAAGAGGATTACCTCCAGAGTTTAGGATTTGAAATCCACACGTAGCAAGATTTAAGTTGTGAATGATAAATGGACTGTATTTTATAGAGTTTTCCATTCTTATCGACCACTCATCATACTTTATATTACAAGTCACATTCCCCCATTCACATGCTATCATACAGCGCTTCTGTGTGCAGCACTTTCTCTATAACACACCATTCATACACTGCCAGCACAGCGGTCATGGGGCAAATTGGGTGTCACTTGCTCAATGCCACTTTAGCAGAAGTCACATTCTCAGATGCAGACTTTGGTAATCTATAAAAAACTACAACTGTGTTAGTCAACTCTCACTATATAACTGAGCTTTTTATCATTTCTGAATTTCACAGTTTAACCACATGGTGGCAGTACTGCAGAGAATATGTTATCGTTATTTGTGGTCTGCAATTGAGCATATATTACAGCACAAAGTTCATTTGCAATGTTAAATGGACATTGTAGTTTAACTCTTGAACAAACAATATTGCTGTGTAGGAGTAAAAAACTGTATAGAAGATGTGTGCTCAACTTTACCTGCAGGAGACAGTTACAGACACAGTCCAGGGATTCATCAATATTGTATTTTTGTCTTCTACTTTACTTTATAATTTTTAAATATGTTCCTAGCAGGCATGATAATCCAAATACTGGAGTAGAAAACAAATGCAACGTTGGCAAATTCTAATATGTTCAGCTTCAACAAATAGTGAATTTTCCCTTTAAATTCCTCACATGGTTTTTATTTCAGGAAAGGTTCAAATGGTCAAATATTTAACTAGATTTCAAAGATTGGAGAGTTCCATGTCAAATCCAAAAACTGAAAACAGCATCAGAACATTTTTTCTTTTTCCTCGACCATGAATCTTCTCATGACCTCTCAGATTTATCAGGCATCCCTATAAAACTGTATATAAAACTGGAGTTGGTCAAATCTGCTCAACCTGCAGCAGCAACAGTAAAATAACATGCTACTCATACATCAATGCTTTAATATGAATCAAGTAATAATATCATGCATTATAATACATCAGTCAAACTGACCCAACCTGTACTTTAATGTTAATGCTTATGGTACATTCTTCTGCTAATACTTTTAATTAAGTTGACATTTTTTTCATGCTGGACTATATTTTTAATTATTGGTGAGGAGCAGTGAAGTATTGTGTTGTAAACTGAACTGTGGGTTGTTTGTGCAGCACTCTGGCTCTGACCCGTATCAGTTCAGAGGATGAGGCCATTTACCAGTGCATCGCCGAGAACAGTGCCGGGACCAACCAGGCCAGCGCACGTTTGGCTGTGGTCCAGAGTAAAGACCTGCCTGCCGCCCCCCAGGGCTTCAAAGTCAGTGTCCTGTCCACAAATGCCCTACAGATAGCATGGAGCCAACCGCCCTCCGACGTCACTGACAGCATCATTGGTTATGTTCTTCACATCCGCAAGACAGGAGGTGAGTGTCAGCACACACACAGTCTACTCAGTAGACTCTACTGTGAAATATCAATCGTACTTCAAATTGGACAGTAATATTACATAATTAGAAAAAAACTTACTGTATGTGGGCGTGTGATTCAGAGCCTGACAGTCTGGAGCTGCAGGAAGCTATAAGTAAAGGCAAATTCCAACATGACATTCCCAACCTGGAACCAGCCACCACCTACTCCCTCTACCTGAAGGCCTACTCTCCTCTGGGAGCCAGCCAGCAGTCTCACACTGTGGTGGCTACAACACTAGGTGGAGGTAAGAACACGACACACAATTATTAATAGTTAATATCAGAGAGAAAGCTATCTGTTATATTTTTAAATGACTGGGTCAAAAATTTAAACCCATGTCTACATCAGCATGTGGCGTATTATTACACATGACAACATTCAGGCTCAAATGTCACATGATATTGTGCAACAGTCACATTAACGTGTCTGACAGGAATCTAAGTAAATTAGATTGACTAAGAACTCTTAGAAAATGATTCTGTGTTGAGAAATGAATTTTAATATGAGGCCTCAGCAGAGTGAGCGCTAAAGTATTTTAGGGTTAGTTATCATAAAAGTGATAGAAGATTCAAACTGTAACAATTGAAACATACGTAATGTATGAAATTGATGTATTAAGGTTGATAGAAACTCGTGGGAAATATTGTACCTAATCATGGCCTGGTCAGCCTTGAGTGATTTAAAAATGGGTTTCTTGTGTACAATGTGTTATTTTTGCCCAAATTATGTTGTGCTTTTCTGCATTCTGCATTATTTAACACATTTTCTCTGCACTGCAAACAAAACCAAGTATTGCAGACTGTTGGAAACCTTTTGTGATTTCCATCTGATGGTTAAAATGTCCATAATGCAACCATTGAAGAAATTACAGTAATGCAGATTCAATTAACCCAAAAAATGATATCAAGTTTATAAGTCTGTTTAACTATGAACAATTACTGTTGTGCAGTTAACTGATCCAATTGTAAATTATTTCTTAAGCTTTCGCTGTCTGATGTGTGCTTTTTATGTTCAGTTGTCTCCTGGGAGGACAGTTAGGTTTGTTCGTATCATTCTCTCAATCCTCTCTATTGTATATCTCTGCTCTCTATACAGTGCCGGCCCCTCCCACCTTCTTCACGAAGTTGGTGAATTCCAGTGCTGTGCAGGTCCTCTGGGAGCTGCCCAGTAAGGCCGGCAAGGCTGAGGGCTTCAGGTTGTCCTACCGCAAGGTCCCCAATGCTGACTTCCAGGGACCCATCCAGCTGCCCTGTCCCATTAATGCCCACACCATCTCAAACATGGGTGAGTGTGTGGTTGTGCGTAGCTGCATCAGAATATGTGATCATAATATGAAACCCTCTGCTCCTTCTCGCAATAATCTATTTGAACTATACAGCAGGTTAGACAACAACAGAATCAAAGAGTCCCATATGGAAAAAGAAAGAGAATAAACCATAAAATATTTAACTTTGTCATACCATCATAATTTCACTCACATGACTGAACTGCAGCACAGTATATCCAATATGTTTGTTTATATACGGACTCCTCTGGGCTCACCTGTAACCATAGCAACACACCTATCCTGGTCACCCAAAATAAATAAATAAAAAATTAAAGGCAAAGGTGTTGCAACCTGTTGTAACCACAGGATTACTACCGACAACAGTGGAACTTAATTCAGTCAATCTATTCATTGTCAGATGCCCACTATTATCTGTGTGTGTGTGTGTGTGTGTGTGTGTGTGTGTGTGTGTGTGTGTGTGTTTTTGTGTGTGTGTGTGTGTGTGTGTGTGTGTGTGTGTGTGTGTGTGTGTGTGTGTGTGTGTGTCTGACTGTCTGACTGTCTGTCAGTCAGTTTGTTCCTACGCTGGGTATGGTGACAGGTTTGAGAGGACGAATCAACTGTAGTTTATTTTGCAGTCACAATTTGTTTACTATAAATTTCTCGAAAGATGCAAATCTTGCAGATCTTATTATAATCTAAAACAAAGTGGTCACAGACTGCATTAGAATACAGGCACTAAAGTACAACCTCAGTGTAACAAATCCAAGTACACCTTCAATGTCCTACTTCTAGTTCTATATTCTGTTTCATGATGTGGTTGAATATTATTTCATATATTTTATGTTGTTTCAGAACCGGGTGCAGTGTATGAAATCAAACTGGTGGCCTACAATGGAAACGGGGAGAGTGATTGTTCCAAGAGACTGGTATCACTGGGAGAGGAAGGAGCCAGTGACCAAAATACTGGTGAGTAGGATCACACAGTGTCCAGGAAGAGCTTTCAGCATGTGCTCTGACTACACCTGCAACATAAAAGGAAGGTCATAATTGAATTAGTAAACCCACATTTGCTAATTCGCATCCTACTTCATCATGTTTTATCAGAGACCTGCATGTTGGGAAAAATATTAAACTTTGATAAAACAGATTTCCCTAAATATCTTTTTTTAAATCTCTGTCCTGAAAGAGGTCTCAGACTTGTAGCCCCTCTGTATGTGCCAGGATGTAGGATTAATAGCTTAGCTTTTTTCCATCAATAGCATGTTCCACATTAGTGTTATGTTTGTTTCCAGGAGGGGACAGTCTGTGTCAGTGCAGGGATGGAGAGGCCTCTCTGGGCAGCATCATCATTGGCATCCATATTGGCACCGCCTGCATCATCTTCTGCGTTCTATTTCTCGTTTTTGGATACCGTCGCAGGTACCGTAAATGTTACTGCACTCTACATTCTATCTCTTGTTAAATTGTACTAAATTATCATCCCACATGAATTGTCCTCCAGCTATGTTGTAAACTGTAAAGTCAAACTGAATATGTATTTTTAATCCGAACCTGTTTGCAGTTTTGTTTGCAGTAAAGGAACTCAGGACAGCTGGTCTGTGCCGAGGAACAACACAGGACACATCGGAAACCTTAAAGATGAAGCAAACTGCTCCAGAATGGAATCAGTGCCTGAGGTAGTCACTCAGAATATGCAGCTTGTTCGAATTTATTCAAACATTGCATTTATCTTTCATTATCTTTCTTTGAGTAGAGACTTGTAAATAATTATTTGAGTAATTAAAAGAAATACACATAAATGGACAAGTAGACGTCTGAGGTCTGAGCTTGTTGCTACCATATCCACAGAATGCATACATCTTTCCTCCTAGTTATCACCAACAGTTTTCTATGTTTATGGCAACAACACTGGTGGGTTAATACATGACATTACTTTTTAGCCCATTTTATTTGTCCTTTTGTTATATGGTAATTTAAGCGAACACACTGTGAGTAAATAAAAGTACTCTTCACAGTGGTACAGTGGCTAGGCAAAGGAAATCTCATATATGAATACTATACTTGAATGATGTCTGACCCCCGGTCTTTCTTCTCTCCTGTCTCCTCCTGTTTTGCTGTTGTGCCTCTTCTTGTGAGCAGGTGGTCTGTCCAGCACAGTGCCAGGTCATCATTGAGCAGCAGTCATCAGGTTTACCTGGCATGGGCCCTGGCTAACACTGGTCAATGGTAGCAACGTTAATGCCCCCACACAAACCCTTGACCCCACCCCACTCCTGATCCTTTATAGAGGCCAGTCATAGGTTTAGTCTCCCCAAAGCCTGCTGCTAATAACCTAAGAGTAACCTACACAAAGTTATGACAGAATACTGTGACAAAGCTAAGATACTGGTCCTTTACCACTTCCCCCCAATTCCCCACCCCTTCCTTGAACCAAAGCCTGTTTGTTGCCTTTATTGCCTGTGCATGTGCACATGTGCATGTTGAAAAGCCTTCAGAAAGCATTGCCACTCCAGATCAGGCCCAGTCATATTCTTTCAGTGTGCACACCATGAACACTCATATCACCTTCCCAGTGGGAGTCAGTTCCCTAACCAAAATATTATATTGCTCTGATTTCCTCTGGTAAGGTGATATGTGAAGATGTGCACTGTCGTCTTTAAACCCCAAATTAATCCTAATATTTTGTCCTGACTGGTTTATATCAGCCAATCTATTCTGACAGAACTCTTGACTTTGCCTTCAGTTCCTCTGCAATAAGAAAAGGAAAAAACATAGCGGCCTTTGCGAAAGCCTTAGGGAGGTGGTCTGATAAGAAGTGACCAAACAAGCCATTTAGAAGAAACACATTAAAAGCCATTCTTTTCTTAAATTTTCCAAAGAAAGCTACCTCAGTCTGACGAGAATGTGTGAGCCATAGTTTAGGCCAGTGTTAGCCTGTTGATGCTGCTTGTGCCAGCCTACCTCAACCAAAAAAACCTTTCCCTATAGCTAGTTCCGTGACCAGTGCCAATGCCAGTGTTCCGTGCCAGCTGCCAACCAGGCCAGTCCAGAAAGAGCCTTCCAGGATGACTACCATGGAGAGTATAACCGTAGCAGTGCATGAACTCCACTGCCATAAACCTCAGCCTTACTCTACCAGAGATTTACATGAGAACAACCAACCTCCTGTTCAAGCCAGGTCACCATTTGTTTCCATCATGGTATTCAGGTGGAAATCTTTGATCTGATATCATAGCTCTGTTATGTGGTTATCCAATGCTTTCAAATAACCACAACTGTTCATCTCCAAAAACATGATTGTGAAAGACGATATACCAAATGTAACATAATGACGAAGACTGTCGTGAACATTAAAGCCATGCAGTCCATATTTTCTATGAAGTCCATCGCAGAAAATAAGTTCAGACTAAGAGGTTTGACCTGCACCAGCTTGATGGCATACTGGCCCAAAAAAAAGACTGTTTTGGGGCGTCATGCTGCCAAGTTTACTCTTCAGATGCCAAATTGGTCACCCTGGGACCTCAATGACGCTGAGTTGGCAGCAAAAGTTTCATGGTGATACTTGCCTGAATGCACGGACAAGGCTTATGTCTCACCATGTCAGCCTATCCAAAAGTTCTTCTATGAAAACCAAGGTGAATGATACCCAAAGATGTAAACATTTTGATGGTTTTCTTTATTTTCCTTTAAAATGTTATTTTAAGAGAGAATACTTTTCCTTACTTTTTGGACTGTTCCTGTTTGAAAGGTGTCATCTGTGTGTAAATTGCTTTAACTGAACCCAAGCCAAAAAAAATGTACTACATAATTTCATTTCCTTTCATGTGCTTTAGTTTGGATGTTATTCCAGGTGCACACCTTCAACATGGAACTGTATTTCGTTAATTATAATCTTTAAAGTGACCAAATGAAGATGTCAAATATTTAAAAAATACTTTTATGTCAATATTATAAGGAATAATTGCTTTCTTTTTTATAGTTGTTTCAACTATTTAGATTTTATCTTTAAGAAAAGTGTAACCAAATACGTCTTAAATGTTACATTCACAGCCTTAACCTTTTCACTACCTCATAACCAAAGCACAGAAACATGCTTGTGAGTGTGAGAAAATATTGTATATGTGTGAAGAGCTAAGAATAGGTCCTTGAGGACAGCAGCTTCGAGAGGGAACTACACATTTTTTTTAAAGTTCATCACCAAAGAAAACACTCAAAGTCTCGTTGGAATATATTCCATGTTCTAGTTTTTGATTTTTAGATTACACCACGGCCCAGCATTATTTAAGTGTATTCTTACTGTTATCTTTTTATCAATGTCCAATTCTGGAGTTTTTCCAAACATCCTTCTACTTTCAGTGAACAATAAGGATACTTTTAAATGGAAGGAAAAACTGGCTGTGATTTCAGATTGAATTTAAATAAATGAATTGCCTCTTATTATATGACTAACGCAGCTCATACAGTGTTTTATGGATGCAAAGTGTGTGATTCCTCAAGCTTTAATGTTCCTCAAGGTTTACCTTCACCCTTTATGAGTGTTAAGGTTTATTCAAAGCAAAACAGTATAAAACTCATAAACCTCCCTTCTTACTCAACTGAAAGCTGTTAAGCCAATGTGATGCCAAAAAGTGTATTTGATATGGAAGACCTTTTTGTAGTGTGAAGTGTATAGTTGTTAAACTAGTTTCTAAATGGAAAGCATCTGTACATTTTGTTTGAACCACTCATTTCTTTATCTCTTTTTATTTGAGTCTTTTGTTCTTCCTGCTGAGCACACGAGAATTTGCCAAAACAAATGTTTTGTTTTGAAAGTTTCTGTTGTTATTATTAATATTATTAGATTTGATGAAATTTATTATGTTGATTTCAAATGTTTTCTTGTTTGACATGTGTAAGGATGCTACGAAAGTGTTTAGGATTGCTTTGTGATGGTCTTTGAGTTTGAGATTTCCAGAGACTACATTTTTAAGCCAAACTTGCTCTATTCCTCAAAGAGCCAGTAACTAGTAAACAAAGAACTACAAAAAAGAAAAAAAAAATTGAAAGTAGAAAGTGGCTGCTAGTACCACAGGAAACAAAGCTTTATTGATGACAAGTGCTTCTTAGTTCTTTAAGCTTCCCACTGGTGTATTGTAGCCAACTGCAAAACTAAAGCTTTACCCTGTTGAGACTGAGGCCTTGTCCTTGGTCTTTAGCCAAAATGAGAAGGTATAGAGGACTGACTGGTAGGTCACAGCGGAAAACAGAGACCAATATGTGACTTGCAAGGTTTTCACTTTAAATTTATCATAACATGTATTTCCCTTTTACATTCACAGACTTAAATATCACTAATAAATCTCATTTTGTTTAACCATTTTACAGAGGTTTGTCTGTCACCAGCCCTCTACTTTTGCATTGAAATACATTTCTCTAGCTTGACATCAGGCAGCAACACTGAACATTTACTCTAACTTCTGAAATAAGGAATCATATTGTTTTTCTCCACTGCTCAACAATTCAAAAGGAAACAAGACATAGATTATACATAATTTATTACAACTACTACAGTCTTACCTGGCACGATATGAGCAGGAGTAGTGGTGGCAAATGCATATCTTCAGAGAGATATTGTTGAGTTACTGGCATTAGTTTGTTTACTGATTATTCTTCTCTTCTTATTTAATCCTGTTAATTGCCACCTATTGCTCATTATGTTCAGCAAATGTTACATTAATTCACTTCAGATAATTAAAAAATATTATAATATAATTTAGTATAGTAGAAGTATCATTTCTACTTATGATTGCAAGATACCATTGTTTGAGCTTAGTCTGTATCCCTCCCTCTATAAGTCCTTAAGTTGTGAAGCAAATTTTCCAACTGCCAAACTTATATAACAAAGTTATTATTTATAGTCATTTAGATCAGATAATGGGTCCATAAGCAACCTAGTCTTGTAGAGTTAAATCAAATGATAATTAGCATAGGACAAACACTATTTTTAAACAAATATTTGGTGTATTTTTTTTTAATCCAAATAAAACAATTAATATTCATCATTTAATTTACCTAAGTGTCTGCTAACTGTGACAGCAGCATTTTCACTTAGGGATTTCCTCTTAAACAGCTTGGTCTCTGTATGCCTGCAGACTGTCTCAACTTTTCTCCTTCCTTCAACACATTCCAACATGCCTAAGACCAAATAAAAACCTTTTGTTTAACTCATGTCTCTTTGTTTATTTTCTTTAGTAGCATTCAGTAGATATGCCCCTCATAAAGCCCTTAACAACCAAGCCCTTTCTTATATCAAAGAGCTCATAGCACCGTATTGTCCATATAGATAATTTGGCTCCCAAAGCACAGGCTCCCTTATGGTTCCTAGAATCTGTTAGAGTAGTATGGGAGGTAGAGCCTTCAGCTAGCAGGCTCCTCTCCTTTGGAACCAGTTCCCACTCTGGGTTCGGGAGGCAGACACCATCTCTACATTTAAGGTTAAACTTAAAACGTTCAAACAAGAACAATCATTAATATTAGTATTATAAAAATTGGTTACAAAACGATTCCTGATCCCCCCCACCCCCCCTCCTCCTCTCTTCTCTCCTCTCCTTTCGACCTACCTCTCATTCTCACCAATTTCTATCTGCTCACCCCGACCGGTCGAGGCAGATGGCCGCCCACATTGAATCTGCTCTATCCACCAGGGCTTGAAATGGTTTTCTTCCCTCTTCACTAACAAAATTCAGAAAATTAGACACACAGTCAGTACCCCCATCTCAAGTGCATTGTGTGACAACATTTTATTCTCTCAATTAGAAAAACTTTGAGGGCATTATACAAACATTTGTAATTCACCTCATGTTGCCTTGATATTCTACCACCATGCTCCTTCAAAAACATTTCTTCACCTCAGCCCCTCTAAAAAAAGAATAGTCTAGACACATCAGTAATGAACAATTCCAATACCATCCACATAAAAACAGATATTGGCTAAGTCTTAGTATTACCAGAGCACAGTGCTGCATTTGTCACAGGTAATTACACATCTGAGAGGACAAAAATAACATGTGGACTTCCTCAAGGCTCCATTTAAGGGTCTCTTCTGTTCTACGTCTACCTGCTCCCACTTGCTCAGATTATGGAAAACAACAAAATATGTTACCACAGTTATGTAGATGATACAAATTTACAGAATCATAAAACACGGGACGAGATGTTAAAACTGTCCATTGTGCCAATAGATGGTATGCACTCACATGAGATTTGCCGTGATGTTGACAGAGTGGCATGGGAGGTTTATTTCTTAGACTGGGTTAAGATGTCAATTTTGGGACACATCCTCAGTAGTGTGCCTTCAAATCAGTGGGTGTTTCGGCCTTTAATCACTAAACACTCTCATCAAAGGTGGCCAGCTAAAGGGTGATCAAGCCTTAGCTTGTGTCCCATGCCCAATTAAGATTTCCCACCGGACCTTGCAAGGCAGGGGCGTCCTCTTCCCTGAGCCAGCCCTACAGCTGACCGCATACCTCATATGCCCTCCTCAAGTTGGAGGGATCTGAATTGGGTTCTCAGGTGGGGGTGGGGGGTCATGAAGTTATAGCCCAGCAAGGGTCCTTCCGTTTGATCCAGATCCACTGGCTGCCTCTTTCAGCTGCGTGAGAAACTGCTCTGACGGTCTGTCGCAGAGCCTGTCCATGGATTACAAGTTCTTTCAGCAACCTGATGGTGGAAGAAGCCACGAATCCTCTGCATCCCACTTCAACTGGCCAGACTTTTGCATTCCAGCCACGCTGAGTTGCGTCTGCTGCCAACTCTGTGTAACGCAGTTTCTTACGCTCGTAGGCCTCTTCAACAGAGTTTTCCCACGGGATTGTGAGCTCTATGATGTACACAGCCTTTCATGAAGGAGACCAGAGTACCATGTCTGGCCTAAGGTTGGTAGAAGCAATCTCAGGTGGAAAAATTAGTTGCTGGCCAATATCGACAAGCATCTTCCAGTCCCTGGCCATGGCTAGGTGTCCAGTTTCTGGCTTCGTAGGAGGATGCTTGGGCCTTTTCTGTCCCTCCTGGATGAATGTTGTAGTTTTGACGGGATTGCTTGTTTTTGGAGGTAATGAATTAGTTGCACTCCTCTTGGTCTCAAGTGCTGCAGCCAGGCTCTTGAGGACCTGATTGTGCCTCCAGGTGTAGCGGCCTTGTGAGAGGCTGGTCTTGCAACCTGTCGTTATATGCCTGAGAGTCGCTGGAGCTGAGCAGAGGGGGCAGGTCGGGTCCTCGCCATACCATTGATGTAGGTTTTTTGGTGATGGAAGCACATCATAAACAGCTCTTATGATGAAGCTGATGTTGCTTGCCTCCATTTGCCAAAGCTCACTCCAGTTGATCTTTCTCCTCTCCAAGCCTTCCCACCACGTCCATTGCCCTTGTTTAGCAAGAGAGACAGCCTTTGCACTTCTTGCAGTCTCCTCCTGTCTGCGCACCTCCTCGACCACCACCTTCCTGCGTTCAGATGTTGTTGCCTTATGAACCCCTGGTGGTATAACTATACCACCAGGGCGCTATTGCCCAATAGAAATATTAACTAAGTGCATTGAACAAACCAATGACTGGATTAGTTAGATTTTTCTTTAGTGAAACCAAAATAAAACTGAAGTAATTGTTATTGGCGAAAGGGGCGGATGATTAAAAGTTAGCACTCAGCTTGTATCTAAAGTTAAAAACCACAGACCAGGCCAGGTGTAAAGTCATGGACTCAGACCTTAATTTTAACAGCCACATGAACGCAATTACAAAGTAAGCTTATTACCACCTTAAAAACATATTGAGGATTAAAGGATTTATGTCTCAGCAGGACTTGGAAAAAATAAACCATGCATTTTTCTTCAGTCGACTTGACTATTGTAATGGCCTGTTCACGGGTCTCTCTAAAAACTCATTCAGAAAGCTGCCGTTGATCAAAATGATCGTGTCCTCACTAACACCAACAAAGTGGATTGTATCACTCTAGTGCTGATATCTTTACATTGACTCCCTGTCTGTCAAAGAAATTACTTCAATTCCTGCTGTTGGTTTATAAAGCACTGAACATTTTAGAGCAAAAATATATTTCTGATCTATTGCTAAGTTACTAGCGATCCAGACCCCTCAGGTCGTCTGGAACAGGTTCTGCTTTCTGTCCCCAGAATCAAAACTTAACATGGAGAGGCAGCTCAACAAGCTCCCAGAGACCTGAAGGTCCACCACAACTCTTCTGTTAAATCAGTGATGAAGACTTAACCTGTTTGCCCCTGCCTTTCATTAAATCTAACACTGCACTCTTACTTTCACTCTTTATATTTCGTTCGTATTTTTCATATTATTTATTTACATTTTATTCTCAATGTACCTTTTTAAATTTCTTTTAAAAGGCTTCTTTTTATATTGTCATATGTTGCTTTTACAATTTGTCATAATCCCTTTTAAATTGTATGGAAAACACTTTGAATTGCCTTGCTGTTGAAATGTGCTGTACAAATAAACTTGCCTTGTCTAGAATTAAACGTCTCTTAACTTTGATAAACAGCTTAGTAGTGTTGTGAGGGGTAATTTTCATCAGGTTGACCAAGTAACAGTCATCCACGCTTTCATCACCCTGTACATGGAGTTGACCAATTCTACCCTCTCTTGATTATAAATGGTTCAAATTCTGCCGAGAGACTTGATCTACAAAAACTGGTACAAAACGTCAATAAACAACTTCTTTATATATGTATATATCTACTTTCTTCTGATTCCACTATCTGCTCCCAGGTCACTCATGCTTTCTTAACAACTCCTCCACTCTCATCTTCAAACACATGAGCATTATTTATCTTTTGGTGTCCACGAGCTCTGCAATATTCTTCTGTCCCACATGACATCCTGTCCTATAGTTAGTATTTCCTCTATGTTTTATAAAGTCTTACTCTACTTTTTTATCTGGCTTTTCGGTCAGTCTGAGTTGGTGTCCTGATGTAACACATAAAACTGGTCACAACTGAGGATATTTTCCAGTAGATTTTTATTGAGCAAATATGAGAATCTGTTTAATACTTAAGATCACGCCTGCTTGCACCAAGATAATAATAATGCTGGTATAGGAACATCAGTTCTCCTGCTTATTCATGCAATTATCTAATCAGGCAATCATGAGGCAGCACTGCTATGCATCAAATCCTGCAGATGAAGGTCAGATGTAGACTAAGAGCTTTAGTTAAGGTTCACATCAAACATCAGATTTTCACACACCACATATCTCTGGAGTTCAGGGCTCAGGAGATCTGGGATCAAACCACTATCCATAGTGACAGTGGTTTGATCCCAGTCTACAACTGGTTTCATGAACATGACAGTGAGTTCAATGAACATCAGTGACCTTCGCAGTCACCAGATGTCAGTCTAGTAGAACCCTTAGGATGTAGCAGAACAGGAGATGTGCAGCTCACAAATGTACGGATATGATGGGATACAGTTGTGTGAACTCGTGTGCTTTTCAAGTGTATAAGTTAGATATAAATTGCACATTTGTTATTCATATATATGCATAAGTGAGAAGCAATTATTTGTTACAATATACAATGACTTTAATTCTGGCCAAGTGTCAACTTGGTACATATACATTTTAAAGGTGAAATATTTACTTTTGTCTTTAGTAATGACTTTGTCCTACTTCCTATTGTATTCTATACAATAAATACTATCAGTCAGTAACAGACAGCCATGCAGTGAAACAACAAGTATCCAGCCAGCAGTCTTTGTCGTCTCTCAGAGGTAGTGGAAACACAGACTATCAAAGCTTAAGGTAAATATTGTTGGACGTTCTTTTATGTACTCTTTTCTGACACTGAAATAATAAGATAGACATCAATTTTCATATCTGTATATGGTTAGCGTAGAAATGCTCAGTAAATACTTCTTAGTATAGACTACATAGAGGCTACATCTATTAACAGGCATCTACACTCTGTTGAGGCCGCATTACGCATGTAAGGGGGAAAAAAAGCCTGGAAAAAATGTAGGTAATTGCATATTGATATGTATGAGGAGATCATCTCTAAGCACTGGTAAGGATCAATACAGCGGTGCGGTGGATGTCTCAGAAGGCTACTGAAGATCAGCCTTCATGTACTGCAGTGAACTGCCGGCATAGCTAAAAACAGCTATAGAGTTCAAAAGAATCACTGAAGAATTTGTTTGACTAGACAGCAAATACACTGATAAAGAGTCATTTTAAAATAAATTGTTGAAGCACATCATTAGAAGCAACGAAGAACTTCTAAAGGCAATCATCAGAAATTGCAGCAACCATAAGCATACAACATGGGAGACATTGAGGAAGCTTTACTCTTCATATCACAGCTCCACAGCTCAAAGAAATCTATCAAAATAGAAGTTGTTCCCAATCCAATAATGTGCTCATGGAAGGCCTTGAGAAAACAGCTGACATTAAGGACATCTGGTATATTGTGAGACTGCTTAACTCCTCAGGGTCAAATGAATACTGTCTAACTTGGATTGCCACTATGCTGGTTTGAACTCGGGTCAGACTCCATCTCCCCAGCAGCTCCAGCTCTGCGACAAGACAGATGATCCACAGAGCGAGGTGAGGCGTTGTTGGCTTGGTGACCGCAGCAGCACGCCACCACATCAGTGAGGTCGGCCCGGAAAGACGGAGTGTAGAAGCCATAGATGACAGGGTCACAGCACGTGTTCAGGTTTCCAAAGACAAAAAGTATGTGATGTATGTACTCAGGTGTGCGTTGGATAATTGCTGGTTGGAACCAGTACCAGATCCCAAGGATGTAGTAGGGTGTCCAACAGATGACAAAGGAGCTAACAATCACAATAGTCATCTTGAGGGTCTTCATCCGGGCTTTAGGTATCATGTCTGTCCCACTGCGTCTGAGGCATTGCTCACCATCTGCATAAACACATCATAGGCAATAACTGAAATATAGCAAATTTGATAATTCAAAGTACATAGGCTATCACTCTATGTGTGAGTGTGTGTGTGATTGGTTGGAACTGTAATGCTGATATTACCCCTTCACAGTTGGACATTCCTAAATCTTGCACATAACCAAGTGCAGCAATTAGCAGATTTCTGATGCAATGTGAAGATAGAAAACTTTGCGTTTATTGTACTTACTATGTCCAACTGAGACAATTAAAGATCATGTCTTTTATTTCTCCCAGGCTTGACTATTGCAATGCACTTTATTTGAGTATCATAATGCAAAACATTGAAAGACTTAAATTAAATTAAAATGCTGCTGCTATGCTTTTAACACACACTGAGAGAAGTGGTCCAATTACGCCAATCCTGGCTCTTTTTTCACGGGTAGTTTAACTGTGAGTTATAGAATACATTTTAAGATTTTACTGCTCTTTTTAAAACCCTGAATGGCCAGGCTCCATTCTATATATGTGACTTCCTAACCCTCTATCAGTCTAAATTCTGCCTGAGATTCTCCAACAGGGCCCTGCTAACAGTTCCAAAATCTTGATTTGCCACTAAAGGTGAGTGGGCCTTTGCTATCCACGCTCCACAACTTTGGAATTCAGTCACCAAAGTGCTTGCTAATTGTGGGAACTGTTTTGGGGACATTTTTAAAGTTATGACCTTCTATGTAAAGTGACTCGTGACTTTTTATTAACTGAATAGGCTTGGACCCTAAAAAGGGGGTGTGCCAACTTGGTATATATGCAAGATTGCTCCAGCAAGCTTCAACTATGACAGTATCATCTTTTCTGTGGTTAAAATACTATTTTTCAACACCTTCTACAGCTGAAGAGACGTGTAATGTTATGCCAGTTTTAAAGAATAGTTAATATAATACCACATTGGGTATTATATTTATACTTTTGTCAACCATTTCTATCAGTAACAGCATTGTACCCACCACGTGAATTGCTGAAATTTGGGAAAACAGTGAATTCAATCATGTATGACAGGTCAAGAAACATGAGCATTCAGACGATCACACTGTTAATAAACCAACAGTTAATCCAGATGATCTAAAGCACTTTATTTGAGTGTGCGCTGTCAGCAGCACAACCTATTGTGCTGATTATTCCTACTAAAACACAACCACACATATTTAGGTCATCAGCTACATCTTCTTCACCTGTTTTAACACTGTTTTAAAGGACAAGTCAAATCCATGAATCAGGATTAATTTGGGTAGAGGAAATCACTGCAGATCTTTTTAGATTTACTCTGTTGAACTGTGATATCACACTGACAGAGACTGACTTTCCCTGGTCCCTGAACTGAGCTCTATAATGTTATCATTAACAATGGGAGATGAGGAAGAACAAAACTAAAGCTAGTAAAGCTGTGATGCCTTTGAATGGGTGCAAAGGGGTAAATAGGGTTAAAACTTGTTTTAGACCTTCTGTCAGGTCACACACCTTTTCTCTTGTGCATCTGCCCATTGATCTTGATGAGGATGCGGGTGTAGCAGAAAGTCATGACAAGCAGGGGGAAGACATACAGCGTCACAAAGTGAAACATGTTGTATGCCGTCTCCTGCCAGCGATGCTGGAAACTTCCATGGGTCACACACTGAGTGAAGTCCACTCCATCAGCCTTAATGGCCCGAAAGATGAACAGCTGAGGATGAATAGAGTGTAAAGACATGAGCAATGCATGCAAAAACAAGTGTAGTTTGTATTCATTAAACAAACTTTTCAATCAATTTTGTTTATATTAGGACAAACTACACAAAAAGCAACAGGGTGAGGGGATGTCTTGGACTCCATGTTGTGCATTAAAGTCATTTGAATGCACTCTTAATTATACCACGTCACGAAAATGAGGTTGTCACTGACTGCTCTGGAAGCAGATGTAAAAGGTGAAGATAGTTAATTGGGTGGACATCATTAAGATGCTGAGGGAGGTTGGTTGGTAACAGTCTGCTGGATGTGATGACACTACTCTTGCTGAACTACTGAGCATTCAGTGGCTGTAAGTGGCAGGGCTGTGGGTTAACACACACACTTAGTGACAAGGATGTGGGAGAAAGCCACAGCTGCAGTGTGAAGAGTCACTGCCACACAACCTATCATCACTTGACTGTACTATTCTAAAAACAATGAGTGTATATTTTATATTTCTTATTGTCAACAATCAATGATTCAATCTGAACAAAGGAACATGTGTAATTATATTCTGACGCTGACTTAATTAAATTTGTTTATCTATTTATTTGAAAAAGGGAGTTGGTGTAGAAATAGTCATTGACTTAATAATTCAAAGGAGGATTTTGTTTTACCTAGAAAATGTCTAGGCTCAAACCTACCACAGTGGGTTGCTTTCACCATGTGTGCTTAGTTTTCACTCAGTTTTTTTGCTGTTTCACAAAACTAAACATTCCTTATGATAGGAAAGTAAGTAAACAGATGTGTTTATCAATCATATGATCTAGACTGCTTTTGTTTTGTTTGTGCACCAATATATAATCACTGTGTGTGTATTTGGTATCAGTGACTGTCTTAAACCAGGTGGCTGTCTCTGCAGTATAGGCAAACAGGTGATTTCTGAGCATGTGTTCAGTTTGCATTAACAAACTTCCTGTAAAACAAGTTTGAGCTGCTGAGAGACCGACACGTCTGACCTCTTAAAAGATAGTCCTGCATGGTCCTATAGGTCAGGGCTGGTATCTATAACGTTTATAATTTTCTAGCCACAAGGACAATATATGTAATGCCAGGGAATTAGTTGCACTAAATTGAATGATCTCAACACAAAGTGTGCTCCAGCAATATGTGCTGTTTATAACAATACAGCCTTCAACACTGTGAATGGCTCACTGATGATTCACTTTAACTCTGACGAATGCCATTTAAGGAAAAAAAAGAACATCTGATCAATGGCACTTTCACATACAATCAATACCTCAAATCTAATGTTGTAAGTGGAGCACCAAATAAACTATGTTTGTTACATAAACCTATAGACCATGTGTACTTAGACTGGTGAAAGTGATTAAGACCTAGCACGTAGTGTACCTGTGGAGAGGCCAGCAACACACTCAGAGTCCATGCCACAAGCAGCATGCGTTTGTTCCTGAGCCCAGCGTCCAGAGAGTCCAGAGGATGGAGGATAGCCCGATAGCGGTCCAGACTCACCACTACCAGTATGAATGCAGCTGAGTGCATGGCAAAGAGCTTGAGAAAACACAGCAGCTTACACATGACATCCCCAGCATACCACTGCACTGTGATGTTCCAAATGGCATCCAGTGGCATCACCACAAAAGTCATCACCAGATCAGCTGATGCTAAACTGGCAATGAGTGGCCGAAGGTGTGCTGGCAGGCGATAGCCTCGTCCCCAGCACACACTAATGAGGACTGACAAGTTACTGACAGCAGCAAACGCAAACAGCACCAGTGTGGCTGCTACACGGCAGCGGGCTGCCACAGTGAAGGAGGGAGCCTTCCAGGGTGGAGGAGAGGGTGGAGCAGACAAGTTAAACAGAGAGAAGACAGAAAAGTTCTGTAAAGGCTCAACAGGTGTGATATTCCACTGGGACTGGTTTCCTGCCATCCTGTGACAAAGAGAAACAGAAAACAAAGCATAATGCTGATTCAGTCACCATAAGTCTATGACATTGTATATTTTTATAGTATGGTGAATACTTGCAGAGCAAAATGTATTTAATGGGCCATTTGGTCTTTATTTCTAAGACAAGCGTGAAATGGAGAGAGAGAAAGAGCGTGGAGGACACACAGCAGAGGGCCAGGTCAGATTCTGATAAATTTTTTCTGGTTGTTCACCTCATGGACAAACATATGAAGTGATTTGTTCTTACTGCACTCCTAATTTAAAAGCACAGGCTATTTGGAAGAAAAATAAGCACACTGATGAACAACCTGAACTCTAGCAAGTTTTCCAAGACGTTTGGAACAAGCTACCTGCTTAGTGCTGAGCTTAACTGGAGCTTTGAAGGCAAAGGAGGGTAAATTAACATATAGTACTTTAACAACCACTCAAAGTTTCACACAACAAATCACATTCACTCACTCATAGCGTCACAGCCATCAGATGCAATTTGCGTTTCAGAATCTTGCCCAAGGACACATCACATCACTGTAGGGGCTGGAGATCGACCCACCAACCTTCCATTAGCATTAACAGTGGAACCGCTAACTCCTCAGCCAGTCACTCAAAATGCTGATTCAGCTCTTTACTGCACTTCGAATGAGGTTTAGATCCCTCTCTTCTACATGCAGAGTTGCTCCAGAATGTCAGCTGTAAACATCTCTCTGAGCTCACTCCGGAGCTTGGGTTGAGGTCTCAGGTCTGACTGGGCCACTCCAACATGTGGATTTTCAATCTGTCCAGGCCCAGAGTTAAGATGAAGCTGCAAATTGGTAAACTTTATGCACACAGTGGTGTTTCTGCTCTTTTTAAAAAAAAAGAAGTGTCTTCTCCTCCAACCCTGCCATGGCCTTGTTGTATGGTTGACTCATGAACAGCTCCAGTGACTCTTTAAACATTTACCTAATTCTCTGGGTATCTTCTTAACCAGTGGTCACTCTGCATTATTTCAGCTTGACACCCACATATAGTGAGAGCAGCTTCAACTAAATCATCTACATGTATGGAGTGTGTAAAACTGTGAACTAAATACAATTCTTGATCAACAGTCTTCTGCTAGCTTTAATTGTAAATGTCTGGTTCACATTAGCAGCGACAATATGTTTTGACTATTTTTCATAAATAAATTGTCTGATGATACATGGACCCCATACAAACAATTTGCATAAGTTTACTAGCTCCTGACTCCTGAGAGCTGAGCTGTTGACATACCATTCATTGTACTCAATATAATGAAATCTGTGTTGTTAGTTAAAATAGATTGTGTTTGTTCTCTTATTAAACTTAGAAATAAATATACAATTGCAAATAAATGCAGATAATTCCCAAGGTTTCACTTCCCCCTGTCATTTATACTTTTGGTTGATTTTCTATTTTTGAATCTGTGTTTTACCATTCTGCAGAAATTGTTTGTAAATGCTACATATGTCAAACTTTAGCTTGTAGCCTAATTGTTTTCTTAAATTAGAGCCTGTTGTGCACTCTGGGCCATAATACTTTTTCAAGGGAAGCAAAACTATAAATCTCAAATAATGACATCCCAAAAAGATAGTAACAAATGGGAAATTGAAATGTAAGAAAAATAAATAAGAATAGAGTCCATAAAAAGGAGAATATGAAAAAAAAATCCCAAGACATAAACCTGGTCAAGAGCTAAGCCAGAGTGTTGGAGCAGGAATGCCATCTGCTGACCAACCACGGTAGCTCTACCTGTGATGCTGCGCCAAAGAATGAATGAATGAATCACTGTAACAAGATACAGGTCTCTATTGAGACTCTCAAGCCTAATGTTTTCCTCGTCTGTGTTCTTCAGGATGGCGGTCTAAGCGGATGCCGTCTCTTCTTTCTATCCCTTTCCACATTTTCAGCTCCACATATTCTACTGCATTCCCCCGACACTGGGGTGGGCACTCACACCCTTCCCATGTGCACAGGCTGATACTGATTAAAACACACTAAAAACAACAAACTACCTATCTCAAATCAAATAAGCACTGGATCTCTAACACTTTGAAGCACAAAGGAGCAGCAGGGATCTCCTACCTCAGTGTGTTGGTGGCCACATGAAGAGAGAAGCAGCGGAGCGGAGCTGTCCAACGTGCTGGAGCATCACTACCTGCTCTGTCGTTTACATTCCTCACCGACTGACCAAACAGAGCTTTGCATGTGATCAATGATCGATGCGATCAGTCGAATTGCTCCAACTCACCTGCGCGCGCATACTTTGCACTCCACAGTGAGCATGGTGTGCATGAAGCAAAAAGGATCATTGCCGATTGGTTAATTAAGGTGGGTGACGCGCCCGGGGTGTTGCGGCGGACGCCACCTTCGTGACAGAGACATCCTGGGGAATTTCCAGTACATGTATGGACCCTTCGTGCAGAGGTGAGGACAGAGGAGCAGGAGCAAAGCATGATTTCATCACATCCAGTTTTCAGCGCGATTAATTGAAGAGATTCTGTCAATAATTCTGACCGCCTATTGACTCTGTCTTTGTTATGAATCGATTTTTCAATGATGATGTGTTCTCCACCGACAGAGTCCATTTGAAGGTTAAATGAATGAATATCTGCACTGTGTTTCCATGGGATCTGACATCAACAGAAATACCAAATGTTCAGGAGAACTAACAGTCTGAGCTGAGGTTGAACAAACGTATCAGAAACTATACTGTCATGTTTGTATGCATGTCAGATTAGGGTGCATTGATTCTGTAATGTCAAAAGCTAAATAATGACTGGTCCAGCACTTATTTAGATTCAAGCTTTTTGTATGTTCTCATGTCATTCATTATCAGCATAAGATATGGTCCTAAAGCTTTATGTGTGCTATTTCAGAAGCAAAACAGTCCAATTCTGAATTGTGTTTATTCAGAGTTTTCAAAATCATTATCTGTATAAGTCAAATATTGGGTGATTAGTGCTGGTATTTGTCTATAATCAGCACAGACAGAGTTCATAAAGGCACTATGGTATCCCATGACCTTGATTGCCTTCCACTTCAGCAGCAGGATGAGAATCTGCATCCTCAGGGCCACATACAGCCTGTGAGACAACTTATAAATATTTAAAAAACAGGTCACATGATATCATTTAAGTTTTGCAATAAAAAATAGCGTAAATCAAAAGACTAGTATGTCCTTCAGGGTGGTCTGTCTGTCATGGTCACAGTCAAGGGAAACACACACATAGCTGCTAACAAGCCTCACATGATGCCTGTCAGGACAAGAAAAATAGATGTTGTGTCTCAAATAGAGATAAACAAAGAAAAGAAAATAGATTAAGAGAAGCCATTTGGAAAAATTCCATACATAATTACAGCTGGACACATGAAGCTAAACTGGATGACAAATGAAGGACAAATGCTCTTATTAAGTTAATACTCTTCAGTGTTCAACAAGCAGCCCTCACAACGCCACAGTCTGACACACAACATCACACAGCCAGGTTGCATCATGAGCTGAGATGCTTTATTCAGAGGGAGAATTTCTGAGAGAGCCTTGTTGCTGCTGTGGACCTGCTGGAACCAGACAAAGTAAAACAATTCAAAAGTATCAGTTTATGCTGAAGACACAGGAGTTCACTACTCCAGCGGGGAGATGCTAAGCAGGAGCGGGATGGTCTCAGAATTTAGAACCGGAGGCCAGCGTCACCCCTCTGGAGAATGACTGGGAGGCTTTGTATGATCTTGGCCCCTCTGGAGTCTGGCGAGGACACTGAAGGTCTGGAAAGGTGACTGGCCATCAGAAGGTTCAGCCTCAGGTCTTGTAGGTCGCTTGACAGGCAAAATATGCTGAGCTGGAGGTGATCACCTGAAAATAAGGATGGACATCAGCCGTTGAGATCTGGTAGTGGGTCAGCATGGATTGCTCACTGGTAATCGGGGAGAAATGTCAACATGGATTAGTAGTGGAGGTTTTGTTCTCTTGTTATGAACTTAACCTACCCAGATGTCAGAGATGCACCATAAATTACCATGGTGATTATGGATTACAAAATAATACAGAGGAAAAGTCATAATTCTAGCAGTCCCCTACTTTTATTTTTCAATTACCGCACAGTCCCCCACCTCCACTCCACCAACCCTCATGAGGACTGGAATATAACAGCAAGGCTCTGTTTTATTAGTGTACAGTTTAAATGTCAGTGGGATTTTGAATGTTCATTTCTGGAACAGGACCCAGAATAATTTTGTACTCTGCGGCTCTCTGTGGGGCCCAAATCAAGTTATGGACCAGAGGCCCCTCAGGAGGTTTATCTGGCCTTGGCTACTACAACCAATGTAACAGTGTTATTGTTGAAGAGGAGAACATGTGAAAAGCCACTTCTCTATTTATATGGCACTCTTAAAAAACGGAATAAAAAACTAACAAACCAGTTGGTTTAAGGGTTTTGTTGTTGAGTTGTGCATCTTCGCTAAGATAGACAATCTTTTGGTCCAAGCTACCGCAGTGATGAACCAACCATATGCAGTGGGCGGGGTTTGTTCTAACTTGTGTTTCCGGCACACACACAGAAACACGCGCACATGACCTAGAAGCTGTGTTTGGATGCTGCTCCGCTCTCTGCTGACTCTCTACACACACAGGTACATTTATATTCGCATTTTTACCCACAGGCAGTGACATGTGTTGTGTTTTGTGCGACGAGGTTTCATCTTAGATTTGCCGTCGGCCTCAGCCGGCAGAGTTACCCTGCTAAGTACTGACAAAGCGGCTGTGCTAGCGGCTCGGCTAACTAGCAGTATGTTCATCTCGTTTCAGTGCCTACGTCAAACTCGGCTTCCTGAAGAAGTGCCTGCCACTGTTCAGCCTCTGGAAGACGAGACGTGTCGCCCCGAGCCTCAGTTATCTGTTCATATCTCAACTCTACAAAAAGTAAGTTGATGCTAATATTTGCTAGGCCACTACTGCCTTAACTCATGGCAACACTGCAGTGCAATATTCGCTTGCTGTTCTCAAACATCACTACTAGTCCAGGCAAAGTAGCGTTTTACGACCGACTAATTGTAAAATTATTTTTTTCAGCATAGATCATTTCTATGAGGTGTCTAGAACAACATACTAAAAGTCCTAAGAAATCCTAGTTGAGGAAATATGTTTAATTCTCATCAATTTGTGCCAATAAGGCCAGGCAACAATACACCCCAATGGGGCTATTTTTTTCCTTTACTTCTATCAAAATGACACTTTGCACAATGAAAGTAAAAAAAAAATGACTTAATGAGTTATACACTAATCGAATATGCCCAAAGTACGCCCAAATAGGCTTCATTTTTTCCTTTACTCCTACCACAATAAAACTTGACATAGTAAAAGTATAAATGAATAGTAACTTTTTTGTATTAAAAGTTTCTTTTGAAATCAATTTGAATATGCACATGAGCTCAACACTTATTGGATATGTCCTAATTTGCATAGGCAGAAACACCATTCATATGTACGACAAATACATCGGCCCAATCTTCATCCAATCATCCTACTGCCAATGGGTGATAGCAATGCTGCTTTTAGACTGGCCTCTAACCTGAAAACCGCCTGGCTTGGTAGTAACTGCCAGGGGTATATCCCCGCTGGTATATTTTAGATTTCAGGAAGTTCTTTTCAGTAGAACTTGTAAAACACATTAACTGTACTTTGTTTGAATTAAAACATTTTTTCTCCCTCATCTCCCAGCTTGGCTCTGATGGCTGAATCCAAACCTGTGTCTGTCCAGGTTGGAGAGAAGAGAGGCTGTCTCGAGAATAAAGAAGACACACCATCAAAGAAACCCAAAGTAGAGAGTGATGACGAAAATGGAGGTGATCCCCACCAAGATGAAAAGGAGGAGCCTGAGGGGGAAGGGAATGATGTTAAAGAGGAGGATGGCGAGACCTTTGCTGATATGATGAAGCATGGCCTCACAGAGTTGGATGTGGGCATCCTGAAGTATGTCAGTGAACATGAGGGCTTCTCAGGCATCCTAAAGGAAAGGTTTGTACTCAAAAGTTAGCAATTTTGTTTTGCAGAATTTGCCTCGAAAACTACTGTTTGTTTGTTTAACATATGTTTTTTTGTGGTCTGTTCTCAGATATTCAGATTTTGTGGTGCATGAAATCAGCAAACTTGGAAAGATAGTGCATTTGGATGACCTCTCTATCCCTGCAGAGCCTGAGGTAAGGTATTCATTTCAATTTCAATCCCCAGTCTCACTGTTCTTTATTATTAAGACTTCAGCAACATGGCTAATCATTTCAATTGTTCTATTATTTGTTGTTGAATCCAGTCAGAAATATCTTAACCTTGTCTGCAAGTCTCTTATTTATCATACATTCAAATTTGATGACTTGGTGATTAAAAGGAAAGTGGTATTTGTGATATTTATACTGTTTGCAAAGATAATGCTTTCTGAAGTTTTGTGTTTCTTCCATTTCAGGAAGTACAAGAACCTGAGCAGCAGCCAATGGACACTGACGTATTGACTGAAGAGCAGAAAAAACTTCTTGGAGAGCTGCAGCTCTTCAAGAATAAAGAGGACAATGTCTTCATTGAGGTGAGTTTATTTTCACTGCACCACAGTATGACATCACTTAAAATTCCATCCAGAGTTTTACATAACATCTTTACCCTGCTCCTCAACTTTTGTAGGTGATGGATGACACAAAAGAGAAAAGGACACTGGTCCACAAAGCCATCAAGACTCTGTTTCCTGGTCTGGAAACAAAGACAGAGGAGAAGGAAGGTCACAAGTTCATTGTAGCATATCACGCTGCTGGGAAGAAAGCACTTGCAGGTACGTGGAGAGGAGACAGAACCAAGTGCTCGTATGAAAATGCCTGGATAGATGTATAACGATCATCAGAGAAATAATTTATTGCATGTCTGTGTTATCTGCTGCAATGCATGTGGTCACAGCTGAATTCGACCATTAAAATGTAACGCATGCACTTGAGCATGAGCACAATCAACACGCCTGCATGATTCTGCACCAGATCTTAACTCACTGGTTTTTCAACCATTGGTTTTTGGTTAAAGATGGACCTTGTTTTTCGGTGGAATGCTCTAACCATGACACGACTATGACATGGTTTAGTTAGACAGAAACTTTATAGATCACAAGTAAAACTGCAATACCATGGTTCTTTGAAAAAAGCAACAACACCATTGTTGCATATACTATTTTAAATACCCCGCTCCACTCGCAGGCCTGTGCATGAGATCTCACCTCTGACTACTCTTCCAATCGTGTGTAATCATATCTTTCTTAGTAACATTATTCTATCCTCCTTTTGCTCTTCTCTGGGGGATAGAGGGCAAAACAACTACAGGTAAGAGCCTATTCTCCACACACGGAGTTAGGTGTTGGTAACTATACAGGGTTAATATACTCTTCAAATTGTAAAAAGCTGTTAAAACCTTAATTTGTTTCCATCTTTTATTGTAATATAGTGATTGAACAGAGGTGAGAAAATGGTCTTAATTAAAAGCTGAGGTTTTTGGCACACGGTTAGCTTTTATTGAGGTAAACATGCTCAGAAACATTTTTAAGGAGAAAATCCCTATGGAGGCTTTCTAACAGATTTTTGTCTGAATCATAACAATTCTCACTTCAGTAAAACTACTTCTCTGTGTCCATAAAAGCTCCTAGGAAACACTTTTGGCCAAAAAACCGTGGCTGCTTTTGCCACTTTGTCTTATACAAGGAGAATAAAGACACTATGGATGCCATCAATGTGCTTTCAAAGTTCCTCAGGTATGATTGCAGTCCTACAGTCTTGTTGTCCAATTAGCTGTTCGTAGTGAAGAACTGTCTTGTGTATAATGATGCATGTCATTCTAGGCTCAGACCCAACATGTTCTCATACATGGGAACAAAGGACAAGAGAGCCATCACTGTGCAGGAGATTGCTGTGCTCAAGTGAGTGTGTGGTTTTGTAAGGAAATCACTTGTGCTTGTAAATTGTGCTCTGAATGTGTTTGGTTGTATCAGTGGTTGATGGGTTTCTGCTGTCTTTATGCATATGATAACTGCATGAGCTTGTTGCAAAGGATCAGTAATGAAGAAAATCTTTCCACTGTGTCCCGTCAGGATCACAGCGGAGAGATTGGCTCATCTCAACAAGTGCCTCATGAACCTCAAGCTGGGAAACTTCTGCTACAAAAACCATCCTCTGAAGCTGGGGGAGCTGCAGGGAAATCACTTCACTGTGGTGATCAGGTCAAGAGATGTTAACCAATGTTTCAAATGACTTTTGTTAACCCTGTGGTAGGCTTGTCACAATACCAAAATTATGACTTCGATACTATACCTGCCAAAATATCACAATACCCGATACTTTCGATACGATACCACAAATACGATACTGGTATATTTATCTATGATAGTAACAAATAAAACATCTGTAGGGTTCCCTTTTTTACCAGCTTGTTCCTGCCCAGCTTTTTGAACACTTAACAAATGGCATTCATATTAGTATTAGCCTACAGCAAGATATTAATTAAATCTACATGTGACATCATAGTATTGATTATACACGGCTATGTAGGCCTACATAGTTTGACAGAGAATCACTTTCAACAAGCCAAAGACGGTCGGCACAAGCTTGTGCACATGAGGCCATGTCTCCCCTGAGATCGCTCGCTGTGAGTGAGGGCTGCTGCATGTGTGACAGTTGGGCAGCCCCGCCCCTTGCAGTCAATGCGTGACAGGGAGCGGAACAGTGAGTGCGCTCTGATTGCGTGCTATTTTAATGAAGTGCCAGTACTAAAAAGATGGTTAACCGTATCGTTTTCAACGTAAGGGTACCGTGGTACCTTTTTAGTACCGGTACACCGTGCAACACTACCCTGTTCCTTTGATTTGTTGGGATTGCTGGTACACTGTAAACTGGACTATATCCCACAGAGCTGTTAAATCTTATTCAGGAAAAGTTAACTGTTGCTGTTTTTGTATATCAGGAACATCTCAGGAACAGATGAGCAGGTCCGTCAGGCCCTGTCATCCCTCAAGCAGACAGGTTTCATCAACTATTATGGCATGCAGCGCTTCGGCACCACGGCTGTTCCTACACAAAGCGTTGGCAGGTAGGGTTGTAACGGAGAGATACTGGCATGAATTATAACAAAATGGTATATTTAACTGTTGTTTTCTCCTTTTTGTTTGGGGCAGGGCCATTTTGAGAAATGACTGGAATGAGGTAGTTGATTTGATATTGAAGCCCCGTCCCGGAGGTAATAAAAAAAGGAAGAAAGAAATAACTCTCTTCTTACATATGTGAAGTATTTAACATTTTCCCCATCTTTGCTTTTTTCAGCAGAGAAAGAGTTCCTGGTCCGCTGTAGGGAAGAGTGGGCCAAGTCTCAGGACCCAGAGGCTGCTCTGAAAAAGCTGCCCAACAAACGCTGCGTGGAGGGCCAGCTGCTACGAGGCCTATCTATGTATGGCAGGAAGAACATCGTCACAGCCTTCGCACTGGTTGGTTTTTTGTTCTTAATGCCATAAGGTTGAAAATGATTGCAAATTGACCAAACAATATGACTGATATTTTAACTAAATTAATGAGTTCTGGGTTTTGGAGGCATACACCATCTCTCCATTTAAGTTGAGACTTTTTGATAAAGCTTGTAGTCAGGGCTGTCTCAGGTAAGCCCTGAGCCATCCCTTAGTTATGCTGCTATCGGCCAAGACGGCTGAGGGCAACTCCCATCATGCAGCATAACCAGTCTGACAGAGCTTAGATGTGACACAACTGTTTTTGGTCACTTTTCCACCTACCTCTCCTCACCCAATTTTTCTCCACTCCCCCCAACTGGTAGAGGCAGGTGGCTGATGTAGAAGACACTGACTGTGTGGTCTTTGTGAAACAAACAGTTTTACTCTAATTATCAGGAACCTGTGTAAAACACTGAATCAACTTTCCCAGGAAGTTGACTTGCGGGAATTCTTTCTTGCTTGCATGCAAGACAATACTCTTCTCTGTCTGATGGCTCCTGTTTGTTTATTTTATTCTAGATCCCCCGTAACAACCGTCTGATGTACATCCACAGTTACCAGAGCGTGGTGTGGAACACTATGGTGAGCCGCAGAATTGAAGCCTTCGGCCTGAGGGCTGTAGAGGGGGACCTGATTCTCAGAGGAAGTAAGTAATTCCCTATTTCCAATGTTTCTGCAACACGTTCCCAACAGTTCACGTCACATTTTACATACATTCATGAGCATCGTAATAATCTTTTCATTTCACTTTTAGCAAGACTGCAAATATTGATTTCTGATAACTTTAAACTATCAATTTAGTCAGCTAGGGTTAATAATCCTGGAAAAGCTATGAAGAGAAGGCTGCACTTTCAGAATATTTTGCTGCAGATGGATCCCGAACAGGGAGGTTGTTGGGGACAGGTTCGCCAGCCAACCATTTAATTTGGTCTGAAGGAAATTATTAGTCGTTTTTATTTAATTGACTGAGACAAACATCAATCGTGTGAAAATGCACTCTGCGTCATTCAGTGTCCCTGTAACCGCATTCTCAGTCTTGTGGTGTGATGAAGTCAATGCTGTGTACTGATTTTTCTCTGATATGTTCATGAAGCCACAGCACATGTGCTGTCTGCAGAGGAGGCTGAGAATCACACCATCCATGATATTGTGATGCCTTTACCTGGGTTTGACGTCATTTATCCCACCCACCATGGTAGGAATTAGCTGTGTGCTATTGTTTAGTTTTTTTGCTTGTGACTTAAAAGTATAACCACTAATTTTGTACATGAAAATGGGCACACACTTAAAGTAGAGCTGGACATTAACCGAAAATGTATAAAAAAAATATAAAATAAGTTCAACATTTTGTGCCAGGCAATTAGAGTTAAAGTGACCAGAACAATCGTATTAAATAATTGTTCATTAATAGTTATCAAGGTAAAAGTTTGAATACCACCCAGCTTGAATGGATACAAATATAAAAAAGATGCTGTTGAAAAGCTTAATAAAATAAATACTCAACAAAATAAACAAAAGGGGGAATATAAATAAAATAGTAAACCTAGAATAGAATTATCTCAGACTTACATTTTCCTTATCATTTAATTTTGTTTTGTGTTTGTGTCAGTGGGTAAAGGTTACAAAGAGCTGCTCACTGCTGACGGGCTCGACATTGACAACATGAGACACAAAGTGAAGGACTACTCTTTGGCTGGAGCTTACAGACGTATCATTATCAGACCCAGCGAAGTCAGCTGGTAAGGCCTTTCACTGCATGAAATATAAAGTATTAGTACAAAAGCAGTTTATCATGATAACATTCACTGTTACTGTTGCATCAGACCGTTCTACTGTCTAACACTGTTAAAATATCAAGGCTGTCACTAGCCTTAACTCTGCATAGCACATTAAATAGATGTGTTGCGATGTTTTTGTGTATTTGTTGCAGGGAGGTGATTCAGTACGACGACCCCAGAATTTCCCTGGTGCACACTGATTTTGAGAAAATGGAGAACAAACCTGCCCCGGTCTTCAAAACAGGTCAGATGGGTCTTAGTTCTACGGAGTCAATCTGTGGACCAATGCTTTGCAGTTAAAACCATTTCTTGGGGCATTTATTACAATTGTAGAGAGTTAGTGAGGAAAGAGGGACTCACCTGAAAAACAACAGAACTTGTAAACTTAGACACTGTATGGAGAGCCGGAGGAGATGGTGGGGCGTGCTCTGTTTGTCTTTACTTAATTGTGAGCGGATTACCTGATCACAACGACCAAATTCTTTAAACAGAATTTGAATAGGAAAGCTTTTTGATCCATTTAAAATGTTGATTATTATATCCGTGATCACTATGAGAGGTTTCCACTGTATTATTACACGTGTAAATTTAGAAAACAGAATATGTTCTCAGCAGGTTACAGTAAATAAAACAATAATTGTGAAATAAGTTTTAGAACAAAATTGTTAAGTGATACAGCAAATAGTAAACAATAAAGAATATTTTCCCAAAGATCGGTAAAAATATGCCTACACCTTAAAGGGGACATATTATGAAAATTCCACTTTTGTAGTGCTTCTACACGTTAATTTGGGTATCTGGCATATCTACCGTCCCAAAAACTCTGGAAAAAAACAACTCTAGAGTGCGTCCAATGGGATTACGACCACAATACACTTCATAGTCACACCATACCCATGTAGGGAGCCTCGCTACATGGCCTTGGACCACCATCGCCATCATCACCACCGGAGCCGGTGAGATGATGGTGGGGGGTCACCATGATGAGTCAGGTGGGCTGAAGCCTGGCTGCGAGAGTCCCAGCGCAGCCCCGCAGTGGGAGCTTGAGCTAACGTTAGCTCGTGACCCGTCAGACATCTAAGTGGCCGCAGTGGCAGAGACACGTCCACCAGCAGCGAGCCGCTGACGTGGAGCCAGCAGCCAGAGGACAGCGAGCCCGAGCACCGTGATAGGAACGCCTCGTGCTGAGGAGGGGGCTGTGGCTCCTAACTTACCCCGGTCGCCAACTCTGCTTCTCCGCCAGACCTCCGCCTCTAACCCCGCTCCCCGGCTGGTTAGCTTCCCCCTCGGCTAGCTTCCCAGCTAACACCCACCGCCCTGGGGCCATGTAGCGAGACACTCATGGAGCTCAACCCAGAGCTCGCCATCATCACCATCATCTCACTGGTGGGGGTCACCCCCACCGCTGACAGCCCAGGGCGGCCACATAGCTCTATAGCAAAACATCTGTCAAGGTTGACTCTGATAAAATGGTCTTTTTGACGTCTGATCTCATAAGTCAGATTTTCTTTTAAGCTGTCTTTTAGGGGTCCTTGGGACATTTTAATGTCATGAAATCTTGAGGGCAAACTCTTCAATTTTTTCAAATTCAGTTCACATTTCATATAAGGGGTAAATAGGTCCTCTCCTCCTCACAAACGAGGCAGGGTTTATACAATGCCATTGCTACTTTTGCCAACTCAGACTTGCAGTACATAAGAACTGTTATCAATACTGAACAGTCGTCCAGGAATAAGGATTTGTCCAACTGCAAACAAAAATCAGTTCTGAATTTCTAAAATGTTGCGTTTTGTGAATTGCTGTTTTTCCTAAATGTTTTCTGAAATTCACGTTTGTAGCTCTAGGTGTCTGATATTGTACTCCCTCTACAACGCCTAACACAGTATAACTTTCCTTTACCCACCAGAGGGGAAGCACCGGGCTCTGCGTATGGAGTTCTCCCTGCCTCCTTCAACCTATGCCACAATGGCGATCCGAGAGGTTCTCAAGTTGGACACAAGCATCAAAAAACAGACGCAGCTCAACACAACCTGGTTCAACTGAGACCAAAACACACAGAGCAGACTGCTTCTGGCTGCAAAGCACCTGTCTACTGTGGCTACTTTAAGTGTAGTGTGTGTGTGTGTGTGTGTATGAGCAAATGATCGGGTTCTACATGGATCTATGTATCTTTGTAGAGCAACAAATACTATTATTCAACCTTTTTTAAATAATGTTTTTACTTGCTCTAAAATATTTTCTGTGCTCAAAAAGAATAATTTGACAATGATTTAATAACCATTCTGATTTCAGGGTGCTCTCACATAGTGACTCTTGCTGCACAGGGTGATCTGATCTTTGTATAGAAATCAGAATTTTTTTATTTTAAACTTAATGAAAAAAGCTTGAAGATAGAAATTAAAATCATTTCAATGTTGAGTTTACCATGTGCAGTCATTGTTTATTGTTTGTGGGGCTTTGATTGGTTGAATTGTTTACTCCATACAGAGAGGAATGTGTGTCTCCCCAAGTTTTGACCATTAATATATGATGCAAACACTGTCTCCCTCTACTGGCCATACGAAACAAGTGTCTTCCCAGTGGATGATCTGATCTGTATTTTGAGCTCTTTAACAGTCTGCTGCTGGTCAAAATGGGAACTCTGGAGGCAACCAGCGCCTGCAAACCAAACACTTATCATATTATTCACTATGGTCTACCTTCCTACTTTTGGATCAGTTCTGTTTTGAATGGTAAAGTTAATACATTAACACATTTCCCACTGGATTCTGAGGAACAACATGAATAAAGTCACCTTAAAGACTCCTGGGTAAAAAAACGTTTTTATTATTGTTACATGCCACTTTAATTTGGCTTTGGCATTCACATTTAATTTCATAGTTTGTAATCCAAATGTAACCAAGCACTGAAACCAAATTGAGCTTTTTTCTATTCTGATTAGCTCAGAAACATCCTACCTCATTGGGTTAAAGAAGCTTTGCTTAAAGCTTTAGTGTTTCAGTTTGTGTCAAACTGTAGGACTAATCTGTGTGCTGAACAAAAGGCCTACGCAGACAGGTGTCGTTCCCAGTCCTAAAGAGGGTAAGTGAGCATAAGATAAAGTGAATGGACGGTACAGCAGAGTACAAGAGAAGGCCAGAGAATACATGGGTTACTCATGGCAAGTTCAGGCATTATAAAATCTTTTTCACTTTTTTTACCATCAAATCCGACAGCAGAGATGGAGCTTTCAAAAGAGATTTTTTGTAATAGTACAGTATATTTCTTCACAAATGAAATATACAGTGCAAATTAGGAGAACAATTATTAGTTTAGTTATTGAGCAATTATTGGATGATCACAGAAGGATGAATACATCAGGCCCCAATTACATAAAAATAATTGACTATTTACTGATTTTTTTAGGGGAACATTTAAAAATAATATATTTTAAAGTTTTATTTACCCATGAAAATTGCAAAATTAAGAATAAATCGGGTTGAATGAATATTGAATCAAAGGATTTATTCCAAATCACTTCCAAACTGTTGTCCAAAATTCCAAAATTAAGCTATACTTGATCTGATGGTCCATCTTCATGCTTTCAGTGTAGGGCGCTGTTAACACTATTAGGAGCCACACAGTTGTCGTAGAAGATCTGAAAAAAAGTTCAGATCCTCTTCAGGAAGTCCTCCAGCTGCTGCACCGTCATTTCCTGAACCTTGTTATTCTGCCTGTCGTTTAGCCCATGAGCTGCAAATGCAGGGAACTTCGAGCGCTCGGAGGAGGGGGAATTGTGGTCGAAATCAATGCAACAGTAGGCCGACCAGAAATAGCTGGGGATGCCCAGGCGTTTGATGTTCTGGCGGCGTATTGTGTGACCTAATGTGGTGAATCCGGTGACCATATAGGCCGTGCCTCTGCAGTAGTTGTTGAGACGCCTACGTATGATGTGCTCATGCTTTTTCCAGGGGCCCATGTTGAACTCTTCCACCTGAGGAACCACATTGGTCAGAGTGTAGGTGGCTGCTTTGTCATCAGGATGGGCCTGGTGCTCATCTGGATTGAGTTGTCCACGCTCGAAGATCACAGACTCAGAGTAGTCATCGAGGACAGCCTGTCAAGCTTCTAAAGATTTTGGAGCATTTTCTGAAGGCAGCTGCTGCATTTCCCTTGAGCCAGACACTGTGGACAGCTGCCAAGATAAACAGTTTCATTATTGCAATCTCAAAATAATATAAACTTAAACTAGATATCAAGACCAAATAAGACTAATTCCTGAAACAATTCTCTCTGTTTTCCCATAAAAACACTCTCCTAAGTAGGTTAACTGTCAAATCCAGAAACCATTCCTACCTGTGGCTCATACATCCAAGGCACATCAGCCTTCTTGGAGCCATCCGAGCGTTTGAAGGTGTACGCAGAATAAACAGGGATGTGGCTGAAGGTGTCGTACAGAGTCGCAAATCGTGGTTTTCCCTCATAGAACTGGCAAATCTTATTGAACGACTGCTCTTCAAGCCCTCGAGGCAGCGTGCCCATGTACAGGAACTGTTTACATCCAGGAGATAGATTTTCCTTCACCTCTGCTCCTGCCATCATGACTAGCAGATATATGAGGGATTGATGTGCTCTGCCGACAATCATGATGAAACGTGAACCACTGTGCATTCAGTCCCTCTGAAAAGCTGTCGTGCTGTGTGGACTCTGTCTGCTCTGTGTGCGTCATACCATCTCAGGTTTATCATGCAAATGCTTATCTCCTTTAGTGCACAATCCATTACTCTGTTTGAAAAGTAACAAGTAACCAGAAGCCCTCACGTTATGGTGGGAATTATAATAATAATAATACATTTTATTTAAAGAGTGCTTTTCACAGTACTCAAAGATACTTTACAAACGTTAAAATTACTATAGAAAGCTAATACTAAAAACATAGAGCACACAACACACATCGCACATTCACACAGTAATTCTGAAAAGGTGAGTTTAGATTTTTTTAATTGGACATTGTTATATTGGTGCAGTCTCGGATGTGTTTGGGGAGAGAGTCCCAGAGGGAGGGGGCAGCTACGGAGAAGGCCTTGTTGCCCCAGGTCCGGTGCTTGGTCCTGAGTGGATAGGACAGGAGGTTAGCATTGATGAGTGAGGAGAAGGACTTTGTATTGGAATGCGCTGTGGGACGGGGAGCCAGTTGAGATTCTGGAGAACAGGGGTGATGTGATCACAGGAGCTGGAGTGGGTGTTCTGAATGACCCTTAGTTTATTTAGTACTTTGGATGATGTGCCATAGAGAATGCAGTTGCAATACTCGATTCTGGAGGTGATGAAAGCGTGGATCAAAGTTTCAGCAGCAGAGCAGGAGAGTGATGGGCGTATACAGGCTATGTTTTTTAAGGTGGAAAAAGGCAGTTCTGGTGATTTGGTTAACATGGTGTTCAAAGATGACTACGAGGTTGCAAATGTGTGGGGAGGGAGAAAGAGTGGAGTTGTCGATGGGGAGGCAGAAGTTGTGACTGGTTTTAGTGATGTATTTGGGACCGATGATGATCATATCCGATTTGTCAAAGTTTTGTTTGTGGAAGTTGATTTGTATCCATGATTTAATGTCAGTGAGACAGCTGGTCAGAGTGGAATGATGGATTTAGTGGAGATGTAGAGCTTGACATATCAGTGGAAGGGGGGGCCATGTTGACGTATGATATTACCTGGGAACAAGTAGAGGATGAACAGGAGAGGACCAAGCACTGAACCGTGGGGGAGGCCTTTGGAAAGAGGAGGAGTGGAGGAGGTGCAGTTGTTGATCAAAATGAAAAAGTGTATTAAGAAATCTGTATGGGCTGATTCACTTGACCAGTAACTCCTTAAGAATCAGTAGAACTTCAAGCAAGTTTCAAGGACTTAAAAACCTGGATGAAAATTTGAGCAATTTTCTCTTATTAAACTCGGATAAAACCGAGGTTCTAATACTTGGTCCTAAACACCTTAGAGACACATTATCTAATGATATAGCTGCGCTAGATGACATTGCCCTTGCTTCCAATGAAACAGTCAGGAATTTGGGAGCATTCTTTGATCCCCATTTGTCCTTTAATTGTCACTTAAAACAAATTTCTAGGACTGCCTTTTTTCACTTGCGTAACATCTAAAAAATCAGACATGTCCTTTCTCAAAAAGGTGCAGAAAAACTAGTCTACACCTTTGTTACATCCAGACTAGATTAATATAATTCCTTATTATCATGCTCCAGCAGTAAGTCGTTAAAGACTCTGCAGCTTCTCCAAAATACTGCAGCACGTGTCCTGACGAGAACCAAGAAAAGAGGACAAAATTCTCCAGTATTAGCTTCAAACTGGCTTCCTCTTAAATCTAGAATGGAATTTAATATTCTCTTCCTCACCTTCAAGACCCTTAATAATATGGCACCATTATACATTAAAGAGCTCATAGTACCATATCAACCCACTAGAGTACTACGCTCACAGAACTCAGGCCTACTTGTCGTCCCTGATGTCTCTAAAAGTAGAGTAGGAGCCAGAGCTTTCAGCCATCAAGCTCCTCTCCTGTGGAATCATCTCCCACTTTCAGTTCGGGAGGCAGACACCATCTGTACGTTTAAGAGTAGGCTTAAAACCTTCCTTTACGATAAAGCTTATAGTTAGAGCTGGTCCATGCTTGTCTTAGACCTGCTCTTAGTTATGCTGCTATAGGTCTAGAATGCCAGGGGACACATGACACACGGAGCTTCTCTTCCCAGCTTCTCCTTCCTCTTCTCAATCTTTATCACATTGAAGAAAGGAATGTCTCACCAATACATGTTACTGACTTGACTTCTTCCCCAGAGTCCCTTTGTCTTATCGTCCGCAGACGCAGGGCAGCGGCTGCGGACACATCGTGGATTATGATGGAGGATCACAAATCAGAGCTCGTGATAGTAATGGTGGATCCTGTATCGTGTTGGCATCTGATAATGGTGGTGGACCATTATCAAGTAGGCAGCTGATGGTGAATCCTAATGGCGGCAGAGGATCATGATTGTGGACTATGGTGGCATCCAATTGTGATTGTTGAGGAAATTTTGACCATCCTCACACATTACTGTATATGCCACTATACATAATGTATAGTGTACTGTATATTATATTATGGTACAGGAGAATAGCCCCTGTGTAATTCCACAGATACTCCCTTCTCTCTCTAAGCAGCACCCAAGGTCAGGTTATATGTTGAAAGTGATGTTGCAGGGCTTTGGCACAAGTTCACATGTCTGTTTGCAGACCCTAACAATTGTTTTATTAATGAGAATTGTAAACTCTTGATGTAGTCTGTAAGAGTCTGTCCTCTCTGCAGTGAAATTGTCACCCTGTTGTTTCCCACAGTGATGCTCAGCCTGCTCTATTCTTCCCAATCTATCACTTGTATTTACTCTTTCATTCTTCAGTATGTTTTAGTGAGTGAAAAGACCATTGACCTTACAAATATATTTTTCCGTAACAACAGTGTGACCTCTACTCTTGTGGAAACAAACACTTCCCGTATCTATCCTTCCATTTTAGTGACTACTGTGGTCAAGAAACATAACTTTTGAAAAAAGAGTAACAGTGGAGATGAGGAGGAGCTGACCATGAGCATTGTAGAGCATAGTGAAATGTACAGTATTTGCCTTTGGAATGTGGTAGACATAAGATATAAAGTTGCATAAACTTAAGATGCTCAAGTCTAAACCAGCTAGTGCTGTTCCTTTAATGTATGGGTTCTCTTAGTATTAATGACAAAAGTCCCCTGGGAGTCAAAAAAAGATAATATCATAATATCATTGCAATTTAACAGCATTGAATGAAGAATAGTAACACAAGTCACACTGTAGCCCTACACTATAAGTGAAGTTCAAATAGAGAGCACTAGAGGGCTCAGTCTGCATGGTAGTGGCTATGAACAGCTGCTACCAGCAACATCTAACTTCATTCATTGCCAGTAACCAAGGATATCCAAATGTGTATCATGGCTGCACTGTGCCTCTAGATGAGTCCTACAGCTTCTACTGTGGTTTATCATATGGTCAACAAACACTACTTCCCATTCCCAAAATAAGCTGTGGAAGAATGTTATCATACGAATAAAAGCTCGTATGAATCACATGACACGCAGTAACTGCTGGAAAGAAAAAAGGATCACGTACAGAAAAAATAACCATTGTAAGGTATATGATGGATTATTTATTATATCCGGTATGCAAAGTAGTTCAGGATGTCTGGCATCTTATTTGTGATGACTCCATGTTGTCCGTGCATGGAGGGCCGCAACTCTGTGAAAACCTATTTTTACCTCACAGTTTTTTTTTTACATTTAAACACCTCCAGTTATGTCCATGTATCACCTTCCGCTCCCCATTTGGGAAGTGTGCTATAGTTACGGCGTTGCAACTATGTTGCATGCCTGTCAGAACACAAGGACAGACAGTGGAGACACAGATCTAATGCTTTGGGCAGCATCAGTTAAGTGAGACCGATGACGTTTCCTGTCACAGCTGTTAGCTTTGTTGGGTCTTTGTCATGTACATGCGTGCACAGGGAGCTGTTAGAACCCCGTTCAAACAAGAAACCGGGTTTCTCTTCCTGATACCAGTCAAGAAACTCAGCCAGGTAAAATCTACGCGGTTGAGTGGACATCTTCTAACAATCATTTAGTGAGTGGGTGCAGACCTCCTCATTGTTTCTTTAGCCCCATCGGAGGTAACATGGCTCCATCCAGACTCAGACAACAACACTAGTAGCAACCAATCAGTCGTTGTCTCCCCCGCGGAAACCAGCGACCAATCAGCTGTCTGAGTGCGTCAACTAATGCATGCCGTACGACCAATCAGCTGTGTGTCTGGGTCTGCTGGGGAAACAAATGGCCAATAAGCTGCCTGTCTCCTTTACACGGAGCGACTGCTGGACCAATGAGCCGCGTGTCTGGCTGCACCGACGGGGTGAGTGTGTGTCGAGGCCCAATCAGCGGTTTAGTGCTGCCTGCCGGTGCCGGGGACTGGTGGTGAGGAGACTCTACAGCGCTGTCAGGACCGGACCGTGAACCCGGAGACGGTACACACTGAGGCGAAAGGAGACACAGGTGAGTCCGAGGATGTTCGCGAGGCCTGGCTCCGGCTGAGGATGTTTTGAAGTGGCAGCGATGGGGTTTCTATGGCGGCAGCACGGCGAGTAGTGCCGTTGTGCAGCCGATGGATACGCTGATGTGCTGATAGACAATAGAGCGGCTTCTCTTCGCTATTTATTGATGCAGACTGACATGTCTGCGACCAGCAGCCGTCGCCGCGAGCTGTCCATCCACATTGAAATGTCTGGAAACGTAGTAGGAACATTTAGGTTGGTCCAAATCCTCCTTGGGTCTCCGTGTTTCGATAATAACCGAGCTGTTACCGGAGATGTTTGAATTACGGTGTGATGGGAGCGTTGAGCTGAATGCCTCCAGTCGGTTTCATTGTTTGATCCAGAGTCTCTAGGGGTTAACAGACTAGAGAAAGAGGCAACCTTCTCCAAATACTTGGTAATGCTCGTTTAAAGGGCACCGGGATGAGATGGGATGTTAGGACGGTTGTAACTGGCTAAAGCTGTGTGAGGTGGCGGATTAAAAGGCGTTAGGAGGAGGCCGGGGCTACTGATGGCTCCCAGCAATTAGGAAGAAAATTTTGAAATGCATCAGCCATTTACGTAGAGACTCAACTGGCTTCATATGCGCCTAAATGGCTGCCTGGCGCCTGACAGCACAACCAACGCGTTACTGGAAGGGCAAGGCTTTATTCAGGCTGCGCGGCGGATTAACGGAGGTAGATGTCTGGATGACGTTAGAGACAAAACGGGAATCAATATTTAATGTGTGCTGCCTATTATTCTGCAGTGTAGAGGAGCTCATTTTGTGTCTGCTGCTGCACTGCTCCTCCACATTTACATGAGTCACAGGCAGATGGATTCGCATCTGACTGCTATCACTGTCTCTGCCGTTCTGCTATGCAGCCTTTACCGTCTTTGAGGTGGAGATAGGTTCAATGAGGTGAAGAGAGAACAGCAAATTATACCGTCCTCCATTGCAAGCCATTAACAGGAGCTGGTCATGCCAGGCTTCAGTTAGATATATTGATGTAGTGTCATACACAGCAACTGCAGGTAAGGTAAAGTTGCCTTATAAAAACGTGTATTTTTGTCACTGGGAAAGTTGACAGACAGCAGCATGGTCACTTTCACCCTGCTCAGCAGTGTATCACTTTCAACCAGCTGGTTGTTTCTAGTGGTGTCTCCTTCAGGACACAGTGCTCACTTCACAGATGTGAGCGTGGAGGTACAGCAGCCCCACAGCCTTTGGTTGTGAGATAAAAGTTGGCAGACCTTGACAAACTCAGCCCTCTACTCACATAGTAAAAGTGGGTCCATATGAATGAAAGGTCCTTGCAGTTGAAGAGTGTGAATGAACTGTAGTATTCTCAATGGTGGAGTCCTTCCATTTCCTATTTCCAGCTCAGAGTCCCCTGGCAGCCCCAGCAGCATACAGATGAAGCTCATCGTACTGTATGACAGATTTTACAGTGCGTGTAGAGTAATGCAACATCAATTTTGATTAATATACAGTCAATGCAATTAGTTGTCCATGTTTTTAATCCCCTTTAACTGGTCCTGGTTTGATTTTGTTTTTATGGGTATATCAGGAGACTGGATTTTAATCTATCAATCAATAAAATTGTATTTGTAAAGCCCATATTCACAAATCACAATTTGTCTCACAGGGCTCCCTCTCCCAGGACGGACAAAAGTGCAATAGATGCTGCGTGTAACTGAACACATCAACAAAATGATTTTGCGGCATTGACTAGAAGAAACAGTTTGTTACATAATGGAGAAGTGTATCATTGTTTAAAGATTTTATATATTAGAAAATGTCTGATAGAGATGAAGGGAGCAGCAATGACAACTGAATTAAGGAGTTGTTGTCAGTAATGGTAGAGTATGTGAGTAGACATATTGTATATGAAGCAATCTTGTTGTAATCATAGTCCATGATCAGTTGCTACCAAGATCAGGATCCCCCACCACAATCAGATGCTCCCACAATCCACCATCATTAACAGGCTGTTAATGCTACTACTCGTTTCTACAATGGTAAATGGTTTTGTATTTATATAGTGCTTTTCTAGTCTGATGAAGACCACTCAAAGCTCTTTACAGTACAGTTTCACATTCACCCATTCACACACACATTCATACAGTGCATCTACTTGCAGCACTTTGTTATTCTATGGGGGGCTATTGAGGGTTCAGCATCTTGCCCAAGGACACTCGGCATGCAGATGGTTCAGACTGGGGATCGAACCGCCGACCTTCAGGTTGGAGGACGACCGCTCTACCCCTCAGCCGCCCTCAATGTAAATGTGTTGCACACTATATACTTATTATTTACTTATCACTGGCAGCTGTCTCTGAGACTCCCATCCTTAAAGTTGTAGTTCACCCAGTAAGGTAAATTCACTTATCTACTATGCCGTTGCAGGGGTGTTTGAGTCCAAAAAACACTTTTGGAGTGTCATGACTAAACGGTGTTGCAGCAGAATCTAATACAATTGAAGTTATTAGTGACCAAAGCTTCAGATAAAACAAGAAAAAAATACAGAAAAAAACCTAACATGCCTCCATACTGCTCCTTTGGTGTCATCTTAGTATCTGCAAGCCCGGACATTCAAATTCCACTTGAAACTGTTATTTCCACCGTGTTACAGCCTAATTGTTCGCTGATATCCTCTGACGAGGTGCATTCAGGGACCGTTGGAAATGCTACGGTCCAACCTCTGGTGGACTTTAATTGCTTAAAACATTGTGTACATGACCTCTTTTCGAGTCAAATATGAATGTCGGGGCATGCAGACACCTGGATGACAACACAATAGCAGTATGGAGGCATGTAATGCTTTTTCTGTTTTATTACGTCTGAAGCTTTGGTCAGTAGTTACTTCAATTGTAATGGATTCTGCTGCAGCACTGTTTACCCCCGAGACTCCTAAAGTTTATTTGATTGTGATAATAATGGCGGATCCTGTATCGTGTTGGAATGTGATAATGGTGGTGGACCACGATTGAGGTGGCAGCTGATAGTGGATCCTGATGGCGGTAGTGGACAATGACTGTGGACTATAGTGGCATCCCATCTGGAAGGTGGATCCTGATTGTGGTGGCTGCTGACCATGGACTATGATTACAACTGGACTGCTTGATATACAATATTTCTCTTCAGATACTCTACCATTACTGACAATGTTGCATCAATTCATTGACCTTCCATTATGCTACAAAGTGTTTATTCTAATCAATTCTGCAAATACCCTTATCTTTCTAATGTTCTCCTTCACACGTGTCATCTATTGCACTTCTGTCCGTCCTGGGAGGGTAATCCCCTACATGTGGCTCTCTGAGGTTTCTATGTTATTTTTACCATGTGTAAAGGTTTTTTTTTTGTTTTGTAGTGTATCCTTGTTGAGGGTTAATGGCAGATGATGTCACACCTTGTTAAAGCCCTATGAGACAAATTGTGATTTGTGAATATGGGCTATACAAATCAAATTTGATTAATCGATCTTTGGAGGGTCGCACAGACCTCCATGTCATAGCAAATGGTTTCCTGACTGCTGTTTAGTCCCGGGATGAAATTCTCAGAAATATTGTATGAACTTATGCTTGTGCAGTGGGCCATGGGTTCCACCTGGTCCAGGACAATGCTAGGCCATACACACTACTGAGTCCCATTATGAGTTGCCGTGATGAAATTCACGCAAATTGGATCAGCCCATGATTAAAACATTTTACTTTGACTTTCGGTGTGGTTTTGACTCCAGCCCACAATGGGTTGGTGGTTTTGGTTTCCATTGACCGTTATGTCATTTTGTTCTCGATGTAGTTGCCCAAAAGTTAGCAGGTTTCATTTTCAGTCAGTCAGTGAAGGCTGCATGTCAGGTTATTAATCAGTGTATTGATAATATTATAGTGTTGTTATAACAACGTTATTATTCAAATAGAGGTTCAACAGAATTCAAATTAGATCAGAGAAAATTACTAAAGTCACTTTTTGTAGCATTCAGCGGTTATTCACTGTTTATGGCATCAGCCACAGTGAACTCAGAAAGAGCTGCAGGATCAGGTGAAATAGAGTTTGGTTTGTAAGACACAGATGGACAGCACTTTTTCACTGCCAGAACAGTATGTTATAAATGGTTGATGGTGCACATGGTAGATCAGAGATAAAGTCCCCTTGGCTTGTGATGTGGACCAGCCACGTGTACCATACAGAGGTGTATACCAAGCTTAAAGCTAATGTTTGCAATAGACTTCAGAAGTGAGCATTATGGTTGAAACATGTTCTGTATGTGTTTTTCAAATTCTTCATTTTTTATGTACAATAAGCACATTTGTAAAATATGTATACTTAAGCTAAAATGTAATATTTTGTGATTCATGTTTTTCATTGCTGCTGAGGAAGAAAAGCATAATGGCCAGAGGAGGCCTAATGTTAAGCCCTTAGTAAGCTCAGAACCAAGTACTTGTCAGATCACCAGACAGCATCTGGAACCTCCCTTCCAAGGTCTTTATTATACAGGCTTTTTTGATTCGTCACACATCTACTACATGTGAACAACTGATCACAACGGACTTAAAAGATGAGCTATCTAGATGAATGTGTTTAAGCCCCATTCAGTTGTAACATAGATAACATACAGTTAATTCACACAGAATTTTTGTAGAGCAGTTAGGGGAGAAGTGGGATACAGCGTGCGTGTGCGTGCGTGTGTGTGCGTGCGTCTGTGTGTAACATCTGCCTGAGGCTATGGCCAAGCTAATAGGTTCTACTTTTAAAAATGCATCACTTTTCCTTTGTGTAAGCCTGGCATCCACACTACTCTGGACATCAGACAATTGGAAACACATTGTAGTTTGAAAACCTTTTAAAACAAACAATGACTTAGGAAAGGATGGAAATAATGACAGACACCCACTTTCACTTCCTGTTGGGATCTTATCAGTCACGAGTCAACTACCAGTGGTGAACAGAACATGGATAATCAATTACAAGCATTGCGAGCACTTACTTTCATGAACAGTTCAACCACATCGTCAGTCCAAGAAAAGCAATCCCTGCTCTTACTTTTCACCATTGCTGTCCATTATACAACTAAGCAACCATGTGTAGAGTAGACTCAGACTGTCTGCTTCCTGTTTACACTGATAGCACAAATACCCAGTGTATGTGAATGTGTTAGTATGGACAGGGGGTATAATGGGCTGATAACAACTCAAAGTGTCACTTACCATGATGGCCTGTTGGACGCTGAGGACTGCTTAGTTGGAAATGGCCTAAAGGCTATAGGAAGCTGTAGCCGCTACACAATAAGTGATGCATCAGACAGTCAGTCGACAGTTTGAAGTTGCTTACCTTTTATAGGTCTTTTTCACCGTCGACATTTTGTCATTTTGTTACTCATAACGTTAATGATGGCTGTACTCTTTTCTCTTTGGCTGCTAAATGCGCCACCATGTTCACCAGCTACTCTTTCTGACTGTCTGCTGAGCAGGTATCGTACTGGAAAGTGGCTTCATCAGCGTCTGTAGCCTGTAGCTTATTTTCAGCTGGAAGCAGATTGTGTGGGCTGTTTAACTACACCTAGCTAAAAGAGGCTAAATGCTCAATAAATGTAGATAATAATTCATCAGAGATTCATTGCTACAAGTTTCACCTTTTACATCACAAACAGCTGTTTGATCCCTTGCATCATATTGATTATAGCACATGTTCAATATGATAGACTGAGGTGACACTTGATTGTATAAGCTTGTATTAAGCTTCCACAACAGGCTGAGTCATCTTCTCACCTGTCATGTCAAACCATTTCAGTTCTAATTTTATAATTTAAAACGATCAGCTTTACAATCTTACAGTCAGGACCTTCAGTATTTTTGATCAAGAAGCTCTTAAAAAACGTGTGCCAAAGTCTGTAGGCTACAGTCTTTATATCAGTGTGTCAGAATCACATTTAATACTACAGATCTGCTTCTAAATATAAGTGTTATTGTATTGGACTCAGCATATACATAATATCAAAGGATTCAGATTAATACTGAGGTCAAACACACTTAATCAGGCCACCCCTTGCAAAGGCTACATCCATGCGACTACTACATACATGAAAATACCTATCACATGACCACAAGCATACACTGGGCAAGCCGATGTAGACTGAAAGGCATTAGTTTGCCGATGTACACAGGAATTGCTCAAATATTTGCTTGTGTCCCATGCATGCAAGTAGCTGTATCGTTGTAAAATGCAGAAGACAACAGAGTCAGAAACACTTGTAATGGATTATCCATGTTGAATTCTTCACTGATGTTGGTTGGTTATTTATGAGATGGGGTCATGTGACGGGAGCCTTGTGAATCGGTGAAGGCTAAGTCATGAACAAAAATAACCATTCAACAAGTGTCTAATGTGATTGTTTCCAAAAAATTGCAGTTTCTGCCTGTCCAGACTAAAATTCTGCCCCGCAGTGTTGGTTAGCAGCGTTTCCAAACCTCTATGTTTTAGCAGCTTTAAACATCCAGTAGTGTGGAGTGGACACACTTTGGCATATACTTTGGCACTAATTGATTTGTGTAATTTGAATGAATGTGTAAAGCAGGGGAGTGGTATGTGTGGTTGAAGGAAGAGTTTCATTTGTCTCGGTTGTAGAAGTGGCCCAGCAGTCAGAGGCAGTGCAGATGTGACTAATCCAGCTACTGAATAAGCAGTGTGCACATCATTGCTGCATTGCTGTGCTGCTGCATTTAGCCAGGTGCTGCACAAGGTCACCTCAGTCAACTTGTCTGAATACAATTCTCCAAATGCTCCCTTTACATTGAAGGGCACTTCCAACAACATTAGGACTAGGTGTCATTCCCATTTGAGTCAAAGCGGCATTGGAAGCAGGAATTTAGTACTGGTACCTTTTTCAGGACTTAAATGTAGCACTTTGATCTAATGTTATGGTAAATGGCCTGTATTTATATACCACTTTTCTAGTCTTGATGACCACTCAAAACACTTTATAGAACAGGTTTTGCTATTCATACACACACACACACACACAGTGTATATATGGGTAGCACTTTTTCTATAAGACTGGCACATGATGGCAATTTGGGGTTCAGTATCTAGAGTAGGACCCGCTCTACCCGCTGTAGAGGTTGCATAGTGCCAATTGTAATGTTTTGCCATAGTATGCCATAATATTTGTTCGATAGTAGGGTTTCAGACTTGCTGAAACTCGCATACTAAATAGCATGTCGATACGAAATTTCAGACACTGCCAGTGGCTCAGGGTTAATGAAAGCTAATGTCAACCAAGAAGGTTAAAAAAGCCCAGTTATCTTTAACAACCACTGGTTGTTGGACTAATATCCGACTGTCATTTAGGCTCATGAGGAGGTTAGGTGGGATGTTTCATCATCAGTCGATTTAATATGTGTGTATGTTCATTTCGGACCTAAGGAAGACAATCTGTGGTTGACACATTGTCTCAGTCATGTTAACAGGAAATATAAGTTGTCTGTAGTAGTGGTGAAGCATCATAGTGTGTGTGTGTGTGTGTGTGTGTGTGTGTGTGTGTGTGTGTGTGTGTGTGTGTGTGTGTGTGTGTGTGTGTGTGTGTGTGTGTGTGTGTGTGTGTGTGTGTGTGTGTGTTATTAAACACAAGAGACACACTTACTCTGTCAGCATAGTTCTCTCATGTACTGACCTCAGAACAGTGCTGACAGCCGGTGCTTGCTGCACCCTTGGATGTGGTCTGTTAATATTAGCTTTCTGAAAGCCAAACTACAACAGTAGAAGAGGAACAGAGTGAGGCCAAGGATGTTTTGTCTATTGCAAATCTCCTGCTGTGGCCTCAGTCATTCCTCTGCTATGAACCGAGTAATGAGGTTATGATAAGATAAAAGGCACCAATAATGAACCTCATAAAACAATGAGCATAAATGAACAAGAATTTTTAGTTAGTTTCAGTTAGTAGCTTTTCCTTACTCTTGTTGAAGGTTAAGGGCAGAGGATGTCACACCTTGTCAAACCTCGTTAAAGCCCTATGAGACAAATTGTGATTTGTGAATATGGGCTAGACAAATAAAAATTGATTGATTGATTGATATGCCTGCAGTGTTCCCAACCCTTACTCAAATGACACAATCCGCTCTAAGTTAAAGAGAATAACTGTAAGTTGTTACTATCCACCTCTGTCCACATTTTTCCATTCATTTAAGTTGTTTTTAGTCACAGTTCTGTAGTACTGTGTACCTTAAATAACTGATATTTGGCCTGTGGGATATGACCAAAATATCATGTCTGTATAAAAAAAGAGATTATGATTCGTATGCATGTGTCCTTCTTAGGGTTGCAAAGGGGCGGAAACTTTCGGGAATTTTGGGAATTTAAAAAAAAATAATAAAAACTACACAAATTAAACGCTGAGCAATAAAAACATCATTCAAAACTCTATTTTAAAGATGTATGGAATGCAGTTCACACTGCACGTTGAATTTCAACCCTCCACTGTGCATTCTTCCATCATGCCCAGATAATTCCCAGCATCCTGCACACTACAGCAGGGCGATTGAGGCCTGCTGTAGAGTGCAGGACTAGTCAGGTAAGTTTCGATGATATGACTAGGGAAAATATATTACATGCTGCTTGAGGATTGTTCATCTTTTCATCTAGCCTATTTCCATTAATTTATCCATCAATTGTAAAATATTTTCACAGACGATTCCAATTGTTTGGCTAACTATTTATATCTCTTGCATTGCATTAGTGTTTTTTTTACAAACTTTTTTCTCATCTTATTCTACAGAACAATGCCATGTGCACTATCTCATGTGTGGAGACATTTCACCCCATCCAATGTAGAAGGAAAGGCTGTGTACATTTGCAAATACTGTGCAAAGACCTATGTTATGAATGACACAAAGATGCAGAAGCATATAGTCAAGTGCCCAAAGTTTCCTCAGGGCTCAAATCAGCCTATAACGAAACAAAATGTTTATATTTATGTCTGTATATGACAAGGTAAATACAGTTAGTATAAATTATCCACAAAATTTTCAGTTTATTCCCGTTAATTCCTGTTAATTCCCGTATATTCCCGTTAATTCCCATAGAAATTTTCCAACTTTGAATATTCTCGGAATTTTGCAACCCTAGTCCTTCATGTGTCTTTGTCGGGCCTCAACTAAAAGCCTCTTCAGCGTCTGAGTCTGGGCTTTGTTTTGACCGCTCAACTGTACTTTTATGTGTATCATCTGTTGACTATGTACTGACATGATTCTTGTGTAGGTGCTAAAAGAGGTCAGTGGTATTTCAAGGCTCTTGTGTGGACTGGTCTGTGGTTATTTTCTGGTCAGTGTCAGTCTTTTCAGACCCAAATCCTGTCCATAGACACCCTTTCTTTAGGTACAAGCTCCTTGTTCTGTCCGCACTGGTCACAGTCCTTCTGTTCTGAATGACCTTGTTGTGTGTCACATTCACTCTCCTCCCTGTTTGTTTTTGTTCGCTTCATGCAGATTCCCTGCCTGCATCAGTGTTGTGTGGAAGAATGCAAAGATCCTTCCTTTAGAAAAATTGTTAAAGAAAGTGATATGTGGAACAGTGAAATTAAAGGTAGATGTTTGTTGTCGCACAATATATCTGGTCTTTTTGTACAGGCATATTGTCACATTTGCTCCACATTGTCTGCAAACCAGCACTAGCATCCAGCAAAGATGCAGTGGCCCTTCAACTAGTCCATAATGCAGTGTAATGGGATGGTGAATTTGGTCTCTACTCTAGGTTTGTGTAATTCACTGATGGAGTCTGTCAGGGATTAGTATATGTAATATACTGTGCAGATGAGAGTTGTGTTTTAACATGTATGTGCTCATCTGGTTCTTCTTATTGTCTGTGCCGTGTGTTGATACTCCTCCTGGCTGCCATGTTCAGCCCCATTTTAAAATGTCTGTCTACCTTTGTGTGCTTCGCTCTGACTAAATGTCTCATGTTCCCGCTGCTTTTTTTCTTTCTTCTTTTTTCCTCTCATTTGGCTGGTGAAACAGTGCATGCCCCACCCTGTGGTCTGAAGTTCTGCTCTCACTCTTTTCTTGTCAAAGTGCCAGCTCCTGAAGAAAGAGATTTTCCTCTTTCTGCTCTGGAAACACCGTGCTTGCTCCTCCCACCCTGGCTCTCTCTCTCTGACTGTCTTACTGTGTGACGTCTTGACCACTAACGGCTACATATTAAGAGATAATTCCATACCCTGAGGTTACAAACCGGCTCAGACTGGCTCAGTGCGTTTTGACTGCGCTTTGTTCCCTGGGTTAAAATAAGTGCATTAAAAAAATGGAGAGAGAAGAAAATTACGTCTGTGCCTTTGTTGAAGGAACACAAGACTAATTTGCAGCAGTTAAACACCGACAAGAAAACACACACCTCTGTCGCCTGACAAGAAGGAATCATCTGCCACCATTTTCATTTTTTTCTGATGGTGGCTTTTGATAAAGGAAACACAGACAGACTTCTACAACACAAAGGATCACATTGGTCCACCTGACTGCTTCATGATCAACAAATATGATTTGGTGCTATTAATCCACAAATACAGGTTACTCTGTTTTAACCAATCTTATCAGTTTAACTGGTTTCCCCACATTGTAATAGAATAAATTGGAAGTCCAATTGTTCCTCATTGTTCTGACTAATTTTTTATGACAGCAAACGAAATGTGCCTGCCACTTATACATAGAAAAAGTAATAATTTATAGGTATGCTTGGGTTTCGTAATTTTATTGATTGTTATTCAGCTTATCAATTTCGGTTCTCGTTGATTCAGGTTTTCGATTTCAATAAAAAAGTAGGGCTGGACGATAATACAAATTATCTCAAGATAATTAGTTTATTTCAGCCATTTTTGTTAACTATCACAATAAGTGTCACGTTAAGATTTATTTTAAGTTGAAAGAGAGATTTGTTTGCTCCTGAGGGAAGGTTGTGGTTTGAACCCTTCTTTATGGTAGAGAATGCAAAACACTTGATTAAAACCAACAAAACAAATAGTAAATGGGCCAATTATATGATATACGTCCTGACTGTGCTTGAACAATGTATAAACGAGGCAGCTGTTGCTCAGGAGATGGTATCAGTATGTCAGTGGTTTGATCCCCCTACCCCACATCCTGCGTGCTGAAGTGTCCTTTGGCAAGATACTGAACCGGCTGTGCTGGCAGTGGGTGAGTGGCCTATGAAAGATAAAGTGCTGCACATAGATGCACTGTATTAATGTGTGTGCGAATGGGTGAAGGGCAAAATAGTATTGTAAAGCGCTTTGAGTGGTCATCAAGACTTTGTGGTGAAGCACTATATAAATACAGGCAATTTACCATATCGATATTATACTTTTGTTATATTGCTATTGCCACTGACGAAAATTGTAATGCAATGGTTATCGATTTTGTTTTATTGCCTAGCAAAAAGTGGGTCAAATGATTAGATAACAAATTATATTAATTCTCTTAGAAGTAAAAATATGAGTAAAGGGACAATTGCTGAATCAAATTCTCAGAAGCCACTGCTTCTTTGAGGTTGATTACCACCTCAACATTCAAACATAGTTTGTATTTAATGTCGGCTTTTTTAGGGTTAGGGTTAACCCTAACCCGACACTGAAGTGTTCCTACACAGCAGACTTAAATGATGAGGGAGGGTCTTCACACTCCTTTTTGTCTGCGGTTGCTATGACCACGAGCCTACAGCACATCTGGTCCTTCACCAAAGTTGTCCCTCAGAATTTTAGATGCAAACAGATAAGCTCTGCACTTGGACTCCCTGTCGCAGAAATTTCCGTTTTGGATACATGTACCATTACACCCCCTACGGTATATTAAGAGAGATTTGGCCACTCAAAGTCGAAGAGGCCCCCAAAAAGTAAAAACTTCATTAGAACTATCTCTTTTAATTAGCATCCGAGACACATTCAATTTTAATTCAATAGATTTCCTATGTGTCCAAATCAGTATGAAAAATGTCATCAATATCTGTGACAGTACGGGCCAAAAGTGGGATGATTTGACGGTGAATACAGTGATAACTGAACTTAAACATAACATCACATGCATTTGATGCGCTACTTCTTGTCTTATGTCGTATTCATAGGAAATCTTCAAGCCTTTGTTAAAGAAAAATACAAATAAAACCTGTCAGTGAGAACTCAAGTGCATTCAGTGCAAAACACCTACCTGGTGTCTCTCAGATCAATTTCCCTGCCTCTGCTTGAGGGACTGGAGATGCTTGCTGGCTGAGCAGGCTGACACAAGCTGCTTTCAGACATGCACTGGACTCCGCAGATGGCTCCACCTGGCCTCGTAGTACAAAGTCCGTAGAAACACAGGAGAAGTCAATGAAATCATAAAACGTAAAGAAACAAATATCTCCCAAGAGAGGTTGTGGTGATAAAAGCTGAAGACGGTGTCGGGGTGCTGTAAACGAACAACCTGTGAATTGATGGAATGAAACTGTCCTAATCCAGTTCGAAAAAGCTTACAGAGACAGAAAGCTGTAGCTATTTATTATTTATTATGAAAATAATGTTTAAACATTGTTAGGTGGTTTGTTGAGTGTAGCAAAAACGCCAGTTTTAGTTCATTTATTTCCCTAATTTTTTCAGAAGTTCAAGAAAAGCAATAACTGTGAGAAAGCAGGAACACAGGAGCAGTATGAAGGAATTTTATGGGGGTTTTTCATTGTTTTCCCGTTTGAATAAGTGGTTTCCATTAACTTCAATTGTATTGGGTTTGGCTGCGTCGCTGTTTACCCTTGAAACTCCGAAAGTGTTTTGAGGACTCACATATTTCACCCAACCCTCCGTCAGCATAGTGGTGAGTAGATGATGAAGGAATTTTCAATTTTGGGTGAACTATCCCTTTAACTCAGGGATGCCAGGGTGAAATTGGACAGGGGGCCAGATTTTTTCAAGCAAGACCTCAGGGGGCCGGATTACACTTTCGGACTGAAAAGGCCAAACACTGACTCAACACATGGATAGGTAGGTTATTTGAAATTATTCATGAAGGCCTACACATCAATAAGAAATTGCATCGGCACCAAAATAGCCTCACAATGAGGCCTAAAATTACATAGCCTAAAGCAGGAGACAGTTACCCTCTAAAAACGTTACATTTTCCTATCCATGCAAGTAGCCTACATTTATAAATTAGAAATGCAACAAAATAGACTAGGTGCCAACAAAACACATTTCCTATAAATAACACAAGTGTAAACTGTTAATTACTTTTATTATATTTATTGAAGGCTTGCACATGAAAACAAGTCAATGCAAAATAACGCCAATTAAAAGAAGGCCAGGCCAAGTAGGCCTAAACGAGTCACAGAAAGAAAGCGCCAGAATAAAGTAGTCCAACATTAGACCATGTGATTGAATATCCAGTAGGAATTAGTAAAACAAAACGGTTCTTGAAAAAATAGGCAAATATGAGCTATCTAAAAACTAAATTGGCTCAATAACAGATGAGGCACATTAACTTTGCCAGTCATCACCAGTCACCAACCCATATTTCCACACACCCATGTGCCTTTATGGCACTAGCCTGGCTATCAGTCAACCCCAGCCCCTTTTATTCCCTCCCCCCCATATCACACTGGAAATTATAAAATATATCATACTCTCTGTATATTCTTTGTATACATAAGTCTATATACACATATTTATACATGTGTACATGTTATAATTACTATTATTATATCACTATTACTATTATTAGTATATATACTGTTGCTGCCATTATTACTATATACTGCTTTTATATTGGTATAATTACTATCATATATAAATATATATTATGTTATATTATATACTATATATACTGTACTATTCTTATATACTGTCTAACAATAACATTACCATCTGTTTTTTATTCTTTCTACCTCAATATTTTTTATTTTATTCTATTGTATTGTATTTTTGTATTTTATTGTATTCAAATGTACCGGCTGCTATGACAACTTAATTTCCCTTCGGAAAGTAATCTATCTATCTATCTATCTATCTATCTATCTATCTATCTATCTATCTATCTATCTATCTATCTATCTATCTATCTATCTATCTATCTATCTATCTATCTATCTATCTATCTATCTATCTATCTATCTATCTATCTATCTATCTATCTATCTATCTATCTATCTATCTATCTATCTATCTATCTATCAACACTCGTCTTCTCCCTCCACTTCCTCATTCACCCCTGACACGCCAACGAACCAGCCAATGAGAGCCTGTCATCCCACACAGCCATTGGTCAAGAACTGTCACATGTCCGACCCCGACCTATTCACAGACACTCAGGACATCTCAGTACTTATTCAACACGGTGTACTTAGCGGAACATTCATAACAACCACATATCAAGCAGTCAAACAGAACAGAACTCAACTATCAGTTCGTTACAATATGTATTAAAATAAAACGAACCTTCGTGTGTATCTCGACATTTGGAGAATACGGCTTGCTGTTTCTGTAGCGATGATGCTAGCTCGTTTAGCTTTTGAGTCCGGAGTTGCCCTGTGTACTCGCCGTATTTCTCGGCGTGGGTCTCGTAGTGTCGTTTGATGTTGTACTCCTTTAGTACAGCCACTTGTTGACGACAGATAAGACACACGGGTTTGCCTCCTACTTCCCAAAAGAAATAATTTTCTCTCCATCTATCCTGAAAGATGCGAGCTTCAGTGTCGACCTTCCTCTTCTTTGACAACATCTCGATCAGCACTACCGGCGCTGCTGCAGCTGAGGCGGGCAGCAGCAACAGACCGACTAACGGAGTCCACCGAAAATTTTAATTTTTTTTTTTTTTTTTAAATTCCATCAAAATTAAATTAAAATTTATATTCTCCCCTTATCACCCTCGGGCCGGATGTGATGTACAGTCGGGCCGGGTCCGGCCCGCGGGCCGTAACCCTGGCATCACTGCTTTAACTATTGGCTTTAGTCTCTTTTGCTTTCCAGCCACTTCCAGGTTTGCAAAGTTCCAGACAATACATATGTGATGGCTCTCCTCATAAGAATGTCCTTTTAAAGCAATAATTGTATCACTCTTGAATAATGCAATTGCAATACTGTTAATTAAATAATAGATTTAATCTACATATTGAGCAATTTCTATTAAGTTTATTTTTCATTTTAAATCACGTGGTTGAGGTCATGAAGCAGGGCAGTAGCTGTAATGAGCAAAAACCAGATGCCAACCACAATTAGTATTTTTGTCACCCTTTTTACCCACGACAAGTTTTCAGATCTGAATAATGATGATAATAATAACTGATATCAGTGTGAATGCTATTAATAAAATTACACACAAAGGGTGCAAAAAGTGAGGGTGTCTATACACTGTAAAATGCTAATGTAGATTGTTGGTAGATTGATTTAAGTTGGCTACAACAGCTTGAAATCACTCATGAGCACTAACAGCTTAATAGGAGTGCCTCACCTGCTTTACCTTAACTCAACACAGTAAAGAAATGTAGCAGAGTACAGTGCAGTAAATATACACAGCAGAGTTCAGTAAAGGAATGTAACAGTGCAGTAAAGGAACGTAAAAGTGCAGAAAAGGAACGTAACAGTGCAGAAAATGAACACATTAGAAAGCAGTAAAGAAACTCAGCAGACTGCAGTACAGTAACGGAATGCACCAGATTTCAATAAGGAATGGATTGTATTTAGATTTTTCTTTATATCAATTTATGCAATCTGTTGAAATATGCCAAGATTAGCTCCAACACTGATTGTTTGGATCAGCTTGGTAAACCTCTAGCAGCAACTAACATAGTTAAATTACAGATTTATGTTTTAAGTAATGGATTCATTTTTGTCAATCAAATGTCAAAAGTAATGGCAAATTGAAGTGAAATCTCATGAAACTTCTTGAGTCTGACAACCAGTCCACAATAATGTGGAACAGTTTTCATGATGTAGAGGCTGCAGCCAGTGAATGTTTGACAATAGTGAAAAAACTGTTATCAAGATGATCACCAGAATAGATCTGTGATGCGTGGTTAACAGACGAATGATGTGAAACATTCTCAGTAATGTAGATGGCGACCTCTGTGGTGTGGAGTGTATTGGTATGAAATGAATCCTCCACAAGGTTTCTTTCTTTCACTTCCTCTGCGATGCTCTTTGTCTCCAACGGCACACTAAACCCTCCTCCTCCTCCTCCCCTTTGCCCTCTACCACTGCCCCCCTCCCCATTCATCAGTACTCTCCACCCTCACACGCACATGCACACCACCACCCCTCAGGCGACAGCAGAACAGGAATTGATTAGCGGCATGGCATAAAAATAGACGACTGGTTGTCATAGCAACGCCCACAATGAGCCGTTGTCTTGTTTAATAAAGAGCTGTGTTGTGTCTGAGCACTAGGTTGAAGGTGTGTTGCCTTACTGCTGTCTATCCAGGCACGAGGTGGAGGTGTGTGTAATTATCACACTGCAGTCTTGGTGAATGAACCCTGTGTACTAAGTCAACACACCAGTCACTTCATCCAAAAACAAAGCGCAACCAGCGTCCTCCTCTCAGCTCTCATTGGCTCTAAATCTGCATCCTACAACCGCTCCACATGACCAATTACAACTCTGTTGCTATGGGCTCCATTCTGATTGGCCTCATTAGTATCAAAAACTAGCCATATGCAAATTTTGTTCATATTCCCAGCAGCCCAGTCATCAACATCCTTTACTGTGTGTGTGTGTGTGTGTGTGTGTGTGTGTGTGTGTGTGTGTGTGTGTGTGTGTGTGTGTGTGTGTGTGTGTGTGTGTGTGTGTGTGTGTGTGTGTGTGTGTGTGTGTGTGTGTGTGTGTGTGTGTGTGTGTGTGTGTGTGTGTGTGTGTGTGTGGTGCCCATGCACACTGTAGCATCAGCCACTGCCTTCTGTCTTGACACAGGGAGTGGTTGTTCCTGGACATATTTAAATCATTTCTAGCAGTTTACCTTTGGTAAATTTACTGTAGTTATATAGCCCTTCTTTAAGGGTATCCACCACATTATCCTACATGCCATTCACCTATTCATACACATATTCAGTAGCCGCTCCTAGTTGGTAATTTCCTGAAGGGTTGTGGTTAGATCAGCAACAATTTCCAATACACTGGTGTTCCTAATAAAGTGCTTTCTGAGAGTAGCACTGAGTAGCATGGTTGTTTCACCTGTCTGTTGTTAATGAAATGCACTTTCCACAACATCAAGTCTGGGATTCCTGTAGACATTTTGTATGACACCAGAAAAGCCTTCTCTTGATGGAACTTGGCAATTTTGCTCCAGCGCTGGAAGCTACTTTAAAAAAAACTCACCTTGGACTATAGTTAAGGCTTGTGGTTCAGTTATTAAAGTAGCCAGTTGCCCTTGTTATTCTTTGTCTCTCACACTGATTTTTGGAAGAGGAGTGTCAATGATTTGAACAGTGCTATTTGTGTTTTTCAGTCCTTTCTCTTCTATTGGTCTTTATGGCAGTGTTGGGGATGAGTGCTAATATGGCCCCTCATAGATGATGAATGCACTAATTGTAAGTCGCTTTGGGTAAAAGCGTCAGCTAAATGACATGTCATGTGATGAAATGAGTTAGCTGTCATCTTTGGAGTCTAGCACTACTCACAGACATTCATTATTTCTTCACATTTTGCAGGAAAGCTGAAATACTGCCACACCCATGTCTTAAATGCAGAAAATTCACTTTCTATTTCTGTATTATGGCATCACCTCCTGCTGAGTGTTGGTCGTTTGACACTTTTGTGTGACAGAGGCAAATGTGTAGCCTGGGTGCCAGACGTACTTAGCCCCGCCCATCACATTTTCGGTTGGGAAGTTCGGTCTGGAGTCGCTCCGTTGGGGAGAAATTATCTCCGAACAGAAGCTGTTCGGACCAATCAAATTGTCAGGGCGGCCTTTATACGATGATGGACAGATGATCAACAGTTACGTAATCAACTACGTCATCAAAGAGCGCTTGGGTTGACTTTGTTTTCCACAAACATGCCTGCAGCTGGAGAGCTGAGATGTGTAGATGCTGCCATTGAGTCTGTTTTAGGAGACATCGACAGCGCATTAATTTTGAAAGAGGAACAGAGAAACGCGATCAAGGCATTTGTAGATCGAAAAGATGTTTTTGCCGTCCTTCCTACGGGATTCATACGTCACATACTACGTTGCTCTGATTGGTTGTAGGTCTATCCAATTGAGCGAAGAGGCTTTTTTTTTCCTGGTTCGGTTGAAACACGCCCCATAATCACGGCCCAATGGAGCGGTCTCAGACTTATATTCTGACTAGAATTCTGAGTATGACAACGTCAGGCTAGCAAATGTGCCCTTTGCACCAAACATACGGGCTGAAAAATATGTATTGTTGATGGCTATCGACTTATGTTCTGTTAACATTCAACTAGGCCACACAATACATACTGTAAGACCAACCAATACAAATAAAGGGTTTATAATATTTCGTTATTGCAAAATATTGGTTTTCAGTCCAGTTTTGCATTGCTGTTTAATAGAATGGAGTGCATTATTTTAAATAAATAAGAGCGGGCTTGGCAATCTTACAAATCTATATTTTTATAGATTTGTAAGATGTCCACCAACTACTTTGCCTGTGAATCAAAGAGATGGTGAGATATTACCATTGTATCATGGTCTGCTACCATATTGATGTATATCCATGCTATGTTCACAAACCAACAGAATAGTTAGATTGCTGTGCTAATTGGCCAAATTATAACACATGTCTCTATCAGAGGGTCTCTTTCATGCTTGATGTATTAAAAAAACTATTCCATATAAGTTGGCAGCTTGGAAGATGAAGAGCTGGTGCCAAAAAAATACTCTTTCGACTAATGATTATTTAGAGATCGATATATTTGAATTTGCACCTTTTTGCATGAAAACATACTTACTGTAACATACTGTTTGAGAAAATGAATTTGCCTTAAATGTTATTTTAAGTTAAAAGAGAAGATGGCTGATTATGTGAGTCACCACAGTCCTGTTACAGCGACATAAATGATTGCAGTCTATGTAGACCTTCCTCATTTTACAGGACTGCAGTGTCTCAGAATGGTCAGCTGATTCTGCTGATAGACTGAAAAAAAATCTGTTTGTTGATATTATATGTGGTTACAAGATGCAAGGCCGTGGAAGTCGACTGAACAGTATGTGAATACTAATTTATCCAGTCTGTCCCTGCTGGGCAGTAAATGCTGTCTGCAGATGTCAGGCTGATGTCTTGTCAACACAAACAGAGGAGAAGAGTAAGTGAGCAGTCTCACTTTTTGTATGTTGTATTGCTCAGTGTGATCATTACAGTGAATCTCTTTATTTAGTAGTTGCAGTACATACAGTTTTATAACCAAGAAGTGTTTACATTTTATTCAATAATGTTCACTTTTGCACTGAGTTGCAGTGTTGAATTTGGTGCAGTTTGAAAACATGTTATTTAAAATAAAAACAGCCAACCAGGGCTCTTTAGCAGCAGTGGCTGGGACTCATCAATGTGGTGTCGTCGATCATGACAACGGCATGTTCTCGGCAACAGTGTCATTCAAGACACCAATAAAATATATTGTGTCCAAATCACACCAATACAACACTGCACTTCCTTGGGCCCTTGACAATACACAGAGTGTGAAGCTGATAAAATGGTGCATAATATATATATTTTTATATATATATAAAATATGCAAGCCACAGATGGACAGTGATTTCTGTAATCAGTAGATAGATAGATTATACTAATCACTTCAAAAGTTAATATTTGGTCGGATTTATCAATTATTCTTATTCTTTCACCTAGGTAAATAGTTAATTTTCATTTGGCCTTCTATAGTTTCATGTCTGCATCTCCCACATATATGCAACACTTATGATATACACACACTCCCAACAATGCAACTATTACTGTGCTGGTTGTTGTGTGTAGGTGACTTTTGCTTTTTGTTTTCTATGGTTGTAACATGTCTGACACTAATTCCAAGTGAATGAGCATGGTGAACCACATATAGTCCACAACAGAGATGGATAAAGTTCACACCACCCTGCAACCAGCTGGTGGATACTGGATAATGTCAGACCATGATTTGGATTTTTCGGACTTTTCTGCGCAAATTCAGCATTAACAAGTGTTCCATCTCTGCAGTTAATGTGATACATGTAGGGGGATGGCTCAGACTTTTGTTCAGCTCCTGCTCTCATTTAAAAGCAACAAATTGAGAATGTCTTATTCATAAAAATTTAATACTGTCATGAGATTTTGGGGAATTGAGATACTTTTTTGTAGTCATGAACTGCTGTGTCGTCGGCCAGATCAAATGTCCTGGAGGCTGGGTGTCTGCCACCTCTGTGTTTAGCTGTAAAGCACCAAAGATCTTGGCAAAAACAACTCTTAAGCTGTGGCATAAACTATATAATAAACACATTTGCCGGAAAGCAGACACACCATTCTAAAAGTTCTCCAGTGGGCATTGAAGCAGTGATGGAGCAGCACAGCCGGATGCTATGTATGTTGAGAGTATAGATCTTCCTGCTGCTCACCCTGTGTGACCTCAGCACAAAGCCCAACTGTACACACAGCCTAAAGCTCTGCATTGCCACAGTTAACATGACCTATACTGGTGGATGCAGTCATGCTATATGTTACATGACATGTCAATGTTGGCTGCAGGTATCATGTGTCTTACTGGATCTGGTTCGGATTATGACACGGCAGCCATTTTGTTCCCAGCTTCAATTCAAACTTACTTACTTACTGTTTAACTGTTGAAAATTCACGGTATGATTGAATCAGTTACGCAAAGCAACAAACAGCCTTTTAACTCTCTCTTGTAGTTTGTTCATTTTCTTCCTTTTTTCTTTTACCCATGAATTATTAGATTAGACACGATTTTTGTGTATCTCAGTTATATTTATATATGTACAGTACATTGACTAATCATAAAATGCACAGGAATTAAAGGGTTACTGGTTTCATGGTAAACCACAACAAAAATATATTTTAAATTATCATTCAAAACTGTCACACATTAATCAAGGTCAACAGCAGTCACACAGATGTAGGTTCAACATGCAATCTGGGTATGGTTTGTAAGTTACAGCACTGTAAGCTTCTAAGATGAGCAAGTTGCACGTGTGTTCGAATTATGGTTTTATAAGTCAGAGAAACTGGCGTCACATAACGCAGAATGGCCCCTCATGGATGTTGAATGCAGTAACCGGAAGTCGCTTTCGGATGAAAGCGGCAGGTAAATGACATTTAAAAAATAGCATTTTGTGAAATTCTAAAGGCCATTTTTAACTGTTTGCTGATAATTTGCCTGAAAAGACTATTTTTATTGCATTGTAGCAAATGCGGATCCAGCGGTGTTGGAGTTTGACCTACACTGCAGGCCAAAAGTCTGGATCATTTAAATCTTCATTTTTAAATACTAAATGAAAAACAGTAAGGTCAAGACCTTAGAATTATAGAGAAACCCAAAATGTCCCCCAATGAACAAGCAATTTGGTTTTGGAATTAATCAAATCCTACACCTACATTTATTTTAGAAGAATTCTCCTCCTCTGTCATGATAATAGCACTGAATGTCCTTATGATTCCACTTTAAGAGTCCTGACTCTCAAACATAATCCATATATCTGTATTGGAATTGTTTTACTCCCTAATATCATTATTGGACCCCGAATTCATGCCCATTTTGTTTTTTGTTTTTTATACCCATCACCACCATTTTGAAGGTAGGATTAATGACACTACTGGAGGTGTTAGGTGATATTGCAGCACCGGATCAGTATTTGCAGCTTTTTTTTCTTGTTTTGTCTTTGGATGGGATGTTAGACATGACACATCTGGCTCCTGCACCTCAGGTATAAGCCTGACATCGATGAACTAAACAGTTGAGAAATTAACAGGATAATGCTTCCCTGGTTGTGTGTAAAAAGTCCATGAGGGGGAGAAGGTGGTTGAGAGACACATGGCAGACTGGGAGAATTGAATTGCTTCAGCCAAATGGATTGTCACGATGCATATCATGCATGAAACAAGCAGCAGAGTCCGCAGTACAGTTGCAAATGGCCTTATTACTATTGCACTCAGTCAGATGGCATTGGGCCCGTTTGGCAAACCCTGTTCACCTGGTGTTGAGCCACACAGGACAGAAAGGAAAAGACAAGGGCAGGAGGGTGCTCTTTGCTGTTGACTTGCAGTACGAGTGTGAGGAACACCACTGCATTTATTCTGAGGAGGACATTTTAGCTGCAGCCATCTGATCAGCTCTGTGCATAAAGAAGTGTGTGTGTGTGTGTGTGTGTGTGTGTGTGTGTGTGTGTGTGTGTGTGTGTGTGTGTGTGTGTGTGTGTGTGTGTGTGTGTGTGTGTGTGTGTGTGTGTGTGTGTGTGTGTGTGTGTGTGTGTGTGTGTGTGTGTGTGTGTGTGTGTGTGTGTGTGTGTGTGTGTGTGTGTGTGGGGGATGGGAGAAGGGAATTAAGAGTTGGCATTATGTCAGGAGAGAGCTGCCATCCCTGCCTCTTTTCTAGCCTTACACACACGGACACAGCCAACACACAAAGACTTCAGCAAGGATAGCACAAGATTAAAAAAAAAACTCTGTCTGCTTTCAGTGTGTCTTGCCTGTGTCACTCCTTTATTACCCGACATACACACACACATGCTCCTGCACACATGCCTACACACACTTCATATCCACTCCTGATTGGCCAGTGTAATATGAACAAATGAAGCCCACAGCTCTGGCTACATTTAAGGGGCCCCTGAAAGTAAGCATGTGTTTATTTTTACAGTCAAAGAGGGGGGGGAGGAAAAGACGGAAGGTTTGAGGAACTGGGGGAGGGTAGAGGAGCAGGGAGGATTTTCTTTGTGGTACTGTACAGCTGGAGCAGGAGAGGGGGTTACAAAATCCTGCCTTCTGTTGGAATGCTGTGCTGTAGATGGATGTCTGGACACAATCTATTTACTGTTTTATGATAGTGGGCTACGTCTTCGGTGCTCTTACTTTGTTACCAGCCGAAAGGGTCTTTCATAAGATTTATACATGTCCAACATTGTCTTGATGTTGGTTTTATGAAGTGTGATTATTTCTTTATGTGGAGCGGCATTCACCCTCTATCAACCTCCACCCAGTCTCCATCTCTCCATCGCCATGTCTCCTTTTCCTTTCTTTTCCATTATTGCTTTGGCCTGGCAGAGTGCCCAAAGCTAGAGGAGTGGGTGGGAGGTGGTAGGAGGGATTATGGGAATATGGGGTGGGGGGGTTAAAGAGAGAGTGTGTGGCTTATGTAGCAGCTGACTGAAACAGTCATTATATTATGTAAAGGCAGTCGGCGGCAGTGGCCAGGGAATGGGGGGGTTGAGGGGATAGGGGGTGCCAGTTTGTGACGCTCAGCACACGGCCAACCCTGATTGGCTCATCAGCTCCATTCTCAGCAGCACTCTGTGTCTCATAAAGGTGGAGGCTTGGCAGAGAGGTTGCAGAAGCTGCTTGTGTTTTTTCTCAGCAAATGGAGGCGACGACTGGGCCCCGCTGCTGCGTCACAAATTAATTAGAGAAGAAGAAGTGGCAGGTCGGGTCGTATTGTACGATCATTAAGACTCCTCCCTGCGTTAAAGAGGCTGCTGCAGATGAGAGGAGGATAACAGACGTTAAAGGAGGACAGAAAGAACCGATTCGAGCACCATGTTACAGAAGATGAGGGGAGACGATAGAAGGACAACAGCGGGAATAATCTGCTAATAGAAAGCTGATGAAGAGATAACCGGCCAATTAAGTCAGTCACTGACACTCCACCAAAATGGATTTTGTTTTTGTAATTTTTAGCGTTAAACCAGGTGGTGTTGTTGATGCCATTGTGCAGTGCTAGAAGCATCCATTTGCAGGTGGTCTGAACAGGATGTACCGTCATTATCAAAGGAGGAGTAGCCTGCAAATTCAGTTCCCACCACTTTAAACATGTGTAGATCTTGTTGTGTTTTAGAAGTTTGATGAGGGTTTTTGAAAGCACCATCAATGCCAGACCACCATTTTTTGACTCTTGAAACTTGCAGTAGAACTCTTGTGTAAGTCATTATTGGTTCAGCAATATTTGGGGCCAATAGAGTGTAATTCCCCAATTTTCCACCCAATTGACATTTCTGAAAATCCTTATAAAGAGGATTTTAAGAGGCCTATCAGCTATGAGATGAATCTTGACAGTAAAACATTTGAATCGGAGTAAAACAAAATTTTAAAATGGGGAAAAAAGGTAAAGAGTTTGTACATAAGAGTGAACAAAGGAACTACGCATCACATAAACCATCAAGAATTATCCTTTTCCAATGACTTCAAGTGCTCTTCATCTTCAATTAACCTTGTTGTTAATATAGTGTTGCAATATATTGTTGTTAGTTAGTTTGTGTCTTGTATAAAGCATTTCATATATTGAATAGTTAAATAACCTAGTGTTGACTAGCTAGTTACCCATTCTGCAAAACTCACTACAACCCTGTATGTCTTATCTTTCATCCTGGCCCTGACAGAACCCACAAGCTGGCCCAGGGCTCCATAACACGACACAACACAACAAAAATATGTCAAGTGCGACAAAAATTGTTCTTGGTCGCGCTGGTGCGCCAAACAGTTAGCCAGTGTGTCTCTGTATCTTATCAAGTCGTGTCGCTTCCTATTCTGTTTGAGTTAACACACACAGGCCTGGACTTGGCCCCACCCCTACACTCACACACAGACAGTGAGGCTTAGGCTCACCTGTGTGAATGTGTCCCTTTCCCACCCCTGCTGACCTGGCTCACTTAAACACAATCACTGATTGCAAGTTATTAGGACCTGAACAGTACTGAGGAGTTTGGTGGCGTATTTAAATTTTTTTGCGCACTGTGCGGACTCATAGACACACTATCGATTAATATGTAAATAAATGTGACCGAGACAAGCAGACACATATATTCTTGTACTTCTGTCTTATTGAGGACATTATTCTGCATAATGCATTTGCCAGCCCCTAACCCTAACCTCAGGCAAATTCAAACCCTAACCATGTGTCTTACCCCTCAAACAAGCCTTTGAAAAAGTGAGGACCTACCAAAATGTCCTCACTTTCCAAAAATGTCCTCATATCAATTAGGGAAATCACTGGCGATACCCAATGCCAAACGGCGCATTGCAAAATCTTAGGTGCACCTAAATTATGTGCTGGTGCAACTAAATGAAAAGGTTGGGCGCACCGTAGCAACCATTTTGTCTGGAGGAGGTGCATGTGTGAATGCAAAATTCGAGTGAGACGTTTTGCAGTTCTCGGACTTGATCCACCTGGCCTCCTAGTATAAAGTCCATAAAAATCCAGGAGAAGTTGATTTGCTTACACATTAGAGGATCCCCCGCTGTATTCACCATGAGCAGGTGGTTGATGGCGCTTCAAAAAACAAGCAAAAGGAAAACAAATGTCTCTCAGTGACACACAAAGCGGTGACACACACACCAATTAAGATGTCAAGAGTTTGCGTTCACTCCCGCCTCTGTCTGCTGCACCTGGACTTCTCCACCTCTCGCCTGAATGATGCAGTGGTATTGTTGCTGTTATGAACGTGTCTGTTCAGAGAACCTCCCACTGTGTTGTGCATGTGTGTGAGGCAAACTGTGGGTAAACTCTGTAGCCAATTCTCCGGATTTTACCTGCAGGTCATGTCTGGAAACAGCTATACACTACCTTCCAATACATGGCCTGACTTGTAGTGATGTTCACTCCTTAAGACTTTTTTCCTCATTTATAAAAAGCCACAGTAAGTTAAATAGGGAAATCATGTTTACTCTGTGGTAAAGGTGATGGAACACTGGACAATGCGATCATAGGCCACGTGATTTACGTGGTTGTGATAAAACATTTCCATGGTCACAGCGACCTCCACCAGTAAGAGATGTCGCTTTTACACCAGGGATGTGTGGGTTGTGTAGTACTTCTCCTTAAAACATTTTTTTCTTAAAACACAGTTGATATCATACAGATTTGTTGCTCCCATGAGCTTATAACATTGTTTCACAATCTCCTAGCTTGTGGCAAGTCTACATTGGATGGTTTCAATATAATGGCTGATAATCAAAATCTCCATTCAGAAAATGAATGGGATTTTTACTTACGAAACCATGCCATTGCGCTCTATTTAGATCACTGGGAGCTGCACTTACATTAACTCTACATCCTTACTAGCTAAAATAAGATGCCCCATGGTTCTGTAGTTAATTAACAACTGGCTGAAGACATCGTGGCAGGGGAGAGTTGTGTCTCTCTAAATGCTGCCAGCTCTGGAGGCAGCATGATCTGAAGACGTCATCCAGTGAGGGCAGGGAGTGGCCAATTATGTCCTGGACAGTGTTTATGACTCTGGAGAGCTGTCTGTTCAGATTTTGAACAAGCATACCACACTGGGATGCAGTACATTAGTAAGCTCTCTATGTAGAAGTTGTAAAATGGCACAAGTAACCTCATGGATGGAAGGGTTTTCTTAAATTCCCATTGAAAAAGCCATTGTTGTGCATTTTTTAGCAGTGAAGGTAGGGCTGGGCCACTAGTTGTATTTTGATTATGATTATGACTTCTAACGATTATAAAAACAAAGAAATTTACATAAAATTATTTTCTTCTTTTTGCGTTTACACTGCCTCTTCACTCAGGCAGTGTAAACACTCCAATCAGTTAACTTGGGTGCCGAAATGATTTATTTTTCTTTAAAGTTCAATAAGTACGTGGTGTTTGCAAAATCAATGAGTAATCGTGTTCAATAATCATGATTAAAATAATCACCAAAAATAATTGTGATTAATGTTTTTGCAATAATCGAGCAGCCCAGTGCAGATGTGAACCTGTGCATGTCCTCTCCATTGCTGTTCAGAGGACAGAGGTTATTGTGGTGTGTCCAAGTCTTTTGAAAGCATCATATTTCCAGTTTCCCAGTTTCCACCCTTGTAAGCTGTCTCGTGCCCTTTTGTCAATGTTGTGTCATCTTCAAACCAAATTTGTGTGTTTGTGGTGTGTGCAGGACAACAGTTTTAAGTGTAGATAGAGTAGAGGAGGGGACATGGCAAAAAGTGTTGTTGAGCACCAATGCTGAGTCAGGCTGAAGAAAATATATGTGTGGGAACCCTAAACTGCCCCCAACAGCTTCACAGACAGTGTCACAGTGTTGTGTGTGGTAGAACAGCAATATATTAAATGTGTGTGTGAATGTGACATGTAGTAACAATAACATCTGTCTCTGATGGTGGACAGCTCTAAGTACAGGTGTAAACACACCCAAGACGCATTAAGAACATATTTGGGAGCCAGATATAGCATGAAAATGTGGTTTTAAACTGACTAGATCCAAAAAAAAATAATACCAGAAGAAAAAGAATAGGAGAACATGGTAGCCATCTGTGAAACTGTCTTACTCTTTTTTCTGGTTTTTCGAGTGCTCCTCACTGAAGACTAAAAGCCGAAATATGCTACTCCGACCGCGTTGAGTGCGGGGGGACGCACGGATCGCGGACAGACTCTTTTTCATTTACGGTTCTCCAAACTGTGGGTGCTGAAAACAATTCACCGCCAGAACAGTAGGTGGCGTAACGTAAGACGAGCTTAGAGAAGCCTACAAATTTGTATGTAGAAGAAGTCCACGTTTGTTTATTTACCTCCTCCCGGCTTTCCTCACACACAGTGAACGATGGCAACTAACAAAAAAAGGCTGTTGATGGAGCTGGAGCTGCTTGACATGGAAGAGGACTTGCTTGTAACGTATTTTATGAGACAATAACAACAACAGAATCGTAGTTGTGTTTGGGTTTTAAAGTGGCGGTATTCTGATATACGGAATGAAACAGGAAGTTTGAGGTCCGGAAATGTGAGATTCCAGAAATGACGTTGTGCGGAAATGATTTCTTTAGCGGACCAATTACAGCCACGGGCTGACCCTAGGCTCTCCGAAATACCCACGGATATTTAGAAAAATCAGAGGTACACAAAGAGCTCTCCGAGGTGCTCGGAGAGGGTGTTCCTCTATCCGTGTCAGTCCATGTCAGTCAACACGGAGTAGCATATAGAACCTGTGTTAGCCTTCAGTTGTCATAAAAACTCAAAAGGTTGTAATTATGTCCAGTTTGGACAACTACAAGAAACATGGTAGCCTCCCATTCTACAGTAAAGAAAACAACAATTCGTATAATTTTTAAAGGATCACACACTAGCGAAAACATCACTAGGATTGTTTCATATCAAATTTTTGCCGATAGATCCCTTTCACCTAAATCTTACACACTGAACACTTAACTCATTTAAAATGAAAGAAGCCCTGATCTTAGACAGACAATTTAGTGAATCGGGCACTCAGAGGCTGGCAAACTGCTACGATGTTGCTGTGATTTGGTGGTGACACCACTCTTCCAACAACCACTTAAAATTGTAAATGTAGTACAGTATTAATTACAGGGTTGATCTAATGGACTCTTGAGTTTCCTGTTATTTTGTCCATCCTTGTATTAGGGAAAGTTATATAGTGAGATTTAATGTTGTACAAAGCAGTGAACAACAACCAAAAAGTGCAGAACTCAAGCATCAGGAGTAATGGCAGGCTGAGTATAGATGAGACTCCATACACACACTGTAGGCATCCCTTAGTGCTCTGTAACATCTCCAGAAGAATTTACAGAGGAACTGTATTTGAGAGATGACCTGCAGGAAGTACCTAGAGCGTTTGTGCTTTGTCACTCCCTTGTACAACTTGTGCTCAGCTGCAGAATTTGTTCTTCTCTTTGAGCACCCATGCTAAAGCTTGTCACATGACTAAGATGCTAAGACTAAGTGTTCATAAGATCTAGTTGTTCATCCTTTCTTGCTCACGTGGCAACACACGCATAGATTTTAAACATTTCTAAAATGTATTTGTCCCCACCAAGTAGAGAGATTCAGGCTATTCTTATAGACTACTGTGTTTAACCTACTTCCATCTGAATGAGCTTATAGTTGCTCAAATTGTCTGATTAATTCTTTATCCATCTTGTATTCTGGTGTGTCATTGCACTGATTCTCTGGCCACTGGTTATATTGATTCATGTAGACCATATATGGTGTGTGAACATATTTTGAACAGATTAAATATTGCATCTTGTCATTCTTGTTCATGTTTGGACTAAAGCCATTTTGTGGGGATTTGTCTCCAGTGCATATTACACCTGGTTATTATATCCATAGGTGGTGGTCTGGCAGATCAGTTGGTATTCTGATTGCAGTCCACTGTGTTTGCATTTACACCTGCATTACAATAGGCTTTGGTAATCATCAATCAAGTAATTCCATTATTTAACGTCTGTTTAGCACTTTGGTCAATAAAGCTCAACCTAGCCTGTCACCTACCTCTTTGAGTTCGCTGTATTAGCTAATGTAGGTATCGGATGCTTGATAGCTTGTGACTCAGACATGGTGATGTCTACCACCAGTTACTAGTAGCCAGAATCCTCAGTTTGGGATGAGTAGATCTGAACCCCAAATTGCTCGTTATGGCGGTGCCAGCACTGTTTGAATGTGTGATAGAGAAGGTGCTGTACATAGAAGCACTGTATGAATGTGTGTGGATGGTAAAACTGTAGTATAAAGTGCATTGTGGTATCATCAAGACTAGAAAAGCACTGTATAAATACAGACCATTTACTATAAAAGTGTAGTTAAGTAGTTTTTACGAAACTCACCTCACCACACCTCTACAAAGCTGACATATCGAAGACTGGGCTGGGTATGATGTCAGATTATCATTTTGGAAAGGCATGAGGTTTTGAAACCATTTGACCATTCCACAAGGTAAAAAATTGAATAGTGTGATTGTTGTTTAACTAGCTCTGTTTGATTTGGCGCTAACCCTTGTACATTCTCCTTCAGGATGGAGCGGATGTCTGAGGAGGCGCTGAGGCTCAACCTCCTGAAGCGAGGCCTGGAGTCCCCCAGCGAGCGAGAGGAGGCGCTGGCTAAGCGCCTCAAAATGGAGGGTCACGAGGCCATGGAGCGCCTCAAGATGCTGGCACTGCTAAAACGCAAGGACCTAGCTGACCTAGCAGCCCTGGAGGTCGCAGGGCCCCTGGGAGATGGGAAGGGCCCTGGAGCCAGCTCCCTCCACCACCAGAGCCTAATGGGTGCTGCTTATGAAGAGAAACTCAATGGGAGTCTAAGGCTGGGAGGCCATGGAGGCCATGGGGGCCATGGAGGCCATGGTGGCCTTGGCAGCCATGTTGGACCCAGTAAGCATGGGAAGGAGAACATCCTTGATGAGCCAGTGGATATGAGTGCTGGGAGACGATGGTGAGAATGCAGTATTTACACATGAAGAAGCACAATGGGTAGGAGGGGGGGGCGGTTCTAAGAGAAATCTGAATAAAGGAACCTTTTGAACCCTCTGAAACACTAGTTTGTACAGTGCGGAAATAAGATATCTGTTGGTAATCTGGGATTGGGAGGTAATGGGAATAAAGAAATCTTGATGATTTGAAAACTTGATTTTAGAGGTCATTTGTTTTATGAGATGACAAAATGTTTGAGGGGATCTTTAGACAGTTGACGTTTTCTCACTAAAGCTTGATAAATAAATCAAACATTTTATTCAGAATTTTCAAATCAAGATTTTCCTCATTCTGTATTCTGTCTGACTCGTGACATCCTCTGCCCTTAACCCTAAGTAACCCTAAGTAGAACATCTACCAAAAAAAAACTTTTAGCAGGAAAGAGACCATGAAAACTCAGAGAGAGCCGCTATTTTAAGATACATTTATTTATCCCACACACATGCACAGGCACACTCATGCAAGGGGAAATGTAACCTCTGCTTTTAACCCATCTGGTGCAGGACACACAGAGCAGTGGGCAGCCGTGTACGGCGCCCGGGGAGCAGATGTTAGGGGAGTAAGGTGCCTTGCTCAGGGGCACTAGACAGGGTAGGGAGAATCCTCTTGGATTCTTGGATTTTTTGACAGATCAATCCAGGTTCGTCTTTTTGTTGTTTCTCCGTGGAGTCGAACCAGAGACCTTTTCTGCCCATAGTCCAAGTTTCTGCCACTAGTCCACCGCCTCTTGAGGCTATATCCACATTACTTTGTCGTTTGAAAATGCATCAACTCTGCTACAGATGTGCCTGACGTCTGCACTACTCCAGAGTTTTAAAGCCGCTAAAACAGAGAAGTTTGAAAACTCCAGGGCTGCCTCTCAGTATAAGTACAGTTAACATCAACACTCACAACAGCTTGCTGATTGCATCAGTCTCTTATCACAATACCCTCTTCTGGAAGAAAACAGCCAGTATTAGCCTCAGCAACATGTTTGGAACCAAACATGGATAATCAATAACAAGTGTTGCTGACCCTGTTGTCTTTGCTTACAACTGTCCTGTAAACACCAGTACACAAATGCCCAGTTTACATGAGGGCTCATATGATATGTAATTTCAGGCATGTTAGAATGGACAGGGTTTAAAATTGATGCAGAGCACACTTGTGCAGACAGAGGTAGTTTTAGTTTTCACCATTTTACACAAATACGTAATAGTATCTATATGGCCTGCAGGAACAGAAGTGCACTAGATGTCATGTACATCACCAAAATAACATTTACAACATTCAGGAGAAAAGACATTGTCTAGCATAATTTGAAAGGTGTATTCATATTTAGAGTATTTAAACATAAAACTTATTTAATAAAAAATGTATTTATAAAGCACCAGACCATTTCATAAACACTTTACATAGCAAATAGAGGAACAAAGCAGTTCCCACAACAAGGAAGCACTTTGGCAACTGTGGAATGAGAAAACTCCCTTAATAACTGGATGAAACCTCTAACAGAACCAGTGTCAATGTGGTATCTGCCTCGACCGGTTGGCGTGAGTTGAGGACAATGGGTAAGAGAGGAGAGGATGGTGGAGTAGAGGGTAAAGAAGAAATGAGGGGGGGTGTGGAGAGACCAGTTGTGTTACTCGTATTATGAAAATAACATGAGTGATATTCATAGATGTAAATTAATGATTAGAGAGAAAGAGAATGGGAGGGAAACAATTTAGACTACTGGGACTACCCTGAAGTCTTGGCATATAGCAACGTAACCAAGAGCTGGTCCAAGGCAGATAAGATACCAGATATAAGAGAGGGAAGTGTCACACAAATCTTTCAAGTCCTAAACTCAGCAAGTGGCTGATCAACTCTCCAGTCTGCTGCAGATGTTCACACTCAATGTTTGAGTGATTGACATCAGTGATAGCACTTAAGATGTTCAACAAAATGAAAATAATTTTTCTTTTCTTGTTTTCCCATGAAGTGATGTGGAGCATGACAGACGAACTCCGTCTCCAGATGTTATTATCCTATCAGACAATGAAGCGTCCAGTCCCAGAACAACACCTCGTCCTGAGGAGCGCCTACACCAGGCCAACCTTGACATGTTTAAGGTAAAACTATCAACAGCAGTCACTGCACCAATGCACAGCTTAAAGATATACTCTCTCATGTCACAGACTGGACTGATGAAAGTCTCTGTGGGCAACCCAATAGCTGAATGGTAAGGTGCATACCACATAGGAATATATGCCTTGAGCCGCAGGTCTTGGTTGGACATTCGGTCAGCTGGACCATTTACTGCATGTCATTCCCTTACTCACTTACCCTGTTTCCTGTCTCTCCTGTACTTTCTCCATCTTAATGGCAAATTAAATTATAAATTAAAGGCAAAAAAGGTCAAAATATACTAAGAAAAATGAACATCTCTGAATTGATCAACATAATGAATGAATCCATTCACCGCAGGGCTTCCCCACATATCAATGACACATGGCATGGCTGCGTTTCATCCTCTTAACTGTTTACTTTGGCTTCAGCTCAAAGGTCTGTAATACGCTGCCTTAAATTTTCCATTTGGGTGTCACTGATTTTGCATGTGTGTGTTGATTGGCTTGTTTGTTCCAGGGGAAGACCGGAGAGGAGAGGCAGCAGATGATCAAAGCTCTGAGAGAGGAGCTGCGTCTGGAGGAGGCTCGACTGGTGCTGCTGAAGAAGCTCAGACAGAGTCAGATGCAGAAGGAGAACGTGGTGCAGAAGGTCAGCGCTACTAATGACTCCTCAATTACATTGACCATCACAGATCCGCAGCCAGTATCACTCAGCACACAGAGCGACACTCACTGTATAGTGTTTAAATGCAAATAAGTATATTTTCTTCAGTACTATAAGACAGGGACTTATATTCCTAGCTTACAGCACTGCACTCTGCCTTCAAGTTAGCTAACGGTTAGTCAAAGAATTGCTGTGATTTTAGTTGGTTAGACTGGAGTAGCCTTCTTGGGTTTTTGTAATAGTCACTTGTGGCAGTTGACCATGCCATGGGGTTTTCCCACACACAGCCAGAGACAGTTTTGTTGCTTTTCAGCATGACTTTATTAGCTCCACACAGCAGGAACAAACATGAATCTACACAAACCTATACTTGCCAGCTCTTTCAGCTGGCACAGCGGCTTTTCAGCTCAGTGTTGTCTCCCGTGTCTGAGTGTCCTCAGTGCGTGTCTGACCCTCTGAGGCAGCTCTGCTGCTCCCTTTTCAACCTGAGGATCAATCAGCTCAATGCTCTCACCTGCACTGACTGATCCTCATGTTCCTGCATTTTGTAGGCTAATATTGACGTATCAGTACGACTGCTATTACTTTTGGCACATTCAGTGTATGTCGGGGGTTAACTTGTATACTTTTACCTCAGGAAAAAAATGTAACGGATGAGTAGTAAGGATTAGTTTTAACATGGTATCAGTACTGTACTACACTGTAGCTGCTTTCAGACATGCACTGAGCTCCGGAGACTCTCCGCACTTTCTCCAGAGCAGTTTTAATTTTGGCAGCTATTTTTGAAAGCAGATCAGACTGGAGGCGAATACAGATACTGAAGCTCGGTAGAAACCAATTGCAGCCTCTGCTCTGATCAAGAAGCTGCGGCGCTGATCTCAGAGCAGCTGAGACAAGAGAAACTCTGTGTGTCAGTGTTTCCATAGTTAAGAAGCGGCCGGTCAGTCAGTGACCGGCCTGCTTCACGTGAACGAGCTTTGATCTCACTGTGTCTCTGAGCGAGTGCGCGGGGGCGGAGCCCTGGGGCCGTTGCGCTATCTGGGAGCACACACACACACACACACAGACACACACACTCGCCCGGTCTTGGTACTTCATGACGGCCTGATACGATGATGTTTTAAAACATTATTGTGACTTAGTCAACCACCAACATTTTCGTCTCGTCTCGTCAACGAAAGTTGAAATCGATTTAGTCATAGTTTTTATTTTCAAAGATCCGTTTTCGTTACGTCTTCGTCTCGGAAAAAGGTTGTTAACGAATATTTATCGTCATAGTTTTCGTCGACGAAATTAACACTGCTCCAGAGGAGGTGCATGTCTGAATGCAAATGTCAGAGAGAGAGCCTGCAGATTATATGTGGCCTTTCTGTGAATGTCCAGAGAGTTTGTGGTGATAAGAGCAGACACTGGTGTCTGTGTGTTGTCAAGAACATCAGGTGATCTCTGCACTGGAATTATTAGGTCACTTCCTGCCTCTGTCTTCTGCACCCAGCTGTACCACCACTCGCCTGAAAAATGTGGAGGATTTGTTGCTGATGTGAACACGTCTTTGCAGAGAACCTCCCGCTGTGTTGTGCATGTGTGAAACTGTGGGTAAAGTCCGAACCCCATTCTCTGGACTTTTCCCATGGGTCATGTCTGAAAACAGCTTGTGGGATTACCACCCATGATGCTTCTCTAGTGGAAATCATTGATATACACATATCACTAATTTTATGTTCTAGGCATCAGTTTGTGTCCATTTAGATCTGACTAAAAATATAGAATATTTCAAAGCATAGAAAAGTGCCTCTAAGTTGGTGTCATTTGGCAACCAGCCTTTAAGAGTCAGCAGCTTTCCATTAACAAACATGTATGAACTGGTCTTGTTCTGAGCGAGGTATGCTCACAGATGAGTTAAATTCTCATAAAAGTGGCTTTAGGTCAATTTTTGAATTTAGGTCAAATTTAAAGGAAGCTAGTATGATCTGAAGGTGTGACCACCAAGATATTGTGTGGAAGACCTGCGTTGGTATTCAAATTACCTTGACACCTGGTAGGCTTTACGGCCTTAAAAGCAAACTCTCCTGTGTACTTGAAATATACACTATGAGCCCGGATGGGCTTATGAGAGTGGAGTGACTGTTGCAGCTTTCATCCTGTGTGGTGTGTTTTATGACATCCTGATAAAAAGACAAACTGTCTTCTGTCTTCTTATGTTTTCCATGACGTTGACCAGTAGGAAAACAGGGTACCCACCTGTTGTTATAGAGAAATTATGATGTTGGAGCTGTCAAGTGGAACCGTGATGTTGGTACCCCAAGTCACAGCAACCTCTGACGGCTCAAGGCCCTGCAGGGTGCACTGCATTTTATTTAAGTTACAGCAGGAATAAATTACTCTTTGAGTCACTCCTCCTCTGACACATTGACCATGTGTATAGACTTGATATTGTGTGGACTGATCCTGGCATAACTTAAGCTAGTATGACGTGTTTGCACATTGATATTGATACTGTGTGAAAAACAATGGATCTCAACATTTAGATATTGAGCAGTATTGCATATACAGAGAAGTGTTGTTGTTTTTGTCCAGCCCATGTCAGGGTAGGCTAAATAACAGAAACCCCTCTCTATAATGCACTGCCGTTTTACAGCAACACGAACTGCAGACTTAAAATAATCGACACCTCAACTCAAACGGAACATTGCAAACTTCGTGGAGGATGATTTAGTGCAGGACTGTTGGATTCGACTGACTTTTAAACTGCCAAGTGAGTGCACAGCCATTTTCAGACATGATCTCTGGGTTCTCAGGTTGTCCTGAGTTTGCCTTTCACATATGAAGAACGCTTTCCGTGTAAGATGTGTTCATAAAACACACGAAAGTGGAGGGGTGACTAGGGGTTTAATCTGGGTAGACTATGTAGAAGGCAGAACATGATGTATTAATTCTGCTGTCATCAACCGCTTTAGTCTACAGCAAATCAAAACTGGCCTCAGCCCTTATCACCAAAAGCTCTCGAATCTCATTTTTCCAAGTTCACATCTTCATCATCCTCTATGTGCATGGCACCTCTTTTTCGTCTCAAGATATTTGTATTTTTTCATTTATGTATTTTTTGCTTAGCATCCGTCAAGTGTCTAAAGTGTAATCCACATGCCCACTCGCTCAGTGTTAATTTTGTGGGCTGGTAGGAAAAGTTCCAGAAAATGTAAAGAGCAACTGACTCTGACATTTGTGTTTATACATCTTCAAGAAAATGTCAGAAGTTCAGTGTATGTCAGAATGCAGCTGGTGTCATCGTTATTAAAATATTAATAATAATAAGTTTCTCACTAGCAAGTAAAGTAATTGTTGTGATTGTTTCAGACTGGCTGTTATTGTGATCAAATTGTAAATGTCTTCTACAATATGATCTGAAAAATACTATGGAATTTAAGTTAAACCTCTCGTAACACAACCACTCATGTTAGTGTCTCAAAAGTCTTGTTAATGTTGGCAGGTCCCGGTGGTCCAGAACGCCGCGTCCTCTGTTCAGCCTCCTGCCATCCACAGCTCTCCTGGCATGGGGAAGCTGCCCATGAGGCCGGGCCTTCACAACCCTGAGCCCCAGAACCTCCGTACTGCACAGGTCTGTGTGTGTTCATATTCATACATTTTACCTCTGAACCACCACTCTAAGGTTGTGATGACTATCTTCTTCAAAGATGTTAAAGTATAAAGAGTGAACTGGATATCAATGTGACAATGACACAGAACAGTCATACAGAGCTCTTGAGTAGAATAATGTGTATATTGTTATGTGTAGTCACCAAAAAATTTGCTGTTTTGGATTTATATATGTTCAGACCTTGTCTTTAAGTAGAGCTCCATTACTTTTTATTTTAAAGGGACTGAAATCAGCATTTCTGGGACTGCGCTGGTCAGGCCAAGACCACTCTTTAAAAACATAAATGGCTTCTGGTAGGCCCCCTCATTGAATTGAAATTTGGTTTTACATCAATGAAGGATTTCTCAAACATGGATATAGAAGATGACTTTCTTTGTCAGTCTCTTGAGTATTTAATTCCTATTTGACTAAGTTTTGGTCCTGACTTTTTGTGATAACCCTGGCATTCCATTTGGACGCACAGAAAAGGAATGATTTTTGGGGGAAGAAACAGATGATCTGTTGCATCAAGGTAAAATCAGGCGTAGACTTACATTAGACCTGGGTTTGTTGAGGGAATAAGTGTTTGGTAGAAGGTTTGTTAGACTGTCTCCTGATGGGGGCTTTTGTTCATAATGACATAGCTGAGCTCCACCATTACATGTTGAGATGGTATTAAATATGCAGCACATCTCTATCTTGTGTGCCTGTGTGTGGTCCGTCTCATCAGCTTGTTTTGTAGCATTGATGATGTTTGGCTGGTTTGTAGCCATCAAGCAACTGCTGCCCTCTGCTGGCTCCACTGTGTATCATGTCTCTCTAAACAATAATCAGTGGGTTTGTCTACATTGCTAATATTTTTCATCACCTGGTTTTTATTACTGATGGGAGACTAAAATATTTCAATCATCTATTAGTGTAACACGTTAGAGCCTCGTTCAGTGCAGGATTTACAATGTGTTAGTTTAAACTTGGTGAATCTGATAAGCTGGACCTTGAATGTACTCTACTGAGGTACATTGAAACTGAAGTGCTGGACCTCCATATTTCCTCAATTGGATATTTTGGATTCTGCTTATCACAAGTTTTTATGAATGTGTCAACTCTGTTCTACTCAAATTAAGAGATGTTGATGTTAGTCAGCTGTTGATGTTAGTCACAATAACTATCATATAGTAACAAATCAACGGATTGGGGATCTGCGTTTTAAGAACCAATTAACCCAAATGAGAATTAACAGGATCTTGTTAGCCTGATAACATTAAATCTGTGTGTGAAAAACAGAGCCTAGGTCTTCTGTAGAAAGAAACAATGGTAAGGATTAATCCCTCCTTTGTTATTGATGGACTGCAGAAATCTGTTGCTGATATTGGACACCAGCTTGGAAAGAGGGGATCTGACTGATATTAACATGCAAAGCACTGCTGCATGATGACAGTTTTGTTCCTTTCTGTAGGGTCATACTGTCATCAGGTCAGCAGCCAATGCCAACCTGCCACCAATGCTAATGTCCCAGCGGGTGATAGCCCCCAACCCGTCCCAACTGCAAGGCCAGAGGATTCCCTCCAAGCCTGGGATGTCACGTTCTAGCTCTGGCAGCATGGCCAATGCTGTCAGCTACCAGCAGGTATGGATTCAAACCAATTCAGACTCACTCCCTTGCATTGCACTGATGTCACACACTCTAATGTACTACCGCAGAACAGGGCATGGTTTTCAATGTTATGAGGATTTCTTCATGATTTTCCCTCAAACCTCTGCCCTCTCTCTCTCTCTCGAACAGCTGCTCATACAGGTTTTCTCTGTCCCTGCTCTAAAGCGCTTGTCTGCACTCAAATACTGAGCTGCACAAATCCTGTTAGACTCCTTTGAGTGCTACAATCCCAGGGCTGATGTTGACCTCAATGTGAAATATATAAATTGTGTTCTCAAAAGACCCTGCTCTTAAATATAGATAGGAAGAAAAACGAATAGATTAGTGGTGAGTATTGTGGTTTTGATTTGAAGTAACGCACTTCAGAAACAGTTAGAGAGCAGCACATTCAGGCCCACAGCAGCCATGCTGATTTAGGTATCCGAGTTTCAACAGTACAGATGAAACATGGTTTTGCAGTGTAGCGTGGTAAGATTCCAGACAGTTTGTTATACTGATAAATTCTTTAATTACCGTGGGGATTTGGTTCATACTTTCCAGCATTAACCAAAGTTATCAAGTCTTCAAGACAAAGGCACAGAAAGCAACATGCATATGTCATGTGTTGCAGAAAGAACAGCAAGCAGTGTCAGAGCTACAGATTTATTTCAGTTGTCAGAGCTGTGCTTTAGAGGGGCGGGTAGACTGGGGATGGGAACAGCAGGAGAGTGGCTACAGCGCTGACCATAGCTAGCAACTGTTTGAATCCACTGATATTTCGCCCCGATGACTGCATTTAACATAACAAGTTGTCGACCTGTTTCTCCTCTGCTCCCTGTGCGTCTACATTACACACAACCACACAGAGAACAGAGATAAACTTGACTTAGATTGACTACAAACCACTCACACACTGAGCTGAAATGAAATGACTGAACCAGACATGTTTCTTACTAGACAAGAAAACACTGATGTTTTAACCAGTTTTTTTCCTCCTGCTCTTGGATTTTCTAGTGTGACTTTGACATAACTATGTATTTGTCTGAGGTTGAATCAATGTACTCTAGCCTTGAGTAAGTAAGTCTACTTAGCTGTCAGGGGGAACTGAACTTTGGAAAAAACTGCTACTTAATTTGCCGTCTTCAGCATTATAAAGATATTCTGGGAAGTATATTTAGGAAGCTAAAGGATTCCTTCTACTATGTTAATGTTGCACATTTTATGTGGTGTCATGTGGTGCTTTATTATTTGTATTTCTTATGAAACACTGGAGACACAAGTGGAGACACATTCTAATGTCAGATGTAAACTGAAGTACTCTGGTCTTGTGAAATTGTAATGACATTTTCCTGACTTTGTTAAACTGTGATAACATTCAAAACTTAGAAATCTGACTTTAAATAATGATATGATGATGGTTTTGCTGATAACCGCAGAATGTGTGTGTCCCTTCAGGCAAGCCAGCAAGTGGCAGCTTCTCAGCGCTCAGGCTCCAGTGCCATGTACATGAACCTGGCCCACATGCAAGCAGCAGCAGCGGCCGGCGGGGTGGCAGGCGGCCTGGGTGGAGCTTCAGCTGTTAGCCCATCAACCATGTCCGGTTCAGCCAGCGGAGGGGTGAGCTCCATGGCCGACCAGGCCAGCAGCCAGGCAGCAGCCAAACTGGCCCTCAGGAAGCAGCTGGAGAAAACCCTGTTGGAGATCCCTCCACCCAAACCCCCTGCCCCGCTTCTCCACTTCCTACCCTCTGCCGCCAACAGCGAGTTCATCTACATGGTGGGCCTGGAGGAGGTGGTGCAGAGTGTGCTTGACAGTCAGGGTGAGCAGCTAACACTCAGAGAAGCATAACATAATCTGTGAGGTCAAACAGTAGACTACTTGACAAGAACCTTTTTGTTTTGTCTTACATTTCTTCACAGGGTTAGTTTGTATGAACATGACATGTCATATTCAGCAAACCCTTCTAAACTCAGACAAGTATGTAAATCACCTGAGTAAACATGACTAAAGTCACCTGTACATACTTGTGCGAACATGCACCAGGATAGCAAATTAGCATTTATGCATAAAGCTATTGTCTTATATGCTATTATTGAGGTCAGAATGTTTATTTAATGAAAATGACATGAGGAAAAGAAAAACCATCCAAGTTTAGAGATCCAAACAGAAAAGTATGTCATTTTAGTTTCAGCATCAGCAGTGCAATTAAGAGACTGTTAAAGCAGTGCAGTCACCTGTGGGTCGGACTGTCACTGACATAAATAATGGAGTTTAAAAATATTGCTGTAACATTATAGGATTCACATTATGCTAAAATAATTGGACGTACCCTCTCCAGCATGTAGAGTAGCCACTTGCTGAGTCGAGGCACATCCACCTGATGTTCACAACAATAACATTGTGTTCTACCTTGGCACAAGTGCACATGACACTCATATGCACTTTATGGACATCACAGATCTTTTCTTTGTTTTGAATCACTAGGGTGAGTACACTGAAAAGACAAGTGAAAAAGACAGAATCACCAGATCAGACAGTCTCAGTCACTCACCAGGGACACTAAAGTTCGTTAATTAGCAAATTGAGAACGGACAATTTAATTTGATAAGTCACAGTTCTGAGACACTTATTAATATTGCAGGACTCCATCAGGCCAACTACTACCGGGCTCCCTTCAGCAAGTGTATCCTTAAAATGTCCAAAATGATTCGTTCTTTTGAAAAAAAACATTTGCGAAAGGCACAGCGCTAATATGAGCGCTCCTGTCTTGTCTGGACATTGACTGGCAGTGTCATGAGCCAGGAAATTAAAGCATGAACTCTATCACCTGCAGACAAATTGGGAATTTTTGCTCAATGATCTGAAGGACAGAGGATGTCGCGCACCTTGTTAAACCCTATGAGACAAATTGTTATTTGTGAATATGAGCTATACAAATATAATTCGACTTAATAATTGATTGAAAACTTCTGGCCATGGTCTCTGCATCACTGCGACGGCCAAAGACATTTTACTTTTTTTTGCAGACATTTCTATTTATTGATAACTATAGGGACATGAAGAGGATTTCAACAATTAAGATAAAAAGTGCTTCAGAACTATCTAACCCTCAACAAATCTGTTCCTTTCAATGGTTTCCAAACCTTTCTAAATACGAAACTAAAACTACTAAGAATTTTAAGATTACTGAAGATTTTCGTTAACTTTACAAATCAGTCTTGCTGCTGTTTCCAAAGGTAAAGAGTGTTTCTGAAAAATGATCAGCTGTAGTAGGTTCGGTGGTGTTTGAGGTCTTAACCTTCTATTCAGGGGTAAATGTCAGACCCTTACCTTTCATAGTTTGGTAGAAGAAAGAGAATGTGCCTATCATTGTTGGAAATCACTGTTGTGAAAAAGTGACCCCTGTATGCTTACATCATACAACATATGACCTGCGGGTATAGTCCGCAGAATTGGGATTTGGACTTAAACCACAGTTTGCATTTTACACATGCCCGACACAGCGGGAGGTTCACTGCACAGAGATGTTCACCACAGCCACAAATCCTCCACATAATTCAGGCGAGTGGTGGTGCAGAATGAGGCAGACAGAGGCAGGAGTTGACATATTAATTCCGCAGTAGAGATCACGTGATTTTCTTGACTACACACATACACCGTTGTTGGCTTGTATTTTTTTATTATTTTATTTTTCGCGTGTTAGTAGCATCATCAATCCCCCCACTCGCTCGTGAGGGATCTCCTTCTGTGTTCTCACGTCACATTATACTGACTTTTGCAGACTTTATACTAGGGGGCCAGGAGGAGAAGGTCCGCAGATAATCCAGACCTCTCTCTCTTTTGCATTCACACATGCTCCTCCTTTGGAGAAAATATGGAGGAGAAGCAGAGTTCATTGCATGTCTGAAAGCAGCTCATGTGTGTGGGGCTTCACACTGTCACTGTGGCTGTAAGCACTTCTGATGGCTGAATCTTCTCTGTAGGTAAACTCAGAGGGACACTGGCCCGCATGGAGCCCTTCTTCTGTGCTCAGTGCAGAACTGACTTCACCCCTCACTGGAAGCAAGAGAAGAGTGGGCGAATCCTCTGTGAGCAGTGCATGACGTCCAATCAGAAGAAGGCTCTGAAGGCGGAGCACACCAACAGGCTGAAGAACGCATTCGTGAAGGCCCTGCAGCAGGAGCAGGTCAGGACCATTGTGCCTCTCAATCACGCCGGCCGTATTCTCTTTCTCATATTATACCACATTATATTGAAGACATTATCATTTTGCTAGCCAGCCCTACAGTCAAGTCTCAATCTGAGTTTTATTATAAATCGCACATGAGTGCCTTTGAGGATACAGTGCATTTAGAAAATATTATGGGATATGTATTAACAATTACTTCACTGTGGGTTATTGAGTGTAGATTGAAAAAATTGCTGTTTTGGCCATTTAAACGAAATCTGCAATGTACTGTGCGACAAGTGAAAAAGGTGAAAGGCATTTCCAAGCCACAGTAAGTTGCTTTCAAAACACAAAGGGCCACAGAGAATAGATGAATTAATGCATATCATGGATGTAATGATCTATTTTAAAGTTTTAAGTGTGTGTGTGCGTGTGTGTGTACGCAGGAGATTGAACAGAGGCTGCAACAGCAGGCAGCCCTCTCTCCCAGCTCAGTTCCTACAGGCCCCAACGCCTCTAAGACTGATACCATTATGCGACATCATGCCCTTCGCCAGGTACACATGTTTCCTGCCCAAGTATGTTTTTAACTGTATCCAAAAAATCTCTCTCTTGCATGATAATGAACTAAGTAATATGCCACTGTAATGTAATGGTGTAATTAGTGCTGCTTAAGTTTATGGCATGGCTGTTCCCTCAGGCTCCCCAGCCTCAGGCCTCCATGCAGAGAGGTCTGTCCAACTCGGCGCGAGGTGTTCTTTCAAACTTCGCTCAGGCCTCCCAGCTGTCAGTGGCCAGCAGCCTAATGGGAATGTCTAGTGCTAAGCACTGTGGAAGTGGTGGAAGCAGCAGCAGTAGCAGCAATAGACTGCAGCATGACAGCCGTCGCCAGATCTACAACATCCCAGGTATCTACTGTAAATGTTTTTGTGACACATTTATCTAATGCTCACCAAGGATGTCCCAGTCAAGAGTTGTTGTCCTGATCCTGATCAATATTCTTATCTCAAAAACTAATATTCCTTGCAATATGAAGTGAAACCTGGTAAGTCACTGACCTTTAGGGTTTGGTTTTATATAAATATAACACATACACATTGGTCTGTGACCTACAGAACTAATGATGTTTATATGCACACAGTGTTTAGTGTTAAATGTTATCATGCTAACACAATAAACTGAAATGGTGAACAATATACCTGCACATCATCAGCATGTGTCAATATCAGCTGATGGTTTACACTCGGGAATACTAAGATATGCTAAGATAAGACACTCAGGTGAACCTATTTCACATAGACTGATAACATGTACAGCAGATGCTCCCACTCACTTAAAATGTTACAGAGTGGATCCATATGGAATGAAAAATATAGTTTTCTAGCATATAAATTATAATTTGGACATGAATTAAATGGAAGCAAGAGAAATTCTCTAAAATCAAAAAATGCATTTGCAGATTAACCATTATCCATATAACTGTTTAATAATAAACAATAGAAAAGACAGTTTTACTCATAAACACTCACACAATCTCTGGTTTTGTGTGCTGTCAGACAGCTACACACAACCTCACATTGTCTTTCTCCCTCTTACACTCCCCCCTCTGTACGCACTCAACTTTGCCTGCACAAACCTTGACAAAGCATTACAATTTGAGCCACTGAATCAACTGTTTGATGTCTAATTATATTGCTAGAATTTTTATCAACTTTATTCAAATTGTATGATATAATAGAAAACAAACATTGCATGGAATATTGGAGAAGCATACATTAGGAAAATATTTAGTAATGAACCTAACATAAGAAAAAAAATCATCTGATCATGTATTCCATAAGAGTCATAATATAAGTTCAATATAAAACCAATTTTATAGAAAATGTGGGTGGATGTGAATAAAACCCTTACAACTAAAGCTGAAGTAAGCAGTTGATAGTCTTCACAGCTGTCTCTTAATATGTGTGTCATCTCCCCACAGGGTTAAATATTGCATATCTGAACCCAGCGGCAGTTGGAGCGCATAAGAGCTCCAGCTTAGCAGACCGGCAGAGAGAGTACCTGTTGGACATGATCCCACCTCGATCCATATCGCAGTCCATCACCGGACAGAAATGAGCCCAGACCAGCCCTCCTGCCCCTCTGATGTCACACCCATCCTGCCCCTCTACCCCCATACTGAAGCACTCCCAGATCAACCAACATCCCCAAACCCCACCGCATGCAGTGCCTGTCCGTGTGCCTACCTTAAACCAACCCATGAAAACCCACCAAGTCGGACAAAGACACTAAACTGTCAGTGCATCTCCAATGTTCTTATGATAGTAAAAATCGTCTTCGTCAGCTTTGTTTAAGAATTATAATTCCCATTATTATCGCTGTTGGTAGCACTATTATTATTATTATTATACCTGCAACTACCGTTTTTGCTTCAGTTACTATTACTCATTATGCTTTTTTCTTTTCCAAGTGTTTGGTCCATTTTTTGTTTCTCTGCTGTCTCTTCTTCACTTTGGGGAGTGACGGTGAATCATTGTAGGGTCGCTTTAGGCCACAGTCGATTAGGATTACTTTTCTCCTTTTAATTATAATGCTTAGATGTGACTATTGCTAGTAACAGAAGATCAAAAGGTTGCATTCTGGTTGCTATGCAACATAAAGTTTAACAACTTAAGCTTGCTAAGTTGAAAATACTGATAGGAACAAAAACAGACAAAATTAAGTTAGTGACTGCTCTTGAAAAGGCCTGTTCTTGAAATTAAAATGTGAGGGGGGCTGAAAGGTCAAAGCAGAGCATCTCCACTTGTATCATCACGTTAAAAGGGTCAGATTCAAAGGCTGTTTTTGCACTGACACAGTTCAAGTCCAACCTGGCGTCCAGGGCAGCATCAGAGGTGCACATGTGTACAAAAGTGAATCTTGTGTGAAAAGCATTTGGAGAAGATTTTCCTTTGGTATTCGGCTCCCACATTCCTCATCAAGAGATCTTCATCGGTTTCTTCACTTCAGATGTCAGCTTCTTGTTACAAATTTGAATAGTAACCAGATAGATGTAACCAGGATTTCCTGCAATTGTATTTATCAGGACTGGCAGACACCATCAGCGGACCAGCAGTCTATATAGACTCTAATGAGCTGACGGGGGACGGGAGGATGTTCTCTACAAGTTAAGCCAATATTCACTTCCCAGGGGGCAATGGTCTGTCAGGGAGGAGCGCATTGATTGTCTTTCCTGGTTCCATCCCATCTCACTACCTCCCACTGACCTCCACCATGCCCCCCTCACAACCATTGTTCATCCAGTGCACAGACTGAAGCTTTTGTATCCAGTAACTCCTCTTTGCATCACATAGAAGGTGAAACAAACTCAAATCTGAAGGTGGAATTACAATTTGTGTGTCCAAACCTCAGATTCTCTACCTAGAAACCTACAATCTGGGTTCCTTTGCTTCTTCTATTTGGGTTTTTAGGTTTTTTGATTGTTGCCCCCACCCCCAAACTTTCTGTGCTTTATTTTGATTAGTTTATCTGGATTTTTGTTTGTTTATTTTTTTTTCGGCGTCTCTTAATGAATTGGTGGCGAACCTGAGAGGTATTAGCCCCTGGAGACGATAATAATCAACATAGCTTAAAACACAAACTATTGAAATATCTGTATGGATTATGTATAGATATCTAGAAAAAAAAAAAGGTTGAGGATTTTATCTTTTATGGGAGAGACATGGATCAATCATTGTGTGCATGCTCTGCACACAAGTTCCCTCACTCCAGAGGAGCACTTTGCTTATTTCCAATTGGAAAAACTTTTTTTAAAGAAAAAAGGAACAGAATGTCACAGTTGAGAGTGGCTAAGTTCTAGAAGCTGGCTGATGGCTGACCAGAGTAAGGGGGCATGTCACCAAGTAGCGTTCTAATGGCTGATGAAAAGTTCAATTCTAATTTACAATGCTTAATGTTTCAGTTTCCACTTTCACGGTGTGCTCGGTTAGAGCCAGACTGTGTACTCGGTACATATAAGCTGCTGCTGGCTGGAGTACACCAGAGTATATGAGTACCTGAGTACATATAACAGCATCGGCCTCACTGTCTGATAAACCCAGCAGTAACTGAAACTTTAAAGCAATCCCACCTCTTAATTCTTAAGTCTGAACTACATGACTTTGGACCAAATCCTCAACTGATGGGGGATCTGCTTCAAACAGTTTGATATTGCAACACTGACTCACACACAGAAACCAGGTCCTGAATCAAGATACAGGACTCAGACAGACTGTGTGAACCCCAGTACTCATGGGAGAGTGATGAGACATTCACATAAAAGTTAGGATGAGAAAATGTCTCTCCTGTGGGGAGTTCAAACTTTACACGTGTGAGGTTAGAATGGCTCAATAAATCCCACTCCCTACTTTTTCCTATACTCAATGTGACTACAGTGGAACCTGTTGTTTGCTCCAGGCGTGTTAGTGTCCCCAGCACTCTGAATGTTACCACTTGATACGGTTAAATGATGCTCTTAATGCAAACCAAATGTAAAAACCACATTTCTACCTGTTTTTCAACTGCTGTTGCATGTTCAAATGTTCAAAAATCTGTTTCCTCTTGTTTTCCAGCTGTTTGACCAGATCATGGATCAACACAGAGTGCTGAGCTCACAAATAGAGCCATAATTACCCAAACATATTTAGCACAGACATTCACTCAGTGACTTACCGACACACACTGCTGCAGGAACACAAACCAGTATCATCTTTACATCTGGTGATTAAGACTAGTGTGGATTTTTCTTCTCAGATGTTGGCCACTCAAGTGATGCCTATTACATGCAGGCTTTTAGCTGTTCACTGCTACAGAGAGTCCTACAATGATATTTGTCTTGCTTTGCACATTTAATTCACTGAACTGTTGAATCTGTTCAGTTGTGTACATTTTTTCATTTGGAGGCAACAATGTCCCATGAGTTTCTTCAGTCATGGACACTTAGTGAGCCTTGAGACCCAGAGAGTTCAGACCCGTGCAGTTCACACAGAAATTCATCTTGATCTTCTTTCGAGGGTTCTGCTGCACTAGCTTAACAAAAGCATATGTCCCAATCAAGTCTACATTTGCAGTTCCTGGTAGTGGCTGTCAGTCTCCATATTGGCTGAACTCTGATGTAAAAAGAAACAACTCATCACTGGTTACCTCAGACGTCTGTACTACGGAGCAGGATTTGTGGTTAGCAAGATTGCTTTAGGTTTAAGCCTTGTTTTTCAACAAAACATCTTATATCAGAGACTGACTGAAGCACATAAACTTGTACCAATAAGATATGAAAGTAAGCCTACTTACTACTTACATTTATTTCTTATATTTATTTGCATCTGACAGCTCTGGGGTAGTAGTTAAGAGAATAAGGCTAAAAAAATACAAACATGAAAATGATATCCAGATCTACTTGTGCTGTAATGACTGAACACTGATGTTATCAGCACATTAAGTTACACATTCACACAGTTGGTGATATTAGGGCTGCTGTCCTTCCTGCATTTGGCAGCTGCAGCTGTTTTTTTAAAATCCTGGATCATGTGTTAAACCAATTCGTATTGTTCCTTCCTCTGTTTGCCGCTCTGCTGCCAATAAACTTGTCACTGGTCATGTCCTGCACACACTGCCCTTTATATGTGAAGGTGCTCAGGAACCCTGGGTTGACTATCGAGTTGATAATCACCGTCATATGACATTTTTGAGCTTCGTGGAGTCAGATAACAAAGATATCTTGGGTAGGTTGAGCCTGCTTTGTAGTACAAGGCCCTGAAGTGCTGATTTCTTGAGTTTGCAGTAGCAAATCAATCATTCCAAGCAGTGTTTCAGTCAGTGTGCAATGTTACTCATTGACATGGTGACTCCTTACAGGAGAGCTGAGGGGCTATGAAGTCAGTTTGGGGTTAGAGGCAGGAGAACCAGCCAGTTGACTGACTGAGTAGCTTTGAGTGGGCTGTCAAACAGAAGGTGAAGAAAAGGTCTCACACTTTCACCCTTATTCCACAAAATCTTTTTAGTGACTTATTTTAGCATGACATCCAGTCAATGTCAGACTTTATTTAGGCTTGTGCACATACAGTATACTGATGCAACATACACAGATCCATTATTGACCTGAGCCGGCCACTGTTACAGAGTGGTACAGGTGGACTAACACGGCTTCTGGTAGCAATGTTGAATTCCAGCTCAGGTTTCTGTGCAGTTGACTTTAGTACTTGGACAATATCTGGTTTTTGGCTTTGTAATCATACGACTGGCTCCATTACAGTCACTTCATTTTGAACTCCTACTCACCTTTTATCAGACACCAGAATTGGATTCTGTTCACTTCTTCGGTTGTTGAGCAAATACTGTACTTACAAAATTAATGATATTCAGCTTCAACTGGCCCTTTACCAAAGCCAGTAAACATTTTAGCTTCTCACAAAAAAATAAAATGGAAAGAGAAAGTAAAGCACTTCATATGGAGGAGTGTGTGTGTATATGTGCATGTCTTTCTATGGTTGTGAGGAACAAAAGCAGCAATGTGAGGGCATTTTGACTTGTGAGGACCGAGCGTTTTGAGGGTTTAAAGGTTCTGATTAGAATCATGTTTAGGTTAGGGTAATGGTTGGAATTAGGCTTTCAGTTGTGATGGGTAAGGTTAGGGTAAGGTACAAAGGAATGTCTAAAGTCAATTAGTGCCCTCACAACCATAAAAAGACAAATGTGCGTGCATGTGTGTGTCCTGGCAAGTCTTGTGTATGTACAGTAGTAGAAGCTAGCAGCAGTAGTGTTCATATCATTGTTGAATTAGCCCAGCAGCTAGTTAGCTAAAGTAGCTAACACAGGCCACCTCTGTATTCACTCCTGTTCCACTTATTGCTCTGTGTTGTCTTTCATTGACGGCTCCTATCTTCAGCTAAAATATAATACTGAAGTTAGTATCAGGTCTTCAGATAGTGAGCAAAATCATGACATTAACCTTGTTGCAGGGAAGCCGTCATTTTAACAGGAAATCGGATGACTTTGTTTTTGTAGCTGGTGCTGCAGAAGAGTATTTGATAGTTTGAGCCTTCATGGGGAAAAACACATCATACGGCCAAAGGTCAGGGAGGCACAGGTTCCGAGACCATTTTGGACAAACCCAAGACCGTATCACAGTAGGCTGTCATTACCTTTAGTCAAAGCCAGTCTCTTCAGGTGTGTCTGACTGTGTCCAGGAAAGTCATTGAAGGAGGTTGTCGGTTGAACTGTAAGTTAGTTTGTTGTGAACTCTTCCAGCCAGACTGTGTTCTGGTTGATCGTATTCTCCTGCCCAGTGAATAGAAGACTTTGGCCACGACTATGAAACTACCTAGGGCTAGATTCATCATGAATTTTTAACATCTGGGACAATTTTTACTTTATGTTTTTGACATGCATCTCCTTTAGCTGCCAAGCTGAAGCCGAAGATTAAAAACAAGCTCCTGTCTCTCTCCTGCTCTTTTGCAGATGCATCCTCACACCTTTTGTATTTGAACTGCAGATTATTTTCAAACGTCAATTTTTAGATTTCAAAAGTCATTATTTTCTGACGTCTCAAATAAGTTCTCTTTTCTTTATATTGCAGTTTTAAAAAAATGGAAAAAAAATGTATTGACTATGAAATAAATGACACGATATTTGCTAGGTTTGAAGTAATAATGACTTATTGTACATAAGCATTTTTTTCCTCCCTTGTACTGAAAAAATAAATTAAATGGTTGTATATTGTGTAGAAAAGCAAAACAAAAAGCCATGAATATTGTGAAGCTTGTCATTTCGTTTTGTGATCACTGTGTATTATTGTGTAACTAATGTGCAAAATGTTTGGGATACTTTTTTTCCCCTCCCCTGCTTGTTGAAGCGATCTCCCTGGATGCATTGCTTTGGTTTTGGACTAGTTCGAGTTTGCAGGAAAGTGCTCATTGGTTCAGACAAAAAGGTTCTGCCATCATACTACACACCTCAACATTACTTTGTTTATTTTAGAATGGTTTCCTGAACCTGCTCTAGATAAAAGCACTTTGATGCTTCACTGTGTGTGTTGAATTAAATGGACCCCCATTATATAATGGTTTGATGCAGGATCGGGCTGTTGCATCCCTTTTCTGATTCCGGCCTCTCACTAAAAGAAGCAGACTGGTGTTTTTTACTATATGACATAACAGCTGACCACTTGCACATGTCCACACATCCGGGCAGTCTTTGGCTTCCTTTAAACCACAAAGACATTTCTAACAGCTGAACTGGACACTGGAGGCTGAATCATTTGTGCTGCTTGCTCACTGTAATGAAATATAAGAATCCATAGGACACACTGGGCACAGTTGTCATGAGAATGATGTCATTGGCAGATAGAGATATCATTGTTTCACAGTGACTGAGGTCAATAATGACATTGATCCCTGTAATCCTTCAGTGCTATGATCTCATAACTTGGACAAATGAAAGCAGAAAACATCATCTGTATGCTCATACATGTAAATTGTTTTCCTCACTAAGAAGAAGGCATTTCTGGAGGTAATACAAAGAAGTGTAACTTTTATACAGAATTTTGCCACAAGATGTTTCAGGTATGTGTCCATGCAAAGCTCTGACATCAAACCTGGACTAACTTTATAAGATCAGCTACTGCTCAAGCTGAGAATTACAGACCCTGAATCAGTGATCACTTTTCCTGCCAACACCAGCATACAACATGTATGGTCCTCTACTGTTTGGCTTTATATTCTATACCTTGTTATAGCTAATGCAGGGGAGCATTTAATTGCAAAATCAGTTTTATCAATTTTTGGATTTACCAGTAGAAGCGTTTCTTTTTGTCTAATGATGACAGTGTTGAAATAAACATCTGGGAAGTAGAAACAGAAGATGAAATTGACCAGATATTAATTGAAGTCCTTTTGGTTTTGCTTACATCAATCCTGACCTTTTGCACATACTTGATATTTAACGGTCTTCAAAAGAGTAAAAGAAAATAATGCTGTTTGAATACTGCCAGTTGATTGACAATTATGCATTGATTGAAAAAATAAGCTAATTTTGGAGGAAATAACTTTGTAATATTTATCTCTTGCAAGCTATGTTTAATAAAGGTTGAAACATTTGCTCCAAAGTGTGGCTTCATTAACCTTTTAGGGTCTGTTGTGTTCAGCAGCCTTGGACATGAGCGGAATGGTCAACTCTCAGACACACACAACACTGAGAGAACACAATGAAATTGTCTTTGGGCAGTCCTGATATATCGCATTCACAATAATGAGGTCACGTAACCTTAATCTTTTGACCTTTTGAAAAGCCAGCACTTCAGTTTGGCTTCAGCTTTCCGCTTTTAGTCCCTAAAATTAAGTTTTTTCCAGTTTATGTACTCATTCTGTAAAACATTTGTATAATGTCTTCTCTTGTCCTGAATTAGATTCGGGCCATTTTGGAAAGCAGGTATCTTTTCGTTAATTTAAAACAGTAAAGACCATAGTGTCATGTACTGAACTTGATCTAGATGTATCAAGAAAATATCAACATGAGGTTAAATATTATCTTTTACATAAGCAACATTTAAATTTATTTAGTTTTACTCTAGCATGATACACATTTATTTGATCAGATGGTTCGAGTGTCATATGACGTCTTAACATAAATCTGCAAAGTTCGCAATTGCTAGCTACTGTCGCTTACTGTACATTTTGTAATTGCTATTGATAAGGACAGCAAAACTTGTGTGTGTGTGTATCTAGCTACTTAGCTATTGACCTTTATGACCATAAAAACTACAAAAAAAACCTTTTAACAGGGTAAAAAGAATGTAGAAACCTCCGAGAGAGTCACATGTGAGGGATCCGTCTCCCAGGACGGACAGAAGTGCAATAGATGTCAAGTGTAAAGGAGAACATCAGTAAGATAAGGGTATTTGCAGCATTGATTAGAATAAACACTTTGTAGCATAATGGAAGGTAAATGAATTGATGGATTATTTTCAGTGATGGTCGAGTATCTGAGTAGACATATAATATATCAAGCAGTCTTGTTGTAATCATAGTCAATGGTCAGCAGCCACCACGATCAGGATCCACCATCAAGATACCAACACGACCATGGTCCACCACCACTATCCACACTCAGATGTCAACACGATACAGGATCCACCATAAGTGAGCCTGAATTCTGGGAGCCCAGTGCTCTAGTGGGGTGATATGGTACTATCAGCTCTTCAAGGTGTGATGGTGCCATATTATTAAGGGTCTTGTAGGTGAGAGGGAGGATCTTAAATTCTATTCCAGATTCAACCGGAAGCCAGTTTGAAGCTAACACAGGAGAAATATGGTCTCTGTTCCTGGTTCTTTTCAGGACACGTGCTACAGCATTTTGGACGAGTTGAGTCTTTAACGACATTCTGCTGGAGCCTGATAATAAGGACTTATAATAATCAAGTCTGGATGTAACCAAGTCTGGACTAGTTTCTCTTTTGAGACAGGACATGATTATTGAAATGCTGAATCCTGAGACAGATGACAGACTGGATACCTTGGATAAAGACAAGGAAGTAGAAGACAAGGGATTCCATGCAGACAAACACCTGATCATACTGTGTCAAAGCTCCTTCAGGACTGGGACAGAATTGACAGCTTGGCAGAGCTAAGGAACCTTCTCTCTCTGGCCCTCACCATCCAGCAGGTAAGGGACATATATTGTCATGCTAATTTCCCTCTGTGCCCTGTCATACCTGTTCACTCCCTCTAATGTTTTTGGCTGATGCTGTGTTCTCTCTTTGCTTAGGTGAGTATCATTGTTGCTCTGTGGCAGAACCTGCTGGACTACGATGAGCAGAGGGTGGTCGGCTGGTTACAGGGAAGTTCACGTTTCCTATGAATGGAGTTCCCTCCAAGGGCCAGGAGTGTGAGGAGGCATGTACTTACCACCATTGTCCCGCTTACCCTGTGGCCAGATTGCTACCACCTTAATGAGAACATATTTACCAGACTCTCTGATCAACCTCCTAAAACCCAAGAGGACTGTGACTGGCACAGTGTCAAGATGGATCTCATCATACAGAAGGAAAGATTTTGAAAAATATTACAAATCAGCCTTCTGACTAATGGGACAAGAGGAGGGTGGATAGGCAGGTCAAACCCCTGCATCTCCACTCGCCAGTGGTGGCCCTCCCTGCTACTAATATGCGCTCCCTATGTGCACCCACCCGGCCAGGCCAGGCACAGTGCCCTGCATCACCATGGGGTAGGCAAAGGTAAAGAGGAGGTCCTGCCCACAGTCACAATCCTGGCAACTGTGAAGCTGCATCTCCAGTTGAGCGGGTGTCTGACCTGCAAAGTGAAGTTAACATGCAGTTAATGTCAGCAGAAGAGTCTGTACACAGCCGATACAATAATAGAGCTAGTGAATACTGTCCCTCTGTAGAGGCTGTAATCAGTCCTTCCATCAACATGTACACTGTTAAATGAATGTATTGAGAGGGTGCCTTACAGTTATGGCTGGTTGAAAATAAAAGGTTTGGTCACAGCAAACCTATACTTCTTGCCATTGTTTCATGGTGGGTTTTGGATAACTGTCTGATAAATTTTAACATTCTCTCCAGAATTATTTATATATGGTAAGTGGACTGCATTTATGTAGCACTTTTCTAGTCGTATTGATCACTTAAAGTGCACTTTATAGTATCAGTTAAATATTTTTTACACACTGCCTACACTGCCTACTCTGCTCTACCTTTTCCCCCATCAGGAACAAGTAAGATAATGTTGATAGTCAGTAAAATCGGGTGATTTACAATTATTAAAAATACTCTTTTTAGTACAAAAATTAAACCTCAATTTCTGGCAGCTGGAACTGGACTGAAAGAACAGCTAGAACTGACGTGGAAGGTGAAATGCTATGTGATCCCTGTGGCAGTAGGAGCATTAGGGGCTGTGACCCCCAAACTGGGAGAGTGGCTCCAGCAGATCCCAAGTACAACATCTACAACGTCCTATGTCCATAAAAGCATAGTCCTTGGAAAACCTAAGATGCTGCACTGATCCCTGTAACTCTCAGGACCCGAGCTTGAGAAAGACATACCACCCAATGTCCCATTTGTGAGGTCCAAGGGGTATATGGGAAGTCTCAATCGTCACAGTATAACACCAAGCAGGCTGCGTGTTTCTGATCAAACTGTCAGAAACCATGAGGGTGGTATGGGGGCCCGACGCCCTCTAGTGGGACCTTTGCTCACAGTCCATCACTGTGTAGCTCGATTGGCGTTCTCCAGAGAACACCAGAATTGGCAGATCCGTCACTGGCGCTCGGTTCTCTTCACAGATGAGAGCAGGTTCACATTGTGCACATGTGATAGACGTGAAGAGCCTGGAGATGCTGTGGTGAACAATATGCTGCTTGTTACATCATCCAGCATGACCAGTTTGGTAATGGGTCAGTGATGGTCTGGGGAGGCACACTGTATATTACCTACATGTCATAGCAAATGGTTTCCTGACTGCTATTAGGTTCCAGGATGGAATCCTCAGAGAGATTGTATGACCTTAGGCTGGTGCAGTTGGGACATGGGTTCCTTCCTGCTCTTTCTCAATGAATTTTCCCAGTGTTCTCCTTGCTATTTTATTTTTTTACAGGCCTTGGTGATTCTTCTATTCTGTTCTTCATTTAAAAGAATCATCGCAAGAAAGTGTTTCTTATTTATTGAACCTATAGTGACAACTGGTAATCATGCAGAGTCATTTGTGTCACACGCAGTTATAATGTGGTGTAATTCTGTCCACAGCGCATCATGTGACCAGTGATTAAGACAGCGCCCAGACGAGAGTATTTCCTCTTTGGAGACTCAATGAACTCAGAGGAGGAAGGAATGTCAGATTTTTCATGTAACTATGTCTCATTTAATTGACCTTTAAGTTTTAGAGAAGACTAATGGTCTATTCCTAACACGTTAAGGTCATCAACACTGGAAGCCAGATTCTTTTCTGTTCTTTCAGTTCTGTTGTTGTAATACTCACTTAAGCCACACAAGGCTTAGTGCACCACTACCCCAGCACTGAAAGCATTCATGTTTTCTTTCTAGTGATTTCTTCATGCACTCTACTCACAAGGGACATATCTTGTGTGTTAGTAAGTTGTGATTGTCAAGTCTTTCTTTTGGTCTAGCTACGGTGAGTGGATAACTGAAACACAAAACTCTTAAACAATTTTTTTGACTTTAGTGGGGGGTTTTTTTTCCTTTATTTTTATTTAGTTTTTAATTTCTGACGGATATAAAATACAAATAAAGTCGAGCTGCAGATAATGAACATGAGTGTATCAATTCAATTTCAGACATGCACTTAGTTTTAAGGATCATTACAGATGTTGGACTCTGTGGAACACTGAGTTATACTGTATCATTCAGTAATGAGAGTTATTCTTGTGCCCTTTTAGGATTCAGTATCTTGCCAAGGACACATCGGCATGCTGTATGGGGAAGACTGATATCAAACTGCCAACCTTCTGGTCAGAGGATGATCACTGTACCCTCTGAGCCACAGCCACCGCTATCATGGCTCTTAAAGCATTTGTCTCATTGAAGTCTCTGGCATCTTTGCAGGCATGCAGCAAAACCAACAGTGGCACGTCTGCAGTGTGTAGACACATTACACAACACAAAGACAGTCATGTGATCTGTGAAATGAGATCGTAAACAACATGAGGGAGGACAGACGTGCTCTACGGTACAAGACGTGACAGTAGTTGGGGCGTGCACTCTGCGGAACACTGTTAAACATGAAGTTACATGACTGTTTACCCAAGTCTGCCTCAAGGACAGGCCCAACAGCTGGAGGAGAGCTGCCTGCAAAACAACATGGAAATAAAAAAGTGATGTTTATGCTGCTGATGAGGAGTTCAGTGTTGTTATGAACGTGTCTGCTGCACTTTTATTTTCTAGTAAATGCAGCAAACTTTTTAGTTTTCTGGCCTCAGACTGCCGGATGTTTTCTTTCAACTGAATCTCAGTCAGATATATTGTTACATGTTACTTTTTATTTATTTCCATTGTTAATAAACTCCAAAAGTTGCTGTGTTTTTTACTTTTTGTTCAATGCTTTGTAAATGTGTAAACTAATTCTGTTGCTCTCTGTGTTTCCCAGGACATTTTGAAAATAATTGTAACGCCCGTGGGGCGCTTCCAGGGTATGGCTCTGTTTAGCTTAGATTTGTGAGTAATCCTACTGTGGAATAGTTTGATAGTTAATGGAAAGATGGCCTTTGTGTAACTGGTGGACATTACGATATTTCTGTGTCTTAGGGTTATAATAGGGTATTGTTATTACCCTTAGTGGATAAAAGTGTGTTTTCCTCAGCAGGCTCAAGGATAACTAATAACTAATGTAAATTGTTGAAAAAACAGTTTTAAATATTGTTGGTGTGTTTCACACTGGCTCTGGTTGAAGAGGGGGGGATGAGTGGTGCAGTGCGCTACCTGAACACAAGTCGGTGCATGTTCCTTCTATGTAGCCTGTGTGAAGGTGTCTAATGATCTGTCACAATTAATGACCCTGGGGTCATCACAGACGAGGTGTCCAGGTTGCACCTCAGGTTCTACCATAGGGTGTGAACTTGACTAATCAAGGGGTCTGTGTGACAAAAGGTGAACTCAACTCATGATGTCCTTGAAAGTCTAATTTACCATTCAATGTTCTTCAAACTTATACCAATTTGGCCTATCATTTCAACACCTCTGCCAATGTCATATCTCCATATCCATTGGTGGGTTCTGGTAAATTGAATCCCCTTGTAAGGAAGAAAGCTTATATCATTATAGCATTAAATATCAAGAGAAACAAATAAATCAAGAACTTATTTATTGACATTATACATATTCCTACCATTGTTTATTAAGTGGCTTCATGGTTTCTTCCATTCATTCATCTCAGATCACATGACTCTTACAATGTCAGGGGGGACTATTTTGTTAGGTCATGTCAGAAAAAAGGTAGTTAAAAATCAAATCAAATGACCGAGATCGTCATCTGTGCAGTCAACTCCCTAATATGATTAGGAAACAAAATCCAAACACTATCAAACCCCAGTTCCTGAATAAGAGCAGTTTCCCAGCCTGTAGAGAGAACACAGGGGTTGGATTTCACACATAGCCACACAGCTGACTGGGTGGTTGCAGGGAGGAAGTTGGGGTCAGGTGGCGGTCATGAAGTGTCCTCATGAAGCTGGTTTTGCCTCTTTTTTTTGCTTAGTGTGCAAAAAACATTCCACATTGTGGTGTGGCTATTGCGCAGGCGGTAGAGTGGGTTGTCTTTGATCAGATGGGTGGTGTTTGATAACCAGCTCCTCGAGTTTGCATTCTGATGTGTCCTTGAGCAAGTCTCTGTGTTGTTCTCACATGCCCCTACAAGGACACACACACGCACCCACAACTGCATCTGCTCAGTCTCTAAGAAACTGCAGTTTGGCTCATGTCCCAGTCAAGGAAGCTATGAAGCTATGACTGTTGGGGTGGAGAAGCTGTGTATACAGAGGTGAAAATGTCTGTGGTGGTGAAGTGGATGTGTGTCAAGGTGGAGAACATGTGTGTGGTGGTGGAGAACATGTGTGTGGTGGTGGAGAACATGTGTGTGGTGGTGGAGAACATGTGTGTGGTGGTGGAGAACATGTGTGCATGGTGGAGAACATATGTGTGTGGTGAAGAGGATGTGTGTACATCTCTGCATTGTATCTGAACTTGTATTTGATTAAACTTTTCTTCATTGTAAAATTTTGGGTCATTGTAAAATTTGGAAAAATGTGAGTATTGTACAGTATCTCTTTAATGTCCTCATTTTGAATCGTTGATGCTCAATAAACATACTATAAAAAAAAAGAAAAAAGATTCAATACATTGTCATCTGGGACAATGTGTCATTCCACCGCTCTGCTCTGGTCCAGAACTTGTTTAAACACCATCCACAGTTTACAGTACTATACCTTCCACCATACTCTCCGTTTCTAAACCCAAATCAAAGAGCTTTTGATTTGATCTCTCCTTCTAGCTCCTGTCAGCACTGCATTTTACTTACTGTTTGTGAAAAGCTGCAGGATAACAACAACAACAATTATTGTTATTATTATTATTATTAATTATTATTATTAGTAGTAGTAGTAGAAGCAGTGTTAGTAGTAGCAGCATTGTTGTTATTTATAATACTTATAATTAATTAATTATTATATGAACTGTTGCTGCTGTCATTAATAACATCTTACACCCTTTTATAATAACTAGATTGGTGAAACCTGATGCTGCACAAGTGTTCCTGATCTCCCTCTCCTGTCTCTGCACCTCTCCTCCCCCTCCCCCCTATCTCTCTCTCTTTTTTCCAGTTAATGAGGGAGTTTTTTCTCTCCACAGTCACCAAAGTGCTTGCTCATTTTGGAAACTGTTGGGTTTCTTTATAAATATTAAGGTCTTGAACTTCTATGTAAAGTGCCTTTGAATAATGTATATTATGATTTGGCGCTTTTATAATATAAAAAAAACATGTAAACCTGAAGTTTACCTTGATAACCACAGATTCCTCTTAATAGTAGAGGCCTATAAAACTGTAAAGCTGCTTTCAGACATGTTCTGAACTGCAGAGATCCTACGCATTTTCCCCAGAGGAGATGTATGCATGACTGCAAATGTCCACCTTGCAGAAAGTCTGCAGAAAGTCCAGAGCAGCCGATCTGAGAACACAGCAAGAGATCACCACTGGATTCACAAAAAAGTGCTCCACGTAGATGCAGTGTATGCATTGTATGTGTGAATGGCAATAAAACTGTACTGTTAAATGATTTGAGTGGTCATCAAGACTAGAAGAGTGCTCTATAAATACAGACCATTGACATTACCAAGTGGGGGGGTTGATGATGCTTCTAGCACGTCACAGACGCAAAGAGGGAAACGAAGATGTCATGAGAGTTTGTGGTGATAAGAGCTGATGTGTTGATGTGCTGTAAACAAAGTCACGTGGTCTCTGCAGCCAAAAGGAAAATGTGACATCGTGCCTCCGCCTGCTGCTCCACCTCTCACCTGAATCCTTGTTGTTGTGAACATGTCTGAGCAGAGAACCGCTGTGTTGTTTCATATGTGAAAGGCAAAGTGCGGAGAAAGTCTAGACCGGAGGATCCTCCACAGGACAAACTGCAATAAGGTGACCTGCAAAAATTGAGCCACTGTAGAGACTGGCTGCGGGACACAGTCCACAGATGTGAGGGTTTCGTTTAGAGGAACCAAATTCACATTCACTACTTTTAGCCATAAGGACACACATGCCAAGTGTGAAGCTGATAAGATGAACAGTTCTCGAAGTATGTAAGTATGTGTGTGTGTGTGTGTGTGTGTGTGTGTGTGTGTGTTTGTGTGTGTGTGTGTGTTTGTGTGTGTGGCTATTAAACTCTCAATCAATCAATCAAATGTTGGAATGGCCCATATTTACAAATCACAAACTAGCATGTTTACTTTAAAAAAAAAGTTTGACAGCTAACGGAAACCTGAAGACTGAAGATGAAAGGATCAGGTTCTGTTCCATGTTAGTCTTTCTTGGAACTCAGATGGGCAGAGGACATGTGTGAAGTATTTTCCATGCCCATGTCAGTCAGACACTAACTGGTCACTCCATTTGTCGACACTTGTCACTTGCTCTAAATGTGACTGGACCCACCCGGTGGCACCACAGATGGAAAATGTTTGTGTGATATAAAGTAAATAAAGCCAGTCAAATTTGTTCTGTTTGAAATATTTTGCTACAGTAAGACAAGGTTAGAGTCTGAAATGGAACCCATCATTAAGGTATGAAAGTCTTGCTGAAACACTGACACTGACACATTTGTGTTCTTAGAACCATATGAATATCCACAATAACTTTCCTTGAGGCATTCCTGCAGCAGTGACGATACAGGCCAAGAGAAGCAGCCCCCTTCCACTCAGTGACTGTTTCCTTATCTGTCCACACCAGCACCAGTAACTGCTGAGAGCAGCTGTGTCTCACTTTGCAACCTCCACACTCACACTAGTTATTTTTAGTGTATGTATGTCAACATGCAGGGCAATGTAAGTACCGGGATGATACATACAAAACAGTCAACTAAAATAATTAAATAACTATATTATACAAATAATAAAAGTCACTGATCATACTTCGATGTTTGCTCTGCACTATATTGATGGTTTTCACAGGAGCTGGGATCTACTGAAGAAAGGTAGAGGCAGAAAATCTGGGATACATCCATGCAAATCAACGTGGCTGCAACCGTCCAACAGCTCTTAGATTATTTTTGCATTTCCCTCAGTGTCTCTGTCTCAGCATCTGGTAAACTGCTTGCATAAACCGAAAAGAATCTATTTAATTTCAAGGAAATGTTCTGATTTGTGTTAAATTCCAGAAAACCTTCAAAGTAATCTGCTGGATATCATCCTCTCAATATATGTGCTGGACCACCATATCCAAAGTATTTATAAAATGAGTCATTATTCTCTCCACAAATGTGGCGACGCCAACGAGCTAGTTCTGGCAGGCAACTTGAGCTGCGCTGTGCCAATCATGTCACATACATCATGTGACATACCTCACTCTCCTCAACCATCTATATTACACACCCACCTTATCAGCAGTGTTGGTCAAGTTACTTCTAAAAAGTAATTAGTTACAGTTACAAATTACTTCTCCCAAAAAGTAATTGAGTTAGTAACTCAGTTACCACATTGTTAGAGTAATTAGTTACTCAGCAAAGTAACTGTGGCGTTATTTTTCATGTTTTATAACGCTGTTACGTTCTGTAATATCTTTAACGTCAAAGATGTTTATATTAACTGATTGAAGAATAAAAACACTATATACAGTATTTTAGAACATTTGGTATTTATTTGAACTCAATAGATTGCAGCCTGCCATATGATGCATAGAATTAAAACATATAAAAATAAATATTGAAAATAAAATTCAAGTGCAAATGTAAACTTGGGTAAAAAGAAACAAAGGAAAATCTGGCCATTAAGTAGTGTGAGAAGTAGTGCCGGTACTTCCAGTTATTGAACGCTACTTTTGAATTTCCCTGGCTCGTCGCCATTGTCGCTGTCTAGAGCTGTAGTCAGAGCGTGCAGTGAGACAGCTCTCTCCACGCAGCTGGGGTGTAATATTGTAACGGATCGAGAGACCCCCCCCCCCACCAGAGTGTTGTTTGACAGCCGTCGCCGGATGATGACGTAGCGAGCGACGTCAAGCCTATTCATTGGTGGAGAAGGAGTCGCAAGGGACAGGAGAAAGCGGAAGTGCGGAGGAAGCCGGCAAACAGCGTCGGGGACTGCGGAGTCGCTGCCGGTTGAGATCGCCGACTGACCGCTTCATTCAACCAAATTGTAGTAACGCGCCACTTTACATTATCAATAACGATAACGGCGTTGTAACGATGACAAAAGTAATTAATTAGATTACTCCGTTACTGAAAAAGAACTCCGTTAGTAACGCCGTTATACTTAAACGCCGTTACTCCCAACACTGCTTATCAGGTGGTCTATTTAACCAGAGAGACATTTCCCATCAACCCCTCTTGCTCGCACTGCTGCTGCAGGATTGCCACCAGTTGCTTCAGCCCCTCCACCACCCCAGCATCCACCTGTAGGCTCCAACGGGAACAGGGGGGGGGTTACAAGTATTTGCTCATCACTCCCATCATTCCTATGTAATCATATGGAGGAGTGATTAAGTTAAACACTAAATCTGTTGTAAATCTGTCGCCAAACACTAAATCTGTTGTAATGCTGCAATAAATGTTCAAACGTGAGTTGTCTGACTGAAATGTTCCGTTCTATTTATATGATGAACATTTATAAGCCAGCGACTCAACAATTACATCCTCTGGCTCCTTCAGGAAAGCCCAGGATATTCCCAGGTCAGATGGGATGTGCAATCCAGCCAGCATGTTGTGGATATTCCCCTGGACCTCTGCACAGCTGGACTAAGCCTTTTCATTTGAAACAGGACCAAGAGAGCAGATACATTCCAATCATTAATTTCAGTCATTGGGAAGGAGGACTGTTTCTTCAACTTGTAGCATTTCTGTTTAATATTACAGAAAGTTAATCCAAACTGTGTATCAAAATGGGGAGCCTTAGACTCCACCAGCATAATTTTATTTTTGGACAAAATCTTAACAGCTTCAGACTTCATGTCTCTTTCATACACCTTCTTGGTCCTATGGGGAAGACTGAAGCACAGCCTGACATCTAAAAAGGGAGGAGTGGATACACAGATTATTTTTCAAATTTCTTTAATAAAAAACTCACCCATAGGGTGTCATAGAAAAATACTTGTAAGTATCAAGGATGCATTGCAAACATACAGTGATTTTCTTTGCGTCTGAGAGAACAGAGGTTGTGAAACCAGCACAGTGGAGATCTCCCACTGAAATGTTGTCTAGGACAACTGTAGATTATGAACAATGATAATCCTCACATAAGGTGCTTTCCATGATATCAGAGCATTGTATTCGTAACAATCATGTTTTGCACTTTCACTGGAAAGAATTTACAGCCAATGAAAGTTATATGTGAGGTGGAGTGTTTGATCTGCTCACCACAAGTCAATCATTGTTCAAACCACTCTAACAGAAACTCTTGCAGGCAGTAATGAAAGAAAATGCGTCAAACAAAAAGTGCAATATAATACAGGAATAACCACATTTTCTCAACACTGTTACAGGAGAAATATGGATGCAGCATGAGATTCATCCAGGAGGATTGTCCTAGATGCTTAAATTCTCAAAGGCAACAAAATTAGTTAGATCAGTACAAGCTGACTGGACTTAAGTGACAAATAGAATGGTTTCTCTAGTGAAACCCACAAAATATGGGGTTTAATTGGAATGACATATCATCATGATGAAAAAACTAACCCCAAAAAAGCTAAGATGTCACAACAGGCTGGGGCTAACGCAAATGCTTGGCCCCAATAATTATAAAAAGTCACAAGGTGGCTGTGAATGGACAGTGAGACACAGACGGTTTGAGTCTCAGGAAGGAACAGCTTATTGAGAAATGTAGCAATCCACAGGCTCTGTGGTTACACCTCCACCTCTTCAACCTGAGGAGCAACAGGACGAAGTCAGAAGATCAGCTTAGCTGATGAAGCCTGGTGAAGACAGCTGACAGAACAGGTGAGCATCTTTCTGTCCACCTCCACAGTTCTGGCTTTTCTTCTCCATCCATCACATCCTCTCTGGAGTTTGAACCTTCTGCTCTTTTTCAAGTGCCATACATGAGCAGTCCCTGAAAGCTGGACCACTGATTCATGATCCCTGCTTGACTTCAGCAGACTGGCAGCATGCGGGCACTGCCACTGAACTCTTCGTCAACCTGAAAGAATACATTTTACTTTTATTATCTGAATCATCATCTTATCTGATCACCAAAGGTAATTTCTCATTAGCTTGATCAAGAGTTAATGTCATTTGGCTGGGACACCTACCTCAGTGTAAACTGGGGGCGGTGGAAAGTTAAAGGTTGGTGCGTTCATGAAGATGGGGCTCTCGTCTCCGTCAAAGTCATCCAGGAGTGGCGTGAGGGGCTGGTCCAGGCGGCAGTCGCTGGTGATGTCGGCATAGCTGGGAGGCCCAGAGGGCATCCTGAGGGACACCCAGCTTTGAGAGGCATTACTGACCGAACCCTCCTGGCTGCTCACACTGTTACTGCGGCTGCCCAGACCAGCTGTTCCAATGACCAATGGCAGCTCCAGGATCAGCTTCTCACTTCCAGGGATGTGGACATAAATCTGAAAGTAGGATCATGACATAGGCATTAACACTGATGTTAAATTCACACCTAATTTACAGCCAAAAATGTGTTGTGTGCAGCAGAACCTCAAGGCTTACCATCAGAGCATACTCCACACGGATTATGTTGCAGCCCAACATAGATGGTTTTATCTTCGGCACCCTGATAGTCTTTCCCTGCCAGGCATCACACATACCGGAGATGATGTGGTTCCCACGCACTGCGGACAGCTTCTGCCGAAAGACCTTGGTACGCCCATTAGCCTGGTAGATGTGCTTAGCAATGATAGCGGCCTTGGGCACCACAATCCGTGAGCAGGTGTTCTCAAACTTTGCATTGATACAGATATCTTCACCTTCACAGAAACCACGGCGATCAATTTTTGCATTCAGTGACACCTGGCCATCAGGGATGAACATGCAGGTGACTTTCTTCTCCTTCATGCCACCTGTGGGAGACTGAGGAGGAACAGGAGGGTGAGACCCCATGTCAAACTAATGCAGCATCATGTCATTATTCAATAATAGACATTACAGGGCTCAAAATATTTGAGCAGTCTGTTCCACAATATGTAAAGGTGAATTAACTCACCAACAGGTCTGGAGTATTGACATCCAGGGGCTCCTCCACCTCGAAGGGTTTCTTGCACTCCAGAGTGGGCTGATGTGGCCTCTCGATTAGGGCCTTAACATAGTATTGGACATACCCAAACTTCCCCTTGTATGACGATACCAACTGCCTGTGATAACAAAAGTATGGAAAATGTTAATCAAACGTGTTCTATAATATACAATTGACTGAAAAGCCATGCAACTACAGACAATGTGATGTTATCAGAAATGAGAAATTCTGCCTTACCCTTGCTGCGGGAGCTCAAATCTAAAGGTGTATTCGTATTTGTTGCCAGGCCTCAAGACGACTGATCCATCGGAATCTGGAGAGGAAAATGAAGTCTGTTCATTTGACACTCTCAGTGAATTGCTTATCATTCTATCATGTTGCTTTGGCTAGTGTATCTTATATAACTGTTGGACTCTAGCAAATCGTATCATCAATGTGGGCAATCATTTTCCAGCTCTGCATTGACATGGTGAAAGCGATGCTTTGACACACTGACACTTCGTAAAACACAGCAGGGAAGGGCCATTCGTTACAACACAAGGTGCATTCTTATGCCACTGATAGCTCTATCACAGCCTTATTCAATGTAAGGGCAGAAAGGCTGGGATAGGCGACTGTCCATACCTGTCGGCTGGTCGTTCAGTTGCAGGACCTGCTCATATCGGAGGTACTCGGCCTCCTGTCGGCAACGCTGCTTGCCTTTCGCGTATTCCACTTTGGCGCAGCCTAGACCCAGAACCCTCACTGCGGAAACACGAGTCACCTCGTTCACTTCCACTTCTATCCGGCCACACAACTCGTCTCCGCCGCAATAGAAAGTCTTGCTGGGATCCATAAAAATGATTTGGAAGGTTTTCACCCTCTTCGTCATGGCCACCATGACTGCTTCTGGCTGGTGTGGAAGACAAATGTAAAAACTGAGAAGCACTGACGCGCTCACCGATGTGATCCCTGGTTGACTCTGATGTAAACAAAGGCTAGGTGTTGCTTTTATATGACGAGCCTCGGCAGGACACGAGCAGCCAGAATGAACAGCGTGCCTCAGCGCATGCACACCGCTGCCATTGGTGCAAAATCTTTGTTTTCGTCAGCTCTAGCCAATCAGCGCCCGAAAACGACGCGTGGACACCGCGTGGCTGCGAGAATGTAGGACGTGCTGAGAAAATGCACAGGAAGTGGAAGACTTGTAGTAAACAGACAAACTATAGAGGCTTCAGTCTGACGAACCTCAGAGACACACTCATACAATACAATACATGGTAGTTTAGGGCATTTTTCATCTTCAACATGTTTGAAAATATAGAGGTGGGTATGGACTTAAACTTAAACCCTTCTGAGTCTTAATACTGTTCATTTGTTTTGTTTTTGTGCTTTGATGGTTGTAAGATATTGTACTGGACTAATTGTGGCAACCTGGCACATATACAGTACCTCCAAGACACTGCCTTTGTTACTGTACATTTATTTATTATTTTCCTTTGCTGTCTTACATTGTGCATTATTAGCCAAACTTAACTCTTAAGGGGTTTTGTGCATATGCAGTATACTATACTTTATAGTATACGACACAATACTTTGTTAGTAAGATACAATTTGATTACATTTTATTCAGCATTTAAGACACACTGGATTTGATTAAAAAAGAGTGAAGGGGATGGTAAAATTAAACAGTAGGAGTTGAGTCTTGAACTGGACCTGGGAAACTGCATTCGACAAACTAATTTAAAGTCAAGGTCCACTTACAAGCTTTTGAATGTATGACAAAGTACATGCTAGTGAGTTTCCTCTGTTGCCACAATTTAAAAGAAGAAGAACTGCGCAAGTGATTGATTCTGTGGCCTTCACATCCACGACGACTTCCACACTCCTGACGTTAGAAATGGCAGTTGACAAAACATACATCTATGTAACAACTATCATGCTCCAAATGACCATCACACTTGTTCTAAGGCAAGATTGGATCCCTAACTTACTGTGGCAGTGATCTGCACTGCAGGAGCTCTGGCAGATCTAGACTCACTCTGCATCTGACCATTGGTGCTGATTTTGTTGAATCTTTGACTAGGACCAATTATACTATCAGTTGATATGATTTGGGTGGATCCTGCTGTAATACCTGATCTTCCATACAGCTGATCTAGGGCCAGGCAAGGGAAAGCTGTACATGCTACAGAGTGGCTGGGATGGGCTGGTCATATCTTTTACCCCAGGAAAGAAACACAAAGTGAAAGGGTCCATTATTAAAATATTAAATATACAGTATGTTCATACACAATATGATGCCTTGTACAAAGTAGTAACAGTTTAAGGTGACTAGTTTTATTGTGTGTATGTTTGAGCTAAAAAAAATTATGTTTGTGCAAAGATAGTGTTATTGACTGGGCAGTTTTCAATGCATTTCTACATAGTTACAACGTCAGTTCACCAAATTGACCATCAGTCTGTCCTTGGCTCTGGCTGGCTGACAGCACACAGACACACACACATAGAAAGGACATTAAATACCCCAAATTGTCCCTTCTCATAGAGAAAAGTGCTGGACATAGATTCACTGTATGAATGGGTGAATATAATACTGTAAAGCACTTTGGGTGTTCATCAAGACTAGAAAAGCACGATATAAATCCAGATTTATTATGACCTTTAACATATCTACAGGTAACATCATATAGAATAAACATCTCTTAGTGGTTACTGTTGATTATCTAGAATATTGTAATGTCTCAACTAAAATGTATGTTGTGATTGACAAATTAAATTAAATTGAACATAAACATGACTTTGTGAGGGCTTGCGTTATAATATGTAGGTTATATATACATATATGTGCGAATCAGAATGTTTTAGAGATCAGCTAATATGTATGACACAGGTTATTCCTTTTATAGTTTTACAGCTGTTTCATTTGCAACGTTTGCAGGGTGTCTTGTGACCTGCACAGCCCTCTGTTGTTGCTTCGCTCCCTTCAGTGAACCTTCCCCCGGTTCTTTCTAGATGTCACACCACAAGGAGATTTTTCCACCATTAAATCTTCTGAGGGTTTTTGCGTCCAAGAGTTCTGGTTCACCCACAAGAGGCTGCAGGAAAGACCCCAAACCACTTCAAATAACATAGTTGGGTCTTGCTCCTGTGTAGGTGTGGTATTATAACATAAGTGTCTAATGATTGGTCCATGCCTGTCATGAACAGAAAGATGGTTTTCAAATGTTGGCAGCTTATTTGTTTACTGATTAGGGATGTTATTACCGCTCCATAGGTGAACTGCATTCCTCGTTCAACATTTACCACATATGCACCTGTAATTTCAACAATACATAAGGTCTACTATCACATACATAAAGACTGACCTCTGGGAACAGGTAGTAACTACTAACTGCATTTTAATGATTGGGGAGATAGAGTAATTTCCTTGGGAGGCACAGTAAACAGCTCCGTAAAACCAATGGATGAAGTGGGTGCACGGTCATCAGCCAGTGAGTCAGCTGGGGAAGGGACTCACAAATACAACAGCTGCAGGTGGGTGCTGTAATTTGCAATGAACAACCTGTTTTAAGAGACCAATAGGTAATACATTTTAGGATTTACTGTCTGAAGGAAAAAGATAAGAGCTAAGGATTTTCAAAAAATTGGCATTGTACATCAGAGTAGAATTAAGGGATTATTTTGTGACCCAATGAAAATGGCCCCATCTCAGGTCACTGTTATTGAAATCATGCTGCTCCTTTGTAGAGCTGTTATGGTGTTACAAGTGTAGAGCTGGATATGTCTGAGTCAGTGGGTCCCTCAGCAGATCTTTAAAAATCTGAATATTTACTACAGCCACAATCAGTTGTGCCCAAATGTATCATTCTCAAGTAAAATGCCAATATCCTTCAATCCTGTGCAGATTAAAGAAAATCTTTGGCACGGCTCTTGTTCATATTAAGTGAAGCTGTAGTTTACCATAGCATCTCTGTACATCGTAAATTGGCTCTGAACTATGATCAGAACCATAGCAGTTCTTAACCCCCTATGGTTCTGACCACAGCTTGTTGCAGGAAATGTACTATACCTTTTAATACATTCATATAGACAGTGATTTGGATAATGATAGTTTATTGAGTACACATACAAATCAGGCTAAATAAACTGCTACATTAAAAAATAAGGAAAAACTTAAATCACACATCAGATCTTGATGAACCACCTATTAAAGTTGAAAATCTGTGTGATTTGTTTAGAATGAAATCAGTGGAAACCAAAATCATCAACACATTGACAGACGGTATCAAAACTACAGTGAAAGTCAAACATTTAAACCACAAGCTGCCACAACTCATAATGGGACTCAGTAATAAGTATGGCCTCTGCCTGCCTTACAGTCCTGACATCTGGGCCTGCTCCTGTTGAGTTGGCGGATTGAGTCTTCCGAATCTCCTCCCAGACCTGGATTAGGGCATCAATGACCTCCTGGACACTCTGGGGCAGTACTTGGCAGCATCGGATGCCTGATACATAACGCCTCATTGGTTCTCAATAGGATTTAAGTTAGGGGAACACGAGGACCACATGCAAACATATTGCCTTCTTGGGAGTGGTCTTGCTTTAACCTCTCCATTACACCGCTTGCCATTTTCATCAAAGTAGGTGAAATTGATTTACCATTACTTGTGCTTCCTAAATAGACTGATATCTCTGAAGTTTAACGGACTTTGTGTTATACTGTGACAATTAAGTGGTTTTTTTGGCTGTGTATGTTGCAGTGCTGGGAGCTGATTTTAGGTGTACGATTCTCAGAAGCAACAGTTATTTTTATTCCAGGGTGAGTGACAGCAGCTTAGGGTCAACAGGTGTCTGTCCTCGCAGCTGCACAATCTTGCCATTTCTGAAAATTAAGCAAAAGGTTACGCTTAGATAATTGGACACAACTACTACCAATGCAGTACTTTCATTTCACAATGATACATACCAAATAAATTGCAAACAGAACCATAAAAGAGTTAGTAGAGCAAAGTTCATGTTCCCAGCAGGTGTTCTCAGCAAGCTGCTGCAGAAGCCCACTGGGGTGGAGTTTGTTTTCTGGTCAATTCCACAGCAAGACAGGAATGAGTAGTCCTGAAAGCCTTGGTATATGACCACCTCTGTCACACACTCACACCACCTACCTTATAGTGAAAGGCTGCGGCTCCTCAAGTCATCCCTTGAAGATTCATTCTGAAAGAAATAAACTACATTTCAATTCCTTTACACAAACTCATTGTACATTCTTAGTTTCAAATTCGTTGATTAACAATGTCAGAACAAAAAGTGCAGGAATGCCCGATTGGTCAAGTACTCAAACATTTAATTTCATCAGGTCATTCTCTGCATTAGCGTGACAAATCTAACTCCTAAAATTAAAGAAAGCTTTGTGTGAATACGCTTGTTATTTGATATATAGTCATGGTTTAGTCTTCAGCATTGCTGCCACCAAGTGGACTGGAGTGGAACTGCTTGCTGTAGTTGGTTGCTTACATAGCAAGTTAATTTGCGTAACCTTCCTCCTGCAGTGAAAATATAGGTGAACAAAGGTCTCCAGTAACCTTTTTACTTCATTATAAAAGACTATCTGATGGTCTGTCTTCTCATATGGACTGGGGACTGATCCCTGCCCCGTTGCATCTTAAAACCCGAAAATGAGCAAAGAAACCATTTCAAGACAAAGGGCACCGTCCATCGGCTACAAATCAAACTTGTAGAATACAATCACATCGGTTAATCTTGTCCTGTAGTAATATCCCTCCATGCTCATGGTATTGAACATGTGGGTAAAGCGTAACTACAGATTTACTCTCTGAGGCATTTCCAACGACATGGCCCTACAGTTCAAGGTCTGTCGGGATAGACCTCAGTATTCATTGTTGGCGAGACAACCAGCTCCAGCTACTTTCACTTCACTCACCGGCTGTTGTTGAAGCCCTGCTCAGGTCTGGGATCAGAAGGCCATTCTTTGTTGCAGCTTAAACCTGGAGAACAGCCAAAATGGTAAGTGTCTGAACATCAGCTCTGTTTATCACCGAGCGATTCTTAAAAAAACTGAGCTTGTACAAAAGATCCTCCTATGTGTGTAAAGTTTGCTCAGAGCTGAAACCACTTTTACTCTCAATATTGTTGGGGTGCTTCACTGCAAACACAGGTATTTGCTGGAAATACATGAATATGCAAACATCGACTTAAGACTCAAACAACTTTATCTTAAGATTGTTTCAACGAATATACCGGGACTCCAAACACAGGCAGAATGGAGACCAACGATGCCAGATGTTGAGTTTTTCTAGCACTGACTTTTGAACAAACCAGCTGATCAAACAACTGGCTGCAGATACCATACAGTGCTGTCCCTGTGAACATTTAATCACTGGCCAGATACGATAATCGCATTCATTGGTGGTGACGATGATCCAATCACTTCCAGCTACCTTCACTTCACTCACCTGTTGAAGCCCTGCTCATTTTTGTCTGGGATCAGGAGGCCATTCTTGGTAGCATCTCAAACCTGGAGAACAGCCATGTTTGAGAATCAGCTCACGCAGTTTATCCAACAAATCATCATAGGACAGACAACTAGAAAAGCATATCTCTGGCTACGTCTGTAGCCGGTGTGAAGGCATTCAAAAGAAACACGTGGTAGAGACAGTTTAAGAGACAGGCTACTGGAATAAGCACTAACAGAATGGGGATTTGTGCATTTTCCCTTTAAATAGCATACTGTCATTTTTACCTAGCATACAGTTTCACAAATAGTTCCTAGAAGGAAAGATGGATATTTCCTCCTCCGAGTTATCACCCTTGTTTTAAAAACACACAAAAAATGTTAACTTTACATCTATGTACAATCAGTATGATTCTGAGGTAAGTGTTTCAATGAATATACCGGGACTCCAAACACAGGCAGAATGGAGACCAACGATGCCAGATATTGAGTTTTTCTAGCACTGACTTTTGAACAAACCAGTTGATCAAACAACTGGCTGCAGATACCACACAGTGCTGTCCCCGTGTACACAATCCTACAAACATACCTGTATATACCTAAGAACTCATGTAATACGACAACACAACAGAAATCTTTTATAAATCCAAATGACCAAACAGAAAATGTTCAGCCAAACTCCTGCCATGGAAATGTATTAGTCAATGTAAATTCTACTTTTATGCACCACTAAAGTGAGCAGGCTATTATCACAATTAAATGTCAATAAAGTTGATCATTTTCATGCATCATTAATATTGATTATTGTATGTAGTCATCTGGAGGCCATTTTATTTTTATATTTTCAACCAATTAGAATTCAATTAACTCAGTAGTCCTGTTTGGTAGAGGTCTGAGCTGGCACATTCTCTCATAATGTACATACATGGTTATAGCCGAGCATAAGGTGCTTATTTTTTGGCAGATTCTCAGTTGTTAGGGTAAAGTTAATGTAACCAGAGTAAACATTATTGCCCCATGTACTTACATGGTGTTGCTATATTACCGCTGAAGGCCAGGGCGGTGAGGAAGCCTGCAGGAGTATGCATAGGTAGAATAATGTGAGAATGCGTTTCCAAGACCATCAACATAATAAGTGTTAATTCAAGCAGTTTCATGTGTTCAGAAAGGCACTTGTCAATCACACTTCAGAGCAGTTGAACATATTTAGCCAATCATCATAACACTTTAACAGTTGTCATTCTATAACTTACCCAGTTGGCCCAAGGTCTTCTGTAGTACCTGCATGACATTGACACAAGTTTAGATTCACTGCTTTAAATAATGATTTAAGAGATGTCAGTTCCCATTAGTAACACTGCCGTAGTTCAACAGCAGTGGGTTGCAAGAGAATGAATTACTTTATGCACTGTATGCCCTCAACAGCCCACCGGAGAGGACCAGAGCACATACTGTGCAATTAATAAAAACATTTTTCACTAAATGAAATGTGTATCCACTGTCTGAGTTCTACATAGTTTCAAGTGTTCCCCACACCCTTTGGCTCTTTTCAGACCTAATATTAACATGCATCTCAGGTGATCGAATGATGTGGTCACCAGAGACGCATTCTAATAAGGAAAGAAAAGCACATTAGTATTTTATTTTATTATTAGTTTATTGTCCACAAGACACTCAAGCTGCTTATTCAGGGGTTATAATATGAGGATGCAAATCTTGCTACCAGGTCTGAACGTCTCTGTGGCCAATTCCTGAACCTCAACTGGGAGCTCTGAACATAAGGCGATACTGAATTCAAGTTGCAGGTACTTTGAGTTCTGGATGCTGTAAAAGAGTAGACAGTACATTTGGAGCAGTGAGCAGCCTGTGCCACCATACATCCCAGTCTTGACTCTAAAGGTTATCACTCAGTAATTGTTTCCTTCAAAGACTACACACCAACAAGTTATCAAGAAAACACACACTAACCTCATTTCTCAAAAGATCAGCGGTGTTGGTGTATAACTACTCCCCCATCAAATTGAGCAATAAGGTCATAACCTGCAACGGAAAGAAGAAAGGGTTGGCTTACATCGGTTTAAACCGGAAATTATTATATGTCTGTCATGCACATTGTAACCAATCAGGAATACAGTGTATTTTCAAGGCATTTCTAAAATGAATTTTAGGGGGTGAATGTACCAGATCTCATTGTCACCGTTCAACAACCAGCAGTGCAGAGGTGAAAGCAAAATCTGATTTTCTATAGCCAACGCTGTCTTGGGATCAGCCCACTGCATAAGACTGTCCCAATGACTGGTCTGCACTGTGGCGGTGGTTTAGGACGCTGATGCACCAGACTGATGACGTTTACAAATAATTTTCTGACTAGAGACATTCGAGCATGTTATGCACATTAACAACCATAGCCGCAGCGAGGATAGACGTGGTTTATTGTAAGTATAACACGACGACCTGGGCAATCGACCGAAAATGGAAGGGTGTATGGATGATCCATGCAGGAACATTTAGTACGTTTCGATTACACTTGGATACTTAATGTATACACCCATTACAAATGGACACCACATGAAAGTTAAGCTGCTGAAGCGGAGAAACAAACAGGAACATGCCAGCCTCAACTGCTCACTGTTTAAACGGAGCTTAATGGTGGCTTCCCTGTTGGGGGATAATAGACTTTGAGTGAAAAAGACGTTGCAAACTTGAGGTAAGGCCGACTGGGTCTACGGGTGGGTGAGAAGCATCGAGTTAGCTAGTTAGCTAGCATGCTAAATGAGGACAACGTGGTGCAGATAGAAGGACGACGTGGTCCAATAAAACCAAATGTACCACAGAACGGCGACCATGTGTTCACTTATCACTATTTTCTGCTCTAGGTTTGTTGAGAGTCCAATTAACAAATAGTTACTTACGACTATCTCTCGCGTGTAGATCCATGTCTCCCACACAGCCAGGGGCAGACTTGAGAAAGAAAGTCTGGGAGGGTCGAAAATGTTTTTATAGGGTTGCTTACGTCAGTTGAAGCTGCTTTATGGCAATCAGCATCGCGTCACGGCAACTCGGAAATCTTAAAGGCAGACGTTCTATATTGACAAATAATAATCCGGACTCTCCACCTGAATCTAGCCACAAGTCTTTTAAGTATGGGAATAAATAATATCACCTCGTGTAGTTTTTATAATGACAAAGATTTAAATACACAGTCCAGGCACGTGCACAGATAGACCCCTAGTGGTGCTCAAGCACCCCCCCTTTTGCCCTGGAGGAGAAAAGTGCCCTTCTGCTGGAGCCCAATTTTTTCCTCATTCATCAATATTTAAGAATAAAAATTACTCTCTCTGTCGTCAATAGGTAATGACGCTGTGTGTGCAATTTTTAGCGCCGCTGAAAACATTACGTCGCAACTGGTCCGACATTTCATAAAAAATAAACTAACAAAAAACTCACGAAATCCGTGACTTCAAAGCCTTTCAAGCTGTTTACTGACGTTTGCATGTTTAATGAGGAGAGAGAGGGAGAGATACAGGCAGACAGGCATAAAGACAGACAGACAGGCAGACAGACAGACAGACAGACAGGCAGACAGGCAAGCAGGCAGAGAATTTAAAGGCAGTTTTACTGTTCTACAAATAAGACAAGTTCACTAGTTTTGTTTCATTTAAAATCGTAATTATTGAAATGAAAGGTAGGTCTTAAGTTGAGCTACGTGAGGTATATTGTGGTATATTATTAGTGTAATGCTGCTTATACTTCAACTCTGTCAGAAAACAGTAAACAAAAATGTGTGTGTACTGTGTTGTCAGCTTTATAGAGATTATGTAAGTCACTCTTGATTATTATGCACAAAATTGATTTATCTCATTTACAAAATTTGCAGCATAATGCCAAGAAAAGACAGACTCCAAAAGCAGAAGGATAGGGAACTGCAACAAGCAGCTCAGGGTAGCAGCTCTCTTTTTTATTGGATCAGGCCATCAAGTAGTCAAACAAATTAGGGAGAATCAGTAAGTTTTTATTCATTTATTATTATTATTTTTAATTTCATAAATAATTTTGGCGATGGGTGCCCTTTTTTGGGGTTTGAGCACCTGCCCCCCAAAATGTCTGTGCACGTGCCTGACACAGTCCATCTTCGAGATCATCGAAAGGACCAGGGGCCTGATTTATATACATTGTGTATGCATCTGTCAGGACCCATTATGTGCGTACGCCGCTTCTCACGCAAACAGTGGGATCGACAAGTGCACATAGGAGAATATGTGCACTTGTGCGCATCTCTGACCCATGCGCTCCACGATTTGGAGACAGGAAAGTGGCGATGCAGACGTGAGGAGGTGAATTGAAGCCAAATCATCGATCCACTTCATTATTCCACATTAAAAGCAACAGTGTTATTTGTGATCGTGCGACATAACTGTTCCATAAGAGCCTTCAATTTTAAAAGATATAACACAGCTTAAAGCAAATTACTGCCAGATAGCATAAAAACCAGTGACAGAACCGAGTTATTCACATATATTTTAAATAATATTCTCTATAACACTGCACCTGCATCACCAAGTACGACTTCAGTTTCCAAATATTCACCCCTCTTGGACTTTTCTACATTTTGTATTACCACAGATTCAAATGTATTTAATTTTGATTTTATGTAATGGACCAACTCAAAATAGTCCATCATTTGGAAGTGAGGGGAAATATTACATGGATTTCCAAATTATTTCCAAATAAAAATCTGAAAAGTCACCAAACAGGTCAGGGATACAGTTTTGGAGAGGTATAAAAAAAATATCCCAAGCTTTAAACATCTCACGGAGCACCATAAACTCCATCATCAGAAAATGGAAAGACAAGGTCGTCCACCAAAACTGACAAGCCAGACAAGGAGACAATTACTCAGAGGAGCAACAAAGAGGCCCATGGTAACTCTTGAGGAGCTGCAAAGACCACAGCTGAGTTGGGAGAATCTGTCCACAGGACAACTATTAGTCGTGTAGCCTATGCCAAAAATCTGGCCTTTATGGAAGAGTGGCAAGGAGAAAGCCGTTGTTGAAAGTGGACCATACGAAATCCCATTTGTAGTTTGCCACAAATCATGTGGTAGACACGGCAAACATGTGGAAGAAGGTGCTCTGGTCAGTGCAAAACGCTATGTGTGGCGGAAACCCAACACTGCCTATCGCCCTGAGCAGACCATCCCAACAGTGAAACATGGTGGTGGTAGCATCATGCTGTGGGGATGCAGAATGAGGGAAAGATGGATGGAGCCAGGGCAATCCTTGAAGAAAATCTGATGCAGTCTGCAAAAGACTTGAGACTGGGGAGGAGGTTCATTTTCCAGCAGAACAATGACCCTTGACCTACAGCCTGAGCTACAATGGCATGGTTTAGATCAAAGCATGTTAATGTCTTAAAATGGCCCAGTCACAGCCCAGACCTAAATCCAAATGAGAATCTATGACCAGACTTGAAAATTGCTAGTCTCCGTCCAATCTGACTGAGCTTCAGCTTTTTTGCCAAGAAGAATGGACAAACATTTCCATCTCTAGATGTGCAAAGCTGGCAGAGACATACCCCAAGATTTGACTCAGGGGGGTGAATACTTACACATCCAACATGTCAATGTTGATCAAATGAGAAAAAGTCTATTTGAATTCCAGTTTGTAACAGTACAAAATGGGAAAAAGTCCAAGGGGAGTGAATACTTATGCAACGCACTGTAGTGTGTGTGTGTGTGTGTCACTGCAGTGAACATGACAGTGCTGGCTGGCGCACAGGGTGCATCGCAAAAACAACTCACAAAAAGTGAACCCTCCATCTTCAATTTTAAAATAATGTCCCATTGTAGAGGTTGGGACACGACCAATGTGTGAAGTAATCCAACACAAGAACTCCCCACTCTGGGTTCACTAGATGACAGATGTGTGATATAATTAACAGTGTGTACCATTTACCTTTCTCTAATGATGTAAGTTGATGTTGTATTTGGTGACAAAACATCACCATTAAAACAACAGAGCCTGGACATTTCTCAGTGTGGTTTGGTGGTGCAGTCTTGTATCAGCTGTTTTCTGTTCTGATCCTCTCACATCTTTGCTGCAGAACCTATTTCAACGCGTTCATGTGCAGTATTGGCAGAGGTGAAACCGATAACTGCCTCACCACTTTACCAGCTGATGATCATCCTACAGATGCCTATTAATGTATTAAAATCTGCAAGGTCTGTCCTTTTAGAAATGCAACAGGCAGCGGTTTGAGCCCACTTTGTCTGCTCAAAATGTTATTTTTATCCAGACATGAAAGCAGACAGTAAACCCTTGTGCAAACTAATTGTGTATATAGTGTATAAAATACTGAATAATTTGACATTTTCCATCCCAGATGACTTAAAACAGGAGAAAAATATCCTCCTCACCAATATACAGTGCTATCAACAGACATTACTGGCTAATTTAATATTAACTCTGAAATGAACATTCCAACTTAGTACATTTTTTTGCAGTGTGCATTTCACTCAGGTTCATTTGAAAATCTGAAGTCATGAAACAAACCAACTTTCATTAAAACATAACTTTACTTGCTTTGGGTTATGTCATACAAATGTTCTCAAGTACAAGTTCAGAATGCCAACACTCCAATAAAGAATGCAGACGAGTGGAAGATTCAGCGGAACTAAAGAGGTCCAAGTACTACATCTTTCAGATACAAAACAAACACAAATGGATACTTGGCTCAAAGACGTTTTGCTTACATTCTTTTTCAACAAATTTTGGAAAGTTTTGTATTGCAGATATCAAGATCAGCCAAAGGATGAATTCCCAAAGGTCTTAGCACACAAACACTAAAATCAAATTTAAAATAAAAGGCTTTTTGAAAAATAAAAAATGTAATTCAAAACTGCTTTAAAAAAAGGTTAACACATTTCTTAAATCCTGGACAAGTGCCCCCCCCCCCGTCAAAAACAAAAAAAAACTGTTTCAGGACAAGTAGGTTATTACAAGATAATGAAAATGTGTATAAACAGCAGGGTTTGTAATGTTTAAAAAGGTCCCTTCACACAGTTATTCCAGAATGAAAACTTCTGCAGGGAGCTGGTTGATGCAGAATTGACTGGTGGTCAATGCACTCAGATGACAACTTGGATTTCCTACTCCAAGTCCTGGACGTTCACCAATCTCATCTAAATTATGATCACAATCATTTCTCACCACATCAACACTACACTCTATGCGAGTCCAGCTGTACAGATCTGCGGTGACTCTATATGTGCTTCAGGTTCAGAGTCCTGCATGGTCACTCCATACTGTCTGGGTCTGCCTGAGCCATGTAGGCATCCAGTTCAGCATCCAGGTGACCTTTGGTCTTTGACATGTAGGCGTCCAGCTGGTTGTCCAGTTGTTCCCTGGTCACAGGTGAATGGCCAACCCCTCGGCCCCGTCCCCTTCCGCGACCACCTCTACCAGCAAAACCACCCCGTCCACGTAGTGCACCACGGCCTGTAAATACACATGCGTGTGCACACGCAGTCAGGTGACAGACTGTACTGATCAACAGTCAACAAATACATAGGCTTGGAGTTTTTCCATTTTATAGGCTGTGAAAAAAACAACTTCTTTTTGTAAATTTAAATATTAAATAAACTTAAACATTATTAGCCTCTGACCTCTGAGTGTTACTCCTCCTCGAGCTGCTCCTCGTGACAGGGCCCCTCCTCTGCCAACAACTCCTCCACGGTGGCGGCCTCCTCTACGCATTGCCAGACGGCCAGCAAAGCCGCGGCCTCTCATGGGGACACCTGTAGACACTCTCTTCCCTGGGAAATACAAATCATATCATCATTCTGGGAAAAATCTAGAGCTATGAGAATGATCAGTTTGGGTAAGAGCTTTGTTCATAGGCGAGATGGATAACCACCTCTCAGGGACAGCGCTCCTCTCATTACGCCTCCTCTGGCTCGTCCTCGGAGGTTTCCCCTGGGCATCCCTCGCAACCCTCCTCTTCCTCCAACTGCTCCTCCACGGATCAGAGCCCCAATGGGTCGGCCCAGTCTGGCCTGGATGTTGCCCTTCCCTAGGCGCTGCTTTAGGCTCTGATGCACATTATTGATGGATGCAGTTAGAACAACATTCAGTCAGACAAACATTGGAGCCAATATTGAGGAAAGGTACAGGTCAAAGGCAGTCAGCCTAAGCCCACATTAAGATCAACAGTGAATGGTCTGCATTTATATGTAGCGCTTTTCTAGTCTTGATCACTCTAAGCACTTAACAGTACGTTCAAAAATTCATCAAAAAAGATGCTGCGCTGGCCAATCTTACACTACTGCAGTGCCCATTCCAAACAAGCAGGTTTGGAATGGACTGCTTTCTGAGACTGTGGTAATGTTATGGAGATTACTTCAAAAAAATATTCTCGCCATGAGTCTTCAGTGAAGATTTTATTGTCAATATTTTTCATAAAATTAAACTAAATCAGCTTTATTACTGTTCATGTGTGTGGCTCATACAAGTTTGAATGATTGACTTAACTGCTCAATTTTGAATGCATCCCAAATAACGTGCTCCTGTCTTAGCACTGAGAAGCTTCTTCTAGGACAAACAAGTGGAAGGTCCATGGTACAGACATCCGTCTGCCTGGTTACACAGTATTGTGTAGGTCAGAATACACTAAACACAGTTAAAAGATCCGCCTACTCAGCTCGTCTGATTTTCGACCTCACCTGCTTGTGATTCAGAGCAGCTTGAACTGACGGCCGGTTCTCCATCTGCTGGGCCAGCCGGCGATTGCGGGCACTGGCCAAATGCTGTTGTTGCATGGTGGCTCGAATGCTTACCGCAGCGGGCTGCTTGTTCTTCAGCATGTTAGTGAAGCTTTAGGGGTGGGAGGGAAAAGAGGGAGGAAGTAAAAGAAGGGGACAAGGGATATAGAGAGGAGGAGGAGGAAGCAGGGTTCCATATCAAGTCATTTCTCATATAACGGATGGAGCCACACAGACTGGTGGCTCTTTTGTCATGCAAGACTCATGTTCCACTTCTTGGCACTCTCTCTCTCTCTCTCTCAATGAAATGACAATAGAGAATTCTTTATACTCGAATTTAGCACGTGTTTTTAAATAAGCACAAGAAGACGGGGAATAGAATCTCCAGAGGTGAAGGACAGAAGCAGGAGAAGGTGCCAGAAGAGGTGCACAATTTGTCACTTACAGGCCTCCAGCTGACTGGCTGGGATGTCATCATGCTGCAGCAGCAGAGGCCCTGGACGTGAGGAGTGCTTGGCCACCCAGCCACTTACAGCATGGACCGTGACTTATGGTTCAACCACTGAGAGACTCAGAGCAGGGAAGGAGAGATGGGAGAGGTATGGGAAGCTCTTTGTCACGTCCAAGCTAGGACTGAGTAACCAGTGTCTTATAGACTTAGAGAAGAGAGGAGAAAGACGTTGAAAGAACAGGATAAAGGTTCGAGTGCTGCACTTGCAATGGTTTAAGAGAGAAAAGTTTGAGAGGCAGAAAAGTAAGGGGTGTCCCATCTCCCTGGTGTAGCTGAAGCCTTCCTCTCCACTTTGAATGAGTATACTTTATGTATACTGTAGTGTAACATTAACAGGGAGCAGTAGTGCCAAGGCATTTGTAGGACAGTGGTCCGGTCTAGCATAGGCTTACCAAGGCTTACCAAGTATGACCACTACCCTCTCCCCTTATGCATGTGTGCACTGCTCACACAAGATCGTTGACCGAGGTGAGGCTCTTTTGATCCAATCATATTTAACTCTGCGGGTAGCTCAACAAGTGTTGGCAATAAAGTTGAGCAGGCAGTGCACACATTGAGGACAGTCAGAATAGCATCCGTGTCAGGTCCGGTCCCCAACAGAAGCCTTCCATAGAGAGCCCTAGAACCTTCGCAAGCCAAGGCTGGCCCTTGCATCTGGTGTTTAAATGCTGACGTGGTGCGTGGCCTCTCACCGCTCATTTAGGGACACTTTGGTGGTGCTTTTCAGGACAACTTTTTGAGAGGAGGGTGCACTCATTTTGACAGACTCCGCTTTCAGGCTCCTGGGAAAAGACAGGACAGAAAATAAAACAAGGTCAACTCGTAGGTCAGAAAAGAGTGGACATTTCACTCAACAATACATTAAAGCTGTTTCAGACAAACTCAGAAGGATGTCTGCAGAATTGGATCCAGAATTTCTCAGACCGTTGACTTGCACACATTTCAGTGAGAGATTCTGTGCTAATGTTAATTCCACAGCAGAGCTCACGTTTTTGCTTGCAGCCCATCCAACACAGATGACACACTGGTGCCTGTGCTCAAAGATTATTTGGAGAAAAAAAACTTATAAGAGAAACAATCAATAAAATTTTATTTGTATAGCCCATTTTCACAAATCACAATTCGTCTCATAGGGCTTTAACATGGTGTGACATCCTCTGTCCTTAACCCTCAGCAAGAGAAAGGAAAAACTACTAAAAACCCTCACAAGAATCACTCACTAGTGTTTCCAGGCTTTCCGCTACATACATTTTGCAGAAATAGCCCACACTAGTTTGATGGGCTCCCAGGCCACTAGACAGTATGCATAAAGAAACATTTTGTATTCCTAATTTTCAAGCTAAATGTAAAATTTATTGCAAGCCTACATTTGAATGTTGAGGTGGTAATCAACCTCTAAGAAGCAGTGGGTAATCTGCTTTGCTGCTCCCGGTCTTTGATGCAGCAATTGTATCTTTGCTTAAACCTCTTCAACTCCCCAAGGACGCCGACGTCCTCACACCCGTGTCTTCTTTTGGTTGTCCCCACCTCACTGAATGACCAGATTCAGGAGATTTTCTTCTTCTTTTATTTTTTATATATTTTAAAGAGCAGCCTACAAAACACACTGAACAAATTCGTTGATACAGCTGAGATGTCGGATCTTGCTGTATTTCGATGGCAAAAGTGACAGGGGGATTATACCAGATCTTACAAGTGGATTTTAAAGCATGGATCTAGCATTTCAGAAAAGGTAAGCACTGAATTATAAACCCCATTTTACCTGACAAACCCAGCCTTGAAACTGAGGCAATAATGTTGCTTTTAATGTTTTGCTGTATTCTGTGCCTGAATGACTTTGGCTATCACAATCACACTTGTTTCCAATGCGGTCTGTGCCTAACAGACTCACAACGCACCCTCCCCTATGTGCAATTACACAACTCACCACGACTGAGAAGTACACAAGTGTTTAGAAATACTGTAATGCCTAAAAATACATGATATTTCGATAGTTATGAGACCTTTTGGCACCAGTTACTATAGGCAATTATCTAAATATTATGTTTACAAATCGGTTTCTTTTTGTGTCTTGATGATGACTGGCAACTAGCACAGTCCTGAAAGAAAAGGAAGTCATGTTTACCCTAATTCAGATTTTTTAAGCCAGTGTTCTAGGTTGAGAAATGGTTATGTTCTCATACTTTCTGATTTCTACTTTTAGCAATACATCTGCTCAACTTGGAGTGAAATATATATTTTGATGGTGCTTTTTACACAGTTATGCATAATAGTATGTTTGTGTAATATCAAAAACAAGTTAAAAAGTCCAATGTTGCAAATATACAAGAATTTTCACTGCAACTGATCAAATTAACAAAATGCTAACTTCTCAAGTGTCCATTTAGAGCTCTGCATAGATCTTGTAATAGGGAAAAAAAACTTGACTATTTATACTTCGTGCCATCTTCTTTGAGACAGGTGTTCAGTGTGGAAACACAAACTTACTGTTACTACTCTCGATCGAAGATATTCATATACGATGAATAAATCTTATTAGATTCAATAAGGAATGTTACAGGATTTAGATTAGAAAATACTATCAAACCCTGACCCCAAGCTGTAAGCACTACTGATGATTAATATGATGAATGGACCATAAATAAATAACATAAAAAAATATCCCATGAGCTTGTTTATGGTTATTTCTCTGAGTGATTTCATTCCCCTCAGTTTGGATACATGTCCAAACTCCTCATACATTTTGTATGTTATCTTGAAAGTTTTTATTCAGCAATTACATTAAGCTGTTCCTACAGACAAGAAGATGGATCACCAAGCAAGTAGCACGGTGCTAATATTAGCATGGTGGCGTCTGTACAGTGATTATCACTGAGCTAGGGGTCGGTATGGATGGGCTGCTGGTCACATAGCACACAGACGTACACGTGCAGCAGAGCCTGGACAGACAGCACAGGTGCTTACTACTCATGTGCAATCACATTGATCATTGGTAGCTTTTATTCAAACCCACCGTCTGGTTCAGGCTCTGCTGAAGATGAGGCCATGTTAGATACTGCTAACAGTATCCGCCACACAGACGGACGACTCAGTCAGTCAGGATGACTGTTATCAGGGGGATGAAATGCTTTAGGGTCCCTAGCAGAGATGATGATCCCAACACACCGGCTAAACAGAACTATGAGCTGGTCAGAGGGGCCACTCTAAACTCCACAAGCCAAACGCTGTGCATTTATACAGCACTTTTCTCGTGTAGATGGTCACACAAAGCGAAAGCCCACATCCTTGGTACAAATCAATGGGACTTCTAAATGTACTTGTTACACAAGAACAGAACTAAAATTGAAGTATGTTTTACTTACAGTGAATGTTGCGTCGGTCGAAAGAAAAGCCTTTCAGCTGTTGTTAGCTTTAGCAGCTGTATAAGCGGCACGGGGGGCCGTGTGGCTTGTCTTGTCTTTTTCTGCTTGAACACAATGCGTTGTGTTAGCTTCCTAACTGAGCAGACGTAGGCGAAATAACTCTAAATCACTGGAGACAGACTTCACCGACGCGTGCCCCTAAAATGGTGCTGACCGTCTGCCTCGGAGATCCTGGGGAAGAAAATGGAGAGGCTTTTATTACTCCAGAATCCGTGACGTAGCTTCCTGGCTGGCTGCTTGTAATGCCTTAGAAAATGGCTGCTGCGACTGTTGTGGACGCGTCCCCTGGTAAAGATGTGGTCGCTGAGGGGCTGCTCGACCTCCTTAAGCCCGCTATTCAGCAGCTCGACCTTCATGTTCACTCAGTCAGGTAAATACTCAATTGATGATTTGTTAGTGTTTTTCTTGCATTACTCTTCACCTCCGAACTGGCTTAATGCCTTGTGTGACTGTCTCGTGACTGGTGCTAGTCCAGTTCTACAGTTGACATGGAGCTGATGTTGAGCTGATTACTGTTAAGACAGAATGTTACACATGTTGTTCATCTTAATGTTACTGATGCAACCAGAGACGTGCACGGCAAGCATGCTTTCTATGCTATTTGTTTATTTATTTTGAATAACACACACAATAACGAGTAAAAAGGGACTTAATTTCAGTGTACCTACCTACAATTCCCTTCTTTCATTTGAGGGAGGGCTGTCTGTTTCATGTATTGATAAAGATCTGTCAGCATACAACAACAAAAGTAGAATGAATATTTTAAATAATTTTAATAATTTTTAAATGAGGAGCCTACAATCAAAATTACGCAGTTACTGTTTAAGGACACTAGAGGCAAGAAGATAGTTTTTTTCTTGTAGGCCTACTGGTCAATTTGGAGATTTTGGTCTATTTTGCTTCCATCATGCCTTCTTTCACTTTAATGGAAAGACAACTTTCAAAAGTACACGTTCAGATTGCATTTGTCAGGACTGTTTACATCGACGAATACCGACGATTCCGCTTCATGAAGTGCCGTCCAAATTCACAGGGGATTCACAGGATTCCAACCACTACCCCTTGTAACTTTGTCCAAGGGGCACGATAACTAGAAAACTAGGGGTAGGGAGAAAGGGTGAAATGGGATTCCACGTCCCCTTCGCGATGCATCTTAGAATCGAGAAAGGTCCAAAGCTCTAGTGCTCACCACTGTGCAGGGAGGGAGCGTAGAGAGTCTAATCTCCCATATATTTCTTTCACAGGGAAGCCATGCACAAACAGGAATATAGCATTCATTTATATAAAAAATACACCCTTGAAAAAGGGAACTTTCTCTCGAGGGAAACAAATTACAGGGGCTCAAGCCCCCTTTGATGTCTATGTGTCCGCGTGCCAGGATGCAACATATTGTTACAGCTGTTACTTATGATATTATACCAACATTGTGTTACAGCTGTTACTGATGCAACAAAGTATGACAGCTGTTACTGATGCAACATGGTGTTACAGCTGATGGTCTTACTGATCTTACCCATGTCACTGATGCACTTCAATTACATTAGTTGATGTTATAACACACTGATCTTCAGTCACATCAGCTACTGGTGCAACATAATGCTACTAATGTAACCGATGTTATCGATACTTTTCATTTACAAATTAACATTATGATACAGGGTAACCAACAACCTCCTAATGGCTGCTAATGATGGCATGGGCTCAGTCCTTGAACTGCTGGAGTGCAGCACATGACGCAGTGGACCACAGCATTCTTTTTAAAAGACTGGAGCACTGGGTGGGGATATCTGGCCCAGTGCTGGAGTGGTTTGCTTCGTACCTGCGTGCAGTTAGTGAGTGAACTCAGTAAACTGTCTCAAAAATTAAGCCATGCAAGTCCAAGTACACACGGCCGGTACAGTGAAACTGCGAACGGCTCATTAAATCTGATAAAGATAATAATATATCTTTAAATATAAACAGCTGATAAATCATCTACAAACCTACATCTTCTATAAATTACACAATTTGTTAAACCAACATCTGCAATTTGCAGTAAATACTCAGGGTCAGAGAGAGAGAGATTGTGTGTGTCTGTTAAAAGTTGTCTCCTCATTTTCAAGTATGGTGTGTCACAGGGATTAGTCTTGGGGCCTATTTTATAATGGCGTCTCATTTCATTTTTATACTGACTATACAGAGTTGTACTTGCCTGACCCGGGTATGCTGCCTCACTCACTGCCTCTATGATATAAAAAACTGGATGTCTCTTAATTTTCTTCAGCTGAACACAAACAAAACAGAGATTATTGTCTTTGGGTCCCTGCACATGGCAAAACAAATACTGCCATCTGTTGGTTCCCTTTTTGACAACATAAAGCCTGTGGCATAAAATCTGGGATTCTGGTTTTACCAAAAGCTACGTTTTGAGTAGCACAACACGAAGCTTGAGCAATCCTGTTTTTATCACCTAAAATATTTCTAAAATACGATCCATGGTAACTTTTAAAAACACAGAGACCATTTTACACGCTTTTATCTCATCACGTTTGAATTATTGTAACAGCCGTTTTACCTGTCTGAGCTACAAACTCGATTGACCTACTCCAAATTGTACAGAACTCAGCTGCCGGGCTTTTAACCAGAACTAAGAAAACATTATCACACCAGTTCGGTTTTAGCGTCTTTACACTAGCCCCCTGTATCTTTTAGAATAGATTTTACTGATCACTTTTAAGGCCCTTTATTGCCTCGCTCTCTGCTCCATTGCTGACCTTTAAGAAGCATACACACCAGTGCACGCGTGAGATCCTCGGCTGGAGGTCTCATGTTGGTTCCAGCGGCCTGGCTAAAAACTAAGGTGGACACAGCATTTGCAGTCCGGGCCCAGAGGCTCTGGAACAACCTGCCTGAGTAGATCAGGTCAGCTCACTCAGTAAACTCTTTTAAGTCTCTTCCTAAAACATACTTTTATCGGAGAGCCTTTCCCTGATTTTACCTGAGTCTTAACTTTCTTTATATCTGTCTTCTTATTTATTTTATTGAGCATTTTACACAGCAATGTTATTTTTGCACTAATTTATTTTGCCTGCTTTCTTCTAAACCTGATGTTTTATGACCTGTCTGTTTAAACTTGATGCCTTTGTAAAGAACTTTGTAACTTATGTTTTGAAAAGTGAATAAAGATTATTATACTTACACTGACGCTATTGATGTTGCATGTCAGTTACATCACTTTTGTAACATGTACAACAGTGTTGTTAATGATTTAATGGATACTGACTGTTTTTAAATTAACCATACAGGTTGTATCATCTGTTTCCTCTTAGACTAATTACATTTTTTTTTCCTTTACAGAGAAAGCCAAGTAGAATTAAGAGAACATATAGACAACCTGGCCACAGGTAATTAACTGTCAAATGTAAAATCATTTTTTCTCATTGTCTATATTTTAAGCATAACATGAACCTTTTAAAATATATATTTATTAAGAATATTCAATCATATGCCAATGAATATTACAACGTTCGCTTTGCTAATGGATTGGTTTTGTGTGTCTTGTAATCTACATTCTTTTCAGAGTTATGCAGGATAAATGAACATCAGAAGGTAGCACTTGACCTGGATCCTTATGTCAAGAAGCTGCTGAATGCAAGACGTAGAGTAGTACTAGTAAACAACATACTGCAGAATGCTCAGGTCAGTGTGGGGTTTCTTTTCTTTGCACTATCACTATTTTAACAATGGATATGTTTAATATCCTTATGTTGCTTATACCTACTTACCCACAAATAACTCTCCAGTTCCTTTAGTTCTATAGTACAGACAGATGCAGTTTAAGACCAGCTGGTGAACATGGAGGAAAATGTAGCAGCAGCTGAAGAGCCAGATATTTATTGAGAATTCGAACAGTTCTTAGTATCACTCAATTAGGAACGGAGTAAGCTAAATTAAATGAAGTTTCTGAACTTCTTCTCAGTCACTTTAACCCACCCCAGGCCACACTGAAAGTCATAGTCTGAAGCCCATAGCTCTACACCATCTGCAAACAGCAGAAAATAATTTATAATGCTCCCAAATTGGATACGTTCCTCCCTCTAGCTGTGCTTTGACATCTTGTCAATTATGATCACAAAAAGGATTGGTGACCAGGGTGAACCTTGGTGTAGGACAATAGCCACTGGGAACTTCCTTCCGAGAATACAAATACTACTCTCACTTTTATTGCACATGGACTGGATGGCTGGTAACTATGGCTGCGGAAACCCATATTCTTACAAAATCCCCCAAGGGATTCAGTCATAGGTCTTCTCCAAGTTCACAAAATACATGTAGAGTCAATTAGCTTCTCAAGGGGAAGGAGTTGTCTCCCAGCGAAGAGAATGGTCCTGTACACGCCTGGTATTAACATTTGATGTTTGTGATATGATCTCAAGACGACAGCTGTAAGTACAGGTGTGAATGCACTCAGATAGCGATACGATCAGGCCAGTCCCAAGGTACTGTTCCCCAAATTACCTCTGACTGCTGTTTTGGCAGTAAGTGAGTGATGTATAATAGAGTGCTGCACATATACCCACTGTAGGAATATGTGTGGTAATTGGTGAATGGCAAAACTTTAATGTAGAGCGGGGCAGCGGTGGCTCAGGGGATAGAGCGGGTCTTTCTCTAACAAGAAGAACAGTGATTTGATCCCAATCATCCTGAATGCTGAAATGTCTGTGGGCAATACCCTGAACCCAAATTTCCTTGGTCGGTTGTGGCGTTTCCAATAGAAAAAGTGCTGCCCATACTTGCACTGTGTGAAAGGCAAAACTGTGCTGTACTGTGCTTAAAGTGGTGATCAAGACTAGAAAAGCATTTACAAATGGGTCAATGACATGACACTCATTTCTTTGTGTCCATATTTTTTACAAAAATTAAAAATAGACTTACAAATGACTTGCATACATTTTTTTTTTAAATACAGATAATTTACAGTTACTCTTACTTGTAGTACTACACCAAATACTTGCAGCAGTTTAAGTTGTAGTACTACACTGGCTACGCTGCTACTACATCTTTCACTATTATTATTGGTACTACTACTGTTTTCAGACATGACCTGGTAAAATCTGGAGAACTGGTTACTTGGTTTGTCCGGGGCTGTCTTTCCCACATGCACAATGCAGCGAAAATTCTCTGCACAGACATTTTCAGTACAGCAACAAATCCTTAACACTATCCAGGTAAGAGATGGAGCAGCAGGCAGAGGCAGGAAGTGACCTATTAAGTCTGCTGCGTAGATCACATGATTTTGTGTACAGCACCCTGACACCGTCATCAGCTCCTATCACCACACACTCTCTTCACATCTTCATTGACGTCTTCTACCTGTGTGACACCACTTTTCACCGGGAGATATTACTTTTTTAAATGTTTGCGTCTGTTGTATGTTAAAAGGGTCATCAACCCCCCCATGCACACATACTCGCTCGTGGTGAATCCAACGGGGGACCTCTTGCTGTGTTCTCACATGGACTTTTCCTGTATTTCTACGAACTTTATATAACGAGGTTTCTTTAGAAACTGCGGACCGTCTCACTCAGACATTTGCGTTCATACATGCACCTCCTCTGGAGAAAATTCGGAGGAACTGCAGAGTTCAGTGCATGTCTGAAATCAGCTAACTTTATCACCCCTAATACCATTATACTGCTACAGTTACGGCAAGAACTACTATTATCACCAGCACAATTACCAACCAGACAAGTTTAAAACATGTGACAGAAAGGAAACAGGAAAACAATATATAAATAGCAACATAACCTAAATATTCTGTCCCCAGGAACGACTGAGGCGCCTCAACCACAATGTGGCAAAAGAGACAGCACGAAGAAAGACCATGCTGGAGGCTTCAGGAGTTTTTACGTCCCGCTCCCCCAGTAAACCCTGACGCCTCTCCTGCTTTTCACAGGAATACTGTGTATTGAACAGGAGGGACATGTCAGTACAGGAAACTGTAACATGAGGAGGACAAGTCTTACTTTGATATTTATTTAGCTGTTTTTCTAATCACATGCTGATGTTCTGCATTGGTTTGTCTAATGTCATCACTATAAATACAGGCTACTATCTGCTTTATATTAGGTAAATGGATTATTGTCTAATTCTCTGACAAAATGCCTGCTTTTTATAGTATCACAAATTCATACATTTTGTATTGCAAACATGTTGCCATTAAAAAAAGTGGTCATCCACATTTATTTTAGTTTCTGTCTTGATAAAGTGTTCGAATATCACTGAACTCTCCCTCTTTGTGTTCCAAATTGTGTTTATAGGTGCCTCTGGGTTCTCTATGAAGCTCTGCTGACATAAATGTGTTGTAGCAAATCACACAACATAAAGCATAATGTTATGAAATTGTTTTTATAGTAGATGATGAAAATTAAACTTTCTTTGTATGCAAATTTAAATAAAGCAAAGATTTAAATGTTTATTGCACCCCACAAAATAAAGGTCAGAAGCACAAAATGTTGATCTTTGATGAGACTTTGATTTATCCTGGTTTTGGTGCTTTATTATCAACAGAGTGAGGACAGCCTACATAGTCCTTTTACCTGCTGCAGTTTTTCATAATGGACTACGTTTTTACACACATTGATTTGATGTATTTGTTGCCACTGCTACAGAATACACAATATAGATTTTCATCTCCACTAATGACGTTATGTTTTTTTATCAGTATTTCTGTGTTTGCTTGTTTCTTGTCAGGATTATGCTAAAACTACTTGACGGATTACCATGAAAATTTCCGGAAGGTCGTTGTTTTAGGTCAGGAAAGAACATTTCAATTTTTTGGGGGAAAAAGGATTCAACATTTTGAATTAAGTGTTTTACAATATTTTCTTTGATTCCAAGAGTATAATTCATGGATATTGATGAAAAAAGTAAATCAAGGATTTAGGGGTTTAAGAGTATCTGAGAGTGTTGATGCTTTGACTTACTCCTAGCTTATTCCATCAGTGCAGCTCAATACACCATTTGGAGAAATATAAACAACCATTTATTCATCATTATAAGAGGAGGATATTTTACTAGGCTGTTGTATGGGGCTCTTTTTTGTGGAAATATTAGATTTCTTAGGGAGTTCTCTTTTTTGGGGTCAATTTCTTATTGACTCAAATTGCAAAAGTGAGAGTGCTTTGTATTAGCCGAAGGTGGTGCATTTACATTTTTTGAATCTGTTGGAGGAAATTTAATTTGAAAGTCGTCTGTTGTAATTTGTCAAACATGTCAGGTGTTTTCGTCAACTAAAACTACAGAACGATGTTTTTGATTTGGTTTGTCTAAGACTATAAATAAATTTCAAAATATGAGTTTTAGTCAGTACAAAAAGCTAAGGATGATTCAAAATGTCTTAAATTAGCATGGACCTAAAGTAAAAATAACCAATTAAGTGGTTGATTAGCACCAAATGTTGCACAGAGCCACACCGCTCAAAGAGGAACAACTGTAAGAAGTTTGGTGTTATATGCATCACTGTTTTGCTGATATGCAACACTTACTACCTTGTTTTTCCTCTAGGGTGAATTTGGGTAATCAAGGAAATGTTAAGCAATTTTGACTTCTGCTATAGATCAACATATCTTACCTTTCTGAAATTATAAAGACGTTCTCTAACCACACCAGAAGAAAGGATGAACTAGAACTTACTTAGAAGATACATGGCTCAACTTTTAGTGTTCGTTGTGCCAACAAAGGGGACAGGACACCTGAAGGTCGGTAATTATTTTAATAAAGAACCCCAGCCTAATGAAATAAACTTGATGTCATAACCTGTTAAAGGTGTATCTTTAAAAAAAAAAAATGTAATATCAATTAATAAATAAATTAAATCAACAGCAATCAAAAATAACTTGTGTGTGTTAATGTCTTTATTTGTATTTTAACTGGGAGAGTGAGGTCTGATCACATGTGATCACTGGAGACCCATTTTGAGACAACTTCTAATGCCAAGTGTGAACTGATGGTTGTATGTTGGGATCACCAGAGATGTTAATACCGGGTCTGAGCAGAGACGGACCAACAACTGACTCTGAGTCGGAGTCATCTCCCTCCGTCTGGAATAAAAACTATAAAACTGAGTTTCCCCTAAACTCATGTTCAGCAAACTGAGAGTTTTCACTTAATTTGCTTTCGTTAACTTGTTCCCAAAAGAGTGTTGCTTGATATTATTTAAGTGTGCGCGCGAGTGTGTGTGTGTTTGTGTGTGTGTTTTGGGGTGGTTGGGGGCGCTAATCTCAGCGGCGCCACCTTAAAGAAACAGTCTCGCTGGCCTGTCAATCTAGCCGAACCAGACAGACCCTGGTTCGCGGCCCTGCTGTGAGAGTCGCTTCATGATTGGCCGGCAGCGGAAGCCCCTGTGAAACCTGACTATCTATTGGTTGCAGCATGTCGAGACGCTGGCGAGCACAACGTCTCTCCTCTATTGTTATTGTGGCGTGCGCGTGAGGAACGGGCAGGATGCGCGAGGAGACAGCGGGGCCGTTATGATAATACAGCAGCGAACACCGAGCTCGCGAAGTACAAACATATGAGAAATAAACAGTAGCCGGTTATATCCGAGGATATCTGAGAGCCATCTGTCGTGTGAACACTGAGCCCCACACAGGGCTCATACAAAGGAGTGTAAACACACACGGCAGCTGCGGTCAGCACAGACAGTACGGAGGGAGCTGTCGGAGACTCCGAGGTCTGTCTGTTTGACTTCTCCTCCCCTCTCCGGCTCATGTGTAAGTACAAGCTATTTATCTCCGTCCCGTCGGTCTCCCGCTCTAACCACTATCACGACAAGACCAAACAACCGAGACACCGAGAATCCGGGGGGAAGTCAGTCCCACTAGCTTTGCTAAATTGTTGCTTGTATCCGCAACAAATGCTCTCGGCTGTCTCACTCTTTCATTGTCACGGTCCATATGTTGTTCTCACTTCCTGGCGTTTGATGGACTGGAACGAATCAGATGAATGAGTCGTGGAGATGTGTAAATGTATTTCATGAGCTGGTACTTGCTCAGACAGCGAACTGCGTGACGCATGTTCACCGATGTAGGATGTCAGGGAGGTGAGTGTATTGGCCTGGAAACCGCTCAGGTTGTGTCAGACAGACATGTAACAGACAGCGTGCCACGGTTTTCCTTTCTCATAGCACTGATGGAAGTTTTAGAAGTGTGAGAGGTCTGGACCTGTATGATGAACAGATGATTTGTGGAAAGCAAGCAAACATGCTTGGGAGATATGATTCTAAAATGAACAGCTTCTTACTGGTGGTGGCTGCATGATTCAGAATGACCATTCTCTCTCTCTCTCTCTCTCTCTCTCTCTCTCTCTCTCTCTCTCTCTCTCTCTCTCTCTGTTAAAGTTGTCTGAATAAAGCAGACTTATGCATGAATCATTTCCAATGAAAATCCAAAGTACACACACCACGGAGAGAGTCACTGCATATAGATCTATACGACAGGACGAAATAGACATGGATTTCCATTTAAATGTTGTTTGCATTTAAGATATAATAACAATATCCCATCACTGTAATACGTATGATAAGGTAAATATATATAATAAGGGTAAAAAGACAAGCCATTCAGTAAAACAAAAACTCTGCTACTGTTGATGCTTTTAGTCAATTTTTTGTGATAATGCTAAAACACATTTACGGTATATGTCTTGTGGACCTTCATAAAGTTTGGATTATATCTTTAGAGTTGGATTTTGAGCCTAACGGCAATTTATTTATTTCAGAATGCCTGAAGAATGAAGCTTTTGTTTTCAGGCCCAGACCTAGAAAATAACGGTGTCAGAGACATTGCAGCCCCCACTATCCTCAGAAGCATACAGTGGATACGGATTTGAGCTTGTTCCCAGAAAGAATATCCTATGTGGTCATGTCATATTCATAGACTTTATATAACGTTGTACGACACATCTCCAATTCCTTTCCCTATCCAGAAACAAAGCCAAAATTTCCTGAATACAACCATTTCCATCTTGCGCATTCGAAGTGCCAAGGTAGCGAATTTTGTTTGACCAATCAAACTGTCAGTCTCAGCTATGACATTTCACACTGTTTATAACATCAAATAACGAATTTCAACCAAACTTCTCAGAAACATGAACAATTGAGCATACACCAGTGTTATAAGAAATCACAAAAATGACAGACACCATCTTTCAGAAAATTTCTTTTTATTTTGGTCCTTGTCCCTTCCACAAGGGACATAAAGGAGTCAGGATTTATGACCTACACTGCAGCCAGCCACCAGGTGGTGACCAAGGCTGAGGGGCAAGAGTAGAGCAGGTTGTCCACTAACCAGAGGGTGGGCAGTTCGATCCCAGCCTCCCCCATTCTGCGTGCCAAAGTGGCCCATTGGCAAGCTTCTGAGCCCCTGACAGCTGTGCTTGCATGATGAGTGATGAATGATAGAGGAAGCGCTGCACATAGAGGAAGTGTATGATTGTGTGAGAATGGGTGAATGGTAACTGACCAGTAAAGCACTTAAGAGTGGCCATCAATACTAGAAAAGGGCAATATATATACAGACCATTTACTTTGGTTTTACTTTTTGGGAGCATCCCATCCTGTTGACCAACTTTATATACAGTCTATGGCTGTAATGTGTTGTTGTGCTGGCAGAAGACAAAATGCTTATGGCATTTGTTATTTGCATGGTTGTATTAACATTTTTATTTAAGTTAACTGTTTGTTGGATTTAGACTATGTTGTTTGGAATCTGTCTCTCACAGCTGTATTACTCAATTACTGGAGTAAAGATTTTGAATCGTGGTAATAAAGGATCTAAACACTTGTACTACCCCCACTGCTTAGATGTGTGCAGCACACCTAACTAGCATCCACTAGTTTCTAATCTACCTGCTCTACCAACAGGGACTGATTCAGAGCTGGGCCATCACGATGCCAATGAAGTTTCTGGTCACTCATTGGCTGACCAACTTAATACCAGGTAAGCAAGACAGTATTTTTGCTCCCAATACTCCTACTAAAATACAGCAATATCAGTCTTCAAAAACAGGAGGAGAGTCTCCAGGTGCTCCAGGTTACAATGGTTGGTTTCACTTCTCTGATGATTCACAGCAGCACTCTAATCTCCTGCATTTTGCATCACTGCCTGCCAACAGTGATTGGTGCTTCCTTCTAATCAGGATATGTGTTGTTACTGCTAGTCCTCTTCTGTTATATTTTCTTTGGTACATGATATTTCTGGATTTCAAAGTCAAAGATTGAATTTTGAAAGGAAGGTTTTGAAAGTAAAAAGTAAAACCGCACAGTATTATTTGACATAACATTTTTTATAAAATGATAGGAAACACAAATGAAAAAGATCATATGCAAATGGTGGGAGGGTACCTTCACATGACAAAAACTGTAAGCAAGATGGCAATTGTGGCAATATTAAGATGACTGCATGAATGATTGCAAGAACAAAGATTGGGCCTGCATTGATGATGGTTTGGTAGCTGTCTATGCAACCAAACAGGTTTAAACTTTATGTTGATTCGATTTGGCTTGCAGTTGTGAACATGCTTCTTTAGTAACTATATTATAACTGAGATAAGAGAATAAAATGGTAGGCTTAGTTATATATTATTTTGCCACATAGATACAGGGATTTATGGACATGCTTTGAATCTCGCTGGATCAGGACTTATTTTCAATGTTCTAGTTTTCATTTTCATCTTGGGATAGGCACAGAGTGTGCTATCTTAACTTGTAAATGAATCGAAGAGTGAGGACTTTTGAAATTGAATTGGTCTGGGGTAAGGTTGTACAATACCAACATGTTAGACTTCTATATCATACTAGTTTCAAAAAATGATACTCAATACTGCTTTTGATACCACAATTAACAAAAAATAGGTTCTGTTATGTTGAGCAATATTGTTCCTGTAATATCTTTAATTTTAGCCACAAACATTTTTTTAGTTAACTAATAAAAGGAATTGATTAAAAACAGTGGCCAGTCTGCAAAAAGAAAGAGAAAATTGATAATAATGCCTGTGACCAAAGGTTGGCCTAAACAAGTGGTGTTATTTGGGAGCATTTAGGTGAGATTTGTCTTCAAAATTGAGTGCTTTTAATTCTAAATATTGTATTTACTTTTACTTATTGAAACATTTATATTTATTCGGATTTGTATTGACTCCCTCCCCCAAGTATGTGATGCAGACTTGCAGGTTTGTTGCAGGAAGTGAAGTGAGTGTATCTGTGTGAGAAAAATGAAGCAGTCACAAAACTTCATACAAGAAGAGATGTTACTGAGCTAATATTAGTTGGGCTTTGGGGTAAAAAGATCATGTTAATGATAGTTAATGTTAATGATATCTGTTAAAGCAACAGTTGGTCGCTTCAGAGAATTTTCTTGAGCTCATCTGCATAACATCACAGCATCATATTTCACGCGGCTTTCAATAATGACACTTATTAACTCATACTAACACAACATGACCTCTCAAAATTCTTTGAAAAGGTCAGGGTGCCGGTCGTCTAATGTTTAGCTAAATTTGTGTTGTGTCTTCCTCTAGTCCTTTAACACATTGACTTGTTATAGTCTTTCACATTTCCTTGAGAATTTGCCTTGGCCAATATTGCCGAAGAGCACTCTGACCCTTTTCATTTTCTACAATGTTTGATACTTCGGTCTTCGCCACGGTGGTCATCTTTAGTTTACTTCAGTACAGCAACAGGTCGCTGACCGGCTGCTGACATGCTACTGCCTGCTTGTGCTTCAGCTTCCAGTGACGTAATAGGTTTCCCTCTAGTGGGATGAGGCAACAGCCACAGATTGAGGATAATTTTATTTTCTCCTGTGTTGTTTTCTTTAATGCAGACTTATGTGTGTTGTTTCAAACAAGTGAAGTAAATTATTGATTTGGCTATCCTAATTCTGGGTGACTGTCTGAAAGACACAAACCTGAGAATACCTTTCTGCCAAAGTCATCTGCTTGTAGTCGCAGATGTGACACATTCTGCTCTAGTCACACATGCTGTATATATCATAGACCCTGTTCAAACCAGGTACTATCTGTCTTGTGTGATCCAATCACTCAGACCATATTTTGAGCTGTTCTGGCATACATGTGGCCACATTTATTTCTTTGTGTGAATAAATATGCAAAATTGACATATTAACAAATGAGTAAAATCATGTTTCATTGTAAAGCTATATGCATTGCTTCACCAAACCATTCCTGGCTCCACTCTTTCAACCTCTCTATCTCTCATCCTTACAGTGACACACAAAATGTATCTTTCTCTCTCTCGCTCTCCTTCTCACACACACGCGCACATACACTCACACACACACACACACACTTTTTTCTGTGTTAAACTTTCCATGAACTTATTCTCTGTCTATTATGTTGAACACAGTTTTTCGAGTTTGGACTAGTATCTCCTCTACTTCCTTTATTTTCCCAGTGTTTAAATCCAGCATCACATATCCCTTTTCATAAATTTTCAGTTTTCCAAACTGGTGACCATCATGTTTGTCCATACTATCTAACAGAAAAAAACTAGTTAAATATATTTAAATAGATATATTGTTGTTGTTATTGTTGCTGTGCATGTCTATGTATATGTTCATTAAGCATATGGAGTGTTCCTCTTGTGTCTTGTGGTAGCAGCATCATGTCAGTGAACCCTCCAAGCAGCAATGATGCCTGTCTCAGCATCGTCCACAGCCTCATGTGCCACCGGCAGGGTGGAGAGAACGAGGGCTTCGCCAAACGTGCCATCGAAAGCTTGGTGAAGAAACTGAAGGAGAAGAAGGATGAGCTGGACTCACTCATCACTGCCATTACCACCAATGGTGTCCATCCCAGCAAGTGCGTCACCATCCAGAGGACACTGGATGGACGGCTGCAGGTCAGTCTTCCTCTCATAAGCAGGCTTATTATGTTTTTGTATTTTATTTGCTTTACATTCAATATAATTCTATATTTAGAATCAGTAATACTCTATTGATCAAAGGGGGGACTTGTGTTGGTTACAATAGCTCCATGCAAGAGTAGAAATATAAGCATATACAAATTTTAACTAATAAAATAAAATAAAAAATGAAATATATACAATACGTGCATTCTGTACATTGACTACTAAGTGCAAAAATGGCATTGTAATGCGTCCAGTCTGTTGACTCAGAGTGTCTGACAATCAGAGGGAGGAGTTGTATAGCTGGATGGCCACAGGCAGGAATGACTTCCTTTGGCAATCTGTTGTGCAATTTGGTGGTCTCAGTCTTGCACTGAAAGTGCTCCTTTTTTTGGCCAGCACCTCATGGAGAGGGTGGGAGACATTGTCCACAATGGCGTATAACTTAGACAGTATCCTCCTGTCTGACACTGCCATCAGAGATCCATCTCCACCCCCACAGCGTCAATGGCGGTTCAGTTTGTTGAGTCTGTTGGCATCCTCAACCCTCAGTCTGCTGCCCCAGCACACAACAGCAAACAGGAGAGCACTGGCCACCACAGTCTCATAAAACATCCTCAGTATAGTCCGGCAGATGTTGAAGGACCTCTGTCTTCTCAGGAAATCTTCTCTGGCCCTTCTTGTAGAGGGCATCAGTGTTCTTAGCCCAGTCCAGCTTATGGTCTATGAACACTCCAAGGTATTTATACTCCTCCACAATGTCCACGCTGACCCCTGAATGGAAACAGGGGTAACCGGTGTCCTGACCCTCCTCAGATCCACAACCAGCTCCTATGTCTTTGTTACGTCGAGCTTATATATATATATATATATATATATATATATATATATATATATATATATATATATATATATATATATATATATATTCATAATGCTGAAAGTCCTCTTTTTCTCATTAAGGATGGCTTTGATGTATTTTGTACAATTTTGTTTTACTAGGGGAATGGCAGGAGAAACTCCAGAGTAAGTCCAGTGCCTCTCACTCGGACATTTGCATTCTCATAAATAGCCCCTCTGCACAATGTCAGTGCATGATTGCAAGCAGCTTAAGGTAGGTCAGGTGTAAATTGAAAAACATCTGTCATTTACATCGATGCATCAACCAAACCTTTATGTAAACGCAATTTTTACTTTTTACGCTATGGTCGTGGTGACACAGGATTAAATGATTTTCACGAGAGCTGCTTTCAGACATGCACTAGAATCTGCAGAACCTCTGTATTTTCTCTGTCCAAGTGAGACACTCCGTAGTCTCTGTGGACTTTGTCTGCCTGACCTCCAAGTAAAAAGTCAGTAGAAATCCAGTAGAGTCCGATGTGTAAACACAGCAGTTTATTCCTTACTGGATTGCACTGGCGTGCGGGTGGAGGGGTTGATGACGCAAAAACCGGTGACATAGTAGAAGACACCAACAATGATGTCTAGAGAGTTTGTGGTGATAAGAGCTGACAAGGGTGATGGGGTGCGGTGCTGTAATCAAAATCTCTCGGCTGAATAATGGAGAGGATTTGTTGCTGTTGTAAATGAGTATGTGCAGAGAACCTCCCACTGTGTTGTGCATTTGTGAAAGGCAAAGACTAGTTATACTACGTCGCCAATTCTCCGGATTTTCCCCAGAGGTCATATCTGAAAAAGGCTTCGGGATTTGTGCTGAATTGATGACTGGACTTGTAAAGACCTGTATGACAGCATCATAAACAGCTCAGAATCTATAGCATCCTTAATCTTGTTTCATGTCTAATGGTACCTGAAAGGACACAACTACACCAACAGAGTCTCCTGCATTGTTTCAATGCAGAGCTGTTTTTGGACTGAAGGGCTGCTTAAATGCACACTGACAAATGTTCACCAAACACTCATCGATAAGAACCAGATTATTTCTGTCACTGGTTGTAGTAAATAAATACACAATGGATTTATGTTTGGTGTTGGATCAAGTTAAAGATGATGTCATGGATTTTTCCCAATTCAATATTATTTGTATAATGCCAAATCATAATATGCATTATCTCAAGGCACTTTACATAGAAGGTCAAGACCTTAAAAATGATAGAGAAACCCAATTTACAGTAGCTACTGTATACCACAGGTTCCACGTCAATGAAGCGCCAGACTCTTGAGGTACAGGTTAGCTTGGGATTTATTATTAAGGCTTTGCAGACTATTTCTCATACATACATACACACACACAGTTCTCTGAGCGGTTCTTCGCCCTCTTTGGAACCCTCCTCAGTCCCAGCACGCTACTGCTGATAAAAGGGATAGAGTGATTAGCAAACACTTGTGCACAATCAAACCCCCTCTATGGTACTGTTCCCAGATCCACATCCCCACTCTCTTCCTCCTGCAGCCAACACTGATCACACCCCACTACACCCAACAGTTCCCACAATGAGCAAGCACTTTGCTGACTGTGGAGAGAAAAAACTTACTAGCAGACCTCGAGCAGTACCTAACAAAATTTCCTCTGGTCATTCTCCAGTGTGAACACGTCATTGAATACTACCAAAATCTGTCAATAGTATAATAAAGTGAGTGTTTGTCTATTAACTCAAAAAAAGCATTGAGTGACTATTGAACCTTATGACTTACCGAAGCCCCATAGGAGCAGCAGTATGTTGTTGTTCCGAATTTTTGTTCTTGTGTAAAAAATGACAGATTGTTAACAATAAGGACTGTGTGCAACAGAACATAAAATTAACATCTTATTTTTAAATATGCATACCATTTTATTTATAACAATTGTATTTACACGTTGTAACACTTAGCTCTTAGCCCTAAATTATAAACACTGTTCCCAACACGGTATTATGCAGTAAGTGACTTACACATGTTAATGTTTACACTACACACTGTGCAAATTTTTAATCAGCCCTAATATCAAGAAAAAAGCAAGGTTCTGCACAGTATGTGTAATTTTACAAACAATTATATGATTCGGCTGATGAAGTACATGTATAGAAGCTATAAAGTCTGTGTGTGCTCGCTGGTGCTGCCCAATCAGGCCATATCTTTCAAAACAGTCTTTCTCCATCACACATAAGTAATGATTTGCAAAAAATCATGGCACAAAAAGTTTTATCAGTAACACAAGAGGTTACTCAGCACAACAGACAGACACCACTACTTTTTTAAAGGATAAACTGCATAAGGGGCAGCTGTAGCTCAGGAGGTTAGTTGTCCACTAAGAAGAAAGCCGGTGGTTCCCCATCTTGCCCAAGCTATGGCAGTCTGCGGAAACCTTATTTGTTCGTTGTGTCCTAAGCATTCAGACAGACAGCTGGTAGACATCTGAGAGTTCACAGAATATCTTAAAAGATACAGTCCACTGATGGATGAATGATAAAGTCAATAAGACTGTTATTGTAACACTTGTAATGATGCTGTGCTCTCTCCTCAGGTGGCTGGGAGGAAAGGTTTCCCTCATGTGATTTATGCAAGGCTGTGGCGCTGGCCTGACCTCCACAAGAATGAACTCAAGCATGTCAAGTTCTGCCAGTATGCCTTTGACCTGAAGTATGACAATGTGTGTGTCAACCCCTACCATTATGAGAGGGTAGTGTCTCCAGGCATCGGTAGGTCAGATTCATACTCTCAACAACTCTGAGTGGGGTTTACAATCTCTGTGATAATTTGATAATTTACAGATAAAAGCAAGTATAGTTTAACAAGCTGATGCTTCATTTTACATATTACAGTAAATCTTTGTTTTCTCTGTCTTCTCTAACAGTTGGTCTCAGCCTTCAAAACACAGGTGAGTAAGACTCTATACTGTAGAGTCTACAGAATCACATCATGGCTTCATTCAGGTTAATTGTCATGTCAACACTCAAGTATTGTTATGGTCAAGTCTAAGTGCAAACACAGGGACAGACCCACTGCTTTCCACATGTGCCAACTGTCGGCCACATAGCCAACTACTCATTGCATTCCAGCCAGTTACTTATGAGGGTCAAACAGTAACCTGGGGCCTTTATTACAAAGTGAGTTCAACAAACCCAGGCAATCTTTCTATCCAGCTTAATTTAACCGTACAAGCCCAGTCAGGCTAAGAGGTCCCACGAGTTGGTTATCAACCTGGTAAGTCAACCTTGTTTTCCTGATCTAGATATTGGCGCATGCACATAAAAGGGAAGGTGTTCACTGCAAATGACCAATCACTGTCATGGACAAGTGATATATTGCTAAAGACGAGGGACAAACTATTAAGAAAATATACGTAGTACAAACACGTTATCCAGGCTAAAGGCAACACCGTTAGAGTTGCTTAATGTAGGACAAGGATAGCTGGCCAAAAATCACAGATTGTGAGAATGTGTAAATTAATGTTTTTATAATCATCATTTGGGGAGTGGATCTGACCATAATTTAGTTACATCTTCATTACATTAATCAGAATGAGATTCAGGGTTTATTGCCCCGAAGGTTTACACATACAAGGAAATTGCTTTGGTGTGTTTGTGCAAGTATATATTAAAAAAATTGGAAAATAGGAAAAATTATACAAAAATATTATAAGCACCAGGGAAAGGATTGTGCTATACATTGTAAATAAACACTCGAGAATGGATTGTGCAAAGTACATTAGGTTTGTAATTGGCCACAGGACGTTAAAGGCCAATATAATACGGTATTTACATATATTCTCATTGTGTGTATGACAGTTTTAGCCTTATTCTTTGTCTACAAGTAACTTCCACAATCAAAGAAACATAGGGGAATTCATACAGTCTGTGGTACTGCGAGCGCATCGCTCCAAGTGTGGGGTTTGTTATGTGCGACTCTAGCAGGTGACGAAGGTAGATCATTCCCTTCAATGAGAAGGGAATGATCTTAATGTCATGTCTATGTTTCTTAAAGATACTCTTTGGAGTAGGTTCAGAATGATGAGAAATGCTGTGGTGGACACAGGGCACCAGGTGAAGTGATATTAACTTGGGTTGACAACAACAGTGCTTGATAATTTTTGTTGCATAAAAGTAAAAGGTCAATTTAAAACTTTATCAAACCACCTATTCAACAAACATGTAGAAAAGGGATATTTTCAAAAGGCTTGGTCCACGGGCTGCAGGCAACATGTTTTACATACCCTAACCCACCACACGGAAATTACACTAGTAGCTTATTGCTCTATTGTTATGTTGGTTTCTAATGAATCTGTTGAACTCTTATAAACCTGACTACTGTGTGAGACAACCCACCACCACGACCACATGTGGTACCTCCAGACACTGAATCACAGCAGCAGCACAGTAAGGAAGAAAGAGGACAGGAGGAAGGGCTGATATCGACTTGTGTCTCTGTTCTTCTTTCTCTCTAAACTTCACTCAGGGAAATAATTTAGTTTACTGACATCTTAGATTTGCTTTCAGTGACATAATACAAATAATAGTGTCTCTGCTGTTGTGAATATTATTGTTGCTGCTCTGAAAACAGTATGAATAAAATATGATATAATAGGACTTTATATAGTAATATGTGGCCACTCAGCTGTAGGAGAGAAATGTGTACAGCGCTCGCTCAGCAGTAGCAATTCACTGTGAGTAGATTAGCATTTCAGCTTTGAGTTGTCTAATCCTACTCTCCTTTGGTGTGGTCATGGTCTGTATTTTATATTGTCTCTCCAAGACCTGATGACCACTCAAAATGCTTTACAGTAAAGTACAGTTTTGCCATTCACACACATTCATACAGAGCATCTATCATTCATAACACACACTGTTGGCACAGCCTTTAGGGGCAAATTAGGGTTCCGTATCTTACCCTAAGAAACTTCGACACATGGAATACTGGGGGATTGAATTCATAATTATAGTTGGTCAATCCTATACTTTGTTAGAATTACAAAATAAGAATCCTTTTGAGGAGATTGAGGAAAAGGCTTATGTGGGGCAAGGAGAATTTACAACCTACATAGTCATGCTATCCAGATATAGCTATAACATTCAATTTGAGCTGTATTCATTGAATGTCTGTGCATGCTTGTAAATTACTGTAAATATTCATAATAAACTTTTGAAACTTTTTTTGAAACCTTTCTGACCCAAACTTCCTGCAGCTGCACCAATCGGCCTCATCAAAGAGGAATACATCCATGACTGTATACAGATAGACCTTCCACCTGGCATGCCTCTGTCTGACCATCAAACAGCCCTGAAGCTGCCTCCTCCAGACCACTATGGTCAACCCCTGCCTCCCCAACAGCTTTCGTCTGAGCCCCTTGGACCCCCACCTGTCAGCAGATACACTAACCTGCCTGTTTCACCTAAAGGTCAGCTCCTCATTTACATCTATCATGGATGTTATGTTTTCATCTGAGCTTGTTTGATACTTACACCAGAGGTCTTCAACAGGTCCGCGGACCCCCTAGGGTTCTGGTACTGCAGGGGGTTCGTGGAATGTTTGGTTGATTAGACAATTTTGTATGTTTTCTTAATTTTCAATTTTTTTTCCACAAATTTTAATGTCTTTAAATACACATTCAAATGAATCCTACATATTGTAGCGAAATTGGATAATTGGAGGCAGAAGACGTTATCTTTCAGTCAGCAATGCACACACTGCAGCTCCTGTACCTTGCACATATTTAAAATAAAAATGAATATATGAACCTGTGTATTATTTGAATAGCTTAGTATTGAATGCACAATATCAGGGTAGTTATGTTTATACATGGCACTAAGCGCAGTTTAATATAAAACACAATTTTATACAATATATATAGTGCGGGTTCCCTGCTCTATCTCTCCATCAGTTTGGGGGTCCTCGGCCTGAAAAAGGTTGAAGACCCCTGCTTTACACAATAACTTTGGCATTTTCAAAAAAAATTTTGATACTGAAAGAGTAAATTCATGTTTACGGGATTAAATGTATCTAATTTGGTGCAGCTTAAATGAAATTTAGCGGGTAGTTAGGTTAATTGAATTGCTAAATTCTTGAGACTGTGTGACAGACAGACAGACTGACGGAACAAAACATTTGTTGTACAGTGCACTCCAAAGACTTTTCAGACATGTCGTTCGGAAAAACTCTCTCGAGATCTTCATCTGTGTCTTCTATGTGTGTGGCTCCGCTTTGTCATCCAGAGACATGTTTTTTTTGTTTTTTTTGTTTTTAAGGCCTCTGAGCGGGCAGTCAGTGGCCAGAGCCATTATTTTTTTGGGGTTGTCTGTCCGTCACTCCCATTCTCGTGAATGACATATCTCATGAATGCCTCAAGGGAATTTCTTCAAATTATAATCAAATATTCACTTGGAATCAACTGATTCGATTTTGGTGGTCAAAGGTCAAGGTTACGGTGGCCTCAAAGCAAATTGTTTGCCTTGTGAATGTGATATCTCCACAACGCCTTGAGGAATCCTTTCATATTTAAAAAAAAAAAACTAACTTGAACTTGGATTTCATTTTCGTAGCCAAAGGTCAAGGTCACAATGACTTCACCATATATGTTTTTCCTGAACAAGACCAGCTTTAGGGAATTTCTTCAAATTTGGTACAAACATTCACTTGAACTTAAAGATGAAGTGATCATATTTTGGGGCCTCGAGGTCAATGGTCAAGGTCACAGTGACCTTACGTTCCTGTGAATGTGATTTATCAGGCTTGTCTTAAACGGACTCTTACCTTTGTTGCGTTTGAGAATTACAGCACATTCAAATCATCCCGCCTTCCTCCAATGCCCCACCCCCTCGTTCCCATCCGCGGTGTTTTTTTGAAGAAACTTTATTTACAAGCAGACTTACAATACTGCCTCCGCGCACGCACGTGAGTTTTTGTTTACCAAAGCAATGGATTCGGTAAGTTATATACATTTACATTCACATGCCTTGATGACGCGGGCCCGAATGCGCCACAAGAAGCAGACGGAAAACCTGCATGTCCATGCAGCAAACAGACAGGTCTGTCGGCCAATAAGGTCCTTCGGTCCGAAGAATTTTATTGGTTGAAGTTTTCACTAAATATTATGAGAGTGAAATAATTGTTTGTTTTGACTCCTGGTGGGTCTGTCTTGCATTTTAGAGTGTCATTACCTTATTAATACCAATTTAACCTTATCCAAAAAAAGTGTAAAAATGCAACAAAGGTAAGAGTCCCTTTAAGGGAATTTCATTACATTTTGCACAATTGATGGTCAAAGGTCACCGGCACCTCTCAAACCCTTGTTTTGCCTTGTGAACATCTCAAGAGAATTCTTTCAAATTTGGCACACATTTTCATTTTAACTAACTGATTAGATATCAGTGGTCAAGGGTCATGTTTTTGGCCTCTTGATTGGGATATCTCAACACTGACTAGAGGAAATGTCTTTCATATACTTTCGATAAGTCACTTGGACTCAAAGATGAAGGGATTGCATTTCAGTGGTCAAAGGTAAAGGTCACACTAACCTTATATGAATCTGGAACAAAAATGTATGTCCACACATACACCTCCTTGGACGATCTCCGGAGTTCAGTGCATGTCTGAAAGCAGCACACACTTCATATAGTTAAGTCTGGCCTGATGTGTTCAACTGTTGTCTTTCCAGTGACCTGCTCTGGTTCCATGCTGCCACTACAGGTCGGTCACAGTGATGGCCGTCTCCAAACTGCATCCCCACAGGCTCAAGTCATGACCCCAACACCACGACCTCCGACTCCTACCCAACCCCTACCTCAGCAGCAGGCTGCCCAGCAACCCTCACAGCCCCCCCATTCCCAACAACCCTCCCTACCTACTTCTCACTCACATGGAAAGAACGGATACAGCAGCAATAAACACTCTCAGAGCCAGGCTGTCTTCCACAGTAAGTTAACAAATACGGACACACACACACATATATATGTGTGAGTATGTATATATATATATATATATATATATATATATATTCAAAAATCATGTAAACTGTTGTATTGTACATTGGTTAACACTCATCATTCATTATTTCTCTGTAATCCAGCCGTTTGGACAGGCAGCAGCACAGCCTCCTACACTCCCATAGGACCTCCGCAGAATGGGCGTAATCTCCAACAACCTCCCCTCCATCACCCAAACCATCACTGTAAGATGTACATTAAGGGCAGAGGATGTCACACCTTGTTAAAGCCCTATGAGACAAATTGTGATTTGTAAATATGGGCAAAAAATTAAATTTGATTGATTGATGTACTATGGAACCTGCACCTTTTCCAAACAAAATAATTCAACATAACTTTCACTAATTCTGGGAAATGTCCTGACAAAGCAATTATGTTCACCCTGTTTCTTTTTATGCTGAAAACATTGGCTGTCACTATACCAACATTGTAGATTGGCTTCGGTACTTTACGATGCCATCTAAGTGAAATTAATGGAGAATATGTAGTTTTAAGCACATGGTATTGAAACAGTATTGATACTTTTGACAAACCAACCTTATTTTGCATATATTACTGTTTCTATCTGATGTACACATTTCTCTATTTTTCAGGGTCTCAGCATCACGCCTCAAACTCTTTCCCTCCTGTGGCCAATCATCCAGGTTAGAGACCGTTATGCTGAATATTAAATGATGTTTATTCTGATTTAAATCTAGTATTTTTTCCTTTGAGCTGGCGGGAAATCAAAGCCTTATTGGTGTGTGTGTGTGTGTGTGTATTCACAAACTGAACAACACATGATTGGATTTTTTCTGACGTTTGGTGAGATTGTTACTTGGGAGGGTATCATCAGGTGATTAACTTTTGTGGTGAGCTGTCAAAGTTCAAGGCCCAAAGGATATGATCCAAAAAAACATTTTTACAGGATAGTTTTGCTTAATTTGTGGAGGGTACGCACGTCTTAGTATATTGATGTCTGTCACACACTCTGTTTAATCTTTTTATCACAGCAGGACCAGAGTTTTGGTGCTCTATCTCCTACTTTGAAATGGACGTTCAGGTGGGAGAGATGTTTAAGGTGCCCTCCAGCTGCCCTGTTGTGACTGTGGATGGTTATGTTGACCCGTCGGGAGGCGATCGCTTCTGCCTCGGCCAGCTGAGTAACGTTCACCGCACAGATGCCAGTGAGAGAGCTAGGTGGGTGAAGACAAACACTCATATCAGCGAAACAAGAGGCCACTACAATGGCTGAGCACTAACACCTTAACTGAAGTGAACCAATGACAGTCAGGGTTTCTTAGGTCAGATACATAAGGAGCCATCCCATCAACATGGAGCCAGGTGTTGCTTATTGCGATGGAAGTTTTCTGGAGGTTTTCTGGAAGCTGGTGAAATGAGAACTGAGGCAGCAACAGATGTCTTACCCAGAAGGGTTTATTGCAACCTTGATGTACATCAGAGACCCAGGATGAAACAATAGAAGTATAGAATGAGTATGTGTGGAATGAGACAGGCTCTATTCTTCTCATGGTGTACAGATATAATGTATAAGGATGGTAAAAAATTCTCTCACAATCATAATCAGTATTTTACAAGCTATATTAGCTAAGATGGCTGTGATCAGGACGACAATGTATCGCCATTGGGATATCAACTTACATGACATACGTATCGCAAACCTACTTGAACTGCAACAAATGGTGTTCCATGTGCCTTGCAATCATGCTCTGAGTGTCATTAATGTCAAAAATTATGATAATTTCCTTCAATGAATCATTGTCGGAATAAGAGAATAAGATTGAGAATAAAGAGCAAAAGAGAATTACGAGGTGGCTCCATAAAATGTCGCTCCGACTCCTCAATACTAAATTCTACTGTGAAAAATTCGTAACGGCTGTGAGTCGCGCATGCACAATGCCTTTGTTATGTTAGAGAGCATGGCTAAGTAAAGTGACTGAACGCTAGCAATGTGGGTTAGGAAACACAAAGCAAATCCAGTTACCAGATGTAAAGTTGTCTAACTTCCAAAGATTCCTTTGTCAAAGAGTATATATGTTTTTCAGCCTGTGTCCTGCTGAGTATCGCATAACCATATAAAAGTTAAATAGGAGATAATCCAAAAAGAATGAAATATCATGATATTTTAATATAAGCTCATTTTGAAGTGCACTTACATACAGTCTAGTTGATTCAACTATTAAATATTTCTTGACATTTCAGATGACTTGTATCCAACATAAATACAAATGTAAACATACAAAATGGGTGTGCATGGTGGCAACTTTTGGAAGAAACAATATTATTGGAAAAGTTATGACTTAATCTGCTTTCAGACATGCACCTAACTCTCCAGATACTCCATAAACTTGGTAGCCAATTCTCTAGATGTCATGTCTGAAAACGGCTTTATTGAGGTACAATCCATGACATCATGGTCAGAAAAATGGATTTGATATTAGATAAGATGGTAAATAGTCTGTATTTACAATATATAGTGCTCATGAGGAAAAACACATCAGGAGGACACAGAGGAACCTGAAATGGTTATTGGACAATTTATGTTTTGTTTAAATTTATGTTTGGTGTCCTAATGCTGTGAGTGGTTCATCTCTGGCTGCTTTTGGGAGACACTAGTGCCACATGTCAATTGCCCCAAGGAGCTATGTTTATTCTGCAAATTATTGGCTTTGGCAGCGCTTTCACATTCATCTTTCAGAATATGATTTTTAAAACTGCAGGTTTAAAATCAATAGTTTGATTGAAACCTCAAAGGCTTAATTTATTTAATTTTGGAAGTTGAATCTAAAGGAGGAAATATCTATTGGAGATTGTAGGGAAGCTCTTTCTCAAACTCTGTAGACTCTTGTAACTCCTGCTCACTGCACTACTATGTCAGACTAAACCTCAAGCTGTGTGATTTAAAAAAAAAAATCCCAACTGAAATAATAATAACCTTTAAAATACATGAAGGATTTCACCTGTGCTGATATCTTTCTGTGTTATAGGTTACACATAGGTAAAGGCGTGCAGCTGGAGTGTCGTGGGGAGGGGGATGTGTGGATGCGCTGTATGAGCGACCACGCTGTGTTTGTGCAGAGCTACTACCTCGACAGAGAGGCAGGCCGAGCACCTGGTGATGCGGTGCACAAAATCTATCCTGGAGCCTATATCAAGGTCTGAATTCAGCTCCCTCACTCACTCACTCACTTACACACACACAGAATTAATGATTATTATTGGCTGACAATTTGAGAATGAATGAATGCATCAACCATGTTTTGAAGAATGAATGGTACTACCCTCTCCAGATGGCCTATTCTGGTGTTGTAATGCAGGCTGCGTGTGTGTTGGTCAGGTGTTTGACCTGCGACAGTGCCACAGACAGATGCAGCAGCAGGCAGCAACGGCTCAGGCTGCAGCTGCTGCACAGGCAGCTGCTGTGGCTGGAAACATTCCTGGTCCAGGCAGTGTTGGAGGCATTGCACCTGCAGTTAGTAAGTGTTGTGAAAACTTTATTTTATAATGACATACATAAATGGAAGCCTGATTGAAATACAGAATTGTACAATGAATGGCACAACATTAGTAACCAGAATATAAAAAGCCAGTAATATGACGTGTGTCCCTCACACAAAATCCTGCTTTTGTCCAGTCTTATGTACTGTGTCATTTCTAGATTTCGCTTCCAAGTTTATATACAAGCTATAAATGGTAAATGATCTATATTTGTGCTTTCTAGTCTTGATGAACACTCAAAGCGCTTTACAGTACAGTTTTTGCTATTCACACATTCATACAGTGCATCTATGGGCAGCACTTTTCCTATGGGAACGGCACAGGGTTCAAATTTGGGGTTCAGTATCTTGCCCAAGACACTTCGGCATGCGGAATGGCAAACGAATTTGCGACCTTCTGGTTAAGGGGATAACCCACTCTGAGTGACAGCCGCCCGTGCTGAAGAAGGTTGAAGCCGCTTGTGAGAAGAGCCTGTAGATGCAACTTAGGGATGAACTAAGTTATCCAGCTCCTAAGTTTTCTGGTTTAAAGAAATCTCACTATTTTTTTTACAGAAAATGTTCTTGAAAAGACTAAGGAAATATATATCTTCATATAGCTATATGAATGTGTGAATGAATGCAACTCAAACCACATTGATCGATTAGACTGGAAAAGCACTGTATAAATACAGTATTTACCATTTACACATCATCTGTCAGGAGACCGCAGCAAAAGACAGACAGAGCTCTTTGTGGTAAAGATAACTATATAACTATTAAGTTCAGTGTTGATGTTGGAAATGGTAGTTTGAACTTTTTATTGACCATTTTTTATCTAATATAATAATATTTATCATTATGCATCAGGTCCCTAACAGGGACATTATAGTTGATTATTATGTTTTTCTTTTTGGTACACTAACATTGTCATAAAAATAGTAATCAACAAAATGCACTATTTGCTTGATGTTGAAGAATTTGTGATATCACTGTGCTCTAATCAGAACACTCAACACTGCACATGTCGTCAGAGGCACAGCGCTGTGTATCACTAAAACATACAATAGGGTTAGGATTTTCATTAGGGAGATAGGCCTCCAACAAATTCACTAAACAGCTTCATAAGGTCTTTACCTGTGAAATATCTGATGTCATGTAAGTTTATCAGGTGTTTAGTGTGTGTGTGCTGTTCCACCACCACTAAACTGTGACATAATATGCGTGTAACTGTGCTCTTTAGTTAATGGTGACTGAGCTTGAACTCTCTGTATGACTGACCATAAACTCGACCACACATGATGTTATGTGATTATAGGTCTGTCTGCAGCAGCGGGGATCGGTGTGGACGATCTCCGGCGACTGTGTATCCTGCGACTCAGCTTTGTGAAAGGCTGGGGGCCTGACTACCCTCGCCAGAGCATCAAACACACCCCCTGCTGGGTGGAAGTCCACCTGCACCGTGCTCTGCAACTTCTGGATGAGGTGTTGCACACTATGCCATTGGCAGACCCAGGGCCTGCTAACTAAAGACCAAGACAGCGTTCAAATTCCAATCAGGATTCTCTAAATGTGCGCACACAGACAAACTATCGGATTATTTTCTTCAGGCCAAATATGCTATATGTCTTGATACACACAAGTTATTTAATCAGAAACACACAGAAGACAAAAACGACCAACAACACATTATGCTTGTAACAATCAATGCACACATCATTCATGCTGTCTCACAGACACACACACACATGCACAAACACACTGAAACCAAATGGTCTGTAGCTGCAACACAGACATACAAGTGTGATATCTTTGGGATTTTTCTAATGCTTTACTCTACAATCTAAAGTCAAGTGCAAAGTAGTTAAATCTGTGAAGGTTAAGATTTTGAGTTTGTCTTCTGACCAGTGTGTCTCTGGACTGAAGACAGTGCACTGTACAAATGCAGGGATGCGTTTCAGAAATCCAGTTTACCAATATGCATTTTGGATTTCTACTAATTGTAGGAGTGTTCTGCACATGCACTCATGGAATAGATAAACATGTAGAACTTATGTATTCCAGGAGGCGTCAACACTCCAGGACAGATAAATGCATACCTCTGCAAAAGAAAAAGTCTAAGTGATCCAAACAGTGTTTAAATTCTCTTCATGTCTTACTAACAGCAGAAATGATCTAGAAGTATGTCTTAGGAAGCCAGTGTTAAGTCAACTGTGTGCTTGTACTGCGTTCTTCACTATGTCCATCTCAACTCAAACTGTTAGCCCTCTTATTATGCTCAGCTCGGACTATATTATTTTTGTACCAAAAGTCTAAAAAGCCAAAAATATTTAGCTTTACAGTAGTGTTGTTGTTTTCCAGTGCTACCCTGTATGTAACCAAATGCTTGGTGGAAATCACCAAAGCCAGAATACCTCATTACTACAGTGCAAAGTCACAGTTTAGTTTTCCACTTTTGGTCAACATTGACAGACTGAGCTCAGGTCTGCAGTCAGTCTGAGAGGGTATGTGATGTCAGACACTGACTGTAATCTGTAAAATATGTTACTCTAAAGATTGACAGCGGAGTGGACTTGTCAAAGAAGTTCCTGGGTACTTCTGGTACAGACTCGAGCCTGTGCATGTGACACCAGTGCCTTTCTGTTCTCTGGTCTGATCTGTTTGGATAATTTCCTGCAGACATGTCACTAGCAGTTCATCTTAAAAGGGAATTCCACTATTTTTCAACCTAGGCCCTTTGTTGATAAATGTGGGTTTGTAAATGAATGGTACTTAAAAATAAAATTGGAAATTAGTCCAGTAGTGTGCCTCCATTGGCAGCCACAACTTGAAATTGGCTACAATCTAAACTTGTGGTGCAAATGCGTCCATAAATTTTCACAAATAAAATGCTCAAATTGTTGAGTCTAGCAACATAACACTGCAGCTTGACCCTTGGCAGATAAGATACGATACAATACATTTATTAATCCCAAACACAGTCACACTACATGCAAGTGAGGGGAATTTGTCCACCGCCTCCCCCAGAAGTAATGAGATTAAATGAAAATTCCTGTTAAATTTCATGAGGTGTTGTACACTTCGAAGGGCACATTGACTCTCCTGAGGTAGACACCAGACCTGACAGTTTAATCAATGTCAAATATCTCATTTAAACTCAAATCCATACTGTACAACAGTGGCAACATGGACTGTTGATCTAGATCCAGAGGTGAAGAAATGATTGGTGAGATGACTCATGTAGTTTGGATCTGTCAGGAAACTGAGACATTAATCATCCAATGCCACTGCATGGCAAGGAACAGCCATTAACACATGCATATTTGTGATTTGTGCCTTTTGTTGACGTAGATGCACCAACACTGGATTGTAAGAAGATTGATGTTGCACATTGTGATTTGGTTTTCAGCTGTTCAGAATCTATGATGATATTCTGTAGTCCCCTCAGGTATCTGTAGCTCATCAAACTGGTTTTACCTGAGTAGTTTTGTTAATTGCCTTAGTCTTTAGTGAGTGTAGAGATATGATATGGCTCTATCTTAATCTTAGCATGAACGCCACCACTAGATGTCATGGTTATCTGCGCCCTCTGCCCATATTCAGGGATAATGGTTAAGCAGGCTTGCTCACATAAGGAGCAAATTTATCATTATCGTCATCTTCATTGTCCTGGTCTCTCTATAATCAATTCACCCGTTCTGTTTGTGCATCACATTTTATTTTAATGACCAACGTTAGCAACTTTATCACACAACTGCAGATTTAAATTCTGTTTATGAACATGACCTGGTTTGAAAATCCACCCTGAGTAATCTGATCAGTGGTCAGCCCTAAATACATGTCTGAATGCACCCAAATGCTTCCTCAATGGGTCCTGAGATCCAATCAGTCAGACCACATTCAGGGGCTTTTATTGCTGTATGAACACAAATGTATTCAAGGCCACATATGAAGGACCACCTACTCAGCGGATGTCTTCTGACCCACTACAATTTTACAATTGAATTGATTGTATTTTTATGCTTCTCAGAGCTCATACATTGGTATGTGTTTTGGGCCACCGCCACAGATTGAACACTGATTACCATGAAATGAGTTATGTCTGTTTCTCAAATAGGAAAAATCTCAGTAGATATATGCACTGCACCGATTCGTTCAGCCCCTCCCAACTCTTTGTCATCATCATCAGACAAATCTGTATACTCAGACAGGGTTAAATCATTATTTATAGGATGCATTTTAATGCCAGGTGTGAACAGACAAACTTGAAGCTGTAGATGTGTGATTGGATCCGGCCTAAACTGAATTAGCAGTTTTAAGAGAAGGAGTTGCAAATCCTAGCTTTTTGTAGGAGAGCTCCTCTGCTTTTCCCCTGTGAGCTGTAGGACTGATCGTGCTTCTGTCTCAGTTCTAAGGGAAATAGGAAAGGCTTAATAAGACCCACACGTACACGTATTCATAGATTATTGGGCACTTCATTCTACATATAGGTTGGATTCATTGCTTGCCTGTAAACGGAGGTCCCATTTTTGCATATTCAGCTGAGCTGTTTTGCACTGACTGAGGACTATATTGCATTAGCATCAAATAACAAATAATTATGTATTAACCGAACACTTTGTGAAGACTACACAAAAGGTTCTACTCTCTTGAGATATGTATTGTCCTGTCTGTGGTTTGCTTCCTGCTCCCCACCAAGCAGGATTGCATGTGTTTCTGCAGGGGAGGGTTTCCCTTTAGGACTTTACACACCTAACACTGGTCTTTTAATGCGATTAATTCTCGCCTCTCATTTTTTCCTCTAAAAAAGTACCTTTTTCCCTTTATTCTTTGCATCATGATTAATAATAAAATACATGAACCAAACTGTTCAAGTAGCATAGGCTACACAACTACTGACCTCAGACAGCATTCTGAGGTCAGTGAGATCCTGGTCCTCTGCCTCCTTAGATAAGGCTCTAATATCCTCAGCAGGTCTTCAGACATCCTAAAATATTATCTTGTATGGAGCAGTAAAGTGGTAAATCTAAATTTCCTTCATGGAGTGAGGAGGATGACAAGATCTTCATCATTGGATGACTGAAGTATGAGGTTGTGCAAATCTATTTTAAACTTATTTGAAAGAGTTTCACATTTGCATCACTGCAAGTATGAATAGTTGTGATAAAAAGCACTTGTAGGGCACTTGTAGGGGAGAATTTTTATTTATTCATCACATCCTTGGTGTCTGAAGACCTTTACAAAAACAAAAGCTGGTCTTGGCTCAAGTGCATTTGGAGCACATCTGGAAATGTTCTAGAAGATGTTTCAATCAATCAATCAAGCAACTATTCACAAATCTCAATTGGTCTCATAGTGCTTAACCCTGAGAGTGAGGAAAAACTACCCCAAAAACCAAAGGAATTTTTAAATCTTCAGTCAATGACTGACCTTTTTTCTTTCTTAACAATTATTGCTTTCATCAGTCGTCGATTGAGTTTGCAGAAAAATAAAATATAGAAGTAATCAAAAGGTCAGAAAAGCGCCAGTAGGTGAAGCATTTATGTGCAGGTTACTGTAGGTTATTAATGTTATGTTGGCATTCACTAAGTCAGGACTAAACTTTAAGGCTCAAGTTCTGAAAGTGACTTGTTTCTCCAGCCTTGTATGTAAGCACAGTAATGATGAATGTAAGAGGGACCACAGATTTCTTGACCACAACCTTTATATCTGCTCTCAGCAGCTATGCTCAGTCTACAGCACCCATCCTCACCAGAGACTGTAGACGCCCTAACCATTACACAGAGCTTGTCTATTAAGTGTGAATTGTAGTGGGTTTGTGCATCAGTACAGGGGGCTGTTTCTCTCAGTGTTTATGTCTTGCATTTGATTTGCTTGGGAGAAGATGAATGTTTAAAACAGAATGCACAGAGAGATGCAACAGCTTTAGAAATCGGTTTAGGTTAAATATTCTAATATTTAATTCATGCATTTTTTTATCTCAGTATAAATGTTCTGGAAACATTTCTGGATTTCATCCCAAACCAAAACCAATGATGATGCATTTATCATTCCAGACAGTTTTTGAATGTGAGACGATTGGATCAACACACACCATACCATTTAAGTGACATTACATGGGTTTATCTGGACACTTAAAAAGGACTGAAAAATAGGTAGTAAAGAACTGAATTTGGCTACATTAGAATATTGTTATTATTATTTTGGAGTTATTTCGTTGTAAACACGTGCTGCTCTTGTAATGTTGACTGGATATTAAAGAAAATATTCAAACGTCATTGTCTCATTGAAAATGTAATGCTGTCAGTAATGTCATGTCAGAGAAGATGGTAAATGATAAATTGTCTGGACAGTAGTGCTAGTCTTGCTGACCACTCAAAGCATTTTACAGTACAGATTATTGCCATTCACACACACACAATTATACAGTGCATCTATGGGCAGCACTTTTTCTATGAGGGGCAATTCGGTGTTCAGTAATTTGACTAATGACACTTTGGCATGCAGATGGGGAGAATCATCAATCATCATCTACTCTCTACATACAACTTTTACAACTATAGCATGTACATGATTGCACCATTATGTAATTACTTATGTTAAGCATTTAAATATCATAACAGGATATTTATTCACATTGACTTCCTACCTGGTCACAGACAGTGTTGCAGAGGAAGATGTAAAACACTTAAAACCCTTATACTCATAACATAATTCATAACTTATTTTTCATGGTTATTGTTTTAACTTTATTTAAAGGAAACATGAAAATAAAAACAAATACACACAAAATGTATGAGTATAAGTATAATACAAATAATAGTAAGAAAAAAAGATCCTATCGGATCCAGGTCACCTGACCCTACAGATACACAGCACAGGTATATTTCTGCAAAGTGATACAAACATCTATTGGAGTTTATGATGGCCCATAGCTTTAAATATCATTCTCTAGGTGTTGGTCACTAAAAGACTTCCTTATGTGTGAGCTTATCATAAGCTGGCCTTGTTCATCCTCACTAGCCGACACCATTGCAGGAAAGAATAACAGGCCACAATCAACACACACCCAGTCCCTGCTAGACAGCCACAGACACATACTTCTAGAGTGTCAGAACCAACCCCCAATAGTCTACACACCCTATCTCCTCTGCTGCTCCACCCTCAATACAGGGCTCACAGAGAGGAAGGAGACCTCTCATAGAACAACAGTAGGAGACTGAGGGTACTGGATAACACCAAAGTAAAATCAATCACAACACCCAATGAGAGGTTAAAGGTGACTGACAAGGATTCAGAAAAATGGGATACTCCAATGCTCTGATTCAAAAGAGACCATGTTATCTGGACCTATAGTGTCAGTTTTAAAGAAAACCCAAACCATAACCCACGGGTGGTACTGATGATAGCAGTCCAGTGGGGAAGCGGAATGTGACATTTGGAACACTGATACCTAGATACTGTAGATCCACCCTGAGGTAGGATCAGCATTTAACACACAATCGCACTTACCCTGAGGTGAACACAATTCGCAGTAACGTTACATTATATGTCATTTGGCAGACGCTTTTATCCAAAACGACTTACAATTACTGCATTCGACATCTATGCGGGGCAATTCAGGGGTTCAGTTACTTGCCCAGGGAAACTTTGGCATGCAGATGGGGAAGACTGAGGATCGAACAAATACTCTACCCCTCAGCCCAGCCTCCCCCAGTTAGATACAGGACACAAATAAAAACACCACCGCTTTAACTGTTTGGAGACCAAGGTACATGTTTTGCTGGGCCCCTTCTGATGCCCCACCTACCAGCCTCTGTGAATTAACAGCTTTATTGAAGTAGTGCAATGCTTGTACTGAATGTGTCTGTTTAGAATGGGCTGTTCAATCGGCAATCAACAGCCCTTTCCAAACAGGCATGTTAAGGGCAGCCACTGCACAAGTTCAACAAACCTAGGATTATAGTGGTTGACAAAGAGGATTCTTCTTTTCTGCAGGCTAATGTTTAATTAGCTTTTGCTCTTTAAAATGTGCTCTCCGTCTCTAAGACTTCTATTTGAACGATTAAGTTTAATCAGAAAATAATTCTTGACTATGTTATTTACAGAGACCTGGTCCAAAAAGGAGAGATGCGACATTTTGATGATTATTATAATATGAGCTGACTTTGCGAAACTTTAACTACCATATATTTTTCTCATATAGTGTAGTGCAGGGGTCTTCAACGTTTTTCAGGCCAAGGACCCCCAAGCTGATGGAGAGATGGAGCAGGGACCCCCTACTAATTTATAAAATGATGTTTAGGGATGAGCGAGTACAGCATTATCTGTATCAGTATCTGTATCTGTTAACCATATGAATTATCCGTATCCGTACTCGGAATGGGCGGGGCCTAACCCGGAAGTGGGTGTGGTTTAACCAGGAAGTGGGCTGGTTCAACATAACTTTCTTTTTTAACTTTGAATTTTTTTTATGATTTTTTTATTTTTATTTTTTTTTAATTTATTTCCACACCAGGTGTGTGTGTGTGTGTGTGTGTGGGGGGGGGGTGTGTGTGTGTGTGTGTGTGTGAGTGTGTGTGTGTGAGTGAGATGCGAGGGACGTTCAATGTCCCCCGGAGAAACGAACACCCTGCGCCCCCAGTATAGGAAGACGTGAATTATCACATACAGACTGGTTTTGTTATTTTCACCCTACATTAACACTTAAAGTTTAGTGCAGTGTAATTGTTTGCCGTGATAATTAAATGCCAGTGTGATAATAAACGACAATTTCAAACCATACAAACTGTCATGTTGTACTGTATTTAATAGAGGTTTACTTTACTGTTAAGTAAGTGTAAATGTAAAGTGAAAATAACAAAACCAGTCACTATGACTTGTGAACAAATATAATTCACGTCTTTCCATACCAAAAACACAGAGTGTTCACCTCTCCGGGAGACAGTGAACGTCCCTCGCATCTCCAGCGCTCCTCTACTGAGCCAATGCAGGTCTCGTGAAAAATTTTCCAAAGACTCGTACCCGAAGACCCAGTCGGGAAATGAACGAATCATTTCTGCTTCCTTGACTGAGCCTATGGAACAGTCCCGATGCGCAGTGAACCTGAGTGACTGAGAGACAGAGAGCTGTTCCGTGAGTGAGTGAGCAGAGCCGTGTGTGACGGGAGGAGCGCTGTGACGCTGTGTGAGGATTTTCATTCAGTCCGAGCACAGATAATGACTCCGATTACTCGTATAATAATCGTATTCGGCAAAAGTGCTTTATCCGTAATAAACAGGTTCATACATTCATGTTTTTATTTTAAACATTGCAAGGTACAAGGTGGCTGTTCTACTGCCATTTATGAACATACATCTTGCATACAACACTGAGCTATTAAAATAAATCACAGATTCATGTTAATGTCTATTTAAAGACATCTACATTTGTGGGGGGAAAATTGGTTGAAAAAAAACATTGTCTAATCAACCAAAAATGTTGAGACCCCCCTGCAGTACCTCCGCGGACCCCCTGTTGAAGACCTCTGGTGTAATGCATTTACTCTGGTTTGACATCTACAAATGGATAAAACTGATATCTCACCGTTTCCATCTACTCTGAGACAATGAAACATTGTGACTTTGTAAAACCTAAATGTCTGACAACAATTTTCATACACAGGATGAGTAATTAACTTTTAGAGCTGATCGGTCAGGGGTGGGGGGTGACTGCAGTATAGGACTGTATGCCTGTTATTCAGTTCAACTCAATATTTGTATAACCCCAAATCATAATATGCATTATGTCATGGCACTTTGCACAGCCTTAAAAGCTGTAGGGAAACAACAATGAGCAAGCATGTTATGTGGAGGCTATCCAAGCTGATTCCTGCCTGCTCACCGAAAAGGATAACATCTTTAAGGATACATTTGGTTATTTTGGTTCTAAGGGATGCTATCCCCCCTCAACTCCCTATCCCCTACGAGATGCTTATGTCTTTCAGTAATATAGAAGGCATTTTCTTGTCAGCTATGTGAAGACTCCTCAGATACTTGTCTTGTTAATTCAGAAGAAGAGAGCAGAATTTGATCTCAAGTCAATCAATCAAATTTATCAATCAAATTTGATTTGTATAGCTCATATTCACAAATCACAATTTGTCTCATAGGGCAATGTAATCAAGTCAACACAATATGGCTCAATACTGAAGCACAAAGCTATTCTATATTCGAAAATGTTTTCCACGGAACCATATTGCCTCTTTTTAATGATCTTTATTTATATCACTTTTCTAATCTTGCTGGCCACTCAATGCATTTACAGTACAGTTGTCCCATACACACAATCATACAGTGTGTGCAGCTCTTCCTTTATCGAACATAATGTGGTCAGTTATTTATTAGTTAAAATTTTCTCTGTAACATGTTTATATATGATAATTCTGTAGCTGCTCCCTCGTATCTCTGTGGTGTTGATGTTGTGTAAATAATTTAAAAACAAAGGAGAAGATTGCAGTTCCATCCTCCGCACAGTAGGTGGCGGCTGGCTGGTGTGTAGTCGATCGTTAAACGAAGAACGTGGAACGCGGATATCCGTCAGAGAGCCAGTGGACGTGCTGTGGTATTAAGTGACCTCAGAACACTGGTTTAGACGACATCCCCTCCAGCGCAATACACTTGTTAACCAGCGGAAACAGCAGCAGGTTCACGGCTGTTTCCATAGCTGTTAAAAACAGCTGGTTCCCACCACACACCGAGCGGCCGGTATGGACTCGTGGCTCCGCTTCTCCGCTCAGAGTCAGGCCAGGGAGCGACTCTTCAGGTAAACTCCAACTTCCTCAGACACATCCCCTCCTCCACTCAGGACACGTGCTCACCTTGTCCTCCTGTTATTGGTCATGACTGACCTCAGTTCGACCGCAGTGGGTTGTCACGCAGCAGCTGTTGTCATAGCAACAGGTCCTCGATCCCTAACTTGTTAAGCCTAATGTGGAGATTTCAGGCTCAACCATCTCTAGACACTAATGTGAGGATGTTTTTATCACAGCTGGAACAAAGTTCAGTGAGTTATATGTGTGAAAACTGCAGTATAATGTATTATTTGACTGACACCTAGACCATGGAGTCTCCTGACCCAGTGCATGCTGGGAGGCTTTCCAAAAACTCATACATTGTCACATGCGGTCATATTTTGGTGATTGGTTGATTGACTGGGAGGCTCCCCATCTCTGTGATGGACTAACTCTGCAACTGGTTTTACAGGGCTACTCAGTATGCCTGCACCCTGTTGGGCTACACCCTGCAAAAGGGTGGGGCAGCAGATGAACTCCGCAAAACCGTCAGTCAGCTGGAAACACACATGAGCCTGACTAGAAAACGTGAGTGCAGCAGCCATTTGGTCGTTTTAAAATTCCAAAGTGGAAAGAGTGTGACTGATGTGTCTGTGTCCTAACAGTGCTGCGTCTGGGAAACTCTGTTGAGGCACTGGAGGCAGCCAAGAGGGCCATCCACCTCTCTGACAGCGTGCTGAGACTCTGCCTGACCATCAGCCACCTCAACAAAGCCATGTACTTTGCCTGTGACAATGTTCTGTGGGCTGGAAAGACAGGCCTTATCTCCAAGCTGGACCAGCACAAATGGAGTCAGAGGTCTTTCAGGTGATGCAGGTTCTTGTTTCCCTCCAGTCAACATTTACTTTAATATCACAAACTTATCTTCAGCACATGGAACAATACAGATCACTTAACCTGCAACACTTATATTATATGGTCTATTTGACCTAGCTTTGTATCCACTAGTTAACGTCGAATTTGCCAGTGCGTACTCATCACCTCGTATGCATACACAGGATAGATGTATACATATTCATTTTACAAGAACAACCTGGTTGAGGCTAAGGTCATAGCTGGTACTTTGTTAACAGATTACTGCTGTGGAGCCATAATTCCTTTACAATATATATGTGGTTAAACTCTGCAGGTACTACCTTTTTGCTCTGATCCTCAACCTGACGCGAGATGTGTACGAGATTCGGCTCCTGATGGAGAGTGAAGCGCGCTACAGAGCCGCCAAATCCCCACCCTCACCCTACCCCAGCACCACTCTGCCCGTTGACCCACTATCCTCCTCCGCCACTCCGGCATTACCTGCTATGTCTGTGTGGCTCCGCAGACAGCTCAACCTGATAGTGACTGTGCTGTACAGCAACCCGCCGCTGCTCTTGGACCTGCTGAAGAACGGCTGTGATATCTTCATCCCTCTGGACCGGCTCGGGATTTACCCCACAGGGCCAGGCTTTGTTGGGGCCTGTGGCTTGGCCTCCTCTGTCCTCTCTATCCTCACCATTGTCCACCCCTGGCTCAAACTCAAGCCATGAACCAAGATACAGGGTGGAGACATCTCGAGGAGCCACAGGGAGCACTGAGACCATGCAGTTAACATACTGATCATCCTGTGAAGTAAGAGAAGTTCTGAAATGATAGTAATGCGCCCAAATCCCAAAGAGGAGCCCATAATAAGTGACGCTCAAATTTCTTCCACTCTGCATAAAAAACTGCTAAACACCTACCAGCCTCACTGAGAGGATCAGTAGCAGCTCTGCTTCAATGAGTCCACTCTGGGCAAAGATGTAGTGATGCTGCACACATCAATGACATTCTAATGGTTGTGGTGGGTTGCATGTGTGACACGTTTCAGTCTGTTTAACTGATCATTAGCCACTCTAATGGCCTTTGCAGGCATCTGTTTTCCTCCTGACATCACCTTTATTCATGTAAGAGAAGTCAAACTGTGACATACTGACCCAGCTGTAAATCTTTCAGTAAGTGTTATTAGCAAAGCTCTTAACAACTAATGTATTTTAGGTTAGAGTCTCTCTTGGGACCATTATAAGTGTAAGGTGTTGGTCAAGACAACATGCAGTTTTTAAATCTAGGAGTATAAAAAGGCAAACTGAACAGTTGAATTCAGCATTTCATTTTATGTCAAACTGCCCATAACCAGCCAGTGGTGGTCAGCATCATCTGCCATGAAACTCTATAACATCAGAAGTCCTTCCACACAGTCAAGATTATTGAGAAGGAAGTCAATATAGTTAGCCAAGACATTCTGTCTTAACCACTATCTACACAACAGTGGGCAACAGTCTACTTATTGAAGTGAAACATTGCAGACCCATTGGTCTTGTTTGACCCCATTCATAGCACTGCTATGTAGATGTAAATGTTTAGACCTTGCTATAGAGAATATTTAATTGGCATTATTTGAATGTGTCAGACACTCATCCATTCTAAGAATACCTTCATCTTCTCATTTAATGGGCATCAGCTATCTGTAGGGGGGGAATCTGTGCGATCCACCTCCAGTACTCTCATTATCTTCTCTGACTTTGGCACAAACAACAGGACTCAAGTTAAATTAAAAAAAATCTTTACTATTGACTAATACAAAGAGGAGGTACAAACAACACAGGCAAAGTAAAACCAGTACAAAAAAAAATGAGGCGTTCTCTCTGTGCACATCATGGGACCAGTGGCCTTCAAGTCTAACACTTCCTGCTGCTGTCTCTGCCCAGGGAGGAGTTCCTCATCAAAAAACAAAACTCACTGTGGAAGGAGAACAGAGCAAGTGAGTAAATTAACCTATGATGTGTGTCTGTAGCTGTACATGAGAATGGCTAACTGACCAAGGCGAGGAGCTTATTTATTTTCTTTATGACACTATTCCTCACTGCTAAAGACTTCTGCACACCAGAGAATAATCAAAGCTGTTGGATATTTGCCATAATAGGCACAGACAGAAACGACCAACAGCCAATGAAAGCGTGCTGACCAAAAATAAAAATACATTTCTAACTAGCCTCAAGCTCGTGATGCAAGATGTATAAGCCTTCTCAGCCATGACTACATACATAGTTTATTTTCTTTTTTTGTGCTGCAAAACATAACACATGTTTGTTCTGAAGTCATGTTTAATCATGCACAAATCAGAAGGTGGCGGTAATGCATCTAATAGTTTCTGCAGATTCCAAGTCTCTAGAATCCCACCTGTGAAAGTCTCCTACAAACAAAGAGTTTGTTAAATTTAACCGATGTTTTATATTAGAATTGTCAAGAGTTGAAAACACATTGTCAAATAGAAAGCAGAGTTATGCTTTGCAGAGATGACAGCGCTATTATAATCGAAGTAGGGAATATGTACAATATGTTAGCTGCTGAATGTTTGTAGGTTGTGGTAGAATATAGCGATGCTCTAACCTGAGCTCATCACTCCTGGGTCTCCATGCTCTCATCCTCGACATCTCCTCCCTCTTCCAACGCTTCATCCTCCTCCTCCTTCCTCTCTGGAGGTTTCTCATAGGCCTTCTCTGATGGGGTGACGATCACGCCGTCCCATGTAGACATCTCTGTTGCTAGGTCTGCAACAACATTATTATCATTGGGGGCTGCTACTTGATGTTGGGGACCCTGATTGTTCATGTCCCGACCGTAATGGTCATCACTGATGCTACAGTGTTTTCTACACAATTAGTTGACGGGGTACACAAAGAGTGTTGATCTCATGACAGGTACTGCCCACTTGATAAGAATGGTTAACAAATTGTAGGTGTTTGAATACTGTGATCGCAAGGCAAAGAGCACTGTTTTACACTAGAGCAAAGACAAAAAAAACCAAGTCACAGATGTAACGAAGGCAAAAGTAGTGTAAAAATGTGTTTATTCTGAAATTGTGGTGGGACAAGTAAGGCTATGGTTGGCTGCCACTATTTAGGTAATTGCTGGGAAACACCACTAGTTTCTAGAAAAAGGACTATTAACATTATAAAACAGAACAGTGGCATGTAGGACAAGTTTGAGATTTCAGTTATAGCTCAATGACACTTAACACAGACAGCAGAGTCTGCACATGCAATGGCCTATTCCGTGAGTGTTCTACCCCTTCAGTAAACCTGTCATAGTGAAAATTATATTCTTACAGCTGGCATCTCCCTCCAGGCCAAGGATCTTCCTGTATCCTCCATGAGAAAGCACCCTCACCAGAGTCTGAGCTGTGAAACACACCATGTCCTGCACAAATGCACACAAATTAAATTAACACACTCACCATATTCAGTCTAATTTACTGTGATCAATACCGGATTTTCTAAGGGGAATACAGCGCTAGCGCCGTTATGAAATCTCGTTATAACCGTATGTGACCGTGCACACATGCCGTCAGTGCTCTAACGAGCCACCGCCAGCCGGACAACTCCGCTGGCTTAACACACACGTCACATTAATCGTAGAATCATAGTTGTGTTTGGGTTTTTGTGACACAGGGAAGTAAGCAGGAAGTTTGAGGTCCGGAAATGTGAAATACGGAAATGACGTCATACGGAAATGATGTCGTTCGCGGACCAATCACAGCCAAGGGCAGTCCGTTGGGTCTCCGAAATAAACACGGACAGTTAGAAAAATCAGAGGTGCACGAAAAGCTCTCCGAGACGCTCGGAGAGGGCGTTCCACGACGGATAGGGCGGTCTTATCTATCCGTTTTTGAAAAGACGTAGAGGCATAAATTGGCCTTAATGCGCCATGCCTTCTACAAAAATCAACAATTCCAGTTAAACAGCCGGAAAGGAGTTTATCCTGATAAAACGTCCTTAATCCAGCGACCTGTATCATTGGCAGTAAAGTAGAAGGATCACACCTACCTGCTGTTCTAGTGTCATGACAGTGTGTACTCTGAAGTTTCCACTCTCACAGGGGTCAGTGATGCCCACAGAGCCAGGTAGAAAGAGACCAGCAGCCAGCATCTGCAGACAGCGCCTTCAAAACAAAGTCCAACACTACGCTTAAACACAATGTCCCATCTGTGGCGACGATATAAGACGAGACCTGAGGTGAAAGGTAACCAACCTGTAGGCCACATTCAGGGACAGGGGCTGCCTGGATGGGTTGTTCATAACTGCAGAGTGGCCCTGTAACACAATGTGTCCTCAGTATGATGTAAATGTTGTCTAATCGACTGTCAGGACTAAGAGACGTAGTCATACCAGCAAGTCCAGGATCCAGGGAGTAAGGGGTTCAAAACCAGGGAAGCGAAGCCTTAGGTCCTTCAGCAGGCGGATCAGCACTTTGACCCTAAAGATTAATAATGGAGCTAGTTAAAAATTATGTTTAATTGATGTTTGTATCGTGAAGTTGTGCTTAAGCATGAATTTGCTCTGGTGACAAAACAAGATTTACTCACGTTGACTGAGAGGCGTTCTCCTCAAACCAGCGGGCATGGCGGATGGCAGCGAGGGCACTCTGTAGCACCTTAATGTCCACTGAGGAAAAAACAAGCATAAATTGAACGCAAGCGTTAAGGGCTGAATTCCAACCAGAGACCTTGGACCCATGCTTCCCCTGAACTCAAATTACAAATAGAAGATAAAGCCCTGGAATAAATCCAAAGATAGGAAATATTTTCCAATATGAATTTGGTCACACATTTAGAAAACTCTGAATGTGTATCAATGTTTATCATCAATATATCATTTGGTGAAGTCTGACTAAATCTGGGCTGTTTAAATGCTTCTAAGAATTTTGGTGTCAAGATGGTTGGAAATCTCATGGGTGAATGAACACAGCAGTGATGTACAATCAAACATCAAATCTGATATGTTTTGTTAACCAGGTAGCAGTGAGGTTCTGATTTATCAGATCTAAAATGTACTTCTGTTTCGGAGATATGTTAGGGCAAAAATAACAAAAATAATAACTACAATTGTATAATTAATGAGTATCATCTAACCCTTTTCAGCACCATGCTAATTAAAAGACAATGATGCACGTAATGCATTGCTGGGTAACGCTTTCCTATTTACAGAAAGAAAAACTTGGCACAACTCTACTACATTGTCAGTGCACAGCTGGGTTGTTATGTGTGTTGTGTAAGCTTTTACAGTGCAGCTCAGGGTCCAGCTTGCGCAGGTTAGGAGGAACAGTGGTGATGAGGATCTTGACGGTGGCATCAGCTGAACTGATCTCGAAGCCTGTCTCATTGGTCAGCATTGACAGCACTGAAAAAAGCAGATTCAAGGTCAGCTGCCTGTCACACAAACATCACAATGGATTGAGGGCCACATCACTAAATGCTTTAGAATACTTGACCTACGTCACACACTATGGAGGACCATACATGACTTAAGTATAAATAAATAAGTAGATATATGTATAAATAAATAAAAAAGGAAATACATAAGTTTATAACAGAAATGTCTAAATAAATGTCTTAAATATATTTCCACGTTTATTTATTCCCTCATTTCTGTGTGCTTATGCTAATGAGAAAGGCGGGCCTAACCGCAGTCTCATGCAGGATCGGTCACAGGAGTGTGATGATCCAGTCCTACTACTTCTGCCTTTCAATGCTGAGTGTTGAGCCGGTTCACACTTAAAATGAACTAGTTCAAGTTCAGAGGGTTAGTTCAGGTTATTTTTTATTGGGATGATTAAGGTGTCAGTAATCCTGACTGTGAGCGTCACGTCTCGTGTTCTCCTGAGCACAAGGAGAGAGCAGAGAGGAGGAAACAGAAACTCCAGCTCGGTACAAACCACCTGCATTCTGCTCTGCCCATGAAGCAGCTGATCTCTGAGCAGATGTGACCAGACAAACTCAGTGTTTTCACGGCTTCCACTGTTCTACAAAGTCACTCAGCGGCTGCTTTGCGGTGACGAGCTCAAGTCTCAGTCACTGCTTCTGTCTCTGAGCGAGTGTGTGTGAGGAGCGGAGCCCCAGGGCCTGTGCGTGTGTATAGCTCAGTTGACCAATCCTGCTCGAGACTGAGTTTGGGACCGCCTACCTCATTTACATATGGACAATTAAATGTTGAAAAAAATAAAGTTGGAAAAATTGTGGGAATAAGTTTAACACATTAATTCATTTACTTCTGTATTATGTCCACATGTATTCATTTATTTCTTTATCCACATTTATTTATTTAAACATTTAATTCAGGCACAGCCGCCCAATTTAAACCAGATAAGTATCTGAAAATGTCTTCTACCAAAAGTGAGGAACCTGGCATTAGTGCCTTACCTTCAGCCGGGTCTTGTGTTCGAAGGGTCTCCACTACTTTGTTTCCCAGAGCAGCAACTGCCTCCACTTTAAAGAAAAAAATCCAACTTAACACAGAAGATAAGGATGTCTATAAAGTTCTCTTCATACTAGAACAAACTGATTATTATGTCAAACACACTTTTGACTCCTGACACAGAATTATCCACAGAGGTCTGCAAAGTGATAAATTGTCACAGAGTTTAACCCAAAATAGAGTTGCCATTGACCAAAAACATCTAAAAACTCATCCAAAGGGCCTTAAAGACTCAGAAATTATAAGTATAGCAGAAGCTGTTTACTTTTATACAATGTTCATTTTTACAGTTTCTAAGCACATGTCACTTCTTAGAAATCACTCACGTGTCGGGAGAATTTTGAGGATTACAACCAGGTCAGCGACGTTGTGTCCTGATGTCATGGTGCCCTTCTTGTAAGAGCCCACCTGTCGTACCTCTTCAATTTGCTATGAGAGAGACACAGGATCAACACTATTAAAAAGGATTTTTTTAAATATTCTTATATGCAGATTATATCATTCCCATGTGTTTTTTTTAATTCTTCAAACTGTTCAACTATTCATATCAATCTTTACTGGTCACACATCATTATTCAGCTTCAGCGTGTAATGACAATCAATGACTTACCACTTCAAAGTTGCCGGGTGCAACAATCAGGTTGTCGATAACATTATTGATTTTAGTGACCAGGGACAAGATGGAGGACTATGCAGGAAGAGACAGGGAAAAAAGTTTTCTGTCAATAACCTACACACTGAGTATAAACAAGTGAGAGTAACTTGTCTGAGTGCAGGTCTGTGGACTGACCTGCTCAGCAGGTGTGGGGCTCAGGTCCTGGTTTCTCTTTAGCAAGCACTCGTTGAAAGCTGTCTCATCAGGAGCAGGTTTCACTCTGGGAAAGGCCATCTCACACTAGTGACAAACAACAATCTGTTTTAGTACTCAGTGCTGCTATGCTAACTGTGGCAGTTTTATTAGTAGAAAATAGTCTCCTCAACACAAGTTACAAAATTTCTAATGATTTGCTTTGTCAGCTGTAAAAAATGTGTGCGTTATATTTAAAATGACTGAAACGCAGTGGTCACCATTCAAACACTGTGGACATGGTGGGGATGTTTACTCATGAAAGGTGTAAGCTGAGCATTTCTCCCTTCTTTACTAATAGTGTCTTGTTGCTCTATGAAAAGCTCTTTTCACAGGACATGCTCCCAGGACAACACAAGATTCTTTGAAAATATAGTTCTGGACACTGACATCACTTGAGGGTTTGATTATACAACATAGCACTAGCACATCTGACCAACCACATCTAACAATGATGCTGACTGCAGCCAAAACGGAGTGGAACACTTTTTTACTTACCACATAAAAATCAAATGGGATGTGTGGGACAAATGGACGGTACCTAAGAAAGGAATGAGGAAGAGATACACATTTTGAAGTTTTTTAATAATGACCTCAACAGAACAGAATATCTTATGTACACTTGGGACAGGGAGCATTTGGACAGTTATACATTTTGCATTATTCAGACTGTCAGACACCCCAGCTCATTCAGTTGGAAATAAAGAAAAATGTTCTGCTTTAAAATGCCAATACTTCGTCTATTAACATGTTCAGAATTTGAATTGAATATCACCCAGCTCCAGGTAATCATTAATTAGCACTGGTACTTTTTAAGTGAAAGGGAACCACGATGACCCTCATCTATTAACATCGGGCTAAGCTTTACAATCATGATGCCTCCATTTGTGGTGACAAATGTGAGGAGCAGCTCTACGGTTCAACTCACCCCTGGACCAGTCCTCCCCGGGAACCAAAGCGGCCTCCCCGGCCCCTTCCGCGGTCTCCTCTGGACACAGACACAGAAATGCAAGAAGACTCAGCTTGGTTTGATATTTACGATTTGATCTCACTGTTAAGACGAATGCTATGTTGCTAAGCTAGCGTGTCGGTCCATTCATTCATTCATATACGTGGCTAGGCCACACTAGCTAACGTTAGCCTACCGGGCAGCTTTTAAATGACCGATATTGAATGTAGAAGAACCACGGCACTTCAGCGATGATGTCGTAAACGCGCTTCACATCAGGATTGAGAATTCATATTATGACTAATCCACCGAGTTAAGGTGTTGGCTAGTATGCAGCGTTCAATCCATGTACGTTGCTGTCTTACTAGCAACATGTCCGCTAACGTCAACACTCTGCTCATACAAACTGTTATACACCATGGAATGTAATGTCCAGCATATAAAATGACGATTACCTCATTGCGTACGACGTTTTGGCAATCTAATTCGAAAATCTTGGGAGAAAATGTTCAACGTCCTTTCGTGGAGCTTCTGTTGCTTGTTTTCAGTATGTTCTTCTTCTACTTCTTCTTCTGATTTGATTGGCGGATGGCCAACTAGCTTATAGGCGCATTACCGTCACCTACCGGACTGGAGTGTGGAGCATGAGATTGGGAGTAAAACAAAAATATACTACACTAAAAAGAATATACTACATTCTTCTTATTAAACACTTTTTATGCTGTGGTTGTGATATGTGTTAAAACTCAATGAAGAGATGGTGGCTAGCCAAAGAGAGAAGCTGTATCCAGCTACTGCTTTCACACCCCTCTTTTAGCCAAGATCTCTACAAAGTGCATCTCAATGTTAAATTTTCTTGCCTCTTAGCTTTTTTATGCTCCAACAGCCAACCCAACCAATTAAATATGGACCATGCTCAGATGTTTCTGAAGTTCTTATCATCTTAAAGGTAAAGCAAAAAAAATAAAGATAAAATAAAAATAACATGTGGCATTTGTGAAGTCTGAGCCACCTCACAAAGTGAGAGTAAAAGCTACTGCTAAGCTATTTGCACTTGATAGTACCCTTTATCTCCTAGCTGGGCTGGGTGCACTGTGATTCAGCCAGTGGGCACTGAGAATATATTTTCTTAGATTACAATGTTACACTTTAGTATCCCCATGGACAGAGTGGCTGTAACAACAACAATATTGTGTTGTGTGGCGCTGCTGGTGCAGAAGCAGTAAACTTTTTTAAGGCTCTGTATAGGGGAAGAGCTCTGTGTGTGGCTGGCTTATCAAGGAATGATGTGGACACAGCTATCAGAGGATTTTCTTTGATCACGAGTACAGATATACAGATATTGAAACATTTTACTCAGACGGTACTTGTGCTCTTAAAAGTACTATATCCATACCGGATACTCGTTTCATCCGAGTATTCGGCCCAACCCTAGTATGGCCTCAACTTCACATAAAAGAGTCATCTATTGCTAACGCAGAACAGACTTCGGGACCTTTTTTCAATAATTTGACTTGTCTCTCCCACACTCCTCCAAAATGAGGTCCAGCAGGTGGGCTGAAAATCCACTTGACCTCAATCTGAGCAAGAGCATCCTAGAATTTGGCCTGATTCCACTGCTGCATAGCTGCTTGTAGCTCTTTACGTATCTGCACTGACAGATCATAATGGACGCTTGACCTCTTCTGCGCAAGAAAGGTCGGAAGGCGTTTAGGCATGAGTCTGTGTCGAGTGTGTAAGAGACCTCTAGGTGGAGCGCGCAGGTTGTCAAACAGGTAAACAGTACGCCATACCTTTTAACAATACTGCTACCCCTTTTGAAACTCTATGGGCCGAAATAGTCCACACCCACATAGGTGAAAGGCTGCTTGTCTGGTAGTAATCTATCTGAAGACAGGTGTGCCATTTTTTTTCCATGGGCTTTTGCTTAGATTTTTTTGCATGTAATACATACATGGACAGAAGTTTCCTCACTACTGTGTTAGCTGCTGGGACCCAGAACTTCTGGCGCAGACAGTTGGCTCGTTCTCTGCTGTGTTAATGGCTGTGGCTGAGGGGTAGAGCGGTCGTCCTCCAAACTGAAGGTCGGCAGATCGATCCCCAGTCTTCCTTATCTGCAATGCCGAAGTGTCCTTGGGCAAGATGCTGAACCCCGAATTGCCCCCCATAGAACAAGAAAATGCTGCTAATAGATGCACCGTAGGAATGTGTGTGTGACTGGGTAAGAGTAAAACTGTACTGTAAAGAGCTTTGAGTGGTCATCAAGACTAGAAAAGCGCTATATGAATACAAAACCATTTACCATTACTTAACCTCCTCTGAATTGTAGTTGTTTTTAATTAACTGCTCAATTTCCTTTGAACAGCTCTACCAACAGTCTGTTGGTGCGTTGCCATTCATGATTCACACTGTAGATATGTATAACTAGTGTTGCCCTTTACCTCTACAGTAGAGGTATGATGAAAATGTGTCATACAGTATGTACCCTAATATGCAATGTTTTGTGTATTCAGGGCTGGGATTGGACTGTTTGTTTTACTCTTAGTGTTTTTGAAATCAAATCACAACATTCAAAACGAAGAGGTGTTGTCATTAAATAATCCATCAACTCCTGTCACCACTGATAAGCTCCACCCATGTATTTTTCGAAGGAGTGGGGGGTGGGGTTCTATTGTAACCATTACTAACAGCAACACTATAAACAGATAGACAACACTGAAAGTAAAGTGGACAATGTTGGAATCAAACCAGTGACACCTACAAAGACATTGCGACTTTTCATGTATCACTTTTGTCTGGCATCTTGTGACTGTGAAACATGTCAAAAGCGCTTCTGGTGATGAGAGTCCAATTCTGGTGTTGATGGGCTCTAAACAACAACATGTGATCTCTGCAGTGCAATTAACATTAAAAATCGAACATTAAAAAATACACATGACTTTATGTTTGTCTGTGGTAACTGTATAATAATAATAATAATAATAATAACTTTATTTATATTGCACTTATCTAAAGATTTTACAAAGTGCTTCACTGAAAGTCCATGGCAAAATGAAGAATAGATTGTCCATCCAGGCGGCTGTGGCTGAGGGGTAGAGTGGTCGTCCTCCGACCTGAAGGTCGGCAGTTCGATCCCCAGTCTGAACCATCTGCATGCCGAAGTGTCCTTGGGTAAGATGCTGAACCCTCAATAGCCCCCCATAGAATAACGAAGTGCTGCAAGTAGATGCACTGTATGAATGTGTGTGTGAATGTGAAACTGTACTGTAAAGAGCTTTGAGTGGTCTTCATCAGACTAGAAAAGCGCTATATAAATACAAATCCATTTATCATTTACCATCTGCCTCGACTGGTTAGGGTGAGCAAAAAAAGGGGAAGAGAGGATGTGGATGGCAAAGAGGGATTCGAAAAGAGAGAGAGATGGGGGTGGGTTGGGAGATGGGGAGAGAGACACGATCAGGAACACTGTAAAACAGATTTTTGTAATAAAAATAATTACAAGTTCCCTCCCTGTAGAAATCAGTTTTGAGCAGAAATTTAAAGATCTGTAATGAGTTGGCGAGACTAATCTCATCAGGCAGGGAGTTCCAGAGCCTTGGAGCCCTGACAGAGAAAGCCCTGTCACCTTGAGTAGACAGCCTTGACCTAGGGACAGCCAACAGGGACAGGCTGGCTGATCTCAGGTTACGACCGGGATTATAGGGTCAAGAGCTGTGAAATGTATGTGGGGGCCAGCCAATGTTGAGCTTCAAAAGTTATGAAAAGAATCTTAAAATCAATCCTGAGTCAAACTGGTCGCAAGAATTGGCGTGATATGAGCCGTACGGTTTGTTTTTGTTAAAATATGAGCAGCAGTGTTTTAAAAGCTGCAAACCGCTTACTACGGTTTGGCTGAGGCATGTATACAGGGCGTTGCAATAATCCAGGGGGGAGAAAACAAAGGCATGTATTGACTTCTGATTTTAGAAATGTTTTGTGGGGAAAGTAATAGGATTTGATTAATATGTGTTTTGAAGTTTAGATGAGAATTGAATGTGACATCATAGATTTTTAGCTGTTGTTTTAATATTGGCTTCCAGGGGACAGAGAAATGATAGGGGCCTGCCTGCTAGCTGGTCGGGACGGAAGATTATATTTCAGTTTTATTTGAATTTAACTGAAGGAAGTTAAGTGAAATCCATTCCTTAATGGCGGATAGGCACTCTGTTAGCAGACTCACGCGGCTGACGTTGTCTGGCTTGAAGGACACGTGTATTTGGGTGTCATCGGCATAGGAGTGATATGATATAGCATTAAAATGGCTGATGATGTGTCCTAATGGGAGCATGTAGAGGGTAAATAAATAGTATGGGTATAGTATAGGTACGTCTATGCCAGAGGCAATCATATTCAGACATAAGTATACGTAGTTTCCTGGTATGGGTACTTCAAGAGTTCAGTACAGAAAATATATAAGTGCATCCCACAATATACATTTATGTATAAAGTATTTACCTATTATAACGATTTGTGAATAAGAAGATATTTTTGTTGTTATACATGAGTCCTATAGACAGCTTTGAAAAGAAGAAATCTGTCATGTGAGGAATTACACAAAACTTTGTTTGAAAATGTAATATATCAGAAATGTATTCTCTCTTTGTCTAATGATCATGGCATCTTAATCTCCTTCTTGTTGAGTAGTAGCTGCAGTAGTACCAGTAGCAGACTCACATGTACAACAGAACTTGATTTAAGAAGTTACCTGCAAACGACAACAGTTAACAACCCGAGAAAGTGGGAAAATACAGATGTTTGTGATTATATGTTGTGTTAGTAGATTTAACTAAACATCCTCCCGAGGCTTTTAGTTTGACAATTGACCCTGACAATGGGGTATATAAAAGGCTGCACCCACACATTTTCTGAAAGTAAACTTAAGATGAGATAATAATTGTTATCAAAAGTTTATGCAACACACTGATATCTCCACAAACGAATTTAAGTTTGATTTCCTAGCAAAAGTAAACAGTGAGGCACTTTTGCCTTTTCATCTGAATAATGCAGATGAGATATCATTCAGTTGTGGACCAGCCTCTTATCCCTGCCCATTCTTATCCCGAGTGAATAAAAGCTTCACATGAAAAACTACAACACCATTTATGTAATCAAGTAAGAATATCTCAGAGATCACCAGAGCAGTACTTGACCAGCTAACTTGACTTGGACTCACCATGGTACAACTGAGATTGCTGTGGGCCATGTCTTTTGTGACATCAGGTGAGAAATATGCCGGCATTAAGGGTGGTTGGAGGAAAAAAATGAATGTTCTTGTAATGTAATGTAATGAACTTGTGTCAATATTGCTGAAACTTCTTTACAACTCGGAGATTTAAATGCACTGCTCAAAGCAGTATACAGTGTTTTGCATATTTAAGGAGGCACCAGTTAATGAGACAACTGAAATGAAATGTGAATATAAGTATTATATTAACACTAACTGGACATGTTCAAGAGACTAGATTTTGGGAAATTTGGTAGAACACAATGTACACTGTAATTCAGTGTAGCAGTACAGTATGTACTTAAAACTACATTTTATTAATTTATTTATCCAGGAATGTTATTTATTTATTTTAGATTAAGAATCTCTTTTTCAAGGAGGACCTGGCCAAGACAGAAAGCAGCACAGATTAAATAAAATAAAATATAGCACAGGTAAAAACACATGGTTTCGGGCAGCAGCAAAAATGAAATGAAGAGGAAAATAACCAACAGCCTAGGCCATGATATTTCAAGATTCCATCTGCACAACCAGGTAAGTTGAAAACTGACCTTAAAAGTTGTGCTTACTATGGTCGTAAAGGTCCATCATAGTGGATCCTCATAATGCACAACAACCATCAACACCTACTCTGCTGGATACTCAAAGAAATGGAATATGCTAAATAGACCAAATTTTCTCTTCTTTTGCACTGGCTAAATGAAACTGCTTGATACTCAGGCACAGATAGATTTCTAAGTTTGTTAATTAGATATGTGTTTAAGACATTTAAAAAGTGTCCATCTGTAGCTCTGTCTGTTATTGAAAAGAAAACATGTAACAATGCTGCAGTCAAATTCAAGATAAACTCTTGACACAGGAAGTAGATATTTTTGAACCTACAACTGGGCCCACAAGTTAAGAAAATCTGCAGTGCAGTAGTCCTTTTTAAAAAAAATCAATATGTGACAAGCTTACTGATATCTCTGATTTTGGTTTTCATTATTATGAAGTCCCCTATCTTTCATTTTAGCATGTTGTTAAACTATTATTCAATAATAGTTCAGTTCAGGTTTCTCCCTTAAGTTAATGGAAAATATTTTATACTGAACTTGCAGGTTTTCTGACTGTCCCATCTCTTCAGCTGCACGGCCTTCTCAGTGTAAAGCAACTCAACTCTCCTGAACAGAGAGTCTTCTTTCTTCCAATGGAGATCACCAACAGAGTCTTCAACAGCCAATTGCTCAACTCTGCATCTGAGGAATATAAGATCATGTATAAGGAAGTCACTGACTTGGTAGGACGAATAATGATAGATGCTGTTGATGATAAGCACATAATAATCATGACGATACTATCTTATACCTTCATGATGATGATGATGATGATGATGATGATGATGATGATGAAAACTGATTTCAAACTAATCTTGATCTTGTTTGTAGAGCCATACACTGCTTGCGAAGACAGTATCAAGTTTGTCAGCATGTTTTTTCATCACAGTCCAGAGAGAAAAAACATGGTCATGTCCTGAATTGTTTTCTTTCAGTATCTTGGCTCATATCATTAGTCTGCATTGTGACAGTTGTTAAACAGATTTACCTTGTCTGGTTCAATCAGCTCCACAGTAGCAACAACGCTCCTTCAATAATTCCCTTTCTGAATGGGGTTTCAGCTTCTTAGCTATTAGATCACCTTACACAAAACCAGTCGGTGTAAAATTGTCTCTGTCAGAGTGTGATCTTATGAGAGGTGCTTGTTGGACAACAAACTCCACTGAATAGTGTGAACTTGATCCAAGAGCATTTATCTGTATAACTCAGCTGCATGTTTTTTAGCTGTAATGCTGTATGAAATGTTGGAGACTTTTTTTGAATCACTGATAGGCATACATAAACGGTACCAACCGTTTGCAGATGGAATGTGCCCTAACTTTTCAAAAGACAAGTGCCCTAACCGTCCTCTAGTCTGTTACACAAATACCACACCAGATGTATTCATCAAAAGTGGTACTGCACAGGTTAATATGTGACATATTGATTGTTGAGGCAGTGATTGAGTAAAGCTGTGCTTTAGCGCACCTCAATTATTAGTATTTATTTCTTGTCCGATTTCTTGTCCCCTTTCTTGTTAAAATAATGAAAATGTTTATTACTCTTTGTAAAATCACGACTCAATAAACCCCAACACAGAATTAAGGGAGAAATACAAAATTTGAGGACAAATACATAGGCCTAATGAGTGAAGTAGTTTTCTGCTAATTTTCAACCAGATTGATACCTTGTGTTTAATAGATGGTGAATCAGGAAAGTAAGTCCCTTACCCTTACATTTTGTAAGACACTTGTTTGCAACTAAAGCTGTACATTGTGCTGTCACCTCTGAATTTCAAAGTTAGAGCAAAGGTGTTGATCTATATTTGTCCTCTTCTTGTTTTGCAGCTTGACAGCATCTATGACTGCTCTAATATCAGTGTATGTCCCACAAAAGGCTTCTATGGAGGTGTTGCAGCAGTGACTTTCAGGTATCATATACCATTGATCTCATACTCTATCCACGATTAGAACAACAGACTCCATTTCCCAGCCAAAACACTTTTTTAATGTAGGGGATTTTTGGTATTTAGCATTTTAGTACTAAGTTAACTGTTTTGAGGAACGTAGATTTAAAAAAAAAATAAAATAATGGAATCAGAATGTCCCAAACAGGCACTGTATGAATGTTTGTGAATAGGTTAATGGCAATAAACTGTACTTGCAAGGTCTTTGAGTGGTGATCAAGACAAAAAAATGCTATATAAATACAGACCATTTAATTCTTTCTTCCATTCGCAGTTCCGGATCAGTCATTGCAAATTCAACTCTTGTCTTCGATACCTCATCTATCAATCCGACCATTGTCCACGAATTATTTGAAAATGCCAACAACTTTGAGCCCAAGACTCTCCAACTCAATCTGAACTACACATCCAGTAAGATCTGCTTTTGGACATATAATTGTAGTTGTTCCAACTTAGTCATGTTCAGCTTGTGTCTTGAATAAATATCAAATGTTTGTAATATTTTTTTCCCTTCAGCTGACAAAATAAAAGAATCTACCATGCTGGAGACTACAACTACAACAACACCTATGACAACAACTACGACACCTACTAAAACTACTACAAAACCAACAACACCTATGACAACAACTACGACACCTACTAAAACTACTACAAAACCAACAACACCTATGACAACCACTATGACACCTACTAAAACTACTACAACACCAACAACACCTATGACAACCACTACGACACCTACTAAAACACCAACAACACCTATAACAACCACTACAGCACGTACTATAACAACAACAGCTACCACTGCACCCACGTCTACCACTGCCACAGTGCAAGATACTACAACACCATCTTCAAGCGATACTAACGTCTCTCCTGATGACACCACATTGATTTCAACCACCATCACACATCATGGAAATCATGATGCTACACAATACCCTGTTGTGGAAAATGCTACAACTGTGAATCCACATGATAAATGGACAGATTCTCAAGGTGTCTCAGCGGGAAACACCAGTGATCCTCAGCCCTCGGGTGGTGGCAGCAGCAGCGACGGGAACAGAGACTGGGTTCCTGGATGGGGTATTGCCCTCTTATTTCTAGCTGCTGCAATCTCATTGCTAGTCATAATCGTCTTTGTTATGATGGTGAGTCATCAGGCAAATCTACTTCAGTACACCTTTCTCATTTCACACTGTCTCAGCAATATATAACATTATATAATAATGACTTATTTTGATCACAAAAATTCCACCTTGAATTTTGATTAGAAAATATGTCTTTCAATATATATATATATATATATATATATATATATATATACTCACTTTCCAAAATGATTATTTCAATACACTTTCGTAATGACAGATAAAATTCAGACATAACCAATAAAATGTGTATAGGTTGCATCCAAGCGAGTGCCCTTTCAAGTGCATGTTCCACGACATTACCAAAAACCTTATCCCTTCTCCCTACCTGAAATCCACTGAGCACTGATCACAACTAAAATTTTGATCTGTGTGGGCCAGGTGCAGGGTTTGAGACTCTCAGACTACTTTTCAAATATTATCATTTGTTTCAGGAATTTAATTAATACTCTTCTTATCTCAGAGCTGTGTTTTGATGTTGTTATTTTGATGTTTTTCAGTTGGTTCAATGTTGTATGAAGACTGAAAGCATCCAAATGGATACTACTGACGATCTATATTACACTGAGAAGAAACAACTACCCCAGGAACCTTTGCCAGTGTACTCACCTCAAACCCCAATGACACAAACACCAGGCTCAGCCCCTTTTATTATCGTAAGTATTGCATCACCACAGTTTGTTGATATGTTTTTTTCACTTTGTACGTGAAAAATCACCTTTTTCACGGAAGCCATTTTAAAACAAAATAGTAGGTAAACACAGATGTTAATAATCACATTAATTAAGGCTCTATCTAAATAGAGCACAACCTAAGTGAATGTGATTGGTAACACATGTGTAAACCGACTATTTGGCCAAAATGGCTGCCGTGAAAAGGGTCGCCCACTAACACAAATAAAACTCTGCCTTTTTTAAAGTGATATATTTCTTATTCATTGATAGCCTTAATGTTTAATTTTGGTCCTGAAATGTTTGTCAGGAGGAAGACACACCCAAGAAGAACAAGACAGGGTTTTATGCAGTAAATCCCTAAGATTCGAAAAAATGAATGGAAGCCATAAAGCAACAGGTAGACCACATTTTTCATCCAAGATTGTTGTAGTGGACATTGGCTGTACTGGCTGGCTTGGGATGTTATTTAGGAGGTCATGGTAAGGAACAAAGCCTCCCCATTCTTTCTCTCACAATTAAACTAACACACAGACAGGAAATAATCAAAAGGACCTTGTCTGAAGACCGCAGCAATTTAAAACATGATAGAGATTTGTGAACAGCTTATGGATTTAGCAAAATGGAAGAATAAAAGTTAAATATTTGCAACTAAAACATTCGCCCTCCATTCAACTTGTCTAAAATAACATGAAGATAACTATCCAAACTGACTGTCACCTGGTGTATATCGTTCAGTAATTGCTTTTGAGTCAAGGTTTGAGTCAAATATGTAACATGTGACTACACTGTCATCTAATCAGCATCCTCCACAAAAAGGAATTATGTTTTTATCTTATTTAGGAAATGTTGTGGATATCGTATTATTGTTCTTAGGAATCTTTTTTTTTGTTTGGTAATTTGTCAGTTAACCACTTGATGTATGTTGAGGATTTGAATGATGTACTGATATACACGTACATGCCTATAGTAATTTTCTGTCATTTATAGCAGTTTATAGTTTGTACATATATATTATATTTATTCAACATTAAACGGGTCATGCCTGAAAATGGATGTCTACAGATTAAACAATTCTAACTGTCCCATCACACTATCATCACTACTAATTCATTTTTGTTCCACTGCTCTGTTGTGCATCCTTGCTTGATTGTGATGTATAGGTAATAGTTAATAAATGTTCTTTATTTCAACCTGTCATTGACTGTGTTCCTTTGAATAGAGAAGTCCTTGCCTAAAGTATTAGACTAATTTGATTCACAGTATTAAATGTTTCCTTCCGTAGAACATTGTATATCCACACAATATTGATGAAAGAAAGGAAAACAATTACATTACTAAACTTCAAATAATGAAAGTGTAAAAAAGTTTTGGTTGGATGTCTGATAAATCCATTATGTCCATGATCACATTTATGCTAGGGCTGCCAGGTATCTTTTTTCCAAATGTAACTGTATCTCTCATTAGGGCAGAGTCTGAAGACAGCAATCAATAGGTCAGGCTCAACAGGTGACAGGTAATGATGACTGGTTGACAAAACATGTTTTGCAAATAGGCAGTGCCAGAACAAATGGGCAGGTAGGTGTTGACCTCCCACTTTGTATCGCATACAGGATGTATATTTGAGTACATTTTGAAAAACTTTTCTATAAGGTTAAATAAATTCCATTGGTTAACTGGCGGGCAGCTGTGGCTGAGGGGTAGAGTGGTCGTCCTCCAACCTGAAGGTCCCCCATAGAACAACAAAGTGCTGTGATTAAATGCACTGTATGAATGTGTGTGTGTGGATGGGTGAATGTAAAACTGTACTGTAAAGCGCTTTGAGTGGTCATCAAGACTAGAAAAGCACTATATAAATACAAAACCAATTAACTGTGTTCTCAATATCAGGGACAGATGTGGTAGTAAGTTTGACAAAGAAAAGTGTGTGTTGCAGATCAAATCTATTTTTAACTGTAAAATACAAGAGACATCAGTGAGGGATGGATTACTAGAATGACTGGAATCAAGGAGCAAGCAGAGAGCTTGAGCTCCGCCCAAACTTTTTACTTTTTACCAAATTTTAGATTAGTGTGATACAATCTGATTATAGTACAAATGGAATGTTGCTAGAACAAGCTAGAGGTTTCTTACAGTTAATGAAGGAGATTTTTTCTCTCCACAGTCGCCAAAGTGCTCACTCATTGTGGGAACTGTTGGGTATAGCCAATTGATTTATTTAACCTCCAATATTATTTAGGTTAGATTCCACTGTGAGGAAACTCATGAACTTTGTTCTGAAAATAAACACATACAGATGAAATAGCATAATGCAGAGGGAGTGCAGTGTCTCTGACCTCTCCCACTGTGACAACAATATCTTAATCAGGGCTTACTCATTAGAAGATTTATTTGATTCACAGCAACAATACAATGAGGCTGTTTGTGTATGTGTGTGTGTGTGTGTGTACGTGTGTGTGTGTGTAAAATAGTATTATAAAAAACATTAACAAAAAACATAGCTCAAATTAAACTTTGCCCAAACTGCCAGGGATTTTATGCACAAAAGGCAAAACTTTCTCCCTATTTTGGCATGACAATGTATTTGGGGTATTTATGTTGGCTGTCCATAATAATGAGACTGTACTGACCAGATGACCTTAAAGAAAGATGCATCTGCCACATAAAGTGTGTAGGAATCTGTGTGGCTTTAAAAGTGAGAGACAGGTGCAACATACAGGAAAAAGGCCAGGAATCACTCCACAGAGCCCAGCCCCTCCATTTGTTTGTCCTCCAAACTCCATGTAGAGTAAACAAGAGCAAGTGGCAGCAGTTCGAAAAAGATATGTTAAAAATCCGAGGTGACACAAACAAGTGAAACAATGCAGCACAGAGACTAAAGGAAGACCCTAAAGTAGCACCAGCTGGCTTTGAGGTCCGCACAGGCTGGAAGTAGAGTGCTGCCTGGGAGTTGCAGGTGGTGGAGGCATGGCAAAGGCAAAACGCCCTTGTAGGGATGGATGGAAATAGGGCATTAAGACTTGGGCTATTTTCCAAGCCACCAAATCAGCAAAGCAAAAGGAATGGAGTGACAATGTCTCCTCCAGGAAGAAGTGTGTGGGGGCATAGAGGTGTTTCAATAATGTGTTGACACAACAATGTGTTCAATGAGGGGTACCTGAGCCTTGGGTCTGAGATTGTAAACCCTCCACCGCCATGCCGAGAAAAGCTCTTTGATTGGGTTTAGAAAGGGAGAGTATGGTGGAAGGTATAGTGCTGTAAACTGTGGCCAATGATATTTCTGCCTCTCCTACTTGTTTTGGTCAGGTTGAACCCGGCCTCATCTATGGATATGAATTCATGCGGGATTTCCTCAGCATCAGTGCTTAGGAATTGCAAGGAAGTGACATCTTGATATACTTCTGTGTCTAATGTATACAAGTGTGTTTAGTGTTAAGCTGACATTGTGCTTATAGTGGTGCAGATCTGGGCTCATGTTATGCTCCTTGAGTGTAAGGTTTTGAAATTTGTGTATTACTTTTGATTTTAGTGTTTAAGCAATTGAACTGTACAAACTGTAACCTGTGCGCCAGCATAGCCAAGAAGCAGGGTATCGTTTTCACCTGTGTGTTTGGTTGTCAGTGACTGGTGTGTGTGAAAGAGAGAGAGAGAGAGAAATTGCGACCACTTAGCCACCTGTATGACTGATTGCTCTTGCTCTTCCCATGAGTAACTACTAGGCACTTATTGTCTAATGCCAACTATTGTACAACTGGTATTGTGTTGCCACATTACTGGGGAGGTAACACCAGTGACGATGCTCTTATCAGTGACTACATCCCAATGCTAAAATAATGAGTGCTGTGCATACAACCATCAAGATAAATGCCACTCCAAACAATCTATGCACCACTCCTTCTTCCATGTTTGGGCAGAAACACTTGCGCAGTGCTGGTTAAAGGAATATTAATTGCTACTGTATTACAATACAGCAGAACAGTAGGCAGAATGGAACAAACAGCGCACCACTAGGAAAGGCAGAAAAAAACAATGCAGGGTGTAACCAAATACAATGGTAATGTGGCCACATGATGGACAAAAAACACATATACTCTTCCCTTATGTATAAGCTATTTTCAAAATTCTGTCCACATTTTTCCTGAGGTGAGATTCCACTGTATAGGTTAAGGTTGATGTTGTGTTGGGGCAGGTTTTCTGCTTTTTTTTGTCTATCTGTAGGAGTTCTGTCTAACTTGTGGTCTGTCTAAATAGTGAATGTGGAATGTCCTGATATGATTAGGCAGCCATGTGGAGAGAATGACAAATACTGCCGTCTTTTTTAGAAATATTGGAACCTTGATAAAACTATCAACCAGTTCTTTGGATTAGACTGCTGGATCATAAAGATATATGGTTGGTTCTGTTATATAAAGCTCAATAATTGTGGAACAGGGCCTCATTTTGCCTCCCAAGTTTGACAGAAAAACACAGAAATGCTCTTAAAAGTGTTCAAGTGTGGACTTCTGGCTGCTCCAAAACTCTTTAAGTAGTCAGTAGGAAGAACAATGATGAAGTGCACTTTCATTTACTGTTTCACATCTGTGAAGGTTTTCGTTTTGATCACAAAAATAAAAATTAAAGTGATTATGACATGTACACAACAACAGCTGTGTTGGAGGTGTGTGTGATCACATGCAGCAGCTTACACAATCAAGATTCCCTCCATTGCCAACACATTCAAAATCCGAGTGATTCTTAAACAAATTTTTTCGCGAAGTTCATGTTCAACTTCACACTTATCTATATATACACAACAGCTGACAGCTATGACTAATTTGATCGCCCAATATTGCCTTCAACACAATCATCCCGGACCTGCTACAGGAGAAGCTCTCCCTGCTGAGTGTGCCTGACTCCACCTGCAGGTGGATCACAGACTTCCTGTCTGACAGGAGGCAACGCGTGAGGCTGGGTAAGTATGTATCTGAATTCAGATCTATTAGCACCGGTTCCCCTCAAGGCTGTGTTCTTTCACCTCTTCTTTTCTCCCTGTACACCAACAGCTGCAGCTCCAGTCACCAGTCCATCAAACTCCTTAAGTTCGCGGATGACACCACCCTCATTGGCCTCATCTCTGATGGGGATGAGTCAAGAACAACCTGGAGCTCAATGCTCTAAAAACAGTGGAGATGGTCGTGGACTTCAGAAGGAACCCAGCCCCAACTACCCCCATCATCCTGAGAGACGCCCCAGTCGTCACTGCGGAGTCCTTCCGCTTCCTGGGCACCATCATCTCCCAGGACCTCAAATGGGAGCTTAACATCAGCTCCATCACCAAAAGAGGACAACAGAAGATGTACTTCCTACGACAGCTGAAGAAGTTCAACCTGCCAAAGGCAATGATGGTGCACTTCTACACCTGCATCATTGAGTCCATCCTCACCTCCTCCATCACCATCTGGTTCGCTGCTGCCACCACTAACGACAAAAGGAGGCTGCAGCGGATCATCCGATCTGCTGAGAAGGTGATCGGCTGCGATCTGCCATCTCTACAGGACCTGTTTGCCTCTAGGACCCTGAGGCGTGCAGGCAAGATTGTGGCCGATCCTTCTCACCCGGGTCACAAACTCTTTGAGGTTCTTCCCTCGGGCAGGAGGCTGCGGACCATCAGGACCAAAACCTCCCGCCACAAGACCAGCTTCTTCCCGACTGCAGTGGGCCTTATCAACAAGGCCCGGGACCCCCACCTGACTCGGACTTTTATTCCACCCCCACACCTCTATGATGTGTTAAATAAACACATTATATCATATCATATTATATTATACTGCATTACATTGCATATTGCAATATGACACTGTTCACTGTTTTGCATTTAGCATTTCACTTTTTACTTCACTTTTTATATTTTTTATATATTTTTATTCAGAAATGTTTATCTCAAAATAAATGTTACTTTGTATAAATATTGGTAAAAAGTGAGTAAATAAGAAGTAAACAGTGAGTAAATATATACTGGTTTCCCATTTTTTATTGCTCTCCTATGCATGTTGTATTTATTGCGTTTTTATGTTTCTATGTTCATTGTTTGCACCAATAACCAGAGCAAATTCCTTGTATGTGTGAACGTACTTGGCAATAAAATACTTCTGATTCTAATTCTGATTCTGATTCTATACTATCACATGGATCTGTACCCCATCTTTGGCAGTGTTGTCTCAGTTATAATTTTTAAAGTAGTGCAGTCCCCGTTCTAATCTTACCTGTTTGGAATTGGCTGTTTGCTTTGCCTGTGGTTAAGGTGGTTGATCCTTTCTTCTGAAAATGTAAAAATATCAGCAGAAATGGAGCAACGGCAAGTAAAGAATGCTGCTGCACAAAGAGCTGCGATAGACAGATATCTGGAATTATTGGACAAAGGAGATACTCTTAACGATGTATGCTTTACAGACATACATTTATCATTAGTGAGCCCTGCTCAAACAGTTCTACAATACAATGAAATTTCATAAAGGGGACATAATGTGAAAATTCCACTTCTGTAGTGCTTCTACACGTTAATTTGGGTATCTGGCATGTCTACCGACCCAAAAACTCTGGACATGGGTCCTCTATGTCAGAAACGTCATGCTTGAGTGACTGTGAATGAGCTTTCGTATCCTTCTCTCTTCACAAGCGAAATGGGAGTCTCTCTTACAAGCCCCCCCCCCCATCTCATCGCCCCGCCCCCCCTACACTCATTATAGATACGATATTTGCCAAAGCACTTCTCTTTGTTTTTGCAAACCTCGGATGCACCTGGAATAGCTAGCTAGCAGCTGGCTCATAAGCTCTTAAAGGAACAGGCACTCAAAACAGGTCAATCTGAGGAGGGCTGTTTTAGACAGGGTAAAAAGGGTGCTGTTTTAAATGATCTTTGTGGTATTTTGACCAAAATATGTTGCAGGCATTTCATTAAGACCCCAATGAACCATATCAACTTGTGGTAAAATGGGCATAATATGTACCCTTTAAATATAGTCAATGTCTACCATGAAGTTGCCGTCATCCTACCTGATCTATCTACAATGACGGTGTTTTGTGTCCATGATCAGAGAGATTCTGTTTTGGGGGAATTCTTGATTTGCGAGTGATTTGGAGGCACTGGTTCACATGACATCAAAGCGATTAAAAAAATCTCTCTTTTAAAATATGAATACAAACTGTAAGAACCACTTAAATCCAATAAAAAAAGCTGTGCTCAATTTTCCAAATTTAGTCATACAACTTGGCATTACTTTAGAGTCACTGGGTCACATGACATGGAAGCTATTGAAAAAGCTGCAATCTTTTTTTTCTGTAAAATAAATTAATCAGAATTTAGCAATGAAAAAGGCTCACCAGGTGAGACAATTCCAAAACAATTTTAAATTAATGACAATTTGTTCTTATATTAGTTAGTCAGCACATGCGTATTGATATTTGTTTCATGTCATTTGAATAGTAATTTATTGATGGTCGTGTAATTTAATGCAATTAAAAAAAGAGCGCAGTTGTTCATGTTCACTGGCCTGGTGGCAAGAACATTTCCTCGAGCTATATGTCTACCTACTTTAGGTCTCCATACCCTGTCCAACCATATACTAGGTTTTCACCTAGTCTTGTTGTTTATTGACCTCATGAGAGGTTTCAAATAAATATTGTAATGAGTAAGCTCATAGGTTTTCTATAGGAGGTTTCACTCTATCATGCAATCTGACTAGCTACTAGCTTGTATGGCAGTACAATTAGAACCATATGTCCCGCTCAATAGATCAGACATCATTACCTCTATGCCCTTTTTAAACTACACACTTTCCCAGTATATCCTTTGTATATTCTACCGTGCTAATTAATGCCTACGACAGTTGATGTTAGTGACCACCAGCGGATGTTAGAGACATTTCTTCAGTTGTGTACCTTTTAATCCCAAGACACCCTCTTCTAAAGCAGGCCTATCACACGTTGATCAGACCTGGGTGCATGTCCCTAGCATGGCTGCAGCTTTCTGCAGTGTGTGATGTTTGTTTTATAACTGGTGCAGGGCTTGTCCATGGATCCCCAGATCTTTGCGCTACCTGATAGTGGATGTTGCAAGGACACCCTTGCAGCCAACCTCCACAGTGAAAACTATTGCTTTCCAGCCACATTGCTCTGCCTCACGTTGCTCTGCATACTGCAGCCTTTTCCTCTCATTCATTTCATCAACAGCATGCTCCCAGGGTTCCGTCAATTCCACAAAGTAGATGATGCACAGGGCGTTGGAATATCAGGTCTTAGGGTGGTGGTGAAAATATATGATGGGATTCTAAGCCGCTGGCCCACGTCCATCAACATCTTCCAGTCTTGGGCTTGCTCTAACTGACCACTCCTGGTCAGTGGAGGAGGCCCTCTCTGTCCCAGTTCCCCCTCACGGACAAATGTTGTCCTTTTGTTCATAGGTTTGATGTTATGAATGGCAAGCAATTGGTAGAAGTTCTTTTTTTTATAGTTGCTGCAAGGCATTTGAGTTCCTGTTTGTGTCTCCATGTACCTTGGGAGAGACTTGTTCAAGTATGAACATCTGAGGCTCATAGAGTAGTTTCTTTATTCAGTCATCATCAATGTCCTCATCAATGTCCTCATCAGAACACTGTGAAGAAGATATTCTTCAACGACAGTCATGCCATTTCATACTAATACCATTCATGGCAATCATTCATGCATTTACTCTTTCCTTCTGATCTAAAGATACCTTCCAAAAAATTCACTTAGAAGGGTCACATTTATTTATATTTGCAATTTCTGTTAAAGGCTGAATGTACGAGCATAAATAAACACAAAGAAAGGCAGTTGTGCATCTTTACCTATTCAATGCACAGGCTCTCGCCCAAGGATACTTGCGACGAGCTTTGTTAGATGATGCCTTTTTAATCCTTTGGGGTGAAACCAGATATATGTGCGTGTATGTTGTCAGACAGCCAGATGACAGTGAGCTGACCATCAACTGAGAGATAACATAAAAAGGCCATTGTACCAAGGTAGGCCTGATCACCTGGAAGTACGATTTAATCAACCATGTTATGAGTCAGCAAGTGTTATACTGAGACTATACAAGACGAGACAATCTGAAAGTCTTACAAAGTGGGTCTATGCTGCATGAAGTAGAGATTTGAATCATCACATTGTGTCTGTAATTCTTCAGAGAAATAGCCTCAAGAATTTCTGCAACAGACGAATTAAAGCTCTGATGTTGTCTTTAAGGCTGCCTACTCTGTACAGCCTTTATAGAGACCATGGATCAAACAATTTAGAGCAAATTGTCAGCGGATAACTTTTAGAGGCAGATTGACAGCCGACACTGATTGGAGCAGTGTCGGCTGGTTAATATGGGGCACTTCAACATCCTAAGAAAAAAAAGCCTATATAAACATATTAAAAACAATTTAACTTGGTAATAATTTACTCTTACAATGCTCCTGGTAGACCGTAAGTTCCTTTCAGTATTACATACAAGATGTTTTTAAATAGTATTTGGTTAATTTCTGTCTAAATGCATACTTCTATGGGCGGCTGTGGCTGAGGGGTAGAGTGGTCGACCTCCAACCTGAAGGTCAGCAGTTCGATCCCCAGTCTTCCCCATCTGCATGCCGAAGTGTCCTTGGGCAAGATGCTGAACCCAGAATTGCCCCCATAGAACAACAAAGTGCTGCTAATAGATCCACTGTATGAATGTGTGTGTAAAGAGCTTTGAGAGGTCATCAAGACTAGAAAATCGCTATATAAATACAAAACCATTTACTTGCTGGTGTGGGATGAAGGCCAAACTAGATTGAATAAGTCCTTAAATGAGGCTGCTTTTTTTAAGCGTTTTTTGCAGATTTTCCACTTTTATTTCCAACAAATAGGTATTGATTTTTATTTTTTATCTAATGTGATTGCTTGATCCACATCTGCCGTCACTGAGTTACTTTTGCTGCGGACTGACCGACTAAGATATGGAGACTTCAGGTGGATCTATGGCCAATCCGGTAATTTCTTTACTAAAACACCCTTTTCTCAAGAAAAAAATAATTAAGAGGATAAAGGAGCTTGGTCCAAACCAACCCAGTTTAGCCGGCAAGTGATGAGGATGAGCTTAGACGGACGGGGAGTTTCTCCCTTTCTTGTTATGAGAAACAGTGATGACAAACTGGATGTGGTGTAAGTATTGTCTTTCATTGCTTCCTCTGTTTGCTGTTTCAAAGTGTCGGCACGGAGGTACTGTTTACAACAACGTGTGTGCAAGACCTAAAACATCTCTCTAAAAAATGCTGACGGCATTAAAGTTGCCACAGTCATTAAGACAACACAATGACGCTACATTTTGCAGCATATTGTGTGTTGTGTCGTTTTTGTTGAATATGGCTTAAACTTGTTTTTGCCCCCGAACACTGCTCACACTCCCCCAATACATTTTATCACCAGGCGCCGCTGGATGGGAGCACCCTTAAATATGTAATATTAATAACAAAATGGATGCCTCTCTTCCACTCTGCCAACAATTCTAGGAAATGTTAGCTCAGAAAACAAAGGGGATTGTAACCAAAGATTAGGGAAATCATAGGGTCGAGCTCAGCAGCTAATATTATATAGTAAAAACATTATTATACTTATAACGTTAAGTGTTATAGTCAGACCTATCCACACACTGTTTTAGTTCTGTGCCAGTGCTGAATGGTCAAACATTGTTTATTATAACTTTAATTATCTCATTAATCAGCATTCTGATGGTATATCACATTCAGTCTCGTTTAGTTAGACATTATGCTTTGAGTGGTTGTTACTTGTTAAGAATAGAAAAGTGTTTTCCATTTACCATTTATTTATTTGCATTGATTAAAATGTTCATTATATTCATTTGCAGTAAATCATGCCATCCTGTGGTTTCTACAAATACAACAAGCCTGTGCAGGAAAACTGTGACATGGGGCTCAGTAGATTTCAGGGAATACTGACATTATGAGTCTCAGCCCCTCAAATTGTATGTGAAACGAGTGTGACAAAGTACAGGAATGCTAGCTATAGAATCACTTCTATACAAAAGTTCTCACCAGGAAAGTGATGAGAGCAGTGCCACAATAATGTCAGTTTTCATCTAAATGTGAGCTCAGTAAAGGTGCTTCTTGTTTAAATTGCTTCACATATAGCTTTGTTATTCAGAGTTTGTAAGTATATAATAATAAAAGATCACAAATTATTTATCTTTTGTGATCACAACATACAATACATATCTCACTGTCTCCATGAAAACTGATAGATATATCCCCATATCTCAGCATCTGCTGCTGACAGTTTAAACATTGTGTTTAAATATGTTTATTTTGAGTCTCCTAACATAATGAGGGAACAAAATCACTGAAGTACTCCTTTAGATTTCAATAATAATAAGTCTAAAATATGAAAACAGATGATGAACAATTTTAGCTTGGCTGCTGTAACTTTTTCATCAGTTCACTGTAGACTGGCATTAAGAAGACTTGAGAATACCATTATATAAACTCAACGTTACTTTAACAACTGAGAAACAAGTTATTTCCGCAATGAAATATGTTTTGGTAAATGAGTTTGAGACTTTTTAAAGGCAAAATAGTACCTGGTTACAAATAGAATCTACCTTCATTCTAATTGACACTAAATGTGAACACTCTATTAGTGAAGTGCATATACCCTAGACCCTATTTGCTTTCTGCTTACTATGAGAACATGTTCTTTATACGTGCAGCCAATAGACCATACTCACACCGCTGCCACTTTCCTCTGATATTACGCTCAGGTCCCCTGTGCCTCCAAGATATCCATTGTCTTTTCAGTAACTGATTGGTTATCGACCTATGAAATGATAACAATTTGTCAGATTCCCTGTGTTTATATGATTTATAAGCCTGAATCACAGCAGTACAACATTATTTTGTTCATAATAGCATTTAAGTGTGATTTCAGAGGAAAATGGCAATCTTGTCGATATGGTATATTGAGTATTTTATACACTGATTCTAGTCACGTTGTCACCTGAGATGATGCATGTGTCATCAGGATAAACAAGTCTTAATTATAATGACCAGAGGGCTGAAAGGAGTAGTCTTTCCTCGTTGACATCCATATTCCTTCTATGTCTGACATGACATGACACCACAAGGGGCAGTGAGTGCTGATTTCAGGGTTCTGTAGCCACAGCCTCTATAGGCTCCACCTGGGGTTCAGTGCTTGGGGTGGAGATGTCTTCCATCTGCTCTGAATCTGGTTCAGTCACAACTACAGCCACCTGCTGACACACAAAAAAAAAGGTGAAGTGTGAACATGGCTTCCAGAAAATACAAACATCTGCATGCATGAAGTACCCTAGGGTAAGATGCTGAGCTCCTCATAAATGTTGAATGCACTAAATCCTACTCTTATAATAATAGCTTGAATTTATATCGCGCCTTTCAAGAGACCCGAGGTCGATTTACATGTTTCCATGGGGACAAAACACAAAAGAAAAAATGTTTTAGGTGCAAAACAGGATAGAAATAAACAACACTTAAAGCAGGGTGGAATGTTAACTGAGGCCAAAGGCCGTATACTGGTGTTTTGGGAGTTTTTTTAACCTGTCCAGAGAGCATTGATTGATTTGTTGTGATCACGTCGTGGCTATATGACGGAGCGCTGGTTAGACACCACAGTGGGGATGGCATGGTCGGTGCCCTGTGCACATAGCAATGTATTAGTCCCAGGGATTTAATGATCGCAAGGCAGTGTGGAGTGAAGTGGCAGACCAGATTCAGGAGTTGCACTGCAGAGTATTTCATGAGCAACATCTCAGCAGTGCAGAGAAGCAGCAGCTAACCAATTAGATGTGGCAGGTGAGGGTCAAGTCGGGCAACGGGCCGAGCGAGGTCGGGTATAGACCGGGCCAAATCGAAGCGGGACAGTCCTGAGATCATGGCAGATAAGGGGCTAGTTGAGAGGACCTGAGTGGAAAAATCCTCAGGTTGGTGTGTACACCAGAGATAGATGAATTTTACAATACCCCCTACCCTTTCATAAGCATCTAAAGCAGGGCCGCCCAATTTGGATTGGCCCGACTTCCTTTTGTTTTGGCCCTCCATGGCATTTTAATAGCTCGTGATTATTCCCCTCTTAGTTGGAAAGTAAATTATGACATCTTATCTATTATATCTTATTTTGAAATTAAATGTTTAAAGAAATGCGTACGTACTCCGCGTATGCCTAACATCAGTCAGTTAGGATTGAGCAGTCAAGGCAGTCGCACACAGTAGCTTGTAGCCAGCAAGTGGCTGTTTTGGACGAATATACGTAACATCCGTCTCCACTAGGGAACAAAACATTCCCTAGTTTTTTTAAAGCACAGCGACGAGGAGTGAAAGGATAAGGCAAGTAGCCTGCTAGCTAAACTTAATTCTCAGCATGGCGCTTTGTTGCAGCCAACATTAGCACAAAAGAATACAACCTGCACAAGTTATCAGATATCAAAGCTGATTGCAAAGAGTGGACGAGCTTATTCATGTGGGGACCTTGTGAAACAGTCTCTGACTGTGGCTGCTGACAGTGTGTGTCCTAACCAGGCACAGGCTTTCTCCCAAATCAGCCTGTCCCCAAACACAGTTAAACGTAGAATCAAGGATATGGCACAAGACATCCGCCAGCAAATCAGGCATGAAGCAACTGGATTTTCTGCCTTTTTCATCACTTGCGACAAGAGCACTGACATATCGGATTCTGCAAAGTTGCTGTTGTTTTTACGTGGAGTCAGCAAAGATTTTGAAGTCTCTCAAGAGCTGGCTGGCATCGAGACACTTTCAGGTACAACAAAAGGGCAGATATTTTTTTAGCAGTGGAGAGAGTTCTGGAAGAGAACAGTTTGAGGTGGGAAAATCTGGCTGGCATTACAACTGACGAAGCCCCGGCAATGGTAGGGAAGAAATCTGGCCTCACTCCTCTGGTTTCGCAGAAGGTCAGCGACTGTGTGGGGGAAGTTTTAACATTCCATTGTATTTTACATCAGGAAGAGCTGGGTGCCAAATCAATCGGGCTTAAGAGTGTGAGGTCCGACATTGTCTCTATTGTCTCTATAATAATAAAAGCTCCAAAGCGCTACCTCACCGCCAGTTCAAGCTCTTCTGGATGAGATTGATGCGCAATATGGTGATGTGCTGTACCACCAGGAGGTGAGATGGCTGGGCCGAGGGTAAAGGCTCCAGTATGCTTCTACGTATCCGTTTCGCGGAGAGGGACGCACGGGGACCAGAGAGTCTTTTTGATTTTTACTTGTACCACGACTGTACGTTTGAAAACAATTCACCGCCAAACCCATAGGTGGCGCAACGGAAGACGAGCTCAGAGAAGCCTACCCCATTTCTGGGAAGAAGAAGTCCACGTGTGTTTATTTACCTCTGTCAGCTTGCCTCCCACACACTGAACCATGGCAACTAACAGATCTAAATAAAGTGACACCCAGCGGGTCAAAATGCTGATGTTATCGTTTCTTAGCGCAGCGGTTCTCCGGTCTTGTTTCCCAACTGTGTTGCTGATTCCACAGCTTGAATCTGCTTGAGGCTACCGGAGCTAGCTAGCTCCCCCCAGCTTCCACACACAGTCAGCAGGGACTCCCGACACTAACTACTACCCATTGTTTGCTTCTAACCTGATGGTATTATAGAAACAGTGTCATGATAGCAGTGGAATTAAAAGTAGTGACAGCGGGTTTTTGCACTGTTACCACCGCAGTTAGCATTGTTGCTAGCCCGCTAGCCTAGCCTGCTAGCGCCGTTTTGAAAGCTCGTTATAACCGTCTGTGACCGTGCACATATGCCGTCAGTGCTCTAACGAGCCACCGTCAGCCGGACAACTCCGCTGGCTTAACACACACGTCACATTAATCGTAGAATTGTAGTTGTGTTTGTGTTTATTGTGAAGCAGGAAGTTTGAGGTCCGGAAATGTGAAATCCGGAAATGACGTTGACCGGTAATGATGTCGTTCGCGGACCAATCACAGCCAAGGGGTGTCCGTGGGGTCTCCGAAATAAACACGGACAGTTACAGTGGCGATTTTAGCCTGAAATTTCTGGTGGGGCAATTTTGTATGACGTCATGTCACCGTAACAAAAATAGAGGTAGCTGATTATTATAAGCAGTAGGCCTATATAGACCACCAGTAAGATATATTATGGGCTGCATTTTGAGTGCCAGCAGGCAGCAGAAATCCTATTTCAAATACATTTCACTACTTTAGTGCTCAGCCAGACACAAAGATGTTGCCTATAATACAGCATTAAAGTAAAATGATTGCAACAAAGTAAAAAGATTAGACAGACACATAGCTCAAATAACTTGCAGAATTTATTATTATCAACATGAGGCGACATGCATCAGCTTCATCTGCACAACACTTTGTGTTTTCCTCCCTAACTTAAGAAGGCCTGCAACTGTTTAGAGTTGGCAGTCATTGCTAAGTGTCATGGATAAAAGAGTTTATTTCTATTTTCATTATATATTATATATTCAAATGAACACTTATTAGAACAATGTTTATCTTTTGCTTTCTGATTTGATACACTTTAGATAAGAACCCAGTGTTTTATTTTTCTTCTTTGCCATACGAGACAGAACACGGTCAGCACAGCTGTGTCCTTCAGGCTCGTCCGTACCTAATAAAATGATAGGAAACATAAAATATGGCATTATTGTAGAGGAAGTGTTACACAAAGTTTGTATCTTTATTTTCTGTGGATATTCAACTACTGAATTTGAATATGGTTTTGGATTAAACTGTGCACTACCAAGACAATGCATTTACTGTATGGAGTTCTTCCACATTATTAGTATTGCAAAGCTTATTCTCCAACGACTCATCCTCATAAACAAATGCTTCTCTCTGCTGGGTGGACCGGATCATGTAGCCTGACTGCGGGCTAGCCGCCGAGCTAAGCTATCCACCAGGTACACGTCCCTTTGAATCACTAATTACAGATTAATACAATACTAAACTTGACTAACCTCAGAACCGGGAGCTCACACGTCTTTAGCCTCTCTGTCAGGAGAACAAGCAGGACTTCAAAACGTATTATTCATCCGATGTGAGTGAACCTGTCCACAGACCCGGGTGGTGTTCACTGCCGAGGCAGCCTGTTAGCTCAGGTGACGTCGAACCGGAGCGTCAGCCTGTTTCCGGGTGACGCTGACACTGGAGCGAGTATCTCTCTGGGAACGTCGTGGGGCTCATCTGCATAATCACAACCTTGCAATGTTAACAGTGGCCTGTGTGCTTCACGCTGATTGGTGCTCCCATGGCACTGGTCTGCAAGCTTCACGCTGATTGGTGCTCCCATAGCACTGGTCTGCAGCTTCCCCTGTGTGCCCACACCAGAGACGTACGGCAAGAGGGAAGCGTTTCACAAATCAAACTCAAAGACAGAAACACACACGAATCAAATGACACCAAAACAAGACTATAATGCTTGTGAGTCTCGTTTATTCACACACACATTCACTCTTTTTGCATATAAAATAAAATAAAATATATTTTTGCCACAAAGTTCAGATATGCAGTATTTAGCTTTGTGCACACCAGCGCCACCAGGGGGGGCACTGCCCCACCTGCCCCTTAGGTAGAAACGCCACTGGACAGTTAGAAAAATCAGAGGTGCACGAAAAGCTCTCCGAGGCGCTCGGAGCGGGCGTTCCACGGCGGATAGGGCGGTCTTATCTGTCCGTTTTGGAAAAAACGGAGAAGCAAAAATCGTCCTTATGTTCTCACCTTTTATAGTTGCAGGACAAGATCAGGACGTTTCAAGTAAGAAAGGAAGGTAACATTAAAGTGCCCACAGATAGGAAATGGATTGGTGGATGTGACAGAGCTGCTCAACGTTTTGAATCTCCAGATCTAAGGGAAGGACCAGAATCAGTCAGCTGTTTGATCACGTCAAAGCCTTCAAGCTAAAACTACTACTGCTCAGCAGACATCTCTCAGCAGGTGACTTGCCTCCTTATAACATTCAAACAACCACAAAACGTCATTAAATTGAAGTAATATTTATGTATAATATTATTATTGGGGCCTTTATCATTTCCATTAATCAATCTTTTAATTATTTATTTGAACTTTTCTTTATTATATTGCCATAGTTAAATATACTCCTGGCCATTTTCTTCTCATCAGCTTTTGATTGCTTGTGTTTAGACGGAGTTTTACAGGCACATTGAAGATTTCAGAGACAATGCAACTGTTTTTGAACTATTTGCTCATTCCTTATCTGTTGATGTGGACACAGTCAGTGAGGAGCTCCAAATGGAACTTATCAAACTTCAGCCTGATTCACAACTTCAAAACTAGTTTAGAGAACTTTCCTTACTGTCTTCTACAGATGTGTTCCAGCAGACAGGTATGCAAAGATCCGCAAACACCCAAAGATAATGCTGTCCCTCTTTGGAAGTACCTACTTTTGTGAGCAGACTTTCAGTGTGATGAATCTAAACGTGTAAGCTGAGAAACTCACTGTCTGACTTTCACCTCCATGACATCCTCAATCTGTCAGTGAGAAAGCTGGATCCTAATATCGAAATACTTTTGAAAAAGTCTTCATGTCTCCCACTGATATTGCAAGTGATTTCAAGTGATGACTGTACAAGGCTGTGAAGAATGTAATACAGAATTTTGATGGTGTGCTCCTTCAATGTTGCTCAATGTAAAGTTAATATCCAATATTGATTTGTAACATTCAATGGTGTCACTGTGACATTTAACTTTGAATTTTTGTTACACTTGACAGAAGTGGACAACAGTTGTTTTCAACTTAATTTTCGAAAAGCACCTTAAGTTGTATGAACTTTGTCAGAAAGGTGTCTTTCCTTTTAAATATGTTAATGTTCCAAAAAAGAAACATAAAGGAGTTTTATGTTTTTGAGTGTTATGTTTCTAGACATAGCACTCATCTCTGCACATTAATCAAATCAAATACTATTGTAATTTCAAATAACACCAACATTTATTTTTGGCCCACAGCCTTCAATCCAGATAATTATTTGGCCCTTCATAGGAAAGAATTTGGGAGATTCTGATCTCAAGGGTGATATGAAGAAAAGTATTTGGAGGTATAGCAGAAGTATTGTGAGGTGAGGTATTTCCTGCTTTGACTTGGCCCAAGAAGAGCAGGCAGCAGGTGTGAACACAACTGAAATGCTCCATTGTCATTCAGAGCACAAATCAGAGATATGTGATACCGTGTATTATGGAGGGGATAATGGTAGTCATGGTCACCCACAAAAATGTATTTCATTCATATTAAATGTTACCTGAGATGGTTCAGCTGCAGCAGCCTGCACAGTTGGAGCAAGTGGGGGGCGGGTCTGTGGATAGACAGGTCTCTGGCTGGAAGCCTGGGAGGGAGGGACACACACACATTTATACAGTATATAATTACATATATGTGCGAATATAATGTAATGTAACGCTGTTGTTATTGAAGCGAAACAGGCGCTTCTCTTTCTGTTTATTTTCCTGAGTTGTTGGTTGATAAAGATCCGCAGTTAAACTCCCTGACAGGAGTTTTTAAATATACGTATTGAACTCTGGACATTGGACTGTGGGACACACACACATCTTTTCCTATTATTTGGTTATTTTTGTTCAATTAATATGAAGTCAAATTTAACATGTTCTTAAGTGTTCTTCTCTACTCTGTCCAAAAGTTTGTGTTTTAATAAAACCCAGAAATGCCTCCATACTTCTCCTGTGGTGTGATCCAAGTGTCCGTAAGCCCCAACATTCAAATTCGACTCTAAATGGCAACGTTTACACCATGTTGTAAGCCCAAAAGTGTGATATACGAAGTAGCAATGCACTCTGCACGTGCCCTTGGGCGAGGCCTTGTGTGAAATCTGTGCTGCCTGTGTTACTAAATTGAGAAGTTTCCCTGCCCCTTTGAAGTCAAATATAACTTGATGAGGCTTAAGATATCAAGTTCACCTTAGTGGCACCAGCAGCAAGGACACTGAGTCCAAACAGCATAGCAGTGATACAGATCAACAGCTCCAACACCAGGAAGACCACCAGCGTCCCCAGGATCCCGTCAATCAACAGCTAAGTGTAGTCAGAAAACAGGAAAGTCTCAGGACATGTTTTTTGAGTTAAGGCATTTTTGTCTTCTACATGCACTGATCAAGACAAAACATCAACATGACCTATCTGACCAAAGTGTTACTTGTAACAGTAGTAAGTCACTTACTTTACACTTTTGCTCGATCAGCCCGGTGCATTTCCTGAAACAATGTTGCTGCAGTAAATAGTAAAGACAAAGAAACATGGAGTGTGCTTTTTCACAACTTGTTGTGTATACTATAAATTCATCTGGTTAATTTATGTGCAGTCATATATCAGTGATGTCTCTGTGTATACTACATAGCCTGTGTACACAGGCTACTATAGGTTTACTCATTACTTCAACAAAGACAAAAAACACGCCAATTTCCATGAAATGATGTAGAGGAGTGGAACATGACCCAAGAAAGAGCCTATTACATGTTAGGGTAGATCCTGATCAGGGAACAGATCCACGAATTTATTTCACTTTCTCTTTCATTTAATTTTGTTTTAATTGATTTCTCAGAGTAACTCATGGATCTTGATTTTTTTTTTAAATATACATAAAAGCTTCTTTAGGGGACTGATATTCATGAGCGTGTGCAATTTGGTGCAAATCCAAACCAAAATCTGGATCTAGTGAATAGAAATGTGGTTTCATAAGGGGACAGTTGGACCTTGGTGGAGGTAAGCATTCTAATTGAGTGCCACTGGAGTTTTTGTAATATCCCTATTAATTTACAAAATGGGTGAAGAAGTGCAAAAATGTCTCCCTTATAGATCCCTTATATTTTCCTCCCAAGACAGACTGTATTTCTAGAAATGCTACATCTGTTTGAAAAAATCCTCCTGTGTAAATCATAATTTTTGTGTACGTAGAATGGTCTGTATAGATACACACGTGGACAAAATTGTTGGTACCGTTCCGTTAAAGAAAGAAAAATCCACAATGGTCACTGAAATAACAAAAGTAATAATAAATAAAAATGTACTGAAAATCAGACATTGCTTTTGAATTGTGGTTCAACAGAATCATTAAAAAAACAAACTTATGAAAATGGCCTGGACAAAAATGATGGTACCCTTAACTTAATATTTTGTTGCACAACCTTTTCAGGCAATTACTGCAATCAAGCAATTTCTGTAACTCTCAATAAGACTTCTGCACCTGTCAACAAGTATTTTGGCCCACTTCTCGTGAGCAAACTGCTCCAGCTGTCTCAGGTTTGAAGGGTGTCTTCTCCAGACTGCATGTTTCAGCTAATTCCACAGATGTTCTATGGGATTTAGATCAGGGCTCATAGAAGGCCACTTCAGAATAGTCCAATGATTTGCTCTTAGCCATCTCGGGTGTTTTCAGCTGTGTGTTTTGGGTCATTATCCTGTTGGAGGACCCATGACCTGCGACTGAAACCAAGCTTTCTGACACTGGGCAGCACATTTTGCTCCAGAATACCTTGATGGTCTTGAGATTTCATTGTACCCTGCACAGATTCATGACACCCTGTGCCAGTTGCAGCATGGCAGCCGCAGAACATAACCGAGCCTCCTCCATGTTTCACAGTAGATACAGTGTTCTTTTCTTTGTATGCTTCATTTTTGCGTCTGTGCACATTGAGCTGATGTGACTTGCCAAAAAGCTCCTGTTTGGTCTCATCTGTCCAAAGGACATTCTCCCAGAAGCTTTGTGGCTTGTCAATATGCATTTTGGCAAATTCCAGTCTCGTTTTTTATGATTTGCTTTCAACAGTGGTGTCATCCTAGCCTGACGTTGTCATACTCATTATTCTAGTCAGAATATGAGTCTGAGACCGCTCCATTGGGCTGTGATTATGGGGTGTGTTTCAACGGAACCAGGAAACAAAATGCCTCTTCGCTCAATTGGATAGACCTACAACCAATCAGAGCAACGTAGTATGTGACGTATGTCAAGCGACGCATAGTTGTTGTCAGTTGTCTGTTTAACGAGTTTGTTCACTCTATAAATAAATCAATGGAAATGCTGCTAATGCCGCTCGTATATCCACCGGAGGCAAAGCCCCCAGGAAGCAGCTGGAGACCAGGGCTGCTCGTGAGAGCCCCGGCCGCCGGCGGCGTGAAGAACCCTCACCGCTACCGGGACCCGGGACCTTTCCGGCAGCTAATCGTTTTTTTCAAGCATTCACTTCCTTGTTGCTCCAACATTAACAGCGTCCCAACATGTGTGTTTTTTGTCTCATATGTGCTGAGGAGCGTAGCTCACTCTCTTTTTATTTATATGACTGCTTGTGTGGCTGCAGCATCGGGGCCAGCTGATAAATTAAACTTTTTATGAATCCCGTAGGAGGACGGCAAAAACATCTGTTCGATCTACAAAAGCCTTGATCGCGTTCCTCTGTTCCTCTTTCAAAATGAATGCGCTGTCGATGTCTCTGAAACAGACTCGATGGCAGCATCGACACATCTCAGCTCATAGATATTAACACTATATATGTCTAAATATGTCTCAGCTCTCCAGCGGCAGGCAGCGCTCTTTGCTGACGTAGTTGACTACGTCACTGTAGATCATCTGTCAATCATCGTATAAAGCCCGCCCTGACGATTTGATTGGATCGACCAGCTTCTGTACGAGCATAGTTTCTCCCCAACGGAGCGACTCCAGACCGAACTTCCCGGACTCAAATGTTGTGGGCGGGGTTAAGTTCGTCTGGCACCCAGGCTAGTGTCCTCCTCTGTCGTCTTTCATGAATTCCACTTTGGCTCAAACAGCGACGGATGGTGCGATCTGACACTGATGGACCTTGACCTTGGAGTTCAACTCTAATCTCCTTGGAAGTTGTTCTGGGCTCTTTGGTTACCATTCGTATTTTCCGTCTCTTCATTTTGTCAGCAATTTTCCTTTTGCGGCCATGTCCAGGGAGGTTGGCTACAGTCATGTGGACCTTAAACTTTGGAATAATATGTGCAACTGTTACATAGACACGTACATACTACACACAAATATACATCCACCACACCCCCCATCCCAAGCCTTCTTCTGCTTCGTACCCCCAGTGTGACAGGCGGGTCTGTGACCAGCGCCTGTGGCTGCAGGACCGGATGGCTGCTTGTCAGGCTAGCTTACCTCCATCCCCCAACTGGCTGGGTTCAGAACACCCAGTCACTGGCTTACCTCAATCCCCCTTCCCCCCTCCCCGTTGCAAGTCATGTTTAAAATGTATGTGCTGTGCTGTATGTGTATGTGCTGAGGTGTTTTTTTCCTGTTCCCACACTATACTCCTCTAGGAGCATAGTCTGGGGGTTGTTTTTTTCTCTCCTCTCTCCCCTCATGTTATGCTGTAATCTTCTGTAACCCCTCTGGCATTTCATTGCCTCTGTACTTGTACTCTGTGCATATGACAATAAATTTGACTTTGACTTTGACTTTGATTTTGTTGTCACACGAACATCAAGCTGCTTGGAGATGGTCTTATAGCCTTTACCTTTCACATGCTTGTCTATAATTTTCTTTCTCGTCTCCTGAGACAACTCTCTCCTAAGCTTTCTGTGGTCCTAGTTCCGTGTGGCACACACCATGATACCAAACAGAACAGTGACTACTTTTCAACCTTTAAATAGGCAGACTGACTGATAACAAGTTTGAAGACACCTGGGATGCTAATTAGAGGACACACCTTAGTTTAACATGTCCCTATGGTCCAATTATTTTCAATCTTTTCTAGGAGAACCATCATTTTTGTCCAGGCCATTTTCAATGATTTGTTTTTGTAAATTATTCTGTTGAACCAAAATTCAAAAGCAATGCCTGATTTTCATTAGTTAATTTTCAGTATTTTTTTATTTATTATTACTTTTGTCAGTTTCAAGTTATTTCAGTGACTAATGTGGGTTTTTCTTTCTTTACCGGAAGGGTACCAACCATTTTGTCCACGTGTGTTTATAGACTGCTTTTCTAGTCCACACACAGACTTTTTCTATGGAACAGCCATGTTCAGATCTGGGGCCATATATCTTATCACTCAAGAGTTGACAGAAAAGAGGTTTACACTTAGCGTTCTCTAGTCCTCAGCTTATTAAGAGTACATTCATCATTTGGAATAGGTTTTAATGGTGGTGATGACATCTTTAAGACTTAACTGGTGAATGCACTCCAAGGCCGAGCTACTTTACATGATCAAAGATGACTGCATACTAAGCTCCAATGATATTACTTACTTAGCTTGGATGTTTTGAATATGACCCCCAATGATTTGATTTTTGTAACATTGCAATTCCACTTATTATTGAAATTGTATAGTCCCTTACAATTTCAATAACAAGTGGATAACAAGTATTGGAAATTTGACCATTATTTGTCAAATGTCCATTAATGCTCCCTCTTATTCCCAAATTTCGGTCAGGCTCATTTCTGTTTTTGAAATCAGGTTTTGAATTCACAAGATAATAATAATCAACATTATTAAACAAAATAATGGACTGCACCTTTAAAATGATAATAAGTGGAGTTGACACATTAAAGTCCAACATATCATAGGCAAAGACAGACACTACCAACTAATCGTGAGCATTAAATACTTTTTTATCACAAATGAGTAACAGTATTTTTCACAGTGACAAATGACATTCATAGTTTGATTAAAACTAACAGACATAGAGAAAAGTGTTTTATGTATTTAGGGTTTACATTTCTGTCCTGCAAACATTGTTTCAGTCTTGCACCAGGCAAGACTAATATTTTCTAAAACAAGCACAGTTTTAAAGACATTACCACGGCATGTAGCTCCAGTCTGCGACAGTGTTCACAGTGGTAAGAGTCCTGGCGGTAGGGGAGGTGTTTGGACATCAGACCCAGTGCAGCAGTGGCAAATGCGGCACTGATGAGATGCAGCACGAGCGTGCATTTCACCTGCGAATTAAGAAAACAGTGCACACGTACAATAGTGTTTGTTATTGTTGTTTTGGTAACATATATAAAATACTGTCTTGTATTTATTACTACCACAGTACAAACACCACATCCTTTAATTTTTCTTTAACTCTCTCACTCACTCACTCACTCTCATTCACAGCTATCTAGTGAGGACACTCATTGGCATAACGCAGTCCTTGGCCCCTTACTCTCCTTACCATCCAAACTAAATTCCTAACCCTTAACCTAAATCAAACAGAGTTAGAGACACTACACACTGACTATATATATGTAGTAGAGGGTCCCTCAGGGTTCCGTCCTGCGTCCCCTCCTCTTCTCTCTGTACACCAACTCTATCAGCTATGCTGATGACACCCAACTAATCCTGTCTTTTCCCCGATCTGAAACACAGGTAACACCACGAATCTCTGCCTGTCTGACCAACATCTCTCAGTGGATGTCTTCACACCACCTGAAAATTAACCTTGACAAGACTGATCTACTTTTTCTCCCAGGGAAAGACTCTCCCACCCATGACCTGACTATTAACTTTGACAACTCCGTGTTAACCCCCACTCAGACTGCTAGGAACAGGGGTGTGACACTCAACAGCCAACCCTCCCTTACTGCCAACATTACTGTAACAACACGTTCCTGTAGATTCATGCTGTACAACATCGCCTTCTTTTGCTTTTATTTTGAAGAAATTGTACTTTCTTGATTCTTGTGGTTCTGGGTTTGTACCCTCATGGTTGAATGCACTTATTGTGAGTTTGGATAAAAGCGTCAGCTAAATGAAATGTAATGTAATGTAAATATAAATCAAATCAAATCAAATCAAATCAAATCAAATCAAATCAAATCAAAGTTTATTGTCACATGCACCAATGACAGTGTCATCGGAGCAGTGAAATTCTTGTGACATGACAGGCAACATCTACGCAGTAGACAGGCTTTTTACAAAATTTTTAAAAAATGACATACTATATAACATATAACATAAAACATATAACATAAAACATATAACCTATAGCAGAACGAAGCAGCAACATATCAAAATGAAGCAGCAGATTGCAAAAAGAAGCAGCAGTAAGTGTTCACATTTTTAAAAAATGACATACTATATAACATATAACATATAACATAAAACTAATAACCTATAGCAGAACGAAGCAGCAACATATCAAAATGAAGCAGCAGATTGCAAAAAGAAGCAGCAGTAAGTGTTCACATTTTAAAAAAATGACATACTATATAACATATAACATAAAACTAATAACCTATAGCAGAACGAAGCAGCAACATATCAAAATGAAGCAGCAGATTGCAAAAAGAAGCAGCAGTAAATGTTCACCGGGTGAAGGAGTGGGGAATATTCAATTAAATACTATGAATATGAGTATGTGTAGTACGTGTATTTGAATGGGTGGTGGAGCAGAATGTGCATGGTAACTGTTCATATATATATATATATATATATATATATATATATATATATATATATATATATATATATATATATATATATATATATATATATATTTAGTTATGTCATGAGAGGTCACTAGGGCAGGCTAGGGTGGAGTAGTGCAATATATCTAAGAACAACAAAAGAAGGTTAAAAAAGGTGAAGTTGTATTCTTCTTATAAACAGGCGACTCAGGTAATTCTCTTTCAAAATCAAAGCCAAAGAACAAACGAAAAATATCCCAGAGGAGATAAAGGTTCTTTCAACTGCACAGAATTAGAAAAACTCAACTTAAAGTGTCCACTGTTTCCCAAGCTACAGGGTCTTCTTTCTCTGAATAGTTCTCAGTCTGGTTCTGTACTTTCCTTTATGTAGGCATTCTGGGAGCTGTAGTGTGTGCATCGGTGTCCATTTTGTGGTGTGGCAGCCAATCATGAATGGGAATGTAGCCCTCTACTAAATGGCCCCTTGTGATGCCACAATATATACAGTATATGTCAGGATATTTCTGTTAATGGCCCTCCCCAAACTATTTGATGTGAAACACAGAGCTGCAGCCCTATCTTCTGGTACTGCCACTTCATCACAGTGAAAATCAAAGCCTCAGTGCTGAAGGGTTATCGGCTCATCTGTATCATTATAGAGTACTTGAAATGGTCCAGACTGTATCACAAAGCTCTGCTTCTGTAAAAGCCAGACTTACCCAGAGTAGAGTAGGTCTCCTCCCACTATGGACCAACACAGAACCAGACAGGGTCACCTGGAGGGGTTACAGTACAACACACTTACATACAGAATTTGGAAGAAATTTAAGTGTCAATATGATATAGTCAAGTCCATCATAATGCAGTTCTGAGAAAAATAAGAAAGGCAGATGAGGTGGGATATACCTATGCATCGATAAACACTACCCACAGTTTCCCTGCCTCTAAAGCCATTCACAGACATAAACTCCAGAGGATATCCGCACAATTAGGTCCACACTTCCTTCAGATTTAGCTTTTCATACATGAACAACATAGCAGGACATTCTCTGGTCGCAACAACAAAGAAACCTTCGTAGCAGTTAGATAAGGTGTGGCGCAGCATGCAGAGGCAAGGCTAAGGGATGAATTTAGCTGTGGAGTATATTTTTTACAGCCTATTGACACCGGTGTCTGCCTTAATCACCAAAAGTTCTATTGACATCTTCGTCAGTATCTTCTATGTGTATGGGCCTGCTATTTCACCACTACAAACAAATTGTTTAGTCCTTGCAGCATGCAATTGAAGGGAGTGACTGACTGCTGGAGAAGAGATTTTTAATGTCAGGAAAGTCAGGGAATCAAAAAAGAAAAAAAAAGGAAAGAGAAAGAAAGCAAATGGAGGGCAGACAACTGTTGAGATAGTAAAATAAGAATGTGGACTTGAACCAGGACATGTCCATTTATTTTTCCACACAGTCAGATCTCGCTCAAAAACAACAACTAGGCCTGTCACGATAACACATTTTTCTGTGCGATTAATTGCCCCAGAAATTATTGCGATAAGCGATAATATTGCCGTTTTGACACCATTTTCAACTTATATAATGATAATGGCATAATAATGCAAGTACACCCTTTCGAAGATCAATAAACTTTTATTTTTAAAGAACACTGGAACTGGACATCTGGAAGACATTTAAAATATCCATAATTAATTAACAAAACATCCAAAAACAATAAATAAAATTATTTTAACCAAAAATGCTCTTGAATAAAAACCAAACACAACCAAAAACAATAAATACAATTTAAACACTAAATAAAAAGGATGTAAACCAGATTGCACTTCAACAAATAATAAACATTAGGCTCAGACATACAGGCAAAACTGCCAATTAGGACCTTTGTGCAAAAAAAGTGCAAACTAACAACAAAAAACATGACTGAAAGCGGATGCCTCAACAGGTCATATGCAAATCTGTAGCTTCTTTAGTCTTGCAGATTCCGAGCAAGAAATACCAACATGTTGACTTTGTGTGGCTTAAGGCAGGATCTCTCAGGAGTAACAATGTGGCCAGCTGTGCTAATCATTCTCTCTGAGCTGGTGCTTGTTGCACAAATGCACATGTACTTTTGGGCCAACTTGGCCATCAAAGGAGATTTTCTTTGATTGTCATGCCACCACATCAAGGGATCACAAGCTGCATCAAGTGCATCTTCTTGGAGGAATTTGGTCAGCTCTGTATCGGCCTGCACTCTTTTTGGAAAGGAAGCCTGGGTCTGACTTGTGAGATGAGCTCGTCTGTTTTGAAGAAGGTCACTCAGCTTCATCTTCTTGGTGGGTGCGGTAGCAGTAGGTTCATCCACGTTTCCTCCAGCAGCGTTGCTGCAGCTCTCACCACTGGCACCTTCTCCACTTTCTTCTGGCCCTATTCTGTCCAGTAGCTCTTGGACAAGCTGTTGTTTGACATCATCCAATGCCTCTGCCTCCTCCATGCTGCCATGATACCTTGGATCCAAGATGGTGGCCTTTCTCAGGAGGACTTGGATTGCAGGTGATTTGTATTTTTCAGTCAGGACCCTGCACATGTTTTATTTAATGCTGGCTGTCAGTGCAGTGTCATCAGGGCCTGGAGAGAGAAGGTCGTCTTTTATCAGTTCCATCACAGGTTTAACTGAGGACACTGTGACGTATCTTTCCCCTGAGAGGACGTCTGTGAAGTCAGCTAGTGGTTTCATTGCTGCGTTGATGGACTCCAACACAGAAACATCTTGCCAGGTTGGATTGAGGTGGCTATGTTTACGGTCTTGAACCAGGACACTTCTTATGGCTGGGAGTTGCTCGAGCACCCTCTCTACCATCTTCTGCTTAGTGCCCCATCGTGTGACAACATCCTGTGGGAAAGATAATATTGTTCTTGTTCATTAGTTAGTCTATATCAACATTCTTAAACAAATACTACATTTTACATTTCCATTATTATTCATTTGTATGTTTTATTTTATTTTTTAATGCCAGTGCATACGACTACAGTCTCAATTAAATTCAACAGGTCTAGAGGCTACTTTAAAATAAGAATAACAACTCTTTAAATATTTTGTGTTGCAAATTAAACAATAGAATATAGATGTATTGCACAGTAATACATTATACAACATAATTCAATGCACTGCACTCACTACTGGACTCATTAAAAAAAAGTAGAGTAATAAATAGTCAATAAATAATACATTCTCATGGTAAATGGTAAATGGATTTGTATTTATATAGCGCTTTTCTAGTCTGATGAAGACCACTCAAAGCGCTTTACAGTACAGTTTCACATTCACCCAGTCACACACACATTCATACAGTGCATCTACTTGCAGCACTTTGTTATTCTATGGGGGGCAATTGAGGGTTCAGCATCTTGCCCAAGGACACTTCGGCATGCAGATGGTTCAGACTGGGGATCGAACCGCCGACCTTCAGGTTGGAGGACGAACACTCTACCCCTCAGCCACAGCCGCCCATGGTCTCATTCACTCAGTCAGTACATTCATGTGGTCAAACACTGTACCATCAACTTAGTGCCATTGTATGCATTAGATGCATTAAATTAAACTATCAATGAATTAAATCACTCACCAGTATTAGACTGTGTTGGAGGAGATTTGCCTCACTCTGTGCCTTCCTCAGGTCTCTTAAGCCAGCTCAGGTTGAATGTGTTGACCAAACTTTTACAGAGTCCTAATGCACGCGCTGTCCGATCTTTGTCGCTGTCCAGACCATGGCACACAGCAAGGTGGAGGTTGTGGCCAAAGCAATTGAGCCATGACCAGCCAAGATTTCTTATTGCAGCAACAATGTTAGCACCATTATCTGTAGTGATACAGACTAGTTTGTGCTCATCCAGTCCCCAGTCTGCTAAAGCAGACTTCAGGTTTTCTCCAAGGGTGTCAGCAGTATGATTCTCTGGGACATATCTGGTCTCTAAACACTTGGAGTGCAGGGTCCAGTCCGCAGTTATGTAGTGTATGGTCAAGCTCATATAGGGAGTCATGTTTGTACTTGTACACATATCTGTAGTGGCAGAGTAAAATGGGATGTCTTTGATCTCCTTTAGTATGCTGTCTTTTACACTGTTGTACAGTTGTGGAATTGCCGTTTGTGACACGTATGTTCTCCCAGGCAATTCGTACTGGCTGTCAAATGTTTGCAGCATTCGTCGAAATGCAGGCTTTTCCACGATACGAAAGGGCATCATCTCTCTAGCAATGAAGCGAACTACACAGTCAGTGAGCGCGCACCATTTTGCGCTGTCCTGTTTGTACTTTGTTTGCCGACTAAACGCCCCAGTGATTGTGGACTGTTGGGAAGACGGAGACTTCCCATCCGTTTGTTTTTTCCCAAGCTGGGAAAACTGCATCGGGTGATTGTGTTTTAGGTGAAGATGCAGGTTTGTTGTATTGCCGCGTTTTGTCGATATTGTTTTCAAACAAATGCGACATGTCGGCTCGCATAGGTTATTTGGTTCGCCCCGGCCGTTGGGTTTGAAGCCGAAGTGCTCCCACACGGCAGCTGTCGCGTTCGGCTTAGACACCAACTCCATCTTTTTATTCTTCCAAATGTTTTTTCTCTTGCTCTTCTCCTCTCGGGACTTTCATGCTGCACTCTGCACTGTGCAACGCCAGGGCTCCGCCTCCCACATAGAGACCAATGCTACAAGTGACTGACACGTGACGAGGGGGTTAACTTATTGTGCCCTCAGCTCGGCCTTTAAGGCTGCGCTGCAGGAAATAATAACTAGGGATGGGTATCGTTTGGTTTTTATCCGAAACCGGTTCCTAACCGATACTTTTAAAACGATACCGGTGCCTAAACGGTGCCTGAACCGATACTTTTTTCAAAAAAGTGCACAAAACGATGCTTGACTAAGAAAGGCTTTTTCTATTGCCAAATATATTAACTGTTTAAAGTAGATTATAAATATAAATAAATACAAAACACACACACTCTGACTCGTGACTCTGACTTCGGTGCCTGAGCCAAATGAAGACTGAGGGTCGCTTTCCCATCACTCAGAGACCACCGTGTCTCCGCGGCTGGGGCTGTCGCAGGCAGGCTTCGGCCCCCCGCCTTCGGCCCCCTAAAATGCGGTCGCTTTTATGAAACATTTCTCGGCGTGGTCTTCGCTCCTCCCGCACCGACCCTTTCCAAGCCGACCCGGAGCCAGTCGCGGCGCACCGCCACGGAGGAGATGCGCCCGGCGGGGCCGGCCAGCTCCGGGGACAGGTCTAGCGAGGAGATCCTCCCCCCCCAACACCTGCACCGGAGCCCTGACGCACGCGGGGCGCGGGCAGCGCGGGGACAAGAGTCTGTCCACAAGCAGCCGCGGCCGACATGCGGGGGCCCGCGGGAGCCGCCGCTTCCCGTGAAGGAAGGAGCGGAAGTGTGAGGAGGCGGGACGAGCGGAGACCTCAGTCTTCGATTGGCTCAGGCACCGAAATGAGGAACCGAAATCTCCGTTGCATTTCGGTCTGGGTAGGTACCGGTTGTATTGGTACCGGTTCCATATTGGAACCGGTTCTCGGTACCCAACCCTAATAATAACCATCACCAACTGAATGCCTAACCCTGCGCGCTGCCTTGAAGAATTCAGTTGGGGCAAAAAAACACCAATCCGCCGAGAGGGCAGATACACCGGATTAAAAACTTTTGATATCCAGTTACTTTGAAGTGTGCGGATGGAATTTATTGCAGCCGGCAAAAAATTATCGCTCATTTTAATTTATCGCGCAATTAATTGATTTATTGCATATCGCGACAGGCCTAACAACAACCACTTTGCAATAAAGGTCCCATACAGATACACTGCTTATTATGACAGGAAACACAAATTCACTGACCAACCTTTCACAATAAGGCAACTAAATATTATAGCTGACATTCACACTGGGTTATGATCTACCTGTTCTACAGCGGAGCTGTGTTTATACAGAGGGGTTACCTTGGAAATGGCCATAAATATGTGTGTGTGTGTGTGTGTGTGAGAAAGAGAGAGTTACAAAGAGGGAGAGCGAGAGACAGAGCAAGCAAAACAGAGATAATGAATGCATTTCTGTCATATGAAAATATTTTAAACAGTTCATTTAAGTTTCTTCAAATTAAAAGTCTAGTGAACTCTTTGGATAGTTGTCTTTTATTATGCAGTAAGCTTTTTATCAATGTAGGGGTTAGAAATCTAAGATGGTATTTTTAAGGTTTGTTTTATACTTTAGGGGATTACTTGAATAAATGTTAAATCATTTTCTTTTAAAATGCCTCTCACTTGGTGTTACAACCCTGAGGTTGTGTGGCTCTCTCTCGCTCTCTCTCTGCTGTGATGATTGGGTGTGATGTGTTGCAGGTGTGTTCCCAGGGAGCTGATTGGTTCCAGCCCAAGCTGGAAGGATAAGAGGACGGCTTCCCACAGCTCCTGCGGTCGCTCTCCTTGCCACTGCCAGCCGGACCTCCAGCTGCACTCCCCTTGTGTAGCACTTTATAATCTGTTCTTGTGTAGAGCCCGTTCATGGTAGGGGTGGGTAGCCTTTTTTGTTTGATCCATATTTTCTCCTGTTTTGCTTACTTGAGGAGTTAGGTCAGTAACCTGTCTTTTGTTTTTCCTTAATTTTGAGTAGGGAAGTTTAGGTTGTTTCGCCTTAGGGTTGTTTTCTGTTTATTGTTTTGGCTACTAGCCCACCCTGAAGGAGAAGATGTTTCAATAAACACTAACGGGCTGACAATTGTTTGTGGCTGTTTTCTTGGGAGAGTGGAAGGAGGGGGGGAAAAACTCTTGTATCATGTTGCGACTGTTTTACCCCTAGGCAGGGTCGTAACACTTTGACATTTGTGTTATCACATGCAGCTCCTTCAGAGAATTTCCAGAGATTCTAAAGGGTTCAGTATATATCCGAAAGCAGCTTGACTGACCTGTATGACAACAATCAGGAACAGGGCCACATCCCCTGTAAAGTGGACCTCATGGATCTGGAGCACAGAGGCACTGAGACAAAGAATCAAAGCCCCAATAACAATCTGGATCGCCTGAGTGGGGGAAAAGTGGAGGAAGTCAGCGCATGTAGCCTTATCAGAACAGAACAGAAATAGCTTTTTGTTTGAGACAAATGCATATGAGAGATATAATCACTGACGCCAGCATATTTTGTATCTGGTCTGGTAAGAATCTGTACTATATGCTTGCTCGTTGTGGTAACTATTAGGTTTCTCAATAATATTGTAAGTCTTGACCTTACGATGTAGATACTATTAATGAAATATAATGAAAATTAATTGAACTGTATCAATTTAATTGAATGCTCACCCCCAGAGTCTTGGGCTCCATCTTGAGGTGGGACTGCAGTTGGCCTGGGGAGAGGGTCCCCCCTGCAGGGATTGGGTCTTTATCATTAAGAGCCATCCTGCTTAAGAAAGACAAATGACAGCTTTAACAGAACAGTAGATACAGATGTATTGAGTCCAAGAGAAAGTAATGGGTATGATGGGTAAAATGTAGCCTACGGTTATATGATTGACCTCAGAGACTGGTCTGTCTAATGATGTGCCTTGGTTTAACATAATTCAACTGAGGTGCTGGCAGGAACATGCTAATGAGGAAGATATACCTTGATTACTAACACAAGGAAGGGATGGCTACTAACTGAAAGATGTACACACGGTATATGCTCCAAGAGAAAAGAAACACCTTAATAGTGTCTCTTTATCTTTAGGAGTACTCACAAGCCGGGGTTTACTGGGAGCAGATACCTGCTTTGTGTTGTGGTATGCTCTGCACAATTCTCCTGTACAGATATAGGTGCGGCTGTGGCTGAGGGGTAGAGTGGTCGACCTCCAACCTGAAGGTTGGCAGTTCGATCCCCAGTCTGACACATCTGCATGCCGAAGTGTCCTTGAGCAAGATGCTGAACCCCGAACTGCCCCCATAGAATAACAAAGTGCTGCGAATAGATGCACTGTATGAATGTGTGTGTGAATGGGTGAATGTAAAACTGTACTGTAAAGAGCTTTGAGTGGTCTTCATCAGACTAGAAAAGCGCTATATAAATACGAAACCATTTACCATATAATGTGTAATATACATAATATATAGTGGCATATAGAGTAATTGGTGAGGATGGAAAAAAATGATTTAACACATGTGTGTCCTTGTCTGCATGTACAGAGAGAGCGGCTCTACAGCACCACTAGAGGAAGAAAATCCACAGGGTTACTTTGACACAGAAGCCCTGTGACTTAAAAATGTATATGGTCTTCAAATGGTGCATGAACACAAGAGGAACCCAACTGTCTAGCACAAATAAGCACAAATAGACAAAAACAAATAAATGAACACATTAATAATAAGTTATTTAAATGCTGATTTCTAAAAGGTATGTAGATAATTCAGGATCCTTACTCTGACTGATGTTTCAACTTTGAGCACTGTGAGATGCAGGTTTACGCTGGGTTCACACCGCACACTGGAGCGCCGCGACACGCAGCACAGCACTACTCTCAAGCGCAGGCTGTTCACACCGGACATGCATTTCTCAGCACCGGTACATGTGATTCTGCTTACTCTGCTTGTTGTTGTATGTTACCCGTTCAATGTACTGGCTTGGGGGTAAATGATGATGGTCTTCATAGCGGTGGATAGGAGGCGCCTGGCTTTCCTTGGCGCTGAGCGGCGCTTCAGCGTCCGGTGTGAACCCGGCGTTAGGCTCAGAAATTTAGTTTCTTTAACTTTGGGTTGAACACTACAGCAACCTATAAGCAAAGCAAATCGTAAGCAACTAGTCAATAAAGACTTTACTTTCTATCAATTAATCAATCAAATTGTATTTGTATAGCCCATATTCACAAATCACAATTTGTCTAACAGGGCTTTAACAAGGTGTGACATCCTCTACCCTACACAGACTTAATGTCTTCAATGCTGAAAGCAAATAATGGTGTTGTTTATGTCTTTTATTTAGTTTTGATCTTTTCACTCATATTATGGCACAGAAAGTCGCATGTCCAAAACGTAAGGGGGTTCGGTGAAGTGTTTGAGTCCACAAAACACAGTCAGATATGCTTACGTCCGCTAGCTTAGCCACTTCTGGTGAACTTTCAGACGCTAAAACACGGTGGAAAAGACTTTGTTTAGAGTCGTGAGGATGTCGGGATGGTGGACACTTGGATGACACTACGGGAGCAGTATGGAGGCATGTTATGTTTTTTCTGTTGTTTTATTAAGTTTGAAGTCCCTAATATCTCAGTTCTATTTGATTGCTAACTGGCTGCTACAACTTTTACCGCTTTGTGGACTCAAACACTTCACCCACCCATCCAATGGCATAGTGGTGAGTAGATAATTCATTTTCTGTGAACTATCCCTTAAGCAATGTTTGCGATATTAGCAAGTGTGCTGTGTTGTCTAAGATTTCTGTTGTTCTGTAATTATAAGAGTAACAAACTCAAGTTCACCAGTTTTTACAAACAAGCCCTTGAAGATCGGATAATGGCTTTTTAAGCATAATTTCTCTTTACATTCATGCATAATCTGGAGCCTGTGCATGTTTTGTTTAGTAAACAAATCCAGATACAAAAAATAATGGATTGACAATGGTAAAAAAAATTGTGTCAAATGGACTAACTCATAAGGAGACTTCTATGGACATAAGGACTTTATTCAAGCCTGAACATTTATCCAAAGGAATATAACTGTAAACAAGTATATCACCAAAGCTGCAGTCTCTTATCAAAATCAAAGAAAGACAGACCTATGTGAATTAGTATGTATATTGTATTTCTGCATGTGTCTTCCTAAACTGGAGTGCATTGAGCTTGCACGACCGCCAAAGTAAACAAATTTAACACAAACTCAAATTTTTGCTGTCTAAACTATCATCTATGTACCCTGATATTAGCCCACATTGTATCAAATGTGGTTTTGCTGAAGCTTCACTCATCCACATGTACTGGTCCTGTTCGAGCCTTACCAACTACTGGAGAGAAATTTTCATTACACTCTCTCGGGTGTTAGGCATCAGATTGGAACCAAGCCCGTTGATTGCTCTTTTTGGGCTCATGGAGGCGGAGGTCGAGTTGTCCATAGAAAAACGACGTACTATATCCTTTGTCTCCCTGCTAGCTAGGGGACTGATCCTGCTCAGGTGGAGGGATGCCTCCTCCCCCACTCACGCACAATGGCTAGAAGAAATCATGTCCTGCTTAAAATTGGAGAAGGTTAGATACTCGCTTAAGCAATCAAGTGGAAGATTTCAGAAGGCGTGGGGTCCTTTTTTTAATGCAATCCAGACTTTGTGAAAACCTGGCCATTAGGTGCAGCTTAACAACACTATGTACTCTTTGCTTATGCTTATTTTAAGCGCAGGCTCTAGATGTGACAATGTGCTCATATTATTGTAGTGTATTGGCGGTGACTGGGAAGGGATTATTTTTCATTTGAAGATTTTATTTGATATATTCTCTTTCTTTTCTGTATAACGTTGCATTTGTTTTTTTTTCTGTTTTTCTTTTTCTGTTGTTACCTTGTGTTTTGTTTTTTTCCTGAAGTTATACTGCCCAATTTATGTATGTCTGGACACATTGGTGTTGATTGTTGTACTCATGTTTACCTCCTGTCTCTGTAATGTCCATTTAGCATTGCACTTATATATTGTAAATCCTTCAATAAACAGATTTTGATTTAGAAATTTTTATTGTTGTGCCTTCACAAAAACCTCTCTATTATTAATATTTTGTTGTGTTACTGATGAATGTAGGCTATATGCATATTGGCATTGTTTTACATCTGTCTACTGCAGCAAGCCACGTTTCCCATAGCAAGACAATGAAGTAATGAACTGAATAGAAAAATAAATCATGCATCTACATCATTTAGTGTGAGCTGGAATGAACAAACAGCAGTGTCATGTCCCAACACTATGTATGTCACTTTGTCCCTGTGGAACAATTGGGCTGAGGATGTAATTCCAGGTGCAGTTATGTTGTCCCTTGATATAATGTTGGCTAATGAGGTAGAGCGGATCGTTAACTAGAGGATCGAAAGTATCATCCATGTCTTCCCCATCCCGCGTACTGGTCATGGGCAAGAAATGTTCCACATAGATGCACTGTATGAATGTGTGTCTGAATAGGGTGGAGGGCAAAACTCAACTGTAAAGTGCTTTGAGTGGTCATCAAGACTAGAAAAGTGTTATATAAATACAGACCATTTACCATACAATGTGTTAGTCTGACTGGGACCACAATGTTATTGAGAAGATCTCTCGATCTCTCGCCTCAGAGATTAGTGAGTGTTTTCAAAATGGGATAATTTTCAATAGCAGCTATCAACACTGGTGTGATAATAAACATGCTGAATGCAGGTGATGTGGATGTGTCTCATCTAGGCCTGTCTTTGTGCAGTAAGCCTGCAGACCAGGGGTGGACTGGCCATCGGGCATACCGGGCATAATCCCGGTGGGCCGTTGACCCAATGTGGGCCGGTCTGGTCCGCTATGTTGTTGTTTTGTTTTTTTTCTCTTCTTCCTCTCTAAATTCCCTCCAATTGGGCCGGCCAATTGGCTACAGAGGGCTAGCAGTGTGTTGCCAGCATCGACACATATTATTGGTCTATTGTTTGTCATTGTCAATCAATCATGGGCTGACAGGCTCAGAGAGCCCTGACAGTGCTGTCAATCACAACACAAACCAGGGTGGGGCGGGACCTCATTGCATTGGCGGTGGGAGTCGCGGGACGGGCTGCTGCTGAAACAGAAACTTAAAATGGATAATAAGAGTAAAAAACGCATCGGGGAAAAAAAGCAGAAGTCTCTGGAGGTGGAGGCTGCTAAATGTGCCAAACTGACGGACCTATGTGGTGCCGGGTTCACCAGCCCAGCAGCAGCAGGTGCGCCGGGAGACGAGCGAGGAGGACTCGACAATGATGAGCGAGTGGAGGCAGACATGTGAGCGCGCATTTTCAATTTTCAATACATTCTCCAAACTGGCTCGTTACTTGAGCAGCGGAGGTTGGCGTCGCACGCCTCTATCGACGGCGCACCTCTCTCTCTCTCTCTCTCTCTCACTCGCTGCCCCCTCCCTCCTGAGATGTGCAGGTCCCGGTGGCGTGTTTGCCGTCGGGGGGGGGGGCAGCGCGAGAGGTTGGTCTATCCCTCCGCAGGTTCACCTTCAGAAATCTTGTTACGACTTTTACTTCCTCTAGAATAGGATAAGAGATAGTGTCTTATTTTGTGTGCCTATAGTATAGTGGTTATACTGTGGTTTATTAATGTTCTTGGGCAGACACAAGAGGCACTTGTTTATAGTTAAATAGAAGTTCAGATGCACTGGTCCATTACTATTTGAACCTCAGCATCTAGGGTTCAAAATTGGTAAAATTATACATTATATGCATATTGTTGTTGTAATTTTTCAGTCAGTTGAGATAAATCTTGAGGAGAAACATTTTGGGTTGTTTTGTGTCTGTATAGACCTACTATAAAAAGCAATTTGCATTTTTAATTTTAGTTCTTGTACTTTTGATACTTAAGTACATTTCAACACCAGATACTTTTGATACTTAAGTACTTTTAATATGAGCTACTTTAAATTGACGTAACTTATGTCTTCTAAATGTCTTAATGGCAGATGTGCTCGGCTAATTATGTGGGCCGGTCTGAGCCAAAAAATGCCCGGGCCGTTTTGTTCTCCCAGTCCAGCCCTGCTGCAGACTGACTCTCAGCTCTGACATGCAATCAGTCATGAGTCAGCAAAACCAAGGACCTCTGCTTCTCTAGCAGCCCAAATGCATGTATGAACAGAACGACCTATGTACGCTACAGCAGCGGCCATAGCACAAGTATTTCTGTGAACTCAGAGCAGAAACACAGAGTTGACATCCAGTCCTTCATGGAGTTTAGGATACACATGATTTCCGATGAGTGCGCAGCGGACCTGGCACCGCTCCAGGAGCCGACGCGACATAACAAATTAATGTGAAATGTCCAGGTGTCCCACGTTGATTTATAGGATATACATGATCAGTACCCGAAGTAATGTTTCCATATACACAAAACATTTACGCAAGATGAACACTGACGCTTGTTTCCAAGGACACTCCGTTCCGTTTTAGACGAGCTGTCCTTGTTTCTCCTGCGTGAGGAAATGCGGTGAACGGAGCATCTTACCTCAGTTGTGTTGTAGCAGCTCGACGAATCTCCTCGTGATGATACACCGCAGAATGTGCTCAGTGTGGCTGCTCTGGAGGCTGCAGCAGGGTGTGTTCAAGAGCGGGATGTCACTGCGGCAAAGTGATGCTGCCACTTTTTTATGGACTTCGCAGTCTGATGAATTCCTAAAGCATGACTGCAGCCTCCAGCAGCCTGACCGTTACATAACGCTAAATCTTAAAAACAAGTAGAGGACCCCCCCTAATGGTTACATTCATTAGTTAAAAATAAAATACTGGATGTGTGTAAAATGCACATCAGAATCCACTTGGTGTCTGCATTTTAATGCAATATGAACAGGGTTTGACATCTGGATATGTAAAGCGTGTTGAAATGCTATACATTATTTATTTCACATGCTTTCAATTAGCCTGTCAAATTATCATGCATCCCCAATAACTTTTGGACTGTGTACAGATGAAAACACAGGCAGACAAAAATGTAGGCTATAAAAAATCATAAAAATATAAAATAAAAACTATAAAAAGAGTCTGAAATCTGCTGTACTGAGAACTAGCTAGCTATTCATGTCGACAAAAATAAACATTAATGATGTGCAATTCTCGTGTGAGCAGCCGCACACAGGAAGCGCATTTCTCTGCGCCAGTTCGGGTAAATGATAACGGTGTTCACAGGCAACTACTGAAGCCTATAGATTCCACCCCGCACAAAAGATTGTGGGCTTGTGTGTGTGCAAAACTGACAAATGTGGAATAAGTACATAATTAAAGATGTGGACATTTCGTGGGGGCAAACATCGGGGAAATTGAAACTCTAGGAGCACAGCGGGGAAATCAAAAGTATGGGATGCTTATTTGATCATTTATATAAAATATAATATGTCCCTTATATCGTTTAATATTGATTTTCAGTGTGTTTTCTTGTGGATTCGCTGGCGGCCGAAGATTGCGAACCAGAAAAACACGAACAACCAGGGGGCCTGCTACAACCACTGGGGGCTTTGCATGTGTTTCCTGTTTTATCTTTGTCAGACCTAGTAATTAATTCTTAAAGTTACAATCCATCCACACCCATACACAGACATACACATCATCAATTTACATTAGCATTGCATATTGTAAAACAGTATATAGCCATTATGGATACAAATGTCACAATTATACAAATATTAGAATTAGGGCTGTCAATAGATTAAAAAAAATTAACTAATTAATCTCACATTTTGAAATTCATTAATCGCGATTAATCGCGATTAAAAGTTTGTTTTTCTCCTAAAAACTAAATCTTATAAGTTATAAACTAACGAGTAATCACTCCAGACATCGTGTAGACAGTTTAGACAGTTGTTTAATTGTACTTATTTTTAAACACAAAACTACACACAGAGCTATATTTTCAAGGAGGCTCAGGCCTTTAACTCCTACCTATAAAGTGGCAGCCAGGTATTTAAATATCATGTATGATAAATTGTGTAAACAAAAACACTGCTTCTTTCTTCAGTGAAACATCCAGATTAGTAAAAAAATTAAACATTTAACAACACACACAGCAGCATAACAAGCAGCCTTGGTAAACTGAGCTATCATTCAAATCTGTGAAAGTGCAAAAACTTAAGGTGCAAACAAACATGCAAATAAAACAGACATGCAAATGAAAACAGGAAGATCTCTGCTACTTTAACTGGCATGTGACTAATCATCTTTGATTTTCAGCCAATTGCTGAGACAGACAAGCATGTTGACATTATCTGGAGCCAATGCTGCTCTCCTCTTCTGGACAATATGACCAGAGAGGGAGAAAAGTTGCTCACAGGGCACTGTGGTAGCTGGGGTTGACAGGTGTTTCTTTGCTATTCCTGCAAGCTTCTCATGTGTGTGCTGCCTTCCTGACCACCAATTTAGTGGACAGTCCCCCATCTGCATTTTTGGCTCCGCTCTGTAACGGTCAAGAGCTTTGCTAATGAACTCCTCCTCTTCTTCCTCTGAATCTGTATCAGAGGAGGCCAACAAGAAGGGAGACATCCTCGGCTTTTTTGGATCCTGTGTCTCTCCTCTCACAGGTGCGGAACTCATCCCACCGTTGTCCTCTAGCATCAGGTTGCGCAGTAAAGCCCACACCTCACCTCTTTCCTCTTTCGGGAGGCACTTCAAGTCCTTGAACCTGGGGTCACACAGTGTTGCAATCTTCAGCATCTCCAGATTGTTATTCTCTTTGCGATTGGCAAGGTCTGCGGTAAAGGTGTCTTTGAATTTCACCACGTAGATGGGATCATTATCAGAGGACTCCATAACCCTGGACAGGTGGCACAAGGCTGGTAAGACCACTGAACAGGAAACATACTGCTCTCCTCCCAGTAGCTCAGTCACATGTCTGCAATAAAAGGTGCAGGTATGTTTTAATAAGGGCCTTAAAACAGTCACTCTCACACACATTCACACACACACAGGACGGTGAAACAGAAAAAAAGAAAATACTAGCAGAGTGGAAGCATAAGCGGAGAGAGAGAGAGAGGGAGCATAGAGTAGAATATAGGTCTCACTCAAAGTAAAAAACAGACTTTCAGAGGGAGAGCACAGACACGTAGCCTACAAACTGAGGGACAGAGTAGTCCACACTCAGAAAACCTTAACAAAGGCAGAGTAGGTCTACACATATGAACGTGCACACATGCAAACAAAACAGAGAGATGACATGAGAAAGAGAGAGAATATAGGCCCTGTCGAAAAGAAAAGGAGAGTAGAGACAGAGATGGAATGAGAGAAGACGGGGAGAGGAGTAGCTTAAGCCACACGCAGAAAATACTAGCAGAGAAAGAGAGTAAGTCGGCCAACACGCACGAACATGCACGCGCGCGCACAAACACAAACACACTAAGTTCGGGGCAGAAAAAAAGGAAAGAAAGAGTGAACTTGCCTGCATGGTTCAAGAAGCTGCTCCAACCTCTCCAGTTTATCCAGCTCCGGTGCCGTCAACATCGAGATGGTTGTCTTGTGCTGAGCCAGGCTGGCAGCGAGCGGACCCCTGTTTCGCTGGATCCGTTTTATCATTTCCAAGGCAGAATTCCACCGGGTGGCAACATCCTGAACCAGCGACTCCTCCTGCTGTCCTTGTGCAGTTTGCTGTGCTTTCAATTCTCGATCATTTGACGGGCTGTGTCTAAAGTGCCCAACAATCTTCCGACATTTAGCCAGGACGTTTTCAAAACCACTGTCTTTCAGGGCAACAGTGATGGTCCTTTGCAGACTGTGTGCCGCGCAGGGTAGATGTTGGAATGGAAGTAGCCTAGCAGCTGCCAACATGTTACGGGCACTATCAGTGCCTAAAGTGCTCAGTTTGCCACTTATCTCCCATCTGTTTGCGACGTCCAGGAACTCCTCAGCACAGTTCTCCGCTGTATGTTGCCCCTCTGTTTTTTTAACTTCCAATGCAAACGATCTCAATTTCCATTCAATGTCAATAAAATGAGCTGTGACACCCAGGTATCTGTCATTGCTGACTGACGTCCAGTGGTCACCAGTGAGGGCGACGCTGGCAGCTTGCTCGAGGAGCTGCATTTTTCGTGCTCTCTCGCCGTCATACAATGAATGTATGCGAGACACGATGGTGCCTCTCGACGGTAAATCATAAGAATTGTCCCCCGAAGCAATTCGAATAACCTCAGTTAGCCCACCGTCCTCAACTATGTTGATGGGCCGACAGTCACGAGCAACCCAAGCTGCTAAGGCGTTGGTTACCTTTTCACGGACTGGTCGAGTTATTGTTTTGGAGAAGTCGTGGAGTGTGGATTGGCGACCATGTAACCTGGACCTGCTTTCTGTCGGGTGCTTTGCATTAAGGTGATAGTTTAAAGACGAGCAGCTTCTGTGATAGCTTAATTCAGCTTGACAAATGCTACATACAACTTTTGTTTTGATGATTGTTCCGTCATTTTGCCTCTTAAATTGAAACTTTCCGCCCAACAATCCCTCAGCTCTCTCCGTCTTCATCTCGGTATCTCCTTGTTTACTGACTGCAGGCGCGCAGCGGTTTCCTGTGTCCGTAAATTACGCACACCGGAAGTAAACAAAACTGCGTTAACTTCGTTAAAATATTTTATTGCATTAATCTCGGCCACATTAATCTCATAGATTAACGCGTTTTTTTTGATAGCCTTAATTAGAATACAACTTTACTTTGGCAAATGTATCATGAAAAATACCTATTTTACATAAGAACTAACAGGAGCTAGAAGAACAGATCACTTTACTCCTGTATTAGCTTCTCTGAATTGGCGCCCTGACCTCTCAAAACACTTTATGCCTTGTGAATGTGACGTGAAGTCAAAGCAACGTTAACTCCTTCAAGGAGAAATAAGTGTTGTGTGTTGTTGTCGACTAACAAGGTTTTAACACCACATGGCGTGGTAAAAGACACTTGTTTTCCTTTGCTCTCTCCATCTTCCCTCTGTGTGCACTTCATGTGCACTTTGGAAACACTAACAAAACGATACACGTTACACTCACAGATAAATTATCACAATTAATACATCCTTTCTGAACAAACAACTACATAAGCAAAGAAATTAACAACTCCAATGCCTATCAGTAGAACTAAGTACTTACATTAATAAACATTTTCAGTAGCCCATAGGGTTACATTTACCTGTGCTAAATTGGGAATTACTTCCATGTGCTTTCAATTTACAAAGACAATGGGACACATTGCCAGGAAAAGAGACAACTGGAACAGATGCCCCCTGTTGAATTTATTTAGCAGCTTGCATAATGGACTTAGATTAATGCTCAGATCAAGTGTTTTATGTGAAACAATACAGCAAAGGTGCAAATACAATTAAGCAGATAGTCCATGACAATTTGGGCACATTCAAATTCGACTCGAAACGACATCATTTATACCATGTTTTAAGCCTAAATGTCCGCTGTTATCTTCAACCCGGAGACGCGTTCATGTTCAAGCGCACACACTGCACAAGCACGCCCCTCTATGCCCTTGCCCAGGGGGCACATGACGACATCAGCGATACTCAGCAGTTACTGCAGCTTTGCAGCAATGCTACCGGAACTAGTGATGCTACCAGAAATTTTGTCACGCGTTGCAGCTGATTGATCTTGCAAATCCCTTGGACTGTGATTGTCTGGCCCAGTCCTCATGTGTTACACCTGTGTTCAATTGCCCCTGCCTTCCCTGTGTGTATATAAGCCTCTGACCTTCCCTTTGTCCTTGTCGGATTGTTCTGTTTGTTCCATGGTGCTGTCCTGTCCTGCGTTCCTGTCCTGATCTCCGGAGCCTCTTCACCTTTGAATCCCCTGTGTAAGCTTCCTTGTTTGTTTTTTTCCCCTTAAGTGTTCATGTTTGTTTTGTTAGTTAAAGAGCTTGTTTAATTAAAATTACCTTTTGTTTTAAAACTCTGCGTCTGGGTCCTACTCCTCCCCCCCAAATCCTTACAACCCAAGGGAGACCATTTCATCCTTGACCTGATGAAGTTCTTATTGGCCAATATACACTACCGTGTAAAAGTTTGGGGTCACCCAGAAATGTCCTTATTTTTCAAAGAAAAGCACCGTTTTTTTCAAAGGAAAGAACCGTTTTTTTCAATGAAGATAACATTAAATTAATCAGGAATACACTCTATACATTGTTAATGTGGTAAATGACTATTCTAGGTGGAAACGTCTGGTTTTTAATGAAATATCTACATAGTCATACATCCAGTGTTCTAATGGTACATTGTGTTTGCTAATTGCCTTAGAAGACTAATGGATGATTAGAAAACCCTTGAAAACCCTTGTGCAATTATGTTAGCACAGCTGAAAACTGTTAAGCTGGTGAGAGAAGCTATAAAACTGGCCTTCCTTTGAGCTAGTTGAGTATCTGGAGCGTCACATTTGTTGGTTCGATTATACACTCAAAATGGCCAGGAAAAGAGAACTTTCATGTGAAACTCGCCGGTCTATTCTTGTTCTTAGAAATGAAGGCTATTCCATGCGAGAAATTGCAAAGAAACTGAAAATTTCCTACAACGGTGCGTACTACTCCCTTCAGAGAACAACACAAATGGGCTCTAGCCAGATTAGAAACAAGTGGGAGGCCCCGGTGCACAACTCAGCAAGAAGACAAGTCTATTAGAGTCTCTAGTTTGAGAAATAGACACCTCACAGGTCCTCAACTGGCAGCTTCTTTAAATGGTACCCGCAGAACGCCAGTGTCATGTCTACAGTGAAGAGACGACTCCGGGATGCTGGCCTTCTAGGCAGAGTGGCAAAGAAAAAGCCATATCTGAGACTGGCCAATAAACAGAAAAGATTGATATGGGCAAAAGAACACAGACATTGGACAGAGGAAGATTGGAAAAAAGTGTTGTGGACAGACAAATCAAAGTTTGAGGTGTTTGGATCACACAGAAGAACATTTGTGAGACGCAGAACAGGTGAAAAGACGCTGGAAGAGTACCTGACACCATCTGTCAAGCATGGTGGAGGTAATGTGATGGTCTGGGGCTGCTTTGGTGCTGGTAAAGTGGGAGATTTGTACAATGCAAAAGGGATTTTAAATAAGGAAGGCTATCACTCCATTTTGCAATGCCATGCCATACCCTGTGGACAGCGCTTGATTGGAGCCAATTTTCTCCTCCAACAGGACAATGACCCAAAGCACACCTCCAAATTATGCAAGAACTATTTATGGAAGAAGCAGGCAGCTGGTATGCTGTCTGTAATGGAGTGGCCAGCGCAGTCACCAGATCTCAACCCCATTGAGCTGTTGTGGGAGTAGCTTGACCATATGGTATGAAAGAAGTGCCAATCAAGCCAATCCAACTTGTGGGAGGTGCTTCAGAAAGCGTGGGGTGAAATTTCTACAGATAACCTCAACAAATGAACAGCTAGAATGCCAAAGGTCTTCAATGCTGTAATTGCTGCAAATGGAGCATTCTTTGACGAAAGCAAAGTTTGAAGAACAAAATTAATATTTCAAATAAAAATCATTATTTCTAACCTTGTCAATGTCTTGACTATATTTTTTATTCATTTTGCAACTCATTTGATAAATAAAAGTGTGACTTTTCATGGAAAACACGAAATTGTCTGGGTGACCCCAAACTTTTACATCTTCTTTTTTACATGTGTGTAGAAAAGAAATGTGGCACTGTAAGAACAATATTTAAATACAGGTACAGACATGTGTCTACTACACTATAAGGATAATTGCCTTGCAATTTAACACACAAGCTCAATATCCTATTCAGAATCCAGGCTGGACCATATTGGATTTTTTGCTAATTTGCATAGTGTGGAGAACATTAAAATGAATTCCTTTAAAATAAATGACCATTTGGAGTTTGGTTTAATCAACCCCGAATTTGATATACAGCCTTGGGGTACTGAGATACAATATGTAAAATATCCTTAGAATCTGAGTAATAATGATACAGCAAGTGTCACAGTTCAAGTTGTCCTTTTTTAAAACAGTTTCATTGTTTCTCTGTTAGACCTCAAACAAAGCCCTCTGCCATATGTGATGTTCTAAGGGAGTGAAGGGTAGGGTTCAGTATAAATTAATTTTTTCCTCACAAGGTGGTGCTAAAACTGTGTTTGTCAGCATTGGTTCCTACAGCAGCCAAACAGTAGTATGACCTCGGTGCTAAAATAGGAAATTACTGACACTTTAAATGTTGTTGTACTCTTTAGTATTTTGGTTCTGTGAAAGCCTAGGTCATGTGCAATTCTTTAGTCTTATGAACCGTCAGAAAGTTGCCTTATATTGGATTTGATGCACACACAGTTTAAGAACTGAAGTTCAGGCAAACGCACCACTTACCCTGACTTCTTCAATGCTTACTCACATCTTAACATAATATTCTTAATATGTGAAGTATTTTAAGCTCTATGGTGAAGTGTGTTCAATATATTTGAGCCAACAGCAACAGTGTGCAGCTGAAGTGCCTTGGTCAGAGTCAATTGTAGGGCTAGTTGTGAATCTTTACATGTGCTGGTTGAGGTACAAAAGGCCTGTCTTTTTTTTATCTTGCAAGCACTGTGTGCTATCCCAGCAGCCAGCAAATCCTTGTCTTGTTGCAACAGCTGTGTCCAGTGTCATGTTGTGGAACTACAAAAATGTACTTTTGTCAGAGATCACAACTTTAAGGAGGCTGCAGCTGGTTTGATACAATATCACAACTAGAATGGCACTCAGTAGAGCACATACCTCTAACAACACCCAACAGTCCCCTAAAATTGAGTCAGGCTGCACCAAATTACACATACTCATAGGTATCATTTCTGAAATAGGCCTGATTTAATCAAGATTCATGAATTATTCCCTGGGTAAACAGTGCAAATTTTGAAAAGCAGCCCATCTCGCAAAGTTAAAGAAAGTGAAGAAAAACATCCTTATACCAGGTAGGAATCTATTGTTACTTTTGTGTAGGAGATTAAGGATTAAATCTGAAGTAGGCTCCTGAGCATCACCGCAGGCCAAGCAAATGGTACATTGCAAACAAACAGATTATGAAAGAGAACTGCACTAGTCTATCTAGTAATTCCATTAACGTCTGTCAGTCTGTTTGTAGAATGCATATCTTGCAAACTGTTCATCTAATCAATTTTAAACAATATTGATATTGGATGAACATGCTGTAGAAATCCCTGGGGGTGGGGCAGTGTGCCTGGAGTCTGGACCGAGTTGAACACGTCTTCTTATACGTCCTATGATAAACTAATATAGTGGTCGGTATCGGGGTCAAACCACTGGTAAAAATTGCATCCAGATCATTTAGCATTTAATGAAATATCTCACCAATCACCGAATGACAGAGGGTGCTTCATGACAAATGCTCAGAAAAACTTTCATATCAGGATCAATATGACTTTGTATATCAGGTGATCAATATGAAGGAAAAGAACCATATCAGAATGTCTTTGAGAGAACACTTTTTAGAGGAATTCACTATTTTCCAGCCTTTCAGATTTTCCCACCTTTGCAATCAATAACTGTTAGATTGAGCATAACATTTGTGAATTGTGAAGGATGTTGACTGCAAAAGGTTGTGTATAGTTTGACAAAAGAAAATGCATTTGGCGATATGACTTTTATCCATCCTGGATTTTCATTGCATCAAAAATGGAATCATCTGAATAAGTAGTGATCAGCAAAGTGACATATATGGCCAACTCTATTGCTGTTCTCCAGAAGAATTCTTGCTAAAATCAGTTTCATCTCTACGGAGCCCCCCAGATCTCGCAAAAGTCCGTTTTTTTTGTTTTTTTTTCACCCATCATATTTTTCATACATCTCCTCTCCAGTGTGCACAAAGAGTTGCTGCTTCTCAGTTGCCCCAAAATCTCCTCTTTTCCTTTGCTTGGCTCTTGGATACAAGCAAAGATGTGAGGAGAGAGGAACTGATGAAACATGTCTTAAGACTTATCAGCAGTTTGACTCTGAACAGTCATCTAAAGACTTGTCACTTTGTGAAGACAAAGCACAATTGGATAACAGCTAGATAATCTGTCAGTCTGCAGATACTTTGGAGTTTTGTATTTGCCAGATATTGCCATACGATACAAACAAGGATATAGTGTTCCCACTTAACTTTATCCACTTAAACTTTGTCACATTGGACTCAGTTACGGGACCAATGGAAAGCTGTTTATCATATTTTTTAGAATGATTTAGTTGAATATATCTCATAGGTAGCGCGGAAACGATTTACAGAAAAAAAGACAACTTCAATATTCAAAGCTGAAAGGTTACTGACTTTTTTCTCTCTGTCTTACACACATTACATGTTAAATAATGTTTATGCTTCCTTTATCCATTAGACTAAGAGTTTCCTCTGATCCAATAATTGTGACTAAATGGTGAATTGGAACACAAATAACATTATAAACTTAATAGTAAAAGAACACCTGAACTGCAGCTGTTGTGTCCCAAACACCATCTGTAGCATCAGATCAGTCAGCAGAACATTTTTAATCACTGGTATCTCTGGTATCAATGCTCATGTTTCTTCCAGGCTGGCCCCCTGGGTCACAGAGTAGTGAGGAGACATTAATGCAACATGTTCAAGATTAATGTGTGTGTGGTCTTCCACCTCGATCACCTCCACCCACCAATGACTTCTCGTTATTATACAATTCTCTGAAGGGAACATTTTGAAATTGAACAATTGTGCTGAACTTGAGCTCAGACTTCTAAAGATTGCAAATCATAATGGCTGTTTGTTTTGGATGAATTCTTGAAAATGTTGTCATATAAAATTATACATAACTGCAGCTGTCAGACACTTTGGATCTAAGTAGGGCTGCACGATAAATCGAAAATGTATCGTCATCATGATATCAACATGCAGGATATCAATCAGATGGAGCCCTGCTGCCATAGATAATAAATAAAAGATATTCAAATCAATGAATCATTGTCGAAAGAAGAGAATAGAGAGAGAACAGAGAAGAGTGACGCAGCTCCGTCAAATCTTGTGCCGCCGCCTCCTCCGGGCTGAATTCTACTTTGGAAACTTCTAGTGATCATATTTGTCCCGAGTTAAAATCATCACTACGAGCAGTTGATTATATAAAAGATTTGTTCAGCTTAATTATGAACCCCAGAACCTGAAGGAAAGTAACAAATGTTTTGTTTGAGATAACTCCACAATATCAACACTGATCGATGCTTTTCTTAATGAGTTCATCAGCCGTACCGCTCGCTCTTTTGCGCACGCATGCACTCACGCAATAATGCTTATAATCTTTTTTCAGAGTCTATGCTACTCACTGTATGGGGTCTATTTAAGCAGGGAAACTTAAGCAAGAAAGACTTCAACACCGTATACTCAAGCATTTGTTTATTATTATTAAGTCATATCATCATTGCAATATTCAACAACGTTATTGCATGTTTTCCTAATATCATGCAGCCCTATATCAAAGACTGACTGAACTGTAAAAACACAGAGAGAACAAATTGTACTGGATCAGTTTTCACCTTCTAGTCAGTGAAAAATCCAGAACATCACAACGTTTTTCCAGCTTCTGGACACAAAGAAGAAGTATATGTCTGAGTTACGCACCACTGGAATTACCACCCACCTCACCTTCTACCCCACTCTCATCTGGTCTTATCTGTAACGGCTACAATTTCAGGAACTGTTCAGATGGGAGTGTTGGGCAAATGTCCATTAGAGCCTGTGAGTGCTCCGTTACAGCCTGAACCACTGGCTTGTCCACTGTTCAGGGTTTGTCCATTGCGTTTACTCCGAGACTGGTTCCCATTGAGGGCCTCCTGCTCCACAGGGGTCCTTCTGTCTGAGTCTCTGGTTGGAGTCCCTGCATGCGGGGCTGTTCGGCTGTGGCACCGCTGTCTGATGACATACAAAAGCATGGTGATCAGTAAACTGATGGAAAGTACCAGCAGAATTGATACAGCCACCAGCTCCTTTAGATAGCAGGGGCCTGGAGCCAACTGCAAAGGCTCCCCATCCTGTAAGCCAACCTCCTTCTGCCCAGATTGATGTGTCCACATGGTTAGGTTCCTGCCCTGCTGTCTGGTGATGACCTGAGTTTCCCTGCTTGAATGTGTTGGCTCAATCTCTCCATTTCTTATTTCCGTTCTTTGAGTCCCAGAGGTGTGCAATCCAGGTCCACCTCTAGACACAGTCTGCATGGTGGTTATGGGTTGTGTCTGAGGCCGGGTGGAACTGGTTGGAGTTTGAACCATTGGGCTGCTCTTCTGTTTTACATGATAGATGGCCATAGTCTGCTGGTAGCCATTCTCAGTGGACAGACAGAGGTAGTGGCCCAGCGTGGCAGGGGTGGCCACAAAGCTTAGACTCCCATCCCCCAGGTGCAGGTACAGGTCTGTGGACAGCCGGCTGTTAGGACGCTCCCACATCTGCTGGGACAGCTGTGATGCCGCGGGACACTGCAGTCGCACCACTTCATTTAGAGTTACAGACACCAGCTCACCTGTAGGACATGATGCTGACAGAGATTACAACTCAACAGAGCCCACAATACACAAGGAGCCTCCATTATGCTCTACACATTGTCATCAGATATGAAAACTTCCAGCAGTAGTCTAAACTTGCTAAAGGATCTGCTGCTCACTCAGTAAATGCATACATGTGTAAAATAAACATGTCTACATCGCATTACATTTCATTACATTAGGGGAAGCCATGGCTCAGGAGGTGGAGTGGATCATCGTCAGTTCAATCCCAGTCTCCACCATTTCACTTGCTGAAGGGCAAGATATTTAACCCCAAATACCCCCCGACAGCTGTGCTGGCAGTGTGTGATAAGAGAAAGTGCTGCATTTATATGCACTGTATGAATGTGTGTGTGTGTGTGTGTGTGAGACGCACTGATCATCTGTTTTTAATGTTGCCTTAAATCACAAAGTGGCACAGCACCTTACCTTACTTAATTTCCCTTCGGGGATGAATAAAGTACTCTATCTATCTATGACAGCTTCTGTTGGATAATTGGAAATATAGATAAATTAAATAAATACAAATTTAAGAGGTAAACTAAAATTGAACGCAACTTTGTTTTACATAGCACAACCTGCTTGTGTGTGTGTGTGTGTGTGTGTGTGTGTGTGTGTGTGTGTGTGTGTGTGTGTGTGTGTGTGTGTGTGTGTTTGTGTGGCAAAACTGCACTGTGAAGCATTTTAAGAAAAGTGCTCTATAAATACAGACCATTTACTATTACATGCTCCATGAAGGCTCTATACTCTGACATAGGTTGTTGGCTACACATTTTACCAGGTTACATAATCAAAGTATTCAGTTTCCTTGGTTAGAACCAATTCATGCACACAATGTTTGTTAGAACATTACAAGAATGAACACTGTAATGTCGGCTAAGTGACACTTACCTGCAGACAGTTTGGTTGGTCCGAATCTGGCTCGATGTGGTAATGTTACACTGTTGCATGCCTCCTCAACATTCCCTCTGTCTACATCCTGGCTTCTGCAGAGGTAAACTACAGTCAACAGAGAGGTTGGTTTACATTCTTCCACTCTCTCCAGTCCCTGCCCCCTGATTGACGGACCCTTCCCTCTCTCTTTTCTCTCTTTCTTCTTCCTTTTCATTCATTCATTTACTTATTCTTTTTTTGTTTTTCCTTTTAATTTGTTTATATTGTGCAGCTTATATACTTAATTGTTACTTAATAGAATTTTCAGTTATCTATCTATCATTATTGTTGTTGTTTTCATTGAGTTGTGTAATGTGTTGTTCACTGGACCACGTTCATGTGGTCCATAAAATAAGAAAAACATTCTAGGAGGAAGACTGTATATACTATTCTTGATCCATCAAGATGCGCAGTGTTTTTGTGGTGTTAATGTCTTTGTGTATTGCTGATTGTCGTGCTGAGATTTTGTGATACCCAATGTAAATTTGACATTGATTTCTGGCCTACTGTGCCTAACCTCTTAATAAAAATATTAAAAAAATAGAAAAACAGAGAGGTTGGTACAGTTGTCACAGACTTAATGCTGATGGCTGTCATCTTGAGTCATGAGTGAAAAGGTACTTCCATTTGCTCAAAACACAATTGCGTATTGTTTTTACAATACGCAAAATGTTATTTTGCTTGTAGCTGTAGAATAAAAGCAGTTAAGATCAAGTCACCTACTACTCCCATTCCTCCAACTCCCCAACATAAAGATGGCCAACCAGCTTTACAACCTAGAAAAATATTCAATCATTCAATAACCTGAATTTTTTGTACAGCGCAAAATCACAACATATATTATCAGTCAAGAATAGAGAAACCCAACAGTTCCCATAACAAGCAAACACTTGGTGACTGTGGAGCAAAAAAACTCCCTTATTAACTGGAAAAATTCTCTAGGATAACCAGACTCAATGTGGGCGGTGAGAGTGAGTGACACAGTTTAAACAAATTTGTGTTGGTATCTGTGCATTGTATTAGCCTGTATGAAACCTGGAACAAACACTTTGACTGAACACTAGTCAATGTCCCACGTTAGCATAACATGTTTATGTTGTACTGTATCGGTAGGACTTTTCAGACAAGACTAGAAAAGCACTGTAAAAATACAGACCATTTACCATTTAAAATTTCTTCATTAAATTTTGGAGATTAGCATTAAGCCTAGACTATACCAGATAATTACAGGTCAATAATAATATTCTAGTTTCTGTCTATAACCATTCCTTGAGCTTGCAGAGGTTTCAGTTCATTATGCTAAAAAAGTAACACAGACACAATCTAAACTAAATAGTTTCAGGGATGAGGGTTAATGTTAGTTTATTATTACAGTTTTAAATAAAGGCATAGTGGCAATCTTACTGTGTTATTCTTAACCTGAATGTGACATCTGCCCTCCGACAGGAGTGCCTGCCATACTGAAACTGACAGCGTGGGAAGGGGCATTGATACTCCAACACAACTCTGGTAGCTTCAATCAATCAAATTTTATTTGTATAGCCCATATTCACAAATCACAATTCGTCTCATAGGGCTTTAACATGGTGTGACATGTCCTTAACCCCGGTATCTAATCGCAAGAGTAAGGAAGCTACAGAGACCCCCGGTATCTAATCGTTTTTGTTACTTCAGGTGATCTGACATTCACCCAAACCTGATTCAGTGATTTGTCAGCTGTGAAATTAATTAAAACAAGGCATTTGTACTTCTCTCTTCAGCTCTTTTTATATTTTACATAAAATATTTTAGTAACACCATCATGTCTCTCAGGAAAGACCGTCTGAAAATGTGTTACATAGTTGAATTCAATATAAACAACATCCCCTAGTCCTGTTAAAATATCCAATAGTATAGCTTTATAGGAGTAGTGAAAAAAATGTTTTGCATTAAATTTGAATTATTTCTTGACTACTTGGTAAATTACTTATTATTGTTTTAATACCTTTTTATTTTAACACAAAGTCTTGCATTTCTTTAAAATAAAGAAAAGTCTGTAAACAAAATACTCACATGTTATCTACACCCCATAGAAAAAAATATCAAAATAATACAGCTTAATAAACCAATTTCAATAGACCAGTGCTATCATTTCCATTATATCAACTTGTTTTTCATCAAAGGACTCAACAGGACACATTAACAAAATAAATAAAAAAAATTTGTTGTACTCACAAACTGGTCTGGGTGATAGATGCCTCCACGCAGGCCCTGTTGGCATTGTCCCAACCACAGAAGGGGTCTCTGGCCAGCACACACTGAGCACATGTCCAGTAAAAGGAACAGTTTGCTGTTGGAACCCTCACCACACCCTCTGATGTACCAACGTATATCACACCCTGCAGTGGGACAGAACAGGATCAAGCAAATTTAACATAACTGTAAGATTATATTTACATGAACCTCTTTGAACCCGTTTCGTTTCAAAACAGAACGATACAGTCCCTGTGAAACAGGAAAATGGATGTGACTGGCACACTACCCTAGACTGCATGGGCCCTTATGGCTGAGAACAGTATGCTCAATGTTCATGGCTACAGCCCTCATCAACTGGTATTTTGGCAGAATCCTAACCTCTCTTCTGTATTATTTGATAAGCTACCTGCCCTAGAGGGCACCATAACAAGTGCTAGGGTAGGAGAACACATATCAGCATTACATGCTTCCAGGAAAGTATTCACAGAAGCCAAGTGTTCAGAGAGGATAAGGAGTGCACTGTGCAAGCAACTCAGACCCACAGATGACAATTATGAGACAGAGTATACAAAGTATATTACAAACGGGCAGGCTACACAGAGTGGAAGGGACCAGGGGTGGTTATTAGTCAAGGTGGAGTTGTCGTATTTGTAAAACATGGGGGTATTCTTGTTAGTGTACATCACCCTAAACTTTGTAAGGTGAACACAGAGGATTAGGATAAGCGAATTGTACAAGATAATCCTGACAGAAAAGCAGAAAATGAGAAGACTATTTCAAACAATGACAGAGCACACATGCTGCTGATGTACTTATAACTAAAGACATCTCTTTTAGGAAAGGCTTTGGCTGAGGGATAGAGCGGTAAGGTTGGCAGTTCGATCCCCACTATTCCCCATCTGCATGCTGAAGTGTTCTTGGGCAAGATGCTGAACCCCGGATTGCCCCTCATAGAACAAAAAAGTGCTGCTAATAGTTGCACTGTATGAATGTGTGTGTGAATGGGTGAATGTAAAACTGTAATGTAAAGTGCTTTGAGTGGACATCAAGTCTAGAAAAGCGCTATATAAATACAAAACCATTTACCATTTACCAAAGCCATTTAATGTAGCCAAACTCGAAGATATAAAGAACTGGCACAATGATGTTTTTGAAGAAGTTGAAGGTGCAGGTCAAAAATGTATCTCCACCAGATGAGTCTGTAGTCTCACAAAAGCATCCAAAGGTATTGTGCCTAAAGCACGACTTATAGCTAGAGGTTTTGAAGAGGCTAATATCCACAAGCTACAGAAAGATCCCCAACCTGTGCTTCAGAATCTCTTAGAAATCAGTTAGCAGTAATCTGTCAAAATCAGTGGCAAATCTATTCTATGCACATCAAATCTATTTTTTTGCTGGGCATGGAACTGTCCAGAGATAATTATATCTGGCCCCTACCTGAGGCAGGCAGTGAGAGTATTCCATGGAAACTAAAGAAATGTGTATATGGGTGCATCTGTATCACTATATTGGTACAACAAATTGAAAGAAATCATGCTGAGTACAAGTGGTAAAATGTCAAAGGTAGATCCAGCATGCTTTTATTGCTTTTATTCTTTAGATGCGCAGTTTAAGGTAGCTGGAGAACAGTATGTCATGTTGATAAATTAAGCATTAATAATGCACTAAATATTGTTTATGGTCACTGGATGACAGTGTTTTGTAAAATTCCGAGATGTCTAAAAAGTATCCCCTATTATTTATTTTACTAAAAGAGACGGAGATTGTTAACATGTATTTCCCCTCTATTCTATACTTTACGGTAAAGAAGTTTCCACTTTAAGCCTATGCTTTGACTGCGGGTTACGCCTATTACATTTCATTTAGCTGACGCTTTTATCCAAAGCGACTTACAATAAGTGCATTCAATCATGGGGTACAAACCCAGAACAACAAGAATCTAGAAAATAAAAAGAGAGCCAAACTACAAAGTGCTATAAGTAAGTGCCATTTAAGTGCGACTAAATTGTTAGTTTAAACTTTTATTCAAGGTATAGTAGGAAGAGATGTATTTTAGTTTGCGGCAGAAGATGTATATACTTTCTTCTCTCCTAATGTCAATGCGGAGCTCAATCCACCATTTAGGAGCCAGGACAGCAAACAGTCGTTATTTAATTGAGAGGTTAGCTGTCCCTCGCAGTGAGGGAGCAACAAGCCGATTGGCAGATTCCGAGCGGAGTGAACAGGCTGGGGTGTAACGTTTGACCATGTCCTTGATGTAGACTGTACCCGATCCTTTCGTAGCACGGTACGCAAGTTTTGAAACACGCCTAGGTGTAGGGATTTATGTGGTGGCGTAAATATAATGGCGGTTGCAGAGTGTTTCAGCTGAAGAGTTGAATTGAATTAAAAATGTTTATTAGGTCTAACAATAAAAACCTGGATATTATGCAATTTTCCATTATTAAAACAGACAAAACAGAAGTTGTAATACCTTGCCTTTATCACCTTAGAAATGCATTCTATAATGATATAGCTTCTCAGGATGGCATCGCCTTTGCATCCAAATAAGCTGTGTGGAATCTGAGAGTTAGCTCTGACCTGGACAAGTCCTTTGACTCACATTTAAAACAAACTTCAAGGACTGCCTTTTATAAATTACAAAAATTAGGCATGTCCTAATAGAGCGGGCGACCTCTAACCCGAAGGTTGGCGATTCAATCCCAGTCCTCCCCATTCCAAATGCCAAATACTGAACCCCACATTGTTCCTGACAGCTGTGCTGTTCTCATAGAAAGTGCTGCCCATGGGTGGACTGTATGAATTTGTGAGTGAATGCTATACAAATACAGACCATTTACTTATTATCAGGCTCCACCACTAACTTTTTAAAGACTCTGCAGCTTGTCCAAATGCTGCAGCAATTGTACTAAGAACCAGAACAAGAGATCACTTCTCCTGAAATAACTTCTCTACTCTGGATTTCTGTAAAATTGTCTACATACAACTCTCCTCCTCACCTTTAAAACCCTTACTTAGATGTCCCCATCATACCTTACAGAGCACATAGTACCATATCACCCCACTGGAGCACTGCTCTCCTAGAATCCAGGCTTACTTGTTGCCTCAAAAGTTTTAAGAGTAGGAGCCAGAGCCTTCAGCTATCAAATGAAGATGAATGTGTTATTGTGCCTCCATCCAGTTTATTAAAAAAAGTAAAATAAGACACAATATAAAAAAAAAATAGTATTACATGGTAAAATATGAAAATACGATAATATAAACATGTTAGGCTGCTATAGGCAAAGTTTTTCGGGGGACACATGGAGCATCTCTTTACTCCTCTCATTCTTGATCACATTAATGTCCAATCAAAACATTCTCAGATGATCTCTTCCCCAGAGTGTTTGTGCTTTACCGTTGCAGATCCAGGATTGCGGCCATGGCTACATTGTGGATTGTGGTGGCAACTGATGGTGGACTATGATTAGAATTAGATTGTTTAGATATACAATGTTCCTGCCCACTACATATATCTGACATTAGCCCTGGTACCCCTCCATTTTATTAATGGCTGAATCAATATCTTTCTATCTATACCAACTATACTTTATTTTTTATCATTCTTGGTGTTTTTATGGTCTTATTTGCTTTTATTCTCTTCTATTAATTTTAAATGTTGACACTTTTTGTATCTATCATATAATTATACAATATATTTTCATGTAATGTGTTTAGTCATATCATGTAATTGTCTTATACAGGACACATGGAGTAAATTGCACTCTCAGTGTTTACCTTGGGTATGGATAGCTTCAGGCTCTTGATAGGCTGAGTTTGTTCAAAGACCTTGACCTCCTCAATGATATGGGCCCCACTTGGCAGCAGCACTGCTTTGTGTAGATAACCAGATTCTGAAACACAGTTAGTGAGAAGTTAAAGATAATGTTAATACAGTAGACAGACATAATATTGTAACAGAGTTGACAGCAACATCCGTTTGCATTGAGTTTCAATCCATATCTCCAAACCTATAGTTCCTCTCAACAGGTGTGACCAGTTTAGACTATACACAATACACTGAAATTAAGCCAAGGAGATGAAGGTGAAGAAAAATTGTAATTTAATAAACCCAATGCACTTAGTCTGCTTCCACAACTTCCCAAATGCTTTCAGCGCAGAGTTCACCTGTTAAACACTCAACTTAACTACGCAACATCTCAGGACTGTAATGAACAAATATTACATCATCAAAGTTCCTACAATGTTCATAACAGAAACACTATTCACCAGGCAGCATGACAAGGTGTATTGCAGGGCTATTCAATTAGTTTGGAGCTGGGGCCAGTTCTTGAAACTGAGGCAAAGTCAGGGGCCAGAGGATATCACGGTAACAAGAAATTACAACAACATACTGAAGGAGTCAATATATTTTATTTTCTAAAAGCTTTACAACATATGCCCAAGAGGACGCATAGGCCCAAGGATTCAAAAATCAAACCAGGTGAGCAATAACCAAGCCATATTAACAGACAATTGGAGAAATGCAATTAACTAACAAAAACATGAACTTAATTGTACATAGCTGTACCAACACAACTTTACTGGTCATTATCCTCAATACTTAAAGGGACTCTCACCTTTGTTGCATTTTTACACTTTTTTTGGATAAGGTTAAATTGGTATTAATAAGGTAATGACACTCTAAAATGCAAGACAGACCCACCAGGAGTAAAAACAAACAATTATTTCACTCTCATAATATTTAGTGAAAACTTCAACCAATAAAATTCTTCGGACCGAAGGACCTTATTGGCCGACAGACCTGTCTGTTTGCTGCATGGACATGCAGGTTTTCCGTCTGCTTCTTGTGGCGCATTCGGGCCCGCGTCATCAAGGCGCGTCCTCAACTGTATATAACTTACCGGTGCTTCAGAATCCGAATCCATTGCTTTGGTAAATAAAAACTCACGTGCGTGCGCGGAGGCAGTAGGTTGTAAGTCTACTTGTAAATAAAGTTTCTTCAAAAAAATAAAAACACCGGGATGGTTGTAAGTCTGCTTGTGTAAATAAAGTTTCTTAAATAAAACACCGCGGATGGGAACGAGGGGGTGGGGCATTGGAGGAAGGCGGGATGATTTGAATGTGCTGTAATTCTCAAATGCAACAAAGGTGAGAGTCCCTTTAAGATTAAACTGAGACAGATTTGAGTGACAGGCAGAATCAAATGTATCTCCACCAACAAAGTGCATTGCATGGAACTGAATAGAATTGCAACAAGTTAAAAGTGCATGGTAGTCTATCAAGGAAATGTGTTTCAAAATGAATCACTCAGTTCAGGTGAACTGTATCAGTTGGTTAGAATTTACTTAGAACAACTCCCAACTGCACCAACAAATACAAAATAAAACTGCATAGTAGGCCTCTGAATTGAATTACAACATAACAGAGGTTGCTTAACAGCAAGGCGTGCACGGGCGTCATCATGTTAATTCGTTCAATAACACTAACCCTAACCCTGGTATTTGGTATATGGATAAATTATTGGCTAGTGTAAGATTACATAAAAACAGTCCAATCCACTATGGTTTTGATTTAAAATCAGGTCACCAGTCTTGTGACCATGCCAACTTGTGCAGTAGAGTTTAAGCTCATCTAATCTTCTCTGATTTAACTCAGGGTTAAAAAACAAAGTCTGGGTTGACCTGACTCATGTTAAATGGTACTACAAAGCTGGTTAAGATGTTGGTCGTATAAGAGAAATATTTTTGTCACATAAGGTCTCTATAATCTTAATATGTCATGGATTGACATGTAAGTGCACTTAAAATATGCCAAAACTATAAGGATACTTGAATAACAATTTAGATATGTACTCAATTTCTGAAATTGACTTGTTACTCACTGAAAATGAATCTAGAAATTCTCCTTAAAAGGAGGAATGTGCGGAGCTGGCTCAGCAGGAGCAGTAAGAGTGAGGTGATTGACACAGCTGCATTGAATTGCCTGATCATCTACTCCTTTAAATGCAGTAGCGGCTGAACTAAGATGAGGCTGCAGACTGACACACACTCATATGAGCGGTACGGACATTAAGCGTGGACTTAAGACTCATATTTAAAACGTTGCCCTGTGTCCCGTGTGCTCCGTGCTGCCTCAACCCACGTTTGTAACTGCTCGTGTTTTCAATGGTGTTGCAGCCAAATCCAATCAAATTAAACGTAACCCCCTTCTTCAGATGTAAAAAACAACAGAAAAAAACATAACTCGAAACTGTGTCATTTACACCATGTTTTTAGCCTAACAGTCCTCCTCGGATGCATGTTCATACGCACAGTCACAGTGGAGAAATGCAGACACTCTCGCCAGTGGGTACGCGTGGCCTGCTAGCATTGCCACTTCCAATGTGGACTTTTAGGCTAAAACGGTGAACTATACCTTTAAGCTGTAGTGGGCCTAGCCGATATGGTTTTTGCTTTATTGCCACACAAAGGTTTAATGGGGTGCACCTCTGTGCATCTCAACTTGGTTGTGCACACATAACTGTTGAGCCGGTGGAGGATATTCTTCTCATGGGAGAAGGTCTGTGTACATCTCAAAATATTTTTTTCCAGCACTGGTTATATCCGATGTACATCTACGTGCCTATAATACACATGAAATCCAGACCCAAGACACAAGCAAGGGCTTCTGCTGACAAGACCACTACAGGTAAAGTGCATATGTGACCCTGTAATGTTAATGTTATCTCCTGTAATCCTAAAGGCCATCTTCTTCTGCTATCAGCCAGGTATAGAGCATTTCCTAAAAATATATTAAGATCCACACCTTCCCGTTTGAAAACATCCCCAAATCTCTTCACTCGATAGGGTGCATGATGGTCCAGCATCCACTGCGGGCCTCCCCTTTTCACGAACAACTGATGGGGTAGATAGATAGATAGATAGATAGATTACTTTATTCATCCCCAAAGGGAAATTAAGTCGTCATAGCAGCCCGTATATTTGAATACAATAAAATACAATACAATAGAATAAAATAAAAAATATTGAGGTAGAAAGAATAAAAACAGAAACACAAGATAAATAGGTAGATAAGGTGCAGTGGCAAGATGATGGTAATAGTACTGATTATATGATGGTAATGTTATTGTTAGACAGTATATAAAAATAGTACAGTATATATAGTATATAATATAACATAATATATATTTATATATGATAGTAATTATACCAATATAATAGCAGTATATAGTAATAATGGCAGCAGCAGTATATATAATAATAATAGTAAATATAATAATAATAACATGTACACATGTATAAATATGTGTATATAGACTTATATATACAAAGAATATACAAAGAGTATGAAATAATATGATATGATATATAGTAGAGGTATAAATATAAGTATTTGACTATACAATAGATAATATAATATACTATGAGTGTAAGAATATGTAGACAGAGTGTGCAAAAGACAATATTATTTTATAAAATGATATATAATATCAATATGGTTTATATTAACACATATCACATATGATGTGAAGTAAGTGTATATGGAGCGGAGTGTTGTACAGGGTACACAGTGCAAGGAGACAGGTATATTTAGTGCAGTTCTGTGATGGTGGCTCTGACAGAGGGGGAGGAGTTGAACAGTCTTATTGCGGTTGGGATACGATTTCCTGTATCGTTCCTTAGAGCAGCGGGGGGGTTGAATGAGTCTGTGGCTGAAGCTGCTCCTTAGCTTGTCCAGTGGTGGAGGAAGTACTGAAGTTTAGTACTTAAGTAAAAGTACAAGTACACAGGAAAATATATACTTAAGTAAAAGTAAAAGTACTACATCAACAATCCTACTTAAGTAAAAGTAAAAAGTACTTGCTTTTAAATTTACTTTAAGTATTAAAAGTAAAAGTACTCACGCAATGGGTTGTCTTTCAATGTCTAGGCTGTGCCATTTTGATAAAGAAAGCAGATATAGCTACTGGTAATACTCATGCCTCTACAGATGTCACTACTAGTAATAATTATAAGCAGTTGAATGTTTTTTCAGCAAAACAGGCAAGGTTTAGTGCTGCTGCCAAACGCGCTGTTGCAGGTATGGCCTGCCCCTTTAAGGAACGGGCCCAGAGACTGACGTAGTGCACCTGGGTAACTTGCGCAAGAAGTGTGTGAATACGAGAAGTGAACGAGCACCTAGGGGTGATGAGTGTTGCTCCGGTGGACAGTCAATAAATAAAGTGGCGGCGTTAAAACTAAAGAAACGTCTCCTCCTCCTTCTTCACGTAGTGGTCCGGACGGCTGCTTACCGGCCACTGTGTGTGACTGTGTGACTGTGTGCGTGTGCGTGTGTCACCCAGATGCGGAGCTGACGAGTGGGCACCCTCCGTCGGCTCAGCGCTAAACAGAGTAGCTGATGGTTAGATAGTGATCAACTCGGACTTTAACAGGAACGGTGGAAATGTTTGTTGGCGTGTGTGTGGCTGCGTGTGGAGCGCTGGCGGAGCCGCTCCGTCACAGCAACATTTTGGCGAAACTGTGTTCATAAAATGTAACGAGTAACGACACATATTGTACAAATGTAGCGGAGTAAAAGTATAGATAATAGCTGCAAAATGTAACGGAGTAAAAGTAAAAAGTATGCACTATTATTTTTACTTAAGTAAAGTACAGATACGTAAAACTTTACTTAAGTACAGTAACGAAGTAAAAATACTTCGTTACATTCCACCACTGAGCTTGTCCAGTGTTTTGTGGAGGGGGTGAGAGGGATGGTCCATGATTGCCAGCAGTTTTGCCAGCATCCTGTCCTCCACCACCTCCTCCAGGGTGACAAGCTTAGAGCCAACCACAGACTCTGCCTTCCTGATGAGTTTTCTCAGTCTGTTGGCGTCCTTTGCCTTGATGCCCGCAGCTCAGGACACCACAGCAAAGAAGATGGTGCTCGCCACAACAGACTGATAGAACATCTGCAGCATCTTGTTGCAGACGTGGAAGGACCTGAGCCTCCTCAGGAAGTAAAGCCGGCTCAGGCCCTTCTTGTAGACGGCCTGTGTGTTGGTGGACCAGTCCAGTTTATTGTCCAGTGTGACACCCAGGTACTTGTATGCAGATACCACCTCCACATCCGTCCCACCGATGCAGACAGGAGAGGGCAGGGGCTTGTTCCTCCTGAAGTCCACCACCATCTCCCTCGTCTTCGCCACGTTGAGCTGCATGCAGTTCTCCCCACACCACTTCACAAAGCGGTCAACCAGGTCCCTGTACTCAGCCTCCCCCCCGCCCTCAACACACCCCACAATGGCCGTGTCATCAGAGAACTTCTGTAGATGACACGACTCAGTGCAGTGCTGAAAGTCAGCAGTGTATGTGGTGAAGAGGAAGGGGGACAGTACAGTTCCCTGGGGGGCCCCGATGTTACTGATCAGACGATCAGACACACAGTTCTGTAATCTAACAAACTGCGGTCTGCCCGTCAGATAGTCATCGACCCAAGTGATGAGGGGAGCACTCACCTGCGTGCCCTCCAGTTTAGCCTTCAGCAGTCTGGGCTGGATGGTGTTGAAGGCGCTGGAGAAGTCGAAGAACATGATCCGGACTGAGGTGTTGGGTCTGTCCAGGGAGGAATAAGCCTTCTGCAGCAGGTAGATGATTGCATCATCAACCCCAACATGGGGCTGATATTCAATCTGCAGGGGGTCTTGTGATGGGGACACCAGCGGCCTGAGGTGTGCCAGGACCAGTCTCTCCATGACCTTCATGATGTGAGAGGTCAGTGCCACCGGCCTGTAGTCCTCCAGTGCAGCAGGACGTCCTTTTTTGGGCACTGGGACCAGGCAGGATGTTTTCCAGAGCACTGGCACTCTCTGAAGGTGTAGGCTCAGGTTGAAGAGGTGCTGGAGAACTCCACAGAGCTGGCTGGAGCATCCCTTCAGCACACGAGGGCTGATGAGGTGCGGTCCCGCAGCTTTCCTCTGTTTGAGCCTCTCCAGCTCTCTCCTCACCTGGCTGGCTGTGAAGTGGAGTCCAGACTGGGGGGTGGGGGATGTCAGTGGTGGGTTTGAGGGTGGAGGTGATGAGGGTGGTGCAGAGAGGTGTGTGTTGCAGGAGGTGGTGGGGGGCTGTGGGTGATGTGAGGATGCTCTGGGGGTGGGAGGTGTGAAAAGGTCTGTGGTGAAAGCCAGCGGGGGGGTGGGAGGTAGGGGTGATGGGGGGAGGTGGGGGGTTGTTGCTCGGAGAAGCAGTAGAGGCAGTCGTAGAGGCAGTGGAGGGTCCGCTGGGGGTGGGGGGGTTGGAGTTGAACCTGTTGAAGAACGTGTTCAGCTTGTTCGCACGTCGTTCATCCCCAGCTGCTCCCCCACCTCTCCTCTGGAAGCCGGTGATCTCCTTCATCCCACTCCAGACGTCCCTGGTGTTATTGTCTTCCAGTTTGTGCTCCAGTTTTCTCCTGAAGTTGTCCTTGCTCTCCCTGATGCTGCGTTTGAGCTCCCTTTGTACACGTTTGAGCTCTGCACTGTCCCGTGATCTAAAGGCCCTCTTCTTCTCGTTGAGAAGGGCCTTCAGGTCGCTGGTTACCCACGGCTTGTTATTTGGGTAACAGCGAACCTCTTTAGTGGGGATGGTGTTGTCTATGCAGAACCCAATGTACTCAGAGACACAGTCAGTCATGCCATCAATGTCCTCACCATGTGGCTCATACAGAGCAGCCCAGTCTGTGGCCTCCAGTGCTCCACGCAGTGTTTCCATGGCCACAGGAGACCATTTCCTCACAGTCCTCACTGTGACTGGGTGCTGCTGAACCACAGGCTTGTAAGATGGTGAGAGCAGGACTAGGTTGTGACTTAAGGCTCTTATATACTTCTACGTATCCGTTTCTCGGAGAGGTCTCAGCGGGGGACAAAGAGTCTTTTTGATTTTTACTTCTCCGACGACTATCCGTCTAAAAACAATTCCCCGCCAAACCCATAGGTGGCGCAACAGAAGACGAGCTCAGAGAAGCCTACCCCATTTGGGAAGAAGAAGTCCACGTGTCTATGTTTACATGTTAGCCTGCCTCCCACACACTGAACCATGGCAACTAACAGAACTAAATAAAGTGACACCCAGCGTGTCAAAATGCTGATGTAATCGTTTCTTAGCGCAGCGGTTCCCCGGTCTTGTTTCCGAACTGTGTTGCTGATTCCACAGCTTGAATCTGCTTGAGGCTACATGTAGCTAGAAGCTACACGGACCTAGCTCCCCCCAGCTTCCACACACAGTCAGCAGGGACTCCCGACACTAACTACTACTATCCAGTGTTTGCTTCTAACCTGACGGTATTATAGAAACAGTGTCATGATAGAAGTGGAATTAAAGTCGTGACGGCGGGTTCTTGCACTGTTACCACCGCAGTTAGCATGGTGGCTAGCCTAGCCCGCTAGCCTAGCCTGCTAGCGCCGTTTTGAAAGCTCGTTATAACCGTATGTGACCGTGCACACATGCCCTCAGTGCTCTAACGAGCCACCGTCAGCCGGACAACTCCGCTGGCTTAACACACACGTCACATTAATCGTAGAATCATAGTTGTGTTCGTGTTTGTTGCTAAAATGTAAACAGGAAGTTTGAGGTCCGGAAATACGGAAATTACGTCATACGGAAATGATGTCGTTCGCGGACCAATCACAGCCAAGAGCGGTCCGTTGGGTCTCCAACATGAAGACGGATAGTTAGAAAAATCAGACGTGTACGAAAAGCTGTCCGAAGCACTCGGAGAGGGCGTTTCACGACGGATAGGGCGGTCTTATCTGTCCGTAATAGAAAAAACGGAGAGGCATAAATTGGCCTTTAGTGTTTTTACTAGTCCTTTTCTAGATGCTGTTTCAGCCTCAACAGCTTATCTACCTGCGCCTTAACCGCCTTAACCCTCCGCACACACCAAATATAGCAGCAAGTAAACAACAAGCTAGAATAACTGCAACAAAAACCAGTATTCCCACAGTGTATCATACAGAAGGGAGAAGTCTGAAAATTCCCAATTAAAAAAACAATTCATACTATTACTTCAATGTATGGCGGTAACAGGGTACATGTGCATGTCACTCTCAGACACAAACGATTCAGAGTGACAGGTACGCAGACTAAAGAGTGAAGTAAAAGTAATTGTGTGTGTAAGAGACAACTCCATTGCATTCCACAACTGCAACTGAAACTATGAGAACTGACTGTCTACATTGACAGAAAAAACATTATGGACCGTTGGGCTAGAATGCCGGAAATAGCTTGTCACAAACCAAGCTAGAGATCTCTTGTGTTATTGTATGAATGTTAAACTTGTTTTGGTTCATTAAGAAATATTGACAGAAAAAATGTGAATATGGTGGGCTGCCAAAATCTATATAATTACTGGAAAACACTGCCTCCAGTTTGCGATGCAGCATACTCAGTATGGATTTGAACTGCGAGATGAGCAGTACTTGTGTGTGCAGTGCAATGAGTTTGTTTGGTCTGACGTGGCACCCCACTCAAACCCACTAATTTTGTACCTACCTGTAAGCAGAAATAGGACAGTGTAGTCTCTGCTGTTGGCAGCCTGGATTCTCTGGACAGTCAGGTGGCTGTACTTATGCTCAGCAGACACCATGGTCAGACTTCTTCCAACTGGCCGAACACTTTCGTCTGTCAGGAAATTTTCTTTGACAAAGCGCAGGGCGTTGTCTGATGCATTGTGCAGTCCACACTACCACACAACAAGGCAATTAGACAGTAGTACAAATGAAACAAATTAGTTTACAGTTTCATTGTATTAAAATGATTCTTACATGTAGAACTGCATTTTTCAATTCATCATGCCCTCTGTCTTATTGTCATAGTTTTTCCTATCATGTTATTTATTATTCAATCTTATTGAGGAGTTGGTCTGTGAACTGTGATAAAACTGTGATAAGACTTGTGTTATAATTTAAATTGTTCATCCTCACTTTTTTTCTCAGGAGGTTTGTTTTAATTCTGTCTGTGCTTCTTCATTTTTTGGTAAAGGTGTGCTCACAGATCTCAGCTATTCACTTACTGAGTACAATGTCATTGTAGAAATGAACAAAAGTTTAAAAAAAGGCCCTATATGAAATAAACCTTATAACCGTATCTTAGGCACTTTCAAACTATATGAAACTGAATCAAATAAGGGGAGTTCAGCTCGTAATAGCCAGTACATCTGTCTGCATGGCTTATAGTTTTACAGACTCTTAGAGAGACTCTATTTTTTTCCTTTCAAGGACTATACGAGTGGTCTTGTTCCAGTCCCTTCCCATTCCCATTTAAATTAGGAATGACCATTTACCTCTCCTGGATTTGCGACCTTCTCTTGAACACGTGTGCTCCACTGTAACGTGTCTCGGTTCAGGACTTTGTAGTTACCAGAGAAAACTGATTTGATGTCACTCAGACGGAATGAACACACTGCTGATTGTCCAGAATTAACAGACCTGGTAAAAAAACAGATAACATTAAAGACTCAACAAATGAGAACAACTGACAAAATCCAGATCATGTGGATCTCATGTAAAAAAAAAATAGGAATGACAGAAATTGGTCTGAGAAGTGCGAAGATGTTAAGGTTTCCTGCTGATCAAGGTTCACATAGTGTTTCCTTACTGCTTTTTAAAACTGCCACTCTGCCTTGTCAAAATTTAGTATGTTGTTTTTTCATCAGTGTAAACTGTAGATGCATTTTATTAAAGTAGGTTTTTATTTTAATGACATCAGTCCACTAATCATTTTATGTGATGCAGCAATTAAACTTATTCTCAGCTAAAATATTGAAAACAATTTGGGGCCGACGTGGCTGACCTCAAAGTTCCCAGGGTGTTGCAACACCCACCTTAGGAACCACAGCTTTTATCTGCTTTCAGCACAACATATAATGTGCTTTATAGGGCCATTGTGACCTTTGACCACCAAAATCTAATCAGTTCATCCCTGAGTCCAAGTAAATGTATGTACCAAATCTGAAGAAATTCCCTTACGGGTTTTTGAAGTATCGGGTTCACGAGAATGAGACAGACGGCCAAACGGAAAACAAGAACACAAAATGCCTCCGGCCAATGGCTATCACTGGCACGGAGGCATAATGACAGTGATGCAGTGGGAACACAGGCCACCAGAGCTTCAGGTAAAGGATACAAATTCATGTCAAGGCCTTTAAGCTTACTAACCACTGTGAGGTGAAGATGCCATAAAACAGAGTGTCATCTGCACAAGCTCCCTCTGCTGGTGGGAGGGTGTCAATATCCTGGATCACATTGTAGGGTAGCTCATTGTCAGCCTGGCACAACAGCTGAGCCTTTGCAAATGTTGTCCAGCGTCGCTGCAGGGTCCTCTGGCCGCCAATGTCACTCTGACAAAGAGGGATAGAAGGCATCAAGCACAATGCAGCACTGTTACCTGCTGGGGTAAGAACCCACAGTGTTTCATCTAACCCAGGGGTAGGCAACCTTTACTATCGAAGGAGCCATTTTGGCCCCTCTTCCCCCAAATTAAATCTGTCTGGAGCCGCAAAACATATTTGATAACACAGGTTATAAAGTTATGTATATAGTAATACAATATATATAAAAACTATAGTTTGTTGCATTTATAAAATTAAAGAACTACAATAAAAAAAACTCTTGACATTTAACTGCTATTTTTACCTGTTACAAAAAAGGAAAAACACCAAACTCTTATGTGTAGGCCTACTTAGAAATAAATGAAACACATAACTATGCTTTTTTTGCTCATCTCCAGCTTGGTACTTTTCAGCAGATATGGTAAATGGTAAATGGATTTGTATTTATATAGCGCTTTTCTAGTCTGATGAAGACCACTCAAAGCGCTTTACAGTACAGTTTCAGGCAGTACCTGTAGGATGAAGAAATTGATGCAATTGAATGGCCCTCACGATAACCTGACCTAAACCCGATAGAACACCTCTGGGACATTATGTTTCGGTCCATCAGACGCCGCCAGGTTGCTCCTCAGACTTTAAAGGAGCTCACTGATGCCCTTAGACAGATCTGGGAGGACATCCCACAAGACAACATCCGTTGTCTCATTAGGAGCATGCCGCAACGTTGTCAAGAATGCATACAAGCACGTGGGTGCCACACAAGATATTGAGAAGCATTTTGAGTTACAGAAATAGAATTTTGGCAAAATGGACAAGCCTGCCACATCACTTTTTCACTATGATTTTCGGGGTGTCTATAAAATGAGCCCTCTGTAGGCTGAAAACTTTTATTTCCATCAAAGATGTGGCATCCTTTTGTTCCTAAGACATTAAACTGTCCATATCAGTATAAATATCCAACATAATTTTTTTTCACAATGAGATCTGATGTGTTTTCAAAGTGTTCCTTTAATTTTTTTGAGCAGTAAATGGTAAATGGATTTGTATTTATATAGCGCTTTTCTAGTCTGATGAAGACCACTCAAAGCGCTTTACAGTACACTTTCACCCATTCACACACACATTCATACAGTGCATCTACTTGCAGCACTTTGTTATTCTATGGGGGGCCATTCAGGGTTCAGCATCTTGCCCAAGGACACTTCGGCATGCAGATGGTTCAGACTGGGGATCGAACCACCGACCTTCAGGTTGGAGGACGACCACTCTACCCCTCAGCCACAGCCGCCCAGATGCTATGTGCTTGCTCTGGAAATGTCTTCAAACATTTAAAAAAAATTTGTTTGCTAATTCCTCGCCACACATCAAGCATACAGGTACACCAGCATCGTTGGCAGTGAAAGCAAATTAATCTGTCCACGCAAAATTAAACTCTACTTCCCTCCCTGACTTTTCTTTTTTGGGATTTATCCCTGGTTAGTTTACAGAGGCCCTGGGACGTAATAGGATGTGACGCATATTTTATTTGACAAAATTTGAAAACAAAACGTGACAGCAGGTCAGACCGGAGGCGGACACAGAAACAGAAAGCTCAGTACAAACCAAATGCAGCTTCTGCTCTGATCCAGAACCTGCGGCGCTGATTCTCTGTCACCAGAGAAACTCTGTGTTTTCACTGTTTCGATGGCTAAGAAGCAGACGGTGAGTCAGTGACCGGTTGCTTCACATGAACGAGCTCTGATCCCACTGTCTCTCTGACGCCCGGTTCACACCGCACGCGGAAGCGATGCTGTGCAGCGATCGTTTCGACGTAGAGTCTATTTTTTCTGCTCGCCGTGAGCGTATCACCCCAGGAAACACACTGAAAATGATTTTAAACGATATTGATGACATAGTTTATATGATATAAATGATCAAATATGCATCCCATAGTTTGTATTCCCCTTCTGTTGTCCTGGAGTTTTAATTTTAACAATTTTACCAATAACATTATTAAATGTCATGTATTAAAAAGATTAAATTAATAATTGGAGTGGAGAAGTAGAGTGAGCTGTATGATCCTCAGCACATGTTGTATAAAGACAACACCAAAAAAGACAACCGTTGGGAGCTGTTGCAGTTAATGTTGGAGCAACAAGTGACTATATGCTTGAAAATGATTGAATGATTAAATGCTGTTTTTACTGTAGGCTGATAACAGCAAAAGTATGTGATATTATTAGCGCTGCGCGGCCCTTCATCGGGCTTCAGCGTCCGGTGTGAACCCGGCGTGAGCGAGTGAGCGGAGCCTGGGCTAATGTCCGTTATAGAGAGAGTTATAGATATGAGCACACCCAATCATCCGCTCCTGGTATTTCAGGACGGCCTGATACGATGATGTTTTAAAAAATGAACGTGAACGTGACGTTCACTCAAGTTCATCATATGAAAACTGATTCGTTAAGTTCACTGTTCGCGAAAAATATGCGCAACATGCACTGTACAGGGAGCCACTGCAGAGGGGCTGAAGAGCCGCATGCCCCTGATCTAACCTAATGAAAATGCAGCACCTCAACCCTGAGAGGAGTGAACAACAACTAAAAACATAGAGGATATTCCAGCCTTCAGCATGTAATGTTACACTGTGAGGTGTTCTAACAGCTCACAGGTCCGCAAAGACTGGAGTCAGCTGCTTGACTAAGTACTACTGAATATATAATTTTCTGAAATGATTGATAAATGTGGACAAATACAGTGGGTAAGGCGATAAATGACCATTCAAAAAGAGACTGACCCAAGGTAGCAGCCAAGACAACAATGGAGAGACCTGAAGACATCAGCTCACAGACACTTCCAATCCAATCTGACGAGCTTCAGAGAATAAACTGCTTTAACAGCTGCCAAAGGGGCTAAAACATAGCGCTGAATTAAGGGTACGAGTATTGTTTTACCTGAGAGATTTTCCCAAAATGTCAAAAAACATGTCTTCATTGAGCCGTTATGTGTTTTTGAGTTTAAACTGATGGCAAAATCAAACAAGCGTGTAAAATGGGAAGGTCTCTGAAGCCATAACAATATTTTTCACCACTGCACAGCAAACTAAAGCATGATGTATATATAAACTCAGTGAACTTTTATGAAGCTCATATGCTTTCTTAATAATGTTTCTTATTAACTTACATCTTCTGTAAATTTGATGTACAGTGGATCTTTTATTGGAACATTACCAGATATTAAGATGTCTTTCCAATATTCTGTCCCTGGGATTAACATACAGTAGGTAATAAGAATATTAGTAACATTTATGAATGTAATGCAGTCCTGTACAACACCACCACTGACTATGACTTCAATACCATAAGACAGATTTGAATTAATACCTATATGACAATGAAAAATAACTAATCTCCTTGTATGAGTGGCTGTTGCATCAAGTTTGTTGTTTTACACTTACCATGCAGATCTGAGAAACACGCGAGACAATAAATTTGTCGATGAAGTCATACTCTCTGCCCACTTCACTGAAGAAGAAGTAGATCTTCTCCTCATCAGGAATGAAACTGGAGCTGATGAAGGTTGGATCTAAAGCAAGCAGATGGCAAAGTATTTAGAAATATAATTTGTGGACATCATTTAAGCCAATCATTTGTTACATTAAAACAAAATCATATTATACAGCTTATTACCATGTTTGTGAGTGCTCTTTCAACTCAGTTGCGGATAGAAAATCCAATCATCAGTGCAAGACCCATCATCTTGACTGAGATTCTTGCAGTCAAATATATTTTAGGTGAGTCAGTGTCTCTTAGTGAAGATGCCTGCCATGAGTACAGGCATCTGCAGACCCAGAGTCAGGGTGAGTTTGAGCGAGATGGAGCCAGCAGCCCTTTCAGGTTCTGAATTAGCATTATCTTATATCAATCAATAAGCTAAGATACTTAAAAGTATTTTCTCCTCATCTATTTTTGCAAGATATTCTCCTATTCAGTGTAAGATTGTGCACCGGGTAAGACTGACCCTACCTGTGATAGACATAAGCAGGCACCTGCCAGCCTTTACCACACATTTTCCTTAAGACCCGGCCCAACTACCTTCTGGTTCTCTATATAATATTTACTCTGAGATTGCATCTCTGACAACTGAACCATGCCCTTTCTTGGACTTTTTGGTGTACCATCAGAAGATCTTACCCTGACAAAAGAACAATTAAAAAGTATGGCCTACTCAGCCCTCTTAGCAAGAAGACTCACTCTCTTGAATTGGAAGGGGGATCACCCCCTCGTCTGTGACAGATGGATTTCTGAGGTCCTGCACCTTCTTAAACTGGAAAAAATAAGATAAATGCTGCAGGGATCTACTGCAAAGTTTAATGTAGTGTGGCAGCCTTCTATTTCTTATATGGGCTATTTGACTAAATCCTCGAGTCGTCACTGTCGATCCCTGAACTCTCTTGACTTACTGGCTGTCGTCGTGCCCCAGATCAGCTGTGTGTCTGTTGTCTGTTTTTCACACTTTCTGTGTGTCCGCTACTGGTGGCAGTGTTGCTGGTTTATCTCCTGCATTTCCTTCAAAACAATTTTGTTCTAAACTAAATGTCAGAACTCTACGGTATGAAGATGCGCATCTTCCGGTCTGTTGATAACAATCAACTCGCTGGAGTGTGTGGAGGAAAATTCCATTGACCAGTGTCTAAGGTTGTGGAAATCCCCTGACTAGGTGTCTCACTGCTGTGACCTTGGCAAACAGGGAGTTTGCTACAGCGGACGGTCAGGGCAGATACACACAGAGGAGGATTTTATGTATTTTTTCATATTACGTTTTATGAAGCACCTCTTTGTATTAGTTCTGGCTTTTTTTAACTTGCGGCCAGTTGTTCCATTTTGAGCACACGTGCTTGTAGTGTAAACTCTGCAGAGCTTAATATTATAAAGACTCAAAGGCAACTCGAGTCTGAGAATTTCATTATTTCAAATCTCAAGATTAATTTCCATCACAAGTGCATTTACTTTGAAACGGGTTTGGGAAGTGTTGTAAATACATTTGTGTCATAAAGAGATACATATTGTGGTTCACAGCAGAATAAACAGAGAAAATTATCTTTCACCTGAGTTTTAATGTTTATCTGATGAATTTATGTCACAAACAAATGGTTGCAACACTTTCTGTAGGCCTTTCTGTATAATAAAAGCACTCCAGCGTTTCTGTTGCTGGAATCCATTCCCTTGTTCAAAAAGGGCTTTTTATTTTGAAATATTTGCAGGAGCGGATGATGCACAGCTTAATACTGTATGGCCATATTCAACTCAAAGCCTATATGTAGAAACATTCTGCTGCAGTAGCAGCTTCTCTGCAGAACATATTGTTGAACTGAGAAGCTACATATTGTGCATTGAACAGATGCTATAAATATTAATTGATATTAATGTGACAATTGTGCATTGAATAGATAAAGTTGCACAACTGCCTTTCTTTTTGTACATTTATGCTCGTACATTCAGCTTTTAACAGAAATTGCTAAAAATAATAGCTGCTGGTAGATCTCGGCTTACTTTAGGAATTAAAAAGAGATCTCGAGCTCGAAAAGGTTGGTAAACACTGATTTAGAGTATCTATGTCATCTTTGCTAGGCCTGTAAGTTGCTTGAAAACTCAATAAAAACTTACCTTGACCAAAAAAGGAAGTTTTGTCAATCTATAGTCACCACAGTGTCACATTAGTTTTATAAGGACTCAACCTTACTATGTTAAGTGCCTTGATATAATGTATGTCATGATTTGGCACTATACAAAAACAATATAACTGAATCGCGTTCATCCGTGCTTGTAGTAGGCTACTATGCGCTCTCATAGAGTGACAGCCACTCAAACATGTTTAATTTTCATAAATGATAATGTTGAAAACTGCTTTATTAATCTTAGAGACACCAGACTCACCCTCCAGCCATCCTAATGTGTCATCCAACTTCAGGTCCACACGCCTGCCCTCACTGAGATGCCGGGAGATAACTGGTCGGTTCCCCCTATAGTCTGCCACTGTCCCAGTATACAGCTCTCCATCTGAGAAACATACCAACACATAGAAAATAAGAAGCAGATCATGTCCCTAGAACAATCTATGGTTTCTTGCATGAAAACATAAATATTCCAGGGACTGGGATCTAAAACTGGATAGGGCCCAGTCTGACCTTTTCTCAAAGGGGGGGGTCAAATCTCTCTATCTACTCTCCTTTCTTTTCTACCCATCTCTCTTCTCCTCCCCATTTTTCGCTGCCCCCCCCCCCCCCAAACCACTAAAGGCAGATTGCCATCTACTTTGAGTCTGTTTCTGCTAGAAGTTTCTTCCAGTTAATGAGGGAGTTTTTCCTCTCCACTCAAGGTGCTGCTGTGGGAACTGTTGGCTTTCTCTATAAAAAATGTTTAGGGTCTTGACCTTCAATGTAAAGTGTCTTGAAATAATATATATTATTTAGTGCTGTCAAACGATTAAAATATTTAATCGCGATTAATCGCATTTATGTCATAGTTAACTCGCGATTAATCGCAATTAATCGCAAATTTGTATCTATTCTAAATGTCCCTTCATTTATTTTTTTTCCATAATTTTTTTTTCGTTTTAATGCTCTTATCAACATGGAAAAGTGGATTGGCTTGCTTTATGCAAATGTTTTATTTTATTGAAAAACAACATTGCCAAACAGGGCGGTACAAAATAAAATGATAAAGTGCACATTTCAGGTAAACAAGCTACAATAGCTTAAAAATATATATTTTAGTTGGCGAAATATTAAAACAAAAAGCGAGAGCAGGTCAGACTGGAGGCGAACACAGATTCTGAAGCTCTGCGTTAATCTTGCGAGAGAAAAATTGACGGCTTAAAACTGGTTTGCGTTAAAGCCGTTAATAACACGTTTAACTGAAAGCACTAATATTATTATTTGGCGCTATACAAATACAATTTTATTGAATCTCCAAAACAGAAAATAGTCCAACTGAACACATACACATTTAATTTTCACCTGAAAACAACAATTTTGCATTTGTTCAATTGTTGTAGGGAAATGAATCCCATTTTTCAGATCAAGATGAACTGTAGTCAAAATGCATTCTAATGATCATGCCTTGGCTTTGTCCCTGGAGCCCAATACACACAAATTGTGAGCATAGATTGAATCAAGGTAAAGTGGCAATTATACCGTATGTTCACTTCAATGTCAGTGAATCTATACATCACTTTTCTAAATCATGTTGATGTTGTTGCTGATGTGAGATTTGCACCCATCCTTATAAAGCTCCTCTCTAGGATCTATAGTGTGTGACTGTCTGTGCAGCAAACCTTTGTTGTTTTATATATTTTATAGTGCTATCAGTTAAACGCTTTATTAACGGCGTTAACGCAAACCAGTTTTAACGCCGTCAATTTTTTTCTCGCGAGATTAACGCAGAGCTTCAGTATCTGTGTTCGCCTCCAGTCTGACCTGCTCTCGCTTTTTGTTTTAATATTTCGCCAACTAAAATATATATTTTTAAGCTATTGTAGCGTCCCCGCTTACACAGGACACGGAACTTCTTCGTGGTTTAGTAACTTTTATTATCCTCTACACGAACATGTGCACTTCTCGTTCTTACTCCGTCACTCGCACACATCAACAACCCTTCACTTCCTCATTGAACCCGATCCCCAACAAAACCAGCCAATGAGGGCCTGACATCCCAAACAACCCCATCCTTTTGGTCCAAACAGTCACATGTCCCACCCCGACCCCTTCACTGACCCTCAGGATATCAGAACACTCCTTCATCAAAGTGTTTTACTGAACATACGTCAAAACCAAACATAAACATAAACCCAGTCTGTTACAGTATTAGGCTGCAGCTATATGTTTTTATTTATTTCAAAATAGGGTACTTCTTATTTCATACATTTTCCACAAATATGGGGAGGACTCAAATAGCCCTACAAAGTTCTGTGTTTAATTTATTTCAAAGTAGGCCGACACTTGCCTATGTATTTTGTTTGTTTGTTATTTTGTTGCTTGTCTGTTGAGTAGCTGGCTGAAAGCAAAGAAGTAGTAGGCTTACTGTTCTGTCCCACAAATGTCTGCTATGTGTAGCTAAGCAACAGCGCCCCCTTGGGGCAGTTCAGATGTGTGTTGAGCCGGGGGTCAGTGAGTGATTCCCCCAGAAGTGACGCAATTTACCTCTATGTGTTGTTTTATAGACGGAAGCTCATAAGTTGTATCACCCTCCTGCGGCTAACGCATTTTCTTTTTACAAAATTTCATTAAAGTTCGCTAAATACCCACCGTGGACTTCTTTGAATTGTTTAAGCTGGCTGGATAGCTAGCGCCCCGCTAGCGAGACCTGCACAGTAAAAAGGAAGCATCACAGCCGGCACGGAGACCAGGCCATCCAGCTTCGGGAGCTACGCCAGGAGCTAAGCGTCTAACGCGGAGCCAAGCAGCTAACACGGAGCCAGGCGGCTAACACGGAGCCAGGCGGCTAACACGGGGGAAGTGGACAGCCTTCACGCCAGCTTACCTCCTCATCTCATACAGTCATATCAACAGACTTTCACCGTAACGGACGACATGGACAACCCAAGTAAAGTGAGCTCAGCGGCAAGCTCCGTGTGCACGCATGCATCACATGCATCATCCAGCTCGAAGGCAAGTTTAGCGGTGGCCATGGCCAGAGCAAAAGCTGACGGTGCTCAAGCCAGAGCAGCACACTCCAAGAGGGAAATCGAGCTGAAAGTTGAGCAGGCACGCATTCAAGCTACTCTGGATGCATTAAAGGAAGTAAAGGAAAGAGATGCTGCCATAGCTGAAGCTAACACGTTACAAGCTGGTTTATTAGAACTTGATGTTAATGTGCCCAGCAGAGGCCCTGGTCCAGTGTCTCAAGAAATGAAATACCAGCGCACTGTTGATTATTTTGAATGGCAAACTGGCACAAGCACAGGTGAATTACCTATGAAAATAAATGACATTGTTGCCCCTCACTAAAGCAAACAATTAAACAATGAAGATGATGATGTTAAGCCAAAACTACATTCCCCACACAAAGGTTTTTCCAGAACACAACCTGCTGCTCCTGCCTACACCACGCCTCAACAAACATCACAAGCTCCTCAGGATTGTGGATCACCACCACAACAGAACATCGATGATCATTCTCCACTTCCTGAGCAAAGAAGCTCTTGCAGATCCAGTAATAATCAGCCCCAAACAACTATGGATCTGGCTAAATATCTTGCACGCAGCAACCTAGTAACCTCAGGCCTCACCACATTTGATGACCAACCAATGAACTATTGGGCGTGGAAAGCATCTTTTCTGACTGCTATTGCTGGTTTAGACTTATCTTCTGGTGAAGAGCTCGACCTGCTATACAAATATCTGGGTAAAGAGTCAGCAGAACAGGTGAGAAGACTCAAAGCAGTCAACGTCAGAAACCCAAATGCTGGACTGTTAATGGCGTGGGAGAGACTTGAGGAAATCTACGGATCACCAGAAGCTATTGAACAAGCCCTCTTCAACAAGCTGGAAAGCTTTCCCAGGTTTACCACAAGAGAACCACAGAGACTCAGAGAACTGGCAGACCTGCTGTTAGAGCTGGAAGCCGCAAAGAGAGACGGCTCCCTCCCAGGCCTGCTGTACTTGGACACCTCCAGGGGGGTAAATCCAATCATCGAAAAACTCCCACACAACATTCAGGAAAAGTGGATGTCTTTTGGTTCGAAGTACAAACGTGATCATCGTGTCAGTTTCCCACCTTTCGCTGTATTGGTAGACTTTGTTCACACAGAAGCAAAAACTCGCACTGATCCCAGCTTTAATCTATTCACGCCAGTCTCCATGGAGAGAAAGAATAAATGGGACAGACCTGTGAAAATGCCTGTATACGTGCACAAGACACAAGTTTCACAATCAGAAAGATCTGAGTTCAGAGACGATAAGAAATCAGCAGACCCAAACAGATATTGTCCCCTGCATAACAAACCACATCCTTTAAGGAAATGCAGAAGCTTTAGAGAGAAGAGTCTAGAGGAACGCAAACAGCTTTTAAAGGAAAACTATGTATGTTTCCGCTGCTGCTCATCCACAGATCATCTCGCCAGAAACTGCCCAGCTGAAGTCCAATGTATGGAGTGTGGCAGCACCGGTCACGTGACAGCGCTCCACCCAGGACCACCTGCCTGGAAATCCAAGACGTCTCCTCCCTCTTCAGAGTACGGCGGGGAGGAAGACAAAGCAGACTTCCAGGAGGTCACATCAAGGTGCACACAGGTGTGTGGGGAAGGAGTAAGCTCCAGAGCATGCTCCAAGATATGCCTCGTAAGCGTGTATCCAGCCGGACGCAGAGGGGAGGCCAAGAAAATGTATTCAATGCTGGATGAGCAAAGCAACCGCTCCTTGGCAAGCTCCAAGTTCTTTTACATTTTCAAAATCTCAGGGTCCTCCTACCCGTACACATTAAAAACATGTGCTGGACAAAAAGAGACAACGGGCAGGAGAGCCTGTGGGTTCACCGTGGAGTCAGCAGATGAGAAACTTAGTTTTCCTCTACCCACACTTCTAGAGTGCAACCAAATTCCTAACAACCGCTCTGAGATACCTACCCCGACTGCAGCTCGCCACCATACTCACCTGAAGCACATGGCCGACATGATACCACCGCTCGATCCGGACGCCGACATACTCCTCCTACTGGGCAGAGACATTCTCAGTGTCCACAAGGCCCGTGAACAGATAAGTGGTCCAGGAAACGCTCCGTTCGCTCAAAGGCTGGACCTGGGATGGGTTGTCGTCGGTGACGTGTGCCTTGCAGGAGCCCACAGACCATCAGAGGTGAGCAGCTTCAAGACATCCATTTTAGATAATGGTCGGGCCAGCCATCTGCAGCCATGCAACAGCCAAATCAAGGTAAAAGAGATCTTCAGCCAAGCACCTAAGCATTCACATCATGCTGCACTGACGCCCTCGTTCTGCTCAACGACGCATCGTGATGACAGCCACGGACAAACGATCTTCACTCGAACTGCTGATGACGATAAACTTGCACCATCAGTTGAGGACATGATGTTTCTCCAGACCATGGAAGCTGAGCTCCAACAAGACAGCTCGAACAGCTGGGTGGAGCCATTACCCTTAGGTCAAAGGTCACCAAGAAAGAGACTGCCTTATAAGAAAAAACAGACACACAACCGCCTTGTGTCACTGCGGCGCACAGTCGAAAAACGGCCGCAGATGAAGGCTCATTTCATCGAGTCCATGGAAAACATGCTCAGCGAAGGACACACAGAAGTTGCTCCACCTCTGAAACAAGGACAAGAGTGCTGGTATCTACACCCGTTTGGCGTATATCACCCTAAGAAGCCAGATAAGATCCGTGTGGGATACATCCACAATAGGACCCAACGCATCGTCAGTCACCATGTCCTGGCCAATGGAAGTGCATCCATACGGACCCGAATCCAGCGGACCTCGGATCAAGATCGGTTCTCTTAAAGCATGTGGTGCACCCTCAACGCGAAACTGACTCTTGTTAAGTTATATGGGATCTTTAAAGACCCCAGACGGGGAGTGTTCTGTCCCACAAATGTCTGCTATGTGTAGCTAAGCAACAGCGCCCCCTTGGGGCAGTTCAGATGTGTGTTAAGCCGGGGGTCAGTGAGTGATTCCCCCGGAAGTGACGCAATTTACCTCTATGTGTTGTTTTATAGACGGAAGCTCATAAGTTGTATCACCCTCCTGCGGCTAACGCATTTTCTTCTTTTACAAAGTTTCAATAAAGTTCGCTAAATACCCACCGTGGACTTCTTTGAATTGTTTATGCTGGCTCGATAGCTAGCGCCCCGCTAGCGAGACCTGCACACTTACCTTTTATTGGTAACCTAACCTAACTGTTACAGTTCATTGTTTCTGAAATAAGAGGCCTGACTGCTATGTTCACAGCAAACTTGAAAAAAAGAAAATATTAAAGGGCCCATATTATGAAAATGCCACCTTTGTAGTGCTTCTACACGTTAATTTGGGTATCTTGCATGTCTACCGTCCCAAAAACTGTGGAAAAACACAACTCCTGCGATCTGTTGTGGTTCCTCTCTGTCAGAAATTGTATGCTTGAGTGCGTCCAATGGGATTATTGTTAATAGTGACGTCAAGTCAGTTATAGACCACCCCCCCCATAGCTTTATGCACTCCCCCAGCACCACTCGACCCACCAATGAATGGAACCACCATAGATTTAAGAACCACCCACTTTATTGAGGTCCATCGTTGTGTGCCGCCATTGCATTCTTGCGAGCCTTGGAAACGCTTGGATAACATGAAACGACCTCGACCACTGAGATGCTCAGTGCTGGGCTGCACAAATCCTCACAAAGCTGTTCATGTGACTCCAGCTTCAGAAGACAGAGCTAACCAGCCAGGGAGCTGGGTGAGAGGCGGAGGAAACAGAGCCTGCGGTCGGGGTGATTTACCTGCCACAGCTCCCTCCTCAGCTTGGGCTCGCATGGGGGCTGCTGGCTCCATGTCAGCTGCTCGCTTCTGGTGGATGTGTTTGTTTACGCCGGGGAGCTCCGCCGGCCGGAGCTCCGACCGGACCTCCGCTCCGCGCTCCGGCTCGCTCTCGCTGCCTCCACTAGCTGCCTCGCACTAGCTGCCTCCACTAGCTATACAATAATAGGGCACATTTTTATTTATTTTCTCTATTGGCTGCCCGGCAGTCATTAAGTTAATGGTAATATTTGAAATAAAACTGGTAAAGCTCTAAGTGAATTTGACTGTGTTGTATTTGAAGGAATGATTCAACATTTTTCCATGGTCCAGTATTTCAAAAAAAAAAAATAACCAAAAGAAATCCCAGGAAATCGTAATATTGAATCGCAATACTTACAGAATCGCAATAACCACAGAAATCGCATTACATATCGTATCGCCACCTAAGTATCGTGATAGTATCGTATCGGGAGGTCCCTGCCGATTCCCGTCCCTACTAGTGTTAAGTGTTAACTTAACTAGTTAAGTTTCTGCCACTAGTCCATGGATAGTGGACTAGTGGCAGAAACTTGGACTATGGGCAGAAAAGGTCACTGTTTCATCTCTGGTTCGACTCCACGGATAAACAACAAAAAGACGAACCTGGATTGATCTGTCCAAAAATCCAAGAGGATTCTCCCTACCCTGTCTAGTGCCCCTGAGCAAGGCACCTTACCCCCCCAACCTAATCTACCAACCTAAGGCCGTACATGGCTGCCCACTGCTCTGTGTGTCCTGCACCAGATGGGTTAAAAGCAGAGGTTAAATTTCCCTCCTTGCATGAGTGTGCTTGTGCATGTGTTTGAGACAAATAAATGTATCTTATAACCTAACTTCAATTCATCAGCTCACGTCTACATCTCCACTTTCCAGAAATGTTTGTACGCATGCAAGTCAGCATACAAGTATCCCACCAAAGCTTGTATTTCTGGATCCTAACTTTGGCATGTGAAGTGGCGTACGCATCTTTCATACCCACTTTTGTGTGTACCCAACGGTTAAGAATAAGGCCCCTAGTCATCATAATTGTGAAGCTCCATGAAAAATGTTGTAATGATTTTAAGAGTGTGACATACCGATCATCATATCCTCCTGCATTATATGCAAGGGGGATAACCATTTCTTGGTCTAATCCAACTAGAAATAAGACAAGACTTAAATAGAATGTGTTTGTGAATGGGTGAATAGCAAAACTGTATTGTGAAGTGCTTTGAGTGGTCATCAAGACAAGAAAAGAGGCACATCAATACAACTCCGAGGAGACTTCATCTCTAGTAAACTAGCCTCAGCTTACATTGTATTCCAGCAGCTGTGATTGCCTTACCTACGATGATAGCAGTGTTGCGTTGGTAGGGGTCATAGGGACAACGACCTCTGCCTTCATCAGGCTTGATACTCATCGATAACGTCTCTGAGTCCTGAAAAGACAAGTGGACAAAGTCAAGCTGATAAACAGAAGAATCAATCAATTCACACAACTTTTAATTAACTAAATGTTCAGTGTAAACTATTAAAATGCATCAACATTACCCATCTGCCACAATGATGAACAAATCAATCAGCTCAAATGATTTCAAATGTTTGAGCAACAAACTTACAACATAGGTGCAGCGTGGGCTGAAGGCAAATGTTCCGCAGGCATAGATATGGGAGGCATTCAAGTACTGCAGTACACGGATGAAATTGGAACAATCAGCCTAGAACAAGCACATAAAGAACAACAAGTTATATGTTTCCCTAACAGCAAGCAGTGTGTGCCTAATGCAGGACTTTAATCCAAATGTTTACAGAACAGACAGGGATCTATCATCATAGTATGCTTCACCTACTATGAATTCAAAGTGGTTGAATAATATATAATAAGTGTTGACAGTGTCATCAGTATGCTTGAACAATTTGACTTGTCTGGTTTAGTTGGATTGGATTTTAGTCCAGATTCTTGAACTTTTAAGTTTTTGTGCATCTGTGCTACTTGCCATTTTCTTGCCTTTCATGGAACATTGCTCAACATCTTTTGCTGAAGGGCTCCAGTCCCGCTGAAAGAAGAGAAGAGTTACACTCATCAGAGATTCATATGCACCTAAACCACTAGCTACAGCTGAACCATGAAAAATAGGGATTGTAAAGATGCAAACACATCTTTAAAATCCCTATTACAAAGCTAGAGTTCCTGCGGTGTGGTGGAGGAGAAGATCTGGGTAAATGTTCAGAATTCTGTCCAATAATATTTTTACACTGATGAGAAATACAAAAACCTTTTACTAATTTGATCAGAATTTTTTTGTGCATCAGTTGTATTTGTTTTGTAGCAGGAAATACTGGGAGAAATATGGTTCTCATTATCACTAACATTTGATTATTCTCACACAGTCACTGTTTCACACACTGACCATGTACTTCATATTAAGACCACTCACATCTCATATCACAATTACGGCACAGCAGAGTAACAACCAGGAACTGTGCCTTTACTGTTAATTGAAAAGAGAATCAATTATGATTTAAACCTTGATATCAAATGGCATCATAACATAGAGGTCGAGTTGCCTCATATCCAATCATCACTTGACTGATACCTCCGCTAAGGTGTGTTGGTTTGTCAGCAGTGGAAGAAACTGACTAAGCCAAACACATGTCTCAAATTTTGGTAAGATCCAGAATTTATTTTCTCTTTCTTTGACATTGTGAGAGTTTTTTGTTTTTACATCTTCACCAATCTTGCAGCGATGTTTACCTGTTTTGTAGTGGTTGTGCAGTAGAATAAAACGGTCCATTTTTGTATTTTGTCAATTGTCTATTTATTACCAAAACATCAGAAAAATTGTTAATATTATCTGCATTATCACCATTGTAAATATATTCCTTCAAAAAAGATATTAGGCAAGAAATCCCACGTTTATGTATCTGGTTGACGCCCTGGTGTTCTGTTAAAGTAGAGAACAGAGATCCATCGAATCGAGAATTCATGACTTCATGATCTGAGATTGATTAATTCAGTTCTATAAGTTTGCTCCAATAGGAGTTGGTGCCCATTTTTCTTGTTTGGATCACAACACCCAGAGAGGGAGTGAGACTTAATTTGGTGCTCAGGACACCATTACTCTACTTTATCTTTACATAGAAACTATAAAGTAGTTGTTAGTGCCTACATTAATGTTTAAAACCTCTTATAAACAGCTTTTCAGTAATGATAATCAAAACTGCAGTATACGGTAAATGATCAGCATCTGATCATTGGCCTACCTTGGTCTTCAGTATGATGGCGTCCTTGTGGCTAACATCCAGTGCTAACAACGCATCTCGGGCTCCTACATACAGAATGTCTCCACCCTCACTGAGCAGCAATGTGGTGGTGTTGCTGACATCATGGCTATTGAAGTGGGTGAGATGTCTCCCAGGACTTCCTGTTGTACACAGCACAGCAGTTAATACTGGGATTATGTCTTTCATTCAGTTTCCTCAGACAATTAAATGCATCCAGGTAAGCGGTTTGCTGATCTACAGCTCCTTCAGCCCTATCTGATTGTATCTCTAAAAGGTGAATGTGGCTTTGCAAACACAATAAGGCAACAGGGGGCTGAAGGAGCTATAGACAGCAGCAGATTATTCACTTCACGCACAACTCCCTCATCTATGTTAGAAAAGGGGCCTATTGTACGGAGCAAGTTCAAGATACCCAAAATATCTCTCATTATCTGGATTCACTGGAACTAACTTTGGCTGTCCTGGATGACGGACATCGTAAGAACCATGAATTAAGCACCTAATACAGGGTTTCCCCTACATTCATTTTGCAGCTGTATTACCCTGCCGCATGTCCTAAATCCCCCACTGAAATACGCTTACTTTACACGTCAACAATAAACACCATCACCAATCAAAGTTTTAAGGATCTAAACAGTACTGAACAAGACTTTGTGTTTGTTTGAGTCACGGGAGTTTATGAATTTAAACATTTTGTGTGCATCCAGTTCACAACACGAAATGGGATGCGCACAACCAGGACATCAGGGTTAGATCACCTGTCAGCAGAGTCGGTTATAGTGACATCCAATAGCAATACATTTAATGATGGATAGTTTAAATAAGGATTTTTATTGATATTCTTACTAAGTAATGCTTTTTTGCCTAATAAAAAAAATCTATGATAAACTATGTTGTTTCAGCTGCTAAAGCAGAGAGAGGAGAAGTAATTCATGTGTGATGAGCTCAGTCTGACTGAAATGTTGATTAGTAATCATGGAACAATTGAATAGGGTGTGGATCATTCAAGTATAGAAGAAATCTGTGTCTTAAATTTCTATTAATGTTATTTTGAGCTGTAGTGATAAACAGTCAATTATTCAAGCCTGGCAAGAATTCTTTAAACCAACTATATCCAGTGATCTGATTGGTCAGTAGTTAAGCGGTTATCTTGAACTTAACCTCCCCTGGTGGTTAGAGGTGCAATGAAAACCAGCTTCCCAGGACTGAAAAACCTTGAAAACTACAAATCTTGATCCATTGCACAGGCCCCATAGATAATAAAGGTTACAATTAGTCCTCAACCACATTCTTTCTTTTCATAGTTTTACGAGCTGGTTATCAAACACACTTGTACTGTGCTGCTGCTCTGCTAACTGCCTTCCGTTTCAAGTATGGTTTTATATGATGTGCAGGGTTGATCATTAAATCACAATTTATGGGACAAATTTTTGTAAAATAGTTTAACAACTACAATCACTGCCTTGCCTAAGTCAACAAGTCCAGTTGCAGGAAACTTGATAGAAAAGCACTAAGTTGGCAACACATAGAAATAACAGTATCTGTGATATTCAATCAATCCCTTTTTCAAGCCTTGCCCATTTGGAGATGTACCTCCCACTTGGTTATCTGCAGGCTGCCCATTAGTGGGGGATGGAGATTAATGAATCCAGGCATTTCACAAAAACATGGAACCAGATCACACATGGAACCTGCTTTTGGAACCCATCCCTATGCTTACATCACATCTTAAATTGCCAACAGAAAAAGAAAGACAAGACTTTACTCACCCATAGGGAAGGAGACTCTGGGAGTGAGCCTTGTCAGACACTGGCTCAGAAAACCCAGCAAGGCCACAGTGAGGGCCAGCAGGCTGTGACTCTTCATTGCAGCAAGAATGAGGGAGTCTGACCTCAGTTACATTTATGGTCAGAGGGTGACACTGGGTATGATGCTCCCCCAGTTTGTCAAAGACTTTGGAGGAGGGGTGGAGGTCCTTGCTGAAGCCACATACTCTGGTTTGTGCAGCAGATCATGGTTGACTTCACGCGCACGCACACACACACGCGCACACGCACACGCACACACACACACGTGAATATCAAACGTACAGGTAGATGATGGCATTTCCCAACAGTCAACACATGCGGTTCTTACGTGTGTAAAAAATTTCAAAGTGTCTGTTCACTAGTGCATGTATGAGGCCAGTGTGACTCTGCTCTACCTGACTGTCTGTTTGTGAGGGGAGGTGTGTTACCACACCCAGCTACTGCAGACAGCAACAGGACCAGGTGAGGGTGACACACATGGAGCGTGTTATTGGCCACCTCCAGGTCTGATAACTGCTGAGAATAGAAAGGAAAAAATGAAGCAAGAGAGATTGCGATTGACATTAGCACATACACAAATACCAATTTTATCGCAAACGATATTGCCCCCTAACATGCTTCCTAATTGGCTCTTCATCCTAAAGCTACACCTGCGCAGAGGCAACAAATGTAAGTACCGACCAATGAGCAGTAAGAATGTTAAAATGGTACCAGTATGACTGACACACACACACACACACACACACACACACACACACACACACACACACACACACACACACACACACACACACACACACACACACACACACACACACACACACACACACACACACACACACACACACACACACACACACACACACACACGCAGGTTGTGCTATGTAAAACAAAGTTGCGTTCAATTTTAGTTTACCTCTTAAATTTGTATTTATTTATTTAATTTATCTATATTTCCAATTATCCAACAGGCATTGGGTAGAAGCTGTCATGATGCTGTGCCACTTTGTGATTTAAGGCAACATTAAAAACAGATGATCAGTGCGTCACTGTTGACTGCTGCTGAATTACTGCCATGTGTAATGTCCCCTGTGTTCCATATGCTGATGGAGTACTCCTGAAATATGTATCGACATCTCCTGCTGGTATATGCCACAAGCAGCTTGTGAGCAGCAGTCACTCATGTTCTGACAGCAGCTAGTTATAGGTACCATTTTAAGTGTTATACCGTAGACTGTATATAAAGATGGACGGTGTTCCCAAAAGTGAAGCCAAAGCATCCTGATTGCTCCCTAATGGCTGGCTGCAGGAGAGGTCATAAACCCCTCCTCATAAATGTTAGTGGATGGGATATGGACTAAATTAAAGTCAAAATACACTTACTTATTTTTTGTTTCTCAAAGAAGGTCTCTGTGATTTTAGGTAGTTTGTGTCACACTGATGTTTGCTATGTTCAAGTGTTCATTTTTCTTTTAGGTTTGGTTTTGATTATATATGTGATGCTTTTAAAATGGGGTGAATGTCATGATTAAAAGACTGATGAGCAATTGGTCAACGTGATTTCAATTTTGTGGCTCTATCCCCCAATCACTACTGAGCAGTCTCTGGTTCCAGATTAAATCAGCTGTGCAAGATGGCTACATTCATATCCAGGATATGTTGGCTACATTTCTGGATAGTGGGAGGAAGTAAAGATGTGTGTCGTCCATCTTTATTTACAGTCTATGTGTTATACTCTGACTATGCACACTGTTGACATATGCATTTGTATTTTTTGCCACTAGAGTTCAGTATTAAAACTTTCAAAGTAAACTGCAAAAATTAACGAGGTCTCACATCGAACCAAACCTCATGCTGGTTTGATGCCATGTTTAGTAGCATAGCTGACAGTATGGCGCTTCTCATTGTAGCAAGCATCACCTGACGTCACATGACCTGATTTGTCGGAGGTTTGATTCGATGTGACGCTATTGATTACATTTCCTGGTATCCCGGACGTTAAATCAGAATTTTTGCAAATTTATTTTTGCAACTGAATTTTAACAGTTGAATAATATATACTTTGAAAATTTGAATACTGAAATTCCGTTGCAAAAAATACAAATGCATAACTTCAACGTAAAAAAAAATCAATGCTAGATATTCAAAGGCTTTTTAAATTTCAGAATCTGATGAGTTTGATTTACTTCCATAAAAGCAGTGCAATTCTTCACGACTGACTATGAATGTAAAAACGAGTTTTGGCTCAAAACCATTGCTGTGAGGAAATTGTAATCAGTCCTCACAACTTGGGCTTTTTTGATAGTTAAGACATGGTTTTGTAGTTAAGATTACGGTAAATATATATATTATAAATAAGCTTTGGGTAAGGGGTTGGGGAATGCAGTATGTCAAGGTTGGTCCTCACAACTTTCGAAAGAGTGCGTGCGTGCGTGCGTGTATGATCAGTTATCTGTAAAGGACGTCCCGCTGCTGAAACACGTGGTGCCGACCTTTAGCTCCGCGTTGAGCCTCACATCCTGCTCCAACACTCAGGTTGTGCATTATGGGTTCACCTTGATGCTCCCTTTTCTCAGAACCAGTGGTTTCTCTTGTTTGTGCAACAGGCATCGGCCGTCAGATTAAGCGAGTCGTCTTGTCTGTAAATGTTCCAGAAAAACAACACTCCTCCAGCTGATGCAGAACTGTGATCTTACATGTTCGCGGGTGGCGTCCGTCACTCCTCTCTCCCCACTTCTTCTTCCTTGACCGCTCGAGTACACAGGTTGCAGTCTCCTGTCTTGCTGTCTCGGCTCCGGTGAAAATAGGACAGAAGACACGTTAGCCGGTGGGAAGGAAACGCTGACCGTGGTTAAGCCTATACTATAACAACAAAGGCTGGGAGCCTCCTCCCATCTGAAGGTCCAACTGGCTTCAGGCTCCACCTAGAGGCGCGCCCCGCACATCACAGCCTGGGTCGTTTGGACCAGGTTTGGACCATAGACTGTATATATAAAGGTTTGGACACTTCTCTGGCCGCAAGCTTGACCTGTTGAGCCACCTCTTGGTGTGCCAATGAATCTTAGGCACCCCATCCAATCATAAAAGCCATGCCCACCTCCGACAGGTGCCCATAGTACATGACTACTAAGGTCACAGTAGGCTTTTAACACAAGAAAACGGTCACACACTCAGCCCTGCAAAGGCGAGGCCCTGATTTAGGTAATACATATAAAAGATACGTGGTACATTTGCGTTGCCCTAAAATGGCAAACAATGGAGAGAGAAAAAAATTCACAGTATGTACTAGCAATCAAACAATGCAATGCTTCCTGTTAGAGTTGCAACCATTTCAATTTGGGAATAGTATGCCTGTCAAAAAGATAATTGACATGTGTAAACTCAGTTTCCTGCTTTAAATAGGCTTTGTGTCATATACAGGGTGTTAGGGTTATAGGTTAATATTCAACTCAAGGCCCATTGACTAGTTTTTCCCCTCAGAGCTTTTATCTCTTAGAGTTGAGCAGAGCTCAGAGAGATACATTCACCAATAGTGTCTGATGTAGATTTGGAAAAAAACCTTATGTAGGTACATACGTAGACCTTGAATTAAGATAATTTTGTCAAATGACTATCTCCAACACTATCTCCATATTTCTTTCTCCTTAAGTGATGAGCTATTGGTGCATTATCTGTAATATTATCATACATCAAGGACAGTGTTTTTGGAAAGGGAAATAATGTTTGAAACAGTTAGGTATCAGTAAATTAAGTATAATCTGTATAGGTACCTGTTGGGTATCTTGATGCTGTCCTTAATCCCTGTCTTGATATTTTGCTGAAGAATCGTCTGATGTTGTCCTCCAACAGGTTATCTCATCTCCTCAGGGTCATTCACATACAAACTGTTACTGCAGAGTTGGTTAAAGCATACTGACGTGCGCAATCATTTCAGGCACACAGTGGATTTTGCTCTCTGAGACGGTCCTTTCTTGGTTCTTCAGAAAGCTACTTCTATTAATTCACCATCCAGCTTTATCTTAGAGTTCTGCTGTTGATCAAAATATCTGTCTGTCTTCCTGTCGTGTCACACCATTTCAGATTAGAATCCAGCGATATCTGCAATAGCAAATTTAGATTCAAACTATGGCGTGTAAAATTGGTAATAGACAGGCTTCTCGGTGATAGCAGCAGGGAAATGAGTGGGTAAGGCTAATGGCTAATGAGGAGAAAAGAAGATTGGAGAGGATTAGCAGTGACCTGGAAACAGCCACGTGTAACAGGCTATACACCTCCAAGCATCAAACATGACGCTACTTGCTCATAGGTTGATAGTGAGCAAAGAGTTTTAAATTGTGAACACCAACCTGAAAACATGGAAGTGACATCCATTTTCAGAAAGTGTTCCTGTGAAGTGACAATAAGGTTTGGTGCTCAATTCATTGTCGAACAAGTATTTGGTTTATTTAGTGTGTGCAACAATTGCTATATAGTAGGGTTAGGGTGTATGTGGGTATATGGGGGTTATTATATTTATATACTATAAATATAATAATGTACCTAAATTGATAAGACATTATCAAGGTGACTTTCTCAGATTGCAGTGACTGTCTTAAGTAATATTGTACTCTACAGAGATAACTATTATCCATCATCAAAACAGTTTCACACATGTCCCACATAGGAGCTATTATATGCATGAAGGAACCACTGCTTCGGTAAATGAAAGGGAGTAAATTACAAGGTGGTAGATTTCATGGAATGCAGTGAAGATGCAGAAACACAAAGTGTCAGTCATTGATTGAGTTGTCCTTTTTTTTGGTTTAAAGCTTGTCATGTTTAGGATTAGAACCTTGACCTGCTGTTAAATATGTATGTATGTATGTATGTATGTATGTATGTATGTATGTATGTATGTATGTATGTATGTATGTATGTATGTATGTATGTATGTATGTATGTATGTATGTATGTATGTATGTATGTATGTATGTATGTATGTATGTATGTATGTATGTATGTATGTATGTATGTATGTATGTACTATATATATATACATGTGTATAAAGTTTATTCAGTCATGTGTAACTGTTGAACTGTGCACTCATTCAATTATTCTGATATTTCCATTCTTATCTAACCAAATGTGGATGGAGATATGACAAGACACTCCTATGCCTAGTGAGTTCACAATGATCTTCACTTCAGCTGCTCTTCACAGAATCCTACAGCTATGCTGAATCCCTATGGATTTAACCTCATCATTCAGCTGTCTTTGGCAGCAGGCATGATTGCTGGTAAGATCATTGCTCTTTTCAAGGAGTTATAATATTGAAAGATGATAATGTTTTAAAATGTCGCCTTATACATTAGACACCTAAAGATTACTAAAACCAACCATGTTGCAAATAACACTGCATTTTACACTAACAACTGAAAACCAGTGTACTGACACATTAAGTTTTATCTGCTGGGGTGTTTTTGTTTTTACAGATTGGAGCATTCAGCGGACTCCATGCAGATTGAATGTAGGCACCAGGTGAGACATCATATCATGTAATAACACTGCTGTTTTTAAGCCTCGCTCAGAACTGACATGACTATTCTTTTTTTGGAATATTTTATTTTTCCAAATATTTTCATGCACAGCATACAGAGCACTCTACATTAAACATTACAGAAAATTACATAACAAAATTAAAAAAAATACACACAGATGAAATAAAACTAATTTAATAAATAAAGTAAATAATTCCCCCCACCCAAAGAGAGAGAAAAAAAAAAAAAAAGGTTTGTGCATAGGATGACACATCACAGAGAAATACCGCAATGACACAGTACATAATGTAATTCAGAGCTACAAATAGTTACAGTCCTATGGTACTGTTGGTGGTGTATCCATTGACATGACTATTCTTATGATCTTGGGTGGGAATTGACTATATGCTACTGTAAAATAACATTGTGTTAATGCGATTAATACAATACTACTAAACTGTCATAACAACTTCAACTTGAAAGTAAAAAATATATAGAACATCAAGGTTTCACGAGTATATTACAGTATCTATTTAAAAAGTCACATCAGAAAGATAATTGGATATTTGAATGTGGTTTAACTGTTCCACATTAGTATAATTAACATAGGAAATATTGAGTGCTTAACATTTCGAATGTTTCATTGCCGGCCATTTCAAAACAGTCAATTTTTTCCTTTTCAACCATTCCTGCATGCTTTTGGATGTGTGCTTTGGGTCTTTGTCTTGCTGGAGGACCCAAGATCTTCAACTCAAACCAAGTTTTCTTACACTGGGTACGACATTTCGCTCTAAAATCTCTTGATAATTGATAATTTCATGATTCCTGTGATACGGTCAAGGCCTCCAGTACCAGATGCATGAAAGCAGCCCCACAGCATTATGGCTCCTCAACCATGCTTAATTGTTGGTAGGGTGTTCTTTTCCTTGTAGGCTTCATTGCGCCGTCTGTAAAAAAACTGTTGGTGTGTATTGCCAAATACACTGCTCCCAGAGGGCGGCTGTGGCTGAGGGGTAGAGTGGTCGTCCTCCAACATGAAGGTTGGCGGTTCGATCCCCAGTCTGAACCATCTGCATGCCGAAGTGTCCTTGGGCAAGATGCTGAACCCTCAGTAGCCCCCCATAGAATAACAAAGTGCTGCAAGTAGATGCACTGTATGAATGTGTGTGTGAATGGGTGAAAGTGTACTGTAAAGTGCTTTGAGTGGTCTTCATCAGACTAGAAAAGCGCTATATAAATACAAATCCATTTACCATTTACTGCTCAAAAAAATTAAAGGAACACTTTGAAAACACATCAGATCTCATTGTGAAAAAAAATTATGTTGGATATTTATACTGATATGGACAGTTTAATGTCTTAGGAACAAAAGGATGCCACATCTTTGATGGAAATAAAAGTTTTCAGCCTACAGAGGGCTCATTTTATAGACACCCCGAAAATCATAGTGAAAAAGTGATGTGGCAGGCTTGTCCATTTTGCCAAAATTCTATTTCTGTAACTCAAAATGCTTCTCAATATCTTGTGTGGCATCCACGTGCTTGTATGCATTCTTGACAACGTTGCGGCATGCTCCTAATGAGACAACGGATGTTGTCTTGTGGGATGTCCTCCCAGATCTGTCTAAGGGCATCAGTGAGCTCCTTTAAAGTCTGAGGAGCAACCTGGCGGCGTCTGATGGACCGAAACATAATGTCCCAGAGGTGTTCTATCGGGTTTAGGTCAGGTTATCGTGAGGGCCATTCAATTGCATCAATTTCTTCATCCTACAGGTACTGCCTGCATACCCTTGCCACATGAGGCCGGGCATTATCGTGCATCAGGAGGAACCCAGGACCTACTGCACCAGCGTAGGGTCTGACCATGGGTTCAAGGATTTCATCCCGATACCTAATGACAGTAAGACTGCCGTTCTCTAGCCTGTAGAGGTCTGTGCGTCCCTCCATGGATATGCCTCCCCAGACCATCACTGACCCACCACCAAACCGGTCATGCTGAATGATGTTGCAGGCAGCATAGCGTTCTCCTTGGCTTCTCCAGACCCTTTCACGTCTATCACAGGTGCTCAGGGTGAACCTGCTCTCATCTGTGAAAAGCACAGGGCGCCAGTGGCGGACATGCCAATTCTGGTGTTCTATAGCAAAAGCCAATGGAGCTCCACGGTGCTGGGCAGTGAGCACAGGGCACACTACTGGAAGTCACGCCCTGAGGCCACCCTCATGAAGTCTGTTTCTGACTGTTTGGGCAGAGACATTCACACCAGTGGCCTGCTGGAGGTCATTCTGTAGGGCTCAGGCAGTGCTCAACCTGTTCCTCCTTGCACAAAGCAGCAGATAAAGGTCCTGCTGATGGGTTGAGGACCTTCTATGGCCCTGTCCAGCTCTCCTAGAGTAACTGCCTGTCTCCTGGAATCTCCTCGATGTTCTTGAGATTATGCTGGGAGACACATCAAATCTCCTTGCAACGGCACGCATGGATGTGCCGTCCTGGAGGAGTTGGACAATCTGTGCAATTTCTGTAGGGTTAAGAAATCGCCTCATGCTCCCAGTAGAGATAATGACTCTAGCTAAAGCCAACACTAATGGAAAACCAGTCGAAGTGATCAAGAGGGAGAAACTTGAAATGGCCTCCACATGCAAAACCACTCCTATTTTGGGGGGCGTCTCATTGTTGCCCCTCTAGTGCACCTGTTGTTAATTCCATCAACACCAATGGAGCTGAAACTGATTAACAAACCCCCTCTGCTCCTTAACTGACCAGATAATTATCAAAAAAGTGCAATTGAATTCATGCCATACCCTGATAAAAAAGTGTTCCTTTAATTTTTTTGAGCAGTGTAGCTCTATTTTTGTTTCATCTGTCCAGAATATTTTTCAGAAAGGCTGGGATTTGTCCAGGTTGGCAAAGATCAGTCGTTCCTTTTTATGTATTTTCCTTAGCAATGGTGTCTTTCTTGGCCTTCACCCATAAAGCCCTGTCTGGTTTAGTGTGCGGCATATGGTACTTGTTGAAACCGTGACCCAAGACTGTTCCAGGTTGGCCTTCAGGTCTTTGGATATTTGACGTGGTGTTTTTTCTACCATTCGCAGCAACCTTTGAAGACTTCTCTCATAAATGTTTCTCTTCCCCCCACGTCCATGGAGGTTCTTGACAGTTCCATGCTTGGCAAACTTCTTAATAACACCACGCACTGTTGAAACAGGGATACAAAGGTCTTTGGAGATGGCCTTATACCCTTTGGAGGTCTTGTGTATGCTAATAATAGCCCTTCTGATGTCCTCAGACAGCTCCTTTGTCTTCACCATGGTGACAAAGGAACAGGGAATAACAGTTGGCTTTTTAAAACACGGAAGTCATCATTCATTGGCTAATTCATGTCTCATGGGCACAGACAATTTATTTTATATTCATTTGTGATTTACCACAGGTGAGTCATAATGTGTTTCCATACCGATTTACAGCAAAGGGTGCCAATATCAGTGACACAGCAAGCTCTAAGTTTTTCTATTTCCCCCCCATTGATAATTTGCTCTTTTGTATCAAACACGAATTCTCTATAGAAAAAAGTTGTTTCACTTGATTCATTTTTTTCAAGAGATATTCCACATTATGTACTTAAACTTCTTGCGTGCCAATAAGGGTGAGCAGGACTGTACACGTATTGAAAAAAATTGGGAAGAAGCCACGATTGGGCTTGTGACTGGTTTCTTTTTAGACTGAACATACACTTCATTCTACTTTATTTAATATACTTCACCATCAATGAAATATCAACATTATTAAATTAAACACTGCATTTATCAAAGAGCATATTACAATTCACTCAAGTAAATACTGCTTTAATTGATCACTGGGAGTTGATTTACTGTCTCATTATTCATCCACCACTCTGTTTCTAGGGTCCATCTTCAGATGATTCCTCCAAGGATCGACCGACCTGATCCGGGAGATGCTAGAAAGTGGCAGGCTCATCCTAACAGGGACACCAAGTCCACACAAATGAGAGTCATTAGTAATAGTGTAGATTTGTTGTTTACAGACAATAAATACAGCTATGAGAGTATAGTTATTATGGAAGAGGACCCTGCAGTTATTGATTCAGCCACTCACCTGTATGAGAGAAATCCCAATACATCAACTCTGCTGTGGTACAAGAAGGGGACACTGTTTGTTCTCAGAGGAAGCAGTTTTTTTCCTAGTAAAGATCATGGTGTCATACTGGTAGGCCATGGCAGCAAAGTTACCAATGAAACAACCCGGCTGGCAGGTTATGACTCAGACAATCTTGCCAGATTTGTGTCGATCCTAAAAACTCTGCAAACCTTTGGTCATCTTAGCACCATCAGTCTCATTAGTTGCAACATTGGAAATGACCAACACTTTATGCTGCAGGTACTACAAGTTCTCCGGTCTCTCAATATAGAAACAAAGCTGCACCTGTACAACTCCTTCTTGTCTGTGAGCTCTGATGGTGAGATAATGACCAGAAATGATGGGATCTGGAGGTCCCATGACCTTAGCAGAAAAGTCATTGCTGAACTTGACCATACCTGCTGCAACCTGCTGACCAAAGTAGAACTTGGCTGCGCAGGGCCAGTGATCCCTGATTATAAAGGAAATACTTTGTCTCTTCAGACATTTGAGTGGCCGAGACATCCTCAAATGTTTGTTCCAATGGAACTGCGCAAAAAGTACCCTTTTATAGACTGTCTTGAAGGACTTACTTGGAGCTTGTTCTTTGAGGAGAATGAAAAAAGGCGGGCTCCTGATCATGTCCCAGAGCATGATTTAAGACACGTGAGGGCAATATGGCTTGTAAAGCCAGGACCCGAAGATGAAGAAAACATTGTCTTCAAGCATATTGTTAACATTCAGGATCTACTAGTGGAGATAAGATACAATGCCAGAGAGGATGTTGCAACTGAACTTTACTATGTTCTCAATGAATGCATTTACAAAGTAAACAGGAGCAATCTTAGTGTAAATCTGGTAGGCAAGTTTATTAGCACAGGAAACCAGGCTGAGATTGAACACTTCCGTCAGAATTTCAATGAGCAGCAAGGTGAGTCCTCCCTGCAGGAGCTGAGACAGGGTCTCAAAGCCTACAAATTCATTGACTTCTGTCGACAGACTTTCCAGTTCCAGCAGTGTAATTATAACTGTGAAAGATGGGGTCATTACTTCATGGCAGCAGTCTTTTCAGCATCTGTGCGTAACTTCAGAACCTTCTCACTTTTTCTCATGAGTGTCATAGGCTGTGAAGTAGGCCGCTCACGGGGGATTGACAGCCCCCTATGCACAGCATTTGTTGGAGATGACCACCCCATGGTTAATGAGCAACCCTGGACTGAACATCTTAATCGGGGATTCTATGGTTGCACTGTTGACAACTATGAAATGGCTCCAAAAAACAGACAGATTTGGTTAGATCAAGTTGTTTCAAAGGAAAATGCGCTTTACATAAAATCAAAGCAGATGATGAACACTGTCAACCACGATGAGCAAACAGAACTGGAAATCTTTGGGCGGGTCAAAGTCATGAATAAGTACGTTTTCTCATCTTATCTAGAATTCTTTCGAGGTACGCCTGAGGGAAAGAAGCTAAAGAGAGGATGTACACCTACGTTCAATGAAAATGTAAATCTGTAATATTGGTCTAAAGTACACTCATGTAATTTATAGCATCTAGTATTTTGAACAGATGTGCTTGACGCTGATATAGACTAAGCTTGCTTGCAAAAATAGCAGAATGGAAATTATCTTTCTATACTAAATAAAAGCAATATAATAGCTGTTACATCAGAAAATGATCCTTTAAATATAAACTACTGTTTTCTTCTCATGAATCAAATAAATTATTCATCAATAAAAAATCCACTTATTTTTTTTAATATGTTTATTACATACAATTTTTTTATGGTGTCACAAAGGTCAGAATACAGAGAATTACAAAATATAAATACAAGGAATTTGCTGAATCACAGAGGATGAAGCATTATTATTTGAAACTTTCAAACCACACGTTTAGATGCTTCTGTTTGGGAGGTTTCTCCAGATGAAACAGAATTAACATGCTAACATCTTTTTTTAAAAAATGGTTTCAGTTTCACTAAACTGAAACATATATAAGGTTAAATTGAGATGATTACAATAACATAGATTCAGACAAGGTTTACACTGAAAAGGGCTAATACCTTAGCCTTGGCATAATGCTTACGATATGATCATAACAGATATTGTGAACTGTCAATAATAACTTATTATGGAGTCACAAAGGAATTGTATTTAAATGTTGTAAAGTTTCTGAGAGTCAATCAGTGGTTCTTCTATCTTTATAATGATCTGGCCTTCACGCAAATGGTGGTGCATGCACAGCTGTGCCTGGTGAAGACTTGAGTTAACATGTCTGACATGCAAAGTTGATTATACTATATTACTGTAGATTAACTATATGGTTTGCATTTAAGTGGTTAACTAGTGATAAAAACTGACACCACAAGACCCTGCTCTTATTCCCTTTTCTAAAATTGTGAATGATGATCTTCTCCATTTTAAGATATTGCTGTGAGCTGTTTGATTATTTAACTTTGGGTATTTCACCCTACAGTTATTTGTGACAGAAGGCACCCTCAATCAAAAGTAATTAAAAACTAAATTAGAGTAAATAATGGAAAGTGATAATATTTACTGTAATCATGTCCAGCGGCCTATTGCACCAGTTAATTCAAATTCCGATCAAATATGTGTCACACTAGTCTGACCACATGTTAACGCAGAGGTATTATAGCCAATTCAGACCAACACCAAGACAAAAATAAAAAGGATTGAAATAAAGTACACCTGAGATCAAGAGAAAGCAAGCGTGCACATTCTAAGACAGAGGAGAATCTTCACTCCTCACCAAATGGTCAATGTGGCACTAATGCATATTGAAATTGATGTTGGACACATTTGTGTGTGCATGTGTGTGTTATTAAATGACATTGTATGTTTGAAACATATTGAAGCCATAAGAGCATTGATGCTGATACCTGTGGTCATTTTGATCCGGAAACTTTCTTTGTTTAGCTTATCATCACAGGACACAGAAATTTAAACTAGCCTGAATTGTACTTTAACTGGTGCAAAGGAAGCTGGGCAGTATACAGGCAGGGGCATGATATGGAAACCAGTCAGATGGAGACCACAACATGAGAACTTGTAATGTTTTTGTAATCCTACATGTTGAGAACAGCTTGTTGTGAGCAGAAAAACTTTGCACCCTTGTATTCTGTCCGACACCTGAATAGGAGAATGATTTACGTATTGTTACTGAGTTTGGTTAAATTCCGGGTTGGAAACTCAGAGCTTGCTGATGTGTTAGGCTGAAAGCCTGCTCTTCACATAAGGATGCAGCTGCATGAGGTGCCCTTCTGGCCGCTGAGGACGCCATGCTGCGAGCTGGCTATTGACTGGATTAAGCTCCAGAAATGCTTGAAAGAGATGCCCTCTCCATCACCTACACCCATCTCGCGCATGATCTTGCCCAGGCCCTGCTCTGTGCCAGCGCCCTGTGGGAACACAACACAACATCATTACCTTTTTTAAACCATTCGTGTTTGTTTCCTGAAACCTAGCTGTGATGTTAAAGGACCATTCCTAATTTCTTATTGGTTCTTATGGTCAGTCATTTAGAACTCTGTACTTATCTAAGTTCAGCAGACAAATGGGAACATTCTGACGTCACTAAATAGAGTCAGAAAAGAAGAAATCGCATTCAGATGACAGAGACAGAATCTTCTCCGTAACATAACCACCCCAATGTCATTTCTGACCAAAACTGTGATAATTTTACCTTTTTCTATGATGAGCTTTATTCACAGAAATGTCATTCGGGTGGTGAAATTCAGAAAAAAATTGTATGACAGCTGTACATAAAATGTGAAAATTTGAAAAACAATCAAATGTAGTTTTTTTTTTAGGGTACAAAACAGAGAACAGCAACAAAAGGTGGACAATGTTGACAACTTTACAGAACAATTTAGTTCAACTTCTTATTAGGACCTTGCCTCAGTTGTATTGGACTCTCTTATCTAATGCTGAGGAACTTTATGTTCATTTTGGAGGCTACAGTCAGTAGTTCTATTGATTTCACTTGCATAATGTTGACAGAGGTTCCTATTATTTTTGTCCAATCCATGTAGCATAGAGTTCCTAACCTGTCCTGGGAGTGGCTCCAGCCCCCCTGCAACCCTTAAAGGATGAGTGGTAAAGACAATTCAGGTGTAAATCTTCAGTTTCATTACAATACAATATATAGATTCTTTGGACAACTATACGATATTTGCATATCACAAAATCTGCCACAATACAATTTGAGTCAATATGATTCATTGGCCTGCAATTGATATGAAACATTATCTTCCAATTTTACACAATCAGTTACATCCATATCAACTCACAAAAGCAACTAAATATGATTAATGAAGCAAAGGAGCTTAGAGATTCTCGGATGGCTCCTAGAGTGAGATTACAGAGATGAAAAACTCAGCAACTGTGTTTTTCAAGACGAATTAGTGCGCACAAGCCTGAAGCTGTGCTCTTGGAGGAAACAAGCCGGTTCTAATGTTGTTCTGTTTGTATTTTTTCTGTGCCTTTTTCTGGTTTGCTGAAGGGGACTGCACCCAGTTCTTGCACCTTAAGTGCTTGGGAGGCGGAAATGGCCAGTGTAACACATATATTTAAAAATAAGAGTCCATCATCAAGTATGAAACAATATTCATAGCTGTTTATTTAAGGATACCATGGGTTCAGTCAGGCTCAGGTCGAGTTTCCACAAGTGGTCAGCTGAGGGTTCACATGCAGTGCTGTGTTTTCATGCTCAGATAACTTGTTTTTTCCCTCTCCCCCTTCTCTTCTATATTTGACAATATATATTTTGACTTCCAATCTGAGATGAAACTATTATTTTTACTTCAACTATGCAACTTTCTTCTGATACAGCTTTAACTGAACGTGTTACTGCATTTCATGTATTATTTTGTGGTATTTTGTGTCCACTGCTTCTTTGCAGTATAGTGCCGTCTTCAGATATTTCGCTCGAAAAAATTTCAGTTTCTGTCATTTCTGTGTGTGTACCATAGACTGTACCGCACTGCCGTATCATGCCCTTTTATGGGCATTTGCGGGGCTTTTACCTATGCTTATTGGGAAAAACTGGCATGCGTTATCAATTTACAAAGACATTGCACTCATCAATAAAAGAACACAGATGTGAATAATTCTGCAGTTTAAGAATGCATTTGTATAGGAACAATTCCGTCCCAAGCTTTTTGAAGGTTTGATTACTATATCCGTTAGGGCTGCAAGATATTAGGAAAACATGTGATATGTGATAACGTTGTTGAATATTGCAATGACCATATGACTTATAATAAATAAACAATTGCTTAAGTACACATCGTTAAAGTATTTCTGCTTTGATTTCACTGCTAACATAGACCATATACAGTGAGTAGCCTATGCAAACACTGAAAATAAGAGCTGCAGTTGCATCTGGGGACTTAAAAATTAACTTTTTTTTTTTTTCTTTAGTTTTTTTAATAAAATAAAGCATTCAAAACAGGTCAATCTGAGTAGGGCTGTTTTAGACAGGGTAAAAAGGGTGCTGTTTTAAATGATAAATTGCTATAGGGATGCAGAGACCATGGACGGCTCCACAGTCACAACGCCACCAAGTCCGGGGCAGACACCAGGAGTCCACTGAGTCAAATGACAGTGTTAATTTTGGGTCTTATTAATTAAATTTAGCATAACAGTTTTTAGCAGCTCTGTCAGTAATTTACTGCTTCTCTGTGTCTTATATTATTTCCTCTGCGCACTGCGCTAACCGCATCAACCCAAAATGATTACGTCTCCTACGGCTCTACATACATAAGTTTACAAATTCTATTGTTTTTACCAGTCAAAGTGATGGATTTGACCCCCAGACAGGCATGATCTCTAGAAGTTTTCAATACAATTTAGTCGGGAGGAGGAGGCACAAGACTTAACAGAGCCTTGCAGTTCTTTGTTCTCTCTTTATTGTCTTCTTACGACACTGATTAATTGATGGAAAACTATCTCTAATTTTCTATCTAGGGCAGCAGGGCTCCATCTGATTGGCCAAATATAATGAAAAGCAGAGTGAATGCATGGCACATGCAACACCATTTATGATGATATCGCGATGACGATACATTTTAGATATATCGTGCAGCTTTAATATCTTTGATCACTATATCCGGTTTCCACTGTATATGGCACTTTTATTATCAACAACCCGTAGTGAACCAGTAAAGGTCACTTTCCAGAGCTTTTTACAAGAGAAAAATCCCCCCGTATGTACCAGACATAAATTGGAGTTGGCACTCTGGCAATTGGAGATATTGCTAGATTGCCTCTTGCAGAAAGTCAGCTGTTATGTGGTACAGATACTCGATGGATGGAGTTTACACTACTTCAGCAACATAATCGACTTATCTTCTACATTCTTACCTGGTGTGTTCCAAACAGTCATATTGTCAACAGGATAGGACTGAATAAACAATATCTGTTTGTTGCTCCTACAGTTGGTCATCCCACATATTACCAGCACATTGAGGCTGTTTGTTTAATCCATAAATATTGGAGCCATCTTTTAAGACATATTTCAATCCTTTAAAAAGTGAATATCAAACGTACAGGTAGATGATGGCATTTCCCAACAGTCAACAGATGCTAGTTATTACGTGTGTGTAAAAAACTTCATAGTGTCTGTTAAATCGTGCATGTATGAGGCCAGTGTGACTCTGCTCTACCTGACTGTCTGTTTGTGAGGGGAGGTGTGTTACCACACCCAGCTACTGCAGACAGCAACAAGACCAGGTGAGGGTGACACACATGGAGAATGAGAATTTTACCTTGGCAAGGTTTGGCATCTGGGAGGACAAAAGTCCTTTGAATTCATCAGTTTTCAGTGTTGGACCATTGTCAGCTGAAGCAGAGTGGAACTGTGTGACCAGCGTGTTAATGGCCGTCTCCAGGTCTGAGAACTGCTGAGAAGAAGAGAAAGGAAAAAATGAAGCAAGAGAGATTGCGATTGACATTAGCACATACACAAATACCAATTTTATCATAAAGGACATTGCCCCCCTCACATGCTTCCTAATTGTCTCTTCATCCTAAAGCTACACCTGCGCAGAGGCAACAAATGTAGGCACTGACCAATATGCAGGAAGAAGGTTAAAATGGTACCAGTATGAGCATCACACACAGAAACGCACGCACACACACACACACACACACACACACACACACACACACACACACACACACACCACACACACACACACACACAGGGTGATCAAAGTGGAGACGTCATAGTGGAAAAAGTAATAATACATTGCTGAATTTGTTGTTGTGAACATTGCAATTGCTCCTCTAGAAACAGTAATTAGTTGTCAGGTCAGATTCTACAAATCATGTTTAATGAATAAAATATTATTAAATGGGTCTTCCTGCGGTAACATTTATGATTAATATGTTTCTCACTATCATACATTTTATCCATGGATCACATTTGTGATTTATCCTGTCATTCTCGCCTCCCTTGTGTGAAACAAGTGTTCTTTCTCAATTTTGTAATTCCCAATTATCCAACTCCAAATAACCAACTACATGTTTATGATCAGGTAGACAAACACATTAAAATATTAAATATGAAATAATAACAATTGGAATTGTGGCATTAGACAGAATTAGAGGCCCCCAAATTTGGGCTTTTATGGCCAAATTTTTCTTTGGCCTAAACTGGCTACTTTTCCCACTGGCTCGCTACTTCTTATCTTTGTGGAATGTTTTGGAACAGTGCCTTTTTAAAGCTGTTTCTCTACAAAAAATGTTGCTGGAAATTACACAGATGAGGAAGTTGACACAAATCTTTAAATAAGCTGTAAAACCAAAACTATAAGGAAAAAGACTGAAAAACAGGATAGAGCTTTGGAGTTGGTAAGAAAAATATTTTTGTAATATGGTTAATTGATCCAGTGTCGATATTAGTGTGGATTTGAACATCAGTTGGTTGTCTCCACTCAGAGGAAAACTAGTTTTGCTACAGTTATTCAATACATGTGGGCCAACAGCTCTGTCCAAACCACACCCTTTCTGACAAATATACCACAAGCCACTGCAAGCCCTCTTTACCTCAACTAAAAACCCTCCCAGACTGCACCATTATCCTGACTGTAGACAGGGCATCGTGTTGTACTGCTGTACAACATTTGAACACCTCATTAACTAAATATTACATTCAGATTATGTTAGTATAAAAATCCCAAATGAGTCAAATCTATCAAGACAATAACAACTTACGTTTCATAGTTTTGTACAGAGTATTAATGTTAAACTTTCAAAATAATCACTTATTAAACTTCATTAGAAAGTTAATTTTGTGATTTAGTTTTAAATCAGGATAGACTCCCTGGTGTATTTCATTAGTTCTTTGTTTTTTTGTTAAAGTGACCTATCCATTACCACGCCCAAATACCAACATTTCTCAACAGCAACAATTGGTCTGAAACTCAACACAGCCGTACATTAGGCTTTACAATAATATTTGTTCAAATATCCTCTACCTGCTGTGTTTATCATATATATTCAGCTTCAGGATGTAGCTGACTGCTGTGTATTGATGTGGGCTGATGCTCTGAGGAAAGTACCTTTGTTATTATACATATTACTATTATTATTATTCGGGTATGGAGGTGGCACACTGCCTCCTGGAAACTAAAATGAAGAAAATACAGCAGAGGATTTGAGGAAGCTCCTAAAATAAAGAGGATGTCATGCTGCATTGCACAATCCTGGATCACTGCCTGAGCTTCACCTAGGCTCTACTTACAAAAGAGCCATAACCGGCTGCTTTCTTTAATCACAGCTATACAAGTGTTCTACTTTGGTCGGTTACTACTGTAAAGTTGTCACAGATTAGTGCAGTTGAGGTTGTGAGGGAAGAGTGGGCTCTTGTGTCAACACTGACTGCTCCACAGTAATGGTTCTCAGGGAGGGGCCGCGTCTTCAACGTCTCCATTAAAATAAGTTGAAGTAAGAACTCGAGGTTCCTAAACCCTAGCTTCCCTATATGTTGTGTAATTATTAATCCCGAAACGGTTTAAGTGGGAAACCTTCGGTAAATGACTCATCCCGACTCTGATTACGTGTCTTATACAGTTTAAAAAGTTCGACCATTTGAAGGAAGTTGAAGCAAAACATGTTCCCTTCCGACTAAACTGAATACAAAGTAAATAAAAAAAATCCTCATTAGCAGGGTTTGATTGTCAGTGATAAAAGGAGAGTTTACATATCAGTTCTTACCTGAGACATGTCGACTGGGAGTTTTCTTCCTGCGTTTACAGCTGCCTGTTGTTGCCTCTGCTGCTGCTGCTGCTGCTGTGTGTCAGTGGAGCTGCTCTGTCCCCAGCTGGCAACTGTCCTGGATCCTCCCACAGGCTGGGAGCAGCAAGGAAGGAGCAGAGAGCCGAAGCAGCACCGCCATTGTCAATCAACACCATTGTGCTCCGGAATACCAATGTTCATTGATATAAGAATGACTACTTTGCATTCACTTCAAGTGTCACCTAAAGGTTCCAGCCTGCTTTGGTTAACGAAACACTGTCTACACCATTCCTTAAGTGGCGCGGCAAAACCGAGGAAACCAATAACTGGTACCGCCCAATTCAGACACGTTATTGCAACCATGAAATGATCAGATGCAACATTCAGTTTCAGATGCTTTTGCCTATATTTTGACATGTACTGCAATGTAAGCCATCTCCTAAATCAGGCTCAGTGGAATTTCCGTTTTCAGGAAAAGTTTAACTCCAAGATCAAAAAAACAAAACACGTGATGCGTTTGGATCCTCCACTGGAGCTCAGCGCACATTCACCAGGCAACTCATTCCACATCTGGAAACCTTTAGTAAGAATTTGACACTATTGTTTTACGCAATAACAGACTGCAAGTTTAGGCTGGTATTCTACTTCTCTTCCAAACTGTTACTTATTTAACCTTTTCACTACCGGCTGCTAATGTGCTCCACAGTGACATTAGGACAGCAGAAAGTCTATACTTTAAACTAAATACACATATCTTCTGGCTATACCTTGAATAAAAAATATATTAATATATTAAGTTTAAACAAGAATCAATTGAATGGCACTTACTTCTAGCACTTTGTAGTTTGGCTACCTTGAAGAAAATTGTACTTTCTTGATACTTGTTGTTCTAGGTTTGTACCCTCATGGTTGAATGCACTTATTGTAAGTCGCTTTAAATGTAATGTAATATGACACCAGATACTTGTGATACTGCAGCTTTAAACACAAACCGGATCAGACTTCATGTGAGACCTTCAGACTGTGGGAAATGCCAGTTGGAAAGGAGTTTTCTTTTTTTCACTAAAAATGGAGGGAGAGACAGCAAGGGAGAAGGAAACTGGCATGACCACATTCTTTCTATTCAGTTTATGACCTTAAACAGTCATTGGGGTCGGTGCAGAAGTTAGAGGAAAGCTTAAAGTTGGTTCAAAGTAACCACAAGAATTTATCTAAGGAAAAAACTTGCACACAGACATCTCAAACAGAGCTGCAGTGTAAACTCAAAATAGAGCATGTAGGTAACAGTCGACACTAGCTGACGTCCTCAGGGTGAAGGGTGTGTCATGAAAACGTATTACAATGATCAGGGCCCCACCTCCCTATCCCTACTTCTCCTCCAGGAACTTGAATATCTGATTGGGAGAAGTTGATGCCACACCCAATTGAAGAAGCCACAGTGAATTGTTTCAGTAAGAGAACATCGTTTTTCCCCTCTGTGGCACTGAACTGAGCTGTTTTCAGATGTTTTGCATTAATACACAGACATAAATATATAAAAGCAACACATATTAAACTTTCAGTGAACATTCCTACCATAATACATAATGCTCCCCAAGAAAATACGTTAAAGAAAAAGTTTCAAAATTTGGGGAACTATTAGAAACAATGTATTTGGGTGTATAAACACACGTATGCAGGGGTTATTGTTAGACCCTAGCTGCCAGGTCAACACTCACTAGTAACTCTTGCTTTCCCCATTTAATTATTGAAAATAATCCACCTCTCTAGCAGCTGATATGTTTGATTCATTATGCTCCAACATGTCCTAACTAGTGTGTCCACTGGGAAAACAGAACCACCAGTGTGAATAAAGGGGAAACCTCACTCACGTGGTTATGGAGAAGGGACAGCATATGGATAACATCCTTTGTTATCCAGTGGATTGTGATAATTATGCCAGAAAACACAGATCAACCTTTTAGTATTTTGTTTCTTATCCTGTCCTCAGTATTAACATATTTAGTTGCTCAACTTTGTTTAATTTCTACTGTTATAAGGGGATAGTAGTTTACATTTGAAACTGAATGAAACATTTAGAACTGAATGTATGAATCCAGTCCAGCAGTCACCACCTTGACTAGAGACAGATCTGTCTGTCTCTCTCTCAATTGTATTTCAATAGGCTTCAATGGCATGACATGACACAAATGTGTTGCCAAAGCACAATTACATAATCATATTACATTATTACTACAACAATGTATGGCTATATACTCTAGAGAAAAACTGAGCTGAGAATCACCTGCATGTTATGCATGCGTGAAGCAACCTCCAGAGAAATTCCGGAACCAAATTCTCAGGACATTCTTCAGTGGACAGGTGACATGTAGTTAAGTGATTATAATATATGTGGGGTCAGGGGTAGAGAAACAAAGAGACAGACAGAAGTGTTCAGTGCATAATGGGACCCCAGCAGTCTAGGACTATAGCAGCATAACTAAGGGCAAACTTGAGCCAGCCCTAACTATCAGCTTTATCAGATGTAGAGAGTGTGCCTCCCTAATCCAAAGTGAGAGCTGGTTCCACAGGAGAGGTACCAGGCTGTTGTAAATGGGCATGTTCTGCTTAACTAGTCAAGCGTCACTGAATGTCAAATGAACAGGTGAACAGCTCTTTGTGGCACAGCTTCAGAGTTCTGCAGACTGATCTTTACCTGATGCAGCTCTACAGGTCACTTCTGCTGTTTCAGATAGAAAGCTGCAACCAGCATTACCAAAGGTAAACATCACATTCCAAATACGCATGTTCACAGTTCACAACAGGCACTGCACTGGTTACAGGAAAATAAAGGAAGGGAAAAGCAGGTGTTAAAGCTGTTCAATTGTTATGTGTTAAAATGGTTAGAAAATTGGTTTGAGATTGTGGATAAAAACGAGTTTACAGAGGGAAGAAAAGGGAAACTTTATTTATCATTTTCGAAAATTAAGCACATCTTTAACATTTTTTGGGGAATATATTTAGTCTAAATATACATTAGGTTTACACCTCATTCAACATGTTCGACTCTGCTAGCAGAAAAGACAAGCACAGGTAATTTAATTATTGACTCTGTAATCTTTGTGTTCATTTAGAACATGCTGTCAATTTAGAAACTCGCTGCTCAGCTGAAGATGAAATCCCTCCAGGTGTTCTTTAAGTTTCTCCCTCACATCTTCTCTCCTTTCGAACACTGCACTGTTGCTAACAGAATGCTTCTCACTGTGTTCATAGTCACAGGCTTTTTCAACTCTTCCCACATCTCCACTGTTCCTTGTCGTGTGTCCCAAGTATCTTTTAAGATCCAGTTCTGACACCAATATAGTCTTTGCTTCCTCAGCGACCCCTTCTGTCGTGAGAAAGCTTTGTAATCTCTCTTTAGCAGGAGCAGGGACCACAATGACCTGGCCCTCAGTACTGTCCGGAATCCAAAACAGCTGCTGCTGCAGGTCCACAGCTTCAGAATTCCCTTCATATGCATCAGAGATGAACAGCCTCTGCTGAGAGTGTAGAAACTGTGAACTCTGATGGTGAGTAGCAGGCACAGACACACCAGCAGGGATTACATGTTGAAGGCGTGGAGTTTGGACCAGGACTTGGGAATGTGCAATACCGGGATCACTAGTTTCTAACGTTTTTTCAAGTGGTCTTACCAGCCTAAATTTCTGTATGCCTTTGATATTTTCGGCTCTGCCACATATACTGGTTTCAACACTTCTTTGAATTCTCTCTGAGTCTTCATGCACTGTGGACTCAACATCTTTCTCAGTCTTTGAATGTGTGAATGCTACCTGACCACCAACCTGAACCTGCCCTCTTCCACAGTAAAAACAGTATCCCTTCTCTTCCTCAGACCAGCTGTTAGTGTCTGAAAGAAAATGACGGCCACACTCCATGGGATCCACACATTTGTCCTCAAACAACCCTGTCTCCTCTGTTTTAGCATCTGTCTCACTCTCACCTTGGTTACAACATTCTTTCTCTCGTCTCCTCTTTCCCCCTAGTGTCCCCTTGTGTTTACTACCATATTGTGACACCTGTAGTGTGGTCTTCAACCGTCTATCCCGGAGCCTCAGCACGGTGCTCCGCAAGCGGTTCTCCCTGCGCCTGGCTGCATGCAGCTGTCGCAAGGCCTTCTCTAGGTAGTCAACAGCCTGGTCATACCGTCTCCTCCACAGCAGGGGGCAGAGCTGAGCATAGCTGTGCTCTTTTGACAAGTAGAAGCCTGGAGGAGGGGGCAGGCGCCTCATGTAACGTGATGGGGAGATGGAACAAGACTCTGGTAGTGGTGAAAAAGCATGTTCTTGCTGTGAGAGCTCCTCCACCCCTGATGGCTCTTGGAGTGATGCAGGATTCTTTTCATTAGTCTCCTCAGATGCTTCTGCTGACCTCTGGACTGTGACTTTGTCTGAAGAAGGATACTGATCTGTGTCGTGCGGAGTGACCTCCCGTTTAACTGAGCAGGGACTCTGCCTAGAGACAAAACAAAACAGTGACTTTCCCATTGTCACAACTTACACCTATGGGGAAAAAGCGAAGAGTAAACAAACAAAAGAATAAACCTGAACATTATATCTTCGGTGCCCTTATCAGCTCTACAGCTGATGCTGTACAGTACTGCACATGTTATGGTTGTGTTTCTTCTGCACTGGGTCTTGTATGTTATGCTTAACATAGTTATTTACTATTAGGTCAGCTACAGTACAACATTAGGGAATAGCCTACAACAGCAGTGACACATTTGCCCTGTCTGAATTCACTCCTTAGCCCCAACCCTTAGTTTTGCACGTGAAAAAAACATCCCTGCTCATGGCATAACGTTTTCAGAGCGGGTGAGTCTATGGACACAAACATGGACAGAATGTTGGATTGATATAACCGATGTAAACACGCTGACTGACTTTGTATTTTATAAATAGATCAATCGTGCAGTGGTCAGATGTGTCACTATCACAATGTTGGTTGATAACAGTTGTTAATATAATAACTTTAGGTGATATTGTAAATATGATAACTTTAGCTCATATTGTAACTGAAATATAATTGTTTGGCTGCTGATGACGTAGCAAGTGGTGTCCCAATTCCTAGGGGGACATTTTCTAGCCTCTCCCTTGTGGCTCTGTTTGGAAAGGGACCCTACCAGCGAAGGGCATGTCATATCTAGGGCAAGGGACAGGATTTGGCAAAGGGTTAACATGGGGTATACTTTTCAAGGCTCAGAATCTTTTATATTCTCTGTTGAGAGAACACACAAGGATGGTATTCCCAGAATTAACTCTCGAGTAAAAATGAGAAAATGTCACTCTGTTCAAATTATTTTTACCTGACAAGGATGTCTTCTTGTTTCTGAACTGTTCCTGCCCTTTTGCATTTTGTTTTTGAAGAGGAATCAAAAACTGTAGGAAACGCATCTTCTTTTAGCCTTCTGACTCCACTGTGAGTGAAAAGGAAGCAATTTAAACACTGTCTACAGTAGACAAACTAAGATTAAGAGTTAAATGATTGATGGATTCTATGATATCTTAATGTCCTGACTGAGTTTACAGACCTGCATCCGGTCAGCTCAAAGTTCTCTGGGCTGAAGTGTTTGGAACAGAAGTAGACAAAGTCAGTCTGAGGATCCCAGGAGCCTGCACGGTGGGAGTTGGTGATCCAGAGGTTCCTCCGAGTGGCACCTTTTGGTAATCTGGCCGTCACAAAACTAATTATTATTGATCATAATATAATATTATCTTAATCTTATCATTGCATTTGTCACTTTATTACTCAATTTCATGTGAAATAGGGAGACCTTTAAGATCAATATAGAAACTTCACACTGCCATCATTGTAGTTTGAACAGTCAAGCATCTTCGTTGGTGATCTTGTTTGCAGTCAGAAAATAACCACAAGTCGAATCCCAAGTTTGAGAAAGAATTAAGTACATTGGCTAGGTAGGCACCCAGCCAAGAGGACTCCAAAGGCCAAACGCAGAATCCTCAATGAGTTAAAAGAAACCCTTGAGTAACAGCTTAAAGCTTAAAGGAATCATTGAAGCAGCAGTATTCAGGAGTTAACCGTATGCAAAACATTGAAAAGTCCTGCCATGGACAACACTGAGTAAGCCACTGTTCTCAAAAAAAACTTTTGTACCTTGACACTCCACAATACTACATGGTAAACATTCACTGGACTGATAAAACTAAAGTAAACATTTTTGGGGAAGAATCAGGACATAGGCCTGCTTTGCTGCCTTGGGCTTGACAGCTCCATAAGGGGAAAATTAATTCCCCTTAATTTAAGTTTATTAAGGCATCCTGCAGGATAATGTCAGGGGGGTTGTCCCTGTTAACAAGCTGAAGCCTAGTAGTGATGGGGTGATACAGCAGGAAAATGACTGTAAAATCATAGTAGAGCAGGTACAGAATGGCAAAACACAAAAACAATAATCAGCCTTCTGTGATACTCTAGCTAGGACTCTGACCATAACTCAATAGAGAGTGTAATAACTTCAAGTGAACCATTCCCACCAGACATCCTCATAGGGCTGAGCAAAAGTTCGGTACAGAAGAATGGTCAAAAACTCCTCCTGAACATTGTGCAGGTCTGATCTGCAGCTACCAGATCACCTGCTTGAGGTTATTGCTGCCAAATGGGGTTCCACCAGCTATTAAATCCAAGGGTTCATTTCAGATAAGATAAAAAAAAAAAAAAAAAATTAGTTTATGGTTTAACTGTAAAATATCAAGCCTCACTTACATTTCTTTGTCATAAAGGTTTGATAATATGTCTTAAAGGGATAGATGACACAGAAATGAAAATTCATTCATTATCAATTCACCCCAATGTTGATGGGGGATGGGTGAAGTGTTTGAGTCCACAAAACACTTTTGGAGTTTCAGGGCTAACCAGTGCAGCTGATTAGTGACCTCAAAGTCTAAAAGTCCATCAGAAGTGTCTACGCGAGCTTAGCATTTCCGACAGTCCCTGGATGCACCTCGTTCGAAGATATCAGCGGACATTTAGGATAAAAACATGGTGTAAATTACCTTATTTCGAGTCGAATATGTCTGGGCTTAAAGTTATGTATTTTCTGTTGTTTTATTCCTTCTGAAGGACTCACCATTGACTTCAATTGTATTGTTTTTCTTTCCATGGGAGCATGTCCGTTATGCACAAGCATTTGAAGAGGAGGCACGTTGGACATCGTAACATAGACGATGCAGACTCGCCTCGGTAACATAGCCTGTTATCGAGCCTGCTATATAAACAGTTGTCTTGGCAACTCCCTCAATACCTGTGTGCAGGACTCGAATCCTGCACAGGACTTGAATCCATTACAAAAAATGGTTTAAATGTAGATTTTTTTTCAATGAGTTTAAAAGCATAATGTTATTCTATTGCCTGACAAATTTCTTTTTTAATCACAATTATGCAGTCCGAGGAAGACTGTAGTTTTGTTTGTTGATGTTTTAATTGCTGCTACTTTCCCTGTCCTTATGTTTACAGAAAAAATGGATACTTGATTTTGAATAATTTTTTGTATCTGCACATTGCCTGTTCTTGGTTTACAGAAAAAAGGGAAACTTGGATTTAAAATTTTTTATATTACAACTTTGCCTCTCCTTGGTTTTTCTATATGGATAAAAACTTAATTTGTCTTTACTTTTCTATCAATAGTACTGATGGTCGATTAATCTAAGCTGCCTTATATGCACACCATTGGGCAGCAAAGTTTATTGAAAAACATTTTTGAATGAAGTATCGATCTTTATTGTCTTTATTTTCAGTCATCACATGCCGCGAACAACCTCAAGCAAAATTTAAAAGCTAAATAAGAGCCATTGAGTATTTGTGTGATTCATAATCCGATTAGTAGATAAATCGTTTCAATAATCGATAGATTAATCGACTATTAGTATAGTCGTTAGTTGCAGCCCTACTTACGACCTGCCACTGCATGCTCCATCACCCCTCAGCTGAATCCTCCAGAGGCTGCGTTGTATATGTGTGAAAGAAAACCTCTGTAGAAAGTCTCCTCAGTCCCTGATGTTTTACAAAATGTGGAAAATGCTCACCTGTGAAAGGTGATCCCAGCATTACGAGTTTCACGGTTGTCCCGGGATTTGCAGCCACCTGCTGAGCAATGTCTTGGCATCTGAAAGTGACAGTGTAGAGTGGAAAAGATGTGACTTTGCATTTTGATGTTATTTGACATGAAGTTGATTACAAATATAAGAATAATTCAGTCTGAATGTTTGTGGTTCTTTGATAAGGGTGTCTAATATTTCTGCCTGCTCAAGTTAGTAAATGGAGTGGGCCGAACATTAGAAACACATCCTACAATAATGTAGTCCAGTTCAATATCACAGCAAACTACAACCTAAATGGGTCATTATATGTCAAATTGTCACACCATTGGGCCACAAAGATCTGAAAGTCACCATTCTGATTTGGTCATATATGAAACCTATGGAACTGCTGCGGAGATCATAGGATTTTGTTTGCAGCACATTGTCAATGGCATTGACTCTTATCACCACAAACTCTTATGGCATTTTCGTCTGTGTACTGAGCATAATTCCTTTCTCAAATGAATGCAATACCTTTCTATACATTCACAAATGTGTCACCACCTGATGGAGTCGTTGGCTTGTTCATTGATTTGTGTGGTAAGAGGTAGGTTAGAGATGGACTTGGTCTGACTGCGGCTGACTTGATCCGTCGTCGTGAACTGCCAGTGGCTGCAGGGGTGGAGGTAAAAAGACAGTCATTAAGTCGGACACTTTCTACTTCTTATAGCATGTCAAGTGAGCCAACAATGAAGACTGATCAAACCTTTTCTAAGTTATAATCACTTGTAAACAACAGGTTCATAGGGGAAAAGACAAGAGAAGAGGGAGCGCCGATTCCGAACACAAAGCAGTAAAATAAAGACACAAAACATAATTTTCAGATTTTTTCACAGCAGCTATTTTCTAAAGCAGAGAAAACAACCAGCTGGAAGGTTTTGTGTAAATACAGACAGGAACTCAGCCCAGTGCAGCTTGTCTGCTCTAAGTGACAGAGACTATGTGAGAGACAGACAGACATCCGGTGACACAGGCAGCACCCTCAAATAGAGGCACAGCCAGAATTAACTTTACAATATCATCTTGACAAATCACTTTCACTGTGACTACCAATGTTTTTTGTTCAAGATATATCATTCAAACTAGTCAACACACTATCTTTCAAGATCTGTAATTACATAGTAAGATTCAAACTACTTTTGTCATTCATGTGTGTGAATAATTTCGCATTACATACATCTGCAATTGAGCTGAATTATATTATTAAATCATATTATATTATATTCTCTAATTCCAGTTTCAATTATCTCCAATTTATTGTGACAAGTCTTATGAAATGAGCCTAACTTAAAGTTACTTAAAATGTTGTTTGAACTAGTCAGTGTGGTGCTGTAGATATCATGAACTTGAATTAGGACATCTTGAATGTGGCTTATGACTAACTAAGTTGCAGATGTCTGTTATACATGTAGAAACAGCATTGTGCAAGAAGTTGCCCTCGAATTAACAGCTGGGAAGGGTAAAATTTAGCTTTTGTCTTTTTATCTGATGAATAATGGATATCTATGTTTCAGTAATATATGCCAGGTGATTTAGAGCTTTCATAGAAACCTGTACTTTCATAAAAAAACGTCTGTTTTTCGACATGAATATGTTTCCTTGTATATAAATTATATTTATTTCCTCAATTAGTAGCAAAGTGTATGCTATTATGTATTTTAATGTGTAATGTCATTTCAATTTAAAAAAGAAAAGCCAGAAAAATAAATCTAAATTATCAGAACACAACCTACAAGAGCATTTCTTATTTTACACTAACAAGGTCCTGAATTGAATTGTCTTTACAGCTGAAAATGCAAACTAAAGTGTACAGTGTCCATGTGTAAATACACTAACTGGAAAGTCAGACATATTTTCGAGTTACCAGCCTCCACAAGGCCCCGCATACATTAGTGCGCTGCGCACAGCCGCATACAGACGAACGCAACCGAAGTCACGATTGATATTTAATTTGCGCCCTGAAAGCCGAAGGAGAGCGGCTCAGAAACAGGCTGTCCAGACATTTTTTTATACCAGCTGAGCCCCGTCACGTATGAAACTAAGCAGCTCTCGCGGGACGGGACCACAGGCAACGTTATCATAAACTAAACCCTACGTCGTCCTGCTAATAACCGACTTTGCCACGTCAAACAAAGGACACCATAAAGTAACTGATGATATTATATATATATAAATTAAAAGTAATAGTCGAACAGCAAAGTTCGACCCTACGAAGATGGCAGATCTATCCTCACCCACCTTTACCCCGTCCTCTTTCTCGTCTGTATTCTTCTTCTTCCTCTAATGGCGAATTGCAGCGGGCGGGTGAATAGAGCAAGCAGCTGCAGCGCTACAATTGCCTGTGACAATTTTTAAAAACCTATGTGTTGAAACCTTTTCTCTTAAAGTTTTTATGTACACGTTCACAGGCTCAATTTGACTCGTTCTGCGGTCGAACAGATTATTTAGCTTAAAATGATTTGGAGTGAGATGACCCGGAAGTATTTCAGCGGAAGCCATAAAAAGCGGCTCAAATTCATTACAAAAACTTTATTGAAAAATAAACAATAACAAACGTCGTTGCTTATACATTATAACATCAAGCGTTATTTTTGATACAATTGCAGCACATACACACAAAGACTGTCAGGTGCCAGGGGTGCATCTCACCACTTAAGGAAATAAAAGTCTGTTAATAATTGCCAAACACATAGTAAAGTGCCCTCTTATTCCTAATTCCTGTAAATGTGATGCCATTTTGATGTAGTTCTTGATAGAAAAGTCCGATTCACATTTTGGTTTGGAGTGCATCCATATCTTCTTGTGGAAGTAGAATTTCCCCAATAATAAAATCAATTCTGCAAAGAATATTATATCTCACCACCTCATTACTGTCGAAACATAGACACATTTATTTATCCTGTAACCTGAAAATGAATAGTTTGTTCAGTTTTTCGACTTATATAATTCTAAACATCCATCCAAAACATTATTGTGTACAAATAGTGAATTAATGGTGTTTCATTTATAAGTTCAAAGAGGGTGCAATAAAATTTTAGATATAAATATCTGTAATTACTTTTGCTGGGTATATTTGATGAAACATTTTGAAAGTAAACTATTGGAAAATAATTCAATGTATGTTAATAACTTGTTTCTTTTTTTAAATGACATTAGACATTTCTAACGAATAGGATATGTAAATTGGTCTGGACTCCTTCAGCTAACCATTTATGATATATCTGTCGTTAATCTCATGTTAAACTTTTTAGTTACATGTTCAACTGTGGGCTTGATGTTCAATCAATCAATCAAATTGGATTTGTACAGCCCATATTCACAAATCGCACTTTGCCTCATAGGGCTTAACAAGATGTGCCATTGTTAGTCACATATCATAAGGTGTACAGGTCCCAGCCCTTTAAGGCTAATGGTTTATCCCTCGTGCGACTGTGCACCACTGAAGACACTTAAATCCACTGGAGTTACACAATGTAAATGCTCTTCCCCATGCCTTGGAGAGAGCATCCGCAAGCCATGGTTTTCCCACGGCTGGCCTGTTAACAGTCGATGTACACACGGGAACCAAGACGTGCCCATAAACTCTGGAGCTATCAGGGTCACTGACTGCCATTCCTCCCACACTCCATCCAGGATCTGGCTGATCAATGGAACAGGTACAAAGGCATAAAGGAGGGCTCGGGTCATGGCCAGTGAATATTTGTCAAGGAATGGCCACAAGGGACTTTTATTATAGTAGATATAAAACTTTATACAATAAACTAGTGCAAGCATCCCATTTCTTTCACTTTGATCTGGTACTTTTATAATCAATTCCAGACATCAGCCAGTGAGTCAATATAAAAAGCCGGACAACCACAAATGTAAACCATGGATGAAATGTAGGATTTGGAGAAACATATATGTTACTGAAGGGGTGACCTTTAGATTATTGGGAGAAGCTGACATTGGGACTTGCTCATTGTGGGAACAGTTGGCCTTCGATGTTATGTGCCTTGAGATAATGTATGTTATGTTTTAGTGCTATAAATATAAAAATGAATTGAATTGAATTGACATGACAACTGTTTCTAGGAGTGACATGAGCCATGAGTCAATATCTGTCCTTCCTCCTGTTCTCTGTCCTCTGTCCACCTCTCTCTGCTGTGGACCAAACTATTGGGGCTAAGCCTCCCTGTTAAAGTTTACTCCAGAGTCTTGGAATGGAGGCTCCAATTGATTGTCAAACCTTTGACACAGCAGGAGCAATGCAGATTTCTTCCTAGCTGTGGATCTGTGAACCAACATTATACCCTCACTGAGATGCTGTGGGAGTCATGGGAATATGACCACCCAGTCTGTGTATTTGGAAATGGCTTGTAATCATGTTCTTTGGGGAACCCTGTTGGTAAGTTTCATTTAGGTACGCCTTTTGGCACCTCAATAATACACCTATTACAGTCCTGCTCACCATTATTGGCACCCAAGAAGTTTAAGTACATAATGTGTAATATCTCCTGAAAAAAAATAATCAAGTGAATAAAGAAGGGGGGAAAGCTTGCTGTGTCACTGATATTGGCACCCTTTGCTGTAAATCAGTATGGAAACACATTATGACTCACCTGTGGTAAATCACAAATGTGAATCACCTGTGATAAATTGTCTGTGCCGATGTGACATGAATTAGCCAATGAATGATGACTTCCGTGTTTTAAAAAGCCATCTGTTATTCCCTGTTCCTTTGTCACAATGGTGAAGACAAATGAGCTGTCTGAGGACATCAGAAGGGCTATTATTAGCATACACAAGACCTCCAAAGGGTATAAGGCCATCCCCAAAGACCTTGGTATCCCGGTTTCAACAGTGCGTAATGTTATTAAGAGGTTTGCCAAGCATGGAACTGGCAAGAACCTCCCTGGACGTGGGGGGAAGTCTTCGAAGGTTGGTGCGAATGGTGGAAAAAACACCACATCAAACATCCAAAGACCTGAGGGCCAACCTGGAACAGTCTGGGGTCTTGTTTTCAACAAGTACCATTCAAAAAATTGACTGTTTTAAAATGGCCAGCAATGACTCCTGATCTCAATCCGATGGAAAAGCTTAGGGGTGAGCTGAAATCTGCTGTTGGGGAAAAGAACCCTGCAACTTTTCAAGAGCTTGAACAAATTTCAAAGGAAGAGTGGGAGAAAATACCAGCTGAGAAGTGCAAGAAGCTTATAGAGGGCTACAAGAAACATTTGGAGGATGTCATCACTGCCAAAGGGTGTGCAACCAAATATTAAAGAGGGGTGCCATTATTGCTGCACATGATGTTTTTTCTGTTTCTTCCTTGAAATTACAATATGCAAGTTGAAAAAACATTTTTCTTTGTTAAATTACTTTGGACCTCCAATTAAAAGATCCTGATGATATAAATTTGGTACATTTCCATTTATTTCTGAAGATATTGTACAGGTTATGCAAAAAATGAGTGCCAGTAATGGTGAGCAGGACTGTATAGCTTTTCGTGACAGTTCACATATACAGTGGGGCAAAAAAGTATTTAAAGGAGACATATTATGCCCATTTTACCACAAGTTGATATGGTTCCTTGGGGTCTTAATGAAATGTCTGTAACATTTTTTGGTCAAAATACCACAAGGATAATTTAAAACAGCACCCTTTTTACCCTGTCTTAAACAGCCCTCCTCAGATTGACCTGTTTTGAGTGCCCCCCCCCCCCCCCCCCTCTCACCGCCCCCTGTCACTCACACACACACACATCCACTTTCATGTCTTAAATCTCTCCTTAGCATATTTAAGGTTGTTAAAATAATTTTTAGTCACTGTCCTACACATATATTTCTGTATTCATTTGTTGTGTTTCTTCAGGCGGCAACGAGCTGCTGGTGACCGGCACCGGTTCGTGCAGCTCGGGGCGCGTGGAGCAAATCTGTACGAGCCACAAAAGTTATAAGGCGCAGCTCTCTCTCCCCCTCCTCCTCAACCGCTTCGCCACCCGGGCATAACAGGAGAGGCTGTCCGTTGAGCGAGCGCCCAGGCACGGGTACAATGCAGCCGGAGACCGGGGGGGGGGGGGTCCTTGAACACGTTCCGGTGCTATTTTCTAACAAAGACAGACACACACAGAAGCTACGAGTCGGGTTAGCCTCCGAGTGCATTGTTTTCTATTTATACCTGCTGCATGCCCGGGGCGCCACACACACACACAAGCTAGACTCCGAGAGCATTGTTCCTCCACTCCGGACTTGAAATGGGATCTCTCCCCCCACCTCCCAGTCCGATGCTTCCCACAAACTAGCAGCAAGCTAGCGTTAGCTCGCTGTTGATACACGTAAAGCATCTAAGTGGCCACAGAGGCAGAGACACGGTCCCCAACACCGGCAACCCCGGAGCTGACACCGGGACGACCCCGGAGCCGACACCGGGACAGGGCAAAACACACACACAGAAGCCAGCGTTAGCTCGCTGCTGCTACCCGTAAACAAACACTGACACGTCCAACCTGGACAAAGTCAGATTCAGCTGAGGCATCACAGGTACAGCAGTGACACAAAGTCAAACAGAGTCACAGCAGCCACAGCATCAACACAGTGAAGCAGCTCCGACCTCCTACCTGGAATAAACAGCAACACGTCCACCAGAAGCCTGCAGACAACACGTCCACCAGCAGCCCGCAGACATCACCCAGCGAGCCCGAGCTGAGGAGGGGGCTGTGGCAGGTAACTCACCCCGACCGCAGGCTCTGTTTCCTACGCCTCTCACCCATCTCCCCGGCTGGTTAGCGTCCCCCATTGGCTAGCTCCCCAGCTAACACCTGCCGCCTCGAGTGCTCTGGCTCGTACTTCACCCTGGTCTCCGCCTCCGCCAGATCTCCACCTCCGGGGGGGGGGGGGCTATGCCTTGTAAACAGACTGTGACGTCGGTAAAGCCCATAATCCCATTGGACGCACTCTAGCGTAGCGTTTCTGACAGAGAGGAACCACAACAAATCGCGGGAGTTGTTTTTTTCCAGAGTTTTTGGGACGGTAGACATGCCAGATACCCAAATTAACGTGTAGAAGCACTACAAAAGTGGAATTTGCATAATATGGGCCCTTTTAGTCAGCAACCAATTGTGAAATTTCTCCCACTTAAAAAGATGAGAGATGCCTGTAATTTTCATCATAGGTACACTTCAACTATGAGAGACAGAATGGGGGGAAAGATCCAGGAAATCACATTGTACGATTTTTAATGAATTAATTGGTAAATTCCTCGGTAAAATAAGTATTTGGTCACCTACAAACAAGCAAGATTTCTGGCTCTCACAGACCTGTAACTACTTCTTCAAGAGGCTCCTCTGTCCTCCACTTGTTACCTGTGTTAATGGCACCTGTTTGAACTCTCGTTATCAGTATAAAAGACACCTGTCCACAACCTCAAACAGTCACACTCCAAACTCCACTATGACCAAGACCAAAGAGCTGTCAAAGGACACCCGAAACTAAATTGTAGACCTGCACCAGGCTGGGAAGACTGAATCTGCAATAGGTAAGCAGCTTGGTGTGAAGAAATCAACTGTGGGAGCAATCATTAGAAAATGGAAGACATACAAGACCACTGATAATCTCCCTCGATCTGGGGCTCCAAGCAAGATCTCACCCCGTGGGATCAAAATGATCACAAGAACGGTGAACAAAAATCCCAGAACCACAAAGGGGGACCTAGTGAATGACCTGCAGAGAGCTGGGACCAAAGTAACAAAGGCTACTATCAGTTACACACTACGCTGTGCGTCATGGAACTAATTCTGCCAATCAGAGAGGGAAAGAGGGGGCAAATTCCAGTGATTCAAGGCAGATCGAATTTCCATAACCTTAAGGCTGTAAGCATACGTAAAATATCATCTATTCATTGAATTGGGTCTATAACATAAAGTAAGAGATCACCGAGATACTCAATGTTCCATTCAGCTCCATGTCACAATTGTAGAGAGCAGGTTGGCCAAAATCCAGGAGCGAAGCAGAAGTCAGGTTCCATAAAAAAAATTAAAAATGAGGTGCAAGCCCGGCAGGAAACAAAACAGACAACTGAAACTGTCCAGGGAAAAACAAGGTAGGATAAGGGACTTGAGATGACAGAGACAAAACAGGCAGATACAAAAAAGACCGCCATTAAACAGACGAGTAACCAAAGACAGAGGACTTGACTTAAATACAAACTTCAGAGACAGGTTGCCCAGGACAAACAGGTGAAACAAATCAAGGCAACAAAATCTGGAGGGAAACACACAAAAGCAGGAGGTAAATAGAACAGAAAAACAAAATAAACATAACTTCACTGCGGTGCCCTCTGGGAGGCACTACAGGTTTTTACAAACCCGCATTTCCAGGTTCCAGAAAAGTTTCTGTCCAAGTAGAATTAGAGAACTAAATTCTGCTCAAAGTCCACAACGCTGTGAAATAATCAAGTATGTGCAATCACTGCCATCATGTAACACATTTTGTATCGTGTAATACAGAACATGTGCAATTGAATATTAAACACGTCTGTTTTTATGTGTGTATGTGATCCACTGTTTTTGATGTGTATGTATATGTATGATCCACTGGAGACACTTCATTTTGTTGTGTACTGTACAATGACAATAAACGTATTGAGTTTAATTAAATTGAATAAGTTGTTATACAAGCAGTGGGGGCAGAATACAAAAGTTGTATCCAAATTTAGACCCAAAGCAGAATACAAGTAGTCCTACTCAAGCAATGTTTTACGGCAGTGAGGCTGGAAAAGCCTAAGTTCAGCTGGAGGTAGAGGAAACAGTAGCATCAAGACACATCGAGACACTTTGAAGGTAGAAAATTATAGAGAAAGCCAACAGTTCCAACAATGAGCAAGCACTTTGGCGATTGTGAAGAGAAAAAATTCCTTCATTAGCTGGAAGAATCCTCTAGCACAGTCATTCCCAAAGTGCAGGTGGGCCATGAGAGGTCATCAGAAATTAAATAGATAAAAAAGTTTCAGATTTGTAAGTAAGCGTTGATTACCACAAAAAAAATGATTGATTTAAAGGGCCCATCGTATGCCCATTTTACCAGTTGATATGGTTCCTTGGGGTCTTCATGAAATGTCTGTAGAGATGTCTAAAACAGCCCTCCTCAGATTGACCTGATTTGAGTGCCCCCCCCTAGCGTATCGTTTCTGACATAGAGGAACCACAACATATCGCGAGAGTTGTTTTTTTCCAGAGTTTTTGGGACGGTAGACATGCCAGATACCCACATTAACATGTAGAAGCACTACAAAAGTGGAATTTTCATAATATGGGCCCTTTAATTTATCTGACCTATATAGCAGGTGTCCTTGTTTTTGCTGATCGTCACATTGAACGCATCATTAGCGGGGAATCATAGGTGAGGGAGAACTTTGCTGTGTGCTGGGTCGAGCAAGATGGAGCAGAGGAAAGCTGCTAATGACGAAGGAGAATCAGAAAGTTCAACTGAATCATTCAAAACTAAAAAGAGGTATTGCAGAAAGGACTCAAGTGAGTACCTGTCGCTGGCCAGGAGGAAAACCACAAAGCCTGTCTGTGTCCTGTGCGCTGAGATGCTAGCTAACAAGACCCTGGTACCATGTAAAGTGCGCTGACGCCATTTAGAAACTAAACATGGACAATATTTATCCAAGCATATAGCATCTTTTAAAAATACACAGAGAGAGCATCGGAGCCAGCTACACGGCAACATCAGCCCTCTCATTGGGTGAGTTACAGCAAGATCATATTTTTAACAATCCACTATTTGCAATTGTTACGCTTAAATGTGGAGGTTATTCGATTTGCTCTGCATATGCCTACATTTATAAACAATTTGAATAATATGTTTAGTAATAGATAATTATAGTCCTGTGTGTGGATCCTATAGTTGTGATTAAAGGTGTTTGGGGGCCGCAAACATTTTTCAGTTTTCAAATTGGGCCGCGACATTCTTAAGTTTGGGAACAGCTGCTCTAGCACAGGGGTTGTCAAACTTTTGCAAGCTGGGTTCCCCCAAAGCTGGTTAGGGGTAGTTGGGGCCCCCCCCCGCCGCCCACCACCGCCGCCCTCAACTACACCACCATGTATATAGAGAAAGATAGATAGATAGATAGATAGCATATTGTTATTGATAGGCCTAACATGTAAAGGTTAGGCTATTGTTATTGTTAGGCCCATAAAAACAATTATTATTACTATTGTACTATTTATTATTATTATTGTTATTATGTCCAGTACTAGTAGGCCTATTAGTAGGCTATTAATATTAGCAGCTATGTGAGCCTGCATGCTTTCTTATTATAATAATCATCATTATTATCACCATCATTATATGATTATTATTATAATTAATGATAATCGACCAATTATTATTATATTATTATTATCATAAGTGTTATTATTGCTATCATTAGGATACTGTTATTATTATGGGCCTCTTGTGATCTTTAAAAAAAATCTTGCAGGTCTGTCAATGTGAGACATCAGCCTGCTTTGCCTTGCAAAGGTCCTCAAATCTTGGTGCTATGTTTGACAAACATATCTACAGGTCATCCTCGATCTGTGCGTGCTTGCGATATTTAGTTTTTAGCGCAGTCAGTCTTGAAAAGCCTGCCTCGCACAAAAAAGTCGACGCGAAAAGGAGCATCATTTTAAGCCTATGTCGCACAGCTGAGGGTATTCCGGCATCATTGCTGCCCAGAATGACGAACGAGGGGAGGTGGTAAACAGATGCTTTAGTCTACTGTCACTCTTCAGCTCAATAAGTTGCTCTTGCATGTCTATTGACAGCTCGTCTGCTGAGCAGAGAAATGGATCCCGAACCCAGGCGAATGAACGGTAGTCCTCTTTGAAATAGGACCCAAACTGATTCTTCAGCACTGAAAGGTGATCAGCAGCTGATTGGAGGAGAAAGGAGAAATCAGTGCTACATGCATCGGCAATGAAGTCTGCAAGGCTGGGAAACATGTTGCAGTTTCCAGAACTGAACAGAGAGCAATTTTTTGTGTGAAGGCATTCACTCTATCAGCGAGTAGCAGAACGTTAGATTCGCGGCCTTGCAAAGACAGGTTAAGGCCATTCAGACGGTCAAAAATGTCCACCAAATGGGAGAGAGAGGAAAGCCACATGGCATCATCCAGGTGCTTCGCCAAATTTGTTTGACTTTCAGTCAAAAACAACTTTACCTCCTCTCACAGCTCATACAGTGGTTGTAACACCCGCCCCCTGGAGAGCCAGCGAACTTCAGTGTGCAGCAACAGCTGTTCGTGCCCTGGCCCCATCTTCTGGCAGAGGACCCCAAACAAACGGGAGTTAAGTGGACAAGCTTTAATATGGTTAACTATTTTCAAGGCCTGGTGAAGCACTGACTCAAGAGCGGTGGCATTTTCTTGGCAGCAAGTGCCACGCGATGGACCATGCAGTGTGTCCATTGCACAAGCGGAGCAACTTTCTAGACGCGAGCTGCGAGGCCGCACTCACGCCCTGTCATCGACTGCGCTCCATCTGTGCAGAGGCCAATACACTTTCCCCAGTAGTTGTGTTTGTTTGCTGATACAGTGTGTGTGAAGTTAATAAAGTTCTAATTGCAACGTTGTGGTCTTGTGAGTGTGTTTGTATGTGTGGCTGTGAGCGACTTGCACACGTATAATGAATAAGGCTGTGCTAGGCAATGGTTCCTAACAAAACGATTAGTACACAATCAGAGCTGCCAACTTTTCAAAAAACCTTGGAGTGAGATGTTGTCGGGGTTGACCAAAATTTTGCCGCGCACGCAGCCAAACACGTTGGTGGCTCAAATATCAGAGAATTGGAATTAATTTGGCGTTGTACCCATGTTGTGCCCTGCATTCTGGTGGTTTGTGGGGCCCAAAGTCGTTGATAGGGGCGGTCTACTCGAGAGGGACAACATTGGTTACATTCTGTGAAGCAAAGACGAGACTGCCTAATTAATGGACCTGTGTTTAAGATTTGACCAAGGTAGGTTGATTGACATTTTGATTACAATGGTATTCAACTAATTCTTAACTGAAACCTAACCTATATTGTTAATAATTGTATTCTTAAGAGCAGTTAATGATTTATTTTCAGCAAAAAATGACACAAGATAGAGAGAAATATTTTTCATTATTCAAAGCCTCCCACCACATGTTCCATCAACAAAAAAGTGCAACAAATAAAGTGCTTAAACAGTAGCCTTTTTAAGCAATACAATGGATAAAGATAAATGCTATGTGAGCAGCCTAAATAAACAATGCTATGATGTTTTGAGCATGCAGTATACCGCGAGGTTAACAAGGTGCTCTCCTGCTGTTTGTTATGACAGCTGAGTTTACATTCACCACACAAAATCAAGTTCACACGCACAAACACAAACGAATAATTTCTTTCAAGATTTAGAGTTTAAGAGAGTGAGTACTTAATTGAACCAGATGTCATTAACATTGTGACTTTCACTAACCAGTGACAGGTCGGCGGTCTTTTTTTTTCTCCATCTGTGACATCGCACCCCCCCTGTAGAGTGGCGCGCCCCCCACTTTGAGAACCACTGTTCTAAGCTAACCATAATGTAACAGGACGAGGTGCAGGATTATGTTACACCAACCAGTTAACTATACAGTGGACTGTGCCTCCTGAGGTCCAGTACAAATTTCATATAAACATTTTGACAGTTTACATTACATTACACATTACACTAAGATTCGAGAAGCTAGCAAAAAGACTTGGCCAGTCAAACCCTTAAGATGTTTTAGTTAATAGGAGAGGAAGCTAGACTGGGTCATTATACTTTTCATAAACCCAAACATGAACATATAATATAAATGTATGTAAATATGTGCAATAATGTACCTGTACACATTTTCCTGTGAAGCTTTAAATCTCAACAGTAAGTGGCAGCACTAGGTTACATTATAACAAACTAAGAAATTGAGAAACCGTTTTTTAATAAGGCCCAGTGAGAACAGAACGTAGAAGGGCTATGTATGTTAGAAAATAGGAGTGAGCTAAATACTCCTTGACAGCAAAAAGACTGGACACTTTAAATATAAAAGCCTCAGATCCAAGTATTAACACTAAATAAAGGGTAAATTTATAAAGCAGCAAAGTTAAACCAAAGATATTATCTAGCTATAGTGCAGAGGCTGCGATGGGCCTGAACCTACATCCATTGCATTGTCAAATACAACTCAGCTAAATGTTTGTCAGACAAATGAATATATGATTCTGTAGAACTTACTGTAAGTATGGTCAGTATAGTGTTATATAGTATAGCAAAACCCTATTATAAATAATACATTAATATTAACCATTTTAATTGATGGGTTACCCATCAAATACAGGAAGTTCGGATGCATCCTGAGATCCTTACAACAGACACATGTGCTATGAAAGATTTGATGAACTACAACATAATACAAGCCCTTTTTAGATGGTTTCTGATGTAGTAAAGAGCAAATAATTGTCTGTACCAGGCATTCATAGAGAGCTGAACACTGTGTGTGGGTGTGTTTGTGTGTGTGTGTGTGTGAGGGGGCGGTGATGATTCAGAAGTCAGATTTCTCACAGGAACAGCCTCTTCACTAGAAGCAGAAGTACATTGCAGATGGCCAGTGAGGAAAGGTTTTAGTTTTTTCGCTTTCTGAGGATCTAGAGAAGCATGCTAACATTAATATTGGAAATTGAATTTTCTGACTTGCTGATTGCCTGAGTCTTCCTGGAACCTGTCATTGTGAGAAAATCTGAGCTGTCAAAATGTCAAGAGTTGCCAGTCTGTCAAAACTGCGGCAAGAAAGGATGAGGGAGATCAGCTTGCGGGTGAGTTTAAATCATCGGACAACTTCTGTCTAAAATGGTGTGACGTGTTTGATTACAGGAAAAGGTTAATTCACTGACTATATATTAGAATTGTAGACATGTAGAGATTACTGCTAAATCGTACAATGTTTTATTTGGTTTCCTTTCTGTTTTTGTCACTTCCCCTGTTTTCTATATCACTGTGTCCTTCCTGTTCCTGGACAGGGCCTACTCTTTATCACAAGATTACATGCCCCTCAGACCAAAGGACCTGATAGCTGCACTTGTACATCTTATTAGAATATGAAGGATAATGCGAAATGTATATGTATATGTCTTTGCTTGTACACAGTGTGCTTCACAGGGGATATTTGAGTACAGCAAATGTTGCCATGGAAATACAAGTGGGTGGGTGTGATATTATTGCTTTCTTTGTGAATATTGTAGGCCTCAATGTTTCAAAATAAAAATACAAAAAAGCATTCATGTGAACACCAGTGATTACATCATCTGGTGGTTTTATATGAGCCATCAGTTATACACCATCCACCCTTCCTCTGTTGCACCTCTGACAGCTCTGTTTTTTATAATTATTTTGTAAAGCTAAGATGACCTCGACTTAACAGAAGCAATGGAAACAAGTTTAACTGACTGTGTCATTTGTGGTGAGAAATTGTCAGATGTATGAAGGTACAATGTATGACAACTCAAAATGGTGAAAATTCAAACATTGCAAAGTAATAGTTTCAAACTGCCTTGCATTTTAATGGCTGTGCCACTGTCGAACAACATATTGAAAAGCCAAATCCACAAACCAGGAGACATTGAGAATGCTTCCAATTGGATGAAGCTCTCATTCTCAAGAATTTTGGGCCTTGTATCTGTGATTTACCCCTCATGACAATTGGAAGAGATACGTGGTCTAGACCTTGGTTGGTACCAATACCTTGATTCTTTGTTGATGTGTATGTGTCACATTCCAAAACTGTTTGCTGATTTATCAGGGCTTCCTTTAAAAAGTCATATATTTGTAATATTTAGAAGTAAAAATCTGGAGGATTTTGATTATAATTATGACAATAAAAGTTGTTGCCAAGCAACAGTAAAGTTTATAGCTGTTAAGGCTAACAGTAGCTAGCATAACACTGTTCAAAGATTTTAGAATTTACGATTAAACTCATTTCCTCAACATATATTGATGATGTCTACCAAACCATTTTCTCACACCAGACATTTTTTACTGCAAGTTGTTGCACCTAAGTCTTCTTTTTGTTTAACAGTTGATGAAATCGACTGTGTGTTGTAAGAGTTGAAATTGTGGAATGTACCTTTAAGACATTCTGTGTTGCCTAGATACAAGCGACGCAATGTCATCAGACTGTGTATACTTAGTTGGACCCGCTATGTACAATGGCAATGCGGAACTCCTTCTTTGTCTCCCAACTCATGGGCGACTTTTTAGGTAACACGCGACCTCTGTTTGATTCATGTATGATAGAGTAGTCATTGTACAACCAAGCTTAAGGAGTGTATCTTAGCAATAAACGACAAGCATCATTAAATCTCCATCTAGGAGGTGTCTGTGAGTTTTTGGCGGTTTCTATTTTCCATGCGCTTCACCTCCACCCGCATGGGCCTTAAACTGTTACAGTGTCATGTGTCAAATTTGGGATAAATTTGATTTTTAATGTTCTTATCTCATGTGATGTTGTTTAGGCGGAGATGAGAAGAGAGGTGTGTCAGGAATGTTTGATGATAATAAGCCTATTAAGAGATAAAAACGTAAATTTAATCACTATAAACATCAAGTCCACATGGTGATATGCTTTGTAATACTTAATTGCAGAGGCTCAAATCTACGCCATTGTGGCAACTTTCTTTCTAAGTATATAGACTGGAAGATCAAATTTATGCAATTTTTCTCCATTAAAACCAATTAGGGGGCTTTAGGGGAGAAAGGAAAGAGGAGTCGAGGAGGTGGGAGTGGCAGTAGTGAGCAGCCAACAGTAGAAACAATAGCTGTATAGATATTGCTGTTCTGCTTGGCTGTTGTGCTGCAGTGACTGACACATGGGCGTTTATAAACAGAGACAATAGATGTATTTGGAGAGCTTGTTTCTCTCTTTGATTTGTGGTGAGTTACTGAATTATTAAAGCATTGGAGAACTTCAGAAAGAAAAACAACTCAGACATTTGAAAAAAAATATAGATTATTTAATATTTAGTTAAAACCACTGATTTAGTCTTTAACAACATGTTTTAACAGCTTGTTTTATTATATATTGTTTAAAATCTTAATTTTAAAGGATCTAAAGCTGTGAAAATAAACGTGATGGAGTATAAAATACAATTACTTTCTTTGAAATGTATCAGGGACTCCCCCGTCCCGGCTTTTGGCGCAGCCCCAGATGATTCACTGTTCAGCTGATGCCCCTGATCTCCAGTTATTATCTTAACATTCTGGTAGAAATTTTAGAGTTACTCATACTATTAACTACACTGCACAGCAGAAAACACTATAAACACTTCTGAAAGGGTGGAATTAATTTAAAACCATTTTATCATTTATATGCATAATAAAACACTGAAAGACTTTATGTTATGTGTTGATATATCAACACAAGTGAGAAGTCATTGCTGGAGCAATATGTCTCCTGTCACTTCTGCTTTTGCATGTGTGTTCATGTGATCATGACAAGAATTCCTCTTTTTTGAGTACAAGCCTACAGGCTACTGAAGAGAGGCAAACAACGCAGATGTTACATTCAGTTGCAGCATGCGGGAAGCTCTGACTTATTTCTGAGGAGATGCCTTTTTATGGTGGTTTATTTACTTACTATTGTCATTGTTATTTTAAAAGGTTTGAGTCAAATTCAACTGTGATTAAGATTATGATACATTTATTTGTCCCAAACACATGCACAGACATGCACAAGCACACTCATGGAAGGAGGGAAATTTAACTTCTGCTTTTAACCCATCTGGTGCAGGACACACAGAGCAGTGGGAAGCCATGTACGGCGCCCGGGGAGCAGATGTTGGGGAGTAAGGTGCCTTGCTCAGGGGCACTAGACAGGGTAGGGAGAATCCTCTTGGATTTTTGGACAAGTCAATCCAGGTTCGTCTTTTTGTTGTTTCTCACTGTGGAGTCGAACCAGAGACGAACCAGAGACCTTTTCTGCCCATAGTCCATGTTTCTGCCACTAGTCCACCGCCTCTCTCTCTGTGTTGTTCACTATGACGTATATCAGGGTACTTTAGGGTGAGACCTTACAATATTATAGCGAAACAGTTCCCACAACAAGCAAGCATTGGCGACTGTAGAGAAAAAAAACTCCCTCATTAACAGGAATAAACCTCTAGCAGAACCAGACTCAATATGGGCTGCCTCGACTTGTTGGGCTAAGAAGAGAATAATGGTATGAGTAGCGGCTGTGGGGATAGATCAGGTTGTCCTCCAACCAGAATGTCAGCAGTTTGTTCCCAGTCCTTCCTACTCCATACGCCTGAGTGTCCTTGGGCAAGATACTGAATGCCAGAAAAAAGTGCTGCCCATAGAAAATCGCTTTATAAATACAGACAATTTATAAATGTAATGATGTAATAAATAATAGCAACACTAGTTGATAATGTTAATAATAATAATGATATTATAATAATTGTTGAGAAGTCTCAGATCTGGAACCTTCAGCAGTCAGAGAAACATGCAGTCTGAGAGGGGGATGGGGTGGTATATGCATTATGAGTTCCCCCAACAGTCCAGGCCTATGGCAACATAACTAAGGGTTGTCCTGCCCTAAATATAAGCTTTATCAAAGAGGAACATTTAAAGAGAGTGCTAGTGCCATAGAAGAGGAGTCAGTTAGCTGAAGGTTCTACCTCCCATTCTACTCTTGCAAACTCAAGGAACTAAAAGTGAGCTTTTGGGGCACAAAGTGATTTTTTGGGATACTAGGTTGCAGTGTAAACTCTTTAATATATGATGGGCCTTGTTAAGTAAGGGCTTTATATGTAAGGAACAGGATTTTTTTATTCTAGTCAATGCTGCTAATTCCCTTATCTTGCTGATGTTCTCCTTTACACGTGACATCTATTGCACTTCTGTCTGTTCTGGGAGAGGGATCCCTCACATGTGGCTGTCTGAGGTTTTTACGTTCTTTTTACCCTGTTAAACGTTTTTTTTAGTAGTTTTTCCTTACTTATGTTGAGTGTTAAGGGCAGAGTGTTAAGGGCAGAGGATGTCACACCTGTCAAATTGTGACAGGGCGGCTGTGGCTGAGGGGTAGAGTGAACCTGAAAGTCGGCGGTTCGATCCCCAGTCTGAACCATCTGCATGCCGAAGACCCCATAGAATAACAAAGTGCTGCGAATAGATGCACTGTATGAATGTGTGTGTGAATGGGTGAATGTGAAACTGTACTGTAAAGCGCTTTGAGTGGTCATCATCAGACTAGAAAAGCGCTATATAAATACAAATCCATTTACCATTTACCATTTACCTTGTAAAAGCCCTATTAGACAAATTGTGATTTGTGAATATGGGCCATACAAATAAAATTTGGTTGATTGATTTTGAATTCTATTTTTTAATTTAGCAGAAAATGAATGCAGAGATGCTAAGACAGGAGTAATAGCCCATCTTCAAGTTCCTGCCAGAACTTGTGCTGAATCATTTTGGTTTCGTCTAGTCCAGAGGTAACAAATGCATGGACTGGTTTCTCAGCATTCTTTTGAGACAAGATTTTTCGAATTTTCACAATATTGCGGATGTGGAAGAAGGCTCTCCTAGAAACTTTTTTGTACCCTGGGGCGCCATAAGGGGAGGGAAGTAAGGACGATTCCAAGGGCCTGAGCACTTACAGTGCAAGGACCTAATTGCAATTGCTCCGATTCTTCTTCTTCTTCGAAATTATTTGCCTTTTTCGGGGCCTCAACATATTGAAAAATTCACTCAAGTCAGATCTGGGGAAAATGTATGTATTTTAATGTGCTCTGGAAAGTGCATCAAAAATTAGCTCAAAAGCGCCCAATACAAATTTTGACCAAGGTTCCTCCTATTCATTTACTTTCGCCTAGAGAAATTAAATTTGGCCCACAAATGTATCATGCTAATGTAACTGGTCTATCCTTTGTGTCCTATGCTCTGTGTTGTGTATCAATTTATGAAGACAAAGACCAGGACTTGATTTTCGGCACAGGACTTTTATTGCTGTTCAGAGTTTCAGCAGAAGAAAAGTAAACAGCGTTGGTCATTTGGTCACATGCCGCTCTCAGCCAGCTAGCTCCAATGCATTCTTACTACATTTACAAATCCTGCCTAATAAAAACAAAAAGGCCTATATACGAAATAATAAATGCCAAAATACTTAAGTATTCATAAAAATAAATAACAAAACTATAATTTACAATTGTCTTTGAATGTATCACATTCACTCAAACCACAGACACATCATGAAAAGATTCACATTTTCTATTTACAACAAGAGTCCTTTGCAACAAGACATACCTGTTCAGAGTTTCAGCAGAAGAAAAGAAAACAGCGTTTACATTCGGTCACATGCCTAACAAAAAAATATTTGGTTCAACAGGCGTACTTCAGGACACAAAATGGCGAATGCCAACGCACATGCACAGAAATAAAACATATGTTTGCTAGCTCGCTGAAACACTCTGAACTAACTCTGAAATGAAAATGAAACATAAAAAAATAGAATGGCTCGACTGCTATAATATAACATTACCAATGAATCATTCTAAAGTTTTAAAAAAATAAACACATTAATTACAGTATCTCAAACCAATAAGATAAACTGAAAAAAAAAATAAACAAACAAAACAACCCCTCTAAAACAGGGTAAGAAGAGACTGTGATCTCTTACTGATGGAATTTGCCAACCCCCTAAAAGTGAATGGCGTCTGAGCCATTGTGTCTAGCAAATGGTTAACCCTCTTAACAACTCTACCAGCACGTGTCCTAACTACACCTTGTGTGTCTAGTTGTGTGTATGCTTGGCTATCTTGGTTGTGTTCGATGTCAACTGTCGGTACTGCAAGAAAACTATCACTATCTGTAGCAACATCAACATCAGTCTGTAGACTGAGAGAGTTGTGAGTGTCGCCGTCTTTGTGACTTATTTCTCCACTCCCAACTTCAGCACCTTCCTGACATTGTTGATTGATGTCTGTTTCATCACTAACCCAGGATTTGCGACTGATGGCATCCCCTGTCCCATTCAGCACCCAAGCACTTGTCCTACCCTCTGAATCCTCCTCCCCGAAAGAGTTGACAAGATCCACTGAATTAGACTGCTCCTCAGAATCATCAAATGAGCTTCAGTCGTGTCTCCCTCAGCAGTTTCAATGGGCAGGAAATTTATATCAAGGATAAGATTGTGATTTACTACTTTTTTATTCCCCTCATCCTCTTCCAGCTTATATACAGGACTGTCTCAGAAAATTAGAATATTGTGATAAAGTTCTTTATTTTCTGTAATGCAATTAAAAAAACAAAAATGTCATGCATTCTGGATTCATTACAAATCAACTGAAATATTGCAAGCCTTTTATTCTTTTAATATTGCTGATTATGGCTTACAGCTTAAGAAAACTCAAATATCCTATCTCTAAATATTAGAATATCATGAAAAAGTATACTAGTAGGGTATTCAACTAATCACTTGAATCGTCTAATTAACTCGAAACACCTGCAAGGGTTTCCTGAGCCTTGAAAAACACTCAGCTTGGTTCAGTAAACTAAATCACAAGTATGGGGAAGACTGCTGATCTGACTGCTGTCCAGAGGACCATCATTGACACCCTCCATCAGGAGGGTAAGACACAAAAAGAAATTTCTCAAAGAGCAAGCTGTTCACAGAGTGCAGTTTCAAAGCACATCCACAAAAAGTCTGTTGGAAGGGGGAAATGTGGCAGGAAACGCTGCACAACCAAGAGAGATGACCGCAGCCTTAACCGCATTGTGAAGAAGGGTCGCTTCCAGAATTTGGGGGAGCTTCAAAGACAGTGGACTGAAGCTGGAGTCCAGGTATCAAAAGCCACTGTTCACAGACGTGTCCGGGAAATGGGCTACAATAGCCGTATTCCCATGGTCAAGCCACTTCTGAACTCAAGACAACGGAAGAAGCGTCTGACTTGGGCTATGGAAAAGAAGCACTGGGCAGTTGCAGAGTGGTCCAAAGTCCTCTTTTCAGACGAAAGCAAGTGTTGTATTTCATTTGGAAGTCAAGGCGCCAGAGTCTGGAGAAAGGCTGGAGAGGAGCAAAATCCAAGTTGCTTGAAATCCAGTGTGAAGTTCCCACAGTCAGTGATGGTTTGGGGAGCCATGTCAGCTGCTGGTGTTGGTCCACTGTGTTTCAACAAGTCCAGAGTAAATGCAGCTGTGTACCAAGAGATTTTAGAGCACTACATGCTTCCGTCTGCTGAAAAGCTCTATGGAGATGAGGATTTCATTTTCCAGCATGATCTGGCACCTGCCCACAGTGCCAAAACCACCAGTAACTGGTGTACTGACCATGGCATTACTGTCCTCAATTGGCCTGCCAATTCCCCTGACCTGAACCCCATAGAGAATTTGTGGGGTATTATGAAGAAGAAGCTGAAAGACACCAGACCCAACAATGCAAATGAGCTAAAGGCCGCTGTTGAAGCATCCTGGGCATCCATAAACCCTAAGCAATGCCACAGGCTGATTGCCTCCATGCCCCGCCGCATTGATGCAGTAATCCGTGCAAAAGGATTCCCAACCAAGTACTGAGTGCATTAATGGACATTTTCAAATGTTTGATTTTGTTTTGCTCATCTCATCATCTCATCTCACATCGTCATCCGCTTATCCGGGGTCGGGTCGCGGGGGGAGCAGCTCAAGCAGGGGGCCCCAGACTTCCCTTTCCCGGGCCACATTGACCAGCTCTGACGGGGGGATCCCGAGGCGTTCCCAGGCCAGTGTTGAGATATAATCTCTCCACCTAGTCCTGGGTCTTCCCCGAGGTCTCCTCCCCACTGGACGTGCCTGAAACACCTCCCAAGGGAGGCGCCCAGTCGGCATCCTTACCAGATGCCCGAACCACCTCAGCTGACTCCTTTCTAAGTAAAGGAGCAGCAGCTCTAATCCGAGTCCCTCACGGATGACTGAGCTTCTCACCCTATCTCTAAGGGAGACGCCAGCCACCCTTCTGAGAAAACTCATCTCGGCCGCTTGTACCCGCGATCTCGTCCTTTCGGTCATCACCCAGCCCTCATGACCATAGGTGAGGATAGGAACGAAGATCGACCGGTAGATCGAGAGCTTTGCCTTGCGGCTCAGCTCTCTTTTCGTTACAACGGTGCGGTAAAGCGAACGCAATACCGCCCCCGCTGCTCCGATTCTCCGGCCAATCTCACGCTCCATAGTACCCTCACTCGCGAACAAGACCCCGAGGTACTTGAACTCCTTCACTTGGGCTAAGGACTCATTTCCTACCCGGAGTAAGCAATCCATCGGTTTCCTGCTAAGAGTCATGGCCTCAGATTTAGCGGTGCTGATCCTCATCCCAGCCGCTTCACACTCGGCCGCCAGCCGATCCAGTGAGTGCTGAAGGTCACAAGCCGATGATCCAATGAGGACCACATCATCCGCAAAAAGCAGTGACGAGATCCTCAGACCACCGAACTGCAACCCCTCCCCACCACGACTACGCCTCGATATCCTGTCCATGTATATCACAAACAGGATTGGTGACAAGGCGCAGCCCTGGCGGAGACCAGCACCCACTGAGAACGAAACTGACTGGCTGCCGAGGACCCGAACACAGCTCTCGCTTTGGGAGTACAGGGATTGGATGGCCCTGAGGAGAGACCCCCTTACCCCATACTCCCGCAGCACCTCCCACAGTTTCTCCCGGGGGACCCGGTCATACGCCTTCTCCAGATCCACAAAACACAAGTGGACCGGATGGGCATACTCCCAGGCCCCCTCCAGGATCCTTGCGAGAGTGAAGAGCTGGTCCGTAGTTCCACGTCCGGGGCGAAAACCGCATTGTTCCTCTTCAATCTGAGGTTCGACGATCGGCCGAACCCTCCTTTCCAGCACCTTGGAGTAGACTTTACCAGGGAGGCTGAGAAGTGTGATACCCCGATAATTGGTACACACTCTCTGGTCCCCCTTTTTGAACAGGGGAACCACCACCCCGGTTTGCCACTCCTTTGGCACTGTACCCGACTCCCACGCGATGTTGAATAGGCGTGTCAACCATGACAGCCCCTCAACACCCAGAGCCTTTAGCATTTCTGGCTGGATCTCATCAATCCCTGGGGCTTTGCCACTGCGGAGATGTTTGACTACCTCAGTGACCTCCACCAGGGAAATTGATGACGAAACACCATCAACCTCGAGCTCTGCCTCCAACATAGAGGGCGTGTTATTCGGATTCAGGAGTTCCTCAAAGTGTTCCTTCCAACGTCCGACGACCTCCTCAGTTGAGGTCAACAGAGTCCCATCCTTACTGTACACAGCTTGGATGGTTCCCCGTTTCCCCCTCCTGAGGTGCCGGATAGTCTTCCAGAAACACTTTGGTGCCGACCGAAAGTCCTTCTCCATGACCTCTCCGAACTTCTCCCACACCCGCTGCTTAGCCTCCGACACGGCAGCAGCTGCAGCCCTTCGTGCCTGTCGGTACCCTGCAACCGAGTCAGGAGTCCTCCAGGATATCATATCCCGGAAGGCCTCCTTCTTCAATCGGACGGCTTCCCTGACCACCGGTGTCCACCACGGTGTCCGAGGGTTACCGCCCCTTGAGGAACCTAAGACCCTGAGGCCACAGCTAGCTGCCGCAGCTTCAGCAATGGAGGCTTTGAACACCGCCCACTCCGGCTCAATGTCCCCAACCTCCACAGGAATGCCAGAAAAACTCCGCCGGAGGTGTGAGTTGAAGATACCTAGGACGGGGGCCTCCTCCAGACGTTCCCAGTTCACCCGCACTACTCGTTTGGGCTTACCAGGTCTATCCGGAAATTTCCCCCATTCCCTGATCCAACTCACAACCAGATGGTGGTCGGTTGACAGTTCCGCCCCTCTCTTTACCCGAGTGTCCAAAACATGCGGCCTCAGATCAGATGACACGATCACAAAATCGATCATTGATCTACCAGGTACACTTATGAGCACCCTTATGTTCGAACATGGTGTTTGTTATGGATAATCCATGACTAGCACAGAAGTCCAATAACAAACGACCGCTCGGGTTCAGATCAGGGAGGCCGTTCCTCCCCACCACGCCTCTCCAGGTATCTCCATCGTTGCCCACGTGGGCGTTGAAGTCACCCAGCAGAACTACGGAGTCCCCTACTGGAGCCCCCTGCAGGACTCCATTCAGGGTCTCCAAGAAGGCCGAGTACTCTGAGCTGCTGTTTGGTGCATACGCACAAACAACAGTCAGAGTTTTCCCCCCTACAACCCTTAGGCGCAGGGAGGCGACCCTCTCGTCTACCGGGGTAAACTCCAACACCGCGGCGCTCAGCCGGGGATTTATGAGTATCCCCACACCCGCCCGGCGCCTCACGCCCTTGGCAACTCCGGAGAAGAATAGAGTCCAACCCTTATCCAGGAGTACGGTACCAGAGCCGAGACTGTGCGTGGAGGTAAGCCCCACCAGATCTAACTGGTAGCGCTCCACCTCCCTCACAAGCTCCGGTTCCTTTCCCCACAGCGAGGTGACGTTCCACGTCCCCAGAGCCAGCTTCTGCCGCCCGGGTCTGGTCCGTCGAGACCCCTGACCTTCGCTGCCACCCATGTGGCTGCGCACCCGACCCCAACGGGTCTTCCCACAGGTGGTGGGCCCATGAGATGAAGAGAGGGGGGGTGCCACGTAGTTTGTTCGGGCTGTGCCCGACCGGGCTCCGTGGCAAACCCGGCCACTAGGCGCTCGCCATCGAGCCCTCCGTCTGGGCCTAGCTCCAGACGGCGGCCCCGGGCTTCCTCCGGGCTGGGTCCCATCTCCTCTTGTAACGATATTCATTGAGGGTTTTTGAACCATTCTTAGTCTGGCCCCTCACCTGAGACCACTCTGCCATGAGAGACCCTACCAGGAGCACAAGGCTCCAGACAACACAGCCCTCAGGTTCACAGGGACACGCAAACCTCTCCACCACGATAAGGTGACGGTTCCAGGAGAGGTAGGAGGAGATGATTTTGTTTTGCTGTTATAAATCTTTTTTTTACTTGGTCTGAGGAAATATTCTAATTTTTTGAGATAGGATTTTTGCAACCTGCTTTGCTGTCCGTTATACGTGTGGGCCAACTTTGTAAAGTGATCTGTCAAAACAAGAACATCCACTCAACACTGTTTGCTGTCTTCCGTGGTCCAAAAATCCAAACACACTTATTCTATAGGAGCTGAGGTCCTGATACATGCGAGAGGAGCTCTGACGGATGGATCAGGTGTCTTAGCTAGGTATACCTCTGACAGCATTCGACGTAGTCTTTTATTTGATACTCCATCCTAGGCCAAAATAATCACTTCTCAGTTGAATTGTTCTTGCCTGTCCCTGATGTCCAGCTAAATCATGCACACCCCGCAAGGCCTTTTCTACCAGACATCGAGGTGAAACAAACTTGTGTCTCTTTTGTTTGGTTCAGGGATCCTTGGTAACACTGTAAAGTACTCCATCAAGAATTTGAAGTCTCTCTCACTACTTGATGAGCACCAAGGCCCCTGTGTCCAAACCGACTCTCTCCCTCCTTGAGGGTCTCCTTTTCCGACTCAGAAACGGCAGAACGTTTGAGATGCTAGGGTCCAGCTCTTGGCTTTGTCGGAGCTCCTCCAAGTAGAAGGTAGGTAACAGGTCTTGTCCTGGTGGTACGAGGTGCTGAACAGACTGGACAAACTGAACTGCTCTACACTCTGTGGCATAATCCCATTGGTCAGGAGCATCAAGAAGTGTTTTCACAACTCTGTTACACGATAGTGGGAGAGGATGAGACTGATTTGCATACCCTACATACCCATCTTCCCCAACTTCATCAGATTCAGTAAGTAGACTGTCATTACACTCTGTGATAAGCCTCTGACCAACTGTCCTAGCAAACGGGTGTCGGCTGAGGGCATCAGCCACTATGTTCTTGGTTCCTGCAATGTGCTTTAGATTGAATGTGTATGGAGCGAGCTTGGCAACCCAGCTCTGTTCGTAGGGGTCAAGTTTTGGTTTAGTCATTATGTGTCAGGGGTGAGGGATGAGGTGGAGCAGTAGGACCCAGACGCAGAGTATAATCAAGGATTGAATCTTTAATGAACAAAGTCTTTAAGGGACAAAACGAAACATAAACACTAAAGGGAGAAACTGGATAAACACTAAAGGGAGAAACTGGATAAACACTAAAGGGAGAAACTGGATAAACACAAAAAAAGGAAGAAAAGACAGAAGGCTTACACAGGGAATGCAGAGGTGCAGAGGCTCAGGAGACACGGGAGATCAGGACAGGAGAGCAGGACAAGACATCACCATGGTACAACAAACGAGCCGACAAAGGGAGCACAGAGACGTATATACAGACACAGGGAGGGCAGGGGCAATTAGACACAGCTGCAACACATGAGGACTGGTGCAGACAATCACCGACAGGTAGTGAAGACAGAAAACACACAAGAAACAGAGACTACAGAGTAAAACAGGAAACAGACACATCGAGTCTGAAAACATGAAACAACTCAAACATACACAACAGAGATTTACCAAATACACAGAAAACACTTCAAACAGAGGGAGAACCTAAACAAATAGAAAATACCAAACCGTGACAAAACACCCCCTTCAAGGGCCGGATACTAGACGGCCCAAAACGCGAACTAAGACGGGAGGAGGGGGGATCCAGAGGAGGTAATCCGGGACAGAGTACAGAGTCTCGGGCGGGTGGCGCGGAGGCCGCTTTGGGGCAGAGTGCAGAGATCCGGGCTGACGGCTCCGTGGCCGCTCAGGGGCAGAGTACTAAGGCTGAGGCAGGCAGCGCGGATGCCGGTCCGGGACGAAGCACGGGAGCTCATCAGTAGGACCGCCCAGAGGCCGATCAGGAATGACGCACGGGGCTCAGGTGGGCAGCCCGGGGTCCGGTCAGGGACTGAGCACAGGGGCACAAACCTCAGCCCCGGACGTGGGGCAGGAACCGTGTCACAGCTGCTTGGACATCTAACGCCAGAACAGATGTGACGTCTGCTGGGACCGCCGACGCCAAAACAGGTGCTGGCATGGTGGCTGCAGGGACCACTGACGTCAGAAACATGAGTAACGTCAGCTGACTCTCCGGCGCAAACAGGGACTGGAGTAGTTGCTGCCGGGACCCCTGGTGTCGGAACTGGAGCGATGTCAGCAGGGATAGCCTGCCGCAGAACAGGGACTGGAGCGGTTGCTGCCGGGACCCCTGGAGTCGGTACTGGAGCAACGTCAGTGAGGACCCAGGGACTGGAGTTGTCTTAACGCAATTGTCATCGATCTGAGAGTTAGGTGTGGCACTCACTTCCAACTGGACCGAAGGCGACACTCCGCAGCTGGCTGAAGCTGACACATCGACTGCAGTTGTTTGAACATGAGCTGTCACATTTCTAGCTGATGTAGGGCAACTTTGCTCAGTAAATAACTTTTTCTTCAGTTCAATTTGATAACGATCAACCTGCTCCTGTATTTCACTAGCAGTCCACTTGTCTGGTGCTTTGAACTTTAACACTGCAGCAAGAGAGGGATCTGGACAATACTTTACAAACATCATGGTCACCTCTTGACTGGGATCATCAATATGTTGTCCTTGTCTCCTCAAGCCCTCCTCAGCTGCGTCGACAGCCTTGTTAAGGCGAATCCAATATTCAACTGGGTTCTCTCCTGTTACAGGCACTCTGCTATAGAAGTGAGCAATAGGCATACTTGAACATGTTGCATCATCGAAATGTTGTTTCAGTACATTCGTTATCACTTTTGGGTTCTCACAGGGTTTCAGTGATGGGTTGTTATGTAAGGTTATCTTCACTACGTCAGCTTTACCCATTAGCTTTGATAAAATCTCCTCGTACTGAGCCTCAAGTCGCACACCCCTCTTTCTCCAATATGTGTCCATAAGCTCCTCCCACTCATTAACAGAATGCTTGTCTGAACCATCTTCTCTAAAAACAGGAAGCTGATGGAATCTCCCCCACTTGCTGGGCGATGTGTATGATGAGATTATTTAAAGCTGGGTCACTAATGTCTGGAACAGTGTTAATTATGACGAAAAATATTCGTTAACAACCTTTTTCCCATGACTAAGATGAGATGAAGACGTAACGAAAACGGATCTTTGAAAATAAAAACTATGACTAGATCTATTGTAACTTTCGTTGACGAGACGAGACGAAAATGTCGGTGGTTGACTTAGTCACAATCATTTTTTAAAACATCATCGAATCAGGCCGTCATGAAGTACCAGGAGCGGACGAGTGTGTGTGTGTGCTCTCAGATAGCGCCACACACCGGTCCCGGGGCTCCGCCCCCGGCCCTGCTCTCTCACTCAGAGACAGTGAGATCAGAGCTCGTTCACGAGAAGCAGCCGCTCACTAACTCACCGGCTGCTTCTTAACTATGGAAACAGTGAAAACACAGAGTTCGTCTGGTCTCAGCTGCTCAGAGATCAGAGCCGCAGCTTCTTAATCAGAGCAGAAGCTGCAGCTGGTTTCTACCGAGCTTCAGTTCCTGTGTCTGCCTCCAGTCTTACCTGCTCTCACTTTTTGTTTTCACATTTCGCCAACTAAAATATATTAGGCTGCAGCTATATTTTTTTATTTATTTCAAAATAGGGTACATCTTATTTCATTCATTTCCCATAAATTTGGGGTGGACTAAAATAGCCCTACATAGTTCTGTGTTTAATTTATTTTAAGTAGGCCTACACTTGCGCGTTTCTTCTCCTATTCATAAACATTTGGTGTTTCCCTTTGTTGTAACAGGTAAAAATAGCAAAAATATTTCAACAGTTTTCTTTATTGTCATTCTATAATTGCATAAATGCAACTATAGTTTAGCATAGTATAACTATGTATAAAACTTTTTAGCTTTGTTATCAAATATGTTTTGCTGCTCCAGACAAATTTTATTTTGGGGAAGAGGGGGCAAAATGGCTCTTTTGATAGTAAAGGGTTGCTGACCCCTGCTATAGACCTATAGGGATATCTAATGGACGACCAAAATACTGCAAGCTAGACTAGTATGCAGTTGTAGACACAACACAGGGGGCCCCTGGGCCTGAGAAGGGAAGAAAAGAGTTTAATGTGGCTATTAAATGTGACTATAAAACTAGACTAAAATGTAATTAGTTTTCGTCGACTAAAACTAGACTAAAATGTTCTGAGTTTTTGTCGACGAAAACTAGACTAAAACTAAGAAGGATAAAAATGACTAAATAAGACTAAAACTAATATGCATTTTTGTTCAAAGACTAAGATTAAATCAAAAATAGCTGCCAAAACACTGGTCTGGAATTGCTGAAAGCATCACAGCTCATTTAAAAGTCTTCCCCTCCCAGATGTAAGACCAGAATCACCAGGGACATATTCTCCCCTTCCCACATTGTATGTAATTTTCTTCTGATTTAACACTTAGGCGAGTGCCAAAGAAGAAAATAATGACTGAGAATGTTCTTTCACAGTAGGCAATGGAAAAGAATATATAATAAAATACACTGGACAACAAATTAAAAAAAAATCTCATAATTCCAATGTGACAACGTCACTTCAAGATAAAGTTATTTTAACTGTGACAACATAACTTCAGTGCAAACTTAAAAAAACAATCTTGGGATGGCATTCAGCAACCTCCGGTGACTAAGCTGGTGTTGATACACCATGGATTCGGGTCAGGGCACCAATGTTACCGGTCTATCCTTTGTGTCGTATGCTCTGCGTTGTGTATCAATTCATGAAGACGAAGACCAGGACTTGATTTTCGTCACAGGACGTTTGTTGCCTCTCACCACTGAGGAAGAAAAGACAGTTGTTGTAATTTTCTAATGAGCTAGTAGAATGAATACTAATCAATTTTTTTACATTTGTATAATAATGCAAGTTACCTTATCTCAGGATAGTGAAGAGAAAGTGTCAGCTTGACAAGCACTCAGTGTGTAGCCAGACTCCCATCAGACATCCCAGGTTTGATCCTCAATGTATATGCAGCGATCAAGAGACCCGCTACTGCCACAAGAGGGCTTGAATTAAAAATGAATGCAAGGCAGCATCAGATCCTTTATGAGACAAAGCACTATTCTGGGATCAGATGTAAGGATTTAATTCTAGATAAAGATATACAATGGCGTTAGAGACAATCCCTGCTCTGTAAGAGCGTATCATGTGTCATCTGACTGATAAGCTCCAATAGGAAATAAATCTGGAGATACTGTCTCAAGTAATATTTCCCCCAAGACTTTTGACATTTTTTTCCATGCATTGAGCATTGCATCTGAGGGACTGCGCATCGAATGTTATACAATGCAATGCATGTCACCTGACATCTAACGCTGGAGGTACTGTCAGCCCGGAACAACATCAATTAGCAGTCTCAAATTTTTTTGTCACAATGACATAATACACCAAAGACATCAACAAGCTGAGAGCCCTTACAATGTATTATGTAGAGGACTTTTGAACTCTGTTACAGTGATCAATTGAGCGATACATTAATTATTAATATTATTGTTAATAATAATAATGTTGAGAAGAAGAAGAATATTGTTATTATTAGTAGGTAGTGCCTGTGACTATGCTTCCTTTCGATCATAATAATATAACCATGGTGTTGGTGCCTCAATTTAGCCTGGTACCTTTCACCCGGGCCACACTGAGTGCATTTCAACAGTCGGCTTCTTTTTCAGATTTTGTGACATTCATTTACAATAAGTCATTTTCAATTTTGTTTCTATTTCTTCTCCAGAATAAAGAGAGAGAGCGCATGAGGGAGCAAGAGAAGGCAGCAAGGGAAAGGGAGGCACGTTACAGCAATGGTCATCTCTTCACGTCATTGACAGTTTCAGGAACTACACTCTGCACAGCATGTAACAAGAGTATTACTGCCAAGGAGGCCCTCAGCTGCCCAAGTAAGTAAGAGTTTGTGCACCTATACTGCTATATACACTGAATGGTGGTAAATTGGTAAAATCTAACAAAGTAATCAACCAGAATAACTAAGTTCTTAGTTATTCTGGTTTCTCTGGTCATAATCAATTTCTGCAGTTGTAAAAGAGTAAAAGAGATCTGATATGTTTATGATCTTTGCTTTAATGTCTAATATCATTTTTCCAGCATGCAACATCACTATTCACAACCGCTGTCGAGATGCTTTGCCCAACTGCGCCAAAATGAAACAGAGGGTAAGACACAGGCTACACAAATCTACACAAGTTAAATTATTGACAGATGTTTTAACATGTATTATTTCGACTCTTTGGTCGACGAAAACTAATTACATTTTAGTCTAGTTTTATAGTCACATTTAATAGCCACATTAAACTCTTTTCTTCCCTTCTCAGGCCCAGGGGCCCCCTGTGTTGTGTCTACAACTGCATACTAGTCTAGCTTGCAGTATTTTGGTCGTCCATTAGATATCCCTATAGGTCTATAGCAGGGGTCAGCAACCCTTTACTATCAAAAGAGCCATTTTGCCCCCTCTTCCCCAAAATAAAATTTGTCTGGAGCAGCAAAACATAACACACTCTTTGGTAAGATTAAATACTTTATCAAAATTATCTTAATACTGTATTCAAGTTACTTTTCATTAGTGCTTTCAGTTAAACGCGTTATTAACGGCGTTAACGCAAACCCATTTTAACGCCGTCAATTTTTTTCTCGCGAGATTAACGCAGAGCTGCCAACTGACCTGCTCTCGCTTTTTGTTTTAATATTTCGCCAACTAAAATATATATTTTTAAGCTATTGTAGCGTCCCCGCTTACACAGGACACAGAACTTCTTTGTGGTTTAGTAACTTTTATTATCCTCTACAAGAACATGTGCACTTCTAGGTCTTACTCGCACACATCAACAACACTTCACTTCCTCATTGACCCCCGATCCCCAACAAAACCAGCCAATGAGGGCCTGACATCCCCAACAACCCCATCCTATTGGTCCAAACAGTCACATGTCCCACCTCGACCCCTTCACTGACCCTCAGGATATCAGAACGCTCCTTCAACACAGTGTTTTACTGAACATACGTCAAAACCAAACATAAACATACACCCAGTCCATTACACTATTAGGCTGCAGCTATATGTTTTAATTTATTTCAAAATAGGGTACTTCTTATTTCATACATTTTCCACAAATATGGGGAGGACTCAAATAGCCCTACAAAGTTCTGTGTTTAATTTATTTCAAAGTAGGCCGACACTTGCCTATGTATTTCTTTTGTTTGTTATTTTTTTGCTTGTCTGTTTGAGTAGATGGCTGAAAGCAAAGAAGTAATAGGCTTATCTTTTATTGGTAACCTAACTGTTACGGTTCATTGTTTCTGAAATAATAGGCCTGACTGCTATGTTCACAGCAAACTTGAAAAAAAGAAAATATTAAGCCATGGTTTAACTGCACTATAGGCTGAGTCCTTGTTTACCTGAAATGTGCACTTTATAATTTTATTTTGTACCGCCCTGTTTGGCAATGTTGTTTTTCAATAAAATAAAGCATTTGCATCAAGGAAGCAAATCCACTTTTCCATGTTGATAAGAGCGTTAAAACGAAAAACAAAAATTATGGGAAAAAAATAAATGAAGGGACATTTAGAATAGATAAAAAATTGCGATTAGTCGCGAGTTAACTATGCCATAAATGTGATTAATCGCGATTAAATATTTTAATCGTTTGACAGCACTACTTTTTATATATATATATTAGAGATGAGCGGGTACAGCATTATCTGTATCTGTATCTGTTAACCATATGAATTATCCGTATCCGTACTCGGAGTGGGCGGGGCCTAATCCGGAAGTGGGTTTGATTTAACCCGGAAGTGGGCTGGTTCAACATAACTTTCTTTTTTAACTTTGAAATTTTTTTATGATTTTTTTTTAATTTATTTACACACCAGGTGTGTGTGTGTGTGTGTGTGTGTGTGTGTGTGTGTGACTGAGATGTAGCGAGGGACGTTCACTGTCTCCTGGAGAAATGAACACTCCGTGTTTTTAGTATAGAAAGACGTGAATTATATTCGTTCACAAGTCATACAGACTGGTTTTGTTATTTTCACTTTACATTAACACTTAAAGTTTAGTGCAGTGTTATTGTTTGCCGTGATAATTAAATGCCAGTGTGATAATAAATGACAATTTCAAACCATACAAACTGTCATGTTGTACTGTATTTAATAGAGGTTTACTTTACTGTAAAGTAAGTGTAAATGTAAAGTGAAAATAACAAAACCAGTCATTATGACTTGTTAACAAATATAATTCACGTCTTTCTATACTAAAAACACAGAGTGTTCATTTCTCCGGGAGACAGTGAACGTCCCTCGCTACATCTGCAGCGCTCCTCTACTGAGCCAATGCAGGTCTCGTGAAAATTTTTCCAAAGACTCGTACCCAAAGACCCAGTCGGGAAATGAACAAATCATTTCTGCTTCCTTGACTGAGCCTATGGAGCAGTCCCGATGCGCAGTGAACCTGAGTGACTGAGAGACAGAGAGCTGTTCTGTGAGTGTGTGAGCAGAGCCGTGTGTGACGGGAGGAGCGCTGTGACGCTGTGTGAGGATTTTCATTCAGTCCGAGCACAGATAATGACTCCGATTACTCGTATTATACTCGAAATCGGCAAAAGTGCTTTATCCGTACCGGATACTAGTTTCAGCCGAGTATCCGGCTCATCTCTAATATATATATATATGTAATTTAAAGGTATGAATGGAAATGTTATACTTTGATATTGAGGAAAAATGAATGGATGTGAAGTGGGTTAGGTGAAGATGCATCTCAATGATGCACTGGGACCGGGTGGAGTGAGACGAGAGAGTGTGAGGGTTTTACACCCAATCTTATAACAGGCCCCCTCAGAAATCTGACATCCTGTCCAAACTTTTTCCACCTTTAATGTATCCTATACCGTGAACAATTCAATTGAAAAACAAACTAAAATCTTTTAGGCGTAAATATAAAAATAAAAAAATTACAATAACCTGGTTGCATAAGTGTGCACACCCTTACTTTGTTGAAGCACCTTTTGATTTAATTACAGCACTCAGTCTTTTGGGGTAGGAGTCTATTAGCATGGCACATCTTGAGTTGGCAATATTTGCCCACTCTTCTTTGCAAAAGGGCTCCAAATCTGTCAGATTGCGAGGGCATCTCCTGTGCACAGCCCTCTTCAGATCACCCCACAGATGTTCAATTGGAATCAGGTCTGGGGTCTGGCTGGGTCATTTCAAAACATTAATCTTCTACTGGTGAAGCCATGCTTTTGTTGATTTGGATGTATGCTTTGGGTCGTTGTCATGCTGATAGGTAAAATTCCGCTTCAGCTTTCTAGCCTGAAGGTTTTGTGCCAAAACTGACTGGTATTTTCCTCATAATTCCCTCCACCTTGACTAAGGCCCCTGTTCCAGCTGAAGTAAAACAGCCCCAAAGCATGATGCTACCACCACCATGCTTCACTGCGGGTATGGTGTTCATTGGGTGATGTGCAGTGTTGTTTTTGCGCCAATCATACCTTTTGGAATTATGGCCAAAAAGTTCAACCTTGGCTCATCAGACCATAACACATTTTCCCACATGCTTTTTGGAGACTTCATGTATGTTTTTGCAAAATTTAGCCGGGCTTTGATGTTTTTCTTGGTAAGGAAAGGCTTCTGTCTTGCCACGCTACCCCAAAGCCCAAACATACGATGAATACGGAAGATTGTTGTCACATGTAGTACACAGCCAGTCCTTGCCAGAAATTCCTGCAGCTCCTTTAATGTTGCTGTAGGCCTATTGGAAGCCTCCCTGACCAGTTTTCTTCTTGTCTTGTCTTCTTGTTCATCAATTTTGGAGGGACGTCCAGTTCTTGGCAATGTCACTGTTGTGCCATATTTTCTTCACTGTGTTCCATGGTATATTTAATGCCTTGAAAATTATTTTGTACCCTTCTCCTGACCGATACCTTTCAACAATGAGATCCCTCTGATGCTTAGGAAGCTGTCTGCTGACCATGGCTCTTGCTTCTTGCTAGTCAATTTCCTACTAGAACAGCTGAACTTTATTTGGGATTAATCAGAGTCACTGTAAATGATTGCAGGTGTGTACTGACTACTATTTAACATGAGTTTGAATGTGATTGGTTAATTTTGAATACAGCCACATCCCCAGTTATAAGAGGGTGTGCACACTTATGCAACCGCATTGTTTTAGTTTTTTATGTTTATTTTTCCCCCTAAAAGATTTCAGTTTGTTTTTTCAATTGAATTGTTCACGTTAAAGATCACATTAATGGTTGAAAAAGTTCTGACTAGGTTTATTTTTTACATCACAAAAGCCTGGCATATTAACAGGGGTATGTAGACTTTTTATATCCACTGTAGGTGTATAGAGGCCCATTTCCAGCAACTATCAATCCAGTGTTCTAATGGTACATTGTGTTTGCTAATAACCATAGAAGACTAATGGATGATTAGAAAACCCTTGAAAACTCTTGCGCAATTATGTTAGCACAGCTGAAAACTGTTTAGCTGGTGAGAGAAGCTATAGAACTGGCCTTCCTTGAGCTAGTTGAGTATCTGGAGCATCACATTTGTGGGTTCGATTATACTCTCAAAATGGCCAGAAAAAGAGAACTTCATGTGAAACTCGCCAGGCAATTCCATGCGAGAAATTGCGAGGAAACTGAAAATTGGTGTGTACTACTCCCTTCAGAGAACAGCACAAATGGGCTCTAACCAGAGTAGAAAGAGAAGTGGGAGGCCCCGGTGCACAACTCAGCAGGAAGACAAGTATATTAGAGTCTCTAGTTTGAGAAATAGATGCCTCACAGGTCCTCAACTGGCAGCTTCTTTAAATGGTACCAGAACGCCAGTGTCATGTCTACAGTGAAGAGACGACTCCGGGATGCTGGCCTTCTAGGCAGAGTGGCAAAGAATAAGCCATATCTGAGACTGGCCAATAAAAGGAAAAAGATTGATATGGGCAAAATAACACAGACATTGGACAGAGGTGGATAAAAGTGTAATGGACAGATGAATCAAAGTTTGAGATATTTGGATCACACAGAAGAATATTTGTGAGACGCAGAACAGGTGAAAAGATGTTGGAAGAGTGCCTGACGCCATCTGTCAAGCATGGTGGAGGTAATGTGATGGTCTGGGGCTGCTTTGGAAGGAAGGCTATCACTCCATTTTGCAACGCTATACCATACCCTGTGGACAGCGCTTGATTGGACCTGCTACAACAGCTAAATGACCCAAAGCACACCTCTAAATTATGCAATAACTATTTAGGGAAGAAGCAGGCAGCTGGTATGCTGTCTGTAATGGAGTGGCCAGTGCAGTCACCAGATCTCAGCCCCATTGAGCTGTTGTGGGAGGAGCTTGACCATATGGTACGCAAGAAGTGCCCATCACCAATCCAGCTTGTGGGAGGTGCTTCAGGAAGCGTGGGGTGAAGTTTCTACAGATTACCTCAACAAATTAACAGCTAGAATGCCAAAGGTCTGCAATGCTGTAATTGCTGCAAATGGAGCATTCTTTGACAAAAGCAAAGTTTGAAGAACAAAATTAATATTTCAAATAAAAATCATTATTTCTAACCTTGTCAATGTCTTGACTATATTTTCTATTCATTTTGCAACTCATTTGATAAATAAAAGTGTGACTTTTCATGGAAAACACGAAATTGTCTGGGTGACACCAAACTTTTGAACGGGAGTGTATGTTTTTATTTATTTCAAAATATGGTACTTCTTATTTCATACATTTCCCACAAATATGGGGAAAGTAGGCCTACACACGCCAGTGTATTTTCTTCTCCTCTTCAAAAGAGTTTGGTGTTTTCCTTTGTTGTAACAGATAAAAATGACAATAAAATGTCATTTTTGTGTGTTTGTTTCTTTATTGTTGTTCTATAATTTCATAAATGCAATAAACTATAGTTTAGTATAATATAACTTTATATAAAACTTTACACGCAGTGTTATCAAATACGTTTTGCGGTTCCAGACAAATTTTATTTGGGAGAAGAGGGGACAAAATGCCTCTTTTGATAGTAAAGGTTGCCTAGCCCTGTCCTAGTCGGTGATTTCTACTAGTGAAAGATCGCCTAGTGTGAGACCTACTATCGCCTGTCAGTCATGTCGTATGAACTCAACAACTGCAAGACTCCTGATTACATGACAGCAACATTGTGTAGTGTGTGTACTACACAGTGAACTTGGCATTTGAGAAACTAATGACTTTGTGTCGCGGTAACATTGTTTCCGTTCTGTTCATTTATCAATAATTTCAGAAATTGGATTGACTCTGCATCTGCACAACCTGCATAGACATTGTCAATATGGCAATAATGGCTGTCCATGCATTATATTGTGTATTAATTCTATTTTAGTGGCCGCATGTGTTTTAATGTGTCATAATTGCATTTTTAAGAAAGAGAAAATGAAAGCGACAAACCGTTGAAACATCACACATAGTTTGTTTGTCCTTTATTAACAGCAGCAGAAGACAGTCCCGTTGAAGAATAACTCAGCCTTGCAGAATATCACTCTGCGTGCAAAAAGTAAGACATATTCAGTCTCTTCCTTCTACCTCTTTCATTACTCCTTCTGACACTTTTGTCTTCCTCATCAAAATGTAAATGAAATGGTCTGTATTTATATAGCGCTTTTCTAGTCTTGATGACCACTTAAGTAGTCTCAAAGCACAGTTGATTGCCATTTACCCATTCACACACATTCATATTGTTCATCTATGGACAACACTTTTTCTATGAGGGGCAATTCGACATGCAGATGGAGAAGACTGGGATCAAATCGTCGAACTTGTGGTTAGAGTACGACCGCTCCACCCCGCCAGTCACAGCCGACAAAATGTGGTCCTCTTCTACAGTTTGTTTTGTTCCTTGTCTTGCCCTTCTTTCCCTAATCCTCTAACTGCATCATCATTTTTCATTAGCTCCAGGAATGCGTGAACGCCCAAGTTCGGCCATCTACCCTTCTGATAGCTTCCGACAGTCCCTGTTGGGATCCCGCCGAGGTCGCTCCAGTCTGTCCCTGTCTAAGAGTGTCTCCACCAACAACATTTCAGGGTGAGCCTCACTTACAATGACCAACTACTACAGTAGAAGGCAAAATTCAAGATGGTGCTGTTCCCAAGTGGCAGCCTATTGCATAAGCTCCCGGTGTCTTTTTGTGTTACTTTTATGTCTGTGTCTTTTTCTTTCACTGACCACCATCACCACCACAATGGCCGTGCGGCAACTTTTTGTGTCACCACTTAGCTTTCTGTTTTATCAATCAAATGAATCACATTTTTTTTGTATAGCCCATATTCACATAACAGAATTTGTCTCATAGGGCTTTAACAACATGTGACATCCTCCGCCCCTAACCCTGAGCAAGGAAAAACTACTAAAAACCCTTTTAACAGGGTAAAAAGAACGTAGAAACCTCAGGGAGAGCCACATGTGAGGGATCCCTCTCCAAGGACGGACATAAGTGCAATAGATGTCAAGTGTAGAGGAGAACATCATCAGGATAAATGTTTTAGCAGCATTGATAAGGGTAAACATTTTGAAAGCATAACTGAAGGTCAATGAATTGATTGATTATTGTCAGTAATGGTCAAGTATCTGAGGAGAAATACTATGTATCAAGCAGTCCTGCTGCAATCATAGTCTTTGGTCAGCAGCCAGCAAGATCATGATCCAATATCAAGATCGGATGCCACTATAGTCCGCAGCCACTGCCGCCATTAGGATCCACTATCAGCTGCCACCTCGATCGTGATCCACAACCATTATCAGATGCCAACACGATAAAGGATCCACCATTTTAATCACGATTAGCCAGCACGATACAGAATTTGCCGTACTGGATCCGATCTGTGGATCTCTGATACGCGATCCACAGATCGTGATGTGGCCACAGCTGCGGCCCTGGATCTGCGGACGATCCTGGTACTTTGGCTACTGTTGTAGAGAGTCTTGCACAGGGCATTTGGAACATTTTATAAGCATGCGGACAGCTGATTTGAACCTGTATTGCTGCCCAGAGCCAAGCCTGAAATCCCAAAGGTGCTAAGGAGGAGATGCCTGGATTGCAGACCTGGAGCTAAACTGAAAGCAAAGAGTAGGAAACATAAGTCTGCTGCTTCTGGGCTGAGCCAGAAAAGAGCCCGGGTCCACTTCCAAAATTGTGTCCATGTAATGCTGTTTCTGTGTCAAACAAAGGCACTAATAGATAGTATCTCAACTGACTTCCCAAATTGATTCGATTTCGATTCACAAGTTTCGATTTGATTTATGATATGATTCAATAGCGAATCAGTTGACGATATTTCAGTGTATAATACCAATTTTGCCTGAATATGAAAGAAATAAAAAAAAGCGTCGCTTGTTTTTTTTATTTAAAAAAATAAATAAATCCGTCACTCGCGCACATCAACAACACCTCACTTCCTCATTGAGCCCCGATCCCCAAGCAACCATCCTATTGGTCCAAACAGTCACATGTCCTACCCAGACCACTTCACTGACCGTCGGACATCAGAACGCTCCTTCAACACAGTGTTTTACTGAACATAAGTCAAAACCAAACATAAACATAAACCTAGTCCGTTACACGATTAGGCTGCAGCTATTTGGTTTTATTTATTTAAAAATAGGGTACTTCTTATTTCATACATTTTCCACAAATATGAGGAGGACTCAAATAGCCCTACAAAGTTCTGTGTTTAATTTATTTCAAAGTAGGCCGACACTTGCCTGTGTATTTTGTTTGTTTGTTATTTTGTTGCTTGTCTGTTTGAGTAGCTAGCTGAAAGCAAAGAAGTAGTAGGCTAACCTTTTATTGGTAACCTAACTGTTACGGTACATTGTTTCTGGAATAAGAGGCCTGACTGCTATGTTCACAGCAAACTTGATTTTTTTTAAATATTAAGTAGGGCTGCCACTAACGACTATTTTTCTATCGATTAATCTGACGACTATTTTATCGATTAGTCGATTAATGTAAACGATTAATTTTCCTCCAAAAAAATCAAATTGACCATTTCAATTCAGTTAATCTTATTTTGATAACAACAAACTGTATGTCACCATATAATGCAGCACAAAACAAAATGTAAACAAAGGCTCAAATATTAAAGTGCAAAACTGTAGGTTTAAACTAGCAACTCCAACGTGATAAAAATAAATAAAAAAGAGGGCTTATAAGTTAAGTCAGCAGTGCAACTCAAAAAGATATCAAAGTATCTATTTAACCCCTTATCACCACTGTTTCTTATACTGTTTAGAGTATAAGAAACAGTGGTGTCCAGGTCAAAATCCGACTCACCCCCCCCCCCCCCCCCCCCCCCGCGGCTGCCCTCTAGCAGCCCTACCACCAGGCTAAGCAAGTTTTCTTGGTTATATCAGAATCAGAATTTATTTATTGCCAAGAAGGTTGACACCTACCTGGAATTTGCTCTGGTGCATACAATGAACATAAAACAGAAAAACACAATAAATACAACACACAAGAAAAAAAAAACATTATATAAAATTAATAGATATAAAAAGTAAAGTAAAAAGTGAAATGCAAAACAGGACAAAGCAATGTCAAATTGCAATATGCAATGTAATGCAATATAATATAATAATATGTGTTAATGTAACACATCCTTGAGGCGGGATAAAAGTCCAAGTCAGGTGGGGGTCCCGGGCCTTGTTGATAAGGCCAACTACAGCTGGGAAGAAGCTAGTCTTGTGGCGTGAGGTTTTGTCCTGATCGACTGCAGCCTCCTGCCGGAGGGAAGAACCTCGATATTTATGTGTATGTTCGAAAACATTAAAGCAAAGCCACAAGCAACACTTGTTGTGCTTGAAGTTAGCACTAGCATTAGCTGGGAGAGCAGAGCCGTATACAAACATATACAGTGACGTCATGACATGGCTCTTTGAATGGCACTGGCCTGTCGAAAATCAAATGCGGAAAAGGGATATTGAAAATAGTTTACAATTCAGTTTATTGGGGGGGACAATTTGACCATATTTAAACATTGGGGCCATTAAATAATGCAGAAGCAACTAAACAACAAAAACAAAAAGTTAAACTTACAGTTAAAAAAAACAAAGTCCAATATTCCACAAACAGAAACATTACTTGGAGAAAAAACACTCAAAAGGCTAAACTTAAAAAACAAAATCACTATAAAACAAGAAGACACTTGAAACATTGAGAAGATACTAGAGCAGACATGGGCAAACTATCCCGCCGAACTTGTCAAAGTATAATATATATTATTGAAAAAAAAAATGTTTTTTTTTTGTGTTTTGTATGTTTTTATGTTAATTGTATGCACCAACACCCAGAGCAAATTCCAGTTAGGTGTAAACCTACTTGGCGATAAATACATTCTGATTCTGAAATTCAATTGTACCTTTCTCCTGTAATGCCCCCATTTCCCCATTAGAAGGCGTACTTGTGGGAGTGTGGTGAAAAGGGCTCTTAAGTGCACATGATCTCCCTTCCCTTTTTCACTTTGCCCTGTGAGCCCATCTGTAGAATGAGTGGATCAAGGAAAAGAAAAGTGGACAATGAGTGCAGAGTGTTTAACACGGAGTGGACTACAAAATACTTTTTCACAGAAGTCCAATCCAAGGCTGTATGCCTTATATGCCGTGAAACTGTCTCAGTTTTCAAGGAATACAACATTTGCCGTCACTTTTCTACAAAGCATGCTAACTATGCCAGCAAGCAGTCAACACAAGAGCGAACGGCTACGGCTCAGAGGCTGGCAGCTAATTTACAGACACAGCAACATTTTTTTAACCGACAAACTACGATTCAAGAGTCAACAACCAAGGCGAGTTTTTTGGTGGCATTCAAAATAGCAAAGGCTAGCAAGCCTTTCTCCGAAGGCGAGTTTGTAAAATAATGCATGGTACAGACAGCAGACATCTTGTGTCTGGAGATCAAAAGCAAATTTGAAAATGTCAGTTTATCACGCAGGACTGTGACTCGCCGTGTGGAACTGATTGATGAAAATATAGCCTGCCAATTAAACAAAAAGTCTGATTCCTTTGAGTTATATTCACAAGCACTGGATGAAAGTACGGACGTAAAAGACACTGCTCAGCTCCTCATTTTTATCCGAGGCATTGACGACAGTTTTGCGATAACAGAGGAGTTTTTGACCATGGAGTCCATGAAAGGAACAACGCGGGGAGAGGACTTGTATAACCAGGTGTCTGCTGTCATCGAAAGAATGAAGTTATCTTGGAGTAAACTTGTCAATGTCACAACGGATGGATCACCAAATTTAACTGGAAAAAATGTTGGGCTGCTGAAAAGAATCCAGGATAAAGTGAAAGAGGAAAACCCTGACCAGGATCTTATTTTCCTTCACTGCATCATCCATCAGGAATCCCTGTGTAAGTCTGTATTGCAGCTTAATCATGTCGTGAATCCAGTCGTAAAACTTGTGAACTTTATACGAGCAAGGGGATTTCAGCACCGTCAGTTTATTACGTTCCTGGAGGAAATGGTAAATGGTAAATGGATTTGTATTTATATAGTACAGTTTCACATTTCACAATGTGAAATGTACTGTAAAACTCAAAGCGCTTTACAGTACAGTTTCACATTCACCCATTCATACACACATTCATACAGTGCATCTACTTGCAGCACTTTGTTATTCTATGGGGGGCCGTTCAGGGTTCAGCATCTTGCCCAAGGACACTTCGGCATGCAGATGGTTCAGACTGGGAATCGTACCGCCGACCTTCAGGTTGGAGGACGACCACTCTACCCCTCAGCCACAGCCGCCCTGAAACTGATGTGGATCATCAGGACTTGCTGTACCTATCTCGTGTCCGCTGGTTAAGTTTGGGGAAAGTGTTACAACGAGTATGGGAACTGAAAGAGGACATCATTGCATTTTTGGAGTTGATGGGGAAATCTGACGAATTCCCTGAGCTAAGCGACAAGAACTGGCTTAGTGACTTTGCGTTTGATGTGGACATATTTTCACACATGAATGAGCTGAATGTAAAACTGCAGGGGAAAGATCAGTTTGTTCACGACATGTACAAACATGTGAAAGCCTTAAAATCCAAGCTCACTTTGTTCTCCAGACAAATTGCGAACAAATCTTTCGCTCATTTCCCCACACTTGCCATGCAGGAAGAGGCACCGCGAAACGCTACAAAATACAACAAATCACTTGAGGACTTGCACGGAGAATTCTGCCGTAGGTTCTCTGATTTCGAAAAAATTGAACAGTCACTTAAGCTGGTGTCCTGTCCCCTGTCACAAGACCCTGAAACAGCACCACAGGAGCTGCAGTTGGAATTGATAGATCTTCAGTCTGACTCCCTCCTAAAGGACAAGTTCAACTCTGTTAAACTGAATGAATTTTATGCTTCACTTAACAGAGCCACGTTTCCAAACCTCAGGAGGACTGCACAGAAGATGCTGACTTTGTTTGGCTCGACTTATGTGTGTGAGCAGACATTCAGCGTCATGAACGCCAACAAAGACCGTCACAGATCAAAGTTAACGGATCAGCACCTCAGATCTATCCTGAGAATTGCCACAACCAAAATAACTCCAGACTTGGATGCACTGGCAAAAATGGGAGATCAACAACACTGTTCCCACTGAAACTGAAATGGATGATGTGTTGCTGCGGCAAGGTTGGAGCCAAATCCCCGACACACAGCCTGTGTGGCGGCTCTAACCTGTTAATGTAGATCATAAAAAAGTTCAAGTGAGGTGATTGGTTTGGGCGCAGGCCTCAGATGTTTTCATGATGTTTGATCAATTGCCTTGAAAATAAAGGCTTTGCTACCTGTTAAAGGCCAAATCCTTTCATGTTATGATTTCTACATGTCATTTATATTAGTTCACACAAACACTCCATCTATCTGTTCCTGGCCCGGCCCCTCTGTCAAATTTCAGAACCCATTGTGGCCCGCGAGTCAAAAAGTTTGCCCACCCCTGTACTAGAGAGCAAAAAAACATGACAAACCATTGACGGGGGAAAGTCAAACGACGCGAGGTTACAATCACGAACTGACAACGACAAAGGACAGCACAGACACTGAGAATAATTACATCTAAAAGATGCTTACCCTTCATTCACCTTTAGTGAATGTAGCCTTGGCCAGGAAGAGTTGATGTCATCAGATAGTGTCCAATGTTCATTGGCTGTTTCAGCCCTAAACCGTAACACCCTCAGGTTGGCGGGCCAACAGTGGTGGCCAAATCACTGGCCATCTCCTCCTCCTGGCTTCCAGCTTAGCTCCTCTCTCCTGTTCCATAGCCATCAAGAGGCTCTTTCTGCTGCCTCCCTAATCCTGCGAAGCTTGGCTCTTGGCTCATGTCCTAGGTGTTTTTTACGGAAGTGGTAGCTTGCTGTCTAAACCATGTACTGCACAAGACATGGTGAGAGCAGAAGAATCGTGTCAATGGAAAGATATGAATGTGTGATAAGGCAAAAATTATCACAACACTATCATCATTGGGACCAAAAAGTCTCATGGTGATTGAGACAGACAAGCTCATCAATACAGGAGGAATAGTGGGATTGCAGCATTTAGTGTTTTACGGAGAAGTGGCTGCACTTACATATGCCTGGTCCACAGCGGCTTCGGGCCTGTTCACGCAGACAGAGATGTTATGTAGAGCAGTATAAAAAAGGAAGGGGGGATTCAATCAATCAATCAAATTTTATTTGTATAGCCCACATTCACAACTAACAATTCGTCTCATAGGGCTTTAACATGGTGTGACATCCTCTGCCTTAACCCTCAACAAGAGTAAGGAAAAACTACTAAAAACCCTTTTAACAGGTAAAAATATGTAGAAACCTCAGAGAGAGCCACATGTGAGGGATCCCTCTCCCAGGACGGACAGAAGTGCAATAGATGGCTGTGGCTGAGGGGTAGAGTGGTCGTCCTCCAATCTAAAGGTCGGAGGTTCGATCCCCAGTCTGAACCATCTGCATGCCGAAGTGTCCTTGGGCAATATGCTGAACCCTGAATGGCCCCCCATAGAATAACAAAGTGCTGCAAGTAGATGCACTGTATGAATGGGTGAATGTGAAACTGTACTGTAAAGCGCTTTGAGTGGTCATCAACAGACTAGAAAAGCGCTATATAAATACAAATCCATTTACCAATAGATGTCATGTGTAGGAAAACATCATCGGGATAAAGATTTTTAGCAGCATCGATGAGGGTAAACATTTTTGAAGGATAACTTCAATACTATATGTCAAGTAGTCCTGCTGCATCATAGTCTCTGGTCAGCAGCCAGCAAGATCAAGATCCAGCATCAAGATGGGATCCACTATAGTCCACAGTCATTGTCCACTGCTGCCAGTTAGGATCCATCATCAGCCGCCACCTCGGTCCACCACCATCCGATGCCAACGCGACAAAGGATCCTCCATTACCACTACGATCAGCTGGCACCATACAGAATCCACCAAACTGGATCCACCATTGCGACCTCTGACGCGCGATCCACAATCATAATCCATGGTGCGGCCACAGCTGTGGCCCTGCATCCGCGGGCGCTAAGGCACAGAAACTCCGGGAAAGGGGTCAAGTTAGTAACATGTACTGATGAGATAAGAATTACTTTGATGTGATAAGTATGGAGAAGAGGAAGGAGAAGCAGGAAAGAGAAGCTCCGTGTGTCATTTGTCATAAATTCCCTGTGCGTCTTAGCGTCATCTGCCGCACTAATTAGCTCTACCTATAAGCTTTATCAAAAAGGAAGGTTTTCAGTCTACTCTTAAACGAACAGAGCGTGTCTGTTCCCGAACTGAAAGTGAGAGATTATTCCACAGCAGTGGGGCTTGATGGCTAAAAGCTCTGGCTCCTACTCTACTTTTAGAGACTTTAGGGACGACAAGTAAACCTGAATTCTGGGATCGGAGTGCTCTAGTAGGTTGATATGGTATTAACATCTCTTTAAGGTAAAAAGGTGCCATATCATTAAGGGCCTTGAAGGTGAGGAGGAGAATTTTAAATTCTATTCTTGATTTAACAGGAAGCCAGTGTAGCAATGCTAATACTGGAGAAATGTGCTCTCTTTTCTTTGTTCTCGTCAGGACATGTGATGCGGCATTTAGGACAAGCTGCAGAGTCTTTAACGACTTACTGCTGGAGATTGATAATAGTGAATTACAATAGTCCAGTCTCGATGTAACAAAGGCGTGGACTAGTTTTTCTGCATCTTTTTGCGAAAGGACATGTCTGATTTTTGAGATATTACGCAAGTGGAAAAAGACGGTCCTAGAAATTTGTTTTAAGTGACTATTAAAGGACAAATCAGGATCGAAGATCACTCCCAAGTTCCTGACTGTTTCATTGGAAGCAAGGGCAATGTCGTCTAGCGCAGCTATATCATTAGATAATGTTTCTCTAAGGTGTTTAGGGCCGAGTATTATAACCTCAGTTTTATCTGAGTTTAATAAGAGAAAATTGCGGGTCATCCAGGTTTTTATGTCCTTGAGACATGCTCGAAGTTTAGTTAATTGATTACTTTGATCAGGTTTTATTGACAAATATAACTGGGTGTCATCCGCATAACAGTGAAAATTGACAGAGTGTGTCCTGATAATGTTTCCTAGTGGAAGCATATATAATGAGAATAAAATTGGCCGGGGAACAGACCCCTGTGGAACACCATGGTTAACTTTGGTGCGCACAGATGACTCATCATAAATTTGTATGAATTGGGAGCGATCAGAAAAATAAGATTTAAACCAGTTTAGGGCCGTTCCTTTAATGTTAATTAACTGTTCTAGTCTCTGTAATAAAATGCTATGGTCAATTGTGTTGAATGCTGCACTGAGATCTAACAGAACGAGGACAGACACAAGTCCCTGATCTGAAGCTATTAGAAGGTCATTAGTGACTTTTGCCAGGGCTGTCTCTGTGCTGTGATTGGCTCTGAACCCCGACTGAAAGTCTTCATATATATTATTTTCCTGGAGAAACTCACACAGCTGATTGGCTACAACTTTTTCTAAGATTTTAGACAGGAAGGGGAGATTAGATATTGGCCTGTAATTTGCTAAAACCTCTGGGTCTAGGGTGGGTTATTGAGTAGGGGTTTGATTACAGCTATTTTAAAAGACTGTGGTACATAACCTGATGATAATGATAAATTGATTGTGTTAAGTAACGAACTATCAATTAGGGGCAGAATTTCTTTAAGTAATTTAGTTGGAATCTAAGATACAGGTTGTTGGTTTAGAACCTGAGATTATTTTGTTAAACTGATCAGGGGTGATCAGAGAGAAGCTGTCTGAGTAATGGGAAGGATTCTCAGCTGTTTCTGAGATCTCTGTTGATGGGTGGATATTAGTGCCAATTGAGAGCAAGAGATGGTTGATTTTATTTCTAATAGTTAGAATTTTATCATTAAAAAAGGTCATAAAGATATTGCTATTTAGGGATCAAGGAATACTGGGTTCGGTGGAGGTGTGACTCTCTGTCAGCCTGGCTACAGTGCTGAAGAGAAACCTGAGGTTGTTTTTATTCTCTTCTATTAGTTTTGAATAGTAGGCAGCTCTTGCTTTGTGGAGAGCCTTTTTATATTCTTTAACACTACTCTTCCAGTCTAGGAGATTTTCAACATTGCTGCTGGAGCGCCACTTCCTTTCTAATTTTCTTGATATTTGTTTCAACTCATGTGTCTTGGAATTATACCACGGAGCTAATTTACTATGTTTTACACATTTCTTTTTTAGAGGCGCTATTGAGTCTAATGTTAATCGTAATGAGTCTGCAGAGCTGTCTATGAGGTGGTCAATCTCAATAGAGCTCGGGTTTTTAAAGAATTTGTTGTTTATGTCGACGGACAGTGTTGGGAAGGATACTTTCAAAACGTATTCCGTTACAGAATACAGAATACATGCCCAAAAATGTAATCTGTAACGTATTCCATTACATTAACTAATCTGAGTAACGTATTCTGAATACTTGGAATACTTCCGGTTTGTATTGCATTTTTTAAGTGTATGATTGCGGCGTTGTTATAGTCAGTGGAGCAGCAGCAGTTTAAACTCTCTCTCCGCAAGATGCGGCGGGCCAGCTGGATGTCCGGCTACCATCCACTCCCACCTCTGTGCGGGTCCCACCGGAGGCTGAACCCCCCCCCCCCTGCGCCAAGGCTGCCTCGCGGCGTGCAGCGATCGTTTCGGCGTCGGGTCTATTTTTTTTGCGCGTATCGCTCCAGGAAACACACTGAAAAATGATTTTAAACGATATTGATGACATTTTATATGATATAAATGATAAAGTATGCATCCCATAGTTTGTATTCCCCTAAATTTGACCAATTTGACCAATCACATTATTAAATGCCCCCCTCTGCCCATCCACTACAGACACACAAGCAGTCATAAAGATAAAAGAGAGGGGGGGGGGGCTCCCCATTGGCTTGAGTGGAGAATACGTAATTTACCCTCGACACCCGACATTGAACGGAGCAAACAGCGGAGAAGTTCTTGAAGATGGATGACATTAAATTGGGACGCTGTTGCAGTTAATGTTGGAGCAACAAGTGACCATATGCTTTTATACTACTGGGTCAACGGGTGATATTATTAGCGCTGCCCGGCGCTTCAGCGTCCGGTGTGAACCCGGCGTGCCTCACTGGCCTCCTGCAGAGCCATGACAGCGGAGCTCTGGAAGCGCAGGTCGGTCTTCTCTCACCAGGCGCTGGAAGAGCAGCTTGCGGATCAGCAGCTCCGTAGATTTCTGGTAGCGACGGAACTCTCTCAGAGCCACGGTCCCGGGCCTGTAACGGTCCCGAGCGGGTAGCGGTGAGGCTTCTTCTCGCCACCGGGGGCCGGGGCGCTCTTACGGCAGCCCTGGTCTCCAGCTGCTTCCTGGGGGTCTTTGCCGCCGGTGGATTTACGAGAGAGTGAATAAACTCGTGAAACAGAGAAGTACCGTCATGTAATCCACTGATTTCAACAATGTAACTGTATTCTGAATACCATCTATTTAATTTGTAACTGTAACGGAATACAGTTACTCATAATTTGTATTCTAAATACGTAACGCCGTTACATGTATTCCGTTACTCCCCAACACTGTCGACGGATAATACGGTTTTAAATGTAATCGGAATTATTTCCTTAAATTTAGCTACAGCACTATCAGGTAGACATCTAGAAAATGAGTTTTTTATTAGGGGCTTATATTCAGATAATGAAAAATCGAAGGTTATTAAATTATGGTCTGATAGTACTGGATTGCGCGGAAGTACTGTTAAATGTTCAATTTTGACACCGTATGATAATACAAGGTCAAGTGTGTGGTTACAACAATGAGTAGGTTGATGTACACACTGACTGAAACCAATTGAGTCTAGTATTGAAGTAAATGCTACACTCAGGCTATCTTTATTATTGTCAACATGAATATTAAAGCTGAAGCCCCCCTAAAATGTTCTTCAGCCCCCCCAAATAATTATTGGGATTTTTTTTTTTTTATTATTTTTTTTTTAAGATTAAACTATTGTTTTACACATGGACAAGTTATTTATAACTCTAACATGCTACATATGTGAATGTATTTCTGGTTTGTATGTTTTCTCCCCCTTCAAATTACAATCCAATAGCCTCTCATCATACTTAACATTAAAAGACCGGGCACTAGGACCTTGGGGAGTCTGCATCGCTGCTGCGCTGGCTTTCTCACTCTGCCAAGTAACGTCTCTCATCAAGACAGCAGGAATACAGCCAAGGAGTTTAGCTCATAGTAAATGATGCACAGAGTGAAATTGTAAGTACAGGTAGATACAGAATGTAGCTATCGGTAGTTGTTAACGATTGTTACCTGCTTAAATTTAGGTTTACTTGAGGCAAATGAAAGGGAATATTGTAATGAGCTATGTTAACACTAAGCTAGCTAGCTAGCTATTTTGTTAGAAAATGTCTCCAGTGAGCAAGAGTGTGAACAAGCAAATTTGAAATGTAAGAAATAACTATTTTTGAAATAATTTGAATGTATTTTTGTCTATTGTGTATCTTATTCCCTTCTGCTCATAATACAACAAATAAACAACTCAGAAGTTGACACTGGGAGGTCCATTCTGCATCTTTTGTGTGTGGTCCCTTTAAGAATAAGGATTTGGGAGTGACGCGAATATGAAAACTAGTATATCCGTCTTTCCTTTACAAGCAGGAAAATGATTTCTCACTATTTGAGAAAAGTTCATATTTGTGTTGTCAAATTTCACAATGACCCTGAAATTCTGTCTCTTCTGTTATCTTATACTGAATTAATGCAAGCAAAGATACAGAGAAAAATCACACTCTTCCTGATTGAACCAATCTATGAACTGTCTGAAACAATAGATATCCGCAGCCCCAAATGAGCCCAAAAAAAATTGGCGCGCAAACATTCAGCATCCTTAGGAGCTAAGCCCCCCCTTTCTTTCAATCCTAGAAACGCCCCTGACTACAGCAAATATGATTGGCTGTTGGTGTTTCCTGGATTGACGTGGAAGATTAAGAACAAGACATTCAAATGAGTTGTAGCTAAGTTTAGGTTTAGGATTAATTGATAGACTGGAGTTAAAAATAGCAGCAACTCCACCTCCTCGCCCGAGTTCTCTGGGAACGTGTGAATTTATATGACTGGGGGAGTATATTCATTTAGACTGACAAATTCATCAGGATGCAGCCACGTCTCAGTAAGGGACAATAAATCTATATTGTAGTCTGAGACTAGTTCATTAACTAAAATAGCCTTTGAGGACAGTGATCTAATGTTTAAAAGACCACATTTGAAAGTCTTATTTTCCTGTGTTGTTCCAGAGGTTGTGTTAATTTGTATAAGATTATTGTGTGGAGTTCTCGCTCTGTTATTGTTTAATTTAAATAATTTAATCGGACGGTAGACAGAGACAGTCTCTATGCGGTTGGGTGACTGATCCAGAGGGAGCGCAGAGAAGTGTTTAGCACTGCAGCTCTGCTTCCTGGTCCCAGCTCTGGGTTGTCATGTAATAGACTGGGTAATATTCCTAGATAAGAGAGCTGCTCCATCCCAAGTGGGATGAACGGCGTCTCTCCTAACAAGACCAGGTTTCCTCCAAAAAGTTTGCCAATTATCTATAAAGCCCACACCATTTACAGGACACCACCTCGACAGCCAGCGGTTAAAAGACAACATGCGACTAAACATGTCATCACCTGTTGTGTTAGGGAGAGGGCCAGAGAAAACTACTGTGTCCGACATCGTTTTTGCGCTTCATGTGAGTGAGAGGTGGTGTAATCTCAGATATGTTAGTGTGAAGGAACATCTCTGTAGTCCGGACAGTGAACCGCCATTGTGATCAGAATTTACATCCCTCCCACCACTGATTCAGAGGGAGCTGCTGACATCAATCACTCAAATGTTGCACAGTTACAGACACAATAGCCCCATACTCCTCATGGTTGTCACTGAGGATTTTATTATTTTACTGTAAAACTGGACTAATTACAACTGTTGTGCAATTTGAGTAGACTTGACGTTTGCTAATTATTAATAATCAGGAAATATGATTATTAAAATAATTTAAATAATTTATTGAAAATAATTAAAATTATGAAAATAATAAGGCTATCACTTAAGAATAGTAAAATAATATATTAGAAATGATAATGTTATCCATTAAGAATAGTTAAATAATTAATGAAAACAATAAAATTATCAATTAAAAATGATACAATCTGTAATTATTACTTATCGTAGCGGGGCACCACCCTGGTTACAGGGACCAACAAGTCAATCTATAAATATCAGTCTCATCTGATAAAAGTTAAATTAATAATCTCAATAGTTAATATTAATGATTATATAATAAACAATGAAGGGATTAAGTTCGAGCACAGGCTATCATAATCCAGCTGTATTCACACACATATGCAGAAATAATCACAGACTACAGATACTTTAATTACAAAAGCATTTATTAAAAAGGGGAAATAAAGTTAATGTTATTTAATGATTCATCATTTTAACAAACTCGAATATTTCAAAGATAACAACAGCAGCAGCACTTATCACAATTCAGAACATACATGTAAAACCTGTGGTCTATGTATTTCTGTCTGTGTGTGTGTGTCTCTGTGTGTGTGTGAAATAAAGTTAACGTTATTTAATGTTTCATCATTTTAACAAACTCCAATATTTCAAAGATAACAACAGCCGCAGCACTTATCACAATTCAGAACACACATGTGAAACCTATGGGCTATGTATGTCTGTCTGTCTGTGTCTATGTGTCCGTGTGTGTGTGTGTGTGTGTGTGTGTGTGTGTGTGTGTGTGTGTGTGTGTGAGAGAGAGAGAGCGAGAGGGGAGTGGCAATGACGTATGACGCAGTCACGTGGTGACGTGGTTTGGTCACATCCAAGTTGGCGGCCGATAATGATTCACGGAATTATTAGGGCCGAAAAACTCTCAAAATGGTGGTGACTACAAACAAAATGGCGGAGCCGCTTTGGAATTCAGAGCCAAAAGGGGAGGAGAGAGAGAGAGAGAGAGAGAGAGAGAGAGAGAGAAAGGAGGCGTGGCAATAATAAACTCTCAAAATGGTGGTCTAACTCGCGTTATTCAAAATGGAGCCTATGTTAATGACACCATGTGGCCGGATCCCAAAAGGGCGCCACGTGAATTAACACAAAGGAATTTTCAGACAAAGAGAATTCTTTATCTCTGCTTTGGCCTTGGGGCCAAATGACTTCCAGATGCATTCAGTCTCTCTAAGCATAGATTTATCTACGTAACGTGAACTATGTGAAAGCAGATCGGAACGTGTGTGTAGGTGGTTTAGGAGAAGAGAGAGAGAGAGAGCATGCAAGGATATATCAAAGAAGCTCTTAAAAACACCGTCAGAGACAAGTTCTACAATTACTTTACCACTCAGCACCCAAGAGGCGTTGTGTGCTGAAGTTTGACCAGTAAAGTCTCTGTAAAGTTGATCAGACGGTCACAGTGCCGGCTCGTCACGGCTAAACATAGGAGACACGGAGGTCCCACAAACAAATACACTCAAATAAAGACAATACGCTAAGTATAAAAACTAGTCTCTGCCCAGACAAAATAACCTCTTACTGTAAAACCCTTGCGGTGTGCGTGCGCGTCTTCACGAATGTGCCGGGAGTCCAGTGGATCACGTGGTCTCTCAAGCGGGGCTCTGGTGATTCTCGTGGGGGCCCGGAGCTCGCTGCTGGACCAGAAAGGGAGCGGATTTCCTCGTGCTGCCTTGAACGGAATGAAACTTCGTCTTCTTCTTCTGTGGGGATGTGGAGATAGTGCTCCTCAGCGGAATGAACTTCGCGGTTCTGCAGGGAACGGCTGTTTGTAGCCGTTTGTAGATCGTTGAAAACAGAAAAGTCTGTGTGGAAAATGTCTGAGCCCGTCCCGTGGGTGAACTTCCTGTGCTGGTCTTTTCAAGTTAAAATAACAAAAGGTTCCCATCAAAATAAAATCTGACTGAAGGTAGAAAAGAAATTAAATGAGTTAAAACAAACGTCTGTGAATAGCCCCCTTTAGCAGCTGGAACATCTGGAAAGACCCGGAGGTCTTGTTCGAAGTCTTTCAGCAGGGTAATGGCAAAGTTTTCTGTGAGCTCAGCAGTTTTGTTCTACCTGAGAGGTCCAGCCTCCTCAGGAAGTGGTCATGGGGTTCAGCTGGCTCTCAGCCAATGGAATGTCAGGGTTACGACCTTAGTGGGCGGGGATTCGACCTCAGTGGGCGTTTTAGAGTCACAGTGGGGGTCCCTGAAAGAGCCCAGGAAGTGCTTCCCCCACTAGGAGAGGCTCCACGTTGTCTGAGGAATGTGTGGATTCAAAGCAGAAACCGGTAGAACTGGTTTCAGGTTGGCCTACAGGCCGCAGTTTTATTGCTCTTTGTCTGACGGTCAGCACTCAGGAGTCTCCCCCCCAACACTACCCAACTTATAGCAGTGTGTTTACTGCCCCACTACACACCATTAAACACTGGACCTCCTGTTTGCAAATCCTACTGTCCTCCCCCCTACCAGGCAGATCTGATCAAAAAATTGTCCTGTGGTGGATTCAGGAGGCTAATCAGGCACTGCAGAACTGCTTGGGGTCGACAAAATCTGGACCAAATTCTTTGGAGATCCTCCGGGGTGATGTTGCTGAGACCATGTAGACAAGGACAATGCATATGAGCAAGAACACATGTCACAATTCCTGTCTCTGCATTCTTAATTATCACTCATACCCTCATCAGTTCTTTAACTGTTTATACCTGTCAGTTCCTCATGCTACCTGTCAGAAAAATGTACTCTTCATGCTCCAATGTAAGTTACTAATGTTCTCATGTTGTTTTGCAAAGACTTATGTTCTTACTAGTAACCTGTTATCAGGAAGACAGGCATGGGTACAAAATGCCTGTCTTCCTGATGCTGATCTTGATCCTGCAAATTGGCTTTGTGCCTTTTTCAATTTCGGAAGTATATTCGATTACCCTATATCTGGGTATCTGTATTACTGCATTGAAGAAAACAACAACAATCATAAAAAGGATCAGAAAATAGTTTCACTCATCTGTGATAGTTTGACATTTGAGTGTCAGCCTCTAGACTGCGTGGGTTTATTCAACAATAAAATACTTGTACTGGACAAGTGACATATTTAGGCCAGACACAAAATAATATTGGAAATCTTAAGTACCCAGAGACAATGACCTGCCACATGTGCTGTATCAGAATATACCACCAGGAGTCAAGCACTATCATAAATACATAAACCATGACACATCAAAAAATAGGAGCTTTATCCGTGGCCCACACTTTCCACTAGATTTCATTAAGATCTGTAAGGAGTTTTTCCAAACCTTTTAACATCCTATTAAAACACAACCAGAAATATTGAGTGATGCTTACTTATATAAGTTAAATAGTTCCTAACCAATTTTTTTCATCTGTGTGTGTGTGTGTGTGTTTTGTAGGACCTTTATTGATGGCTCTCCCCTGGGGCTACGCAGGATCCTATCCCAGTCCACAGACTCCCTCAGTTTCAGGACCAGAGCTATGTCAGTGGAGTCTCTCAATGATGATGGTATTAGAACATTCCAAATATTAATTCTAAAATATCACACAGGACTAAAGTGGGATAAATGATTAACCGCTCCAGAGTTCACTTGACGGCGGTCCAAGACCACCTCTTAGAAGCAGAATGGAGTGCGGTTGTTAGGCCGCACCCAAGCTCGAGACCAGTGTTCAACCGGATGAACTAGGCTGGTGCCAACCAGCCCTTAGTTTTATTTTTCTTCATGTTCTGAAATGCAGCAATAGAATAAGACTAGAAGCTTCATTACTCTCAGGTATAATGTAGGGAATATATAACGTCCGTATTGGGAGAAGGATCCCTCACTGGTGGCTCACAGTGAGGGATCCTGTGAGCCAGAGGCAGATGATGCAGATGATATTGCACCTTGTTAAGCCCTATGAGACAAATTATGATTTGTGAATATGGCTTATACAAATGTAATTTAAATGATTGATTGATTAGGGGGATAAATTCTCCCTCTGTTTTAAATCGAGTACATGAAAGGTCTGGTACGAAAAAAGATTGCCTTTATCAAAAAAAATATCAGATGACAATCATTATTTCTCACTTAACTGTGGCCTAAACTCTTTTGTCCCTATCAGGATCAGGTAGATTGATGACTACGGATAAAGCACTTTTGCCGAGCACGAGTATTACACGAGTAATACTAGTCAATATCTGTGCTCGGACTGAATGAAAATCCTCACACAGCGTCACAGCGCACCTCCCCTTCACACACCGCTCTGCTCACTCACTCACAGAACAGCTCTCTGTCTCTCAGTCACTCAGGTTCGCGGGCCTTTCCGTTGACTACGGTCAGTGTTAACTGAAGTGCACTGTATTTCACAGAGGAAGAGTGCACGTTAATTCTGAGCGGATTTGAAGAGATTAAAGAAATTTTCACGGTGAAATGGGAAACTGTCACAGAGAACCATGAGGTATATTAAAACACACAATTGACTGAGTACATTCATAAGATAAGTAATTTTCATTGACACATGTTTATGTTTATTTTATTCTTCTAGAATTTATTTTAATTTTGATTAAACATTTAACTGAACGTTAATTGTGTGAAAATGATGAGGGTACTTGAATAATAGTCTAAACTGACTTGTTAATCACTGATAATTAATTCAGATATTCTCTATAAAGCACTTAGGGCACTTACATCTGGTGTATGATGCTGTTGTTTAAAGAACTTACTTGATTCTCACAAAACATCAAGCCATAACCACAATGGAAAACCTTTTTTTTATTTGCTTGATCACAATTGATGAATCTGGATCCACTTCATCTTCATCATCACCTTCATCACAGCAGAACTTTTCTCAACAATGTGTTGACACATTTTTACATTTAGACATTTTTCAAAACTAATAACACAGATCTCAAACAAAGACAGTTGATAGTAGTACTATAACAACCCACCAGAGAACTGAGCTCTCAGAATTCCGGCTTACTTGTTGTCCCTAAAGTCTCTAAAAGTAGAATAGGAGCCAGAGCTTTCAGCTATCAAGCTCCTCTCCTGTTGAATCACCTCCCACTTTTATTTCGGGAGGCAGACACCATCTGTTCGTTTAAGAGTAGGCTTAAAACCTTATTTTTTGATAAAGATTATAATTAGAGCTGGTACAGGCTTGTCTTAGACCTGCTCTTAGTTATGATGCTATAGGTCGTTATTTTATTTAATGACGTTATTGTAGAGGGTCGATTTGTATTTCCTGTTCTAAGCGGGTTGTTGGTAGTGACTCTACAACCAAACGCTCGGCTACATAATTATTATAACTATGATGATTTTTCACTTGCCTATTTTTTGGTGCCCCCTCAGGACTTGGTGCCCTACGCACAGCGCGTAGTTCGCGTTATGGGAGCGGCGGCGCTGGTGGCATCTACTGAGCTTTTTGCCGCATCAGCTACGACCAGATTTAATGTATGTGATCTACATGACACAAACAAAGCTCTCTGATTTATTTGCATAAGTCTGGCTTGGACTCCCTTCCCATTTCCTTTCAAATTAGCACCATTGCCATAAGACTGACCCCTACAGTCTTCAAAAGGGATGTTGAGCTCTTCTAGACTCTTCAGAATCAGCCAGACAGAGACATGAGGGCTGAGAGGTTTACTCCAGTGGACTCTTCAACCTCAAGGAAATCCAGAAAATCTTCTTTTATGGGTGTGTTGGCCATTGCAACAATTTGTATAATAACTGACAGTTGGTCTATATGGCTCAAATTGGGAGTGCAATCCAAAGTAATTGAAAAGTATTTGGATTGTTTTATTTCATCTGTCCTATGCTCCATAATCTTTTCAACGATGCAATCAGTTCATTTTGAATTGTTTTTCCTAAACAGGATGCATGGGTGGCTCCTCTTTCAACCATAGCAACTCTCAGTCACTCAGGTTCGCGGGCCTTTCCGTTAACGTTTAGGGTTTCTTCAGATTGAAGTTTGTTTTTATTTCAGTTTGTACTTACTTATTAACCAGTAGAGTTCTGTTAAACGTGGGTTCATTCAGACGTGGTGCTGGTAGAAAGCGACTCGCGTTGCGTCTCTCTCTTACTCACTCATACACACACTCACACACACACACCACACACCTGGTGTGGAAATAAATTTAAAAAAAATTAAAATAAAAAAATCATAAAAAAATTTCAAAGTTAAAAAAGAAAGTTATGTTGAGTATGAAAATCACTTCATAATTGCAACAGCATGTGTTGTATTAATTGTTGCAAAACTTGTTCTGTAAATAGTTCGTTTGCTATTGTGATCAAAATCATTGATCTGAAGCTCAATGCTGATGCTGTCCTGTAATAGTTTTCTAATCAGCAATATATATAACAATTTCTGATCAACCCATATCAATTGCATGCTTAAAATAACATACTGGTTAAAGCCCCGCCCGTTTCAAGACAACCCGGCCTACTTCCGGGTTAAATCATACCAACTTCCGGGTTAGGCCCCGCCCATTCCGAGTACGGATACGGATACAGATAATTTATATGGTTAACAGATACAGATACAGATAATGCTGTACTCGCTCATCCCTAATAGATAGAGTACTTTATTCATCCCCGAAGGGAAATTAAGTTGTCATAGCAGCCGGTACATTTGAATACAATAAAATACAATACAGTACAATAAAATAAAAAATATTGAGGTAGAAAGAATAAAAAAACAGAAGCACAAGATAAATAGGTAGATAAGGTGCAGTGGCAAGATGATGGTAATAGTACTGATGATATGATGGTAATGTTATTGTTAGACAGTATAAAAATAGTACAGTATATATAGTATATAATATAACACAATATATATTTATATATGATAGTAATTATAGCAATATAATAGCAGTTTATAGTAATAATGGCAGCAACAGTATATATAAAAATAATAATAATAGTAGTAATATTATAATATAATAATTATAATTATAACATGTACACATGTATAAATATGTGTATATATACTTATATATACAAAGAATATACAGAGAGTATGATATAATATATGATATATAGTAGAGGTATAAATATAAGTATTTGACTATACAATAGGTAATATAATATACTATGAGGGTAAGAATATGTAGACATGTAGAGTGTGCAAAGGACAATATTATTGTATAAAATGATATATAATATCAGTATGGTTTAGATTAACAGATATCACATATGATGTGAAGTAAGTGTATATGGAGCGGAGTGTTGTACAGGTACACAGTGCAAGGAGACAGGTATGTTTAGTGCAGTTCTGTGATGGTGGCTCTGACAGAGGTAGATGAGTTGTACAGTCTTATTGCGGTTGGGAGGAACGATTTCCTGTATCGTTCCTTAGAGCAGCGGGGGGGTTGAATGAGTCTGTGGCTGAAGCTGCTCCTTAGCTTGTCCAGTGTTTTGTGGAGGGGGTGAGAGGGATTGTCCATGATTGCCAGCAGTTTTGCCAGCATCCTGTCCTCCACCACCTCCTCCAGAGTGACCAGCTTAGAGCCAACCACAGCAAAGAAGATGGTGCTCGCCACAACAGACTTGTAGAACATCTGCAGCATCTTGTTGCAGACATTGAAGGACCTGAGCCTCCTCAGGAAGTAAAGCCGGCTCAGGCCCTTCTTGTAGTTATATGTATCTTTTATATGTATCTTTTAACAGATAAAAAATCTCCGCAAAAGGGACCTGACATTAACAATGCAGCAGGGAAACGCCGGTTGGTCGCAGCGGTCTTACACAATCGTACACTCAAATAATGACACGCAAATTTGTGGCCTCCAGAGCGGTGCTCCGCTGGTTCGGTTTGCGACAACGTGAATCAGCGCTGGGCCAAAAAGGAGAGATTCGGCTCTTTCTCTTCGTCCGTCTGCAGGTATAACACAGCTATGGAGTAGCTGTTTGTGGATCGGGGAAAGGTCTCTGTGAGCTCGGCCTGCGAGTGAAACTTCCTTTGCCGTGGGCTTTTAAAAGTAAAATACAAAAGAGTGTTATCAAAATAAAAGCGTAAACTTTAAGATAAAATTAGAAAGAATAAAACAAACGTCCGTGTGGTTGCTCCCTTTAGCAACTGGATCATCTGGAGAGACCTGGAGAGGTCTGGTTCAATCATCAGTGCAGGGAAAAAATCACACTTTCAGCGGGCTTCGGTATTTATTACCTCAGGGGAGGGGGCCATGGGGCTCTGTTGGCTCTCAGCCAATAGAATGTAAGAGTTCACGCTCAAGGAGCGGCTAGAAAAACATGGGGGGTCCTCCTGGGCATTCTGGGATTGTTTGGCTTCAGAGTGAAAAACTCTAGAGTGGTTTTGTAGTCGCATGTTGGCCTCGTTTACGACCCATTGTCTTGATTCTGCCCCAACAGGGCTGACCAAACAGTAGGATTTGATGCTGCCTTGATAGTGTCATGCACGTCAGGATATGTTGATGGGGTGTCTGCAGGCTGTAGATTAATAGCAGTGTATGGTGTAGCTGATGTCCCTTCACCTGCAGGAAAATCCAAACATATATACAAATATGGTTATTAAACCTTTAGTATAGATACACAATGATTCATAAATTAACCCAGGTGGGGGCCAGAACATGGCTAAAGGTTTGGCAAAATTATTGGCGTAATAAAATATATGATCTTACAGAAAATTTGTGTACAAATGGACAAAATGTCCCTGATGTACAATATGTCATCACTCAATCCATCAATCAAATTGTATTTGTATAGCCCATATTCACAAATCACAATTTGTCTCATCAACAAGACAGGGCAGATAGAAGTTCAATAAATGCTGCGTGTGAACACTGATTAGAATGTCCTCCCTACTCTCTGTCAGTCCCCCTTTCACAACTTACGCTCTGTCCTATTGAAAATAAAGGCGATGAAAAGCCCCCAAAATACATTAAAAAGAAATAAAGCTTCTACATACAGACCAAAACACCAAAGCCTTAATTGGATCACCAGCAACTGTGAGTTTTCTCTTCTGAGAGTACTTAACAGCTTAAAAACATCTTTTGCCACGTTAATGGGTCTATTTAGCTGGGACTGAGGACGATCGACTACTAGGAAATCATCAAGTAGGTGAAGAACAAATGGCAAGTTGCAATTATAATTGAGTAATATCCAACAGGGGGCTTCTGAAATAGTATTGAAAAGGTGTTGCATTATGAACAGTTGCATATCGTAAGTAGAAAAGCGAAAGAGGTATAAGGATATTAATGAATGGAGCACTATCGTCGTGGGGACAAATCTATAATCATTTCAATTTTGTTCATTTTATTACACCGAGTTGCTCTACAGACATATTTATGCGATATATGGGAAAGAGAGGATCATCAAATGGCCCCATCATGTAGCCCTTCTCCACCTCCTTAGACAGTAACTTGTCAACTATTTCTGTTCTTTTCAAGCTGATAGGAGATTATTACAGACATGGTATACTTTGGCAGAACATTTAAATCAGCCAGAAAACATTGGACCAAACCAGTGATTAAATAATTAACAAGACAATGTTTTGGGCACTATTTTAGAGCTTTTCCAAGCTCAGATGTAGAAGGTTTATTAACTTATGTGCGGTGAGGACATGCAGACCTGGGTTGGTCAACTCTGCAATAACTGCATGGAGTTGCTTGCGATGCTGAGGAGACACTGAAACAGCGGGTATAAAGAATGGATCTCCTGGTCAGGTTGCAGGAACAGCAGTTCCCTGAGTTCTGTGCGGCGTGACATCGATTGGTAGCGCACTAACTGCTGGTCTGGATGTTGATCAGCGATGCAAGGACCAGGTCTTAATCATGATGGACAGTGTGCGGTTGAAGTCGAGCACGTTTAGCGGATGTGCTAGCGCTAGCCTCTTTGCCTCCTCTTCCTTTCTCTGTTTTCTCCCTCGAGCACCTGAAGGCTTTTGCCTTTTCATTGTGTCAAAATGAGAACGTCAGAGCAGCCACATTTGATGAGTCAATAGCAATGTTCCTGCAGGGCTGAATATTGTGTATTTCTTTCTTTCTTTGTTCCACATGGCAGAAAATGGTGTTCTATGCCTTTGGCAGGCCTTGGGAGGCTCCTTTTTCAGTAATCGGTCTTGATCCACCTAACTGTCACCACAGGTTTTGAGCTTTCAAATATGCATTCACTAGCATGGACCACACCATGACAGTGTATTGTTTGAATCAAAATTCAGGCTGTATTGGATTTTGTGGATGGATCAATGGATGTGAAGGGGAAGGATGAAGATGGATAAAGAATGTCTCTGTCTGGCTGGTCTGAGAGGATATGCCGGGGACTGGGCAGATGGAGACTCAGTGTGGGGGCACATTTCCGCCCAAGCTGATGTCGGACCCCCAGGACCTAGGGAGAGACATGAGAGAAATATGCACTAGACTGAGTTGGAAGGGATGAGGGGTGAGGAAAGGAAGGATGAAGAAATTAAGGTAAGATGAGGATGTAGTAGGGGAGGATGAAGGGATGTAGGTAGGAATGAGGATGTAGTAGGGAGGGATGAAGGGATGTAGGGATGAGGTAGGGAGGTAAATGTCTCTGTCAGGCGGGTCTGTGAGGATATGCTGTTGGCTGATGGAGACTCAGAAGTGGGGGTTCCGTCCCAGTTGAGGTTGGGCTTGATGGATATCATTGAGGTTGTTGTCGATGTAGGAACGATGTGCTTGTGATGACCAGCAGCCAAGTACTTGGATGGTTTGATCTGAGATGCTCAGTCTGGCCACAGTGGATGCTGCATTTGGAAGGTTTTGCAGGAATAGTGATTGGACGATATGACTGAAATGTGGAATATGTTATGTAGGTGCTGTTAAAACCAGGTTCTGAAGGCCTTTTTTGGGGGGGTTGGTTTGGCAGTGATATGTAGGTGTCCCTGAAACATGACACAAATCTAAATACAGGGAAACCAAGGCAAAAGTCAGAAATTAAAGTCATTAATAACAAACAGAAATTAGGGTAATTGGACCAAACCTTAAATAGAATGCTTAGTGTGAGATCAAAATGTAGGACTAAATAAAAGGTTGGCTGTGGCTGAGGGGTAGAGCGGTCATCCTCCAACCTGAAGGTTGGTAGTTCGATCCCCAGTCTTTCCCAACTGCATGCCGAAGTGACCTTGGGCAAGATGCTGAACCCTGATTTGGACCTAATAGAACAACAAAAGTGCTGCCAATAGATGCACTGTATGAATGTGTGTGTGAATGGGGGAATGTAAAACTGTACTGTAAAGCGCTTTGAGTGGTCATCAAGACTAGAAAAGCGCTATATAAATACAAATCCATTTACCATTACCAGAAGGACCAAACTTGGAGAAATGTCATTCAAACAAATAATGTTCAAAGACCAAATAATATAAAATGCCAAAAGAAATTATAAAATGGTACAGAGACCTAACAGAAAGGGGAGCTGGCTCATTAGCTTTTAAAGGAACAGGCACTCAAAACCAGTCACTCTGAGGAGGGCACAGGTAAAAAGGTTCCCGTTTTAAAAGATCCTTGTGGTATTTTGACCAACATATGTTACAGACATTTCATTAAGACCCCAAGGAACCATATCAACTTGTGGTAGAATGAGCATAATATGTCCCCTTTAAGAAAAAGGTCATCAGTCCGAACATTAATTAACATCCGAAAACCAAATTATATACAATGCCAAAAGAAATTCTAAGGTCCGACGACTGAACATAAATTTAAGTCAGCATGACAAACAGAACAGTACACAATACATATGTTGTGCAGACCGTATGGTGTCCGCAGACCATGGGGTCATGAAGAAATGCCCTGAAATGTGTAAAAATTGAAGCTGGAAAGCTGGAGAGAGAATCAGCTAGAGTTTTGTAATGCCTGGGCACGTGACACGCTGTAATACTGAAGTAGTGAATGATGCTTCCCATGAACGGCATGATGTCGTCATATGAGGAGCTCTCTGTATTAATGCTGGCTCAGTGCTGGCTTCAGACATAGCATGAGACGCTATGGGATGGATCTCGAACAGAGCTTGTTGCAACTTGGGAAGGAGGGGGCCAGTGTGCCACTGTCCTTGAAACCCCCCTGCAAAAGAAACACAGATGGAGCAGCATCTGTGAATAGCTATGTACACCTACGTGGCCTGAACATACACAAATACGTACAACACTGACATGTACATTACACTCATATAGAAATGCTCAATATTACATACAAACCCATGTGTAGCGTGAGGGAAGCAGGGAAAATGAGGTTTTGCAACAATGCCACCTGGGGAATTTCACCTCAGGGAAATTGAAACTAAAACCTATTGTGTGAAACAGCACAGGTTCGTTGATATCACAGGGAAAGAGACGGCTTTACTCGTAGAAAAGAAACAACTTTTATTCAACTTAATAAATGCATAATTCAACAAAAATCTAAATCAAACAACAATCACCAGAAACAAACTATCATATGAAATAAAACACTTGGACAAGAGAAAAGGACAGGGCTGGGATTTACTACGGTGACAAAAACCAAAGGAAAAAGGGAAGGATTAATAAACTAGCTATGATGACACTGCAAACCAATAAAACGGTCGTGAAGAAAATGCCACCACCAAGGATTAGGTTGCCGCCTCAGGCCCACAGCACCTGTTCAACAATAAAAAGATTATTAAAACATGTCACAAGTGTTAAATTAATGCTGGTGAAAACAAACAAAACATTGAAACAAAATAACAAAAAAAACAATATAAAGAACAATTTGAAAGAAAAAAACAATACTATGTACAAAATGATTATTACGTTAAATCAAGTAACAAAAAATGGGATAAAAACAATATTGATCTAAGTCAGGTGTCCCTCTGAGGTGGTCACTCCAAGCTTCTAATCAAAGGAGCATAGAGAGCCACAGTGAGCGAAAGAGAGCCACTGTGTCCTTCTCCATTTTCCTGCTGACCTGCTCTCACTTTAAATAATAAACTCTCATCACTAGTTATCAGGACCTGATCAGAACATTTAGTTTACTTAGTGTTTGTTCTATTCGCTCTAGAGTTCATGAGACTGTATTTAAACATCATGAAAAAATTTGAGGAAGCCAGCCTGCACGTGTGCTGAGGCTCTCCAGTTGTCAAGCAGGTGGGCGCTGCCGCATGTGGCGTCCTCCCGGAGGACGGGCAGGTGGGCTCCGCTGCATGGGCGCATTGGACCCAGGAACCGAGTGGCGCCTCCAACACCTCCTGCTCCTGTCCCTACTCCAAGGTTGGTGGTGAGGCCAAAGCTGAAGTGGGTGCAGGAGCACGGGTGAAGGACGATGTGTTACTTACCTTCGGTGGGGGGGGCTTTAGGAGAAGCTGCTTTGTTGGTCCTTTGTGGCTGCAAACAGACGCGGTGGGGCAGCCGGCTGGGGTCGCTGGATCATGTTCGGGATGGAATCCACAATCAGGTAGAATCGATGAACAGCTTGCTTAAACGGCTAGCTTGTTGAGCCGAGAAGGAGGCAGGCAAGGAGGTGGCATGTGCATGATTTGTTGCTCTACCATTTTTTGAAAAGAATAATGTAGTGGCTAAGGCACCATTTTGACAACACTTTGCATAAACAACTCCCTACTTCATCTCACAGCCATGCAGCATTGTGTCCAAAAGTGTAACTTCATAAGTCACAGATGGCAACAGATGTTGCAGTGCAGCCAAAATACCTGCTGACCTTGATAACTTTTACAACCAGATATCTTGCATGCTGTTGGTTTTCTCTTGTTTAGGAGACATCTATTATAATTCAGTGCTGGAGGAGCTGGAGATGGAGGGCCAGGACTTTAAGGCGGATTCTTGGAGCATGGCTGTGGACAGTCGCTATTTGCAGACACATCGCAAAAACGTCATCAAGAGGCAGGATGTCATCTATGGTGATAACATCTTCAATTCTTTTGTAGTTTATTGACCTTTAGAACAGATATTCCACATAGTGCTGAACATATAACATCTAGATTAACACCATACAGTGGATATAAAAAGTCTGCACACTCCTGTTAAAATGCAAGGTTTTTATGATGTAAGCAAATGAGACAAAGATAAATCAAGTCTGAACTTTTTCCAACTTTAATGTGACCTCTGACGTGAACAATTCAATCGAAAAAATAATAACATAACATTACATTACAAAAAATAGTGTGGTTGCATAAGTGTGCACACCCTCTTATAACTGGGGATGTGGCTGAATTCAAAATTAACCAATCACATTCAAACTCATGTTAAATAGTAGTCAGTACACACCTGCCATAATTTACAGTGACTCTGATTAATCCCAAATTAAGTTCAGCTGTTCTAGTAGGATTTTCCTGACATTCTCTTAGTTGCAGCTTACAGCAAGAGCCATGGTCCGCAGAGAGCTTCCCAAGCATCAGAGGGATCTCATTGTTGAAAGGTATCGGTCAGGAGAAAGGTACAAAATAATTTCCAAGGCATTAGATATACCATGGAACACAGTGAAGACAGCCATCGTGAAGTGGAGAAAATATGGCACAACAGTGACAATACCAAGAACTGGACATCCCTCCAAAATTGATGAAAAGACAAGAAGAAAACTGGTCAGGGAGGCTTCCAAGAGGCCTACAGCAACATTAAAAGAGCTGCAGGAATTTCTGGCAAGCACTGGCTGTGTACTACATGTGACAATCCATATTCTTCGTTTGTTTGGGCTATGGGGTAGGGTGGCAAGACAGAAGCCTTTTCTTCCTTAGAAAAACATCCAAGCCCGGCTAAATTTTGCAAAAACATACATGAAGTCTCCAAAAAGAATGTGGGAGAATGTGTTTATGGTCTGATGAAACCAAGGTTGAACTTTTTGGCCATAATTCCAAAAGGTATGTTTGGCGCAAAAACAACACTGCACATCACTCAAAGAACACCATACCCACAGTGAAGCATGGTGGTGGCAGCATCATGCTTTGGGGCTGTTTTACTTCAGCTGGAACAGGGGCCTTAAGGCCGATATATGCTTCTCCGTTTTTGACGGACACGGACAGAAAGGACCGCCCTATCCGCGCCTCGGAGAGCTTTTCGTGCACCTCTGATTTTTCTAACTGTCCGTTTAGTACATTCGATAGCCTACGGACAGCCCTTGGCTGTGATTGGTCCGCTAACGACTTTAATTCCACTTCTATCATGACACTGTTTCTACAATACCGTCAGGTTAGAAGCAAACACTGGGAAGTAGTTAATATTGGGAGTCCCTGCCGACTGTGTGTGGAAGCTGGGGATGAAGCTAGCTGGGAGGAAAGCTAGCTAGCTCCGTGAAGCTTCAAGCTACACGGAGCTGTGGAATTAGCAGCACAGTTCGGAACAGTAAGGAAACGCTGCGCTTAGAAACGATTACATCAGCATTTTGACCTGCTGGGTGTCACTTTATTTTATTTAGTTGCCATCGTAGTCTACACTGTGTGTGAGGAAAGTGGGGAGTAAGTAAATAAACAGCGTGGACTTCTTCTGATTACTTGTGAGGTAGGCTTCTCCAAGCTTGTCTTCCGTTGCGCCATCTAATGTTCTGGCAGTGAATTGTTTTCAACACGGAGAAGTATAAATGAAAAAGGGTCCGTCCAATCCGTCTGTAACGGATTCTTAGTAGCATAATGGAGCCTTTAGTCAAGGTGGAGGGAATTGTGTACAGTTAAAAAATACCAGTAAGTTTGGCACAAAACCTTCAGGCTTCCGTTAGAAAGCTGAAAATGAAGAGGAATTTCACCTATCAGCATTACAATGACCCAAAGCATACATCCAAATCAACAAAAGCATGGCTTCCCCAGAAGAAGATTAATGTTTTGGAAGGACCCAGCCAGACCCCAGACCTGATTACAATTGAACATCTGTGGGGTGATCTGAAGAGGGCTTTGCACAGGAGATGCCCTCGCAATCTGACAGATTTGGAGCCCTTTTGCAAAGAAGAGATGAACCATGCTAATAGACTCCTCCCCAAAAGACCGAGTGCTGTAATAAAATCAAAAGGTGCTTCAACAAAGTAGGCTATTAGGTTAAGGGTGTGCACACTTATGCAACCAGGTTATTGTAAGTTTTTTATTTTGTATTTTCCGCCTAAAAGATTTCAGTTTGTTTTTCAACTGAATTGTTAGCGTTAAAGGTCACATTAAAGGTGGAAAAAGTTTGGACAAGATTTATCTTTGTCTCATTTTTTTACATCACAAAAACCTTGCATTTTAACAGGGGTGTGTAGACTTTTTATATCCACTGTACATAGCCACTATTTAGTGAAGCTACACATGATGAAAAACATGCAGTACCTCTTGCATGTTCTCTATGACTTCTGCATGTTCTTACATGACCTTCATATCTGTGTGCATGTGTGTTCTTCACAGAGTTTATTCAGACAGAGCTACACCACATGCGAACGCTGCATATCATGGAGAGGGTGTTTCAGCAGGGCATGCTGGAGGAGCTTCAGCTAGAGCCTTGCACTGTGCATGCTATTTTCCCCTGTTTAGAGCCACTGATCAGGATGCACTCTCAGTTCCTGGCACAACTGCTCCTTCGGCGTAACAATAGCCTGGAGTCTGGATCCAGCTACAATTTCACCATTCGCCAGCTGGGAGACATTCTACTACAGCAGGTAACTGCCAAGCATTACCACATACATACAAACGGATAAATAACGATAATCACAGCATTTCACAAAACTTGCTGACATTTTATAATCCCTCCTTACATCTACATTTGAAAATATTTTCATTTATAAACCCAATAGCAGTTTTAACTGCTGGCCTGTTGTGTCCCATTTCTCAAGAATCACTGATGTATGTGTGTGTCATTGATGCTTGCTGTGTTCTCAGCTAGCTAATGGTCTTAGAACAGAGCCAACAAAACAAACTACATCATGTAATACATTTTATAAAACATTAACATTTATAACATAAACAAACAATGACATTTCACATAGCACAATAGCATTTGTCTCTGTTACCTTTATACAGAGACATAATAACTTGAAGTATGTTTCTGCCAGTTCTCAGGCCAGTGTGCAGACGACATGCAGAAGACATATGCAGAGTTCTGTAGCCGCCACTTAAAGGCTGTAAAATTGTACAAGGAACTGCTGGCCAGAGACAAGAGGTTCCAGTGCTTTATACGGGTAGGTTAAACACAGGATGTGAACTGTATTGAGCTGTTATTTTACCACTTTATTCTGAGTTATGTGATTATTATATAAATAAGTTGTGTAAAGTTAACCAATTTTGTCCTAGCCACAATTTCATATTGGCTTTTCAATATCAATTTGATAGCCAAGTATCAAACTTCCAATTCAAATTATATTTCAATCATCAATTCAATTCAATCAAATTTTATTTGTATAGCCCATATTCACAAATCACAATTTGTCTCATAGGGCTTTAACATTGTGAGACATCCTCTGTCCTTAACCCTCAACAAGAGTACGGAAAAACTACTAAAAACCCTTTTAACAGGGTAAAAATACGTAGAAACCTCAGAGAGAGCCACATGTGAGGGATCCCTCTCCCAGGACAGACAGAAGTGCAATAGATGTCAAGTGTAGGAAAACATCATCAAGATAAAGGCTTTAGCAGCAATGATGAGGGTAAACATTTTGAAGGATAACTTCAATACTATATGTCAAGCAGTCCTGCTGCAATAATATTTAAATTCTTGCAATTTGGAATTTTGGCACTGAAACATGCTAGCTTATAGTTCCTATTTCTTTTGATGTCTCAAAGTTGTCTCTGTACCTTCATTAACCATCTTGCACTAAAGCTGAGGGATACTGAAGCAAAGGAAGCCAGGATCCAAAATGACAGGAAAAGCTAAAGGCTGATGAACTCACAGAAAATAGTATGAAAGTTGCAAATATATTTATTAATGTGTTGCTTCTGATTCTCCTATTTTGATCTGTCTATTTAACTTTATGTTGCAACAGCAGCATTTTTATTAACCTCATTGGCCCTTTCAGATACAATGAAAAATAAATGACAAATGTCTGTCTCTCTCTGTCTCTGGTCAGCGGGTGAGTCGCGGGCCACTGCTGCGTTGCCATGGGGTTCAGGAGTGCATCTTGTTGGTGACTCAGCGGATCTCCAAGTACCCTGTCCTTATTCAGCGCATTCTGGACAACACCACTGGTGAATCAACCCTCACAATCGCTTAATTACCAGTTTTCTTTTTATAAATCAATACAATGTCAATGCAAAATCAAATAATGTAAAGGAAAGTTTGATTGTCTAGGTAGTTCTTACAGTTTTAAAATCAAGCATCAATGTAGCCATTAGTTGCCAAAGCCAATAAGTAACGTCAGAGTGGAACTGTAAACACTTAGAACTCAGTTTAGTGTCTTTTCAGGGACCATTAAAAAGAGGCACAAGGACAAGGTGTAAAATAAGACATTTTCTCCTTTAATATTGGAATTGTTATAAAGTTACTAGCAAGTTAAAAAAGTTTATAAATTCTGTGTAACATAAGAAACTAGAAAAGAGCTACAAAATTAAGGGCACTAACTCAAAAAGAGGACGACTAAGCAATAAAGAACACAAGTTTAACTCAAACAAACAACCAAACTGACCTGCTCACAAATGACACTGGGAGCTTCAAAACACATGGACTAGTCCTAGACAAACACAAAGAAGGAATGTACTAACTACTAACATTAATTAGCTAACATACTTGATGTTCAAACATAAATACCCTATCGAAAAATATATATCTACAAAGACATTTTAGTGTTAAGCACATGATAAAGAAAACATAAAAAGAAAGGATCTTTGCTAGGCTCCGGGCCTTTTACCAGGGGAGACGGGTGGGCAGCTGCTGCTGTGGCCGCCACATGTCATCTTATATAAAAGACACAAAGTGAAGCCAGACTAAAAGCAACGGTAAATTCAAAGAGCATAATCTTTCAGCTGTCAATAAGCAGTAATCACAAAATGATTGTTAATTGTCAATGGCTAAATAAGAGTGTCTCTTTTGCTTTATTGTGTTTTAAAATAATCCACTTTGTTTGTTTCTCTTTCCAGAGGATGAGGAAGAAGTCTCTTCTCTGGCACAGGCTCTTTCAATGGTCAGAGAACTTCTCTGTTCAATAAATCAGCAGGTACCAAAGTTCTCTCTCAGTATTGGAATGTGCAACCCACTCCTACCCTTACATTTGTATAAAATCCAATTCATCCTTCTGCATCTACGCATGGGCTGAGCATTCATAGTTGAGCGTAGGTGTGTGTAAGTCTCACGGCAATTACCCCACCGGGACCCTAGTGGAGATAGAGTTTCTATGCTGTTGATGAGTAACTGGCCAGCTTATTTACAAATTCTCTGGCGTCTCTGTTTACTACAGAACAATGTCGAGTGTTATTTAGTGGAGCATGTTGGAGTTAGAGCTGATAGATGTTGAGGAACAATTTTAAACAACAAAGAAAAGAAAGACTTCGGCTATGTTCATTCCTTCAACTCAATTAAAAAATGGGGGTGAATCTGCCGGAATTGCGATGCTACCAAGTGGACCAATCACAGCTCTTGCGGTCTGCGATGTAGGAGTCATGGGAAGAATTAGTTGGGAGCTTTCACATTTTCTGCATCCCTCAGTGTGTATATTCACGACTTTTGCCAGCAACAGAACATCCTGGTGTCATCAAACATCTTCTTTTAACCCCTCCCTGTGCCTTTATTACCATGGTAAGGAACGCGTAACAGTACAAACCACATATCTGTGCAAACCTCATCAAACAGGCTTTGGTGAATTCTCCCCATCAGATGTGTCCACTACAAGATACATTTTGGGGAGGTGCATGTCAGGGTTCGGCATCGAGCTCTGCGTAGGGTACATGTCTAGGTGTAGGCTATGGCGGGGACCCTATTGGAATTTATGGGAAAAGTGGGTCTATAAATGGCTCGATAGTTCCCCCTACAAATTTTTCCAGAGCGTCTCCCTAGTCAGTAACTCTCATCTAGAGAAATTAAATTTGGCAAACATGTATCAAATCCTTCTGCCACTTTTCACCCCACCCAACAGGAAGCCGCCCATTTCAAATTGGACATGCAAATTTGGTGTGATTTGGGGCGTTTTCACACATGCTACAAAATCCTACTTTGACAGATTTAATTTCTTCAACTTCAAATTTGGTATTATATTATTATGGAATTTAAGATTTTTTTTCCAGGGAGTTTTCGTCAGGGAGTCCTTATAATTACCATGCATATTGTTCAATCTGCCTAAAACTTCACTTGTACAACAAAGGTCCATCCCTGAACAGATACAGATACATTTGATTGTATTCCATGAAAGTCATAGCGCCTCCTAGCTGTAACAGAAACATGCTGCTCTAGGCTTTTCATTTGATGCACCTCAAAGTTGGTCAGGATATCCTTGTGACATTGAATGGAACGCTAACACACACACACAAAGTGGTTGTAACGACACTGCACATCAATCTGCCTAAAACTTGACATGTATGGTGAGAGTCACTACATAAATACACCCCAAGGACAATATTTGGCCGGTGAAGCAAAATGGCTAAACAGCGCCACCTGCTGGAAACAGGAAGTAGTCTTCTGGCTTAATCAACGGCGGATATACCTGAAATTTTCACAGACATCCTAGCTGAATCATGTGACATAATTAGTAAGCAGGGACACGCTCTCTGCCGAGTCCCAAGCGAGTGCCTCTTTTAATACCTGCTGGTAGGTCTAGTTAGGATTTGGTTTATATTTTGTTAGTTCTCCATTACATTTTAAGGGCTCAACAGTAGTGCGGACACCAGGTGTTAATGTGGCAAAAGTGATGCATTTTACAACTTAAATGTGTTGATGAGGCCACAGCCAAAATTGAGTACATCAATAAAAGAACGTAAGGTGACTTTTTGGGGTATTTTATGCCTCACAGCTAGTGGCTGTTGGGATTATGTTTTTGAGTTGTCCTTCCATCCTTCACATTATGAACATCTTTTCTCAAGAGCACCCGAAGGCAAATTCTGTCAAATTTGGCGTAAACATTCAGTATGACTAAGTCAAAGGTCACTGTGACCTTACAAAACAATGTAAATAATCTTGTGAACACAACAGCTCAGAAATCCCACGAGGGAATTCCTTTAAATTTTGTACAAACGTTCACCTCACAAAATGTCTATTTTGATGCTCTGAAGGTCAAAGATCGTGGTCACATGACCATGGAAACATTATTACTTTGAGCATAAAAAAATCAGCTGGAGTGAAGGATTAACTTATTAGAATTGGGTGGTCAAAGGTCAAGGTCGCTCTGACATGAGATCTTGGAACACAGAGACAGGCAATTAGTTAAAGCTAGCTGTCGGGCACCAATAACAAACGAAGTAGAGTTGATACACATAGTAGTGACAGAACGAGCTGAGTGGTTAGTGGAGAGCCAGGTCTAAATGCAGCTGAGGATGACAAGGAGAATGAGTCACAGGTGTGGGCCAAGCAGGTGACTCACATGATAGGGGAGGGTAAACAGCAAAGAGGAACCAAGGTGAACAAAGAGAGAAAGGAAAGGGATCATGGCACGAGTACGGAAATTAGACATGCCCATACCCCATTTGATCAACACTTCATAATATTCCATCACTGAGGAAAGGTATCTGACAAAATTTGAGAAAGATCTGAGTAACCTGTAAGAAGTGTGCAGCTGATGAATTCGTCTTGCTAGTAGATGGTGCTATGACTATGATTCACTGTTGGCTTTTACATGTTGGCAGGGCAAGACATGCTACACACATGCCCTTTGATATAAAAACTAGAGACATTTGCAGTTTAATATTGTGAAAGTCTTTAAATTAGACTTGTAACTAGTGCTGTCAGTTAAACGCGTTATTAACGGCGTTAACGCAAACCCATTTTAACGCCGTCAATTTTTTTCTCGCGAGATTAACGCAGAGCTGCCAACTGACTTGCTCTCTCTTTTTGTTTTAATATTTCGCCAACTAAAATATATATTTTTAAGCTATTGTAGCTACCCCGCTTACACAGGACACAGAATTTCTTTGTGGTTTAGTAACTTATTATCCTCTACACGAACATGTGCACTTCTCGCTCTTACTCCGTCACTCGCCCACATCAACAACACTTCACTTCCTCATTGACCCCCGATCCCCAACAAATCCAGCCAATTAGGGCCTGACATCCCCAAACAACCCCATCCTTTTGGTCCAAACAGTCAAATGACCCACCCCGACCCCTTCACTGACCCTCAGGATATAAGAACGCTCCTTCAACATAGTGTTTTACTGAACATACGTCAAAACCGAACATCAACATAAACCCAGTCCGTTACACTATTAGGCTGCAGCTATATGTTTTCATTTATTTCAAAATAGGGTTCTTCTTTATTCATACATTTTCCACAAATATGGGGAGGACTCAAATACCCCTACAAAGTTCTGTGTTTTATTTATTTCAAAGTAGGCCGACACTTGCCTATGTATTTTGTTTGTTTGTTATTTTGTTGCTTGTCTGCTTGAGTAGCTGGCTGAAAGCAAAGAAGAAGTAGGCTTACCTTTTATTGGTAACCTAACTGTTACTGTTGATTGTTTCTGAAGTAAGAGGTCTGACTGCTATGTTCACAGCAAACTTGAAAAAAAAGAAAATATTAAGCCATGGTTTAACTGCACTATAGGCTGAGTCCTTATTTACCTAAAATGTGCACTCTATAATTTTATTTTGTACCGCCCTGTTTGGCAATGTTGTTTTTCAATAAAATAAAACATTTGCATAAAGCAAGCCAATCCACTTTTCCATGTTGATAAGAGAATTAAAACGGAAAAAAAAATTATGGAAAAAATAAAAGAAGGGATATTTACAATAGATACAAATTTGCGATTAATCGGGATTAAATATTTTAATCGTTTGACAGCAATACTTGTAACATTTTAAGTCAATCAGATAAATGCACTGGTATGAGTTTATCAAAGTGCGAGGCATGCAAAATTTAACCAATTATTTCAAAACAGTGGCTTCCCTGTTAGGTTTAGGGCAGTGGTGGCTGGTGAAAAATATTCTTGGTGGGGCTTTGCTGTGCAATACTCAGTTTTCAGTAACCATCCCACTACGATTTAACAAAAATTGCAGGATACCAGTTCTTTGTGAAATAGTAGGTAATTATTTTATTACAATAATAAACATGTCAGTCATTTTTACACTAAAGCAGATGCTAACAGTATACTGCATTCTGCACAAACTAACTTAAAAAACTAAACTTGGAAAACTAAATCAAAATGATATGCACAATAATATAACGATTTAACAAAAATTGCAGGATACCAGTTCTTTGTGAAATAGTAGGTAATTGTTTTATAACAATAATAAACATGTCAGTCATTTTTACACAAAAGCAGATTGCTAACAGTAGACTGCATTCTGCACAAACTAACTTAAAAAACAAAACTCAGAAAACTAAATCAAAATAATATGGACAATAATATAATAATAATAATCAGCCGATTGATAAATAAGGTATTTTATTATTAGTTGTTGCACTTGTTCTCGGATAGTTAGTAGAGTATTCATCTACTAATTAGTAGAGTATTCATCTTGTATAGACTACAAACTGAGTCTGGTTACTAGTGTTTACTAAGTACACATTCCTGACACATACAGTACTATTAACAAACACTATTAATACTAAATAAAAGGAGGTGCCATATGTTGCTGGATATCTAATGAGATAAACTATCAACAAAAATTTGGTCATGGGAACATGTGTATGTGTTGTTGCCTGCTTGTCCATTTCTGTAAAAATGCATTACTCCACCTGTTGCCCCCACCATCACAGCAGCCTTGTCATAGGCTTAGGTGATCAGCCTCCTCTCTTGTCCCTCAGGGAGCATAGTGCTCAGCCTCTCAAACAGTGCTGTGGCAATTGAGTCAGCGTTTGCTTGGTGGAACGGTATGAGCTCGAAAAAACACTCACGGACGTTGTTATGACTGTCGATGTACTGCAGCATAAGCACCAATTGGCAGTGGGTGGGTACAACAGTCGTCTCATCTGTCTGAATAGCGAGATAATCGGCATTGTGTACTTAATCCAGAATGCAATCTTTAAGAACTGACAACATGCAGTCCAACAGTTTGTTTAGCACTGTCTCTGATGTGCCGTTAAATACGAAAGTACTCTTGAGATGCTCCTCCAACACAGTGTTCAACGAAGCCGCATAATCTACCAAACCCAAAGAGGAATCAATCTTTCTATGGCCAAGAATGCCAGTTCGAATGTGCCGCAGTCAACTTATCGACTGGTTCATTGTGTTTTCTCACCCCAATCCTTTGGCCTTCATCCAGCTGCGCAGCTATGTTAGTTGTGCCTAGCATGGATAGCTTCATTGTATTTTTCATGTGTGCCCTCGTAGACTCATTGTGACAGTTCTGTACTAAGCTGAGACTCAGTTGCAAAAGGAAGCACGGGTGACAAAAAATAAAGTACAAAATAAAACTTTACTTTAACAATCCAGAGGTCATAAATGGGTAGGCAGTCAGAGAAGCAAACAAGTCCATTCAGGGAAAGGCAGAAAATCAAAAGTCCGTAATCCAGGCAGAGTCCAAAACCAGGCAAGCAGACACACAGAACTAAACGCTGGAGAGCATGTACACACAGAGGAGACAATGACAATCTGGCAGAAGGTGAGTGAAACACAGGCTATCAGAATCGCCCTTCGGGCATTTTTTTTCGACGATGTTGATTGGCCAAATTTACTTTGCTAAACGTGTATCTTCCCCAGCAACAGTCCCTTATTGGCTACTCATCTCTTCTTTATGGGCAACGTTTCAAGCGCCCCTGAACCATTAACTGTGCCCTGAGCACTCGTTTCCCACACATTTCCAATGAACATATTTATTTATATTTGTTACAAAACACGTTATTGTTAATCTTAAACACATAAATACTTTCAATAAATAAATAAAATAAGGGCGGCGCCCAAGTGCCCTCTTTTGACCAGCCGCTATTGGTTGATAGCTTTGAAAGACATTATTTTAAGTGTCATTCTAAGAGATATATGTCCTGAATTTCAGGGTTTCTGGGTAAATGTATTATCTGGGACCACCTACCATGTAACCACACTAACACTCTCTGCTTTACTGTAATTCAGAACAGGATCCGTTATCTTTCCATGTTTCCTGTTTGTCTTAAACTGGCCTTGTCAAAGGCCAACAGCACCCGTACAGTAATAAAAAAAGAAGCAGTATTAAATTAAATCTATCAGAGGTGTCAGATTCACCTCCACCCTGATACATTTGCATTCAGTTTTATGTTTAACCTGTTGTTTATAAAGCCTTCTTCTATCTACCTAAACTCTATATAACATTAGCTTGGTTCATTCATGTTTATTAATTCTCTCTTTTGCACTCAAAATTGACGAAGACTTTTATCCTTGTTGTCAGATGGGGGAGATGGAGAAAATGCAACGGCTCCAAGAGATCCAGGCCAAGCTGGACCCAAGGGCTGAGGCCCGAGTCAGACTTGGCGGAGTTTTCAAGCCTGGAGAATTGTTTCGCCGGAAACTAGTACTTGAAGGCACACTTTTCTGGAAAACTCCAGGATCCCGGCTCAAAGGTACATCTGTTTGTGTGAACAGTAGGACAACTTACAGTGTTAATTCCTGCACAAAGCAAAATCCTGCAGTCTCATAGTGCTTAACGAGGTATGACATCCTCTGTCCTTAATCCTCAACAAGAGTAAGGAAAGCCTACCAAACAAATCCTTTTAACAGGGGAACAAATTTATCACGACTCAGCGGCGCTGATCACTGAACAGCTGTGACCAGAGAAACTCTGTATTTTACTGTTCTTCTACAAAGTCACTGACCGGCTGCTTAACGTGAACGAGGTCTGATCTCACTGCATGTGTCGCTCTGAGCGAGTGAGTGGTGGTTACATGGAGCGGGTCATTCTGCACAAATTAATCATTTGACGGGTAAAATTAAATAACATTATCCCGCCATACATTACATACCTCGTCTCCTGTGAAGTATTGATAGTGTGAAATCATATTACACTATATTTCCTTGAGACAGGTAACTTTGATTTTTTGTGTTCTGGGTTCCTTTACATGGTTATAAACATTTTTCACTTGTTCAAGACGTCTTTCCTGTTTGACAACAATGCAAATAATTGGGCCAACCTAAACCTCCAGAAAAGCTTTTTCAGACTTTGTTTAAGGGTAGTTTGTGACTAGGTTTCACATATACAATTAAATGTGTGGTAACATTGCGTGTGTGTGTGCGTGCGTGCCTTTAGATATACACGTCTTACTGATGACAGACATCCTGGTGTTTCTGCAAGAGAAAGACCAGAGGTACATCTTTCCAAGTTTGGTAAGAAAAAGTAATCACATGTCCAAATTAAAAGTGATTTCTCTGATGGTCATTTGTTGTGCAGGTGATTTAAAGAATGGCGGTTCATAATGCTGTTCTTTCACCTTTCCTCTGTCTATTTGTTTACTGTGTGTCCTAGGACAAATCTCCAGTACTGTCCCTCCAGAACCTTATAGTGAGAGATATAGCCAATCAGGAGCGAGGCATGTTCCTCATCAGCGACTCCTCTCCTCCTGAGATGTACGAGATTCATGCTGCCTCTAAGGAAAACAGAAATGTCTGGATACGCCACATTGAGCACACAGTCAGCAAGTGAGCAAGTGCACCAACACAGTGTGTCCATGTCATCGACAGTCATACAGTTAGACTTGATAAAAATTGTTTATTTAAACACTAGAAATTGTGATCAGAATAGTAATTGTGGAATATCATTTATATTTGCATATTTTGATGTATCGGTTAAAGTTTCTTTTGAGGCGAGACAAATGTTCCTAACAAAAGCTGAATGTAACCAATGCTTAAGTTCCCCAAAACTAAGTAGAATTTGAGTGAATATTTTAACATTTTATTCACATCAAATGTTTTAACAAAAAATAATCTTCCAGCTTGAAGTGAAAATTTGGAGGCTGTCATTATTGGAAATATTGATGTTCGGGCATAGCTGAGTAAACACCTTAGAAGTCCTTGGGTCCACCTGCTTTAACATAACCCTGACACTATGATTCCAGTCGGACTAATTAGAATTGGAGTTCAAGATACCTTTAATTTGCATAAATTCAAGATACTACAAATCAAGTTTAACTGGTCAGAATGACTTTGTAAATATCATAAAGTTCAATTATGGCCTAGGTGGAACACCAGTTGAATTAAATTGTATAACCTGCTGAATGTGCCTCTCTGTGACAGAGAGCTACGTATGTATGTATGTATGTATGTATGTATGTATGTATGTATGTATTTGTCTGTTTGAACAGAGGCGTGGCTGTCACTCATAGAAGAAAGGCTCTGTCAGGCCACAGCAGACAAGCTGCTCTTGGCTGAATGAATGGCTGTATTAACACAAGCATATGCAATGCAAACAAAACAGCCTCTTCCAGCAGATCATTATTGCTGTATCTCTTCCTCTTGTTTCAGTGTCTAATATGTATCAGTAAATGTTTTACACCAAAAATAGCATTTACCAATACAAAGCTCTGTCAATCTCCTCACTGATAACAGGATTTGTTTGGTCTTTGCTTTTGTGTGTTTAGGTGCCCATCAAGAGAGGAGTTCCCCCTAATAGAGACTGAGCACAAGGCCCATCTGAGGAGACTCAAAGGTCAGGAGACACAATTATAGTCCAGGCAAAGTAACCTATTTTGGAGCCAAAAATCAAACTAATTGTAAAATAATTTTTTTCAGCATAGATCATTTCTATGAGGTGTCCAGAACAACATACTAAAAGTCCTAAGAAATCCTAGTTGAGGAAATATGTTAAATTCTCATCAATGTGTGCCAATAAGGCCAGGCAACAATACACCCCAATGGGGCTATTTTTTTCCTTTACTCCTATCAAAATGAAACTTTACACGATGAAAGTACCCATGAAAAATAACATTTGTTGTATTACAAGTTTCTATTGAAAATTAATTTTAATATGCAAATGAGCTATACACTAATTGAATATGCCCAAAATACACCCAAATAGGCTTAATTTTTTCCTTTACTCCTACCACAATAAAACTTTTCATGGCAAAAGTATACATGAAAAGTAACTTTATTACAAGTTTCTTTTGAAATGAATTTTAATATGCACATGAGCTCCACACTTATTGAATATGTCCTAATTTGCATAGGCAGAAACACCATTCATATGTATGACAAATACATCGGCCCAATCTTCATCCAATCATCCTACTGCCAATGGGTGATGGCAATGCTGCTTTTAGACTGGCCTCTAACCTGAAAACTGCCTGGCTTGGTAGTACCTGCCAGGGGTATATCCCCGCTGGTATGAACGTGAGAGCGATCAAAGGAACCATAACTGATTTAATGAGCCATTCGCAGTTTCACTTTACTGGCCGTGTGTACTTAGACTTGCATGGCTTAATCTTTGAGACAAGCATATGCTACTGGCAGGATCAACCAGGTAGCCCTCTATTCGCTGAGATATGGGCAGCTGAGGGGTAGAGTGGTCGTCCTCCAACCTGAAGGTCAGCAGTTCGATCCCCAGTCTGACCCATCTGCATGCCGAAGTGTCCTTGGGCAAAATGCTGAACCCTCAACGGCCCCCCATAGAATAACAAAGTGCTGCGATTAGATGCACTGTGTGAATGTGTGTGTGTGAATAGGTGAATGTAGAACTGTACTGTAAAGCGCTTTGAGTGGTCATCAAGACTAGAAAAGCGCTATATAAATACAAAGCCATTTACCATTTAGCCATATAGAGGAAGAATGTTAGATATAATCTCAAGTTGTCACATGAGACATGAGACACATGGACACAGCCAAATGCCAAATGTGAAGTGATGAACTCAAAGCTCTCCACTCATGATCGGCTTACCAGAGACAGATGTCTGAACAGGGCCTAATACACTGCAGTCAAGTCAGTCATATCTTGCAAATGCTTGTCTTACCAATTGATCCCCCTCAGAGAAAATGTTCAGCCACAAAAGCCTACATCATTTTGAAGAGGTCATGGGCAGGGAAGCCAGGGTCCTGGCTATTTCACTCTTAAAACCTCATGGCAACCTCATTCTCCTACCTCTCAGTATGGGAAGGATATGGAGGTACGCCGTGCACCAACTCAGGTTTGTCTCCTTTCTGACTATTGATAACCTTGCTGGGTTTCCCACCAGCTTTTTTATCGGCAAAGCTAGAGTTGCAACCAGCTACCCTAGCTGCTAAGAGATATGACTACACAGACCCATCTGAACAGTGGCGCCATCACGTGTCTCTAACTTTGTAACCTGTCCGATTAGGAAGAGGAAGGTAGACTTGAAATGGCTCCCTCATGCCTCTCCCGCATTATGAAAGCGCTAGCAGATGCTAAAGGCGGGGTTACTTGTGGCTATCCTAGTCCTAGCTCAGGCAAAGGGATTAGAAGTGTGTACTGATATTATGAGTGGAGCCTTCAGCTATATTTTACAGTGGCCCTTAGAGCTCAACGTACAGCAACTTAAGAAAGCACATGCAAGTGGACAAAACACGATTAACTGTCTCACTTAACTCTTGGTTTACCTACCTGGCTACATGTGCGTTCATGTGAAATAGTGTTGAGATTTTCTGCAGATGATATGCTTTGACCCTCTATATTCCGCCCATTTCATCAGTTGTATATTTTTTACAGTAGAATTACTTCGTTTTATGTTCCTGCAGTACATTGAGGAATTACATAATTCGAAATTGAATTGATTTATTCAATCTGTTAGGGCTATTTTGTAGTGCATTTGATGTCTTTAGTTTGAAGTCAAAGTTTTCTTTAGATATATGTGTACATGGTTTTGACATTGAAGTTTGCCACTTGTGAAGATGAGTGTGCAGTCACATATATGTGTTTAGAGTTTTGGATTTAGAGCACAATTTCATGATATGTCTTTGCATTTAAATGAGTGCCTGCCTTACACCAAACCAGCAAAACTTTATACATCTCTCGTCAAAGCAAACAATTGATACATTTGGATAAGTTCAGAAGGCAACAACTACACCCTTTTTGGTGTGCTGGCTATAGCTGTTAGTTATAACTTTTTGACAAACATGTTGTAAGCACACAGACAAACAGGTATCCAAATGTATTAAGTGTGAATGTGTATTATGAAGGTACTCTTAATTTTCCTGAAAACAAATGTAGTTAATAAGAATTGTAGTGTGAAGGAAGTAACCTCAATAGATCAGGAGCCTGTCCGATTTAACTTTTTTCTCACTGAGCGACATCCTTTCAGGCATAATAATTGTCTTTGGGTGATACTGACACAGCCATTTTAGATTCAATAGTGATTGATTCTCTGGCTGGGTTTTTAACATGTCTCTACACTTCACAGGCAAACAGGAAGGCTTCATTAGAATGACAAATCTGTGACTTACAAAATCTGGAGCATAGCGAACGGCAAATGTAAACAAAGATCACCAATTAACATTATCACCGGTTAAACTGGAATAACAGCTGACGCAACCATGAGAACAATGGATAACCCCGTCTCCACTTGCATTTTTCGATCAACTTAGTTAAATTAGACGTTTAGATTTCGGGGTACAATTCAAGGTAGTTCAGTGATGTAACTTACATACCATGAGTAACCCAACACAACAAACAATTTCAAAACAGCCTCTATTTCCTTTAGGTAGCAGTCATGGTATGAGTGTGATAATGCACATTGTGTTAAAAAACATTAGACCTTGGAGTGCATTATTGCTTATGTGTGTAATAGGGCTGTGTACTACATGCTCATGGGTGTGCATCATGTCACAATGCAGTATGTAGGCGTTGAGTGTTCCTCACATGTGAGACTGGGTAAGATTAGGCAGGAATTGTTGTCATGTTTTGTAGATTTGCATTAGATTTATGATTAATTAATTCTGACCTAACTACAGCTGACCTTCATCACAAGGACCAGGAAATGCTTGAGCTCCTGCAAGAGAGGGTTACAGTATTCTGTGAGCTGGCAGAGGTGTCAAGTGGTCAGGAGGGCCTACAGCCTCCCATCACACGTTACCTATTCAGGGCAGACACACCCCAAGCTCCTCGTGCAGAAAAACTCCTACTGGAAGCCACAGCTGAAGGTAACACAACAAGTTTCTGATCAACAACAAATTATGGTTTTCTGTTTGTTTGCAAGGAAGGTGTTCACATTAAAGACAAACTTGATAACTGCAACACTTTCCAAAAAGACCTGTATCAAAGTTTAACATGCTTCAAGTCATTGCTGACAGTTTTTATTCTGTCATGGCATTTTCAAAAAGTATGTATTTTGAAATTTAAGCTCCACAACACTTGGAATAAATTCATGTAGTCAAATGATTAGCTTTTTATGTGCAACCATAGAACAGAGAAGTAGTTACAACTTGCATGCTGCTTAGGGTTTCTGACTATCTGGTAAATCGAGTTAGATGAACTGGTGTTAATATACTGCTTTAGGGTTATAGTTTCAATTGGAGAATGCAGCTTGCATGTGAAAATGAAAAGAAGGCAACAGGAACCATACAGCCACACCAGCCAAACATACACAGACTGAACAGAAGGTTGTCAACCAAACTGCAGTTGCTGTCTTCCTAATTTTCACCATTTGAAATGTGAAAATGTTTTAGAACAAGAACATTACTTTGCCTGAAACAATTTCTCAGTTGTCACAAGACCCAGCCAAATTTTATTTTAAACAAGTGTTCTCTGCTCTGAAATGCTAGGGTATTGTCTGTTAAAGGTGTTGAAACCACAACTATTTCCAAGCAGTCTCAGTTATGTTTTATACTAACCTGGCTAATTAATGGACCTAAGATCATTTAAGCCAAACAGGTTTGATGTGAAACAGGCAATCACAGCCCTATGACAAGCAACCTGACAATATGCAAAATGGATGGATGAGTCAGTAATTGTAATGATACAAACAGTGGCAGGCGCCAGTATTATATTACAACCTCCTAGATAGGCAAGGTGTCCCTAATGACATTACACATAAATATAAAATCATAAGCACAAAAGGTAACCTCTATGTGAGTCTACCATTGTATTGTAGAATGAAATATTTCATCAACTGCTATTTGGATTGCTTTGAACTAATCTTCAGATATTAATGATCAACACTGGATGAATCCTACTGACTTTAAGACTTTACATGTATTCTTTGTCCAGGATCTTACATTAAGCTAAAAAGATTTAGATCAGATAATGTTTACAAGTCAGGACTGATGTTTTTTCTGTCACGGTTGATTTAGAAGGCAATTAGTGGTGTGTGAGAGAGATACCATCTAAATAACTGTTTGTTGTTTGTGTGTCTGGGTGTGTTTTTCAACAGTGGACAAGTTGAGTGAAGTCCTTCTGGGCTCCAGTGTGGACATCCCTCTTCTATGCCATCACAACCGCAACGTGGTAGAAGCCAGTGAGTGCCACATATTTTCTCATACAACACTGGAGATAAGATATGACCATATGTTCCCTCAACATCCAATACGTAAATTTAGACATTTCAACCTTTAATTCACATATTGTTGTGCTATGTTCCATGCTAGTAATATTCAAGTTTAATGACGTAAATCAGCATCTTCTCTGTTTCATTAGCTTGAATAGTCACATATATGAATTTAATTAGTTGACAACTGAATGGCTGCTATGTCTGTCTCTGCTCAGGTAATCAGGATCTGATGATCAATGGAGCCCATGATTTCTGTGCAGCAAAGGTGAGCTGATGGGCAAGATACATCCATACATCCATAATCAGGAAGATAGATTGAACTCAGCAAGAGTTTTTGGAAAAGTTTGTTGAAAATCTACATTTGTATTTTTTGGAAAACTAAAACCAGTTATTTTGAAATCTACCTGCTTAAACCAAATTCTTGTTCCCTAGGAAAACTCATCAAGTTTTTTCCTTAGAATTTAGGGATGAGCGAGTACAGCATTATCTGTATCTGTTAACCATATGAATTATCCGTATCCGTACTCGGAGTGGGCAGGGCCTAACCCGGAAGTGGGTGTGATTTAACCCGGAAGTGGGCTGGTTCAACATAACTTTATTTTTAACTTTGAAATTTTTTTATGATTTTTTTATTTTTATTTTTTTTAAATTATATTTAATAATATTTCCACACCAGGTGTGTGTGTGTGTGTGTGTGAGTGAGATGCGAGGGACGTTCGCTGTCTCCCGGAGAGATGAGCACTCTGTGTTTTTGGTGTGGAAAGACGTGAATTGTATTCGTTCGTAAGTCATACAGACTGGTTTTGTTATTTTCACTTTACATTAACACTTAAAGTTTAGTGCAGTGTAATTGTTTGCCGTGATAATTAAATGCCAGTGTGATAATAAATGACAATTTCAAACCATACAAACTGTCATGTTGTACTGTATTTAATAGAGGTTTACTTTACTGTAAAGTAGGTGTTAATGTAAAGTGAAAATAACGGGGCCAGTCATTGTGACTTGTGGACGGATGTGGTTCGCGTCTTTCTGTGCTGGAAACACGGAGTGTTCATTTCTCCGGGAGACAGTGAACGTCCCTCGCATCTGCAGCGCTCCTCTACTGAGCCAATGCAGGTCTCGTGAAAAATTTTCCAAAGACTCGTACCCGAAGACCCAGTAGGGAAATGAACGAATCTTTTCTGCTTCCTTGACTGAGCCTATGGAACAGTCCCGATGCGCAGTGAACCTGAGTGACTGAGAGACAGAGAGCTGTTCTGTGAGTGAGTGAGCAGAGCCGTGTGTGACGGGAGGAGCGCTGTGACGCTGTGTGAGGATTTTCATTCAGTCCGAGCACAGATAATGACTCCGATTACTCGTATAATAATCGTACTCTGCAAAAGTGCTTTATCCGTACCGGATACTCGTTTCAGCCGAGTATCCGGCTCATCTCTATTAGAATTACAACAACAGAGATTTGAACAACAAATGAAATTATTAAAGCAGTCCAGTGTTGCTTTTTTAAGAGTAATATTTGAATAAGTAGTTCGACCCCACAATGAAAATAAAGACCTTGCATTTTTCCGCATTGTGTTTGTGATCACAATGAGTTTAAGCTTTTCCATTACAACATATGTAAAAGCAACATTAAGTTAAACATATATGGTTGTACATCTAAGTAACCACCCAGGACACCAAAGGGCATTCAGAAAGGCCACAGTCCTGCTCAGGTTTTTGGGATACTCAACATGGACCATGTGATATAATAAAAAGGCAGTGGCCAGGGCAAAGGAGATGTCCAGACTGCCATTATCAAAAGTCATCTAAACGCTATCCATCTTCACAGTGATGGCCTGCTCTGAAGGAGGGAATTGGTTCATACGGTCACTCAGAACACGTGTTGGTGTCGGATATACTGAATTATTAAAATGCAGTAATAAAAAAAGTCTGACACACTGCATTGTATGAAAATGAGACAGGTTGTTAAAAAGTTGAAGCTAGTCGGCCTGCCCCACTGCCAAAAAGATCCTAGCAGATTCCTGTTAACAGCCCTTAACCTGAAATTCCGCCAAAATTTGCAGCGACACTAACTGACACAAATTCTTCTTTTCATGCAGTGCAGCTAACTTAGCTAATGCTAACTAGCAAGCTAATGCATAGTTCCCTCTTTAATCAACGGTGGGTGACGAAAAACATTACAATGATGTAAAAGTGTGTTTCTGTGTGAAATGTTATCACAGTTAACTAAGACTCACCACAGATAAATGCTTTTACCGTGTCAGATTTAGTGGAAGCAGTAGGACCCAGGAGCAGAGGTTTTAACAAAAAGAGTATTTAATATAAAAAGAGTCTGAGTTATGGACCCAGCAGAGATGGACTTTCTGTTCGAACAGGTTTTGTTTTATGATTTCTTGGTTGACCAGCTGTATTCTGCGGGCACCCCTTATCAGGCACAGACTCTGCGAGAAATCTCGGTTCTTGAGGATTGGTTCAAGGACCGCCATTTCCTCCCGCACGTTGTGGTGGTGCGGGCCAGACTAAGGGAACCTCTACAGCCTTCTCACAGGCACCAGCCTCCAGCCCCATCCGCTGACCGGTACCTGGGGGGCTGTTGGGCTCTGGGAGGACCCTGCAGCATGGTGGTGGACGTTGGAGAGGGGGCATCCACAGCGGGAGCCTCTCTCTTCAGCAGCCTGCTCAGAGGCACCAACCCCGACTGGGCTCCAGCCCCGACTGGGTCGCAGTCAGTTCCTGTCCCGCGTCGGAGGGCCCCGGCAGACACCACTCCTGTTCCGGCGTCGGAGGTCCTCGCTGCGTCTGCTCCAGTCCCTGTCCCATGCCGAAGGTTCCTGGCTGACGTCCCTTGTGTTAAAACCTCTACTGCTTCCACTAAACCTGACATACTGTGACTGTAGATCTCCAGCTAAAGGCCTGAGGGCGGGAAAAGACAAAATGGCGACGTTACATTCTTCATCCGATTAAACATGAAAGAATCAAAAGAAGAGTTAGGTGGGTTTTTGAAGAACTCTTCTTTTGAATTCAGTTCCCGAAAGAACCATGAACAAAAAAAGGTTCTTTAGCAAGAAAAGGTTTCCCAGAGCACTCAAAGGCTCTCCAAAGCACTTGTGAAGAACCAGTTTTTCTTAAAGTGTATATTATTTTCAGTCTTTAGATGTTCAGCATCCTCTTACCAGCTTTGTTACATCTGACTGGTAATAAAGGAGAATCAAACCATATATATACAATGTCCTGATACATTGCTTGTGTGGTTGTATGGGGTCAATTTTTGTTACATAAGAAACATTTGCACTTTTTTGTTTTGTTGACAGATGTTGCACTTTCTTTTGTTTTGCTAATTAAAAAAAACACAACTTAATTTTAGCAGTAAAAGTATCTGCTTAAAGTGGACACAGTACAGAGCACCATTTTTTATAATTAAGCTCAACAGACCTGACTTTTTCACCATAGCACTTTGGTGAACCTAGTTGCCCCTAATATAAAGTGTACCAATATTCTGAGCCTCATGGAATGCTTTGAAATGTCCCGGGGTGAGCTGGTATGCAAGTATTCCATAATTTCTCACTTTTAGAAGGCATCTGTTGCAGTATGACAGGCTTACAATACAGTTATTTTAATGTCATGATAACATTTAAGGTTTGAATTGGTACATCAAATGTGTATTTTCCTAAAACAGATGTCTGACTGTGCGCGTCACATTACGTCTCCAGTTGTGTAGCAGGTTTAAACATGTCTCATAAACTCTAGAAAATCAAACAAACACAAAGTAAATGTCAGTCATGGTGTTTATTTCCATGCTGCTATGCATCTAAGAATGGAGACATGTCCACAGCTCTAGTGCTTAGCTTTGTGCAGCACACAGAATTCAGCGCATCAGTTATAGGAGCAGACTTTTTAAAAAAACATCCTCACTCTTGAGGACACGCTACGGAAAAGTGTGTATTTTGTGTCTGCAGCCTCCGATGCCTTCAATTTGTGCTGCTGTGTTTTTTTACCTTTTGGGGCTGTCTCTTATAACTTCAACTGTTAACCATGCCGCTCACTTTATGAAAAACAGATGTCCTTATATGGAGAAGTAGAGGCGTGTCAGTATGCTAATTACAGAGAGCGGACACACGCCTCTCCATTTACAATGATTCTGATTCACAAACATATTCATGGGGCGGCTGTGGCTGAGGGGTAGAGTGGTCGTCCTCCAACCTGAAGGTCGGCGGTTCGATCCCCAGTCTGAACCACCTGCATGCCGAAGTGTCCTTGGGCAAGATGCTGAACCCTCAAAAAGCCAAAAAGCCCCCCATAGAATAACAAAGTGCTGCAAGTAGATGCACTGTATGAATGTATGGGTGAATGTGAAACTGTACTGTAAAGTGCTTTGAGTGGTCTTCATCAGACTAGAAAAGCGCTTTATAAATACAAATCCATTTACCAAATCCATTTTGTAATTTAATAGTAAATTAGTGTCCTCCTTTTCCCTTTCCATGCCCTAGTGTGTCTGTGTGTGTTTGAGTGGCACAGACAGTTCAGGAATACTATGCTTTCTGTGTTTAACAGGAGATCTGTCAAAGGCTGGTGAATCTCAGTGTCTACCTCCATGCACTCCAGGTGAGTAGGTTTCACCCACTTCATTCATTCAATCTATCAAACTTTATTTTTATATAGCACCTTTCATGCAGTTTAGTGCTTCACACATGATTGACAATATGCTAATAAGACAGACATAAGAAGTGTTAAACAAATAGAGCTATGGCTGTCATTAATTATATATTTAATTCATTTTTAGATTTTTAAAATGAATGGGATCCTATGGGAATACAGAGGCAACTAACATCAAACTGACTCTACTTTCAAAGTTTACTTATCTGCTATATTGGCAGGTAATCATTTCTTTGAAGCTTTAAAATATATCTGGGACTAATTAAATGTCCTTATGTGCTAAAATGATTTATGCAAAGGGTTTAACAGCTTTTTAAAAAGGCTTTTTAACAGCTTTTTGAAAAGGTCAAAAAATTCTAAAGTGGCGCATATTTATCTTGCTCATTATTATCTTGAACACAACCAGATGCCTCTTCTGTTAAAAATGTGATAATCAGACTTATTTGATGTTTGGTATTTAATATTAGGGCTAGCAAACTATTACTATTTTTAATCAGATTAATCACAGGGTAGCTGTAATTAATCACGATTTATCACCATTTCTAAATGCCAGAAAAATCCCCATTTTCTATGTAAATTGTTGATTTATAGTTAAGATTAAAAATTAAAAAAAACAAGACTAAAACATACCACACCATAATTCAATTTTGCCGTCTCTTTGCTATGCTTCTGAGCAAAAAAAGGATAATGTTATTTAGAACCTTTTTTATCAGACTCAAAGATAACCTTTACCCTAAACAATTGGGGAATCTTAGCCTTTGCTCTTTTTTTTTTGCAAAAATAGGATCGTTGAGTAAAACTTTTTTCTTTTCTTTTTTAAATCAAACAAGCAACCAAACCTTTACAGATTTAAATGTGAATATGAAATATGTATCTGATTCCATCTGCAGAAGGACAGTTCACACTTCAAAAGAACGAGTTCCAAGTTTAGTTCATGAAGATGAAAATGAACTAGTTCACATTCATAATTAATTTTCTATTGGGATGGTTTAAGTGACAACAAACAGTTATGTGTGTAGTTGTGAATTGATGATGTCGGATGATGTCTGCGTGTTGCTCAGCTCCTTTTAACACTGAGTCCTGAATGTGAGCGTCATGTCTCGTGTTATACTGAGCACACAATGTTGATGAGTAATTTTCATGATGTTTAAATGCAGCCTCATAAACTCTGGAGAGAATTGAACAAACACTAAGTGACTTCATATTCTGATCAGGTCCTGATAACTAGTGATGTGTGTTTATTAAAAGTGTTTATAAAATATAGCCTGTTGTCCAAACATGCACTAGTGAACTGACATTATTTCCCCAAACGAGAATCAAAGTGTTAGATTATAAAAATATGAGAAGAACAAACACATTGTCCAGCATAAAAGAAACACTGTTACAGCTGGTGAAAAAAATTCAGATTTTGTGAATGTGTAAATTGTGCAGCCACCTGGTGACATTTGGGGAAAAAAAATATATATATAACGTGACCACGACATAATAACGCCTCTGAAAACCCGTGTTTTCCTCAGAGACCCTCTAAAAATCCACACCAGCTGCATGGAATCCTCAAAGGAATTGATTGGTCAGTGCTTTTATATTATTGGATCTCTTATCTCCAGCTCAACTGCTCAACAGCAGGTTAGTCGTTCAGCATAAATTACCATGGTGATTTACCCTGACACAAAGTCAACGAGCTTTGTTGGACTGAAAACCCTGAAGTAAACTTGAAGTTACCCCGATACCCCGATCCTGCTTCATAGTACAGGCTTCTGAGGTCTCTCCTCTCTGGAGTCTCTCCTATCTATGGTCTCTCCCGTATTGAGTCTCTCCTGCCTTTTAATTGTATTTGAACTGTTCATATTGCTATTAGTGCATGTAAACATTTAATTCAAATCCACAAGTCTCCATGTATCTTATCATTTACAATTTACTTTGAGATGAGATTGACTGGAGCTGCTCCAAATCTGTCGTTTCCCAGGCTGTGTTGGGTCCAGATTTGGGTGCCCCTGTGTTAAAGTCCCTTGCCACAGGGGAACCAAATCTCCCAATAACAGCCAGACGACAGAGACATACTGCTAAACAAACATCTTTTATTAAACCAAAACACAAAATCAAGTTACATACATTCTATTAATAAAATACATAAATCTGCCCGGCAACATAATGTTTCTGTTGGGCAACTCAGTTCAGGGGTCTCATTTATAACTGTTGCGTACGTACAAAACGGGGCCTGAAACATGCGTACGCCACTTCTCACGCAAACGTTGGGATTTATAAAAACAAACTCGACACGCAAACTCTGACTCATGCGTACAAACATTTTGGAGACGGGAAAGTGGCGACACAGACGTGAGGTGGTGATCTGAAGCAAATTATTGACCCAATTCATCATTTACATTAAAACCAACAGCTTAGTTTTGCTCGCGCAACATTTCTGTTCCACACAAACCTTTTAATTAAAAATTATATTAGTGTTACGGAGCCGAGTCATTAATAGGTTTTAATAATATCTTCTAACACTGTGCGTGTATCATCAAATCGCTGCAGTGAACGTGTCTGTGCCATCAGGCGCACAGAGCGACCTGGGGATCACTTACAAGAAATGAAGAAACTGTCCAAATAATATCCCAGAGGAGGTGAGGATCCACTGATGTTAGGTAATCGGTCCGATGCTCTAAATCAGTGGTTCTCAAAGTGGGGGGCACTCTCCAGGGGGGGGCACGATGTCACAAACAAAGAAAAAAAAAAAAGACCTAGTAGTGAAACTCCCTCAGTGGCGAAATGCAAGGGGATGGACTGACACAAACAAATCAAATACTGTTTTGTTCCTGATCCACCAATCAAAAGAGGAGTGTTATCATTTGAACGCTATTGCTCTTGTTTCCTCTATCATTCAGATATTCATTGCTTTATAAACAGTCTTTTTAAAGACTCACTCCTTCCTTAGTATTACCACTTTGCACTTGCAGTAGACCTATTCGTAGCCTAATCTAAGGAGTAATTTGCTCCACAGTCTTTTTTGAAAGCTTTTAGCCCCTAGAGCTAGCCTTTTAGCTAGCTAACTTCTTCCAACTGCAGCTAGCCCTTTTCTCCTTAACACCTACCTTTACATCTTCAATCATCCACCGTGTTGCAACAAATAAAATACCAGCACTTGATTACTATTCTGTGCTGTCCCTGTCTACATTGTGTACTGTTCGTTTTGTTAGGAACCATTGCCTAGCACAGCCTTATTTATTATTCGTGTGCAAGTAGCTCACAGCCACACATACAAACACACTCCCAAGACCACAACGTTGCAATTAGAACTTTATTAACTTCACACACACTGTATCAGCAAACAAACACAACTATGGACAAGTTTCTGATTCGAGGATGACCTGAGGATATGTTTGTCAAACATAGCCCAAAGATTTGAGGACCTTTGCAAGGCAAAGCAGGCTCATAATAATAACAGTATCCTAATGATAGCAATAAAAATGCTTATTATTATTATGATTATAATGATAATATAATAATAATTGGTCGATTATCACCATCATTATATAATGATGGTGATAATAATGATTATTATAATACGAAAGCAGGCAGGCTCACATAGCTGCTAATATTAATAGCCTACTAATAGGCCTACTACTACTGATCATAATATTCAGCGATGTCTGATCAGCTGATATAGATTCTAGTGATCTGTGATATTTTTTTACTTTACGGGACTTGGAGGCAGATCCACGTACGAATGTCTCCAGGTGGACTGTGATTTGTAAAGCGAACATTGCGTTCAGGTGTGCATGCGCACGGTTTTATAAATCGCAATTTTCCTCAGCGTACGCCATTTCCGGCTTTTGTGCGTACGTACACTTTTAGTATGAATCCTACGCACTGTTTTATAAATGAGACCTCAGATCTCTGGCTGTGTTTCTCACTGTGTCTCTCCAGTCTCTCTTTCAGTCTCTCTCGCGGGCCAGCTCTCTCTGCTGCCTTTTAAACTTGGGAGTAATCAGCTAACAGACATCAGCTCCGTGATTACCCCCTGGTACAGCTGAAGGTGCTCTCTGAGCCACCTCCACGTCCACATACAGTTAACAGACTAAATAAAGCAATCTAAAGACACATAATTACTGGAGATTTTGACACAGAAAGGCCACTTTAGATAAGTGCTATACAAATAAAGTTATTATTATTATTATTATTTCATCCGTGAGGGAGGGGGTGAGGTGAGGGGTGTTCTGTAGGTATCAATATATACATCACCACTAGAGGCAACACACTTCAGCTTTAAAACAGTCTCTGTTGAACCTTTCTCTTTTTTTTTCTTTTACCATAGAGCTCTAGATTTTCAGTTACTCTACTTTGTTACATTAACCACATATACATCAATGTGTGTATAAAATTCCCAACCAAACAACGCACAAATTAAAACATCAGACAACAATTTATAATTAACACAAGCAAATAACATTTATCCTCCAATCATATTAAAATGTGTTTACTGTTCTTTGACTTTTGAAGCCAAACACAAGGTGTCTTTGACTGTTTGAGGTTTCCTCAGTCTCAAAGACTGCTTGTTGAGAGGCGATAGACTCTGAAGTCAGTGAACAGAGTCAAAATCTTCCTGTTGAAGTAGATGAACATGTATGTAATGGAATTTTTTGGAACCGGGTGGAAGGAGAACTCAGGCAGCAGCTAATTTCCTATGCAAAATATTTGAATGTAGACCAGAATGTGAAACAATATAACAACGTCTACAGAGTAACATGAGCAATTGTCACCCCTAAGTCTGAAGATGTCTAAGACAGCATCCCAATATATCTCCCACATCATCCATGAAAGGCGACAATTGCTTTCACGCTATGTTACATGTAGGTGTTCGCATCCTTTTGGATAGTTACGTCTAAATATGCAATCCTAAATAACATTGTGTCCTGAGAGTTGAAGTTGGTGCCTCTCTGTCTGGAGCCTCTGAGTTAGATATGAAAATTGCCAAACGTAGACACTAAAATGCACCGTTGGTTGGCCCTTTATCTATAACCTGACGTTGGGGTACTGGTTGGAGTGAGAAGGGAATATGTGTGGAACTAAACAGGCACTCTTTTTTTAATGGTGTAAAGATATAATGTAATAAACAATAAATTCATAATATAGTGGCTTATACAGTAATGTGTGAGGATGGTCGAAAATACCTCAACAGAAGTGGTAAGAATATCATGTAGTACATTATAGTATACAATATGACAAGGTGATCATCTTTCTGAACAAAAGGAAAAGCTAAATGCATAATTTTCCTAAAAGCCAAATACCATGATTTGCCATTTTTACGAAACAAACCTGATAGTGTTCATTTCAACAGCCATATAGAGCATAGGTATTTATTTTATTTTAATTAAGCAAAGAGGGGAATCCATGTCTGCAATTCCTTTCCTAGACTCTGTTACTTTTAAAATCCAGGAAAATCTTTATGTTGCTGTCTTATTCTGTCCCCTGCATTTAACAAAACTCAATTTCCTCAAAGAGATCGGAACACTGTACAGAACAAATGCACTCTGTTTTAATTTGTGTCAATTTTCAGCCTCTAAAATTGTTGAAGATGGATCTCTCTCATGTCCTGCAGGGTGCTATCATCAAACAAGACTCCATCTTGGAGCTGCTGCTACAGGACACCATTGTGCCGGCTGTAGCAGGAGTATGGCGCCCTCTCTGGCAAGATGGTGGCAATCGGGAGGCCAGTGTAGGATCAACCATTGGGGAACTAACTCTTTTGCAGAGACAACACAGCCTGCTACAGGAAGAACTGCTGAGGTTACGGGATGCCGAGAACCGGTTCAAGGACAGCGAGAAGGCCCGGGCCAAGCTAGAGAGACAAGTCCGAAACATGAGGGTCTGCAACACGGCTGCACCTGACTCCAAGCAGCTGGAGGAGCAGGCTTCTCAAGTAGGAGCAATTGTATTGCAGTTCCATAAAATTAAGGGACTAATAAGGGATAGTTAGGCTGATTTATACCAACATTTTGTACCTGATCAGTTCCAAAACGACAACTCATTATCTCTGTTTCTTTAGGCACACCCTGTTTAGTAAACACATTTGTCTGTCAAACTCCACAACCCCACTTTGTATCTAGATCATTTTGTTTAAATATTCTCAATCCCAAACTGAGAGAATGCTGTAATGATATCATGTTAAATTAATCAGGGCTCTTATTCTGTCAGACAAAATCTAGAACCACTGAGACCTTGTACAACCATAAAATGGAAACAGATTTTGGTATTTCAAATGGGTTGCTCCTTAAGCACTTTGCTAAATAATTATACATTTTACATTCATTAGCAGGTTTAGCACAGTACATGATGGCACAAACAGGGATTCTACATGCTGTTTTACCCTTTCTTGCTATTATAGCCTGCATCTCTGCAACCAGGAAGGTGTGTCATAGCTGACACCCCACAGGCCAGGCAGGAGCCAATCCACCCATCTGATGGTGTACAGGATGAAAGTGATTTGGAGGTAGACATGACATCAGACGATGATGATGGGACAGCATCTGCAAGCTCCAAAGGTCTGATTATAGTCAAGACGAATACTAACATGCATCATTTAGGTATCATATTTTTTTAGGTTATGGTTCCTCTGTCGTTAATTACCCTGGAAGCTATAATTAGGTTTGGCAAACAGGTATGGCACATTCTTTTAATTTAAAATCTAAAATTTCCCTATAACTAACTGTGAAGTAATAATGTGTAAGAACTGACCAACTGTTGAATTACTCCAAAAAAATAGGGATGATGTCCACTAATGTCTTATCTTGTTGTTACATGAATAGAGGTATAATGAGTTACACAGACCTTGCTGTCTGATCATGTAACTGTTGTAGTTGTTGGTTGTTAAATGTGTGCCAGTCTACCAAGTTACAGAGAATGTAAGGTAGAAAAACTAGAGCAGCTGCATTATAGCTGAGCATAAGGGAAGAGTAGAGAAATGTTATTCAGATAAGGGATGCATAGATTTAAACCCTACTCACAGTTACTACTACTTCATCCTTCATCCAAGTTTTGAAATTCAATACATTTGACATTCAGTTAAGCTGGGAAAAAAAGAGATTTGTGCGGGCTTTTGAGTGCTTTGCTCTGTGTAATGCCTATCAGTTTTCGACATCAGAAATCACTAATTCAAAAGTAATTTGATCCCCCCCTGAGAAGCCTAAGTACCCAACTCAATTATGTTGATCACATGGATCTTGTTCACAGTCTCTATTTGAAACTTCAAACTTTGGCTTGAAGGATCAAATACATTTGGTAGTTTCTCCTGCAGCACAAACAATCTGATGATTACTCAATCATCCAGGGATGCTAAGACAGCATCTTTCTCAACAAGATCCAAGTTTTGGATACAATTATTTATAGGTTAAGATCTGAAAGCGTGGCAGAAGGGGAGCAGTATAGAAGATAAAACAACTGAAACTCATTTACAGAGTCCTGACTCACAGTGACTGTAATGTGTGTAAGCTCTGACTAATGATATTTCATTATTATATCGTACTGTTGTGTTGGTCTTGTCACTTTTGGGGAAGAGGACTAAATTGTTTTTGAATTTTGTTTTTCAGATCTTCAAGATATTCCAGAGGACATCTGATTGTCTGAATATTTCACAGTGCTGATCAGGTCATATGGATTTTGATGTAACCGGATTGACTTCAAAAATGTGTATCTTATAGTCTTAATATTTATTAAGCTGCTTTTGAGTGGATGGCATGTGGCAGAAAGTGTTTTGATTTTTAAATTGTATGCTTTGGATTATTTCCATGATATAATCCATCACTTGACTAAAGGGTGTGGAAAATAGATTGATATTGCTTATATGCATGTAACAATCATATCTCAAGTTTTGACAAGGTCTGAGGGATAGGGTATACAAGTATTGCTAATCTTCAATTATTTTACATATAGTACAAGTTAAACATCCATTGTTTTTTTTTCAATATTTTCTTCTCAAAATCTAAGAATTAAGTCGGAACTTGTTTTATATTGAAATAATTTTTTCCTTTATGACAATTGGGTATGAAACATGGAATCACACTTTTGTGGTTTACACCAGAGGTTGGTGAGGGGGGGCCACCAAACAGTTCCGGGGCGGGGTCAGTCAATGAGCAGAATAGCCTGAATGGGTGGAATTTGTTTAGAGTTCCAAGATACAATAGTTTAAGCAAATATTACTGATATTCCTTATTTACCCTGGTGTGAAATTAATAAATGCCCCTGGACATACCGTTTATTTGTGTATTTGACTGTGTATTTGGTGTTGTCTAAAGCTATGTCAGCAATATTAGGCTACATTTGCTCAATTGAGTGTCTATTTGATAATATATAATGTTTGACCCAGATGAGTTGTTTGGACCAGGAGGAAGGGTTGCGGGACGAGAGACAGTCTCCATCTCCTTGTTCATTAGTTCTGAATGACTATTGGACTGGGGGTGAAACCCAGAAGACAGACTTAATGACGCTCCCAGGAGCCTGCAGAACTCAGACCAAAAACCAGAGGTACATTTGGGGCCCCCATCCGAGACGACGTCCCTGGGCAGGCCATGCAGACAAAACACCTGATTTAGCATAATCTCAGTTTCTTTGACAGAAGGTAGTCTGGGTAAAGGGATGAATTGGGCAGTCTTTCAAAAGCGATCTACAATGGTGAGGATGAATGTGTTACTATCAAGACCGGTGACGAAATCCAGGGAGATGTGTGACATAGGACGACGAGGAACAGGTAAAGTTTAGAGGAGCCCAAAGGGGGCCTGTGTGAACTTCCCTGTGTCTTCTTCCATGGAGGGCCCCCAGAGACGCTGGCGCAGCAGGGCAAGGGTGTGTCTCACTCCAGGGTGACAAGCAAGGCGTGATGAGTGACCCCATTGAAAAACCTGAGATCGCAGGGTGGCAGTAACATACAAGCAGTAATCATGTGAGGGAATGGGAGAAGGATATTCAGTGTGCGATTGCTTTACCTTGTCTTCAATTTCCCAAGAAATGACGGAGAGGGACGGATAGAAGTGCAATAGATGCCACGTGTAAAGAAGAACATCAGAAAGATAAGGGTATTTGCAGCACAGATTAAAATAAATACTTTGTAGCATAATGGAAAGTCAATTAATTGATGTATTATTGTCAGTAAAGTAAAGTATTTGAGTAGAAATATTGTATATCAAGCAGTCTTGTTGTAATCATAGTCCATGGTCAGCACCACGATCATGATCCACCATGTAGATCGGATGCCGCCATAGTCCACAATCATTATCCACTGCCGCCATCAGGATCCACCATCATCTGCCACCTCGATCGTGGTCCACCACCACCATCAGATGCCAACATGATTATTATTATGATCAGCCAGCATGATACCGAATCCGCCATACAGGATCCTCCATTGCGATCACGATCTCTGATACGCGATCCACCATCATAATCCACGAGAAGCTGGGTAGAGATGCTCTGTGTGTCATGTGTCCCCTGACATATCTGTAGCGTGTGCACCTGAGTGACTATGTTGAAAAAAAAATGAAACCTGGGCTGCAGGAACTGAGAGAGTGAATGCTGTCTCCCTTGAGGTTCGGTCAGTGGCACAAAAAAAAAATGGTTTGACATTAAAGTAGATGCCAAAAAAAGAATTCTAGACAAGAAGAAAAATAAGCAAAATGGGGGAGGACAAGGACCACTAGATCTGACAGCCCAGGATGAGAGGCTGGCAGCAATAATCGGTCAGTCATCATTGGTTGGAGTCTGCTCTCGGAGTGAGGGAGAAAGTGATGACTTCCCTCAAGAACCTTCACAAACAGGTAACTTACTACATAATTGTTATTATGAAATTTGCAATTTCTTGTGTCTTCAATCAAATTTAATACAATCAGAAAATGTTTTTATTTCAATGAAAATAGCATTGCTACTTGAAACAATTAATTAGGCTAAACAATATAATTTATTGGCCAGGATGATTCAGGAGCGGAGGATGACGCTAAGACGACCTCTCACTCCCAATAGCCAGTGCCAGCCACACAGTCCACTTCCCAGTCCTCTTTCCCGGAGTTTGTCAGAATGCCCTCGTTCTAACCGACGAGGTTCTGCAAAACCAGCTGGCTCCCCTGGATGCAATGAAAGAAATAGCTACAGGAATAAACAACATAAATGAAACACTTGAAAAATTACTGGATGTCCTTGCAAATCAATAAGTGCATGAGTTAATGTGTGTTTGTGTCATTTGCTTCAGAAAACTTACGATAAAACCATAAGGAAAAGTGAATAATTGATTTGATAGTTATTAATATTAACTTTATAAAGTTGACATTTTGAAATAAGGCATTTTAATTTATTAGATTATTCTGCACACCATCTCAGGTGTATAAAGGAGCTTTCCCCCAGCTGTGTCCAAGCTAATCCAGCAACCCTTGAGCTGCCCAAATGTGCACTCTATCCCGGCGCGTGTGTGGGCGTGTATGTCATTATAGCACACCTCTCAAGGGGTTTGAGGGTTGGCAAAAGGAGTCATCAGCAAGGTTTAAGGCCATATCCCCGGTCAGCTAAGTATAATAACACATTGTAGCATAAATGAATAGAGGATTTACGCTTAACGAAATATAAAACAAAAGATACTCACTGACAAGTCCCCCATCCCTTGCAGCTCCTGCCTCCAAACGCATTATACTGTGCTGTTGTTTAAAATAAAGGAGTTGCACATTGACCGAATGGTAGTTTTTTCTGTTAATAAATTGCATGGAGTCTGCAGATGGAGCTTTAATTTGCACGTGGGTGCAGTCTATTTCTTCAACAATATTTGGCATTCCAGCAATGTCATAGAACCTCCTCTTCACATCACTCTGATGTTGTTCATCATAAGGAAATTTAATGTAAAAGGGCATTGGCCTAATGATGCCATTTAAAACCTTCGGGATGACACGGCTTAGCAAAGGTTGTGAAATCCCAGCCCGATCTGCTATTCGCCTCTGAAAAGTACCTGTAGCCAGGAAACCAAGGATGAACAGGACTTGATCCTGAGGAGTTATAGGGTGAGAGTGCTGTGTTGAGTGACTAAGATGCTGCTGCCGGGACTAGCATAACTGCAGCAAAATATGCCTTGGCAGTCGGAAAACGGCTGATACGTCATTCTTTACTATCTTCAAACATGTTCATTCGGTCCCTGAAGATGTGCTCTCTCCTGAAGACACGTGCAGCAGCATCTTCCAGCAAGGCTAGATCAGCCATCTTTCCACTTGCTTGGAGGTCAATCAGAGTAATTTATATACCCTGAAAGCCCTTTAATATGCTACCAATTACTCAGTGAAAATTAGCCACAGATGTGCAATTTCATGTCACTAGAAGTTGTTGGAAGTGAACAAACAATTATAGACCATGGACCTTGTATCTGGGACTGAAAGCAAGAAGACCTGACCATTAGGAGGTGTGGAGCCAGTGACAAGGTCGATACTAGGGGCGGTGAAGAGGCAGCACCATGGCCCAGGACTTATTCAGCACTTCTTTTAGGTCCAGATATTCAGGGGACATATTAATAGTATTGAGCAGATAGATGTTGATCTCACTGATTGCCAGAGTGATAAAAGATAGACAAAAGTTTCCATACATTTTTTTAATTACCAATATTATTCATAGTAGTTGTTATTTATGTATAATTAAATTAAATTTGGCCTTCTATAGTTTAACATTTTCAAAACTTCAACACTACACCGACACACAGACAAGTCAGACCATCACAGATTTTTTATTGTAAATAAAACTTTCATTCATAAATCCAAGTGACAGTCAATGAGAGAGCGAACGTTTTGCTCTTCTAATTATGGCGATGAGTGGAAGGAGGACCAGGATGGATTTACTGCCGGTAATGACCAAATTACTGCAGTTGTGGTGATAGGTTTGACTAGTCCCTGTTGATGCTACACTGAATTATGGTCAAACGGTTTCTTTATATGCTGGGAGGGGGGCCTAAATCAGAATTTGAGGGCATAGCGACTATTACATAATCCAGATTATGGAAATGTCAAATTGAGAATATTTTGCACCTTTGACATGCGCAGCAAATAAATGTAATGTAATTCATAGCTCAAAATGCCCACGACAGTGAATGTTTTGCTATGTTACAGGTGACTGAATAAAGACTATATTGATTAATAATTACTTCTAAATACAACAGGCAGCTGGAATGTTCTATCGTTTAAGACTAACATTCTATCTTTGACAAGCAACCCTCCAAACACATAATCAAATTGTCAATTCTCATTGTCTTCAGTTTTCAGATGCATCTGTCAGCAGTCCTAAATTCAATTTAGAAATCAGTGCCTTCCAAAACCATTAGAAATTAATGTTAAACAAACGGTTGATAGGTCTTTTATCCATCTAACCTGTCACTGCTATGGTTTCGATGTGTAAAAGACCAGGTTGAGGTGGGGAAAACGTAATTGTTAAAAAAAAGATTGTTAACAAGTCAGGGTCCTGGTTTCATTACCAATTGCTGGCATAAGATGGTAAAGCTAAAATACGTGTGTCACTGCCGCTCCGAACAGCCGTTACTTGAACTAATCCTGTGAGATTTAAGAGTTCCATTGGCAGCCTTTGGAAAATAATTAGGGTTTTAATTCATTGGGGTCAAGATTCTCCAACAATAGTCAGTTTGGTATAGGTGTTTTGCATGTTTTAAACCTGTCTCATGTGACCTCTCCATTAACTATCCATCCATTCATTGCATCAGGCACCATATCTTCAGGGACCGGTTTTTCAAAAGTTTTAATCTGGACCAAACTGATCCAGATTTGGAAATCTCTTTTTCTGCTATCCAGGATCACGTAATCCATTTTATTTTTATGCTGGTTTTTCAAAGCAATGTGGGATTGGATTACTCTGATCCGGATTCAAACTTTTCAGGATTACCAAATCTGGATTACCTGTGGTCTAAATGGGACTATCACAATGTAGCTATGTAAAGAACAACAGGTAGAATAGTGTGGGGTCACTCCAATATGCTTCATTTGAACAGAAAATAGGACTGAACGGAACAGCAAACAAACAATATAAACATCCCCCTCCATTGTCCATTTCTTGGAAACAGGCAGTCCACTCATCTGAGACCTACAACAAATAAATCGAACAGGTTTCAAACAAAGATTTATTGAATTGAACTGGATAAAAAAAAGGCTTAAATGTCCAATACTTAACAAAATAAATTACTTCTTAGTTCTTGTTATGAGTAGTTCTTCTTATGAGTTCTCCTTCTTCATCATCATCATCATCATCTGCTTCGTCTGCTGTGGAGAGACCAGCTTGTCCAAGCTTGGCCTTTAGGAGGCGGATCTCAAGTCTGGCCTTGATTTATTATTTGAGTTCAATATTGACAGCTGTTTGGGGGATTATTTTATGGGGCCGAAATATTTATAATTTATAATTTGCTGTACTGAAAGGTTGCTAGCCTATATAGCCTACCTACTTTATGTACTTCCTGTTGAACAATTCAAGTGAAATTGATGAATAAATATAAATACTGTAAAATGCATGATATAAATGTTGTATTATTTAACTAACCAATTTTAGTTACCTAGCTTTATTACTGATATCCACCATGAATCCACCCTCCTGCTGGGATCAGTTTAATCCTGATTTTTGGGATCACAATGATCCCAATCCTACCACAAAGTTTTGAAAAACCCAAACTCAAGGTTCGATCCGGATCAACAACAAGATTAGATTACGTGATCCAATCCAATTTCTAAATCCTTTTTTTCTTTTGAAATACCCATTTTCAAGATTTGATCCAATCCGATAGCCGTAATCCGATCAGATTACTTTTGAAAAACCGGCCCCAGGAGATAGCTTTACGGTGGAATTGTAATGTCAAATATGATTGAAAGTGGTTTGAACACCTGTTTGATTCATTTAAATGTTTCTTTGTCTGCAAACAAATCAGCAGTTATCTTTACATTAGAATCCTCATACAATTCATGTACATTTCTGATATGAAAATATTTTAGGCTGCACTGTTTGTGGTATCTTGAAATTTGACAACAGGTTTAACCGGATTCAAACAAATGTTTAGTTTGAAGGCATATAAGTTTCATAGCCAAGATACTAATTTAGAAACCACGAAGCAATATAAGGTATTATGTATTCAGCAGATACCATATTTGACAGTGACAGTAACGAACCTAGAACAGGTGCTGTACTTATACTTGACCACCCGTGTGTTATTCATGTGGATTGTATTACCACATTAAAACAAAAAATGTAAAACAAAAATTGTAAAACACAACATAGTTGTCTTGTATTTGGTTTAATTTAACATTTTCTAGCTGGAGATACAAGCCTGAGAAGACATGACAAAATGTCACAGATTTGTTAAAGCCCCTACAAGTGTTTTTTAACTGGTTATGAAATGGTCTCATTTTAATATTGCTGCCTCTTTATGACCCACAACAGAAATGAGACAGTCAGGAAGAAAACTGGCTTTTTCCCTGTATTATTTAGTGGCAGCTGTGTGGTAGAGTGGTCGTCCTCCAACCAGAAGGTCAGCAGATCAATCCCTGTCTTCCCCATCTGCATGCCGAATAGTTCTTGGGCAAGATGCTGAACTAGAAAGGGGCAAAAAAGTGTTGCTAATAGATGCAATGTATGAATGGGTGTGTGTCATCAAGACTAGAAAGGTGCAACATAAATACTGTACAAACCATTTACTATTCTCAACTTCTGTGATCTGGTCTGATTACCAACAAAGTTAGATAACGACTGACAGGTCAGAAAAACCTATGTTAACATTTAAGCCAGCATGGGGTTCAGTTTCAACCTTTCTTTTATCCCCCGGAGATCTTACATACACCTAGGACCACACACATTACAAAACGATACAGACAAAGGAGGGAGAGGGAACAGAAATGGGGGCAAGCCGGGCTACTCACTTTGCTTAAGGCTAGCCCATACTGACCAGTGCTCCCGAGTCTGCTTCTCGTCAACTACAGGTCTCTTACAAACAAGATGGATGTGATCAGAGTCGGATAACGCCTCATTTTGTGACTATCATCCCTCACTGAACAACAGCATCCCGGACGATCAAAGTAGCTGGCTGCTCTTTTTACAAAGCAGACAGAATGAGGGACTCTGGGAATTGTGCGGCTTAAAGACAAAATGAAAGATTGCTGTAATTTTTTTTTATTTCCCGTGAAAGGGGCTCAAATTTCAACCCTCACCAACCCCATTATATCTTTAAAATGTATGAAAAACTTTCCAATAAACAACCAAATGAATTATACACAACTTTTCCTCCTTAATATGAGACTAGGGCCCTTTCATGATATTCAGTGCACCATGAGGCCACACTGGTTTGGCAATATGACTAACCTCAAAACCTCTAGTAGAAAAGGTCACCGTCCAATATACCAACCAACAGACACACAGAGGGGGAACTGATAAGTCTTCTCATCTGATTGCTGCTTTAATTACAAACAGAAAAGTATTTTTCAAAATGTAATGTACACGATAACAAATTAATAATTTTGTCCCTTTTATGTGTTCATTCTGCTAGTGTATTTGTGTGCATATCTGCAGACACAGTCTCTAATCCTCTAGACAATGTCAGCCAAATGATGTTTATTAATAACCCAACTGGAGCATATGGAGCGAAATAACTGACATCATCACCCTGCTGGCACTGTATCCTTTCCAACCCCAGGAGAAATCCAATTATAGGCATTGGAGGCCAGGTGATGGAATAGGGTTACAGCACATGGATTCCTTGCCAGTGTCACTTTGTTTTGTGTCTGTTCTATCACACAACTTCTCAGCCTATCACCAACACAGTTCATAGAAAATCAATATTTAAAATATGATGGAAGAACAGAGTAAGAACATCATGACAGATATTTCTTACATTATTCAAAAAATGCGGTTGAGTAATGAATTCCAGCACATTTCCTAAATCATACCCATTTGCCTTCCAAGACAATAAAATAAGTCAAGAGGACTTTAATTTACTGTCAATAATAGAAAATATTGTCTTGTACTGTGAAATGTATAAGCAGCTTACGTCACTCTGTGGTTGTCACCTGACAAACATTTTGAACTAGCTTTAAAATCAATTTTTTTATGAACTCTGGATCAAATGACCATGATTAATATGACTGCAATTCTCATACATACATGCAGTTTCTTCACTTTAAGGACCTGGGAATTATGATAAGGTGATAAAAGGGTACTGTTAATACCACAAACCAAATACCACCAAAAAAGACTGGAAATAAGATGTGCACTATCGTTTGGGAATGAGGAGCATGGGCGAGGCAGACAGGTTCATGGAAACAAAGAGAAAAGGAGATTAGCAGAAGGAGGCAGTGAAAGGTAGAAGAAAGACTAGATTTGTTTATTAAATAGATGAATCCTTTATATTACACATGCTGAGATCAAAATTGTAATTAAAAAACCTTGCCTCTATTAACAGGGATCAACAGCAATATGGTTTTAATGTAATGTTACTCTTAATTTAAATTGTTATGAGTCACTGAATGGCAGCAAACTTCATAAGTTATTCATGAGTTCATAATACAATTAATAAATATAGAAAGATGTAATAGTATATTACAAGTATATTAGATTACAAGGATTAGTGAATTTCTGTGAGATCTTTATAGGAATCAAATGCTTCTGGAAGATGAAGACAGAACATCAACTGAAATCTGATAATTACACTTTAGACTTGTAAGACCAACAACCTATGTATGATGTATGAAAAAGACAAAATACTTTATTTTCATATAAGATAAACCATGTTGATCCATGCAGGGAAATGCAAGTTATCAGTCTTCTATACATTGTCATTATTTATTTTAAACCAAAATCAGATGGAAAAAGCTTTGTAGATCTGCGGTAACGTCCCTAAGAATAGAAACACACAAACAAACATATTTTTTTTAGCATGCAGGCTCATTTGTTAATGTGTGTGTGTGTGTGTGGGGGGGGGTAGGTACTCCAAAGTGGGAGTGTCCACTCCACTGTCATATAAATGGTCTTCCTCTTTCTTTGACAGAGTTTGGCGTCTCTACCAGTTTGCTAGGCTATACTGCCATTTGTCCTGCTCCCATTTGCCTCCCCCTCTCTTCTAATTGTGTGCGGCTGCAGAAACCCCTCTAAACAACAGCCAAAATGGAGGCCATCAAAAAGAAGATGCTTATGCTAAAGTTGGACAAGGAGAATGCACTGGACCAGGCTGAACAAGCTGAGGCAGACAAGAAAGCAGCTGAAGAGAGAAGCAAACAGGTTGGTTATGAACACAAGTGCAAATCACATGTCAAAAACCTAGAAGAGCATCTTTTATCAACAGGCTAATCAAACTGGGGTTATTCGGTATATGAGTTTTGGAAGCAGACAGTGATGGGGTTTTTTTTATTAGCCATTCATACTAATGATGACTTCAAGTGAGGCTTTTTCTTTAATTTTCAAATTAAACTCCTGTACTGTATAGATTATACAGTTTGTCAGATAATTTTTTTACGCGTTAATTTGTTTTTTGGTCAGAAAACTGACTACCTGATGTATATTTGGAGAACCATCTGAAATTCGAGTAGATTATCTTCAAACTATTTTAAATTATCGCTTTGGATGATGACAATCAGATGATTCGAACAAATAATTTTCCACAGGCCTACAACTAAGACCTGAACCGAGTCTGTGTTTGTGCCTGTAAGACTGATTTTGTCTGAATCCAACTGGTACCTCTGTATTTGAGATAGATTGTTTTATATTGGATATATACAATCAAAACATGCACGAGGTTCAGCTTTAACTGTGTAAGCATTTGATGTTGCAAAGTGGCAGGAAGTGGTTTCATGCACTTTCTTTTAAATCATTTTTACAAAATATTTGGTCATACAGCTGGCTTAACAGCTAGATCTGTTCACACTAAAATTGGCATGTATTTAAATCTGGCATTATTATTGGGTCTGAAAGTCCACTTGGATCCACTAGACATATTGACACATAGACCCGTTACCTGCTACAACAGGACTTTACCTGATTCATTCAGAATAAGAACAAATTTAACATGGCCCAATCACAAATGCTCAGTCAGATCACAGACACAAGGAGCTGAGTTGACTCCTGAAGATTTTAGTTGCATGAGACAAAATGTTTTCAGATCTGACCAAATTTTGCGCAACACAAAAGTCTAATAGCTATTTTTCAAAAAGTGTGTTCTCAGAGTTAAATGATGGTTATATTTTATTAATTTGATTGGAGTTTATTTAATGTTTAGAAATATTTGCACCGTGGTCATGACGCTTGATTTATATTATTTCACTAGTTTATACCAATTGCACTTTACTTGCTCTAGAAAGTGTTCCATTCAGATAACAATAAGTTGCATGTTATTATAGGCAGAGGAAAACCAAAGCAGGTACCAAGTAGCAGTCATTTCGGTACTAAATTCATTGTTCAAACAGAACAAGGACTGTGGCGTGTGTCCCCTGGCTGTGTGGCTGGCAGCATGTCAGTAGAGAATAGTGTATAAAGGTCAATATGAAAACAATAAATAATTTCAGCAATCATAAACTGCTTAATTGCCTATGATATTGAGTTGAATAACTTCTTACCATGTCTTTACCTTAGATACATTTACATTATTATAACAGAACACTACAATCACTGCATTAGGTATATAAAAATCTTTCAATCCATTTTCAGTGTCATATTGCAGCCGTGCAAATTTTGTTTTTGATCTTCCACACCATCAGCATGAAGATGAAATTCTGCAAATGCAAAAGAAGCTGAAGGGGACGGAGGACGAGCTTGACAAATATTCTGAGGCCCTGAAGGATGCCCAGGAGAAGCTTGAGGTTGCCGATAAGAAGGCTGCTGACGTAAGTGACAATTCTAAAAGTGCAACATGCAGTAACTTAGGTTAATTCAGACCCTTTACTTCATATTGTCAATTCTTGACCAGTAATTCCAGAGAATAAAGCATACTCTGCATACAATAGACCCAAATATACTGTAAAAGGCACATTTCAGAGGGGATACAGTAGTTGGTTGTACACCTTTATTTCTTCTTACTATGATTTTAATATAAATTATTATAACTGCAGCACATGGTAAACCTCTAAATATCCCAGACTCAGTGTCTTCTTATACTAGCATACAATATAAGGCTTGGACTGAGGCTCTGTTCAAAGCTGTGATAATGCCAGTGTAAACCAATCCTGGCTGATTCATCACTTCTCCATTGCATTCCATTCTCATCATGCCCTGCATGGACCTCTCAGCTGTCGTGGGGATTCAGAGCCCTATTTTGGCCATGATGTTTGCCACTCAACCTTGACTGTGAGCTTAACAATGGTCCAAGTCCATTTTAGGTATCATCCATTCCTCCTAGGTCAACTTACCCCCTTTGGAGAGTGACTCAATTAATAAATTATTCCCATTTATTAGTTTTTATTCTTAAACACTGAGTAAATTCTGGGTCATCTGTCCTTGCTGAGAAATTTACGTTAGGATTTACACCCTTCTATCATGTACTAACTACAGCAGTAGGCATATAGGGCACAGTTCTGCCCCTGGAGAATGTGTATACTTACAGACAAATAAAGCACAGACATATGTCCAGGGCAAACAAGCTTACAACTAGTAAATGTAACACTCACCCACAAATAACTAATTACAATAGCACAACTAGAGGACAAGGCACTAAACTCTAACATAAAAAGAACCTTACCGATCAAGTAATATTTTTGGTTGAATGCTAATTTGAATGAAAAATTAATACCCTAATAATGACGCTCTGTAAAGCATGCAGGTTTTATTACAGGAACATACGTAGATGTGACCCTTTCATTTTATTCCCTGATATTACCATGGATGTTTCTAAATGCATATCTTATTTATTGTCCTACTATAGTCTAGATATTTTTAACTAATACACTTAAAGAAACAAGTGCACTGAATACATTAACTGCTTTTGGCTCCAGCCAAGTCAAACAGCTGACTGTATTTACTGTGGGGCTACACAGGCTCACTTTCTTAAAGTTGCAGTGTGTAGAATTCAGTGACATAAAGTGGTCAAGTTGCATGTTGCAGCTGAATACACCTCACCTCATCCTCCCCTTCCAAACATGAAAGAGAACCTGTGGTAACCATCAGTTTTCATAAAAACCTAAAGGGTTTTTAGTTTGTCCAGTCTGGGCTACTACAAGAAACATGGCTGCATCCATAGAGAGAACCCCCCCCCCCCCTATTTTATATAAAATTTCTGTCAATAGATCCCTTTCACCTAAATCTTACACATTGGACCTTTAACGTTCTCAGTTTTGCTGTATTTTTTACGTGGAGTTTGTATGTTGTCTTTATGTCTTTGTAGGTATTGTCTGGTATTCCAGGTGTATAACCACAGTCCACAGACCACAAAAGGGTTGGGTTAAATAGAGAATCGAAATTGACCATAAGTGTGAATGTGAGCATGACTGATTGTATACCTCTCTCTTGATCTGTCCAGGGTGTACCCTGCCTCTTCCCCAATGTCAGATGGGCAGCTGAAATTGTACCTATACTTTACTTATATATTCTGACCTATACTTTACTTAATCAGTCAGTCAGCACCATGTTTATCTGTGTTCAGGCTGAAGCAGAAGTAGCTTCCTTAAACAGACGTATCCAACTTGTGGAGGAAGAATTGGACCGAGCTCAGGAGAGACTGGCAACGGCTCTTCAGAAGCTGGAGGAGGCTGAGAAGGCTGCTGATGAGAGCGAGAGGTGATTCTTTGCTATAATATAGAAAATATTACAGTTTTTAACACAATCAGCATAGTAAGACAAGAGGTAAATGTATCCTAAGGAACAATCACAGTGTATGTATACTCCATTAATCTGTTAACAATAGTCACCTATTTGCTCCAGGCCAGCTCCAAGCCATGTTGGGATAATAAAATTAGGGGTAATTTATTTACAGGCTGAAAGTTATGGTTGATCAGTGTTTAACCACATTAGTATCTGCACACACCTTGCAGATGGGTGCGGTCAGAATCAGTAACCATACCAAGCATGACCTGTTAAAAACTCAAGCAAAATATAAGACATTTTAGCTTGAAGAACACCACTTGCTTCTGGGTGTTCGAGGAAAATCAATTCATCCACCACTGCCTCGAATTCACAGACCCTTTGGAAAAAAAGGCGAATCTATGCTGGGTCCATGTATGGTCAGTTCGTTCTATCACAGTGTAGAGAGCAGGTGGACTCAAAAATGCAGGAGTGAGTTCAGTAGAAAAACAAAAGTGTCCTTTAATAAAAGGCAAGGTTCTTACAAAGGCTAAGCAGAAAAACACTGGGATTAAAAGGAACCTTGAGGCACGACGAAGGAGAATGACGAGGAAAGGGTGAAAGATGAAAGGGAAGCACAGAGACTTACAGTATATACACAGGGGAGGCTGGGATAATTGAACACAGGCGCTACGCAGTTAAGCATTTAAAACAGTTGAAGGGGACATATTATGAAACTTTGTAGTGCTTCTACACGTTAATTTGGGTATCTAGCATGTCTACGGCCGGGCGTCTCTCCCCGGAGCCAGGCTTCGGCCCACCGGGTTCAAAACGATATGGTTGCAAGATTGTATCTTCGTATCCAGTAGCCATATTTCTACAGAGGTAATGGATAGCTAAAAATCTGGGCGCTTGTATCTCGTGAAGGAGGGAGGAGGGGTGGGGGGGGTGGGGTAAAAGGGTGCTGTTTTAAATTACATTGTGGTATTTTGACCAAAATATGTTTCAGACATTTCATTAAGACCCCAATGAACCATATCAACTGCGGTAAAATGGGCATAATATGTCACCTTTAAGAATGCTAGAGAGTAAAAACATCAAAATAAAACAGACTTAGTCTAGAGTTTAAAGGCATTCATGAGACCTCTGGGAGAAACAGCTTAACACAAACCTAAACGAAAGGACACAGGTAAAAATCCATCAACCAAACATAAGCAAAATGTCCACAAAGAAAAAGTGTCCAACAAAAACCCAAAACTCTTTATCTAAGAGTTGTGACATTCCAATTGTGCAGATGAACAGGGAATATCTTTAAGATTGAAAGAAATGATTTAAGTTACTTTAGTTCTTCAATTTGCTCAATTTCCCTCCAGATCTTTTCCATACTCACTGAGCACTAGATCAGAAACACTTGCTTACTTCCAATCATCTTATAAGAAAATCATGTGGCAGCAGCGCCACTGTTTTTTTGAGTTTATTCAGAATGGTGCAAAATACTAAAATAAAACATAAAAAATCTCCAGTGAGCAGCAGTTCTGTGGAAGGATACACCTTCTTGGTGAGAGAGGTCAGAGGACAATGGTCAGAAAGGTTGGAGCTGACAGAATCTCAGAAGGAATTACACATTCAACATTGAGGGATGGTCTACAACAGCAGAGAGCACAAAAGGTTCCAATGCCAAAAATAGAAATCTGAGGCTGCTTTAGACACAGACACTGGACAGTTGAAGACTGAAAAACAAGCCTGAATGTGGATTTCTACTGAGGCTGCAGATGTTACGCTTAGGATATATGAATCGATTCATGCTGCCAACTGCCTTCTATCTGGGTGAACTTCTCCTGACAAAACATTTTTGGAGTTGCAGGGGTAAACATCGTTGCAGCCATATAAAGTTTTACCATCCATCATCCATTCCTACATTGCATCTATGTGCATTATATCGCTATCATACATCAGTCATACACTGCTGGCACAGAAGTCAGGGGCAATTTGGGGTTCAGTTTAATGTCCAAGAACACTTTGGCACGTGAAATGGGGGATCAGCCAGCTGACCTTCTGGATAGTGGACAATCTGTTCTCTTACTGAACCACGGACAAAATTAGCTCAAAATGACTGAAAATGTCTTGGCTCTCCTTTTTTCCTGTTTCCTGGGATTTTAAAAAATGTTTAAACACTTGATTGATCTTGATCATGGTTGTGTATGTAGAGGCATGAAGGTGATTGAGAACAGGGCTTTGAAAGATGAGGAGAAGATGGAGCTCCAGGAGATCCAGCTGAAGGAGGCTAAACACATTGCAGAAGAGGCTGACCGCAAGTATGAGGAGGTGAGCTTAAGTTATTGGCCTCTTGAATCTTCAGTATCATTCTGTCTCAAGGTGCTGAATGGGAAGCTATAACAACCCAGTCTCAGAAAGGAGCTTTTTTCTGCACGTTCAGCTGCAGTGCTCCCAGCAGTATTGAAAAAATTATAGCCATATAGGCCTAACTGGTATTACAAATCTACTCCATAGGCCTCAACTAATTACCATAGATAATTGTTAAGTAGCATTGATAGTTGCCCACATAATAACTTGGTGGAGTCCAGAGTGAGTGAAGATGTTTTAATATGTGATGTATGAAATATAATAATATACATCATGCCTTTGCCCAGGTGGCTCGTAAGCTGGTGATTGTAGAAGGAGAGCTGGAGCGTACAGAGGAGAGGGCAGAGCTGGCTGAGGCGTGAGTATATCAAGTCGCTTGACAGCTATTGACAGCTGCTTTCGACACTTCAAGTCTTTAAACATGAGTATAGTAGGTCACAATAATACACAGACATTTTATTTTTTGTTTATATATTTATGTTGCTTTTTGCTTCTCAGTCACAGGTCAGGCTGTTAGTCTTCACTTGACAAAGGAAAATGCTTATGTTCTGCTCACTTGGGATATCTCATTTAAGATGCATTCAATAATTTGTTTAGCATTTTAAAGTTTGTAACATTTTCAACCTGGGTTTCATTTCCCAGTGTAGATTGCTCACCAATCCAGTGATTTGGAAGTGTAGTGGGTGGGCACATGAAGGTACATACCTCTGTCCCAGCAGCATGTTTCTCCTAGTGCTTGATCAGAATCAGAATCAGAATCAGAAAGGATTTATTGCCAAGTAGGTTCAACCTACCTGGAATTTTCTTTGGTGTATGCATTTTTTCAGCAGTGGATAAATTGAGATCTAGTTAACACACTGGCAAAAAAAAATTCTGCATGTATCATCTTAGTAAGCATTTATTTTATTAATCATTCAAGGTTAAGCATTGGACTTGACTTTAGACTTGGTAATCCTTGACTGGGGACTTCTCTATCTTTACTTATTACTTGACTCAGGACTTCAATGTTACCTTACTTGTTACTTGACAAACAATGTCTTGTGTCCCACCTCAGTTGATAATTATGATCATTCATTGCTACATGCTGCATAACGTGTACATCTAGTTTTAAAGCTCCAGTATAGTACAGTATTTATTTAGATGTTGTTCTTCTGTTTAGTAACATTTTGAAAGCATGACTCTTACACGTAATGTACTTTAACTTTTAATTACTTTCACTAAGGACCTGAATTCTGCTAACAATTTGTTTTTACAGTGGTCACTTAAACTCTACACTGTTTTAAATAATCAGATGTTTTTTCATCTACATGCACCCCCAAAATAAAATAAATAAATAACCAAGTAAATGTGCTGAACTGGAGGAGGAATTGAAGAATGTCACCAATAATCTGAAGTCTCTGGAGGCCCAGGCTGAGAAGGTAGGACAAGGAGACCAGCATGGTCCACAATGCTTTTATTATTCTGTGTATACTGGTGAGGAACAAATTAAACGGTTAATAAGTGTATTCAATTTGAATTGAATTACCTGAATGCAATTTTAGCTGGGGTTACTTAGTATACATAACATATCATTTAGCTGATGTTTTTATCCAAAGTGACTAACAAAAAGTGCATTTAACCATGAGGATACAAACCCAGAACAGCAAGAATCATGTAAATACACTAGCTCCAAAAAAGCCAAATCTCAAAGTGCTACATGTAAGTGCAATATATAAGTGCAATTTTCTTTATTTCTACTTTTTGGTTCAAAATCATTAAATGTAACCCAGAGAAAATATGAATCACTATGGTTGTATATGTGCCTAACTTTGCTGGTTGGTCACATGAAGTGTTTTTGTACCAAATTTTTATGTTGGTTAAAAAAATCCTAGGAGATATGTTTAAATTATAAAAACAATACTGTACACAGATACATGTCCTGTGGCTAGATACAAGGTATATATTAAGGGACTCCACGTGCCTGTTTAACAATATTATAATTTAAATACAAATATAATATTTCTTTAAAATAATTAACAAAGAGTTACAAGTTTATATATAAATTGAAAAGATGTATATGAACGGGACTAAGAAGCATGTTCATTTTGAATGCAGCACACGTGCCAGTGTTCTGTCTGTCAACAGATAGTTGTGCTTTTTGAAGCAAGGTGTCCCTCTCTTACCTTAAACTCATAATCATAATCCAGGGCTTTTCAGAATCACATGTCATGAATAGAGGTTACAGAGATGTAAATGTGTGTTTAATATAGAAATTGATATGGAGACTAGTGTGGAATCTGTTTGACATAGATTTGGATGTAAATACTGTTCTGTCTCACCACAGTACTCTCAAAAGGAGGACAAATATGAGGAAGAGATCAAGATCCTGACTGACAAGCTGAAAGAGGTGAGTTGTGTCACTCCTAATACATATTTTTTTAAAATTTAAAAAATGTATTGAATAACTTTTTTAAACCAACTATTTATTTCTTACACTAACCTAGGGATATATTACCCATTGAGTTATGAAGTAACTCGTTCAAGTTATTAGATTGTGTTATGGGCGATCAGGAGTATAACAGTTTTTAACTGGTTATGAAACGGTCTTATTTTAATATTGCTGCCTCTTTATGACCTAGAACAGCAAATGAGACAGTCACAGAGAAAATTTGCCTTTTCTATAAACTATTCTTAATGTCTGTGGTGGGGTCAGATCAACCGAAATCAGAGCAACATTTTTACTGCAGAAGGTTTGGAAACCCTATATTTAGGGAGAGGAAACAGAACCAGGGGGAAGCGAGCCTGGCAACACGCTTGGCTTAAGGCTAACCCATGCAGACCAGTGCTCCCGAGTCTGTTCCTCGCCAACTTGAGGTCCGTGTGCCCAGGATTCGCTCTCTCACTTTGAATTTGTAGATGAGAGAGACAGTGGTCTGAGAAGATGTAAAATGATGCAGTCCTTGTTTTGTGTAATATCATTATATAGTCTTTATTTCATAAACTATATAGAAGACTATAAAAGACAGTAGATGGCGTTAATGCATCTTGATGTATTGCCAATATACCAAACAGTGAAGAAGAATGAGTATATTACGGTAAAAACAATCCAAAGTGAGCTGCAGTGTCACAGTTTTCTTGGTGTGTCTTGAACCCGCAACATGTTTGTCTTTTTTTCACTCCTTCCAAAATAACAGACAGTGGAAACACTATCGCGTCATTAAAAAATGAAGCCTAAAAAAAAAACCAGTTAGAAGAAAAATGGAGAAGAAATGCAAAGGAGGCGCAGATAAAAAACAAAAGGCCCTTCAGGGAAATACTGCCACAGTTTTGTGCCAGTTCCCACTAAAAACAAACAAGTTCAAATTTCAGTTCATACAAATGAAAATGAACTCTACAAAGTGCTGTATACTGTGCTGCCAAATGTGTTAAACTTACTGACATGTTTGCTGCAGCAGGAACATTTGGCTGAGAAAAGGGACTGTGCTTTGGGTATGATTTAAAATGCTAGTCGCAGACAAAGGGTCCATATACCGCTCGTAGAAGGAAGAAGAAGTTAGTAGTCAACATCTGCTATAAAATCATTGTTTTTCGCAATGGTTTCAGTGCATTGTTCCCAAGCGAAGAAGCTGAAGAGGAAAGGACCTGCACCCTAAAAAAACTTAATGGGTGTAAAGTCTACAATGTAAACCCTCAATTCATATTATGTGTTCTTAATGTAAATCCGTCCTACACTCCAAATTTACCCACTTGTGCGTATTTTGTTTGTATGATGTATTAGCATGTGCTGTGTTATTTCAGGCTGAGACCCGAGCTGAGTTTGCTGAGAGATCTGTGGCCAAGCTGGAGAAGACTATTGATGATCTGGAAGGTACAGCATTGATTTGGATAGTTGTGCACATGTACATGACATAATCTATAGCAACACAACTATATATCAGAATGTTAGATTTGTTGTAGATTGGATGAGAGTGCAAGAAAAGTGACAAGTTATGTTGATAAATTAAAAACATGCTGTTCAATGTCAGTTTAGTAAAATTCCTTTTTGCTAGTGAATGTAAATGTATTCAACTGACTCGCGTAGAAAATTATAATTATAGTAAGAATATAATGTGATGCAGTGGTTAGTATTGTCGCTGCACAGCAAAAAGTTTTCGGTTCAAATCAAAGCTTTCTTTGTGTAGTTTGCATGTGAATAAATATAAAATAATAACTAGAATTTTTATAACACCTTTCATGTTTCATGCTTTACATGTTTTAGCTGTTACTGCAAGGGTTTTCTCCTGCTTCCTCCCACTGTCCAAAACATAAAAGTTAAAACACATAAATTCACACCCGTCTGTAGGTGAAGACGGGTGTGAATTATGGTATTTTGTCTCTTTATGTTAGCACTGGGATACACTGGTGATTTGTCCAGGGTGTACCCTGCCTTTCCCAAAGTCAGCTGGGATTGGCAACAGCTTCTGCTGCGACCCTTAAAATATCACTGATGATTGGATGATAAAGATCATTACATAATTGGATGTATAGATGGATGGATGGATTGATGAAATTGATTGTTTTTACATCTTCCCTTGGTCTCTGTGTGAACCAACAGATGAGCTTTATGCGCAGAAGCTAAAGTACAAAGCCATCAGTGAGGAACTGGACCACGCCCTAAATGACATGACCTCTATGTAAGTAATGATTAAGTATATGTCATTTGTAAGTGAGTAGCAGGCCTATTGAGCCATACATCACAATACCAACATTTTATGCACATTTGAAGATGAACCTAAACAAAGGTTAAAGATCTCTCTCTGGTTGTATGTTGTAGAAAGGATGTTTTATTTCCATCATCTAACCACAGACCCACCAACTGATGTCACGGAGTGTGTCAGTACACACCCTCAGAAAGAAAAGTGTCTCCAGTCAAAAAATGTCAAGTCAATCAATCAAAAAAAGTGTATTAAAGTTTGGACTTTATTGAACTGCTGTATTTAAAAACCTAGAGCAAAACGGGTCTCATGCATCTGATCTGCTTTGTATAGAAAAACAAATCAAAATATTGTAGTTTTCAACTAAATCAGTAAATCCAGTGAATTAGAGACAGAAGGGATGATCAGAAATGTCCTTGTGGTGTTACCTTGTGATGTAAAGGTGTTATGAGTCATGATTAGTTGAGACATAATCCTCAAGGTCACCTTTTCCTTCTTGTGTTTCCAGCTAAAAGTCCTGACGCTCTACAATTCTGCCAGGTCTTGCTCCAAGACTCATCCTTTTACTGCTGAATGCCATCTCTTGGCTAATTTTGTTCTCAGTCTGCAATGTCCGCCAACCACCCCCTACCTTTTTGTCTCATTTATGTTGTTTTATTCCTCATCATTTATGTGTGCCTGTTGTAATGTTTTAACTACTTTCTCAATGTCTCTGCTGACCTTCTCTGATCAACTAAATCTGTCATTCAGTGTATTTCTCTTTACTGTTATTTACCAGTATTAAACAACAGAGAAAATAAATGTTTCAGTTAATGAATCTCCATGGCTGTTTAGTTTTTTTTTACAATTATAACAGTAACATATGAAGGAGTATTGGGACAATATTTTAAATAAATAAAAAGGAAATCTTGTGAATATTTTAAGTTGGCAAAAATAAAGTTGTAACATTACAAAAAAATACATTATATTAAGAGATAAAAGATAATTTAGTTTAGCAAATAACCACCACGCATACTAACACTCCAGGTCCAAATCAACATACCAACATTATCTTGTCGGTATATCTTGTTGAGCTGGTCATTTCAAGAGTAGCTCACAAGCCTATAAAGTGTGGGAACCCCTGCACTAGAGCATCTTAGAGGTTTTTTATTTTGGATGAAATTGTTCCTATAGTGATCAAGTTATCTACTTACAGTGTTCATTTGGGGTATTTTCATACATGTTTGGACCGTTAAGTTATTTTAGAGTTTTTACTGTCCCTTTCAGTAAATAACTGCTCCTCTCTGTGTCTCAATTATTTCACGCTGCGCACTATTAGCATCCCTACACTGGCTTCCGGTTAAATCTAGTATAGAATTTAAAATGATCCTCCTCACCTTCAAGGCCCTTAATAATATGGCACCATTATACCTCAAAGAGCTGAAGGTATCATATCACCCCACTAGAGCAATGCGCTCCCAGAATTCAGGCTTACTTGTCGTCCCTAAAGTCTCTAAAAGTAGAGTAGGAGCCAGAGCTTTCAGCTATCAAGCTTCTATCCTGTGGAATCATCTCCCACTTTCAGTTCGGGAGGCAGACACTCAAATGCACCCGGTAGATATCAACCAGCTTCTATTTATCCACACAATTGATTGCTCTTTAATGACGCTGTGCGGTAATAAAATAGTTCGGGAAGTGGAGTGTTTTACTTAGGTCATGGGGGGCGACTACTGCGGGGATCCCGTGATGCAGGGGTAGCCAACATGGTGCCCGTGGGCACCTGGTCGCCCGCGGGGACCCTGCGAGTCGCCCGCATGGCATGCTCTAAATCAAAAAATAAATACATTGAAAAAAAGAAAATAATAATTTGAAAAAAAAAAAAATTAATTTGAAAAAAAAAAAAAAAAACGCTACCTAACTCTATGCCAGTGGTTCTAAAACTTTTACTGTCATGCTCCACTTTGGAGCTAGAATATTTTTCTGCTTCACGTGAACGAGCTCTGATCCCCGCGGCCTGAGCCCCAGGGCCTGTGTGTGCGCTATCTGTTCGCGAAAAACATGCCCGACATGCACAACACTGTACAGGGAGCCACTGGAGAGGGGCTGAAGGGCCGCCCGCGGGCTACGGCGAAAGAGCGATTTGTTTCCTGCTCCGCTGTTAACAGGTGGTCGCGCGCACCACCTGTTTTGACGGGGGCACGGCAAAACAGGTCGTGCGCGCGACCGGACGTGCGCATCTCTTTAACAGCAGAGTAGTAAACAAATCCAGAGTTTGAGAGTCACTGCTCTATGCTGAGACAAGCGGGACCTAAAGAAAACATGGCAGAAAAGCGGAAGAAAGCATACTATTTTCATAATGATTGGGAGGAAGAGTTCCTTTTTATGACGGTGAAAGACAAATGTGTTTGTCTCATTTGCGGGGCAACTGTTGCGACGGCAAGCGGCACAATGTGGAGAGACACTTCAGTACGTGTCACAAAAGCTTCCATGCTAACTACCCACCAGGCAGCGCACTACGGACAGAAAAAGCCCGTGACTTAAAGGCAGCTTTGGGAAAACAACAGTCTTTTTTAACGAGGCCGGTGAAACAATCACAAAAAGCAACTGAAGCTTCGTTTAGAGCTGCACATTGCTTGATAAAGAACAAGAAAGCCTTTTCAGACGGGGAGATCTTGAAAGAAGCAATGATGATAGTTGCCAACACTGTGTTCAAAGACGAGAAGAATTGTCCCGATGCCATCTCCGCTCTCTCCGATGTTCAACTGGGGGCAAGTACGATGGTCAGAAGAGTGTCGGCTATGTCCGAAAACTTGACGGAGCAACTGGACGGGGATCTGGTGGTTTAGCATCCAGTGCGACGAGTCCGTGGACCACACCAGTACAGCTCAGCTGATGATGTTTTTCCGAATGGTGTTTGATGATTTTTCCACAAAAGAAGAAGTCCTGACACTTCTGCCCCTGAAGACAACAACAAGGGGAATTGACATCTACAACGCGGTGAAGACGTGCTTCGTGGAGAAAAAGGTACTATTGGAAAAGCTGGTGTCGGTGACAACAGACGGGGCTCCCGCCATGACGGGCCGACATGCAGGCTTCATTGTGCAATGTAAATGTGACCCAGACTTCCCAGCATTTCTACATTACCACTGCATCATTCACCAGCAGGCGCTATCTGCAAAAGTAACCGGCTTTGATCATGTGATGACTCCTGTCGTGAAGATCATAAATGGCATCCGCTCCAAAGCCAAACAACACCGGACATTCAAGGTGCTATTGGAGGAGCTGTCAGCTGAATATGGGAACCTGTTACTACACACAGAAATCCGATGGCTCAGCAGGGGGCGAATTTTGCAGCGTTTTTTGTCACGCAAAATCAAACAGTTCATGTAATTGAAAGGGGAAGACGCCTCGCTGCTGGAGGACACTGAGTGGATACTTGACCTTGCATTTTTATCGGACATCACTGGGAAATTGAACCATTTGAACTGTGAGCTGCAAAGGTAAGACTGTTGCGGACATGATAAGTGCTGTAAACGCATTTAGAGCTAAGATGAACCTTTTCTCTGGTCATTTACAGAGAAAAAAAGTGCAGCACTTTCCCTCCGTACAGTCAGTTTTGAATGACAATGCTTCTGCATCTGTAGCTTTTAACAAGGCTGCAGAAAAGTACTTTCAAGTCATAAACAGACTAGGGCAAGAGTTGATAACAGGTTTTGTGACTTTGATCAACTTGAGCCATGTGTGTCATTCATTTCAAATCCTCTCATGCAAGTGGACATGACATGCATTGCTGACCAACTGAGTGCTATGTTCAACTTGGATGCTGGACAGGTGGAGATTGAAATCTTAACATTGCAAAATGACCTCCACCTCAAAACCCATCAGTCTGCTCTAAACTTTTGGTGCCTTGTAGACACAGAAAAGTACAAAGGTGTATGCAGAGCAGCTATGAAAGTTGCCTGCCTTTTTGGTTCAACCTATCTCTGTGAATCAGCCTTTTCTAACATGAACTTCATCAAGAACAAACACAGAACACGCCTTACTGATGCACATCTGCAAGACTCACTCAGAGTTGCAGTGTCAAATTATACACCAGATTACAGTTCATTGGTGAACAAGATGCAATGCCAGGCTTCCCACTAACAGACATCTACAGACAAAGAAAGAGATAATGTGTTTTCATTGAAATGACAACATTAAACATTATTGCACAAAAATGTGAAAAATAATTTGTTAAAAAAGTCTAACAGATGTTATGATTTGTTAAAAATGCTACAGATTTAGTGATAAGTACTACTGTAATAGGATTCATTTAAAAATGTGAAAAAGTTTATTTTTTTTATCTTACATAACAGATCATTTGTATAAACATGGGACAAAGTTCATGATTTGTTCAAAAATGTTACAATGGTAGTGGTTAGTTAGTACAAACGAGACATGATTTGAAGATATGACAGTAAATGATTTCCTAAAAAGGTTTAGAAGTGATAATTTGTAAAAAAAATATATATATATTACAGATGTGATTTTGAACAAATGCTACAAATGTGCTTTCTTCATACAAAACTGTCAAGAAAGATATGTACAAAAATATTAGAGATGTGATGCCCATGACTTTCAAATGTTGAAACAGATTAACAGAAATAAATGTTGCATGTTTTAACAAATCTGTTGCCTACCATACTTGTTGTGGAAATCATTGTTAATAATTATTGTGAGGAATAATTAACATTGACGTGATCAGAAAGTCTCTTCACATATATTATCATTGTTATTGAAAGATGATCTGTACAACTTTGTTATTCAGGAAGTTTGTATCAAACAAGTAGCCCTTCGTACTACTCAATACCTTCGAAGTAGCTCTCAGTCTCAAAAACTTTGGTGACCCCTGCCGTGATGACATTGCCCTGTTTCCTCAGTCCTTGATCTTCTGGGTCTCGTCATTGCTCGGACCGCTGGGGAGAAGGAAGCAGCCTGAGTCCCCGGCACACACAACCACACACGCACGCACACACACACACGTTTTCTTTTTTACTTTCGTTCACTTAGCTTTTATCAGGTGTTGAACTCTTTCAGCCTCTGTGTCACGTCTGACTCAGTAGTCCTCGTCTGGTACCCTAACCCTAACCCTATATTTATATATATATATATATATATGTATGTATGTAAGTGTAAGTGTGTATGTATATGTCTGTTTCGTTAAGAATTTTGCCAGTCTTAAAATTTTTTTTTATCTCTCTCTTACAATTCTGACACAGATTTGACAACACCCTGTTAATTTTTTCAGTTACCCTTCTCTGTCTTTTCAGAGGAATACCTTCTATTAAAAGGGATCTGATTAAATCCTTTCTCTATATATTTTGACCTCTCTGCTGTCTATTGTGACATCTTAAAGAACACATTTAATTATGGACCGAGCAGCAACTGCTGGGATTGCTCTGATTATTATTGGGGCCCGAGCAGCTACCACTTTTACAAAAATTCGGATGTGCTAGAGATATACATGTGAAATGTTTTTTGCACCTTGGCGTGCCCAATTGACTCGATAGCGTCACCTAAAGTGCAGCCTCTGCAGGAATTCTTACCAAATGTACAAACAAGCCAGAGGAGAGGTGTCAGGACCCATATTCCAAACCCAACAGGCGGTCAGTCGTTTTGGATTAAGTGGTCACTTTTGGTGATTCATGATCATGTTAGCTAGAGAATTAATCAGATCAACTTAAAATTTGGTCAGTCCAATCTAAAAGACTTGATCATGGAAAGTTGTGCTCTTCCTGAGTTTTTGTCTGAGGGCATGTCTGTGGTATGGCTTTGAATTTCAACATGTATGATAACCAGTAGGGTTAGGTTTTACATGTACAGCCTTACAAAAAAGCCTCTTGGACCCATATCATAAACTTAACAGGAATCACCATGTTTTATAGTTTGACATGCTACGCTTAGCTTTTTCATTTGAGTTTGTGGTGGAAATTGTATGTTTTGAGACTTCAGAAATAAAGAGATCTGAGAATAATAGTCTTTTAAGTCTAATTTATTCCTTGCAAGGAAGGTCAGACAATCATACAGCATGCAAAGAGCAACCTGCAGAGGGAATGACAAAGAAACATTCCCAGGCATGTGCTTTTATGCAGATTTGGTGAAGGGGTGGAATGTGTATATATAAATATAACAACTACTACTAATAAAAATCTACAATATAATATAATATATCTATCTATATCTATATGGGATACATGTATTGGATTTAATAAAAACAAAAATCGAAAATATGGTAAATATTACAATATACAGGGTTCATACACATTTTGACCAATGGATTTCCATGACTATTCCATGACTTTTCAATAACTTTAAACCAAATTTCGGTGTATACGTGAAAAAGTGACAAAATGTAGTATTCAAACTTACAATAAGAATTCCAAGGCATACAATATACCTTAAATGACACAAACCCAAGTATGCCTGCCTATATGTTGAGCGTATTTCTTTAAAAGCATATGAATTATTTAAAACTCAGCGTAAATGAACTAGGGATGGGCATTCGATTAAATTGTCTTAATCGATCGCCGGGAGAATTAACGATCGATTTTTCGATTAATCATTAATATTTTTATATTAAAATTCACTATTTATAGGCTTTATAAAAATGCAGTGAAAATAGAAAAAACACAGCGTGTTTCCTCATTGAGGTCTTTACTACAAGATAAACAACTCTTGTGGCAGTTAAACGGGATCCGTTCAATGGTTACACTTGTAAATATGCGCTGCTGTACTCTTAAGCCCCGATGAGAGAGCAGCAGCTAGCCGCTGAGAGCTAGCTCGATCTGACGGTTCTCGACCTCTCAGTCCGGTCGTTGTCACTAAATCTATGGTTGTAACGCCCTCACTCCAGGAACCCTTCACCCAGACCCGGGTCTGTCCGGGTTCCCATCCCCGTGGACTGAGGGTCAGTATGCGGACCATAGTGTGGACATGAAGCTGAGCAGCGAACGCTAGCTCCGGGCTGCTTCCTTCAGCTGCTAACATCTTCACTGTGCTGCGTTAAGGGCAACTCGGATATTCCAACCTCCTGCCACATAGCGAACATGCAATAGTTTTCATCAATGAAAAAAATGTAATTTACGAAATTATTAATGATCAATAAATCGATCGTCTATTAATTATGCCCATCCCTAAAATTAACGACATTAAAATATGAATATAACAAATTTCCATGACTTTTCCAAAATTTTTGGGAGATTATTTTTTTCCATGACTTTTCCAGGCCTGGAAAAACACATTTTAAAATTCCATAACTTTTCCAGGTTTTCCATTACCGTACGAACCCTGAATATATATATATATATATATAGCCACAGCTGTTTCGTGCAGAATGTTTAATCAAAGAGTTTCCACAAACACCCTTAAACAAGCATCATTAAAACCACAACAGTGTTTACACCAGTCTATTTTCCTGAAGGTCTTTCACAAAGAAATACTTGCCAGAAAAGTGCTCACTTCTAGAAAAGTGTTTAATGCTTGGAAACATGCAATTGTCCATTTCACTAGAACAGAGAAAGAGAAAAACTTTTTCTTCAGTCCTTAACCTCTCTGCTGTTCTGCTGTCTCTCTTTGCTCAGCTCTATGAACTGCTGCTTAGTCTTCGACGCAGCAAAGAGGCAGGCTTGCTCTCTGTGTCTTCCGTGTCACTTTCACATTGTCTCTGAAAAAATTGATCATTACAGTAATCATTACAGTACTCACTCATATATGTGTGTGAATGGGTTAATGGCAAAAAACTGCACTGTAAAGAGCTTTGAGGGTCATCAAGACTAGAAAAGCAGGATATAAATACAGACCATTTACAGTGGGATTTTGATCTGATGCGTGCTTACAAAGTGGATGAGGGCAATGTGTGTATTGCCACTAGTCCTCCTGCTTATGTAGAAGTTTAATATATGTTGTACTAGTTGGGTTCTGTGCCATATTCTGTGTTGGTTCTGTTGCCATTGACAAAATAGTTTTCAATTATTTGTAAGGAAGTGTTTTCAAAGTTGTACTATCTTTAACTTTGGAGAGGAAATAACAGAAATAAAGCCTCAAATGTAGCAGTGCCCAGCAGATGTGGCTGGGTCACTGTGCAAGTATTTAACTTGCATTTGCCCCCCAAAAAAGATGTGTGCAAAAATAATTTAGGTGCAAAGTGTGCGAGCACAGAACCATAAGATTATAAGAAAAGCTAGAGTGCTTCTTATTTGAAACAACTGTCACAGAAAAAGTCGGCCGACAAAGAATAAAAAGTTTGGATGCCCTATGATTGAACTATTCAACTCGTGGCTATGGCTTCAAAAAAATTATATTTGGCTTGCGTGTGTGTATCAGAAAACGAAGGTAAAGCAGCCTCTTTTTGATCTGATCCTGCTCCAACACACATTTTCTTCTCTCCTCCTCACAAACTCTAATGCAAAATTTGACTGAAGCAAAGAAAAGTAAAAGGCCAATTGAGAACTTAAAACCCCCCTGTTCAACAAACACAGTGTGCAAGGAACATGATTTACACCAACACAGTGTGCTGTTTAAGGTTTGGAAGCTGTCTGTCTGTAATCTTAGTGATCATGTTAGTGTGACATCCTCTAGAAAAGAAAGTATTAAGTTGTCATGTCAGATCCTCCAAATCATGTTTAATAAAGTTAAATTGTTTCTCAAGGTTTTCTGCACTCAGACACCCTACGATGCCATACTGTACATTATTGTGGGTTGAGACCCCTGTCATAGCTACTTCTATCAAAGCCAATGAGTCTCAAAGGCTCAACGGATTTGATTTTACAATGTTCATCTTGTTTTCAACAAGACAGTGTTACCATATTTACATGAAGTTGCTGCACATCATGAACTCCTTACACCTGATTATCCATAATACTTTATACACTGTTGTTGTGTTGTAGCTAAGCCTAGATTTGATCTTTTTTACAGGTTTTATAAGCCTATGAAGGTGAAATGTATGTAAGTATAAGGTCTCATCGAATTATGCTGCCAGAATTTTGACAAAAGGACTAGAATCCAACTAGGTGTGCAACGATTAGTCGACGTCGTCGACAAAAATCGATGACCAAAATAGTTGCAGACGAATTTACTCGTCGATGAATCGTTGGTGACGTCATAGCGTGTGTTTCTCGTGCCGCGCAGCGGAACTAAACGTTGTTTTACCGGAGGTGCTGATAGAAGTACCTGAGGAGTGAGCCATCTCGCTCACTTCCTATCTCTGAACGTTGCGCATGTGCAATAGCGACAAAACATGGACCAATGTCGGCGTCTGCTGCCGCGCGCAGTCGCGCACCAGCAAGTAAAAAGTTCGGGAGAACTACACTCTTAACATGGCCCGAGAAAAACAACCTGCAGTATCTGTACAGCGGACCTGCTCTCCAGGGAAGCAGGACACGCGCATTTGAGAATGAGGCACGTGTGACTTCGTAACGGAGACGGTGCAGACTCGCCTCTGTCAGATGTTATATATAAACGTATATACCTGCGCGCAGGATTCTAGCATCCATTACAAAAATATGGTTTAAACTTTTTTTTAACGAGTTTAAAAGCGAAATGTTATCATATTGCCTGACAAACGTCTTGTTTTAATCAAAATGATTTAGTCCGAAGAAGACTGTAGTTTCGTTTGTTGATGTTTTTATTAATGTTATTTTTCCCTGTCCTTTTTTTTTAACACGAAAAATGGATACTTGATTTTTAATTTATTTTTAGTATCAGCACTTGGCCTGTTCTTGGTTCACAGTAAAAAGGGAAACTTAAATTTAAATAAAAAATTTTTATTAGCACTTTGCCTGTCCTTGGTTTTAAATGGACAAAAACTTGATTTGTCTTTGCTTTTGTGTCAACAGTACCCTTATATGAAACAAAGTTTATTAAAAGACATTTTTTATAATGAAGTATCTATCTTTATTGTCTTTATTTTCATTCATCACGTGCCTTGAACAACCTCAAGCTAAATTTAAAAGCTGCTTGCTAAATAATAGCAATTGAGAATTTGTGTCATTCATTATCCGATTAGTCGATTAATCGTTTCAATAATCGGTGAATAATCGACTATCAGAATAGTCATTAGTTGCAGCCCTAAATCCAACATATCGTTAGATTATCGCACACACACACAAGCACATAAATATGTATTGAATAAAAAGTAAAAATAGTAAATAGTTAATTTTGTTTATTTTCCCACTGTGCTCCTAAATTTCTTTGAACATTCCAGATATTTGTTTTATTCAGGACCATGCAGAGAGAAGCGCAGATAGGCAGAGGTCATAATAAACCTATAGTCAGAACCTACATTACTATATACCTTAGGTACACAGTTATGTTACGAAGGTCATAGCTGTGAAAATATGAGTGTTTAATAGTTTGAATGCACTAAAATGGTTAACCTGATGAAGATCTATTTCAGATTACAATTTCTTGCCATGTTTTAAGAAATATAAAAAAACAAATCACATGTTGATTTTAGTTTTTATCTTAGTTGAGTCAAGTGATCTTACCTGTAGTGGATCTGGATCCGAGCTGCCCTTACACAGCAGCTTAAGCTGGATGAGCCGGTTACACATTAGCACCATGTTATAGGACATCTACAGTGGAGATGGGGGGTGAGGAGAGAATGTCAATACAGCTTGTCGACTAGTCGTACAACCAACCAGAATGCTTTAATGTTCAAGGAAAGTACTTGGATGGAGCTGAAAAAGACCAACTTTGTGATATCTAACGTTCTTTTTAACTTTTTTTCTAAATAGGACATGAAGCTGGTAGGTATGCAGCCCCAATAATAATCAGAGCTAGGAACTAAAAACAAGTTAAATATTTTGTAATGTAAAATTCATATGTACAGTACATGTGCAATGTGTGTTCTCAAGCTGTCTTTCTGAAAATGTAAAAGTGACCTACAATAATTAGGCCATGGCAGGTAAAGACAGGCTGCTGGGCTGAGTCAGCAGGCAGCTGAAGTTGTGCACAAAATGCTGTTCGCCTGTTAACTCAGTTAGGTGAACCTCAACCCAGCACGCAGATCCCCAAACTGGAGAATCAGTTTTTTCCCTTGTCATGGACGTGCCATTGTGAACACGCAATAGTTTTGATCAACAACATTACTTATATTGATGAGGCCCAGCCAGCAATGCTATATATTTCTGTTCGCCTGTTTCTTAAAAAATGTATTATTAAATAAAGTATTGCCTGTCAAATTGCACCAAATTCAACCCTGCACTTCCTTTGGCAAGGAACTACAAAAAAAAAATAAGCCGCAATGGTCGCGATCTTGAATTTCTTTATCCGTTCATAAAGCATTCAGGAGCTTCCACCTACTCTTTTTAAGAGGGTTCTGAATACAATATGGTTGAAGAGGTGTTTGAAGGGCTAGATGGCCACGCGCATAACAAAGGGGTAGGGTTTAGGGGTGAATTGGGATAGGGCCTCAGTATTCCTGCTTGTGCAGCTTGGATTCCCCAAGACTGACTTGGTGGGGGATAACAGGGGCCCCTCAGGCCTGATCCATGGGAGGTAGTGGTCAACAGCCACGCTAGTTGCTAGGGATGAGCGAGTACAGCATTATCTGTATCTGTATCTGTATCTGTTAACCATATGAATTATCCGTATCCGTACTCGGAATGGGCGGGGCCTAACCCGGAAGTTGGTGTGGTTTAACCCGGAAGTGGGCTGGTTCAACATAACTTTCTTTTTTAACTTTGAATTTTTTTTATGATTTTTTTATTTTTATTTTTTTTTAATTTATTTCCACACCAGGTGTGTGTGTGTGTGTGTGAGTGAGATGCGAGGGACGTTCACTGTCTCCCGGAGAAACGAACACTCCGTGTTCCCAGCACAGAAAGACGCGAACCACATTCGTCCACAAGTCATACAGACTGGTCCTGTTATTTTCACTTTACACTAACACCTAAAGTCCAGTGCAGTGTAATTGTTTGCCGTGATAATTAAATGCCAGTGTGATAATAAATGACAATTTCAAACCATACAAACTGTCATGTTGTACTGTATTTAATAGAGGTTTGCTTTACTGTAAAGTAAGTGTAAATGTAAAGTGAAAACAATAAAACCAGTCACCATGACCCGTGAACAAATACAATTCACGTCCTTCCATACCAAAAACACAGAGCGTTAATTTCTCCGGGAGACAGCGAACGTCCCTCGCTACATCTGCAGCGCTCCTCTACTGAGCCAATGCAGGTCTCGTGAAAAATTTTCCAAAGACTCGTACCCGAAGACCCAGTCGGGAAATGAACGATTCATTTCTGCTTCCTTGACTGAGCCTATGGAGCAGTCCCAATGCGCAGTGAACCTGAGTGACTGAGAGACAGAGAGCTGTTCTGTGAGTGAGTGAGCAGAGCCGTGTGTGACGGGAGGAGCGCTGTGACGCTGTGTGAGGATTTTCATTCAGTCCGAGCACAGATAATGACTCCGATTACTCGTATAATAATCGTACTCGGCAAAAGTGCTTTATCCGTACCGGATACTCGTTTCAGCCGAGTATCCGGCTCATCTCTACTAGTTGCCTACATAGACCCGACCAACGATGAGCTTCTGATGGATTGGCAAACTGTCTCTGTACCAGTTCGTCTAAATCAGGGAGAAGTGGCATATCATCATCAAAGTGGTAGGGCCCCATTCTTGCTCTGCAAGCATTTAATCTCTAATGTGGGAGCAGCCCGAGTAATTTGTGAAGCTGGTGACAGAGGGGAGGTGGCTGCACCTACTCCTCCTCAACCTGATTTGACTCAATGCACACCTGACCTCGGGGGAGGTCGCTGGCATCTGAGTCAGATACCAGAACGTCAACATTCCCCCAATCAGATACATCTGACATGGAGCATACCTTTCGGTCCCAATGGGGGAGATCGGGAGCTGGGTAGTGGATGGGGCTATATGGGCAGCCACAAGGGAGGGTATTGCCAACCCCTTCTTGACAGCGATACCCCTATCAGGAATAGATTGAGACACCACTTGGTCATTACACACCAATATTTCCAGCTGATTTATTTTCTAATGAGGCTACCCAATGAAAGTGGTTGGCTGTTTGTGAGAAACCGCTAGAGCCCTAGCTTCCCTTACTCTAGCCCAGGGGTGTCAAAAATACGGCCAGCGGGCTGGATACGGTCCAGCTCGGCCCGCCGGATGCAAGGCATGCTCTAGAAATTAAAAAAAAAAAAAAAAAAAAATGCCATTAATTCTCAAACTGGTGGGGCGCAGAGGCATAACGATGAAGCCTGTCTTGCTCTTGGATTCACAGTGAATGAATGAGGACATGAGGAGAGACCAGTGTGTATTTAAGGTCTGAAAACTCTGGCAGCTGACAGTATGAGACCCAACAAATTAAGAAGACACTTAGAAACATTTCACCCCAGTCACATGCATGTGTCCTTTTTGGCTGAGCTTTATCAGCGTTATGTGTGATCAGACAGTCTCTTCACATATTATTATTATTTAAAGGTGATCTGTGCAGCTTTGTTATTCAGGAAGTTTGTATCCTCAGTACCTTTGAAGTAACTCTCAGTTTCAAAAAGGTTGGTGACCCCTGCCATAGACCATCGGTTCCCAAACTGGGGTACGGGGTACGCAAAGTGGTTCAGGGGGTACGCAGTGGTGTGCACGGAGCCCCGGGGGGCTGGAATCCCACCTCAGCTGGCACATGCCGGCCAATTCCTTTCACTTTTACTTTCAATGCGCGCATCAGACTCCTAGGTCCGCGTTCCAAGACGGGTCGGACCCCCCGTTATGTTGGTTTCATGTTTGTATCCGTCGCTGCCACACCCCCCAACCTGAGCGACGTAGCTCTTATATTATGATTTTACTGGTCTGGCCCACTTGAGATTAAATTGGGCAGTATATGGCCCCATAACTAAAATGAGTTTGACACCCATGCTCTAGCTGGTAGGATAAAACATATCATGCAGGAAGCTAGGTCCTGCCCGTAGACCCGTTTTTTTACCAACGAGGCTAGCGGACAACACTGTCAAAACACACACACACTTTAAATTCAGAGCTTGACTCAGATTGACATCTGACTGCTTGCTACCATGGAAATCAAGGAATCGAGACGGATGATGTGCTTAAAGAGTAAGCCACGTCTGCTGGCCCCATACATATGGAATATATAGGGAGGAGAGATAGTCTTGACATAATAGAGAACATTGTTATAGAAGGGGGAGTGAAATTGTTGAAGTCGTGGATATCATTTTTTGAATAGTTTCTTTCAGCTGTATGTACTGGTTTTGACAGTGAAGGGGCAAGTTATATGTTTGCTTGAGATGGTCAAAGGTCACAAGCTGTCACTCAAAAGGTGCCCCAGAGTAATTTTTCCTTTCTGTTTCCAAGCAGGGAGGTTAATTGGTTCTTTGTTGATTGTGGACGTAAGGTAATGCTAGATAGAGGTAAGAGTGGTGGAAAAAGTAATAAAAAATGTACCAGTTCCAGTTTTCCATCCAGAAAGTGAGGGTGGTACTTATGGTGTTAAAGGAGACATATTATGCCCATTTACCAGTTGATATGGTTCCTTGAGGTCCATGTCTGTAACATATTTTGGTCAAAATACCACAAGAACCATTTAAAACAGCACCCTTTTTACCCTGTCTAAAACAGCCCCCCCCCCCCCCCCCCCCCCCCTTCACGAGATACAAGCGCCCAGATTTTTAGCTATCCATTACCTCTGTAGAAATATGGCTACTGGAGACAAAGATACAATCTTGCAACCATATCGTTTTGAACCAGAGTCAGGTGGGCCGAAGCCTGGCTGCGAGAGCCCCAGCGCAGCCCCGCAGTGGAATGCATTGGGAGCTGGCGCAGTTAGCTCGCGACCCGTCAGACATCTAAGTGGCCGATAAACATGCCGATCGTCGAGGCGGAGACCGCGGAGACTCTATCCCCGGGGAGACGCACTCTCCATGGTAGATCCCGAGCTAATGCTAGCTCGCAAGCTAAAGCCGGAGCCCCTCGGAGCTAGCGTTAGCTTGCGATCTCCAGGGTGATGGAGCTCACCCCTGAGCTCGCCATCATCACAATCATCTCACCGGCTCCGGGGAGCCTCGGAGCTAGCGTTAGCTACGAGGGTAAAAAGGTTGCTGTTTTAAATGATCCTTGTGGTATTTTGACCAAAATATGTTACAGACATTTCATTAAGACCCCAAGGAACCATATCAACTGTGGTAAAATAGGCATAATATGTGTCCTTTAAAGTTTAAGACTCAGTTCTTCAATTTTGTTTCTAAAATCAATTATGTCAAAACAATCATAAAAACATTTATGAGCATTGACAAAATAAAAGTCTCAAATGACTTCCTACTCTCCTCCGATGATCCCTCCCTCAACATCCTTATCATCCCTGACCTAAGTGCTGCCTTTGACACCATCAACCACTCCATCCTCCTAATCTGCCTTGAGTCCTCCCTCCACAGCACTGGCACTGCCCTCTCCTGGTTCAAATCATACCGAATAATTTGTCATCCATTTACATGACCACACTCACCTTCCATTTCCTTTTAGCATTGAACTTTTTGAAGTTTTTCATATTGATTGAAGATCGATTCCTATTGGCCACCTGTTTACGTGTGATGGGCTGAAACAGACAACAGTATTTGGACTCATTATAAGCAACATGCAGTGTCGCTCAGCAGCATGATACATCAGACAAAGGGGCAGGTTTTGGGTCTGAAAATAGTACACTAATTGTATTAACCTTGATCCATGGATGAAGCAGACACTCCTCAGCTGTCATTCTATCACTGCAACACACATCAACATACAACTAATGACAACAGAACATAAGAGTAGTAATCAATGCTATCCAGAGGAAAATGCTGCGGCAGATTTTTGCCATGTGACCATTTTGGTTGCTCTCTATCTTTTAGTCCATTTAGTGCAGGTACACAAATTAACAAATTAATCGATCGATCGACATGGTTCAATAGATAAGATATACAACAGTAGGACAATCGTAAAAATTATTGTTCACAAGAGATAATTCTGGTGACCAATTTAGCATGTCATTATCAGTGGCATGTAACAGCCCCAGAAGCACCAGGGGTTACTCAAACAAGTTCTTGATTAAAATGAGTTAATTCATGTTCTGTTAAATAACCGTGGACACTGTAAAATATTACTTACTTTGGATTTTTTATCAAGAGTTTCTGGATAAAGTCTTTGGCTATGGAGCTGGTTGTGCTGAAATATTGTGAAAAGAACTCATACTTCATGGCAATGATATTCTTCAGAGTATCTTCATCAGTCTCACTTTGGAATGGTGACAAACCGCTTAATCTGAGGATAGAGTTCACAGAGAATGTATCATGTCCACATTTAAATCAATCCATACATACAAAGCAGTTTTTGCAGTAGTGTGACATCAGAGTAAGCAAGGTAAGCAGTGTTTGACTTGTTAAAGCATAAAAATGCATTTTAGACAATAGCAATGTGAAAGTATATCTCTCCCAAAAGTTTTAGTGGTTTGAGGCAGTGGTCCCCAACCTTTTTTGCGCTACGGATCGGTTGGATGTCAGACAATATTTTCACGGACCGGCCTTTAAGGTGTGGCTACGGAGCCTCCCTACGGAGGCCCTCTGGTACGGCCTCTGGTGACATCGGTAGATTTTTTGTTAATTTAACGAAATTAACAAATTGTTAATACGCGGCCTCAAATTAATTATTGCATGGTAAGTTACCAGTAAGACAGAGACGGACGGATACCAAAGGTCCATCATGCACACGCTGCGCTTCTGTGCGCTTTGGAGAGTTTTTTTTGTTATTTAAAATAAAAAATTCATTAATTAAAAAAAATTCCACCGATGTCACTACAGATATGATGTAGGAAATGGCAACAGAGTTTTTAGTGATGCTGTGGCAATCTCAGGGTATTCTGCCGTGACTTTAATCAAGACCACCGGCAGAGTTGTTTTCTCAAACATACTTTTAAGGCCGCCATCATTTGCGATCTCCAGCAGCTGATCTTCTTCTTGCACAGACATGCTGGATTCACCTGGTTTGTTGACAAATGGTTCCGACAAATACCGTGTGGGTTTGTGTTTAGCGAAAAAGTCACAAGACCGAGACAAGCATCCTGACATGCGTAAAGCATGAGTCATAACGGAGAGGATCCGGTCATTTTTCAAAATAAAACAGAGTTTTATCACATAATAAGTAAGTTGTTTATTCTTTCTGTGCGGCCCAGTACCAAATGACCCACGGCCCGGGGGTTGGGGACCACTGGTTTAAGGGATAGGTCAGTGTGTAATCTAAACTACAATATCAATGTTATTGTCTGTTGTCTTAAAGGGGACATATTTTGAAAATGTTACTTTTGTAGTGCTTCTACACGTTAATTTGGGTATCTGGCATGTCTACCGTCCCAAAAACTCGAATGGGATTACGAGCGAAAAACACGTCATTTTCTAAACCATGCCCATGTAGGGAGTCACCATCATCTCACCGGTGACCCCCCACCGGTGAGATGATGGTGATGATGCCGAGCTAATGCTAGCTCCGGGGAGACAACGCGATCCAACGTGGAGAGCGCGTCTCCCGGGGATAGAGTCTCCGCCTCGACAATGGGCATGTTTATCGGCCACTTAGATGTCTGACGGGTCGCGAGCTAGCGTTAGCTCGCGAGCTAACTGCGCCAGCTCCAGCTCCCACTGCGGGGCAGGGTAAAAAGGGTGCTGTTTTAAATGCTCCTTGTGGTATTTTGACCAAAATATATTACAGACATTTCATTAAGACCCCAAGAAACCATATCAACTGTGGTAGAATGGGCATAATATGTCTCCTTTAAGCACATGAAAATAGGAATTGGGTAAATTTGAATAGCAGACTAGCAGGCTCAGTATTCAGATAGATTACTTGTTGGTCAGTCACATTTTTTTTGGTATTTTGTAATCTGGATAAATTTAGTCCCAGATGAACATAGAGGCTAAATTTATAACTAGTCTGGTACCCGTTACATCAACAAATAGGTTTAGCCTGTAGGATTAGTGGTCTGGTGGTTTAAATGAACAGGTTTGGAATGGTCTGGGATAGAGTCAAGTTCCCAGCCTGAATTATTGTTTCAGTCCACCACTGGCTCAGTCTGTGTTGCTGTTGTTGTTGTTGTTGTGAACCTGTTTGAGCACAGAATGTCCTACTGCGTTGTTTAAATGTGAAAAAGTAACTTTGGGGGAAGACTGGACCCAATTGGGCACATATTCACTGACAGTCCTATGTGTTAAACGGCTCTTACTTATCACCTTCGCTCCTTCGTAGTATCTTCTGTTACTAAGCAAAACTGCTTGGACAATCTGCTTTCGTACCATTTTGCTGCAGTCCCTGGGCTGAAATATTTAAATTTAATTACACGATACACCTTGTCAGATACAGGCTGTGTGCTCCGTGTGCTGTGTTTCTGTTTAGTACGGGGTGCTCCCGCTTAAGCTTGATTGTACTTTATATTGGGTGGCTGTCCTGGTCCATTGTTTGTCGTGTTGGTGATCACTTACCTTTTATAACATTCTTATTCCAACTTTTTTGTTCCAATTGTGGGTTTTTTACTTTATGTTCCAAAGGAAGGTTTCTATCAAAATAAACTTAACAAAAAAACACTGTAATCAGGCAATTAAAGAAGTCCATTGTCCACGCTGAGTTCACGGTTGGGTAGATTTATTTTCCTGTCCATGTGTTTCTTCTCATGCTCTGGTAAAAAAACATTTCCTTTGTTCTGGAGACAAAGGAGAGCTTCCAGAACTCAGTCTCCCAGGGTGTATCAACTTGACACTTAGGTGTTAACCTGACCCTGGACCCAATTTTCATCCACTATTGGTCACTTTGGGACCCATGAGGTCACCAGGCCTATATAAGCCCAGTTCCCTCTCTCTTCTCTTTCTTTCTACTCACTTCTCTTGGAGGAGAGGTGTAGCCCTCCAAGCTCTATCAACCTTCAAGCAGGCCTGCCTGGAGCAGACTGCTAAAGCCTTACAAAAGGCAGCGACGTGAGAGCCTGCCTCAGAACTTCACCATGAGCTGGTTCTAAAAGGTCTTGCCAGCCGAACCACAACAACAGGAGCCAAAACCAGCAAGACCACTTCACTGGGCTTCAAACAGCACATTGACATTGGACCTTTTTCATGGACGGGTTCACACAACTGGGCTTAATATTTACACTATTCATGTGCTATTCATAAGTTTGATTTGTTTTGCTGTGAGAGTTTGGTAATAAGTTATTTGAAAGCTAATGTTATGCGCTTCAAATTCTTTCTTTGCATGCAACTAATTACTTCCTAACCTGGCACCAACACCTCACACTCACACACTCCACGAGGTCTTTGGTTTCATCGTGGCCAGCCGCCATTTTGAAACTTACTCACTTACTGACACACACAAACTCCAATACACACCTGCACATCTGTGTATAGTAACTACACCTTTTATTAGTTTGTGTGTCTATACTTTTATTACTTTCATAATGTTTTTCAACAACAAAAATGTTGTCTACATCAATTGTGAATTTTGCCAACCGGTACACTGTCAAGAACTCTATAATATACTAACTACTTATGCAGTAATTTTGGTTATAGTAATGATTTTAATTATTAATTAGAGTTCCAAATTTGCAGTTAGTACTTTCATGAGACTTAATCAATAGATATTTTGATATTTTCCCTTCCTTTGAAGGGTGGTGCCTGATGTAACTTTAATCAATTAAAGGTATTATTTAATATTAATGTTTTTAATATTAACATTCAATATATCTTTCTGATAATCAACTTTATTGAATGCCCAAAGGCACACCATGTAATGGTGTCACACTTAAGGTATAATAATCAAACAATGTTCCTATATGATCTTTGTAACTCTGCTTCGAAACTTTAAAAAATCACTGTAGACTGCTAGTTTAATAATTACAGGTAATTTCAAAAGAAAGTAAATGAGACCTTCCTGTTAAAGCTGAGGGCCATGATAACAGAAAAGAGTTCAAACTAGTAAGAATACACTGCTGTGGTTGGATTTACCCTTTGTGATCCCTTTGCTAATTATATGTGTGCAACAGCACTACAAGTATTTACAAGTCATATAACACATATTTACAACTTACAGTATGTAGGTAATAACTCCGATGCTCCTGGAGGAGAAGGAAACAAGGCACAAATTCAGTCATGTGGTGTGATATTAAGCTTTTCAAAATTGTATGACAGATGTAAGACTTATATAGTATTTAACTGTCTGCCTATGTTGAATAATTGTTTTGATTCAAAAAGTGCCCTGATATCTAAAGAAGTGCATTGAGTGGAAAGGATGCTCCAACATGCCACTAAGTGAAACCCTCCGTTATACAGAGAAGCAACAGTGAAGCGATAGTTGCGAAATTTCAAATGTATGTGTGCGCTATCATGAATTTTAAAAGTTACTGTTTTAGATGTGTAAATGTGCAGTCCACTGCAGAATAGACTGTGTGAATAGACAGTCAGTAGGGAATCTCACCACATATCTGCTGCCATACCGAGAGGTTCATTGTTTATCACCTCAGGGGCTGAAAAAGAGAGACGATAGTATAATGAAAGAGTGGTGGTCTGTAAGGCTAATGTTAGCATGGTATATTATATTACCCTATTTTAAGTAATGTGGATATGCTCCATATCCAACATGAAAAAATGCAGTTGATTAAAATGGCAAATGGTTAGATTAATATAGTCTTAATGACTACTCAAAGTGCTTTACACTACAAGTCACTTTCGTCAATTAACACAGCTCTTCCTTATATGGCACAGCCGTCAGGGACAGTTTGGGGTTCAGTATCTCATCCAAGGACACTTTAACATGCAGACTGAAGAAGCCAGGGATCAAACCGACAACCTTCCAATAATGTTTTTGACTGTAATAACATTGGTTGGTTCTTAAGGCTCCATTATGCTTCAACGTGTCCGTGGCGCGCGGAGAGACGGACGGATCCCACGGACTCTTTTTGATTTTTGCTTTTCCGACGACTATACGTTTGAAAGCAATTCACCGCCAAACAGTAGGTGGCGCAACGGAAGACAAGCTTAGAGAAGCCTACCTGATCAATGTGCGTAGAAGAAGTCCACGTGCTTTAATATTCCTGCTTATCTTCCTGCTCCCGGCTGTCCTCACACACAGTGTGAGGACAGCTCTTTTTCTTTCTACTCACTTCTCCATGAGAAGAGGTGGTATCTCTTTTTTCTAGTGACCTTTTCTAGAGCAATAGTTACCTCTGCTAACCAAGCTCTTCCACCTTCAATCAGGCCTGCCTGGAGCAGAATGCTAAAACCTTGCGAGCCTGCCTAAGAACTTCAGCATGAGCAATTGGCCACAACAAGGTCTGACCAGGAGATGCACAACCGCAGAAACCAGCAAGACCACTTCACTAGACTTCAAACAGCACATCAAAAAGGACCTTTCCCCCTTTTCATGGACTAGTAAAATAACTGGGCTTAATAGTTAAACATAGCTAAGCAACGGAATGTTAAACTATATTTTGTGTGATGTCTATAAGTTTGATTTGTGTTGCTTTGATATTTTAGTAATAATTTTTTTGAAAGCTAATGTTAGTTATGTTATGCTCTTCGCCGACCTTTCATGAAACTAACTACTATCTCCAACCTGGCACCAACACCTTACACGCACATCTCCCCAAACTTATAACATACATGTGACCTCCACCACTCAAGGGGGTCTTTTGTCTTCATATTGGCCAACCGCCATTTTGGAACCACAAACACACGCACACATACATCTGTATGAAGTAAGTATACCTTTAGTAAGTTAGTGTGTTCATACTTTTATAACTTTCATATATAAATACAATAAACTTTAACACAAATGTTGTCTTCATTAATGTTTAATAAGTCTTAGTTTTGCCAACCTCTAAACTGTCAAGAACTACATACTTTGCCATCTACATGTGGTAATTTTGTTTATAGATATTCATTTAATTATTAGAGTCAGAGTTCCATTTGTTGCAAATCGAAATCCTACACTCTCAGATAGTGTGAAAAACGTCCACAACGGCTAAACATGTCAAATTTGACTTGATTAGACAAAATAGATGATTTATTTGCTACTCCCTGCTGAGGATCAAAATATAATTTATTGCTCTTTCATTGGTTATATTAAAAAAGCTATTTTGAGTGTAACATGTACAATATCTGCCTTACTTAACCCAGGTAACTTAGCACCGACAGAACAGTGTCAAATGAAAGACTTCATCCTCACCAATGTACTGTGGGGTGCCACTTGTGCTCCTGTACTCCTTGCTTTGTTGAAAACGGTGAGCCAAGCCAAAGTCTATTAGTTTGATGTTAGGGTCTGGTGATACTTTGTTTGACAGCATGATGTTTTCTGGCTAAATGGAGAGAAACATTTAATTATGGTGTAGGAATAATGTAATGTGAAAAAAAAAATAAATCCAAAGTTCCTAAACATCAACAGCAAAACGTGCCATGTAAAGCCAAAAAGCCATGTAGGTCAATTTACCTTGAGGTCAAAGTGGGCAATTTTCTTGCTGTGCATGAATCCCAATCCCTCCAAGATCTGCTTCATGAACTCAATTGCCTCACTCTCCAACAGGTTCTCCTTCTCAGCAATGAAGTCAAACAACTCCCCTCCACTAACCCTGAAATTTCAAACAAATCTCAGCTGTTCATTCGGAAAGTCCAATGGTATTATAACTGACAGTGAAGAACAAAACAAATCACATCTTTGGAAGCTGTCACCTTAATGCATTCAAGCAAAAGACATATTCCCCAACCAAAATTTACTAGGCCCAGTGACAATTCAATATTTATTATATTATTTCCCAACCCAACCCAAATGTAGGCATCTATAATCAGATGAATGAAAGATAACATGTTGACATGAATCCATTTGGAACCTATGGATATTATCAATTATGAATATAGACTTTAATTTAGAGGTAATAAGAGCACATCCTGTCCTTCATTCCTCCTCAGTTAGTTTACATACTATATATCATTTTGCACATAAAACCAAATCACCTTGTGCATTGAAGAACGTACTGGTGGCAGTGTAAGGACATAGACTCTGCACATGAATGAGCAGTGGAATTGATGAATGTGTGTTAAGATAAATGTGAGTGCACCACTTGGCTCAGGTGTATCCAGCTGCTGTTCCAGAGCATGCCTGTTTGAAATGCATGATTATGTTTATATATTATGAACAATGAGACTCTTAAATGTCTAGAGCTTCAGGTCTTAATAAAAAACACATCAACTCACAGCTCCAGAATGAGCACCACTTCTGCCCGGCTCTCAAAAACATCTTTGAGGATCACAATGTTTGGATGGTGAAGAGCCTGGAGGATCTCCACCTCATGCTCCACACTGCTTCTGTCCACGCCCAGACGGCTGCCGGCCATCTTTCTTATCTTCAGGAACTTGCCTGCCCAACAAGTCCCAGTGGCCTGCTCACAAACTTGTCGAACCTGACCAAAGTGCCCACTGGAGGGAAAAGGACATAATTCACAGTGAACACTACATATTATACATGTATACAAAAAAATATTTTTGACAATTTGCAAAAATGTCTTCTTTCCTTTACTTGAGATAAACCTGCAGAAGCTCTGACTGTTTCTACCCCATCTACAAAATGGAAATCTTTTCCAAATGTAGTAAGCTTTGATGCTATGTGGCTTAACATCTATAATCACATCAGACATTCCAATACTGTAAATAATTATTTCATCTGTAATGTAAACATCTTAAAAAAAGAAGACAAATATATTTAGATTATTGATTGTGCCAATACAATAAACAAGCTTACACGCAGATCTGTCTGTAAATTTGTGGCCACTTATGAATTTTATATTGTTTGGCACTGTGCTCTGGCATCTATAATCATTGCTTAATCACAGCTTTATTACTGTGCAGATGTGGTCACATCCACATAAGAGAAGAGTCTAGGAATCATTTTTCAGCTAAACCACTTAGGGCCTGATCTACTTAAAGTTTGCAAGTGTAAAAAACGTGGCCAAACTTGATTTCACCCACAAACAAACATGCAAGCTGATATACTAACGATGCACACTGAGGATTGCAGAATAACACAGGCTCTCCATTTAGTACGCTTGCCTTAATGAATATGCAATAGCGGGCATTTCTACCAGAGTGCGCAAAATATTGGGAGGAGTAGATGCAAATACTTTAATTAAGCACACACATTGTGATTTACAAAGCCTGAAAATATTTGCGGTGGTTGTGACTGCGTCTATATTTGATACATTTGAAAGGTATCTTTCTAATCCCAATAATATAAAAAGGCGATGCACAGACAGGATCTGTCACTCAGGTATCTCTTCCAAAGATCCCCGGATACGGTGTTTTTAATGTCCCTCGTAAGTGCCGAGTCTGTTGCTTGGAAATGAGCGCAGTTGCACAGCTGGGCATGAAGCGGTGCTATAATATAAGGTATAGGGGTCTTTTCTTCGGACATTACGAGTGTTGCAACTTTTAGCGGCTTCAGGGCTTTAGCCACATCTTCAGTACAGGCCAGTTCCGCTTCAGTTAAGGTCCACAACTCCTTGGCATTCTTCCGCACTTCAGTGGAGAGTAAGTAAGAAACAGTGGGCTTCTCGAGTGCACGTTGAGCGGCCAAATTCAGACTGCGGGCAAAGCATTTCACGTGCATAACTCCGCCAGTTTTTCCGTTGTTTCTTCCTGTTTTGAATTGAGACATGTGCTGTTTGGCCTATGCTGCCACTTATTGGCATTATTGTGCACTGCACCATAGGTAAAGTTTTGTTTCCAAGACGGCCGGCACAGCATTTGATGCTGTATCGATACAGTAGCATCTGCATCGATACATGCATCAGCAGGAGGACGTCACGATATATCGCCATATAGATTTTTTTAGCACAGCCCTACTCAGAGGGCACACTTGTAGCTGCACATGAACTTTCTGGCATATTTTGGAAGGAATGGCATTTCTTCCACATGTTGCTTCCACCAAGCCAGTGGGTCAGTGTCAGCACTGATTACAGGCAAGGACAAGTACAGTTTCACCTCAGAATCTACACTTTCTTGTGGCGATGGAGATGGATTTGTTGTTTTGCATTGTTGATTTGCTGCCATCCAGATTGACTTTTGCCTTTCTTCTTGGTGATGTAAGGGGTGCTGTTGCTCCCCTCTTCTTCTCTGTTGTCATCACCTTGTGTGGTGGCTGTTTGAGGCTGTTCTGTGTGTGAAGGGTCTTCTATTGCAAGTGTCACAACTTCATCCATGCATGCCTTCACTGTGTCAAGATTCTCAGCAAAGTTCCCTTAAATCAGGGATCCACAAAACAGGAGATGTTCAGCACCCTTTTCCTTCCCTCTGTGTACCTTAGCTGTAACAGGTCTTCTCTTATTATCTGATTCATCTGTTTGGTGAGAGTGCTGCCTCCTGCTTGATCTCTGTGTATTTAACTGTTGATGTGCTCCATGACTGGCTTCTGGGAGGACAGTGTGACTCGTTTCTCAGAGGCCAGGACATCAGTGAACTCATGGAGACAGACCAGGAGCTGGTTTACATCTTCAAGGACACATTAAATTTGCTCTGGGCATGAGATCCCATGTGTTTCTGTCTCCTGCTTGCATGCAGATACGGCCAGCTGCTGCTCCAAGAATCTAGAGATGTGACCACATCATGAAACAGTGCATGCTCAGCGATATTATCTGCATGTTTCCTCTTCAATTCTCATTTCTTTTTCCAGATTCGATTAAATCCCTTGAACATGTGGTGGCATGCTCTCACAGCAGATTCCACACTCTGGACTTTAAGGACTTTTGAAATTGCTTGCTTTAAATTGTGGCCAAAACAAGAAAACCAAACAACAGGGACATTTCCAAAGGCTTTCTTCATGATTTTGGCATTGTCTTTTCTTATTCCTGAGAGACATTCTGTCTTGATCTTCCAGGCGTGGAGCATGTTTTCCACCATTTCAGCAATATTCTCTGATGTGTAGTCATCTGGGAAATACAGCGTCTCAATGCAGTGATATTTCAGTTGCTAATCAGAGGTTACATAGTGAACACTAAAGCTTATATAGGGCTAGACCACAATCACTGCTAGTCCACAGATCTGTTGTTGCACCAAACCATTTACCTTCCTCCAGCTTTTTCTCCACACTGGCTCTCACCTCCCTGTACATCCTTAGGATTTTTTTTGTCGAAAAGTAGCTTCTTTCTGGAACTTTGTATTGTGGTGCTGCCTTTTTCATCAGATGAAGAAATCCGGGTTTTCCCACAATCTGAAATGGCATAATGCCCTAGAGATGAAACATGGGGGGAGGGAAGTGTGTGTGTAAGCATGTCAGCCGCTCCTTAGGAACTGGTCAGAAGCTGAAAGCAAACAAGGATTTCTCCTCTCTCTGTGAACTCTTCCGATGGAGATTTTATGCCAACATACATTAGCTAGTTTTATTTTTTACCTTGATTTGGGCATACAGGCATGGATGATGATCTCGGAGAGGGGCAACATCTGTGTTGGAACCTTTGGCAGTCACTTTTCTTTGGCACGTTTTGCAGATTGGATTTCCATCTTATTCAATGGGGCCCTGGTAATTTTTTAGATACAAAATGCTCGGTTATGTCACTCGCGAGAGATTTCATCATAGTAGATGTCGTAGTTTTTACAATCTTACAATTATGAAACCATGACTTTATCAATCGCGGTTCTCATAAAACCGGTTAATCCTGAGGTCCCTATTGAATACAAATGCCTCTATCATATCATTGTTAATCATACCTGTTATCATTTACGCAATTATTTTTAGTAGATCACCCATAAAAGGCCCACCAACCAAACCTGCAATCTGTTATAATGCAGGAGTCTATAGGATGGAATAGTCGGGAGATTTCTTGTTTCCTGCACCTCTCGATGCGTTTATTTACAAACTTGTCAGGTTAAAGAAAGCTTCTGGGTGTCATCAGAACATCCGCTTTTTACCAATCCCTTGTTGCCATGGTAACCCCACAGCTTATTACAGGAGTGTGTAATAGTGCGAATCAAGTAGAGCAAATCAAATACAGCGTAAGCCACATCAACAGTATTTGGTGAACTCTGTCTATCATATCTGTCCACCTCATCGACACACTTATCAACAACAGCTTCTGAATCCCGTTGTCTTCCAAGTTGACGTCTCTACGTGTACGACGTCTCTTTTTCTTCCTGAGATATTTGTATTCTTTGTGTTTTGTCAGTTTTGTGTTTGTCCCGCGTTATAAACGTCCTCAACATGTCCGATCGCTCGCGGTGAATCCTCCAGACAATCTATTGCTTAGCAGCATTTGACAGCTGCTGAAACAAGCCCCTGACGGATTACTCCTCCTGGAGCTGAAGAGCACGTGAAGTGACGTTATGTTATTAACATTCATTTACTTACAGTATATACTTGAAACATACATATATTTGTATCTGCAAGTTTATATAAAACAGTTTCAGAAACATCTTGCAGTGGAGAAACATCCACTGCTAAGTGGGCCACAACTACAGCTAATTGGGATTCAATCATGGCTAACAGGCCTTCATTTAACTGGGCAACAACCACACCTAGCAGGGTTACAATTACAGCTAGCCAGTCTTCATTCTCAGTTAACTGGGCTACAAGCACTACCAGCCAGGCTACAACCACAGCTAGCCAGGCTACATCCTCAGCTAGCCGGGCTACATCCTCAGCTAGCTGGGCTACATCCACTGCCAGCCAGGCTACAATCACAGCTAACCAGGCTACATCCTCACCTAACTGGGCTACATCAAAAGCCAGCCGGGCTTCAACCACAGCCAACCGGGCTTCAACCACGGCCGGCCAGGCTTCAACCACAGCCAGCCGGGCTTCAACCACAGCCAGCCGGGCTTCAACCACAGCCAGCCGGGCTACAACCACAGCCAGCCGGGCTTCAACCACAGCCAGCCGGGCTTCAACCACAGCAAGCCGGGCTTCAACCACAGCCAGCCGGGCTTCAACCACAGCCAGCCGGGCTACAACCACAGCCAGCCGGGCTACAACCCCGGCAAAACGGGCTTCAACCACAGCCAGCCGGGCTACAACCACAGCCAGCCGGGCTTCAACCACAGCCAGCCGGGCTTCAACCACAGCCAGCCGGGCTACAACCACAGCCAACCGGGCTACAACCCCGGCAAACCGGGCTTCAACCACAGCCAGCCAGGCTACAACCACAGCCAGCCGGGCTACAACCTCAGCTAGCTGGGCTACATCCACTGCCAGCCAGGCTACAATCACAGCTAACCAGGCTACATCCTCACCTAACTGGGCTACATCAAAAGCCAGCCGGGCTTCAACCACAGCCAACCGGGCTTCAACCACGGCCGGCCAGGCTTCAACCACAGCCAGCCGGGCTTCAACCACGGCCAGCCGGGCTTCAACCACGGCCAGCCGGGCTTCAACCACGGCCAACCGGACTTCAACCACAGCCAGCCGGGCTACAACCACGGCCAGCCGGGCAACAACCACAGCAAAAGGTCTACACAGTGGTGACTCAGTCTGCCGTGCAGTCTGATACGCATGTTGACCGACAGCTTCCTGGTATCGAAGGTAACAATCCAATAGCAAAGTGTAACATTAACTCAAATAAAAAGCTACGTGTGGCCAGAGGGCTAAGGGATGTAAATGGGAAACAAATCATTAATCAGGCAATCACAAAACACAGGAAGTGGAAAGTCTTTCAAACTGTCAACCACTCCAGAATAATATGGGATCCCAAAGTTAAACCTAAGGGTTTATTTGGTGGTCATCTTAACATAAGAAGTATTGTATCGAAAAGTGACCAAATCCAGCATCTACTAATGGAATCAAATTTAGATTTCCTCTGTCTATCTGAAACCTGGCTACATGAAAACTCACCAACTACAGCACTAAACATACCAGGCTATCAAATGTATAGACGAGATAGGGTGAAATCAAAGGGAGGCGGGGTTATGGTCTATCTGAAGGATTGTATCCAATGTAATGAATTACTGCTGTCAAACTGTGATTTGGAATGTATTTGCTTGAATATCACTCTATCACCACAAATGTCTTTTATTCTTATTGTAATGTATCGCCCACCCTCCTCAAATAATGATTTTTATGAAAAATTCCAAAACATGCTCAAGGAATGTCATTTTAAGAAAGAGGTGATAATAATGGGAGATTTTAATGTAAATTGGGAAGATAGATCAATTAGAAAGAACCTCAAACAAATAACCGATGGGCTAGATCTCTCACAGCTGATTAAAGGTCCAACAAGAATAACCCAATCCACCAGAACTCAGATTGATTTAGTGTTCAGTAACAGACCGGAGAGAACCTCAAAAACGTACAACATGATAACTGGGCTATCTGACCACAATCTAACTCTTGTGGTCAGAAAGTTAACAAAAAAGAGATTTAGCTCCTCTACTAAGGAACATGAAAGCATTAGAATCCCCAAGAACATGCAAGAGTCTTTTAAAAACACTATTCATAGTTTTAACTGGAATGATCTGTTATTTGGAAAAAACCTGAGTGAGGGCAGTCAAATATTCTCAAGTAAAATTCAGAGTATAATTGCAGAATTTTCCCGTAGCATTAGGAGTAGGAATAAAAAGAACAGTCTTCCCTGGATAAATGCAGACATTTTGAAACTAATGAAAGAACGTGATCTTGCATTAAAAAAGGCCATTAGAACAAAATTTTATCATGACAAATATCACTTTGCCATGTTAAGAAATAAAGTGATAACAGGTCTGAGGAAAGCTAGGGCTGATTTCTTTATTGCTATAATTAGTGAGGCACGGGGTAATCCGAAAGTAATATGGACTCAGTTAAAAAAACTCATGGGACAACATCATAGCGCAGGAAGGTCAATTGAACTTGACTTGAATGGAAAGCTGACCAAGGACCCATCTGAAGTAGCAGTAGCTCTTAATCGATACTTTGTTGATTCTGTAGCAACTATTGCAAAGGGCTTCTCGACTGATCATGTTAATGTGTCTTCAGTAAACACAATGGAGCCAGCCTTCAGTATAAACACTGTCTCAGAAATAAAAATCACAGGTATTATTAAATCTCTCAAACCCTCAAAAGCTAAAGATTCATTTGGTATGGACTCAACGATGCTTAAAGATATCGGTTCATCATTAGCCAATCCCATCACTAAAATTGTTAATCTTTCAATATCCCAAGGGCAGTTTCCAAGTATTTGGAAATCTGCAATTGTCACGCCAATTTTCAAATCTGGTGATCATCATTCCGCCTGTAACTATAGGCCGATCAGCATCCTCCCTATAATGTCTAAAGTAGCAGAAAAGTGTGTAGCTGAGCAAATCATACACCACCTGAACAACAGCTCATTCCCCCTTCATCCAATGCAATTTGGCTTCAGATCCAACCACTCAACCGAGACGGCTAATTGTTTTTTCATTGAGAAAATTAAATCACTGTTGGATAAGCGTGGCGTTGTCGGTGCTGTCTTTCTTGATCTCCGCAAAGCATTTGACACTGTGAATCACAAGGTTCTATTATCCAAGTTATCCAATTTTAATTTTTCTGTTGAGGCACGTCAATGGGTTGAATCATACCTTTTTAACCGAACTCAAACTGTTCGAATAAATAACCAGCAATCTGACACCCTCTCCTTGTCCACTGGTGTACCACAGGGATCCATACTGGGTCCACTTTTATTTTGTTTGTATATCAACGACTTGCCGTCTGTGTGTCCAGAGGCCCACATTCAAATGTATGCTGATGATACTGTGCTGTATGTGCATGGATTGACAAAAACCGAAGTTGCTGCCAAACTCACAAAGGCCATGCTGAAAATTACAGCATGGCTCAATCAGTGCTGTCTCCAACTAAATGTGTCTAAGACTGTTGGTATGTTCTTCTCCAAAACAAATGACTGTAGTGAAAACCCAGATGTTCTTGTGTCAGGAGAAAAATTAGAAATTGTTAAGGAATTTAAATACCTTGGCATTATTCTGGACTCCAACTTTAATTTTAGGGCACATGTAAAAACTGTCTGCAAAGGGATCAAATTCAATCTTGCCAATTTCAAATTTATACGAAACTCTATGTCCACCGAGGCAGCCATGATGTACATGCATTCAATGATATTCTCTCACATGAGCTGCTGTCTGACGAGCTGGTCTCAGGCTAATCACACAACACTAAAACCACAACAGTCTTTGTATAAACAAACACTGAAAGTTCTGGACAAAAAAGCAAGGCAATTCCATCACTGTGCAATTTTAAGAAAACACAATCTAGTGAGCTGGGAAAACATGATTAAGCACAAAAATGCATGTCTCTTTTACAAAATCATACATGGCATGGCCCCTCCTCCACTTAGAGAATTTGTAACTATTAGAACAAACCAACATCGGATCACAAGAGGAGTCATGAAAGGGGACTGCATTATTCCATTTAGGAAAAGTACCTTTAGTCAGTCAGCCTTCTCTGTTGCAGCCTCACGTGAATGGAATAACATCCCAACATGTATCAGAGACCTAAACACATATCGGTCATTTAGTTCTAATCTGAAACAGTGGCTGTTTGATAATATGATCTGCCAGCACTAAACTTGACCCGCCTGCTCTTGCCTCCTTGTGTCAGCGTGTCTGTGAATTTGTCCTGCAACTTACTTTGTATGCTTGCTTGTTTGTATGCTTTTTGTAGCTCGTTCTATGTCTCTCCTGTGCTGCTTCATGTACTATTGTCATGTCGACTTTTTGTTAGTTTGTTGTGCATGTACTGTCTGCTTTGGTGGGCTACTGCCACGATGTCTAACACATATAGATGTCCTCTATAAGTCCTAGTCTACCTTTTCAATTTGTGTTTGTTTGATGCTGACTCTTGTTTGTCCTGCATGCTTCATGTATTTTAATGCTTGAACTACTGAATACTTGTATGTGGTTATAATTAATGTTTTATCTGTTGCTTTTCTATGTTCTTTTTTAAACTCTTTCTGTTATTTGCTTATTTGCTTTTTAGGGAGCCTATTGTTACATCTGGCCAAGGACTGCAGATGGAAACTAACCTTCTGGCTAAATCTGGCATATTTACAGAAATGTCTATTAATATGCACTGTCCCTGTCAAAATAAACAAACAAACAAACTAAACACACACAATTAAGCAGTCTTTATTTGGGATCCTAGTATATCAGGCCCTTAGTGCTTATGCAATGCAGGAGGATAATGACAATACAGTTCCTGTATAGCTGATGCTGTCATGGTGTTACAAGGCCTGCTGCTCTTTTGGCAACAATAACACCTTCAGAATGCACATCTGGAGACAGAAGTCGATGCACACATATAAACTGGCATATATAAAAGTCTGAATGTGTGGTGATAATGTGAATGTTAAGACTAGTGTGGTCAACATGGACCACTTTGTTTTCCAAAATGAGCGGTGTGATGTGATAAGGGTGAAATTAATAAAAAATAAAGTGACTAACAGGGTAAGTTGTTGTTTGATGAAAGCTTTTATCCCTGTTGTTTACACTGGAATCATTACATTTCCCTAAGCTTCACATATGTAAATCATTTATAAGTACTTTAATTTAAAAGAATATTCAGTCAGGACTAAAAAATTCTAAATAATAAAGCATACTTTTTAATTTCAATAACTCATATTTGGCATGGCTCTGTTCTAGGACCTACCTGTTCTTCCAGTTGCATATAGGGAAAACCTAAGGTAGGGAGAGCACATATCCCTACCCTTCCATGAGCCTACATGGAAAGTGAGATAAGGAGAGCAGCAGCTTAAATACCCCCCAAAACAGCCATACCAGGCAAACCTCTCTGCCCTCCCATGTTCAAAGATAGAAAACCATGGAAATGGAGAGCACAACTCATAACGACCATGAATGGCAAACCTCTCTGGCCTTCCACACGCTGACTGAAGGTGCTAGCAGGAGAAGTTAGTTGCATAACATGGAATAACCCCAATTAAACCTATGCCAATAGACATTGTAGGTAACAGTTGAACACAATTTAGAAAGCTTGCACACTTTTGCCACAGTATAATTGTTGGAGTTAGCAGACTCACAAAGTGCTTATAGCTTTTGAGCATCAAGGATGGCCAGGGCCTTAGACCAGCAGATAAAAGCCAATTGCCCTGTGTGTTGACACAGGCTCTGTGGACAATCGGGTTGTTGCTGCTGCTCCAATGTGGAGTGAGTAAGCAGTATAGCTTTCTTTGGCAACCCACATTATTGGCAAAAAGGATAAGGTAAGAATAAAAGCAATCTCAGGATATGGTTTGTTCCGTCTATGTGGCAAAGAGATGTTTTTTTCAATGGAGGATGGCGGAATTTTAAAGGCTTTAAAACTAGTTGCAAGGATATGGCTTCTCAGAATTAGAGAGAATGCAACGACATTAGTAACTAATGGAACCCCAATGGAAACCGGGACTACACTTTCACGTAGGCATGGATGGAGAATATAATGTGCTCTCAGGGAAAGAGTAATAGAAAGTCTGGAGAATGTCCTTGCTGACAACAAAGGGAGTAAGCTTCCTAGAAGGTATTGCCGCTGTTGACATCTTCTGAGAATCTCGGTGTTGGAAAATAATTTCAGTTGTCAAAGATGGTGGCCAGGTACTTGTACTCCTCAATGGGCTCCACTGGGACCCTGCGGATTGTGGTCGGGGCTGCTAATGCCAGTTCCCTCTGCCTGTTTTGCTGACGTTCAGTTCCAAGCAAGAGCTGACACAAATTCCTGCAGAACTGGTCCATGGTGCTGTGAGGGGCCTGATAGCGGAGACAAGACGACTGTGTCGTCGGCATATTTAACCAGGTGACAGTTGGTCTGTGTGGATCTGCATTCATCAGCGTAGAGGATGAAGAGCAGCAGACTTTTATGCATCCTATCACGGGTATGGTGAGGACCCAAAAGCAGGACAGACAGAAGAAATCTCAATTGGTAATGACCTTTATTATTCACTGTAGTCTTTAAAATTTTATACAGTGGCAGGGTGAAAAGTCTTGGCTCACAGTGATCTTCTGCGAGATCTGAGAAGGAGTGAGCCTGGTGTCGCTGACTGAAGGCAAGTCAACAGCAGGTGGATTACCTAGTTGGCTGAGAGACAGGAGCAGGCTTAAATGCAGCCCTGGAGGAGGGTTAATACTCGTCTGAGAGTCCAGCGTCCATCTCCACCTCCATGGTCCTGGGGAGAGTGTCGTCGTCCTCCTCAGAGTAGGGGGAACCCGCCCTGTCCTCGGCGTCGTCGCTGTCGTTCGGGGACTCCGACAGAGGATGTAGTCTGGGAGGTGGCCAGGTTCTGGACGTCTGGGTGAGGTTGCGTCGATGGAAATCCCTGATGAGGGTGCGGTAGTGGATGGAGTAATCGGCCACTGAACGAGACCCTTGATTCAGACCCAGAAGCCCTCCAGAAGCGTCCGGACCTCAGGAAGGTTCTCCAAACACTTTGCGGAGCTCAGCGGCGAAGGCTTGGAAAGAGGAGCACGCTGGAGTGCGACGCTCCCACTCGGCTGTTCCCCAAAGCCGAGCACACCCCGTCAGATGATTCACGGTGAACGCCACCCTGGCGTCTTCAGAAGCGAAGGTGTGGGACAGGAGGGCTAACAGGATGGAACAGTTCGTGAGGAACGGGCGGCAGCCCTCCGCGTCCCCGGCGTAGCGTTCAGGAACCCCCACACGAGGCTCCGAGGCGGAAGCAGAGGCAGCCGGGACTGGTGGGGGCTGGACTGGTTCTGGAGGCAGAGGGACAGCTTGAGCAAAAGCTGCGGCGAGCTGTTGGACATGCGAGGCTAGCGAGGTAAACGCCTGCTCCTGCTTAGCCACCGCCAGTCGAACCTCTGCTGAGTTTGAAAGCAGCAGCGCCTCGTGGTGCTGGAGCATCTCCTCTACCTGCTCCAGGCGATCCATCGGCGTGTGTGCTGGGTCCATGTCTGGCCAGATTGTACTGTCACGGGTATGGTGAGGACCCAAAAGCAGCACAGGTGTCGCTGACTGAAGGCAAGTCAACAGCAGGTGGATTACCTAGTTGGCTGAGAGGTCCAGTGGTGAGCTGTGTAGCCACAGAGCCGAGCAGGTGCGTAACCAGGAGGGAATAGGCGAAACTCGTGGTCGAAGACAGAAGGCTGAGGTAATGTCCAGGGCAGAGACGAGGCAGGCAGGTCAGCAACAGGTGATCAGTCCGGGGAAAGAAACGCTGGAGGTCAGGCATAACACAAGACAATCTGGCACTGAAGCAGAGACAGGAGCAGGCTTAAATGCAGCCAGGGCTGTCACAGGTGTGGAGAGTTGGCCTGATGAGGAGGCGTGGTTAACAGGTAGAGTGGAGCAGAGACAGGTCAGTGGAAAAATACCAGCAGACAGGAGGTGAGCAGACTGTGACACAGCCGGGACTGAGCCATAGCATTTGTCTTCCCCAGGCGAGTAGAACATGTGATGTACTGGTGAAAGCCTTTTAGTGATTTGTCGGGGGAGCAGTGGTTGAAATCACCCAGGATGAATTTGAGGGAGTCAATTATTATTAGGTCGAGTCTGTTAATAGTGTTGTTGATGCATTCAGGGTAAGGCCACCATGACCTTTGCAAATGTAAAGATTGTATAATATTGTCCTGTGTTTGGCATCCTCGAACAAAGCCAGTTTGGTCGTTATCAATTAGATCAGGAGAAAAGGAGTCTAGTCTCCAAGACGTAATAGATTCTGAGATAAAATTGAGATTGGTCTATAGGAGTTACATAACATTTTGTTCTTGCCTTTGAGGAGTACTGGGGTCAGCTCCTCCCTTAAGATATATATACTTATACCATTCAGCTGGTAGACCGTCACTTCCTGGAGTCTATTTTTTAATCTGTTCAGTGCAATCTCCAGTTCTTTATTAGTTATCTGTGATGTCAATATCTTATTCTGGCATTCTCCGATCGAGGCAAGGTCTAGGGAGAAATGTTTTTATATTTTCTCTACTTTCTTGTTTTGGTTATGAGTAGATAGTCTTGTAAAAGCTTTGAAATGCAGTGTCAATTTTCCCATCTCTTTCCTCTTTCACCCCCGTCTCCCAATCAAGTTCTTACCTTGGTAACTTCTGCCCACCCAACTACCTGCCCTATTGACCCCATCCCATCTCACATTTCTCCTGACCTTCTTCCTTTTCTCAACCATCTTATCAACACTTCCCTGTCATCTGGCTGTTTCCCTAACTCTCTGAAGGTCTCTCTTCTTCCCTTTCTTTCCAAAACTCTCGAGCAAGCTATCGTTAACCAATCCTCCTCCCATCTTCCCCATAATAACCTTTTTGACCCTCACCAGTGTGGTTTAAAGGCAGGCCACTCAACTGAGACTGCCCTCCTTGCTGTCTGTGATCAACTTCACACTGCTAGAGCAGCCTCTCTCTCTTCTGTCCTTATCCTTCTAGATCTTTCTGCTGTATTTGACAAAGTGAACCACCGGATCCTTATTTCCTCCCTTCAGGACCTGGGTGACTCTGGTGGCTCTGTACTCTCCCTGCTCCCATCCTACCTCAACGACCGCACTTACCGGGTCACTGAACCTTGTCCTCTCACTACTTGGGTCCCTCAAGGTTCCGTCCTGAGTCCCCTCCTCTTCTCTCTTTGCACCCACTCTCTCGGCTCTGTCATTCACTCACATGGCTTTTCCTAACATAGCTATGCTGATGACACCCAACAACTCTCTGAAACACAGGTAGCAGCATGAATCTCTGCCTGTCTGACTGACATCTCTCAGTGGATGTCCGCACACCACCGTAAAATTAACCTTGACAAAACTGAACAACTTGGACAAAAGCGTCAGCTAAATGAAGTGTCATGTAATAGCTTTGTGGCTCCAGGGCCTATATACGGTGGCCCTGAAAGGTCAACGCACATCAACTTAAGAAATCACATGCAAGTTGTCAAAAAACAAGCAAAGTAAGAAAACATCTTCATCAATTTCACAACACTACAACACATTACAGAAACGCGCAGAAAATTCAAGAACGCGCAGCAAATACACAAACGCGCACCAAATACACGAACGCGCAGCAAATACACAAACGCGCTGCAAATACACAAACGTGCTGCAAATAGAGGAAGTGATAACGCAAGTGTTTCCTGGGGACACCTAGACGTGACATGTTGTTGCCGCGATGTTGGAGTTCTTAAGCCGGTGTCCATCCAATACTGGAAACTTAACTAAACTGTAAGTTGTTTTGGTTTATTTTCATAAATAATCACTTTATTACTGCAGATGTATATTGTTAACCGAGCGTTGACGTTTTGCTTATTATTTGACTGCCAATTCAAAAATACAAAATCGACGAAATACACAGAATTAATTTTGAAAAACGCTAGCTGGCTTCAACATTTTTATTACTTTCAGATCTGTCATCAAGTAACGTTTAAGGAAAAAAATTAATTCTAATTAATGGTTACAACAAAAAGTAAGTAAATCAAGATGCAGTTTGACAGCATGAATATTTAAAAATATTAGTATACAGAACAGCAGAAGATAATGTAACATGCTAACTTTAACCCATTATTTTTCAGATAAAAATGATTTGTCCTTTCTGTGGCATATCATTGGACAACTCAACCCAGAACCTAAGATTTTGCAGTTCCTGTGGGCGTGATGTAAGCTTTATCAACGAGAACGCTTCTAACGCATCAACAAGTGCAGGTGAAGACCATAGGTCATGTAAAATTGTGTCCAAAGGTAACATTATCCTACGAAGCTGCTTGTATATTATCTACTGCATTGTCATAAGTAATGTTTTTGTTCTCTCTCTGTCTCAGTGACTGTTGCAGGTACCATCCAAGGAAAGGAATCTGTAAACCAATTCATGAAGTACAGGGCACAAAAAGAAAGCAAGAGGAAGACATTTCCCAAAGGCCCAAAGAAATCAACATTACCAGTCAAGGTCAGTTAATATTTATGTTTGACATTTTAAAGTTGCATTTTCAAAATTCTTTATCTTTTGCCTTCCATCTTTTATGATTTCTGACCTAGATTTCGGTTGGGGTCATGAGCAAGACAAAGTATGGCCTCAAGCCGGTAAGAGGGAAAACCCTACCTGTAAATGTTGAACCTCAGTGGTCAGCTGAGCAACTATTGGCAGCTGCCATTAAGAAACACTACATCTGCACCCTTGAGGTCATGAGTAAGTATTGAAATACAGTATAAGTACATGTGAAACAAATCAAAATTCTTTTTGTGATTACTGTTTTGAGTTTGTGGGATTCAAGCTACAGTTAAGTAGCTTGGTAGCCTAAATATTTAACGTGTAATTTGAAATAGAGAATGATCTACTGATAAAAATCGTCTGTAAGGTCACAGAGATAACTCAGATTCAGAAGACGAGGAGGATGATGATGTTGTGAGGGTGCCACCAAATATGTCGCCTCTTTCTGACACATTGGTAGGTACATCTCAGGGATTTATTTGTTCAAGATGTTTGTGCTTACAATACAGTTGTAATATACTAAACTATCCTAGGCAACATGTGAGGCATATACATTGGTTTGATTAGGTGTTATGGCTTTGAATAAGTTTAGGATTTGATGTTTACACTTCGCAGCTATGGACAAGCCCGGAAAGCAGTACACCGGAGTGTAGACATTTGTAAGTATCCATCTGCTGACACATTGTTTTGGTCCCTGTGCCAGCCATATAAATAACATGTTTCAGAAAGCATTTTTTGTCATTTACAAAACAATCACTATTTCTATTAAATCATTTTGAATTATTTGTAAAAAAAAAAAAATGATGTTTAAATGATCCACACAACTAAGAAGAGACAGTCTTAATATTTTCTTGCCTTTAACTTACTGTTTTCTTATTCTACAGTGATGGACTGACAGATGCAGACGTGGTCTTAAATCTGTCTCAGAAGCTTAACACTACCTCCTGTAGCAGATTTAACATTAAACAGGCGAATGTCTGGGTTGGTGCCTTAAGAGGCTTCAAGCGATCCATATATAACCCTAGCTACAGCATGATGGTGAAATTCACTGATGATGTTGGGTTTACGGATGACGCTGTGGACACCGGTGGGCCTACTCGAGAATTTCTTACCCTTTTGATGGACTAAGGATCAAGACAAGAAGAATATTTGACGGCAAAGACAATGCCAAATACCTCTCATTTGATAGTAAAGGTAATCCTTATTTGTCAGGTTTTTATAATGTTCTAAAGTAATTTGTCCAACATTGCAATATTGGTATTTTCTAGCTGTCGAAGATGATGAATACTTCCACATTGTTGTAAAGTCAAGGAGGGACTTGCGACCCTGGATTTTGTCAATGCCCTGGAACAGCATCCTTTTCATTCATCTGCTACACTGAGACAAAACTGACTGCTGATGCTGTGGATAACATCTTTCACGTGGAGTTCAGTTTCATAGCACCAAGTGTCAGGAGGAGGCCAGAGTACTGGGCTACTGGCGAGATTATCTGCTCTACGTTGAAGGTATTAACTTTCAAAGTTATTAAGACGTGCAGAATCATCAATGCATTAAACAGTGAGATATAAAACTTTAAATGCAGCAAATCCCCCCCCCCATCTTTGGAGGATGTCCTTATATTTGGGACCGGGCTGAGGGAAGTTCCTCCTGCAAATATACAGCCACAGCCACAGATACTTTTTCAAAAGACCTTACGCTTTCCTGTGGCAATTGTGTTTTTAGCCTGCAATTTGTTAGTTAACAAAGTTTTAAGCCATTTCATTACACGAGGCACATTCAGGTTTAACATTTTGATTATACGGTTACTCTGATTATACTGGACTGTTCAACATCTTGGAAAACTGTTTTATTTTTTACATGTTACAGTTTTCATTAAAGACCACAGGGTTTTCCATGTGTGGTATATTCATCGTGTTGACAAAATCTAATATTTACAAAAAAGCTGATGTAACAGAACAAATAAATAAACAAATACACACGGTCTGCAAAGTCTGCAAAATGACTTTGGAGATCAACATCACCACACAGACTGCGCGGAGCTGGCAGTAAGTCATCGAACTGGTGTAGGGCTTCATGGGACACTGGGAATCCGCATTCCCTTCCGTCAAACCTAAGGCCAGTCAGAAATCAAAAAGTTATAAGTCAAGTCATTACAAATTGATCATTTAACCCCATAAAAGGTAGGCAAAAATGCTAAATAAGAATTATAATTCAAACTAAGTCTATTTTTCAGCTGTCATAAAATGTAAACAAAATTTATGTTGACAGAAATGAGCCATAAGTTAATTTATAGGTTGACAGCAGCTCTTTCAGTCAAATAAGGTCATTATATTTGCTTCTACCACAAGGCACTTTTTGGTATTTATCATATGAATTTGCCTTTTTGCTTTGTACATTTTAAATGTAGGTTTGGTTTGGAATGGTATTTTCTTGTTTTTGTGTAACAGCATCTGAGTTCCCTTTGGAAAGAATGAAATAGTTTTCATACTTAAATTAAATGGGTTTATCGTCAAGTGAGGAATTTGTCATATTGGACCAGTATACCAAGGGTGTTAGCAAAGTCTCAGTGCAGGACCCAGTAGAAGTTGCAGAGCATCTCACTATACACTTGATCTGCTTTAGGCATCACACACATGTGTTCAAATTAACACAAGTTAAAATGCAATCTGATATTTACTAAACATGGTCACATAGCACATATGTTAAATACAAACCTGTCAGGCAGGTGGTACATGGCTTCTGGTTTACCCGATGGACAACAAGATTGATGAACAGGTCGGATGGTGTGGTTGTTCCAAAGTTGTCTGTACTCATCAAGCTCCTTCTGCAAGACGGCCAAGAAGACATACCGTATGAGGCATTTGTGCTCAAGGCTTCTGTTGAAAAGGTGCCTCTCTCTCAGGTCACTGAAGACATCAATCCAGAACTGAGTCCTAATGGTGGAATGACTATGTCTTTGTAGTGTTGTTATTATTTTATAATGTAGATTGTTGACACAGCTAAAAACCTCTGGCATGTGAAAACACATAAAACACAGAACTGACTACATAGCAGCATTACATACATGTTCTTGGAATTGACCTTAAAAGTCCTGTACCTTTGCTTTCTGAAGAAAGACCACTAACTCTTGATTCATTGGTTTGCCGTTGAGGTGCCATACATGTGACTGAGGGATCCTGCAAAGTCATCTATGCTGAGATCTTAATGCACAATGCATTGCTGCCATAGTGCCATTTTCAGTTCCACTGTCTGTGCGAAGGCGGGCAGGGAGTTGTCCAAACTCTTGTCCTCCTAGTTAGGCCTGCTTCCTTCAGCCTGAAGGATCCCTCTCCCAGGATGGACAGAAGTGCTAGTAGTCTGCTCAATGTGTGCACAACTTCAACTGGAATGTAACATTACCAGCATCAAAGTCTAACTGACAATGATGTAACATCCCATTATTGTTTTGTATTTAAGCATATTAAGCTTAAAAGTCAGGACACAGAAACCTACATGCATGCTTTTGTCACCTTTGTGGGTTTACCAATGGTGTAAAGAGCCATTAACAACAGGCCCTTTACACAGCAGCCATTTTAACATGTCATTGCAGGGCAAACACATATGTAATTCATAACATTAATTATTGCCCTGTTCCATTTAGGTTGGCCTGGGAAACACTTAATTTACCTTTAACCTAAAAGAGGGAAGTTTAACATACAAGAAGGATAATTCCTTCACAGGCATGACTTACAAAAATAAGTCTACATCATTCATTAACACAGTACCACATCATGCACAAAGAAGACATTTAAACTCAAATACTAGTGAAAAGCTTAACATCTTCTACAAAAGGTGCCAAAAACTCAATGTTGCTGCCACTGGAGCCACAAAAACGTCCACCACGTCCAACAAATTGGTTTCCACAATATGGACAATCCATTGCCTGGAGAAAAGGAAGAATGTGAATGCTAAGTGCTGTAAATTACTCATAAACAGGGGCTTGTTTTTTAGCGCTGTTTCTTCAGTGTAACGGGAAAAAACGGCATGTCTCTAGCTCAAACAATTGAGGAGGCATTCCTTCGAAAGAAATGCTACTTGAGATCGTATACGTCTCGGGGGGTTAACAGTATACAGTAACAAAGTTGATTTATGAAAATAAACCAAAACAACTTACAGTTTAGTTAAGTTTCCAGTATTGGATGGACACCGGCTTTAGAAACTCCAAACGGCTCCAGCAACATCATCCGGTCGTGTCCGTCACTTTTAGGTGTCCTCTGGAAACAGATCTGTTGTTGTTTCTTCTATTTGCAGCGCGTTTCTGTATTTGCAGTGCGTTCGTGTATTTGGTGCGCGTTCGTGTATTTGCTGCACGTTCGTGTATTTGCTGCGCGTTTCTGTAATGTGTTGTGTGGTGTTGTGAAATCAATGAAGGTGTTTATTTACTTTGCTTGTGTTTTGACAACTTGCATGTGTTTTCTTAAGTTGCTGTGCGTTGAGCTTTCAGGGCCACCGTAGCTATATCATAATATGCATGTTTTAGAAATTTTTAATTTTCTCTAATTCTTCTTTATAGATATCCAAGATCTGGTTTCTAATGTTTTTCATGTCTTTCATCACATGAGGGTTCTGATTCTTAGCATGTAGTTTTTCAAACTCCTTTAGATTATTTTCAAGCTCTTGAAGTCTGTTTCCCTATGTTTTCTTTATTGCTGTGCTAAGAGATATAAGTTTACACCTGACATCAGCTTTCAAGGTATCCCATCGTATATTGGGGTTCACTTCCCCCCCCTTGTCATTGGGTTCGAGGAAAGTCTTAATTTCAGATTTAATTTGTACAACTATTTTATTAGTAAGCAAACTTGTATTAAGCCTCAAAACTGTTTTTTGGGGTCTGCTGTCCAGGGGTCATATCAAACAGATTGGTGAGTGATCAGAAATATCCCTAGTTCAAATATAACAGTTCAGGATCCTGTGTCTATCATTTTGAAACATAAAAAAGTATCTTTTCTTGAGTATTCAGAATGAGGAGCTGAATAAAAAGAATAACATTTGTCAAATGGGTGTACATCCTCCCAAACATTCAGCAACCCCATATCATCAAGGGCAGAGGATGTTACAACTTGTTAAAGTCCTGTGAGACAAATTGTGATTTGTGAATATGGGCTATACAAATAAAATTTGATTGATTGATCATCTTGTCCCTTTTTCAACAACTTTGTCTGGAGAGATAATTTCCTTTTTTATTTGATGTGTCCCATTTGTTGTTTAAAACTGTGTTGAAGTCTCCTGCACAGGTTAATGTGCCTTGGGTTTCAGTAGAAATCAGGTCAAGAATTGTTTCCACAATATTTTGGTCACCTTGTCCAAATAAGTGTGGTCATCTTATTTTCTATTTTTCCTTCTACAAGAATATATCTACCCTCACCAACTCAAAAAGGCTCAGAGCTATGGAGTTATATTGCTGCGCTGTAAAATGTATTGTGATATCCAAATTTTCAGCTTGCTTTTGTAGAGACGAGGTCCGCTTTCCCAGTGAATCCTCATCTTGGCTTGGTATGCGTTTTCTGTTTCCCTCAAGGATTTTCTTTATGTCTTTATACTGTCTGAGTTTGTTGTTCACTTCAGTAGGCAAGTCATGTGCAAATGCTACCACCTTTCCTTCACATGTCATCTTCTTTGTCCAGGCTCATGTAGTATGTTGTCTTTGGGATCTCTGGAAGTTGACCAGAATGGATCTTGAGACGGATGCATCTGGAGGTTTAGGACTGACAGATCTGTGGGCTTGTTGAATTTGTAGGTCTTCATTACTGTTGAGTGATAGCTCCTTCTTCAGAAAGTTTGCCATGAATGTGCCGTATATATGGATGTTATGACAGAGCAATCTTCCTTCTAGGTCTGTGACGTTTGCTTGGAGGACTTTCTGTTGTTTTTAGAGAATGAAGCAGAGCATCCCTAAACTCTGTGTTAGCTGTTTGTTTATTCTACTCGCTGCTTCATTTCAGTTAGCCTTGTGCCGTGGTTGCAATCGTCTCCGACAACACTTTGTAGCTTCTAATTTCTTTCCGTCTTGAAGGTACTGAAGTCGTCCTTGAAGTCCATTAAGTCTTTTTTCAGCTCCGTTTTCAGGTTTTGGCCGTCTCTGCCCAAGTTTTGGATGGCTAGAGCGTTGGATTGCTCCCCCTTAACACAGGTAGCAAGCATGTCTGCCACCCAAACACCGTCGTTCACTATTTTCTTCTCTTTTTCTTCATCGCACTCTTTGTACTTCCCATTAGCTTTCTTGTTTCTAGCCCCAGTCATCCTTTACTATTTGGCTACCAAAATTAAATCAACGCTCAAGTTAATGTGTGTGCCAAATATAAAAGGATATCCTAAATGCGTTTCGGAGATATCGTATTCACAAGGCAAAACATTTGCTTTGTGAAGTCACACTGACCTTGACCTAGGACCACCAAATTGTATGTGTCATTCTTGAGTCCAAGTGAATGTTTGAGCCAGATATAATATAATTGCTTCGTTGTATATTATAATTTGGTACTATACAGATACAATTGAATTCATTTGAATTAAAACACTCATATCCATACCTTCCCAGAACGTCCCCAATCTCATAGAAGTCCTCCACATTTTCAGGCTTGAAGACTGCCATGTTGACTGGATTTGATCCCTCTGGTCCTTTGGTAGTTCACTCCTGGCTATCTTACATCCAACATTAAGTTGTTTATGATCCATAGAACTCTGTACCTAAGTAAGAGTAATAGATGGCAGGGTGGGTATATCATAGCAAAATGTTGCTTTTTAATAAAACATAGAAATATATAACATACTTAAACAAATGTTATTAGATAAACAGATATTTGACAAATAGAGATAAAAAAGACTGGATTTTGACACTCTAATCCAAAAGCTTGATATTCAGAAGATAAAAGGTACCTAGACTGTGACGCTTGCATTTGAAAGCGTTTAAAAATATAGCTGTCAGACCCCCCCCTTTTTAACTGCATGTATTGTGTGTATATAGCTTCAGTTTGGAGTGGACATTTCGTTTAGGAGAGCAGCTCCAAGTCGGATTATGTACTCGACAACGCCAGGACATAACAATATCAAGCCATGCATCTTCTGGTCTTGAAATTACAATCAAAGCCTTGCGAAAACAAATGAATGGATTCAGTCAACAGAAACACTGCAGTGTTTTTATTTAGAAATGGGTGCAGGAGGGGAAATGTTTATGTTTGTGACCTGTGAATCCTCATCTTGGCCCAAACTCTGACCCATGCGTACAAACATTTTGGAGACGGAAAAGTGGCGATACAGACGTCAGGTGGTAAACTGAAGCCAGATTATTGATCCAGTTCATCATTAAAACCAAAAGCTTTAGTTGTGCTCGCGCGACATATCTGTTCCACACGGAGTATGAGGGCGGAGTATGAGGCAGATCCACATACGGACGTTGCAAGGTGGACTGTGATTTATAAAGTGGACGTGGCATTCAGGTATGCGTGCGCATGGTTTTATAATTCCAAATTTTCTTTTGCGTATGCCATATCCGGCTTTTGTGCGCACGTACACTTTTAGTATGAATCCAAGGCACTATTTTATAAATGAGAGTATTCAGATTTATAAAACGATGGGCATGCACACCTGCAGGCAATGTTCTCTTTATAAATCACATTCCACATTGAAACCTGCTTAAGTGGAATTGCCTCAAAGTCCGCCCTCTACACGCCTGCATTCAACAATGTATGTTCATTGCAAAGCACCTCATAAATATTATATTTTCCTGCTGACCAATTAGGTTTTCATGGTGAATCATGGCATCAAGTGACGAAGAGAAGAAACACAACTCTCAGATACCGACATTGAGGTGTGTGCTAGTGAGGTGGAGGTGAAGAATGACAGATTGTTTTGGTGGCCACAGCAGTGATTTCATTAATAAAAGAAAATGCACTGAGATGGAGGCAAAAAAACCGCTCCTCATAATTGTTTCATTCGATATTGCGATATCCTTAATCTATGAAGTTATATATAATATATATATTAAAATCATGAAAATAGCTTTTACATAGAAGGATACATATTATACAGTGTGTTTGTTCAAGGATGGTTCAATACCATTGGTCAGTCTGTGTAATACTGGCCTCAGTTCCTTTAGACCACAACACAAAATAATTTTATGGAAAAATTTCCACCACGATCAACCCGGGGCACCTTAGCGTACTACTAGTTTCAGTCATAAATATGAATAATCTTTTTTAATGTATTTTAGATTCGCATCATCTGTTCCACATTTGACACGACAAGTAGTCCACAGCGCTATGTGACATCTATCAGTTTAACAGAGTGACACAGGGCAGGCTGAAGGCTTGCCAATTCCAGTGTTTCATAAAATATAAATGCGGAAGCAGCGACACATATTGTTTGCACAATGTCCATCGAAACAAACACACACAGTGGTCGTATCAACTTGTCGCATGTGGAATGTGACGTACTCACACGTTGCTCCGAAACTGGCAGATGTCCGCATAAACTACCGTCTTGCCAAAGGACGTGAACCGGTTCTGCTCCGGAGAAATGACCAGATGTGTATAGGCTGTTGGAGGAACTCACTTCGACTCTGAAATGCGGAAAACACCCACATAGACAGATTGATGTCACTTCCGATTTACCGTAAAAACGAGTTTAGCAACCTGTAGAGGCGTTCGCGGCACTTCCTAGAGACATCGAAACATGACTTTATGTTGTCCCTTTTATTCCAATCAACTTCCAGCAGGCTATCAAGTGTTCAATGTGCTCCTGAGTGGACAGATCAAGTTATTTAGGGGCGGCTGGTTTGAATACGGAAATACAAATGTTAAGATTTCCATTAGTTCCTTACCGGATCTGTCACAAGAATTAACAGAATGACCTGTTTTTATGTATTTAAAGTAATCTCCCTAGGTGCAGCTACAATGTTGCCTCACTTTAAATGTAACAATAAACTGTGAGATGGCATTTTCTCCTTTCCTTTCAAAAAAGATGGTCTGGTGTTTATAAGCTAAAGGGGATAAGCTAGAAAACATGTAAACGCCTCAAATTATCATTTAGATAATTAGAATAGCTCTTATTATGGTGGAAATTGAACTAGTTACAGTTCCCTTTACTCAATTAGGAACCTACCTATAAGCTTAATAGTTTAGTACACTGAATAAATACGTCACAACTATGAATTGAGCAACAGAATTCCTGACAGCTTCTATGGTGTACTCTTAGTCTTGCCTCCAATATGTTTTATTACAAAATGATCCTCTATGATGGGTGAAACTTGCTCTTCCAGAGCAGGGTCATTGTAAAGCTAAAGTCTGCCTGCTGTGAACTTGTCACATTCATAGTGAAGGCAGTACCTCAAAGTTTTATGCTGAATGCCGCCAGCCTGTCCATGAAGGTAAAAACGTTACTGGCCACAGACGTGGGTCGTATTTTTCAGTAAATATCATGTGATATTTTGGCCTTCCTGCATTGGCAGGCACACCAAAGAACCAAATAAATGTTAAAAAAAGTACTGAAAAGTGAAATTTAGTTTTCTGTTTGCTTGGCCTGTGGTAATGCTCTGGAAAGAATTATTCCTTGTTATTAGTGAGCCCTCCTCAAACAGTTCTGCAATATACTGTCGCTTTTTATTATTTGGGTGCTGGATGTTCTGTACAGAGGGAAACCCTGAATTGCCCCTCATAGAACAAAATAAAAAGGTGCTGCTAATAGATGCACTGTATGACTGTGGGTGATTGGCAAACTGTAATGTAAAGAGTTTTGAGTGTTCGAGACTAGAAAAGCGCTATATAAATACAAACCATTTTAACAATTTACCATTTACTGGTGTGCATGTTTCTGATCAAACAGTCTCCATGTGGTGTTGCATGAGGGCCCAACGACCACTAGTGGGACCTGTACTCACAGCCCAGCACCGTGCAGCTCGATTGGCATTTGCCACAGAACACCAGAATTGGCAGGTGTAAAGACGGTTTACACTGAGCACATGTGACAAGCGTGAAAGGGTCTGGAGAAGGTGTGGTGAACGTTATGCTGCTTGTAACATCATCAGCATGACTGGTTTGGCGGTGGGTCAGTGATGGTCTGGGAAGGGCATAACCTTGGAGGGTCGCACAGACCTCCATGTCATAGCCAACGGTACCTTGACTGTTGTTAGGTACCGGGATGAAATCCTCAGAGAGATTGCAGACTGCTGTAGTGGGCCCCGGGTTCAAGCTGGTGCAGGACAATGCAGAGCCTCATGCGACCAGAGGGTGTCAGCAGTTCCTTGATTACGAAGGCATTGATGCTTCTGACTGGCCCTCTCCTTCCCCTGACATAAATCCAATTGAGCACCTATGAGACATTATGTATTGGTGCATCCGACGCCGCCAAGTACTGCCACAGACTGTGCAGGCGGTCACTGATGCCCTGATCTAGGTTTGGGAGGAGATCCCCCAGGATACCATCCGCCAACTCATCAGGAGCATGCCCAGACGTTGTTGGTGTGCATACACGCACATGGGGGGGCCATACACAGTATTGAGGAACATTATGAGTTGCTGTGATAAAAGTCACGCAACTTGGATCATCCCTTTCAGTTGTTTTTTTTTCATTTTCGGTATGAAATGATGTTCAAATTATAGAATGTAAATCAGTTAAGACTTTCAACTTGAATTATTTGTTCAAGATCTGATATGTGATGATTTAAGTGTTCCCTTAATTTGTTTGAGCAGTGTATATTAAAATGTTTTATACATATTTACGTGTGTGGTTTATATATCTCTATATAACTTTGAATGATTTACTTAACTGCTGTTATTTTCACATACATCACATTTTCAGACCAAAATTCATAATTTTTCTAAATAAAAGAACAGCAATTAATCTCAATACAAAGCATTGCAGCAACAAAACAAACGATGTGCTTCTACTTTGAAGACTAATTGCTAAACAGTAAGTACATTTGAGTGAATCTTGGAGCAGTAATGGAAATCAGCACCTAATGCACCCTTTACTATCTGTTTTGTCTCTAGTCTGGTAGGGTATTTGACCTGGGGCCTGACCCAGTTGCCGAATGCTACTGTAATCAAACAGAGGACGTAGTGGAAAGTCCAATTGTGTCCTAACCGTTAACGTCACAATAAACAGCAATTTGATTCCACTTATCTAAAAAAATATGTTGCTCTTTCTTATTTCTATTGCTTACTATGGAAAGAATGATTATGCGTCTGGTTCATTTCTTCTTCCCACTGACAATTAAAGCAATACCTTTTAGTTCTATATGGCAACACTTTGCAATCAGAATGCTTTCTTGTTTGGTAAAAGTAGTTTAATCATTCCAGTCAAATATAAAATGTTGCAGAAACTAAGTCTGACTACAGCCTTAAAAAAAAAAAACAGTTTGTTTTTATTCATTATTTTACAGTTCAACAATTGGCTATGAATCTGAAACCTGAATTGAGTTCCTTACATACACAATTACAAAACTGTAAAAAAAAAAAATATTACAGGAGAAACTCTGAGAGTAACTGTGCTGTCAGGTGAACCCCATGCAATATTAAATGAATTACAAGCAGTAGGTTGAGCTCATGCCATTAGCTGTAGATGAGTACAGAATGTTTATGTACATGTCAATCGTATGGTAACTGAAACATTTCACTAGATCCAAAGTTCATTCTCACACTGTTTCTTTAATTAAATCACAGTCATGTTTCATGGTCACTGTACTTGTCTTTCAACTTTCACCCCCAATATGGGTTAAGTTATTCTGAGATTCTGTGCCCAATAAACCCTTTGACTTGCATTTCCTCCCCGTCCCCAGCACTGCCTTTTCAGTTCTTCTTGGCCTTTGGTGAGTCGTACTTCCTTTTGCTGGAGTACCATAGGAGCAGAGGAATGCCAATGGAGGGAAGAGTCATTACACCAAATGCAGCCCAGTCCAGCTAGAAAGGGGCAACAAAGGGAAGTGAGGATTCGAAGGACAGTCCAAATTTGGAAAACAAGTATTGTCCTTATGAATATCAGAGGTGCTATATCATTATCAATCTGCATGTATCATTCCTAGGTATAAACAAATAAGATATTGAAGCATTAGGAAGGATCGGGTGCAACAGGGGTTGTATATCAATTCTATACCACACTGTCTGCACTTACACCCATTTAGAGTGGACCCATTGTAATCAAGGATGTTTCTTTACTGCAGAGCATTAAAAGGAAAGAGTTGTAGGAAGATGGTGGATAGCATTGATAAACTGTTTATGTAGTTATTACAGGTATTGATTTATCTGCCTATCACTTCACTCTTTTTTGACAATGTCTCTCATGCCTTTTTCACAGTTGCCTTCCTTATTTTATAAACTTTTTGGTTCCAGCTGGGAACATACTTTTTTGGGGGTCAATCAATTTTATTCTTTGTCAAATTGTTTGAACAGTTCAAAATGAGGTGATCAAACCAGAGTAAATCCCATTTCATGTTGGTGGAAAAGAGATTAGTCAGTGTTTTGTAAAGTTGCTTCCTATGCAAAGCTGAGTGGAGCTCTCTCCGTCACAGTCAGACGGACCATCAGCTGACCATGTTAACACAACAAGCAAACAGTTGTAAACAGACAGACAGACCTACAGCTGCTCTGTGAAACAACTGTCAGACATGTACCATACTCTGGAAAATCTGAGCTGTGGATGGGCTATATATGAGAATAAACATTTAAGAGTGAGAGCCTTCAGACATTCTCCAGAGTTTCTCCTGCCTGTAAAAACTCTGGACAATGTCCGAATGAGCCCATGAAAGAAAACAACAGGAAATCCTCCTGATATTCACCATGAGTGAGTGTGCATGTCACTGAAGAACGCATTAGAGATTGAAAACTTAGAAAGAACAAATAAATGAAGTGGTGCCCACACATGAAGGAGACACTAGCATCGATGAGTTCAAAAAATATGTGATCTCCGCAGCAGAATTTATACATTACGTCCTGTCTCTGCATGCTGCACATTCCCTCGCCTGAACAGAGATTTATTTTTGTTGTGAATATCTCTGACCAGAGATTATCCTGCTGGGTTCTTCATATGTGAAAGGCAAACTCTGCAGAAACTCCAGACCCCATTGGTATAGTGGTGAGTAGATAATGTGAATCATTGAATTTTTGTTTTTGGGTGAACTATCTCTTTAAGCAAATAAGGTTTTTATGATGTTACTTGGTGACTGGGTTTGAACTCCGAACATAAACTAAATCAATAAACTAAATAAAGAAGGCAGGATCCATTATTGGTTTGACATGGAGAAAAGAACAGGTTGGTTGCTCAGGAGTGTTATCCAACATTGAGTCCATCAAATGTACAATATGTTTTTAGTGAGCTGAAGAGCTCTTTTAGTGACATACTAGTTATGCCGTACTTGTTATGCTGGGGTGCTCGTTGAGAGATTTAGGGAGTGCTTTGTACCAGCTGCCGTTAAGTTTTTGATGAGCATTGTCATTGACTGTCACTGATGATGTGTTAATTAGGAAGATGTTTGTAGTGAGGATTGTTGCTATTTATGTTGATATTTATTAATATGTCATATAGATGGGTACCTTGATGATGTGATTTCCACTTATCTTCTCGCACTTCCTTGAGACGTGTATGACTTTCTCTTGCCTGTTGTCTGTCCTATGTCTAAAGTGACATTCAGTTTCCCATTTAAAGGGATTAATATAGTATATCACATCATCATTTTGCCTTTAAAAGGTTGATCAGTTAATGGTCGTGTTTCAAGCAGAAAATGTTGGGACTTAGTTTCAGATTTTTGCTTCTCCGTGGATCACTACAGTTGAGTCCACTCAGAAACCTGACAAGAGCAAAAAGCTTTTATAATGCCATACTTACATAATGAGGAGAGAAGCGGCGGTCAAACTCCCTCTGAGCCAGGATGCCTCCCTGGCCTGGGGCACTAGTGAAGCCAACCTGGCGGATGGATAAACAATTCAGCTTCCTTCATTTCACTTAACACCTGAACGACTGTGATCCATGATGATAATAAATTGATTTTACCACGACTTGTCCTCCCTCCTGGGCGAGGTAGCTGACAGACGCAGAGGTGAAATTAAAGTAACCAGCCTTCAGCGGGCGCAACACCACCGTGTGAGAGACATTGCTGGCTCTGACAGTTCTATGGTTAAAGTTAAACTTGAGAAAGATTAAGAATCAAGCTATCATACTAGAAATCAATAAAAAGTATAACCCATCTTGTGGTTGAGGGGTCAGCTGTGGCTGAGGGGTAGAGTGGTAGTCGTCCAACCCGAAGGTCGGCACCTCGGTCCGAGTCTTTCCCATCTGCATGCCGCAGTGCCTTTGGGCAAGAAGCTGAACCCCTAATTGCCCCGCTTAGAAAAATAAGTCCTGCTAATAAATGCACTGTATGAATGTGTGTGTCAATGGGTGAATGACCAACTGAACAGTAAAGCGCTTTGAGTTGTCATCAAGACTAGAAAAGCGCTATATAAATACAGACCATTTTACATCTATCTAACTTGCTCTAAGGTTTTTTCAGCTGTATTGGAATAGAGGCGTCAACCTGTACAGGCTGCTTATGCACTGATCTCTGCTCAGTTTTATTGTTGAGTAGGTTATGCGGTCTGTGATATACATGCTCAGTTTCAACAGGGCTTACTAAATGTTTGAAAGTGGATGAAATCAGTCCAGGATGAAAGTCAGTGATAGTAAATTGAAATATAGGTGAGTTTGATGAGCTGTCTGGGAATCTTTTAAACTACCACTAACTAGATCGTCTTATAGCACCAACAACCACTGCTGTGTAGGCATGGTAAATGGTCTGTATTTATAAAGCGCTTTTCTAGTTTTGATGACCACTCAATGCTCTTGCAGTACAAATATTTGCAAATATTCTCACAGTGCATCTATGAGAACAGCACAGCTGTCAGAGGCAATTTGGGATTCAGTACATGAACACAATTCAGCATAGGGAATGGGAACGAAAAGCTGATCTTCTGGTTAAGTGATGACATCCTCTACCCACTGAGCTACAGCCGCCCAAAAGGGGAGAGAAGAGATTACATTTAAGTTAAAGGATACGGTGCAATCCTGTCCCATTTGACATTCAACATTCCTGAAACAATTCCAAAGTCTTCAGGGGGAAAAGAATCATCTGAAAGCTCCACCTCCAGAGCAACACTGTAGAGATAGACAAGACTAGTTAAACAGACTTCAATTATGCAGCACTTCTTACTAGTCCACTCAACACACTTTACACTACAAGTCACCAAATTACAAGCACAATTATACATAATGTCTATCAAAAACAATTGTTTTATTGCCTTTCACTGTTAAGACCCCCCTTTTACCCAGAAAACACTTATCATACAAACCTATTAACCACACTCAAACTAAAGATGGGCGATTCATTTTAATAATACCTTGTGTTGAGTCTAATAACAATTGTAATCTTCACACAGCTCAAGAAATTAAGGATGTGTTCCACCATAGTTTGCTGAATTTGTTTTATCTTTACTGCCATGTTTTTGAATGATCAGCATTTTCAAATTGTGACATAAATCACTGACATAAAATTGTAATGTGATATATGCATGTGATATATACAATTACATACGTAAATTATATTATGTCCAGTTTGCTCCGAAATGTATAAATAGAACAAGTTTGAATAATCTTAAATGTATGTTTAGAAGAGTCCTGACCTGGAGCCAACATTGTAGATGTTGTACTGTAGGGTGAGATCACGGCCCTCCACAGCATATCGGTTCAGCAGGGATTTAGAGGCCAGCAAACGGGCCCCCTCTTCACTTGAGACCAGACTGACCAGGGCCAGGACCACAATCAGGTGCAGCATCTTCCTTACCTAAAAAGAAAAAAAGACCACATTGGTTTGGAAGACATTAAAAAAGGGAGAAAGACTCGATTCAAACACACTTGGATTAACCCTGACTAAGACTACATTACATCAACACAACAATCAAAAGACAATGTTAAGAAAAGCATTTTAGTGTAGAAACAATACTTGAACATGTTTTCTTCCTCGAGAAGGGTGAAATTAGTCGATAGCTGGCTTTAACTGAAAGGTTAAATGTAAGAACATTCATGAAATGCTAGAGAATAAACGTTTACATTTTTGCTGTGCTCAACACAGACTGTAACCGACGCTTACGTGGACAAGATCAGCACATCTATGTTAACTTCCAGCAACCGAATGGAACTCAACCATGGCCCTCTCCATCTTTATCTTACAGTCAGTGCTAAGCGGTTTGGGACTAAAACCGTAAATTTACATATGAGTACCGTGTGTGTACGTGAAAGAAGGAGAAACAATTACTTACCGTTCGCTTGTCTTCCAACCGTAGATGAGGAAAAGAACTTCCTGCGCATGCCCAGACACTATGAACTGCTGTTGGATGACGTGTACCGACAAAGCTAGACGGAAGTCTTTGCCTGGTAAAGCGCCCCTTGTGCTTGGGAGAAGCTAATTATCATGTGACATTTGCGTGTGGCTGCGTTCGGGAAGTCCTAATAATCTCCTTTCCTAACCACTATTCATTTACTAGAATGGAATATCTCACGAGGGGAAGGAAAGATGTGAAGTAGAAGCCGTAAGGAGATAGGAAACGAGGATCCACTGAGCCGAGAAAATCCGACTCCACTTACTCTGCGTAAATATTATTGTTTTTATTTATAACAAAAGATACGCTCAAAATGTACGGTGCTACAGTAATAATAGTTTCCTGTTTAAAATAGAATACGTCTTGAGAGAAGTTTATTTAGAGGGAAAGTTCAATCATTACTTATTCACAGGAAATAACAACGAAACAGATTTAGTTAAAAATATAAGTAAAACAAACATGACTGAAATGTTGAAATAATATAATAATTTGAGGAATATATAGGGGGGGGGGTGGGGGTGAAATAACCTTTATATTTGCAGTTACTTGTGTGATTGTGATGAACTATAAGTTCCTTATCTTTGTTGTTTATTGTGACTCTTGAATGGACTGACTTCATTCATGGGTCGAGTCCTAAACTTTAGTTTTAAATCCTAAACATGGTATAATGCCTGCTAAAGGTGTCACTTTTGGTTATGGGAAATTACGACAAAAGTTCTCACTTTATACCTACTATTAATAATAAATATAACATAGATGTTGAATGCACTAATTGTGAGTCACTTTGGATAAAAGCGTCTGCCAAATGACATGTGATGATAAAAATGAATCAGCAGATTAATCAATAAAATCAGTAGTTGCAGTCTCAACTAAATGCCACATCACTAAAACTGATTTGAATATCACTCATTTCAATCAATTGATTATAGAATTTTGATTAATTTGCACTTTTTATGAAAAAGGGTCACCAGCTCCTAACAGAGCAAATTTATGTTATTTAATTAATAATCATTCTCTTATCATAAAGTCATGAATTCTTAATTCGCTTGATCTTGTTTTTTAAGGTACCTTTTTTGTTTGATTTATGCTGAGATGTTTTCATCTCTGGTTCTTGTCTCATGTCCTGTTCAGATGATTATTAAGAAGATGTAAATTGTGGTTGGCGCTCCTTTGCATATTTATCCTGGAGCCTGTGTTGTTGTTTTCTTTAAGTGTCACAAGCATTATGATTTTCCCACAGATCTGATGGTAACTTCCGTCATGGTCAGTGATGCAATGGTTTTACTAAGTTTAAGCGTTGCTTTGCCATTTACCAGATCAAGGTGGTCTTGAGTTGTCACAAGTCTGGTAAGTTTGCGTGGACAGGGACTGTTTTTGCCTCTTCCCAGACTGAAGATGTTTGGCAAAGTGAATGACAGGACTCTGTGGTCCATGTCCAGGAGCTCCCTCCTGTTCAATGGCAAAGGATTCTGCACTGACGGTCAAGATGGTAGCAGGTTCTGTCTGCTTGAAATGGAATTGTCTTTGTTTTGCGAAACCCAGGGAGGCAAGTTCACATAATTGTTGGCTGGTAGATGCGTGGGGGTTAGCCATTACACCTAAATGATGATTTGTTTGGGGCTGGAGGTTTTGGACAATGAGAGATTCGAAGTTCAAGTCAGTGTTCGCTGCTCCACAGCAGCTGTTAGGACCGTTTGAGAAGTGCAGTAAGAAAATCCCTTTGCCAATGCCTGGCAAAGCAGGTTGTAGTTACTTTCGAGATGATCAGGTTAATGTTCGATTAATTTGCTAAGATTAAGACAGGAGGCTGATTTGATCAGATGTATCTTGACTTCAACTATAGGATTTGGGAACTTACATAGGTAATATTTATCTCCCTTTTCATTGAGATTTAATTGTCTGCTTTGACCTATCTTAAGTGAATTTCTCATTTATCTTTTGCCCTTTGGTGCTTAGCCTGTTTAAGTTTGCCACACGCATCTGTTAAGCCATTTTTTGACATGACCTGCGAATAGAGAATTGAATCCGGACATTTACCCACAGTTTGCTTTTCACACATGCAGAATGCAGCAGGAGGTTCTCTGCACAGACGTGTTCACATCAGCCACAAATCCTCCGCATTATACAGACAAGACAGTTGGTGCAGGTTTCACACCGCTATTTATTTTCTTTTTGTTTGTCTCATTTTTGCATCCGTCGCGTGTTAGAAGTCATCAACCATAGCTCCTAATTGTGTTTTAGGAGCTTTTTTTTACTCTTTAGTTCTTACCTTAGGCTGAGATGTTAACTTTTCGATACATCTGCTTGAGCTAAAGATCGTTCATATCGAAAAAATGGGTTAAGAAGACAGTTGTTTTGTTCTTGTATCTGGGACAGGAGTTGGGCGGGGGACTCTAGTTTGTTTTCTGCTTGTTCTAGTTGATAGTGTGCATGTCTGAGCCATGAACTTGAGACAAAAGCCAGGCTGCCTGATATTTTAGTTAAAGGGATAGTTCAACAGCGTTACAGCCAAATCCAATACAATTGAAGTTAATTGTGACCTCTTCTGCAGAGGTAATAAAACAACAGAAAAAAACATAACATACCTCCATACTGCTTGTGTGGTGGCATGCAAGTGTCCGCAAACTCTGACATTCATACTTGACTCGAAACTGTGTCATTTTCAAGTTTTTGGTCTAAATGTCCTCTGATAGCCTGCTCGGAGGCGCGTTCACATACCCACAGAATTCTGCACACACTCTCGCCCAAGGGTACGTGTGGGGTGCGCGTTCACGTGGCTACGTCCGCTAGCATCGCCACTTCCGGTAGCGGACTTTTAGGCTTCGAACTTGGTGTAAATGACGTTGTGTGGAATATGAATGTTGGGGCAAGAAGACACTTGTATTCCCGTGGTGCGCAGGCAACTCGAAAGCACCCCTACAAATTTTCCTGACAGTCTTCCTATTTATTTAATTTCGACTAAATTATTGAAAATCAGCACACGTGTAACATGCCCAGACGTACAAACGTACACTCTTCGCCACACCCAACAAGAAGACAGCCATTTTGCATTGAACTGAAATTTGCCATGATTTTTGGCGTTTTGAGCTCTGCTACAAATTCGTACTTCTCCTACAGATTTGATGCGATCGACTTCACATTGGGTTTATGTCATGCCAGAGACGTTATGATTAAAATCTATATATACACTATTATATTTCATCAGAAAACACTAAGTTCCTATTACGTCCATGTATATTGTCCAATTTGCCTCAAACCGCACTTGTAAGACAAAGGCTCAGCTCTGAACAGCTCCATCTGATAATATTCAAAGAAGGCACAGAGCCCCCTATCTGTAACGTGAAAAGTCATGTTTTACATTCAAGAAGTCCTTATAAGGTCCATGTATATTGTCCAATCTGAGTATGTAGGACAAGGATCCCACCCTGAACAACTCTAAATAATAATATTTGATAGTATATTTGCAGCCAGGTTTCAGTTCAGGGATTTTGGGTTGAGTGACCAGATATTTAATAAAACCTATTTTAAAATTCTAGTTTTTGGTACTGATATATCTGTTATATTAAGTTGTATTAGGTTGGAATGTATAACTCCTCTCTTGTTTACATGGCTATAGTGTTAAGCCTGGGCCACACTGGCTGCGGAATGGCTGCTGAATGGCTCTCTAATAATTTCTGCGTCCATGTTAACAGATCTATTTAGAATTTTGACCAATTCATCACTTCAAATGAAGTGGCTCAGCTCTTTCCAAATCAATTAGTAGAATGTTAGTGTATTATGATGACTGTATTTCTATGTATTACTATGTTAATATTAGTATAGGACAGATTATGCATTATGTGCCTTATGGAAACCAATGAGCCAGGGTCCTCTTCAAGCCATGCAGCCAGAGAGGAGAGAAGCGGAGGTGTGAAATAATAACAGGTAATGATGAGGTCTGTGCGATTTCTGTGACCACATTTTACAGAGCTTTTAGAGCCAGCGGGGCATTGCTGGTGTTTGACAAACTTTGGAAACACATTGACAAAAAATGTAAATACTGCTGAATTTTAATGAATTCTTCAAAACTGCAAGAAAATAACAATAATGAGAGATGCCACTCATGTGCCTCTTACATCGATGGTCAATTATGGTTATTATTGGTTTGTATTAGGAAATTAACACTACACTAAACTAGAGCTACCAGTGCATAATAAAAGCAGAATGGGATTTTTTTTCTAAAGAAAGTGACAGACGTCTAAGCCATGCTTAATGAGGAAATGAGTATAGAAGTGCTTTACTGCAAAATAAAGCAAAGCATTATATGACAGCCTTAGGAACCTACAACTTTCAGCACCTGATTCAGTATAAGCAACTCAGGCAGTGTTGAGAAGGACAATAAAACAAGCTAAATGAACACATTTGAGGAATTGCTAAGACTCGATAGGAAGCAAAAACACAGGTACGAGAATTGTGGGTGTTGAATAAGAAGATGGGAGGGGACAGGAGGGAGTGGAGTTACCCTGTTCTGACAGATCAAAGTATCACCGCAGTTACAAATAAAGAAAAGGCAGAAGTGATGGTAAACAACATTGTTAAGGTATATAGTTATAATAACTTATCAGGAGAAGGGAATAGAGGTAGAGAGAGAACAAAGTCGGAAAATAGAGAAGCTCTATGCAGAAAAACTAATTTGAACGTCACACTACTGTATACATTATGGGGAAATACCCAACTTATGTCATGTGGGACATTTATACAGGAGTGACAAATAATGATGGATTATCTAAAGGGAATAGGATGGGCTGAGGGCAGTATACGGAGCATTTTAGGATGTACAGGTTGTGCACAAGGGAGGAAAGGCATTTTGTTTATTTTTTATTATGACTGACTGGACAAGTGGATAGAAGATAACGGCATAATGAGAGAATGGATCCTGAAGGTGGCAGTAATACAAAATAATCGATGCCAGCTGCCGAAGAAGAGGAAGCAGAAGAAGAAGCAGAAGCAGAAGAAGAAGAAGAGGAAGAAGAAGAAGAAGAGGAAGAAGTAGAAGTAGAAGTAGTAGTAGTAGTAGTAGTAGTAGTAGTAGTAGTAGTAGTAGTAGTAGTAGTAGTAGTAGTAGTAGAAGTTACGCGCAGGCTGGAAAGACTTGGTTCAACGCCTTATAAATCTAAGTAAAGGAAAGTGACGAAAGAAACGTGACGTGGGTGTATGAGCCGGTGTGTGTGTGCCCGTGATTCAGGTTGCTTGCTTCTCCCCAGTGGCCGCATCGAACCAAGCAAGGATGGCCAGCGGCACCGTGGTCAGGACGAGACACTGAGGATCTGGAACCGACAGAAAACAGCGCGACCGCGACCCCTGCTGTTGTAACCCCCCGGGCCATAAGTAGAGCACACAAGTAGAACAAATGAGGCCTATTGGGCAACTGGAAAATATAAACACACACCCTTTTGATGCATAGTATATTAAAACTCCATTTATTTAAATTAAAATAGAAGATAGTCAGCAATAATTTAATTAACTACATTAACAAATGTTTGCCCTTTAATCCTCATCATCTCTATAAAAACTTCTGGCTAAAAGAGGCTTCGCTTCTTCTGCAACAATGAAGTTAAAACAGAGTTAAGTCGTTATCTGCAGGAGTATGTGTGTTCGTCTCTGTCCCTATGTCTCGGGATCATTACGCTGACTATCCCTAATTGCCTGACGGCGCGTCACGTAACGTCTCGTGTTGAGTAGCACGTTTAAACATGTCTCATAAACTCTAAAGTGAATCAAACAAATAAAGTCAACATCAGCACTGTACGTATCGTGATAACTTGTGATGATGTTTATTGTTAAAGTGTAAAGTGAACGCAGGTCAGAGGAGTGAGGAGGAAACCGACAGAAACAGACTGGACCTTTAATGTGCGTATGCCCTGTTCCTGAAGTATCACTAGTTATCACTAGGAAATTGGCTGCCGTCTCCAGAGAGACAATTTTTTTGGCGGGGGGGAGAAAGAGAGAGACACACACTAGCTGCTTTAAGAGAGACAGACAGACTGTGCCAATTTGAGAGAGAGAGAAAATGTACCAGTTTGAGAGAGAGACATGAATGAACAATTTCATAGTTTTTTGATACATTTGGTAAATCTATGGGTAAACTGTCTATTATTTTTAATATTAAATAAAGGTTTAATATACTTTGCATTTAGTTAAAAGGGTGTCTGTTTACATTTTCTAAGTCAGCCAGGCCTTCATCATTTGTGCGTACCCATGGTCTGAGGAAGTTCTAAATTTGTGCACAGTACGAACAAATTTAGGTACAAACATTTTGTTAGATCCCAGATTGGTGCATCAATTAAGATTCAATGGGCCTTATTTTCTAACAGTGTGTACGCACAAATCTGTGCTAAAATCGTGCGTTTGCACTGTTACTAAATGAGGCCCATTGAATCTCAATACCGTTACTGTAGGAACTATGTGTAGATACATTTGAGTGATTTTAGACACTTTAATATTTGTTTTTTTAAACCTTTGTGATTCAAGCCTTGAGTTTTTAATTGTTTTTAAGTGGCTGTTTTAGCTTAACACCTTCTTGTTTTTATTCTGTATATTTTATTGGCCTTCAATAAATAATATTAAAGGACCTCCTGTGGTGCTTAATTTCTTTAACAGTGGAATTCACTTCAGTTGCTGGTATCGCATAGAGAGAACCTCCCCCACTTGTGACAATAGCCTGGGGACATGTGTCAGTATCTGTTGTGGCCTGCCTCTGTTTCTTGTGTCAGGTTTGCTTGGCCCCTCCCACCTCAATTAAGGGTTGGCTACACCTGTTTAGAGCTTATATGAGATGTGGGATTTCGAGATAGCTGTAGGAAAACGTATTTGCTTGTAGTGATGAACTGAAAGAATTATCACCTCACCAGGTTTCCCTGTTTTTTTTTTCACTTTTACAGTTGTCGTAGCAGCTTTGAAATATCCAGAATTTTTGGTGGAGACCACAACAGTGCTGAGACAATGCTGAAATCAGTATTATATTACCACTTGGATGTTGTTTTCGTTTCAATGTTAAGTATTTACTATTTATAAAGAGTAAACAGACTCTTGTGTTTAATAGTTATCTGCTATAATTTTGATAACCTTGACAAACCAGTTGTAGAGTACAGTCTGCATCCTGATATAATAACTAACAACAATAACTAACTGACAATATGTATAGGCAGGCTAACCAGATACATTACCGGTAACATTATAGGAGGTCAACATGCCGTGCCGATCTAACTGAGGGATTAGAGTTCCCGTATTTACAATAGCCTGCTCTATACAGAAGCTTAACATTTTTTATCCAGTTATTTATGGTTCCAATTAATTATTATGCTTTATCACTACCACTATTTCTGATAACAGCAGAGGCATGAGTGGTTAAACACTGAAGGTTTACTCTTTTGTATGTACATTTGTAATGGTTTTTCTGTATTGTGATTTCCTGTAATCTGCTAGCTAATAAAAAGGCAGCGTATTCATCTTGGATATTTGAACAGTTCCACATTTATTTAAAAGACATTCTGGATGTAGATTAACAATGAAAAAAGTAAGAATCCGACACAAACAGAAACATGTAAAATGAAGGTGATTTGAGGAAAACTTTACAGTGCAGAGTTTCTATGTAAACTGAAGTGACAGCATGAAATGGGAATCTGAAATGATAAAGTGTGGATCAGGGTTAGAAGTTGAGCATGTGTCTTGTTCTTTTTGTTCACAGCTCAGACTTCAGGAGTTTCTTAGCTTTCTGCATGTTGCTCAGCACTGAGGAAGAGGCAGGAGACATTCATAATTAATAATCATGTGTTGCATTGACACAAAAAGACACTGCTGCAAGAAGATAAGATTTGTGTCAGTGAGTGTTAGCTGAAGCACTTACAGAGTTTGAGGTCATTTGGTTCATAGGCATACATGCGATTGGCATAGGGACCAATAATATCACCTCGCACTGTCATTGCTGGGTCTGTGGAGACATTTAAGATTCGGGGTGATTAAAAATATTTAAATCAGGTGTAACAAAATTTGTGTTATTCATAGAAATGTCCTTAATTCATATCAATATTAAAGGAGTATTACTTTTTTTATCTATGAAAATTCAATCAACAGCAATCAAAAATAACAGTTTATTTATTTCGCAATTCACCATTTCTATTGGGGCTACTCAGGGAACACCAGGGATGACCCATCATGCGCGATCACCACAGTCTTTCTGTCCTAGAGAGCTAACATCTATGAGGGGCCATTTAGGGGTTCAGAATCTTGCCCAAGGACACTTCGGCATGCAGATCTGAAAGAGTGAGGATTGAACCGCCAACCTTCTTGTTGGAGGACGACCACTCTACCCACTTGTCCACACCGCCTTTGTGCTAGTTATCAGTTTAAACAGACAGCGACTGACAGTATTTACCATAACTCCTGTCTGAAAACTGCAGACCATATGCTAAGTGTCTTTAGTTTTTCTTTTTTTGTTTTGTTACTTCAGTAAGTTCCAAAATATATATTTACCCCATTAAGGGAACTTCAATGACTGGTGTCCCAGGTTATCAAGCATGTTTCATAAACTGGGACAACTAAAAAATGCTTAAATACATCACAAACATAGTTCAAGTCCAGAGCCTTCTTGGTGTGAGGTGACAGTGTTAACCATTGCACTTTTTCCATTGAAGGTTAGTAACGTGATCTATGACATGGACCAGTGACAGGCCTATAGGAATAGCTGTGGGACTTACCTACAAAGATGATTCTGGGAACATACTGTCCATCCTGGGAGAGATGTTTGTCGGTGGTTTCATACTGAGAAAAAAAAATGGTATGCTTTTTATTAAACCTATATAACAAATATTTATTTTCAAATAATAATAATAAAACCTACTTATTACTTTGAGGTCCTACATAAACACAACATTTCCTGTCAAATGTAGCCAATTGCTGGTTTTAATTTGGTGGCTCTAGAAAAAGTCAAATGATTCTGTACACAGTTTAACAATATTTAATATATAAAAGGAATCAATGAGCGAAATTAATTAAGAATTTTTCAAGCCATTAATTTTGAAAATTAACTTACAACCAGATTGAGGACAATGAAGTCCTCGTCAAGAGTTTTCTGGATCTCGTTATCTGAGAAGACCTTCCTTAGTGCTGCAGGAGAAACAGTTTTTTAACTGTGTAACTCAGTTCAGTGTTTGTTATTACATGAGCCCATATTTGTGAGGTGACATCACACTTTAGAAAACACACGCTCTTCAAATAGGTTTCTCTCTTTATTCAACAGAACATTTTTTTCTCTGCGTGAGTAACTCAACAACTCAAATGGCAGGGCTTTTTTCAGACTTACCCTGGCTGTGTGGGCAGTCCTCAAGGTGAAAGAGTACCATCAAAGGCTTATTCCTAAAATACAAATCAGCCTCATTTACATTTAATCATGAACTACAATATCGGTCAGTGTTAAGACTTTATGGATTGGTGTGTAAAAACTTTTTCCTTACCTTGACCTGGACCAGTAGAGAGCCTCCTCATAAGTCTGAGCCCAGATCAGCTGATCACCCCAACCTGGACAGACATGGACTCCATTAAAACCAGTGGAAGACTCTGCTTTATTTCAGTGTTAATAACAAAAACATTTAGTTCAATCATTCAGCCTTAGAGGTGCAATTGATTGTCACAGACCTCGAGACAGAGTCTGGGGGATCCTCTTTCCAGTCTTTGGGATGTATTTCCCAAAGGTTGAGGACACGGCCACTAGGACCAAGATTAACAACAACACCGCTTTGATCATCTTCGGGCTTACTGGAAATGGAGGAACAGACAAAGGCAGGGTAAGACAAATCACAAACCTTAATATATTCAAAATGTTTGACATTAGGACAAACATGGAAGAAACTTTAACTCAGATAATTCCCTTGCTTTTAAGAAGGAAAAGCATTGACCTACACCATCTAGTGGTACTTACCACATAAAAATCTGAAATTATCTAGTTTTCCTACTTAATAAGCATTTTCACTGACAGGTAATATTGAAGGAAGAGAGGGTATGACATGTACACAGATCCCTGGGTGTTAAAATGAATTATAGCATAGAAAGAGTAATAATCCAACTTTACTTTTTGGTTAGTAACTGCATACAGCAGTGACATCTAAAGGGGACCTATTGTGCTTTTTCAGTCTTTCCCAGTCTTCTAGTGGGTTGTTTATGTTGTTTGTGAATGTATACTGTGTGGATGGTTCAAAATCCCAAAGTCAGCAGCAGAGGGAGCTCTTCTCTTAAACACTTTTCCAGAGGTTGGTGAAACGGCTCCTAGCGGAGTTTGTAATACTTCCGCCCCAGCTCTACTTCAAGATGGTGATCAATAACAACGGCCGGCGGCTCGCCGGACAAGCCCCCAACGACGGCAAAACGCAATCCAAACTGAGCCGAGGGGAGGAGGGAGCGGCTTTTGGAATAAGAGTTCAATGCGTTTTTTGGTGCTGCATTCAGGTGCCGTCGGAAAATCAAACGCTACACGGAGTACAATCAAGGTAAAGTCTCCCAGTGTACATAGTTCGCCTGTTTACTTAAGCATAGCGGGATTTAGAACATATTTTTTAAATTAATTACATCTGTATAATTAAAAAGAATCGTTATTGTTGTTTTTAATTGCATCTAGGTCTGTGTCCATCTGCCTTTCGTCCTGACGTACCTGAACTCAACACCAACTGACCAATCACAGCAGACGTGACTTTCTAGCGAGGGGGCGTTGGAGCTCAATCCGACTGTGAGAGTATCCTGCTGCTGCTGCTGCAATGAATGGATTAAAGAAATTTAAGCGTTTTCTGAAGATTGGAGCCTTAAACCCTTTCACGTAGAGCCATACATTAAAATAATGAACCACAAAAACAGTATAATTGGTGTCCTTTAAACAAAAAATATATATTTTAAAATGTCTGTAATGGGCCAGTGATCATCTGCAAAACAGATTGATTTAAACTTAAACTGTGTATGGCAGCCCCACTAAAGGTCTTTTATTTTCTGATCTAGTGTAAACAATCTAACAAACTGAACTTCAAACGACTTGCCTGAGTAGTAGGTTAACTCTTTTAAGTCTTCATATTGAATTGCTTAACTGTGTAGAGGCGTGTTTAATTCCCCCGTGGTAACGATGTGTCATATGATGAGTATGTCTACGAGGGTAGACCTGTATCTTACCTGTTCCGGCCTGGTCAGCTGAGAAGGTAGATCTACCGCAGTTCCAGCAACACCTGTAACTCCACTCTCACCTATCCCGTATTTATGTGCATGCTTCGCTGCGGTCCGCCCTCTTCCCGCCCTCTTACCACCCTCCCACGCACCTTTTCTGTACTGGAATGCTTGTAACAATCCTCTTCGTTAAGGTTTATGTTTGCAAAGTCCCTTAAGAAAAATGCTTATTTAAGGTTGCGTTTGATTTTTCTAAAGATATCCTGGAGATATCCATGAATGTATACTTTTTAAATTACGATAGAAATAAATTTCAAAAACAGCATTAATCATAGAGCTATCATATAACTTTTGATGAGCCCCTTATTGTTATGTTTCTTCAGTGAAATTTGTGTGTTTTTTCATTCAGTTCTCTTCACAGCTGAAAGAATGGCGACATTTTCTCACAAACATTACTTTGCATGTCCTTGAATGGGTTTAAATTCTAGCCCATATCGTTATTGAATTTGTGCAATGTGGACACATGATAAATAAGAATTTATTATAATTATAATTATTTTATTAATATTTTGTTTTGATTAGTGATATATGTTTGGCTTCAAAGAAAGTCTTTATGAGTGATAAATACAATCAGAGGCTGAATGGTGATTAGTCTTTATGTGATTGGCTGAAGACAGAAGTGAATGAATGAATGGGCCTTTCCTACAAGGTAAACATATTGATTCAGTCAGTCGCATGAAAAATGAATTGTGTTTGCGATCCACGTTTTATAACCACAGCCCAGGAGTGGGCACAGAGACTTCTAGGTGATATGACCCTAACATTTATAGAGTTATCATTGAAATTGCTGAAATCCTGTATTATTTTAGTTATCTGCTTCTCTGTAACTGAGTCGGTCCTTTCACTGCAGTGCTTCATGCATCCTGAAACCGCAACTACTTACACAGTCCACACCTCAACCTCTCCTCCACACACACTCAACCTGAACTGCTGTTTTTAAAAGTGCAAAATATAATTTGATCTCTGACATTAGACAGACTTTTTACGTTATTCTTGTTTTTGCCTTAAACAATGGATTGCATTTTAATAAAGTTACACTTAACCCAGGAAATATATTGTAAAATGAAAAATAATCAGAAGCAAGAAATAAAACCATCAAACAAAATATATAATACAAGAGAATATCCCAAATACTTATAAACAGCCAATCATGTGTATACATGTTTACAATTATGTGTCATAAATTTTGATTTGTGTAAAAAAAATTGAATTAATAATTTGTGATATCTTCTGGTCATACATGACCAGAGGTTGTGTTTCTTGTTAAAAGTTGTTGTGATTTAACTCATGATATTACTTCTGATAGGGCACCGGTTAAAACGGTTTGTGTCAGAGATAGTCAAGAGAAATTCCCCTTGCCTTTGATAAAAGTATTGACCTACATCATGAAGTGGTTTAAAGAAGAATATGCAGGTAATTTTTTTGCTTTTTAATTGGCATTTTCACTGACAGGAAACATATAGAATGGTATGGAATGTAACGCATATTGCTGAGTGTAATGTTAAATAAAAAAAAACTTGTAAGAGGACAATAAGTTAACAATCGGTTTAATCAAAGCAATAAAGTCATGTTTAATGTGGCTACAACATCGTCAGTGAACATTTAATCTGAGTGTCATATGACTTCATGATTTTATATAATATATAGGAATTACATGTGTTACAATTCATCAAATCTTCATTTACTTTTGATATAATTCTATTTCTGTTTTCTTCCTCTGTCAACCTGTTTGCTCATACTGTTTCTGTATTACTTTCATTACATTGTTCAGATAACGTGTTTGACAAGCCAAATGTCACAATTGTTTTTGATGCTATGTTTGTAGTACTGCTGGTTTGCAACCAGGATATGGGAACAGTTTAGTGCTGAGGTGTCCTTAACCCCTCGGTCTTTCTGTAACGACTCTCACTACATGACTTTCTCTCTCCCACACTGTGTTGTCACAGCACCATGGTCAATATTTAAACAAAAGGGTAGGGTTAAAGGCTGCACCTATTACCACTTTACATTCAGCAGCTGCAATCAGCCCCGCCCTGATAACACGGATCTGTTGGCGACTGGTTGGCCACTTGAATAGGATGTAACTACCTGGTGTTAAGAGAAGCACAATGCAGCAGCTCATGAACACCTGAACCCACCTCAGATAAAGCTGAGAAAGACTAACACTCGTATTGAGTTCACTTTTCATAACTTTTGTATTTTAAGGCAAATTTTTCTCTTTTGCATCTATCACTACTATTGTAATATTGCAACACCTGTTTTCAGAAAAGATAGTATTTTTTATGTTCCACTTATTTGAACACTGCATTGACTACTTAATTTTGGTTCATTGTAACTCTTAATTATTTTATAATGTCAGCGACTAGTGATTTTAATGACCAAGGGGTTTTATGTCACCGGCTGTATTCCTGGGGCCAAAGTAGGTTGCACAGAATCATATTTGAAATTGCTCAGGATAATATTTAGATGGCTTATAATAAAGCTGTTAATTATGTTGGCAGATAAGGTTGCATGACTAAGTCAGTCTGATGTCATAAAACTTTATTATGTTCATTTTGTAATACTTTCAGCTCACTCTCATCTCACTGCAGATTAAGTGTACTTATTCTTGACTTTTTTTATTCTTATGCTCTTGTATTTGACTGTTTTGTGTGCTACTGGATGCCTACCTTTCAGGATCAGTTAAAGTATCTATCTATCTATCTATCTATCTATCTATCTATCTATCTATCTATCTATCTATCTATCTATCTATCTATCTATCTATCTATCTATCTATCTATCTATCTATCTATCTATCTATCTATCTATCTATCTATCTATCTATCTATCTATCTATCTATCTATCTATCTATCTATCTATCTATCTATCTATCTATCTATCTATCTATCTATCTATCTATCTATCTATCTATCTATCTATCTATCTATCTACTTATCTATCTATCTATCTATCTATCTATCTATCTATCTATCTATCTATCTATCTATCTATCTATCTATCTATCTATCTATCTATCTATCTATCTATCTATCTATCTATCTATCTATTTTCCTAGATTGTCGGGGGACCTATGACACACAGCAGTGGATCATGATAATTGTGGCAGTTTATTATGGACTATGATTACAACAAGACTGCTTGATATACAAGATGGACCCCTCACATTTGGCTCTTTCTGAGGTTTCTACTTCTACAGCTTTGCCATCATTTTCCTATGTCCCACCACCTCCACTAGGTAAAGGGGTTATCCCAGGACCAAGCTTTCGCTCCTAATCAGTCAATCAAGTCTCTTCCTGTCAGCAGTTGAAGTACTACTACCGCAGCAAACCACTCCAAAGAAGATGGCCGAAGTGGCAACAAAGTTATAAAAGTTCTACTGGAGCAACCCCTGTACAGCTGATCCCTACTGTAAATATTGGGGCCATGGCTCCACACAGGATCTCCAGGCATGGCAGAAAGTGCCTGCCACCAGGAGGTGCCAACATCAACATTTTATTGTATTGCATTGCCATGACTAGCTCTGAAGGTTTATTGACCTTTTTTCTATGTATGGGATATGGCTTGTGTGGGGTGTAGACTGCATCCTACTTGCAGTAGCTGGTAGAAAGTTTTGTGCCACTCTCTTTCCACGTCATCTCTCAAGGGATACGTTTCAAGTTGGAGTGTTATAGTGAATTTTACGTTTTTCCTATCTTAAATTTTCAGTGGGGGTTGTCAAGACAGGGTTAGCAACAATAACCTCTATTATAAACATCTCAAAAAATTGATATCCTTGTCACTTGCTGTGTGAATGGCTTTAGAGCCATCTAGTGGGTAAATGGCGCAACTGCACCTGCAGTGTTCCCTTCCAGTCACTATACGTGCCTCAGAGAAGAAAAACATTTCTCAGCTGGAGGTTAAATGTTAAATGTTTTAAAAATCATTTTTGCGATGGGCAGTGGCCTGTATTTTCACCATGAGCATTGCTGGCATGTGTTCTGATGGTTGTAGACTCTTGCAGACTCTTGTGTGCAAATATAGTAAATTATAGTTTTTAGTTTATATATAGTGTTTCTAGGCATTACTTTGTTTAGATAGTAATTCTTCTGCTCTCTGTCTGTATGTAGATTGATTTTTTGCAGCTGAATAACACTGTGGTTGCTGACTCTGTGCCGCTGGTTTTTACACCAGGTAAGCTTTATTAATTGTGGTTCTCACACATACACATATATTGAAAGGTTTGAGGATAAATACAGTCACAGTCTTGTAAGAAGATTTATTAAAACATTTCTCACCAAAAACAACACAGTCCCTAAGTTACACACTTGGACTTAGAGAAGTTGTGAGCTACAGCAAATACCAATGTTGGATGAGATAACAACCCTTTTTTAAAGCCTTTGCAGCACAACCAGGTTAATGACAATGAGTTTTAAACCATGTTGTGGCATTACAAAGGAATATTGTACAACAACTCTGTAACGCTTTTTAGTATTTTCCTGTTTACAATTGACAAAAACTTAACATAGGCTGAAAGTAGCAAGTTAACATGAACTGTGAGGGCTGATAACATTACTCAGGTTAAATAGTGTGGCGGAAATTTTACTTGGCTGGCACGACTTCTGAAATAAAAAGAACTGAGTATAATGTTCTTTTATGTGCACGTTTATTCTTTGTCAAAGAAGGTCAAACAGATTTTACAGCATGCAGATATGTGAACAGTTGCAAGACAAATCTTCATGCATGCTCTTTCGTGCGGATTTGGTAATCAGCAGAGGTACGCATAAGCACATAAGCAGAGGTAAAAGTGTGGTTACATATGGAATCTAGATTCTGATTGAATGATCTTAATACTTAAAAAAGCTGAGGATGAATCAGAAGCATACTATACTTTTAGGTCTGTGACCTTCAGTACATATTACTGCCAACCATATCACAACTATTTCTGCTGTATACACAGGTAAATTATTATTAATTGGTTTAGAAGCAATTATATATAACTTTGGAATAGTATAAGCAACTCCCACTCTCTTATCAGGACTTTTTCATGCATCTTTACAAGTAAGATTTAACCATGTCCTGGATGTAGACCGGGCCCGATTCTTCATTACAGTTTTTCTCGGTTGCTTTGGCTCATTTCACGAAACAGAAATGACATTCTCAGAGCACTAAGTGCAATTGGCAAAATAGCCTATATGGTTCAGCACAACTACATGGATCACCTTCAAAAGGTCATATCTCACCCAAAACAGTTAACTCAAGCTTCAAAACCAATTCATTTTCTCATATAAATAGTCAGTGCCCCCAAAATGAAAAGTTCCTTTTCGATTGCTGTGGCTCATCTCTCGGGGAAAAAAGGACATTCTCAGAGGTTTAAATATATTTGCCAAAATAACCTAGATGGTTCAGCAAAACTCCATGGCACACCTGCAAAAGGTCATATCTCTCCCAAAACAGACAACTCATCTGTCAAAACTAAATCCTTTCTCATACAAACAGTCACTGCCCCCAAAATGAAAAGTCCCTTTGGCATTGTTTAAACACTACAGGTCAAAATGTTTAGATGTTTTGTCAGTATGGCAGTGGACCATAGAAATATCCCTCATGTGCACATTTCAATCTTGGCTCAGTCCTTTGACACTGAATGGTTACAGTAGATGTTTTCTTTCCAGAATACTATGTGTAAACAGAAAAAAGATTAATTCAAGGTTTCACATTAAATACTTTATTGCACTCATACTGCCATGGAAATTGTTACACTAATTGCCATACATCGTGGTTACAGTAACAGAAAATGTGTACAGCACAATATACTGTCGAACAATAAGCACATCAAAACTAAAATTAGGTATAGCCTACACTAACAACACATTCAGTAAGAAACTAAAGTAAAGCTGCAGTTTCACTAGTTTTCATCCTCACTCTCCTGCTCATCCTCGCGCTCATGTCTGTCGGGCCACAGACTTTCATCAACATCACATCTGATGTTCTCCCTTGCTATGCAACGGGGGAAGAATCTGCGTGCATGCTGCAACCATCCCTGACACTGCTCTGCTGTGACATCACCACAAGCAGCATCCATTGCCTGGAGAAGGGACCTCTGGTTTTGAGCCCGATGCTCATAGACCCTCCACCTCCATGCAGATAAAAACTCCTCGATAGGATTGAGGAATGGGGAGTAAGGTGATAAGAGCACCATCAGCATTCTTGGATGGGCAGTGAACCACGCCCTGATGAGCGGGCCACGGTGGAAGCTTACATTGTCCCACACAATGAAAAATGTGTGGGAATAGACACTATTACCATTTGTATTTAGTTGTTTACTTTGACTTTAGTTCAATAATTTGAATACGACAGTTAACTCTACTATCAATAATTCCATAGTTGACTGACCACATACCTGTTTTCCCTGCGGAATGTTTGGATGATAGAGGACACTGCAGAGCATGGCACATTAGGCTGAACTCGACGACCTGCCTCTGCCATTGTGAGGCCCATGGTTGACCACATGGTTCACAAGTGTAGCCTGAATTTCATCTGGCACAAATTGTTGTCTTTGTCCTCCTCTGCCTCTTCCCCCTTCTCCACCACCACGCACCCTTGCTCCTCTTTTTCTTCTTCGTCCTTCTCTTTCTCAAGCAGGCAGTTGCCCTTGGTCGTTTCCCTGGCCAGGTGCTTCCATGTTCATAAATTGTACTGAACTTGGTCAAGCTCTAGATATTTGATGGAAGCATTTATGCTCCTGGATAGCACCTGTCAGCTAACTAAACTTACTGTGTGATTGGTGATCGGATATGTGAAACTCCCCCTTGATTAGTAAAGATTTAGTTGCACCTTAAAATTAAGCCGATGATCCAAGAGATCCATATTACAGTATATACCATGATGTTTTTCATGGTATTATGTGCCTGAAAGATTTTGACAGTGGAGTGAACTATTGTGCAGGTGATGATGTAAACAAGGAAATTATGCCAACATGTTCTGCAGAGAACAACCACTTGACTGAGAAGCAACATTCAGTTTAGACCAGCAAGATATATTCAATTGGTAATTGGGCTAACTGAAGGCAATTGTACCTAACCGTTTGCAAAGGTGTCCTAAATCATATGAAAATTGTGCTTGTCATGTGCAAGGCGGTGCTTATACAATTGCAATTTGATTAAAGAAATGAGATATTCCAATCTGTTGTGAACAAGTGCCCAGTGGTTTTGAGGTTTGCACGTGTTGTTTTGAGAATGTCATTTCTGTTTCGTGAAATGATCCAAACCAATTGAGAAAAACTGTAAAGAGCCATGGAGGAATAGTTGAATATGCCTCAGTAGGACTTAAACTCAATGCACAAATCTGCAATCAGAGTATCATGTATTTCTTTTCAGCAGGATTTCTTGATTGTCATCTCTGCGTTTTGACCTGGCTGTGTCACATGACTATAACAGCCAATGAAAAGAAAATAGCAAATAAAAACGTAAGAATAGTGCATTACTCTCAAACAACCACAAGGGGGAGAAATATTATAACTAGAAACAAAGTTATAAAGAGCCTGACAAAAACAAAAGAAAGAGCACATAAGATAGTATATAGTAATTCATATTTTCTGTTCTCAAACTGTTGCCATAGTAACAACAATTACAAATATTTGTTTCTGATTACACCAGTGGCAAAACATTAGGACACAACGTGATGTAGGATTGCAGCTTTAGGCTTTACTGTCCAATTAATAGGATGCGAATACTTACATGTAACATAAAGAGTGACAGCAATTCTAGCGTTGGAATAGGTGACGCAAGTAGAGGAAGATATGGGGATGCTGTGTGAGACATCTTCAGACTTGGGGGTGACAATTGCTCATGTTACTCTGTAAGCGTTTGTATATTGTTTCACCTCCTGGTCTCCTTGATGCATCAAGTCTACATTAAAATCTTTTGCATAAGACATCAGCTGCTGCCTGATTTCTCCTTTCATTAGCTTCCAGTGATTACAATCAGTGATCATTTATTACCACCATTCTTTCACAATAGTATAAAAGCAAATCCCTTTGCACCTTATTTATTTATATATTTCATTTTGTCAGACTTTAAACCTGTATTTTGACTTCCATTGTACCTTGTGTATAACATTTTATTTTGTGTGTATTTTTTTACCTTGCATTTTAGTTTTTTTATATGCCTGGCTGCTATGACTATGGCTATGACAATCTAATTTCCTGGGGATCACGTCTACTACATACTCCGGTACAGAGGGTGGCGGTAACCCGTCATTAAACCAAAGGAAGAAGAAAGTTTGTTCTCGACCGGGCATCATCATCACCTAGTTCGGCCGCATGACATGTGAATGAGGCTGGCTAAGAAAACGGGGTTGAAGAGGATACTGTTTTAGTGACTTTGTTAAAGCTACGGTTAAGTAAGAAAATGCCCAGGAAAACGAAGGAGGAATTGGAGTGGGTGGGCGATGAAGGCGCAGCGGCAGCTGGTGAGATAATGTTAATTTAATGTTAATGTTAGTTTGTTGAGCAGCTAGCAGCAGGCTAAGTAGCGTCACAGTCAACGTAAATCTAGCAGTAGTCCCGGTAAAAGTGACCAATAGTGCTTCACTAGAAATCTCCAGCAAATGCGTTTACGTCAGCATAACCCACACAGCATCAAGCCTCATTTTTAGAGAAGATGGGAAAACAAAATGGAAAAGTGAACAGCCTCGTATTGAACTATGACTTCCAACGGAGAAGGCTTCAGCTAACGTTAGCCTCGACGAGGCAGTTCGTGAAATTAAGATGACAGTTAACTCACAGTTTGTAAGTAAAATCTGACGTTAGGTTTAGCATTTTGAGGCAGGTGACCTCGGTTGTTACTTCTCCCCCATTTGCTTTCTTTAACTGTGTGATTTAAGGTGAAATCGAACAATGACTAAGAGGGTACAACTGTTGACTCTCATGTTAATGGTGTTGTCGTGTGCTTTGAGCCACTAGCTCTTTAGATGTTGTTCCACCACAGACTTCGACCACAGCTTCATCGCTTCCGTCTACACATATTGACACCAAATGTTGAAAATGATTACTGTATACATATGTAGATTATCCTGTCCTATCTGGCCCCTATTGAAGGACAATGACATTCCTAAAGAACGTGTTCGACTTTTAGCCCTTTTTGAAAGGTGGCCTCAAATTTAAGTTGAGTCAGCACTTGACATCAGTCATTGTTTATTTTGAAATGCTGGTATACAGACCTGACAAGTCAAACAATGTCTTCATAATGTCTGACAGTTCTGTACATGTCCCACTAGTCCCCTCTGATGTTTTTGTGAAATAAAAAATCTGTTCTCTTTAAACAGAAAAGACTGTGAAAAAAGGAAAGAAAGATAAACAGGGAAAAAAGACTGTGAGTATTTGCAATGGCTCATTTGACTAGTTTTTAAGTATCAAAATACTTCATAGCTGATGCTTTACCTCAATGGGACAGTGTGTCTCATTGGATTTGGCGTTTTAATGTTTTTCTCCAGTTCTTTGAGGAGCTCAGCACAGATTGCAAACCTGAAAAGGTACATGAAGTGGCTGGAAAAGACACACAGGGAAAACAGGTAATCTTTATTCTCTGGTAGGTCTTTACCTAAGGATATATATATATATATATATATATATATATGTATGCATATGTATGTGTATATGTGTTTGTATGTATGCATATGTATGTGTATATTAGGGCATGCTTGATTATGGAAAAAAATCATAATCACGATTATTTTGGACAATATCGAAATCACTATTTTTCAAACGATTATTAATATGTGCCCTTATTCTGAAGTCTATGCTTTATTCTTTAAATGACTGGAGCGTGCGCAATAAAGTGAATAACTTCCGGTTCAGGTAAAGACTGATGATGGCTGCGTGTCTTATTCCTCCGTGAAACCAGGATATCGGTGCCCGGTTTTTCAAACCCCGTAATGATGGCAACCCTAACACTCCAATAGCGCGTGCTATACTTTGGGGGAAGGACTGAATTGCGAATGCGCGTCTTTTGAAAAAAAATGCCAAATAATCGTTTCAACTCGATTAGAGTAGTTTGGAGATCGTTTGACCCCATAATCGAAATCTTGATTAAATTTCAATTAATTACACTGTGTGTGTGTGTGTGTGTGTGTGTGTGTGTGTGTGTGTGTGTGTGTGTGTGTGTGTGTGTGTGTGTGTGTGTGTGTGTGTGTGTGTGTGTGTGTGTGTGTGTGTGTGTGTGTGTGTGTGTGAACCTTGTGGTCGGAGGACAACTGCTCTACCCCCACAGCCACCCCTCCTAATGTAGGAGTAGTGAACCACCTTTATGACATTCTTGGAACATCTCCATAATTGGCGTAAAGAGTTTACTTAATTTTTTTTAGTAAATTTCAATTGGTTATCCTTCAGGGACAGCTGTCTTGCCGGCCCGGAATCAAATCGATTGCAGCTAAATTGCATCCTTTGTCAGGTCATAATCTAGGTAGGTTTTAGCTTCCTTGGAAATGCATGGGAATTTAAAATGATCTAAAAAGGACATTTGTTTGTTGGGTGGATTTTCTGAGTAGTCTGTTTGAGTCTCAGCAAGTTATTCGGAGTTCTTTCCGCAGATATTATTTGAAGTTCACTTCAAACAAGTTCAGATCCCTTATATAAAGTTTTACATGGACTTTCTAGCTTTTTGTATGAAGGGTAACATTAAAAGCACCACCTATAATCAAACTACCTGGCAGTGTTAATAAAGTCAGAAATAATTTGTCAAATTGTGGTGGGGTGGCGGATGCTCTCTGTCCGCTGGTGGGAGTGTGCTCACCTGTGTGCGCGCACGTGTCACTGTGTGTGTGCGCGCATATGTCTGTGTGTTGATGTGTGGGCATCGGGAACTCCGCCGTGCTCCAGAGTGTGTAGGCATAACATAGGTCAGCCCTAATCGTCAACCAACCTGGTTTATTTGTTCACATATTACATACATCTCCAGTCTTCTTGCCAGTGTGAGTCATAGAAAACATACAAAGTTTGTCTATCATAATCCACACTGATGCGAGCAGGATGGAGAAGCCCTAAGCGGACATTTCTCTTGTATAGTTTAGTTTTAACGTCGTTGAAAGCTGCCCGTCTCCAGGCAAGATATGCACTGTAATCCGGATAGAGAGATAAAGAGAGCAGGATGCGCTCTTTATCTTGATAGTTTCTTAATTTCTTGTCTTGGATATCTTAACCATATTTGCCCATTGGATTGGTTCATTTCAGATAAACCATGTCAATATCTGTTTTTTTGTCTTGCCTACCTGTGACATAATTTTAAACTTTCCCCTTTAGAAAAAAAAAAAAGATCGACGGAAAGGAAAAGGTGGAGATGCAAATGAGGATGATGATGCAAACGTCATGCTGAAGCTGAAAAAGCTCTCAGTGCAAGCAAGTTATGAGGACGATGAGCCAGGTATAATGTTTCATGACTGATGACCACAAATTAAATTATTTTGTTATATTATTTCCCTATTCATTGTGCCTGCCTTCCCTTTCCACAGCCATTGCCACCAGTGAAGGAAAAAAGGTTTGTTAGTCTACACTGAAACATTGTGTTTCACCTTATACCTTCTGACTCTACATGCTGGCTGTGTAAAGCATCTATCTATGATGTCTTTCAGGGTGGAAACATCTACGCTGCTCTCAGTCAGGGCCAGAGTGATGAGGATGCTGATATGGATGAAGAAGATAGACCAGCTAAAAAAGTACAGTATTGTATTTCAAATACAGTGGAAACCGTTTCTTTCTCTCTCTCTGTCTTTGTTTGAAATGACGCCACGATCTCGTGTGCGCTGACACAAACACAAATGCACACACAGTCACATAGACAAGTGGTGTCATCGGACACGTGTAAACTCGGACTGGGTTAAAATAGCTGAATTTGTAAACTTAGACAATGTCTGGAAGGGCTCTCATACTGCTCAGTGGCCACTGTGTTTCACATGGATGACTATTACAGAGCGAGAGCATTTTTTTCATCCTCGGCATTACACAGGAACCATGACGACACAGAGTATAGTTTACAATGCAAACTACATTTACCCCATAAGTTTAGTTTTTGGTGTTGCTGTCGAAAACCCCCAAAACTTAATAGAGTACAACCTAGCTACAGTCTCTTAGTGTACACAGTTTGCCCATTTAGTAAAGAATAGCGGGCTGTTTACTGTTTTTTTAACAATTGATTACACCTTTATAATTCACAATATTCATCAGTGTTGTGTTTAATTGCAGCGTCGTCCGTTCACAGCTTCCTTTTGTCCTGTCATACCTGGACTCATTCAGGAAATGTGTGCTTCTGTGCATGCTCTAGCCCGGCCACTAGTTGCTGTTGATCTGTGGAGAGGGTCAATTTGCTACATGTATTATCCCAATGAATAAAAAAGTAAATAATTTAGTTTTTTCAAATGTATTTAATATCTAAATCTTAAATGTATCATTTACAAAAGCCAGACTGAAATTATATTTATATACACAGACAGGTGCATCTCAATAAATTATCATGGAAAAGTTATTTATTTTCGATAATTCAATTCAAAAAGTGAAACTTATATATTGTCTAGATTCATTACACACAGAGTGAAATATTTCAAGCGTTTATTTCTTTTAATTTTGATGGTTATGGCTTACAGCTAATGAAAACCCAAAATTCCTTATCTCAGAAAATTTGAATATTACATAAGACCAATAAAACAAAGCCTGTGCCTGTGGCACTGCTGAGGTGTTATGGAAGCCCAGGTTGCTTTGATAGCAGCCTTCAGCTTGTCCGGTGTATCATCTTCCTCTTGACAATACCCCATAGATTCTCTATGGGGTTCAGGTCAGGTGAGTTTGCTAGCCAATCAAGCACGGTGATTCCATGGTCATTTAACCAGGTATTGGTACTTTTGGCAGTGTGGGCAGGTGCCAAGTCCTACTGGAAAATTAAATCAGCATCTCCATAAACCTTGTCAGCAGAAGGAAGCATGAAGTGCTCTAAAGTTTCCTGGTAGACTGCTGCGTTGACCTTTGACTTGATAAAACACAGTGGACCAACACAAGCAGATAACATAGCTCCCCAAATCATCACCGACTGTGGAAACTTCACACTGGACTTCAAGCAACTTGGATTCTGTGCCTCCCCACTCTTCCTCCAGACTCTGGGACCTTGATTTACAAATTAAATGCAAAATTTACTTTCATCTGAAAAGAGGACTTTGGACCACTGAGCAACAGTCCAGTCCTTTTTCTCCTTCGCCCAGGTAAGACACTTCTGACGTTGTCTCTGGTTCAGGAGTGGCTTGACACGAGGAATGCGACAGTTGTAGTCTTGGATACATCTGTGCGTGGTGGCTCTTGATAAACTGAATCCAGCCTCCGTCCACTCCTTGTGAATCTCCCCCAAATACTTGAATGGCCGTTGCTTCACAATCGTCAAGGCTGCGGTTACCCCTGTTGCTTGTGCACCTTTTTCTACAACACTTTTTCCTTCCACTCAAATTTCTATGTATATGCTTGGATACAGCACTCTGTGAACAGCCAGCGTCTTTAGCAATGACATTTTGTGGCTTACCCTCCCCTTCCCAATGATTGTGTATCCTACTGAACCAACTTTCGAGACCATTTAAAGGCTTAGGAAACCTTTGCAGGTGTTTTGAGTTATTTAGCTGATTAGAGGTGTACATCCTGAGTCTACAATATCTTACTTTTTCACAATATTCAAATTTTCTGAGATACTGAATTTGGGGTTTTCATTAGCTGTAAGCCATATTCGTCTTGTTAAGATGATGCTTTTAATGCGCGACAGACTCAACGCACATGACTGCAGATCGTTCCGATCACTTTAACCCTGATGTCCTGTCTGTGTGGGTCACGTTACCTCTCGTGTAGCAGTTCTAAATGTGTCTCATAAACTCTAGAGTGCATCAAACAAAGTAAAGTGAGTCAGTCCTGTACAGGTCCTAATAACTTGTGATCATTGATGGTGTTGATTGTTCAAGTATAAATTGAGCGCAGGTCAGCGGGGGAATGACTCACTGACACAGGAAGACCGGACCTTTTCATGAGCGTCATGATAGTTTTAAACCCTGTCTGTATGTGTATTTTAACATACGCACATGTTAGATATAGATATTTCAGATTTACAACTAATTAGCTCACAGTGATTTGTTTATCAAATTAACAGATGGTATCCTATGAGGAGGATGAGGCAGAGAAAGAAGACGCTGAAGAGAAAACTACAAAGACCAAGAGGGCAGAAGCCAAGTCCAAGGTGGGTGCTTGTACGGCCCCAAGTTATATTAAAACACTGTATGGATTAAGCAGGATTTTACTCTGAATTGGGTGTTTGTTAAAGGTTCAGTGTAGAATTTAGTGACATATAGTGGTGAAGTTTAATGTTGCAGCTAAATTCACCTCACCCTCAGGTTGCAAACATGACAGAGAACCTGTGCTAGCATTCAGTTGTCATAAAAACTGAAAATGTGTTTAAACTTGGATGAATGTTAATTTTCTCTGTTTATTCTGCTGTGAAGCACAATGTTTAACTTTCTATGTCACAAACGTATTTCCAACACTTCCCAAACCCGTTTAAAAGTAAAAGCTCTCTAGCCTGTTTCTGACTCCATTAATTTATTCTAAGGTTCTACCGGGCTTTGATTGTTGTTATCGACAGACCGGAAGATACGAATCTTACATCCCAGAGTGTCCTGACATTTATTAGGGCCTGAGCACCGACAGGCACTGACAGACGTGAGGCCCTAAAATTGTAATGATTATTAGGGCCCGAGCACTGACTTCAAAGGTCAGGTGAGACCCTATTGAAATTGTAAGGATTATTTATTAGGGCCCGAGCACTGACTTCAAAGGTCAGGTGAGACCCTATTGAAATTGTAAGGATTATTATTATTTAGGGCCTGAGCACTGACTTCAAAGGTCAGGTGAGACCCTTATTCAGGCAAATGAATTGGCTTTTTGAGGGCTTTAACGTGCTCAAATTCTTACCAAAATTTGCAGAAAGTTAGAAAGTGGTGAAAATTTACGTATTCAAATTCAAAGAATTTTTAATGGGCGTCGCAAAATGGCTCAACGGTGCCCCCTGAGACCCCCCGAGACCCCTGGAATGTGTTCCCATTGACCGATCTTCACAAAAATCGATACACAGGTGTATCATGACCAGACAAACAAAAAACGTCATAGGAGCAATTGGAAAAACACAACAGGAAGCCTGCTATTTTGCATTTAGTGGCCATTTTGGCCATATTCCACATTTTTTCTTTGATGTACTTGTACCAGGGTTTTCATCGGATCAACTTCAAATTGAGATGAGTGTCATCACAACAAGATGGGGATAAAAACTGACTGACGGATTTTTTTATCGTCACACGGTGTGACCGTGGTGTGGCGTCAAAGTTTGATTACACGCCATTAAAACACGATGTTCTGTAATGCGAACATACATGGACTATGAATCCTTTGATTTCAGTCTTCCTAGATCAAAGGAAACTTTATGTCTTGCAAAGGTCACGTCTCTTTCTCTCTCAGAACTGGTTATTTTTGTTTTTTCAGACAAAAAGCATGCAACGCTTCAAAATGCATGTGCTCGGGCCCACCCAGTGCTGCTTTGCAGCCCTAGAAATTTTAGTTCATATTTATTTATTTATTATTATTATTCAGGCAAATGCGATGCGCGGCGTCAAAGTTTGATTACACGCCATTAAAACACGATGTTCTGTAACGCGGGCATACATGGACCATGAATCCTGTAATGCTGAGCCGTAAACAACAACTCTACTCCTGCAGTGACAGTGACAGTGGTCCTAGATGAAAGGGATCTGTATGTCTTGCAAAGGTGACGTCTCTCTCTCAGAATTGGAACATTTCCTCAAACCGTGTAAACATTGAGGTACGGCGAAGGTTTACCACAAGGCGTAACTACTGCTGCCCCGGTGTAACATGAAGCATAGCTACTGTGCATCGGCCCAGTCTAATAAAGACATTTTAACATTTTACCTTTTTTCTTTTATTCTAAAATTGAAATGATACCCAACCCTAGCTAGATGGCCAATCATAGCAAACTATACTTTATTGGGAGGAAGCCTTAAAGAAACGTTAATTAAATCCAAGCATTTAAGATATAATTCAACTTTATACATAGAGCCAACAATGTATAAATGCTCCAAACTGCAACTACGTTAATTACTACAATAAGATACTCTCTTGATGTGTGCTATCAGCATAGGAGGCTTCATAAATAGTCCCATTATGAGGTAGGAGTATTTCTAGTTCTTGATTAATTTTCAGTGGGATTCTTCGAGCCTTAAAGGGGACATTATGCCCATTTTACCACAAGTTGATATGGTTCATTGGGGTCTTAATGAGATGTCTGTAACAAATTTTGGTCAAAACACCACAAGGATAATTTAAAACGGCACCCTTTTTACCCTGTCTAAAACACCCCTCCTCAGATTGAACTGTTTTGAGTGCCTGTTCCTTTAAAAGCTAATGAGCCAGCTACCCCCTCCAGAGATACGAGCGAGTCAGGCAGGTCGAAGCCTAACTGTGAGTCAGGCGGCTTCGCCCGCCTGACTCTCTGCCAAGGGGGTCTCTTTAACTGATATACATTGTGTTATTCATTGACAACAAAATACCGTAAAAAGGATCAATGGAAACCAAAATCAGAGGGCTGAATTCAAAGTCACACCGAAATCAAAGTGAACATTTTCCTCACAGCCCTATCAGACTTGTCAAAATTTTCATCCCAACAACTTGTGAAGTAGTGTGCATGGCCATCTATGGAAGAGCTGGATTACCTGTACAACCTGATTGGGCTCCTTTATAGACAGATTTACATCCCTGAAGTTTAGCTGACATGGTGTTTATACTTTAACAATTAAGTATTCCACAATTTTTCTGAGCAGTGCTTTTTCTGAATCTGATTTTGATGATTTTTTAAAAAAATCTCTTCCTGTAGTCCCCTGATATTCATGAAACAGAAGAGAAACGAAAGAAGGGGAAGATGGAACAATACAAGGTAAGTAAAAAGCAACAATTTTGTTTTTGCTTTTTTTTTAAATCTCATTTTAAACAACTTTCAGGTTACCATTATGTGATATTCCTGTCTATGTAGAAAGGAAAGCCTGCTGAACGATCATGCAGCGAGTATGAAGATGATGATGAGGAGGATAGTGACGGAGGTGACATGATGATGGTATGCTTGCCCTCCACAAAGCTCTTCTTTGTTGCTTTGGATTACTGTGTTAACTCATCTCTGCCTCTAACCATTAAGAGTGCTGAGGATACCATCGCAGAACAGGCCAAACACCAGGAAGAGGACCCAAATGCTAATCTTAGTAAAAAGGAGAAGAAGAAGAAAAAGAAACAGGTGATCATTATGGTCCATTAATTGTATGTCCTTATTTTAATGGGGCAGACTTCATATTCCACCTGTTATTATAATTGTTTTTCATGTCACAGTCACACTATACGCTGCTGGTGATTGGTGTAATCTTAAGCCTACTGAGTTGTCCCTCTGCTTCCTGTCCTTTTGTTGTAGATGGAGTATGAGCGTCAAGTGGCCAGTGTTAGGGCTCAGAATGCCCTGGAGGGAGATTTCTCCATTTCCCAGGCGGAGATGTCCTCCAGACAGGCAATGCTGGAGAATGCCTCTGATATAAAGGTTATTTAGTTTAATTATAACAAAATGTATTCATACTAATGTTTACAAATTGGTTATTTTTCATAATTTTCACTCTAAAGATGCTTTAAGTAAATGTATGTCCTACATAAACAATGGTTAGTGAAGTTCTCTTTTGTGTACTTCAGCTGGAACGGTTCAGCATATCTGCTCATGGCAAGGAGCTTTTCATCAATGCTGACCTTCTGATTGTAGCAGGGAGAAGATATGGTTTGGTTGGACCAAATGGGTAAATATATTTTCATACCTCCACCAAGGAGATAATGTTTTCTTCTACGTATTATACTGCACAACCTGCTGTACCAAAGTCAAGTGAAAAGGTAGTTTTGTTTTACGGGCAAAAAACACGTAGTAATCTAAGGTTAATTAACCGTCGCCTGCCAAGGTGGCACGCCGCTGGCGTTGCTTCCACGGTGGTATACCTGTCCTGTCTTTGGTCTTCTTCCAAGAAGGGCAACACTTTAAAGCGTGGATCTTGTGCTGAGGCGATGCACAGGATCTGTCGCTCACCTATCTCTTCCCAAGATCTCCGGATACGGTGTTTTTAATGTCCCTCGTAACGGTGGAGTCCCTTGCTTGGACATGAGCGCCGTTGCACAGCTGTGCATGCAGCGGTGCTATAATAGACAGCGTAGGGGACTTATCTTCTGACATAAGAGTGTTGCAACTTTTAGCGGCTTCAGCACATCTTCAGCACAGGCCAGGTCCGCTTCAGTTAAGGTCCACAACTCCTTGTCATTCTTCCGCACATCAGTGGAGAGTAATGCTGCGCAAATTGCGTGCTGCAGCTCTAAGAAGTGCTCCAACATATCACGGGCGCCGTTCCACCTTGTAGCTACATCTGTCATGAGCTTGTGTTCGGGGAGATTAAGTAGCTTCTGCTTTTCATTCAGGACATGGCTTGCAATTCTATGATGCGAATTGTTCCCAGTAGATGGGAAACAGTGAGTGCACGTTGAATGGCCAATTTCAGACTGTGCGCAAAGCATTTCACGTGCACTTACTTCGCCAGTGGTGCCGTGATTGTCATATTAGAGGCATTATCTGTCACCAACACAGGATCCTTGTCAACAAGCCCCCCTTCATTAACCACGTCCCGTTTTACTAGGATCCTCAGCCTCCACACCTGGCTCCAGTCAAAGTACTCCACTCACAACATTCAATCAATCAAATTTTATTTGCATAGCCCATATTCACAAATCAGAATTCGTCTCATAGGGCTTTAACATGGTGTGACATCCTCTGTCATTAACCCTCAGCAAGAGTCAGGAAAAACTATTTAAAACCCTTTTAACAGGTAAAAATATGTAGAAACCTCAGAGAGAGCCACATGTAAGGGATCCCTCTCCAAAGACGGACAGAAGTGCAATAGATCAATCAATCAATCAAGTTTTATTTGTATAGCCCACATTCACAAATAACAATTCGTCTCATGGGGCTATAGATGTCAAGTGTAGGAAAACATCGGGATTTAAGTTTTTAGCAGCATCGATGAGGGTTAACATTTTGAAGGATAACTTCAACACTATATGTCAAGCAGTCCTGCTGCAATCATAGTCTCTGGTCAGCAGCCAGCAAGATCACGATCCAGCATCAAGATGGGATCCACTATAGTCCACAGTCATTGTCCACTGCCGCCAGTTAGGATCCATCATCAGCCGCCGCCTCGGTCCACCACCATCCGATGCCAACGCGACAAAGGATCCTCCATTACCACTACGATCAGCCCGCACGATATAGAATCCGCCATACTGGATCCACCATTGCGTCCACTGATGCGCAATCCACAAATCGTAATCCATGGTGCGGCCACAGCTGTGGCCCTGCATCTGCGGGCGATAAGGCACAGGGACTACAGGGAAGGGGTCAAGTTAGTTAGATGTACTGATGAGATAATAATTACTTTGATGTGATAAGGATGGAGAAGAGAAAGGAGAAGCTGGAAAGAGAAGCCCCGTGTGTCATGTGTTATAAATTCGCTTTGCGCCTTAGCGTCATCAGGGGTTTTTGCCATGTAGGGTACACTGAGGCTCAAGGTAAATCTGACTGGCTACGGGTTTGTATGGTAGTTCGATGAAAACCATGTGGCCCATTCAGTAGATCAGACATCAATACCTCTATGCCTTTTTAAACTAAACGCTTCCTATTTTTGAACATAGGACGAGTTACTTTATGCCACACTAATTAGCTCTAGCTATAAGCTTTATCAAAAAGGAAGGTTTTAAGCCTACTCTTAAATTAACAGATCGTGTCTGCTTCCCGAACTACAAGTGAGAGATTATTCCACAGGAGAGGAGCTTGATGGCTGAAAGCTCTGGCTCCTACTCTACTTTTAGAGACTTTAGGGACGACAAGTAAACCTGAATTCTGGGATCGGAGTGCTCTAGTGGGTTGATAAGGTTCTAACAGCTCTTTAAGGTAGAAAGGCGCCATATTATTAAGGGCCTTGAAGGTGAGAAGGAGAATTTTAAATTCTATTCTAGATTTAACAGGAAGCCAGTGTAGCGATGCTAATACTGGAGAAATGTGCTCTCTTTTCTTGGTTCTCGTCAGGACACGTGCTGTGGCATTTTGGACAAGCTGCAGAGTCTTTAACGACTTACTGCTGGAGCCTGATAATAATGACTTACAATAGTCCAGTCTCGATGAACATTGGGTTCATTAACAACTTCAATTTAATCTGATATCGCTCTCCCTTGTTTGCATGAGACGTTCTGCATCCAAGCTTGCAGGGTAGTCTCATGCTTGCGGGTAATCTGCAGCGAACTGTACTATTTACCCCTTGTGACTGACTAGTTATATCACCTGTCACCCCATGCTCTATGGAGGACCATACATGACTTGCGTATAAATTAATAAATAAATGTATACTTAAAGAAACAAATAAATAAATGGTGACAAGCTCAAGTCTCAGTCACTGCTTGTGTCTGAGCGAGTGTGTGGCGGTGTGGGGGGCAGAGCCCCGGGGCCTGTGTGTGTGTATGTGTAGCTTAGTTGACCAATCCTGCTCGAGACTGAGGTTGGAACCTCCTACCTCATTTACATATGGACACAGAAAAACAGAAATAAATATATGTTGAAATAAATAAATGTGTAAATAAATACAGAAGTAAATCATTTATTTATTTATTTCCACATTTATTCCCACTTTTATTTCAAGATGTATTTATTTGTCTCCACACACTCGCTCAGAGACACAAGCAGTGACTGAGACTTGAGCTCGTCACCGTGAAGCAGCCGCTCAGTGACTTTGTAGAACAGTGGAAACAGTGAAAACACAGAATTTCTCTGGTCACATCTGCTCTGTGATCAGCGGCTTCATGATCAGAGCAGAAGCTGCAGGTGGTTTGTACCGATCTGCAGCTTCTGTTTCCTTCTCCTCTCTGCTCTCTCCTTCTGCTCAGCAGAACACAAGACGTGGCGCTCATAGTCAGGACTTCTGACACCAAAATCATCCCAATAAAAAATAACCTTAACTAATCCTTTGAACTAGTTCATTTTAAGTGGCAACTGGCTCAACACTGCAAACAGCTTCTGGACACGAGTCAGCATTGAAAGGCAGAAGTAGTAGGGCTAGATCATTACACTCCTGTGACCAATCCTGCATGAGACTGCGGTTTGGCCCGCCTTTCTCATTAGCATATGGACACAGAAATGTGGAAATGAACAAATGTGGAAATAAATGAATGTGGAAATATTTAAGACATTTATTTATACATTTCTGTAATTATGTCTGTATTTATTTATTTATATCTGTATTTATTTATGCATTTGTTTATACACTTATTATTTTATTTATTTATAGTTAAGTCATGTATGGTGGATGGGGACATTTAATAATGAGAGGAAATTTCAAAGTTCTCAGTTACAAAGTGTTTTTTTGCAGAGTGTCAGGGTTGCCATCATTAAGGGTTTGAATAACCGGGCACCGATATCCTGGTTTCACGGAGGAATAAGACAGGCAGCCGTCATCGGTGTTTACCGGAACCGGAAGTGATTCACTCCAGTCATTTAAAGAATAAAGCATAGACTTCAGAATAAGGGCACTTATTAATAATCGTTTGAATAATAGTGATTTCTATTGTCCAAAATAATCATGATTATGATTTTTTTCCATAATCGAGCAGCCCCAATTTGTAGCACAAAATTACATACAGACAGGCAAAATTCGACATCAGGAAAAAAATAGATCCGCTTGTGCTAGTCATGAGAAAACAACAGCTTTCTTGTTGTTTGTCTCAGCTGTCTCTCTTGCTTAATCATGCTCTCACCAAAATAATACCTGTTAACACATGAATACAAATCAAAATCAGTTAATAATCCAAGACTAGTCTAATTAACTTACATACATCATTAAGACTAGTCTTGCTGAAGCTTCATATAAAGTTTCACCATAACTATTACTTGACCTTTTTGAAGAAGCTTGGTCTCCCTTGGTCTCTTAAAGAGTCTGCCTGTTCTGAGTAGCCACTGGTTTATTTGTGTGATGACAAGTAGCCAAGAAACTAAGGCTTGTAGTGATGGCAGATGTCTTGCTTATTGTCCGCTTGTGCATGTGAATGATAATGTGATTAAGTGTTCTCTTTTTTCAGCAAAGGAAAGACCACACTACTAAAACACATAGCTAACAGAGCTCTCAGTATTCCACCCAACATTGATGTGCTACTGTGTGAACAGGGTAAGCTACCTGCTACAATGTGCCTTCCATAATTTCTGTCTCTTTCAATGCTCTTATTTCCACTGACCATGTATACTTTGTTTATGTCAGAGGTGGTAGCTGATGACACGCCGGCAGTACAGGCTGTGCTGAAAGCAGACACTCGCCGCTTGAAGCTTCTGGAGGAAGAGAAACAGCTGCAGGCTCGTCTCGAAAAGGGAGAGGACATTGTCGCTGAGCGGCTGGAAAAGGTGAGTGTGTGCGCGTTTTTTTTTTAATTCCTCACTCTTTGACAGTACTCATTTCACTTGTCTTTCACATCAACATTTTCATTTTCCCCTATTTCATACATGAACAATTAGAAAAATAGCTGTGTAAAAATAATTAATACATAAAACAACATATCTCCATATCCACCTATGCCAGGGGTGTCAAACTCAAATACACAGTGGGCTGAAATTAAAAAATTGCTACAACTCGAGGGCCAGAAGGGTTCAACATTTATTGAAAACTTATTGAAAGAACCTTAGTGCACATATTGAACCTGGAACTAACAAGGCCTATAGAGTATTACCGATAAAACATTAATTATGAAATAAATTAAATAAAAATTAAAAATAATACATAAATAAATAAAAAAGTAATAAAATCAGTTTCATTAATTGCTTTCTGGCTCTATCTGCAGTATTTCCAGAGTAATTTCCAGTGAAAACATTTTCTACAGGCAACCAACAGCCAAAAATAATTGACTTCAAAGAAAAATCAAATGTCCTGTAGTAGCAAGAGAAAAAAAAAGTTTTCCTGCAGCATCTGCGTCTCCCACAGGCGCAGCTTGGTTTTCAAAGCCCTCACTGTATCCTACATGTCAGTGATGACACGGCCACGCCCCTGAAGCTGCAGGTTGAGCGCATTCAGGTGGCTCGTGATGTCACACAGAAACGTTTTAACAGCAGCCTTGCTTTGTGATTTGGCTTTAGTGAACATAGCCTGCTGTGACACCCGACTTCTTTTTTAACTCCTCTACCTTCTGTAGCCTCTGTGTCACATCCAGATGCTTGTATCGGTCTTGGTGCTTCGTGTCATGGTGTCTTCTCATGTTATATTCTTTCATTAGAGCCACACCGTCTACGCAGAGAAGTCACACAGCTTTGCCCTTTACATCTGCGGACATATACTGTGCCTCCCATCTGTCTTGAAAGCTCCTGTTTTCAAATTCCACCTTTCGTTTAGTCATTTTTTGGGGAGAGGGATAGTTGAAAGTTGACACAAGTGGTATGTAATACAGACTGTGAGGCGCGCGTTCGCGAGCCCGCGATTGACGTGCCGACACACGGGTAGTGCATTGTGGGATAGGTACATTCTTACACTCCACAGAAAATAACTGCGTACACAAAATCGCCGCAGGATCCATGAGACACGCAACAGGCGATTTTGTTCTCACCACCATGCGTATGTTTGTGAATCAAGATCATTCTAAATTAAACAGTTGAATTTATAAGAGACAGCCCCAAAAGGTAAAAAACAAAATAATCTCACAACAGCAGAAATTGAAGGGCCTGAGATGGAAGACTCAAAATGAATACTTTTCTGTAGCGTATCCTCCGGAGGTAAGATGTTTAAAAAAAATCACCTGGGCTGAAATAACTGAGGCGCTGAATGCTGTAACCTGCACGGAGCTGAATATTTGTAACTCTGCTGCTTCAGAATCAAAAAATCAAATTTTATTTGTATAGCCCATATTCACAAATCACAATTTGTCTCATAGGGCTTTAACAAGGTGTGACATCCTGTGCCCTTAATCATCAACAAGAGAAAGGAAAATTACAAAAAAAAACACCTTTTTAATGGGGTAAAAAGAATGTAGAAGCCTCAGAGCGCCACATGTGAGGGATCCCTCTCCCAGGAAGGACAGAAGTGCAATAGAATCTACATGTAAAGGAGAACATCGGAAAGATAATGGTACTTGCAGCATTGATTAGAATAAAAACTTTGTAGCATAATGGGAGGTCATGAATCTCAATGAATGAATTTAATATTGTCAGCATGGTCGTAGGGCTGTGCAATTAATCGAATTTTGATCCTGATTTAGATTTTTGGGTCAAACGATCTCCAAACTAATATAATCGAGTTGAAACGATTTATTTGTCATTTGGACCACCTGGCACAGACTCCACCTGGCCATGGGTGAGTAGCAATTATACCTATGTGGAAAATGCCACGAGGGTTAGATTAGTGGTGATACTCAGCTCAGTGAACCAGATAACGCCGGGTTTACACCGGGCGCCATTCTCAAGAGCGCAGCTGCCGGTTCACACCGGACCCGCATTTCTCCGCGCCGGTCAGCCCGTGATTCTCTGCTTGTTTTTGTATGTAACCCGTGATGATGGTCCTCATAGCCATCCCCCACCCCTCTCTTTCTCCCTCTGTTTGTCTGCTTGAGTGCTTGTTGTGGGGGGGCAGGTGGCGACATTTTTCTAAGTTCTCAGTTTCTCAAAGGGTTTTTTTGGAGAGAATATTTTAAGATGAGTCTGAAACAAAAAAAAAATGTTGAAAACTAGAAAGGTTCGAAAATTTTTCCAGATGCACTGTATGTACTTACCAAGTTTTGTGAATGTAGGTGACATATTCTGCCAGAGACTCTTCGTATAAAATTTTCAAGGTGGTGCTTTCGACCATTTCGCTATGCTCAAGGTCCTGCCATTTGATTTTGTAGAGCCCGGTTTGGTTTTCCCTGTAGCTTTGAAAGATGTTGTTACGATGATGCTAAATTGGATGAAAAGTGAACTAACTCGCCGGCTGAAAGTAGACCACAGTGTCTGCCTGCAAGAACCATAGCAACCAAATATATTCTGGCGGCTTCCTACAGCTTGTTTCAATGGTTTTTTTTGTGATCAATTTTTTATTGGGATTTGAAGGACAACAATCATCATCATTCAACAGCGCATAAATAAAGTAATTACCGTATACAAACATAAGTATACCCATGTACTCACACACACAGATACACACATACACGCCGGATGATAATAAAATTAAAACATAAAAATAAAATAGAACGATATAATGAAGATAAATTAAAGAAAAATTAAGTAAAATACATAAAATGTCATAAATGCAAAAGGAAAAAAGTGCCATTGAAGTGTAACCTAGTTAGATCTATCAAATGGTTAGATTCCGTCCACAATTTGCAGTACACAGTAAAACATAAACAGGAAACATAAACCAAAGAAAAGAAAAGAAAACTTGTTTCAATGTTAAGAAACATGAAACACAGAATAAGTCAATAAATCAAGTTCATGATTATTTATTTTCTTACGCATATATTTTTGTGGTACAAAGTTTACTTTGATCAAAGTTGGCTGTGTGGATTGTAAGCAATGTGGGCAGGCTGGTGCCATCCTGGCCCATGTCTGGTTTACTGACTGCCTTCATCGTTCTTTACTGCACTATACTAGCTATAATTGCCTGTGTTTCCGGTCAAATTAAAAATTACTAGTGACATTTCAGGGGAACTCCCTTTTAAATTTGTCTTCCAAAAATATGATAATCTGGATTAACCTGATTACTCTGTGTGTAATCATGTAACTGCTTCTGTTTCTCCTCCTAATCAGGTCTATGAAGAGCTGAGGGTGATTGGAGCTGCTGCAGCTGAGGCCAAAGCCAGAAGGATTCTGGCTGGTCTGTCCTTTACCCCTGAGATGCAAAACAGACCCACCAAGAGGTTCTCTGGAGGTTGGAGAATGAGAGTCTCCCTTGCCAGGTACACCATGACAAACTTCATGGATGGAACAGAACCAATGTTAACCTGTCAGACGATGTTTCACTCTTATCCTTCTGTACCCGCAGAGCTCTGTTCATGGAACCCACACTGCTGATGCTGGATGAACCCACAAACCACCTGGACCTGAACGCTGTCATTTGGCTCAATAAGTATAAAGCATTTAATTTTAATGCATTTCCCTGAATTATAGTTTTTATTTAGAATAAAAAATGCGATTCACTATTTGAGTTAATACATTTTAGTGTATGGATGAGGGTCTCTGCTCAGACGGATTCACAACAACAACAAATCCTCTGGAGGATAAGACCTAGGGGTGGTGTAGCAGGATTTAAAATATTAATTCTGCTGCAGAGATCACATGATTTTATTTACAGCACATCGACATTGTTTTGGATGTTTTCTTGAAGCTTGGGAAAGGAGAACTCAGGCAGCAGGTGGTGTCTTATGCAGACGATTAAGTTATTAAAAAGGTGGATCAACTGTAGTCACCCATATACAAGACTATATGTAGACTAGGAGACTAGAACTGAAATCAAATCATATAGACCAGTAATTCAGCAATTTATTATTATTATTTATTTGTACTGGTGTGGGGTAAATGTTGATATAATTAACTCAATAACTGTATACAAATTTGAGGGGCCGTCACACTTTAGTGTTGCAATTTTATGTTACTTTACTACTACTTTCTATCTAGCTTTAGTTTACAAATTAAGATTTTTTGCATACAAACAATAAAATAATAAGTCACGTTACAAACCAACATAACGCACACAGCCCTCTGTTGTCCTAGGTTACAGCCTCTCACATCATAAGAACAGCTGGGGTCTCATTTATAACTGCTGCGTACGCACAAAACTGGGCCTGAAACGTGTGTACACCACTTCTCAAGCAAACGTTGGGATTTATAAAAACAAATTTGATGGGAAAATGTGCCTATTTACACGCAAACTCAGACCCATGCGTACGAACGTTTTAGAGACGGGAAAGTGGCGACGCAGATGTGAGGTGGTGAACTGAAGCAGCTTATTGATCCAACAGCTTAGTTTTGCTCGCGCCACATATCTGTTCCACACAAACCTTTTAATTTAAAAAATATATAAGACAACTTACAGCAAATTACGTTTAGATTCCATATAACAGTGGAGTTACGGAGCCGAGTCATTAATAGGTTTTATTAATATCTTCTAACACTGTGTGTGTATCATCAAATTACTGCAGTGAACGTGACTGTGCCATCAGGCGCACAGAGCACCCGGTGCACAGAGCGCACAGGAGATCACTTACAAGAAATGAAGAAACTTTCCGAATAATATCCCAGAGTGGAGGTGAGGATCCACAGATGTGAGGGAATCGGTCCAATGCTCTAAATAAATACACCGCGTTCCACATTATTATGCAGATTACACTTTGCTCAGATTTTCCTAAATAGTAATGCACAGCCAGTCAGTATATTTTTCAAGTCATCAACTGTTAGAGTATAATTCAAATTTTATTGAACAAACCTCCCAATGATAACAGTATTTTTTTTAAAAATAAAAAACTCAAAATGCAGTGTTCCAAATTATTATGCAGTCTCTGAGTTTCTGAGTTTCAAGATATTTTATAGGTTGTAAAGAACTAAAAATTGTCATTTGTTGAATTTGCAGCATTAAGAGGTCATATTTACTGAAATCAAAAAAAGGTGTTAATCAAAAACATCTTAACAGGTCAAGTTACATGTCAACATAGGACCCCTTCTTTGATATCACCTTCACAATTCTTGCATCCATTGAACTTGTGAGTTCTTTGATAGTTTCTGCTTTAATGTCTTTGCAGGATGCCATAATAGCCTCCCAGAGCACCTGCTTGGATGTGAACTGCCTTCCACCCACATAGATATTTTGCTTGATGATGCTCCAAAGGTTCTCAATAGGGTTAAGGTCAGGGGAAGATGGGGGCCACACCATGAGTTTCTCTCCTTTTATGCCCATAGCAACCAATGCCCCAGAGGTATTATTTGCAGCATAAGATGGTGCATTGTCATGCATGAATTTGATTTTGCTTTGGAAGGCACGGTTCTTCTTTTTGTACCACGGAAGAAAGTGGTCAGTCAGAAACTCTACGTACTTTGCCGGGGTCATTTTCACACCGTCAGGGACCCTGAAGGGGCCTACCAGCTCTCTCCCCATGATTCCGGCCCAAAACATGACTCCGCCACCTCCTTGTTGACGTCTCAGCCTTGTTGGGACATGGTGGCCATTCACCAACCATCCTCTACTCCATCCATCAGGACCATCAAGGGTGGCACGGCACTCATCCGTAAACAAAACAGTTTGGAACTTAGTCTTTATGTAGTCCTGAGGCCACTGCAACCTTTTTTGCTTGTGAGCTTGGTTTAGAGGAACGAATAACAGGTTTAAGGACACTTGCAAACCTCTTGAGCATCCTTCATCTTGAAGTTTGCAAGACTCCAGAGGCACCAGCGGCTTCAAACACTTGTTTGCTGCTATTCAATGGCATTTTAGTGGCTGCCCTCCTAACCCTACGCATTTGTTTGGCAGAAATCTTCCTTATTTTGCCTTTGTCTGAACGAACCCGCTTGTGCTGTGAATCAGTGACAAATTTCTTCACCGTCTGATGATCACGCGCAATTCTTTTGGAAATATCCAATGTTGTGATACCTTGACCAAGGAATTGCACTATTTGCTGCTTTTCAGCAGCAGAGAGATCCTTTTTCTTCCCTATTTTGCCTGAAACATGTAGCTTGCTTAATAATGTGGAACATCCTTCTTAAGTAGTTTTCCTTTGATTGGGCTCACCTGGCAAACTAATTATCACAGGTGTCTGAGATTGATTTCAATCATCCAAATAGCCCTGAGACACAATACCATCCATGAGTTTAATTCAAAAACTAAAAAATTAATGTTTTTGACCCTTATATCCAATTTGCATAATAATGTGGAACGCGGTGTAAATACTGCCGTGACAGTGGTGCGGGGTTCTGCATGATGTGTGCATGTGAATGGAAGAAGAGAGGGTTCAGCAATGTCTGATTAGCTGATATAGATTCTATTGATCTGTGATCTTTCTCTCGTCTTCACTCTTGCACATTGTGTTAAAGGCAGCAGCGGCAGAGTATCAGTGTAGTTTCTTTATTAGTGACATCACTGCTGTCCCATAAAATCGCTCTTCACCTCCAACTCACAAACAAACACCTCAATGTCAGTGTCAGAAAGTTTCGCCTCCTCTTCTCACAGCGGTGAGAAGTTAGTCCTGACGAAGTCACGTTATCAAGCGTGATAACGTGACTTCGTCAGGACTCACAGTGGAGACCCATTGGTCAGCAGCATCGTTTAATATTGGTGCCGTGCTTTGCATTGACCATTTATGGTTGAAAGTGGGCGTGTGGAGGGCGGATTTGGAGGCAGATCCACGTACGAACATTTCCAGGGGGACAGGCCAAGAGTCCACAGAAACTCTACAGGCTCTGACTCGGACATTTTAATTCACACATACCCCTCCTCTATGAACTGAAGAGGATCTCTGGAATTCAGTTAATTTCTGAAAGTATCTATAGTGTAGGTTCTCCAGCTAATGTGTAGAAAAGTGATTTTCAACATTTTCTCAACAACTGCTTATCCCAAAAACTTTAGCAGCGCACTTCAGTAGGTCCTCAGCAATACAACTGAGTTGTTTTTGAGCAAATTGAAATCCAGACAAAGATCCTTCCATTTTGATATGCATGATGATGAGAGGAAGAGTACATTCTCTTTGATAGCTCTCACATTGATAGTTGCCTTAAGAGTTAGGTTAGCCTTTAAATTTGGTCATTTGGCTGCAGTGTTGGTAAAGATGTTGTTCAGGACTGCAACTCACTATTTTAATAAAGATTAATCTGTTGACAATTTTGCTTCTCAATCGGATATAAAGACAAAAACTACATTTTAGCGTTTCATGCAGTTTATTTAAAAAACAACTTCATCTTCTTGTACAATATGTTTTTTCTAAATGTATTATAGACATGTGCAAATTAATTATGAGGATGATTGCGGATTCGGTATTTAATTTGGACATTCATTAATTAAGTTTATGAAGATCATTCTGACAAATTCAAACTTAATTTAAGGTATCATAGATGGAGTCAAATTAAAGATCTTGATCTGGAACTAAAGATTACAATATAACACTGTGTAATATAATAATTCAATTGAATTATAATACTGAGAAACTACACACATGAAAGACAAAAGTAGTTTGAATTTTACTGTCTGTTATAACAGATGTTTAAAACTTCAAGTTTTAAATTAAAACTAAATTAATGATATTGTTTGTCAGAATTATGTTATATATATACACTACCGTTCAAAAGTTTGGGGTCACCCAGACAATTTTGTGTTTTCCATGATTTAGTCTTAGTCTTTAGACGAAAATGCATATTAGTTTTAGTCACATTTAGTCATTTTTATCCTTCTTAATTTTAGTCTAGTTTTCGTCGACGAAAACTCAGAACATTTTAGTCTAGTTTTAGTCAACGAAAACTTATTACATTTTAGTCTAGTTTTAGTCACATTTAATAGCCACATTAAACTCCTTATCGTCCCTTCTCAGGTCCAGGGACCCCCTGTGTTGTGTCTACAACTGCATACTAGTCTAGCTTGCAGTACTTAGGTTGTCCATTAGATATCCCTATAGGTCTATAGCAGGGGTCAGCAGCCCTTTACTATCAAAAGAGCCATTTTGCCCCCTCTTCCCCCAAATAAAATTTGTCTGGAGCCGCAAAACATATTTGACAACAAAGCTAATAAAGTTTTATATAAAGTTATACTATACTAAACTATAGATTGTTGCATTTATGAAATTATTGAACAACAATAAAGAAAACTGTTGCGCTTTTTATTTCTATTTTTACCTGTTACAACAAAGGGAAACACCAAATGCTTATGAATGTCTCACAGTGTCTCTGAGCGAGTGCGCGGGTGTGGAGCCCTGGGACCAGTGCGCTATCTGGGAGCTCACACACACACGCTCGCTCCTGGTACTTCATGACGGCCTGATACGATGATGTTAAAAATTATTGTGACTTAATCAACCACCAACATTTTCATCTCGTCTCGTCAACGAAAGTTGAAATAGATTTAGTCATAGTTTTTATTTTCAAAGATCGTTACGTCTTCGTCTCGTCTTAGTCACAGGAAAAAGGTCGTTAACGAATATTTTTCGTCATAGTTTTCGTCAGCTAAATTAACACTGCTGGAAATGGGCCTCTATACACATATGTAGATATTTCATTAAAAACCAGACATTTCCACCTAGAATATTCATTTACCACATTAACAATGTATAGTATATTTCTGATTAATTTAATCTTATCTTCATTGAAAAAAACAGTGCTTTTCTTTGAAAAATAAGGAAATTTCTAAGTGACCCCAAACTTTTGAACGGCAGTGTATATATATCTTGTATAAAATTCTTACTAGTCACAGTTAAAATAAAAATTACATTGTTGGTATTGTAATTGAAACTTATCACATTCATTTAGGTTTTGTATCCAAATACAACAGAACCTTCATTAATTAAAATAGAACACCTACATTTTCCTAATATCCTACAGCCCTAGACTCCAACATGTTTTCTCTTCAGGCTCGTACCACAGTGATGTTGTGCTACTATTCAGTGTGAAATCAGCTTTACACAGTTTGCACCAAATGGTCTCTGAAGGCATTAATGTAAGTGTCTACTTTTGCAGACTTTTACTGCATTGTTAGCAGCATTTGTCTGGCATTTTTCAAACGTTGACTCTAGAGCAGGGTACCCAAACTCATGGAGATATGGAGCAGGGACCCCCTACCATATATATTGTATACAATTGTGTTTTATATTAAACTGGGCCTAGGGCCATGTATAAACATAGCTACCCTTTTATTGTGCATTCAATACTAAGCTGTTCAAATAATACACAGGTTCATATATTCATGTTTTTTTTTATTTATGTGCAAGGTACAGGGTGTCTGTGCCACTGCCATTTATAAACATACATCTTGCATACAACGCTGAGCTACTAAAATAATTCACAGATTCATGTTAATGTGTATTTAAAGACATTTCAATTTGTGGGGAAAAAATTGGTTCGAAAAATAAGATTAGACCTAAGATTTTGCGACCCCCCTCCCCCCCTGCAGTAGGACCCCCTGTTGAAAACCTCTGCTCTAGAGAGTCAACAATGTTGTCAAGTGAGCTAAACAAGGCACAGGATTTGCTGGGGTACTGCTCCCACTTCAGGAGATGCTGCTGCAGTGTGTGCCGTGTTGTGCATTATAACAGACCCGACTAATCCATTACTAGATTAATTGTTGCAGGAATTATGTCGTGCTATTATATTTCAAGAAAACAAATGTGTTGGTCATTTATTAAGTGTGTTCTCCTTGTCATTTCAGCTACCTTCAAGGCTGGAAGAAGACTCTTCTCATAGTTTCCCACGATCAGAGTTTCCTTGATGACGTGTGTACAGATATCATCCACTTAGACAACGAGAAACTCTACTATTACAGAGGGAATTACTGTAAGTATCCCATTTATTTTAAGATCTTTCAGTTAACATGACCCTGAAAATACAGTACTGTGCAAAGGCTTTAAGCACTACAAGTATACGTACGTTCGTACGTGGATCTGCCTCCAAATCCGCCCTCCACACGCCCACTTTCAACCATAAATGGTCAATGCAAAGCACGGCACCAATATTAAATGCATGGATTAAAGTTTTCCGTCGCTATGACGGATTTCCGTCAACTCCACTCGCATAAGGCGTAAAAAGCGGAGTATAAATCGGCCTTCCGGAGTCGCATTTCCGGTTTCATACCCGGAAACTTCGGAAACCACGGAAGATTTAGAAGAACGAATATAGACCAAAATAGAAGAGCACTTGGCAGAAAAGATCCGAAACTATGAACACTAGTATAACCCGTCACTGACCGGCGGATTTTTCCGCCAGAAAAAGGCTCTGAGGAGCCGCCGTGGCGATGTCAATAAACGTATGCCACACACAAAGAAGAGCCGACTTCAACAAAAAATATTACTCCGGCTAGTGGTCTGGCGGTGAATTGCGTTGCAACACGCGCCACTGTAGGGGAACTTTAAACCAAAACGAGTCCGTAGAAGCTGCGTGCGTGCGTGCGTGCGTAAAAAACGACTATAAATCGGCCTTAAAAATGAGATCGATGCAGATCCGAAGAGAAAAAAAAATAGGGGGGGGGGGGGGGGGTGTAACACTGATATGATTTGCAATAACTTCTCCAATCAGCTGTGATTTTTTTAACCTTTTGTTTGTGAACCATGCCTTGCGTCTTTCTCATGTTTGAATGGATAAGTTAACGCGGCATTTAAAAAAAAAATCCATGCGTTGGCATATAATTGTTCTTGAAAGCATTGTGGAAATAAATGCTTGCTCTGACAACTTGTGCAGACGTTTTGTCATTTATAGCCCATTAACACGAATGGTGAAGTCTTGCAAAAAAATATTGGTTTTATGCCCTAGCTTTAAACTAGTAAGTGATAATGGACCACGTGAAGTTCAAATATCGAGGCGGTAAACAGCTACGACCCAAAGTGAGTGCCGATTTTTTTTTTCAGTCAGATGATTTTTTTTTGCTTTAATCCCTGATTAAATGATGCTGCTGACTAATGGGTTTCCACCGTGAGTCCTGACAGGGTCACGGTATCAAGCGATGACAAGAGGTGGCGAAACTGTCAGAGAAGAAGTACAGTAAACGTAAAAAGCTGAATCAGATCAATATTGCTGTGACCCTCTTTTGCCTCCAGGTACTTGGAAGGAAGGTTGTTCAGATCACCTTGGAGAACTTCCCGAGATTTATAGTTGGCTGCCTTCAGTGTCTTTTTCTCCATGCAATCCCAGACGAGTGATGTTTTGTTACCACTTTTACAATAAAGTGAACCCAGTTCTAGCGCTGGTGCTAGTGCTGAATGAAAGCATGGCTATACATGTAATTGTTTTACCTTACTTTTAAAACATGGTGAAAAATACACTATATTTCAGGGAATGGGTGGATCTGCCAAGCTGTGTACGGATGCCGCCAGTTGACCAGCTTACAGTACAGCTTTCAGAAATCCTGCACTTTATCCTACCAACAAATGAACAAAAATGTATTCGACAAAGATGTCTTGCTAATATCTAATATAGCTTGTATTGAAGAAAATGTACTAATCACATGTCCCACCTGGAAGGCATAATGCAAACAAAGGTCGGAAGGCAACCACAACACACCGACCCAAACAATACAAACTAATTGGAAATTAGGTTTGTTGTCACGTTAGTAAATTGCAAAATAGTCTTGAAACATGAAAACAAATTGTGATAAGATCATGGATCAGGATCCTTCCTAGAAAATATCGCCCACCCATAGTTCTTTGTGTTTCGAAGCCCAAAGATCACACTTCCCTGCTCTGTTTGCAAAACATGACAATCCTGTTGGTAAAGACCAAATTATGTTTTTTGTTTTAGTTTACCGGTATATCAGTGTTTGTGTGAGAGCATGTGTTTCTGCGTGTCATCGCGAGAGAGAGTAAAAGAAAGCTAGAAGAATCGGAGGGCGGGTGACTTTCAGCTGTGTTTACCAGAGAGATTGTCAATGCGCCTGAGCGGGATCTGTGATAGGCCTGGTCACACACAGACGTCAGCTGAGTCTGTGTGTGTCTGCGTTTCAGCAGATGGAGAGAAAGTGAAGATACCAAGCAGAGTCAGGTTGGACTGAATGAGTTAGTGAATGGATGTATATCATTTAATAAAAATGTATGTGCAAGTAATTTTAACAGTTGAGACGTAGACAGTGATGTATCTTGTTACATTATGATGTGGCTCTTAGACAGCTCAAGCCCATGGAAAAGCAAACTGGTTCTTAAAAGGTTTGCAAGTTGAACCAGCTCCAAACCAGCACCAGCCCAGCTTTAGCAGTCGGTTAACTTTCGGGCTGCAACAAGTAATCGATTTGAATAGTTGACATCAAATTTAGTATTCGATTAATAAGGTCTGTTATAATACACTGCACGCACATCGGCAACGTCTCCTGAGGTGGGGACAGTAAACCCATCAATCCCGAGACAAACAATGCTAACGATATAGCAGAGTTGTCACAAATGTTGGACACTTTACATTAAAACCTTCAAATACCATTGGCTGCAAACCTGTGTAAAGCTGATTTTAAATTGGAACAGTAGCACAACCTCACTGTGGCATGAACCTGAAGAGAAAACGTTTTGGAGCTTTTCCTCTTCTCTTGCCTTACTTGTGGATCGTAAACAACTTTGGGTTAATACCATAGTGATGTTGTGCTGCTGTGTCATGTGGAGTCAGCTTAACACACTTTCTCTTTAAGAGCCAGCAGCAGTGCTCAAGAGAAATGTGAAGGGTGAGGGCCGATAAGAGACAAAAACACTTAACATAATTTTCGAATTGCTACGTAGCAGCTAAGTTCTAAAGCACAAAAAAAAACTGCTGGAAGATGTTGCATTGCTACGTTTGATGTAAATACAGATTTGAAATCAGCTCAGTGCAGCTTGTCTGCTGTGAATGAATGACCGTGTGAAAGCAAGACACCTCGAGTCACACAGACACATTCAACAGGACAAGCTGTTTGAACTATTCTATGTTTGACCATCCAGAATTAACTCTACAATATCAAAGTAATTTTGACTTTGACTAGTAAGAGATTTTGTATAAGATATATATATAACCTAATTCTGACCGTCAAAATAATATAAGTAATCCTGTTTTTACTACTCAAAACTTTTCAGCGTCTGTAATTACATAATATATTCAAAGTACTTCTGCCATCTGTGTGTATGGTTGTTATTATAAATATATATAATATATTCTTGTCGAATTTTTATAATTTTATACATTATATATTTTATTTAAAATGTATTTATTACAATACTATCTTTAATTCCAGTTTTAGATATCTACAATTTAACTCTTACTATACAGAATTCAAGTTCATAATATCGAAAACATCGTTCTGACAAATTCAAACTTGATTCAAGGTATCTTAAACTTTGATTATGACTAGTCAGAATTAAACTGTGGATATCTGAATCTGGAATTATAATCATAAAGTATCAGATGTCTGTTTTACATATAGAAAAAGCATTGAAGCTATTCTTCTAGTAAACTGCTGGAAAAAGTAAAATGTCTTTTAATCCGATTAATAACAAATAAATTAAAAACAGTTGATTCGATTATCAAAAATAATCAACAGTTGCAACCATAGAAAATGGGGTACTTTTGAACCTTGTGAACATAGTTTAATCATTGATTTTCGCTTGTAACCACCACCACATTATCAACACTGATTAACACATAATGATGGATACTTTTCTTAAATAATTAAAATCTTTCTTCACAGCTGTGTACATTCATTTTGTTATTTGGTCCCTCATGACTCTGCTTGCTATCTTCCTGCCTCTTGCGCTTACGTGCAGACACACCAACACATGCACTCAAAGACACACTGAGTTATCGGAAACATCTGTAAACTCAGACGGGCCTCTGACGTTCTTACTTCTAGACCAGCAACGAGTTGGTGCCCCTCTTAAGCCAGTTTTTCTGGCCGGGAGACATTTCTTTGGCTGTCAAAACACAAAGCACATGTTCCAGATAAAGCACTGGCTCCGCACTGGCTTGGTGGAAAACTCTGACTGTGTGTTGGCTCGTTTTCCAGCTGCAGTATTAATTTGGAATGATCATTTGCCTCCCAGACGGTAATGAATTAATTGAAAAGAATCAAACCTTGAAGTGCTTACATTTTTTGCCCATTATCGGTATTGCACACTCATAAGTCTCTTTCTTTCCATGTGGTTTGTCAGTTTTGTTTTATAGTTGGCTGAAAAAGGATCTTGGAAAATACTGCTTTACATGAATGATTTTGCTTTTCCTTCAGTGACCTTCAAGAAGATGTATGTGCAGAAGCAGAAAGAACTACAGAAGCAGTACGACAAGCAGGAGAAGAAACTGAAAGAGCTGAAGGCCGGTGGAAAGTCCACAAAACAGGCTGTAAGTAAGAAGTGATACTTTTTTTGCAAATATAGGATTGTTGAACAGAATTTTTAAATTTTTTAAATCAAACAAACAACCGAACCTTTACACAATTAAATGTGAAATCTGAATCTGAGCCCATCTTTAGAAGCAGTGTTGAACCAGTTCACACTTGAAAAGACCGAGTTCCAAGTTCAGTTCATGCAGATGAAAATGAATTATTTTCAAGATGTAGTAGCTCAGTCTCTTCTCATGCAACAGTCTTCAGTCTTTGTATCTGTGTCTCCTATATGGCAGCTAACTGTAACCTATATAACCAGGGAGGTATTCAGCCAATAGCTATCAGCTGCGCTAATTACCCCCTGGTCCAAAACGACAAAACGACAAGAGAATCTTGTGCATTCCTGAAACAAGAACTGCAAGGAGCAATCATTCAATGCAGTCGGGCACATCATTGAGGCTAGATGGATACTCATTTTTTTGTGCAGTTTGAAATTACTACTCAATGAAAACATAGGGACCTATTTTTTGCGGCAAGGCTGTTAAATGTCCAGTGCGCAGGGAGTGTGTCTGTGCACATCTGGCAACATGGTGACAGAACTCTTTTAGACCTGTCAAATGTACTCAGTGTGAACCTGCTTCCATCTTTGAAGAGAACAGAAGGAGAACTAGAGAAAAATCTGTCAGGAAGGATAAGGGGAGAGCAATTGTCTGTGGCCACCACATGCAAAACCATTCCCGTTTTGGGGCCTTTACTGTGACAATTAAGTGTTCTCTTAATTTTTTGGAGCAGTGGATATATAGTTTGGGATCAATAATGTTTGCCTGCCTACACACGCACACCCACCAACAGTTTTTACAAATGTGTTGCTTCATTATCACATCAACTACTCTTTCATAGTAAACATTCTGGGAACAACATTACCCACCATAATCAAGCTGAGCTATATATTCAACACCTTGCTTGTATTGACCCAAGTGCCTTATCCATCTATTCAGTCTCACATTTTTAGCAGCTGGTTTAAGTTTTCTTTAAAATATTCCCCTCAGGAGAAGCAGACTAAGGAGGTCCTGACCAGAAAGCAGCAGAGAGGCAAGAAGAAAGGAGGTCAGGAGGAGGAAAGCCAGGATGCTACGGAGCTTCTGAAGAGGCCTAAAGAATACACTGTCAAGTTTACCTTCCCCAACCCACCTCCACTTTCACCACCCATACTGGGACTACATAGTAAGTACATTTAAACACTGCTGGTACAGCTTACTGCTCAGGGCACCTGTCACTTTTTGTTTTTTAGATGTTACAGGAGATGAGAAGTGACAAATGAGGATTGATAACATAAAAAACTTTCAGTCATGTTTAGGACAACAGTCTCAGGAATGAAAATCCATAAGATACCATAGTAAATGTTGCTCGTTTCATATATTATTAAACTATAGTATATATACCGGGGGGATGTGGCTGAGGGGTAAAGTGGTCATCCTCCAACTAAAAGGTCAGCAACACCAATCCCAGCCCATCCAGAAGTGTCCCTGGGCAAGATGCTGAACCCCTAATGGCCCCTCATAGATGTTGAATGCACTAATTGGAAGTCGCTTTTGATAAAAGCTTCAGCTAAATGACATGTAATGTAATATTTTCAGATTTTCACATTGTCTTAAACACTATGAAAACATTTTGACTCTGTTCTTTTTCTATCCAGGTGTTGACTTTGGATATGATCGTCACAAGTCTTTATTCAAAAACGTGGACTTTGGAATTGACATGGACTCCAGGAGTAAGATTGCTGTCTCTTTGCCTGTGTACTTTTGTCAGTGGATGATGGGAGGTGAATCAGTACCTCGGGGTGGTGGTTGTTAGCTGATAACTTTCTATAGTTTGAAAGGCAGCTAAGAAAGCTGCCATGAGAGAGACGGAGTGGAGCCTGCACCTGAAAAGGTTGCCTCAGGCAATTTATTGTTTTGTAGGAATTTATCTTTTCTCCTGTTAGCTAAATAAAGTCACTGGCTGTCGTAAGGATACCCCGGTAGCAACTTTGCGTGCCACAAATTAATTTCTTCTTATTTCTCTAATTTTGACATGTAAACCGAACTAAACATGGAGGTGTACAAGGAGGTTACTATATTGTTAATGATAGTATGATCATGGCCCAAAAAGCAGCAGTACAATCCTTGTCGATCATGTTGAGTTTTGGTCAGTCTGCAGCTGACCTTCTCATCTCAAAGAAGTGTGCCCACTGTTTATTTATACCCTGACATTACTTTCTTCCTTCTTCTGTAGTTTGTATAGTTGGACCCAATGGTGTTGGGAAGAGTACCCTGCTGCTGCTTCTCACTGGGAAACTAAATCCTGTAAGTGAGTAGATGATTAAAGCTTTAAATGTTTTTAAATACCCACTGGCAAAGGTAAGCAAACCCTTTGGAATGATCTGCATTTATGTGCAGTGCATTCAAAAAGTATTCAGACCCCTTTACTTCCTCTTTTTTTTTGCAGCCTTGTGGTTCAATTGTTGGAATACATGTTGTCCCTCATCAATCTATACCGAATCCCCATGAAGCGAAAACAAAAATTACTGAACAAATATAAAATTGACACAAGCATTCAGACTATTTACCCTCAGTTTTTAAGAAACAATGCTCCTGAACGTTGTGCTGGTCTGTTTTTTTACCTTATGGGGCCGTCTATCCAACTTCATCTGTTCCGCACACCCAATCTCTTCTTAACAAATCGATGTCCTTATATAGAGAACTATAAACTCCAACTCTCTTGGAGCAAACACACACAATTGTCCACTCTCGCAGGAGTGAATGATTGATTTGTTCGTTTCAGCGTTCACAAAGAATATGAACTGTCAATAACCGTCTCTAAACTCTCGTAAACTCGCAGGGACTCTTCACTCTCTCTCTCTCTCTCTCTCTCTCTCTCTCTCTCTCTCTCTCTCTCTCTCTCTCTCTCTCTCTCTCTCTCTCTCTCTCTCTCTCTCTCTCTCTCTCTCTCTCTCTCTCTCTCTCTCTCTCTCTCTCTCTCTCTCTCTCTCTCTCTCTCTCTCTCTCTCTCTCTCTCTCTCTCTCTCTCCATGCTCTCTTAGTCTCCTCCTTCTTCTCCTGATACTAAAATATGCATGCACGCAGGAGAGTTTTATTGAATGGCAGGGGAGACAGCTGTCTGCAGTGAGAGGGGCATGAGGAGAGAGAAGCAAAACTGAAAAACGATTTAAAGCTGACGGCTTAAAACATTCATGTGACAATTTATACTCGATAGTCGCGATATAGTCATTGTATACATCGCACATGGTATCAGGCGCGATACATCAAGTATATTGGTATATCGCCTATGCCTAACTTGTGACTTTGACAAAGATCTTGTCACATTTTAGAACCAGTTAATCAGGAAAACCAGGTCATTCCAAAGGTTCACTGAATAGAATGCTTAATGTCACTAATTGATGTTTCTTTTCTTAGACTAAAGGTGAGATGAGAAAGAATCATCGTTTGGTGAGTAACTTACTTTTGATGTTTGAATCTTAAAATAACTAACATCAAACTGCAACCATAAACTAAATGCTCACTGTCTCTGAATTGTGCTTCTGCTGCTAAGACCAGGCTTGTTTATGTACAGTTTGTCTATGGTCAGTGGTCTGTATTTATAAAGCGCTTTTCTCATCTTGATGACCACTCATCAAGTGTTTTACATTCACCAACCCACCCACACACACATATTCATACAGTGCATTTATTTTGCCTCACTTTCTCTATGAGAAGGGGCAATTTGGGATTAAGTATCTTGCCCAAGGACACTTAGGCATGCGGAATAGCTAAGACTGGGATCAAACCGCCTTCTGGTTAGAGGACGAATGCTGTAACCCCTGAGCCACAGTATCGAACTTCAGATCAAATGCATAGTGGGATTAAAAATCTAAGAGCATTTCCAATTAGGAGTAGTAGGGCTGCAACAACTAAATTTTAATCAATTATAAGAATAGTTGGCAACTAATTTAGTATTCAGCAGTCGGGTCTGTTATAATGCACTGTGCACACTGTGGCAGCGTCTCCGGAGATGGGGGCAGTAAACCAGCCAATCTTGTGCCTTATTTTCCTCACGTGACGACACCATCTCCTCTCTGGAGTCATCGTTTGAAAAATTTCGGAGACAACAACTACTAGCGGTGTAAAGCTGATATCATATGGAAAAGCAGCACAACATCTCTGTGGTATATCTGTGGTATGAACCTGAAAAGAGAGTTGGAGCCATTCTTCTCTCGGTTAACTGGTGGATCGTATACAACTTAAGATTCATAAAACAGGGATGTTGTGTCATGTGACATCAGCTTCACACAGGTTTTGTTTGAGGCTTTAATGACATTCTTTCTCACATTGTTAAAGACAGTTGCTTCTCTGACTCAACAGAGAGAGAGAGAGAGAGAGAGAGAGGCTACGGTGGAAAAAGACCTATAGGCTGAATGAAGAGAGGGAGCGCTGATAGCGAAACACTATTTCAGATTGTTCAACAGCGAGTATGTTCTAAAGCACAAAAACAACCTGCTGGAAGATGTTGCATCCCTAAGTTTTATGTAAATACATATTAGGGTTAGTCCAGTGCAGCATGTCTGCCGTAAGTGACAGACGGTGGGACTGACAGACACCTAAGGTCACACAGACCCGTTCGGGACAAACTGTTTTAACTTTTCTTAACCAACTTTGACTATCCAGAATTAATTAATATCAAAGTCATTTTGACTTTAACTGTGACTATTTAGAATTTATATATAATGTATATAATATAAAAAACTCCTCAAAATTGTCTACATCTGTATTTACATACTAAGATGCAAACTACTTTTTTTTTTTTCAAAATCTTTACTGATGGACATCTGCATAATTTGTTGGGAACAAAATTGGAACCATAATCATCAACCCATTGAGAGCTGGTTTCAAAACCACAGACCTGGATCATTGCATCAGTGAGCCCCTTGACAGTCTGTGGCGGGTACTTGGTGGCACCGGACGCCACGATACATAATGTTTCATAGCTGCACAATTGGATCTAGGTCATGGGAATGTGAGGGCCAGTCAATGGCATCAATGCCTTGTCATCCACAAACTGACTACACACTCTTGCCACATGAGGGCGGGCATTACGCCGGCCACACACCGGACGCGTTAGCGTCGCGTTGGCGTCGCGTAAGCGCACCGCCAAGCCTTAAATAACAGCTGGCTCCCATCCACTCCCATGTTAATCCCTTGTGCCGGCCACACAGGACGCTGAAGTGCAGCGCTGCACCAAAACTGCCTCGCGTCGTGCAGCGATAGTTTCGGCGTCGAGTCTATTTTTTGCACTTGACGCGAGCGTAACGCTCCGGTTAACACAGTGAAAAATGATTTTAAACGATATTGGGGACATATTTTATATGATATAAATGATAAAATATGCATCACATAGTGAGTGCGTGCGTGCGTGCGTGCGTGCGTACTCTCCACATAGGCTTGAGTGGAGAATACGTAATTTACCCTCGACACCCGACATTGAACGGAGCAAACAGTGGAGAAGTTCTTGAAGATGGATGACATTAAATTAATAATTGAAGTGGAGAAGAAGTACAGTGAGCTGTACAATCCTCGGCCGTATTGTTTAAAGACAACATTAAAAAGGACAAATGCTGGGACACCGTTTCAGTTAATGACAAATATCAGCTGTATGTGTGATCAGGGAGAGGAATTGCAGGATGACCGCCGCGGAGTTCAGCCTGTCCGGTGTGCAGCCTGGCCCCGGCGTGCTAGGGACCTACGCGACGCTTAGGCGTCCGGTGTGACAGCCTAGCGTTTACGCAACGCTCACGCGACGCTTACGCAACGCTAACGCGTCCGGTGTGAAGCCGGCGTTACCCTGCACCAGGGGGAACCCAGGGCTTACTGCAGCAGCATAAGGTCTAACAATGGCTCTGAGGATTTCATCCTGGTACTGAAAAGCCAGACTCTTTCAAGCCTGGCACATGTTCTCAGTGTGAACCTGCTCCCATCTGTGAAAAGAATGGGTCACCAGTGGCGGACCTGCCAATTCCGGTTTTCTCTGGCGAACGCTAATTGAGCCGGCCGATGCTGGGCTGTGAGCACCGGTCCCACTAGAGGACGTCGGGCCCCCATGGAGTCTGTTTCGGACAGTTTGGTCAGAAATTGACATGCACACCAGTAGCCTGCTGGAGGTAATTTTGTAGGGCTCTCTCAGATACCGATCCTGCTGCTGGGTTGATGCCCTTCTACTGCCATGTCCAGCTCTCCTTGTGTATCGGCCGGTCTACTCCATGTTCTTGGGACAGTGCTGGGAGACAAAGCAAACCTTGCAACCACACTTATGGATGTGGCATCCTGGAGGAGCTGGACTACCTGTGCAACCTGATTGGGCTATAGTGGCAAGGACACTAGCAGAACACAAAACTAGAGACGAATCAATCTCAATCTCAAAACCACTCCTCTAATCTTGCACCTGTTTTTACTTTCATTTGCACTTCAGCAAAAAACTGCAGGAGAGGGTAAAATGTACCATTTGTCATTTTATCGGATTAATAATAATAGTGTTGAAAACTAGTGAGCCGAGAACTTATTGTCAGTTGCCAACTCCTTTCAACAGAAAACAGTCTTATCTGCAAAAGTTTGATGAGCAGAATAAAGGTCCCAAAGCAGATATATAAACTCTGTACTGGTCTTTGCCTGAAATATCACATATTACACATCACATACATTTTCTATTTGAAGTGGTGTAGGGTCATGTTCCGTTTACATGAAGAAAAGCTGTAACATGGATGTTCTGTGTGCCTATAGAAAGTGGGCTTCTTCAACCAGCAGTATGCTGATCAATTGAACATGGAGGAAGCAGCTACAGAGTACCTGATGAGGAATTTCAACCTTCCCTATCAGGATAGCAGAAAGTGCCTGGGACGTTTTGGCCTGGAGAGCCATGCCCACACCATTCAGATCTCCAAACTCTCCGGTACCAGAATGATCTGTCCTGTTTACTTTCAGATGTCGAGACAGATGTTGAGACATTTTCTAACACTATCTGGATTTATCTCAACAGGTGGTCAGAAAGCTAGAGTAGTATTTGCTGAACTATCATGTCGTCAGCCTGATGTACTGATTTTGGTAAGAGCCCCTGAGCCTTTTATCTATAGTGTACACATAAAATTATATAGCTAACTGTCTTTTTCTCTCATAGGATGAACCCACCAACAATTTAGACATCGAGTCAATCGATGCCTTATTTGAGGCCATCAATGAATACAAAGGAGGTAAGGAATGTTTCTGTAATTATGCTCATTGTGCATGTTATACAGAAGGTGTCCATCAGAGATAAAATAATTTAAAATTCATGAGTTTAAAAAAAAAAACACCAAACCCCAGATTTTCGGTACTAAGGCACAGATGTTTTTCATTTGGTTGGTCTTAAAAATGAATAGTTTGAAAAAGAAAAAGGTGAGCTTTCTATACCTGTGCAGCCATGTAATCTCTGCTGCCTACAGTATATTGCACCTGAACCTCCACAGCTGTCAGGTGTAGAGTTGCAATGTGGGTAAAGTTAGGCAACAGGAAGAAGAATGTATAGTCTAAAAGAACAGTCTCTGGTTGTGTATATCTGCCAACCTGAAACCACTTCTTATATCAGGAACTGTCTTACTCACTGCATTAACAGCAACACCTAACTACTCTGTGAATTTTATTTTATTGGTGATATCACTGCTGTGGCAACACCTCTTCTCCACCTTAACCTCACCCACAGAAACTCAGTGATCATCAGGGTAATTTAACATTCAGGTGATTTGTATTGACCATTTATGGTTGATTGTGTCGAGGGCAGATTATGAGGCAGATCCACATATGCAAGGTTAACTGATTTATAAAGGAAACTGCCTTGGGGGAAACATTGTGCATGTGTAAATCGCTTTTTATACTCATTTATAAAAAGTTTTATAAATGAGGCCCCAGGTTATATTGGTGTGTGTTCTATAGATCAGGCTCTAGTTTAGATGTCTGACTGACAATTGGTGATTCCTGGAAAGAAACACACTTTTGAACTAAGACTACGTTAAAATGATCTGTGTCCACCACATCTTCAAAAAACATGGTGATGGTGGGTCTTCACTAATCAACTAACACAAAGTTCTTTTGTGTCCAGCTGTGATCATTGTGAGTCACGATGCCCGGCTCATCACAGAGACCCATTGTCAAATGTGGGTGGTTGAGGACAGTACAATCAACCAGATCGATGGAGACTTTGATGATTACAAGCGGGAGGTGTTGGAGTCCCTGGGAGAGACCATGGTCAACAAGGTCAACGTATGATCGAACAGAGGACACACCGCTGTCCCTCCACCTGGATCAGCTGGCTTGTTAAAAAACAGCACTAACAGTAAAAATGTATTTGTTTGGGGTGCTTATAGATATTCCCTTCTGAACTGTAACATCTTCCAACAGGCTAGAGTGTTCACCTAACATTAATTTTCCAAAATATAAGGACAAAATGTCTTTGGGATCTACTAAAGTTAACAATAAAAACAAATACAGTTTTCATTATGTGGTTTATTTTTTACGCTCATACTGTGGGACATGAAACAGGGTGGCAATGCACATGGTCCATAACACTTCAACATAGCACATCAAAAGAAACTTAAGTGATAATTCAAGTGGTGTCCATCACTTTAAATAAGCCTTGTATGCCTTCTTGACTTTAGCCACTTCTTTTCCGTCAGGTATTATTTCACTATACCATTTATACCAGGTGTCTCCAGAGGTTAAGGACGGGTGAGGTGGTGTGGACCCCACAGCATCATGAGAACTGTAGAAGTCTTCTCCTGTAAATTTCACATATGGAATCTGAAAGCGTAGTAAGCCTGAGAAAGGACAGAACACGTTGTTGATAGTTGACTAATTACTGTCACCAGAAACATAACACATTCAACAGAAATTGCTTTTCCTAAAGAAGCTTCTAACCACCTAGATATTAAGCAGCGGGACTACCTATGAATGAATGTAATCAGAAACATCCTAAATGCTTTTGGGCTATAATCCAAACAGATGTTCAGTTATGTACTTGCCCATGATTTATGAAAATACTAGACTAAAGGTAAATGGGCCGGCATAAGTCTTATTTTTTGGGGTTTTTACAAAAGAATAAAATACCAGTAGGGATCTGCAAGTGCTACATGATGCCAAATCTTCATAATCAGTGACTGATTTTAACACTTTGACACTGAAACAGTTATATAGCCTGCAGTGAGGCTGTAAGTCAAAAAACAATCTAGATTTATCAAAATAAAAGTTGTACTTTTCTGCTTCCATTAGATAGCATGACAACTGTCATATTGACCGAAACTAACTACCAGTACTTGCCACTTTTTTGTATCTTTTGAAGTAATATGTACATATATTGGTGTTGAAAAGGATGTCCATGGAAGGGGCTGAGCTTATCGTCAGGGACTCTGATTTCAAAGGGTTAGGGTTAAGTCATTTGACCGCGTTACCTACCAAGATCTTGTGCTGTGCTGATGGCCTCATTTAGCTTCTTCTGCTGTTTCATACACAAACCTGCAGACAGTAGAACTATCAGCACAAGCCGCATTGTTGTTGTTAACTGGACAAGCTTCATGCATCAATTCTTGTCCTCACTCTGATGACTTACCGGTTTGAGTGGAATCATACACGATTCCAGAATGGGGACTAATGAACTGCTGCAATAACTTCACATTCTGCAAAAGAATGTAAATTTGTTAGCATACATTCATAATTAATCTGGTCAGTTAATTACAAGACAGCAAGTTATTATCTACAAATATTAATCATGAAGTCATATCATTTACATTATTCAAGATTAGTGTTCTTATCAAGCCACTCATAGGAGCACTGCAGGAGTGAAAGGCAACTATTGAGCTAAACCATACAAAAGTTGTTCAGGACTTGTTTAGATTGAGTCAAAGCACCAATAAAACAAACTTTTAGCGTTATTCGAATTTTAATAATGAGAAGTGTGATTTTAACATACAATTCATTTTGGTATCCTCTGACCAAGGTAATGCTTCCAATATTCATTAGTCCTTTTTATGCTTCTGCACTAGCGGCAGCCAGGGGCCAGAGACATTGGGTTCTCCGTGCTTATGTACGTACATGTAGATTTCATTCTTGTGATCGTTATTTCTCAAGAACAGCTTCAAATATGGTACAAACAGTCACTTGTCTTTAAAGATGTTCTAATCATTTAGATTTGGGTGGTCTCATAAAACATGTTTTTGGCTTCTTATCCATATCTCAAGTCTGCCTTAAGGGAATTTCTTTCAAATTTGACACAATGACTCTAAGGTCACAGTGACCTTATGAGTCTGGAAAAAAAGCACTGGTTGGCAGAGGCATGAAATTGCAGGGCGGTAATTCAAGTTCTGTGTTCTCTCCAGGATTTTGGGGTTTTTCTGTCTGTACTTGGTGACTTCATGTGATAATTTTCAATACTAATCAGTCCATGAAACAACAGTTTTTGTGGATATTCCTTTTATCAAGCCAGAAACTCCTACCCATCTGGTTTTTAATGCAAGGTTGTGTTAAAATTGTAGAATGCGTCATTTTTGAAGGAATGGCCTCTGCTACATCTGTTATTAGTAGTATGGGCCTTCTCAGCTGACATCCTCTGACCTCCACAGTTTTGTTAATTGGGGCCACCGCCATGATATTACAACTAGTCACCACAATTAGATTTTCTATTTTTTCATGTTATTTATTTCTATTTTATTGTAGAGTTAAACGCAGTTTATTGATTTGAAACGCTAACATTTTTATCTGCATAACATGTTCTTAATAGTTTAATCGGACGATCAGACAAAAAACGAAAAAACTCAGTAAACATATCCTGTGTATGTTGAACTTGGTTTATAGTACAGACCCTATATCACAGGTGATCACAGGAGTCAATCCAATACCAGGTGTGAACTGACTGACTGTTTTAAGTCAAATCCTTAGTCTTGATGACTTGCCGAGATTAACTTACAAAAATCGTCACTACTCCTGAGCATTTTGCAAAGAATTATCTAGAATTATGTCTAGAATTGTGGGGCTTTTTGCAGTAAAACAAATTTAGAATTTGTTTACGGTTTAATACGAATTAAGATGCACTGACCTCCGGAGACTCTTCGCAGTTTCTCCAGAGGTGGTTTTATGTGTGAACACAAATGTTACAGGGACATTCTCCACCTGGCCCCTAGTATAAAGTCTGCAGGAGTCTTTGCGGTAACAAAAGATCAGGTGAGTCCTGAACCATCCCTTAGTAAGTGTGCTTTAGGTCTAGACTGCTGGGGGAATTCCCATCATACACTGGGTACTTCTCCCCTTCTTTCTGTCTCTTACCGCACATTTATTTATTTTTCTACATGTGACTAACTTTGTGTTTTTTCCCTCCCATGGTTTCTCTCTATCTCTCTTTGCAGGTATGTCTGACTCCAGAACTTCAGGATTCAGAAAATTATTATTATACAAATTGTTGGCGCTCGCAATAATAAAATCGTTACATCTATAACTCATTGTTTTCATTATAACAACTAGCTGAAACCTGATGCTATTCCTGGTCTCATTCTTCTGTCCCCTCTTTTCCAACCACCTCTTCCCCATTTTTCTCTGCGCACCCCAACCACTTAAGGCAGACCCACATTTAGTCTGGTACTGCAGTTTTTTTCTCTGTGCAGTCACCAAATTGCTTGCTTATTGTGGGAACTGTTGGGTTTCTCTAAAAACATTAAAGGTCTTAACATTATATGTAAAGTGCCTCGATACAAATAAAATTGAACTGAACTGTATTGTGCGAAAATATCCAGACTCTTGATGTTGGTGACAAGAGACTGAAAAGTAATGCATGATAGGGGACAAGAGTGTACTATAACCCTAAAGTTTATGTTTAGTGTGCTGTGAGACAATCAGAGAGACTGAGATGCTAACTAACCTGATGGTGAATAACAGTGTTTGGATCCCGACAAATTGGACAGGGGTTGCCACATATCTTGTCTCCTCTCTGTAGAAAAAGAGTTAGTGTTTCTGTAAATTACCGATATATCTGCATCTAATGTAAGATATCTCTGGTGGATTCAAATAGAAACTTTACAATGCAGGTCTTGCGTGTCTTCTGGGGGGGAATGCCTCCTTTGTGGTTCCTCCTGTAGCCTTCCCACACTGGACTGGCTCCATACCTCTCAATGTACTCTGTCAGGGTAAATAGATAGATTGTAAGAACATAAATATATATATATATAGTGTTTTCCCTGTCTTATCCATCACTCAATGTTCTTTAAATGGTATTGTATAACTCAAAGCAATTTACAGCAACGTTTTTGCCATTCACACACATTCATTATGTGCATAGATGAGACGGTGCAATGTTGGGGTTCAGTATCTTGGGGATCAACCATTGACATTCTGGTTAGTGGACGACCACAGCCGACCGTTAAAACGTGTGAGGGTTTAAGATCAGACTTAATTTTACTAAAGCACCTTCACTCTCCAGATAATCCCAGGGTCTGTCATTGTAGCGGGATAGAGCCTCAGCAGCCTGGGTAGAGTCCTCATTCTGGGGTGATGCCGCTTTGCAGAAAAAATGACTATGAGGTAAGTATGGCGAGGGGGCCAGTCTACGCGAGAGCCTCTGTAGGATAAACAGAATGTAAAATAAATCACTTTAACATCCCTCTGACAGTCTCAGAACTTTCTCCGCCACATGCACGTATAATGCCCATGTATATATAGATGAGTGGCGGTCCGATACAATTTGCCTGCTTTTCAGGCCCCGTCACGATTGATATTTACTGCCACATGCTGTTTGAGAATGTAGGACAATAACAGCGCCTTATTAACTCATGAGACTCCAATAATACCCATGTATTCTATCGAGCATGTAGTCGCACTGATAACTTATCAAACTTTAAAACAAACAAAGTTATAACCATTCTGGCACTTTTGGTTAATCCGCTCCAGCCTACAAAACACATGGACCGTCCCGGCTCTCTTGTGGCTTCAATATATTAAGCAGTTCTTGCTAAGGGGTAACAAGTAAACTATACGGGCGGTGGGAAACAGCACAATTTAATGTCATACCTGAATCTGTCGTAGTGGATGAAAAATCGAAGGCGACAGACGCCACAAATCCTTCGCGATACGTTGGATGGCGGTCGCCATTTTGCTGTCGTGAGGTTGTAGGGTGAAGGTAATAGGTCAGGCGACGCTGTATCTAAGTCCTTCGTCACATTACATATCAAAGTTTAATCAACAGCAATATTCACATAGCGTGTAAACTGAAACATACCAGAGTTAAAATAACAACTACACGAACCTCGTTTTAATTTGAATCCACCAAGATTGTACATGATTATTACAATACAAAATTATCTCGGACTGGCGCATGTGGTCACCCCATAGCAGACACCATGCGCCATTTTGAGGAACTTTAAATAAAAATCTAAATTCAGACGTAAAAAACGAGAACAATACACTTATATCACTTATATGGGTTAGTATACATTAGTATCTCGTCGTAAATAACACAAGTTGGCGTGTTAAATGCGATTCCATTCGGAATGATAGTTTTCAAAATACGAAATACGCCATTTTGCCCTTCGAATATGCACCGAAGGTTAGCTTTCCTCCATTTTGTCTGTTACCACACAGAAAAAACGCTTTGCGTGACGTAAAACTCGTCGCATAGTATAAAAGCACAGTCCCACCCCTAGAGCTCATTCCTGGATTTTGTCAGAGGTAAGTCCGGTTGGAAATACGTCGAGGCTTGTTTTCACCATGTTAAATGCGAAATACATAATTAATGTATTCAGAAACCAACAAAATACTTTAATACAGACAAAAGTCTTAGGAATTTATATGAATCGAAATTACATGTATGTTTTTTTGTGTGATTCCAGGTATGAATACGGTTTGCCGAAGACTGAACCATCGGGGACTTTCAACAACTCAAATTCACATTTTTTCTTCAAGTAATGGACATTTGATTACTATTTTTGCCTCCAGTGTGTTCCTGAAGGAAAGGCTAGCTTTTACCTACCACAGCCCCACCCATACGAAGTCTTTAAGTTTATATTAAAACCATGAAGGTTGACGACATAAAAGTAATGAAATAAGTTGTGTAAATGCCAGAAAAGCACGTTATCATATTCCCGAGACGCTTGGATCTATGAAATATATAGTAAGTTGATTTTGACGTTAAATTGACTCGAAATTCATCAAATGAGAAAAGACAATCGTTAATAATATGCTTGCTATTGGTAGCTTGCTAGCAGGGACCGTGAGTTAACTTGGTTCTTGGCAAACAATTCGAAAATATATTTATTGTAGTATGAGCTCACACGTGAAAGTGAACGGAGGCACAAAGCTCCGTTTCTTTGTGTGTGAGACGAAATGGGCTAATTTAATAAATAATCGCAGAACTATAAGCAATCTAATCATAAAGATTGCCGTAGGCATAGAGAAAAAATTCCAGAGCATGTAGTCGGACTGTTCGCCTGCTAGTTTTTGCAAGGGCTGCTCTACGGAATTATCATTCACCGCAATCTGCACATAAAGATTGCATTAGTTTGAGGATTGCGGACCTGAAACTAGTTGAAGTGTGGACAATTTTAGCACAGTGATTTTCCGGAAATCCGCATCATGTGCACGGCAATCTGTGGATAAAGATTGCAGGATGACTAGATCCTCCGACGCACAAACAGTCGGAATTTTGCAGATGTGATGGACTAGTCGCGGTTTGCTTCTCTTCCTCGGATAGCTCTGGGGATTAGCATTGTTTTCGGAGAGACATTTGGGTTTCTGGTTTGTACGTTATCAATGTGCTGAACATGTGCAGACGGGTGTTCATCGCACTGTGTGGTTAACGCATATGATTAAACATGCAAGTGGTGCTGGGTCGCCTTGTTTTTTATCAACCAACACGGCCGTTGCTCAGATGGCCATTGTTGTTTTGAATGGTCGCTGTGCCGTCGTCGAAGTGGTTAACGGGGAGGGCCCTGATTAGCAGGCAGAACCCATCTCCCTCCCCCTTTGTCGGAGAGTTAAGCCACAGCAGCAGGCCTGAACTCGGCTATGACAAATGTCAGACCTTTTGTAGGCTGCTTGCTTTGCACTTATTAAATTGAAGGAGGGTTAAACTGTAACTCGATTGGATCTGTGTGTTCCTGGTTACACACATTTATTTCTCTCCTAAAACACAAACACACACTAACACACATATATATTTATGTAGGTAGGTAGGTCATTTGTTTTAAGTGAGGCGTGGTTATCGAGTTCTGTCGAATTGTTTTGCCATGATTCACTAGTAATATGTAACTAGACTCGTTTGACTGCACAAGTAATCTTCTTCCCCACTAAACCAGGGTCATGTGTGACAATTGACATTTACAGGAGGGTGTTGGTTATTTGCAGTGTTGTGAGAGGTCTGAGAATATATAAAACTTCTACTACTGCAGTTACCCGGGTAAGACTTGACTGATTCCTCATATTATAACATTTCCAGTAGATTTATTTCCACCAGAATTGCAGATTCTGATGAACTGATACAACAATGGTTTCATTAATGTGAATGCAGAAACATGGGAAAGAGTGCATGTTTACAGGGTTTAGCCAAGAAAGTATACAATGAACAATTTGAAGGTTATTCATAAAACCTTTTGTCATGATATTTCAAAAATCTATAAATGTAAAGGCATTATTAGAGCCCAGAATACGTAGTTCTTTTGGATCATGATAGACATGTCAAAGATACTATGACCTTAAACCATTTTATAAAATCATGAAAAATCCAGTGTCAATAAGTCACAGGTTTGTTTTACAGTCAGATAACTATGTCGCAGATCACACCATTGTTGTGATGCTGCAAAAAGTCGAAATAACTACTAATGCTCTCATGTAGAGTCAGTGTGGCACTGAACTAGCCTCTAGGTGGCATTAAGTGACCTGATGTGTAACCTGTGGCTGTCTGATATGATAGCTATGCCATTACTACCATGACCTCAGTTTAGAGATGCCTTCAGTCCGATTATGCACTTGAAAGGACATTGATAAGTATTTGACTAACTAACCTCAGTTGTAAGCATTTCATACTGTTGCCAATCCTGTTTTAATTTGCTGGAATGTATAACCTGATGTGTGCTATTAAAAAGTTGATAAGTAATGATAAGTAACTTGCATACATTTCTTTTTTGGCTTTCTTTTTCCTATAAAACTTTGACCTAATAGTTATCTGAAATATGGACTACGAGTTGGAAAATGGTTAGAAAGAAAGATTAGGAAAATGGCAAAAATTACAGGAAAATTAAAAGTGTAACATAGTGTGCATCATTTGTAAATGTGCAGTTTCATTTTCTGCATTGCTGGTGTCTCTTAAATATAGCCTGAAGTGGAAAGAACTGTACTTCACCCAAGGCAAACATAACAGATTTTCCCCCGCTTATCTTCTCCTGCAAGTTAACACCCACCTCCCACCGCATATTCCTGTTCAACCGGTGTCAAGTTGGCCTGAAGAAAAGGTCCACAAAAATGAGAATTTTGAGGCCACAATGCACTGAGGATGTTTTTCTACCAGAGCAAAAAGTAAAGTGTGGCCTGAAGAAAAACAGTGTTGTCTGAAGTTTTAGTAATATGTTTTAACATGTAAATGGTATGTATTTATATAGCGCGTTTCAAGTCTTGATGGCCACTCAGCAAGACTAGTGGTCACTTATTAGTTACACTAATGTCACTGACAATGCCTTGCTGATAAGAAGTCAGAATGGCATTTTCATTCATTTGTAACTTAGGTGTGTTGGCAGTTTGATGAACAACTCTGATGCTCAAACCCAATGTAAATCTGATGAGACCATTTCCACATCTTGGTGGTGATTTCCTGATTTATGTGTGTGAATTGTGTCAGAGGAGTTTGATACAAATAATGTGATTAAATATGGATGGTGCTTGGTGGTTAGGTGATCCTGACTCTGATTATCCTTGTTTTTTGGCTTTATGCACTTTATTTGTGTGTTTGATGTGAACCTGCTTTTAAGCCTTCATAGATTTTTTGGCATTAGACCCTGGGTGTATTTTTGTATAATTTTTACTTTGCGAGAAAATAGCCAGCAAGAAACAGCAGTTTGATTTCTATTAACAAAGACAAAATACTGATGTACACACCAGCAAATTCTTCTGTCTCCTTGGCATGTGTATTAACTCTTGAGGTTATGTTTCAGATATGGCAGATGGACCAATGGACCCCAGAGAGATTTTGAAGGGTGTGGAGGCTCTGCTGGGGAAGGATGGTGAACTACGCAGCCTGGAGGGAGTCCCAAAGGTGTTTAGGTGAGGAAACTAAACATGGCATTTGTGTGCCCTAATTGTTAAACCTTTTATTTAACAGTTCACTCATGGCTCATATCTTTCAATACAGCCTCATGAAAGCTTCTACCAAGATGGTCAGCAGATGTATGTACCTGAACATTCTGCTGCAGACGAAATCTCACGATGTTCTTAACCGGTAGGTTTGAATTCAAGTTTGTTTACAGTATTTTGCCAGTTAAACTTGCACAAAAAAATATCCCAATTTGTATTAACTTAAGATCTTCTAATGGGTTGTTTCTAAAAGAACCCTGTGTTCTTTTGCTTGCAATTCTAAAAGAAGTGGAGTTTTAAATCTTAAATGGTAATATAAACATTTTAATAATAAACTAATAAAGATGGTCTGGGTCCGTTTGACATTTATATATACATATATCCTGTGATTAACAAGTTACAGTTGTCAAATCAGGGTTTCACGTGATACTTTTTAGTTGCATTCAATACTTCACACCTCACCAATTCAGTGAACATTATTTGAAGATATTTTATCCATTCATCAATCTATTCATGATTAGTTATTTTTAGCTCCCATACAATGTAAATGAAATAACAGGATGATGTAACCTATCTTTATCGGAATAACAATCTGCTGAAATCATGCGTTTTTCTCATGAATATGATAGTACTACTGTTGTATTATTTTGTCTCAATATATGTATTAATAAATATTCATAGTCCCTTGTGTACTTTGAAATGCTCTAGTAGGTCTAAACTCTAATGTATCTTTCTGACAAGTGTTAGTATTTTTTTCAAAGACTGCTAAATCTTGAACCTCTGTGCTTCGGAATATTACTTTAGCACAGACAGAAGTCTTCACTCCAGACCTTCCTCATTATGTATTGGTTGTTTCCCCTTTATCCAGTTTTATCAGAGTCGGTGGCTACAGGCTGCTCAACTCCTGGCTCACCTACTCCAAAACTACCAACAATAGCCCTCTGTTGCAGCTCATTCTTCTCATACTGCAGAAGCTGCCTCTTAAAGTGGACCACCTCAAACAGGTACGCAGTTTATCCACCAAAACACACTTATGCAACATTATACAGGCAACTTTAGCAATTGTATCTGCTTTCATATTATTCTAGAACAACACAGCCAAGCTGGTGAAGCAGCTGACCAAGAGCGCAGACACTGATGGTCGGTTGGCTTTACATAAAAAATTCAAACTCAATGGGCAGGCCGCACTGTATATCCCACTAATATTATTCTCTCTTATTTGTTTATTAGACCTCAGGAAGTTGGCATCGGTGCTCGTAGATGGCTGGATGGCAACAATACGTTCCCAAAGTGTCTCAAGCAGTGGCAACTCACCTGCCGGTAGAAGCTCATTTTTTTACTTTAAACAATTCTGTTTTACTGTGGCTTTCCTTGCAGCAGTTTGTAAAACAATATATATTAATCTGCTAGATAAGAAAAAGAAGAAAGAGGAGAGTAAGATGCCCGTCCGTGATTTGAAAGAAAAGAGTGGAGATGAAGATAAGAAGAAGGAGAAACCTAAAGCCTATGCACCCAGCCACACAAAGATTCGCTCCATAGGTAAACCTTAAGTGATGGACAGACTGTTGATGGAGTGATGTTTTTGAATCCGTATGTCAAGTTCTGTATGACATAATAACTATGTTTTGTGTTGGGTAGGATTGGAGATGGACATGACCAACCCAGCCCCTGCTAAGAAGGCACCCACTGCCCCGCAGCTGGGTGACAAGTACAACATTAAGCCACCAGTTCTAAAGAGGCCTAGGTACTGTACCTTCCCATCAGTACATATATCCTCAGACTTTGACCTCCTGCCACCCCGACATATGATCACATTGCAATCGTTTGTGTACTAATTGGGCTAACTTCACATGTTCTCACCCTTTGAACAGAAACTATAGCTTCCATGTGGTATAGTCATGCAGTTTGCTCATTGCTGCCATCAGGTGGCTGATGATAATCCCATTAAATGTTATCCTCATTTTCCCTCTACAGCTCTGGCCCATCAGATGCTCCACCTCAGGAGAAGAAATACAAACCTCTTAATACCCCAACCAACTCTGCCAAAGAAATAAAAGTCAAAATTATTCCAGCACAGCGTGAGTCTAAACATACATCATATTTCAAAGAAATGGAAGTGCTGTGGGTGCTGTAGTACTCACTTTTTTATCCTTACTTCAGCGATGGAGGGAACTGGGTTTTTAGATGCTCTGAACTCTGCCCCAGTGCCAGGGATTAAGATAAAGAAGAAAAAACAAAGTAACTGTACTACAACAAATACAAAGGCTGTCTCCCCTACATCCAACAAGGTAATGACTGATTTATTTTTACCTAGTATCAGTATGTTTTATTGTCAATCCAAAAGGTCCTCATTTGGATTTTAATCATCATGAGTTTCTCCCATATCCTCATAATCAATCAAATGGGGTTAAACAATAAAACATGATGTGCTGATACTAATGATGTCAATAACTGTTGTAAATAATCAAGAAATTGGCTGAATCAGAGCATTGGCCTTAGCTCCTTATCCAATATTTTTTTGAGAATAAGCAAGCATTAGTGTTCAGTATATTTGTCTTTCTAATTATCATATGCTTACTTGTATTATTTTATCTATTTTTATTCTCAGGCAAGTCCATTTGAAAGCAAAACTTCTACGTATTCTTCATCTACTGCAAAACCATCATCGCCAGAAACCACTGCCTCCACCACTCCCACTGAGGACAATCAGGAGCCGGAGCAGCCTGGGACCCCTATTCCCTCTGAGGATCTTGAGGCCTCTGACAACAGTAAGATCTACTTCTTGATAATGTGACAGTACATTTCTTTATGTATGTGCTTCTCTTGTTTGAAATTGAGTATCTCTGTCTCTTAAAAAATGTCCATTCTCTTAACATATTACATTCTTTTGTTATTTGTAGGTGAGAAGCCCAATGCTCTGTCAGAACCACGAGGAGAAGAAGAAAGCATGACCAAAAAGGGAAAGAAGAAGAAGACAGTTCACTGGGCTGACGAGGAGCAGCTTAAACATTACTTCTACTTTGATCTGGATGAAACGGAGAGAGGTATGGCATGTGTTTCTAGGTTGGGTGTTACCTGACACCAGATGGTGTGTAAAAAATATGAATTATTAATTGTATTTAAATTAACTTACAGTCAACGTCAATAAGATCAAAGACTTTGGTGAGGCTGCCAAACGTGAGCTAATGATGGACAGGCAGACGTTTGAGATGGCGCGTCGGAGCTCCCATGACACTATGGAAGAGAGGGTTCCCTGGACACCCCCGAGGCCCTTGACACTAGTTGGTAGCCTGGTCATCCCTGGGGCTAACAGCACAGAGAAACTTACCCAGAGAGATCGCGAGATGGGCATTCTGCAGGAGATCTTCCTCAGCAAAGAGAGGTATAATTCTTGGGGGAAAAACTGGTGTATATTCGGAAGTGTGTAAGCTTCCTAGAATTTCACCCTAACTGAGAGACCTGTACTGAATGTTAATGATATTCTATTCTTACATATCACTAGTGTGCCTGACAGTCCACATGAACCAGACCCAGAGCCATATGAACCGATGCCACCCCGTCTCATTCCACTGGACGAGGTGAACACGCACTCACTGTCTGTCTCTCTCTTATATATTCCTATATTCTCTTATATTGTTTATGTGTTTGTAATACCTTTCCTTGCCGGCTAAGCTATCAGTCCTTTCTTCCCGCAGGACTCTTCCATGCTGGACGACAGTTTTGTTGAGCCCATGGACTCCACTTCACAGCAGGGCTCTGCTGTGGCTCAGAATGAGAGCTCCAAGTTGCCGCCTGTCCTGGCCAACCTCATGGTCAACCTAAGCAACACCTCTCGCAGCCCGCAAACTACAAACACAGTCAACAACCCCGTTGCTCCCTCTGTCAATGTACAGGAGCTGCTCACATCCATCATGGTAAATAAATCAGAAAATATGCTTATGTTGGGGTTGATACCAATACATAAAAACTGGTGGAACTAATAGATTATACATTAACAGATTAACAAAGACATAGAGCATCTACTAATAACAGTTTCTTCTTTTATACACCATTTAACTTATGAAACTTATACTGTAATTACATCCTGGATACATTAAGAAATTGGTTTAATATAATACATTTATCAGACAGCTCCATTACTCCGTAACGATCAAAAAGTATCATCAGACTGTGCTGTGCTGACTGTGTCTATTATAAAGTACAATGTTTGACCCCTAACAAGGTTGTTCACTGGTCATGTAGCTACAGTAAGCCAAACACCTTGATCTGGGCTTTTCAATTTCAATAGTAAGTGGGCCAAATAGGAAAATCACGAGGGCTTTGAGGGTAACACAGAATGTTTGTCAACAAATGGCTACAAATAACTTTTATGTTAGTTTACATATCAATACATTGAATATACTAGTGACACATTTTTATCTATTTAGTTTTTTGCTGGGGCCATACTATCCCTTGTTTACTTCTTTAAGATATGTTTTATATATGTTTTATATCTCAGCAGTTGGATGTTGTTTGTAGTTATAATGTGTAGCTTATACCATCTGTCTTTCATTAGGGTGCTTCTGGTAACCAGTCTACTGAAGACTTGATCAAGCAACCTGACTTCTCAGACAAGATTAAACAATTACTTGGCTCCCTGCAGAACCAGAACCAGGGCGGACCTCCACCAGGTAAACTCAAAATTAAATTTATTGTAGAAACTACATGTGTCCTGCTGAAGTCCACATGTTCTCTTTCTTGTGTTACTCATTTTAAGCCAGTTTTTCCTCTATTTCTAGTCAACCAGGGTTTACTGGGCCACGGTCCAGGCATGAACAATATGAACAACATGAACATGCACATGCAGATGCCCATGAATGGTGGCTACCCACCCAACAACCCACCCGGTGTTCCCCGCTTCAACCACCCCCCACCCCCTCACAACCACGGACCACCTTTTAATGCCAGTGTAGGCCCTCGCATGATGGGGCCACCACCAGGCCAGGGCCGAGGAGACAATGGCAATTACTGGGGAGACGAGTCCATGAGAGGAGGGCCCCACAGAGGGGGTCACTTCCACCGAGGAGGACGGGGGAGAGGAGGAGACCCAGGCTTCAGGGGACGAGGACGAGGAGGGCCCAGAGGAGGACACAACAACATGAACGGTACATTAAACATTAAGTTTGGGAGTTACCCACAATTTTCGAAATATCAAAGTACAACGACAGTCGTGTCATAGTCTTCACTCTTATCACAATTTCTCTTTTTAACACAGATCCATTATCTGTTATATTACTTGTAGTAGAGCTTTGTGTCACTGATGATTGCAGTTCAGTAGAAAGCTCCATAACAAGTGTAAAGTTGACACTGAGATTTGGAGTAAAATGTCTTAAACAATAAAAATAGTTAATATGATTTTCATTTTTATTCAATTAATTACAGAGTTCACTACTACTTAATTGTCTTTCAAAATAAAGACCCCTCTCTACAGTTAAGAACAAATTAGTATTTGTCCACTATTTACAGAATATAAAGATCTTCATTTCTATGTTATGTGGTGTTAATGCTACTATATCTTCTCATATCAGACATGTCCAAGAGGCCTGTGTGTCGTCACTTCATGATGAAAGGAAGCTGCAGGTATGAGAGCAACTGTGCTTTCTACCACCCTGGCGTAAACGGACCACCGCTGCCTCCAAACCACCCTGCTAACAACCAGCATTCACAGCATGGACACTAGGTGACACTGCTGCCATGGGATAAACTCTGTCAACTGTGAACCTTAAGAAGAACCATCCTTTGATTAAACCCCTGCCGGATGTGGGCGCCGCAGTTTACTACACAAGCATAGAAAGAGAAGGATGCAGTGTCCCACAGTCTGTAGGATCGGAAGTCATTCTGCTCCTGACTGACCTGAAGCAGTGAGCTCTGCCTCATCTAAGAACAAGAACAACATGAACAAGAGGGACTGAGGCTGTTTAATCACTAATGGGGCTGTTTTTTAATGTGATAACTTTTAACTGAGACTAAAACAAGCCTCCACACTTGACCACTATGTCTGAGTTGCTGCAGCTAGCTGCCTGTGTGCTGTTACTTTCCACACCATGAACATGGTTGACCAAGGGGAACTCCTACTCAGCAGAAAACTTTCCACACGACTGAATATCCATGCTTGAATTACCTGTTCATTGTTGCTGTTGTACTGTGCACCTACGTGTGATGTTGCTTTCATATTACTTTTTGTTTGTCCCAGTTCTGTTGTGTTCCATTTTCATGATTCTCAAATGTTTGACAAAAAAAATTAAGCACTTTATGAGGATAAAGGCCAACATAATTTAGTAACAGCTATGATTTATTGAAACAAGGACTGAAAAAGAGCTACATGCAATTTCACCTGCTTTACTTCACTCAGTCTTGAGAAAATGTAGGAAATGAACTCTGCTGAGCTGATAGGGAGGGTCTTGCATTTTTTCCTTTTCTTACAGCAGCTTGTATATAATGTGCACTCTTGCTCAGCAGCTTGATGTGTTGTGTAGTGCGACAGTCATGGTCAATCATGCTGTGACCTGTCATAAAAGCAGCTTCTCCCTGGTTGGGAAAGCTGCTGGCTGCGTCTTCTGTACTCCCATCTGAACTTAGAAGGGGTTTACATGTCAGTGTTAGAGGCAGATGATGGTAAAATGCTTTGTAGTTCATCTATTTTAAATGTTTTCAGTGAAAACAATGACCTTAAAGTCTCTTGTGGGACAGTAAGAATAGCATGTTTTTGTTGCTCTCTCCACCCTCCATGTTTTTTAAATCATATATTCAGTTGAAATCTTTTGTACAGTGTATTGAATAAATGCCCAAATATAACTGTGCTGTGTTCAGTGTTTTCAATCATTCTTCCTCTTCACACTGGCCACAAAGTGATCCAATCTAAGTTCAACTCAGTTGTCAACAATGGGACCCAAAGGTGTAGATTCAACTTCTTGGCTATTTTGCATCCAGGAGGAAGTCAGCCAAGGCCATCTGGGCCCCCGGCCTGTGACTATATAAAGCCAGATACTAACGGGACTGAAAGGGAGCATGGTCAGAACATAGGGTGAATGGGCATCCCTGCAGGTAGTATCTGAGGGTGTCAACTGCCCACCGGATCACCAGGCCCACCTCAATCGTGCTGTCACGACACTCCCTCTCCGAAAGTATCCAGCTGAGCACAGGCCCCTCAACAACCTCCCCCTGCTGAGCTTACAAAGTTTTATTTTGGTATAATCTGTTAAAATAAAGTAACAATGTGCAGTCAGTTTCTGCACTTTTTTAAGAATGTGCAACATTAACACTGCTATTAATGTTGAGTGCATCACATAACTCTAACCAAAAGAGTATACAATGTAAGCTCAAAACATTTAAATCATCAAAAAAATAAATAGCGTGTATCACACACAATGACAAAGTAAATATAAACAATTCACATTTACTTTTCTAAAAGCTTAATTCTCTGAAACACGTATGAAGCACCACCTTACCGTAATCTGTGTAAAAAAACTTACTTCAAAAAAAAGAGAAGCTCTGAACAGAGGCCTATCCTATTTCATAATACATCTATTGCACTTCTGTACGTCCTGGGAGAGGGATCCCTCACATGTGGCTCTCTCTGAGGTTTCTAAGTATTTTTACACTGTTAAAAGTAGTTTTTTTTATTAGTTTTTCCTTACTCTTGTTGAGGGTTAAGGACAGAGGATGTCTTACAATATTAAAGCCCTATGAGACAAATTGTGATTTGTGAATATGGGCTATACAAATAAAATTTGATTGATTCATTCATTCATTGATGATTGACCATTGATCATTTTCATCATAATAGGCCTTCAAAACCCAATATATTTGTGGAAGCCATGAAAGGTGATAAAAAGGGAATTCTGCAGCAGGGCTCTCAACTCCTGTTCTGCAGGCTGCCAGAGCAGCCCACAGAAACAAACAATTGGTTTGCTGGGTTAAGTGAGGGGCAGTAGGTGATCTGCAGGTGCGCTGAACTGATGAAAATGTAACAGCAAAATCCGATTTAACTGAGTCTGGATGTGGCAATTTGCCAGATTGGGCCACTGGAAGTAGCATTAGCTAAGGGAATGTTTGCAACATTTTAATGAAGGCCTCCTAAATATTTAGTTTACATGTCAGTGTTAGAGGCAGATGATGGTAAAGCCCGTCTCTATACTGGGCTGGTCCAGCACAGTATAGAGACGGGCTCCGCCAAGCCCATCTGCCCATTAGCTGGCCCTTGCTATACAACAGGCAGCTGATCAGTGAGATTTCTGTGGCTGTGGTGATTTGACCTTCCAATAGCACATGGGCAGCTCATGCAGTCTTGGTGAGGAAGAAGGATGACAGATGGTTTCTGTGTGGATTATCGGCGAAGGAATACTGTCACAAAGAAGGACTCTCATCCACTTCCTCATATTGATGATGCCCTTGACTACTGCTGGATCCAGCTGGTTCAGCTCCCTTGATCTGCGAAGTGGCTACCGGCAGGTGGAGTTGACTCCTGACGGCCGGACAGGGGCTGTGGCAGAACCTGGTCATACCTTCGGGCTCTGGAATGCACCAGAGACGTTTGAGAGGTTGATGGAGAGGCTCATGGATGTGCATTGGAGCTGTTGGGTTGTGTACCTTGACGACCTGCTGATACATGCCAACAACTTAAAAGGAGCCCTGTCCAACTTGCGTGAACACTTCCCCGATCAAGGCAACCCTAACTGAAGCCCCAGTCTGGCCCACCCCCAATGCCCAAAAGCCCTTCATCGTGGACACTGATGCCAGGAATGTGGGGGTTGGGGCTCCCTACTTCAGTCGGGCCCTGTCACCCATCGTGAGCTGCTGGCTGTGGGCAATTCCAACCATACCTGCATGGCAGGTGTTTTCTCCTCTGCACTGATTGCGAACCAAGACACTTTCAACTTAACAAATAACAAAGCAATTTCCACTTTTGTGGTATTAAGAGTACATTTTTCAGTTAATAAACAAACAGTATATAAATAACATCCTGTGTGCTGGCTTGTTACAACCTATGGTCTATGGGAACATGGTCGGAGTTGACTGCGGCAAAGAGACTTACTATTTTTTAAACTTACACAGAACCATGTGTGGTCCGAGGTGAATGCATGAGTCAATAACCCCTTGAAGACAGCTTTGGTACAGCTGGTGGACTAGAAAGAACTGAACATGGAGGACAACACATCAAAGCATTGTGTGTCAAATCTGGTATGCCAGATGGGCAAAAAATGTCACACAACCATGGAATGCACACCGGATCCCTGGTTGTATTGATTTCATTATAATGGCTACATTACAATCATGACTTGTTAATTAGGTGACTGATAAAAGCATGCAAGTACCCTCAAATTAAAGCTGAAAGTCTGTGCTTTTAAAACACAAATTTTGGCAACTTTAAAAAATAACTGTCATCACCTTAATGTAACCCCTTAAATCTCACTTTCCTATCATGAACTGGCTAAGGAAGAGTGTCATGCAAAACTTCCAGAGGACCCTGTTGGTGCTGTTGCAGCTGATCTGTATCAGCAGGAAGTGGGATCACCCCTGAAAAGGGAATCTATTTTTGAACATGATCTTTCCCCCTCTGAAGAATCCAACATCTGTCTGAAATTGAATTTGGTTCTCACTATGACTATTTGTCCACATACCAAAATGTGGTTCACCACAATTATGGCCCCACAGTGACCCGCAATGATTTATGAAAAAGCAGTATAATTGCAAAAATAACATTTATTACAGAGAAAATTGTAAAAGCTGGTTTAATTCAGAACAATTCAGATAAAGTGAACCTACAATCCCGTTACTCTGATTTTTTTGCAATAAACACATAGCACAGCAATCGTTCACAAAGTCAAGTCTTTTTATTTAAATTGTCAGTATAGAGACCTTCCCTGAAAAATCTGTTTTAACTATTCCAGTTATTTTTTTTAGAGGTAGATTGCAGTTAACCAGCTACTGCTCACTCTGGAATCTGTTATTAAAGAGGGTTATAAACATCATAACAACCAACAAAACAAGCTGATTCAATTCAATTTTATTTGTATAGCGCCAATTCATAATATACACTATCTCAAGGCACAGAAGAGAAGAGAGAGAGATAGAGGGAGGAGAGAGAGACAAGGAACACTTGTGCACCAGGTTTCAGCTCTGACTAGTTATAATGAAAACAATCTTGGAGGATTTTTACAGACCTACTGTGACATTCTGATTACAGTAATCTAGTCTAGAGGCAACAAATGCGTGGACAGGTTTCTCAGCATACTTCAGAGTCGGAATATTGCGCAGGTGGAAGAAAGCTGTCTGAGAGACTTGTTTCATATGTGGGTCAAATGAGATGTTCTGGTCAAACATAACTCCACAGTGGATCTAGGGGCCAAACTAATACATCCAAGGTGACTATCTGGTCAGACAGTGTTTTTCTGATGTTTAGGCCAATAACGATGACCTCAGTTTTGTCTGAATTTAGAACTAAGAAGTTTTGGGTCATCCAGGCCTTAATGTTCTTGAGACTTTCCTGAAGTTGAACTAAGTGATTAGATTCATCAGGCTTCATAGATATGTACAGCTGGGTGTCGTCTGTGTAGCAATGGAAGTATACGTGGTGCTTTCTGATGAAGTCAGCATATATAAGGTGGAACTCAGTGACTAACTTGTGCGTGCATGGAGGAGTCAGTGATAACATTAACAAATTGAAATCTAACTGATGAATATGATTTACCACCCAATTGCCTGTGCTTTAATCCCTACATGTTGTTCCAGAATTGTATGATCTATGGCGTCAACTGCCGCAATAACATCCAACAGGACGAGTATAGAGACCAATATCTGATGCCATGAAAAGGTCATTAGTAACTTTTAATAGTGCTGTTTCCTTGCTGTTATGGATTTTAAATCCTGACTGAAAGTCTTCCAACAAACCATTACTAACTAAGTAATAACACAGCTGGTGAGCAACAGCTTTTTCAAGGATTTTAGAAATGAAGGGCAGGTTTGTATGGGCTTATAATTAGCTTAATCCTCTGGATCAAGAGTGGGCTTTTTAAGCAGAGGTTTTATTACTGCTTCCTTAAAAGCTTGTGGTACGTAGCTGGTTGACAAAGACAAGACGTGGATGAAATGAAAAAAGCTTGCCCTTAGTGCAAACTGAACGTGATAAGACATGTTCCACGAAAGCTGCAGAGGATGCAGGTTTTCATTCCAACCTAATACTACAACAGAGCAAACTTTTCATCCTTTGTAGCTTTACATTACATTTTATTTAGCTGACGGTTTTATACAAAGCGACTTACAATAAGTGCATTCAACCATGAGGGTACAAACCCAGAACAACAATAATCAAGACAGTATTATTTCTTTAAGAAAGCCAAACTACAAAGTGCTATAAACTTTTATTCAAGGTATCGTCGGAAGAGATGTGTTTTTAGTTTGCGGCGTAAGATGGTTAGACTTTCTGCTGTCCAGTAACAAATTTGCTCATCCTTACTGTAACAATTAAATTAGTTACTGTTTTTCCCCCCACAATGTTTATTGTCATTTTCTTATAACATCACAATAAAAACATACAATTTGAGACCAGAAGTACGTACAATACATAGACATACATATCAAAACCCACACACACACATTCACCCTGCATCGATACCAGATAGAATACAAATAAGATGAAATGCAGTATTTCCCTAATTTGCTTACAATTTACTTCCAGGTTAAGCCTAGACTTCTATCATGATATTCATGTATGGTTCCCATTGCTGAATAAAGTGTTTCTGCTTGCCCTTAGCAATGCAAGTTAGTCTTTCCAGACTGATACAGTCCGAAAGCTCCTGTATAAAGATTCCCAATGATGGTGCATCCACACTCTTCCAACAAAGTGCAATAGCTCTCCTAGCTTGAAGAAGTCCAAAGTCAAGAAGTTTGGTCTGTTTCGATGTTTATATAAAGTCCTTCAGATAAATACCAAGAACACCGAGTTTGACATTTAAAGGGACTTTGATATTGAACATTTCTGACACAAGTTTTAAAACATCTTTCCAGAAGTTTTTGATCTTTGGACATTCACATATATAATGTAATAAAGTACCTTTCTCATCTAAACATTTTGTACAAACATCTGGAATATTAGCAGACATGATGGAGCTTGACAGGAGTTATGTACATTCTTATCAACCATTTGTATTGAAGTCATTTAAACCTTGTATTTGTTGCCTGTTTTTGTGCTTTCACACAAGCATCATTCCAATCCATCTTGTCGAGGTCTTCTTGTATATCCATTTTAAAAGCATTTAATCTATCTAGTGTCGATTCATTACTATATACAACCAATGTGCTGTAGTATTTAGATACGTGACCCGTCCCTTATAAATTTACCAGGGTTGTTTGCTCAAATTAAAAAAAATGTGGTATACACTTTATCTGTCTATATTTTTAGGACATATAGCTTTTAGAGTTTTTTTCGATTGCTTAAACACTAAAATCAAAAGTATTACACAATTATCAAAACCTTACACTCAAGGAGCATAACATGAGCCCAGATCTGCACCACTATAAGCACAATATCAGCTTCACACTTTTTGCAAAACAATACACACATTGATTTGCAAATCACTAAACACACTTGTATACATTAGACACAGAAGTATATGAAGATGTCACGTCCTTGCAATTTCTAAGCACTGACTGTCAAATGACCCCCCCTTATGAGCCGATTGGTTCAACACAGCCATCAGGTGTGCAAACACATGACTGCTTAATTGTAGACACACCAATCCGGTTTAAGCACTATACAAAAGCAGCAGCTGAGTTCACCTGACTTCAACCAAAATGGAACTCGTGCTCAAAAAAGAAGAAGAGAGTGGGAATCCACAGAGGAGGAGAAGGCTGCGGCATGAGTATGTGGAGGGATGTATTGTTCACTTTAGCACTGTGATGTTGCATTCTGCACACGTAACCTTTATAATGTAAATGTACTGTATACCAGACCTATGCTGAACTACACAAACTTGTCTTTCACTGTATTTCGGAGAGTTTTACAGATGGATGCTGAGGAAATCCTGCATGAATTCATATCCATAGATTAGGCATGGTTCAACCTGACAAAAGCAAGTAGGAGAAGCAGAAATATCATTGGCCACGGGGCTAAAATCAATGTCCCAGGGCAACAAGGGGGTAACATCACCATTTGCGCTGCCATCGCACAGAATGGGCTCCTCCTCCAATATGGGCCCTTACAACACACCTCACATTCTCACATTTTTGGACCGATTGCACAACATCGTCACAGCAGTAAACCACAGGCACCAGATGCAATACACTGTCATCTGGGACAATGTGTCATTCCACTGCTCTGCTCTGGTCCAGAACTTGTTTAAACACCATCCACAGTTTACAGTTCTATACCTTCCACCATACTCTCCGTTTCTAAACCCAATCAAATGTTTTTCTCGGCATGGCGGTGGAGGGTTTACGATCTCAGACCCCAGGCTCAGGTAGTCCTCATTGAAACCTGTACTGGAAACAGAATTTTCTGCTAGTCTGATATTTGCTGAGCTTACAGTGTTATGCACACTCCTGTAGTAGCATGAAAACTGGGACAGGTTTTGTTGTGATTCTCCATGTTGACATGTTGACTGATTTGGGTATATGGAGAGAAATAAATTCTATTTTCATGAGTCTGCAGCATTGGAGTTGTGTAGAGTTTGGTGAATTTATTGTCTATTTGCACTTTCTCTGTGTACTTCACTTACAGGACTCTAATCACTGAGAACTGGAATTGCTAAAAGTGTTTTAGGTTAGCAACAGCAGTGTGTAACTGGCTCAAACAGAATTAAGTCATATGAAACGTGTGTGTTTCATATGGTAACAAAATATGGTTTCGATAAATTATTGTATAGTTTTTACAAGAGTGTTTCATTTTGCAAAGGATCTGAGGTGTTTTTTTTACGGATTTGATATCTCTGACATAATTCATCAAAAGAAGGAAAAACTCCTAAATACTCCATCTTTTTTACTAGGTGTAAACTGTTCATTACCCTAATAGGAGTAAACCCAGTGAATGCAGGCATATCACCTAGATGCTTTTGTGCAACATTCCAGACTGAAATTGTACTTTTAAGAAAATGATTTTTTAAACGTTTTTTCAATGTCTTAATATCCGAAGGGTATGGATACAGTTATAATGGTAGATCTGGAATCGACTCTTGCTCGGTGCCTACCCAGGCCGGGGCTCTGCTATACAGAAAAGTTCTGATAATGAGGTCAGCTGGGCAGCCATATAAGACCATCTAAGATTGGGAAGTTGAATAAATATAATTAAAACTTCTAAATTGTTTCTAACATTTTCACTGCTACTTTCAAGCAGTGGGGGGCAGGGGGTCCCTCTCTCATAAGGGAAGTAAAGGGTTTTGGTATGGCATTATTAGTTAAGATCTCAACCAATGGGTTTGTGTAGACTAGTTGTAATCCATTTAAGAAAGAGGTGGTCCAACCCAAATCTTCTGAGTACTTTGAAAAGGTAGCCCCATTCTACTCTATCGAATGCTTGACATGCATCTTCTGATAGCATTGTGTTTCTCATGTAATATATTCAAAACTCTCCTAATATTCTGATAACCTTGTCTTTTTTGTACAAATCCTTGTTGGTCTTCATTAATTAGCTCAGGAAGAGATGTATCTACTCTTCTAGAAAGCGCTTTACAAAGGATTTTTGTATCACATCCCATTAAGCTTCTTGGTCTTGGGGTTAGGTGTTCCTTTTAATACGATATTCTTCATAGAGCTGCCTAATACTCCACATTAATAGAAGAAAATAAAAACAACCCCAGGTTTCTCTTCAGCGCTGTAGCCAGGCTGACAGAGAGTCACAGCTCCATCGAACCCAGTATTCCTCGATCACTGAATAGAAATAGCTTTATGACATTCTTTAATGATAATATTCTAACTATAAGAAATTAAATCAACCATCTCCTGCCTTCAGTTGGCATCATTACCCCATCAAGAACAGAGATCTCAGAAACAGCTGAAAAAACAATTATTTAGACAGCTTCTCTCTGATCACAATTGATCAGCTGACCAAAATAATCTAATTTTATCAACCCACAACTTGTATCTTAGATATGATTCCTACTAAATTACTTAGAGAAATTCTGCCCCTAATTGATAGTACATTACTGAACACAATCAATCTCTCATTATCATCAGGATATGTACCACCAAGTCCTTTAAACTAGCTGTAATCAAACCCCTTCTCAAAAAGCCCACCCTGGACCCAGAGGTTTTCCCAAATACAGACCAACCTCCCCTTCCTGTCTACAGAAAAATCCTTGAGTAGTTTGTATCCAATCAGCTGTGTGAGTTTATCCAGGAAGGTATTAATATGAAGACTCTCAGTCGGGGTTTAGGGCTAATCACAGCAAGGAGACAGCCTTGGCAAAAGTCACTAATGACATTCTAATAGCTTCAAATCAAGGATTTGTGTCCTCGTTCTGTTGGATCGAGGAGAATTAGACACTCTTGACCATCAAATATTATTACAGAGACTAGAAAAGTAAAATGGCATTAAAGGAACCACCCCAAACTGGTTTAAATCCTATTTTTCAAATAAATTCCAATTTGTGCAAATGAATGATGAGTCATCTAAGTTTAGCAAAGTTAACCATGGTGTTCCACATGGTTAATTGTATTCTCAACTAGCTAAACTCCAAGCATGTCTCAAGAACATAAAAACCTGGATGACCTGCAACTTTCTCTTATTAAACTCAGGTAAAACCGAGGTTTTAATAATGGCCCTAGACATACACTTATACTAATTACTAATAATATATCTGCGCTAAATGACATCGCCCTTAAAACTAATTCCTAGGACCGCCTTCTTTCACTTGCGTAACATATCAAAAATCAGACATGTCCAATCTCAAAAAGATGCAGAAAAATGTGTCCACCCCTTTGCTTTTGTAATTCCTTATTATCAGGCTGCAGCAGTAAGTCGTTAAAGACTCTGCAGCTTGTCCAAAATGCTACAGCACGTGTCCTGACAAGAACCGGGAAAAGAGACAAAATTTCTCCCATATCAGCCTCACTACAATGGCTTCCGGTTAAATCTGGAATAGAATTTTAAGTTCTCCTTCTCACCTTCAAGGCCCTCGATAATATGGCACCATCATACCTTAAAGAGCTCATAGTACCATATCAACCCACTAGAGCACTGCACTCCCAGAACTCAGGCTTACTTGTCATCTCTAAAGTCTCTAAAAGCAGAGTAGGAGCAAGGGCTTTCTCGCTCCTTATCACATCGAAAAAATGAGTGTCTCATCAATACATGTTACTGACTTGACTTCTTCCCCGGTGTCCTAGTGCCTTATTGTCTGCAGACCCTGGGCCGCGGCTGTGGCCACATCGTGGATTAAGATGGTGGATCGCAAATCAGAGATCGTGATTTTAATGGTGGATCTGGTATTGTATTGGCATCTGAGAGTGGTGGTGGACCAGGATCGAGGTGGCAGCTGATGGTGAATCCTGATGGCGGCAGTGGATCATGATTGTGGACTATGGAGGCATCCGATCTTGATGGTGGATCATGATTATGATTACAAGACATGCCTGATATACAATATGTCTACTCAGATACTCAACCATTTCTAACAATAATTCATCAATTCATTTACCTTTCATAATGATGCAAACTGTTTATTCTAGCCAATGCTGTAAATATTTTTGTCTTTCTGATTTGCTCCATTACATGTGTCATCTATTGCACTTCTGTCGCAGTGCGCAGCGCAAATGATAGAGATACAGAGAGGTGCAGTAAATTACTGATGTAGCCTTTTAAAACTGTAAAAAAAATAAAACATTTCACGATCCAATGTATGAAAAATTAACACTGCAAGTGGACTTAGTGGAGCTGTGCATGGCTCCCTGTGTGTCTGTGGACACTGGACTAGATGGTACTTCGGTCGGGCTGTACAACTTCTCTGTGGAGAAATTCGCAAGTCATATCGTCATTGCGATATTCAACATGGTTATCGCATATTCCATGTTTTCCTAATATCGTGCAGCCCTAGACCACTGTCCTGGAAGTACTGAGGTTATCATTCACTATTTCTGCAATATGGTGATTTAAAATCACTTATATGGTCCTCAAATTATACTATATGAAATTTTAGTTGCAGAGATAATATTTAATCAGTAGGCTAACCTTTAGAAGCACATTGGAGGCCAGATTAGAATCGTACACCTCTGGGTCTATTACAGTTATTCTCGATTGCTTAAGCACAATTTTCAAAACACTACACACAATTGGCACAACCAAACATCCAATCAGCAGAACACCTCAGATCCTTTGCAAAATGAAACTCTTGTAAAAACTATACACTAATTTATCAAAACCATATTTTGTTACCATATGAAACACACATGCTTCATATTTCTTAATTCTGTTTGAGCCAGTTACACACTGCTGTTGCTAACCTAAAACACATTTAGCAATTCCAGTTCTCAGTGATTAGAGTCCTGTCAGTGAAGTACACAGAGAAAGTGCAAACAGACAATACATTCACCATCACTACACAAGACCAATGCTGCAGACTCATGAAAATAGAATTTATTTCTCTCCATATACCCAAATCAGTCAACATGTCAACATGGAGAATCACAACAAAACCTGTCCCAGTTTTCATGCTACTACAGGAGTGTGCATAACACTGTAAGCTCAGCAAATATCAGACTAGCAGAAAATTCTGTTTCCAGTACAGGTTTCAATGAGGACTACCTGAGCCTGGGGTCTGAGATCGTAAACCCTCCACCGCCATGCCGAGAAAAGCTCTTTGATTGGGTTTAGAAAGGGAGAGTATGGTGGAAGGTATAGTACTGTAAACTGTGGATGGTGTTGAAACAAGTTCTGGACCAGAGCAGAGAGGTGGAATGACACATTGTCCCAGATGACAGTGTATTGCATCTGGTGCCTGTGGTTTACTGCTGTGACGATGTGAGGTGTGTTGTAAGGGCCCATATTGGAGGAGGAGCCCATTCTGTGCGATGGCAGCGCAAATGGTGATGTTACCCCCTTGTTGCCTTGGGACATTGATTATAGCCCCGTGGCCAATGATATTTCCGCCTCTCCTACTTGCTTTTGTCAGGTTGGACCCTGCCTCATCTATGGATATGAATTCATGCAGGATTTCCTCAGCATCCATCTGTAAAACTCTCTGAAATACAGTGAAGTACAAGATTGTGTAGTTCAGCATAGGTCTGGTATACAGTACATTTACGTTATAAAGGTTACGTGTGCAGAATGCAACATCACAGTGCTAAAGAGAACAATGCACACCTCATCATACTCATGCTGCAGCCGCAGCCTTCTCTGTGGATTCCCCCTTTCACCCTCACTCTTCTCCTTTTTTGAGCACAAGCTCCATTGTGGTTGAAGACAGGTGAACTGACCTGCTGCATTTGTATATTGTTTAAACCTGATTGGTGTGTCTAAAATTAAGCAGTCATGTGTTTGCGTACCTGATGGCTGTGTTGAACCACTTGGCTCATAAGGGGGGGGGGTCATTTGACAGTCAGTGCTTAGGAATTGCAAGGACGTGACATCTTCAAATACTTCTGTGTCTAATGTGTACAAGTGTGTTTAGTGTTTTGCAAATCACTGTGTGTATTGTTTTGCAAAAAGTGTGAAGCTGACATTGTGCTTATAGTGCTGCAGATCTGGGCTCATGTTATGCTCCTTGAGTGTAAGGTTTTGATAATTGTGTAATACTTTTGATTTTAGTGTTTAAGCAATCGAAAAAAACTGTAAACTGTTTCTGGGAGTGAACAGGCATTAAATACATTTTTAAACCCTTAATTTGGAATATTAGTTTGAAGTGTTGGAAATAAGAGCCACAGGATAGGATGCTATGTTGGTACTCAAATACCGCCTAACATCCTAGTCTTATTGAGATGCTGTCAGGCCTGGACTGGAATGAGGACTCAGAAGCAGAGAATATCACGTACCAGCACACTTTATTGATTTCAGAACCTCAATGCAGAGTGACAAACAAGAAGGCTATGAAAATCTCACTAACTATATCTATATAATAATATAATACTTGGCAAGCAATAACTGGGGAAAAAGAACTTCCTAATAAATACAAAACATACACTAGAAAAAGAAAAAGCTTTTAAACAAACCACTCCCGAAGGAGGACAAACAAATGGCAAGAGCAAGAAATCAAAAGCGCTCCCGAAGGAGGAAAACCAAACTACTAATAAATGGGGCAAAAGAAAAGGCTCACCTAATCAGGAGGCTCAACAAACTAACTTAATCTCTCTTAACATAAATCGCTCCAAAAGGGAGGAAGAAAAACAGTTTACAAAACAACACAAAACAAAGCTAAACTGGAAAACTTTAACAAACAAAAAATCACTCTCAAGGAGGAAACAGAAAACAACTTACGTGGCGTAGCAAGAAACTCTTTGGCAAAAACGACAATGACTGTGGGTAAGGCTTAGGTGCACGAACAAGAACGAAACACTTCGGCACAAGACAAAGGGGAGACGCAGACTATAAGCACATGAGGGTGAAGGGAACAGGTGGAAACAATCAGAGACAATCAGACCGGTGACACATGAGGAAGGGCAAGTGACCTGAAACGAGAGGAGAGTTAGGATTTCAAAATAAAACAGGAAGTTACGAGACAAAAACCCCAAGACAAGACAAACCTCACCGCGGTGTGACAGATGCATTTTGACTGAGGAAACCAAATAATCCTGAGCACACTGTACTCTACGTTTTATAAAAAATGTTTTGCTTTACAGTCCTGTGAACATCTGAAGAGGATCTGAGGAGAGCTGCATTGATAAAGTGTAGCGATCAAGTGTGCAGAATCGTGAACCATGTTATACTAAAACATGATGACAAGTATAACAAAGTAAGCATTTTGCCACATGTAAATGGGGTCATGTTTACCACAGAGTGCACATTAACAACCCCACCTAGTGGTGTTTACAGCCTTAGCGACAGAACAGGATGTGTCATGTTTTTTTAAAGAAATGGCAAAGGCCAAAGTTGCTTTTTTGTTGTATGGATGATTACTTTAGCAGTATTAGCTGGATTGAGTTTTCCTCAATATGATTTATCAACACATATGAGGGATATATATTTCCCAATATATTTTCAACAGCTTCATCTTTTCCCTCGATCATTATGCCTTTGCATTTCCTGCTCTACATTACATGCCTGCCAGCTTGCAAAATCAGTGTCGATGTTACCATAGCCTTTCAGCACTGTTTTACACTACTAAACCACTTGAATTTCCAATATCGTAACTATGAGGTGCATTTGAAGGCAGGATGCAAAAAATCAAGCATCAGTACGACTTCCATGTATGAGTCTAACAAGGTTTTTGAGTTAACATCTACACTGAATCTTACCTGGCATGCGTATGTCTGTCGAGCAGTCCAACAGCTCTGGTGTCCAAGTGCCAATGGTACAGGCTGCATCTAGCAGCTAGACTCTGTTGGCTATAGGGGAGATGGCAACAGCAAGCAAGGAGGATGAGAAGAAAACCAAAAATATAGACAGCTATTTAAAAAAAAAGGACAAGAGTAGAAGAAGGGAGAATAGTGCAATCCAACGGACTGTTAGGTAAGACAGCGGCAAACAAAAAAGTGAAGAATGGAAAAAAACGGACATAATTACAAAACAAAGAGAAAACAATGTAATCAGGGTGTATCAATGCCACCAAACATAAAACATAATACATACAAAGCCACAGAATGGAATAATCCCTATCATTTAACAATAATTAGTATTGTTTGGTTATTAACAACGGTTAATGCATGTACATGATTGTTGTATGACAAAAGGCAATCTCAATTGCAATTGTGTGGCACAAGATTTATTTGGTTAAAAAAAAACTGACACAGAGCTATCAAGTTGCCCTCTGCTGCTAGGAGGGGAGTACATGTATGTTTCTAAAAGGCCTAAGAGAGCTTATCCTGATTTCTGTCCAATAATAAACATTAGTCTCTCCACATAAATGAAAAGAGGCTATCTAGTAAACTAAGACACCACAACCAATTCTTCAAAGGGAGAATCCCATGGTGCAAATCAGTGGCTGATCAATGGAAGCCCAGCTTAGATCTATTAAGAGAACTGTATTAGTGGTTGATGAGGACAGTGTTAGGTTGAGATAACAACATTAATCAAGAGGTAAATGCAGATAAATGGGGTGGAATGGTTTAACAACACAATGATGGGGAAGGGGAAGAGAGAGAAAGAGACAGTGTTTAGAAAGTTGTGGAATAGTAGAATAAATATAGAGGCGAGAGCAGGTATTGCTTCTTTATGCTGGACACAATTAAGTGATTTATTAGATAAATGTTATTTCAAAAACTTTTAGTTGAGAACATGGGTTTACGTCTGAACCATAGTGTCTGAACTGAAAACTGTGTTGCAATTTGCAACAAATGTGCCAAGGTTCCAAAAGTGGCAAAAACATTTGCAAATTTCACACTACCAATTTGATAAATCACTTTAGAGTCTGTCAGCAGTTGCTATCCAGCAGGCATTTGAGAACTGCAGGAAGTTTGCTAGATACAGTACACAGGCTAAAGCAATTAATGACAGAATCACCGAGTTTAGCGCTCTCGATCTATCCTGAAGTTACATGTGAATTATTTTTAAAAGATCCCCTGCCAAAACATATCACATTGTACCTAGGAAGGACGGGATGTATGTCATTTCTTACCTGGTGCGTCTTGCCCTGCCCCGCTCAGTGAGAGGGGACTGTGGGCTGTGGTCTCTGTTGCCTGCAACTGCAGAAGCTGAGGTGACTTGAAGGGGCACCCTGCTGGGGGAGGATCCCACACTGAGGGAATTGGAGCTCTGGGACGATACCGACCGCTGGGGGGAGTGAGGCAGAGGGAATGGCCAAGGAAGAGCCCTCTGCTCTTGATTCACAACTGTACAGTAAAGTGTTTCTATATAGTAAATTCATTTATATGAAAACATGAAATAACTTTTTCGGTCTCTATCATGGAAGATGCATATATCTGTTTGTATGTTTGTGGCACATGACTTCAGTTATCTAGGCTGTAGTCAAATTTGATCTTGTAACAATTTTAAGATTTGTTTTACGTGTCTACCTTAGCAGGGGGTGCAATCAATTTCCATCAAGTATAATTAATTTATAACAAAAACAGTGAATACAATGGAAAATATTTGTTAATCTGTAAAAACGGCATTTAGTTTGAACCTTAACAATTGTTTGTAAGACAAAAATGTGTAGGTGGTAATCTAATTGTTGTTCTTCATATCCAAATTAATTGTTAGATTATTTTCTCAGTTAACTGGTCATAATTTAGATCTTGTCTGACAATAGACATGCTTTTGCAATGCACAGCTATAACAAATAATTAACTCTTTTAACTACATGGTAAAGTGCAGAGACCAACTAGACAATATAACAATGCAATCCCAATGCAAAACGGTAGAAGGCAAAATAGGTAACCTCATTATAAAGAAATCTATTTTAATTGATTATTAATATTTATGTCATGGGTTTGTACAATATATTCATCTTTTGCTCTCACATACTGTCACTATGATTTGCTTTGCTGGTAACATGTCTGAACGGTTTTCGGACACCAATGTTTCCTTCTGTTGAATGCATTTGTTTAATTTCTGTGTATGGATGAGTGAAATGATTGTACCTTCTCTCTCCATTACAGAGTAGGGTTTGATCTCTCCGTCTGGTTTTTTCAGGGGAACCTTTCTCAACTGGGCAACTGTAGAAGAGAACACACTCAGCAATGCCAAAAACAGAACATGATAGAGTCTCACTCCCTCCTTCCCCCAACCTTGCAAAACTTTAGGTAACTGTCATTACCCCGGTTCTCTGAGTAGCATGCAAATGTCTCACTATGGGATACGGACCTCGCGCGTATTCACAGAAACACTTATACCTATTCGCCAGCCCTGATTGGCTGGCAGTTCTGACGTCCGCCTTAAATACGGTGGACACAGTGTCACACGTCATTCAAAACAAACACACCTCTTCTCATTTCACCCCAGTAGCAAGAAGGGCGGTCTGGTGGTAAGCCAGAGGTTGAAACGCGTAAAGCGGGATGCACGGCCACTTGTGAGCGAACACATCCTCCCAAAGCAGGGAGCTCTGGTCGTGCATGGAGAAGAACAGTGGGCACTGTGCGTTCCCCCTCGATGCGAACAGATCTACTGTCGCGCAGCCGAAACATGACCGAATCTGATCTACTACAGCCGGATGAAGTGTCCACCGCCGCGTAGAGAGGATTCCCCTGCACAAAAGGTCTGCACCTAGATTCTGAATTCTGGGAACATGGGTCGCTCTCTTGGAGAGGAGATGCACCTCGCCCCATAATATCAGTCTGCGTTCAAGAGGGGATGTAAGCAAGTCCCCCCTTTCTTTTGGACCAGGGAATACCTTGAATAGAAACCCTCCAGCCTCTGCTTGTGTGTCACTATTCGTTTGGCACTTTTGTTTAATAGAGCTGATATTTCTTCCCGTAACACCCGGGACGATTCTCCATGGGAAGCGATGAGACTGTTGAAACGGGGGGGTATTGTGGCCAATTGAAGCCTGTAGCCCAGGGCTATTCAACTTCAGTAGCAAGTGGGCCGAATAAGAAAATCCCGGGGGGTGTGAGGGCCACACAGAATTGATCAATTAATGGCTAAGAATGAAAAACAGTAATGTATATTGCCACAGGTAAACAATCACACACGCATCTCTTGAATGCACATGCTAACCAGTCACAGGTTAAGCCAGTATTTTCAAATGCCCACATCCCAAAACTCATGTTATTCAGTGAATATGTTACCTGTTTTGTTGAGGAAGAATCCCTCAAACACCACAAAGTTATTGACCTGGATAGAATAAATAGAAAGACAACAAAAACGGGCCTTGACATAAGGTTGATAATAAAAGGGAAGAAGAAGATCGAGATTTTTTAAATACAAAATACAGATATTACACTCAGTTTACCTTTAGTTTTCGTCTGCCTTTCTCCTTTTGTGTTCAGCCTAATGCACACTGCCTTTTTAGTAAACAAGTGTTTTAGGAGATCCAAATTCACAGAGTTTGCTGTCCAGGGGACCCTTTTCTGGCAGAGACACTGGGAACATGTCAGGTTGAACTTGGTCTTGTCTTAAATCATTAAGAACTTTCTGACCTGGGAACATTGCTTCTCATGCAAAAACCTTTCATACAAACAAATGTTTGCTAAGAGGTGCATATGCGTGATTTAGGAATATTTGAGTGAATTTACCAGACCTGTATTAGGACTCGTGTGAAATAAGTCTGCAAGAATGTCGCTAATGCATTAAAGATATTCCTTTACTTTGAAGCAATTATAAATAAATTATACCTCATTAATTTGTCAACATTGTTCTGTTTAGTTCTGCAATTCAAATTATAATACAATTCTAAATGTATCACTGCACCTGCTAAATGTAGCTGTGTGATGGCCAGGGGAGTGCACAACTTATTTGTGGCTAGCATGACCTGTCCATTATTAATTGACTCCATGCAAGCTGTTTTCAGATCATTTACCTCCATGTGATCGATGTATAATAAAACTCCCTGGCTAATACCATCTCGTCAACCCCCTGAAAAGACAGGACCACCAACATAACAAACTTTATTTAATCTACATATAACATTTCCAGGAAAAAAGCTGTACTGATCCAGCACCGGCAGAAAACATGCCAGAGCAACTTCAGAATTAATTTTGTCCGCAGGTGATGTCTGTGCGCGTCTGTGTGCATAACGAGCAGAAGACACCTTATTTCTGCCATGTGCAAAAACTTTAGGGTTATTTATTTTAGCCTAAAAATTACTTTCATTTCTTAAACTCACTTATGAGATAGGTGGGCAACATGCATGGAGCAGAGCAAGTCGATTCTCTGCTTTATTTTGGAGACGGCGACTCAGAAATCATTCTCCACGTTTAGCTGCGCTCTGAATTTATTCTTTAAGTATGTCAGGGCTGAGAAAGTCTTTTCGCACAAGTTAACCAGTCAGGGGGTCAGCGAGCTGGGATCCATGCTCCATCAGACATATGCGCACCTCGTCCCGCAGCTCATACAGGCGGCTCAGTTTTTAGTCCTGCCTTTTCCCCAGCATCGCTCCAGCCCTGTCCCTACCAGGTCCCTACACACACCATAACAGTTTTCCGAAGATAGTCCCCCTTCTTTTAGTTTTGTAAAAATTTTCTCACCTGTGTACATCCACTCCAGAGCACGGAGCAAAACAGCATTACGTTTTCCGTCAAATCTGTATCTGATGAAAACAAGCAGCTGGGCAGAGTTTAATATATCTGTGGATTCATCTAACTGTAAAGCATATTTCCCTTTCTTAAATCTATCCACCAGGTGGCACTTTATGTCCTGGGCCATGTCGGTGATGCACCGGGCAATAGTCCTGTTAGACAGCGGCACTGATTCCAGATCACGGGCTTATAATTTATCCCCATGCATGGCCAGATTTGCACAAAAAGGTCTTCAATCCTGCGCATTTTCCAGGCGAGAGGTGGAGCAGCTGGATGCAGCCGAGATTTGCTTGACAACACACAGACAACAGTGTCAGCTCCTTTCACCACAAACTCTCTTGACATCCTCTCTACGTGTGTGTCATGTCTTGTTAATTTTCATTGTGATTTTTCTAGATTTGTTTGAGGTTTTTAAATAAAACCAACATGGAAAACCAAATTTAAAAACTTCCTTCTATCCACATGCACGCACGCACACACACACACGCAGGCACGCGCGCGCGTGGGCACATGGATGGGCCACGGATTACTTTCTAGTCAGAATGGTGGTCCCTGGGACAAAACCAGTTGAAAACCCCTGCTCTATATAACTGACTGGGACAAGTACTGTCCTCATTCTGAATAAAATATGCTCTTAAACTAATTTTACTCTAATATGACCGCCTGTTGTATGAGAATTCTGACCCCATCAAACACATTGAAAGCAAACCAAAAGGATATTCGTTAATAACCAGTATGAAGGTGGAATGATCAACCAAAACATGTTTCAGTTTTCAGGTTAATGGCTAAGAAGGCCTATTGTCCTTCCCAATGTTATTAAGAGAGTTGTGTAATAATAATTGTGTTATTATTATTATTGGCTATAAAGCAGACATGGTCTACTGACAGAGCATTTTGACCACTTTACTTTTTACAAATGTTCTTATATTGCAGCCATATGCTGAAAACTGTTATAATTAAATTTGGCTCTTGTCAATCTACACCGAATATCCCACAATGACATAGCACAAACAAAACTTAAAACATTTTCACACATTTATTAAAAAATCAATCCTGATCTATCTCCCTCATGATTTGGAACATGATGCCGCTATCCCCATGCTCCATCGCTGGGATAGCATTGGGCGAACAATGCGCACTGCCTCGCTCACTCCACATGACACTAAGAATTGAGGTCAAACAGTTCAGTCTTGGTTTAGACAAATCAGAGTATAAGCCCACCATATTTTGTTAACAACCTCTTTGTTCTTTGTTTTGTTGGTAAAAAAAAAAAAAAAATGCTACCAGCACCATTAAGAAAAGAAAACACCGGTAAGCCATATTAACAACACTCTACATTGACAGAGAGAGTAGGAGAAGGGTTAGTGAATTAGTAGACCCTTCTTTTTCAAGACCTCTGCAATTCACCCTGGCCTGCTGTCAATCGACATCCTGACTGATGGCAGCCCATTCTTGCATAATCAATGCTTGGAGTTTGTCAGAATTTGTGGGTTTTTGTTTGTCCACCCGCCTCCTGAGGATTGACCACAAATTCTCAATGGGATTAAGGTCTGGGGAGTTTCCTAGCCATTGACCCAAAATTTCGATGTTTTGTTCCCCGAGCCACTTAGTTATCACTTTTGTCTTTTGGCAAGGTGCTCCATCATGCTGGAAAAGGCCTTGTTCGTCACCAAACTGTTCTTGGAGAAGTTGCTCTCGAGGATGTTTTGGTACCATTCTTTATTCATGGGTGTGTTTTTTTGGCAAAATTGTTAGTGAGCCGACTCCCTTGGCTGAGAAGTAACCCCATACATGAATGGTCTCAGGATGCTTCACTGTTGAAGCAGCCAATCCCTGTACTTTTGGAAGAATATCAGTCTGTCCCTGATGTTTTTCCTCGAGAGAAGTGGCTTCTTTGCTGCCCTTCTTGACACCAGGCCATCCTCCAAAAGTCTTCGCCTCACTGTGCATGCAGATGCACTCACACCTGCCTGCTGCCATTACTGAGCAACCTCTGCAGCTGAATCAACTTTAGGAGACGGTCCTGGCGCTTGCTGGACTTTCTTGGGCGCCCTGAAGCCTTTTTCACAACAATGGAACCACTTTCCTTGAAGTTCTTGATGATCCGATAAATGGTAGATTTAGGTGCAATCTTACTGGCAGCAATATCCTGGCCTGTGAAGACCTTTTTGTGCAAAGCAATGTTGACTGCACGTGTTTCCTTACAGGTAACCATAGTTAACAGAAGAAGAACAATGATTTCAAGCACCACCCTCCTTTTAAAGCTTCCAGTCTGCTATTCTGTCTAAATCAGCATGACATAGTGATTTCCAGACTTGTCCCCGTCAACACTCTCACCCGTGTTAACAATAGAATCACTGACATGATGTCAGCTAGTCCTTCTGTGGCAGGGCTGAAATGCAGTGGAAATGGTTTTTTTGGGGATTAAGTAAATTTTCGTGGCAAAGAGGGACTTTGAAATGAATTGCAATTCATCTGATCACTCTTCATAACATTCTTGAGTATATAAATATATAAAAACTGAGGCAGCAGACTTTGTGAAAATGTATATTTGTGTCATTCTCAAAACTTTTGGCCACGGCTGTACTACTCCACTTCAATTATTAATTTAATGTCATCCATCCTCAAGAACTTCTCCACTGTTCCGTTCAATGTCGGGTGTTGAGGGTAAATTACGTATTCTCCACTCAAGCCTATGTGGAGAATACGTAGCCCCCCCCCCTCTTTTTATCTATATGACTGCTTGTGTGGCTGTAGTGGATGGGCAGAGGGGTACATTTAACCCGGCGTCAGCCTAGTATAGCCATTGGGAGAGCTTCAGAGGCAGTGTCACAATGGTTGTGGATCAATAAGGGACAAACAGTTGGCTATTGCTTCCACGACCCAGGTCGGGAACTGATCAATGTGCAAGGGTGTCTGAAGTTGAAAGACCCGTAACACCCAATGACCTCAGGTGCTACCACTGATTGTGTCCAAGTGCATCAGTAGACGCATGTTACACCATAGAATGCATTTCAGTCTATAATACACAACATATTGAACAAAATGTTTCTATGATTTATTTATACCATAAACTGAGTGCTGCTTTGTAGACCCACCCTTCCCACAACCCCCCTGAACATCAGGTCAACATGCAGGAGCCTTGGGTTATGCACTGCCCTATTAAATCTGCCCTATTGGATTTTCAAATTGTCAGATTAAAGCGCATGTTGTTGTCTTTGTGCCCCCTTAGGGAAAGTGATATCGAAGAGATATCTCATTAGTAGAACTGGAAAAGAGAACTAATCATTAACCCTAACCCCATCCATAATATATCGGAAAATGAATATTATACCTGTGGGACACTTTGTGTCAGCCAGTAATTCTTTGCCAGGAACGACAGAAATTTTGGTGAGGGCCTGTCGTAAGCCATCAACACCGGCTCTAAATTGTTGTGCTAAAGTAGAGAAAGAGAAAACATGCCATTAGTGATACAGCACATAGCAATGAACTTTGTTTACAAGATACAAGACACATTTATTAATCCCACACACATGCACAGACACACTCATGCAAAGTAGGGAAATTTGTCCTCTGCTTTTGACCCATCTGGTGAACACAGCAGGACACACAGAGCAGTGGGCAGCCATGCACGGCGCAACGGGGAGCAGATGTTTGGGGAGTAAGGTGCCTTGCTCAGCGGCACTATACAGTGGGGTAGGGAGAGAATTCTATAGAATTTAACAGAATTTGTTTTTTTTAATGATTAAAAGAGGCTCTACATAGAAAGATAAATATTATAAAATGTTAATCATACCACACACAGACCTGTTGGCTAATGAGTGGTGAGTCAAACTGTGTAATGCTGGACCCAGTTCAGCACAAAGATCCAAGATCACAGATCTATAGAATCTATATCAGCTGATCATCATGGGACAAAAATTCTTTGTGATCCCTGAACACTTGTGTCCTCCTAATCTTTGCTGCACTCCTCTATCAGTGCCAGTGCATTATGCCAGACTGTCACCGCAGTATTCATATATCAAGATGAATTTGACTTGTTACTTCATACATCAGTGGTGTTAAGGAAGTTTTCTGAAAGCTGGTGAAAGGAGATCTCAGGCAGCAGCTGCATCACCCGTTCTAACACATCCATAAATGGCTAGAATTGCTGTCACTCTCTATGTTACATGTAGATGTTTGTATTCTATTGGAGAGTTAAGCCTATAGTATGCATTCTTAAATCACATTGTGTCCATTTTGTACATAGACGCACAGTGTTAGAAGATATTAAAAACTATTAATGATTTGGATCTGCAACTACACTTTTTAATGGAAACTGAACATTATTTGCTGTAAGTTGATTTATATCTTCTTCAATTGAAGGTTCTTATAGAGTTATGTCTTGCGAGCACAAATAACGCTGTTAGTTTGAATCTTGATGATCAATGTTCACACGCATGGGTCAGAGTTAAGCACAAGTGCACATATTCTCCCATAAAGGCTGTTTTTATAGATCTCAACGTTGTGTGAGAAGTGGCGTTCGCATTCTTTCTTTTTAGTCGTACACAACGGTTATAAATGAGGCCCCTGGTCACCTGTTTGGTCAACACTGATTACACTTTTCCCATTTTCTCATTATCCTAAAAGATAACAAAAACATGCAATCTCTCCCATCAACAAGATCTGTGTTGTCTTGTCCCATCCCACCTTGTCTGTCGATGTAGAAATAATTTGGCCAAGAGAGAAATGGTTCACCTGCAACATGAAGTCAAACAGCTCTGATCCGTAGCCATGTCTCTGAAAGTTCTCTGCAATGTAGAAATCCAAAACACACATTGGCTCTGCCTCTATGTGCACACCCTGTCTGTCCTGTGGAGGAAGAGCAACACGCATAACTGTATAGCTGATAAAGGAAGTTCAACCAGATTTTAACATGTAGAATTATAGCTGGCCTGAAAAGACATAATTCTTTATCAAAAAGAGAAAAATAGGTGACTCACAAGAAGAAATAACTTCTTGTAGCCGACCTTGAGAAATCCCACAACCATACCATGTCCTCTGTAGGAGAAAGGAGGGGTAGCAAATTCAAAAGGGATGGAGGAGGTTGTACAGTTAAGTGCAGTGATCAAGACTCTCTGCTATGAATAATGTCTCTCACTATAGTAATGGCAGAGTATGACTGAGGAAATAAGTCCAGAGACGTGTGTGTGAAATACGTTAAAGCTGAAGGACAAAACAAGGTGTACCTGTTGCTTTCTACGTCCTTCAGCAGATACAGCTGATGCTTCTGGGACTGTAGTTTGGAAGCACTAGTTATTGGAGTTGTGAGTTGTTGGGCCTGTCGAAAACAAGGAACCACATGTATGAGTACATTACCCAGATGTTCAGACATTTTTAACAAATATCTACTATCAACAATATCAAGCACCCTACCTGTGGTGATGAAGAACTGAACTCAAAGTTATATCATAACACCTTGACATCACTGTTGATGGGTGTGGTTGCACAGCTATTATTTATTATTTATTAATTCTAATTCAAATGTCATACTGAATATTCATTAAAAGTAAATTGCTCTTTGAAAGGGTGTGATTATGCACACGAAATGCTAATGATTCCGTCAAGAATTAATATCACAGCAAATGGCAGTTCTCAACAATAAGGGTTCTATTTCTGTGGTCACTGAGTATATATATCTCTACAAAATAAACTGTGCTTTAATATACTTAAAAACATAAAATCATAAAAAACACCTACAGAAACTCACCTTTGCCGAGGCTCTTCCAAGTTCATCAATGACCGTTACTATGTGTTCCAAAATATCTGGTCTGCAAAGATGAACATGGTAGAACAAAATATGATAAAATAAGAAGAGGCAGTTGGGCATTTTTGTAAAACAGCTAAGACATTATCTTTTGTATGACAGTAGCCAGAGAGAATAATTTGAAAACACAAAGGGAAAGGTTTCAATTACATCCGCATGACACCTTAAATTGAGATTCTGAAATGAGATGTGAGATTCTCTCCACTTAAGAGATCCAGACACAGTACTATATGTCAGTGGGTACTATGTAAAACACAAACTAATTACAAAGAGGAACATCGGACATTCTAACTCACCTTTCTGTGGATTTACGATTTTCCGCAACAAGAGTCTGGTCCAAGAGTGTGACCCTCTCGAGGAATAACTGGTTAATATCAAAAGGAAACGCCATAATCCCTCTCAATCAGATTAGTTGGAGAGCAATAATGTATCTGAGGCAATATAACCAAACCAAGGAGCAGAGCTCAAGCAGCTGCTTAGCTAGCAAGCGTTAGCGCTCTCACCAAGCTAATTCGTTAATGCAAAAAAGACAATAAGATAGCTGTTAACAGTCTTAAGACAAGACCGATTCAACGTTGCATTGACAGACGGAGACACGACTCTGTTACAACAAGGGATGTCTGCTAGATATTGTCACACCAGTTCCATTGTGTCCGTGTGGCAGTGAGCAGGGTTGCCAGGTCTGAGAAAACCAGTCCAGTGGCCAATCAAAATCTACCAAAAACCAGCCAAAGGTAGCACAACCAGCCTAGAAAACAGCATTGGCGTATAAAGTACTTGAAAGCCATACTTGAGTAAAAGTACAGATATCGTACCTGAGAGTGACTCCAGTTAAAGTAAAAAAAGTAAGTTAAGTCACCTGTAAAGTCTTAATGTAGCTCATATTAAATGTACTTAAGTATCAAAAGTATCTGGTGCTGAAAAGTAGGCTACTCAAGTATCAAAAGTAAAAGTACAAGTACCAAACTTGAAAATACAAAGTGCTTTTTACAGTAGGCCACTACAGACACAAAACAACCCAAAATTGTTCTCTTCAGGCTTTATTTCTACTGACTGAAGAATTTATAACAAAAAAATACATATAATGTATTATTTTAAAAATGTTGAATCCCAGATGCTGAGTGTCAAATAGTAACGGACTAGTGCATCTAAACTTCTAGGGACAACAAAGAACCAACACAACAGAATAAACAAGTGCATATTGTGTCTGCCTGAGAACACTAATAGACCACAGTATAACCACTAAAAAAGTGTTAACTGTAAATATCCCTAAACAGATAGATAGATAGATGGATACTTTATTAATCCCGAGGGAAATTCAGATCATCCAGTAGCGTATACAGTTAACACTTAAACACCACACTGACATACATACATAAATCACATACGGAGAATATATACAGATATAGGAATGGAATGCAATGATGTGATAGTGTCAGTGTCCAGTAGGGAAGTGTTCTTGTGCTGCTGGAGTGGAAAGTACAATAATATATATATATATACATATATATATATATATATAAAACAACAAAAATATATACATATATAAATATATAAGAATATGTATTGGTAAAGTCTGTGCATGGGGCTAGTATAGCTAGTAAAGGGATGGACAGTTGGTAGGTATATAAAAATGAGATGAGATGAGTAGAGAAGGGGATGGCAGACTGAGGTAGACTCAAGCACGGAACATCACCCCCCCCCCCCCCCCCCCCCCCCTCCTCTTCAGCGTGATGTTATAAAGCTGAATGGCCCTGGGGACAAAGGACCTCCTAAGCCTCTCCGATGAGCATGACAGAGTGACAGGAGTCTGACACTGAATATACTCCTCTGTCCGATGAGAGTTATGTGTATTGGGTGGTGCTCATTGTTTAAGATAGTCCGCAATCTACTCAGGGTCCTACTCTCCGTCACTGTTGTTAGGCCGTAAGGTGAACCCTGTTATCGTTTCATCCCGCTCCACACGCTTGCATCTACACAATCTTTAGCTCACAAAAAAACGAGTCGTGCTAAGCTACCCAAAAAAAGTTTGTCGCTGAAATTCCAGTCGATTGTCGCTGCGTGTATGTTTTATGCAGAACTACTTTCTTCAGAGCATAATAGGATTTTGGTAGCGAGTGGTGGCACGTGATCGTTCTACACCAATGATGTAGCCGCTTTTTGTCAACAGAGTGGCAACATGGCGGCTCCCGTGGAGGCCGAATTATAGTCGTTTTTTACGCACGCACGCAGCTTCTACGGACTCGTTTTGGTTTATAGTTCCCCCACAGTTGCGCGTGTTCACCGCCAGACCACTAGCCGGAGTAATGTTTTTTGTTGAAGTCGGCTCTTCTTCGTGTGTGGCACACGTTTATTGACATCGCCACAGCGGCTCCTCAGAGCCTTTTTCTGGCGGACAAATCCGCCGGTCAGTGACGGGTTATACTAGTGGACATAGGTTTCGGATCTTTTCTGCCAAGTGCTCTTCTATTTTGGTCCATATTTGTTCTTCTAAATCTTCCGTGGTTTCCGCAGTTTCCGGGCATGAAACCGGAAATGCGACTCCGGACGGGATGTAGTAAGCAGACCAATCACAAGCCTCGCGGGCTGCGTGAGGCTTGCGTCGCTTTGTCGTAAAGTTAGAAAAATTGGCTGACGCACGCAAGCCGCAACACGCCCCCCCCCCCGCAAGTACGGGAGGGGCGTGTTGCGTCTCTCGCGTGCGTGCGTGCGTGCGTGCGTAAAAAGCCGACTATAAATCGGCCTTTAGATTCGAAAACACCCGAACGTCCTCAAAAGTGGGCCAAATGGATTCTAAACAGTGCTGTATACATAGCCGCGTCCAAGAAGAACATTGAGGCAAATATACGATAATGTTATGTTTATGTTAAGTCATTTAGATCAAGTTTGACATACCTGGGAATACACCTTAATGGCGATCGAACATGGACTGTGAACACACCGCACACACTGAAGAAATCAAGGCAAAGACTGTACTTCCTACGTCAGCTGAGGAAGTTCAAAGTATCAGCACCCATCTGTGGATAGTGTCCTGACATGACCATGGACTTTTCAAAACACTGAGGTCAGGCAAACGTCTCTGCTGCTTCAAGACCAGAACAGAGAGACTGAGGAGAAGCTTCTTTCCTCAAGCATTCCGTATCCTGAACAAATACAATGACTATATAAACTGCAATTACACTTTTTTTCACACTTGCACATGGACTGTACACACACTGCACTTTATACTCCCTCTTGCTATTTATGAAAAATATTTCTTGATCTTTCTTTCTTCACCAAACGAAATTTCACTACATGCTTTACGTTAGTATTTCTATGTATGTTACAAATAAACATCCTTCCTTGTATCAATAAAAGGCAGTACTTGTACTCTATTCATTCATTCTTCCACAAATGAAAACAACACTGATCAACCTTAAAAACAATCTTTATTACAAATATGAAATATGATATATAAAACTGTACAAAACAGAATAATGAATAACAGATTAAGGACACTCAGTCCTCACTGTCAGTGTCAGGACAGTAATCTTCCAGTACATCAGTTTCTTTTGTGTTGGCACAATTACAACAATGACATAAGTCTGTGCAACACAGTCCTGCAGAAAAACCGGAACATCTGCCTGTCTCACAGGCAGTTTTGCAGCCACAGTGTACCACATGCAAAACACTGTCAGGGGCCGGATTTCTGGTCATCCAGGTGACCTGCAAGGTCCCATCCTCTATTTGCCAACCAAATCCAGCAGGTGATGGAGCACATATATTTTCTTTGAGACAGGACCTCATTATTGCAGCCTGGTAGTTTGCCCTTTTGCAGTGCTGATGGAGGGCATCAGTAGTAGGGGGAATGCATAATTCTGGCAAGGCCGATGATGCCATACAGAAAGCTTTGTACCTAGCTTCATTAACATTTTCAACAGCTGGCTGATCATATAAGTGGCATACATACTTGCAAAGAACTGCAAATGTTGACTGCTCCAAGTTAAAGCTACTACCTAAACTTTTAAAAGCCTTAAGGTACTCATCTCTCTCACATGCAACAGAAAATGTCTTTCTTTTTCCTTTGCCATAAAAGGCACTTGTGGAGTCACACCCAGAGAATGTGTGAATTCCAATCAAGGCTGAACACACACCGGTTCCGAGAGCTGATGACACCTTGGTAATGTCAATCATACGTGTCCTGTTACCAGTCCCTGTGAAAACACATAAGCTGCATGGCAAATCTGTCTGCACACTTACAGCAATGACTACCACATCAGTGTCAGAGCTCTTGATAATGACAGCTTTATGCTCCCATGCAGCATGTTGTGCATATAGAAGCACCCTTGTGTCACATTCTTCATGATCACACTGCAGGTCTTCAACAACACGAACAGACTGTACACCCTTCTTAACAGTCACACAGTGACATTGATCTTTATGTGCGATGTACAAGCAGAGGTTTTTGCCCACTCTTGTAAGGTCGGATGGTGTTAAAGTCACCGGAGAAATAAACATGGACCTTTCAATTTCTAATCAGTAGCAGGAATGATACACAATGCCCCTCATGATAACCCAGCAAAAGCAAACAAGTGCTAAGCAACAAAAAATAAGATAGTTTCTCTTTTGTTAACAACCTGCAGTGCTAGTACAGAGAAGAAAAAATCACCGGACACAGTCTAGTTTTGCTGCAGGCCAAATTTCAGACAGAATAATAAAGACTGAACTGAACCGAGCTCCTGCGCAAGTATTGGGATGTGCAAAATCTTCGTAAAAATGAAATAGTCATCCATAGATACAAACTTAAAAGCAGAAGTATACAAGATAGCAATCTTCTTCAATAAAGAAAAGATTTAGAGGCAGAAAATTCACACAATTTTACTTAACTTTGTAAACACACTATGTAGAACAGCTAAAACACACATTCAAATAAAGTCCAAAATCAAAATATTTAATACTGTAAGCATGCAGCCAAGGTGCTCTCCCCCTTTATTTATCAACTGTTTGATAAATCTAATCTAATATAAAAGCATAATAGAATGTAAAGTAAAGTAACATCTAGCTGGCGTCAGTTAGGCCTACTTGTAAAATGCATAATGTTTAACAGTAAAATCTCAATTTAGCTTGCACCTAAGTTATAACATATTTGAGTATGCTAACATTAGCAATAACGTCAGCTAGTTCGAGGTGTATGCATAGGCTAACCATTAACGAACCATCCTAACTCTTTTGAGCGATTAAATATATCTCTTGTTCTGCCTGTTTTGTGATATACATGCCTAAAAGGTGCCTGATATTTCTATACTGAAATAATATCGGCATTATAATTGTAAGCTATTTTATTTAATGACGTTATTGTCGAGGGTTGATTTGTATTTCCTGTTCTAAGCGGGTTGTTGGTAGTGACTCTTATTTTGAAAGGGGGTTTTAAAGGAAGTGGGTTCTGTGATGAGTGAAGTTACTTTGACTCGACAAGCTAGACTGAATGTGAAACTATGTGAACCCATTGGGATAACTCTTCTGCCATTTGTGTTTTATTGTTATTTTATCTTCACTTTTAATATTGTATGACATGCTGTGTGAGACTCACTATCAAGGAACTTGTTCTAATAAAAGTTCGAAAAAAAAAATGTGTTAGGAAAGACTGAAAAAAGATATAATCTTCTAAACAACTATTTAAGAGAAACAGTACTTAAAGAAATAATGACATTTTAGGTTATTTTTTGTTTGGCCGTCTTGTTTTTATTTTTATTTATTATGTTTGTTTGTACTGCTAATTTACTGATCCACACTCCAGTCCAGCAGTTGTCGGTAATGTACCTATAAGGTGCTGTTTGCCAACCGCAAATATAAACTACAAGAAGTAGGTGGGTTTGTGTGTGTGTGTTCCCAGAAAGCGGACACACAGGCTCCGTTCCCACTCACCCGCGCACAGCGACACATGAACTGAGATCAAAGCTCTTTCACGTGAAGCTATGACACAGTGGAAACAGAGTTTCCCTGGTCACAGCTGCTCAATGATAAGAGCAGAAGCTGCGGTTCGTTTGTACCGCGCTGGAGTTTCTGTGATAACTGCTTGATAAACACGTGAGTGTCCCCTAAATCATCCCATTAAAAAATAGAACAAATGAACGTGCTCGGGCCCTAATAATAATAACCATTTACATTTCAAATGGGCCAACGAACTGTCGGGGCTGGGGCCCTAAATATCATTAGCCGGAGCACAACACGATTAGCTGGTTTGAGATATATGATACGCCAATAAATATATGTCATACGCCAATATGCTGCGGCAGCTGCCACAAACAGCGGAAGTTACATGTGGCAGCTTCCGCTGAAACCGGAAGTCTTGCTGCAAGCTGCCGCTGCCACAATTTGAGTTTGCTGTCACTCGGGCAAGGACACGCAGGGCTGCAATGACATTGTGCAAGTTAGCTAAGTAGTCCTTACTAGCTCGTTAGCATCGTCAAGCCACTGGTTACCACTATATAACACATGTCATGGCGATGCGCTTGCTGAACCTCTGTCGACCTTAACAAGGTTTTCGTCCGCAACAGGTAAATTTACCGCACGTTTGCCTTGCCGGTAGCTAGCTCAGTGCTAGGTGCTTGCGGGGAACCCTCGTAAGCTAGCATCTATTGACTCATATTAGGCAGTAGGGGCTAGCAAAGGCACGGACTGTAGTGTCAGCGATTAAAGGAAGCTATCTCAAACCATGTGTCCCGACTAATCTTGTAACTGTGTCTCAAACAGTAATAAATAAATACTTTAAATGCATCCGTTTCGAATTCAACCTAAATGGTTATTGGCATTACATAAACGTTCGGATTAATGTAAAAAATAGTGTCGTCAATCTCTCATTATCACAATTTATTGAAACTAAATCAGTGCCAATGTTTTGTGTCCGTTCTTTCGCCATATAGACACTATTCTTAATACCCGCATTTAAATAACTGCCACCACCAATTATCAGGAAATACTTATTACCATCTGTTGTAGTAGGCCTGCAATTTACTTTAGTTAATTTTGACCTATATTGATCAAAATATAGGTAATTTACATATTTGTTATCCTTTGACCCAAGAAAATCGACATACCTTTCATATGTTGCTAAGTGACATTTTATTTTTACTGGAAGGTATTCACATAGAAGATTTATACCCACAGATACTGTTACCCTGTACAGGTTTTTAGAATCTGTTTGGGTAAAAAACATTTATTTTGGAGTATCTTCATGACTGCAGAACTCATTCTGAGCTGTCATGGTGGAGTCTCTGATTATAGACATGTGGTCTCCTTAAGGTCATGTGCTCCTGGCATCAGCCCTGACTGCCAATGTAAAAACAGTGAATATCTGGCTGTCGTTTTCTGCCTTAAACTTCAAACATTTAGAGGACATGGGCAATAACCAATTTTGATTGCTTCTTGCTCTGATTTGTCTTATCTGTGTTCTCAGGTCTCAAGGACACAGTGTCTGTGTCTTTGCAGTGTCCTCTGTGCTGTGGGTGATGCTCTGCTGGTGACTGGGGTTGCCGTGGCCCCTGTAGTGAATGGCTGTGTGCAGAGGTGTTCTTGCTTTCTGGATGGGTTGTGTCGGCAGCCATGGCAGAAGGCAACTCATCAAAAAACGGAGCTGGACCCTAAACCAGGTAATCCGTTTGATTCTTGGATCCTCTGTGTGTGAATTGGTTAAGGTTAAACAAGGTTTTGAAGGCCATTAGAACCATTTGAAGCGATTTGACTAAGAACCTGAAACCAATAACAGAAGACTGAGTGATGAAAAAAGGATCATGATGACGTTTGACAAGACCATTATAAGCAACAATAATTGTTTAATTTGACCCAATCTTTTTATTTAAGTTACTAAAGTGGCAAACATTTCTATATTCACATAATGTTCACACCAATAAAGATATCTTCTTGACTTATAAGCAGTTTCTTCAGCTTTACTACACTAGTTACAAATGATCTGCTCATACATAGTCAAGCATAGTCAACATGGCATGTGCACTCAGTAGGCCTCAGTCATCTGACTAGGAGTAGTACTGAGTTTTAATGAACACTGTTGCACATGCGATAAAAAAATCTGTGTGATCAAATTTCCCCCAAACATTTAGCGGGTCTGTCTTTATGTATTTTAGCAAGTTGTGTTGCCTCTCTCATCTCCTCTCTTCCAAGTCTGGGAGCGAGGTGGAGTTTACACTAACACTCACAGGCCCCGGGCCAGCCCGTCCTTGCTCACTCACACATGAGCCAAATGGACAGCGAAGCAGATATGAGGGATGGGAGCTTGTTAACATGAATAAGGTAGTATGTGGAATAGTGGCAACAAAAAGTGGTAGGACAGGGGTTCCAGGATGGACCACCAATGCAAAACGATTAGCACAGCTGCTTCAGGATGAGGGCAGAAGTACTGGTTGGTTTGTACTGTGTCTCCTCTCTGGGCTTGCTCTCTCCACACTTGTGTTGACCTGCAGTCACTTTACATTTTAGCAATAAACAGCAGCACTAATCAGAAGTAATTGGGACCTGAACCGTACTGAAGTGTTAAAACACATTGAAAAAAAGTCCAACAATTTGTAGGCACTCACCTGCCACACACAAGATGAAACGCAAATAACCAGGACATCATCGTTAAAGTGACCGGAACGATCCGTATTCATGATCCAACACCATCTTTTAATATTTAAATATATGTGATTATCTGTTTGTGTGTGGAGAGTGACAGAAATAAGCAGACACACAAACACAATCCTAAAAGAAGCACTGGAATGCTAACCTAATACATTACAAACCTAAAACCTCATGTAAAACACATCCATCCCATCCTTTTTACAGAGTTTGTAACATATATCCTGTGCCAAATCTTTCATGTAGAGTTATTGTTGTTAACAGAGCCAGAGAGTCATTTTATTTATGGTTTTGGTTGTGTGTGGTTTATTTTATTTATGATTTATTTATTTAGGATATTTTGATGTTTTAATTATAATTCAAATGTTATATTAGACTGAATATTCTAAATCATTAATAGTTCATTGCTCCCTGAAAGGGTGTACTTGCATAATTATGCTATAATATCATTATATCAGTGGTATAAATTAGTTTAAAAAACGATGACAATACTATCATTTATTGCAATATATTGTCCAAAAAAATGTCTTACTGTGACAGTCCTACCTTAATATCTTTAATAATGCGCAAAGTAAGAGGTTTGTTGCACAGTTTACTGCTCTAGTTCTATGAAAATTCATGTTATATCCATGAAATATCCTTAACTTAATCAATACTGAATCGAATTGGAAATCGAATCAAATCGAATTAAATGAAAAATAAAAAAGTTAGGTGAACCATTGCAACCAATGTAAAGAGTGAGTTTGGAGCCCTGATAAGTAATTCCTGCTTGCCCGTGTTTAACGATCAAAGAAATCACATAAACTCAATGTCAGATGACTTAAGCTTTAATAAAACTATAACAATGATCTGATTATTTACAATAATTTATTAATGATTTGATCTATTCTAGATATAACCGGAAGCCAGTGTAGAGAAGCTAATACAGGAGAAATGTGGTCTCTTTTCCTGGTTCTTGTCAGGACACGTGCTGCAGCATTTTGGACAAGCTGCAGAGTCTTTCACGACTTACTGCTGGATCCTGATAATAAGAAATTGCAATAATCAAGTCTTGATGTAACAAAGGCGTGGACACATTTTTCTGCATCTTTTTGAGAGAGGACATGTCTGATTTTTTAGATGTTACGCAAGTTAAAAAAGGCAGTCCTAGAAATTAGTTTGAAGTGAAAATTAAAGGACAAATCGGGATCTAAGATCACTCCCAAGTTACTGACTGTTTCATTGGAAGCAAGGGCAATGTCATCGCGCGCAGCTTATTCATTTTCATACTGTGGTGTTTAGGGCCAAGTAGTAGAGCCTCTGTTTTATGTGAGTTTAATAAGAGAAAATTGTGGGTCATCGAGGTTTTAATGACCTTGAGACATGCTTGGAGTTTAGCTAATTGATTACTAGAGATGAGCCGGATCTCGGACTGAATGAAAATCCTCACACAGCGTCACAGCGCTCCTCCCCTTCACACACCGCTCTGCTCGCTCACTCACAGAACAGCTCTCTGCCTCTCAGTCACTCAGGTTCGCGGGTCTTTTCCGTTAACGTTTAGGGTTTCTTCAGCTTGAAGTTTGTTTTTATTTCAGTTTGTACTTACTTATTAACCAGTAGAGTTCTGTTAAACGTGGGTTCGTTCAGACGTGGTGCTGGTAGAAAGCGACTCGCGTTGCGTCTCTGCCTGTCGGAGATTTTTTTTCGCTGCATCGCTGTTGTTCACATGAATGTGATTATACCTTGTTTGTTTTAATTATCCTCATCCGAAGCAGGAGAGACCCGCGGACTATTTGATCCGTAGAACACAGTCTCCCCGCCCCCCTCTCTCTCTCTGTCTCTCTCTTGCTCACTCACTCACACACACACACACACACACACACACACACACACACACACACACACACACACACACACACACACACACACACACACACACACACACACACACACACACACACACACACACACACACCAGGTGTGGAAATAAATTAAAAAAAAAATAAAAATAAAAAAATCAGTTAAAGTTAAAAAAGAAAGTTATGTTGAGTATGAAAACACTTGTTATTACATTTCACTTCATAATTGCAACAGCATGTGTTGTATTCATTGTTGCAAAACTTGTTCTGTAAATAGTTCGTTTGCTATTGTGATCAAAATCATTGATCTGAAGCTCAATGCTGATGCTGTCCTGTAATAGTTTTCTAATCAGCAATAAATATAACAATTTCTGATCAACCCATATCAATTGCATGCTTTAAATAACATACTGGTTAAAGCCCCGGCCGTTTCAAGACAACCCGGCCTACTTCTGGGTTAAACCACACCCACTTCCGGGTTAGGCCCCGCCCACTCCTAGTACGGATACGGCTACAGATAATTCATAAGGTTAACAGATACACAGGGTTTCCCCCAGAAAACTTGCTAAGCCTGGTGGTAGGGCTGCTAGAAGGCACCCGCGGGGGGGTGGGGGGGGTGTTGAATCGGATTTTGAGCTGGACACCATATATCATACCATCTTATACTCTAAACAGGTTGCACTTTGTTTAATATGCACACCTAACTTGTTTATTTTGAAAAGGGGTTAAATAGATACTTTGATATCTTTTTGAGTTGCACTGCTGACTTAACTTATAAGCCCTCTTTTTTATTTATTTTTATCACGTTGGAGTTGCTAGTTTAAACCTACAGTTTTGCACTTTAATATTTGAGCCTTTATTTACATTTTGTTTTGTGCTGCATTAACATAGCAGTCAGGCCTCTTATTTCAGAAACAATGACCCGTAACAGTTTGGTTACCAATAAAAGGTAAGCCTACTACTTCTTTGCTTTCAGCCAGCTACTCAAACAGACAAGCAACAAAATAACAAACAAACAAAATACACAGGCAAGTGTCGGCCTACTTTGAAATAAATTAAACACAGAACTTTGTAGGGCTATTTGAGTCCTCCTCATATTTGTGGAAAATGTATGAAATAAGAAGTACCCTATTTTTAAATAAATAAAACCAAATAGCTGCAGCCTAATAGTGTAACGGACTAGGTTTATGTTTATGTTTGGTTTTGACTTATGTTCAGTAAAACACTGTGTTGAAGGAGCGTTCTGACGGTCAGTGAAGGTGATGTATGTTCATTAAAACACTGTGTTGAAGGAGCGTTCTGATGTCCGACGGTCAGTGAATGGGTCTGGGTGGGACATGTGACTGTTTGGACCAATAGGATGGTTGCTTTGGGATCGGGGTCATGTCTCTGATCGGGGCTCAATGAGGAAGTGAAGTGTTGTTGATGTGCGCGAGTGACGGATTTTTATTTTTTTTTTTAAATAAAAAAAACAATCGACGCTTAGCCTGGCGGGGGGGGGGTCGGAAGCCTGGCGGCCCGCCAGGCCTATACAGCACTGGGGGAAACCCTGGATACAGATAATGCTGTACTCACTCATCCCTATTGATTACACTGTTCTGGTTTTATTGACGTAGTATAACTGGGTGTCATCCGCATAGCAATGGCAATTTACAGACTGTGTCCTGATAATGTTTCCTAGTGGAAGCATAGATATAATGAGAATAAAATTGGGCCGAGCACAGAACCCTGTCGAGCACAGAACCCTTTGGAACACATTAGGACACATAAAGTCTATCATCTTCCGCCGCAAACTACTATACTTCTTGATTCTTGTTGTTCCGGGCTAGTTCCCTAAAGGTTGAAGGCGTTCCCTTATGGTTGAAGGCGCTTGGGAAAAGAGCGTCACCTAAATTAAATTTAATGTAATGTAATGTAACACTGTGGTTTACTTTAGTGTGCATAGATGACTCATCATTAATTTGCACAAATTGGAATCGATCTGAAAAATACGATTTAAACCAGCTATGGGCGGTTCCTTTAATGCCAATTAACTGTTCTAGTCCCTGTAATACAATTTGATGGTCAATATACACCGCGTTCCACATTATTATGCAGATTACACTTTGCTCAGATTTTCCTAAATAGTAATGCACAGCCAGTCAGTATATTTTTCAAGTCATCAACTGTTAGAGTATAATTCAAATTTTATTGAACAAACCTCCCAATGATAACAGTATTTTTTTTTTAAAATAAAAAACTCAAAATGCAGTGTTCCAAATTATTATGCAGTCTCTGAGTTTCTGAGTTTCAAGATATTTTATAGGTTGTAAAGAAGTAAAAATTGTCATTTGTTGAATTTGCAGCATTAAGAGGTCATATTTACTGAAATCAAAAAAAGGTTTTAATCAAAAACATCTTAACAGGTCAAGTTACATGTCAACATAGGACCCCTTCTTTGATATCACCTTCACAATTCTTGCATCCATTGAACTTGTGAGTTCTTTGATAGTTTCTGCTTTAATGTCTTTGCAGGATGCCATAATAGCCTCCCAGAGCACCTGCTTTGATGTGAACTGCCTTCCACCCACATAGATATTTTGCTTGATGATGCTCCAAAGGTTCTCAATAGGGTTAAGGTCAGGGGAAGATGGGGGCCACACCATGAGTTTCTCTCCTTTTATGCCCATAGCAGCCAATGCCCCAGAGGTATTATTTGCAGCATAAGATGGTGCATTGTCATGCATGAATATGATTTTGCTTTGGAAGGCACGGTTCTTCTTTTTGTACCACGGAAGAAAGTGGTCAGTCAGAAACTCTACGTACTTTGCCGGGGTCATTTTCACACCGTCAGGGACCCTGAAGGGGCCGACCAGCTCTCTCCCCATGATTCCGGCCCAAAACATGACTCTGCCACCTCCTTGTTGACGTCTCAGCCTTGTTGGGACATGGTGGCCATTCACCAACCATCCTTTACTCCATCCATCAGGACCATCAAGGGTTGCACGGCACTCATCCGTAAACAAAACAGTTTGGAACTTAGTCTTTATGTAGTCCTGAGCCCACTGCAACCTTTTTTGCTTGTGAGCTTGGTTTAGAGGAACGAATAACAGGTTTAAGGACACTTGCAAACCTCTTGAGCATCCTTCATCTTGAAGTTTGCAAGACTCCAGAGGCACCAGCGGCTTCAAACACCTGTTTGCTGCTATTCAATGGCATTTTAGTGGCTGCCCTCCTAACCCTACGCATTTGTTTGTCAGAAATCTTCCTTATTTTGCCTTTGTCTGAACGAACCCGCTTGTGCTGTGAATCAGTGACAAATTTCTTCACCGTCTGATGATCACGCGCAATTCTTTTGGAAATATCCAATGTTGTGATACCTTGACCAAGGAATTGCACTATTTGCTGCTTTTCAGCAGCAGAGAGATCCTTTTTCTTCCCTATTTTGCCTGAAACATGTAGCTTGCTTAATAATGTGGAACATCCTTCTTAAGTAGTTTTCCTTTGATTGGGCTCACCTGGCAAACTAATTATCACAGGTGTCTGAGATTGATTTCAATCATCCAAATAGCCCTGAGACACAATACCATCCATGAGTTTAATTCAAAAACTAAAAAATGAATGTTTTTGACCCTTATATCCAATTTGCATAATAATGTGGAACGCGGTGTAGTCCAGGCAATGTAGCGTTTTACGACCGACTAATTGTAAAATAATTTTTTTCAGCATAGATCATTTCTATGAGCTGTCCAGAACAACATACTAAAAGTCCTAAGAAATCCTAGTTGAGGAAATATGTTTAATTCTCATCAATCCAAGATGTGTGCCAATAAGGCCAGGCAACAATTACACCCCAATGGGGCTATTTTTTTCCTTTACTCCTATCAAAATGAAACATTACACAATGAAAGTAACCATGAAACGTAACATTTTTTGTATTACAAGTTTCTTTAAAAATGACTTTGAAGATGCAAATGAGCTATACACTAATCGAATATGCCCAAAATACACCCAAATAGGCTTATTTTTTTCCTTTACTCCTACCACAATAAAACTTTACATACTAAAAGTATACATGAAAAGTAACTTTTTTGTATTACAAGTTTCTTTTGAAAGGAATTTGAATATGCACATGAGCTCTCCACTTATTGAATATGTCCTAATTTACTCAGAACTCATGTCCAGTGGAACTCTCAAACTCTCCCTCCAACGTCAACAGCTGCAAAGCTCCATACTCTTCAGGCTTACCAAATGATGGAGTGGAAAAGGGGAAGTGAACCTATGGACCCTAAAGACTGGGGGTGGCATGTTTTGGATGGGAGATTTATGCCGATAATGACGATCAGCCTGCGGCACCACCAGAAATACTAGATGTAGTCCTCTGTAGTGCAAGAAAGACTGCAGCACGAAGAGATGAAGATTGATGTTTTTGTCATACATATGAATGGTATTTCTGCCACTTTTAGTATATTGTTCTGGCCACCTCATAGAAATAATCTATGCTGAAAAAAAATCTTTTACAATTACTTCTATTTTTGGCTCCAAAATGGAATACTTTGCCTGGACTAATAGTGTTGAATGCTGCACTAAGATGTAACAAAACAAAGACAGACACAAATCCATTATCTGAAGCAATTAGGTCATTAGTCACCTTCGCCAAGGCTGTCTCCGTGCTGTGATAAGCTCTAAACCCTGACTGAAAGTCCTCACATCATTACTTTCCTGGAGAAACTCACACAGCTAACTGGCTACAACCTTTTCAAGGATTTTAGACAGGAAGGGGAGGTTGGATATCGGTCTGTAGTTGGCTAAAACATCCAGGTCCAGAGTGGGTTTTATTGCGAGGCGGGACTAAAACGTCGCATCCCGCAGCTCCTCGGCCCCTCTGCAGTGGCTCCCTGTGCAGTGTTCACATGTTGAACGGGAACGTCACGTTAATTTGTCAAATCAGCATCGTATCAGGCCAGCATGAAAAAAACAGGAGTGTGTGTGTGTTTGCGCGCGCGCCCAGGCAGCGCACACACACACAGGCCCCGCCCCCACTCACTCGCTCAGGTGGCATGTTTTTACTTTTTTTTCACCTCACACATCTGTAAAATGATGTAACTCATACGTGTGGAAATAACTAAGTTGTAATATAGTCAGATACGGACAATAGGCCTACATCTCCGTGTATAAACAATGCCATGATGTCACCGTGTAGTTTTCATTAATATCTTGCTTTAGACTAATACAAATATGAATACCATTTGTTAAGTGTTCAAAAAGCTGGGCAGGTACAAGCTGGTAAAAAAGGGAACCTTACAGATGTTTTATTTATTACTATCATAGATAAATATACCAGTATCGTATTTGTGGTATCCTACCGTATTTGTGGTATTGTATCGTATTTGTGGTATCGTATCGAAAGTATAGAGTATCGTGATATTTTGGCAGGTATAGTATTGAAGTCATAATTTTGGTATCGTGACAACACTAGGCGGAACACTAAAACAAGTCGTTGTTTCTCCGGAGCCAGGGGTCGCAACCCGCTGCTCTTCAGCCCCTCTGCAGTGGCTCCCTGTGCAGTGTTCATATGTTGAACGGGAACGTCACGTTAATTTGTCAAATCAGCATCGTATCACGCCAGCATGAAATAACCAGGAGCGGGCGTGTGTGTGTGTTTGCGCGCGCGCCCGAGCCCAGACAGCGCACACACCCCCGGCTCACTCGCTCAGGTGGCATGTTTTTACCTTGTTTCACCTCAAACACACATCTGTAAAATGATGTAACTCATACTTGTGGAAATAACTATGTAGTCATATAGTCAGATACGGACAATAGGCCTACATCTCCGTGTATAATCAATGCTATGATGTCACCATGTAGTTTTAATTAATATCTTGCTGTAGGCTAATACTAATATGAATACCATTTGTTAAGTGTTCAAAAAGCTGGGCAGGAACAAGCTGGTAAAAAAAGGAACCCTACAGATGTTTTATTTATTACTATCATAGAGAAATATACCCGTATCGTATCATATTTGTTGTATCGTACCGTATTTGTGGTATCATATCGAAAGTATCGAGTATCGTGATATTTTGGCAGGTATAGTATCGAAGTCATAATTTTGGTATCGTGACAACACTAATAGGGTATTAGTGCCAACTGAGGGCAGGACTGAGGGTTGATATCGCTGGAGTTTGGGTTTTTAAAGAATTCGTTGGTTATAATAATAAACAGTTGACACTTTCATTCACTGATTTCATACAATGTTGTTAATATAGTTGAATAAATAAATGATGCTACATAATACATAGAAGGCTTAAATTCTAAATTCTCTCAGACTACTCCGCTCCTCCGCTCCCTTCACTGGTTACCAGTGGCTGCCCGCATCCGCTTCAAAACATTGGTACTTGCGTACCGTGCTGTGAAAGGATCCGGTCCAGTCTACATCCATGACATGGTCAAACTTTACACCCCAGCCCGTTCACTCCGCTCTGCTTCGGGCAATCGACTCGTTGCTCCTTCACTGCGAGCTAAACACTCATCAAAATCACGACTGTTTGCTGTTCTGGCTCCTAAATGGTGGAATGAGCTCCCCATCGACATCCGGACATCAGAAAGTTTACACATCTTCCGCCGCAAACTAAAAACACACCTCTTCAGACTATACCTTGAATAAAATAAAAAAAAAATTACTAACAATTTTTGAAACTAACAATTTAGTAGCACTTAAATGGCACTTACTTATAGCATTTTGTAGTTTTGCTTTATTTTTGAAGAATTTGTATTTTCTTGATTCTTGTTGTTCTTGGTTTGTACCCTCGGGGTTGAATGCACTTATTGTAAGTCGCTTTGGATAAAAGCGTCAGCTAAATGAAATGTAATGTAATTTGTAATGTTAAGTAGGGCAGCAGTTATCGAGTATTCTATCGATTATTCCATCGAGTAATAGGATAAGAAATACTTTTGTGTGTGCGTATGAGTGAGTTGAGCCAACATCGTAATGCGCCGTCCTTTCAGCTAACTCCTCCCATTAGACCAGTGGTTCTCAAACTTTTTCTGTCATGGCCCACTTTGGGTCTAGAATATTTTTCATTCCCCACCCGCTCCCCCGCCCCAACAAAATGGGCCAAGTTTAACATGTGTATTTACATAACATACACATGAACATTAAATCCACATTACTTTCAGGAATTTCTGACAAAAAGTTGTTTGAAAAATCCTTTTTCTAAAAACTTATGTGACATTTGTCGCTTATTTAAAAAAAATAGTGCCATAACCATTACTTTTTCAATAATAGAGAAAAAATGTATTAAATTAAAATCACTTTGTTACAAAGATGATAAAGCTCAACCAAAAACAATACATGGGGTGAGACTTGGGTGTAATGTTTCTCAGTGTCTTCTTAATTTGTCTGGTCTCATAGATCTTTCAGACATAAAATACACACTGGTCTCTCCTCATGTCCTACCACATTGACTGTGAACCCAAGAGCAAGACAGGTTTCATCTTACTTTCTTTTCAACTTGGTTTTTGAACACTGCCTCTTGTTTGTCCCTGACCGGTTGCTACACGTGAGCGAGCTCTAATCCCCTGTGCGTGTCTCTGAGCGAGTGAGTGGGGGCGGAGGCTCGGAGCCCTGGGGCCAGCGTGTGCACAACATGCACAACACTGCACAGGGAGCCACTGCAGAGGGGCTGAAGCCGCGGGCTGCCGACCACTGTCTACGGCGAAAGACCGATTTGTTTACTGCTCCGCCGTTAAAGAGATGCAGACGTCAAAACATTAGTTCGACTATAATATTAGTTCCGCCTCACATTTCCTCCTACCGGCAACGCACCCCACCTTTTATGCCTCCACGCCCAACCGGTGGGGCGCGCCACACAGTTTGAGAATCACTGCATTAGACACTGACAGAGAGCTCCAGCCTGCCACGCTCAGACTTTAATCTCAGTGTCTACTATAACGTAGAAACATATATTTGTCATTTGTTTGTGGGGATTTTCCCAAAAGCCTTACTTCCCTCTCCACCAATCAACAGTAATTAGCAGCAGAGCTAGAGCCACCGGACTTCGTACGGAAGCACACATACAGGTGATGAGGCAGGGTATGTCAGGACAAAGGGAAGCTGTAAACGGACTATGCTGCAATTAAACAACACTGATGGTTATTTTTAATCATACAGGTGCTCTGCAACAGTAATAGGCATCCATGTGAAACACAGTGGCCACTGTGCAGTATGAGAGCCAGTCTAAAGACATTTGCTGGCAGTATATAACATGTATAGAACACTTTGATGAATGTGTTGTTCGAATTTGGAATTTATCACAGGCCTTTAACATTTTGATTTTAATAAATTCAATAATTAAGATATGAATTAATACTTTCCTTATGTGTCTTTATGACAATTAAAACATTAATTTACCAAAGTGTCCAGCTGTAATTCTAATTAGCATGCCTACAGTTACCTCTTCGCTCAGAACACCTAGAAGCACACAGTTACTTTTTGGGAGCAGAGTGAACCCAAAACGGCATCATTTACTCCATTTTTTAGCCTACAATTCCTATTATATCCTCTTCTGGGGTGCGTTCATGTTCTCACAAGCACATCAGAAAACCGCAGCACTCTTGCACAGGTGCACGTGTCCTTGGTCTGTATTGTTACGTCCTCTAGCATCGCTACTTCCGGTAGTAGACCTTTAGGCTTCAAACACGGTATAAATTACCTTGTTTTGATTTAAATATGAGTGTCGGGGCTTGCAGACACTTGGATGACACCACACGAGCAGTATGTAGGCAAGTTGTGTTTTTTTCTGTTTTATTATGTCTGAAGAAGGGGTCAATTCTGCTGCAACACTGTTTACCCCTGATTAAAGGTTATTGTGGACTCAAACACTTCAGCCACCCAAGCAGAATCTGATATTTATATTGTTCTGAGAGATGAGCTTGATTCCCAACACGATTATCCAGATCCCTCTTGGAGGAGTCGATAGTCACTCTATCTCTTTCAAAATAAGCAGTCTAGGAAAAAAAGTTATTCTGTATGATTTTGGCTTTGAGGTCACCAGCTGTACTGGATTAATACTTTGGGGAGCAACGGGCAGATGGGATGATACCATAGGCTGTTGTCCCTGGTTAAGATAATGTTGATGTGTTAAGGTAGTGAGTGACTGAGTTGCTGAAGGCCCACAAGTTGTTGCTGTGGCCAGAGGTAGCCAAGTAGGCCTAAAATGGTCAAAAGAAGAACTTATGGATGCCTGGGATGGCAATGTGTTGAAAGAAGGAGGTGGAGTTTCTTTCCAGGCTCAGTTGACTTTGACATCATTGACAATTTATGTTGCTTGTTAACTTTCAATTGATCAGACTGCACTGGTATATCAGCTGAAACAACAGAGTCCCATGGAGCAGCTGTCATTTCAGACAGGGGGTAACTTAGCCACTCCACCCTTAGCACAGATCAAAGGAGATAAATGTGGAGAATATGAAATTGCAACCTCTGCTGTCTCTTCAGGGGGAGTAGTTGTGTATGCTATTTTACTCTGTCAGAGGCTGGAAACCAGTTTACCCTTCTCCAGCTCCCTCTCTGCGTGTGTGAGACTCCTAGCTCTTGAATGTTTATCGGGTAAGAAGCCGTGGGTTTGTGTGGCTTCATGTGCTTGGTCATCAAGTTACCTTTAAGTTTTTTCTGCCTCAATTCCCCCTTATGTTGTTGTGTGATTTCCTCCAGTTCCATTAATTTAAGTTTTTCCTCCAGCAGAGCACTGTAGTGGGTCCAGAGCTTTTCTTGAGGAAGCTCTACTCCTTCTTGATTCCAGAGGAGGCATGGCTATGGTGTCCATTGGAGTGAGTATGGATGGATGATCTGTTTTCCTCTTCCTGTGCAGCTCCGCATGAAGGCAAATGTTGAACACCAACTGTAGTGACGTAGTCTTTAAGATAGGTTCAGGGGCGCCTGTCATGCTGCACCCTGCTTCTTCCTGATGGCATTGTTTTTGGCCTGGCTCCTTACTGGTTAGTCTGTGTAGCTGCTGTGTCAGCTTTGGGGTGAAAGTCAGGTTTGGACACACCAGGTTCGGTCAGGGTTATCCGGGCTCATATCATCAAGTCTTTAAAGTCTGGCTCAAAGGACCATTTGTTGGATGGGATTTGCCTGCTGTAGACTGTGATGATATGTACATCAAAAAGGGAAGGTCATTTCAATTCCATTTTAAAGTTTTATTTTGTATTCAGGCGTTGGTGAATGAGTCAGGTAATTGTGATCGTGCTTTAATATTGTGAAAAAAAGGTGTACATCAGAATCTAGATTTTGCAAAGTAAAGAAATCAATAAACAGCACAAAACAAACATATTTCAAAGTAATCACATGATATTAATTTAATAATCAAAATATTGAAATAAATTACTTGGCAACAGGACAGAAGACTTCAACAAAGGTGCAGGTAAACAGTGAATGTCTGTGAGGCAGCAGACACAGGTGCTTTGAGCTACCTGATCAGTGATCAGCTCATAAATGTGGCCTCAAATCTTAACACACATTATTGTTTTAATGACGACAAAAAGAAACAGGGTAATTTTTTACCTGGTATTTTGTTTTGTTTTTAATAAATGTTACAGTTAAAGTAATTGGAGTAATCTCAAGGCGAAAAGAGACAATGATGAGTCAGCTGATGCTGTCCAATTGCCAAATTACCCTACCAGTTCGCAAAACCAATTGGTGATGTCATGGTCTTGGTTAAAGGAAAATTCAGTCATTATCTTTTCACCACTTTGCCGATGGAGGGGTGGGTGAAGTGTTTTAGTCGCCAAAACACTTAAGGGGCTTCGGGGCTAAACAGTGTTTCAGCCAAGGCGACCTCTTCTGCTCATGTGGTGTCAACCACGTGTTTCGCAAGCCCCGACATTCATATTCAACTCAAAACGAGGGGGACATATGTAACGCTGTTTACCCATGAGACTCCAGAAGTGTTTTGTGGACTCAAACACTTCACCCACCCCTCCATCTGCATAGTAGTGAGTAGATAATGAGTGCATTTTTATTTTTCTGTGAACTATCCCTTTAAGGTCTAAGCAGGGCCAGTGATGCATGAATCCCTTCAGGGTTCAGGAAAGGTGCAAGTTCAGTGTTTCAAATTTAAACTGTATTGACCTGGTTACATGTTAAGAGTTGCCTGCAATGGACGGTCTGCATTACTTATAATACACAAACAGCATAACATTGCCCTCATACCTCATGCACTGGTACTTTGTTAAACTTCTGTTGGATAGGATTCTTTCTATTCTTCCCAGTCTACTTACCTTCACTCTCTATGTATGATTCAGGATCTCAAAATCTGCACCAAAAGTTATTGGGTGTTTCCCTGGCCCATCTCTGCACCAAGTTTGGTGCAAATCAGTTTGGTACTTTTTGTCTGATCTTGTTTATTATTAACAATGTGGTATTGCATCGGCATATTTGTGTGCATGTGTGTGGTGCTGGTAAAAGTGTATGCAATATATACAATAAACTTATGTTTCATTGAGGGAATGTTAGATGCTGGCTGCTTATAGTGACTGGTACTTGTATTGACAAGTATTTAATAAAAGCACTTGTACAAAGATGGAAGCATGTACAGCTGCAGAGATAAAGTTTACTCTGAATGCATGTCAGTTAAAGAAGAGCAGAGGTGTTTCCTCGATTTATTTCAGCAGTGGGGGCAATTTGTTTAAATACATGGCTCAAACTCAATGCGACTCAAACAAAAAACACAAATTAAATGTCAAGTCCTGTACGGGTTCTAGTAATATCTGATTAGTGTTGGTGTTTATTGATATAGTGTGAAGTGAGCACAGGTCAGCGGGAGAGTGGGAAGGGAGGAAATGCAGCAGGATAAATAGTGACGGTACAAGGATACCGGGCCTATAATATCTGCTATGATCCTGAAGCAGCGGCGGTAATAGTTTTGCAGAGCCAGCTCAATGGAAGTAGCAGCAATCCGGGGTTTCTGGAACAACTTCACTAAGTTCCAAGCTGCATGGAAAAGGAAAAACAGTCTTAAGAGGTCAAAACTTCTACATTGATAATGTCATAAAAATTCAGCATCAATAGACACAGGAAACTGTTGCTATTACAATAATGTATGTTAAGATTTTACTAAGTTTGTATTGCTCCTTTAGGCAGTCAATTGGTTTTGGATCCCTCAAACACGCCCCCTGAGCAGTGCATCATGGGCCCTGGAACCACCCAACAGCCTACGATATCAGAACATTAAGCAGCCAGTGCTCTCCCACCCATTCCACAATGTCAGCCATCTTCAGAGAGAAGGCTACTATGAGAAGGACTTGGAGGAGTTTCTCAGAGTGTGTGTGCTGGTGCGACAGGGTGAGTCAGATGGTCTCCACACCTTGCTGGAAATCCCTCTGTTCAGTCACATTAAACTCGGAGAGCTCCTCGCTCTGGGGGCTCACAAATCCTCTGAGTTCTCCTTTCCCTTAACCATGGTGGATGGCAGCAGAGAGGATGATATCAGCATGGACAGCTTTAAGAAAGAACGAACTGATGCTATAACGAGAGAACAAGGCTGTTTTAGGAGCCTGTTTGAAGCAGAGAGGTGTCCTGCACCGTTCATGTGCGGCTCCCACTATTATTGTTTCCATTGTCCGGGCACAGAACCTGTGCCTTGCAGTGAGCTGAAATCTAAGAGGCTGGGTATTGGACTTGATGAAAAGCCTGTGGAGCTACCTCTTCTGCATCCTACCACTCTGTGTAGCCATACAGAGAGAGAAGAGGGTGGATATACTAAAGGAGACACTGGAGAAGAGGAGAAGTTGGCTGTGATGTATGAAAGACTGGGTATAGAGGTAAGAATGCACACCGTTTGGTTAACATCTTGTCTACAAAGTGGGTATACTGTGAGTACATTCTTTAAATCCAATCGGCCAACCCTATATAGCAAAAGTTAAATGCTACACATGGTCTCTGAATTAATTAATGAACTCACAGCGATGACTAATCAGCTCACAGCAAGTGAGTGAGTAGGGGCAGAGCCCCCGGAGCCTGTGTGTGTGTACTCCAACTCGCTTTGAGAGCACACACAAGCGTCCACTCTCGCTGGAGTGAAAACCGTTCACGTTCATCATTTATAAACTGTTTCGTTGGGTTCAGCGGTAAACAAGAAAAAACAAGAGAGAGCGAGAGAAGCGAATCTCAAAGAGAATTTCATGCTGACTGCTTAAAACATTCACGTGAACATTTATACTCTATGGTCGCAATAGTCATTTTATACATCGCACGTGGTACAAGCCGTGATGCATAGAGTATATTCAATATATGGCCCACCCCTACCTGACACTGCTAATTTGATGTGGATAACTCCTAAACACCCAAACAAGTGCACATAACAAGGATATGAAGTTATTTTTGTAATGTTATACAGCCGTCATTGTTTTAAAGAAGTTTTACTTAACTGATCTAGCATCCCACATTTTTCCGCCATTAAGTCAAGTTCCAAAGTTTGAACTGCTAGAATTTATTCAACAATAAATACTGAAGTAAATCACAATGCCTTCATGAACTGTAAAAAACAGAAAAAGTTGCATAAATGTGCAAATAGGGCTACAAACCTAATGAAAGGCATATATAGGCATATACTGTATGCCTTTCAAAAATAAGTTTTAAATGGTGATGCTATCAATATTACAAATCTAAATTTAATTGTAGCAGGGATTAGCAAAGAATGCTGAACAGAATCATACAATACAGAATATTCACTTTATTTTATGAACCCTTCATCATATGGCTAATAAAACAGACCAAGTTTTGGGGAACTATTGGTACAACTGGTAATTAGGGCCCGTGCACCGATTTGCAAAGGCCCTATTGTTATTGCTTTGATTATAAGGGCCAGAGCACCAACAGTGCGAAGGCCCTATAGCTTTTCGTTTGATTATTCAGGCAAATGAATCGCATATTTTATGGATTGAATATACTGGAAAACTCACAAAACTTTGCATGCACTTCAGGCCGGGTGGAAATTGACGTATTCTGGAGTAATTGGAAATGGTTGTGGCAATATTGCTCAACATCGCCCCCTAAAACAAAGCAATTCCGTCTAGTTTAACAAATCTTCACGAAATTCGGTAGACAAGTGTATCATGACCGGACAGAAAAAGGTCCCTGCCACCAATTTGATTAATGCAACAGGAAGTCAGCATTTTAGGATTTAGTGGCCATTTTGGCAATTTTACATGTTCTGTATTTTGACTCCAAACCCGGCCTGATGACATCTGGATAGAAATCATGACTTAAAATAACAGCGCTCCCTGGTGGCAGCCGGAAACGTCTTGGTTTTTCAACGTCTTATACTATTATTAATTCCTCGTTGTCCATTGACAACAATCGTGTCAAACTATATCAGAAAGTGATCAGACTCCAGGACTGAAAAGCTCCACGTTTCAAAAATTTGTCAGGATCATAGCGCCACTTACTGAATCCCCATGAAACAGTAAGATTTTGTATCTTGGACATACACGGCCCAATCTACTCCACACTTCTGATGACATCTACACAGAAATCCTGATTTCTAATCACAGTGGTGGCAACAGGAAACACCTATATTGACTTAACCTCACAATGCCACCATGTCCGTTTTTTATTTTTGTTTCACTTCAGTGTAGTGTCCAATCATCCTCAAAATGTATGTTTTGTAACACTGGTAACAAGACATTTATAAAAAAATTTGGTCTTAAATTCACAGTACCATTTATGGCACTGAATGTTTTCTCCTGCTGTGTTGTTAACAATAGGGGTGTCCTTCAATTAATGGTTTTGGTTGTTAATTCAACAATCACATTCATTTGATAATGATTCTTTTTATATGATACATGAAATGATGACACATGACACATAAATACTTGAAATACTTTTTGCGTTGGTCAAAATCTCAAATCACATTTTCCTCAGTGGGGTTTCTAGTTCTCTTTTTTGGAATAACAAAAATCACATAATACATCACTCGCAACACAAATTTGGATGGAAAACTTTCTGATGCTTGTGTACGACAAAATCAATGTACAGAATGTAGACTCAGGACATCTGAAAACCTAAATCACATTTGAACGATGAACGTGAGTGACAACATTAATGATCCGACACCATCGATTAATAACTAAACACATCCCAGTAATAAATTGAGCAAATCAACATATTTGGAACCGTGAACTGGCACAACACTGCATACCTGTGTGAGCAGCTTTTCTCTGTGATGAAGATGAACAAAAAACAACACAGGAGTCGTCTCACTGATGCAAAAGTTGACGAACAACTGGCTCTGGCACCTGTACATAAAGGTAGAATGTAGCCAACCTAAATATGTTTTATTTTTTCATTTATCTAATTTCCTGTCTATCCTGTTTAATAAATGTTGATTGTATGACCTTCGACTCTTGTATTATCATACGGTGTCAAAATTTAACATTTAACAGTACTTCCGCGCAATCCAATTCTATCAGACCATAATTTATTAACCTTCAATTTTCATTATCTGAATATGTGCTATTAATAAAAAACTAATTTATCTATATGTCTACCTGATAGTGCTGTAGCTAAATTTAAGGAAATAATTTCAATTACATTTAAACCCGTATTATCCGTTGATATAAACAAATTTATTAAAAACCCTAGCTCCACTGAGATTGACCATCTCGTCGATAGCTCTGCAGACTCATAACAATTAACATTAAACTCAATAGCGCCTCTAAAAAAGAAACATGTATAACATAGTAAATTAGCTCCGTGGTATAATTCCAAGACACAAGTTAAAACAAGTATCAAGAAAACTAGAAAGGAAGTGGCGCGTCAGCAACCGTGTTGAAAATCTCCTAGACTGAAAGAGTAGTGTTAAAGTATATAAAAAGGCCCTCCACAAAGCAAGAATGCCTACCATTCAAAACTAATAGAAAAGAATAAAAACAACCCCAGGTTTCTCTTCAGCACTGTAGCCAGGCTCACAGAGGGTCACACCTCCACCGAACCCAGTATTCCTCTATCCCTATATAGCAATATCTTTGACCTTTTTAACAATGAAATTCAAACTTTTAGGAATAAAATCAACCATCTCCTGCCCTCAATTGGCACTAATACCCTACCAAGAACAGAAATCTCAGGAACGGCTGAGAATCCTACCCAATATTTAGAAAGCTTCTCTCTGATCACCAAAATAATCTCAGGTTCTAAACCAACAACCTGTATCTTAGATCCCATTCCTACAAAATTACTTAAGAAATTGTGCCCCAAATTGATAGTTTGTTACTGAACACAATCAATCTGTCATTATCATCAGGATATGTACCACAGTCCTAAAAAATAGCAGTAATCAAACCCCTTCTCAAAAAAAACACACTAGACCCAGAGGTTTTAGCCAATTACAGACCAATATCTAATCTCCCCTTCCTGTCTAAAATCCTAGAAAAAGTCAGCTTTTTGAGTTTCTCCAGGAAAATAATATATATGAAGACTTTCAGTCTGGGTTTAGAGCCAATCACAGCACAGAGACAGCCTTGGCTAAAGTCACTAATGACCTTCTAATAGCTTCAGATCAGGGATTTGTGTCTGCCCTTGTTCTGTTAGATCTTAGTACAGCATTCGGCACAATTGACCATCACATTTTATTACAGAGACTAGAACAGTTAATTAGCATGAAAGGAACTGCCCTGAACGTGTTTAAATCTTATTTTTCTGATCCCTTCCAATTCGTGCAAATTAATGATGAGTCATCTGTGCGCACCAAAGTTAACCATGGTGTTCCACAGGGCTCTGTGCTCGGCCCAATTTTATTCTCATTATATTTGCTTTGATTGATTGATCCCCATATATCTCACTGTACATCAATGAATCAATCAAATTTTATCTGTATAGCCCATATTCACAAATCACAATTTGTCTCATAGGGCTTTAACAAGGTGTGCCCTTAACCCTCAACAAGGGTAAGGTAAAACTACTAAAAGTCCCTTTTAACAGGGTAAAAAGAACGTAGAAACCTCAGAGAGAGCCACATGTGAGGGATCCCTCGTGCAAAAGATGTCAAGTGTAAAGGAGAACATCATCAAGATAAGGGTATTTAGCAGCATTGGTAAGACACGAAACAGAATTGCCATTATTATCATGATCAGCCAGCATGATACAGAATCCACCATACTGGATCCACCATTACGATCTCTGATACGCGATCCACAGATCATAATCCACGATGTGGCCGGTGACCCTGGATCTGCGGGTGATAAGGCAAAGGGAAGAGGTGAAGTCAGTAACATGTATTGATGAGATATTCATTTCTTTGATGTGATAAGGATTGAGAAGAGGAAGGAGAAACTGGAAAGAGAAGCTCTGTGTGTCATGTGTCCCCTGGCATTCTAGACCTATAGCAGCATAACTAAGAGCAGGTCTAAGACTGGACCGGCTCTAACTATAAGCTTTATGGTAAAGGAAGGTTTTAAGTCTACTCTTAAATGTACAGATGGTGTCTGCCTGCCGAACTGAAAGTGGGAGACTATTCCATAGGAGGGGAGCTTGATAGCTGAAAGCTCTGGCTCCTACTCTACTTTTAGAGAATTTAGGGACGACAAGTAAGCCTGAATTCTGGGAGCGCAGTGCTCTAGTTGGTTGATAAGGTACTTTCAGCTCTTTGAGGTATAATGCTGCCAAATTTTTAAGGGCCTTGAAGGTGAGGAGGATAATTTTAAATTCTATTCTAAATTTAACCAGAAGCCAGGTAAAAAAGCATTTAATAAGAAAACTGAACCACATACTGTACGTGTACAGCAGGCTTCGGCGGGCTGCTGTGTTACAGGAACAATCTGCTCACCATGTTCACCCTCACTCCGTCTCTAACACACACACACACAAACAGCTACGCCACACATACACCTCGCTCCACACATGGCTCACGACGCACACGTCAGTTCCCCATGCCCTTAGTGTATGCTCTTGAATATCTTCACAAGCATTGTCTATTAAAAAGTCGTGGGAAAATAATGCACATTTGGGATCTTTTCAGTATCTCTCTCTCTCAGCCTCTCAATTTACCTCAGACATCTCGTTGAACCAGAAAGCAGAAGCAAGATGATTATTCAAAAATCCAATTAAACCAATCAGAGCACTGTATCGGAAAGGTGGGGGTTAAGATGATTCAAAAGACCGATGGGTGAAAAGTACATTAACATTTTAATTCAATTATCAGAAAATATGTTTTGCCACTTCCATTGGAGTGTACCATTCAGTGTGTGTATGTTTTGCCACTTCCACTTTGTTTTTGTCATGGACGGATAAACTCCCATTACACACACTGAATGGTACACTCCAATTTAAATAAGAGGCATCTATAGGATCAGGTTAAAACAACACACAAACAAAAAACAAGCCAACAAGGGAAAGAACAAAATAAGAGCGGTTTTATTGTCAGGCTATAATAATACAGAGCCTACTACATTTTAAATGATTCACAACAAAATAAGAAATAATAACTATCTACATATAGTCCATGGGCCCAGACCTGAAATTTCACATATCGGTAACATCTGGGTGCTATTTTTTAATTGTTATACATCCCTAGATTATGTTTTAATGTGATAACCCTTTCAGAGTGGCAGTTTATTAGTGGTTATTATTACCTCTTGAACAGAGAGACCCCTATCGGGCTGTTTTGATATTGCACACTAAGTAACAAAAAAATGTCACATTTGCACTTATTGTGAAAAAGGTTGCTGACCAAACAGGAAGTCTGTCATTATTGATGATTTACACATTTGAACAAACTCCTCTTAGAAAATTTTCGTCAGATCAACTTTAAATTCATTAGGGGCCTTTTCAGCAACAATGAGATGAAAACGACCTCAAATTTTGAATGTGTACATCACAGGGTCTGACCGTGGTGTCAAAGTTTGATGGTTGTCAAAAAAGAGGGATTTTTTTATATTGTATCAGTCAATATTGACTCATCATCAATGCGCCAGCTTTTGGTGATAGAAAGTGAGATGTTTTATACTTTGACGCACTACTGCTGGCTGCTTTACAATATAAAGCTCAAATGAACTCTGACAGGCTATTATAATATGGTTACAATTGTGACAGTTCCTCAAACCGTGAGGTGCAGCGAAGGTTGATCATCGGAGACAAAGTTGTCATAACTCCATGGTGCATTGTCTAATCACCCCCAAAATTGTGACATGATCACGTTCCTTGCTTTAACAGCTCCATGTGTCAATATTAACTCAGGGTCATAGCACCACCTACTGATTTGGCATGAAACAGGAATTATTTTTTAACTCCACTGTGCATTGTCCAAGCGACACCAAATAACTCACCTATGATCAGAGTCCAGACCTGAGAAGAGGTTTTAGTCTGTATGTAGTGATAGTGCCACCTAGTGATAATCGTGAAAAATAAATTGTTGTTACTCTACTGTAGATTGTCCAATCAGCCCCCAAATTCTGTCACATGATCAGAGTCCAGGCCTCGGGTCTCATTTATAACCGTTGCGTACGCACAAAACGTGGCCTGAAACGTGCGTATGCCACTTCTCACGACAACGTTGGGATTTGTAAAAACAAACTTGACGGGAGAATTTGCTATTTCCACGCAAACTTTGACCCATGTGTACGAACATTTTGGAGACGGGAAAGTGGCGATGCAGAAGTGAAGGTGGTGAACTGAAGCAGATTATTGATCCAATTCATCATTTACATTAAAACCAACAGCTTTGTTTTGCTTGTGCGACAAATCTGTTCCACACAAACCTTTTAATTAAAAAATATATCAAACAACTTACAGCACATAACGTTCAGATTCGATTTACAGAGCCGAGTCATTAATAGGTTTTAATAATATCTTCTAACACTGTGCTTGTATCATCAAATAACTGCAGTGAACGTGACTGTGCCATCAGGCGCACAGAGCACCCAGTGCACAGAGCGCACTGGAGATCACTTGTAAGAAATGAAGAAACTTTCCAAATAATATCCCAGAGGAGGATCCACGGATGTGATGGAATCGGTCCGATGCTTTAAATAAATAAATACTGCCGTGACACCGGAGCGGGGATCTGCTCGATGTGTGCATGTGACTGGAAGAACGAGGAGGAAGAGAGGGTTCAGCGATCTCTGATCTCACACAGTGTGTTATCCACAGCAGCAGCAGCAGAGTATCAGTGTATTTTCTTTATTAGTGACATCACTGCTGTCCCATAAAGTTGCTCTTCACCTCACTAACAGACACCTCGATGTCAGTGTCAGAAAGTTTCACTTCCTCTTCATATCGCTTGATGACGTGACTCCGTCAGGACTCACGGTGGAAACCTATTCAGCAGCATAATTTAATATTTATTCACACCGTGCTTTGCCTTGACCATTTATGGTTGAAAGTGGGCGTGTGGAGGGCGGATTTGGAGGCACGTTTTTATAAATCGGAATTATCTTTTTGCGTACGCCATTTCTGGCTTTTGTACGTACGTACACTTTTAGTATGAATCCTATGCATTCTTTTATAAATGAGACCCCTGAACAGCTCCATATGTCAATATTAGCTGAGGGTCATAGCAACACCTACTGATCACTTTAAAGGCTCAATTAGGGCTGCAAGTAACGACTATACTGATCTATCGATTATTGAAACGATTAATCGACTTATCGGATTATGAATGACACAAATTCTCAATTGCTCTTATTTAGACATCAGGTTTTAAATTAACCTTTAGGTTGTTCGCGGCATGTGATGACTGAAAATAAAGACAATAAAGATCGATAATTCATTCAAAAATGTCTTTTGATAAACTTTGCTGAATATTAGGGTACTATTGATACAATCCAGTTTTTGTCCATTTAAAACCAAGGACAGGCAATATAAAGAAAAATATTTAAATTCAAGTTTCCCTTTTTCCTGTGAACCAAGAACAGGCCAAGTGCTGATACTAAAAATAAGTTAAAATTAAGTATCCATTTTTTATGTTAACAAAAGGACAGGGAAAGTATCAACAATTAAAACATCAACAAACAAAACTACTGTCTTCTTCGGACTGCATAATTGTGATTAAAAAAGACGTTTGTCAGGCAATAGGATAACATTACGCTTTTAAACTCGTTAAAAAAGTTTAAACCATATTTTTGTAATTCTAGAATCCTGTGCACAGCTATATACGTTTATATAGCAAGCTAGATAACAGGCTATCTTACTGAGGCAAGTCTGCATCGTCTACGTTACAATGTTAAACGTGCCTCCACTTCAAATGCTCGTCCGCTTCTCAAGTATTTCAGGTAGTATTTGTTCGGATATGTTAAGGGTGAAGTTCTCCCATACTTTTTACTTTCTGGTATGCGATTGTCTTGCATCGGACACCGCCATTGGTCCATGTTGTGTCGCTATTGCACATGCGCGACTTTCAGAGATAGGAAGGGAGCGAGATGGCTCACTCCTCAGCTACTTCCATCAGCACCTCCAGTAAATCAACGTTTAGTTCAGCTGCATGGCACGAAAAACATGCGCTATGACGTAACCAACGAATCATCGACGATTAAATTAGTCGTCGACTATTTTTGTCATCGATTTTTGTCGACTATATCGTTTAATCGTTCCACCCCTAGGGTCAATGTATGAGGATAAATATACACAATGAAAGGCAGTTATACTTCATGTATTCAATGCACAATATTCACATTAATATCAAGTAGGGATGGGGGGAAAGGTCGACGTAATCAATTATGTAAATACATTGAGTTGCCCAGTGCGCCCAGGTGTCTTATGGAAGGTGGCTCCGCACAGTCAGAGCATGGACTCACCTGAAGATCAAGCTGAAGAGAAAATATCGCCCACTATCATCTAGCATAGGTCACCTATAGTCTGACCGTGTTCAGGAACGGACCCAGACGCTGTTCTATACGGAGCCAGATTTGTGATTAGATTTTGAGCGTTTCTCTTTTAACCTGCACACCTTTTGTCACATTTATTGTAGTCCTATTTTAACCTGCGCAGCTTTTTACGTCTTTACGGTAGTAAATCCTGGCAGCACACGTGGGAGTGGGAACAAAGCTGTTTAGTCGTTAATGTTGGTTGAGATTGTTTATATGTGTAAGAAAAAATAAGGAGAGGGGAAACTCAAACCAAAACCAAATCTGTTTATTCAATTTTAAAAATTAAGCACTTTATTTTAAGATTTTTTTTTCAAAAACTCTTAAGGAAATAAATTAAACTAGGGCTACGTTGTAGCACTTGCGGGCCCGAGCACCTGCACGTTGAAGCCTGTTGCGGTCGGTGGAGAGAGCGATCGATGACCAAGCGCACACTCCGCGTTGCATGCATGTTGCGCACTGCGGCAAGGATAAACGCCTCACTTCCTGCGTCCGTCACGTGACGTCGATCCTTGCCTGCTAATTTCTCATTACGGTCCACGCTATCAAAAAGCAAATCCCACTGTGAAAATTGTATGTAACTCGAATAATAGTTGTAAAACAAAGCTTACTTCCTGTTGCCAGTAGGTGGCGCCATCACTATTATTACTCACAGACAAATTGATCTGTTCAAGTAGGCGCTCCGATGTAGTGTGGGCAATTTTGTGTCAATTGGACAATGTTACCACAACTTAATTGTCACGCTATGACCCTGAACTAATATTTATATATGGAGCTGTTCAGATCAGGATTGTGGTATAGGTCAGTAGTTCGGAGCCGGTTGGATAATGCAGACTTGATTAACAAAGAACTTCCTGTTTAATTGCGAATCAGTAGGTGGAGCTATGATACTCAGGAAATATTGACACATAGAGCTGTTCAGGCTTAGACTCTGATCAGGAGACAGAAGATTGGTAGACAATGCAGAGTGGAGTTATGACCCAAAGGACACGATGTTGTCATAACTGTTGTCATTACACGGTTTGAGAAAATGTCACAATTCTGACCATGATCCAATGACTTGACTGAGCTCTTCTGAGCTGTAAATTGTAAAGCAGCCAGGAGCAGTTCAACAAAGTATAAAACATGTCACTTCCTGTAGCCACCAGGTGGCGCTGTGATTTCAAGTCATTATTTCTGTGTAGATGTCATCAGGTCGGGACTCGTGTTTTGATGGCGTTAAATCAAACTTTGACGCCACGGTCACACTGTGTGACGAAAAATCAATCTTTAAATCAGTGTCATCTTGTTGTGATGACACTTATCTGAATATGAAGTTGATCTGATGAAAGCCCTGGGACAAGTACGTCAAAGTAAAAATGGCCTAAATGGCCCCTAAATGCAAAATTGCCGGCTTCCTGTGGCTTTTTCTCATAATGCTCCTCTGGACTTTTTTTTTGACTGGTCACGATACACCTGTGTTCCGATTTTGGTGAAGATCGGTCAACGGAAAACCTAGGGGCTGGTTCCAGGGGGCGCTGTTGAGCCCTTTTGCCACGCCCAATTCAAATTACTCCAGAATACTAAAAAATCCGTAGACCTTGAATTTCCTGCAAACTTTCTTAACTTTTTGAGCATGTCTACACCCTGAAAAAGCCCCCCAAAGAGAAATAATTATAAAACCACTTACAATTTCAATAGGGCCTCCCACCGTTCGGTGCTCTGGCCCTAATAATGTTGAAATAAATACAGAAATACATGAATAATTGTGACTTAAAATTATTTCCACATTTAATTATTTCTGTGTGCATAATCTGTTCCGAGCGATGTTCACGTAAATGTTTTCAATCATCGTATCAGGCCATCATGTGTCTCTGCTCTAAGCCAGCTCACACATACAGACCCCCCACATAAATCATTCCAATAAAAAAATTAAGAAATGAGCATGAACTAGTTCAGTTTTGGAACTGTGAACTTAGTTTCTCTGCATGTACTGAACCTTGAACTTGTTATGTGAACTGCAAATAGCAACGCTACTGGACAACGGTCAGCATTGAAAGGCAGAAGTAGTAGAACTGGATCATCACACTCTTGTGACCAATCCTGCATGATATTGAGGTTAGCATACAGACAAAGAAATAGGTCTGTATGCAGAGAACCAGAATCTCTGTTCATTAGCGGAGTAATGTACCTCGATGTGTGCAAACTCACTGCTTCCCCACCACTTGTTAATGGGCTCGCTTCTTCTGTTGAGCATGACTGTTTAGCCTGAAAACATATGGAGAATATGTGAAGTTATTAGTGTTTTTATTTTTAAGTATGTTTGGCAGTTAATGCATACATAAGGCAATGGTGTAACATAAAAAATGAAAATAAGTCTTGTAAACAAAAAAATCATTATTAGCTTTATCAAGATTGAATTTGATTTCAAGCTCCGCACTGTAGTTTTACTTACTACACAATGAGACTGCACTCTGAAATTTCTGTTTAACTTCAACATCAAGGGATTTATTATGTGTTTGTTTTTCAGCTTCCAAGTTTCTTTATAAAGAACCATGATTACACCATGTACTCAAAGGATATAGAATTCCTCAATGGCCTCATGAATACCAAGACCAGGTGAATCTGTTTGTTTTATTTGGGCTGATGATACATTTGTCTTGATTGCAACTCATCTGCGCTGACCAAATACTGTATACACATTTGCACTGTCATGATGTCACTGTGATTTTTGCTGTGTGTGTTGGAATAGAGGCCGTGTGTTGTACCAGTTCATCCTCTCCCTGTGGCGCCTACTGTGTCTTTTTTACTACTCTGAGGCTCAGTTGGAGGTGCTGAAGCTCACCAAACACATGGAGGACAGAACCATTAAGGCCCGCTGGAGGATTAGGGGCCTGCCCTTCCACTCTGTGCTGCGCTTCTATCGCAAAGACAAATCTCACCTTTATAGGTAAACTTGTTACTGTCTGATAAGACAACTTGAAATTCCACTAGCTTTTCTCTTTGTTTTACCTCACACAAAGTTTTGATTTCAGGTGTTTGTACAAGAAACCCCTTTTTACAGTGATTGATAATGTAACTTAATCCAAATCTGTTACAGGTCATATGATGCATTCTCTACATTCTACATGGGACAGGATGGACTCATTCATTGTCATAAAGTTGAAAAGGTAAGAAGCTCACTTACAATATGTACCTGCTGGTATTTAGAAATTACTTCAGTGGATTTGTGAGTAGTTAAGAGCCTTCCCAACACCCCTTTTCTCTTCCAACTAATCATAGAACTTGTTGGATGCAGCTGCTTCCTGAATAATGTTTGCTGATGTCCTCTATTTTTGTTTATTCAGTACATTTTAATCATTTCAGTGTAATTCTATGCGCTGTGAGTGACGTCATACGCAAGCAACACGCCGTGCGGAGCCTACAGTGTTGGAGCGACAAAATGGAGCGAGCGAAAGGATCGGCTCCCCTGTGTCACTTTTGAGTTTATCAACACAGTGGGGGGGGGGTTGGAGGTCCTTGTCCGGTGGAGCCTCATGGCGTCGCTTGTGCAGGGGCTTTTCTCTTTCTTGGGCCGCGGGGTGGTGTCCATCGCCGGTGCGGAAGGCGGGCCGTCGGAGGGGACTGGGTACGGCGGTCGGCGGCTGCGATACTGGACGCGTGTCGGGCCCTTCTCGCGGATCACCTCAGCTACCGCGCCTGCTGGGGGAACCCTCCATTCGCACGGGGGGCCCCCTCCGGCGGTGCGCCTCGGCTGGCGCCTTGCAGCCGACTTAGAACTGGTGCGGACCAGGGGAATCCGACTGTTTAATTAGTATTGGTATCGGATCGGTATCGGCCGATACTAAACCTCAGATATCGGTATCGGAGGTGAAAAAAGCGGATCGGTGCATCCCTAGTCCTTCCATATGTCCCATTCTTGTGAATTCTATATCTCAAGAACGCCTTGAGAGAATGTCTTAAAATATGCTACAAACATTCAGTTGCACTCAAAGACTACCCGGTGTGATTTTGTTAGCCAAAGGTCAAGGTCACAGTAGTCTCACAAAAGGATGCTTGGGTTTTTCTTGAGCATGATATCTTAAAGGGGTAGTTCACCTAAAAATGAATATTCACTCATTATCTCACACCACTATACTCACCACTATGCCGATGGAGGATTGGGTGAAGTGTTTGAGTCCTCAAAACACTTCAGGAGACTCTGGGGTAAACAGTGTTGCAGCCAAGGTGAACCCTTCTTCAGATGTAATAAAACTAAAGAAAAAAACATAACTGCTCGTGTGGTATCATCTAAGTGACCGCAAGCCTAGACATTCATATTCGGCTTGAAACTAGGTCATTTACACATCCTGAAAAGTCCACTACCAGAAGTAGTGATCCTAATTTGAACTTTTAACAGCTTGTGAGAATATCTTTAACTTTGTTGCAAACATTCTGATTAGATTTTTTGTGATTAAAAGTCATAGTCTAGGTCCTGGTGAAGATTTGTGTGCGCTTCATTTAGCGGAGAATATCTCAACTGTTTTAGACTAATATTATCCCACTGAAAAACGTGGGATGTGTGCCAAAATCTCTATCCGGGACGAAAGTCCTGAAAATGAACAATATAGGTGACACTATTATCGCACTACAGGTGAATGGGACTTTTTTTTCTCCTTTATAGACATCCTCATCAATTTCTACCAGATAATCTTCACATTAAGAGAAATACTTTTTGTATTACACTTTGTCTCAAAAATAAAATATGCATATTAGGCAATCTCTCATTAAATATGCGTACATATAAACTCTTGAAGCTACAGATTTTCTTAGGTGATCACAATGTTAACAGTGTAATAATTCTGGTTTGATATTTCTAATTGTGTCTCTGTAGATGTCCAGGTTGGATGCTGTGTGTGTGTGTGTTAGGGGGGATTATAAATACAATTGTATACAAATATGGGACTTTTTTAAAAGAAAGAAAACAAGCATTTAATTGATATACAGACATTTTATATCCAACCTTGCTATTATCTTTGGAACGTTAACTTAACGTGAAAAATACTAAACAGCAGGTTTATTCCCTGTGTTGCAAGGTAATGGGAATGATGATGAGAGCTCATTCAGTGACTCGCCGCTGACACAATCCATGCCTGTGGTGATTTACCAAGGTATAGTGGTTTGGTGCCTTTGTAATTGGTGGTCAGCCACTCAACATAGAATGCCTGAAAAGCAGGCTGCCAAGTAAACTTTTGTTGAAAAAAAAGTTGTAGGGGATGACGTGATGACAGCAATATTTAGAACAGCTAGGAAATGTAAGCTTTTAAAGTTTAGGTTAATAAACAACTGGCAATTCCTGTATGTTGCTAGTTGTATGTAATAGGTTATAGTTGTAACTTTTTTTAGCCATTTTATTTATATCAAATCAGAATGCTTACACTCTTCTATGACCTTATAATCATGGTCATTATGATCACCTCAGAAAATCTGTAGCTTCAAGGGTTTATGTCCGCACATATAATGTGATATTGCCTAATTTGCATATTTTAATATTATGTTTTAGACAAAGTGTAATACAAAAAGTATTTCTCTTAATATGAACATTAATCTGGTAGAAATTGATGAGGTTATATATAAAGGAAAAAAGTCCCATTCACCTGTAGTGTGATAATAGTGTCACCTGTTGTGGTCATTTTCAGGACTTACGTCCCGGATAGGGATTTTGGCACACATCCCACGTTGTTCAGTGGGGTAATATTAGTCTATAACAGTTGAGATATTCTCCGCTCAATAAAGCGCATTCAAATCTTCCCCCGGACCTGTACTATCAAAGGTAAAGTTCACTTGACCTCATGTTGTTGCGAATGCGATATATCAGGAATGCTCAATGGTAATTTCATAATATCTAGCACAAACATTCAATTGGACAAACCGATTAGAGTTTGGTGGTCATCAGTCAAGGTCGCTGTGACTTCATAAAAACATTTTTGGTCGCAACATCTCAGGAACACTTTTAGAACCACTTTTTCAAACAATAAAACGACATAAAAAAACATAAAATGCCTCTTTACTGCTCCTGTGGTGTCATTCAAGTGTCGTAACAGCCTCATTTAAACCATGATTTTAGCATTAATGTTGACTGTTATCCTCAGCCCAGAGCCATGTTTGTGCATACATGCTCTCGTTGAAGGGGCAAGATTAGCAAGTTCTGGAGATAACTGCAGTTACTCTCCCAATGTTTATGCTAGCCCCGTCACCAGCAGAACCTTCTGCTGCTCTGTCATGCTCATGACGAGGTCTGTTGGGTGCGAGTGTAACACAATAGTTGACTGTGGTGGTTTCTCTAAGCAGTAAGTACACAACACAGAGCTGAGCTTAACCAAGGTGACTCCCAAAAAGTAAATGGAAAGTGTTTTGTGGACTCAAATACTTCATCCACCCCTGTAACATCATAGTGGTGAGTAGATATTGAGTGAATATGATCTTTGGCTAAACTTTGACTTCCATTGAGGAAAACATGGGAACCTGTGGTGCCCTAAAGGAAATCCTCCATAGACTAATGTCTTCGAAGCAGGCAGGTCGAGTGCTACAGATTTCGACGCAAACATTTAATTTCACCACCGTCACCAGCTGAAGATGTTCCTGCTGAGGGTTAATAGATGCGAGTTTAACACGGATTAAGTACACAACACAGAGCTGAGCCAAACCAAGCCCACTTCCTACACAAGTACATGGACACGGGCAAAAACACAAACTCCTTGGTGGAGGTAACAAACTGGGGGGGTTCAAAACCTAACCTCTTTGGCAGAGCTAGAAAGGAAGAAATTTGGAAAGGGTCACATCACTAAAGGCACTTTCAGGCATTAGTCGTGTTGTCCTATTCAAATTGATAGAATGAGGAGCAATTTGTCTGCCCTGGTTCCAATTGCTGTCAGTTACTCAAATAAATGGGACCACAGACAAAGATTTTGTCAGCTGAATTTACAGACAACTAATAAAATCTTGTTATCCTAACATTTGATATCCAAACGAAGTCAGTCAGCTGTTTTTTTATATCATGTTCGCCTTTCTGTATGATTTTCCTTTCTTTGTTACAGATGATGCCAGCTCAGCCCCCTGTCGCGCCCAGGATAACTTCCCTAATGGCGGGGGCGGTGGCTCTAGGGGTGCAGGAGCATCGACCTGCACTCAACCTGTTGCCCTTCATCCTTTCCTCGCTGCGACATTGCAGAAACTAAACCAAGGATAACCATTGGAAGAATATTGGCTAGTGTAATCAACAATATGTCCAAGGTTTATGTGACTCTTAAAAGTTTCATTAATTTTCAACAGAGGGACACAATAAAAATTGGTTGAACATTCTATTCAAAAATCAGTTGCCTCCTGCTCTCTTCTATGTAATTACATTTTAGATATTATTGTGTAACCTTAACACAGTATCCATAGTCACATGCTTGTCATCTCTACCAGTCAGTCAACTGCTGAAGTCTGAAAAACTATTTAAAATTTGAGAATGCAAAACTCTTTTTGCCTTGACTAGGTCTTTATGCCTAGCTTATACTCGCATGCCAGAATTTAGTTTTTTTCCCCTGGTGTGTGCCTCAGTTTCAGCTTCTTTTCATCTAGTCGCGGACCTTCCAGTGAGTCTGTGAACGGGCCAGTCTCTACAGACATCTCTATTCTCTCACATGGCCCCAGGAGGTAGATTGCAACGGGTAAGATTAGGCATTCTGTAAAAAACTATGGAAAAAGTTCTGCAACTGGTTTGTCAAGGCAAAGAAGCACCCACACTGCCTTTTTCTGGAGATTTGGTTGTAGTTTTCTCAGTGGTGATAACTATATCAGTAAGGAGAAAGTCTGCAGCAAGTCAATGTCACACTCGGAAGCAGTAGTAGTAGTAATAGGACATCTTTAACCCCTCCTCCTCGGACTAATCTGATTATTTGTAATCTAATTAGTTTATTTGTAAATGTGTTATATATTATATTATTTATTTATTCAATGTTTACTTGTCTGACTCAAAATTACACTGATTAAAACTTGGTCAAGTTCACTGTGACACTAAAAAACACATTTTTGGTCTTGTGACCGCAATATCTCCTGACTACCTTATCGGGATTTCTTCAAAATGAGTAAAAAAGTTTGCTTGGATTCAAGGATGAACCGATTCGATTTTGGTGGTCAAAGGTTTAGTTAATGGTGACCTCATATTCTTGTTAATGTGATATACAGTATAGGGAATACCCGGAGGGATTTTTAGTACATCTGGCTTTTTTACTTGGACTTTACTTGGTCATCGTGACCTCACAAACCACTCAAGAGAATCCTTTCAAATTTGACACAAACGTAGTTCAGGGCTGGACTGGCAAACTGGTGGCCCGACGTGCGTTTTAGGCTGATGCAGTTGTCTTTTTTTCCTTCAGTTTTCTGATCGGCCCATAAAATAGCATCCTATTACAAAGTTAAGCCTAAAGTATGCATTCCTAAATCACCTTGTGTCCGTACGTCTTGCCACTCTTGTAATACATAAAATGGAGAGTTGGTGCCTCTGAATTACATAGGAAAGTCCATTAGAGGAGACACTACAATGTCCTGCTAATTGGCCTTTTATCTATAACCTTACCTTGGGTATTGTTTTTAGAGAAGGGAGTTTGTGGAATGAAACAGGCTCTATTCTCCTAATGGTGTACAGATGTAATGTGTGAGGATGAATAAAACTTCCTTCACAACTATATTATTAGCAATTCAAAATAAACTTGGACTCAAAATTTTGAGCAAATGTTGATAGTATACCAGTATTTGCTTACCTCTGTACACCCCCCCCCCCCCTGTTTGGTACATGGTCTTTACCATAAAGTCAATATAGCATTAAAGGTCAACAAATACCTAGGCAGACAAGATTTGCAGATTTCCATTTTCTCTTTTTATCTAATGTTACTCTGCTCTGCAAATCCTGTAAGTCAGCTTTAGGATTACAAGTGGTAGTGAACACAGCTAGTTCAAATCCTGTCTTGCTTCTGCTTAGCAGCGATGTCTGGTCTGGAGAAATGGGTTAACAAGTAGTTGACATACTGACAGCAAATGTCTTTGGTGGTAGAGGAGCATCCAGGAATGCAGATACAAGTGTCCAAGGAACAGTGGGTTTGTTTGAAACTGTTTTTCCAAGATCGCCATTATAATGGATAACTCTAAAGGCATACCTAGAGTCTGTATGGGTTGTAGCAAACCTATCCTTAACATGTTTATATGCTCTTATCAATTCAGCAACCTGTACAGATAAATGTGTTAAGGTTTCTGCTACTAATGTTGCATCTGTAGTTACCACAGAATATCCAACTTTTTTTCCGGTCTCTGGGTTGCATGATGCTGGTCCATCGAACAAAAGCTCAAAATTTGCATTTATCAGTGGTTTCTTATGAATCAATTCTGGGAGAGCAAACTTCAGTTAACATGGCAATACAATTATTAGGTTCTCTATCATCTGAAAGTGACAATTTTCCGGATTAATGACATTTAATATCAGGCATATCAAATAGCGAAATTATGGAAACTATATATGGGACTAACCAGGTAAAATCTAGATAGCCTAGTCCCCAACAGGGCTAGATGAGGCAGTTTTTGCAGCTGTCTTAAATGATCAAGCTCAGATGAGAAACAGACCACACGTCTGTTATGGCCACTTTACTTTTGTTACAATACACTTCTTGCATCTATGTCTCTTATCAAAGGTCTGTATGAACAGTCTGAGTCAGAAATGACAATCTTAGTCGTAGGGACAGGTTTTAGTTGATGAGAACAGTCAGAAGCTTCCTTTGTCCAAGTCAGTTTGTCATGACCTGTCAGTCCTTCACTTTCTCTTAACCAGGTGATGGGAGTTCTGATTGGAGAATTCTCACACGGACATCTCTTTTGCTCTTCAAGCTATAAAATGTACCATTAATGGATTTGTTTCTCCATGGATATCGATGTTTTGAAGGCTTACATAAAAGACAGAGCTCCTTTTATTAGGCCTCCCATCATATTTGCCTTGGTAAATCAGCCAATTCTTCAGAGTCCTCTGTCAGAGTTTGAACATAAAACAAACTTTCAGATCTGCTGGGTAAATGCACTGTAAGTTTGACGTGAACTATTAGGCAGTACTGCATTGTGTACCCATTTTGTAATCATTATAATGGAGGACTCCAGGTTGTATTGTAGATTTTTGACCATGAATGATGTTACATATATGCACCCTTCTTCCCAGATCTCTCCATTCCCAGGATTTTAGGTTGGCCAGTGAAACATGAAGAGCATATAGATCTTGAAAACCTTAACTGTGACTAATTTAGGCCAGAGCAGCAACTGCTGCAAGGACCCAATTGAAATTCAAGGAGGTGGCTAGGGAGCGGGGGGAGATTGCTTACCTGCCTTATAACAACCTCATTGTACACCCACATCCCAGAAACCTGCACAAAGTCCAAGGCGAAATAATTCTATGTTAGTGACTTCTGATACATAGAAACAATACTCACATACACGTACAGTACCAGTCAAAAGTTTTGACACCTTCTCATTCAATGGTTTTTCTTTATTTCTACATTGCAGATTAATATTGAAGACATCAAAACTATGAAGGAACACATATGGAATTATGTGGTAAACAAACCAGAATATGTTAAATATTGTAGATTCTTCAAAGTAGGCACCTTTTGCTTTGATGACAGCTTTGCACACTCTTGGCATTCTTTCAATCAGCTTTATGAGGTAGTCACCGGAAATGGTTTTCCAACGGCCTTGAAGTGTTCCCAGAGGTGCTGAGCACTTGTTGGCTGCTTTGCATTCAGTCTGTGGTCCAACTCATCCCAGACCATCTCATTTGGGTTTAGGTTGGGTGGTTTTGGAGGCCAGGTCATCTGACGCAGCACACCATCACTCACCTTCTGGGTCAAATAGCCCTTACGCCTGGAGGTGTGTTTGAGGTCATAGTCCTGAGGAGCTTGATAGCTGGAAGCTCTGGCTCCTACACTACTTTTAGAGACTTTAGGGATGACAAGTAGGCCTGAATTCTGTGAGTGCATTGCTCTAGTGGCGTAATATGGTAATAATGGTGCCATATTATTAAGGGCCTTGAAGGTGGGGAGGAGAATTTTAAATTCTATTCTAGATTTTATCAGAAGCCAGTGTAGTGTTGTTCTCTCATGAGACAAAGCGTTGAATACAACCCTTGTTGAACGGAGCCATACCACCCAATGATATTTATGCAGTGGCAAATAAAGTCCTAACTGAAATTTGGTTTGTGCAATCAAAAGTTATCTTAGATGTTTGTGGCATAATGTGGAATTTTGAAGTTTTAAAGTAACATAGGAAGTTGTCAATTGAGTGAACATGTTAAGCACCCAAACTTCAAATGCTTTATGTAGTTTTTAAATGTCGATTTCACCACATTAGTGTTTCATTTGAAGTTTTCCTTCAACAGCATGCCCGTGGTTATAACGGCACGAAACAGTAAGTCCCACTAATTTAAATATCCGCTGACCATATTTATATGCCAAAATCCAACATAATCAGAGCCCCACCTATCCCCACCATGTTGACGTCACAGGGGAGAAAACAACTAAAGAATACCAACTTACGCTGCTATGATCACATCATGTCCTGTCAAGGGCTGAGATGTCTTGTGCATGCGCCTAAGCTATTGCGCATGAATTCGCAGAAGTCCGGCGTCTTGTCTGCAACAGGTTTTTTTAGGCCAGCATGACCTTCTATTGTGGTCCTTGGGTCCAGGTGAATATTTGTGCCAAATGTAATGAAATTCGCTTTGGGTATTCCTGATATATCGCGTTGTGCTGGATGTAAATCTGGCTGTCTCTTTGGTATGATATCATGTAACAATATCAGATATCACAAAAAAAGAGTCACAAAAAATAACAGTCCATAATTACATACCAAGGTAGAGTTTAAATGAGCTATATGCAATATTTTCGACAAGCATTTTAAATTGGTACTGCAGTCAAATTTCTAAACATTGTTGAGGGAAAGTACAGGTCAGGTTGCTACACAAAGCAGATGATCGAAAGGAAGAGTAACACCAAGTGAAGAGAGTGCAGGTCCTGGTGCAAGAGGTGGGGACAGACTCAGAGAGGAAGAACAAGAGGACATACGACAGAGAGGAGAGAATGCAGGTCCTGAGAGAGGTGGCGGCAGAGGAACTGGAGAGGACCCGAGGCCGAAGGGCAAAGCTACCATGACGCAGGAGAACTCTTTCTTCTATTTACTTTCAATCCATTTGGTTTGCTTTGCCACATTTCCAGTTTTTGTTTATTCAATTTTAATAGGTTTAAAGAAAGCCAAAACATAAGCAAATGCTTTTTAAATTATTTTCAAAACAGACATCAGTTCTTTACATGAGGTATTCCTTATTTATCTTTTCTCTTTAAATATTGAAACAATTTTTTGTTTTATTTTACTCAAAACAGAAAACCAAATCCCTTTAAACTGTGTGCAACCGTAAAAAGTTATACAACCATTTCTCATAATCAACAAAAAGAAAATCAAGGAAGCAAATGCTTGATAATACTGATTTGGATAAAAAAAGCTTCCAAGATTTTCTTCCTACCAGTAGTTTCTTTTTAGGTTACACTGTAAGCTGAAAAGTATTTTTTCTTGAGTGCTGAGAGTCCAACCTGAAGAATCCTTCTATTTTTTATGCTGAAACGCCTCTTATGTCAGCGGTAGACCAAAGTAACAGCTCTGCCAGAAACTAAAAGAAAAACTCGGCGTCTGGTCCACCTTCTCCAGAGTGTGAGCTCCTTTATCCCCATAGAATAACAAAAGTGCTGCAAGTAGATGCACTCTATGAATGTGTGTGTGAATGTGAAACTGTACTGTAAAGCGCTTTGAGTGGTCATCATCAGACTAGAAAAGCGCTATTTAATACAAATACAGTTACCATTTATCCGCATTTGCGCTGCAACTGAATTTTAACACCTCCCACTCAAGGTCCTGGTTCATGAACCCAAGGATGTCACATCACACAAATCCATGTATGGGTGTTGTTAGGGCTGAGATGAGTTCCCCCCCTTGTGGATCTGGAGTTGTGGACTGTTCTCCTGTTTGTCCATCCTCTTCACAATTTGTAGATTCTGGGCTATGGGGTTCAACTACAGGAAGCAATACAGTTACATTCCTGACATCTCTGTGAAGAATTGTAGCAGAGATTTTAGTTAAAGGTTTCCTCTTTGTCTTACCAGCCTTGCTTGTGTATTTTTTTTTTTCTCCAGGCTTCCCATTTGGGATGGGATAGTTTGGGAATGTCCGAACATTCACATCCCTCAAGATGCCCTTCTTGTTGGTATGGACGCTGACCACCCTGGCAAGGTTGTACTGACCTCTCAAGGCATTCTGTCCCGCGAGCCAGACAATGTCTCCAACAACCACATTCTGCTGCCACTTACTCCTCACAAACAGATTGGGTCCAGCGAACTGTCTCCACTTCTCCCAGAAGCTGTCTTTTTTTGCCTTGATGACTCTTAATTTCTTGTATGAATAACCATTAAACTCAAATCTTCCTAGGTCTTCTTTTGGTCTAGCTCTCCCAAGCAGTAGAGAGTTTGGGCTGATAGTAGAATATGCATTCCTCCCGGATCTGAGATCTGGCATCAATCGGCCTGTGACTTGTCAGGTTTTCTGCCATGTTGAGGAATGTCCGAAATTCTCCCCATGTGAAAACTCCATCTCCTCCCAGATTATGCAGAAATCTTTTCACAATACAAACGACTGCTTCAGTGGCTCAAATATTGTGAGGTTAGTGTGCTGGATGGATCTTCTTTGAACCTCTGGCCAAAATGAACCCTTTAGTTGACTGGTCACTAACAACATCTGTGTGTAGAGAGCCTACAAGCTTTTCATTGCCAGCTGACTGCTTAATTAAATTGTTGTGCATATGACAATAAAATCTTGAATCTTGTATAGCTCTTGATGCCATGCAGCAGAAGACAAATACCCATACATTGAGCTTTACTTTCTGTCTTACTTCGCCTTCGCTTGATAAGATCAGAACAGATCTACTGCTGTGAAGCCAATTTTCTGCCTTTTACTACCGAGGCTTTCTTTCTCATCTGTTGGAGGGTTCCTTATTATATCCAGTGGTTTGTTCTGTGGGTCTACTGTGCATTATCACACTATTGAACAGAAAGCACAGCTTGCCTTGCTTTGGATTTAGCCTCTTCCATTGAAGGGATTGCCTCCCACTTTGCTTTGCAAGTAGCTGAGATCATCTTCCACTTTTTAGTAGCTCTCCACTCCAAGGCAAGACTGAACCTCCTTTCTTGTTGTTTTGCAGTGCTCTGCTCTTCATCTTTGCCTGAGCTCTGGTTAGTGCTGCTGAGAAAGCTTTCCTCTGGAGTTTGTGTATGCCCCCCTTGGCACCTGCTGCAACCTCTCTAGCTGACCTCTTTGGCCACTTCAGGAACTCAGTTCCATTTTGCCACTCAGAACCTTTTCGAAGGTCATTAGGGGTTGATCCTCTTCTTTTGATATCAGCAATGTTCAGCTCCCCTGAAATCCACCACCAGTCCTCAACAGGTCCAGGGTGCAAACAAGGTCCAAACAAGTTCACAAGCTCTTTCTGTACCTCTGGCTGTCTTGACTCTCACTCTGAGTAGACACAATTAGACATTTTGTTGGATTATATTTTCCTAGAAATTATTGCGATAGACGATATTATTGTCATCATTGTGAAACTATTTTAAATCCCTGGTATAATGATAATGCAATAGCATAATCATGCAAGAACAGCTTTTCAAAGAGCAATGAACAAAATTTGAATGTATAAAAAGTCTGACATTTGAAGTAGAAATAAATATATTAAAATAAAATACGATTGAGGTTAGGCCTCACCCGTAGCGACCAGGATTCGAGTCCGACCCCGGACCCTTTGCTACATGTCTTCCCCCACTCTCTGTCTGCCCCCTTCACAGCTTACTCTCTGTCTTCTCCAAATAGAATAATAATACTAATATACAATATATACATATATATATATATATATATATATTATATATATATATATATATAGAGAATGAAAAAGTAAAATGTAGCAGATACAGAAGAACTAAAGAGGTTCACCAAATGGCAGATTTGACAGAGGAGAGGACAAAGACATTCGCTCCTGTGATGGAATTCTGGAGATACAAGAGGCTGGAAACAACAAAGTTATCTACGTGTATTTAATAAGGGGCTTTCTGCAGAAAGGATCAACACAGGGAAACCGCAAGGGTCTCATAGTGAAGATGCAGAACAGTCAAAAACACAGATCTTATATAGGAGGACTGAGGGCTGTATCTTTGAACCAATCCAGACAGGTTCCATAGGTGGGGGAAGGATAGGAATCTAAACACAACAGCTGATTCACATGTATTTCCTAAGGTGATAAGAAGACATACACTCCTTCCTTTGATGGGTAATTAAGTAGCAAAAGGTCTCACTGTATTGACGTCATAAACAGTTCCGACCATAAAACAGCTCAAGTCATCAAACATTTGTTGTATGTAAATACAAGTCATAAAAGTCTCTTGAGAAGGCTTCAAACCCTTACTGTCCAAATACAAAATACTTTTTCAACCTTGCTTAGTTAATTTTCTACTACACTCCCTTTACCTAATGTGTCCTTGATGAAGAAGAAATGATTTAAAGCGATATGGCTTAATGTAGCCTTAAGAGGACATGTGGCTCAATTATGGTCAACCAAAGAACACATTATCTGGGCGCAGAGTGTTTTCTAAGTTGCTAAAAGGAATGGCTCAAGAACAACAGCGAGCAATTGGCTGTGTGTTTGTGATGAATGTCCAAACTGCAGGTCATCAGACACAACTGACAAATATGTGGAAGAAGAACATAAACAAAGATGGGGAAATTTCATCATGTGGAGACAAAAGTCGGGGAAATTGAAACTCCAGGAGAACAGCGGGGGAATCGAAAGTATGGTATGCTTATTTGATGATTTATATAATATATAATATATCACTTATATCATTTAAAATCGAATTTCAGTGTGCTTTCTGGCCTGATTCGCTCGCGGTGAGCGAAAAAAATAGAACAGATCCCAAAAACATCGCTGTAGATCACGAGCTGGCCACAGGGCTTCCAGGCGTTTCCTGGAGCTTCTCAGCGCTTGTCTGAGCTTCCCGGCGCTACGCTGCCGGTGCGAACAGCCCGATTGATTACCATGGGAGGCGCACAGCGTTTCGAGGCTTTGCGTCGCTTCTGCCTCTGGTGTGTCCCCGGGGTTAGAGGATGATGGTGTGATGTTACTGCATTGGTTAACGTATATATCACATCCTGATAAATCAGCCGCTTGTGGTGCCCTCTCTCCGCATTTTACGCCCTAGGCAACCGCCTATGTCACCTATGCCAGGAGCCGCCCTTAGCCCATATTCATGCATGATTATGTGTATGGGTGAATGGCAAAAAACTGTAATGTAAAGCACTTTGAGTGGTCATCAAGACTAAAAAAGCACTAAATAAATACAGAACATTTACCATTTATAAATACGGACCATCCTCCCAATCAGAATCACTTACTCCAACCACAAAATCATTGGTCTTTTTCTCCCTCAAGGACAGTTCTGCAAAAAAGACCTATCTGTGCAAAAGGTGGAAATGAGTGCAGTACTTACCCAATAGATTCTGGCAAATATGGAAGAGGGAATATTAGCTAAACCTCCATCAATGTCAAAAATTGCAATGATCATCAAGATATTCATAAGTAGATGACATTGTGATCTTCCAAGATGACAACTTTCCAAGAAAATAATGGAAGTTGGCTAGAGTTGAAGAAGCACAACCAAGTGCAGATGGTATGGGGAGAAAGATGAAGTTCCTCATGAGTGAAACCAAACCTGACAAGGGAAAAACATCAACAAGATCAATTAATCTTCCAAGGCCTATTCCCGAAGTAGTTACTTTAGTTGAGGCCAAATAAGACACATACATGTAAGGCAAATACATGCAGGTCATATTCAGGAATATATATATATATATATTCAGGTAAAGATATATGTATATATTTACCTGAATATCAGTTTATATATATATTATATACACGTATATATATATATATCAATCAGCTGACCTCTTTTCACTATAAGTGGCCAACAAGGCATATTTTAATTGATATCCGCACCAACCCAAAGCTAAAATGAAAGTCCGATCTGCCTTCTTTAGAGTGTGTGCTCCTTTATAAGTTTTTGCGCTTCAACTGACTTATGGCATTGGTGGCTTCTTGTTTCAGAGGATATTGAGGTTGGCATGGCCTGAAGTCAGATTTTCTCAAAGTTTTGAGCTGAAGCACAGGAGAGCAACAGAGCAGGTTTTTCCCAGCACCAAAAGCAGCTTGACATTCTTTCTTTATTGTTGGCACAGGGTGCCTATCAATAGCCTCAACGTTACCCCTGGACATCATTATCAGCCAGCTTTCACAGAGGTTCACCTCTATGCATGAATACCAACAACCTGTTTCAGGCTGTCCAACCTGGCACGCTGACCAGTGCACAGGACGAGGCGGTTCATCGGGGCGCATAGTGCCTCTCTTTGCTACTTGCCAAGGATGGCTGCCTGTTTTCCCTACAAATGCCATAAAATCTCTACATACTGTTTACTTATATTAATTAAGAAGTGGTATTGATATTTAATTAATTTAATGATTTAAATGTTACCAATATTTATGTTAATACCCAGCAAAGATAATGTTTTCAGTTTACTATTTCACTGAAGTGGACAATTTTGTAGATCTATTGAGAAGCAGTTGAGGAAAGAAGACCAAACATTAGTAGGAAGTTCTGGTACGTGTGTTTGAATATGGAACAGCTCGGAAAAGTCAAATGTTAACGTGTTATTTATTTTAGCTTTTTTAAATTTTTGCTGATTTCTTCCCTCTGTCTCTATAAGATGAAACTTTAGCACCAAGTATGGCGACTGGTGGACTGGTGGACTCTGATCGTGGTGGTGGTTCGTGATGGTAGCTGATCATGGACTTTGATTACAACAAGACTGCTTATTATACCAATACTGGCAATAACTCCACCATTTCAATTGTCATGCTTCTCCAATCATTTTTATCAGACATTTTCTAATGTATAAATACTTTTACACACCTTTCCATCATGTTAAAAACGGTTTCTTCTAACCAATGTTGTAAATATTGCAATTTTGTTGATGTGTTCAGCTACACGCAGCATCTATTTAAAATTGTGATTTGTGAAAATGGGCTATATAAATAACATGTTATTGATTGATTGACTGGTGCCTGGAGATAATCTCTTGGACACTACTTGAAGTGCACTCCATCATTCATCAAGTTTATGGGTCCTGTTTGTTCCTATGTGTGTGTGCGCATGTGCGTGTGTGTGTATGTGTAAAAATAACTCGATCCTATCATATAAAAGAAATGTCTTGGTGACTCCTGTCTCTCCACTCAAATATCTGATTGAGATTTATTAACTGCAAAGGTCATAGAATTCATCTTTATTTAACCTGATAATGAACTCATAATGCTAATTTCATCAATTTCCCAACATTTAACTTTTAGCAACCCAGTTCAGAAGCGAAACAGAAAAAAGTATTTGGGTGGAATAAACCTTTAAAAGCATAAAAGACAGACATTAGTTTTTTGGTAGAATAAACCAATCTTAAACCAAGTGGGGTCCAAGAAATGCAGCCCTGAAATTTCAGTTTTCGGTCATCAAATTCGTTAGATGGGGCTGTCACAAAAATTAGGGTCCTGGAAATGGGCTCCTAAAACTGCTCTCCTGTAACTGACATTCAGGCATTACAGCAGGGAGCAGTATTTTATTTTATTATATGTTGATGAACACGTTTTCATTACATTTCTTTTTTTCCAACTTTTGATTTAAAACTTAAAATGTACTAACATCAAGGCATTGAATTCATGACAAATAAAACAAAATAACAAGGCCAGCAGGGAGCAGTAGTGTGCCCTTCAACCTGGCGTTCGCCTTAGCTCACATGACCCGGAAACCGGAAGCTAAACATGGCCCCTTGATGAGAGACGCCAAATAATAACAATGTTGTCATTTTGTAATATACAATAACCTGCTCGATATCCTTCGCCAATCCGTACGGTAAATAACGCATTTTGCAAACATATACAAATAATCTCATTTCAAGTCCTATTTTCTAGGCAGCTATTGTGTTCGTTCCGGAATAAGCTATGTGCCGGAGGGAAGTGTTCTTTTAAAGAATTGAAACCCCTCCACTCACTTATGACTGTGGTCGTTAGGGCAATACTAAAGCAACACTAAATAGTTAGATTTAAAAAAGGAATTGATGCGAACCTTTGCTCTCTTAGATATGAACAACGTAATGGGAATTACCTACCGTTTAGCTGACGCTTTTATCCAAAACGATTTACATACAGTGCATTCAACATGTATGTGATTTGGTTATTGTGACATTCTTGTTTGTTTGTAGATAATGAATCTGCGTGTCCAACTTAAGTGTAAGAATTTGCACGAGTACTTGAGAGAGCTGAGTCCAGACATCTTGGACAGACTGTACAACCATCCAGCAACTTGTCTGGCGGTCTACAGGTATGATGGCTGTGCTTATACTAATGTGGCCATATTAGTCACATGATCTGAGGTATATGTTTTTATATTGTTTGTTCTTCTACAGGGAACTCCCTTCTATGGCCAAGAATTATGTGATACGTATGTTGTTCCTGGATCAGCCACTTCCACAGGCAGCAGTGGCATTGTGGGTGAATAAAGACAATCAGAAGTAAGTCTCTTACCTCGTGATTTCTTCATTACAGTGACTGTGGTCCTGTGCCGCTATATAACTTTTCATCCACTTACAGTTACGGGGGACTTCTTTTTCATTCACATCAACAGTGCTAATGAATTTGTTCCGTATCAGCCAAGCACTCTCCTGGTTTTGGAATATTAAAGAAATGTCAACCAGAGTCCTGTCTCAAAGTTTGCTGTAGTGTTGTGAGTTTTATTGGTATTTGGGAATATGTAGAACCTGATGCACAGAATGTATCTGAGACAGTAGAATGACCCAGATTGAAGGAAAGGGGGACGCTTTAACAGTGGGAAGATGGGGGTGATCAGACTGTATGCAAATGTGGCCGCTGTAAAAGAGTACAGACATTCTTTATGGTTGAAAAACCTTAGTGAATGTAATCAATTTGAAAGTGTAACTGTTGTTTCAGCAGATATGAAAGTGTTAGCAGCTCTTACATGTATTCAGAGGAAGGAAAATGCACATTTCAGAGTGATAGCCAGCTAAGTTAATTTTTTTCTGTCTTTGGCTTCTACCTGCAGAGATCATGATGAGTGTGTCTCAGTCTTGGTTGGACTGTGCCTTTGGCACAGTCGGCAACTCCAGGGTGGTCGGCAGGGATACATTTTGAATCCAGTATTCAAAGACAACCTGACGATTGCGCTGCTTGGCGGGTAGGTCTGCTTTCTGTGAACACACCAGGTATTGCCACGTATTGTACCCAAAAATCTGTATCAGGGTAAATTTTAAGTTTGCCAGTTTGTGTGGTACTTGTTAAAAACTGAACTGCTGATGGTTTGTTTTAACTCAATTCTTATCATTGACCAACAAGTTGGGTCAGAATTACAGAGAGGCATTAATTTCAAATTTGATTTGTAATTGAATATTTTCAAAGATAATAATACAAAATAAGGTAACACAAACAAGACTGAGCCTATAACTGAGCATTATTAACATGTGTCTGTGGAAACATTTCCAGACAAATGACAATGTCACTATGACATGCTATTCACACCCCTGTTGTGCACAGGATAACATCTGATAACAGATCTCAAAGGCTAACTACTTCAGACTTCTTCCTAAATTAAAATGACTTGCAGAATTGTATGACCTGTAGTATTTCATCTCTTTGCTTGTACCACCAGTAACAACAGGTGTTACGAAATAAACCAGGAATTAAATCTTCAAGATTGCAACTTTATGCCAATTAGGCTGATTTGAGATAGAAATCCAGCACTTAAGCTGGTATTATCCCCTGTTGTTTTAATTAAAAGAGCACACTCCTTCAGTGATTGTAACTGTTAGTTGACTTAACCATAGTATTTTATTGAATCATCAAAAATGATTGTTGATGACCTTTTCCCTTGTATTACTGTACATATATGCATATTTATTTCATTCTTATTTATTTTTCTTTCAATGAATTAACTCTTCAATGTATCAACTCTTCATTGTACCCTCGGCACCATGTAAATGAGGGTCTTATTCCTCAATGTGTTTTCCGAGGGTTAAATAAATAATCAATCAATTAATCAAAAACACTCCTGTATCAACGCACAGGGGCACAGCGTGGGCGGATGAGGGCAGCACTTTGGGTCCTGACCGCCATTCACGGGACATTGAGAGTCTTGACCGTTATGCTATGGAACGTTGGGAGGTCATTCTGCATTTCATGGTGGGCTCTCCCAGTGCTGCCGTCAGTCAGGACTTGGCACAGCTGCTGGTTCAAGCAGGTCTCATGAAAAGGTACTCTCACAAATGTTTTTTTTTTACACTGTCAAATGTCATGCTTTGTATTCTGTACATATCTTGGTCACACATACTAGATAAGGAACCTTTTTAAATGGTTGCTTCTATTTTATGGCTAAAAATGCATAAAAAACATATTAATTTTTCGTATCCATGCTGTAGAACTATCTAACCTTTTACTGAGTACATCATTTTAGTTACTGTTGCTCACCCCATAAAGACATGATTTACATCTCAGCACTGCACATGCAGTTTAGAAAAGGGAGGAGGAGCCAGCAAAATGGCATAAGAAATTTGTTAAAACCAAGCCGAGCGCGCTCTACCATCTTTTCCAGCTCTCCATAAATTGTCTAAGTTTACAAATTCTGTTGTTTTCACGCAGTCTGAGTTTACACGGGTGTCAGGTGTGTGTGCGTGTGCATATGCAAGTGCGCAATGTTGCCTTTCCCTCAAGTTCTGGAACTTTTATACAGACGCTACGCATCTCTTTTATAGTAATCAACCGCTTATAGTGATCATATCCGGCTGGGACAAAGTTCAAACAGGATCACCATAATCGGTTTCCACTGTATCTATATTTATATATAATTTCTATTCTATTTCTATCTTTTATATGTCCTTGTTTTTATATTGCATGTATATTAAATTTACTGTTATCTGTTTTTGACTTGAATTGCACTTCCTCTTTGCTGCTGCAATAGAGAAAATTTCCCAATTCTCTTATCAGTAAGTAACAATAATGATAACTTTATCTGTTTAGCACTTATCTGAACGTGACAGAGTGCTTCATAAAATCCATTGCAGTATAAAAGGAATTTAAACAAACGTAGCACCAGAGTTACAAATAATATGTTAAAAATGATTTTTTTATAAAAATATGGTTTGAGGCGTGATTTAAAGACAGGTAGTGAGATGGCAAGCCTCGTCACGTCTCGTCACGTAGCCTTTGGGCCCTGACAGAGAAAGCCTGGTCACCCTGAGTAGCCAGCCTTGACCTAGGGACAGCTAACAAGGACAGGCTGGCCGATCTCAAGTTGCGACTGGGATTGTAGGAAGTCAAGAGCTGCGAAATGTATCTAGGGGCCAGCCCACGTTGAGCTTTGTAGGTAATTCAAAGAAACGTAAAATCCATCCTGAGTTAAACTGCCAACCAGTGAAAGTATGCAAGGATTAGCATGATATTAGAACTTCGGTGTGTTTTAATTAAAATACGAGCAGCACCATTTTAAATGAGCTGCGGTCAACTAATTTAATTTTGGATACAGTATATTTCATAGTTGGAAGTAGCAGTATTTAATGATGACATTAACGAGTGTTTTTAAATTCAGTTGGGAGTCGAATAAATGTACAATTCAATTGCTTTGATAGAAATTAGTATTGCACAGTTAAATTAGTTAAATCCAAGAGAGTTCATGGTGCAGTCCCTGAAATTTGTGTGTGTGGTCTACTGGAAGCAGAGACGGTCTCTTACAGCTGCAGCAAAGACAGAAATGCGATTGGTCTCATTCAGACACTTGGTAAATAGCTTTAGCTGAAGGAGCTTCAAGTCTTCAAGACTTATTTGACATGTGCACAATAATTACGTACAGCAGTCGCTGGCAATTCTTGGTTCTGTTGTAGAAAATTTGTCTATGCATTTATTGCATGCTTATGTATTTATACTATGTGCCTGTGTACAGAGAGAGGTCATCAGGATCTGTATGCGGATTTGAAGTTAACAACAGCTGCAGGTGGGCAGGCTATTGAGGCTATAAATGACTATGTGATACACTAAGGAGGGTGCATCATGCTGCAGCTATGGTTGTAAGGGGGGGCATGACATGATCTTATGGCCTGGGGAATGAAGCTGTCTCTGAGCCTGATGGTGCGGTCCCGGACTCTGCCGTACCGTGGACCAGATGGCAGCAGGCACTATGGTGCACTTGTAGAAGTTACAGAGAATCCTGGAGTTCATGTTGAGCCTCCGCAACCTGCGGAGGAAGAAGAACCGCTGTCTGTCTTTGTGATGGAGTCTGTGGGGTAAGTCCAGGTCAAGTCCTAGTGTTGGAGCCCTGGTAGTGAGACTCCACTTTGTGCCTGTGCTGTCTCTTAGCCCTGCTAAAAGCACTCCAGAGCGCATACCTGGCCTTATATGCATCCCTGAAAGGTGTGTAAACATGGTTGAGTGTATTCTCACCACACACACGACAGCTGATGTGTTTATATTATCTCGGTAGGACTTTCCTCAGCTTGGCGTTTATATCTCTTCGGCCACAATAAACGCAGCCTCTGGGCCGTAAGGTTTTTGTTCTGTCAATAACTGCATGCAGCTCGTAAAGGGCATTATTTGTGTAGGCATGTGGCAGAATACACACTGCTGTTTTAACGACCGACGTAAACTCCCTCTGTAGATAATAAGGTCTGCATACAATCATGAGGTGCTTCAGGTCCAGAGAAAAGCCCAAAGAAATAATCTCCAGATCTGAGCACCACAGGTTATTGACCATGCAGCAGACACCTCCTCCCTTGATTTTACAAGATTTTATTAAGAATGTGAACGTGATTGCGACCCCCTCGCTAACAACGGCGTAGTCTGTGATCGAGGGATTGAGCCAAGTCTCTGTGAAAACCATTACATTACAGTTCTTAATGTCCCGTTGGAAATTATTTATTATGAAAATAAAAGTATAAACACACAAAGAGCTTTTGGCTGCAGAAATAAAGGCAGAGGAGAGAAGAGATTGATATGTGAGCAGGTCATAAGGGTGTTTCGATTTTCGCCATTTTCTGATGCTCGCATAGTGGCTCTATTGGCGCCCTCTGAGTCAGACAACCCCGGAGCTTGGGAGGACTTGTTGACCTGTCTGGACGTAAGAGGAAAGAGAGAATCAAGAGAGGAAGACAGAGTAGAAAAGAGAATGTCTGTGGCAGAGTTAGGATGCATGAGTGAGAAAGAGTCAGTTGAAGGGAGGGCATATAAAACAGAGATACTGAACCCCTAAATAGCCCATCAAAGATGTTGAATGCTCTAATTGTATGTTTTTTGGGATAAAAGCGTCCGCAAGAGAAAATTTTGCTACAAAAGCAGACATTTGGTGCCTCTGCAAGATTCTAATGTTATTCAATCAGACAATATTTAATGACTTTTTTTCAACTTGATTGTTAACATGTAGTAAAATATTTAACAATAAAAGAATAAATGACAATAAATGAAGATCTTGGCATTTGAATGTAGCTGATGTTGTCCTCTCATATTCTCTGTTTGTCAGTGAATCAGGAGAGGCGCCCTATATAACCTCAGCTGGTTTCCAGTTCCTCCTCCTGGACACTGCCTCTCAGCTGTGGTACTTCACCCTGCAGTACCTCAAAACTGCTCAGGTACCTATATGTCCTCTTCTAGTTAGAACTTAGGCCCATACGTGGTGGGGGGGGGGGGGTGATGATTCCAAGGGCCTCGAGCAGACAGGAGGCCCTCAGAGAACGCTTTTATTATTTTTGTTATTATTAGTCAGTTAATGTAATTCAAATGATAATTTTATCAATTAAAAATGTTAAATTATATAATTGTGTGTTTTTTTCCCCTCCATTTATGACAAAATGATCAGGATAACAGAACAGATGGTGAGCTATAAGTGGATTTGACATGTCGATGTCAGGATGTCAAAAACAAAAAGCCAGGCAACAGAAGGCTGGGAGGGAGAAAAAGGGTCGACAGTTAGTCACTTTGTTTTTTCCGAAGAAAGTTACCCGCCTTCCTTTGGTGCCCGTTAATACATAAGAATAAATCCCCCCGGCCTCGTTGGCTGCAGTTCAGCCACGGATCAGCCACGGAAGCCACGCTTCTCTTCTAGAGATTAAGTTCAAAGCAAAATTGACAGAGAAAATGATCTTACAACACAGTTTTAATGTCTAGTTGTTAAATATATGTGTCAAACATAACTGTTTGCAACTCTTCATGTACCCATTTCAAAATAATAGCACTCAAGCAATTCTGTTGACTGAATCAATTCAATTGTTTAAAAAAGGTTTTTATTATAAAATACTTGCAGAGAATACACAGGTTCATACTGTATACTAATACTATTTATTTAACAGGGTTCCTGCGGCTGCTTAAAAATTCTTAAAAAGTCTTCAGATAAAAACCAACACAATTAAGGTCCTAAATTATCTTAAATTGACCCTTAAATTTCTGCAAAGTATTATATTGCAGGCGGTACATTTAAGGGCAATTGGAAAAATGTCACACAGAGTGTGTCACCATAAAAGTATCTTCAAAACTTTAGTCCTGATACACTTCCAGTTTAATTTTTTTTATGGTGTAACATTGATGGGTATTGAATTCTTCTAGAGTTGTAACCCATTTGGCTGGACAGTCGTTGGTAGTGTCCAAATTCACTCAGTACTCATGTTACAGTTTACCATTTTGTAGCAGTACTTTTAAAATTATAAGTGAGATTCCTTCTACCCAATATATTTGTATAAAAGTACCCAATAATACATTTAGAAAAGTAGTGTTCAACCATTGGTCATTAACCAAATAAAATATATCATGGGTTGTGCTTGCTGTAAGTAGATCTCTTCTAACATTTTATTTAAAATGTAAAAAGGATAAAAAGAGTAGCAGGATGAAAAAGTCTGTTTTTACTTGGGAAAAGTAGCCCCTCTAGTACAAGACCATTTATCTTCATGGAAACTCTAACTATAAGGCCCTGTTTAGACATGATATTAATGTATTTTCTGAGAGATCCAATTACAAATGAAAGCTCTAACTTTATCTGGCACTAAAATGCACCCTAAATGTGACTCCTCTAACCACTTGTGTTCATATATCAATTACCCGCTCCATATGCAACTATAGATAACTAATTTATGTCTGCTGTGACCAAATGATGTTGTTTTTACACAGTCTGAGTATACAGTTGTGTCTGTTGTCACATGGACACTGAGAAGCATAAAATACCTTTGATTCATTTCATTATGAAACTGGAGGTCAGAGGATGTCATCTGACGAGGCCTTCCTATGTGGAACAGGACGCAGTTGTGTTCTGACAGCAAAGGGAATGTGGCACCATGCATCCCAGAACTCTCAACTGCTGACATATTGGTCAGAGATTTAGATGTGAATTATTTTTTAACAAATCTAACAAACAATTATTTTAGTGTCTGTGTCAAGCATGTATGGTCTCAGAAGTTGCATTTAAAGGTGACATTATTACAATACCTTTAAAAAAGAGAGAGTAGGAAGAATCAATTATATGAAGGAATCTATTATTATTGTAATTTTTAATGAAAATGTGTATAGGAAGATAATGTACATTTTTATGTAAATGGTAAATGGATTTGTATTTATATAGCGCTTTTCTAGTCTGATGAAGACCACTCAAAGCGCTTTACAGTACAGTTTCACATTCACCCATTCACACACACATTCATACAGTGCATCTACTTGCAGCACTTTGTTATTCTATGGGGGGCTATTTAGGGTTCAGCATCTTGCCCAAGGACACTCGGCATGCAGATGGTTCAGACTGGGGATCGAACCGCCGACCTTCAGGTTGGAGGACGACCACTCTACCCCTCAGCCACAGCCGCCCAATAACCTATGTCAATCTACTGTTAGTGAACAGTGCCCATATATTTCAGAATTTGTAAGCTCCTGTCAAATATTTGAAGGGAGTTTGAAGCTCAAGTGACAGTAGCTCAACTATATTTAAAAGATGTGGTAAAAACTATTTAATTAAGTGAATGAAAATATTATCTATGTTCCAAAAGACGCTGTTCACCGAGTGGTTTGTACGACAAGACTGATCTGATGGAATTAGTGCTGTAAAGTCAATGTAGCATGCTAGCAATTGGAGAACATGTAATTCCTCTCCCTCAATGTTTTGTAGACTGGAAATGTTCTAGACTGACATCCATTCATCAGAGCTTATTGAATAGCAGCAGAAATTACTCTTTGAAAATGTACTTTTCATGAATGCCTATATTTCATCCTTTTTCTTTTGCAGTCTAGAGGGATGGACCTGGTTGAGATCTTGTCATTCTTATTCCAGCTCAGTTTCTCTACTCTCGGCAGAGTGAGTGTACAGCATTTTGCATCCGTTTGATTCTCAGTGTGCAATATGTACATGTGCGCCGAAATACAACATAACAATATGATAATGCAGCAGTCTGAGGCTTTAAAGAATCGTGTTTATTTGTTGTTATTAAACATCTGCTACTCTCTGTCTCAGGATTACTCAGTGGAGGGCATGAGTGAGTCATTACTCACTTTCCTGCAGCACCTGCGGGAGTTTGGACTGGTCTTCCAGAGGAAGGTGAGAATGATAATGAGAGGAACACTGTCGGCACCAATGACCATTATAGATGCTGAGTGGCTCAAGCAGCAACACAAAAGGGAGCACATTTTTATGTAATTAAATGCAATGGACAGACTACAGAAGGGATTTAAGTTCTTCATCTATTAATATCCCTACCATCTTAAGTCCTTATTGTCAACTGTGTAAATATTCATAACTTGTGGGTACAGGGTTGTAATTATGTTACAAGGCTAGAAGGTGTTTTTAAATAAGTCTTTCAGAGTTAATCCGCCTTTAAAGGATTTGTTTTCTCCAGTTTTTTGACCAAAAAGGCTGCTCCTACCTGTTCAGTTGCAACAGGACATAACCTCATAATCAGTGAAAATGTGTTCTTAGCGTTTCCTGACATCTTCACCACAGAAATAAACCGGGGTTCAACAGCCAAAAACCACATTTGTTAAGTTTGAAAAATTTTAACTCTCAGAAAAAATAATGATGATGAAGAGGAAAGCAAGTGAGAGGAATCAACTTGCGATAATAACCTTGTCACCCGATGAAAGGTGGAGGAGGTTTTTGCCAGTGACTCTATTTAACTTTGATCAGTGGTCACTTGGACTCAAAGATGAAGTGATTTGATTTCATTGATCAAAGGTAAAGGTCACACTGATCTTATATGAATCTCGGGAAAGAAATATGTACAGGGTAACTGCACTGGTTGGTGGAGGCCTACAACCGCAGTCCGGTAATTCTATTTTTCTAGTGTTGTCTAGTTAGCAAGTTGCACTATGTTTAGTTTTTTCAAGGTTTTGCGTGTGGATCAAGTTATTTACATATAATTTATCTGAATTCAACGAGGGACAATCTGTTGCTTAAGGCTCAACATACCAGATGTTGTTTGGTTAGAAGATCCGTTTATATTCTTTATGTTTAGACAATAGACAGTGCTCATGTCTTCCACTGTTTCACACTGGTGGGATCTTATACACTGCTCAAAAAAATAATGAAACGCTTAATCGTCACAGTATAACAGCAAGTCAGTTAAATTCCAGGGATGTAAATCTGTCTATTTAGGAAGCACAAGTGATAATGAATCAGTTTCACCTGCTTTCGTGCAAATTAAAGTGCCAACAGGTGCAATGGATAAACAAAATCAAGACAACCCCCACAAAGGGTTAGGGTTAAGCCGTGGTTTTGCATGTGATGGCCACAGACTGCTCTGTCTTTATCCTTCCTGAGTAATTCTTCTTTAATTTTGTGTTCTTCTACTGTCCTGGTCATTAAGAGTACTTGTGCTCGTAAAAGATGGATACTCTGGAGAGAGCAATCGATGACCAAGCGCACATCTCCGCGTTGCATGCGTTATCTGACTGCGGCATGGATAACAGTTCTCTTCCTGTAGCCAGCAGGTGGCGCTGTGATGTTAAGTCATGATTTCGCAACTCTAGTCTTACATTTTTAGTTTGGACTCGATTGGACCAAATCTGCCTGAGATACAGAAGCTCGTGTTTTGACTGCGTGTCATCAAACTATGATGCCACGCCACGGCCACACACTGTGATGAAATCAAATATACCAAGTCTGTTTATATTACCATCTTGTTGAGATGGCATCCCCAGAAGTTGAAGTTGATCTGATGAAATCCCAAGGACAAGTTCATCAGAGTAAAATTGTAGAAAATGGCCTAAATGGCCACCAAATACAAAATGGCGGGCTTGCTGTTTGGTCTAGCATATCCATACTAGAGATAAGGGGGCATTAGTCAGTTATTTTGCCAAGGCCATTCTTGTTGCGATTTAATATGCGATTTTTTTTCGGTCGACCAAGGCAGCCCGACCAACCTCCCCACGCAAGGGTCTCGCTTTGGGATTTCTTGTTGATCTGATGAAAGTGCAACGACAAGTACGTCAAAGTAAAAATGTTAGTGCTAGTTATTTAAAGATTACATAGGTGATACTTCCATCATGTGACTGATGAATGACAGCCAAATGTGATGAGATTTATGCCACTGCCTCAGGTTTAATTTTGGCAGCTATTTTTGATTTAGTGTTAGTTTTAGTCTTTAGACGAAAATGCAAATCAGTTTGTCACATTTAGTCCTTTTTATCCTTCTTAGTTTTAGTCTAGTTTTCTTCAATGAAAACTCTGAACATTTTAGTCTAGTTTTAGTCACATTTAATAGCCACATTAAACTCTTTTTCTTCCCTCCTCAGGCGCAGGGACCCCCTGTGTTGTGTCTACAACTGCATAATAGTCTAGCTTGCAGGGGTCGGCAACCTTTACTATCAAAAGAGCCATTGCCCATGCCCCCTCTTCCCCAAAATAAAATTTTTCTGGAGCCGCAAAACATATTTGAACACAGAGCTAATAAAGTTTATATAAAGTTATACTATACTGAAGTATAGTTTGTTTATGAATTTATGAAATTATAGAACGACTATAAAGAAAACTGTTATTTTATTGCTATTTTTACCTGTTACAACAAAGGAAAACACCAAACGCTTATGAAGAGGAGAAGAAAATACACATGCAAGTGTAGGCCTACTTTGAAATAAATTAAACACAGAACTATGTAGGGCTATTTGAGTCCTCCCCATATTTGTGGGAAATGTATGAAATAAGGAGTACCCTATTTTAAAATAAATTAAAACATATAGCTGCTGCCTAATAGCTTAAAACAATATATATTAGTTGGCAAAATGTGAAAACAAAAAGTGAGAGCAGGTCAGACTGGAGGCGGACACAGAAACTGAAGCTCGGTGAAAACCAACTGCAGCTTCTGCTCTGATCTCTGAGCAGCTGAGACCAGAGAAACTCTGTGTTTTCACTTTTTCCATTGTTATGAAGCAGCCGGTGAGTCAGTGATCGGCTGCTCCACATGAACGAGCTCTAATCTCAATGTGTCTCTGAGCAAGTGAGTGGGAGCGGGGGGCGGAGCCCCGGGACCGGTGTGTGTGCGCTATCTGGGAGCACAGAAACACACACTCGCTTGCTCCTGGTACTTCATGACGGCCTGCTACGATGATGTTTTAAAAAATTATTGTGACTTAGTCAACTACCAACATTTTCGTCTCGTATCGTCAACGAAAGTTAAAATAGATTTAGTCATAGTTTTTATTTTGAAAGATCCCTTATTTCCTTATCTTAGTCTTGTCTTAGTCATGGGAAAAATTTTGTTTACGAATATTTTTCATCATAGTATTCGTCAACAAAATTAAACACTGCACTGCCTTTGTCCTTTTTGACTGAATTTAGAAAAGATTTAGTTTTGAGAATTTGCACGAAACAATAATGAGAACATTTGTATAGATATGCTATATATTATGTCACTTATATGTAATTTTTTCTTTTCTGCTTATGTCTTTTTTCACCAGAGAAAGTCAAGGCGGTATTACCCCACCAGACTTGCCATCACTCTGGCTGCAGGGGTCACTACTAGCGCCTCCTCCTGCTCCAACTTCACTTCCACTCCTGGTACTGGAGATGAAGGCTTCATTGTGGTGGAAACAAATTATCGTATCTATGCTTACACAAGTATGTCAGAACACTGGGAACTTTTGATTTTGGATGCAAACACTAAGAAATAAGCAATATTTTCTCTATGACAGTGTAATTCATCTTTGTTTCAAAATACTGGATGTTGAATTATAATTTTTTTTCATTCCTTTTTGTCATCAACCAGCATGCACGTTTTTGATTTCATGGGGGAAAATAGTGCATGGTTCTTCCTGAAGAGTATTTCTGCTTTAGATCTTGTTTGTGACATTAAAGAGGTATCCAACTGGGTTTTATTCAGAAAAAATTGAATGCATGTGTTCTAACTCAATCTTAACATACCATGAACTTGGTCTCCCCCTCTTATTTAAACCCTGATATATTCTGCCTTAAATAGACACTTTGCACCTGTGTTTGGCAGTATATTTGTTCATTGTAACTAGACTCTAAACAGTCTGATTTTTATTACCTTTCACACCATCAGAGTTAAATATATTTATATTGTGCCTTTCTAGTCTTGATGGCCACTCAAAGCACTCTATAGTTTAAGCATTTACACACACATTCATACATGTTATCTATGGGCAACACTTTCTCTATCACATATCAATCACACACTGCCATGTCAGGAACAATTAGGGGTTTAGCATCTTGCCCAAGGGCACTTTGGCACGCAAAATGAGGGAGACCAGGATTGAACCACAACCTTCTGGTTAGTGGACAAGCAGCTCCATCTCTAAGCCACAGCCATGACCTAAGACATGTACATGTCAATTCTGAGTCATCATCTTTGCTTCAGGAGGAACAGTGTGTTGCAACAAACTAGATGATTGGTGGTTGGATCCCTGGCTCCTCAAGTCCTCAAGCTGAAGTGTCATTGGGCTGAACACTGAACCTTAAATTACCCATGACGGCTGTGCTGGCATGGTATATAATTGGTGTATGATAGAAAAAAGAGCTGTGTTTAAAACTTGTATGAAACTGTGCGTTAATAGTTGAATGGGACTTGTACTGTTAAGTGCTTTGATAGGTCGATGAGACTAGAAAAGTTGTAGGTAAAGTGTTATTCAGTTGCAGGCAACATGAAGTTGTAGGCAGTTTACTTTAAAAAAACAGGTTATTCATATCTCATATTTACTAAGTTAACATGTAAGTTTATTATATGCTAGCTTAATTTAACTGAGTTTTCATCAAATGGTGTGGTTTCAGCACTGCTTTTATTTGCATACATGCCATTGACTAGAAACTATTGTAAGGATCAGGATTAGAAGAGTAGTAACTATAGTTAAGGTTTGAGTTAATCTCCAAGTGTGTGTTTGTGTACGTGTGCACATGCATTACTGTCTTAGAAAGTAGAAACTATGTCCACCACCAACATGTGCATGATCCATTCACTCAACAGAACACTGTGCTCCTGCTTGCAGAATCCAAAGATCATAAGGGTGTTGCATCATGTGTTTGTAGGGCAGGCCATGTGCAAATCCCCTGATACGCACAAAGGTGCAAGCCCCCTTAATGCTGCATAAAAATGTATTTAAAATTGTTACTTAAACTCTTTGTGATTGGGGCTGGCTATTTATGACTTCCTGAGTTTAGTCAAGGTGATATCAACAATAAAATGGGTGCAATGTGAAATCTTTACAAAATATGCAGCCATTACTTAACAGTCTGCACTTGTAGCAGTGATTGTGGGCGGGGTCATCCTGGTTTGTTCATCGTAAATCATAATTTTTCAAGATTGTGGATGTTTATATTATGGTATTGGTCTCTGTTTCAGAATCATCATTCATATGGTTCATATTGTAGCTTTTGAAAAGATGCCTTACTGAGGATGATTTTACAGAATTCAAATTGATAATCTGTGTTTTCTTTTGTCCTTTCCAGACTCCGAACTTCAGATCGCTCTGGTGGCTCTCTTTAGTGAAATGCTTTATCACTTTCCTAATGTAGTTGTGGCTCAAGTTACAAGGGAGTCAGTACAACAGGCCATCGCCAATGGTATCACTGCACAGCAGGTACACTGTTTTAATACAAGGGAGCTTTGGGGTGTGGATGGTTAGCTCAAGGCAAATCTAAAACCATAGGTTGTAGTTTTAGCTAATCAAAGGGTCTATGTGAGAACCAAAGGGGATTTAAATTTAGGTAGGGCTGGGGCCATAACCCCTGCATTCGCATTTTTTGGACCCTATTTAAAAGGTACCTGTTATTTGTGCGAAAATAACCCTTACAGAACCAAGGTAATAACAGTTTTTAATAATATCTTCTATAACACGGCGCCTTTGTGAACATGACTGTGCTAACTGATTCTTGAGACATGGGACAAAACACGTCCAGCAGTTGAAACTGCTATAAGGTTTAAAAATGAAAATATTTTCAAATGTAGATGTAATTAGGAGTTAGTAATACACAATAAACACACTCATTATATCATATTTATATATATCTCATATACAAAACCCTTTTTAACTTAAAACTATGAATAACATACGAACTGTTAACAAAAGTTCACACTATACTTAAATAAATAAAAATAAATACAAAACACACACACTCTGACTCGTGACTCTGACTTCGGTGCCTGAGCCAAATGAAGACTGAGGGTCGCTTTCCCATAACTCAGAGACCCCCGTGTCTCCGCGGCTGGGGCTGTCGCAGGCAGGCTTCGGCCCGCCTTCGTCCCCCTAAAATGCGGTCGCTTTTATGAAACATTTCTCGGCGTGGTCTTCGCTCCTCCCGCCCCGAGCCTTTCCAAACCGCCCCGGAGCCGGTCGCAGCGCACCACCACGGAGGAAATGCGCCGGGGAGAGGTCTCGCGAGGAGATCCCCCCCCCCACCACCTGCACGGGAGCCCTGACGCACGCGGGGCGCGGGCGGCGCGGGGACAAGAGATTGTCCACCGGCAGCCACCCCCGCGGGGGTTGGCGCTTCCCGTGAAGGAAGGAGTGGAAGTGTGAGGAGGCGGGACGAGCGGAGACCTCAGTCTTCAATTGGCTCCGGCACCGAAATGAGGCACCGAAATCTCCGTTGCATTTTGGTCCGGGTAGGTACCGGTTGTATTGGAACCGGTTCTCGGTACCCAACCCTACTCATATATAATGAGAATAAAATTGGGCTGAGCACAGATCCCTGTGGAACACCGTGGTTATCTTTGGTGTGCAGAGATGACTCATCAATTTGCACAAATTGGAATCGATCTGAAAAATAGGATTTAAGTAGGGGCGGTTCCTTTAATGCTAATTAACTGTTCTAGTCTCTGTAATTAAATTTGATGGTCAATAGTGTCGAATGCTGCACTAAAATGTAACAAAACGAGGACAGACACAAATCCCTTATCTGAAGCTATTAGAAGGTCATTAGTGACTTTTACCAAGGCTGTCTCCGTGCTGTGCTTAGCTCTAAACCCCGACTGAAAGTCTTAATATACGTTACTTTCCTGGAGAAACTCACCCAGCTGATTGGCTACAACCTTTTCAAGGATTTTAGACAGGAAGAAGAGGTTGGATATAAGTCTGTAGTTGGGTAAAATCTCTGTCCCTGGATTTTTTTTTTGGAAAGGGTTTGATTACAGCTAGTTTAAAGGACTGTGGTACAAATCCTGATAATGATGAGAGATGGTTGATGTTCAGTAACTTACTATCAATTAGGGGCAGAATTTGCAAATTCTACAAGTGATTTTGTGGGAATGGGATCTAAGATACAAGCTGTGGGTTTAGAAGATGAGAATTATTTTGGTGAGCTGATGAAGTGTGATCATAGAGAAGCTGTTTAAATAATTACTAAGATTCTCAGCTGTTTCTGCGATTTTTATTCTTGGTTGATTTTATTTATAATAGTTATTATAGTAGTTATTAATAGTCCGAATTTTATCATTAAGGAATGTCATAAAGATATTGCTATTCAGGGATCGAGGAAAACTTGGTTCGGTGGAGGTGTGACTCTCTGTCAGGCTGGCTACAGTGCTGAAGAGAAACCTGGTGTTGTTTTTATTTTATTTTATTAGTGTGGAGTAGTAGGTAGCTCTTGCTTTGTGGAGGGCCTTCTTAAATGCTTTAACACAACTTTTCCAGGCTAGATGATTTTAAACCCGGTTGTTGGGGCGCCACTTCCTTTCTAGTAAACTTGATGCTTGTTTTAACTCATGTGTGTTTGAATTATACCAGGGAGCTAATTTACTATGTTTTACAATTTTCTTTTTTGGAGGTGCTATTGAGTTTAATGTTAATGACTTTAAACAGCTATCGACAAGATGGTCAATCTCAGTGGAGCTAGGGTTTTTAAAGAATTTGTTGGTTATATCGACCGATAATACAGGGTTAAATGTAATTGGAATTATGTCCTTAAGTTTTGCTACAGTACTATCAGGTAGTATTAGTGCCATATATTTGGATAATGAGAAATCGAAGGTAATTAAATTATGGTCTGATAGAATTGGATTACGTGGAATTACTATTAGGAATTACTATTAGGTGTTCAATTTTGACACCATATGATAGTACAAGGTCAAGTGTGTGGTTTCAACAATAGGTTGGTGTACACTGTACACACTGACTGAAACCAATTGAGTCTTTTACTGAAATAAATGCTACGCTAAGGCTATCATTATTATTGTCAACATGAATATTAAAGTCACAGACATTATATATTTACCTGTTTTTAGGACTAGGTTTGATAAAAACTCAAGAGACTTCCAATACACTACTTTTGTTTCATGTACCATTACTGTTAAAGGAGGCAGAGGAGTAAATGAACATCAGCCACTCGAAGCAGGAGAGAGCAGTGGAGCTAGATGGAGGAGAGAAGTCATTGCTAATATATAGTATTAGTCTGTCAGCTCAAATTGAAAAATTCGGTGACAAGCAGATGGAGAGACACAGAGTCGCTAAAGCACCAGAGAGTAAGGTTTGATATGTGTGGATGTTTAACTATAGACTATAGGCCATTTAGCCGTGGTAATATAGAGAAATATCGGTGTTAGAGAGAGTGGCCACCAGCAGCGGCAGGAAAACAGGAAATGATGCAATTCGCTTACCGTAGTACGTCAGCGCCATACAACTGAGGTTTACCTGAAGAAAAACTCTTTACTTCCTGCTTCCGTCACGCAGTGCTGGACCAAGCCCAATAATCATGCATTACAGTCCACTCCATCAATTTTAGACCACACGCTGAAAATTGACCAAAATTAATTGCATATCTTGTAAATTATGATTCAGAAACTATTGATAACCTTCCACATTTCATACAGGTGGAAATAATAAATCACGAACTTGAATTTCTTTTTCTTTTTTAGTGAAAATATTTGGTGAAGAATCTCATCTAGATGACACCACCTCGTAACATACAAAAAGCATGACAGTTCTTATAATGACCAAAGTGGACATCTTTCAATGACACACATCAGTAAGTTTAATTGAGTTTTCAACACATTATTAACCTTGAAATACAGGAGAGAACTAATTCTCTACAGCTCTGATGAGGAGCTTTGTTCCTTGAGCAAACCATGGTCTCACACAGCCCTCTAGTGACCAAAGATGCAGCAACAGCTCATTCATCTTGATTTGACATAATGAAGCATCAACTTTTGTCGGACCACTGTGGCTAAACCATTTGAGGAAAAGTCACAATTCTGACCATGAAGTATGATGAAGCTCTTGTGAATATACTGAGCACATTAGAGCTGTATATTCTAAACCAGCCATGAGCAGGGTGTCAAAGTATAAAACATGTCTCCTCCAGTCGCCAGCAAGTGGCGCTGTGCCAATGAGTAATATTGACATGGATCTGTTCAGGCCAGGACTCTGATCATGTGTGAACAGTGTGAGGCTGATTTGAAACTTAGAGATGAGTTAGGACAAATCTCTCTTTTTTGGCGAATCATCAAATGTTGACGCCATGCCACAGTCACACCGTGTGACGTACACTACGACTTTTGAAACTCCGTGGAGGTTTAACTATAATCTCCATGGAGTCGAGATGACACTCACTGAATTTAAAGTTGATCTGAGGAAAACTTTAGGAGGACTTCATCAAATACAACATTTGTAAATTGCCAAAAATGGCCACATTATTTAAATTGGCTGACTTCCTCGCTCCAAGAGGCTTTTTTGTTTGAAATGATATGACACGTGTTCCTACCAATTTTTTACATGTTGATCCAACATGGTGCTGGGGCTGCACTTTAGAGGATTATAACCATATGAATGTCTTCAGGGTGGGGGTGTTGTTTCACAAATGTTTTTATGCTGTAGAATTTTAATATTGCCGTGACACTCATGCTTAATGCTGCGTGATTGATGCAGAAGCAGTGATAGAGGAGTATGCGGGTAGAAGGATTACTGGGATATGAGTAAATTTCTAATTTTCTGGCCATTGATGATAACTGACTGACTGACTGACTGGTCAGCTGATGTAGATTCTATAGAGCTGTGATCTTGGATCTTTGTGCTAAATTGAGTCCAATATTACACAGACCGACCTGACAGAACCCTAACATCCCAGTACAAACACAAGTGCTCACCACTCTGGGTTAATTCGCCAAGAAGACTGTGTTTGTTACGAATAACACTCTATAATAGTTACCATTCTTCTTCTAATGCACCTTTTGGGCAATAAAATATTTCAGTTAAATTTGAGAGATTAGGGAAATCACAGCTGTCTCTGACGATGAGAGACAACACTACAACAATATGTGCAGTTCAGATTTTCCTTGAAGTAAAAAGCTAATTCCGAGTTATAATGTACCCTCTACAGATTATCCACTTTCTAAGGACCAGAGCTCACCCTGTCATGCTTAAACAGGTACAAAAAAAACATCTGTTCTGTGTGTCTGTTATTTCCTGTAATGGGTCTGCACAGCATCTTTATCCTTTCCTTTCTGTGCTCCAGACTCCAGTGCTACCTCCAACCATAACAGATCAAATCCGACTGTGGGAGCTGGAGAGAGATCGACTACAGTTCACAGAGGGTGAGCAAAACTGAGCATGCTTATTTGATCATGTGTCTGCTCTATGGATTAATGGCCATTCATCCATTATCTATATCCCTTATCTTTTGAGCAGGGCCGGCCCTGACAATGTTGGCGAGATGGCAGATTTGGCGCCCCCTAACATACACACGCAAACTGTCATGCATCCCTTATAACTTTTGGACTGTTTACAGATGCACATACAGGCAGAATTATGAAAATAGATAATAAAAAATATAAAAATAGTCTGAAATCAGCTGTACTGACAGCATATCATGTCATGTCGACAAAAATAAACGTTAATGATGTCCACAATCGGGGTGATTCTTACCTCTCTATTTCTGAATTGTGCACCTGATAATTTAATCTTTTTTTTATTCATCTTTGACTCTAACCGCAGTTTAACACCGCAGCGTGTATGTCAGGGACACACCTGAGGCGGAAGCGCAAATTCTGTGCGAGAAGACGCCTGACTGTTCACATAGGAAGCGCATTTCTCTGCGCTGGTTCAGGGGTAAATGATGATGGTCTTCACAGGTGACTGACCTACGCAAGCCTGTAGCCGCCACCCCCCCACAATAGATTATGTGCTTGTGTGTGTGTCTGTCTGTTGAGACACAACTTACAAATATGTGGATTAAGTACATAATTAAGGATGGGTAAATTTCATCATGTGGGGGCAAAAATTAGGGAAATGAAACTCAAGGAGAACAGCGAAGAAATCGAAAGTATGGAATGCATATTTAATTATTTATTTAATATATAATATATCCCTTATATCGTATATATATATATAAAATTGATTTTCAGTGTGTTTTCTGGCCTGATTTGCTCGCGGCGAGAGAAAAAAATAGAACAGACCCTGAAACCATCATTGCCAGCCGCGGTGCTTTCCCTGTTCTTCCCGGCACTACGCTGCTGGTGCGAACAGCCCAATTATTTTGCATTTTGCGCCCTAGGCAACTGCCTATGTTGCCTGTACCAGGAGACGCCCCTTCTTTTGAGCCAATCTGAGCTGAAATTGGTCAGGAGGCAGGCTTCAAACTGGACAGGCCGACAGTGTATTGCAGGGCTGAGAAATAGAGACAAACAACCATTCACACCTTCGGGCAGTGAAGAGGCTCCAATTAACCTAAGCTGCATGTCTTTTTATTGTATATACATATATAATGACATTATAGTGATATCCTTATGTTTAGTAAAAACACTTTATTTACCATTATTTAAGAACTGTTATGTAACACCATATCATTGGAACAGAAGAGGAACTTGTGACCATGTATCATGTAACTTGATACTGCTTGGTAGAGTTTGACATGACCCTTTTGGTGTACTGATGGAATTGGTGTTTTGGATATCTGCATTACACTGCATTTAAAATGTGAAGCATTACAATACAAGTCATTCCACTTCCCTAAACATTTTTGTCAGACTGAGTTAGTGAAATGATTTTAAATATGTTGGCCACAGTAAAACTTTACCATAATTGGAGTACTGGCTTTTGTTTGAGAACTTATTTAATGTTTATTTACAGCTTCAGTAACACCACAGTAACACTGTTTGTAGTATAATGAATATATATCCTTTAAGAACTTTTAAGGAAATTAAATCAGTTAGGTGAAAGGAAATTTAGTAGAAGAGAGTCTTAAGTGTTTTAGCTCTAGCTTTACCTTTTTTGTCCTCCCTGGATATTTTGTCATCTATTGGCCGCATGCCACTGTTATGTGACTGTGGTGTTGTATGGTGTAACAGAGAGGATGACAATTGATGTGCTGGCCATTAATGTAATTGCTTACCCGTCTGTGTGTTGTTGTCCATGTATCCTTCAGGAGTTCTGTATAACCAGTTCCTCTCCCAGGCTGACTTTGAGGTGCTGCGAGACAGAGCTCAGGTTGGTTATTATTTCCTACTAGAAAAATACACACAATGAGCCAAAACATTATGACCGCCTAGAATTTACTTGAATAGCTATGTTTTTTTCTTGCAACAACAGTGCATGTCAATGTCTATGATATATGAGACAGTAGGTGAATGCTTCTTGTTGTCAAAGTTTTCTATGTTGAAGAAATGTGAAGTTAAAGAATACCTGATAGGGTGTTGAATGCACCCAGACAGCAACGGTAAGTTATCACTGAAATACCCTGTTTATACCTAGTATTGTCATCCATCTTGTAATATATGATCACTAGAGCTGTTGTAACAGCTCTAGTGATCTGTCACAAGCCTCTGTCTCCAAAGGTTTGCAGGTTGGTGTTGGAGATGGAGAGCAAACCTGTGTGTGAGGAGGGTTAGGATTCTGAGCGAGTGTAGGGTTGGAGGAGGTCGATATGGTGGGGCTAGGGCATGGAGGGATTTATAGGTGAGAAGGAGGTGTTTGTTATTGATGCAGGCCTTGATCGGGAGCCAGTGGAGGTGAATGAGGGTTGGGGTGATAGTGCAGGTGAGAACCCTGGTGGCAGAGTTCTGCACATACTGGAGTCTGTTCAGGACTGAATTTGGTCCAAGTGATTCCAGAAGGGACAATGCATGAACTACAGACAGAGTGATATGCTAGAAAGTCTGATCTTTTAATTTAATGTGAACATTATATACAATTTATTAGAAATACAGCTACAGATTTCAGCTTTTTCACACCCAGTTAATGTTATAATTGCACATTTTATTAATTTCATAATTTCTAAGAACCAAAGCGCCAAGTTTCCTTCACCAATATGTCCACAGCTAAAATTACAAGTACACTTTATAGCCAAAAGTTTATGATGACTTGTGTTTATATAGAAGTGTGTACTTTTCATTCTAGGTTGGTGGTAGGGCTGCATGATATTAGATTAACATGTGATATGAGATGACGATATGACTTGTGATAAATAAACAGTCCATGGCTATCGACGCAGAGACCACTGACAGCTCCAAAGACAGAAAAAGGTGCACAGCCTTGCCACAGCGCCTCCAAGTCCGAGGCAGACACCAGCGAGCCCACCACGTGCAATAAATGTTGTGTGTAGCAGAACACATTAACAAAAAAAACTATATTTAAACCATAAATGAGAAAAGACAGTGTCTAACATGAATGGAGAGGTGCATACATTTTTTTTATTATTTATACATAAGGAACTGACAAATGGAGCAGCAATAAAAAATACAGCCAGTGATAGTGCTATATGTGGGCAGGCACATTATATATAATATCTAAACCATCTACTCGTTATCATAATCCACATCATCTTCCATCACAATCCACGATGCCTACCGAGTGATTCGGGATCTGCATTGATAATCTACAAGGACTATGGGCAAGAAGTCAAGTCAGTACCATGTATTGATGAGACATCAAAAGCTAATGGAACTGATGACCAGAACTGCAAAAAGATATATCGTACTAATAATAGTTATAATGAACTATCAGTTGTTGTAGTGACCCCTTTGCCGGTCAAACGAAGCCACCATGGCTGCTGAGTAATTATTCTGACGCGTGTAAGTGTCCAGTTTTTTAAAAGAGAGCAGAACCACCTTTTCTCGTGATAAATGTATTTTCCAAAAACACATACAAACAAATCAAACTTTTCCTTTGCATGCATTCCCACACGACAAAAAACTGTTGATGCTTACTTTCAGCCAACACCTGTGTCAAATAACCCCACTCACTATACACACCTCTTGCCTGGCTGACAGCGGCACTACTCTCCCAAGTGGTGGGAGGAAAAACAAACCAAAACAATAATAAAATGGCTCTTACAGTTGTAATAAACTAGTTCTCTGAAGACAATGTGGTGGATGTTTAGCAATGGAACATAAAAATTGGTGACTTACCAGTAAATGTGGATGAATTGCTATTACGTTTCGTTGTTATGATGATCAGGTTATTACTGCAGGGATTATTGAATTCATCTTGCTTAAACCAATGATCCTCCACTTCCTTCACCTCCTTTGTCACTGTTTTATGACATAATCATCAATTCCTTGCAGTTACAGCATTTCCTGTAAGATTATCTTTGGACTTCTTGTACCCACTGTCAGTTAAATGCCAATATGGTCCATTAGTCCAGTAGCTGCTGCTGTTTAATTACATTTTTGTTTTGCAGGGTCTGGGCTGTCTGGTGTGGCAGGACGTGGCTCACAGGGTGATGGTGGTGACACCGCAAGGACACAGTGAGGTCAAAAGGTTCTGGAAACGACAGAAGTCTCACTCATAATTGGTGACAAGATGCACACATATACCTCTTTTTTCTTTCCCTTTTTGATACTATTCTTGATCTTAGCCAAAGCCAAACTTTTTGAGTAGATGATTTGTGTAATTTGTAGATATGCTGATGGACTACTTTCTTATACAATGCAGGATAAGAAGCTTGTAAACATGTAATTAAACATAAGCATTGCAAATGTTTTCTGTGTAAATTAATATATTAATTAGGTTGGTTTGAACACTTGTGAAAAACACTGAATGTAAATGAAACTGTTTTTTGTTTTTACAAGGAAACAGCACAGGAACCTTTAAGCCTTGTATGCTTTTGGAATGCAGGGGGCCATTGCATATCTAGAGCTTGATTAAACCAGCTGCTTACACTTTACAGGAACACAGTTAAAATACAAACAGTTATTTTTCACATATAATTGTTTTCAGCCCTCAGGTTGAAACCAGACTTTACCAAATGCTCAGTTGTCTAATATCTGACCTGATGCAGAAATATCAAACTAAAACCAAAACATCAGCATCAGAGTAAAACTGACAGTCCTGAAGTGTTCACACTTTCAGACTAAATGGGGGGCTGTGGCTGAGGGATTGAGTGGTCGTCACTGTATGCATCTATGTGAATGGGTAAATGGCAAAAATCTGTAATGTAAAGCGCTTTGAGTGGTCATCAACACTAGAAAAGCACTATTTAAATACAGACAGACCAGTCCCAGGAGTTTAAAAACTTCCAAGACTTCCAAAATTTTCACAAGGATCCTCAAAGAAACATCCAACCATTTTGTTTTCCAGTATAGACGTGTTATTACATAGTTAAGGTTTGTTATATGAACTTACAGAATATGCAAATTTGTATCAACCACTATTTAACTCTGCCAATCACCAAACTTTTAAAAACCACTTGTGTGTGTTAGGAGGCAGAGGTCTTCATAAATTGAATGTGTTTTTTTTTCACTGAAAGTTGGGAAAGTAGCCCTTTTGCATAGGTTTTATTTTGTTGGAAATGCTCTATTTCAATGCCTTTTTATCTCTTTTCTTCTTCCCTGCCACTGTTGTTTTGGCTCATTGCCTTTTTTTGTTCCAATTCAATAAATGTGGTTCACACCAAGTTGTCATTTTTGAGTTTCAATCATTCATTAGGTGTCTGAGATGAAAACAAAAAAGGATGAGCAGAAGCACAAGTATTCATAAAAAGCAGAACCACGCCCCATGACTTCATCCAATCACGCAAGAGGATTACATTACATTTCATTTAGCTGACGCTTTTATCCAAAGTGACTTACAATCAGTGCATTCACGATTACTGAGTTGGAGCACAAGATTTCCACTCCACAAAGAGGGCTGGGCGGTAATTCAAAAAAAGACAACTTTTCTGTTGTAAAAATCGGCAGAAAAATCAACAACTTTTCTGACGTAAAAAAGCGGGATAAAAAAAAACAACTTTTCTGTCGTAAAAAAGTGGCATAAAAAACAACAACTTTTCTGCCGTTAAAAAGCGGCAGAAAAAAAAATTTCTTTTCTGTCTTAAAAAAGCTTCATATAAAAAAACTACCTTTGTCGTTAAAAAGCGGCATAAATAAAAACAACTTTTCTGCCGTTAAAATGCGGAATACAAAAAGACAACTTTTCTGCCGTCAAAAAGCGGCAGAAAAAACAACAACTTTTCTGTCGTAAAAAAGCAGCATATAAAAAAACTACTTTTCTGCCATCAAAAAGCGGCATTAAAAAAAACTACTTTTATGTTGTTAAAATGCGGCAGAAAAAAAATGAAACTTTCCTGTCGTTAAAAAGTGGCATAAAAAAAACAAATTTTCTGCTGTTAAAAAGCGCGAGAAGAAAAGACAACTTTCCTTTCGTTAAAAAGCGGCATATAAATAAACTACTTTTCTGTCGTTAAAAAGCGACAGAAAAAAAGTGAAACTTTTCTGTCGTTAAAAAGTGGCATAAAAAAAACAAATTTTCTGTCGTTAAAAAGTGGCATAGGAAAAGACAACTTTTCTGCCGATGAAAAGCGGCAGAAAAAAAGATAACTTTTCAGCCATTAAAAAGCGGCAGAAAAAAAGTTAAACTTTTCTGTCGTTAAAATGTGGCATAAAAAAAACAAATTTTCTGCCGTTAAAGAGCGCGAGAAAAAAAGACAACCTTTCTGTTGTTAGAAAGCGGCATATAAATAAACTACTTTTCTGTCGTTAAAAAGTGGCATAGGAAAAGACAACTTTTTTGCCGATAAAAAGCGGTAGAAAAAAGATAACTTTTCAGCCATTAAAAAGCGGCAGAAAAAAAGATAACTTTTCAGCCATTAAAAAGCGGCTTGAAAAAAGACAACTTTTCTGTCATTAAAAAGCGGCATATATAAAAAAACAACTTTTCTGTCGTTAAAAAGCGGCATATATAAAAACTACTTTTCTGTCGTTAAAAGCGGCAGAAAATAGACAACTTTCCTGTCGTAAAAAAGTGGCAGAAAAAACAACATTTCTGCTGTTAAAAAAAGCGCCATTAAAAAAAATTACTTTTCTGTCGTTAAAAAGTGGCATAAAAAAAACAAATTTTCTGCCGTTAAAGAGCGCGAGAAAAAAAGACAACCTTTCTGTCGTTAAAAAGCGGCATATAAATAAACTACTTTTCTGTCGTTAAAAAGTGGCATAGGAAAAGACAACTTTTCTGCCGATAAAAAGAGGTAGAAAAAAGATAACTTTTCAGCCATTACAGTTTTTCTCAATTGGTTTGGCTCATTTCACGAAACAGAAATGACATTCTCAGAGCACTAAGTGCAATTGGCAAAATAGCCTATATGGTTCAGCACAACTACATGGATCACCTTCAAAAGGTCATATCTCACCCAAAACAGTTAACTCAAGCTTCAAAACCAAATCATTTTCTCATATAAATAGTCAGTGCCCCCAAAATGAAAAGTTCCTTCTCGATTGCTGTGGCTCATCTCTCAGGGGAAAAAGGACATTCTCCAAGGTTTAAATACATTTGCCAAAATAACCTGGATGATTCAGCAAAACTCCATGGCACACCTGCAAAAGGTCATATCTCTCCCAAAACAGACAACTCATCAGTCAAAACTAAATCCTTTTCTCATACAAATAGTCAGTGCCCCCAAAATGAAAAGTCCCTTTGGCATTGTTTAAACACTACAGGTCAAAATGTTTAGATGTTTTGTCAGTATGGCAGTGGACCATAGAAATATCCCTCATGTGCACATTTCAATCTTAGCTCAGTCCTTTGACACTGAATGGTTTCAGTAGATGTTTTCTTTCCAGAATACTATGTGTAAACAGAAAAAAGATTAATTCAAGGTTTCACATAAAATACTTTATTGCAGTCATACAGCCATGGAAATTGTTACAGTAATTGCCATACATCGTGGTTACAGTAACAGAAAATGTGTACAGCACAATATACTGTCGAACAATAAGCCCATCAAAACTAAAATTAGGTATAGCCTACACTAACAAAACATGCAGTAAGAAACTAAATTAAAGCTGGAGTTTCACTAGTTTTCATCCTCACTCTCCTGCTCATCCTCGTGCTCATGTCTGTCTGGCCACAGATTTTCATCAACATCACATCTGATGTTCTCCCTTGCTATGCAACGGGGGAAGAATCTGCGTGCATGCTGCAACCATCCCTGACACTGCTCTGCTGTGACATCACCACAAGCAGCATCCATTGCCTGGAGAAAGGACCTCTTGTTTTGAAGCATTCTTGGATGGACAGTGAACCACGCCCTGATGAGCGGGCCACGGTGGAAGCTTACATTGTCCCACACAATGAAAAATGTGTCGGAATAGACACTATTACCATTTGTATTTACTTGTTTATGTAACAGAGATAAGAATGCACTGTATTTATTTTTGTTTATAATTTGTAGTTGTGTGAATTTTATTATGTTATTTTATTTTGTTAACCCTTCCTGCGGAAGTGATGTCACTGTGTATCACTTTTTGTGCTCCCCGAGTGTGTTACTTCCTGTCAGTTCTTTTGGTTCCCTCAGTTAAACTTTTCCTCACAGAGGACTGTTGTGTGGAGCTGCTAACTCACAGTGACATTCACTCCATATCTGCAGGTCTGCAGGAGAATAAAGCAACAAATATCAAGTCCTTAGTTGCGTGTGTTTCAAGTCTGTTACACTGGTGCCGTGACCCGGATCATCAGACCAGCTTGATGCTCGTCGCCGTGGATGCTGTGCTGCCATCCTGATCCACGTCTCAAGATTATAGTGCGGTCAGACCTATAAAGGACTATTGTAATGTAAATATATGTATATATAGCATTTAAATTTTTTTTTATTTCTCTCCAGTGAGTTGGTAACTGTTTTCATTTTTAAATATCTGTTTTGTTTTTTTTATTACACAACGCAAGTACATTTCACGGTCTAAAGTTGTTGTTTGATTAACAATGGATGATTTTTCTAGTCCTATTCTACCAAAAGGTAGAGGTGCATGGATCAGTGCTATCAATAACAGTAGGGATGTGGGAAGCTCAAAAGCAATGCCAGGTGGTCTTGCAGACACTGGTTTAGGTCAGAGCCCGAGTTATACTCCCACTAGTGTGCCTATGGGGGGGGGTCCACATACTTCCACTCCTGGCAGTGATGTTGAAGCCATCCACCATCTCACAGACATGGTAGGACAGTTAGGAGCTCAGATTGGTGAATCTATTGTAGCAAAGCTGATGTCGGCTGGTGTTGTAAACTTAAACAGTGGTAATCATACTGCTTCTATGACTGAGAACACACCTAGTGACACTACCAGACGTGATGTTTCACAAGTGACTGTACGTGTTAAGCCTGACAGAGAACCACAGATTTTCAGAGGTGACAGCGCAGACAAAAACTCAGTCCAGGACTGGATTGACATGACTAAGACTTACCTTAGAAAGCAAGATGTTCCCATACATGACCAGACAGAGGAAATTATAAGCCATTTAATGGGCAAGGCCAGGGATGTTGTGAAAATCGCCCTACGCAGTAACCCAGCTCTTGATGCACGACAGAAACCAGAGCTGGTGTATGACATTCTTCTCCAGTATTTTAGTGATGCTTCCTCATGCCTTCCCCTGGCAGACTTTTACGCCACTCTGCCAAAGCACAAAGAGAACCCAGTCGATTACTGGATAAGACTGAACAAGGCAGCAGATCAAGCCAATGAGGGCCTGCGCAGGCAAGGGAAGCAGACGGAGGACATGGCTGATGAAGTGGCTCTGATGTTCGTCAAACATTGTCCTGACCCAGAGCTCACTTGCATCCTGAAGTGTAAACCAGTCCACGAGTGGAACTCACGTGATGTACAGCTGAGGATAGATGACTATCAGAGGGAGTTGAGAGCTTGTAGTCAGCTAAAAAGCCACACTGCCTCTGTAGCAGCTGAGCGATCCACACCAGCAGCGTCCGAGCAGCATCACACTCTTTGCTCCTCTCCAGCGTCTGCAACAATTCAAGGTGAATCCCGTCCAGCTCAGAATTATGCCCCTGTGCCAGCTGTGGCACAAAACCTCCAACAGTCAGAAGAGAGGCTCCTCATTCGCGTAGCAGACATGTTTCAGGAGATGATAGAGAAAATGCAGCAGCGTAGTTTTAACCGCCCGACTCGAGGAGGAAGGTTTCAAAATAACCCTCGCGACAGACGTTCCAGGGAAGCGTTTTGCAGAGTGTGTAACGACTCTAGCCACACCACCACTTCGCACTGCATGGCCGAGAGACTGTGTTTTGGCTGTTACGCCCCTGGCCACACCCGGCCAGATTGTCCTGCCAAGAGCTCCTCCCATCCTCAGGCTGAGGGAAACTAACTGACCTGTATTTGGAGGGAGGCAGTACAGGTTTCACCAAAAACTTCCAAACTGAAGATATGTCTGATGCTGAGACAGTTTACATGTCTGTGAAAAACTTATGTTATAACTCTACAGTTGTTTATCAAAATATCCACAGAATTGGAAATAGCAACAGTCTTTTCTACACACCTGCAGTGGTGAATGGACTAGTGATAGGTGGTATGTTGGACAGTGGTTCTATGGCCTGCAGTATTAATGAAAAGGCTGAGATGAAACTGAGAAATGCTGGGTCAATTACAGAATAGACGTGTGTGGATGTGAATGTGGTTCTTGTTGGTTGTGGCGGGCTTCGTGTTAAACCCAAATATGCTTTTGATGTGGAGATGGAAGTGTATGGCTGTAAGATGTTGGTTCCCACACTAGTTATTCCGGGACAGCATGATGAGTTGATCATAGGGACTAATGTCATAAAACACATAATGCATCAGTCTAAGCAGCGTGAATTATATTGGGAGACAGTGTCTGGTCCCTGCCCAACCGTTGACTCAAAAACGGTAAATTTCCTGTCTATGCTCTCTGGTGTGAATCCTTGGAAAGGGGAGGCAGTTCCTGACAAAGTTGGAACGGTGAGGTGTAACTCGGCCACCTGTCTCGAGCCTGGTCGAGAATATCTCATCTGGGGAAAATTGCAGAAAGACACTGTTGTTTCACCTGGCAGTGCTGTCATGTCAGAGCCTACGTCATCACGCTCGATTCCTAGAGGCATTATGGTTGCGAGACTTGTAACAACTCTCTGGGGGGACAGATGGGTCCCACTCAAGTTAGTCAACACAACAAGCAAGCCTATAGTGCTGAGGCGCAATGCAAAACTGGCTGACATCTTCTCCTGTGTAGCACTTGAGGATATGGATGTTGCTAATAATCCTGAGGTCGCTCTCCCCAGTTACACTCAGTCGACTGTGCCACTTGCTGCTGAAGCAGATTCCGTTTAAGACCGGCTCATGTCAGTTAGACTCAGTAGTGTTGACATTGCGTCATGTGAGGTGTCAGCGGATTGCAAGAGAAAAATCACCGATCTTGTCTTGCAGTATGAGGATATATTTTCACGACACCACCTAGACTGTGGTGAGGCAAAAGGTTTTGTTCACCGTATACACCTGTCAGACAACAGACCATTTAGACTTCCATACAGGAGAGTGCCCCCTGGTCAATATCAGAAACTTTGCCAAGTGTTGAGTGAGATGGAGGAGAAAGAAATCATCAGAAAGTCATCCAGTGAATATGCATCACCTCTGGTGCTTGTGTGGAAGAAGAACGGAGATCTCCGCATCTGTACAGACTTTCGGTGGTTGAATAGGAGAACCCTGAAGGACGCTCATCCTCTTCCTCATCAAGGGGACTGTTTGGCAGCGCTTGGAGGCAACTGCCTGTTTAGCACGATGGATCTGACCTCCGGCTTTTACAACATGCCCCTTCACGAGGATGATAGGAAGTATTCTGCCTTCACCACACCCATGGGCCTGTTCGAATACAACCGTCTGCCACAAGGTCTCTGTAACAGCCCAGGGAGCTTCATGCGCATGATGACCAGCATCTTCGGTGACCTAAATTATCTGAGTCTGCTGTGCTACTTGGATGATCTGCTGGTGTTTGCACCCGACGAGAAAACTGCCTTGCAACGCTTAGAGATGGTGTTCAGTAGATTACGTGGTCATAACCTGAAGTTGGCCCCCAAGAAATGCTTCTTCCTCAGGAGATCTGTTAAATTTCTTGGTCACATAATAGACGAGAATGGCGTTTCAACAGACCTGTCTAAAGTTGACAGCATTACAAGCATGACGAGCAAAGACCTGATGGAGCCGGATGGCAAGACACCATCTCAGAAGAGAATTAGGTCCTTTTTAGGGATGGTGAATTATTACCAACACTTTGTGCCCAGATTCTCTGCCATCGCCAAGCCACTTTTTGATCTGCTGAAAGGTGGAAAGAGGAAAGGCAAACAGCTCAAGATCAAGTTAACAAGTAGAAAGCTGCATGAAACTGACTGGACTAGAGAGCAGGACCAAGCTTTTGAAAACCTGAAGGACTTGCTGGTTGGAAGTGTCGCTTTGGCTCATCCTGACTTCACCCGGCCCTTCATTCTGTCGACTAATGCATCCTTGGATGGCGTGGGAGCTGTGTTGTCCCAAATTCAGGAAGGTGATACGCGTGCCAGACCCATTGCTTTTGCCAGCAAGTCGTTGTCTCAGTCTCAAAAGAACTATCCAGCCCACCGGTTAGAGTTTCTCGCTTTGAAATGGTCAGTTTGCGACAAATTCAGTCACTGGCTAAAAGGCCACAGATTCACAGTTTGGACCGACAACAACCCGCTGACTCACATCCTAACTAAGCCTAAACTAGACTGTTGTGAGCAACGCTGGGTGGCAAAACTGGCTAGTTATGAGTTTGATATTAAGTACGTCCCGGGTCGGCAGAACATCGTAGCTGATGCTCTGAGCCGTGTTCCATTTGTCAGAGAGAGTGTTGGTCACAGACTGCTTGCTGAGCCTTACAACGGTCTCCTTAACGAGGTCTCAAATGTGTCTTGTGCTTCGGTTCAGAGAGCCTTTAAATCTTCCAGTGGTCTTCATACATCCCAGTTGGATAGCAATGACATTCAGTCACGTGCACTCCAGTTCATATGCAAGTTCAGTCTATTGGGATGGAGGATGTGTCTGCCGTGCTGCAGTCACACATTGAGTGGGACACCGGTTCGAGGGCCCGTGCAGCTGAAGTGTTGCAGCACCTACCTCAGTTGATTCTGCCTGGGCTGGATGCCTTACCTGCTTACACCGAGAAAGAACTTCGTGATAAACAGTTGGAGGATGAGGCCCTCTCCCGTGTCTTGTTTTATGTTGAGAGGCATCGGAGGCCTTCCAGGAGAGAAAGGTTTAAAGAGTATGTCTCTGTTACGAAGTATCTGAAGCATTGGGATAAGCTGAGTGTCAGTAACGGTGTGTTGTACAGGGTTTCTAGGGACCACAAAACTAAGGCAAAGCATTTTCAGTTCATTGTCCCTGATTTACTTAAGTCTGTGGTCTTGCAAGGTGTTCATGATAGAGCAGGACACCAGGCTCAATTCAGGACTCTAAGTCTGACTAGACAGAGGTTTTTCTGGACAAATCTTGATAGAGACGTGAGAGATTATGTTCGTCATTGTCAGCGATGCATTGTCAGCAAGACAGTTGAGCCTGAGGGGAGAGCCCCGTTGGAGAGCATCACATCTACAAGGCCGCTAGAATTAGTATGTATTGACTTTTGGTCAGCTGAGGATTCCAAAAACAAGTCCATTGATGTCTTAGTGGTTACAGACCATTTCACTAAAATGGCTCAGGCATTTCCATGTAGGGATCAGACCGCAAAGCAGGTTGCAAGAGTTCTCTGGGATCATTATTTCTGTGTCTTTGGTTTTCCTGAAAGGATCCACAGTGACCAGGGTGCTAATTTCGAAAGTCACCTGATTAGTGAGCTTCTCAGAGTCTCAGGCATCAGAAAATCACACACTACCCCTTACCATCCTATGGGGAACGGGAGTGTGGAACGTTTCAACCGTACACTACAACCACACCAAAAGTACTAAAAGTACAGGACAAAAAGGTGATTGATCAATAAGCCGCAGAATCTGGATAGTCAAGCCCTCAGAGAAGGAGCAGTAGAATGGGCCGTGAGAAAACCAAGTTTTAAAGGTAGCATAAATTTTAAAGAGAAATAGAGTGGAAAAGTGGCAAATAGCAGATAGCATGCTCGTGTGACTGGAGCGCTTTGGCTGTGAAGATGTGTGTGTGTGTGACAGAAATAGCCCACTCTCAAAAGATGGTCTGTCTGTGTGTGTGTGTGAAGCATGTGAAACTTCTGTGCTTGAGCTGTGTGAGTTGAATTTGCAGTGTTGTTTTTTGGATGTGTGTGTATTTTGTTGTCTACTGGCCAGGATTGAATCAATATGAATAAACATATAAGAGGACTATAAAACATGGGCCTCGTAATAACACAATGAACCTCTTTTAAGGGGACTTATGAATTATGAACCTCCCTTATAAGAGGACGTAATGACATGATGAGCCTTCTTAAGAGGACATAATAAAAATAACCACTACGTTCCCTCCACTGGTTCCCACTTTCTCCATGTGCTGGTGTATGTGTATGATGAATGTGGACATTGCTGTGTGAGAAAAGAAAAATGCAGCAGGAGCTGGGGTCTCATTTATAAGCGTTGCATACGCCACCTCTCACGCCAACGTTGGGATTTTTAAAAACAAACTTGACGGGAAAATGTGCGTATTTCAACTCAAACTTAGACCCTTGCTTACGAGCGTTTTGGAGACGGGAAAACGGCGACACAGACGTGAGGTGGTGAACTGCAGCAGATTATTGATCCAATTCATAATTTACATTGAAACCAGCAGCTTAGTTTTGCTCGCGCGACGTATCTGCTCCACACGAGCCTTTTAATTTAAAAAATATAAAACAACTTACAGAAAATTAGGTTCGATTTAACAGCCGAGTTACGGAGCCGAGTCATTAAAAGGGTTTTAATAATATCTTCTAACACTGTGCGTGTATCATCAGATCGCTGCAGTGAACATGACTGTGCCATCAGGTGCACAGAGCGCACAGAGCACACTGGAGATTACTTATAAGAAATGAAGAAACTTTCCAAATAATATCTCAGAGCAGGTGAGGATCCACTGATGTGAGGGAATCGGTCCGATGCTCTTAATAAATAAATACTGCCGTGACACCGGTGCGGGGATCTGCTCGATGTGTGCACGTGAATGAAAGAACGAGGGGGCAGAGAGGGTTCAGCGATCTCTGATCTCACACAGTGTGTTATGTGATGTCTGATCTCACACAGTGTGTTATGTGATGTCTGATCTCACACAGTGTGTTATCCACAGCAGCAGCAGCAGAGTATCAGTGTATTTTCTTTATTAGTGACATCACTGCTGTTCCATAACGTCGCTCTTCACCTCCACCTCACTAACAAACACCTTGATGTCAGTGTCAGAAAGTTTCACTTCCTCTTCACATCGCTTGATGCGGTGACTCCGTCAGGACTCACAGTGGAAACTCATTGGTCAGCAGCATAATTTAATATTCAGGCCGTGCTTTGCATTGACCATTTATGGTTGAAAGTGGGTGTGTGGAGGGCGGATTTGGAGGCAGATCCACGTACAAACGTTTCCAGGTGGACTGTGATTTATAAAGCGAACATTGCGTTCAGGCGAGCGTGCGCACGGTTTTATAAATCGGAATAATCTTTTGCGTGCGACATTTCCGGCTTTTGTACATATGTACGTACACTTTTAGTATGAATCCTACGCACTCTTTTATAAATGAGACCCCAGGTCTGTTTGGTCTAAATTAACAAAAGGTTTCATGATTGATTAAATATATATATATGTTATGGTTACAAACGGGAAATTTGATAACTTATAAGGATAGACATTTTGTTCTCTATATTAAATAAAACAATTAGCGACGTAATACATGAGTCTGCTTTCCCCTGTTGCCACAGCCCCCACCTTTCTGGTGTGTCTGTGTGTCTCTCGTGTGTGAACATCCCTCTGCACCGCTCCCGTTTGGAGCAAGGAGGGGAGTTTAGAAACGTAAGGGTGAATTTTCACTGTGATTTACATTCTCTTGTGGGTCACAGCAACAGACAAACACATTTTAAAAGAACTCTCTCTCTTTTTCTCTCTCGTGTAATAAGAAATAGATAAAATAAAGTGTGGGGTGAGAGTTTTAGGAACTCCCTTAACAAATAATGTGAATTACACTTATGCGCTTTGCAATGGAGGTCTAACTAGACTCCCAAAACAGAGGAGAGAGAGCTGTTTAAAATATTAAAGAAACTTTGACATTTGAACAACTTTTTAACTTTTTTGGAAGCAATGGTTAAAATCTTGAATTTTTCATCAGACATCATCCCAAATGTCACTAAACAGCTGGAAACGGGGAAATAAGCCTTTTTTGGAAGCAATGGTTAACATCTTGACTTTTTAATCACATATCAGCTCCAGTGTCAGAAAAGCGCTGGAAACAGGGAGATAAGCCTTTTTTTGGAAGAAATGGTTAAAATCTTGACGTTTTCATCACACATCAGCTCAAGTGTCAGAAAAGCGCTGGAAACAGGGAGATAAGCCTTTTTTTGGAAGAAATGGTTAAATTCTTGAATTTTTCATCACACATCATCCCAAATGTCACTAAACAGCTGGAAACGGGGAGATAAGCCTTTTTTGGAAGCAATGGTTAAAATATTGACTTTTTCATCACACATCATCCCAAATGTCACTAAACAGCTGGAAACGGCGAGATAAGCCTTTTTTGGAAGCAATGGTTAACATCTTGACTTTTTCATCACATATCAGCTCAAGTGTCAGAAAAGCGCTGGAAACAGGGAGATAAGCCTTTTTTTGGAAGAAATGGTTAAATTCTTGACTTTTTCATCAGACATCATCCCAAATGTCACTAAACAGCTGGAAACGGGGAGATAAGCCTTTTTTGGAAGCAATGGTTAACATCTTAACTTTTTCATCACATATCAGCTCAAGTGTCAGAAAAGCGCTGGAAACAGGGAGATAAGCCTTTTTTTGGAAGAAATGGTTAAATTCTTGAATTTTTCATCACACATCATCCCAAATGTCACTGAACAGCTGGAAACGGGGAGATAAGCCTTTTTTGGAAGCAATGGTTAAAATCTTGACTTTTTCATCACACATCATCCCAAATGTCACTAAACAGCTGGAAACGGGGAGATAAGCCTTTTTTGGAAGCAATGGTTAACATCTTGACTTTTTAATTACATATCAGCTCAAGTGTCAGAAAAGCGCTAGAAACATGGAGATAAGCCTTTTTTTGGAAGAAATGGTTAAATTCTTGACTTTTTCATCAGACATCATCCTAAATGTCACTAAACATCTGGAAACGGGGAGATAAGCTTTTTTGGAAGCAATGGTTAACATTTTGACTTTTTCATCACATATCAGCTCCAGTGTCAGAAAAGCGCTGGAAACAGGGAGATAAGCCTTTTTTTGGAAGAAATGGTTAAATTCTTGAATTTTTCATCACACATCATCCCAAATGTCACTGAACAGCTGGAAACGGGGAGATAAGCCTTTTTTGGAAGCAATGGTTAAAATCTTGACTTTTTCATCACACATCATCCCAAATGTCACTAAACAGCTGGAAACGGGGAGATAAGCCTTTTTTGGAAGCAATGGTTAACATCTTGACTTTTTAATTACATATCAGCTCAAGTGTCAGAAAAGCGCTGGAAACATGGAGATAAGCCTTTTTTTGGAAGAAATGGTTAAAATCTTGACTTTTTCATCACACATCATCCCATATGTCACTAAACAGCTGGAAACGGCGAGATAAGCCTTTTTTGGAAGCAATGGTTAACATCTTGACTTTTTCATCACATATCAGCTCAAGTGTCAGAAAAGCGCTGGAAAAAGGGAGATATGCCTTTTTTGGAAGCAATGGTTAACATTTTGACTTTTTCATCACATATCAGCTCCAGTGTCAGAAAAGCGCTGGAAACAGGGAGATAAGCCTTTTTTTTGAAGAAATGGTTAAATTCTTGACTTTTTCATCAGACATCATCCCAAATGTCACTAAACATCTGGAAACGGGGAGATAAGCTTTTTTGGAAGCAATGGTTAACATCTTGACTTTTTCATCACATATCAGCTCAAGTGTCAAAAAAGCGCTGGAAAAAAGGAGATAAGCCTTTTTTTGGAAGAAATGGTTAAATTCTTGAATTTTTCATCACACATCATCCCAAATGTCACTAAACAGCTGGAAACGGGGAGATAAGCCTTTTTTGGAAGCAATGGTTAACATTTTGACTTTTTCATCACATATCAGCTCCAGTGTCAGAAAAGCGCTGGAAACAGGGAGATATGCCTTTTTTTGGAAGAAATGGTTAAATTCTTGAATTTTTTATCACACATCATCCCAAATGTCACTGAACAGCTGGAAACGGGGAGATAAGCCTTTTTTGGAAGCAATGGTTAAAATCTTGACTTTTTCATCACACATCATCCCAAATGTCACTAAACAGCTGGAAACGGGGAGATAAGCCTTTTTTGAAAGCAATGGTTAACATCTTGACTTTTTAATCACATATCAGCTCAAGTGTCAGAAAAGCGCTGGAAACAGGGAGATAAGCCTTTTTTGGAAGAAATGGTTAAAATCTTGACTTTTTCATCACACATCATCCCATATGTCACTAAACAGCTGGAAACGGAGAGATAAGCCTTTTTTGGAAGCAATGGTTAACTTCTTGACTTTTTCATCACATATCAGCTCAAGTGTCAGAAAAGCGCTGGAAACAGGGAGATAAGCCTTTTTTTGGAAGAAATGGTTAACATCTTGACTTTTTCATCACATATCAGCTCAAGTGTCAGAAAAGCGCTGGAAACAGGGAGATAAGCCTTTTTTTGGAAGAAATGGTTAAATTCTTGAATTTTTCATCAGACATCATCCCAAATGTCACTAAACATCTGGAAACGGGGAGATAAGCTTTTTTGGAAGCAATGGTTTACATCTTGACTTTTTCATCATATATCAGCTCAAGTGTCAGAAAAGCGCTGGAAACAGGGAGATAAGCCTTTTTTTGGAAGAAATGGTTAAATTCTTGAATTTTTCATCACACATCATCCCAAATGTCACTAAACATCTGGAAACGGGGAGATAAGCCTATTTTGGAAGCAATGGTTAACATTTTGACTTTTTCATCACATATCAGCTCCAGTGTCAGAAAAGCGCTGGAAACAGGGAGATAAGCCTTTTTTTGGAAGTAATGGTTAAATTCTTGAATTTTTCATCACACATCATCCCAAATGTCACTAAACAGCTGGAAACGGTGAGATAAGCCTTTTTTGGAAGCAATGGTTAACATTTTGACTTTTTCATCACATATCAGCTCCAGTGTCAGAAAAGCGCTGGAAACAGGGAGATAAGCCTTTTTTGGAAGAAATGGTTAACATTTTGACTTTTTCATCACATATCAGCTCCAGTGTCAGAAAAGCGCTGGAAACAGGGAGATAAGCCTTTTTTTGGAAGAAATGGATAAAATCTTGACTTTTTCATCACACATCATCCCATATGTCACTAAACAGCTGGAAACGGCGAGAAAAGCCTTTTTTGGAAGCAATGGTTAACATCTTGACTTTTTCATCACATATCAGCTCAAGTGTCAGAAAAGCGCTGGAAACAGGGAGATAAGCCTTTTTTTGGAAGAAATGGTTAAATTCTTGACTTTTTCATCAGACATCATCCCAAATGTCACTAAACAGCTGGAAACGGGGAGATAAGCCTTTTTTGGAAGCAATGGTTTACATCTTGACTTTTTCATCATATATCAGCTCAAGTGTCAGAAAAGCGCTGGAAACAGGGAGATAAGCCTTTTTTTGGAAGAAATGGTTAAATTCTTGAATTTTTCATCACACATCATCCCAAATGTCACTAAACATCTGGAAACGGGGAGATAAGCCTATTTTGGAAGCAATGGTTAACATTTTGACTTTTTCATCACATATCAGCTCCAGTGTCAGAAAAGCGCTGGAAACAGGGAGATAAGCCTTTTTTTGGAAGTAATGGTTAAATTCTTGAATTTTTCATCACACATCATCCCAAATGTCACTAAACAGCTGGAAACGGTGAGATAAGCCTTTTTTGGAAGCAATGGTTAACATTTTGACTTTTTCATCACATATCAGCTCCAGTGTCAGAAAAGCGCTGGAAACAGGGAGATAAGCCTTTTTTGGAAGAAATGGTTAACATTTTGACTTTTTCATCACATATCAGCTCCAGTGTCAGAAAAGCGCTGGAAACAGGGAGATAAGCCTTTTTTTGGAAGAAATGGATAAAATCTTGACTTTTTCATCACACATCATCCCATATGTCACTAAACAGCTGGAAACGGCGAGAAAAGCCTTTTTTGGAAGCAATGGTTAACATCTTGACTTTTTCATCACATATCAGCTCAAGTGTCAGAAAAGCGCTGGAAACAGGGAGATAAGCCTTTTTTTGGAAGAAATGGTTAAATTCTTGACTTTTTCATCAGACATCATCCCAAATGTCACTAAACAGCTGGAAACGGGGAGATAAGCCTTTTTTGGAAGCAATGGTTAACATCTTAACTTTTTCATCACATATCAGCTCAAGTGTCAGAAAAGCGCTGGAAACAGGGAGATAAGCCTTTTTTTGGAAGAAATGGTTAAATTCTTGAATTTTTCATCACACATCATCCCAAATGTCACTGAACAGCTGGAAACGGGGAGATAAGCCTTTTTTGGAAGCAATGGTTAAAATCTTGACTTTTTCATCACACATCATCCCAAATGTCACTAAACAGCTGGAAACGGGGAGATAAGCCTTTTTTGGAAGCAATGGTTAACATCTTGACTTTTTAATTACATATCAGCTCAAGTGTCAGAAAAGCGCTAGAAACATGGAGATAAGCCTTTTTTTGGAAGAAATGGTTAAATTCTTGACTTTTTCATCAGACATCATCCTAAATGTCACTAAACATCTGGAAACGGGGAGATAAGCTTTTTTGGAAGCAATGGTTAACATTTTGACTTTTTCATCACATATCAGCTCCAGTGTCAGAAAAGCGCTGGAAACAGGGAGATAAGCCTTTTTTTGGAAGAAATGGTTAAATTCTTGAATTTTTCATCACACATCATCCCAAATGTCACTGAACAGCTGGAAACGGGGAGATAAGCCTTTTTTGGAAGCAATGGTTAAAATCTTGACTTTTTCATCACACATCATCCCAAATGTCACTAAACAGCTGGAAACGGGGAGATAAGCCTTTTTTGGAAGCAATGGTTAACATCTTGACTTTTTAATTACATATCAGCTCAAGTGTCAGAAAAGCGCTGGAAACATGGAGATAAGCCTTTTTTTGGAAGAAATGGTTAAAATCTTGACTTTTTCATCACACATCATCCCATATGTCACTAAACAGCTGGAAACGGCGAGATAAGCCTTTTTTGGAAGCAATGGTTAACATCTTGACTTTTTCATCACATATCAGCTCAAGTGTCAGAAAAGCGCTGGAAAAAGGGAGATATGCCTTTTTTGGAAGCAATGGTTAACATTTTGACTTTTTCATCACATATCAGCTCCAGTGTCAGAAAAGCGCTGGAAACAGGGAGATAAGCCTTTTTTTTGAAGAAATGGTTAAATTCTTGACTTTTTCATCAGACATCATCCCAAATGTCACTAAACATCTGGAAACGGGGAGATAAGCTTTTTTGGAAGCAATGGTTAACATCTTGACTTTTTCATCACATATCAGCTCAAGTGTCAAAAAAGCGCTGGAAAAAAGGAGATAAGCCTTTTTTTGGAAGAAATGGTTAAATTCTTGAATTTTTCATCACACATCATCCCAAATGTCACTAAACAGCTGGAAACGGGGAGATAAGCCTTTTTTGGAAGCAATGGTTAACATTTTGACTTTTTCATCACATATCAGCTCCAGTGTCAGAAAAGCGCTGGAAACAGGGAGATATGCCTTTTTTTGGAAAAAATGGTTAAATTCTTGAATTTTTCATCACACATTATCCCAAATGTCACTAAACAGCTGGAAACGGGGAGATAAGCCTTTTTTGGAAGCAATGGTTAACATTTTGAATTTTTCATCACATATCAGCTCCAGTGTCAGAAAAGCGCTGGAAACAGGGAGATATGCCTTTTTTTGGAAGAAATGGTTAAATTCTTGAATTTTTCATCACACATCATCCCAAATGTCACTAAACAGCTGGAAACGGGGAGATAAGCCTTTTTTGGAAGCAATGGTTAACATTTTGACTTTTTCATCACATATCAGCTCCAGTGTCAAAAAAGCGCTGGAAACAGGGAGATATGCCTTTTTTTGGAAGAAATGGTTAAATTCTTGAATTTTTCATCACACATCATCCCAAATGTCACTCAACAGCTGGAAACGGGGAGATAAGCCTTTTTTGGAAGCATTGATTAAGATTTCTGACTTTTTCATCACATGTCAGCTCCAGTGTCAGAAAAGCGCTGGAAACAGGGAGATATGCCTTTTTTTGGAAGAAATGGTTAAATTCTTGAATTTTTCATCACACATCATCCCAAATGTCACTAAACAGCTGGAAACGGGGAGATAAGCCTTTTTTGGAAGCATTGATTAAGATTTCTGACTTTTTCATCACATATCAGCTCCAGTGTCAGAAAAGCGCTGGAAACAGGGAGATATGCCTTTTTTTGGAAGAAATGGTTAAATTCTTGAATTTTTCATCACACATCATCCCAAATGTCACTAAACAGCTGGAAACGGGGAGATAAGCCTTTTTTGGAAGAAATGGTTAAATTCTTGAATTTTTCATCACACATCATCCCAAATGTCACTAAACAGCTGGAAACGGGGAGATAAGCCTTTTTTGGAAGAAATTGTTAAATTCTTGAATTTTTCATCACACGTCATCCCAAATGTCACTAAACAGCTGGAAACGGGGAGATAAGCCTTTTTTGGAAGCATTGATTAAGATGTCTGACTTTTTCATCACATGTCAGCCCAAGTGTCAGAAAAGCGCTGGAAACAGGGAGATAAGCCTTTTTTGGAAGAAATGATTAAATTCTTGAATTTTTCATCACACATCATCCCAAATGTCACTAAACAGCTGGAAACGGGGAGATAAGCCTTTTTTGGAAGCAATGGTTAACATTTTGACTTTTTCATCACATATCAGCCCAAGTGTCAGAAAAGCGCTGGAAACAGGGACATAAGCCTTTTTTGGAAGAAATGGTTAACATTTTGACTTTTTCATCACATATCAGCTCCAGTGTCAGAAAAGCGCTGGAAACAGGGAGATATGCCTTTTTTTGGAAGAAATGGTTAAATTCTTGAATTTTTCATCACACATCATCCCAAATGTCACTTAACAGCTGGAAACGGGGAGATAAGCCTTTTTTGGAAGCATTGGTAAACATCTTGACTTTTTCATCACATATCAGCTCTAGTGTCAGAAAAGCGCTGGAAACAGGGAGATATGCCTTTTTTTAGAAGTAATGGTTAAATTCTTGAATTTTTCATCACACATCATCCCAAATGTCACTAAACAGCTGGAAACGGGGAGATAAGCCTTTTTTGGAAGCAATGGTTAACATTTTGACTTTTTAATCACATATCAGCTCCAGTGTCAGAAAAGCGCTGGAAACCGGGAGATATGCCTTTTTTGGAAGAAATGGTTAAATTCTTGAATTTTTCATCACACATCATCCCAAATGTCACTAAACAGCTGGAAACGGGGAGATAAGCCTTTTTGGAAGCAATGGTTAACATTCTGACTTTTTCATCACATGTCAGCCCAAGTGTCAGAAAAGCGCAGGAAACAAGGAGATAAGCCTTTTTTGGAAGAAATGGTTAACATTTTGACTTTTTCATCACATGTCAGCCCAAGTGTCAGAAAAGCGCAGGAAACAGGGAGATAAGCCTTTTTTGGAAGAAATGGTTAAATTCTTGAATTTTTCATCACACATCATCCCAAATGTCACTAAACAGCTGGAAACGGGGAGATAAGCCTTTTTTGGAAGCAATGGTTAACATCTTGACTTTTTCATCACATATCAGCTCAAGTGTCAGAAAAGCGCTGGAAACAGGGAGATAAGCCTTTTTTGGAAGAAATGGTTAAATTCTTGAATTTTTCATCACACATCATCCCAAATGTCAATAAACAGCTGGAAACGGGGAGATAAGCCTTTTTTAGAAGCAATGGTTAACATTTTGACTTTTTCATCACATATCAGCCCAAGTGTCAGAAAAGCGCTGGAAACAGGGAGATAAGCCTTTTTTTGGAAGAAATGGTTAAATTATTGAATTTTTCATCACACATCATCCCAAATGTCACTAAACAGCTGGAAACGGGGAGATAAGCCTTTTTTGGAAGCAATGGTTAACATTTTGACTTTTTCATCACATATCAGCTCCAGTGTCAGAAAAGCGCTGGAAACAGGGAGATATGCCTTTTTTTGGAAGAAATGGTTAAATTCTCGAATTTTTCATCACACATCATCCCAAATGTCACTAAACAGCTGGAAACGGGGAGATACGCCATTTTTGGAAGCAATGGTTAACATTTCTGACTTTTTCCTCTCATATCAGCCCAAGTGTCAGAAAAGTGCTAAAAACAGGGAGATAAGCCTTTTTTGGAAGAAATGGTTAAATTCTTGAATTTTTCATCACACATCATCCCAAATGTCAATAAACAGCTGGAAACGGGGAGATAAGCCTTTTTTGGAAGCAATGGTTAACATTTTGACTTTTTCATCACATGTCAGCCCAAGTGTCAGAAAAGCGCAGGAAACAGGGACATAAGGCTTTTTTGGAAGAAATGGTTAACATTTTGACTTTTTCCTCACATGTCAGCCCAAGTGTCAGAAAAGCGCTGGAAACAGGGAGATATGCCTTTTTTTGGAAGAAATTGTTAAATTCTTGAATTTTTCATCACACGTCATCCCAAATGTCACTAAACAGCTGGAAACGGGGAGATAAGCCTTTTTTGGAAGCATTGATTAAGATGTCTGACTTTTTCATCACATGTCAGCCCAAGTGGGGCGGCTGTGGCTGAGGGGTAGAGTGGTCGTCCTCCAACCTGAAGGTCGGCGGTTCGATCCCCAGTCTGAACCATCTGCATGCCGAAGTGTCCTTGGGCAAGATGCTGAACCCTCAATAGCCCCCCATAGAATAACAAAGTGCTGCTAGTAGATGCACCGTATGAATGTGTGTGTGAATGGGTGAATGTGAAACTGTACTGTAAAGCGCTTTGAGTGGTCTTCATCAGACTAGAAAAGCGCTATATAAATACAAATCCATTTACCAAATCCATTTACCAAGTGTCAGAAAAGCGCTGGAAACAGGGAGATAAGCCTTTTTTGGAAGAAATGGTTAAATTCTTGAATTTTTCATCACACATCATCCCAAATGTCACTAAACAGCTGGAAACGGGGAGATAAGCCTTTTTTGGAAGCAATGGTTAACATTTTGACTTTTTCATCACATATCAGCCCAAGTGTCAGAAAAGCGCTGGAAACAGGGACATAAGCCTTTTTTGGAAGCAATGGTTAACATTTTGACTTTTTCATCACATATCAGCTCCAGTGTCAATTAACTAAACTTCGAGCATGTCTCAAGGACATAAAAACCTGGATGACCCGCAATTTTCTCTTATTAAACTCAGATAAAACAGAGGTTATAATACTCGGCCCTAAACACCTTAGAGATACATTATCTAATGATATAGCTGCGCTAGATGACATTGCCCTTGCTTCCAATGACACAGTCAGGAACTTGGGAGTGATCTTCGATCCTGATTTGTCCTTTAATAGTCACTTAAAAGTAATTTCTAGGACCGCGTTTTTCCACTTGCGTAATATCTCAAAAATCAGACATGTCCTTTCGCAAAAAGATGCAGAAAAACTAGTCCACGCCTTTGTTACATCGAGACTGGACTATTGTAATTCATTATTATCAGGCTCCAGCAGCAAGTCGTTAAAGACTCTGCAGCTGGTCCAAAATGCCACAGCACGTGTCCTGACGAGAACTAAGAAAAGAGAGCACATTTCTCCAGTATTAGCATCGCTACACTGGCTTCCTGTTAAATCTAGAATAGAATTTAAAATTCTCCTCCTCACCTTCAAGGCCCTTAATGATATGGCACCTCTTTACCTTAAAGAGATGTTAGTTCCATATCAACCTACTAGAGCACTCCGATCCCAGAACTCAGGTTTACTTGTTGTCCCTAAAGTCTCTAAAAGTAGAGTAGGAGCCAGAGCTTTTAGCCATCAAGCCCCACTGCTGTGGAATAATCTCTCACTTTCAGTTAGGGAGGCAGACACGCTCTGTTCGTTTAAAAGTAGACTCAAAACCTTCCTTTTTTATAAAGCTTATAGTTAGAGCTAATTTGTGCGATGTTCCAAATTTGATTAAATGGCAAAAACCCCTGATGATGCTAAGACGCACAGGGAATTTATGACACAAGACACACGGAGCTTCTCTTTCCTGCTTCTCCTTCCTTTTCTCCATATTTATCACATCAAGATAATTCTTATCTGATCAGTACATGTTACTAACTTGACCCCTTTTCCCGGAGTTTCTGTGCCTTAGCGCCCGCGGATGCAGGGCCACAGCTGTGGCCGCACCATGGATTATGATTGTGGATCGCGTGTCGGAGGTCGCAATGGTGGATCCAGTTCGGTGGATTCTGTATCGTGCCAGCTGATCGTCGTTGTAATGGAGGATCCTTTGTCGCGTTGGCATCGGATGATGAGGGACCACGACCGAGGCGGCAGCTGATAATGGATTCTAACTGGCGGCGGTGGACAATGACTGTGGATTATAGTGGATCCCATCCTGATGCTGGATCGTGGTCTTGCTGCTGGCCAGAGACTGTGATTGCAGCGGGACTGCCTGACACATAGTATTGAAAAATGTTTAGCCTAATGGATGCTGCTAAAAATCCTGATGATGTTTTCTTACACCTGACATCTATTGCACTTCTGTCCGTCCTGAGAGAGGGATCCCTCACATGTGGCTCTCTCTGAGGTTTCTACATATTTTTACCTGTGAAAAGGGTTTTTAGTAGTTTTTCCTTACTCTTGTTGAGGGTTAAGGACAGAGGATGTCACACAATGTTAAAGCCCCATGAGACGAATTGTTATTTGTGAATGTGGGCTATACAAATAAAACTTGATTGATTGATTGATTGAGTGTCAGAAAAGCGCTGGAAACAGGGAGATATGCCTTTTTTTGGAAGAAATGGTTAAATTCTTGAATTTTTCATCACACATCATCCCAAATGTCACTTAACAGCTGGAAACGGGGAGATAAGCCTTTTTTGGAAGCATTGATTAAGATTTCTGACTTTTTCATCTCATATCAGCCCAAGTGTCAGAAAAGCGCTAAAAACAGGGAGATAAGCCTTTTTTGGAAGAAATGGTTAAATTCTTGAATTTTTCATCACACATCATCCCAAATGTCAATAAACAGCTGGAAACGGGGAGATAAGCCTTTTTTGGAAGCAATGGTTAACATTTTGACTTTTTCATCACATGTCAGCCCAAGTGTCAGAAAAGCGCAGGAAACAGGGACATAAGGCTTTTTTGGAAGAAATGGTTAACATTTTGACTTTTTCATCACATGTCAGCCCAAGTGTCAGAAAAGCGCAGGAAACAGGGAGATAAGCCTTTTTTGGAAGAAATGGTTAAATTCTTGAATTTTTCATCACACATCATCCCAAATGTCACTAAACAGCTGGAAACGGGGAGATAAGCCTTTTTTGGAAGCAATGGTTAACATTTTGACTTTTTCATCACATACTAGCTCCAGTGTCAGAAAAGCGCTGGAAACAGGGAGATATGCCTTTTTTTGGAAGAAATTGTTAAATTCTTGAATTTTTCATCACACGTCATCCCAAATGTCACTAAACAGCTGGAAACGGGGAGATAAGCCTTTTTTGGAAGCATTGATTAAGATGTCTGACTTTTTCATCACATGTCAGCCCAAGTGGGGCGGCTGTGGCTGAGGGGTAGAGTGGTCGTCCTCCAACCTGAAGGTCGGCGGTTCGATCCCCAGTCTGAACCATCTGCATGCCGAAGTGTCCTTGGGCAAGATGCTGAACCCTCAATAGCCCCCCATAGAATAACAAAGTGCTGCAAGTAGATGCACTGTATGAATGTGTGTGTGAATGGGTGAATGTGAAACTGTACTGTAAAGCGCTTTGAGTGGTCTTCATCAGACTAGAAAAGCGCTATATAAATACAAATCCATTTACCAAATCCATTTACCAAGTGTCAGAAAAGCGCTGGAAACAGGGAGATAAGCCTTTTTTGGAAGAAATGGTTAAATTCTTGAATTTTTCATCACACATCATCCCAAATGTCACTAAACAGCTGGAAACGGGGAGATAAGCCTTTTTTGGAAGCAATGGTTAACATTTTGACTTTTTCATCACATATCAGCCCAAGTGTCAGAAAAGCGCTGGAAACAGGGACATAAGCCTTTTTTGGAAGCAATGGTTAACATTTTGACTTTTTCATCACATATCAGCTCCAGTGTCAGAAAAGCGCTGGAAACAGGGAGATATGCCTTTTTTTGGAAGAAATGGTTAAATTCTTGAATTTTTCATCATACATCATCCCAAATGTCACTTAACAGCTGGAAACGGGGAGATAAGCCTTTTTTGGAAGCATTGATTAAGATTTCTGACTTTTTCATCACATATCAGCTCTAGTTTCAGAAAAGCGCAGGAAACAGGGAGATAAGCCTTTTTTGGAAGAAATGGTTAAATTCTTGAATTTTTCATCACACATCATCCCAAATGTCACTAAACAGCTGGAAACGGGGAGATAAGCCTTTTTTGGAAGCAATGGTTACGTTTTGACTTTTTCATCACATATCAGCTCCAGTGTCAGAAAAGCGCTGGAAACAGGGAGATATGCCTTTTTTTGGAAGAAATGGTTAAATTCTTGAATTTTTCATCACACATCATCCCAAATGTCACTAAACAGCTGGAAACGGGGAGATAAGCCTTTTTTGGAAGCATTGATTAAGATGTCAGACTTTTTCATCACATGTCAGCCCAAGTGTCGGAAAAGCGCAGGAAACAGGGAGATAAGCCTTTTTTGGAAGAAATGGTTAAATTCTTGAATTTTTCATCACACATCATCCCAAATGTCACTAAAATGCTGGAAACGGGGAGATAAGCCTTTTTTGGAAGCAATTGTTAACATTTTGACTTTTTCATCACATATCAGCCCAAGTGTCAGAAAAGCGCTGGAAACAGGGAGATAAGCCTTTTTTGGAAGAAATGGTTAAATTCTTGAATTTTTCATCACACATCATCCCAAATGTCACTAAACAGCTGGAAACGGGGAGATAAGCCTTTTTTGGAAGCAATGGTTAACTTTTTGAGTTTTTCATCACATATCAGCCCAAGTGTCAGAAAAGCGCTGGAAACAGGGACATAAGCCGTTTTTGGAAGAAATGGTTAACATTTTGATTTTTTCATCACACATCATCCCAAATGTCACTTAACAGCTGGAAACGGGGAGATAAGCCTTTTTTGGAAGCATTGATTAAGATTTCTGACTTTTTCATCACATATCAGCTCTAGTTTCAGAAAAGCGCAGGAAACAGGGAGATAAGCCTTTTTTGGAAGAAATGGTTAAATTCTTGAATTTTTCATCACACATCATCCCAAATGTCACTAAACAGCTGGAAACGGGTAGATAAGCCTTTTTTGGAAGCAATGGTTACATTTTGACTTTTTCATCACATATCAGCCCAAGTGTCAGAAAAGCGCTGGAAACAGGGACATAAGCCTTTTTTGGAAGAAATGGTTAACATTTTGACTTTTTCATCACATATCAGCTCCAGTGTCAGAAAAGCGCTGGAAACAGGGAGATATGCCTTTTTTTGGAAGAAATGGTTGAATTCTTGAATTTTTCATCACACATCATCCCAAATGTCACTTAACAGCTGGAAACGGTGAGATAAGCCTTTTTTGGAAGCAATGGTTAACATTTTGACTTTTTCATCACATATCAGCTCCAGTGTCAGAAAAGCGCTGGAAACAGGGAGATATGCCTTTTTTTGGAAGGAATGGTTAAATTCTTGAATTTTTCATCAGACATCATCCCAAATGTCACTAAACAGCTGGAAACGGGGAGGTAAGCCTTTTTTGGAAGCATTGATTAAGATGTCTGACTTTTTCATCACATGTCAGCCCAAGTGTCGGAAAGGCGCAGGAAACAGGGAGATAAGCCTTTTTTGGAAGAAATGGTTAAATTCTTGAATTTTTCATCACACATCATCCCAAATGTCACTAAAAAGCTGGAAACGGGGAGATAAGCCTTTTTTGGAAGCAATTGTTAACATTTTGACTTTTTCATCACATATCAGCCCAAGTGTCAGAAAAGCGCTGGAAACAGGGAGATAAGCCTTTTTTGGAAGCAATGGTTAACATTTTGACTTTTTCATCACATATCAGCTCCAGTGTCAGAAAAGCGCTGGAAACAGGGAGATATGCCTTTTTTGGAAGAAATGGTTAAATTCTTGAATTTTTCATCACACATCATCCCAAATGTCACTAAACAGCTGGAAACGGGGAGATAAGCCTTTTTTGGAAGCAATGGTTAACATTCTGACTTTTTCATCACATGTCAGCCCAAGTGTCAGAAAAGCGCAGGAAACAGGGAGATAAGCCTTTTTTGGAAGAAATGGTTAAATTCTTGAATTTTTCATCACACATCATCCCAAATGTCACTAAACAGCTGGAAACGGGGAAATAAGCCTTTTTTGGAATCAATGGTTAACATTTTGACTTTTTCATCACATATCAGCCCAAGTGTCAGAAAAGCGCTGGAAACAGGGACATAAGCCTTTTTTGGAAGAAATGGTTAACATTTTGACTTTTTCATCACATATCAGCTCCAGTGTCAGAAAAGCGCTGGAAACAGGGAGATATGCCTTTTTTTGGAAGAAATGGTTAACATTTTGATTTTTTCATCACATATCAGCCCAAGTGTCAGAAAAGCGCTGGAAACAGGGACATAAGCCTTTTTTGGAAGCAATGGTTAACATTTTGACTTTTTCATCATATATCAGCACCAGTGTCAGAAAAGCGCTGGAAACAGGGAGATATGCCTTTTTTTGGAAGAAATGGTTATATTCTTGAATTTTTCATCACACATCATCCCAAATGTCACTAAACAGCTGGAAACGGGGAGATAAGCCTTTTTTGGAAGCAATGGTTAACATTTTGACTTTTTCATCACCAATCAGCTCCAGTGTCAGAAAAGCGCTGGAAACAGGGAGATATGCCTTTTTTTGGAAGAAATGGTTAAATTCTTGAATTTTTCATCACACATCATCCCAAATGTCACTAAACAGCTGGAAACGGGGAGATAAGCATTTTTTGGAAGCAATTGTTAACATTTTGACTTTTTCATCACATATCAGCCCAAGTGTCAGAAAAGCGCTGGAAACAGGGAGATAAGCCTTTTTTGGAAGAAATGGTTAAATTCTTGAATTTTTCATCACACATCATCCCAAATGTCACTAAACAGCTGGAAACGGGGAGATAAGCCTTTTTTGGAAGCAATGGTTAACATTTTGACTATTTCATCACATATCAGCTCCAGTGTCAGAAAAGCGCTGGAAACAGGGAGATATGCCTTTTTTTGGAAGAAATGGTTAAATTCTTGAATTTTTCATCACACATCATCCCAAATGTCACTCAACAGCTGGAAACGGGGAGATAAGCCTTTTTTGGAAGCATTGATTAAGATTTCTGACTTTTTCATCACATGTCAGCCCAAGTGTCAGAAAAGCGCTGGAAACAGGGAGATAAGCCTTTTTTGGAAGAAATGGTTAAATTCTTGAATTTTTCATCACACATCATCCCAAATGTCACTAAACAGCTGGAAACGGGGAGATAAGCCTTTTTTGGAAGAAATGGTTAAATTCTTGAATTTTTCATCACACATCATCCCAAATGTCACTAAACAGCTGGAAACGGGGAGATAAGCCTTTTTTGGAAGCAATGGTTAACATTTTGACTTTTTCATCACATATCAGCTCCAGTGTCAGAAAAGCGCTGGAAACAGGGAGATATGCCTTTTTTTGGAAGAAATGGTTAAATTCTTGAATTTTTCATCACACATCATCCCAAATGTCACTAAACAGCTGGAAACAGGGAGATAAGCCTTTTTTGGAAGCAATGGTTAACATTTTGACTTTTTCATCACATATCAGCCCAAGTGTCAGAAAAGCGCTGGAAACAGGGACATAAGCCTTTTTTGGAAGAAATGGTTAACATTTTGACTTTTTCATCACATATCAGCTCCAGTGTCAGAAAAGCGCTGGAAACAGGGAGATATGCCTTTTTTTGGAAGAAATGGTTAAATTCTTGAATTTTTCATCACACATCATCCCAAATGTCACTTAACAGCTGGAAACGGGGAGATAAGCCTTTTTTGGAAGCATTGATTAAGATTTCTGACATTTTCATCACATATCAGCTCTAGTGTCAGAAAAGCGCTGGAAACAGGGTGATATGCCTTTTTTTGGAAGAAATGGTTAAATTCTTGAATTTTTCATCACACATCATCCCAAATGTCACTAAACAGCTGGAAACGGGGAGATAAGCCTTTTTTGGAAGCAATGGTTAACATTTTGACTTTTTAATCACATATCAGCTCCAGTGTCAGAAAAGCGCTGGAAACCGGGAGATATGCCTTTTTTGGAAGAAATGGTTAAATTCTTGAATTTTTCATCACACATCATCCCAAATGTCACTAAACAGCTGGAAACGGGGAGATAAGCCTTTTTTGGAAGCAATGGTTAACATTCTGACTTTTTCATCACATGTCAGCCCAAGTGTCAGAAAAGCGCAGGAAACAGGGAGATAAGCCTTTTTTGGAAGAAATGGTTAACATTTTGACTTTTTCATCACATGTCAGCCCAAGTGTCAGAAAAGCGCAGGAAACAGGGAGATAAGCCTTTTTTGGAAGAAATGGTTAAATTCTTGAATTTTTCATCACACATCATCCCAAATGTCACTAAACAGCTGGAAACGGGGAGATAAGCCTTTTTTGGAAGCAATGGTTAACATTTTGACTTTTTCATCACATATCAGCTCCAGTGTCAGAAAAGCGCTGGAAACAGGGAGATAAGCCTTTTTTGGAAGAAATGGTTAAATTCTTGAATTTTTCATCACACATCATCCCAAATGTCAATAAACAGCTGGAAACGGGGAGATAAGCCTTTTTTAGAAGCAATGGTTAACATTTTGACTTTTTCATCACATATCAGCCCAAGTGTCACTAAACAGCTGGAAACGGGGAGATAAGCCTTTTTTGGAAGCAATGGTTAACATTTTGACTTTTTCATCACATATCAGCCCAAGTGTCAGAAAAGCGCTGGAAACAGGGAGATATGCGTTTTTTTGGAAGAAATTGTTATATTCTTGAATTTTTCATCACACATCATCCCAAATGTCACTAAACAGCTGGAAACGGGGAGATAAGCCTTTTTTGGAAGCAATGGTTAACATTTTGACTTTTTCATCACATATCAGCCCAAGTGTCAGAAAAGCGCTGGAAACAGGGACATAAGCCTTTTTTGGAAGAAATGGTTAACATTTTGACTTTTTCATCACATATCAGCTCCAGTGTCAGAAAAGCGCTGGAAACAGGGAGATATGCCTTTTTTTGGAAGAAATGGTTAAATTCTTGAATTTTTCATCACACATCATCCCAAATGTCACTTAACAGCTGGAAACGGGGAGATAAGCCTTTTTTGGAAGCATTGATTAAGATTTCTGACATTTTCATCACATATCAGCTCTAGTGTCAGAAAAGCGCTGGAAACAGGGAGATAAGCCTTTTTTGGAAGCAATGGTTAACATTTTGACTTTTTAATCACATATCAGCTCCAGTGTCAGAAAAGCGCTGGAAACCGGGAGATATGCCTTTTTTGGAAGAAATGGTTAAATTCTTGAATTTTTCATCACACATCATCCCAAATGTCACTAAACAGCTGGAAACGGGGAGATTAGCCTTTTTTGGAAGCAATGGTTAACATTCTGACTTTTTCATCACATGTCAGCCCAAGTGTCAGAAAAGCGCAGGAAACAGGGAGATAAGCCTTTTTTGGAAGAAATGGTTAACATTTTGACTTTTTCATCACATGTCAGCCCAAGTGTCAGAAAAGCGCAGGAAACAGGGAGATAAGCCTTTTTTGGAAGAAATGGTTAAATTCTTGAATTTTTCATCACACATCATCCCAAATGTCACTAAACAGCTGGAAACGGGGAGATAAGCCTTTTTTGGAAGCAATGGTTAACATTTTGACTTTTTCATCACATATCAGCTCCAGTGTCAGAAAAGCGCTGGAAACAGGGAGATAAGCCTTTTTTGGAAGAAATGGTTAAATTCTTGAATTTTTCATCACACATCATCCCAAATGTCAATAAACAGCTGGAAACGGGGAGATAAGCCTTTTTTAGAAGCAATGGTTAACATTTTGACTTTTTCATCACATATCAGCCCAAGTGTCAGAAAAGCGCTGGAAACAGGGAGATAAGCCTTTTTTGGAAGAAATGGTTAAATTGTTGAATTTTTCATCACACATCATCCCAAATGTCACTAAACAGCTGGAAACGGGGAGATAAGCCTTTTTTGGAAGCAATGGTTAACATTTTGACTTTTTCATCACATATCAGCCCAAGTGTCAGAAAAGCGCTGGAAACAGGGAGATATGCGTTTTTTTGGAAGAAATTGTTATATTCTTGAATTTTTCATCACACATCATCCCAAATGTCACTAAACAGCTGGAAACGGGGAGATAAGCCTTTTTTGGAAGCAATGGTTAACATTTTGACTTTTTCATCACATATCAGCTCCAGTGTCAGAAAAGCGCTGGAAACAGGGAGATATGCCTTTTTTTGGAAGAAATGGTTAAATTCTCGAATTTTTCATCACACATCATCCCAAATGTCACTAAACAGCTGGAAACGGGGAGATACGCCATTTTTGGAAGCAATGGTTAACATTTCTGACTTTTTCATCTCATATCAGCCCAAGTGTCAGAAAAGCGCTAAAAACAGGGAGATAAGCCTTTTTTGGAAGAAATGGTTAACATTTTGACTTTTTCATCACATGTCAGCCCAAGTGTCAGAAAAGCGCAGGAAACAGGGAGATAAGCCTTTTTTGGAAGAAATGGTTAAATTCTTGAATTTTTCATCACACATCATCCCAAATGTCACTAAACAGCTGGAAACGGGGAGATAAGCCTTTTTTGGAAGCAATGGTTAACATTTTGACTTTTTCATCACATACTAGCTCCAGTGTCAGAAAAGCGCTGGAAACAGGGAGATATGCCTTTTTTTGGAAGAAATTGTTAAATTCTTGAATTTTTCATCACACGTCATCCCAAATGTCACTAAACAGCTGGAAACGGGGAGATAAGCCTTTTTTGGAAGCATTGATTAAGATGTCTGACTTTTTCATCACATGTCAGCCCAAGTGGGGCGGCTGTGGCTGAGGGGTAGAGTGGTCGTCCTCCAACCTGAAGGTCGGCGGTTCGATCCCCAGTCTGAACCATCTGCATGCCGAAGTGTCCTTGGGCAAGATGCTGAACCCTCAATAGCCCCCCATAGAATAACAAAGTGCTGCAAGTAGATGCACTGTATGAATGTGTGTGTGAATGGGTGAATGTGAAACTGTACTGTAAAGCGCTTTGAGTGGTCTTCATCAGACTAGAAAAGCGCTATATAAATACAAATCCATTTACCAAATCCATTTACCAAGTGTCAGAAAAGCGCTGGAAACAGGGAGATAAGCCTTTTTTGGAAGAAATGGTTAAATTCTTGAATTTTTCATCACACATCATCCCAAATGTCACTAAACAGCTGGAAACGGGGAGATAAGCCTTTTTTGGAAGCAATGGTTAACATTTTGACTTTTTCATCACATATCAGCCCAAGTGTCAGAAAAGCGCTGGAAACAGGGACATAAGCCTTTTTTGGAAGCAATGGTTAACATTTTGACTTTTTCATCACATATCAGCTCCAGTGTCAGAAAAGCGCTGGAAACAGGGAGATATGCCTTTTTTTGGAAGAAATGGTTAAATTCTTGAATTTTTCATCACACATCATCCCAAATGTCACTTAACATTTGGAAACGGGGAGATAAGCCTTTTTTGGAAGCATTGATTAAGATTTCTGACTTTTTCATCACATATCAGCTCTAGTTTCAGAAAAGCGCTGGAAACAGGGAGATAAGCCTTTTTTGGAAGAAATGGTTAAATTCTTGAATTTTTCATCACAAATCATCCCAAATGTCACTAAACAGCTGGAAACGGGGAGATAAGCCTTTTTTGGAAGCATTGATTAAGATGTCTGACTTTTTCATCACATGTCAGCCCAAGTGTCGGAAAAGCGCAGGAAACAGGGAGATAAGCCTTTTTTGGAAGAAATGGTTAAATTCTTGAATTTTTCATCACACATCATCCCAAATGTCACTAAACAGCTGGAAACGGGGAGATAAGCCTTTTTTGGAAGCAATGGTTAACATTTTCACTTTTTCATCACATATCAGCCTAAGTGTCAGAAAAGCGCTGGAAACAGGGACATAAGCCTTTTTTGGAAGAAATGGTTAACATTTTGACTTTTTCATCACATATCAGCTCCAGTGTCAGAAAAGCGCTGGAAACAGGGAGATATGCCTTTTTTGGAAGAAATGGTTAAATTCTTGAATTTTTCATCACACATCATCCCAAATGTCACTAAACAGCTGGAAACGGGGAGATAAGCCTTTTTTGGAAGCAATTGTTAACATTTTGACTTTTTCATCACATATCAGCCCAAGTGTCAGAAAAGCGCTGGAAACAGGGAGATAAGCCTTTTTTGGAAGAAATGGTTAAATTCTTGAATTTTTCATCACACATCATCCCAAATGTCACTAAACAGCTGGAAACGGGGAGATAAGCTTTTTTTGGAAGCAATGGTTAACATTTTGACTTTTTCATCACATATCAGCTCCAGTGTCAGAAAAGCGCTGGAAACAGGGAGATATGCCTTTTTTTGGAAGAAATGGTTAAATTCTTGAATTTTTCATCACACATCATCCCAAATGTCATTGAACAGCTGGAAACGGGGAGATAAGCCTTTTTTGGAAGCATTGATTAAGATTTCTGACTTTTTCATCACATGTCAGCCCAAGTGTCAGAAAAGCGCTGGAAACAGGGAGATAAGCCTTTTTTGGAAGAAATGGTTAAATTCTTGAATTTTTCATCACACATCATCCCAAATGTCACTAAACAGCTGGAAACGGGGAGATAAGCCTCTTTTGGAAGCAATGGTTAACATTTTGACTTTTTCATCACATATCAGCTCCAGTGTCAGAAAAGCGCTGGAAACAGGGAGATATGCCTTTTTTTGGAAGAAATGGTTAAATTCTTGAATTTTTCATCACACATCATCCCAAATGTCACTAAACAGCTGGAAACGGGGAGATAAGCCTTTTTTGGAAGCATTGATTAAGATTTCTGACTTTTTCATCACATATCAGCTCCAGTGTCAGAAAAGCGCTGGAAACAGGGAGATATGCCTTTTTTTGGAAGAAATTGTTAAATTCTTGAATTTTTCATCACACATCATCCCAAATGTCACTAAACAGCTGGAAACGGGGAGATAAGCCTTTTTTGGAAGCAATTGTTAACATTTTGACTTTTTCATCACATATCAGCCCAAGTGTCAGAAAAGCGCTGGAAACAGGGAGATAAGCCTTTTTTGGAAGCAATGGTTAACATTGTGACTTTTTCATCACATATCAGCTCCAGTGTCAGAAAAGTGCTGGAAACAGGGAGATATGCCTTTTTTTGGAAGAAATGGTTAAATTCTTGAATTTTTCATCACACATCATCCCAAATGTCACTCAACAGGTGGAAACGGGGAGATAAGCCTTTTTTGGAAGCATTGATTAAGATTTCTGACTTTTTCATCACATGTCAGCCCAAGTGTCAGAAAAGCGCTGGAAACAGGGAGATAAGCCTTTTTTGGAAGAAATGGTTAAATTCTTGAATTTTTCATCACACATCATCCCAAATGTCACTAAACAGCTGGAAACGGGGAGATAAGCCTTTTTTGGAAGCAATGGTACGACCTTTGGTACGACCTTCGGAAGGGGTCGACCGAAAAAAATTCCCCAAAATCTGAGGAGATATTCTTGAATAACTTTTTTTGTGAAGGTCGGAGAGACTTGGAAAGTGGTTGCGTCTGGACTAATTTGGGTCCTGCGGATCGATTGGTACCATCCCCGAGCTTGTACGACCTTTGGAAGGGGTCGACCGACGAAATTCCCCAAAATCTGAGGAGATATTCTTGAATAACTTTTTTTGTGAAGGTCGGAGAGACTTGGAAAGTGGTTGCGTCTGGACTAATTTGGGTCCTGCGGATCGATTGGTACCATCCCCGAGCTTGTACGACCTTCGGAAGGGGTCGACCGACGAAATTCCCCCAAATCTGAGGAGATATTCTTGAATAACTTTTTTTGTGAAGGTCGGAGAGACTTGGAAAGCGGTTGTGTCTCGACTAATTTGGGTCCTGCGAATCGATTGGTACTATCCCCGAGCTTGTACGACCTTCGGAAGGGGTCGACCGACGAAATTCCCCCAAATCTGAGGAGATATTCTTGAATAACTTTTTTTGTGAAGGTCGGACAGACTTGCAAGTAGGCTCTACCCCCACTAAATGGGGTAATGCGCATCGATCGGTACCATCCTTGAGCTTCTCCGACTTTCGGAAGGGTTAGGGTTAGGGATAAAAGCGCATAGGAGGAGATATTCTTGAATAACTTTTTTTGTGAAGGTCGGAGAGACTTGGAAAGTGGTTGCGTCTGGACTAATTTGGGTCCTGCGGATCGATTGGTACCATCCCCGAGCTTGTACGACCTTCGGAAGGGGTCGACCGACGAAATTCCCCCAAATCTGAGGAGATATTCTTGAATAACTTTTTTTGTGAAGGTCGGAGAGACTTGGAAAGTGGTTGCGTCTGGACTATTTTGGGTCCTGCGAATCGATTGGTACCATCCCCGAGCTTGTACGACCTTCGGAAGGGGTCGACCAACGAAATTCCCCCAAATCTGAGGAGATATTCTTGAATAACTTTTTTTGTGAAGGTCGGAGAGACTTGGAAAGTGGTTGCGTCTGGACTAATTTGGGTCCTGCGGATCGATTGGTACCACCCTCGAGCTTGTACGACCTTCGGAAGGGGTCGACCGACGAAATTCCCCCAAATCTGAGGAGATATTCTTGAATAACTTTTTTTGTGAAGGTCGGAGAGACTTGCAAGTAGGGTCTACCCCCACTAAATGGGGTAATGCGCATCGATCGGTACCATCCTTGAGCTTCTCCGACTTTCGGAAGGGTTAGGGTTAGGGATAAAAGCGCATAGGAGAAGGAAATATTCTTGAATAACTTTTTTTGTGAAGGTCGGAGAGACTTGGAAAGTGGTTGCGTCTGGACTAATTTGGGTCCTGCGGATCGATTGGTACCATCCACGAGCTTGTACAACCTTCGGAAGGGGTCGACCGACGAAATTCCCCCAAATCTGAGGAGATATTCTTGAATAACTTTTTTTGTGAAGGTCGGAGAGACTTGCAAGTAGGCTCTACCCCCACTAAATGGGGTAATGCGCATCGATCGGTACCATCCTTGAGCTTCTCCGACTTTCGGAAGGGTTAGGGTTAGGGATAAAAGCGCATAGGAGAAGGAGATATTCTTGAATAACTTTTTTTGTGAAGGTCGGAGAGACTTGGAAAGTGGTTGCGTCTGGACTAATTTGGGTCCTGCGGATCGATTGGTACCATCCCCGAGCTAGTACGACCTTCGGAAGGGGTCGACCGACGAAATTCCCCCAAATCTGAGGAGATATTCTTGAATAACTTTTTTTGTGAAGGTCGGAGAGACTTGGAAAGTGGTTGCGTCTGGACTAATTTGGGTCCTGCGGATCAATTGGTACCATCCCCGAGCTTGTACGACCTTCGGAAGGGGTCGACCGACGAAATTCCCCCAAATCTGAGGAGATATTCTTGAATTACTTTTTTTGTGAAGGTCGGAGAGACTTGCAAGTAGGCTCTACCCCCACTAAATGGGGTAATGCGCATCGATCGGTACCATCCTTGAGCTTCTCCGACTTTCGGAAGGGTTAGGGTTAGGGTTAGGGATAAAAGCGCATAGGAGAAGGAGATATTCTTGAATAACTTTTTTTGTGAAGGTCGGAGAGACTTGGAAAGTGGTTGTGTCTGGACTAATTTGGGTCCTGCTGATCGATTGGTACTATCCCCGAGCTTGTACGACCTTCGGAAGGGGTCGACCGACGAAATTCCCCCAAATCTGAGGAGATATTCTTGAATAACTTTTTTTGTGAAGGTCGGAGAGACTTGCAAGTAGGCTCTACCCCCACTAAATGGGGTAATGCGCATCGATCGGTACCATCCTTGAGCTTCTCCGACTTTCGGAAGGGTTAGGGTTAGGGTTAGGGATAAAAGCGCTTAGGAGAAGGAGATATTCTTGAATAACTTTTTTTGTGAAGGTCGGAGAGACTTGGAAAGTGGTTGCGTCTGGACTAATTTGGGTCCTGCGGATCGATTGGTACCATCCCCGAGCTTGTACGACCTTCAAAAGGGGTCGACCGACGAAATTCCCCCAAATCTGAGGAGATATTCTTGAATAACTTTTTTTGTGAAGGTCGGAGAGACTTGGAAAGTGGTTGCGTCTGGACTAATTTGGGTCCTGCGGATCGATTGGTACCATCCCCGAGCTTGTACGACCTTCGGAAGGGGTCGACCGACGAAATTCCCCCAAATCTGAGGAGATTTTCTTGAATAACTTTTTTTGTGAAGGTCGGAGAGACTTGGAAAGTGGTTGCGTCTGGACTAATTTGGGTCCTGCGGATCGATTGGTACCACCCCCGAGCTTGTACGACCTTCGGAAGGGGTCGACCGACGAAATTCCCCCAAATCTGAGGAGATATTCTTGAATAACTTTTTTTGTGAAGGTCGGAGAGACTTGCAAGTAGGCTCTACCCCCACTAAATGGAGTAATGCGCATCGATCGGTACCATCCTTGAGCTTCTCCGACTTTCGGAAGGGTTAGGGTTAGGGTTAGGGATAAAAGCGCATAGGAGAAGGAGATATTCTTGAATAACTTTTTTTGTGAAGGTCGGAGAGACTTGGAAAGTGGTTGCGTCTGGACTAATTTGGGTCCTGCGGATCGATTGGTACCATCCCCGAGCTTGTACGACCTTCGGAAGGGGTCGACCGACGAAATTCCCCCAAATCTGAGGAGATATTCTTGAATAACTTTTTTTGTGAAGGTCGGAGAGACTTGCAAGTAGGCTCTACCCCCACTAAATGGGGTAATGCGCATCGATCGGTACCATCCTTGAGCTTCTCCGACTTTCGGAAGGGTTAGGGTTAGGGTTAGGGATAAAAGCGCATAGGAGAAGGAGATATTCTTGAATAACTTTTTTTGTGAAGGTCGGAGAGACTTGGAAAGTGGTTGCGTCTGGACTAATTTGGGTCCTGCGGATCGATTGGTACCATCCCCGAGCTTGTACGACCTTCGGAAGGGGTCGACCGACGAAATCTCCCCAAATCTGAGGAGATATTCTTGAATAACTTTTTTGGTGAAGGTCGGAGAGACTTGGAAAGTGGTTGCGTCTGGACTAATTTGGGTCCTGCGGATCGATTGGTACCATCCCCGAGCTTGTACGCCTTTCGGAAGGGGTCGACCGACGAAATTCCCCCAAATCTGAGGAGATATTCTTGAATAACTTTTTTTGTGAAGGTCGGAGAGACTTGCAAGTAGGCTCTACCCCCACTAAATGGGGTAATGCGCATCGATCGGTACCATCTTTGAGCTTCTCCGACTTTTGGAAGGGTTAGGGTTAGGGATAAAAGCGCATAGGAGAAGGAGATATTCTTGAATAACTTTTTTTGTGAAGGTCGGAGAGACTTGGAAAGTGGTTGCGTCTGGACTAATTTGGGTCCTGCTGATCGATTGGTACCATCCCCGAGCTTGTACGACCTTCGGAAGGGGTCGACCGACGAAATTCCCCCAAATCTGAGGAGATATTCTTGAATAACTTTTTTTGTGAAGGTCGGAGAGACTTGCAAGTAGGCTTTACCCCCACTAAATGGAGTAATGCAAATCGATCGGTACCATCCTTGAGCTTCTCCGACTTTCGGAAGGGTTAGGGTTAGGGTTAGGGATAAAAGCGCATAGGAGAAGGAGATATTCTTGAATAACTTTTTTTGTGAAGGTCGGAGAGACTTGGAAAGTGGTTGCGTCTGGACTAATTTGGGTCCTGCGGATCGATTGGTACCATCCCCGAGCTTGTACGACCTTCGGAAGGGGTCGACCGACGAAATTCCCCCAAATCTGAGGAGATATTCTTGAATAACTTTTTTTGTGAAGGTCGGAAAGACTTGCAAGTAGGCTCTACCCCCACTAAATGGGGTAATGCGCATCGATCGGTACCATCCTTGAGCTTCTCCGACTTTCGGAAGGGTTAGGGGTTAGGGATAAAAGCACATAGGAGAAGGAGATATTCTTGAATAACTTTTTTTGTGAAGGTCGGAGAGACTTGGAAAGTGGTTGCATCTGGACTAATTTGGGTCCTGCGGATCGATTGGTACCATCCCCGAGCTTGTACGACCTTCGGAAGAGGTCGACCAACAAAATTCCCCCAAATCTGAGGAGATATTCTTGAATAACTTTTTTTGTGAAGGTCGGAGAGACTTGCAAGTAGGCTCTACCCCCACTAAATGGGGAAATGCGCATCGATCGGTACCATCCTTGAGCTTCTCCGACTTTCGGAAGGGTTAGGGTTAGGGTTAGGGATAAAAGCGCATAGGAGAAGGAGATATTCTTGAATAACTTTTTTTGTGAAGGTCGGAGAGACTTGGAAAGTGGTTGCGTCTGGACTAATTTGGGTCCTGCGGATCGATTGGTACCATCCCCGAGCTTGTACGACCTTCGGAAGGGGTCGACCGACGAAATCTCCCCAAATCTGAGGAGATATTCTTGAATAACTTTTTTGGTGAAGGTCGGAGAGACTTGGAAAGTGGTTGCGTCTGGACTAATTTGGGTCCTGCGGATCGATTGGTACCATCCCCGAGCTTGTACGCCTTTCGGAAGGGGTCGACCGACGAAATTCCCCCAAATCTGAGGAGATATTCTTGAATAACTTTTTTTGTGAAGGTCGGAGAGACTTGCAAGTAGGCTCTACCCCCACTAAATGGGGTAATGCACATCGATCGGTACCATCTTTGAGCTTCTCCGACTTTGGGAAGGGTTAGGGTTAGGGATAAAAGCGCATAGGAGAAGGAGATATTCTTGAATAACTTTTTTTGTGAAGGTCGGAGAGACTTGGAAAGTGGTTGCGTCTGGACTAATTTGGGTCCTGCTGATCGATTGGTACCATCCCCGAGCTTGTACGACCTTCGGAAGGGGTCGACCGACGAAATTCCCCCAAATCTGAGGAGATATTCTTGAATAACTTTTTTTGTGAAGGTCGGAGAGACTTGCAAGTAGGCTCTACCCCCACTAAATGGGGTAATGCGCATCGATCGGTACCATCCTTGAGCTTCTCCGACTTTCGGAAGGGTTAGGGTTAGGGTTAGGGATAAAAGCGCATAGGAGAATGAGATATTCTTGAATAACTTTTTTTTATGAAGGTCGGAGAGACTTGGAAAGTGGTTGCGTCTGGACTAATTTGGGTCCTGCGGATCGATTGGTACCATCCCCGAGCTTGTACGACCTTCGGAAGGGGTCGACCGACGAAATTCCCCCAAATCTGAGGAGATATTCTTGAATAACTTTTTTTGTGAAGGTCGGAGAGACTTGGAAAGTGGTTGCGTCTTGACTAATTTGGGTCCTGCGGATCGATTGGTACCATCCCCGAGCTTGTACGACCTTCGGAAGGGGTCGACCGACGAAATTCCCCCAAATCTGAGGAGATATTCTTGAATAACTTTTTTTGTGAAGGTCGGAGAGACTTGCAAGTAGGCTCTACCCCCACTAAATGGGGTAATGCGCATCGACCGGTACCATCCTTGAGCTTCTCCGACTTTCGGAAGGGTTAGGGTTAGGGTTAGGGATAAAAGCGCATAGGAGAAGGAGATATTCTTGAATAACTTTTTTTGTGAAGGTCGGAGAGACTTGGAAAGTGGTTGCGTCTGGACTAATTTGGGTCCTGCGGATCGATTGGTACCATCCCCGAGCTTGTACGACCTTCGGAAGGGGTCGACCGACGAAATTCCCCCAAATCTGAGGAGATATTCTTGAATAACTTTTTTTGTGAAGGTCGGAGAGACTTGCAAGTAGGCTCTACCCCCACTAAATGGGGTAATGCGCATCGATCGGTACCATCCTTGAGCTTCTCCGACTTTCGGAAGGGTTAGGGGTTAGGGATAAAAGCACATAGGAGAAGGAGATATTCTTGAATAACTTTTTTTGTGAAGGTCGGAGAGACTTGGAAAGTGGTTGCATCTGGACTAATTTGGGTCCTGCGGATCGATTGGTACCATCCCCGAGCTTGTACGACCTTCGGAAGAGGTCGACCGACAAAATTCCCCCAAATCTGAGGAGATATTCTTGAATAACTTTTTTTGTGAAGGTTGGAGAGACTTGTAAGTAGGCTCTACCCCCACTAAATGGGGTAATGCGCATCGATCGGTACTATCCTTGAGCTTCTCCGACTTTCGGAAGGGTTAGGGTTAGGGTTAGGGATAAAAGCGCATAGGAGAAGGAGATATTCTTGAATAACTTTTTTTGTGAAGGTCGGAGAGACTTGGAAAGTGGTTGCGTCTGGACTAATTTGGGTCCTGCGGATCGATTGGTACCATCCCCGAGCTAGTACGACCTTCGGAAGGGGTCGACCGACGAAATTCCCCCAAATCTGAGGAGATATTCTTGAATAACTTTTTTTGTGAAGGTCGGAGAGACTTGGAAAGTGGTTGCGTCTGGACTAATTTGGGTCCTGCGGATCGATTGGTACCATCCCAGAGCTTGTACGACCTTCGGAAGGGGTCGACCGACGAAATTCCCCCAAATCTGAGGAGATATTCTTGAATAACTTTTTTTGTGAAGGTCGGAGAGACTTGCAAGTAGGCTCTACCCCCACTAAATGGGGTAATGCGCATCGATCGGTACCATCCTTGAGCTTCTCCGACTTTCGGAAGGGTTAGGGTTAGGGTTAGGGATAAAAGCGCATAGGAGAAGGAGATATTCTTGAATAACTTTTTTTGTGAAGGTCAGAGAGACTTGGAAAGTGGTTGCGTCTGGACTAATTTGGGTCCTGCTGATCGATTGGTACAATCCCCGAGCTTGTACGACCTTCGGAAGGGGTCGACCGACGAAATTCCCCCAAATCTGAGGAGATATTCTTGAATAACTTTTTTTGTGAAGGTCGGAGAGACTTGCAAGTAGGCTTTACCCCCACTAAATGGGGTAATGCGCATCGATCGGTACCATCCTTGAGCTTCTCCGACTTTCGGAAGGGTTAGGGTTAGGGTTAGGGATAAAAGCGCATAGGAGAAGGAGATATTCTTGAATAACTTTTTTTGTGAAGGTCGGAGAGACTTGGAAAGTGGTTGCGTCTGGACTAATTTGGGTCCTGCAGATCGATTGGTACCATCCCCGAGCTAGTACGACCTTCGGAAGGGGTCGACCGACGAAATTCCCCCAAATCTGAGGAGATATTCTTGAATAACTTTTTTTGTGAAGGTCGGAGAGACTTGGAAAGTGGTTGCGTCTGGACTAATTTGGGTCCTGCGGATCAATTGGTACCATCCCCGAGCTTGTACGACCTTCGGAAGGGGTCGACCGATGAAATTCCCCCAAATCTGAGGAGATATTCTTGAAAAACTTTTTTTGTGAAGGTCGGAGAGACTTGCAAGTAGGCTCTACCCCCACTAAATGGGGTAATGCGCATCGATCGGTACCATCCGTGAGCTTCTCCGACTTTCGGAAGGGTTAGGGTTAGGGTTAGGGATAAAAGCGCAAAGGAGAAGGAGATATTCTTGAATAACTTTTTTTGTGAAGGTCGGAGAGACTTGAAAAGTGGTTGCGTCTGGACTAATTTGGGTCCTGCTGATCGATTGGTACCATCCCCGAGCTTGTACGACCTTCGGAAGGGGTCGACCGACGAAATTCCCCCAAATCTGAGGAGATATTCTTGAATAACTTTTTTTGTGAAGGTCGGAGAGACTTGCAAGTAGGCTCTACCCCCACTAAATGGGGTAATGCGCATCGATCGGTACCATCCTTGAGCTTCTCCGACTTTCGGAAGGGTTAGGGTTAGGGTTAGGGATAAAAGCGCATAGGAGAAGGAGATATTCTTGAATAACTTTTTTTGTGAAGGTCGGAGAGACTTGGAAAGTGGTTGCGTCTGGACTAATTTGGGTCCTGCTGATCGATTGGTACCATCCCCGAGCTTGTACGACCTTCGGAAGGGGTCGACCGACGAAATTCCCCCAAATCTGAGGAGATATTCTTGAATAACTTTTTTTGTGAAGGTCGGAGAGACTTGCAAGTAGGCTCTACCCCCACTAAATGGGGTAATGCGCATCGACCGGTACCATCCTTGAGCTTCTCCGACTTTCGGAAGGGTTAGGGTTAGGGTTAGGGATAAAAGCGCATAGGAGAAGGAGATATTCTTGAATAACTTTTTTTGTGAAGGTCGGAGAGACTTGGAAAGTGGTTGCGTCTGGACTAATTTGGGTCCTGCGGATCGATTGGTACCATCCCCGAGCTTGTACGACCTTCGGAAGGGGTCGACCGACGAAATTCCCCCAAATCTGAGGAGATATTCTTGAATAACTTTTTTTGTGAAGGTCGGAGAGACTTGCAAGTAGGCTCTACCCCCACTAAATGGGGTAATGCGCATCGATCGGTACCATCCTTGAGCTTCTCCGACTTTCGGAAGGGTTAGGGGTTAGGGATAAAAGCACATAGGAGAAGGAGATATTCTTGAATAACTTTTTTTGTGAAGGTCGGAGAGACTTGGAAAGTGGTTGCGTCTGGACTAATTTGGGTCCTGCGGATCGATTGGTACCATCCCCGAGCTTGTACGACCTTCGGAAGGGGTCGACCGACGAAATTCCCCCAAATCTGAGGAGATATTCTTGAATAACTTTTTTTGTGAAGGTCGGAGAGACTTGCAAGTAGGCTCTACCCCCACTAAATGGGGTAATGCGCATCGATCGGTACCATCCTTGAGCTTCTCCGACTTTCGGAAGGGTTAGGGGTTAGGGATAAAAGCACATAGGAGAAGGAGATATTCTTGAATAACTTTTTTTGTGAAGGTCGGAGAGACTTGGAAAGTGGTTGCATCTGGACTAAGTTGGGTCCTGCGGATCGATTGGTACCATCCCCGAGCTTGTACTACCTTCGGAAGAGGTCGACCAACAAAATTCCCCCAAATCTGAGGAGATATTCTTGAATAACTTTTTTTGTGAAGGTCGGAGAGACTTGCAAGTAGGCTCTACCCCCACTAAATGGGGTAATGCGCATCGACCGGTACCATCCTTGAGCTTCTCCGACTTTCGGAAGGGTTAGGGTTAGGGTTAGGGATAAAAGCGCATAGGAGAAGGAGATATTCTTGAATAACTTTTTTTGTGAAGGTCGGAGAGACTTGGAAAGTGGTTGCGTCTGGACTAATTTGGGTCCTGCGGATCGATTGGTACCATCCCCGAGCTTGTACGACCTTCGGAAGGGGTCGACCGACGAAATTCCCCCAAATCTGAGGAGATATTCTTGAATAACTTTTTTTGTGAAGGTCGGAGAGACTTGCAAGTAGGCTCTACCCCCACTAAATGGGGTAATGCGCATCGATCGGGACCATCCTTGAGCTTCTCCGACTTTCGGAAGGGTTAGGGTTTAGGGATAAAAGCACATAGGAGAAGGAGATATTCTTGAATAACTTTTTTTGTGAAGGTCGGAGAGACTTGGAAAGTGGTTGCATCTGGACTAATTTGGGTCCTGCGGATCGATTGGTACCATCCCCGAGCTTGTACGACCTTCGGAAGAGGTCGACCGACAAAATTCCCCCAAATCTGAGGAGATATTCTTGAATAACTTTTTTTGTGAAGGTCGGAGAGACTTGCAAGTAGGCTCTACCCCCACTAAATGGGGTAATGCACATCGATCGGTACCATCCTTGAGCTTCTCCGACTTTCGGAAGGGTTAGGGTTAGGGTTAGGGATAAAAGCGCATAGGAGAAGGAGATATTCTTGAATAACTTTTTTTGTGAAGGTCGGAGAGACTTGGAAAGTGGTTGCGTCTGGACTAATTTGGGTCCTGCGGATCGATTGGTACCATCCCCGAGCTTGTACGACCTTCGGAAGGGGTCGACCGACGAAATTCCCCCAAATCTGAGGAGATATTCTTGAATAACTTTTTTTGTGAAGGTCGGAGAGACTTGCAAGTAGGCTTTACCCCCACTAAATGGGGTAATGCGCATCGACCGGTACCATCCTTGAGCTTCTCCGACTTTCGGAAGGGTTAGGGTTAGGGTTAGGGATAAAAGCGCATAGGAGAAGGAGATATTCTTGAATAACTTTTTTTGTGAAGGTCGGAGAGACTTGGAAAGTGGTTGCGTCTGGACTAATTTGGGTCCTGCGGATCGATTGGTACCATCCCCGAGCTTGTACGACCTTCGGAAGGGGTCGACCGACGAAATTCCCCCAAATCTGAGGAGATATTCTTGAATAACTTTTTTTGTGAAGGTCGGAGAGACTTGCAAGTAGGCTCTACCCCCACTAAATGGGGTAATGCGCATCGATCGGTACCATCCTTGAGCTTCTCCGACTTTCGGAAGGGTTAGGGTTTAGGGATAAAAGCACATAGGAGAAGGAGATATTCTTGAATAACTTTTTTTGTGAAGGTCGGAGAGACTTGGAAAGTGGTTGCATCTGGACTAAGTTGGGTCCTGCGGATCGATTGGTACCATCCCCGAGCTTGTACGACCTTCGGAAGAGGTCGACCAACAAAATTCCCCCAAATCTGAGGAGATATTCTTGAATAACTTTTTTTGTGAAGGTCGGAGAGACTTGCAAGTAGGCTCTACCCCCACTAAATGGGGTAATGCGCATCGACCGGTACCATCCTTGAGCTTCTCCGACTTTCGGAAGGGTTAGGGTTAGGGTTAGGGATAAAAGCGCATAGGAGAAGGAGATATTCTTGAATAACTTTTTTTGTGAAGGTCGGAGAGACTTGGAAAGTGGTTGCGTCTGGACTAATTTGGGTCCTGCGGATCGATTGGTACCATCCCCGAGCTTGTACGACCTTCGGAAGGGGTCGACCGACGAAATTCCCCCAAATCTGAGGAGATATTCTTGAATAACTTTTTTTGTGAAGGTCGGAGAGACTTGCAAGTAGGCTCTACCCCCACTAAATGGGGTAATGCGCATCGATCGGTACCATCTTTGAGCTTCTCCGACTTTCGGAAGGGTTAGGGTTTAGGGATAAAAGCACATAGGAGAAGGAGATATTCTTGAATAACTTTTTTTGTGAAGGTCGGAGAGACTTGGAAAGTGGTTGCATCTGGACTAATTTGGGTCCTGCGGATCGATTGGTACCATCCCCGAGCTTGTACGACCTTCGGAAGAGGTCGACCGACAAAATTCCCCCAAATCTGAGGAGATATTCTTGAATAACTTTTTTTGTGAAGGTCGGAGAGACTTGCAAGTAGGCTCTACCCCCACTAAATGGGGTAATGCGCATCGATCGGTACCATCCTTGAGCTTCTCCGACTTTCGGAAGGGTTAGGGTTAGGGTTAGGGATAAAAGCGCATAGGAGAAGGAGATATTCTTGAATAACTTTTTTTGTGAAGGTCGGAGAGACTTGGAAAGTGGTTGCGTCTGGACTAATTTGGGTCCTGCGGATCGATTGGTACCATCCCCGAGCTTGTACGACCTTCGGAAGGGGTCGACCGACGAAATTCCCCCAAATCTGAGGAGATATTCTTGAATAACTTTTTTTGTGAAGGTCGGAGAGACTTGCAAGTAGGCTTTACCCCCACTAAATGGGGTAATGCGCATCGACCGGTACCATCCTTGAGCTTCTCCGACTTTCGGAAGGGTTAGGGTTAGGGTTAGGGATAAAAGCGCATAGGAGAAGGAGATATTCTTGAATAACTTTTTTTGTGAAGGTCGGAGAGACTTGGAAAGTGGTTGCGTCTGGACTAATTTGGGTCCTGCGGATCGATTGGTACCATCCCCGAGCTTGTACGACCTTCGGAAGGGGTCGACCGACGAAATTCCCCCAAATCTGAGGAGATATTCTTGAATAACTTTTTTTGTGAAGGTCGGAGAGACTTGCAAGTAGGCTCTACCCCCACTAAATGGGGTAATGCGCATCGATCGGTACCATCTTTGAGCTTCTCCGACTTTCGGAAGGGTTAGGGTTTAGGGATAAAAGCACATAGGAGAAGGAGATATTCTTGAATAACTTTTTTTGTGAAGGTCGGAGAGACTTGGAAAGTGGTTGCATCTGGACTAATTTGGGTCCTGCGGATCGATTGGTACCATCCCCGAGCTTGTACGACCTTCGGAAGAGGTCGACCGACAAAATTCCCCCAAATCTGAGGAGATATTCTTGAATAACTTTTTTTGTGAAGGTCGGAGAGACTTGCAAGTAGGCTCTACCCCCACTAAATGGGGTAATGCGCATCGATCGGTACCATCCTTGAGCTTCTCCGACTTTCGGAAGGGTTAGGGTTAGGGTTAGGGATAAAAGCGCATAGGAGAAGGAGATATTCTTGAATAACTTTTTTTGTGAAGGTCGGAGAGACTTGGAAAGTGGTTGCGTCTGGACTAATTTGGGTCCTGCGGATCGATTGGTACCATCCCCGAGCTTGTACGACCTTCGGAAGGGGTCGACCGACGAAATTCCCCCAAATCTGAGGAGATATTCTTGAATAACTTTTTTTGTGAAGGTCGGAGAGACTTGCAAGTAGGCTTTACCCCCACTAAATGGGGTAATGCGCATCGACCGGTACCATCCTTGAGCTTCTCCGACTTTCGGAAGGGTTAGGGTTAGGGTTAGGGATAAAAGCGCATAGGAGAAGGAGATATTCTTGAATAACTTTTTTTGTGAAGGTCGGAGAGACTTGGAAAGTGGTTGCGTCTGGACTAATTTGGGTCCTGCGGATCGATTGGTACCATCCCCGAGCTTGTACGACCTTCGGAAGGGGTCGACCGACGAAATTCCCCCAAATCTGAGGAGATATTCTTGAATAACTTTTTTTGTGAAGGTCGGAGAGACTTGCAAGTAGGCTCTACCCCCACTAAATGGGGTAATGCGCATCGATCGGTACCATCCTTGAGCTTCTCCGACTTTCGGAAGGGTTAGGGTTAGGGTTAGGGATAAAAGCGCATAGGAGAAGGAGATATTCTTGAATAACTTTTTTTGTGAAGGTCGGAGAGACTTGGAAAGTGGTTGCATCTGGACTAAGTTGGGTCCTGCGGATCGATTGGTACCATCCCCGAGCTTGTACGACCTTCGGAAGAGGTCGACCAACAAAATTCCCCCAAATCTGAGGAGATATTCTTGAATAACTTTTTTTGTGAAGGTCGGAGAGACTTGCAAGTAGGCTCTACCCCCACTAAATGGGGTAATGCGCATCGACCGGTACCATCCTTGAGCTTCTCCGACTTTCGGAAGGGTTAGGGTTAGGGTTAGGGATAAAAGCGCATAGGAGAAGGAGATATTCTTGAATAACTTTTTTTGTGAAGGTCGGAGAGACTTGGAAAGTGGTTGCGTCTGGACTAATTTGGGTCCTGCGGATCGATTGGTACCATCCCCGAGCTTGTACGACCTTCGGAAGGGGTCGACCGACGAAATTCCCCCAAATCTGAGGAGATATTCTTGAATAACTTTTTTTGTGAAGGTCGGAGAGACTTGCAAGTAGGCTCTACCCCCACTAAATGGGGTAATGCGCATCGATCGGTACCATCCTTGAGCTTCTCCGACTTTCGGAAGGGTTAGGGTTAGGGTTAGGGATAAAAGCGCATAGGAGAAGGAGATATTCTTGAATAACTTTTTTTGTGAAGGTCGGAGAGACTTGGAAAGTGGTTGCATCTGGACTAAGTTGGGTCCTGCTGATCGATTGGTACCATCCCCGAGCTTGTACGACCTTCGGAAGAGGTCGACCAACAAAATTCCCCCAAATCTGAGGAGATATTCTTGAATAACTTTTTTTGTGAAGGTCGGAGAGACTTGCAAGTAGGCTCTACCCCCACTAAATGGGGTAATGCGCATCGACCGGTACCATCCTTGAGCTTCTCCGACTTTCGGAAGGGTTAGGGTTAGGGTTAGGGTTAGGGATAAAAGCGCATAGGAGAAGGAGATATTCTTGAATAACTTTTTTTGTGAAGGTCGGAGAGACTTGGAAAGTGGTTGCGTCTGGACTAATTTGGGTCCTGCGGATCGATTGGTACCATCCCCGAGCTTGTACGACCTTCGGAAGGGGTCGACCGACGAAATTCCCCCAAATCTGAGGAGATATTCTTGAATAACTTTTTTTGTGAAGGTCGGAGAGACTTGCAAGTAGGCTCTACCCCCACTAAATGGGGTAATGCGCATCGATCGGTACCATCCTTGAGCTTCTCCGACTTTCGGAAGGGTTAGGGTTTAGGGATAAAAGCACATAGGAGAAGGAGATATTCTTGAATAACTTTTTTTGTGAAGGTCGGAGAGACTTGGAAAGTGGTTGCATCTGGACTAATTTGGGTCCTGCGGATCGATTGGTACCATCCCCGAGCTTGTACGACCTTCGGAAGAGGTCGACCGACAAAATTCCCCCAAATCTGAGGAGATATTCTTGAATAACTTTTTTTGTGAAGGTCGGAGAGACTTGCAAGTAGGCTCTACCCCCACTAAATGGGGTAATGCGCATCGATCGGTACCATCCTTGAGCTTCTCCGACTTTCGGAAGGGTTAGGGTTAGGGTTAGGGATAAAAGCGCATAGGAGAAGGAGATATTCTTGAATAACTTTTTTTGTGAAGGTCGGAGAGACTTGGAAAGTGGTTGCGTCTGGACTAATTTGGGTCCTGCGGATCGATTGGTACCATCCCCGAGCTTGTACGACCTTCGGAAGGGGTCGACCGACGAAATTCCCCCAAATCTGAGGAGATATTCTTGAATAACTTTTTTTGTGAAGGTCGGAGAGACTTGCAAGTAGGCTTTACCCCCACTAAATGGGGTAATGCGCATCGACCGGTACCATCCTTGAGCTTCTCCGACTTTCGGAAGGGTTAGGGTTAGGGTTAGGGATAAAAGCGCATAGGAGAAGGAGATATTCTTGAATAACTTTTTTTGTGAAGGTCGGAGAGACTTGGAAAGTGGTTGCGTCTGGACTAATTTGGGTCCTGCGGATCGATTGGTACCATCCCCGAGCTTGTACGACCTTCGGAAGGGGTCGACCGACGAAATTCCCCCAAATCTGAGGAGATATTCTTGAATAACTTTTTTTGTGAAGGTCGGAGAGACTTGCAAGTAGGCTTTACCCCCACTAAATGGGGTAATGCGCATCGATCGGTACCATCCTTGAGCTTCTCCGACTTTCGGAAGGGTTAGGGGTTAGGGATAAAAGCACATAGGAGAAGGAGATATTCTTGAATAACTTTTTTTGTGAAGGTCGGAGAGACTTGGAAAGTGGTTGCATCTGGACTAAGTTGGGTCCTGCGGATCGATTGGTACCATCCCCGAGCTTGTACGACCTTCGGAAGAGGTCGACCAACAAAATTCCCCCAAATCTGAGGAGATATTCTTGAATAACTTTTTTTGTGAAGGTCGGAGAGACTTGCAAGTAGGCTCTACCCCCACTAAATGGGGTAATGCGCATCGACCGGTACCATCCTTGAGCTTCTCCGACTTTCGGAAGGGTTAGGGTTAGGGTTAGGGATAAAAGCGCATAGGAGAAGGAGATATTCTTGAATAACTTTTTTTGTGAAGGTCGGAGAGACTTGGAAAGTGGTTGCGTCTGGACTAATTTGGGTCCTGCGGATCGATTGGTACCATCCCCGAGCTTGTACGACCTTCGGAAGGGGTCGACCGACGAAATTCCCCCAAATCTGAGGAGATATTCTTGAATAACTTTTTTTGTGAAGGTCGGAGAGACTTGCAAGTAGGCTCTACCCCCACTAAATGGGGTAATGCGCATCGATCGGTACCATCCTTGAGCTTCTCCGACTTTCGGAAGGGTTAGGGTTTAGGGATAAAAGCACATAGGAGAAGGAGATATTCTTGAATAACTTTTTTTGTGAAGGTCGGAGAGACTTGGAAAGTGGTTGCATCTGGACTAATTTGGGTCCTGCGGATCGATTGGTACCATCCCCGAGCTTGTACGACCTTCGGAAGAGGTCGACCGACAAAATTCCCCCAAATCTGAGGAGATATTCTTGAATAACTTTTTTTGTGAAGGTCGGAGAGACTTGCAAGTAGGCTCTACCCCCACTAAATGGGGTAATGCGCATCGATCGGTACCATCCTTGAGCTTCTCCGACTTTCGGAAGGGTTAGGGTTAGGGTTAGGGATAAAAGCGCATAGGAGAAGGAGATATTCTTGAATAACTTTTTTTGTGAAGGTCGGAGAGACTTGGAAAGTGGTTGCGTCTGGACTAATTTGGGTCCTGCGGATCGATTGGTACCATCCCCGAGCTTGTACGACCTTCGGAAGGGGTCGACCGACGAAATTCCCCCAAATCTGAGGAGATATTCTTGAATAACTTTTTTTGTGAAGGTCGGAGAGACTTGCAAGTAGGCTTTACCCCCACTAAATGGGGTAATGCGCATCGACCGGTACCATCCTTGAGCTTCTCCGACTTTCGGAAGGGTTAGGGTTAGGGTTAGGGATAAAAGCGCATAGGAGAAGGAGATATTCTTGAATAACTTTTTTTGTGAAGGTCGGAGAGACTTGGAAAGTGGTTGCGTCTGGACTAATTTGGGTCCTGCGGATCGATTGGTACCATCCCCGAGCTTGTACGACCTTCGGAAGGGGTCGACCGACGAAATTCCCCCAAATCTGAGGAGATATTCTTGAATAACTTTTTTTGTGAAGGTCGGAGAGACTTGCAAGTAGGCTTTACCCCCACTAAATGGGGTAATGCGCATCGATCGGTACCATCCTTGAGCTTCTCCGACTTTCGGAAGGGTTAGGGGTTAGGGATAAAAGCACATAGGAGAAGGAGATATTCTTGAATAACTTTTTTTGTGAAGGTCGGAGAGACTTGGAAAGTGGTTGCATCTGGACTAAGTTGGGTCCTGCGGATCGATTGGTACCATCCCCGAGCTTGTACGACCTTCGGAAGAGGTCGACCAACAAAATTCCCCCAAATCTGAGGAGATATTCTTGAATAACTATTTTTGTGAAGGTCGGAGAGACTTGCAAGTAGGCTCTACCCCCACTAAATGGGGTAATGCGCATCGACCGGTACCATCCTTGAGCTTCTCCGACTTTCGGAAGGGTTAGGGTTAGGGTTAGGGATAAAAGCGCATAGGAGAAGGAGATATTCTTGAATAACTTTTTTTGTGAAGGTCGGAGAGACTTGGAAAGTGGTTGCGTCTGGACTAATTTGGGTCCTGCGGATCGATTGGTACCATCCCCGAGCTTGTACGACCTTCGGAAGGGGTCGACCGACGAAATTCCCCCAAATCTGAGGAGATATTCTTGAATAACTTTTTTTGTGAAGGTCGGAGAGACTTGCAAGTAGGCTCTACCCCCACTAAATGGGGTAATGCGCATCGATCGGTACCATCCTTGAGCTTCTCCGACTTTCGGAAGGGTTAGGGTTTAGGGATAAAAGCACATAGGAGAAGGAGATATTCTTGAATAACTTTTTTTGTGAAGGTCGGAGAGACTTGGAAAGTGGTTGCATCTGGACTAATTTGGGTCCTGCGGATCGATTGGTACCATCCCCGAGCTTGTACGACCTTCGGAAGAGGTCGACCGACAAAATTCCCCCAAATCTGAGGAGATATTCTTGAATAACTTTTTTTGTGAAGGTCGGAGAGACTTGCAAGTAGGCTCTACCCCCACTAAATGGGGTAATGCGCATCGATCGGTACCATCCTTGAGCTTCTCCGACTTTCGGAAGGGTTAGGGTTAGGGATAAAAGCGCATAGGAGAAGGAGATATTCTTGAATAACTTTTTTTGTGAAGGTCGGAGAGACTTGGAAAGTGGTTGCGTCTGGACTAATTTGGGTCCTGCGGATCGATTGGTACCATCCCCGAGCTTGTACGACCTTCGGAAGGGGTCGACCGACGAAATTCCCCCAAATCTGAGGAGATATTCTTGAATAACTTTTTTTGTGAAGGTCGGAGAGACTTGCAAGTAGGCTTTACCCCCACTAAATGGGGTAATGCGCATCGACCGGTACCATCCTTGAGCTTCTCCGACTTTCGGAAGGGTTAGGGTTAGGGTTAGGGATAAAAGCGCATAGGAGAAGGAGATATTCTTGAATAACTTTTTTTGTGAAGGTCGGAGAGACTTGGAAAGTGGTTGCGTCTGGACTAATTTGGGTCCTGCGGATCGATTGGTACCATCCCCGAGCTTGTACGACCTTCGGAAGGGGTCGACCGACGAAATTCCCCCAAATCTGAGGAGATATTCTTGAATAACTTTTTTTGTGAAGGTCGGAGAGACTTGCAAGTAGGCTCTACCCCCACTAAATGGGGTAATGCGCATCGATCGGTACCATCCTTGAGCTTCTCCGACTTTCGGAAGGGTTAGGGTTAGGGTTAGGGATAAAAGCGCATAGGAGAAGGAGATATTCTTGAATAACTTTTTTTGTGAAGGTCGGAGAGACTTGGAAAGTGGTTGCGTCTGGACTAATTTGGGTCCTGCGGATCGATTGGTACCATCCCCGAGCTTGTACGACCTTCGGAAGGGGTCGACCGACGAAATTCCCCCAAATCTGAGGAGATATTCTTGAATAACTTTTTTTGTGAAGGTCGGAGAGACTTGGAAAGTGGTTGCGTCTGGACTAATTTGGGTCCTGCGGATCGATTGGTACCATCCTTATCTCCCCGTTTCCAGCTGTGTAGTGACATTTGGGATGATGTGTGATGAAAAATTCAAGAATTTGACCATTTCTTCCAAAAAAGGCTAATCTCCCTGTTTCCAGCGCTTTTCTGACACTTGGGCTGACATGTGATGAAAAGTCAGAAATCTTAATCAATGCTTCCAAAAAAGGCTCATATCCCCGTTTCCAGCTGTTTAGTGACATTTGGGATGATGTGTGATGAAAAATTCAAGAATTTAACCATTTCTTCCAAAAAAGGCTTATCTCCCTGTTTCCAGCGCTTTTCTGACACTTGGGCTGACATGTGATGAAAAAGTCAGAAATCTTAACCATTGCTTCCAAAAACGGCTTATCTCCCCGTTTCCAGCTGTTTAGTGACATTTGGGATGATGTGTGATGAAAAATTCAAGAATTTGACCATTTCTTCCAAAAAAGGCTTATCTCCCTGTTTCCAGCGCTTTTCTGACACTTGGGCTGACATGTGATGAAAAAGTCAGAAATCTTAATCAATGCTTCCAAAAAGGCTTATCTCCCCGTTTCCAGCTGTTTAGTGACATTTGGGATGATGTGTGATGAAAAATTCAAGAATTTAACCATTTCTTCCAAAAAAAGGCATATCTCCCTGTTTCCAGCGCTTTTCTGACACTGGAGCTGATATGTGATGAAAAAGTCAAAATGTTAACCATTGCTTCCAAAAACGGCTTATCTCCCCGTTTCCAGCTGTTTAGTGACATTGGGGATGATGTGTGATGAAAAATTCAAGAATTTGACCATTTCTTCCAAAAAAGGCTTATTGTTTCCAGCGCTTTTCTGACACTTGGGCTGACATGTGATGAAAAAGTCAGAAATCTTAATCAATGCTTCCAAAAAAGGCTTATCTCCCCGTTTCCAGCTGTTTAGTGACATTTGGGATGTTGTGTGATGACAAATTCAAGAATTTAACCATTTCTTCCAAAAAAAGGCATATCTCCCTGTTTCCAGCGCTTTTCTGACACTGGAGCTGATATGTGATGAAAAAGTCAAAATGTTAACCATTGCTTCCAAAAAAAAAACTTATCTCCCCGTTTCCAGCTGTTTAGTGACATTTGGGATGATGTGTGATGAAAAATTCAAGAATTTGACCATTTCTTCCAAAAAAGGCTTATCTCCCTGTTTCCAGCGCTTTTCTGACACTTGGGCTGACATGTGATGAAAAAATCAGAAATCTTAATCAATGCTTCCAAAAAAGGCTTATCTCCCGGTTTCCAGCTGTTTAGTGACATTTGGGATGATGTGTGATGAAAAATTCAAGAATTTGACCATTTCTTCCAAAAAAGGCTTATCTCTCTGTTTCCAGCGCTTTTCTGACACTTGGGCTGACATGTGATGAAAAAGTCAGAAATCTTAATCAATGCTTCCAAAAAAGGCTTATCTCCCCGTTTCCAGCTGTTTAGTGACATTTGGGATGATGTGTGATGAAAAATTCAAGAATTTAACCATTTCTTCCAAAAAAAGGCATATCTCCCTGTTTCCAGCGCTTTTCTGACACTGGAGCTGATATGTGATGAAAAAGTCAAAATGTTAACCATTGCTTCAAAAAACGGCTTATCTCCCCGTTTCCAGCTGTTTAGTGACATTTGGGATGATGTGTGATGAAAAATTCAAGAATTTGACCATTTCTTCCAAAAAAGGCTTATCTCCCTGTTTCCAGCGCTTTTCTGACACTTGGGCTGATATGTGATGAAAAAGTCAAAATGTTAACCATTGCTTCCAAAAAAAACTTATCTCCCCGTTTCCAGCTGTTTAGTGACATTTGGGATGATGTGTGATGAAAAATTCAAGAATTTGACCATTTCTTCCAAAAAAGGCTTGTCTCCCTGTTTCCAGCGCTTTTCTGACACTTGGGCTGACATGTGATGAAAAGTCAGAAATCTTAATCAATGCTTCCAAAAAAGGCTTATCTCCCCGTTTCCAGCTGTTTAGTGACATTTGGGATGTTGTGTGATGAAAAATTCAAGAATTTAACCATTTCTTCCAAAAAAAGGCATATCTCCCTGTTTCCAGCGCTTTTCTGACACTGGAGCTGATATGTGATGAAAAAGTCAAAATGTTAACCATTGCTTCCAAAAAAAACTTATCTCCCCGTTTCCAGCTGTTTAGTGACATTTGGGATGATGTGTGATGAAAAATTCAAGAATTTGACCATTTCTTCCAAAAAAGGCTTATCTCCCTGTTTCCAGCGCTTTTCTGACACTTGGGCTGACATGTGATGAAAAAATCAGAAATCTTAATCAATGCTTCCAAAAAAGGCTTATCTCCCGGTTTCCAGCTGTTTAGTGACATTTGGGATGATGTGTGATGAAAAATTCAAGAATTTAACCATTTCTTCCAAAAAAAGGCATATCTCCCTGTTTCCAGCGCTTTTCTGACACTGGAGCTGATATGTGATGAAAAAGTCAAAATGTTAACCATTGCTTCCAAAAACGGCTTATCTCCCCGTTTCCAGCTGTTTAGTGACATTTGGGATGATGTGTGATGAAAAATTCAAGAATTTGACCATTTCTTCCAAAAAAGGCTTATCTCCCTGTTTCCAGCGCTTTTCTGACACTTGGGCTGACATGTGATGAAAAAGTCAGAAATCTTAACCATTGCTTCCAAAAACTGCTTATCTCCCCGTTTCCAGCTGTTTAGTGACATTTGGGATGATGTGTGATGAAAAATTCAAGAATTTAACCATTTCTTCCAAAAAAGGCTTATCTCCCTGTTTCCAGCGCTTTTCTGACACTTGGGCTGACATGTGATGAAAAAGTCAGAAATCTTAATCAATGCTTCCAAAAAAGGCTTATCTCCCCGTTTCCAGCTGTTTAGTGACATTTGGGATGATGTGTGATGAAAAATTCAAGAATTTAACCATTTCTTCCAAAAAAAGGCATATCTCCCTGTTTCCAGCGCTTTTCTGACACTGGAGCTGATATGTGATGAAAAAGTCAAAATGTTAACCATTGCTTCCAAAAACGGCTTATCTCCCCGTTTCCAGCTGTTTAGTGACATTGGGGATGATGTGTGATGAAAAATTCAAGAATTTGACCATTTCTTCCAAAAAAGGCTTATTGTTTCCAGCGCTTTTCTGACACTTGGGCTGACATGTGATGAAAAAGTCAGAAATCTTAATCAATGCTTCCAAAAAAGGCTTATCTCCCCGTTTCCAGCTGTTTAGTGACATTTGGGATGTTGTGTGATGACAAATTCAAGAATTTAACCATTTCTTCCAAAAAAAGGCATATCTCCCTGTTTCCAGCGCTTTTCTGACACTGGAGCTGATATGTGATGAAAAAGTCAAAATGTTAACCATTGCTTCCAAAAAAAAAACTTATCTCCCCGTTTCCAGCTGTTTAGTGACATTTGGGATGATGTGTGATGAAAAATTCAAGAATTTGACCATTTCTTCCAAAAAAGGCTTATCTCCCTGTTTCCAGCGCTTTTCTGACACTTGGGCTGACATGTGATGAAAAATCAGAAATCTTAATCAATGCTTCCAAAAAAGGCTTATCTCCCGGTTTCCAGCTGTTTAGTGACATTTGGGATGATGTGTGATGAAAAATTCAAGAATTTGACCATTTCTTCCAAAAAAGGCTTATCTCTCTGTTTCCAGCGCTTTTCTGACACTTGGGCTGACATGTGATGAAAAAGTCAGAAATCTTAATCAATGCTTCCAAAAAAGGCTTATCTCCCCGTTTCCAGCTGTTTAGTGACATTTGGGATGATGTGTGATGAAAAATTCAAGAATTTAACCATTTCTTCCAAAAAAAGGCATATCTCCCTGTTTCCAGCGCTTTTCTGACACTGGAGCTGATATGTGATGAAAAAGTCAAAATGTTAACCATTGCTTCAAAAAACGGCTTATCTCCCCGTTTCCAGCTGTTTAGTGACATTTGGGATGATGTGTGATGAAAAATTCAAGAATTTGACCATTTCTTCCAAAAAAGGCTTATCTCCCTGTTTCCAGCGCTTTTCTGACACTTGGGCTGATATGTGATGAAAAAGTCAAAATGTTAACCATTGCTTCCAAAAAAAACTTATCTCCCCGTTTCCAGCTGTTTAGTGACATTTGGGATGATGTGTGATGAAAAATTCAAGAATTTGACCATTTCTTCCAAAAAAGGCTTGTCTCCCTGTTTCCAGCGCTTTTCTGACACTTGGGCTGACATGTGATGAAAAGTCAGAAATCTTAATCAATGCTTCCAAAAAAGGCTTATCTCCCCGTTTCCAGCTGTTTAGTGACATTTGGGATGTTGTGTGATGAAAAATTCAAGAATTTAACCATTTCTTCCAAAAAAAGGCATATCTCCCTGTTTCCAGCGCTTTTCTGACACTGGAGCTGATATGTGATGAAAAAGTCAAAATGTTAACCATTGCTTCCAAAAAAAACTTATCTCCCCGTTTCCAGCTGTTTAGTGACATTTGGGATGATGTGTGATGAAAAATTCAAGAATTTGACCATTTCTTCCAAAAAAGGCTTATCTCCCTGTTTCCAGCGCTTTTCTGACACTTGGGCTGACATGTGATGAAAAAATCAGAAATCTTAATCAATGCTTCCAAAAAAGGCTTATCTCCCGGTTTCCAGCTGTTTAGTGACATTTGGGATGATGTGTGATGAAAAATTCAAGAATTTAACCATTTCTTCCAAAAAAAGGCATATCTCCCTGTTTCCAGCGCTTTTCTGACACTGGAGCTGATATGTGATGAAAAAGTCAAAATGTTAACCATTGCTTCCAAAAACGGCTTATCTCCCCGTTTCCAGCTGTTTAGTGACATTTGGGATGATGTGTGATGAAAAATTCAAGAATTTGACCATTTCTTCCAAAAAAGGCTTATCTCCCTGTTTCCAGCGCTTTTCTGACACTTGGGCTGACATGTGATGAAAAAGTCAGAAATCTTAACCATTGCTTCCAAAAACTGCTTATCTCCCCGTTTCCAGCTGTTTAGTGACATTTGGGATGATGTGTGATGAAAAATTCAAGAATTTAACCATTTCTTCCAAAAAAGGCTTATCTCCCTGTTTCCAGCGCTTTTCTGACACTTGGGCTGACATGTGATGAAAAAGTCAGAAATCTTAATCAATGCTTCCAAAAAAGGCTTATCTCCCCGTTTCCAGCTGTTTAGTGACATTTGGGATGATGTGTGATGAAAAATTCAAGAATTTAACCATTTCTTCCAAAAAAAGGCATATCTCCCTGTTTCCAGCGCTTTTCTGACACTGGAGCTGATATGTGATGAAAAAGTCAAAATGTTAACCATTGCTTCCAAAAACGGCTTATCTCCCCGTTTCCAGCTGTTTAGTGACATTTGGGATGATGTGTGATGAAAAATTCAAGAATTTAACCATTTCTTCCAAAAAAGGCTTATCTCCCTGTTTCCAGCGCTTTTCTGACACTTGGGCTGACATGTGATGAAAAAGTCAGAAATCTTAATCAATGCTTCCAAAAAAGGCTTATCTCCCCGTTTCCAGCTGTTTAGTGACATTTGGGATGATGTGTGATGAAAAATTCAAGAATTTGACCATTTCTTCCAAAAAAGGCTTATCTCCATGTTTCCAGCGCTTTTCTGACACTTGGGCTGACATGTGATGAAAAGTCAGAAATCTTAATCAATGCTTCCAAATAACGCTTATCTCCCCGTTTCCAGCTGTTTAGTGACATTTGGGATGATGTGTGATGAAAAATTCAAGAATTTAACCATTTCTTCCAAAAAAGGCTTATCTCCCTGTTTCCAGCGCTTTTCTGACACTTGGGCTGACATGTGATGAAAAAGTCAGAAATCTTAATCAATGCTTCCAAAAAAGGCTTATCTCCCCGTTTCCAGCTGTTTAGTGACATTTGGGATGATGTGTGATGAAAAATTCAAGAATTTGACCATTTCTTCCAAAATAGGCTTATCTCCCTGTTTCCAGCGCTTTTCTGACACTTGGGCTGACATGTGATGAAAAAGTCAGAAATCTTAATCAATGCTTCCAAAAAAGGCTTATCTCCCCGTTTCCAGCTGTTTAGTGACATTTGGGATGATGTGTGATGAAAAATTCAAGAATTTGACCATTTCTTCCAAAATAGGCTTATCTCCCTGTTTCCAGCGCTTTTCTGACACTTGGGCTGACATGTGATGAAAAAGTCAGAAATCTTAACCATTGCTTCCAAAAACGGCTTATCTCCCCGTTTCCAGCTGTGTAGTGACATTTGGGATGATGTGTGATGAAAAATTCAAGAATTTGACCATTTCTTCCAAAAAAGGCTTATCTCCCTGTTTCCAGCGCTTTTCTGACACTTGGGCTGACATGTGATGAAAAGTCAGAAATCTTAATCAATGCTTCCAAAAAAGGCTCATCTCCCCGTTTCCAGCTGTTTAGTGACATTTGGGATGATGTGTGATGAAAAATTCAAGAATTTAACCATTTCTTCCAAAAAAGGCTTATCTCCCTGTTTCCAGCGCTTTTCTGACACTTGGGCTGACATGTGATGAAAAAGTCAGAAATCTTAACCATTGCTTCCAAAAACGGCTTATCTCCCCGTTTCCAGCTGTTTAGTGACATTTGGGATGATGTGTGATGAAAAATTCAAGAATTTGACCATTTCTTCCAAAAAAGGCTTATCTCCCTGTTTCCAGCGCTTTTCTGACACTGGAGCTGATATGTGATGAAAAAGTCAAAATGTTAACCATTGCTTCCAAAAACGGCTTATCTCCCCGTTTCCAGCTGTTTAGTGACATTTGGGATGATGTGTGATGAAAAATTCAAGAATTTGACCATTTCTTCCAAAAAAGGCTTATCTCCCTGTTTCCAGCGCTTTTCTGACACTTGGGCTGACATGTGATGAAAAAGTCAGAAATCTTAACCATTGCTTCCAAAAACGGCTTATCTCCCCGTTTCCAGCTGTTTAGTGACATTTGGGATGATGTGTGATGAAAAATTCAAGAATTTAACCATTTCTTCCAAAAAAGGCTTATCTCCCTGTTTCCAGCGCTTTTCTGACACTTGGGCTGACATGTGATGAAAAAGTCAGAAATCTTAATCAATGCTTCCAAAAAAGGCTTATCTCCCCGTTTCCAGCTGTTTAGTGACATTTGGGATGATGTGTGATGAAAAATTCAAGAATTTAACCATTTCTTCCAAAAAAAGGCATATCTCCCTGTTTCCAGCGCTTTTCTGACACTGGAGCTGATATGTGAGGAAAAAGTCAAAATGTTAACCATTGCTTCCAAAAAAAACTTATCTCCCCGTTTCCAGCTGTTTAGTGACATTTGGGATGATGTGTGATGAAAAATTCAAGAATTTGACCATTTCTTCCAAAATAGGCTTATCTCCCTGTTTCCAGCGCTTTTCTGACACTTGGGCTGACATGTGATGAAAAAGTCAGAAATCTTAACCATTGCTTCCAAAAAAAACTTATCTCCCCGTTTCCAGCTGTGTAGTGACATTTGGGATGATGTGTGATGAAAAATTCAAGAATTTGACCATTTCTTCCAAAATAGGCTTATCTCCCTGTTTCCAGCGCTTTTCTGACACTTGGGCTGACATGTGATGAAAAGTCAGAAATCTTAATCAATGCTTCCAAAAAAGGCTCATCTCCCCGTTTCCAGCTGTGTAGTGACATTTGGGATGATGTGTGATGAAAAATTCAAGAACTTGACCATTTCTTCCAAAAAAGGCTTATCTCCCTGTTTCCAGCGCTTTTCTGACACTTGGGCTGACATGTGATGAAAAGTCAGAAATCTTAATCAATGCTTCCAAAAAAGGCTCATCTCCCCGTTTCCAGCTGTTTAGTGACATTTGGGATGATGTGTGATGAAAAATTCAAGAATTTAACCATTTCTTCCAAAAAAGGCTTATCTCCCTGTTTCCAGCGCTTTTCTGACACTTGGGCTGACATGTGATGAAAAAGTCAGAAATCTTAACCATTGCTTCCAAAAACGGCTTATCTCCCCGTTTCCAGCTGTTTAGTGACATTTGGGATGATGTGTGATGAAAAATTCAAGAATTTGACCATTTCTTCCAAAAAAGGCTTATCTCCCTGTTTCCAGCGCTTTTCTGACACTTGGGCTGACATGTGATGAAAAAGTCAGAAATCTTAATCAATGCTTCCAAAAACGGCTTATCTCCCCGTTTCCAGCTGTTTAGTGACATTTGGGATGATGTGTGATGAAAAATTCAAGAATTTAACCATTTCTTCCAAAAAAAGGCATATCTCCCTGTTTCCAGCGCTTTTCTGACACTGGAGCTGATATGTGATGAAAAAGTCAAAATGTTAACCATTGCTTCCAAAAAAGGCATATCTCCCCGTTTCCAGCTGTTTAGTGACATTTGGGATGATGTGTGATGAAAAATTCAAGAATTTGACCATTTCTTCCAAAAAAGGCTTATCTCCCTGTTTCCAGCGCTTTTCTGACACTTGGGCTGACATGTGATGAAAAAGTCCGAAATCTTAATCAATGCTTCCAAAAAAGGCTTATCTCCCCGTTTCCAGCTGTTTAGTGACATTTGGGATGATGTGTGATGAAAAATTCAAGAATTTAACCATTTCTTCCAAAAAAAGGCATATCTCCCTGTTTCCAGCGCTTTTCTGACACTGGAGCTGATATGTGATGAAAAAGTCAAAATGTTAACCATTGCTTCCAAAAAAAACTTATCTCCCCGTTTCCAGCTGTTTAGTGACATTTGGGATGATGTGTGATGAAAAATTCAAGAATTTGACCATTTCTTCCAAAATAGGCTTATCTCCCTGTTTCCAGCGCTTTTCTGACACTTGGGCTGACATGTGATGAAAAAGTCAGAAATCTTAACCATTGCTTCCAAAAACGGCTTATCTCCCCGTTTCCAGCTGTTTAGTGACATTTGGGATGATGTGTGATGAAAAATTCAAGAATTTAACCATTTCTTCCAAAAAAAGGCATATCTCCCTGTTTCCAGCGCTTTTCTGACACTGGAGCTGATATGTGATGAAAAAGTCAAAATGTTAACCATTGCTTCCAAAAACGGCTTATCTCCCCGTTTCCAGCTGTTTAGTGACATTTGGGATGATGTGTGATGAAAAATTCAAGAATTTGACCATTTCTTCCAAAAAAGGCTTGTCTCCCTGTTTCCAGCGCTTTTCTGACACTTGGGCTGACATGTGATGAAAAGTCAGAAATCTTAATCAATGCTTCCAAAAAAGGCTTATCTCCCCGTTTCCAGCTGTTTAGTGACATTTGGGATGATGTGTGATGAAAAATTCAAGAATTTAACCATTTCTTCCAAAAAAGGCTTATCTCCCTGTTTCCAGCGCTTTTCTGACACTTGGGCTGACATGTGATGAAAAAGTCAGAAATCTTAACCATTGCTTCCAAAAACGGCTTATCTCCCCGTTTCCAGCTGTTTAGTGACATTTGGGATGATGTGTGATGAAAAATTCAAGAATTTAACCATTTCTTCCAAAAAAGGCTTATCTCCCTGTTTCCAGCGCTTTTCTGACACTTGGGCTGACATGTGATGAAAAAGTCAGAAATCCTAATCAATGCTTCCAAAAAAGGCTTATCTCCCCGTTTCCAGCTGTTTAGTGACATTTGGGATGATGTGTGATGAAAAATTCAAGAATTTAACCATTTCTTCCAAAAAAAGGCATATCTCCCTGTTTCCAGCGCTTTTCTGACACTGGAGCTGATATGTGATGAAAAAGTCAAAATGTTAACCATTGCTTCCAAAAAAAACTTATCTCCCCGTTTCCAGCTGTTTAGTGACATTTGGGATGATGTGTGATGAAAAATTCAAGAATTTAACCATTTCTTCCAAAAAAGGCTTATCTCCCTGTTTCCAGCGCTTTTCTGACACTTGGGCTGACATGTGATGAAAAAGTCAGAAATCTTAACCATTGCTTCCAAAAACGGCTTATCTCCCCGTTTCCAGCTGTGTAGTGACATTTGGGATGATGTGTGATGAAAAATTCAAGAATTTGACCATTTCTTCCAAAAAAGGCTTATCTCCCTGTTTCCAGCGCTTTTCTGACACTTGGGCTGACATGTGATGAAAAGTCAGAAATCTTAATCAATGCTTCCAAAAAAGGCTCATCTCCCCGTTTCCAGCTGTTTAGTGACATTTGGGATGATGTGTGATGAAAAATTCAAGAATTTGACCATTTCTTCCAAAAAAGGCTTATCTCCCTGTTTCCAGCGCTTTTCTGACACTTGGGCTGACATGTGATGAAAAAGTCAGAAATCTTAATCAATGCTTCCAAAAAGGCTTATCTCCCCGTTTCCAGCTGTTTAGTGACATTTGGGATGATGTGTGATGAAAAATTCAAGAATTTAACCATTTCTTCCAAAAAAAGGCATATCTCCCTGTTTCCAGCGCTTTTCTGACACTGGAGCTGATATGTGATGAAAAAGTCAAAATGTTAACCATTGCTTCCAAAAAAAACTTATCTCCCCGTTTCCAGCTGTTTAGTGACATTTGGGATGATGTGTGATGAAAAATTCAAGAATTTGACCATTTCTTCCAAAATAGGCTTATCTCCCTGTTTCCAGCGCTTTTCTGACACTTGGGCTGACATGTGATGAAAAAGTCAGAAATCTTAACCATTGCTTCCAAAAACGGCTTATCTCCCCGTTTCCAGCTGTGTAGTGTCATTTGGGATGATGTGTGATGAAAAATTCAAGAATTTGACCATTTCTTCCAAAAAAGGCTTATCTCCCTGTTTCCAGCGCTTTTCTGACACTTGGGCTGACATGTGATGAAAAGTCAGAAATCTTAATCAATGCTTCCAAAAAAGGCTCATCTCCCCGTTTCCAGCTGTTTAGTGACATTTGGGATGATGTGTGATGAAAAATTCAAGAATTTGACCATTTCTTCCAAAAAAAGGCATATCTCCCTGTTTCCAGCGCTTTTCTGACACTGGAGCTGATATGTGATGAAAAAGTCAAAATGTTAACCATTGCTTCCAAAAACGGCTTATCTCCCCGTTTCCAGCTGTTTAGTGACATTTGGGATGATGTGTGATGAAAAATTCAAGAATTTGACCATTTCTTCCAAAAAAGGCTTATCTCCCTGTTTCCAGCGCTTTTCTGACACTTGGGCTGACATGTGATGAAAAAGTCAGAAATCTTAACCATTGCTTCCAAAAACTGCTTATCTCCCCGTTTCCAGCTGTTTAGTGACATTTGGGATGATGTGTGATGAAAAATTCAAGAATTTAACCATTTCTTCCAAAAAAGGCTTATCTCCCTGTTTCCAGCGCTTTTCTGACACTTGGGCTGACATGTGATGAAAAAGTCAGAAATCTTAATCAATGCTTCCAAAAAAGGCTTATCTCCCCGTTTCCAGCTGTTTAGTGACATTTGGGATGATGTGTGATGAAAAATTCAAGAATTTAACCATTTCTTCCAAAAAAAGGCATATCTCCCTGTTTCCAGCGCTTTTCTGACACTGGAGCTGATATGTGATGAAAAAGTCAAAATGTTAACCATTGCTTCCAAAAACGGCTTATCTCCCCGTTTCCAGCTGTTTAGTGACATTTGGGATGATGTGTGATGAAAAATTCAAGAATTTAACCATTTCTTCCAAAAAAGGCTTATCTCCCTGTTTCCAGCGCTTTTCTGACACTTGGGCTGACATGTGATGAAAAAGTCAGAAATCTTAATCAATGCTTCCAAAAAAGGCTTATCTCCCCGTTTCCAGCTGTTTAGTGACATTTGGGATGATGTGTGATGAAAAATTCAAGAATTTGACCATTTCTTCCAAAAAAGGCTTATCTCCATGTTTCCAGCGCTTTTCTGACACTTGGGCTGACATGTGATGAAAAGTCAGAAATCTTAATCAATGCTTCCAAATAACGCTTATCTCCCCGTTTCCAGCTGTTTAGTGACATTTGGGATGATGTGTGATGAAAAATTCAAGAATTTAACCATTTCTTCCAAAAAAGGCTTATCTCCCTGTTTCCAGCGCTTTTCTGACACTTGGGCTGACATGTGATGAAAAAGTCAGAAATCTTAATCAATGCTTCCAAAAAAGGCTTATCTCCCCGTTTCCAGCTGTTTAGTGACATTTGGGATGATGTGTGATGAAAAATTCAAGAATTTGACCATTTCTTCCAAAATAGGCTTATCTCCCTGTTTCCAGCGCTTTTCTGACACTTGGGCTGACATGTGATGAAAAAGTCAGAAATCTTAATCAATGCTTCCAAAAAAGGCTTATCTCCCCGTTTCCAGCTGTTTAGTGACATTTGGGATGATGTGTGATGAAAAATTCAAGAATTTGACCATTTCTTCCAAAATAGGCTTATCTCCCTGTTTCCAGCGCTTTTCTGACACTTGGGCTGACATGTGATGAAAAAGTCAGAAATCTTAACCATTGCTTCCAAAAACGGCTTATCTCCCCGTTTCCAGCTGTGTAGTGACATTTGGGATGATGTGTGATGAAAAATTCAAGAATTTGACCATTTCTTCCAAAAAAGGCTTATCTCCCTGTTTCCAGCGCTTTTCTGACACTTGGGCTGACATGTGATGAAAAGTCAGAAATCTTAATCAATGCTTCCAAAAAAGGCTCATCTCCCCGTTTCCAGCTGTTTAGTGACATTTGGGATGATGTGTGATGAAAAATTCAAGAATTTAACCATTTCTTCCAAAAAAGGCTTATCTCCCTGTTTCCAGCGCTTTTCTGACACTTGGGCTGACATGTGATGAAAAAGTCAGAAATCTTAATCAATGCTTCCAAAAACGGCTTATCTCCCCGTTTCCAGCTGTTTAGTGACATTTGGGATGATGTGTGATGAAAAATTCAAGAATTTGACCATTTCTTCCAAAAAAGGCTTATCTCCCTGTTTCCAGCGCTTTTCTGACACTGGAGCTGATATGTGATGAAAAAGTCAAAATGTTAACCATTGCTTCCAAAAACGGCTTATCTCCCCGTTTCCAGCTGTTTAGTGACATTTGGGATGATGTGTGATGAAAAATTCAAGAATTTGACCATTTCTTCCAAAAAAGGCTTATCTCCCTGTTTCCAGCGCTTTTCTGACACTTGGGCTGACATGTGATGAAAAAGTCAGAAATCTTAACCATTGCTTCCAAAAACGGCTTATCTCCCCGTTTCCAGCTGTTTAGTGACATTTGGGATGATGTGTGATGAAAAATTCAAGAATTTAACCATTTCTTCCAAAAAAGGCTTATCTCCCTGTTTCCAGCGCTTTTCTGACACTTGGGCTGACATGTGATGAAAAAGTCAGAAATCTTAATCAATGCTTCCAAAAAAGGCTTATCTCCCCGTTTCCAGCTGTTTAGTGACATTTGGGATGATGTGTGATGAAAAATTCAAGAATTTAACCATTTCTTCCAAAAAAAGGCATATCTCCCTGTTTCCAGCGCTTTTCTGACACTGGAGCTGATATGTGAGGAAAAAGTCAAAATGTTAACCATTGCTTCCAAAAACGGCTTATCTCCCCGTTTCCAGCTGTTTAGTGACATTTGGGATGATGTGTGATGAAAAATTCAAGAATTTAACCATTTCTTCCAAAAAAAGGCATATCTCCCTGTTTCCAGCGCTTTTCTGACACTGGAGCTGATATGTGATGAAAAAGTCAAAATGTTAACCATTGCTTCCAAAAAAAACTTATCTCCCCGTTTCCAGCTGTTTAGTGACATTTGGGATGATGTGTGATGAAAAATTCAAGAATTTGACCATTTCTTCCAAAATAGGCTTATCTCCCTGTTTCCAGCGCTTTTCTGACACTTGGGCTGACATGTGATGAAAAAGTCAGAAATCTTAACCATTGCTTCCAAAAAAAACTTATCTCCCCGTTTCCAGCTGTGTAGTGACATTTGGGATGATGTGTGATGAAAAATTCAAGAACTTGACCATTTCTTCCAAAAAAGGCTTATCTCCCTGTTTCCAGCGCTTTTCTGACACTTGGGCTGACATGTGATGAAAAGTCAGAAATCTTAATCAATGCTTCCAAAAAAGGCTCATCTCCCCGTTTCCAGCTGTTTAGTGACATTTGGGATGATGTGTGATGAAAAATTCAAGAATTTAACCATTTCTTCCAAAAAAGGCTTATCTCCCTGTTTCCAGCGCTTTTCTGACACTTGGGCTGACATGTGATGAAAAAGTCAGAAATCTTAACCATTGCTTCCAAAAACGGCTTATCTCCCCGTTTCCAGCTGTTTAGTGACATTTGGGATGATGTGTGATGAAAAATTCAAGAATTTGACCATTTCTTCCAAAAAAGGCTTATCTCCCTGTTTCCAGCGCTTTTCTGACACTTGGGCTGACATGTGATGAAAAAGTCAGAAATCTTAATCAATGCTTCCAAAAACGGCTTATCTCCCCGTTTCCAGCTGTTTAGTGACATTTGGGATGATGTGTGATGAAAAATTCAAGAATTTAACCATTTCTTCCAAAAAAAGGCATATCTCCCTGTTTCCAGCGCTTTTCTGACACTGGAGCTGATATGTGATGAAAAAGTCAAAATGTTAACCATTGCTTCCAAAAAAGGCATATCTCCCCGTTTCCAGCTGTTTAGTGACATTTGGGATGATGTGTGATGAAAAATTCAAGAATTTGACCATTTCTTCCAAAAAAGGCTTATCTCCCTGTTTCCAGCGCTTTTCTGACACTTGGGCTGACATGTGATGAAAAAGTCCGAAATCTTAATCAATGCTTCCAAAAAAGGCTTATCTCCCCGTTTCCAGCTGTTTAGTGACATTTGGGATGATGTGTGATGAAAAATTCAAGAATTTAACCATTTCTTCCAAAAAAAGGCATATCTCCCTGTTTCCAGCGCTTTTCTGACACTGGAGCTGATATGTGATGAAAAAGTCAAAATGTTAACCATTGCTTCCAAAAAAAACTTATCTCCCCGTTTCCAGCTGTTTAGTGACATTTGGGATGATGTGTGATGAAAAATTCAAGAATTTGACCATTTCTTCCAAAATAGGCTTATCTCCCTGTTTCCAGCGCTTTTCTGACACTTGGGCTGACATGTGATGAAAAAGTCAGAAATCTTAACCATTGCTTCCAAAAACGGCTTATCTCCCCGTTTCCAGCTGTTTAGTGACATTTGGGATGATGTGTGATGAAAAATTCAAGAATTTAACCATTTCTTCCAAAAAAAGGCATATCTCCCTGTTTCCAGCGCTTTTCTGACACTGGAGCTGATATGTGATGAAAAAGTCAAAATGTTAACCATTGCTTCCAAAAACGGCTTATCTCCCCGTTTCCAGCTGTTTAGTGACATTTGGGATGATGTGTGATGAAAAATTCAAGAATTTGACCATTTCTTCCAAAAAAGGCTTGTCTCCCTGTTTCCAGCGCTTTTCTGACACTTGGGCTGACATGTGATGAAAAGTCAGAAATCTTAATCAATGCTTCCAAAAAAGGCTTATCTCCCCGTTTCCAGCTGTTTAGTGACATTTGGGATGATGTGTGATGAAAAATTCAAGAATTTAACCATTTCTTCCAAAAAAGGCTTATCTCCCTGTTTCCAGCGCTTTTCTGACACTTGGGCTGACATGTGATGAAAAAGTCAGAAATCTTAACCATTGCTTCCAAAAACGGCTTATCTCCCCGTTTCCAGCTGTTTAGTGACATTTGGGATGATGTGTGATGAAAAATTCAAGAATTTAACCATTTCTTCCAAAAAAGGCTTATCTCCCTGTTTCCAGCGCTTTTCTGACACTGGAGCTGATATGTGATGAAAAAGTCAAAATGTTAACCATTGCTTCCAAAAAAAACTTATCTCCCCGTTTCCAGCTGTTTAGTGACATTTGGGATGATGTGTGATGAAAAATTCAAGAATTTAACCATTTCTTCCAAAAAAGGCTTATCTCCCTGTTTCCAGCGCTTTTCTGACACTTGGGCTGACATGTGATGAAAAAGTCAGAAATCTTAACCATTGCTTCCAAAAACGGCTTATCTCCCCGTTTCCAGCTGTGTAGTGACATTTGGGATGATGTGTGATGAAAAATTCAAGAATTTGACCATTTCTTCCAAAAAAGGCTTATCTCCCTGTTTCCAGCGCTTTTCTGACACTTGGGCTGACATGTGATGAAAAGTCAGAAATCTTAATCAATGCTTCCAAAAAAGGCTCATCTCCCCGTTTCCAGCTGTTTAGTGACATTTGGGATGATGTGTGATGAAAAATTCAAGAATTTGACCATTTCTTCCAAAAAAGGCTTATCTCCCTGTTTCCAGCGCTTTTCTGACACTTGGGCTGACATGTGATGAAAAAGTCAGAAATCTTAATCAATGCTTCCAAAAAGGCTTATCTCCCCGTTTCCAGCTGTTTAGTGACATTTGGGATGATGTGTGATGAAAAATTCAAGAATTTAACCATTTCTTCCAAAAAAAGGCATATCTCCCTGTTTCCAGCGCTTTTCTGACACTGGAGCTGATATGTGATGAAAAAGTCAAAATGTTAACCATTGCTTCCAAAAAAAACTTATCTCCCCGTTTCCAGCTGTTTAGTGACATTTGGGATGATGTGTGATGAAAAATTCAAGAATTTGACCATTTCTTCCAAAATAGGCTTATCTCCCTGTTTCCAGCGCTTTTCTGACACTTGGGCTGACATGTGATGAAAAAGTCAGAAATCTTAACCATTGCTTCCAAAAACGGCTTATCTCCCCGTTTCCAGCTGTGTAGTGTCATTTGGGATGATGTGTGATGAAAAATTCAAGAATTTGACCATTTCTTCCAAAAAAGGCTTATCTCCCTGTTTCCAGCGCTTTTCTGACACTTGGGCTGACATGTGATGAAAAGTCAGAAATCTTAATCAATGCTTCCAAAAAAGGCTCATCTCCCCGTTTCCAGCTGTTTAGTGACATTTGGGATGATGTGTGATGAAAAATTCAAGAATTTAACCATTTCTTCCAAAAAAGGCTTATCTCCCTGTTTCCAGCGCTTTTCTGACACTTGGGCTGACATGTGATGAAAAAGTCAGAAATCTTAACCATTGCTTCCAAAAACGGCTTATCTCCCCGTTTCCAGCTGTTTAGTGACATTTGGGATGATGTGTGATGAAAAATTCAAGAATTTGACCATTTCTTCCAAAAAAGGCTTATCTCCCTGTTTCCAGCGCTTTTCTGACACTTGGGCTGACATGTGATGAAAAAGTCAGAAATCTTAATCAATGCTTCCAAAAAGGCTTATCTCCCCGTTTCCAGCTGTTTAGTGACATTTGGGATGATGTGTGATGAAAAATTCAAGAATTTAACCATTTCTTCCAAAAAAAGGCATATCTCCCTGTTTCCAGCGCTTTTCTGACACTGGAGCTGATATGTGATGAAAAAGTCAAAATGTTAACCATTGCTTCCAAAAAAGGCATATCTCCCCGTTTCCAGCTGTTTAGTGACATTTGGGATGATGTGTGATGAAAAATTCAAGAATTTGACCATTTCTTCCAAAAAAGGCTTATCTCCCTGTTTCCAGCGCTTTTCTGACACTTGGGCTGACATGTGATGAAAAAGTCAGAAATCTTAATCAATGCTTCCAAAAAAGGCTTATCTCCCCGTTTCCAGCTGTTTAGTGACATTTGGGATGATGTGTGATGAAAAATTCAAGAATTTAACCATTTCTTCCAAAAAAAGGCATATCTCCCTGTTTCCAGCGCTTTTCTGACACTGGAGCTGATATGTGATGAAAAAGTCAAAATGTTAACCATTGCTTCCAAAAAAAACTTATCTCCCCGTTTCCAGCTGTTTAGTGACATTTGGGATGATGTGTGATGAAAAATTCAAGAATTTGACCATTTCTTCCAAAATAGGCTTATCTCCCTGTTTCCAGCGCTTTTCTGACACTTGGGCTGACATGTGATGAAAAAGTCAGAAATCTTAACCATTGCTTCCAAAAACGGCTTATCTCCCCGTTTCCAGCTGTTTAGTGACATTTGGGATGATGTGTGATGAAAAATTCAAGAATTTAACCATTTCTTCCAAAAAAAGGCATATCTCCCTGTTTCCAGCGCTTTTCTGACACTGGAGCTGATATGTGATGAAAAAGTCAAAATGTTAACCATTGCTTCCAAAAACGGCTTATCTCCCCGTTTCCAGCTGTTTAGTGACATTTGGGATGATGTGTGATGAAAAATTCAAGAATTTGACCATTTCTTCCAAAAAGGGCTTGTCTCCCTGTTTCCAGCGCTTTTCTGACACTTGGGCTGACATGTGATGAAAAGTCAGAAATCTTAATCAATGCTTCCAAAAAAGGCTTATCTCCCCGTTTCCAGCTGTTTAGTGACATTTGGGATGATGTGTGATGAAAAATTCAAGAATTTAACCATTTCTTCCAAAAAAGGCTTATCTCCCTGTTTCCAGCGCTTTTCTGACACTTGGGCTGACATGTGATGAAAAAGTCAGAAATCTTAACCATTGCTTCCAAAAACGGCTTATCTCCCCGTTTCCAGCTGTTTAGTGACATTTGGGATGATGTGTGATGAAAAATTCAAGAATTTGACCATTTCTTCCAAAAAAGGCTTATCTCCCTGTTTCCAGCGCTTTTCTGACACTTGGGCTGACATGTGATGAAAAAGTCAGAAATCTTAATCAATGCTTCCAAAAAGGCTTATCTCCCCGTTTCCAGCTGTTTAGTGACATTTGGGATGATGTGTGATGAAAAATTCAAGAATTTAACCATTTCTTCCAAAAAAGGCTTATCTCCCTGTTTCCAGCGCTTTTCTGACACTTGGGCTGACATGTGATGAAAAAGTCAGAAATCTTAACCATTGCTTCCAAAAACGGCTTATCTCCCCGTTTCCAGCTGTTTAGTGACATTTGGGATGATGTGTGATGAAAAATTCAAGAATTTGACCATTTCTTCCAAAAAAGGCTTATCTCCCTGTTTCCAGCGCTTTTCTGACACTTGGGCTGACATGTGATGAAAAAGTCAGAAATCTTAATCAATGCTTCCAAAAAGGCTTATCTCCCCGTTTCCAGCTGTTTAGTGACATTTGGGATGATGTGTGATGAAAAATTCAAGAATTTAACCATTTCTCCCAAAAAAAGGCATATCTCCCTGTTTCCAGCGCTTTTCTGACACTGGAGCTGATATGTGATGAAAAAGTCAAAATGTTAACCATTGCTTCCAAAAACGGCTTATCTCCCCGTTTCCAGCTGTTTAGTGACATTTGGGATGATGTGTGATGAAAAATTCAAGAATTTGACCATTTCTTCCAAAAAAGGCTTGTCTCCCTGTTTCCAGCGCTTTTCTGACACTTGGGCTGACATGTAATGAAAAGTCAGAAATCTTAATCAATGCTTCCAAAAAAGGCTTATCTCCCCGTTTCCAGCTGTTTAGTGACATTTGGGATGATGTGTGATGAAAAATTCAAGAATTTAACCATTTCTTCCAAAAAAGGCTTATCTCCCTGTTTCCAGCGCTTTTCTGACACTTGGGCTGACATGTGATGAAAAAGTCAGAAATCTTAACCATTGCTTCCAAAAACGGCTTATCTCCCCGTTTCCAGCTGTTTAGTGACATTTGGGATGATGTGTGATGAAAAATTCAAGAATTTAACCATTTCTTCCAAAAAAGGCTTATCTCCCTGTTTCCAGCGCTTTTCTGACACTTGGGCTGACATGTGATGAAAAAGTCAGAAATCTTAATCAAGGCTTCCAAAAAAGGCTTATCTCCCCGTTTCCAGCTGTTTAGTGACATTTGGGATGATGTGTGATGAAAAATTCAAGAATTTAACCATTTCTTCCAAAAAAAGGCATATCTCCCTGTTTCCAGCGCTTTTCTGACACTGGAGCTGATATGTGATGAAAAAGTCAAAATGTTAACCATTGCTTCCAAAAACGGCTTATCTCCCCGTTTCCAGCTGTTTAGTGACATTTGGGATGATGTGTGATGAAAAATTCAAGAATTTAACCATTTCTTCCAAAAAAGGCTTATCTCCCTGTTTCCAGCGCTTTTCTGACACTTGGGCTGACATGTGATGAAAAAGTCAGAAATCTTAACCATTGCTTCCAAAAAAGGCTTATCTCCCCGTTTCCAGCTGTTTAGTGACATTTGGGATGATGTGTGATGAAAAATTCAAGAATTTGACCATTTCTTCCAAAAAAGGCTTATCTCCATGTTTCCAGCGCTTTTCTGACACTTGGGCTGACATGTGATGAAAAGTCAGAAATCTTAATCAATGCTTCCAAATAACGCTTATCTCCCCGTTTCCAGCTGTTTAGTGACATTTGGGATGATGTGTGATGAAAAATTCAAGAATTTGACCATTTCTTCCAAAAAAGGCTTATCTCCCTGTTTCCAGCGCTTTTCTGACACTTGGGCTGACATGTGATGAAAAAGTCAGAAATCTTAATCAATGCTTCCAAAAAGGCTTATCTCCCCGTTTCCAGCTGTTTAGTGACATTTGGGATGATGTGTGATGAAAAATTCAAGAATTTAACCATTTCTTCCAAAAAAAGGCATATCTCCCTGTTTCCAGCGCTTTTCTGACACTGGAGCTGATATGTGATGAAAAAGTCAAAATGTTAACCATTGCTTCCAAAAAAAACTTATCTCCCCGTTTCCAGCTGTTTAGTGACATTTGGGATGATGTGTGATGAAAAATTCAAGAATTTGACCATTTCTTCCAAAATAGGCTTATCTCCCTGTTTCCAGCGCTTTTCTGACACTTGGGCTGACATGTGATGAAAAAGTCAGAAATCTTAACCATTGCTTCCAAAAACGGCTTATCTCCCCGTTTCCAGCTGTGTAGTGTCATTTGGGATGATGTGTGATGAAAAATTCAAGAATTTGACCATTTCTTCCAAAAAAGGCTTATCTCCCTGTTTCCAGCGCTTTTCTGACACTTGGGCTGACATGTGATGAAAAGTCAGAAATCTTAATCAATGCTTCCAAAAAAGGCTCATCTCCCCGTTTCCAGCTGTTTAGTGACATTTGGGATGATGTGTGATGAAAAATTCAAGAATTTAACCATTTCTTCCAAAAAAGGCTTATCTCCCTGTTTCCAGCGCTTTTCTGACACTTGGGCTGACATGTGATGAAAAAGTCAGAAATCTTAACCATTGCTTCCAAAAACGGCTTATCTCCCCGTTTCCAGCTGTTTAGTGACATTTGGGATGATGTGTGATGAAAAATTCAAGAATTTGACCATTTCTTCCAAAAAAGGCTTATCTCCCTGTTTCCAGCGCTTTTCTGACACTTGGGCTGACATGTGATGAAAAAGTCAGAAATCTTAATCAATGCTTCCAAAAAGGCTTATCTCCCCGTTTCCAGCTGTTTAGTGACATTTGGGATGATGTGTGATGAAAAATTCAAGAATTTAACCATTTCTTCCAAAAAAAGGCATATCTCCCTGTTTCCAGCGCTTTTCTGACACTGGAGCTGATATGTGATGAAAAAGTCAAAATGTTAACCATTGCTTCCAAAAAAGGCATATCTCCCCGTTTCCAGCTGTTTAGTGACATTTGGGATGATGTGTGATGAAAAATTCAAGAATTTGACCATTTCTTCCAAAAAAGGCTTATCTCCCTGTTTCCAGCGCTTTTCTGACACTTGGGCTGACATGTGATGAAAAAGTCAGAAATCTTAATCAATGCTTCCAAAAAAGGCTTATCTCCCCGTTTCCAGCTGTTTAGTGACATTTGGGATGATGTGTGATGAAAAATTCAAGAATTTAACCATTTCTTCCAAAAAAAGGCATATCTCCCTGTTTCCAGCGCTTTTCTGACACTGGAGCTGATATGTGATGAAAAAGTCAAAATGTTAACCATTGCTTCCAAAAAAAACTTATCTCCCCGTTTCCAGCTGTTTAGTGACATTTGGGATGATGTGTGATGAAAAATTCAAGAATTTGACCATTTCTTCCAAAATAGGCTTATCTCCCTGTTTCCAGCGCTTTTCTGACACTTGGGCTGACATGTGATGAAAAAGTCAGAAATCTTAACCATTGCTTCCAAAAACGGCTTATCTCCCCGTTTCCAGCTGTTTAGTGACATTTGGGATGATGTGTGATGAAAAATTCAAGAATTTAACCATTTCTTCCAAAAAAAGGCATATCTCCCTGTTTCCAGCGCTTTTCTGACACTGGAGCTGATATGTGATGAAAAAGTCAAAATGTTAACCATTGCTTCCAAAAACGGCTTATCTCCCCGTTTCCAGCTGTTTAGTGACATTTGGGATGATGTGTGATGAAAAATTCAAGAATTTGACCATTTCTTCCAAAAAGGGCTTGTCTCCCTGTTTCCAGCGCTTTTCTGACACTTGGGCTGACATGTGATGAAAAGTCAGAAATCTTAATCAATGCTTCCAAAAAAGGCTTATCTCCCCGTTTCCAGCTGTTTAGTGACATTTGGGATGATGTGTGATGAAAAATTCAAGAATTTAACCATTTCTTCCAAAAAAGGCTTATCTCCCTGTTTCCAGCGCTTTTCTGACACTTGGGCTGACATGTGATGAAAAAGTCAGAAATCTTAACCATTGCTTCCAAAAACGGCTTATCTCCCCGTTTCCAGCTGTTTAGTGACATTTGGGATGATGTGTGATGAAAAATTCAAGAATTTGACCATTTCTTCCAAAAAAGGCTTATCTCCCTGTTTCCAGCGCTTTTCTGACACTTGGGCTGACATGTGATGAAAAAGTCAGAAATCTTAATCAATGCTTCCAAAAAGGCTTATCTCCCCGTTTCCAGCTGTTTAGTGACATTTGGGATGATGTGTGATGAAAAATTCAAGAATTTAACCATTTCTTCCAAAAAAGGCTTATCTCCCTGTTTCCAGCGCTTTTCTGACACTTGGGCTGACATGTGATGAAAAAGTCAAAATGTTAACCATTGCTTCCAAAAAAGGCATATCTCCCCGTTTCCAGCTGTTTAGTGACATTTGGGATGATGTGTGATGAAAAATTCAAGAATCTGACCATTTCTTCCAAAAAAGGCTTATCTCCCTGTTTCCAGCGCTTTTCTGACACTTGGGCTGACATGTGATGAAAAAGTCAGAAATCTTAATCAATGCTTCCAAAAAAGGCTTATCTCCCCGTTTCCAGCTGTTTAGTGACATTTGGGATGATGTGTGATGAAAAATTCAAGAATTTAACCATTTCTTCCAAAAAAAGGCATATCTCCCTGTTTCCAGCGCTTTTCTGACACTGGAGCTGATATGTGATGAAAAAGTCAAAATGTTAACCATTGCTTCCAAAAAAAACTTATCTCCCCGTTTCCAGCTGTTTAGTGACATTTGGGATGATGTGTGATGAAAAATTCAAGAATTTGACCATTTCTTCCAAAATAGGCTTATCTCCCTGTTTCCAGCGCTTTTCTGACACTTGGGCTGACATGTGATGAAAAAGTCAGAAATCTTAACCATTGCTTCCAAAAACGGCTTATCTCCCCGTTTCCAGCTGTTTAGTGACATTTGGGATGATGTGTGATGAAAAATTCAAGAATTTAACCATTTCTTCCAAAAAAAGGCATATCTCCCTGTTTCCAGCGCTTTTCTGACACTGGAGCTGATATGTGATGAAAAAGTCAAAATGTTAACCATTGCTTCCAAAAACGGCTTATCTCCCCGTTTCCAGCTGTTTAGTGACATTTGGGATGATGTGTGATGAAAAATTCAAGAATTTGACCATTTCTTCCAAAAAAGGCTTGTCTCCCTGTTTCCAGCGCTTTTCTGACACTTGGGCTGACATGTAATGAAAAGTCAGAAATCTTAATCAATGCTTCCAAAAAAGGCTTATCTCCCCGTTTCCAGCTGTTTAGTGACATTTGGGATGATGTGTGATGAAAAATTCAAGAATTTGACCATTTCTTCCAAAAAAGGCTTATCTCCCTGTTTCCAGCGCTTTTCTGACACTTGGGCTGACATGTGATGAAAAAGTCAGAAATCTTAATCAATGCTTCCAAAAAAGGCTTATCTCCCCGTTTCCAGCTGTTTAGTGACATTTGGGATGATGTGTGATGAAAAATTCAAGAATTTGACCATTTCTTCCAAAATAGGCTTATCTCCCTGTTTCCAGCGCTTTTCTGACACTTGGGCTGACATGTGATGAAAAAGTCAGAAATCTTAACCATTGCTTCCAAAAACGGCTTATCTCCCCGTTTCCAGCTGTGTAGTGACATTTGGGATGATGTGTGATGAAAAATTCAAGAATTTGACCATTTCTTCCAAAAAAGGCTTATCTCCCTGTTTCCAGCGCTTTTCTGACACTTGGGCTGACATGTGATGAAAAGTCAGAAATCTTAATCAATGCTTCCAAAAAAGGCTCATCTCCCCGTTTCCAGCTGTTTAGTGACATTTGGGATGATGTGTGATGAAAAATTCAAGAATTTAACCATTTCTTCCAAAAAAAGGCATATCTCCCTGTTTCCAGCGCTTTTCTGACACTGGAGCTGATATGTGATGAAAAAGTCAAAATGTTAACCATTGCTTCCAAAAAAAACTTATCTCCCCGTTTCCAGCTGTTTAGTGACATTTGGGATGATGTGTGATGAAAAATTCAAGAATTTGACCATTTCTTCCAAAATAGGCTTATCTCCCTGTTTCCAGCGCTTTTCTGACACTTGGGCTGACATGTGATGAAAAAGTCAGAAATCTTAACCATTGCTTCCAAAAACGGCTTATCTCCCCGTTTCCAGCTGTGTAGTGACATTTGGGATGATGTGTGATGAAAAATTCAAGAATTTGACCATTTCTTCCAAAAAAGGCTTATCTCCCTGTTTCCAGCGCTTTTCTGACACTTGGGCTGACATGTGATGAAAAGTCAGAAATCTTAATCAATGCTTCCAAAAAAGGCTCATCTCCCCGTTTCCAGCTGTTTAGTGACATTTGGGATGATGTGTGATGAAAAATTCAAGAATTTAACCATTTCTTCCAAAAAAGGCTTATCTCCCTGTTTCCAGCGCTTTTCTGACACTTGGGCTGACATGTGATGAAAAAGTCAGAAATCTTAACCATTGCTTCCAAAAACGGCTTATCTCCCCGTTTCCAGCTGTTTAGTGACATTTGGGATGATGTGTGATGAAAAATTCAAGAATTTGACCATTTCTTCCAAAAAAGGCTTATCTCCCTGTTTCCAGCGCTTTTCTGACACTTGGGCTGACATGTGATGAAAAAGTCAGAAATCTTAATCAATGCTTCCAAAAAGGCTTATCTCCCCGTTTCCAGCTGTTTAGTGACATTTGGGATGATGTGTGATGAAAAATTCAAGAATTTAACCATTTCTTCCAAAAAAAGGCATATCTCCCTGTTTCCAGCGCTTTTCTGACACTGGAGCTGATATGTGATGAAAAAGTCAAAATGTTAACCATTGCTTCCAAAAAAGGCATATCTCCCCGTTTCCAGCTGTTTAGTGACATTTGGGATGATGTGTGATGAAAAATTCAAGAATTTGACCATTTCTTCCAAAAAAGGCTTATCTCCCTGTTTCCAGCGCTTTTCTGACACTTGGGCTGACATGTGATGAAAAAGTCAGAAATCTTAATCAATGCTTCCAAAAAAGGCTTATCTCCCCGTTTCCAGCTGTTTAGTGACATTTGGGATGATGTGTGATGAAAAATTCAAGAATTTAACCATTTCTTCCAAAAAAAGACATATCTCCCTGTTTCCAGCGCTTTTCTGACACTGGAGCTGATATGTGATGAAAAAGTCAAAATGTTAACCATTGCTTCCAAAAAAAACTTATCTCCCCGTTTCCAGCTGTTTAGTGACATTTGGGATGATGTGTGATGAAAAATTCAAGATTTTGACCATTTCTTCCAAAATAGGCTTATCTCCCTGTTTCCAGCGCTTTTCTGACACTTGGGCTGACATGTGATGAAAAAGTCAGAAATCTTAACCATTGCTTCCAAAAACGGCTTATCTCCCCGTTTCCAGCTGTTTAGTGACATTTGGGATGATGTGTGATGAAAAATTCAAGAATTTAACCATTTCTTCCAAAAAAAGGCATATCTCCCTGTTTCCAGCGCTTTTCTGACACTGGAGCTGATATGTGATGAAAAAGTCAAAATGTTAACCATTGCTTCCAAAAACGGCTTATCTCCCCGTTTCCAGCTGTTTAGTGACATTTGGGATGATGTGTGATGAAAAATTCAAGAATTTGACCATTTCTTCCAAAAAAGGCTTGTCTCCCTGTTTCCAGCGCTTTTCTGACACTTGGGCTGACATGTGATGAAAAGTCAGAAATCTTAATCAATGCTTCCAAAAAAGGCTTATCTCCCCGTTTCCAGCTGTTTAGTGACATTTGGGATGATGTGTGATGAAAAATTCAAGAATTTAACCATTTCTTCCAAAAAAGGCTTATCTCCCTGTTTCCAGCGCTTTTCTGACACTTGGGCTGACATGTGATGAAAAAGTCAGAAATCTTAACCATTGCTTCCAAAAACGGCTTATCTCCCCGTTTCCAGCTGTTTAGTGACATTTGGGATGATGTGTGATGAAAAATTCAAGAATTTGACCATTTCTTCCAAAAAAGGCTTATCTCCCTGTTTCCAGCGCTTTTCTGACACTTGGGCTGACATGTGATGAAAAAGTCAGAAATCTTAATCAATGCTTCCAAAAAGGCTTATCTCCCCGTTTCCAGCTGTTTAGTGACATTTGGGATGATGTGTGATGAAAAATTCAAGAATTTAACCATTTCTTCCAAAAAAAGGCATATCTCCCTGTTTCCAGCGCTTTTCTAACACTGGAGCTGATATGTGATGAAAAAGTCAAAATGTTAACCATTGCTTCCAAAAACGGCTTATCTCCCCGTTTCCAGCTGTTTAGTGACATTGGGGATGATGTGTGATGAAAAATTCAAGAATTTAACCATTTCTTCCAAAAAAAGGCATATCTCCCTGTTTCCAGCGCTTTTCTGACACTGGAGCTGATATGTGATGAAAAAGTCAAAATGTTAACCATTGCTTCCAAAAAAAACTTATCTCCCCGTTTCCAGCTGTTTAGTGACATTTGGGATGATGTGTGATGAAAAATTCAAGAATTTGACCATTTCTTCCAAAAAAGGCTTGTCTCCCTGTTTCCAGCGCTTTTCTGACACTTGGGCTGACATGTAATGAAAAGTCAGAAATCTTAATCAATGCTTCCAAAAAAGGCTTATCTCCCCGTTTCCAGCTGTTTAGTGACATTTGGGATGATGTGTGATGAAAAATTCAAGAATTTAACCATTTCTTCCAAAAAAGGCTTATCTCCCTGTTTCCAGCGCTTTTCTGACACTTGGGCTGACATGTGATGAAAAAGTCAGAAATCTTAACCATTGCTTCCAAAAACGGCTTATCTCCCCGTTTCCAGCTGTTTAGTGACATTTGGGATGATGTGTGATGAAAAATTCAAGAATTTAACCATTTCTTCCAAAAAAGGCTTATCTCCCTGTTTCCAGCGCTTTTCTGACACTTGGGCTGACATGTGATGAAAAAGTCAGAAATCTTAATCAATGCTTCCAAAAAAGGCTTATCCCCCCGTTTCCAGCTGTTTAGTGACATTTGGGATGATGTGTGATGAAAAATTCAAGAATTTAACCATTTCTTCCAAAAAAAGGCATATCTCCCTGTTTCCAGCGCTTTTCTGACACTGGAGCTGATATGTGATGAAAAAGTCAAAATGTTAACCATTGCTTCCAAAAACGGCTTATCTCCCCGTTTCCAGCTGTTTAGTGACATTTGGGATGATGTGTGATGAAAAATTCAAGAATTTAACCATTTCTTCCAAAAAAGGCTTATCTCCCTGTTTCCAGCGCTTTTCTGACACTTGGGCTGACATGTGATGAAAAAGTCAGAAATCTTAACCATTGCTTCCAAAAAAGGCTTATCTCCCCGTTTCCAGCTGTTTAGTGACATTTGGGATGATGTGTGATGAAAAATTCAAGAATTTGACCATTTCTTCCAAAAAAGGCTTATCTCCATGTTTCCAGCGCTTTTCTGACACTTGGGCTGACATGTGATGAAAAGTCAGAAATCTTAATCAATGCTTCCAAATAACGCTTATCTCCCCGTTTCCAGCTGTTTAGTGACATTTGGGATGATGTGTGATGAAAAATTCAAGAATTTAACCATTTCTTCCAAAAAAGGCTTATCTCCCTGTTTCCAGCGCTTTTCTGACACTTGGGCTGACATGTGATGAAAAAGTCAGAAATCTTAATCAATGCTTCCAAAAAAGGCTTATCTCCCCGTTTCCAGCTGTTTAGTGACATTTGGGATGATGTGTGATGAAAAATTCAAGAATTTAACCATTTCTTCCAAAAAAAGGCATATCTCCCTGTTTCCAGCGCTTTTCTGACACTGGAGCTGATATGTGATGAAAAAGTCAAAATGTTAACCATTGCTTCCAAAAAAAACTTATCTCCCCGTTTCCAGCTGTTTAGTGACATTTGGGATGATGTGTGATGAAAAATTCAAGAATTTGACCATTTCTTCCAAAATAGGCTTATCTCCCTGTTTCCAGCGCTTTTCTGACACTTGGGCTGACATGTGATGAAAAAGTCAGAAATCTTAACCATTGCTTCCAAAAACGGCTTATCTCCCCGTTTCCAGCTGTGTAGTGACATTTGGGATGATGTGTGATGAAAAATTCAAGAATTTGACCATTTCTTCCAAAAAAGGCTTATCTCCCTGTTTCCAGCGCTTTTCTGACACTTGGGCTGACATGTGATGAAAAGTCAGAAATCTTAATCAATGCTTCCAAAAAAGGCTCATCTCCCCGTTTCCAGCTGTTTAGTGACATTTGGGATGATGTGTGATGAAAAATTCAAGAATTTAACCATTTCTTCCAAAAAAGGCTTATCTCCCTGTTTCCAGCGCTTTTCTGACACTTGGGCTGACATGTGATGAAAAAGTCAGAAATCTTAACCATTGCTTCCAAAAACGGCTTATCTCCCCGTTTCCAGCTGTTTAGTGACATTTGGGATGATGTGTGATGAAAAATTCAAGAATTTGACCATTTCTTCCAAAAAAGGCTTATCTCCCTGTTTCCAGCGCTTTTCTGACACTTGGGCTGACATGTGATGAAAAAGTCAGAAATCTTAATCAATGCTTCCAAAAAGGCTTATCTCCCCGTTTCCAGCTGTTTAGTGACATTTGGGATGATGTGTGATGAAAAATTCAAGAATTTAACCATTTCTTCCAAAAAAAGGCATATCTCCCTGTTTCCAGCGCTTTTCTGACACTGGAGCTGATATGTGATGAAAAAGTCAAAATGTTAACCATTGCTTCCAAAAAAGGCATATCTCCCCGTTTCCAGCTGTTTAGTGACATTTGGGATGATGTGTGATGAAAAATTCAAGAATTTGACCATTTCTTCCAAAAAAGGCTTATCTCCCTGTTTCCAGCGCTTTTCTGACACTTGGGCTGACATGTGATGAAAAAGTCAGAAATCTTAATCAATGCTTCCAAAAAAGGCTTATCTCCCCGTTTCCAGCTGTTTAGTGACATTTGGGATGATGTGTGATGAAAAATTCAAGAATTTAACCATTTCTTCCAAAAAAAGACATATCTCCCTGTTTCCAGCGCTTTTCTGACACTGGAGCTGATATGTGATGAAAAAGTCAAAATGTTAACCATTGCTTCCAAAAAAAACTTATCTCCCCGTTTCCAGCTGTTTAGTGACATTTGGGATGATGTGTGATGAAAAATTCAAGAATTTGACCATTTCTTCCAAAATAGGCTTATCTCCCTGTTTCCAGCGCTTTTCTGACACTTGGGCTGACATGTGATGAAAAAGTCAGAAATCTTAACCATTGCTTCCAAAAACGGCTTATCTCCCCGTTTCCAGCTGTTTAGTGACATTTGGGATGATGTGTGATGAAAAATTCAAGAATTTAACCATTTCTTCCAAAAAAAGGCATATCTCCCTGTTTCCAGCGCTTTTCTGACACTGGAGCTGATATGTGATGAAAAAGTCAAAATGTTAACCATTGCTTCCAAAAACGGCTTATCTCCCCGTTTCCAGCTGTTTAGTGACATTTGGGATGATGTGTGATGAAAAATTCAAGAATTTGACCATTTCTTCCAAAAAAGGCTTGTCTCCCTGTTTCCAGCGCTTTTCTGACACTTGGGCTGACATGTGATGAAAAGTCAGAAATCTTAATCAATGCTTCCAAAAAAGGCTTATCTCCCCGTTTCCAGCTGTTTAGTGACATTTGGGATGATGTGTGATGAAAAATTCAAGAATTTAACCATTTCTTCCAAAAAAGGCTTATCTCCCTGTTTCCAGCGCTTTTCTGACACTTGGGCTGACATGTGATGAAAAAGTCAGAAATCTTAACCATTGCTTCCAAAAACGGCTTATCTCCCCGTTTCCAGCTGTTTAGTGACATTTGGGATGATGTGTGATGAAAAATTCAAGAATTTGACCATTTCTTCCAAAAAAGGCTTATCTCCCTGTTTCCAGCGCTTTTCTGACACTTGGGCTGACATGTGATGAAAAAGTCAGAAATCTTAATCAATGCTTCCAAAAAGGCTTATCTCCCCGTTTCCAGCTGTTTAGTGACATTTGGGATGATGTGTGATGAAAAATTCAAGAATTTAACCATTTCTTCCAAAAAAAGGCATATCTCCCTGTTTCCAGCGCTTTTCTAACACTGGAGCTGATATGTGATGAAAAAGTCAAAATGTTAACCATTGCTTCCAAAAACGGCTTATCTCCCCGTTTCCAGCTGTTTAGTGACATTGGGGATGATGTGTGATGAAAAATTCAAGAATTTAACCATTTCTTCCAAAAAAAGGCATATCTCCCTGTTTCCAGCGCTTTTCTGACACTGGAGCTGATATGTGATGAAAAAGTCAAAATGTTAACCATTGCTTCCAAAAAAAACTTATCTCCCCGTTTCCAGCTGTTTAGTGACATTTGGGATGATGTGTGATGAAAAATTCAAGAATTTGACCATTTCTTCCAAAAAAGGCTTATCTCCCTGTTTCCAGCGCTTTTCTGACACTTGGGCTGACATGTGATGAAAAAATCAGAAATCTTAATCAATGCTTCCAAAAAAGGCTTATCTCCCGGTTTCCAGCTGTTTAGTGACATTTGGGATGATGTGTGATGAAAAATTCAAGAATTTAACCATTTCTTCCAAAAAAAGGCATATCTCCCTGTTTCCAGCGCTTTTCTGACACTGGAGCTGATATGTGATGAAAAAGTCAAAATGTTAACCATTGCTTCCAAAAACAGCTTATCTCCCCGTTTCCAGCTGTTTAGTGACATTTGGGATGATGTGTGATGAAAAATTCAAGAATTTGACCATTTCTTCCAAAAAAGGCTTATCTCCCTGTTTCCAGCGCTTTTCTGACACTTGGGCTGACATGTGATGAAAAAGTCAGAAATCTTAACCATTGCTTCCAAAAACGGCTTATCTCCCCGTTTCCAGCTGTTTAGTGACATTTGGGATGATGTGTGATGAAAAATTCAAAAATTTAACCATTTCTTCCAAAAAAAGGCATATCTCCCTGTTTCCAGCGCTTTTCTGACACTGGAGCTGATATGTGATGAAAAAGTCAAAATGTTAACCATTGCTTCCAAAAACGGCTTATCTCCCCGTTTCCAGCTGTTTAGTGACATTTGGGATGATGTGTGATGAAAAATTCAAAAATTTAACCATTTCTTCCAAAAAAAGGCATATCTCCCTGTTTCCAGCGCTTTTCTGACACTGGAGCTGATATGTGATGAAAAAGTCAAAATGTTAACCATTGCTTCCAAAAACGGCTTATCTCCCCGTTTCCAGCTGTTTAGTGACATTTGGGATGATGTGTGATGAAAAATTCAAGAATTTGACCATTTCTTCCAAAAAAGGCTTGTCTCCCTGTTTCCAGCGCTTTTCTGACACTTGGGCTGACATGTGATGAAAAGTCAGAAATCTTAATCAATGCTTCCAAAATAGGCTTATCTCCCCGTTTCCAGCTGTTTAGTGACATTTGGGATGATGTGTGATGAAAAATTCAAGAATTTAACCATTTCTTCCAAAAAAGGCTTATCTCCCTGTTTCCAGCGCTTTTCTGACACTTGGGCTGACATGTGATGAAAAAGTCAGAAATCTTAACCATTGCTTCCAAAAACGGCTTATCTCCCCGTTTCCAGCTGTTTAGTGACATTTGGGATGATGTGTGATGAAAAATTCAAGAATTTGACCATTTCTTCCAAAAAAGGCTTATCTCCCTGTTTCCAGCGCTTTTCTGACACTTGGGCTGACATGTGATGAAAAAGTCAGAAATCTTAATCAATGCTTCCAAAAAGGCTTATCTCCCCGTTTCCAGCTGTTTAGTGACATTTGGGATGATGTGTGATGAAAAATTCAAGAATTTAACCATTTCTTCCAAAAAAAGGCATATCTCCCTGTTTCCAGCGCTTTTCTAACACTGGAGCTGATATGTGATGAAAAAGTCAAAATGTTAACCATTGCTTCCAAAAAAAACTTATCTCCCCGTTTCCAGCTGTTTAGTGACATTTGGGATGATGTGTGATGAAAAATTCAAGAATTTGACCATTTCTTCCAAAAAAGGCTTATCTCCCTGTTTCCAGCGCTTTTCTGACACTTGGGCTGACATGTGATGAAAAAATCAGAAATCTTAATCAATGCTTCCAAAAAAGGCTTATCTCCCGGTTTCCAGCTGTTTAGTGACATTTGGGATGATGTGTGATGAAAAATTCAAGAATTTAACCATTTCTTCCAAAAAAAGGCATATCTCCCTGTTTCCAGCGCTTTTCTGACACTGGAGCTGATATGTGATGAAAAAGTCAAAATGTTAACCATTGCTTCCAAAAACAGCTTATCTCCCCGTTTCCAGCTGTTTAGTGACATTTGGGATGATGTGTGATGAAAAATTCAAGAATTTGACCATTTCTTCCAAAAAAGGCTTATCTCCCTGTTTCCAGCGCTTTTCTGACACTTGGGCTGACATGTGATGAAAAAGTCAGAAATCTTAACCATTGCTTCCAAAAACGGCTTATCTCCCCGTTTCCAGCTGTTTAGTGACATTTGGGATGATGTGTGATGAAAAATTCAAGAATTTAACCATTTCTTCCAAAAAAAGGCATATCTCCCTGTTTCCAGCGCTTTTCTGACACTGGAGCTGATATGTGATGAAAAAGTCAAAATGTTAACCATTGCTTCCAAAAACGGCTTATCTCCCCGTTTCCAGCTGTTTAGTGACATTTGGGATGATGTGTGATGAAAAATTCAAGAATTTAACCATTTCTTCCAAAAAAGGCTTATCTTCCTGTTTCCAGCGCTTTTCTGACACTTGGGCTGACATGTGATGAAAAAGTCAGAAATCTTAATCAATGCTTCCAAAAAAGGCTTATCTCCCCGTTTCCAGCTGTTTAGTGACATTTGGGATGATGTGTGATGAAAAATTCAAAAATTTAACCATTTCTTCCAAAAAAAGGCATATCTCCCTGTTTCCAGCGCTTTTCTGACACTGGAGCTGATACGTGATAAAAAAGTCAAAATGTTAACCATTGCTTCCAAAAACGGCTTATCTCCCCGTTTCCAGCTGTTTAGTGACATTTGGGATGATGTGTGATGAAAAATTCAAGAATTTGACCATTTCTTCCAAAAAAAAGGCATATCTCCCTGTTTCCAGCGCTTTTCTGACACTTGGGCTGACATGTGATGAAAAAGTCAGAAATCTTAATCAATGCTTCCAAAAAAGACTTATCTCCCCGTTTCCAGCTGTTTAGTGACATTTGGGATGATGTGTGATGAAAAATTCAAGAATTTAACCATTTCTTCCAAAAAAAGGCATATCTCCCTGTTTCCAGCGCTTTTCTGACACTGGAGCTGATATGTGATGAAAAAGTCAAAATGTTAACCATTGCTTCCAAAAACGGCTTATCTCCCCGTTTCCAGCTGTTTAGTGACATTTGGGATGATGTGTGATGAAAAATTCAAGAATTTAACCATTTCTTCCAAAAAAAGGCATATCTCCCTGTTTCCAGCGCTTTTCTGACACTGGAGCTGATATGTGATGAAAAAGTCAAAATGTTAACCATTGCTTCCAAAAAAGGCTTATCTCCCCGTTTCCAGCTGTTTAGTGACATTTGGGATGATGTGTGATGAAAAATTCAAAAATTTAACCATTTCTTCCAAAAAAAGGCATATCTCCCTGTTTCCAGCGCTTTTCTGACACTGGAGCTGATACGTGATAAAAAAGTCAAAATGTTAACCATTGCTTCCAAAAACGGCTTATCTCCCCGTTTCCAGCTGTTTAGTGACATTTGGGATGATGTGTGATGAAAAATTCAAGAATTTGACCATTTCTTCCAAAAAAAAGGCATATCTCCCTGTTTCCAGCGCTTTTCTGACACTTGGGCTGACATGTGATGAAAAAGTCAGAAATCTTAATCATTGCTTCCAAAAACGGCTTATCTCCCCGTTTCCAGCTGTTTAGTGACATTTGGGATGATGTGTGATGAAAAATTCAAGAATTTAACCATTTCTTCCAAAAAAAGGCATATCTCCCTGTTTCCAGCGCTTTTCTGACACTGGAGCTGATATGTGATGAAAAAGTCAAAATGTTTACCATTGCTTCCAAAAAAGGCTTATCTCCCCGTTTCCAGCTGTTTAGTGACATTTGGGATGATGTGTGATGAAAAATTCAAAAATTTAACCATTTCTTCCAAAAAAAGGCATATCTCCCTGTTTCCAGCGCTTTTCTGACACTGGAGCTGATACGTGATAAAAAAGTCAAAATGTTAACCATTGCTTCCAAAAACGGCTTATCTCCCCGTTTCCAGCTGTTTAGTGACATTTGGGATGATGTGTGATGAAAAATTCAAGAATTTGACCATTTCTTCCAAAAAAAGGCATATCTCCCTGTTTCCAGCGCTTTTCTGACACTTGGGCTGACATGTGATGAAAAAGTCAGAAATCTTAATAAATGCTTCCAAAAAAGGCTTATCTCCCCGTTTCCAGCTGTTTAGTGACATTTGGGATGATGTGTGATGAAAAATTCAAAAATTTAACCATTTCTTCCAAAAAAAGGCATATCTCCCTGTTTCCAGCGCTTTTCTGACACTGGAGCTGATACGTGATAAAAAAATCAAAATGTTAACCATTGCTTCCAAAAACGGCTTATCTCCCCGTTTCCAGCTGTTTAGTGACATTTGGGATGATGTGTGATGAAAAATTCAAGAATTTGACCATTTCTTCCAAAAAAAGGCATATCTCCCTGTTTCCAGCGCTTTTCTGACACTTGGGCTGACATGTGATGAAAAAGTCAGAAATCTTAAACAATGCTTCCAAAAAAGGCTTATCTCCCCGTTTCCAGCTGTTTAGTGACATTTGGGATAATGTGTGATGAAAAATTCAAGAATTTGACCATTTCTTCCAAAAAAGGCTTATTTCCCTGTTTCCAGCGCTTTTCTGACACTTGGGCTGACATGTGATGAAAAAGTCAGAAATCTTAATCAATGCTTCCAAAAAAGGCTTATCTCCCCGTTTCCAGCTGTTTAGTGACATTTGGGATGATGTGTGATGAAAAATTCAAAAATTTAACCATTTCTTCCAAAAAAAGGCATATCTCCCTGTTTCCAGCGCTTTTCTGACACTGGCGCTGATACGTGATGAAAAAGTCAAAATGTTAACCATTGCTTCCAAAAACGGCTTATCTCCCCGTTTCCAGCTGTTTAGTGACATTTGGGATGATGTGTGATGAAAAATTCAAGAATTTGACCATTTCTTCCAAAAAAAGGCATATCTCCCTGTTTCCAGCGCTTTTCTGACACTTGGGCTGACATGTGATGAAAAAGTCAGAAATCTTAATCAATGCTTCCAAAAAAGGCTTATCTCCCCGTTTCCAGCTGTTTAGTGACATTTTGGATGATGTGTGATTAAAAATTCAAGAATTTAACCATTTCTTCCAAAAAAAGGCATATCTCCCTGTTTCCAGCGCCTTTCTGACACTGGAGCTGATATGTGATGAAAAAGTCAAAATGTTAACCATTGCTTCCAAAAACGGCTTATCTCCCCGTTTCCAGCTGTTTAGTGACATTTGGGATGATGTGTGATGAAAAATTCAAGAATTTAACCATTTCTTCCAAAAAAAGGCATATCTCCCTGTTTCCAGCGCTTTTCTGACACTGGAGCTGATATGTGATGAAAAAGTCAAAATGGTAACCATTGCTTCCAAAAACGGCTTATCTCCCCGTTTCCCGCTGTTTAGTGACATTTGGGATGATGTGTGATGAAAAATTCAAGAATTTAACCAATTCTTCCAAAAAAAGGCATATCTCCCTGTTTCCAGCGCTTTTCTGACATTGGAGCTGATATGTGAAGAAAAAGTCAAAATGTTAACCATTGCTTCCAAAAACGGCTTATCTCCCCGTTTCCAGCTGTTTAGTGACATTTGGGATGATGTGTGATGAAAAATTCAAGAATTTGACCATTTCTTCCAAAAAAGGCTTATCTCCCTGTTTCCAGCGCTTTTCTGACACTTGGGCTGACATGTGATGAAAAAGTCAGAAATCTTAATCAATGCTTCCAAAAAAGGCTTATCTCCCCGTTTCCAGCTGTTTAGTGACATTTGGGATGATGTGTGATGAAAAATTCAAGAATTTAACCATTTCTTCCAAAAAAAGGCATATCTCCCTGTTTCCAGCGCTTTTCTGACACTGGAGCTGATATGTGATGAAAAAGTCAAAATGTTAACCATTGCTTCCAAAAACGGCTTATCTCCCCGTTTCCAGCTGTTTAGTTACATTTGGGATGATGTGTGATGAAAAATTCAAGAATTTAACCATTTCTTCCAAAAAAGGCTTATCTCCCTTTTTCCAGCGCTTTTCTGACACTTGGGCTGACATGTGATGAAAAAGTCAGAAATCTTAATCAATGCTTCCAAAAAAGGCTTATCTCCCCGTTTCCAGCTGTTTAGTGACATTTGGGATGATGTGTGATGAAAAATTCAAGAATTTAACCAATTCTTCCAAAAAAAGGCATATCTCCCTGTTTCCAGCGCCTTTCTGACATTGGAGCTGATATGTGATGAAAAAGTCAAAATGTTAACCATTGCTTCCAAAAACGGCTTATCTCCCCGTTTCCAGCTGTTTAGTGACATTTGGGATGATGTGTGATGAAAAATTCAAGAATTTGACCATTTCTTCCAAAAAAGGCTTATCTCCCTGTTTCCAGCGCTTTTCTGACACTTGGGCTGACATGTGATGAAAAAGTCAGAAATCTTAATCAATGCTTCCAAAAAAGGCTTATCTCCCCGTTTCCAGCTGTTTAGTGACATTTGGGATGATGTGTGATGAAAAATTGAAGAATTTAACCATTTCTTCCAAAAAAGGCTTATCTCCCTGTTTCCAGCGCTTTTCTGACACTGGAGCTGATATGTGATGAAAAAGTCAAAATGTTAACCATTGCTTCCAAAAAAAACTTATCTCCCCGTTTCCAGCTGTTTAGTGACATTTGGGATGATGTGTGATGAAAAATTCAAGAATTTGACCATTTCTTCCAAAATAGGCTTATCTCCCTGTTTCCAGCGCTTTTCTGACACTTGGGCTGACATGTGATGAAAAAGTCAGAAATCTTAACCATTGCTTCCAAAAACGGCTTATCTCCCCGTTTCCAGCTGTTTAGTGACATTTGGGATGATGTGTGATGAAAAATTCAAGAATATGACCATTTCTTCCAAAAAAGGCTTATCTCCCTGTTTCCAGCGCTTTTCTGACACTTGGGCTGACATGTGATGAAAAAGTCAGAAATCTTAATCAATGCTTCCAAAAAAGGCTTATCTCCCCGTTTCCAGCTGTTTAGTGACATTTGGGATGATGTGTGATGAAAAATTCAAGAATTTAACCATTTCTTCCAAAAAAAGGCATATCTCCCTGTTTCCAGCGCTTTTCTGACACTGGAGCTGATATGTGATGAAAAAGTCAAAATGTTAACCATTGCTTCCAAAAACGGCTTATCTCCCCGTTTCCAGCTGTTTATTGACATTTGGGATGATGTGTGATGAAAAATTCAAGAATTTAACCATTTCTTCCAAAAAAAGGCATATCTCCCTGTTTCCAGCGCTTTTCTGACACTGGAGCTAATATATGTGATGAAAAAGTCAAAATGTTAACCATTGCTTCCAAAAACGGCTTATCTCCCCGTTTCCAGCTGTTTAGTGACATTTGGGATGATGTGTGATGAAAAATTCAAGAATTTGACCATTTCTTCCAAAAAAGGCTTATCTCCCTGTTTCCAGCGCTTTTCTGACACTGGAGCTGATATGTGATGAAAAAGTCAAAATGTTAACCATTGCTTCCAAAAAAAACTTATCTCCCCGTTTCCAGCTGTTTAGTGACATTTGGGATGATGTGTGATGAAAAATTCAAGAATTTGACCATTTCTTCCAAAATAGGCTTATCTCCCTGTTTCCAGCGCTTTTCTGACACTTGGGCTGACATGTGATGAAAAAGTCAGAAATCTTAACCATTGCTTCCAAAAACGGCTTATCTCCCCGTTTCCAGCTGTGTAGTGACATTTGGGATGATGTGTGATGAAAAATTCAAGAATTTAACCATTTCTTCCAAAAAAGGCTTATCTCCCTGTTTCCAGCGCTTTTCTGACACTGGAGCTGATATGTGATGAAAAAGTCAAAATGTTAACCATTGCTTCCAAAAAAAACTTATCTCCCCGTTTCCAGCTGTTTAGTGACATTTGGGATGATGTGTGATGAAAAATTCAAGAATTTGACCATTTCTTCCAAAAAAAGGCATATCTCCCTGTTTCCAGCGCTTTTCTGACACTTGGGCTGACATGTGATGAAAAAGTCAGAAATCTTAATCAATGCTTCCAAAAAAGACTTATCTCCCCGTTTCCAGCTGTTTAGTGATATTTGGGATGATGTGTGATGAAAAATTCAAGAATTTAACCATTTCTTCCAAAAAAAGGCATATCTCCCTGTTTCCAGCGCTTTTCTGACACTGGAGCTGATATGTGATGAAAAAGTCAAAATGTTAACCATTGCTTCCAAAAACGGCTTATCTCCCCGTTTCCAGCTGTTTAGTGACATTTGGGATGATGTGTGATGAAAAATTGAAGAATTTAACCATTGCTTCCAAAAACGGCTTATCTCCCCGTTTCCAGCTGTTTAGTGACATTTGGGATGATGTGTGATGAAAAATTCAAGAATTTGACCATTTCTTCCAAAAAAGGCTTATCTCCCTGTTTCCAGCGCTTTTCTGACACTGGAGCTGATATGTGATGAAAAAGTCAAAATGTTAACCATTGCTTCCAAAAAAAACTTATCTCCCCGTTTCCAGCTGTTTAGTGACATTTGGGATGATGTGTGATGAAAAATTCAAGAATTTGACCATTTCTTCCAAAATAGGCTTATCTCCCTGTTTCCAGCGCTTTTCTGACACTTGGGCTGACATGTGATGAAAAAGTCAGAAATCTTAACCATTGCTTCCAAAAACGGCTTATCTCCCCGTTTCCAGCTGTGTAGTGACATTTGGGATGATGTGTGATGAAAAATTCAAGAATTTAACCATTTCTTCCAAAAAAGGCTTATCTCCCTGTTTCCAGCGCTTTTCTGACACTGGAGCTGATATGTGATGAAAAAGTCAAAATGTTAACCATTGCTTCCAAAAAAAACTTATCTCCCCGTTTCCAGCTGTTTAGTGACATTTGGGATGATGTGTGATGAAAAATTCAAGAATTTGACCATTTCTTCCAAAAAAAGGCATATCTCCCTGTTTCCAGCGCTTTTCTGACACTTGGGCTGACATGTGATGAAAAAGTCAGAAATCTTAATCAATGCTTCCAAAAAAGACTTATCTCCCCGTTTCCAGCTGTTTAGTGATATTTGGGATGATGTGTGATGAAAAATTCAAGAATTTAACCATTTCTTCCAAAAAAAGGCATATCTCCCTGTTTCCAGCGCTTTTCTGACACTGGAGCTGATATGTGATGAAAAAGTCAAAATGTTAACCATTGCTTCCAAAAACGGCTTATCTCCCCGTTTCCAGCTGTTTAGTGACATTTGGGATGATGTGTGATGAAAAATTCAAGAATTTAACCATTTCTTCCAAAAAAAGGCATATCTCCCTGTTTCCAGCGCTTTTCTGACACTGGAGCTGATATGTGATGAAAAAGTCAAAATGTTAACCATTGCTTCCAAAAAAGGCTTATCTCCCCGTTTCCAGCTGTTTAGTGACATTTGGGATGATGTGTGATGAAAAATTCAAAAATTTAACCATTTCTTCCAAAAAAAGGCATATCTCCCTGTTTCCAGCGCTTTTCTGACACTGGAGCTGATACGTGATAAAAAAGTCAAAATGTTAACCATTGCTTCCAAAAACGGCTTATCTCCCCGTTTCCAGCTGTTTAGTGACATTTGGGATGATGTGTGATGAAAAATTCAAGAATTTGACCATTTCTTCCAAAAAAAAGGCATATCTCCCTGTTTCCAGCGCTTTTCTGACACTTGGGCTGACATGTGATGAAAAAGTCAGAAATCTTAATCATTGCTTCCAAAAACGGCTTATCTCCCCGTTTCCAGCTGTTTAGTGACATTTGGGATGATGTGTGATGAAAAATTCAAGAATTTAACCATTTCTTCCAAAAAAAGGCATATCTCCCTGTTTCCAGCGCTTTTCTGACACTGGAGCTGATATGTGATGAAAAAGTCAAAATGGTAACCATTGCTTCCAAAAACGGCTTATCTCCCCGTTTCCCGCTGTTTAGTGACATTTGGGATGATGTGTGATGAAAAATTCAAGAATTTAACCATTTCTTCCAAAAAAAGGCATATCTCCCTGTTTCCAGCGCTTTTCTGACACTGGAGCTGATATGTGATGAAAAAGTCAAAATGTTAACCATTGCTTCCAAAAAAGGCTTATCTCCCCGTTTCCAGCTGTTTAGTGACATTTGGGATGATGTGTGATGAAAAATTCAAGAATTTAACCAATTCTTCCAAAAAAAGGCATATCTCCCTGTTTCCAGCGCTTTTCTGACATTGGAGCTGATATGTGAAGAAAAAGTCAAAATGTTAACCATTGCTTCCAAAAACGGCTTATCTCCCCGTTTCCAGCTGTTTAGTGACATTTGGGATGATGTGTGATGAAAAATTCAAGAATTTGACCATTTCTTCCAAAAAAGGCTTATCTCCCTGTTTCCAGCGCTTTTCTGACACTTGGGCTGACATGTGATGAAAAAGTCAGAAATCTTAATCAATGCTTCCAAAAAAGGCTTATCTCCCCGTTTCCAGCTGTTTAGTGACATTTGGGATGATGTGTGATGAAAAATTCAAGAATTTAACCATTTCTTCCAAAAAAAGGCATATCTCCCTGTTTCCAGCGCTTTTCTGACACTGGAGCTGATATGTGATGAAAAAGTCAAAATGTTAACCATTGCTTCCAAAAACGGCTTATCTCCCCGTTTCCAGCTGTTTAGTTACATTTGGGATGATGTGTGATGAAAAATTCAAGAATTTAACCATTTCTTCCAAAAAAGGCTTATCTCCCTTTTTCCAGCGCTTTTCTGACACTTGGGCTGACATGTGATGAAAAAGTCAGAAATCTTAATCAATGCTTCCAAAAAAGGCTTATCTCCCCGTTTCCAGCTGTTTAGTGACATTTGGGATGATGTGTGATGAAAAATTCAAGAATTTAACCAATTCTTCCAAAAAAAGGCATATCTCCCTGTTTCCAGCGCCTTTCTGACATTGGAGCTGATATGTGATGAAAAAGTCAAAATGTTAACCATTGCTTCCAAAAACGGCTTATCTCCCCGTTTCCAGCTGTTTAGTGACATTTGGGATGATGTGTGATGAAAAATTCAAGAATTTGACCATTTCTTCCAAAAAAGGCTTATCTCCCTGTTTCCAGCGCTTTTCTGACACTTGGGCTGACATGTGATGAAAAAGTCAGAAATCTTAATCAATGCTTCCAAAAAAGGCTTATCTCCCCGTTTCCAGCTGTTTAGTGACATTTGGGATGATGTGTGATGAAAAATTCAAGAATTTAACCATTTCTTCCAAAAAAAGGCATATCTCCCTGTTTCCAGCGCTTTTCTGACACTGGAGCTGATATGTGATGAAAAAGTCAAAATGTTAACCATTGCTTCCAAAAACGGCTTATCTCCCCGTTTCCAGATGTTTAGTGACATTTGGGATGATGTGTGATGAAAAATTCAAGAATTTGACCATTTCTTCCAAAAAAGGCTTATCTCCCTGTTTCCAGCGCTTTTCTGACACTGGAGCTGATATGTGATGAAAAAGTCAAAATGTTAACCATTGCTTCCAAAAAAGGCTTATCTCCCCGTTTCCAGCTGTTTAGTGACATTTGGGATGATGTGTGATGAAAAATTGAAGAATTTAACCATTTCTTCCAAAAAAAGGCATATCTCCCTGTTTCCAGCGCTTTTCTGACACTTGAGCTGATATGTGATGAAAAAGTCAGAATGTTAACCATTGCTTCCAAAAACGGCTTATCTCCCCGTTTCCAGCTGTTTAGTGACATTTGGGATGATGTGTGATGAAAAATTCAAGAATATGACCATTTCTTCCAAAAAAGGCTTATCTCCCTGTTTCCAGCGCTTTTCTGACACTTGGGCTGACATGTGATGAAAAAGTCAGAAATCTTAATCAATGCTTCCAAAAAAGGCTTATCTCCCCGTTTCCAGCTGTTTAGTGACATTTGGGATGATGTGTGATGAAAAATTCAAGAATTTAACCATTTCTTCCAAAAAAAGGCATATCTCCCTGTTTCCAGCGCTTTTCTGACACTGGAGCTAATATATGTGATGAAAAAGTCAAAATGTTAACCATTGCTTCCAAAAACGGCTTATCTCCCCGTTTCCAGCTGTTTAGTGACATTTGGGATGATGTGTGATGAAAAATTCAAGACTTTGACCATTTCTTCCAAAAAAGGCTTATCTCCCTGTTTCCAGCGCTTTTCTGACACTGGAGCTGATATGTGATGAAAAAGTCAAAATGTTAACCATTGCTTCCAAAAAAAACTTATCTCCCCGTTTCCAGCTGTTTAGTGACATTTGGGATGATGTGTGATGAAAAATTCAAGAATTTGACCATTTCTTCCAAAATAGGCTTATCTCCCTGTTTCCAGCGCTTTTCTGACACTGGAGCTGATATGTGATGAAAAAGTCAAAATGTTAACCATTGCTTCCAAAAAAGGCATATCTCCCCGTTTCCAGCTGTTTAGTGACATTTGGGATGATGTGTGATGAAAAATTCAAGAATTTGACCATTTCTTCCAAAAAAGGCTTATCTCCCTGTTTCCAGCGCTTTTCTGACACTTGGGCTGACATGTGATGAAAAAGTCAGAAATCTTAATCAATGCTTCCAAAAAAGGCTTATCTCCCCGTTTCCAGCTGTTTAGTGACATTTGGGATGATGTGTGATGAAAAATTCAAGAATTTAACCATTTCTTCCAAAAAAAGACATATCTCCCTGTTTCCAGCGCTTTTCTGACACTGGAGCTGATATGTGATGAAAAAGTCAAAATGTTAACCATTGCTTCCAAAAAAAACTTATCTCCCCGTTTCCAGCTGTTTAGTGACATTTGGGATGATGTGTGATGAAAAATTCAAGAATTTGACCATTTCTTCCAAAATAGGCTTATCTCCCTGTTTCCAGCGCTTTTCTGACACTTGGGCTGACATGTGATGAAAAAGTCAGAAATCTTAACCATTGCTTCCAAAAACGGCTTATCTCCCCGTTTCCAGCTGTTTAGTGACATTTGGGATGATGTGTGATGAAAAATTCAAGAATTTAACCATTTCTTCCAAAAAAAGGCATATCTCCCTGTTTCCAGCGCTTTTCTGACACTGGAGCTGATATGTGATGAAAAAGTCAAAATGTTAACCATTGCTTCCAAAAACGGCTTATCGCCCCGTTTCCAGCTGTTTAGTGACATTTGGGATGATGTGTGATGAAAAATTCAAGAATTTGACCATTTCTTCCAAAAAAGGCTTGTCTCCCTGTTTCCAGCGCTTTTCTGACACTTGGGCTGACATGTGATGAAAAGTCAGAAATCTTAATCAATGCTTCCAAAAAAGGCTTATCTCCCCGTTTCCAGCTGTTTAGTGACATTTGGGATGATGTGTGATGAAAAATTCAAGAATTTGACCATTTCTTCCAAAAAAAGGCATATCTCCCTGTTTCCAGCGCTTTTCTGACACTTGGGCTGACATGTGATGAAAAAGTCAGAAATCTTAAACAATGCTTCCAAAAAAGGCTTATCTCCCCGTTTCCAGCTGTTTAGTGACATTTGGGATAATGTGTGATGAAAAATTCAAGAATTTGACCATTTCTTCCAAAAAAGGCTTATTTCCCTGTTTCCAGCGCTTTTCTGACACTTGGGCTGACATGTGATGAAAAAGTCAGAAATCTTAATCAATGCTTCCAAAAAAGGCTTATCTCCCCGTTTCCAGCTGTTTAGTGACATTTGGGATGATGTGTGATGAAAAATTCAAAAATTTAACCATTTCTTCCAAAAAAAGGCATATCTCCCTGTTTCCAGCGCTTTTCTGACACTGGAGCTGATACGTGATAAAAAAGTCAAAATGTTAACCATTGCTTCCAAAAACGGCTTATCTCCCCGTTTCCAGCTGTTTAGTGACATTTGGGATGATGTGTGATGAAAAATTCAAGAATTTGACCATTTCTTCCAAAAAAAGGCATATCTCCCTGTTTCCAGCGCTTTTCTGACACTTGGGCTGACATGTGATGAAAAAGTCAGAAATCTTAATCAATGCTTCCAAAAAAGGCTTATCTCCCCGTTTCCAGCTGTTTAGTGACATTTGGGATGATGTGTGATGAAAAATTCAAGAATTTAACCATTTCTTCCAAAAAAAGGCATATCTCCCTGTTTCCAGCGCCTTTCTGACACTGGAGCTGATATGTGATGAAAAAGTCAAAATGTTAACCATTGCTTCCAAAAACGGCTTATCTCCCCGTTTCCAGCTGTTTAGTGACATTTGGGATGATGTGTGATGAAAAATTCAAGAATTTAACCATTTCTTCCAAAAAAAGGCATATCTCCCTGTTTCCAGCGCTTTTCTGACACTGGAGCTGATATGTGATGAAAAAGTCAAAATGGTAACCATTGCTTCCAAAAACGGCTTATCTCCCCGTTTCCCGCTGTTTAGTGACATTTGGGATGATGTGTGATGAAAAATTCAAGAATTTAACCATTTCTTCCAAAAAAAGGCATATCTCCCTGTTTCCAGCGCTTTTCTGACACTGGAGCTGATATGTGATGAAAAAGTCAAAATGTTAACCATTGCTTCCAAAAAAGGCTTATCTCCCCGTTTCCAGCTGTTTAGTGACATTTGGGATGATGTGTGATGAAAAATTCAAGAATTTAACCAATTCTTCCAAAAAAAGGCATATCTCCCTGTTTCCAGCGCTTTTCTGACATTGGAGCTGATATGTGAAGAAAAAGTCAAAATGTTAACCATTGCTTCCAAAAACGGCTTATCTCCCCGTTTCCAGCTGTTTAGTGACATTTGGGATGATGTGTGATGAAAAATTCAAGAATTTGACCATTTCTTCCAAAAAAGGCTTATCTCCCTGTTTCCAGCGCTTTTCTGACACTTGGGCTGACATGTGATGAAAAAGTCAGAAATCTTAATCAATGCTTCCAAAAAAGGCTTATCTCCCCGTTTCCAGCTGTTTAGTGACATTTGGGATGATGTGTGATGAAAAATTCAAGAATTTAACCATTTCTTCCAAAAAAAGGCATATCTCCCTGTTTCCAGCGCTTTTCTGACACTGGAGCTGATATGTGATGAAAAAGTCAAAATGTTAACCATTGCTTCCAAAAACGGCTTATCTCCCCGTTTCCAGCTGTTTAGTTACATTTGGGATGATGTGTGATGAAAAATTCAAGAATTTAACCATTTCTTCCAAAAAAGGCTTATCTCCCTTTTTCCAGCGCTTTTCTGACACTTGGGCTGACATGTGATGAAAAAGTCAGAAATCTTAATCAATGCTTCCAAAAAAGGCTTATCTCCCCGTTTCCAGCTGTTTAGTGACATTTGGGATGATGTGTGATGAAAAATTCAAGAATTTAACCAATTCTTCCAAAAAAAGGCATATCTCCCTGTTTCCAGCGCCTTTCTGACATTGGAGCTGATATGTGATGAAAAAGTCAAAATGTTAACCATTGCTTCCAAAAACGGCTTATCTCCCCGTTTCCAGCTGTTTAGTGACATTTGGGATGATGTGTGATGAAAAATTCAAGAATTTGACCATTTCTTCCAAAAAAGGCTTATCTCCCTGTTTCCAGCGCTTTTCTGACACTTGGGCTGACATGTGATGAAAAAGTCAGAAATCTTAATCAATGCTTCCAAAAAAGGCTTATCTCCCCGTTTCCAGCTGTTTAGTGACATTTGGGATGATGTGTGATGAAAAATTCAAGAATTTAACCATTTCTTCCAAAAAAAGGCATATCTCCCTGTTTCCAGCGCTTTTCTGACACTGGAGCTGATATGTGATGAAAAAGTCAAAATGTTAACCATTGCTTCCAAAAAAGGCTTATCTCCCCGTTTCCAGCTGTTTAGTGACATTTGGGATGATGTGTGATGAAAAATTGAAGAATTTAACCATTTCTTCCAAAAAAAGGCATATCTCCCTGTTTCCAGCGCTTTTCTGACACTTGAGCTGATATGTGATGAAAAAGTCAGAATGTTAACCATTGCTTCCAAAAACGGCTTATCTCCCCGTTTCCAGCTGTTTAGTGACATTTGGGATGATGTGTGATGAAAAATTCAAGAATATGACCATTTCTTCCAAAAAAGGCTTATCTCCCTGTTTCCAGCGCTTTTCTGACACTTGGGCTGACATGTGATGAAAAAGTCAGAAATCTTAATCAATGCTTCCAAAAAAGGCTTATCTCCCCGTTTCCAGCTGTTTAGTGACATTTGGGATGATGTGTGATGAAAAATTCAAGAATTTAACCATTTCTTCCAAAAAAAGGCATATCTCCCTGTTTCCAGCGCTTTTCTGACACTGGAGCTGATATGTGATGAAAAAGTCAAAATGTTAACCATTGCTTCCAAAAACGGCTTATCTCCCCGTTTCCAGCTGTTTATTGACATTTGGGATGATGTGTGATGAAAAATTCAAGAATTTAACCATTTCTTCCAAAAAAAGGCATATCTCCCTGTTTCCAGCGCTTTTCTGACACTGGAGCTAATATATGTGATGAAAAAGTCAAAATGTTAACCATTGCTTCCAAAAACGGCTTATCTCCCCGTTTCCAGCTGTTTAGTGACATTTGGGATGATGTGTGATGAAAAATTCAAGAATTTGACCATTTCTTCCAAAAAAGGCTTATCTCCCTGTTTCCAGCGCTTTTCTGACACTTGGGCTGACATGTGATGAAAAAGTCAGAAATCTTAATCAATGCTTCCAAAAAAGGCTTATCTCCCCGTTTCCAGCTGTTTAGTGACATTTGGGATGATGTGTGATGAAAAATTCAAGAATTTAACCATTTCTTCCAAAAAAAGGCATATCTCCCTGTTTCCAGCGCTTTTCTGACACTGGAGCTGATATGTGATGAAAAAGTCAAAATGTTAACCATTGCTTCCAAAAACGGCTTATCTCCCCGTTTCCAGATGTTTAGTGACATTTGGGATGATGTGTGATGAAAAATTCAAGAATTTGACCATTTCTTCCAAAAAAGGCTTATCTCCCTGTTTCCAGCGCTTTTCTGACACTGGAGCTGATATGTGATGAAAAAGTCAAAATGTTAACCATTGCTTCCAAAAAAGGCTTATCTCCCCGTTTCCAGCTGTTTAGTGACATTTGGGATGATGTGTGATGAAAAATTGAAGAATTTAACCATTTCTTCCAAAAAAAGGCATATCTCCCTGTTTCCAGCGCTTTTCTGACACTTGAGCTGATATGTGATGAAAAAGTCAGAATGTTAACCATTGCTTCCAAAAACGGCTTATCTCCCCGTTTCCAGCTGTTTAGTGACATTTGGGATGATGTGTGATGAAAAATTCAAGAATATGACCATTTCTTCCAAAAAAGGCTTATCTCCCTGTTTCCAGCGCTTTTCTGACACTTGGGCTGACATGTGATGAAAAAGTCAGAAATCTTAATCAATGCTTCCAAAAAAGGCTTATCTCCCCGTTTCCAGCTGTTTAGTGACATTTGGGATGATGTGTGATGAAAAATTCAAGAATTTAACCATTTCTTCCAAAAAAAGGCATATCTCCCTGTTTCCAGCGCTTTTCTGACACTGGAGCTGATATGTGATGAAAAAGTCAAAATGTTAACCATTGCTTCCAAAAACGGCTTATCTCCCCGTTTCCAGCTGTTTATTGACATTTGGGATGATGTGTGATGAAAAATTCAAGAATTTAACCATTTCTTCCAAAAAAAGGCATATCTCCCTGTTTCCAGCGCTTTTCTGACACTGGAGCTAATATATGTGATGAAAAAGTCAAAATGTTAACCATTGCTTCCAAAAACGGCTTATCTCCCCGTTTCCAGCTGTTTAGTGACATTTGGGATGATGTGTGATGAAAAATTCAAGACTTTGACCATTTCTTCCAAAAAAGGCTTATCTCCCTGTTTCCAGCGCTTTTCTGACACTGGAGCTGATATGTGATGAAAAAGTCAAAATGTTAACCATTGCTTCCAAAAAAAACTTATCTCCCCGTTTCCAGCTGTTTAGTGACATTTGGGATGATGTGTGATGAAAAATTCAAGAATTTGACCATTTCTTCCAAAATAGGCTTATCTCCCTGTTTCCAGCGCTTTTCTGACACTGGAGCTGATATGTGATGAAAAAGTCAAAATGTTAACCATTGCTTCCAAAAAAGGCATATCTCCCCGTTTCCAGCTGTTTAGTGACATTTGGGATGATGTGTGATGAAAAATTCAAGAATTTGACCATTTCTTCCAAAAAAGGCTTATCTCCCTGTTTCCAGCGCTTTTCTGACACTTGGGCTGACATGTGATGAAAAAGTCAGAAATCTTAATCAATGCTTCCAAAAAAGGCTTATCTCCCCGTTTCCAGCTGTTTAGTGACATTTGGGATGATGTGTGATGAAAAATTCAAGAATTTAACCATTTCTTCCAAAAAAAGACATATCTCCCTGTTTCCAGCGCTTTTCTGACACTGGAGCTGATATGTGATGAAAAAGTCAAAATGTTAACCATTGCTTCCAAAAAAAACTTATCTCCCCGTTTCCAGCTGTTTAGTGACATTTGGGATGATGTGTGATGAAAAATTCAAGAATTTGACCATTTCTTCCAAAATAGGCTTATCTCCCTGTTTCCAGCGCTTTTCTGACACTTGGGCTGACATGTGATGAAAAAGTCAGAAATCTTAACCATTGCTTCCAAAAACGGCTTATCTCCCCGTTTCCAGCTGTTTAGTGACATTTGGGATGATGTGTGATGAAAAATTCAAGAATTTAACCATTTCTTCCAAAAAAAGGCATATCTCCCTGTTTCCAGCGCTTTTCTGACACTGGAGCTGATATGTGATGAAAAAGTCAAAATGTTAACCATTGCTTCCAAAAACGGCTTATCTCCCCGTTTCCAGCTGTTTAGTGACATTTGGGATGATGTGTGATGAAAAATTCAAGAATTTGACCATTTCTTCCAAAAAAGGCTTGTCTCCCTGTTTCCAGCGCTTTTCTGACACTTGGGCTGACATGTGATGAAAAGTCAGAAATCTTAATCAATGCTTCCAAAAAAAGGCTTATCTCCCCGTTTCCAGCTGTTTAGTGACATTTGGGATGATGTGTGATGAAAAATTCAAGAATTTGACCATTTCTTCCAAAAAAAGGCATATCTCCCTGTTTCCAGCGCTTTTCTGACACTTGGGCTGACATGTGATGAAAAAGTCAGAAATCTTAAACAATGCTTCCAAAAAAGGCTTATCTCCCCGTTTCCAGCTGTTTAGTGACATTTGGGATAATGTGTGATGAAAAATTCAAGAATTTGACCATTTCTTCCAAAAAAGGCTTATTTCCCTGTTTCCAGCGCTTTTCTGACACTTGGGCTGACATGTGATGAAAAAGTCAGAAATCTTAATCAATGCTTCCAAAAAAGGCTTATCTCCCCGTTTCCAGCTGTTTAGTGACATTTGGGATGATGTGTGATGAAAAATTCAAAAATTTAACCATTTCTTCCAAAAAAAGGCATATCTCCCTGTTTCCAGCGCTTTTCTGACACTGGAGCTGATACGTGATAAAAAAGTCAAAATGTTAACCATTGCTTCCAAAAACGGCTTATCTCCCCGTTTCCAGCTGTTTAGTGACATTTGGGATGATGTGTGATGAAAAATTCAAGAATTTGACCATTTCTTCCAAAAAAAGGCATATCTCCCTGTTTCCAGCGCTTTTCTGACACTTGGGCTGACATGTGATGAAAAAGTCAGAAATCTTAATCAATGCTTCCAAAAAAGGCTTATCTCCCCGTTTCCAGCTGTTTAGTGACATTTGGGATGATGTGTGATGAAAAATTCAAGAATTTAACCATTTCTTCCAAAAAAAGGCATATCTCCCTGTTTCCAGCGCCTTTCTGACACTGGAGCTGATATGTGATGAAAAAGTCAAAATGTTAACCATTGCTTCCAAAAACGGCTTATCTCCCCGTTTCCAGCTGTTTAGTGACATTTGGGATGATGTGTGATGAAAAATTCAAGAATTTAACCATTTCTTCCAAAAAAAGGCATATCTCCCTGTTTCCAGCGCTTTTCTGACACTGGAGCTGATATGTGATGAAAAAGTCAAAATGGTAACCATTGCTTCCAAAAACGGCTTATCTCCCCGTTTCCCGCTGTTTAGTGACATTTGGGATGATGTGTGATGAAAAATTCAAGAATTTAACCATTTCTTCCAAAAAAAGGCATATCTCCCTGTTTCCAGCGCTTTTCTGACACTGGAGCTGATATGTGATGAAAAAGTCAAAATGTTAACCATTGCTTCCAAAAAAGGCTTATCTCCCCGTTTCCAGCTGTTTAGTGACATTTGGGATGATGTGTGATGAAAAATTCAAGAATTTAACCAATTCTTCCAAAAAAAGGCATATCTCCCTGTTTCCAGCGCTTTTCTGACATTGGAGCTGATATGTGAAGAAAAAGTCAAAATGTTAACCATTGCTTCCAAAAACGGCTTATCTCCCCGTTTCCAGCTGTTTAGTGACATTTGGGATGATGTGTGATGAAAAATTCAAGAATTTGACCATTTCTTCCAAAAAAGGCTTATCTCCCTGTTTCCAGCGCTTTTCTGACACTTGGGCTGACATGTGATGAAAAAGTCAGAAATCTTAATCAATGCTTCCAAAAAAGGCTTATCTCCCCGTTTCCAGCTGTTTAGTGACATTTGGGATGATGTGTGATGAAAAATTCAAGAATTTAACCATTTCTTCCAAAAAAAGGCATATCTCCCTGTTTCCAGCGCTTTTCTGACACTGGAGCTGATATGTGATGAAAAAGTCAAAATGTTAACCATTGCTTCCAAAAACGGCTTATCTCCCCGTTTCCAGCTGTTTAGTTACATTTGGGATGATGTGTGATGAAAAATTCAAGAATTTAACCATTTCTTCCAAAAAAGGCTTATCTCCCTTTTTCCAGCGCTTTTCTGACACTTGGGCTGACATGTGATGAAAAAGTCAGAAATCTTAATCAATGCTTCCAAAAAAGGCTTATCTCCCCGTTTCCAGCTGTTTAGTGACATTTGGGATGATGTGTGATGAAAAATTCAAGAATTTAACCAATTCTTCCAAAAAAAGGCATATCTCCCTGTTTCCAGCGCCTTTCTGACATTGGAGCTGATATGTGATGAAAAAGTCAAAATGTTAACCATTGCTTCCAAAAACGGCTTATCTCCCCGTTTCCAGCTGTTTAGTGACATTTGGGATGATGTGTGATGAAAAATTCAAGAATTTGACCATTTCTTCCAAAAAAGGCTTATCTCCCTGTTTCCAGCGCTTTTCTGACACTTGGGCTGACATGTGATGAAAAAGTCAGAAATCTTAATCAATGCTTCCAAAAAAGGCTTATCTCCCCGTTTCCAGCTGTTTAGTGACATTTGGGATGATGTGTGATGAAAAATTCAAGAATTTAACCATTTCTTCCAAAAAAAGGCATATCTCCCTGTTTCCAGCGCTTTTCTGACACTGGAGCTGATATGTGATGAAAAAGTCAAAATGTTAACCATTGCTTCCAAAAAAGGCTTATCTCCCCGTTTCCAGCTGTTTAGTGACATTTGGGATGATGTGTGATGAAAAATTGAAGAATTTAACCATTTCTTCCAAAAAAAGGCATATCTCCCTGTTTCCAGCGCTTTTCTGACACTTGAGCTGATATGTGATGAAAAAGTCAGAATGTTAACCATTGCTTCCAAAAACGGCTTATCTCCCCGTTTCCAGCTGTTTAGTGACATTTGGGATGATGTGTGATGAAAAATTCAAGAATATGACCATTTCTTCCAAAAAAGGCTTATCTCCCTGTTTCCAGCGCTTTTCTGACACTTGGGCTGACATGTGATGAAAAAGTCAGAAATCTTAATCAATGCTTCCAAAAAAGGCTTATCTCCCCGTTTCCAGCTGTTTAGTGACATTTGGGATGATGTGTGATGAAAAATTCAAGAATTTAACCATTTCTTCCAAAAAAAGGCATATCTCCCTGTTTCCAGCGCTTTTCTGACACTGGAGCTGATATGTGATGAAAAAGTCAAAATGTTAACCATTGCTTCCAAAAACGGCTTATCTCCCCGTTTCCAGCTGTTTATTGACATTTGGGATGATGTGTGATGAAAAATTCAAGAATTTAACCATTTCTTCCAAAAAAAGGCATATCTCCCTGTTTCCAGCGCTTTTCTGACACTGGAGCTAATATATGTGATGAAAAAGTCAAAATGTTAACCATTGCTTCCAAAAACGGCTTATCTCCCCGTTTCCAGCTGTTTAGTGACATTTGGGATGATGTGTGATGAAAAATTCAAGAATTTGACCATTTCTTCCAAAAAAGGCTTATCTCCCTGTTTCCAGCGCTTTTCTGACACTGGAGCTGATATGTGATGAAAAAGTCAAAATGTTAACCATTGCTTCCAAAAAAAACTTATCTCCCCGTTTCCAGCTGTTTAGTGACATTTGGGATGATGTGTGATGAAAAATTCAAGAATTTGACCATTTCTTCCAAAATAGGCTTATCTCCCTGTTTCCAGCGCTTTTCTGACACTTGGGCTGACATGTGATGAAAAAGTCAGAAATCTTAACCATTGCTTCCAAAAACGACTTATCTCCCCGTTTCCAGCTGTGTAGTGACATTTGGGATGATGTGTGATGAAAAATTCAAGAATTTAACCATTTCTTCCAAAAAAGGCTTATCTCCCTGTTTCCAGCGCTTTTCTGACACTTGGGCTGACATGTGATGAAAAAGTCAGAAATCTTAACCATTGCTTCCAAAAACGGCTTATCTCCCCGTTTCCAGCTGTTTAGTGACATTTGGGATGATGTGTGATGAAAAATTCAAGAATTTAACCATTTCTTCCAAAAAAAGGCATATCTCCCTGTTTCCAGCGCTTTTCTGACACTGGAGCTGATATGTGATGAAAAAACTCAAAATGTTAACCATTGCTTCCAAAAAAGGCATATCTCCCCGTTTCCAGCTGTTTAGTGACATTTGGGATGATGTGTGATGAAAAATTCAAGAATTTGACCATTTCTTCCAAAAAAGGCTTATCTCCCTGTTTCCAGCGCTTTTCTGACACTTGGGCTGACATGTGATGAAAAAGTCAGAAATCTTAATCAATGCTTCCAAAAAAGGCTTATCTCCCCGTTTCCAGCTGTTTAGTGACATTTGGGATGATGTGTGATGAAAAATTCAAGAATTTAACCATTTCTTCCAAAAAAAGACATATCTCCCTGTTTCCAGCGCTTTTCTGACACTGGAGCTGATATGTGATGAAAAAGTCAAAATGTTAACCATTGCTTCCAAAAAAAACTTATCTCCCCGTTTCCAGCTGTTTAGTGACATTTGGGATGATGTGTGATGAAAAATTCAAGAATTTGACCATTTCTTCCAAAATAGGCTTATCTCCCTGTTTCCAGCGCTTTTCTGACACTTGGGCTGACATGTGATGAAAAAGTCAGAAATCTTAACCATTGCTTCCAAAAACGGCTTATCTCCCCGTTTCCAGCTGTTTAGTGACATTTGGGATGATGTGTGATGAAAAATTCAAGAATTTAACCATTTCTTCCAAAAAAAGGCATATCTCCCTGTTTCCAGCGCTTTTCTGACACTGGAGCTGATATGTGATGAAAAAGTCAAAATGTTAACCATTGCTTCCAAAAACGGCTTATCTCCCCGTTTCCAGCTGTTTAGTGACATTTGGGATGATGTGTGATGAAAAATTCAAGAATTTGACCATTTCTTCCAAAAAAGGCTTATCTCCCTGTTTCCAGCGCTTTTCTGACACTTGGGCTGACATGTGATGAAAAAGTCAGAAATCTTAATCAATGCTTCCAAAAAGGCTTATCTCCCCGTTTCCAGCTGTTTAGTGACATTTGGGATGATGTGTGATGAAAAATTCAAGAATTTAACCATTTCTTCCAAAAAAAGGCATATCTCCCTGTTTCCAGCGCTTTTCTAACACTGGAGCTGATATGTGATGAAAAAGTCAAAATGTTAACCATTGCTTCCAAAAACGGCTTATCTCCCCGTTTCCAGCTGTTTAGTGACATTTGGGATGATGTGTGATGAAAAATTCAAGAATTTAACCATTTCTTCCAAAAAAAGGCATATCTCCCTGTTTCCAGCGCTTTTCTGACACTGGAGCTGATATGTGATGAAAAAGTCAAAATGTTAACCATTGCTTCCAAAAACGGCTTATCTCCCCGTTTCCAGCTGTTTAGTGACATTTGGGATGATGTGTGATGAAAAATTCAAGAATTTAACCATTTCTTCCAAAAAAGGCTTATCTCCCTGTTTCCAGCGCTTTTCTGACACTTGGGCTGACATGTGATGAAAAAGTCAGAAATCTTAATCAATGCTTCCAAAAAAGGCTTATCTCCCCGTTTCCAGCTGTTTAGTGACATTTGGGATGATGTGTGATGAAAAATTCAAGAATTTAACCATTTCTTCCAAAAAAAGGCATATCTCCCTGTTTCCAGCGCTTTTCTGACACTGGAGCTGATATGTGATGAAAAAGTCAAAATGTTAACCATTGCTTCCAAAAACGGCTTATCTCCCCGTTTCCAGCTGTTTATTGACATTTGGCATGATGTGTGATGAAAAATTCAAGAATTTAACCATTTCTTCCAAAAAAGGCATATCTCCCTGTTTCCAGCGCTTTTCTGACACTGGAGCTAATATATGTGATGAAAAAGTCAAAATGTTAACCATTGCTTCCAAAAACGGCTTATCTCCCCGTTTCCAGCTGTTTAGTGACATTTGGGATGATGTGTGATGAAAAATTCAAGAATTTAACCATTTCTTCCAAAAAAAGGCATATCTCCCTGTTTCCAGCGCTTTTCTGACACTGGAGCTGATATGTGATGAAAAAGTCAAAATGTTAACCATTGCTTCCAAAAACGGCTTATCTCCCCGTTTCCAGATGTTTAGTGACATTTGGGATGATGTGTGATGAAAAATTCAAGAATTTAACCATTTCTTCCAAAAAAAGGCATATCTCCCTGTTTCCAGCGCCTTTCTGACACTGGAGCTGATATGTGATGAAAAAGTCAAAATGTTAACCATTGCTTCCAAAAACGGCTTATCTCCCCGTTTCCAGCTGTTTAGTGACATTTGGGATGATGTGTGATGAAAAATTCAAGAATTTAACCATTTCTTCCAAAAAAAGGCATATCTCCCTGTTTCCAGCGCTTTTCTGACACTGGAGCTGATATGTGATGAAAAAGTCAAAATGGTAACCATTGCTTCCAAAAACGGCTTATCTCCCCGTTTCCCGCTGTTTAGTGACATTTGGGATGATGTGTGATGAAAAATTCAAGAATTTAACCATTTCTTCCAAAAAAAGGCATATCTCCCTGTTTCCAGCGCTTTTCTGACACTGGAGCTGATATGTGATGAAAAAGTCAAAATGTTAACCATTGCTTCCAAAAAAGGCTTATCTCCCCGTTTCCAGCTGTTTAGTGACATTTGGGATGATGTGTGATGAAAAATTCAAGAATTTAACCAATTCTTCCAAAAAAAGGCATATCTCCCTGTTTCCAGCGCTTTTCTGACATTGGAGCTGATATGTGAAGAAAAAGTCAAAATGTTAACCATTGCTTCCAAAAACGGCTTATCTCCCCGTTTCCAGCTGTTTAGTGACATTTGGGATGATGTGTGATGAAAAATTCAAGAATTTGACCATTTCTTCCAAAAAAGGCTTATCTCCCTGTTTCCAGCGCTTTTCTGACACTTGGGCTGACATGTGATGAAAAAGTCAGAAATCTTAATCAATGCTTCCAAAAAAGGCTTATCTCCCCGTTTCCAGCTGTTTAGTGACATTTGGGATGATGTGTGATGAAAAATTCAAGAATTTAACCATTTCTTCCAAAAAAAGGCATATCTCCCTGTTTCCAGCGCTTTTCTGACACTGGAGCTGATATGTGATGAAAAAGTCAAAATGTTAACCATTGCTTCCAAAAACGGCTTATCTCCCCGTTTCCAGCTGTTTAGTTACATTTGGGATGATGTGTGATGAAAAATTCAAGAATTTAACCATTTCTTCCAAAAAAGGCTTATCTCCCTTTTTCCAGCGCTTTTCTGACACTTGGGCTGACATGTGATGAAAAAGTCAGAAATCTTAATCAATGCTTCCAAAAAAGGCTTATCTCCCCGTTTCCAGCTGTTTAGTGACATTTGGGATGATGTGTGATGAAAAATTCAAGAATTTAACCAATTCTTCCAAAAAAAGGCATATCTCCCTGTTTCCAGCGCCTTTCTGACATTGGAGCTGATATGTGATGAAAAAGTCAAAATGTTAACCATTGCTTCCAAAAACGGCTTATCTCCCCGTTTCCAGCTGTTTAGTGACATTTGGGATGATGTGTGATGAAAAATTCAAGAATTTGACCATTTCTTCCAAAAAAGGCTTATCTCCCTGTTTCCAGTGCTTTTCTGACACTTGGGCTGACATGTGATGAAAAAGTCAGAAATCTTAATCAATGCTTCCAAAAAAGGCTTATCTCCCCGTTTCCAGCTGTTTAGTGACATTTGGGATGATGTGTGATGAAAAATTCAAGAATTTAACCATTTCTTCCAAAAAAAGGCATATCTCCCTGTTTCCAGCGCTTTTCTGACACTGGAGCTGATATGTGATGAAAAAGTCAAAATGTTAACCATTGCTTCCAAAAACGGCTTATCTCCCCGTTTCCAGATGTTTAGTGACATTTGGGATGATGTGTGATGAAAAATTCAAGAATTTGACCATTTCTTCCAAAAAAGGCTTATCTCCCTGTTTCCAGCGCTTTTCTGACACTGGAGCTGATATGTGATGAAAAAGTCAAAATGTTAACCATTGCTTCCAAAAAAGGCTTATCTCCCCGTTTCCAGCTGTTTAGTGACATTTGGGATGATGTGTGATGAAAAATTGAAGAATTTAACCATTTCTTCCAAAAAAAGGCATATCTCCCTGTTTCCAGCGCTTTTCTGACACTTGAGCTGATATGTGATGAAAAAGTCAGAATGTTAACCATTGCTTCCAAAAACGGCTTATCTCCCCGTTTCCAGCTGTTTAGTGACATTTAGGATGATGTGTGATGAAAAATTCAAGAATATGACCATTTCTTCCAAAAAAGGCTTATCTCCCTGTTTCCAGCGCTTTTCTGACACTTGGGCTGACATGTGATGAAAAAGTCAGAAATCTTAATCAATGCTTCCAAAAAAGGCTTATCTCCCCGTTTCCAGCTGTTTAGTGACATTTGGGATGATGTGTGATGAAAAATTCAAGAATTTAACCATTTCTTCCAAAAAAAGGCATATCTCCCTGTTTCCAGCGCTTTTCTGACACTGGAGCTAATATATGTGATGAAAAAGTCAAAATGTTAACCATTGCTTCCAAAAACGGCTTATCTCCCCGTTTCCAGCTGTTTAGTGACATTTGGGATGATGTGTGATGAAAAATTCAAGAATTTGACCATTTCTTCCAAAAAAGGCTTATCTCCCTGTTTCCAGCGCTTTTCTGACACTGGAGCTGATATGTGATGAAAAAGTCAAAATGTTAACCATTGCTTCCAAAAAAAACTTATCTCCCCGTTTCCAGCTGTTTAGTGACATTTGGGATGATGTGTGATGAAAAATTCAAGAATTTGACCATTTCTTCCAAAATAGGCTTATCTCCCTGTTTCCAGCGCTTTTCTGACACTTGGGCTGACATGTGATGAAAAAGTCAGAAATCTTAACCATTGCTTCCAAAAACGGCTTATCTCCCCGTTTCCAGCTGTTTAGTGACATTTGGGATGATGTGTGATGAAAAATTCAAGAATTTAACCATTTCTTCCAAAAAAAGGCATATCTCCCTGTTTCCAGCGCTTTTCTGACACTGGAGCTGATATGTGATGAAAAAGTCAAAATGTTAACCATTGCTTCCAAAAAAGGCATATCTCCCCGTTTCCAGCTGTTTAGTGACATTTGGGATGATGTGTGATGAAAAATTCAAGAATTTGACCATTTCTTCCAAAAAAGGCTTATCTCCCTGTTTCCAGCGCTTTTCTGACACTTGGGCTGACATGTGATGAAAAAGTCAGAAATCTTAATCAATGCTTCCAAAAAAGGCTTATCTCCCCGTTTCCAGCTGTTTAGTGACATTTGGGATGATGTGTGATGAAAAATTCAAGAATTTAACCATTTCTTCCAAAAAAAGACATATCTCCCTGTTTCCAGCGCTTTTCTGACACTGGAGCTGATATGTGATGAAAAAGTCAAAATGTTAACCATTGCTTCCAAAAAAAACTTATCTCCCCGTTTCCAGCTGTTTAGTGACATTTGGGATGATGTGTGATGAAAAATTCAAGAATTTGACCATTTCTTCCAAAATAGGCTTATCTCCCTGTTTCCAGCGCTTTTCTGACACTTGGGCTGACATGTGATGAAAAAGTCAGAAATCTTAACCATTGCTTCCAAAAACGGCTTATCTCCCCGTTTCCAGCTGTTTAGTGACATTTGGGATGATGTGTGATGAAAAATTCAAGAATTTAACCATTTCTTCCAAAAAAAGGCATATCTCCCTGTTTCCAGCGCTTTTCTGACACTGGAGCTGATATGTGATGAAAAAGTCAAAATGTTAACCATTGCTTCCAAAAACGGCTTATCTCCCCGTTTCCAGCTGTTTAGTGACATTTGGGATGATGTGTGATGAAAAATTCAAGAATTTGACCATTTCTTCCAAAAAAGGCTTGTCTCCCTGTTTCCAGCGCTTTTCTGACACTTGGGCTGACATGTGATGAAAAGTCAGAAATCTTAATCAATGCTTCCAAAAAAGGCTTATCTCCCCGTTTCCAGCTGTTTAGTGACATTTGGGATGATGTGTGATGAAAAATTCAAGAATTTAACCATTTCTTCCAAAAAAGGCTTATCTCCCTGTTTCCAGCGCTTTTCTGACACTTGGGCTGACATGTGATGAAAAAGTCAGAAATCTTAACCATTGCTTCCAAAAACGGCTTATCTCCCCGTTTCCAGCTGTTTAGTGACATTTGGGATGATGTGTGATGAAAAATTCAAGAATTTGACCATTTCTTGCAAAAAAGGCTTATCTCCCTGTTTCCAGCGCTTTTCTGACACTTGGGCTGACATGTGATGAAAAGTCAGAAATCTTAATCAATGCTTCCAAAAAGGCTTATCTCCCCGTTTCCAGCTGTTTAGTGACATTTGGGATGATGTGTGATGAAAAATTCAAGAATTTAACCATTTCTTCCAAAAAAAGGCATATCTCCCTGTTTCCAGCGCTTTTCTAACACTGGAGCTGATATGTGATGAAAAAGTCAAAATGTTAACCATTGCTTCCAAAAACGGCTTATCTCCCCGTTTCCAGCTGTTTAGTGACATTTGGGATGATGTGTGATGAAAAATTCAAGAATTTAACCATTTCTTCCAAAAAAAGGCATATCTCCCTGTTTCCAGCGCTTTTCTGACACTGGAGCTGATATGTGATGAAAAAGTCAAAATGTTAACCATTGCTTCCAAAAACGGCTTATCTCCCCGTTTCCAGCTGTTTAGTGACATTTGGGATGATGTGTGATGAAAAATTCAAGAATTTAACCATTTCTTCCAAAAAAGGCTTATCTCCCTGTTTCCAGCGCTTTTCTGACACTTGGGCTGACATGTGATGAAAAAGTCAGAAATCTTAATCAATGCTTCCAAAAAAGGCTTATCTCCCCGTTTCCAGCTGTTTAGTGACATTTGGGATGATGTGTGATGAAAAATTCAAGAATTTAACCATTTCTTCCAAAAAAAGGCATATCTCCCTGTTTCCAGCGCTTTTCTGACACTGGAGCTGATATGTGATGAAAAAGTCAAAATGTTAACCATTGCTTCCAAAAACGGCTTATCTCCCCAGTTTCCAGCTGTTTAGTGACATTTGGGATGATGTGTGATGAAAAATTCAAGAATTTAACCATTTCTTCCAAAAAAAGGCATATCTCCCTGTTTCCAGCGCTTTTCTGACACTGGAGCTGATATGTGATGAAAAAGTCAAAATGTTAACCATTGCTTCCAAAAACGGCTTATCTCCCCGTTTCCAGCTGTTTAGTGACATTTGGGATGATGTGTGATGAAAAATTCAAAAATTTAACCATTTCTTCCAAAAAAAGGCATATCTCCCTGTTTCCAGCGCTTTTCTGACACTGGAGCTGATACGTGATAAAAAAGTCAAAATGTTAACCATTGCTTCCAAAAACGGCTTATCTCCCCGTTTCCAGCTGTTTAGTGACATTTGGGATGATGTGTGATGAAAAATTCAAGAATTTAACCATTTCTTCCAAAAAAAGGCATATCTCCCTGTTTCCAGCGCTTTTCTGACACTGGAGCTGATATGTGATGAAAAAGTCAAAATGTTAACCATTGCTTCCAAAAACGGCTTATCTCCCCGTTTCCAGCTGTTTAGTGACATTTGGGATGATGTGTGATGAAAAATTCAAGAATTTAACCATTTCTTCCAAAAAAGGCTTATCTCCCTGTTTCCAGCGCTTTTCTGACACTTGGGCTGACATGTGATGAAAAAGTCAGAAATCTTAATCAATGCTTCCAAAAAAGGCTTATCTCCCCGTTTCCAGCTGTTTAGTGACATTTGGGACGATGTGTGATGAAAAATTCAAGAATTTAACCATTTCTTCCAAAAAAGGCTTATCTCCCTGTTTCCAGCGCTTTTCTGACACTTGGGCTGACATGTGATGAAAAAGTCAGAAATCTTAACCATTGCTTCCAAAAACGGCTTATCTCCCCGTTTCCAGCTGTTTAGTGACATTTGGGATGATGTGTGATGAAAAATTCAAGAATTTGACCATTTCTTCCAAAAAAGGCTTATCTCTCTGTTTCCAGCGCTTTTCTGACACTTGGGCTGACATGTGATGAAAAAGTCAGAAATCTTAATCAATGCTTCCAAAAAAGGCTTATCTCCCCGTTTCCAGCTGTTTAGTGACATTTGGGATGATGTGTGATGAAAAATTGAAGAATTTAACCATTTCTTCCAAAAAAAGGCATATCTCCCTGTTTCCAGCGCTTTTCTGACACTTGAGCTGATATGTGATGAAAAAGTCAGAATGTTAACCATTGCTTCCAAAAACGGCTTATCTCCCCGTTTCCAGCTGTTTAGTGACATTTGGGATGATGTGTGATGAAAAATTCAAGAATATGACCATTTCTTCCAAAAAAGGCTTATCTCCCTGTTTCCAGCGCTTTTCTGACACTTGGGCTGACATGTGATGAAAAAGTCAGAAATCTTAATCAATGCTTCCAAAAAAGGCTTATCTCCCCGTTTCCAGCTGTTTAGTGACATTTGGGATGATGTGTGATGAAAAATTCAAGAATTTAACCATTTCTTCCAAAAAAAGGCATATCTCCCTGTTTCCAGCGCTTTTCTGACACTGGAGCTGATATGTGATGAAAAAGTCAAAATGTTAACCATTGCTTCCAAAAACGGCTTATCTCCCCGTTTCCAGCTGTTTATTGACATTTGGGATGATGTGTGATGAAAAATTCAAGAATTTAACCATTTCTTCCAAAAAAAGGCATATCTCCCTGTTTCCAGCGCTTTTCTGACACTGGAGCTAATATATGTGATGAAAAAGTCAAAATGTTAACCATTGCTTCCAAAAACGGCTTATCTCCCCGTTTCCAGCTGTTTAGTGACATTTGGGATGATGTGTGATGAAAAATTCAAGAATTTGACCATTTCTTCCAAAAAAGGCTTATCTCCCTGTTTCCAGCGCTTTTCTGACACTTGGGCTGACATGTGATGAAAAAGTCAGAAATCTTAACCATTGCTTCCAAAAACGGCTTATCTCCCCGTTTCCAGCTGTTTAGTGACATTTGGGATGATGTGTGATGAAAAATTCAAGAATTTAACCATTTCTTCCAAAAAAGGCTTATCTCCCTGTTTCCAGCGCTTTTCTGACACTTGGGCTGACATGTGATGAAAAAGTCAGAAATCTTAATCAATGCTTCCAAAAAAGGCTTATCTCCCCGTTTCCAGCTGTTTAGTGACTTTTGGGATGATGTGTGATGAAAAATTCAAGAATTTAACCATTTCTTCCAAAAAAAGGCATATCTCCCTGTTTCCAGCGCTTTTCTGACACTGGAGCTGATATGTGATGAAAAAGTCAAAATGTTAACCATTGCTTCCAAAAACGGCTTATCTCCCCAGTTTCCAGCTGTTTAGTGACATTTGGGATGATGTGTGATGAAAAATTCAAGAATTTAACCATTTCTTCCAAAAAAAGGCATATCTCCCTGTTTCCAGCGCTTTTCTGACACTGGAGCTGATATGTGATGAAAAAGTCAAAATGTTAACCATTGCTTCCAAAAACGGCTTATCTCCCCGTTTCCAGCTGTTTAGTGACATTTGGGATGATGTGTGATGAAAAATTCAAAAATTTAACCATTTCTTCCAAAAAAGGCTTATCTCCCTTTTTCCAGCGCTTTTCTGACACTTGGGCTGACATGTGATGAAAAAGTCAGAAATCTTAATCAATGCTTCCAAAAACGGCTTATCTCCCCGTTTCCAGCTGTTTAGTGATATTTGGGATGATGTGTGATGAAAAATTCAAGAATTTAACCATTTCTTCCAAAAAAGGCTTATCTCCCTGTTTCCAGCGCTTTTCTGACACTTGGGCTGACATGTGATGAAAAAGTCAGAAATCTTAATCAATGCTTCCAAAAAAGGCTTATCTCCCCGTTTCCAGCTGTTTAGTGACTTTTGGGATGATGTGTGATGAAAAATTCAAGAATTTAACCATTTCTTCCAAAAAAAGGCATATCTCCCTGTTTCCAGCGCTTTTCTGACACTGGAGCTGATATGTGATGAAAAAGTCAAAATGTTAACCATTGCTTCCAAAAACGGCTTATCTCCCCAGTTTCCAGCTGTTTAGTGACATTTGGGATGATGTGTGATGAAAAATTCAAGAATTTAACCATTTCTTCCAAAAAAAGGCATATCTCCCTGTTTCCAGCGCTTTTCTGACACTGGAGCTGATATGTGATGAAAAAGTCAAAATGTTAACCATTGCTTCCAAAAACGGCTTATCTCCCCGTTTCCAGCTGTTTAGTGACATTTGGGATGATGTGTGATGAAAAATTCAAGAATTTAACCATTTCTTCCAAAAAAGGCTTATCTCCCTGTTTCCAGCGCTTTTCTGACACTTGGGCTGACATGTGATGAAAAAGTCAGAAATCTTAATCAATGCTTCCAAAAAAGGCTTATCTCCCCGTTTCCAGCTGTTTAGTGACATTTGGGATGATGTGTGATGAAAAATTCAAGAATTTAACCATTTCTTCCAAAAAAAGGCATATCTCCCTGTTTCCAGCGCTTTTCTGACACTGGAGCTGATATGTGATGAAAAAGTCAAAATGTTAACCATTGCTTCCAAAAACGGCTTATCTCCCCAGTTTCCAGCTGTTTAGTGACATTTGGGATGATGTGTGATGAAAAATTCAAGAAATTAACCATTTCTTCCAAAAAAAGGCATATCTCCCTGTTTCCAGCGCTTTTCTGACACTGGAGCTGATATGTGATGAAAAAGTCAAAATGTTAACCATTGCTTCCAAAAACGGCTTATCTCCCCGTTTCCAGCTGTTTAGTGACATTTGGGATGATGTGTGATGAAAAATTCAAGAATTTAACCATTTCTTCCAAAAAAGGCTTATCTCCCTTTTTCCAGCGCTTTTCTGACACTTGGGCTGACATGTGATGAAAAAGTCAGAAATCTTAATCAATGCTTCCAAAAAAGGCTTATATCCCCGTTTCCAGCTGTTTAGTGACATTTGGGATGATGTGTGATGAAAAATTCAAGAATTTAACCATTTCTTCCAAAAAAAGGCATATCTCCCTGTTTCCAGCGCTTTTCTGACACTGCAGCTGATATGTGATGAAAAAGTCAAAATGTTAACCATTGCTTCCAAAAACGGCTTATCTCCCCGTTTCCAGCTGTTTATTGACATTTGGGATGATGTGTGATGAAAAATTCAAGAATTTAACCATTTCTTCCAAAAAAAGGCATATCTCCCTGTTTCCAGCGCTTTTCTGACACTGGAGCTGATATGTGATGAAAAAGTCAAAATGTTAACCATTGCTTCCAAAAACGGCTTATCTCCCCGTTTCCAGCTGTTTAGTGACATTTGGGATGATGTGTGATGAAAAATTCAAGAATTTAACCATTTCTTCCAAAAAAGGCTTATCTCCCTGTTTCCAGCGCTTTTCTGACACTTGGGCTGACATGTGATGAAAAAGTCAGAAATCTTAATCAATGCTTCCAAAAAAGGCTTATCTCCCCGTTTCCAGCTGTTTAGTGACATTTGGGACGATGTGTGATGAAAAATTCAAGAATTTAACCATTTCTTCCAAAAAAGGCTTATCTCCCTGTTTCCAGCGCTTTTCTGACACTTGGGCTGACATGTGATGAAAAAGTCAGAAATCTTAACCATTGCTTCCAAAAACGGCTTATCTCCCCGTTTCCAGCTGTTTAGTGACATTTGGGATGATGTGTGATGAAAAATTCAAGAATTTGACCATTTCTTCCAAAAAAGGCTTATCTCCCTGTTTCCAGCGCTTTTCTGACACTTGGGCTGACATGTGATGAAAAAGTCAGAAATCTTAATCAATGCTTCCAAAAAGGCTTATCTCCCCGTTTCCAGCTGTTTAGTGACATTTGGGATGATGTGTGATGAAAAATTCAAGAATTTAACCATTTCTTCCAAAAAAAGGCATATCTCCCTGTTTCCAGCGCTTTTCTGACACTGGAGCTGATATGTGATGAAAAAGTCAAAATGTTAACCATTGCTTCCAAAAACGGCTTATCTCCCCGTTTCCAGCTGTTTAGTGACATTGGGGATGATGTGTGATGAAAAATTCAAGAATTTGACCATTTCTTCCAAAAAAGGCTTATCTCCCTGTTTCCAGCGCTTTTCTGACACTTGGGCTGACATGTGATGAAAAAGTCAGAAATCTTAACCATTGCTTCCAAAAACGGCTTATCTCCCCGTTTCCAGCTGTTTAGTGACATTTGGGATGATGTGTGATGAAAAATTCAAGAATTTAACCATTTCTTCCAAAAAAGGCTTATCTCCCTGTTTCCAGCGCTTTTCTGACACTTGGGCTGACATGTGATGAAAAAGTCAGAAATCTTAATCAATGCTTCCAAAAAAGGCTTATCTCCCCGTTTCCAGCTGTTTAGTGACATTTGGGATGATGTGTGATGAAAAATTCAAGAATTTGACCATTTCTTCCAAAAAAGGCTTGTCTCCCTGTTTCCAGCGCTTTTCTGACACTTGGGCTGACATGTGATGAAAAAGTCAGAAATCTTAACCATTGCTTCCAAAAACGGCTTATCTCCCCGTTTCCAGCTGTTTAGTGACATTTGGGATGATGTGTGATGAAAAATTCAAGAATTTGACCATTTCTTCCAAAAAAGGCTTATCTCCCTGTTTCCCGCGCTTTTCTGACACTTGGGCTGACATGTGATGAAAAAGTCAGAAATCTTAATCAATGCTTCCAAAAAGGCTTATCTCCCCGTTTCCAGCTGTTTAGTGACATTTGGGATGATGTGTGATGAAAAATTCAAGAATTTAACCATTTCTTCCAAAAAAAGGCATATCTCCCTGTTTCCAGCGCTTTTCTGACACTGGAGCTGATATGTGATGAAAAAGTCAAAATGTTAACCATTGCTTCCAAAAACGGCTTATCTCCCCGTTTCCAGCTGTTTAGTGACATTGGGGATGATGTGTGATGAAAAATTCAAGAATTTAACCATTTCTTCCAAAAAAAGGCATATCTCCCTGTTTCCAGCGCTTTTCTGACACTGGAGCTGATGTGTGATGAAAAAGTCAGAAATCTTAATCAATGCTTCCAAAGAAGGCTTATCTCCCCGTTTCCAGCTGTTTAGTGACATTTGGGATGATGTGTGATGAAAAATTCAAGAATTTGACCATTTCTTCCAAAAAAGGCTTATCTCCCTGTTTCCAGCGCTTTTCTGACACTTGGGCTGACATGTGATGAAAAAGTCAGAAATCTTAATCAATGCTTCCAAAAAAGGCTTATCTCCCCGTTTCCAGCTGTTTAGTGACATTTGGGATGATGTGTGATGAAAAATTCAAGAATTTAACCATTTCTTCCAAAAAAGGCTTATCTCCCTGTTTCCAGCGCTTTTCTGACACTTGGGCTGACATGTGATGAAAAAGTCAGAAATCTTAATCAATGCTTCCAAAAAAGGCTTATCTCCCCGTTTCCAGCTGTTTAGTGACATTTGGGATGATGTGTGATGAAAAATTCAAGAATTTAACCATATCTTCCAAAAAAAGGCATATCTCCCTGTTTCCAGCGATTTTCTGACACTGGAGCTGATATGTGATGAAAAAGTCAAAATGTTAACCATTGCTTCCAAAAACGGCTTATCTCCCCGTTTCCAGCTGTTTAGTGACATTTGGGATGATGTGTGATGAAAAATTCAAGAATTTGACCATTTCTTCCAAAAAAGGCTTATCTCCATGTTTCCAGCGCTTTTCTGACACTTGGGCTGACATGTGATGAAAAGTCAGAAATCTTAATCAATGCTTCCAAAAAACGCTTATCTCCCCGTTTCCAGCTGTTTAGTGACATTTGGGATGATGTGTGATGAAAAATTCAAGAATTTAACCATTTCTTCCAAAAAAGGCTTATCTCCCTGTTTCCAGCGCTTTTCTGACACTTGGGCTGACATGTGATGAAAAAGTCAGAAATCTTAACCATTGCTTCCAAAAACGGCTTATCTCCCCGTTTCCAGCTGTTTAGTGACATTTGGGATGATGTGTGATGAAAAATTCAAGAATTTGACCATTTCTTCCAAAAAAGGCTTATCTCTCTGTTTCCAGCGCTTTTCTGACACTTGGGCTGACATGTGATGAAAAAGTCAGAAATCTTAATCAATGCTTCCAAAAAAGGCTTATCTCCCCGTTTCCAGCTGTTTAGTGACATTTGGGATGATGTGTGATGAAAAATTCAAGAATTTGACCATTTCTTCCAAAAAAGGCTTATCTCCCTGTTTCCAGCGCTTTTCTGACACTTGGGCTGACATGTGATGAAAAAGTCAGAAATCTTAATCAATGCTTCCAAAAAAGGCTTATCTCCCCGTTTCCAGCTGTTTAGTGACATTTGGGATGATGTGTGATGAAAAATTCAAGAATTTAACCATTTCTTCCAAAAAAAGGCATATCTCCCTGTTTCCAGCGCTTTTCTGACACTGGAGCTGATATGTGATGAAAAAGTCAAAATGTTAACCATTGCTTCCAAAAACGGCTTATCTCCCCGTTTCCAGCTGTTTAGTGACATTTGGGATGATGTGTGATGAAAAATTCAAGAATTTAACCATTTCTTCCAAAAAAAGGCATATCTCCCTGTTTCCAGCGCTTTTCTGACACTGGAGCTGATATGTGATGAAAAAGTCAAAATGTTAACCATTGCTTCCAAAAACGGCTTATCTCCCTGTTTCCAGCTGTTTAGTGACATTGGGGATGATGTGTGATGAAAAATTCAAGAATTTGACCATTTCTTCCAAAAAAGGCTTATCTCCCTGTTTCCAGCGCTTTTCTGACACTTGGGCTGACATGTGATGAAAAAGTCAGAAATCTTAATCAATGCTTCCAAAAAAGGCTTATCTCCCCGTTTCCAGCTGTTTAGTGACATTTGGGATGTTGTGTGATGAAAAATTCAAGAATTTAACCATTTCTTCCAAAAAAAGGCATATCTCCCTGTTTCCAGCGCTTTTCTGACACTGGAGCTGATATGTGATGAAAAAGTCAAAATGTTAACCATTGCTTCCAAAAACGGCTTATCTCCCCGTTTCCAGCTGTTTAGTGACATTTGGGATGATGTGTGATGAAAAATTCAAGAATTTGACCATTTCTTCCAAAAAAGGCTTATCTCCATGTTTCCAGCGCTTTTCTGACACTTGGGCTGACATGTGATGAAAAGTCAGAAATCTTAATCAATGCTTCCAAAAAACGCTTATCTCCCCGTTTCCAGCTGTTTAGTGACATTTGGGATGATGTGTGATGAAAAATTCAAGAATTTAACCATTTCTTCCAAAAAAGGCTTATCTCCCTGTTTCCAGCGCTTTTCTGACACTTGACATGTGATGAAAAAGTCAGAAATCTTAACCATTGCTTCCAAAAACGGCTTATCTCCCCGTTTCCAGCTGTTTAGTGACATTTGGGATGATGTGTGATGAAAAATTCAAGAATTTGACCATTTCTTCCAAAAAAGGCTTATCTCTCTGTTTCCAGCGCTTTTCTGACACTTGGGCTGACATGTGATGAAAAAGTCAGAAATCTTAATCAATGCTTCCAAAAAAGGCTTATCTCCCCGTTTCCAGCTGTTTAGTGACCTTTGGGATGATGTGTGATGAAAAATTCAAGAATTTAACCATTTCTTCCAAAAAAAGGCATATCTCCCTGTTTCCAGCGCTTTTCTGACACTGCAGCTGATATGTGATGAAAAAGTCAAAATGTTAACCATTGCTTCAAAAAACGGCTTATCTCCCCGTTTCCAGCTGTTTAGTGACATTTGGGATGATGTGTGATGAAAAATTCAAGAATTTGACCATTTCTTCCAAAAAAGGCTTATCTCCCTGTTTCCAGCGCTTTTCTGACACTTGGGCTGACATGTGATGAAAAAGTCAGAAATCTTAATCAATGCTTCCAAAAAAGGCTTATCTCCCCGTTTCCAGCTGTTTAGTGACATTTGGGATGATGTGTGATGAAAAATTCAAGAATTTAACCATTTCTTCCAAAAAAAGGCATATCTCCCTGTTTCCAGCGCTTTTCTGACACTGGAGCTGATATGTGATGAAAAAGTCAAAATGTTAACCATTGCTTCCAAAAAAAACTTATCTCCCCGTTTCCAGCTGTTTAGTGACATTTGGGATGATGTGTGATGAAAAATTCAAGAATTTGACCATTTCTTCCAAAATAGGCTTATCTCCCTGTTTCCAGCGCTTTTCTGACACTTGGGCTGACATGTGATGAAAAAGTCAGAAATCTTAACCATTGCTTCCAAAAACGGCTTATCTCCCCGTTTCCAGCTGTTTAGTGACATTTGGGATGATGTGTGATGAAAAATTCAAGAATTTGACCATTTCTTCCAAAAAAGGCTTATCTCCCTGTTTCCAGCGCTTTTCTGACACTGGAGCTGATATGTGATGAAAAAGTCAAAATGTTAACCATTGCTTCCAAAAACGGCTTATCTCCCCGTTTCCAGCTGTTTAGTGACATTTGGGATGATGTGTGATGAAAAATTCAAGAATTTGACCATTTCTTCCAAAAAAGGCTTGTCTCCCTGTTTCCAGCGCTTTTCTGACACTTGGGCTGACATGTGATGAAAAGTCAGAAATCTTAATCAATGCTTCCAAAAAAGGCTTATCTCCCTGTTTCCAGCTGTTTAGTGACATTTGGGATGATGTGTGATGAAAAATTCAAGAATTTAACCATTTCTTCCAAAAAAGGCTTATCTCCCTGTTTCCAGCGCTTTTCTGACACTTGGGCTGACATGTGATGAAAAAGTCAGAAATCTTAATCAATGCTTCCAAAAAAGGCTTATCTCCCCGTTTCCAGCTGTTTAGTGACATTTGGGATGTTGTGTGATGAAAAATTCAAGAATTTAACCATTTCTTCCAAAAAAAAGGCATATCTCCCTGTTTCCAGCGCTTTTCTGACACTGGAGCTGATATGTGATGAAAAAGTCAAAATGTTAACCATTGCTTCAAAAAACGGCTTATCTCCCCGTTTCCAGCTGTTTAGTGACATTTGGGATGATGTGTGATGAAAAATTCAAGAATTTGACCATTTCTTCCAAAAAAGGCTTATCTCCCTGTTTCCAGCGCTTTTCTGACACTTGGGCTGACATGTGATGAAAAAGTCAGAAATCTTAATCAATGCTTCCAAAAAAGGCTTATCTCCCCGTTTCCAGCTGTTTAGTGACATTTGGGATGATGTGTGATGAAAAATTCAAGAATTTAACCATTTCTTCCAAAAAAAGGCATATCTCCCTGTTTCCAGCGCTTTTCTGACACTGGAGCTGATATGTGATGAAAAAGTCAAAATGTTAACCATTGCTTCCAAAAAAAACTTATCTCCCCGTTTCCAGCTGTTTAGTGACATTTGGGATGATGTGTGATGAAAAATTCAAGAATTTGACCATTTCTTCCAAAATAGGCTTATCTCCCTGTTTCCAGCGCTTTTCTGACACTTGGGCTGACATGTGATGAAAAAGTCAGAAATCTTAACCATTGCTTCCAAAAACGGCTTATCTCCCCGTTTCCAGCTGTTTAGTGACATTTGGGATGATGTGTGATGAAAAATTCAAGAATTTGACCATTTCTTCCAAAAAAGGCTTATCTCCCTGTTTCCAGCGCTTTTCTGACACTTGGGCTGACATGTGATGAAAAAGTCAGAAATCTTAATCAATGCTTCCAAAAAAGGCTTATCTCCCCGTTTCCAGCTGTTTAGTGACATTTGGGATTATGTGTGATGAAAAATTCAAGAATTTAACCATTTCTTCCAAAAAAAGGCATATCTCCCTGTTTCCAGCGCTTTTCTGACACTGGAGCTGATATGTGATGAAAAAGTCAAAATGTTAACCATTGCTTCCAAAAACGGCTTATCTCCCCGTTTCCAGCTGTTTAGTGACATTTGGGATGATGTGTGATGAAAAATTCAAGAATTTGACCATTTCTTCCAAAAAAGGCTTGTCTCCCTGTTTCCAGCGCTTTTCTGACACTTGGGCTGACATGTGATGAAAAGTCAGAAATCTTAATCAATGCTTCCAAAAAAGGCTTATCTCCCTGTTTCCAGCTGTTTAGTGACATTTGGGATGATGTGTGATGAAAAATTCAAGAATTTGACCATTTCTTCCAAAAAAAGGCATATCTCCCTGTTTCCAGCGCTTTTCTGACACTGGAGCTGATATGTGATGAAAAAGTCAAAATGTTAACCATTGCTTCCAAAAAAAACTTATCTCCCCGTTTCCAGCTGTTTAGTGACATTTGGGATGATGTGTGATGAAAAATTCAAGAATTTGACCATTTCTTCCAAAATAGGCTTATCTCCCTGTTTCCAGCGCTTTTCTGACACTTGGGCTGACATGTGATGAAAAAGTCAGAAATCTTAACCATTGCTTCCAAAAACGGCTTATCTCCCCGTTTCCAGCTGTTTAGTGACATTTGGGATGATGTGTGATGAAAAATTCAAGAATTTGACCATTTCTTCCAAAAAAGGCTTATCTCCCTGTTTCCAGCGCTTTTCTGACACTTGGGCTGACATGTGATGAAAAAGTCAGAAATCTTAATCAATGCTTCCAAAAAAGGCTTATCTCCCCGTTTCCAGCTGTTTAGTGACATTTGGGATTATGTGTGATGAAAAATTCAAGAATTTAACCATTTCTTCCAAAAAAAGGCATATCTCCCTGTTTCCAGCGCTTTTCTGACACTGGAGCTGATATGTGATGAAAAAGTCAAAATGTTAACCATTGCTTCCAAAAACGGCTTATCTCCCCGTTTCCAGCTGTTTAGTGACATTTGGGATGATGTGTGATGAAAAATTCAAGAATTTGACCATTTCTTCCAAAAAAGGCTTGTCTCCCTGTTTCCAGCGCTTTTCTGACACTTGGGCTGACATGTGATGAAAAGTCAGAAATCTTAATCAATGCTTCCAAAAAAGGCTTATCTCCCTGTTTCCAGCTGTTTAGTGACATTTGGGATGATGTGTGATGAAAAATTCAAGAATTTAACCATTTCTTCCAAAAAAAGGCATATCTCCCTGTTTCCAGCGCTTTTCTGACACTGGAGCTGATATGTGATGAAAAAGTCAAAATGTTAACCATTGCTTCCAAAAACGGCTTATCTCCCCGTTTCCAGCTGTTTAGTGACATTGGGGATGATGTGTGATGAAAAATTCAAGAATTTGACCATTTCTTCCAAAAAAGGCTTATCTCCCTGTTTCCAGCGCTTTTCTGACACTTGGGCTGACATGTGATGAAAAAGTCAGAAATCTTAATCAATGCTTCCAAAAAAGGCTTATCTCCCCGTTTCCAGCTGTTTAGTGACATTTGGGATGTTGTGTGATGAAAAATTCAAGAATTTAACCATTTCTTCCAAAAAAAGGCATATCTCCCTGTTTCCAGCGCTTTTCTGACACTGGAGCTGATATGTGATGAAAAAGTCAAAATGTTAACCATTGCTTCCAAAAAAAACTTATCTCCCCGTTTCCAGCTGTTTAGTGACATTTGGGATGATGTGTGATGAAAAATTCAAGAATTTGACCATTTCTTCCAAAAAAGGCTTATCTCCCTGTTTCCAGCGCTTTTCTGACACTTGGGCTGACATGTGATGAAAAAATCAGAAATCTTAATCAATGCTTCCAAAAAAGGCTTATCTCCCGGTTTCCAGCTGTTTAGTGACATTTGGGATGATGTGTGATGAAAAATTCAAGAATTTAACCATTTCTTCCAAAAAAAGGCATATCTCCCTGTTTCCAGCGCTTTTCTGACACTGGAGCTGATATGTGATGAAAAAGTCAAAATGTTAACCATTGATTCCAAAAACGGCTTATCTCCCCGTTTCCAGCTGTTTAGTGACATTTGGGATGATGTGTGATGAAAAATTCAAGAATTTGACCATTTCTTCCAAAAAAGGCTTATCTCCCTGTTTCCAGCGCTTTTCTGACACTTGGGCTGACATGTGATGAAAAAGTCAGAAATCTTAACCATTGCTTCCAAAAACGGCTTATCTCCCCGTTTCCAGCTGTTTAGTGACATTTGGGATGATGTGTGATGAAAAATTCAAGAATTTAACCATTTCTTCCAAAAAAGGCTTATCTCCCTGTTTCCAGCGCTTTTCTGCCACTTGGGCTGACATGTGATGAAAAAGTCAGAAATCTTAATCAATGCTTCCAAAAAAGGCTTATCTCCCCGTTTCCAGCTGTTTAGTGACATTTGGGATGATGTGTGATGAAAAATTCAAGAATTTAACCATTTCTTCCAAAAAAAGGCATATCTCCCTGTTTCCAGCGCTTTTCTGACACTGGAGCTGATATGTGATGAAAAAGTCAAAATGTTAACCATTGCTTCCAAAAACGGCTTATCTCCCCGTTTCCAGCTGTTTAGTGACATTTGGGATGATGTGTGATGAAAAATTCAAGAATTTGACCATTTCTTCCAAAAAAGGCTTGTCTCCCTGTTTCCAGCGCTTTTCTGACACTTGGGCTGACATGTGATGAAAAAGTCAGAAATCTTAACCATTGCTTCCAAAAACGGCTTATCTCCCCGTTTCCAGCTGTTTAGTGACATTTGGGATGATGTGTGATGAAAAATTCAAGAATTTGACCATTTCTTCCAAAAAAGGCTTATCTCCCTGTTTCCCGCGCTTTTCTGACACTTGGGCTGACATGTGATGAAAAAGTCAGAAATCTTAATCAATGCTTCCAAAAAGGCTTATCTCCCCGTTTCCAGCTGTTTAGTGACATTTGGGATGATGTGTGATGAAAAATTCAAGAATTTAACCATTTCTTCCAAAAAAAGGCATATCTCCCTGTTTCCAGCGCTTTTCTGACACTGGAGCTGATATGTGATGAAAAAGTCAAAATGTTAACCATTGCTTCCAAAAACGGCTTATTTCCCCGTTTCCAGCTGTTTAGTGACATTGGGGATGATGTGTGATGAAAAATTCAAGAATTTGACCATTTCTTCCAAAAAAGGCTTATCTCCCTGTTTCCAGCGCTTTTCTGACACTTGGGCTGACATGTGATGAAAAAATCAGAAATCTTAATCAATGCTTCCAAAAAAGGCTTATCTCCCGGTTTCCAGCTGTTTAGTGACATTTGCGATGATGTGTGATGAAAAATTCAAGAATTTAACCATTTCTTCCAAAAAAAGGCATATCTCCCTGTTTCCAGCGCTTTTCTGACACTGGAGCTGATGTGTGATGAAAAAGTCAGAAATCTTAATCAATGCTTCCAAAAAAGGCTTATCTCCCCGTTTCCAGCTGTTTAGTGACATTTGGGATGATGTGTGATGAAAAATTCAAGAATTTGACCATTTCTTCCAAAAAAGGCTTATCTCCCTGTTTCCAGCGCTTTTCTGACACTTGGGCTGACATGTGATGAAAAAGTCAGAAATCTTAATCAATGCTTCCAAAAAAGGCTTATCTCCCCGTTTCCAGCTGTTTAGTGACATTTGGGATGATGTGTGATGAAAAATTCAAGAATTTAACCATTTCTTCCAAAAAAGGCTTATCTCCCTGTTTCCAGCGCTTTTCTGACACTTGGGCTGACATGTGATGAAAAAGTCAGAAATCTTAATCAATGCTTCCAAAAAAGGCTTATCTCCCCGTTTCCAGCTGTTTAGTGACATTTGGGATGATGTGTGATGAAAAATTCAAGAATTTAACCATATCTTCCAAAAAAAGGCATATCTCCCTGTTTCCAGCGATTTTCTGACACTGGAGCTGATATGTGATGAAAAAGTCAAAATGTTAACCATTGCTTCCAAAAACGGCTTATCTCCCCGTTTCCAGCTGTTTAGTGACATTTGGGATGATGTGTGATGAAAAATTCAAGAATTTGACCATTTCTTCCAAAAAAGGCTTATCTCCATGTTTCCAGCGCTTTTCTGACACTTGGGCTGACATGTGATGAAAAGTCAGAAATCTTAATCAATGCTTCCAAAAAACGCTTATCTCCCCGTTTCCAGCTGTTTAGTGACATTTGGGATGATGTGTGATGAAAAATTCAAGAATTTAACCATTTCTTCCAAAAAAGGCTTATCTCCCTGTTTCCAGCGCTTTTCTGACACTTGGGCTGACATGTGATGAAAAAGTCAGAAATCTTAACCATTGCTTCCAAAAACGGCTTATCTCCCCGTTTCCAGCTGTTTAGTGACATTTGGGATGATGTGTGATGAAAAATTCAAGAATTTGACCATTTCTTCCAAAAAAGGCTTATCTCTCTGTTTCCAGCGCTTTTCTGACACTTGGGCTGACATGTGATGAAAAAGTCAGAAATCTTAATCAATGCTTCCAAAAAAGGCTTATCTCCCCGTTTCCAGCTGTTTAGTGACATTTGGGATGATGTGTGATGAAAAATTCAAGAATTTGACCATTTCTTCCAAAAAAGGCTTATCTCCCTGTTTCCAGCGCTTTTCTGACACTTGGGCTGACATGTGATGAAAAAGTCAGAAATCTTAATCAATGCTTCCAAAAACGGCTTATCTCCCCGTTTCCAGCTGTTTAGTGACATTTGGGATGATGTGTGATGAAAAATTCAAGAATTTAACCATTTCTTCCAAAAAAAGGCATATCTCCCTGTTTCCAGCGCTTTTCTGACACTGGAGCTGATATGTGATGAAAAAGTCAAAATGTTAACCATTGCTTCCAAAAACGGCTTATCTCCCCGTTTCCAGCTGTTTAGTGACATTGGGGATGATGTGTGATGAAAAATTCAAGAATTTGACCATTTCTTCCAAAAAAGGCTTATCTCCCTGTTTCCAGCGCTTTTCTGACACTTGGGCTGACATGTGATGAAAAAGTCAGAAATCTTAATCAATGCTTCCAAAAAAGGCTTATCTCCCCGTTTCCAGCTGTTTAGTGACATTTGGGATGTTGTGTGATGAAAAATTCAAGAATTTAACCATTTCTTCCAAAAAAAGGCATATCTCCCTGTTTCCAGCGCTTTTCTGACACTGGAGCTGATATGTGATGAAAAAGTCAAAATGTTAACCATTGCTTCCAAAAACGGCTTATCTCCCCGTTTCCAGCTGTTTAGTGACATTTGGGATGATGTGTGATGAAAAATTCAAGAATTTGACCATTTCTTCCAAAAAAGGCTTATCTCCATGTTTCCAGCGCTTTTCTGACACTTGGGCTGACATGTGATGAAAAGTCAGAAATCTTAATCAATGCTTCCAAAAAACGCTTATCTCCCCGTTTCCAGCTGTTTAGTGACATTTGGGATGATGTGTGATGAAAAATTCAAGAATTTAACCATTTCTTCCAAAAAAGGCTTATCTCCCTGTTTCCAGCGCTTTTCTGACACTTGGGCTGACATGTGATGAAAAAGTCAGAAATCTTAATCAATGCTTCCAAAAAAGGCTTATCTCCCCGTTTCCAGCTGTTTAGTGACATTTGGGATGATGTGTGATGAAAAATTCAAGAATTTAACCATTTCTTCCAAAAAAAGGCATATCTCCCTGTTTCCAGCGCTTTTCTGACACTGGAGCTGATATGTGATGAAAAAGTCAAAATGTTAACCATTGCTTCCAAAAAAAACTTATCTCCCCGTTTCCAGCTGTTTAGTGACATTTGGGATGATGTGTGATGAAAAATTCAAGAATTTGACCATTTCTTCCAAAATAGGCTTATCTCCCTGTTTCCAGCGCTTTTCTGACACTTGGGCTGACATGTGATGAAAAAGTCAGAAATCTTAACCATTGCTTCCAAAAACGGCTTATCTCCCCGTTTCCAGCTGTTTAGTGACATTTGGGATGATGTGTGATGAAAAATTCAAGAATTTGACCATTTCTTCCAAAAAAGGCTTATCTCCCTGTTTCCAGCGCTTTTCTGACACTGGAGCTGATATGTGATGAAAAAGTCAAAATGTTAACCATTGCTTCCAAAAACGGCTTATCTCCCCGTTTCCAGCTGTTTAGTGACATTTGGGATGATGTGTGATGAAAAATTCAAGAATTTGACCATTTCTTCCAAAAAAGGCTTGTCTCCCTGTTTCCAGCGCTTTTCTGACACTTGGGCTGACATGTGATGAAAAGTCAGAAATCTTAATCAATGCTTCCAAAAAAGGCTTATCTCCCTGTTTCCAGCTGTTTAGTGACATTTGGGATGATGTGTGATGAAAAATTCAAGAATTTAACCATTTCTTCCAAAAAAGGCTTATCTCCCTGTTTCCAGCGCTTTTCTGACACTTGGGCTGACATGTGATGAAAAAGTCAGAAATCTTAATCAATGCTTCCAAAAAGGCTTATCTCCCCGTTTCCAGCTGTTTAGTGACATTTGGGATGATGTGTGATGAAAAATTCAAGAATTTAACCATTTCTTCCAAAAAAAGGCATATCTCCCTGTTTCCAGCGCTTTTCTGACACTGGAGCTGATATGTGATGAAAAAGTCAAAATGTTAACCATTGCTTCCAAAAACGGCTTATCTCCCCGTTTCCAGCTGTTTAGTGACATTGGGGATGATGTGTGATGAAAAATTCAAGAATTTGACCATTTCTTCCAAAAAAGGCTTATCTCCCTGTTTCCAGCGCTTTTCTGACGCTTGGGCTGACATGTGATGAAAAAGTCAGAAATCTTAATCAATGCTTTCAAAAAAGGCTTATCTCCCCGTTTCCAGCTGTTTAGTGACATTTGGGATGTTGTGTGATGAAAAATTCAAGAATTTAACCATTTCTTCCAAAAAAAGGCATATCTCCCTGTTTCCAGCGCTTTTCTGACACTGGAGCTGATATGTGATTAAAAAGTCAAAATGTTAACCATTGCTTCCAAAAAAAACTTATCTCCCCGTTTCCAGCTGTTTAGTGACATTTGGGATGATGTGTGATGAAAAATTCAAGAATTTGACCATTTCTTCCAAAAAAGGCTTATCTCCCTGTTTCCAGCGCTTTTCTGACACTTGGGCTGACATGTGATGAAAAAATCAGAAATCTTAATCAATGCTTCCAAAAACGTCTTATCTCCCGGTTTCCAGCTGTTTAGTGACATTTGGGATGATGTGTGATGAAAAATTCAAGAATTTAACCATTTCTTCCAAAAAAAGGCATATCTCCCTGTTTCCAGCGCTTTTCTGACACTGGAGCTGATATGTGATGAAAAAGTCAAAATGTTAACCATTGCTTCCAAAAACGGCTTATCTCCCCGTTTCCAGCTGTTTAGTGACATTTGGGATGATGTGTGATGAAAAATTCAAGAATTTGACCATTTCTTCCAAAAAAGGCTTATCTCCCTGTTTCCAGCGCTTTTCTGACACTTGGGCTGACATGTGATGAAAAAGTCAGAAATCTTAACCATTGCTTCCAAAAACGGCTTATCTCCCAGTTTCCAGCTGTTTAGTGACATTTGGAATGATGTGTGATGAAAAATTCAAGAATTTAACCATTTCTTCCAAAAAAGGCTTATCTCCCTGTTTCCAGCGCTTTTCTGACACTTGGGCTGACATGTGATGAAAAAGTCAGAAATCTTAATCAATGCTTCCAAAAAAGGCTTATCTCCCCGTTTCCAGCTGTTTAGTGACATTTGGGATGATGTGTGATGAAAAATTCAAGAATTTAACCATTTCTTCCAAAAAAAGGCATATCTCCCTGTTTCCAGCGCTTTTCTGACACTGGAGCTGATATGTGATGAAAAAGTCAAAATGTTAACCATAGCTTCCAAAAACGGCTTATCTCCCCGTTTCCAGCTGTTTAGTGACATTTGGGATGATGTGTGATGAAAAATTCAAGAATTTGACCATTTCTTCCAAAAAAGGCTTATCTCTCTGTTTCCAGCGCTTTTCTGACACTTGGGCTGACATGTGATGAAAAAGTCAGAAATCTTAATCAATGCTTCCAAAAAAGGCTTATCTCCCCGTTTCCAGCTGTTTAGTGACATTTGGGATGATGTGTGATGAAAAATTCAAGAATTTAACCATTTCTTCCAAAAAAAGGCATATCTCCCTGTTTCCAGCGCTTTTCTGACACTGGAGCTGATATGTGATGAAAAAGTCAAAATGTTAACCATTGCTTCCAAAAAAAACTTATCTCCCCGTTTCCAGCTGTTTAGTGACATTTGGGATGATGTGTGATGAAAAATTCAAGAATTTGACCATTTCTTCCAAAAAAGGCTTATCTCCCTGTTTCCAGCGCTTTTCTGACACTTGGGCTGACATGTGATGAAAAAGTCAGAAATCTTAATCAATGCTTCCAAAAAAGGCTTATCTCCCCGTTTCCAGATGTTTAGTGACATTTGGGATTATGTGTGATGAAAAATTCAAGAATTTGACCATTTCTTCCAAAAAAGGCTTATCTCCCTGTTTCCAGCGCTTTTCTGACACTTGGGCTGACATGTGATGAAAAAGTCAGAAATCTTAACCATTGCTTCCAAAAACGGCTTATCTCCCCGTTTCCAGCTGTTTAGTGACATTTGGGATGATGTGTGATGAAAAATTCAAGAATTTAACCATTTCTTCCAAAAAAGGCTTATCTCCCTGTTTCCAGCGCTTTTCTGACACTTGGGCTGACATGTGATGAAAAAGTCAGAAATCTTAATCAATGCTTCCAAAAAAGGCTTATCTCCCCGTTTCCAGCTGTTTAGTGACATTTGGGATGATGTGTGATGAAAAATTCAAGAATTTAACCATTTCTTCCAAAAAAAGGCATATCTCCCTGTTTCCAGCGCTTTTCTGACACTGGAGCTGATATGTGATGAAAAAGTCAAAATGTTAACCATAGCTTCCAAAAACGGCTTATCTCCCCGTTTCCAGCTGTTTAGTGACATTTGGGATGATGTGTGATGAAAAATTCAAGAATTTGACCATTTCTTCCAAAAAAGGCTTATCTCTCTGTTTCCAGCGCTTTTCTGACACTTGGGCTGACATGTGATGAAAAAGTCAGAAATCTTAACCATTGCTTCCAAAAACTGCTTATCTCCCCGTTTCCAGCTGTTTAGTGACATTTGGGATGATGTGTGATGAAAAATTCAAGAATTTGACCATTTCTTCCAAAAAAGGCTTATCTCCATGTTTCCAGCGCTTTTCTGACACTTGGGCTGACATGTGATGAAAAGTCAGAAATCTTAATCAATGCTTCCAAAAAACGCTTATCTCCCCGTTTCCAGCTGTTTAGTGACATTTGGGATGATGTGTGATGAAAAATTCAAGAATTTAACCATTTCTTCCAAAAAAGGCTTATCTCCCTGTTTCCAGCGCTTTTCTGACACTTGGGCTGACATGTGATGAAAAAGTCAGAAATCTTAACCATTGCTTCCAAAAACGGCTTATCTCCCCGTTTCCAGCTGTTTAGTGACATTTGGGATGATGTGTGATGAAAAATTCAAGAATTTGACCATTTCTTCCAAAAAAGGCTTATCTCCCTGTTTCCAGCGCTTTTCTGACACTTGGGCTGACATGTGATGAAAAAGTCAGAAATCTTAATCAATGCTTCCAAAAAAGGCTTATCTCCCCGTTTCCAGCTGTTTAGTGACATTTGGGATGATGTGTGATGAAAAATTCAAGAATTTAACCATTTCTTCCAAAAAAAGGCATATCTCCCTGTTTCCAGCGCTTTTCTGACACTGGAGCTGATATGTGATGAAAAAGTCAAAATGTTAACCATTGCTTCCAAAAAAAACTTATCTCCCCCCTTTCCAGCTGTTTAGTGACATTTGGGATGATGTGTGATGAAAAATTCAAGAATTTGACCATTTCTTCCAAAATAGGCTTATCTCCCTGTTTCCAGCGCTTTTCTGACACTTGGGCTGACATGTGATGAAAAAGTCAGAAATCTTAACCATTGCTTCCAAAAACGGCTTATCTCCCCGTTTCCAGCTGTTTAGTGACATTTGGGATGATGTGTGATGAAAAATTCAAGAATTTAACCATTTCTTCCAAAAAAGGCTTATCTCCCTGTTTCCAGCGCTTTTCTGACACTTGGGCTGACATGTGATGAAAAAGTCAGAAATCTTAATCAATGCTTCCAAAAAGGCTTATCTCCCCGTTTCCAGCTGTTTAGTGACATTTAGGATGATGTGTGATGAAAAATTCAAGAATTTGACCATTTCTTCCAAAAAAGGCTTGTCTCCCTGTTTCCAGCGCTTTTCTGACACTTGGGCTGACATGTGATGAAAAGTCAGAAATCTTAATCAATGCTTCCAAAAAAGGCTTATCTCCCTGTTTCCAGCTGTTTAGTGACATTTGGGATGATGTGTGATGAAAAATTCAAGAATTTAACCATTTCTTCCAAAAAAGGCTTATCTCCCTGTTTCCAGCGCTTTTCTGACACTTGGGCTGACATGTGATGAAAAAGTCAGAAATCTTAATCAATGCTTCCAAAAAGGCTTATCTCCCCGTTTCCAGCTGTTTAGTGACATTTGGGATGATGTGTGATGAAAAATTCAAGAATTTAACCATTTCTTCCAAAAAAAGGCATATCTCCCTGTTTCCAGCGCTTTTCTGACACTGGAGCTGATATGTGATGAAAAAGTCAAAATGTTAACCATTGCTTCCAAAAACGGCTTATCTCCCCGTTTCCAGCTGTTTAGTGACATTGGGGATGATGTGTGATGAAAAATTCAAGAATTTGACCATTTCTTCCAAAAAAGGCTTATCTCCCTGTTTCCAGCGCTTTTCTGACGCTTGGGCTGACATGTGATGAAAAAGTCAGAAATCTTAATCAATGCTTTCAAAAAAGGCTTATCTCCCCGTTTCCAGCTGTTTAGTGACATTTGGGATGTTGTGTGATGAAAAATTCAAGAATTTAACCATTTCTTCCAAAAAAAGGCATATCTCCCTGTTTCCAGCGCTTTTCTGACACTGGAGCTGATATGTGATTAAAAAGTCAAAATGTTAACCATTGCTTCCAAAAAAAACTTATCTCCCCGTTTCCAGCTGTTTAGTGACATTTGGGATGATGTGTGATGAAAAATTCAAGAATTTGACCATTTCTTCCAAAAAAGGCTTATCTCCCTGTTTCCAGCGCTTTTCTGACACTTGGGCTGACATGTGATGAAAAAATCAGAAATCTTAATCAATGCTTCAAAAAACGTCTTATCTCCCGGTTTCCAGCTGTTTAGTGACATTTGGGATGATGTGTGATGAAAAATTCAAGAATTTAACCATTTCTTCCAAAAAAAGGCATATCTCCCTGTTTCCAGCGCTTTTCTGACACTGGAGCTGATATGTGATGAAAAAGTCAAAATGTTAACCATTGCTTCCAAAAACGGCTTATCTCCCCGTTTCCAGCTGTTTAGTGACATTTGGGATGATGTGTGATGAAAAATTCAAGAATTTGACCATTTCTTCCAAAAAAGGCTTATCTCCCTGTTTCCAGCGCTTTTCTGACACTTGGGCTGACATGTGATGAAAAAGTCAGAAATCTTAACCATTGCTTCCAAAAACGGCTTATCTCCCAGTTTCCAGCTGTTTAGTGACATTTGGGATGATGTGTGATGAAAAATTCAAGAATTTAACCATTTCTTCCAAAAAAGGCTTATCTCCCTGTTTCCAGCGCTTTTCTGACACTTGGGCTGACATGTGATGAAAAAGTCAGAAATCTTAATCAATGCTTCCAAAAAAGGCTTATCTCCCCGTTTCCAGCTGTTTAGTGACATTTGGGATGATGTGTGATGAAAAATTCAAGAATTTAACCATTTCTTCCAAAAAAAGGCATATCTCCCTGTTTCCAGCGCTTTTCTGACACTGGAGCTGATATGTGATGAAAAAGTCAAAATGTTAACCATAGCTTCCAAAAACGGCTTATCTCCCCGTTTCCAGCTGTTTAGTGACATTTGGGATGATGTGTGATGAAAAATTCAAGAATTTGACCATTTCTTCCAAAAAAGGCTTATCTCTCTGTTTCCAGCGCTTTTCTGACACTTGGGCTGACATGTGATGAAAAAGTCAGAAATCTTAATCAATGCTTCCAAAAAAGGCTTATCTCCCCGTTTCCAGCTGTTTAGTGACATTTGGGATGATGTGTGATGAAAAATTCAAGAATTTAACCATTTCTTCCAAAAAAAGGCATATCTCCCTGTTTCCAGCGCTTTTCTGACACTGGAGCTGATATGTGATGAAAAAGTCAAAATGTTAACCATTGCTTCCAAAAAAAACTTATCTCCCCGTTTCCAGCTGTTTAGTGACATTTGGGATGATGTGTGATGAAAAATTCAAGAATTTGACCATTTCTTCCAAAATAGGCTTATCTCCCTGTTTCCAGCGCTTTTCTGACACTTGGGCTGACATGTGATGAAAAAGTCAGAAATCTTAACCATTGCTTCCAAAAACGGCTTATCTCCCCGTTTCCAGCTGTTTAGTGACATTTGGGATGATGTGTGATGAAAAATTCAAGAATTTGACCATTTCTTCCAAAAAAAGGCTTATCTCCCTGTTTCCAGCGCTTTTCTGACACTTGGGCTGACATGTGATGAAAAAGTCAGAAATCTTAATCAATGCTTCCAAAAAAGGCTTATCTCCCCGTTTCCAGATGTTTAGTGACATTTGGGATTATGTGTGATGAAAAATTCAAGAATTTGACCATTTCTTCCAAAAAAGGCTTATCTCCCTGTTTCCAGCGCTTTTCTGACACTTGGGCTGACATGTGATGAAAAAGTCAGAAATCTTAACCATTGCTTCCAAAAACGGCTTATCTCCCCGTTTCCAGCTGTTTAGTGACATTTGGGATGATGTGTGATGAAAAATTCAAGAATTTAACCATTTCTTCCAAAAAAGGCTTATCTCCCTGTTTCCAGCGCTTTTCTGACACTTGGGCTGACATGTGATGAAAAAGTCAGAAATCTTAATCAATGCTTCCAAAAAAGGCTTATCTCCCCGTTTCCAGCTGTTTAGTGACATTTGGGATGATGTGTGATGAAAAATTCAAGAATTTAACCATTTCTTCCAAAAAAAGGCATATCTCCCTGTTTCCAGCGCTTTTCTGACACTGGAGCTGATATGTGATGAAAAAGTCAAAATGTTAACCATAGCTTCCAAAAACGGCTTATCTCCCCGTTTCCAGCTGTTTAGTGACATTTGGGATGATGTGTGATGAAAAATTCAAGAATTTGACCATTTCTTCCAAAAAAGGCTTATCTCTCTGTTTCCAGCGCTTTTCTGACACTTGGGCTGACATGTGATGAAAAAGTCAGAAATCTTAATCAATGCTTCCAAAAAAGGCTTATCTCCCCGTTTCCAGCTGTTTAGTGACATTTGGGATGATGTGTGATGAAAAATTCAAGAATTTAACCATTTCTTCCAAAAAAAGGCATATCTCCCTGTTTCCAGCGCTTTTCTGACACTGGAGCTGATATGTGATGAAAAAGTCAAAATGTTAACCATTGCTTCCAAAAAAAACTTATCTCCCCGTTTCCAGCTGTTTAGTGACATTTGGGATGATGTGTGATGAAAAATTCAAGAATTTGACCATTTCTTCCAAAATAGGCTTATCTCCCTGTTTCCAGCGCTTTTCTGACACTTGGGCTGACATGTGATGAAAAAGTCAGAAATCTTAACCATTGCTTCCAAAAACGGCTTATCTCCCCGTTTCCAGCTGTTTAGTGACATTTGGGATGATGTGTGATGAAAAATTCAAGAATTTGACCATTTCTTCCAAAAAAGGCTTATCTCCCTGTTTCCAGCGCTTTTCTGACACTTGGGCTGACATGTGATGAAAAAGTCAGAAATCTTAATCAATGCTTCCAAAAAAGGCTTATCTCCCCGTTTCCAGATGTTTAGTGACATTTGGGATTATGTGTGATGAAAAATTCAAGAATTTAACCATTTCTTCCAAAAAAAGGCATATCTCCCTGTTTCCAGCGCTTTTCTGACACTGGAGCTGATATGTGATGAAAAAGTCAAAATGTTAACCATTGCTTCCAAAAACGGCTTATCTCCCCGTTTCCAGCTGTTTAGTGACATTTGGGATGATGTGTGATGAAAAATTCAAGAATTTGACCATTTCTTCCAAAAAAGGCTTGTCTCCCTGTTTCCAGCGCTTTTCTGACACTTGGGCTGACATGTGATGAAAAGTCAGAAATCTTAATCAATGCTTCCAAAAAAGGCTTATCTCCCTGTTTCCAGCTGTTTAGTGACATTTGGGATGATGTGTGATGAAAAATTCAAGAATTTGACCATTTCTTCCAAAAAAGGCTTATCTCCCTGTTTCCAGCGCTTTTCTGACACTTGGGCTGACATGTGATGAAAAAGACAGAAATCTTAATCAATGCTTCCAAAAAAGGCTTATCTCCCCGTTTCCAGCTGTTTAGTGACATTTGGGATGTTGTGTGATGAAAAATTCAAGAATTTAACCATTGCTTCCAAAAAAAACTTATCTCCCCGTTTCCAGCTGTTTAGTGACATTTGGGATGATGTGTGATGAAAAATTCAAGAATTTGACCATTTCTTCCAAAAAAGGCTTATCTCCCTGTTTCCAGCGCTTTTCTGACACTTGGGCTGACATGTGATGAAAAAGTCAGAAATCTTAATCAATGCTTCCAAAAAAGGCTTATCTCCCCGTTTCCAGCTGTTTAGTGACATTTGGGATGATGTGTGATGAAAAATTCAAGAATTTAACCATTTCTTCCAAAAAAAGGCATATCTCCCTGTTTCCAGCGCTTTTCTGACACTGGAGCTGATATGTGATGAAAAAGTCAAAATGTTAACCATAGCTTCCAAAAACGGCTTATCTCCCCGTTTCCAGCTGTTTAGTGACATTTGGGATGATGTGTGATGAAAAATTCAAGAATTTGACCATTTCTTCCAAAAAAGGCTTATCTCTCTGTTTCCAGCGCTTTTCTGACACTTGGGCTGACATGTGATGAAAAAGTCAGAAATCTTAATCAATGCTTCCAAAAAAGGCTTATCTCCCCGTTTCCAGCTGTTTAGTGACATTTGGGATGTTGTGTGATGAAAAATTCAAGAATTTAACCATTGCTTCCAAAAAAAACTTATCTCCCCGTTTCCAGCTGTTTAGTGACATTTGGGATGATGTGTGATGAAAAATTCAAGAATTTGACCATTTCTTCCAAAAAAGGCTTATCTCCCTGTTTCCAGCGCTTTTCTGACACTTGGGCTGACATGTGATGAAAAAGTCAGAAATCTTAACCATTGCTTCCAAAAACGGCTTATCTCCCCGTTTCCAGCTGTTTAGTGACATTTGGGATGATGTGTGATGAAAAATTCAAGAATTTAACCATTTCTTCCAAAAAAGGCTTATCTCCCTGTTTCCAGCGCTTTTCTGACACTTGGGCTGACATGTGATGAAAAAGTCAGAAATCTTAATCAATGCTTCCAAAAAAGGCTTATCTCCCCGTTTCCAGCTGTTTAGTGACATTTGGGATGATGTGTGATGAAAAATTCAAGAATTTAACCATTTCTTCCAAAAAAAGGCATATCTCCCTGTTTCCAGCGCTTTTCTGACACTGGAGCTGATATGTGATGAAAAAGTCAAAATGTTAACCATAGCTTCCAAAAACGGCTTATCTCCCCGTTTCCAGCTGTTTAGTGACATTTGGGATGATGTGTGATGAAAAATTCAAGAATTTGACCATTTCTTCCAAAAAAGGCTTATCTCTCTGTTTCCAGCGCTTTTCTGACACTTGGGCTGACATGTGATGAAAAAGTCAGAAATCTTAATCAATGCTTCCAAAAAAGGCTTATCTCCCCGTTTCCAGCTGTTTAGTGACATTTGGGATGATGTGTGATGAAAAATTCAAGAATTTAACCATTTCTTCCAAAAAAAGGCATATCTCCCTGTTTCCAGCGCTTTTCTGACACTGGAGCTGATATGTGATGAAAAAGTCAAAATGTTAACCATTGCTTCAAAAAATGGCTTATCTCCCCGTTTCCAGCTGTTTAGTGACATTTGGGATGATGTGTGATGAAAAATTCAAGAATTTGACCATTTCTTCCAAAAAAGGCTTATCTCCCTGTTTCCAGCGCTTTTCTGACACTTGGGCTGACATGTGATGAAAAAGTCAGAAATCTTAATCAATGCTTCCAAAAAAGGCTTATCTCCCCGTTTCCAGCTGTTTAGTGACATTTGGGATGATGTGTGATGAAAAATTCAAGAATTTAACCATTTCTTCCAAAAAAAGGCATATCTCCCTGTTTCCAGCGCTTTTCTGACACTGGAGCTGATATGTGATGAAAAAGTCAAAATGTTAACCATTGCTTCCAAAAAAAACTTATCTCCCCGTTTCCAGCTGTTTAGTGACATTTGGGATGATGTGTGATGAAAAATTCAAGAATTTAACCATTTCTTCCAAAAAAAGGCATATCTCCCTGTTTCCAGCGCTTTTCTGACACTGGAGCTGATATGTGATGAAAAAGTCAAAATGTTAACCATTGCTTCCAAAAACGGCTTATCTCCCCGTTTCCAGCTGTTTAGTGACATTTGGGATGATGTGTGATGAAAAATTCAAGAATTTGACCATTTCTTCCAAAAAAGGCTTGTCTCCCTGTTTCCAGCGCTTTTCTGACACTTGGGCTGACATGTGATGAAAAGTCAGAAATCTTAATCAATGCTTCCAAAAAAGGCTTATCTCCCTGTTTCCAGCTGTTTAGTGACATTTGGGATGATGTGTGATGAAAAATTCAAGAATTTAACCATTTCTTCCAAAAAAGGCTTATCTCCCTGTTTCCAGCGCTTTTCTGACACTTGGGCTGACATGTGATGAAAAAGTCAAAATGTTAACCATTGCTTCCAAAAACGGCTTATCTCCACGTTTCCAGCTGTTTAGTGACATTTGGGATGATGTGTGATGAAAAATTCAAGAATTTGACCATTTCTTCCAAAAAAGGCTTATCTCCCTGTTTCCAGCGCTTTTCTGACACTTGGGCTGACATGTGATGAAAAAGTCAGAAATCTTAACCATTGCTTCCAAAAACGGCTTATCTCCCCGTTTCCAGCTGTTTAGTGACATTTGGGATGATGTGTGATGAAAAATTCAAGAATTTAACCATTTCTTCCAAAAAAGGCTTATCTCCCTGTTTCCAGCGCTTTTCTGACACTTGGGCTGACATGTGATGAAGAAGTCAGAAATCTTAATCAATGCTTCCAAAAAAGGCTTATCTCCCCGTTTCCAGCTGTTTAGTGACATTTGGGATGATGTGTGATGAAAAATTCAAGAATTTAACCATTTCTTCCAAAAAAAGGCATATCTCCCTGTTTCCAGCGCTTTTCTGACACTGGAGCTGATATGTGATGAAAAAGTCAAAATGTTAACCATAGCTTCCAAAAACGGCTTATCTCCCCGTTTCCAGCTGTTTAGTGACATTTGGGATGATGTGTGATGAAAAATTCAAGAATTTAACCATTTCTTCCAAAAAAGGCTTATCTCCCTGTTTCCAGCGCTTTTCTGACACTGGAGCTGATATGTGATGAAAAAGTCAAAATGTTAATCAATGCTTCCAAAAAAAACTTATCTCCCCGTTTCCAGCTGTTTAGTGACATTTGGGATGATGTGTGATGAAAAATTCAAGAATTTGACCATTTCTTCCAAAAAAGGCTTATCTCCCTGTTTCCAGCGCTTTTCTGACACTTGGGCTGACATGTGATGAAAAAATCAGAAATCTTAATCAATGCTTCCAAAAAAGGCTTATCTCCCGGTTTCCAGCTGTTTAGTGACATTTGGGATGATGTGTGATGAAAAATTCAAGAATTTAACCATTTCTTCCAAAAAAAGGCATATCTCCCTGTTTCCAGCGCTTTTCTGACACTGGAGCTGATATGTGATGAAAAAGTCAAAATGTTAACCATTGCTTCCAAAAACGGCTTATCTCCCCGTTTCCAGCTGTTTAGTGACATTTGGGATGATGTGTGATGAAAAATTCAAGAATTTGACCATTTCTTCCAAAAAAGGCTTATCTCCCTGTTTCCAGCGCTTTTCTGACACTTGGGCTGACATGTGATGAAAAAGTCAGAAATCTTAACCATTGCTTCCAAAAACGGCTTATCTCCCCGTTTCCAGCTGTTTAGTGACATTTGGGATGATGTGTGATGAAAAATTCAAGAATTTAACCATTTCTTCCAAAAAAGGCTTATCTCCCTGTTTCCAGCGCTTTTCTGACACTTGGGCTGACATGTGATGAAAAAGTCAGAAATCTTAATCAATGCTTCCAAAAAAGGCTTATCTCCCCGTTTCCAGCTGTTTAGTGACATTTGGGATGATGTGTGATGAAAAATTCAAGAATTTAACCATTTCTTCCAAAAAAAGGCATATCTCCCTGTTTCCAGCGCTTTTCTGACACTGGAGCTGATATGTGATGAAAAAGTCAAAATGTTAACCATAGCTTCCAAAAACGGCTTATCTCCCCGTTTCCAGCTGTTTAGTGACATTTGGGATGATGTGTGATGAAAAATTCAAGAAATTAACCATTTCTTCCAAAAAAGGCTTATCTCCCTGTTTCCAGCGCTTTTCTGACACTGGAGCTGATATGTGATGAAAAAGTCAAAATGTTAACCATTGCTTCCAAAAAAGGCTTATCTCCCAGTTTCCAGCTGTTTAGTGACATTTGGGATGATGTGTGATGAAAAATTCAAGAATTTAACCAATTCTTCCAAAAAAAGGCATATCTCCCTGTTTCCAGCGCTTTTCTGACATTGGAGCTGATATGTGATGAAAAAGTCAAAATGTTAACCATTGCTTCCAAAAACGGCTGATCTCCCTGTTTCCAGCTGTTTAGTGACATTTGGGATGATGTGTGATGAAAAATTCAAGAATTTGACCATTTCTTCCAAAAAAGGCTTATCTCCCTGTTTCCAGCGCTTTTCTGACACTTGGGCTGACATGTGATGAAAAAGTCAGAAATCTTAATCAATGCTTCCAAAAAAGGCTTATCTCCCCGTTTCCAGCTGTTTAGTGACATTTGGGATGATGTGTGATGAAAAATTCAAGAATTTAACCATTTCTTCCAAAAAAAGGCATATCTCCCTGTTTCCAGCGCTTTTCTGACACTGGAGCTGATATGTGATGAAAAAGTCAAAATGTTAACCATTGCTTCAAAAAATGGCTTATCTCCCCGTTTCCAGCTGTTTAGTGACATTTGGGATGATGTGTGATGAAAAATTCAAGAATTTGACCATTTCTTCCAAAAAAGGCTTATCTCCCTGTTTCCAGCGCTTTTCTGACACTTGGGCTGACATGTGATGAAAAAGTCAGAAATCTTAATCAATGCTTCCAAAAAAGGCTTATCTCCCCGTTTCCAGCTGTTTAGTGACATTTGGGATGATGTGTGATGAAAAATTCAAGAATTTAACCATTTCTTCCAAAAAAAGGCATATCTCCCTGTTTCCAGCGCTTTTCTGACACTGGAGCTGATATGTGATGAAAAAGTCAAAATGTTAACCATTGCTTCCAAAAAAAACTTATCTCCCCGTTTCCAGCTGTTTAGTGACATTTGGGATGATGTGTGATGAAAAATTCAAGAATTTAACCATTTCTTCCAAAAAAAGGCATATCTCCCTGTTTCCAGCGCTTTTCTGACACTGGAGCTGATATGTGATGAAAAAGTCAAAATGTTAACCATTGCTTCCAAAAACGGCTTATCTCCCCGTTTCCAGCTGTTTAGTGACATTTGGGATGATGTGTGATGAAAAATTCAAGAATTTGACCATTTCTTCCAAAAAAGGCTTGTCTCCCTGTTTCCAGCGCTTTTCTGACACTTGGGCTGACATGTGATGAAAAGTCAGAAATCTTAATCAATGCTTCCAAAAAAGGCTTATCTCCCTGTTTCCAGCTGTTTAGTGACATTTGGGATGATGTGTGATGAAAAATTCAAGAATTTAACCATTTCTTCCAAAAAAGGCTTATCTCCCTGTTTCCAGCGCTTTTCTGACACTTGGGCTGACATGTGATGAAAAAGTCAAAATGTTAACCATTGCTTCCAAAAACGGCTTATCTCCACGTTTCCAGCTGTTTAGTGACATTTGGGATGATGTGTGATGAAAAATTCAAGAATTTGACCATTTCTTCAAAAAAAGGCTTATCTCCCTGTTTCCAGCGCTTTTCTGACACTTGGGCTGACATGTGATGAAAAAGTCAGAAATCTTAACCATTGCTTCCAAAAACGGCTTATCTCCCCGTTTCCAGCTGTTTAGTGACATTTGGGATGATGTGTGATGAAAAATTCAAGAATTTAACCATTTCTTCCAAAAAAGGCTTATCTCCCTGTTTCCAGCGCTTTTCTGACACTTGGGCTGACATGTGATGAAGAAGTCAGAAATCTTAATCAATGCTTCCAAAAAAGGCTTATCTCCCCGTTTCCAGCTGTTTAGTGACATTTGGGATGATGTGTGATGAAAAATTCAAGAATTTAACCATTTCTTCCAAAAAAAGGCATATCTCCCTGTTTCCAGCGCTTTTCTGACACTGGAGCTGATATGTGATGAAAAAGTCAAAATGTTAACCATAGCTTCCAAAAACGGCTTATCTCCCCGTTTCCAGCTGTTTAGTGACATTTGGGATGATGTGTGATGAAAAATTCAAGAATTTAACCATTTCTTCCAAAAAAGGCTTATCTCCCTGTTTCCAGCGCTTTTCTGACACTGGAGCTGATATGTGATGAAAAAGTCAAAATGTTAATCAATGCTTCCAAAAAAAACTTATCTCCCCGTTTCCAGCTGTTTAGTGACATTTGGGATGATGTGTGATGAAAAATTCAAGAATTTGACCATTTCTTCCAAAAAAGGCTTATCTCCCTGTTTCCAGCGCTTTTCTGACACTTGGGCTGACATGTGATGAAAAAATCAGAAATCTTAATCAATGCTTCCAAAAAAGGCTTATCTCCCGGTTTCCAGCTGTTTAGTGACATTTGGGATGATGTGTGATGAAAAATTCAAGAATTTAACCATTTCTTCCAAAAAAAGGCATATCTCCCTGTTTCCAGCGCTTTTCTGACACTGGAGCTGATATGTGATGAAAAAGTCAAAATGTTAACCATTGCTTCCAAAAACGGCTTATCTCCCCGTTTCCAGCTGTTTAGTGACATTTGGGATGATGTGTGATGAAAAATTCAAGAATTTGACCATTTCTTCCAAAAAAGGCTTATCTCCCTGTTTCCAGCGCTTTTCTGACACTTGGGCTGACATGTGATGAAAAAGTCAGAAATCTTAACCATTGCTTCCAAAAACGGCTTATCTCCCCGTTTCCAGCTGTTTAGTGACATTTGGGATGATGTGTGATGAAAAATTCAAGAATTTAACCATTTCTTCCAAAAAAGGCTTATCTCCCTGTTTCCAGCGCTTTTCTGACACTTGGGCTGACATGTGATGAAAAAGTCAGAAATCTTAATCAATGCTTCCAAAAAAGGCTTATCTCCCCGTTTCCAGCTGTTTAGTGACATTTGGGATGATGTGTGATGAAAAATTCAAGAATTTAACCATTTCTTCCAAAAAAAGGCATATCTCCCTGTTTCCAGCGCTTTTCTGACACTGGAGCTGATATGTGATGAAAAAGTCAAAATGTTAACCATAGCTTCCAAAAACGGCTTATCTCCCCGTTTCCAGCTGTTTAGTGACATTTGGGATGATGTGTGATGAAAAATTCAAGAAATTAACCATTTCTTCCAAAAAAGGCTTATCTCCCTGTTTCCAGCGCTTTTCTGACACTGGAGCTGATATGTGATGAAAAAGTCAAAATGTTAACCATTGCTTCCAAAAAAGGCTTATCTCCCCGTTTCCAGCTGTTTAGTGACATTTGGGATGATGTGTGATGAAAAATTCAAGAATTTAACCATTTCTTCCAAAAAAGACTTATCTCCCTTTTTCCAGCGCTTTTCTGACACTTGGGCTGACATGTGATGGAAAAAGTCAGAAATCTTAATCAATGCTTCCAAAAAAGGCGTATCTCCCCGTTTCCAGCTGTTTAGTGACATTTGGGATGATGTGTGATGAAAAATTCAAGAATTTAACCAATTCTTCCAAAAAAAGGCATATCTCCCTGTTTCCAGCGCTTTTCTGACATTGGAGCTGATATGTGATGAAAAAGTCAAAATGTTAACCATTGCTTCCAAAAACGGCTTATCTCCCCGTTTCCAGCTGTTTAGTGACATTTGGGATGATGTGTGATGAAAAATTCAAGAATTTGACCATTTCTTCCAAAAAAGGCTTATCTCCCTGTTTCCAGCGCTTTTCTGACACTTGGGCTGACATGTGATGAAAAAGTCAGAAATCTTAATCAATGCTTCCAAAAAAGGCTTATCTCCCCGTTTCCAGCTGTTTACTGACATTTGGGATGATGTGTGATGAAAAATTCAAGAATTTAACCATTTCTTCCAAAAAAAGGCTTATCTCCCTGTTTCCAGCGCTTTTCTGACACTTGGGCTGACATGTGATGAAAAAGTCAGAAATCTTAATCAATGCTTCCAAAAAAGGCTCATCTCCCCGTTTCCAGCTGTTTAGTGACATTTGGGATGATGTGTGATGAAAAATTCAAGAATTTAACTATTTCTTCCAAAAAAAGGCATATCTCCCTGTTTCCAGCGCTTTTCTGACACTGGAGCTGATATGTGATGAAAAAGTCAAAATGTTAACCATTGCTTCCAAAAACGGCTTATCTCCCCGTTTCCAGCTGTTTAGTGACATTTGGGATGATGTGTGATGAAAAATTCAAGAATTTGACCATTTCTTCCAAAAAAGGCTTGTCTCCCTGTTTCCAGCGCTTTTCTGACACTTGGGCTGACATGTGATGAAAAGTCAGAAATCTTAATCAATGCTTCCAAAAAAGGCTTATCTCCCTGTTTCCAGCTGTTTAGTGACATTTGGGATGATGTGTGATGAAAAATTCAAGAATTTAACCATTTCTTCCAAAAAAGGCTTATCTCCCTGTTTCCAGCGCTTTTCTGACACTTGGGCTGACATGTGATGAAAAAGTCAAAATGTTAACCATTGCTTCCAAAAACGGCTTATCTCCACGTTTCCAGCTGTTTAGTGACATTTGGGATGATGTGTGATGAAAAATTCAAGAATTTGACCATTTCTTCAAAAAAAGGCTTATCTCCCTGTTTCCAGCGCTTTTCTGACACTTGGGCTGACATGTGATGAAAAAGTCAGAAATCTTAACCATTGCTTCCAAAAACGGCTTATCTCCCCGTTTCCAGCTGTTTAGTGACATTTGGGATGATGTGTGATGAAAAATTCAAGAATTTAACCATTTCTTCCAAAAAAGGCTTATCTCCCTGTTTCCAGCGCTTTTCTGACACTTGGGCTGACATGTGATGAAGAAGTCAGAAATCTTAATCAATGCTTCCAAAAAAGGCTTATCTCCCCGTTTCCAGCTGTTTAGTGACATTTGGGATGATGTGTGATGAAAAATTCAAGAATTTAACCATTTCTTCCAAAAAAAGGCATATCTCCCTGTTTCCAGCGCTTTTCTGACACTGGAGCTGATATGTGATGAAAAAGTCAAAATGTTAACCATAGCTTCCAAAAACGGCTTATCTCCCCGTTTCCAGCTGTTTAGTGACATTTGGGATGATGTGTGATGAAAAATTCAAGAATTTAACCATTTCTTCCAAAAAAGGCTTATCTCCCTGTTTCCAGCGCTTTTCTGACACTGGAGCTGATATGTGATGAAAAAGTCAAAATGTTAATCAATGCTTCCAAAAAAAACTTATCTCCCCGTTTCCAGCTGTTTAGTGACATTTGGGATGATGTGTGATGAAAAATTCAAGAATTTGACCATTTCTTCCAAAAAAGGCTTATCTCCCTGTTTCCAGCGCTTTTCTGACACTTGGGCTGACATGTGATGAAAAAATCAGAAATCTTAATCAATGCTTCCAAAAAAGGCTTATCTCCCGGTTTCCAGCTGTTTAGTGACATTTGGGATGATGTGTGATGAAAAATTCAAGAATTTAACCATTTCTTCCAAAAAAAGGCATATCTCCCTGTTTCCAGCGCTTTTCTGACACTGGAGCTGATATGTGATGAAAAAGTCAAAATGTTAACCATTGCTTCCAAAAACGGCTTATCTCCCCGTTTCCAGCTGTTTAGTGACATTTGGGATGATGTGTGATGAAAAATTCAAGAATTTGACCATTTCTTCCAAAAAAGGCTTATCTCCCTGTTTCCAGCGCTTTTCTGACACTTGGGCTGACATGTGATGAAAAAGTCAGAAATCTTAATCAATGCTTCCAAAAAAGGCTTATCTCCCCGTTTCCAGCTGTTTAGTGACATTTGGGATGATGTGTGATGAAAAATTCAAGAATTTAACCATTTCTTCCAAAAAAAGGCATATCTCCCTGTTTCCAGCGCTTTTCTGACACTGGAGCTGATATGTGATGAAAAAGTCAAAATGTTAACCATAGCTTCCAAAAACGGCTTATCTCCCCGTTTCCAGCTGTTTAGTGACATTTGGGATGATGTGTGATGAAAAATTCAAGAAATTAACCATTTCTTCCAAAAAAGGCTTATCTCCCTGTTTCCAGCGCTTTTCTGACACTGGAGCTGATATGTGATGAAAAAGTCAAAATGTTAACCATTGCTTCCAAAAAAGGCTTATCTCCCAGTTTCCAGCTGTTTAGTGACATTTGGGATGATGTGTGATGAAAAATTCAAGAATTTAACCAATTCTTCCAAAAAAAGGCATATCTCCCTGTTTCCAGCGCTTTTCTGACATTGGAGCTGATATGTGATGAAAAAGTCAAAATGTTAACCATTGCTTCCAAAAACGGCTGATCTCCCTGTTTCCAGCTGTTTAGTGACATTTGGGATGATGTGTGATGAAAAATTCAAGAATTTGACCATTTCTTCCAAAAAAGGCTTATCTCCCTGTTTCCAGCGCTTTTCTGACACTTGGGCTGACATGTGATGAAAAAGTCAGAAATCTTAATCAATGCTTCCAAAAAAGGCTTATCTCCCCGTTTCCAGCTGTTTAGTGACATTTGGGATGATGTGTGATGAAAAATTCAAGAATTTAACCATTTCTTCCAAAAAAAGGCATATCTCCCTGTTTCCAGCGCTTTTCTGACACTGGAGCTGATATGTGATGAAAAAGTCAAAATGTTAACCATTGCTTCCAAAAACGGCTTATCTCCCCGTTTCCAGCTGTTTAGTGACATTTGGGATGATGTGTGATGAAAAATTCAAGAATTTAACCATTTCTTCCAAAAAAGACTTATCTCCCTTTTTCCAGCGCTTTTCTGACACTTGGGCTGACATGTGATGGAAAAAGTCAGAAATCTTAATCAATGCTTCCAAAAAAGGCGTATCTCCCCGTTTCCAGCTGTTTAGTGACATTTGGGATGATGTGTGATGAAAAATTCAAGAATTTAACCAATTCTTCCAAAAAAAGGCATATCTCCCTGTTTCCAGCGCTTTTCTGACATTGGAGCTGATATGTGATGAAAAAGTCAAAATGTTAACCATTGCTTCCAAAAACGGCTTATCTCCCCGTTTCCAGCTGTTTAGTGACATTTGGGATGATGTGTGATGAAAAATTCAAGAATTTGACCATTTCTTCCAAAAAAGGCTTATCTCCCTGTTTCCAGCGCTTTTCTGACACTTGGGCTGACATGTGATGAAAAAGTCAGAAATCTTAATCAATGCTTCCAAAAAAGGCTTATCTCCCCGTTTCCAGCTGTTTACTGACATTTGGGATGATGTGTGATGAAAAATTCAAGAATTTGACCATTTCTTCCAAAAAAGGCTTATTTCCCTGTTTCCAGCGCTTTTCTGACACTTGGGCTGACATGTGATGAAAAAGTCAGAAATCTTAATCAATGCTTCCAAAAAAGGCTTATCTCCCCGTTTCCAGCTGTTTAGTGACATTTGGGATGATGTGTGATGAAAAATTCAAGAATTTAACCATTTCTTCCAAAAAAGGCTTATCTCCCTGTTTCCAGCGCTTTTCTGACACTTGGGCTGACATGTGATGAAAAAGTCAGAAATCTTAATCAATGCTTCCAAAAAAGGCTTATCTCCCCGTTTCCAGCTGTTTAGTGACATTTGGGATGATGTGTGATGAAAAATTCAAGAATTTAACCATTTCTTCCAAAAAAAGTCATATCTCCCTGTTTCCAGCGCTTTTCTGACACTGGAGCTGATATGTGATGAAAAAGTAAAAATGTTAACCATTGCTTCCAAAAACGGCTTATCTCCCCGTTTCCAGCTGTTTATTGACATTTGGGATGATGTGTGATGAAAAATTCAAGAATTTAACCAATTCTTCCAAAAAAAGGCATATCTCCCTGTTTCCAGCGCTTTTCTGACATTGGAGCTGATATGTGATGAAAAAGTCAAAATGTTAACCATTGCTTCCAAAAACGGCTTATCTCCCCGTTTCCAGCTGTTTAGTGACATTTGGGATGATGTGTGATGAAAAATTCAAGAATTTGACCATTTCTTCCAAAAAAGGCTTATCTCCCTGTTTCCAGCGCTTTTCTGACACTTGGGCTGACATGTGATGAAAAAGTCAGAAATCTTAATCAATGCTTCCAAAAAAGGCTTATCTCCCCGTTTCCAGCTGTTTAGTGACATTTGGGATGATGTGTGATGAAAAATTCAAGAATTTGACCATTTCTTCCAAAAAAGGCTTATTTCCCTGTTTCCAGCGCTTTTCTGACACTTGGGCTGACATGTGATGAAAAAGTCAGAAATCTTAATCAATGCTTCCAAAAAAGGCTTATCTCCCCGTTTCCAGCTGTTTAGTGACATTTGGGATGATGTGTGATGAAAAATTCAAGAATTTGACCATTTCTTCCAAAAATGGCTTATCTCCCTGTTTCCAGCGCTTTTCTGACACTTGGGCTGACATGTGATGAAAAAGTCAGAAATCTTAATCAATGCTTCCAAAAAAGGCTTATCTCCCCGTTTCCAGCTGTTTAGTGACATTTGGGATGATGTGTGATGAAAAATTCAAGAATTTAACCATTTCTTCCAAAAAAGGCATATCTCCCTGTTTCCAGCGCTTTTCTGACACTGGAGCTGATATGTGATGAAAAAGTCAAAATGTTAACCATTGCTTCCAAAAACGGCTTATCTCCCCGTTTCCAGCTGTTTAGTGACATTTGGGATGATGTGTGATGAAAAATTCAAGAATTTAACCATTTCTTCCAAAAAAGGCTTATCTCCCTTTTTCCAGCGCTTTTCTGACACTTGGGCTGACATGTGATGAAAAAGTCAGAAATCTTAATCAATGCTTCCAAAAAAGGCTTATCTCCCCGTTTCCAGTTGTTTAGTGACATTTGGGATGATGTGTGATGAAAAATTCAAGAATTTAACCATTTCTTCCAAAAAAAGGCATATCTCCCTGTTTCCAGCGCTTTTCTGACACTGGAGCTGATATGTGATGAAAAAGTCAAAATGGTAACCATTGCTTCCAAAAACGGCTTATCTCCCCGTTTCCAGCTGTTTAGTGACATTTGGGATGATGTGTGATGAAAAATTCAAGAATTTAACCATTTCTTCCAAAAAAAGGCATATCTCCCTGTTTCCAGCGCTTTTCTGACACTTGGGCTGACATGTGATGAAAAAGTCAGAAATCTTAATCAATGCTTCCAAAAAAGGCTTATCTCCCCGTTTCCAGCTGTTTAGTGACATTTGGGATGATGTGTGATGAAAAATTCAAGAATTTAACCATTTCTTCCAAAAAAGGCATATCTCCCTGTTTCCAGCGCTTTTCTGACACTGGAGCTGATATGTGATGAAAAAGTCAAAATGTTAACCATTGCTTCCAAAAACGGCTTATCTCCCCGTTTCCAGCTGTTTAGTGACATTTGGGATGATGTGTGATGAAAAATTCAAGAATTTAACCATTTCTTCCAAAAAAGGCTTATCTCCCTTTTTCCAGCGCTTTTCTGACACTTGGGCTGACATGTGATGAAAAAGTCAGAAATCTTAATCAATGCTTCCAAAAAAGGCTTATCTCCCCGTTTCCAGTTGTTTAGTGACATTTGGGATGATGTGTGATGAAAAATTCAAGAATTTAACCATTTCTTCCAAAAAAAGGCATATCTCCCTGTTTCCAGCGCTTTTCTGACACTGGAGCTGATATGTGATGAAAAAGTCAAAATGGTAACCATTGCTTCCAAAAACGGCTTATCTCCCCGTTTCCAGCTGTTTAGTGACATTTGGGATGATGTGTGATGAAAAATTCAAGAATTTAACCATTTCTTCCAAAAAAAGGCATATCTCCCTGTTTCCAGCGCTTTTCTGACACTGGAGCTGATATGTGATGAAAAAGTCAAAATGTTAACCATTGCTTCCAAAAAAGGCTTATCTCCCCGTTTCCAGCTGTTTAGTGACATTTGGGATGATGTGTGATGAAAAATTCAAGAATTTAACCATTTCTTCCAAAAAAAGGCTTATCTCCCTGTTTCCAGCGCTTTTCTGACACTTGGGTTGACATGTGATGAAAAAGTCAGAAATCTTAATCAATGCTTCCAAAAAAGGCTTATCTCCCCGTTTCCAGCTGTTTAGTGACATTTGGGATGATGTGTGATGAAAAATTCAAGAATTTAACCATTTCTTCCAAAAAAAGGCATATCTCCCTGTTTCCAGCGCTTTTCTGACACTGGAGCTGATATGTGATGAAAAAGTCAAAATGTTAACCATTGCTTCCAAAAAAGGCTTATCTCCCCGTTTCCAGCTGTTTAGTGACATTTGGGATGATGTGTGATGAAAAATTCAAGAATTTAACCATTTCTTCCAAAAAAGGCTTATCTCCCTGTTTGCAGCTCTTTTCTGACACTTGGGCTGATATGTGATGAAAAAGTAGGAAATCTTAATCAATGCTTCCAAAAAAGGCTTATCTCCCCGTTTCCAGCTGTTTAGTGACATTTGGGATGATGTGTGATGAAAAATTCAAGAATTTAACCATTTCTTCCAAAAAAAGGCATATCTCCCTGTTTCCAGCGCTTTTCTGACACTGGAGCTGATATGTGATGAAAAAGTCAAAATGTTAACCATTGCTTCCAAAAACGGCTCTTCTCCCCGTTTCCAGCTGTTTAGTGACATTTGGGATGATGTGTGATGAAAAATTCAAGAATTTGACCATTTCTTCCAAAAAAGGCTTATCTCCCTGTTTCCAGCGCTTTTCTGACACTTGGGCTGACATGTGATGAAAAAGTCAGAAATCTTAATCAATGCTTCCAAAAAAGGCTTATCTCCCCGTTTCCAGCTGTTTAGTGACATTTGGGATGATGTGTGATGAAAAATTCAAGAATTTAACCATTTCTTCCAAAAAAGGCTTATGTGCCTTTTTCCAGCGCTTTTCTGACACTTGGGCTGACATGTGATGAAAAAGTCAGAAATGTTAACCATTGCTTCCAAAAAAGGCATATCTCCCTGTTTCCAGCGCTTTTCTGACACTGGAGCTGATATGTGATGAAAAAGTCAAAATGTTAACCATTGCTTCCAAAAACGGCTTATCTCCCCGTTTCCAGCTGTTTAGTGCCATTTGGGATGATGTGTGATGAAAAATTCAAGAATTTAACCATTTCTTCCAAAAAAAGGCTTATCTCCCTGTTTCCAGCGCTTTTCTGACACTTGGGCTGACATGTGATGAAAAAGTCAGAAATCTTAATCAATGCTTCCAAAAAAGGCTTATCTCCCCGTTTCCAGCTGTTTAGTGACATTTGGGATGATGTGTGATGAAAAATTCAAGAATTTAACTATTTCTTCCAAAAAAAGGCATATCTCCCTGTTTCCAGCGCTTTTCTGACACTGGAGCTGATATGTGATGAAAAAGTCAAAATGTTAACCATTGCTTCCAAAAACGGCTTATCTCCCCGTTTCCAGCTGTTTAGTGACATTTGGGATGATGTGTGATGAAAAATTCAAGAATTTGACCATTTCTTCCAAAAAAGGCTTATCTCCCTGTTTCCAGCGCTTTTCTGACACTGGAGCTGATATGTGATGAAAAGGTCAAAATGTTAACCATTGCTTCCAAAAACGGCTTATCTCCCCGTTTCCAGCTGTTTAGTGACATTTGGGATGATGTGTGATGAAAAAGTCAAGTATTTAACCATTTCTTCCAAAAAAAGGCATATCTCCCTGTTTCCAGCGCTTTTCTGACACTGGAGCTGATATGTGATGAAAAAGTCAAAATGTTAACCATTGCTTCCAAAAACGGCTTATCTCCACGTTTCCAGCTGTTTAGTGACATTTGGGATGATGTGTGATGAAAAATTCAAGAATTTGACCATTTCTTCCAAAAAAGGCTTATCTCCCTGTTTCCAGCGCTTTTCTGACACTTGGGCTTACATGTGATGAAAAAGTCAGAAATCTTAATCAATGCTTCCAAAAACGGCTTATCTCCCCGTTTCCAGCTGTTTAGTGACATTTGGGATGATGTGTGATGAAAAAGTCAAGTATTTAACCATTTCTTCCAAAAAAAGGCATATCTCCCTGTTTCCAGCGCTTTTCTGACACTGGAGCTGATATGTGATGAAAAAGTCAAAATGTTAACCATTGCTTCCAAAAACGGCTTATCTCCACGTTTCCAGCTGTTTAGTGACATTTGGGATGATGTGTGATGAAAAATTCAAGAATTTGACCATTTCTTCCAAAAAAGGCTTATCTCCCTGTTTCCAGCGCTTTTCTGACACTTGGGCTTACATGTGATGAAAAAGTCAGAAATCTTAATCAATGCTTCCAAAAAAGGCTTATCTCCCCGTTTCCAGCTGTTTAGTGACATTTGGGATGATGTGTGATGAAAAATTCAAGAATTTAACCATTTCTTCCAAAAAAAGGCATATCTCCCTGTTTCCAGCGCTTTTCTGACACTGGAGCTGATATGTGATGAAAAAGTCAAAATGTTAACCATTGCTTCCAAAAACGGCTTATCTCCCCGTTTCCAGCTGTTTAGTGACATTTGGGATGATGTGTGATGAAAAATTCAAGAATTTGACCATTTCTTCCAAAAAAGGCTTATCTCCCTGTTTCCAGCGCTTTTCTGACACTTGGGCTGACATGTGATGAAAAAGTCAGAAATCTTAATCAATGCTTCCAAAAAAGGCTTATCTCCCCGTTTCCAGCTGTTTAGTGACATTTGGGATGATGTGTGATGAAAAATTCAAGAATTTAACCATTTCTTCCAAAAAAGGCTTATCTGCCTTTTTCCAGCGCTTTTCTGACACTTGGGCTGACATGTGATGAAAAAGTCAGAAATCTTAATCAATGCTTCCAAAAAAGGCTTATCTCCCCGTTTCCAGCTGTTTAGTGACATTTGGGATGATGTGTGATGAAAAATTCAAGAATTTAACCATTTCTTCCAAAAAAAGGCATATCTCCCTGTTTCCAGCGCTTTTCTGACACTGGAGCTGATATGTGATGAAAAAGTCAAAATGTTAACCATTGCTTCCAAAAACGGCTTATCTCCCCGTTTCCAGCTGTTTAGTGACATTTGGGATGATGTGTGTTGAAAAATTCAAGAATTTAACCATTTCTTCCAAAAAAAGGCATATCTCCCTGTTTCCAGCGCTTTTCTGACACTGGAGCTGATATGTGATGAAAAAGTCAAAATGTTAACCAGTGCTTCCAAAAACGGCTTATCTCCACGTTTCCAGCTGTTTAGTGACATTTGGGATGATGTGTGATGAATAATTCAAGAATTTAACCATTTTTTCCAAAAAAGTCTTATCTCCCTGTTTCCAGCGCTTTTCTGACACTTGTGTTGATATGTGATGAAAAAGTCAGAAATCTTAATCAATGCTTCCAAAAAAGGCTTATCTTCCCGTTTCCAGCTGTTTAGTGACATTTGGGCTGATATGTGATGAAAAAGTCAGAAATCTTAATCATTGCTTCCAAAAAAGGCTTATCTCCCCGTTTCCAGCTGTTTAGTGACATTTGGGATGATGTGTGATGAAAAATTCAAGAATTTAACCATTTCTTCCAAAAAAGGCTTATCTCCCTGTTTCCAGCGCTTTTCTGACACTTGTGCTGACATGTGATGAAAAAGTCAGAAATCTTAATCAATGCTTCCAAAAAAGGCTTATCTCCCCGTTTCCAGCTGTTTAGTGACATTTGGTAAATGGTAAATGGATTTGTATTTATATAGCGCTTTTCTAGTCTGATGAAGACCACTCAAAGCGCTTTACAGTACAGTTTCACATTCACCCATTCACACACACATTCATACAGTGCATCTACTCGCAGCACTTTGTTATTCTATGGGGGGCTATTGAGGGTTCAGCATCTTGCCCAAGGACGCTTCGGCATGCAGATGGTTCAGACTGGGGATCGAACCGCCGACCTTCAGGTTGGAGGACGACCACTCTACCCCTCAGCCACAGCCGCCCTCACATCATTTGGGATGATGTGTGATGAAAAATTCAAGAATTTAACCATTTCTTCCAAAAAAGGCTTATCTCCCTGTTTCCAGCGCTTTTCTGACACTTGTGCTGACATGTGATGAAAAAGTCAGAAATCTTAATCAATGCTTCCAAAAAAGGCTTATCTCCCCGTTTCCAGCTGTTTAGTGACATTTGGGATGATGTGTGATGAAAAATTCAAGAATTTAACCATTTCTTCCAAAAAAGGCTTATCTCCCTGTTTCCAGCGCTTTTCTGACACTGGAGCTGATATGTGATGAAAAAGTCAAAATGTTAACCATTGCTTCCAAAAACGGCTTATCTCCACGTTTCCAGCTGTTTAGTGACATTTGGGATGATGTGTGATGAAAAATTCAAGAATTTGACCATTTCTTCCAAAAAAGGCTTATCTCCCTGTTTCCAGCGCTTTTCTGACACTTGGGCTGACATGTGATGAAAAAGTCAGAAATCTTAATCAATGCTTCCAAAAAAGGCTTATCTCCCCGTTTCCAGCTGTTTAGTGACATTTGGGATGATGTGTGATGAAAAATTCAAGAATTTAACCATTTCTTCCAAAAAAAGGCATATCTCCCTGTTTCCAGCGCTTTTCTGACACTGGAGCTGATATGTGATGAAAAAGTCAAAATGTTAACCATTGCTTCCAAAAACGGCTTATCTCCCCGTTTCCAGCTGTTTAGTGACATTTGGGATGATGTGTGATGAAAAATTCAAGAATTTGACCATTTCTTCCAAAAAAGGCTTATCTCCCTGTTTCCAGCGCTTTTCTGACACTTGGGCTGACATGTGATGAAAAAGTCAGAAATCTTAATCAATGCTTCCAAAAAAGGCTTATCTCCCCGTTTCCAGCTGTTTAGTGACATTTGGGATGATGTGTGATGAAAAATTCAAGAATTTAACCATTTCTTCCAAAAAAGGCTTATCTCCCTGTTTCCAGCGCTTTTCTGACACTGGAGCTGATATGTGATGAAAAAGTCAAAATGTTAACCATTGCTTCCAAAAACGGCTTATCTCCACGTTTCCAGCTGTTTAGTGACATTTGGGATGATGTGTGATGAAAAATTCAAGAATTTGACCATTTCTTCCAAAAAAGGCTTATCTCCCTGTTTCCAGCGCTTTTCTGACACTTGGGCTGACATGTGATGAAAAAGTCAGAAATCTTAATCAATGCTTCCAAAAAAGGCTTATCTCCCCGTTTCCAGCTGTTTAGTGACATTTGGGATGATGTGTGATGAAAAATTCAAGAATTTAACCATTTCTTCCAAAAAAAGGCATATCTCCCTGTTTCCAGCGCTTTTCTGACACTGGAGCTGATATGTGATGAAAAAGTCAAAATGTTAACCATTGCTTCCAAAAACGGCTTATCTCCCCGTTTCCAGCTGTTTAGTGACATTTGGGATGATGTGTGATGAAAAATTCAAGAATTTGACCATTTCTTCCAAAAAAGGCTTATCTCCCTGTTTCCAGCGCTTTTCTGACACTTGGGCTGACATGTGATGAAAAAGTCAGAAATCTTAATCAATGCTTCCAAAAAAGGCTTATCTCCCCGTTTCCAGCTGTTTAGTGACATTTGGGATGATGTGTGATGAAAAATTCAAGAATTTAACCATTTCTTCCAAAAAAGGCTTATCTGCCTTTTTCCAGCGCTTTTCTGACACTTGGGCTGACATGTGATGAAAAAGTCAGAAATCTTAATCAATGCTTCCAAAAAAGGCTTATCTCCCCGTTTCCAGCTGTTTAGTGACATTTGGGATGATGTGTGATGAAAAATTCAAGAATTTAACCATTTCTTCCAAAAAAAGGCATATCTCCCTGTTTCCAGCGCTTTTCTGACACTGGAGCTGATATGTGATGAAAAAGTCAAAATGTTAACCATTGCTTCCAAAAACGGCTTATCTCCCCGTTTCCAGCTGTTTAGTGACATTTGGGATGATGTGTGTTGAAAAATTCAAGAATTTAACCATTTCTTCCAAAAAAAGGCATATCTCCCTGTTTCCAGCGCTTTTCTGACACTGGAGCTGATATGTGATGAAAAAGTCAAAATGTTAACCAGTGCTTCCAAAAACGGCTTATCTCCACGTTTCCAGCTGTTTAGTGACATTTGGGATGATGTGTGATGAAAAATTCAAGAATTTAACCATTTTTTCCAAAAAAGTCTTATCTCCCTGTTTCCAGCGCTTTTCTGACACTTGTGTTGATATGTGATGAAAAAGTCAGAAATCTTAATCAATGCTTCCAAAAAAGGCTTATCTTCCCGTTTCCAGCTGTTTAGTGACATTTGGGCTGATATGTGATGAAAAAGTCAGAAATCTTAATCATTGCTTCCAAAAAAGGCTTATCTCCCCGTTTCCAGCTGTTTAGTGACATTTGGGATGATGTGTGATGAAAAATTCAAGAATTTAACCATTTCTTCCAAAAAAGGCTTATCTCCCTGTTTCCAGCGCTTTTCTGACACTTGTGCTGACATGTGATGAAAAAGTCAGAAATCTTAATCAATGCTTCCAAAAAAGGCTTATCTCCCCGTTTCCAGCTGTTTAGTGACATTTGGTAAATGGTAAATGGATTTGTATTTATATAGCGCTTTTCTAGTCTGATGAAGACCACTCAAAGCGCTTTACAGTACAGTTTCACATTCACCCATTCACACACACATTCATACAGTGCATCTACTCGCAGCACTTTGTTATTCTATGGGGGGCTATTGAGGGTTCAGCATCTTGCCCAAGGACGCTTCGGCATGCAGATGGTTCAGACTGGGGATCGAACCGCCGACCTTCAGGTTGGAGGACGACCACTCTACCCCTCAGCCACAGCCGCCCTCACATCATTTGGGATGATGTGTGATGAAAAATTCAAGAATTTAACCATTTCTTCCAAAAAAGGCTTATCTCCCTGTTTCCAGCGCTTTTCTGACACTTGTGCTGACATGTGATGAAAAAGTCAGAAATCTTAATCAATGCTTCCAAAAAAGGCTTATCTCCCCGTTTCCAGCTGTTTAGTGACATTTGGGATGATGTGTGATGAAAAATTCAAGAATTTAACCATTTCTTCCAAAAAAGGCTTATCTCCCTGTTTCCAGCGCTTTTCTGACACTGGAGCTGATATGTGATGAAAAAGTCAAAATGTTAACCATTGCTTCCAAAAAAGGCTTATCTCCCCGTTTCCAGCTGTTTAGTGACATTTGGGATGATGTGTGATGAAAAATTCAAGAATTTAACCATTTCTTCCAAAAAAGGCTTATCTCCCTGTTTCCAGCGCTTTTCTGACACTTGGGCTGATATGTGATGAAAAAGTCAGAAATCTTAATCATTGCTTCCAAAAAAGGCTTATCTCCCCGTTTCCAGCTGTTTAGTGACATTTGGGATGATGTGTGATGACAAATTCAAGAATTTAACCATTTCTTCCAAAAAAAGGCATATTTCCCTGTTTCCAGCGCTTTTCTGACACTGGAGCTGATATGTGATGAAAAAGTCAAAATGTTAACCATTGCTTCCAAAAAAGGCTTATCTCCCCATTTCCAGCTGTTTAGTGACATTTGGGATGATGTGTGATGAAAAATTCAAGAATTTAACCATTTCTTCCAAAAAAGGCTTATCTCCCCGTTTCAAGTGCTTTTCTGACACTTGGGCTGATATGTGATGAAAAAGTCAGAAATGTTAACCATTGCTTCCAAAAAAGGCTTATTTCCCCGTTTCCAGCTGCTTAATGACATTTGGGATGACGTGTGATGAAAAATTCAAGAATTTAACCATTTCTTCCAAAAAAGGCTTATCTCCCTGTTTCCAGCGCTTTTCTGACACTAGAGCTGATATGTGATGAAAAAGTCAAAATGTTAACCATTGCTTCCAAAGAAGGCTTATCTCTCCGTTTCCAGCTGTTTAGTGACATTTGGGATGATGTGTGATGAAAAATTCAAGAATTTAACCACTTCTTCCAAAAAAGGCTTATCTCCCTGTTTCCACCGCTTTTCTGACACTTGTGCTGATATGTGATGAAAAAGTCAGAAATCCTAATCAATGCTTCCAAAAAAGGCTTATCTCCCCGTTTCCAGCTGTTTAGTTACATTTGGGATGATGTGTGATGAAAAAGTCAAAATGTTAACCATTGCTTCCAAAAAAGGCTTATCTCCCCGTTTCCAGCTGTTTAGTGACATTTGGGATGATGTGTGATGAAAAATTCAAGAATTTAACCACTTCTTCCAAAAAAGGCTTATCTCCCTGTTTCCAGCGCTTGTCTGACACTTGGGCTGATATGTGATGAAAAGTCAGAAATGTTAACCATTGCTTCCAAAAAAGGCTTATCTCGATACAGAGTGTTTTTTCCCAGGGTCTAGCAGAAAATAAGAAAGATGAGCTAGCTGTCAAGGATGATTCTGAATCCATGGATGGATTGATTTCCTTACCCACTAGACGAGACAATCGACTTAGAGAGAGAAAGCATGTTGCCTGCAAACCCCAGCTTCACTGTCTCAAACCCCACTATGTTCACTGGCCCCTGATCCAGTAACCTGCTCTACCACGAATGAACCCATTGAGAAGCCCATGCAACTAGGGAGGGCTTGGCTCACGGCAACTGAATAACAGCGAAGATTCAGGGAACGTCTCTGCCTTTACTGCGGCCAACTTGGCCAAGCTCTTGTCCAGTGCCGTAGCTGGCCCATCGATTAGGCTCATCAGTCAGAGGAGGAACCCTGTTGAGTCATACACAATCCTCCAGCCACGGAACCCCGTCCAGAACTTGGCTAGATACCAACCTTTTTTCAAATTATTCTTCTCTCCCCCTCAAGGCCAACGAGAATTTCATAGACTCAAATCTGGTGTCGCATACCAACATTCCCCTCACCCCACTTTCAAACCCAGAGAGGTGAGTGCCTTAGATTGCAGACACATGGCTAGAATCACCCACCAAACCCTACAGATTACCCTGATCACTTCTGGCAATCATCAAGAAATCATCCAATTCCTGGTCATCACCTCACCCCACTCTCCCCTGGTTCTGGGTCAGCCCTGGTCGCAGATCCACGATCCCCACGCCGATTGCAGATGCGGCGTAGTGATAGGTTGGAGCCTTCATTGTCAATCAAACTGCCTTAGATCAGCCTGCCCGTCTCCAGATCTCCATCCCTTACCTTATTCCAAACAACTGGACCTATCTCATGTTCCTCCAGTTTATTACGACTTGAGGGTGGTGTTTAGTAAAGACAAGGTCCTTACATTACCCCACTCCCCCTATCCATGATTGTGCCATTACACTCCTCCCTGATCACACACTTGCCTCCAGCAAGTTGTTTAATTTATCTAAACCCGAAAAGGAGGTCATAATAAGACATTTTATTTATAGGTGCCTTTCAGAGCACCCTAGGTCACCTTACACGGCAGATAAAAAACACAACAGAAAGGTATGGTGGAGCAGGTTTGTGGTGGCCTTAAAGGTGAAGAGCAGAACCAAGACAATTCGGTTTTTGACATGGTACAATTCATTCAGGAGATGCTGGCTGAAGAACTCATTAGACCAGTGGTCGCGAACCCATCCATCGCGATCTACCAGTTGATCACAACAGTCTTCACTGTCAATCCCTGTAACTCTTTGGACCCACTGGCTGTGGTTGTGCCGCAGATCAGCTGTGTGTCTGTTGTTCACACGCGCCTAGTGTCCACTGCTGGCAGCAGAGCTGCAGGTTTATCTGCTGCATTTCCTTCAATACAAGTCAGATTATGTACTTAACTAAATGCCAGGACTCTACAGTATGAAGACGTGCATCTTCTGGTCTGTCGGTAAGAATCAAAGCCCCGTTAGAGCTCATGAATGGATTCAACACGTTTGTGTCATAGACAGATGAACATTGTGGTTCACAGCAGAATAAACAGAGAAAATCCTCTTTCACCTGAGTTTAAATGTTTATCTGATGAATGTATGTCTCAAACATAAATGGTTGCAACACTTACTGTAGGCATTGCAAAATAAAAGCTCTCCAGCTTTCTGTTGACCAAATCCATTCTTTTGTTTAAAAAGTTATTTTTATTGTTATACTAGCAGGAGGGGAAGATGAACGGCTTCCTACTGTATAGCACTATTGTTTATTTGAGTATGCAGGACTACTTTTAAACAAGCAAATAGTCCTATTTGTAGCCATAATCTATGCAAATACATGTGCTGCAGTAGCAGCTTCTATGTAAAACATATTGTTGAACTGAGAAGCTAAATATTGTACATTGAAAAGATAAAGTTGCATAACTGATTTTCTTTGTGTATATTAATGCTTGTACATTCAGCCTTTTACAGAAATTGCAAAAATAATAAATATGACCCTTGTAAGTTTGGGTTTTGGAAGATATCAGGCTGGTAGATCATGGCTTAGGGTTGGAATTAAAAAGTGATCTAATGCTTGAAAAGGTTGGTGACCACTGCATTAGACCATCTTCATCCACTGTGGGGGCCAGTTTCTTCTTTGTTAAAAAGAAAGATGGCTCCCTGCGACCCTGAATTGACCTTCGAGCCCTCAACAATATCACGGTTAAAAATAAGTATCCACTTCCCCTGATTGATTCAGCATTTGGTCCCCTACGTTCAGCCTCACAAATGCCCCTGCTGTTTTCCAAAATCTTGTAAATGATGATCACCGTGATATGCTTAATCGATTTGTGTTTGTGTATTAAGATGATATCCTCATCTTCTCCAGGAGTTTGCAAGAGCATAAACAACAAGTCAGGTTGGTGCTTCAGAGACAGATTGTTTATTAAGGCAGAGAAATGCTCTTTCCACACACAGTCCGTCACTTTTCTGGGCTACATCGTGGAGAGGGGTCAAGTCAGGGAAGACCCCACCAAAGTGAAGAATGTGATCGAATGGCTAGTTCCTCTCCCAACGCTCTCCGACGAACAGCAAGTCACACCCTCATCTTTTCTCACCGTCTATCTCCAGCTGAACAGAATTATTATGATGTAGTTAACCGGGAGCTACTGGTGGTGGTACTAGCTTTGGAGGAGTGGCTGCACTGGTTAGAGGGAGTGGAACATCCATTCATAGTGCGAACTGATCACAAGTACCTGGCTTATTTTCAGTCAGCTTGTCCTCCAGTTATCACCCCCAAACCAACGGGCAGGCCAACCAGGATTTGGAAGCGGTGTTACGATGTGTAACTGCCCGACGTCCCTCATCCTGGAGGTGCCACCTAGCTTGGGTTGAATATGCCCATAATTCCCTCACCAGCTCTTCCACAGGTATGACTCTGTTCAACATTATTCATGGATTCCAACCCCCTTTGTTTCCCTCTCAGGAGGAGGACCCTCAGTTCAGTCCCACCTGCGCAGCTGCCGTAAGATGTAGATGGAGTCTCGGGCAGCGTTGGTCTGCACAGCCATCAGGAACGGGAAGATGACCAACTGCTGACACATCCTCGCTCCCAAATACATGCCAGGACAAAAGGTATGGCTGAAATACACATCACTGTCAGCAAAAACTAGTTACTAGACTTGGGTCTAGTCAACTGACCAACACATTCAACAATGACATGGCTCACCAACAGCAGGGAGAAGGTGCAAATGGGAGGAGGCACTATCTGGTTTGGTTTACCCGTAACTTGGTAAGCGCTGCAAGTCTTACAGAGACTCATCACATCAGGTTTTATTCCTGGCCAGAAGAAATGCTTCAGGATCTGGTCATATGTCTTAGTGACACCTAGATGACCAGACAATGGATGTCCATGGGCTAATGCTAGCACTTGCTGCAAACAAACAACAGGAATAACTATCTGGTAAACTGTGTACCAGTCCACACCTGAATCAACTGCTGCCTGACCAGACTGTGCAACACACTTGCGCATCAACAGATCAGATGAGCCTCACAGTAACACTGCAGGTGCAGTAATGGACTCTGTTACACCTTTGGGGTCTGTTGAGGTACTGTCCACTGACCAACTAACAGGAGAAGACTTGTCTTCGGACAAAACAGAAGCATACAGCAATTCAGATAAGTCAACATCCTGAGCCATTTTACAGGCCTGGGCTCTAGTCAGAACGCTGACGTCTGCATCATAGATGATGTGTCGCTGTCTTGCGCTTTTGACATCCTTTGGATCGAGAGTCTGTGCAGAAGTGATCTTGGCGTGGAGCAGTGGTATCAACTAGGGCTGTCAGTTTAACGCGTTATTAACTGCGTTAACGCAAACCCATTTTAACGCCGTCAATTTTTTTAACTCGAGTTAAAGCAGAGCTGCAGCTGCAGCTTCAGTATCTGTGTTCGCCTCCAGTCTGACCTGCTCTCGCTTTTTGTTTTAATATTTCGCCACCTAAAATATATATTTTAAAGCTATTGTAGCGTCCCACAGGACACGGAACTTCTTCGTGGTTTAGTAACTGGTATTTTCCTCTACACGAACATGTGCACCTCTCGCTGTTACTCCGTCACTCGCAGACATCAACACTTCACTTCCTCATTGATCCCCGATCCCCCCATCCTATTGGTCCAAACAGTCACATGTCCCACCCAGACCTCTTCACTGACCGTCAGACATCAGAGCGCTCCTTCAACAGTGTTTTACTGAGCATACGTCAAAACCAAACATAAACATAAACCCAGTCCGTTACACTATTAGGCTGCAGCTATATGTTTTTATTTATTTAAAAATAGGGTACTTCTTATTTCAAACATTTTCCACAAATAAGGGGAGGACTCAAATAGCCCTACAAAGTTCTGTGTTTCATTTATTTCAAAGTAGGCCGACACTTGCCTGTGTATTTTGTTTGTTTGTTATTTGTTGCTTGTCTGTTGAGTAGCTAGCTTAAAGCAAAGAAGTAGTAGGCTTACCTTTTATTTGTTTCTGAAATAAGAGGACTGACTGCTATGTTCACAGCAAACTTGAAAAAAAGAAAATATTAAGCCATGGTTTAACTGCACTATAGGCTGAGTCCTTGTTTACCTGAAATGTGCACTTTATAATATAATATAAAATATTTTGTACCACCCTGTTTGGCAATGTTGTTTTTCAATAATATAAAACATTTGCATAAAGCAAGCCAATCCACTTTTCCATGTTGATAAGAGCATTAAAACGAAAGTAAAATTATGGAAAAATAATAAAGGAAGGAACATTCAGAATAGATACAAATTTGCGATTAATTGCGATTAAATATTGTTTGACAGCTCTAGTATCAACCAGTGGCAGCTTGTGATAAAATGTATTGTGAGTGCCTTGTGAAAAAGTCAATACCAATTCGCCATGAATAAAACTGAGTGTCTGTCTCATACTTAGGAGTTTGAACAGGTTCAATGATGCACATGCTTGACCAATTACATGTCATTCTCAGCTGTCAACCATCCATGTTTCACCAAGTTTTCATGGGAAATAAAAAATATTTGACTTATACTTTTTAGTTTGAAGGAGGGTTTATGACCTATACTGCAGCCAACCACCAGGGGTGATTAAGATGTTTTAATTTTACTTTTGGGAGTCAGCATAAATTATTTAATTTAAAGGTAATAGCTAAGTGTTATTATCAATGCTGCTACACTCATGTGGCTCCAAAAAACTCTTGAATCAATACATGTTGGCTCCTTAGACAGCTTTGGATGCATAACATTGTATTATGTTCTATTTATATACATTATAAACAAATAACAATAAATACATTTACTATAAGAATAAAAACTCATTTATTTTATAATAAATTTGTACTCAGTCCCGAACAAATCAATGGTAGCTGTAGAAGTGCTTGTGCTTATAAAAATCTCAATTCTTGAATCTGTATATGAGGATGCTGGTGTGTGTATTTTGGCAGGCAGTGGACACACCCAGTGTGTGTGTAAAGGCATGGAGAAACACTCCCACTACAGACTCAGTCTGTCAGTCCTTAGGAAACAGAGCAGCAGTGTGTTCCCTTTCCTCTCACCCTCCTCTCTCCTCAACTGGGATCCTCACTCGTCCTCAGAGCCTTACAGCAGCCGCAGACATGGTGCTCCACCACAAAGAGTTCGCCAGTGCAGGCAAGGCAACCGGGTTGCAGATTTGGAGGATCGAAAACCTAGAGCTGGTCCCTGTGTCCGAGAGCTTACATGGAAACTATTACACCGGAGATGCTTATGTGATTCTCAGCACATTTGCACAGAGAAACAGCTTCTCCTACAACCTGCACTACTGGCTGGGTAAGTGTCACTGGACCTTCTCTTATGGGTCCACTTCTTTTTCCACCTTTTTTTCCAGAAGGGAAATGAGTGACACTCAGATCTAAAAGTGTTTAAGGCCATTTGGAAGCAATGGGAGCAAGTGGTTTGGATAAAGTCCTCCAGGTTGAGAGAGACAGTGGCTTCCTCAGACTAATCCAAAGAAATGCAACATGGAGATAGTGTGACTAAGAAGAAATGATCTTCATGCAGTTCTGCTGGAGTCAATCTTCAGTGACTCCAACATTTCTACCAAGAAGTTATGTCTGCAGCTAAGGCAAACTTTGGTGTCTGCTTTTCCAGTTTGACTGCAATCACTTATCCTTGGGATGCAGTCAGGGTGACACAGCAACACACTGACAAGTGTCCTGTGAGCTGTTTTTACAGTGTGTTTACTCTGAACGCAGATCAGCTCCGGGTCCGTGTGTTAGAACAAGTGCAGACTGTGTGTACTGTCTTACTCTCAGTGGAAAAGTACTCACATCACTTATTTGCAGTACAAAACAAAACAAAAAATTACTTCTTGTATAAAGATCATGCACATGTTATACAATTTTATTTGTTTTTACCTCTGGGAGAATAACATCAATACAGCCAAGATGTTCACTTGCTCTTGTCTTCAGTCTAAGAACCCATCAGCATCAATCAATAACCATCATGCAAATGGCAATGCACCCTTGCTTCCTGTGTGAAGTCCCACAGGAAGACCAAACACTTTGCCGACAGCTGGTGTAAATGCATAGTGACTGTGAGAAAAAGCGGAACTGTGCAGTAACAGCAGTCACCCGCAACCCACTAGCATCGTAGGCAATAGTTTCTGCATCATCATTTCTCCTTTTGTCTCATAAAACTTCAGATGAGTGAATCTCACACAACATATAATTCACAATTATAAAGATGCGTTCATTAAATCAAATTACTTTCCCGCGAGTAATTTAAAGCTTGTTATTTTAAATGTATTTTTATACTCTTTAGTTGATAGAATATGATCCCTAAACTACTTCTCGAAAAAAGATAAAAAAGAGGATTCCCTCAACTTTACAATGACCACTGTAAACACACCAATCCCGTCCTACCCCTGTCTCAACATCTCAAATTGATAACACTGAATTGAAAAAATAAATATAATCGTCATTGAGAATTCTTGAGTTTTTCCCTTGAGCAGGAATATTTTGTTCACAGCACCAGTGAAAATCCAATGGTGAGGTAGCAGATTGCAACTGAATACCTCACTCTCCCCATTAGTTTATGCATTCAAATCTACAGTGGCCTGCAGGGGCAATTAAAAGGTAACTGTCTAAATCTTACACACTGATCTTTTAAAATTATTTTTTCTTGATTCATTTAGTATTTTAATGGAAGTCTAATTGCATCTAGAGCCTCTGCCATGAATTAAGCCTTAGAGGTTGAGTGTAAGATTCAGGTGAAAGGGATCTATTGGCAGAAAATAATCCTACTGATATTGTCAAGAGAGTGTAATCATATAAATTGTATGGATTGTTGTTTTCTTTACCCAGAGATGGGCCCTTCATGTTTAAATACCTCATTTTCACATTGGGAGTGGGTCCTCTCTACGGACTCCGCCATGTTTTTTTACAGTAGGCCAAACTGGACAAACTAAAAAACGTTTGAATTTTTTTCACAACTGGTAGCTACCATAGATTCTCTTTCGTGTTTGGAAGGGGAGGGTGTTGGGAGGGGTATTCACCTGCAACATACAAATTTCAAACTCAATTCTACAAACTGAATCTTTAACACAAAGTTTTCCAGGTACCAGAGAACTGGCTCACTGTTAACCAGATAGGTCACCTTAGTAACATATGCTACCTGACTAACCTCCCCCCAGCTTCAAAAGATTCACATTAAAATCTGACAACAGCCTGATGACTGACTGTATCAAATCAATGGAAAAACTGAATCATGATTCCTATAAAAAAAGTTAACAATAATGTGCAACATATATCTTTTATGGATAAGTTGAATGGTTTCCATTTGTCCACTAACAAACTGAGGGAGAGTTTATCATACTCATTAAGACAGAGAATTGCAAATTAAGTAATTTTGTGATATAATTTAATACTTGATCTTGTGAACTTGATCTTCAAAAATGTGAATATTCTGAATTAAGCCTTGTGGGTACGCATGCACCCATTGACCACCCATCACAATGCCCCATTCCCATTTACGTTTTTCTTATTTAATAGAAAGTAGACACAGCATAGTATTTGGTAGGTTTTTAAACTTTGGACTGAATCTGATGCTGCATGGTCAGCACATAGCTCCATAACGTCTTTGTGTTTAGGGAAGTAACTAAGTGCAGTGGTAACCAAAATATCAAGACATATTTGTTTCCGTTTGAATTTATGGTTTTGTCACGCTGACAATGTTCCTGTTATTTCACTCCCATATTACAGTGCAGCTTTGTCAAACCCGGTTAGGTTTCTCAATTAAAGTGTGTGACCAATTAATCTGTTAAGGCTGCTTGAACACCAGCTGTTTTTATTCCTACCAAAAGTAACAAAGTTTGTGTCTTGTCTCCACAAAATACTGGTTATCAGGTCACTGCACAAACTCAAAATCAGCTTCTCATATTCACTACATCTCATGAGGAATCTGATCATTGTCATCAGCTTCTGAGTGAGCCTGTGTTTGGTCTTTAAAGGAAAGGAGTGCAGTCAGGATGAGAGCGCCGCTGCAGCTATCTTCACTGTGCAGCTGGACGACTACCTGGGTGGAAAGGCGGTGCAGTACAGAGAACTGCAGGGGGTTGAATCAACTGCCTTCACCAGCTACTTCAAGGGAGGAATCACCTACAAAGTATGGATCCAATTTATTCTTAAAATCGCGTCAACTGATAAATGTGTCTAGCTTTGACTGAACCTTTTTACCAATAAGGCTAATGCCCCACTTGAACGGATACAATTTTCATTGCATTCCATATTGCAAGTCTCAGGGTTCACCCTTTACCTTTTTATGGCAATCCGTCCATTACATCTGATATGCTCCAAGATTTGTGTCTGATGGTGTTGTTAAAGGGTAGGTCATAGGTTTGCCAACACATCAGGAATCCTTCTTTTTCATTCTCACACAAAATGCGGCAGTCTCGACAATAGTTACTGAAAAATTTTCCTCAGGATCAAAGTTCATGAAAAACAGCACAGATTCAAATCTTGACAAACTTAAGTGGGACTTTTTTCCACAATTATTGAGGGACTGAACATACTCATGACGACATGAAAAATGCTTAGCTCACCTTTCTGACTATAGATGCAGTATGCAGCAACACAACTGTTTAGCACACAAGTAGCAGCAGGTTCCAGGGTTTGTCAGTCCTCCACTTTGATCTCTCAAATATTCTACTATACTTCCATTATCAGATTCAAATTTAAGTTTGTCATTTGGTTGATTTCCATTCCCATCAGTGCCTGCTGTAATCTGTGTTTAGTACTAATAAGCAAATATTAGGATGCTAAGCAAGTTTAAGCAGAATCATTAAGTTCATAGATCACCAAAAATGAATAACTATCTTCATCTTAAATGCAAAAATCATTAACATTATGTTTATTAAAGTTTAAAACAAGGTTGAAGCAAAGCTGTTCCCCTCCATTAATCCCATTACAGCATCATACTTGACTACAGGGAACAGTGACTCATGGGCCATAAGGGGAAGTTGGAGTCTAAGTCAAACTGTGAGAAAGCTGAAAGCATTTTGTTTTTTCTTCCCCTCAGACAGGAGGTGTTGCCTCAGGATTCCACCATGTGGTCACCAATGACCTTTCAGCTCAGAGACTCCTCCACATCAAGGGCCGGCGCGTGGTCAGGGCCACCCAGGTCCCCTTCAGCTGGTCTAGCTTTAATAGTGGAGACTGCTTCATTGTTGACCTTGGAAATGTCAGGACACAGTGTTAAACATAAAATTGTAACATGTTTGCTTGATTTTTTGTTAATGTTATTGTTAATGTTTCTAGTGATTCCCTGTCTACCTCTGCGCTTATATCCCTTTAGAAGATCTATCAGTGGTGTGGGTCCAAGTGTAACCACTTTGAAAGACTGAAGGCAGTACAAGTGGCCAGAGGAATCCGTGACAACGAGAGAAATGGCCGCCCTGAAGTGGTGGTCATAGAAGAGGGAAGTGAACCATCCACATTAACTGATGTGAGTCTAATTTCACTCTGTCATAAGTTCAGAGACAGGACTGTGAATATTCGAAGTGAAAGGTATTGACCTCAGCCACATCTCAGGCTTCCTCAGCAGATGGAGTTCTGTTTGACCAAAATACTCTTAAAAGGTTAATTTAAGCTTTTGTAAACTCGATCCACTGAGGAAGACCATCAGATCTGGAAGAAGCTTGATGTTAGTTTTTGAAAAACCAGAGAGACGACCCAAACAACCGTGCTCTGACCATCAGGTTAAATTTAACAATGTCTTTAGCAAAAAGTCTAGAGAGGCTGGTCGAACTAAACATTTAAAAATACATTAACCAGTGTCGAAACTGTTTTTAGAATAACCAGCGTGGTTTTAGTTACTGTTGTTTGGTTGCATCATTTTTTTTTTTTTTTACATTCCTACTTTTGTATAGATTAAGTACAAAATGTATGTGTTCATATGTCTTTAGACTTCACACAGAGCAAGGCTCACACTACAGCCTAAGGTTCCCTGCCTCAAGTCCTTATGTTAAGCTAGGCCAGGGGTAGGTAACCTTTACTATCGAAGGAGCCATTTTGGCCCCTCTTCCCCCAAATTAAATCTGTCTGGAGCCGCATAACATATTTGATAACACAGGTTATGAAGTTATATATATAGTTATACAATATATATAAAAACTATAGTTTGTTGCATTTATAAAATTATAGAATTTTTTTTTTGTTTCCTAATCTGTCTGGGAAGAGCGCCGGGACGTAATAGGATGTGACGCATATTTTAGTTGACGAACTTTGAAAACAAAATGTGAGAGCAGGTCAGACCGGAGGCGGCTACGTATTCTCCACATAGGCTTGTGAGAATACGTAATTTGAACGGACCAAACAGCGAAGAAGTTCTTCAACATGAATGACATTAAATTAATAATTGGAGTGGAGAAGTACAGTGAGCTGTATGATCCTCAGCACATGTTGTATAAAGACAACACCAAAAAAGACACATGATGGGACGCTGTTGCAGTTAATGTTGGAGCAAAGGTAAGTATATGCTTGAAAAAAATGATTAAATGCCGTTTTTACTGTAGGCTGATAACAGCAAAAGTATGTGATATTATTAGCGCTGCGCGGCGCTTCATCGTGCTTCAGCGTCCGGTGTGAACCCGGCGTGAGCGAGTGAGCGGAGCGGGGGGGCGGAGCCCCTGGGCCGTTGTGTGTGTCCGCTATCTGGGAGCGCGCACACACACACAAGCACAGACATTCACCCGCTCCTGGTATTTCAGGACGGCCTGATACGTCATATGAAAACTGATTCGTTAAGTTCACCGTTCGCAAAAAATATGCGCAACATGCACTGTACAGGGAGCCACTGCAGAGGGGCTGAAGAGCCACATGCGGCTCCAGAGCCGCAGGTTGCCGACCCCTGAGCTAGGCTAACCACATACTGAATTTCAAATGCAGCTCAGAGAAGTTGTTTCAATCTTTATTTTTCCTGTAAGCATCCTGTAAATCCTACCTTATCTTATGCCACTCACCATGAACAGGCACCAAATATTTTCCAATTGGCATTGTGGTGAACTTCATAGTAGTAACCACTGCTGTAATATATTCTTTGTCAATGTATTTAACGGGTTATCTTAGATGGATTAATGTCTTGTGATAAGTTATGATTTGTCACAACAGGTCCTTGGAGTGAAGCCAGAGCTGCCGGAGGGAGATGATGATGATGTGGCTGACATGTCCAACAGGAAAATGGCTAAACTTTACATGGTATAGAGTAAACACACACACACACACACACACACACACACAAATTTAACTAAAAAATCTTGGCACAACAATCTTCCTCAATAATTAAACTTCCTACATTTGTCAGGTTATATAAAGTGATTCATCCTATCAAGTCAAGTGAAAATCTATAAACCATTGTTTGCTCCGACAGGTCTGGACTATTCATAGATTTCATTCAGATCACTCATATATGCCTCTAAACATCAAATGTTTTCGAGATGTCAGATGTTTTTACAGGTGGTTCTCGAATGAGCTCACTGTCGTGTTTGTCAGGTATCAGATGCATCAGGATCCATGAAAGTTACAGCTGTGAGAGAGGAAAACCCATTTGACCAGAGTGACTTGCTATCAGATGAATGCTTCATCCTGGATCATGGCAAAAACAAGATGATATTTGTATGGAAAGGTGATCAGACATTTTCTCTTTATCCTTCCCTTTGAATGGCTTGTTGTCCTTGTATCTGCAGATTGGCTGTTTGGGTTTGTCATATCAACAATCCTCTCACCTCATGTATCTTCACAGGGCATAATGCCAACCCCGGTGAAAGAAAAGAGGCCATGAAAACAGCTGAGGGCTTCATCAAACAGATGGGCTACCCCGCAAACACACAGGTTCGCTTATCTACTGTATCTACTGTATTTCTATTATTTCACCATGTTTCCTTTTGTGAAATTTACAGCAGATCTATTGTTGAAAGTGTCGCTGCTGATGGTCCTACAGATCCAGGTGCTGCCAGAGGGAGGTGAGACTCCCCTGTTCAAGCAGTTCTTCCTGGTCTGGAAGGACAGAGATCAAAGTGAGGGTTTCGGGAAGGTGTCTGTCAAGGAAAGAATCGCAAAGATCCAGCAGGTGGCGTTTGATGTCTCTAAGCTCCATGAGTCCCAACAAATGGCAGCCAAGTACAACATGGTGGATAATGGGAGTGGAGACACACAGGTCAGAACCGTACCGAATGCTGTGTGGTTTACGTTGCTACATTTAATGACATACTGCTGTTGAAGTTGTTCAAGATGGAAGACCACCTCCATCATAAATATTGGACATTGTCAATGATGGATCTTGTGTGTTTTCTTTGAATGCTGTTGCCATGGTAATGTGCTGAAGGTTTATGTTCAGTTTTTACAGTTGATCACATCTTCTAGAGGCTAAACATACTCAAAAAGTCATAAAACCTATCAGACACACCAGAAATGAGAAACAATTACTTCAAATATGGGTGTTGTATATGGGTGTGTCAAAATGGCTCAATAGCGCCCTCCTATAAAATGTCAGCAAAGAAACTCCATTAGCATACGCAAGTTGATTTGTATTTTTAAACTTTTTATTGAACAGGAAGTTGCCAATTTTAATTTCAATGTACAATTCCTGCTTGCTTTTGGCTATTTGCTGGTATTCTACTTACATGAACTCCTCCTACAGAATTACCTTATCAAAGAGATTGAAGATGTAAGTGGGATAATGTGGAAGTTTCATTAGTGAAATTTGTGCGAATCTTATGTTTTCTTTCAGCAGAATTTCAGAGGTCATATTGAGATGAAAGAGGAAGTTCCACTAATTTGACCTTACATTTTCCAATCTGTTCAAGACTTAACATTAACTGGTTTGACCACATTAACTGTAAATGACAAAATTGTACATAATCATAGCACCACCTGTAGCAACAGGATGCACACTTCAACAGTATGTGAAATTTAACTCCTTTATGCACTGTGCGGAATACCAAGACAGGTAAAACAACCTACAAAAAACGGGGCCAACAGCGTTTCCAAACTTTAAACGGGTGTAAAACTTCGGAGTAATGTGGAAGACAGGCGAATTTGTAACAAAGTTGATGCATTTTCAAACAAAAACAGATATTGCCCTAGTTATTCTACCATGGGTGTGTGAGTGTGAATGGGCGGTAGCCTCCAAGTCTCAGCCCTGTGATATCAATCCTGAACAGAGTGTATCCCATCTCTTATGTCAGCTGGGATGGGCTCTCAAATATGCGCTGATAAGCACTTTAGATGATGGATGGATGGATGGAAACCCTATACTGTTTAACTGATTATATCTCAGTGTCTGTGAGGTCAGCAGTACCTGAAGACTTGAGAACATCTAGCCTCAGAGATAAGAACATTGTATCTTCCAGCAGCAATCCAAATAGTTCAGAGTTTGATGTCTTTATATGATATGACCAGGTGACTACCACCACTTAATTTGACATTATGCTTAATTTGTGCTTTTTGTTTTTTGCAGATCTGGAGGGTGGAGAGCAGTGGCAGAGTCCCAGTTGACACAAAGAGCTACGGACAGTTCTACGGTGGAGACTGTTACATCCTCCTGTACACTTACGGGAAGAGGCAGATCATCTACACCTGGTACAACACCACCAGATAAATACTGAGCTGGTTTGGTCACAGTGAGATGTGATTGCCTCTGTGATACACTATAATGCTCTGCTCCTGCTTTCGTATTGGTCATCTGTTGGTTTAACACACCCTTTTTGATAGGTTCTGACTTTTCTAATATCAGTCCTAAAAGCTTCACAAAGCAGAACCTTTATAATAATACATTTTGTTATAAAAAGTTGTCGCTATCAGTGTGAAACTCAGAGAGAATTATCATCAATCTGCAGTTTTTATCATCTTTTGTTTGTTTTAATCTTCATTATTTGTTTTAACAACACATATACAAATTACTGCAGCCTTAACAGAGTACTACAGTTAATATATTTAATAATGCTAATGGATTATTAACCAGTCGCCTTTTTTTATATCTGCTGTTGGTCAATAACCTCAACTGGTGGTAGGTATTCATTGGTGTGGTAGAACATACCATGAATATTCTCCATCTTGTCCTATGTTGTAAAATGCGGCAGTGTTTAGCTTAAAAGGGAATAGAGGTAATGATGTCTGAACCACGGCGCGGGCCACAGGGCTTTCATGGTATTCAGATTCACCTTTTGTCAGGGCTGGCAGAATGGCAAGCGTGAACCCAAACGCACGACAATGAAGCAGAGTTGGAATAAGCAAAGTTCTTGGTTTATTAACGTAGCAGGGGTCAGAAGCCATTCAATCAGTCAGGTTACAAACAAATCCGACAAGGAGCAGGCAAAAGGGAATCCAGGGATGAGAAGGCAGGTCAAGGTGAAGATCAGGCAAAACAGGGATACGCTGGAAGGCTAGGTAGAAACACACTAAACGATCTGGCAGAGGACAAAGGAAACAGGCAGGTAGATATACTGGGGAGACTAATGACTTGATGGAAGGCAGGTACGTCTGTGGGTGGGGCCGGTAATGGGATCTGTGACACGAGGAAGTGCATAGCAGAGTGGAGTGGCTGAGTTCTGAAATGACGAATGGATTAGTATATACAAAACTATGATAAGACAAATACAAATGTTAATAGGAGGGTGAATTCGTGACACCTTTAGCCTCAGTGTACCCTTACGGTCGGCCTGTATCATTGATTACAAGGCCAAAACAGTTGATGATGCTAAGGAGCACAACTGAAGTTATGTCCATTACAACTGATGTTGGCCGCTAACCCTTGCTAACATCTAATGGCATTTGGTAACTTAAATTGTGCCGAAGACTTTCAAAAGTACAAGGGATATTCACTGAACGCTCCACTGTGTTCTCTAGGTAGTCGCCATCTTCATTAGAGGTATGGTGCTGTGCATGTAGTCTACAGTGATCCTCTCAGAGGTTTTATGGCAAAAATTACTGACAGCTCTTTTTAACTCTAACTGCAGCCTTAGGGATAATTATCTGGATTCTTCACCACAAGAGACTTCTTTTATATTACAGATACCCACTTGACTAGGTTTACTCCTGCGTGTTCTAAACATCCAGGATTAATGTCTCCTTGTGGCCTGTAGGCAGGGAGCCAGCTGCACTTTGGATGAGCTAACGGCCTCAGCATTCCTGACTGTAGAGCTGGATCGTTCACTTGGAGGATCTGCAGTTCAGGTACAACCTGTATGAAGTGAAAATTAACAGCACATGCAAAGGGTCCCTGCCATCCCTTATTGGCAGGGATTAACATAACGACCCAGTGTTATGAACATATTAGATTATACAAATATATGTATCTTGTTATAATAGTGTAGTGTTTGTCTTGTGAACTGGGCTCACTGGCCAATAATATGTAATTAACCATCCATTGTAACTTGATAAAGTTGTCATAAAGACAAAGTTAACTTTGTTAAAGTTAGCAAATGTTACGATGAAAAGGAAGTTTTAGTGCAAGCGTTTTTCAAGCAACGAAAAGGTTCTGGCAGACCATTGTTGTTCAACTGTGTTTCCACCACATTCTAAAAATGAGGGGAGATTAGATACATGTTGTATGAACAACCGACAGCTCAAGATGATGCCCGTGATAAACCCAACCGGCTAAACATCAGCATTTCGTAATGTTGCACAATGGGTATTTGTGCAATTTTAAATATTTATAAAATGGTCTGTCACAGAGATATTTGTTTTGCGGCTTCAGGTCAGAGTGTGCCAAGGTAAAGAGCCTCCACATCTGCTCTGTCTCTTCAAAAACAAACCCCTCATTGTTTATAAGAATGGTACGTCCCGCCACGGGGGCCAGGCCCCACCACCTCCAACCCGCCTTTTTCAGGTACGCCAGAATCTGGCAACCATCACCAGGATCGCTGAGGTGAGGATTTCCCTGCTGTATGGACTGTATTCACCACAGGCACCCGTAATTGAATTGAATCATGCTCAAATTCACGTATGCTTCAGGTTGATGCCAGAGCGACGAGTCTCAACTCGAACGATGCCTTCCTCCTGAAGATGGCTGATGGGCGGGGCTACTTATGGAAGGGCAAAGGGTCCAGTGAGGAAGAAGTAAAAGGAGCCAAGTACATAGACAAAGAGCTCAAGTGCAGCAGCAACAGCATCATGGAAGGAAGTGAACCAGGTCATAATCCACATTTTACCTGTGTTTGACATGTATGTTGTCTGTTTACTTTATAAGTGATGGAACTACATACCAATACTGCATCTGCATGTGAACAGATGATACACAGATATAAACACAAAAGAAGTACTTATAATATGACTGATTTAACAGACTTTGTTTCAAACATCAGGTAACACCTGGACCTTACACACACACACACACAAAAAAACGGTTGTCTTCAGAGGACATTATATTGACTTACATTAATTTCCTACAGACCCTAGCCTTAACCATTGCTACTACTAGCTTAACCCCAATCCTTACGCTAACCTAACCTAGACCTGAATCTAAACCTAAACCTAAACCTTAAAACATGTATTCACCTTAAAATGTCATGATGTCATTCATGGTGAGATGATCTTTCTCCCCATGAGGAAGAGAAGTCTCCATAATGTGACTGTAAACCGATTTACGTTCCCACAACATGAGAAATACCTGGAGCACACCCACACACACAAACAGAGACAGAGAGTTTATTTAGTTTTTTAGTCAAATTTGGACTTGAGTGTAACATGTAATATTTATAGTATATTTTTCTTTCATTTCCAAAAGCTGTGTGTTTTGTCTGTTGCTCGTCATCCCCTGCAGAAAATGGATCAATCTCAGACTACATCTGAAACTGCAGCAGTCACGTTTGCGGTGATATGGCCATCAGGTTATACAGCCTCTCTTTGACTCTGACTTCTAAAATGTCACAGTATGTATTTTTCTGTTGCAGATGAATTCTGGAATGCACTAGGGGGGAAGACAGAGTACCAGACCTCAGAAAGACTAGAGAGTCAGATTATGAGTCACCCTCCTCGTCTGTTTGGCTGCTCCAACAAGACCGGCAGGTTCATAGTAAGTATTTGAAGCACATTATTCTCTCTTTACGTACGGTTATCCTCCATTTTGATGAATCTTGACCTAACTACTTTGATTTGCTGTTTCTGCACCTTGTAATAATGGGATGTTAAATGTTTCTTTTGCACACATTACAACCCACTCTTCAAAACGTAACTTATGACTTATCTCTTTAATCATCACTCCCTCACCTAAATTACTGCTTCTTAACAGCTTATATTCTGCTAGCATGCACGATTTCATTTGATTCCCTGCAGTTCATCACAGGCACAAATCCTTATTTTCGAGGCCCATTTCTTCACAACATTAAAGTTACCTGCTATACTCCTCATGTGATCCAACTCCAATCTCTGTAAGACACTACAGCGTTGTTAAATGGGATGTAGGGGGATAATATTGTAACCTGTGTCCTTGTGTTGTGTGCAGATTGACGAGGTTCCTGGAGAAATCACACAGGATGACCTGGCGGAAGATGATGTGATGCTGCTGGACGCCTGGGATCAGGTACTCACGTCTGTTACACATGTTGGACCAGTATTGTTGGGCAAACTGATCTCTAACATACAAATTCCCTGTTGAAGGTGTTTGTCTGGATTGGTAAGGACGCCAACGAAGTGGAGAAGAGTGAATCGGTCAAATATGGTGAGATGTTGAAAGTTACCCTTTCTTTAGAACTGCATTAGGTTTAATAGTGTTTCTGTGAGCAACAGAAACGGATCGTTCATACTTGTTTTCTGTTGTAATGAATGTGCTGTGTGTGAACAGCATTCTGATTCCTCCACAGTCTGAAATGTATATCATGGAAAGACATATCAGCCCAACCTGTGCACAGGATTTCTGTATAGAATTTTAACTACCTGCTACCGCCACAAGGGGTCACTATTAACACGTGAAACTGTGTCTCCTCTGCAGCCAAACAATACATTGAGACTGACCCGAGTGGCCGCGACAACCTTACTTCTGTGGTGGTGGTGAGACAAGGGCATGAGCCCCCCACCTTCACAGGGTGGTTCCTGGCCTGGGACCCCTCCCACTGGGAATCAGTCAGCTGGAGTTTGAAGTCTATGACCCTTTAATGCAGATGTACAGTTCCAGCCAGAAACACTGAAATATCTTCCTTTATGTAATCAGTGTGTCAAAAGCAATGAATGCAAGAATTAAAATTATCAATCTTTTGTTGGCAATTGTATTAAGAAATTATTGCTTGCTGTTATAATGCTTGTTGATATATGATCACACACATGAACAAAAGCCTTTCAGTGAATTTTTCAACCTTCAATGAATTTAGTGCCAGTTTAAAATGTGCCTGTTTGCCTGGCCTGTGTTAATGCTTCACAGCTACTTCTGAATTATTCCTTGTTATTTGTGAGTCCTTCTCAAACAGTTCTACAGTATTCTCTCAGATCTTTTTGTTGATGGACGTTGTGTGCAGAGTTTTTTAGGATTATTTTTTAGTCATCCTACGTGGTTTACCTACATCTACCTTTTGTTAAATTTATATAATGGAACTGAATCTGTTTTAATATTGTTCATGTTATTACTCATATTGCACATTGTCTATTTCAGAGGTCTGTTATGCAACCGACACAAACCTTAGATCCAAGTTCACAACATTTCAAAATTAAATTCAGCTGTAAGTCAGATCACTATGCAGCATAGCAGCAACACATCTAAGTTGTGCTTTTACTTTGAAAACGAATTGCTAAAGAGAATTGAACAGACCAAGAGTTGGTGGAATCAGGAACAACCGGGCCTTTCCAGGAAAAAGTCAGAATGTCTGCCATGATGCTGACTGTATATGTAAAGTACTTTATATAGAATCATGATAGTTTTGCATTAGTATAACAATACCGTTGGTTACTGAATCTGTGTATGAGCAGATCATACAGCTTATACTGAGCCCCACACCGGTCTGCTACACAACAGCCAAAATTAGTTTCCCCGCTGAAGTCTCTGTTTTATCTAGCTTCCAAACACATAATGGATGGTTCACCCAAAAATGAAAATCCACTCATTATCTACTCAGCACTTTGCCGATGGAGGGGTGGGTGAAGTGTTTGAGTCCACAAAACACTTTTGGAGTTTGAGGGGTAAACAGCGTTGCAGCCAAATCCAATACAAATGAAGTTCAGGGTGACCACTTCTTTAAACGTATAAAAAAGGCGTCATTTACACCGTGTCTTCAAAACCTAAATGTCAGCTGTTTTCTTCCTCCTAGTTACTGCAGTTATCACAGGAACTTGTGATACCTCAGATCTATCCCTTTAACCTACACCTCAGCTTGTTGAATTAGACACCAAACAAACAAAATGAACCTGTTTGCAGGCCACACAGCTGATGAGCTGTGTGGCTGCAGCACTGTGTGAAGCAGGATGGAACCTGTAGGGCGTGTTTGTTTATCCTTTAAGAGAAGATGAGCCGAACTCAGTTTGTTCAATCAGGAATTTATTTAGGAAGCAATGAACAGGTTATTAATCAGCAAAACAATGGGCTTCCATACACTAGTTGTATTAGGGCGCCACAAAAATCCGGCGCCTGTCCATTTTATAACAGTAGATCTTCGCTCCTCCTCCTCGAAAGCACCAGGCGCAAGCCATCCTCCTGGCTTTTGGAATACGGAAGTGACAAGGAGCCACTCCCAATGACGCTATAGTTGCTCGGCAACCTGTTCACTTCTGAAAGGCCTTGACCCAGCAGATGCCATGAGGGCCAAACTGTTGTCTATTTGAGCAGAGAATATTGTGTTTTCTGCTTCATCAAAACAATCCTGACTCTGTAAACATTCGGATCCTCGAAACCAAAGCAACGAAACAGAATTAAGTCAACAGTCACTTTGTCCAACCTCCAGAACTTATCAGACAGCTGCTCGAAATCTATGTGAGTTTAATGAACCTAAGGGAATTACGCTTTAATAAAAAAATTGAAACATTCATTCTTTACACTAAGCAGCAAGATAAGATATTGAAATCATTACAAACCAGAAGCTGGTATAGTCCTTACTCACCTCCTGCGCATGACAGAGCTAGTTGGTTTACATGTGTCCACTGTGTAAAGGCCTTTTTATGCTACCTTTAGTTTGAAACATCTCTGTCTATTATCTTTGCTCTGTGTCCTGTTTGTCCCCAGTCTGTCTCTGTGTGTGTATTCTGCTGGACGTGGCTACCCCCTCTCCCACTGCTTTAACACTTCAAGGTTCTGCATTACAAACACTCGCCTCATTCACTAGACTTCCAGTCCAGACTGCAGATTGTCCAGTCAGCAGTGACGTACGGAAGTCCAGGCCAGTGTCTCTGCCTTTGATGGTTTGTTTCCTGTGATCGTTTGTCTTTTAGTTCTGCTTTCCTGTGCCTGTGGTCGAATCCAGTTCTACTGCTGTCAGACACGCTGCGTCTGCACTAATGTGTTTTAATTTTGTAACTATTAAAGATCATCATTCAGACAAGTGTTTTAGCCCCATATCAGAAATAATCTCTGTCTGCACGAACATGCCTGTTTAACGAGACCATTCATGTTCATCCACATGTCAGAGTGAACAGGCAGCAGATTGTCTACTCTCCAGTTATTTGCTTAGTTGAAGAAAATTCAGCAATGGAAACAATTAAGAGCAGGGACTTCATTTCTTGGCGCGACGACAAGGTGGAACTATACTGATTGTGTTAGTAAGCTTCATGCTTGAGGCCAGCAGCATTTCCAAAAGTCTATTGTTTTAAAACCAAAACATTTAGTGTAGACCAGTCCTCGGTTGTCCTTCCTTGCCAGTTTGTGGATCAGCCTCCCATTCTGCTGAGCCATTGCCTCTTCTCAAATCAATCAACCTTACTCAGATGCCTCCTGGACTCTGTCAGTCCCTGCCTCACCAACGAACCCTTAGAACACTCCCAGAATTACAGTCCTTTGATAATCATCTACTGTCTCTGTGTTTGAGTTTGCAATTAGTTTCAGAAATGGAATGGTTATAACGTTTTCATTTCAAACAATGTGGCAATAAGTGTTCTCCTACTTCTTCCATGTGACCTTTACATTTAAGACTGTTAAACTGTATTAGTGTAATTAGTGATGGCTTCTTTCCTCGCCCCATCCTCCCCTAGCCAGCATATAAGAGATCCAACAGTGGTCTTCAGATAACATAGACACGTAAAAGTTTTGATAAGGACCTAGCTGCTCCCTATGTCGATATAAAGGACTCATTCTCAGCTAATGAAAACGAACAACTTACTCAATTTATTATCAACTAACGTAAACGTTATCAGGATTATTACATTCAATGTCTACCAATAGATCTCCATTAATGCTATACATTGGCACTCCGACAGCTAGCTGCTGTCAATCAAACACAACCAGCACTGGCATGTCCCTCCAGTTGGCAGAAAAAACTTTTGAGATTATTTTTGAAAGCAAAAAGGGAGGACTGACTCAACGCCTACTTCTGTGAAAATGTAGATACATACTTAAAATAAAGAACTCAAACTTCCGTGTCACACACAATCAAGAACATTCCTCTTCTGAATCTATAACCAGAGGTTCATAAAACCACCCTAATATATACCTCAAAAAATGTTCAGAAATTCCCGTTTTTTTTTTTATGTTTGCCAAGTCAGATCCAAAATGAATGTTTCTGAACATTCACAATTTATATTATAAACACTTTCATTGACTTGACGTCTTATTGCCACATGAGGTCACTGTGCAACATGAAAATATTTCTCTGGTAAAAATAAAGCTGTGCTGTCTTTGTGAAACCTCCATTATTGAGCTAATACCGTTTGTTTTAATCTCTTTCTGAACCGATGGGATTACTGATGATTCTTGGATCTTTTAATATCATCAAGTGATATCGAAAAACACATTTGCTGGTACTATGTGGGCTCTGTATGCAGACTATGTATTTTGTCACCTTGCATTCAGTTGTCTGGGATTACTGTCTGACAGATTTTAGGGGTAACAGCCTATTTCCTGAGTTGAAAGCACTTTAACAGTCTCTCTCAACAGGTGAGTGTCTCATCTGTCTGTGACTGATCTGTAAAAGTCCAACATTAAGACCAGTGTGAGTTCACGTCTAATCCAACACCTGGTGAAGTTCTTCAACTAAAACTGACTGGCTACAGAATGAACTAATAAAGATCCAGTACATAACTACAAATCATTTTCACATTTCTGTCTAATGACATAAATGTGGTAATTGGTGGCAGCATTATAAGTGCGGCCGGTGAGAATATTTTTGGATTGAAATGAATGTGTTATTAAAATAAACTGTTTGAAAATAGATTAGATAAAAAAAGGGTCGTGGTTTATTCCAGTGCTTTTTAGGAGGTTGCCGTGTTTTTGAGCGAGAGAAACAGGTGACGTGCGTGAGCGTGTGCTTGAATTGTGCGCGTGGCCGCGGCAGGCGTTGTCCACAAACCAATCAGACCGCGAAATGGAGCTGCATCAAGTCCACCGAAGTGAGAAAGAATACAACTGGAAAACGAATTATCGTTCCGTCACAATAAAAGCATATGGCTGAAAAGCACATGGTGTCTACCACAATAAGTTATGGCACAGTTAGATTATATATTGAATGAAACAATGGAATAAAATGTGCTCGAGTCTTTTCCATATTCAAACAGTAATTGTTGAATAAATTGGTATTAATGTTTATATTCTTGGATTGTGTCATTTCCATTTTCGTTTTAGAAACCCCACAACCAAAAAACAGATGAAAAAAACATATTTAATACACAAACATTAATTATGAGACCAATAAATACTTAAAGTTGAATGAGTTGTTGGGCTAAGTCATGACATTTTATTGTATTTAAAAAGACATTTCAATAAATAATAGAAAAAATGTTATTGGATAAGTGCTATATTTTATCGACAAATCAAGTTAGTCAACTGTGAGTTTTTTCCGCACTCTTTTCACAGTAGTTTGACCAAATTATTAAATAAAACGAGTAAAGGCATGGCAGTTTTATTTATAGACCACATTTCATAAACAGTGCTAGATCAATATGCTTGGCATTAAAAGCAAAGAGGTTGAGAGATTAATCGAGGTAAAAGAAAGGATCACATTTTTATTAATATTTATAATTAATTAGGTTGAATGAGTAAAATGATAAAAAATTATTAAAAAAAATAAACAATACCAATAAAATCGATAGAAATGTATAAAAATAATAAAATAACAATAGAATAAAATACAATAAGGATATGACAGTTCATGGCACTTGGAGTTCAATGGCTCGTATTTAGCTTTTGCATAAATCGTAGTTTATTTTGAAAAGCAGTGACGGAAGTGGTCGGTTGCTCTCCGCCAGCTGGACGCTCCTCAGGAGGACAGAGTCTCCAGATGAGGCACCTCAGTTGACGTGAGGACATGATCAGAGACACAGCAGAGCCTGAACACGCTGTCTGTGTGTCATGGATTAACATCAACATTGTGCTGGTAAGTTTCCTGTGATGATAACTCTGAAATGTGCCTTCAGTGGAGAAAAGCATGTCTGCTGTTAAAATATGTATTTAATATATTTATATTTAGGCAGCTATAATGAAATGTTCCTTCAATGAAACAAACCTGTTGTCTGTGTTTTCATGTTACTGTCACGCCTCATGTCATGAAATCGAACTGTCACCAACACTGGGCCCAGTAACGCCAATTTGACTGGTGTGGGTTTTTAACACTTGTTGGCATCACAGCCTCGAATGGAGCCTGAGCTCTGGTTTTAGCACAACGCCAGGCTCCTAAATTAGGCGGCTTCCTCCGTCGTGTTTTCCGTGAGTAGACTCATTTGTTCCGTCGTTTAATTCGGATAAATCTATTAGGCTACACCAAGAAACATTGATTTTATCTTTATTATTATTAAGTGTCCAGCTTCCACTTCTGGCAATTCACCTGTAAACGCAATCCTCGGGCTCCCTCCAAAGACAGAAGCACACCAACGGAGAAAGTCGTTAATTTATTAAATGTTGATTATCATTTTTATTGTTGAATTGTGATTTACCAAATGTGTGTGTCTGCAGAAAGGCAAGGATTTATTAATTTAAATAACATTTGTAATTGAAATTCGCTTTATCCTCCCAGCATATAGGAGACAAGTCAGTGTGTGTTGCCGAGCAACATCTTCTTTTCCTTTTTAAAGCCACTGTCAGAGTGCTGTGCTGCTGTAAGAAAAGCCCTCCTCTGATCTGTCCCTGAAGACTGGATGATTAACTCAATCTGAGATTCCAGTAGAATTCAAAAGCCTACATCCTGTTGTTAAGTGATTCACAGGCTGAATAGAAATTAGCCTATGAAATCCCTGGTCGCTGCTGTGGCGCTACATGTGCAAATGAGCAGTTATCCACCTTGCTGTTTTATTTCTCATTCATCTTTTATTTCTTATTCATCTCTCTGCCAGAATAATGTGAGGATGTGTAGTGTGAAGGGAGATGGGGGTTAGTTACTTGTGGGGTGCTTGGTCTTTTGTGAAGCAATGGGGTGGTGGGTGTTTGTGTGCTTTGACTCATTATGCATACTGTGTTGACCCCGCCAGGCTTGAGAGCTGCAGTCCCCCGGGGGAATAAAAGCCGGCGTGCTGAATATTTTGGTGGAGGCTTCTCCTGCTGTGTGTGCCAAGATGGGGAACGGATTATCGGACCATCACTCTCTCCTCCCATGCCTCCCTTCCTTCCAGGCTCTTCACATTGTCATTTTAGGACTGGACTGTGCGGGCAAAACCACTGTGCTTTATCGTCTGCGTTTCAATGAGTTTGTGAACACTGTACCAACCAAGGGGTTTAACACAGAGAAGATCAAAGTGTCAATCAAAGGCAGTCGGCGGACGGCGTCCTTCCACTTCTGGGATGTGGGCGGCCAGGAGAAGCTGCGGCCGCTGTGGCGGTCTTACACGCGCTGTGCAGATGGCATCGTGTTCGTGGTCGACTCTGTGGATGCGGAGCGCATAGAGGAGGCCAAGACGGAGCTGCACAAGATCACGCGGCTGGCAGAGAATCAGGGTGTGCCAGTTCTGGTGGTGGCTAACAAGCAGGATTTGAGGAACTCGCTCAGTCTGGCTGAGATGGAGAGTATGTTGGCTCTGGGCGAGCTCAGCACGGCCACACCCTGGCACCTACAGCCCGCCTGTGCTATCATTGGCGAGGGGCTGCAGGAAGGTCTGCAGAAGCTGCACGCCATGATCATGAAGAGGAGGAAGATGCTGCGGCAACAGAAGAAGAAGAAGAGATGATGTGCCGAGAGTGGAAACTACAACATGTGAGCAGGATTCTGAGGCAACATGAGAAAAGTTGATTGTGTTTGCTAAGAAAAGAGACAAAACTATTCCTGTCCAGTTCGGCTTCCCCTCTCAAGTCTGCCCAGCTGAGTTTGAGCATTCCCGTGGAAATGTTGGAGTTAGCCATCGTTTGGCTCCCGAGGAGGACTGCAGGATTGATTTATGCCCTGTGGACTCTCCCGTAAAGTCAGTACAGTATTATGCTATACAGAAGCAAACTATGAAGTTTACACTGAAGTCTTAGTGAGGGACAATGAGCTCTGACTTTTCTGTTTTATGTAATTTGTTAAAACACATGCTGCTTCTCCAGTCTTTGAATTTGTATTTAGTCAAAGCTTGAGTTAAGATTACAGATTGAGTCATATTTGAAAAAAAACAACTAAAAACATCAAAGTGGCAAACGCCAGTGGACAGAGTACTGGATAATTGTACCTAAGTGAAAGTACGCATAACTTGTGTACCCAGATTAAGTAGGTCAGAGGGACTTTAAAGAGCGATATAGCTTTAAGGTAAAAAGGCATATACACTGTTCCCTTATGAGACCGATAAAGAACCCTTATGATACATTCCTTCTATGGCCTTACTAGAATAATCCAGAAAAAATAGGACAAAACTCAGAATATAAACAATAGTGAAGATCAATAAAGAAAATGTATGGCAGGTTTCCATAAATCCAAGTAGAAACAACAGAATAAATCAACACTATGACCAAAAGCAATATTAACAATATAAGATCCACAAACACATGTAAAAATAACAAAAATAAAGTGTGTGCGGTCCTCCCAGACTGTGAAGTACACACGCACACAGCGCCACATTGCTAAGCAGCATAGTGATCTATGGTCGCCTCTTGACAGGAAGTTATGACAGTCAGTGGATTTGTTGTCGTATTCACTTGTCTGAATGTCAATATTTGAGCCGCATTCACTGTGAAGTCCCTAAAGAATCAAAGTACAGTACTATAGAACAACATTACCCAAAATACTCACACAGTACACAGCAAGTGACTTTTTGTCACATTCATGGGAGTAAATGCTCATTACACCCCTGCAGTAAAGTGACAGTATTTTGTATCCATGTTACAGTGTGAGTCCAGAAGTTTACATGAAGATTGATGGTGGTGTACTTAATTCATTGATACACAACAATTGACAAATCTGAGCACAGCCACAGCCGAAAGTCTTCACAACACATCAGTGTTAAATGTCAGGGTTTTGGTGCCAGTCCTTCAGAGTGAAGAAACACTTGTTTTTAAACTTGTCACTCAGCTCCGACATGAAGTACACAGCAGTGAGGGAAGGAGAGTCCGTTTTATTTTCACTGACAGTTGCAACAAAAGACCAGAGTGCAGTGCAGACACACTGCTCGGTTTCTATTAGTACAAGGCTGCTAGTTGCTCTGTACCAGTACATGACCTTAGTTTCGGTTGATGATGGAAAGTTACACAGTTTAAAATCATCAATATGCAAAGTCAGTAAAATGCCAAAGAATCTTGAAGTTGTTAATATATCACCTGATATATTATCAGGATTAAACTTGAAAACCTTAATTATTTCCCCTAAACATGTAGTATTGGTATAGCCATGCTACCGTGTGAATTAACATTGTTTTAGGAGTGTCAGCTGGCTAATTTTCAACATAACATAACTTGATCAAATGTTATATGTATAAACATATGCATCCATACATTTGTTTTTCATAAAAAAAGACTCAAATGCTCCTAATGATGCTTAAATCAGAATCTATCTGCTGAAAGATTAGAGTAGTATGAATTTAACATTCAGCAGCCTAGATTTGAAACCCGTTTTCAAAATTTGCAATATATTTTGTAAAATTAGCTAGTGCGCTAACATTAGTTGGCCCTCCCTGCAAGTCAACATTCCTTAGCTAACAATAGTGAGCTCACCACATAACATTGGTATAACCTACCACTGCTGTTTACAGTGATTCTGCTTTAATGCTCTGTAGTTAGCTATCAATATCCATCAGTCTAATTTAATATAACTGCATTTTTCAATCATAGATTCAGCTTCACTCATTTTCCTTTGTCATAGTCTGTTTAAGTTTTTAAGTCATGTAAATAATGAATAAAAAATCATTATAAACTGTGATGAAAGATTTTGTAGTTGGCTAAATAGATAAATGAATAACAGGTCAATACAAAGTAGATGATTTTAAAAACAGTGTACGAGCCACCAGTTGTCTCCTCGTGGCTGTAACAGGAGAGAATGATTGGCTGCTGGGAGAAGCTGTGACCTCATCACCAACACCGCTCCATATACGTGTGTCTTGTGGATTTGTAAACGTGTTGATCGACAGGCTCAGCTGGCCCAGCAGGAATAGTCCCCTGTCGAGTGTCCGTCCTCAGATACAGGCTGGTGTCCGAGCCAGTCTCACCTATCTGACCACGCCGAGCCCGCGCCTGAATGCACTTTAGTGGTCTTTGTCCTGAACCTCAAATGGACACTGACAAGAATTGTGATTCTAGAAGTGAAAGAGGTGAAACATTGCTTCAAAGGAAGCGTTTTACACATCTCACTGTTCCCAGATTTCACTCCCCCACTCTGTAAGGGGTTTGATATTTATGTGTTTGATCCACTTTGTTCACTTGGAATAAAAGCTACAACAGGTTGGTTACACAGCGACTGTTTTTGTTTCTTTACCTCACTGGTGCTTGATCAGCTCAGAGTACACCAGGCTCCAGGTTTCCTCTCAACATGTTGGTTTATGTGTGACTGACACAGCAAAAGAGTCGGGGCTGCTTTCTAAGGAAAACGAGGTCACTTTCTCCTACACTGTGCATCACTTTATCCTACCAGCGCCCGGAACATAAGCTTGTTGCAATATGAATATACAAACGAAAGCTAATGATGGACAAAACACTGCATCTATTTATATTAGCTGCTAATCCTCAGAGATTTAAAACGCTGTTGCTTAAAAGCCAAATGTTCTACAGTTTACCCCCACGATTGCTAAAATAATTAGATAAAGATAATTGTTAGATTGTGGTTAAAACATTATGATGCAATTTTGTTGAACCTCTGTGATCCATTCGAATTGAGCCTAATTTATCTCTTGATCTTGAAATGAGCATTTTAACCAGAATAAAAATACCTAAACTCAAGGTCTGCCTACGAGTTTTTCTGAATATAACATTGTATCATTATTATCAGTAGACTGAGTTTGATTACTTTTCACAGTCTCAAAAAAAGGAGTAAGTGGACCTTGAGCAAATGTGCTCAAAAGGAACTTTTTAGAGGCCTATTTACTTTGCGTAATCTGGAATTCTTTTGTTTTGTATAGAAAGATTGAAACATAATAATCCATACTATATTCCAACACCTGAAAAACATGACTGCCCTTTTTAGCAGCCAGTGGCATTTTAATGTTGCTGAACTCAGATTTTTGGAGTTGGTTCAGAAACATAATCTGTGAGAATTGACTTTGACATTCACCAGCATTTCTTAGCTGTAATCTCTGCAATGGTTTGTCTCACTGTTGTTTGCCAAAATCCCCCAAATCTCACTAAGACCCCACAATAATTGTATTTCATGACAAACTATTAAATCCAGACTATATGAAGCCAAAATGATGTTTTAACACTATTCCCACAAATTCACAAACTAAGTGTGATTGGCTCTTACCTCATATCAACATATTACATTTAATATTATGCATCCTCACGTGTTAATAAATAGGTATAGCTTTGTTTTTACATTACAAATATAAGGATATAAATAAATCCGGACAATTTCATAAGACTCATTAAAATTATCAGTATAAGGCATACAGCATACAGAGGGTTACATTCCCATGCTAGTTTCATGCACCTGGCTTATTCGCTGGCGATGTGAAACCTACAAATTTCTTGGGATTTGTAAAAGCTCCTTAAAATGTGAATATTAAACAAACAAATGTTTAACTTGTTCCAAAAACAGTCTTTCTAGACAAATGGAGTCAGCAGGATGACATGCAGTTGAGTAGGGTTACAGTGAATTTAATTTACATGAGGTCCGTGAAGCGCAAATTCACAAGATGGTCCAGAGGATTAAGATCGTCCTGGCAAGCAGGGACACATTGAATTCTCAATAGTCTGAATGCAGTTTGGTGTGAATTCTGTACAGTTTCTTCGGATGGTACACAAAGCAGCAGCTCTGACATGTGTGTCAGTTTGTGGTGCACTGTTAGTCCTGGGAGCTGTGCTCAGTGTGTTTTCAGAGTAGTGAGGGCAGCTCTGGCTCAGACGGGGTCTGCTTTGAGAACAATACCAGGCACAAGCACATGGAGGAAGGAGATTATGGAGTATGAGGAGGGGGGTGAAGGGAGCACACAAACTGTTAAGGTCTGATTTCTGTTAGACTTTTTTTCTAGTGGGCTGGAGGCTTAGTCATTTGGTACAGTTCCATGCACACTCTGCCTCCTGGCCATCCAGCCAGGGGTAATGGGGTTGAAAGTGACACATACCGTAGCTGTTTCAGAGAAACTGAAATATGTGGGCAGGCTGGCTTCCCAGCATGCTCAGCTGAGTCCAACCACCTCAAAAAGAATTTAAAATGTGAAGTTGTTCATGACAATTCTAATAAGTTTGCAACTGTTAGATCCTTGCATAAAGTGGGAAGGAAAACAGTGTATTGTTTTGATCTATATTTCATCACCATGGTTTATGGGGGTATCAGAATAATAATGCTACATAGACAAGTTCAAATCCTCATTAGGGCTGACTATGCTCAGAGCTTTATCAGCAGCATCCTTCCTTTACACCAATGTGGCTCCTGACCAGCAACACTATATTTTCCATTGCACAAAGCTGACAATGGGCAGGGTGGCATGCCAGGTTGAGCGCCGCACGCCTCCCATGGCCCTTGGCTGCAGGATATGACCAATACAGCTTCAGCAAAGTGACACAGGTTTTCACGGGTCACTTGTCGCCAAACATTCACATCAGCTGGCCTGATCTGGATTACACACAGGACACACACACACTGGTCACAACTCTTCACTTTGATCCAGGACTGATTAGCAGTTGATTTAGAGGTCAGCAGAGGGACTAGCTTCGAAACAAACACATCATTTCTGCCAGGTTACACAAGTGTATGGGTGCAAGGTATTTGTCTTTTATAAGAAAAGAAATCTGGTCCATTCCAGAGAAGTAAGTGTTGAATATTTTTCCTGATATAAACTGACATAAACTATTTAGACCATATTATGCCCTTTTACTACCAACATGGAAAAGGTTCAATTTCTGTTAATGCAGATCATTTTTAACCAAATTGACCAAATTCCAAACTAGAACCCAAAAATAGCAGGTTTTCAGGTATCAATGTATGTCTTATTGTTTAGCTAGAAAGAGCATTTCTATTCTGTTTTCATGATGCAACATGGAAATATGGAATCATGGGTGGGTTCTCTTGTTAGAACCAAAATAAATTAAAAAAAAAAAACTCAATAGAAATATTTAAATAACCAGACATTATTTGGTTTCAGTGATCTCACTGAGCTGGAAACAGATTTTAAGTTATTAATGTGACCATGGATTTCTGACAACCAGCAAACACCCATGTTGCCTGGAGCACCCTGATGTTCTCACAATCTCAACAAGACAAGACTCGAGAGAATCGGCAGAACAAAGACTGTCATTTGATCCTTGTAGGGCTTTTCCATCATAGAGGAAGTAAATGTTCAGAGCCATGATATGAACAGCAGTGAGCGGTTGACCCACCATGGTGCAGTGCAAGTGTTATGACATGGCGCAGCACTGAAAGGTTAAATTGTTGGCCTTGATGGTGTGTTGGAGAAGTGCTGCTCACAAACCGAAACCACAGTCTGTGAACTGCAGCTCATCTTCAGCACACTGTGACTGTTTGGGTTTGTGCCATACCTCCCTTCATTGATTCAATCTCATTCACTCACCAAATAGCACAGGATATGTCATCACGTTGGTTGATTTAATCGGATTTGACTGAATAATACCATTTGCTCAAGAAGCTCTGCTAACTTGGTGAAAACGAAACGTCTCCCGATTGGCCAGCTTTTTATGTGAAGCAGCCCAGCAGTGACTTAACAAAGCTCTAATACCGATGAAAATAATCAGTTAGGCTGATATCTGAAAGTAAAGTATTAAAATGCACATCAGAGGGATTCAGAAAGAGGCTACAAAACGTACTGAGAACTAAAGACAGCAAGACTTAAGAAAAAAAAACGTTCTCTCTGGGGTGAACAGCACATTTTTCCGATCTGTTAATATATAGAAATGGAAATCTGACTGGAATCAGGCCAGTGTTAATTTCGTTGACGATAACGATAACGAAAAATATTCGTTAACGCCCCTTTTCCCATGACTAAGACGAGACGAAGACGTAACGAAATGGATCTTTAAAAATAAAAACTATGACGAAATCTATTTTAATTTTCGTTAACGAGACGAGACGAAACGAAAATGTTGGCGGTTATAATAATTATAATAATAATAATTCATTTTATTTGTAAGGCACTCTTCATCCGAGGATCTCAGAGTGTCACAAGTACATAGTTAAAATCAAAGTCCTAAAAACTCAACTCAAAGTAAAAACGCCTTCTTGAATAAAAAGGTTTTTAGGCCAGTCTTAAAAGAGTCCAGGGTCTGTGTTGCCCTCAGGTGGTCAGGGAGACCATTCCATAGGCGGGGCGCTGCTGAGCAAAAGGCCCGGTCGCCCATGGTGCGGAGCTTGGTGTTGGGAACCCGAAGGAGCGAGCTACTTGTAGATCTGAGGGTGCGGATGGAGGTTTCGGGAGTGATGAGTTCTTGTAGGTAGGGAGGTGCATGTCCATTTATGCAGTTATAGGTGAGGAGTAGGACTTTGTATTCAATCCGGGTTGAGACAGGGAGCCAGTGGAGTGAGTGGAGAATTGGTGTTATGTGCTCATATTTACGGACTCTCATCAGGATCCTGGCAGCGCTGTTTTGAATGAATTGCAGTTTTTGGATGTTCTTGCCAGTGATCCCAGTGAAAAGGGAATTGCAGTAGTCCAGTCTAGAGGAGATGAATGCGTGGACGAGCTTCTCTGCATCTGACAGGGTTAAAGTTGGGCGGAGTTTGGAGATGTTTTTGAGATGGTAGAAGGAGGTTTTGCACAGGTTTTTTATATGGTCATTAAAGGTCAGGTGAGAATCAAACCTAACTCCCAGATTAGTGACTGTGGAGGAGAGGGGTATGACCTGACCGTCGAAGGTGAGCTGAGTTATGGAGGATGACTGAACCTGGTGTGGAGTTCCAACAAGGAGGGCTTCAGTTTTGCTACTGTTTAACTTGAGAAAGTTGCTGCTCATCCATGTCTTAATCTCCCCAAGACAGGCGGTGAGACATGAAATGGCTGCAGAGGGGTTTGGGGCAGTTTTGAAGTAAAGCTGTGTATCGTCAGCATAACAGTGGAAGGACATCCTATGTTTGCTGATGACACGACCGAGGGGGAGCATGTAAATAATGAAGAGGATGGGGCCGAGGACCGACCCTTGCGGAACACCACAGGAGACAGGGAGCAGTCTGGACTTGCATCTTACCAGTGAGACATATTCAGTTCTGCCAGAGAGGTAGGACTGAAACCACTTGAGTGCAGAGTCTGATAGTCCAACAGCGTTGTAGAGGCGCTCTAGGAGGAGAGCGTGATCCACTGTGTCAAATGCAGCTGTCAGGTCCAGGAGGATGAGGAGTGAGGGTGATCCTGCATCGGCTGTCATCAGTTGGTCATTTGTAACCTTGGGCTGAACGAAATCCTGACTGAAACTTTTCAAACAAGCTGTTATGTTTGAGGTGGTCCTGAAGTTGAGAAGCGACTACCTTCTCTAACACCTTGGACAGGAAGGCAAGGTTGGAGATAGGCCTGTAATTGGCTAGAACCTCCGGGTCCAGGGTGGGTTTCTTGAGAAGGGGACGGATGACAGCAACCTTTAGAGTAGGTGGGACACAGCCAGACTGAAGGGAAAGGTTAACAACCTTGGTGATGAAAGGACTGAGAGTGGGGATATGTGCCTTGAGCAGAGCAGTGGGAATGGGGTCCAGGGTACAGGTACAGGATTTCATTTTTTTGAGGATTGCCTCAACATGGCTCTCCTGAACCTCAGCGAGATGTAGAGGAGACAGCACACTCGTAGATAAGGAGTTGGTGTCAGAGGGAAGCAGAGATGGAGAGCTGGACATTAGAGAGCGAATGGTGTTGACCTTTGATCTAAAAAAGTCAATGAAGCTGTTGCATTGCTCCTCTGTAGCCTCAGTTGAAGAGGGTGGTTGTGGTTTCAGGAGATGGCTTATGGTTGAAAAAAGCTGTTTGGAGTTGCCAGGGTTTTTATTGATTAACCCGGAATAGAACTGTGAGCGAGCATCTTTAAGGGAGTTGGAGTAGGCCCTTTGATGCTCACGATAGGCCAGTTTATGGACAGTGAGCCCAGAGTGTCTGCAGCGTCGTTCCAGGGCACGTCCAGCTGTTTTTATTTTCCTTAGCTCATGTGTGAACAAGGGAGCGGAGCGTGAGAAATTGACCTCACGTGACTTGACAGGGGCATGGAGATCAAAAACACTTCTCAGGGATGTATTGTAGAGTTCCACTAATTCATCCATTGATGCAGAGGCTGGGCAGGTGATGAGCTGGAGATCCATGGTCATAGTGGCCGAGTCAATGCTTTTCCAGTTCCGGAAAGACATTTGACGCCTAGGTCTATTAGTAGGCAGCATAAAAGTTAAGGCCATTGAGACCACTTTGTGGTCGGACACACCGAGATCATAGACCTGTAGGTTACTGATGGAAGCAGAGTCAGTGATAACCAGATCCAGAGTGTGCCCCTTGGTGTGAGTAGGAACCTCAACATGCTGCTGCAGCCCAAGACACTCAAGCACACTCAGGAAATCTGCTGCAAACTGACAGGAGGGGTTGTCGACATGGATATTTAAATCACCAACAATGACAATGTTAGTTGACATAGTGCAGAGAGAGGTAAGGAGATCACTTATCTCAGGTAGAAAAGATGGGTTTGGTTTTGGAGGACGGTATATGAGAAGCACTGTCATGGAGTATGGAGATTTGCATTTGAAGGCCAGGCATTCCATGGAGGAAAGATCAGGCATTGGCAGAGGAGACAGTTTTAGCTCAGCCCGGTGCATAACAGCTAGTCCACCACCACGACCCAAGCTGCGGGCCTTCTCCATGTATTTATAGCCAGGGGGGCATGCTTCATTAAGCACGGAGTAGTCCCCTGGTCTATGCCAGGTTTCGGTTAGGCACATGAAGTCAAGCCCTTTGTCCAGAATATGGTGGTATATGAGGAGGGATTTATTAGTGAGGGATTGTGCGTTTAACAGCTCCATGGTGGTAGGAGACAGAGCTCGGGGGGGAGATCCCTGAAAGCTCCGTAACACACTGCGATCCACTCCGTGTCTTCCGTTGTACCTGTTGTTGGGTAGTCTCGCGATGTTTCCAACGATGACTCCGAGGTTTGCTTTGCTTCCTGTTTCCACGCTGAAGCCGCGGCGCGAGCCTCTATGGATGTAGGAAGGTCTGATTTTCAAAATCCCACACTCTTGACAGAGGGCTTTAAACCCTTTGTCGGACGGAGCCATGAAGCTGCGCCAGCGCCGTAGCTGCGGGGCGGTGTATGAGATCATCTCCAGCACCGAGGTAAAAAACAGAACAACAAAAACAAGCCGCGCCGTCCGGCAGCGACCACAGGCTGGCGAGCCCCAGCTCCACAGTCACCACAGAACAAGGACTCCAGTAGAGCAGGTAGGCTCTATTTATCCAAAGTCCGCCGAACAAAATAGCTCCAAAAAGTCACATAAATCACAAAAGCGGTAACAGTGTCAGGAGGAGCAGCAGCCAGCGTGCGCCAGCGTTCCCTCTCTATCTCTAACAGCCACCAAGTCACAACAATTTTTAAAAACATAATCGTATCAGGCCGTCATGAAGTACCCGGAGCGGCGAGTGTGTGTGTCTGTGTGTGTGTGCGTGTGTGTGTGTGTGTGTGCTGCCAGACAGCACACCGGTCCCGAGGCTCCGCCCCCGCGCACTCGCTCAGAGAGACAGTGAGATCAGGCTCGTTCATGTGAAGCAGGCCGGTCACTGACTCACCGGCTGCTTCTTAACTATGGAAACAGTGAAAACACAGAGTTCCTCTGGTCTCAGCTGCTCTGAGATCAGCGCCGCAGCTTCTGGATCAGAGCAGAGGCTGCAGTTGGTTTCTACCGAGCTCCAGCTTCTGTGTCCGCCTCCAGTCTGATCTGCTTTCAATTTTTGTTTTCACATTTCGCCAACGCCAACTAAAATATATAGGCTGCAGCTATATGTTTTTATTTATTTCAAAATAGGGTACTTCTTATTTCATACATTTCCCACAAATATGGGGATGACTCAAATAACCCTACATAGTTCTGCGTTTAATTTATTTCAAAGTAGGCCTACACTTGCCTGTGTATTTTCTTCTCCTCTTCATAAGCATTTGGTGTTTCCCTTTGTTGTAACAGGTAAAAATAAATAAAATGTCAACAGTTTTCTTTATTGTTGTTCTATAATTTCATAAATGCAATAATCTACAGATTAGTATAGTATAACTTTATATAAAATTTTATCAGCTTTGTTATCAAATATGTTTTGCGGCTCCAGACAAATTTTATTTGGGGGAAGAGGGGGCAAAATGGCTCTTTTGATAGTAAAGGTTGCCGACCCCTGCTATAGACCTATAGGAGGGACATCTAATGGACAACCTAAGTACTGCAAGCTAGACTAGTACGCAGTTGTAGACACAACACAGGGGGTCCCTGGACCTGAGAAGGGAAGATAAGGAGTTTAATGTGGCTATTAAATGTGACTAAAACTAGACTAAAATGTAATTTGTTTTCGTCGACTAAAACTAGACTAAAATGTAATTTGTTTTCGTCGACTAAAACTAGACTAAAATGTAATTTGTTTTCGTCGACTAAAACTAGACTAAAACTAAGAAGGATAAAAATGACTAAAACTAGACTAAAACTAACATGCATTTTCGTCAAAAGACTAAGACTAAGACTAAATCAAAAATAGCTGCCAAAATTAACACTGAATCAGGCATCTGATCATGTGACTTTACATTCAACCAGGGCTCTCAAATGATCCGGTCAGGGACCAGAATGGCCCGTGGAGACAAGTTCTCAATGTCCGCCACATGTTTATAATTTGTAGTAAAATGTTTGCCTGTAAATTTAACGGTTACGGTTACTAATCCAGGATCGTGAGGACACTGCCCTGAGGAGCTGTGGGCCAATAAATTCCATCCCTTTCAATCAAGTAAGGGCTTGAGTTGCGGCAATGTTTCCTCCTGTTTGGCCTGTAAATCAAATACTTTTTTTCCCTTCCAGAATCAAATATAAAAATGTTAAATACACAATCACGTAGTTACTTCGCCAACATGAACAGTATATAGCTGTGTTTGTGTATTGCAGCCACACCCAGTGGTCCATTCTTTGATGCCCCTCTTTCTTATTGCTGAGGAAATGGTCTATGAAAGCCCAACAATCCATCTGAGGAGTGTGTATACAGCAGGAGGGATGTGAGGTCTATGGGGTCTGTTCAAGCTGATTGATGACTGTGCGAACTGCTAATCTGATCCCCAGTCAGTGTGAGCTGCGAAGGGTGTAAACACTGCAATGATCATAGTGGAGGACAGGAAAGGAGATAAGGAAAGAGGAACCACTCCCTTTCCTGAGAAGAGCCGGGCTGTCTGCCACTGCAACCCCACCCCCCGAAACCCAGCCGTACTCAACCCTCGAACACTGAGTGAAGCAAGAGTGGGACAGTTATCACCAATTACTCCGCTGTCTCCACTATTGTCTCCACTCCTGCCATTGGGAAGAGGGTCGGTTGATCGTTCCATCCAACTTATAACTCTAAGATACTTCTTGGCATATTGTCATGAACTAAAATACATCCACACTCCCCGGCGAATGAACCCTTCTTTATTTACATGACCCCATGACTTTGCCTGTAAGACTATCCTCAGATACATAATAGAATATCTCTAAGAATATCTAAATCAGCAGTATTCATCAATCAGTTCAGCCCCTGGGAACATTTGACAGGTATTCAGACCAAATACAGCTATATGTTATAAAACTTAAGCTGTTTTCAAACCAACCTGAGGACTGCATGTCCTCAGTGTCCAGATAAATAAATTAACCTGCATGGCTTTATTTACAGAGCATGTGATGCAATCCACCAAGACTATGTTCTGGCCAACCAAACGCAACTCACATTCCAGCTACACTACTTTTTCATGTTGAAAATCATATATCTGCTCTTTAGCTCTTAGCCATGATGGAATATAAATAGTGGAAATGATGCAGGGCAGTCAAATCCTGCTTAATTACAGTTTTTCTCCATTGCTCTGGCTCTTTTCATGAAACAGAAATGACACTCAGAGCTCTAAGTGCAATTGGCAAAATAGCCTATATGGTTCAGCACAACTACATGGATAACCTTCAAAAGGTCATATCTCACCCAAAACAGTTAACCCAAGCTTCAAAACCAAATCATTTTCTCATATAAATAGTCAGTGCCCCCAAAATGAAAAGTTCCTTCTCGATTGCTGTGGCTCATCTCTCGGAAAAAACGGACAGTCTCAACTTTAAATACATTTGCCAAAATAACCTAGATGGTTCAGCAAAACTCCATGGCACACCTGCAAAAGGTCATATCTCTCCCAAAACAGACAACTCATCTGTCAAAACTAAATCCTTTTCTCATACAAATAGTCAGTGCCCCCAAAATGAAAAGTCCCTTTGGCATTGTGTAAACACTACAGGTCAAAATGTTTAGATGTTTTGTCAGTATGGCAGTGGACCATAGAAATATCCCTCATGTGCACATTTCAATCTTGGCTAAGTCCTTTGACACTGAATGGTTACAGTAGATGTTTTCTTTCCAGAATACTATGTGTAAACAGAAAAAAGATTAATTCAAGGTTTCACATAAAATACTTTATTGCACTCATACTGCCATGGAAATTGTTACAGTAATTGCCATAGATTGTGGTTACAGTAACAGAAAATGTGTACAGCAGAATATACTGTCGAACAATAAGCACATCAAAACTAAAATTAGGTATAGCCTACACTAACCACACAAAGAGTAAGAAAGTAAAGCAAAGCTGGAGTTTCACTAGTTTTCATCCTCACTCTCCTGCTCATCCTTGCGCTCATGTCTGTCTGGCCACAGATTTTCATCAACATCACATCTGATTTTCTCCCTTGCTATGCAACGGGGGAAGAATCGGCGTGCATGCCGCAACCATCCCTGACACTGCTCTGCTGTGACATCACCACTGTGATGGCTGCACCAGCAACCACACATGCTGAGACTCAGTAACATGGTGGTAACTTCCTAATTAGCTTAGTTATTTTTGCACACGCACCCACCCTTCATTTATTAAATAACTGGACACATTTTGATTTCATACAACATACTTTTATTTATTAAATATTTTCTTTCTGTGATAATTAATTACATTTTCTTTGAGTTACCAGTTCCTGGGGGTTGTGGCTGGAGTCATCTGGCCATTCAGCAAAAGGAGGCCCAGCTACAGCAGGCAACCTTAAATGGGGTTGCGTACTAATTGGACTGCACCATGTATCGTGTTATCATGGGGAAGGACATAATTTCATTATCTTGATTTGTAGTTGTTAAATCCTTGATTATTGTTTGATATTTATATTTAGTTAATTTCCCTTAGTTAATATTATATGGTCTTGTACTGGGAGTTATGTTGTGGCTGTAGTTTGTTTTCAATGTTAGTATGTTTAAGTCTATCCCCCTCTTTGATTTTGAGTGGCTTGACAAGCCACCATATATGTTCCCCCATCTCAGTTGAGTGGGGGTCTTTCTTTTTTGTGATGCTGTTAACTGGTCTCCAGCAGTTACAGGAGGCTAGTGTAAGAAATTGGCTATTTGTGAAATGTATCTTTTTGGCATTTTGTTAAGGAAAACCAAATTAAAAAACAACCTTTTTTCCAAGAAACCCTGTGGCACTCTAGTCTTCCTGCTCAGTCCCTGACAACCACCATGCACCCTTGATGGAAGCATTTATACTCCTGGATAGTACCTGTCAGCTAACTAAACTTACTGTGTGATTGGTGATCTGATATGTGAAACTCTCCCTTGATTAGTAAAGTTCTAGTTGCACCTGAAAATTAAGCCGATTATCCAAGAGATCCTTATTACAGTATATACCATGATGTTTTTCATGGTATTATGTGCCTGAAAGATTTTGACAGTGGAGTGAACTATTGTGCAGGTGATGATGTACACAAAGAAATTATTCCAACATGTTCTGCAGAGAACAACCACTTGACTGAGTAGCAACAGTCAGTTTAGACCAGCAAGATATATTCAATTGGTAATTGGGCTAACTGAAGGCAATTGTACCTAACCGTTTGTAAAGGTGTGCTAAATCACTTGAAATTTGTGCCAGCTGTAGGCAATTGTACTTGTCATGTGCAAGGATGTGCTAATACAATTGCAGTATGATTAAATGAATGAGATATTCCAATCTGTTGTGAACAAGTGCCCAGTGGTTGGGAGGTTTGCACGTGTTGTTTTGAGAATGTCATTTCTGTTTCCTGAAGTGAGCCAAAGCAATGGAGAAAAACTGTATTACAAGAAATTGTGCAGTGCTGTGGAGCCTTGGATTTCTTGTCACACTGTCTCACTTCACACAATATGTCCCGACCAATACAACCCACTGTGCAGCAGTGTGTTGAGCCAAATGTTCCCAGTGACTAAGTCAACTCACTTTACAGTTTAGCATATTCACGATTTAAGTATTTAACATAACTTGACAATATTTGTGAATTAGGAATAAGCAGAGCTGATGCTGGCACTTGATCAAATGCACAAATTTGGACACATTTACATTTTTATCAGATGAATGAACTTAGCAAATGTATTACCATCTACCATACATCAACACAGAGGCCGTTCTGTACCTGCTTGAGGAAATATATGAACTTTATAAAGATGGCTACTTGTCAGTCATTCAGTTTTGTGTGTGTGAGTGTATGTGGAAATCATCAGTTTGGAACAGGTTAGATGAATACAGACGCAGACCACCGGAACACAGAGATGATTTTGTGTTTGGGCCCATATCTGGGATTTGTTCAACCATTGAAATATATGATGTCTTTTTTGTGTATATCATGCTATTATTACAGTTGGCTGCAGCATTTCTGATATGTAGATGTCCCCACAGTTTAAACTATTACACACAGTGTTATACAGCTATGATTTCAACATGACTCACTCCAGCTACCATCATCTGCAGGCCAGCTGTGTTGATGTTGAGCGCTCCAAACATCCAGAGAGCAGAGAGCAGCCTGTGCCGGGACATGTTATATAATCTCGACCTCTGCTAGCCCTCTCCACTGTTGCTCTCTTTTATCTCTGTTTAAACAGAAGCAGCCATAATCTCTGTTTAACTGGAATCAAAGGAACTTTGAAGTTTTAAAGAAACCTCAAATGTGCCCAGCTTGTTTATTTTACCTGCATCAAACAAACTGGTTTCTCTCACATAGAACATAAATGTGTCTTTCTCTAATCCTCAGGATTTCTCTTTCTGGTCATGTGCTAATGCAATGAAGGTTGACAGCCCCAGACGTCATGGAAGCTGTGTTAAAACACCACCACCTTGTTCTTGGCTCGACAAAAAAAAAGGCCTCAATTGATCTGTGTGCCACAAATTACACCGGCTACAAATCCTAGCTCACACTTCAAAGACATTCCAACTGTAATTAAACATTTTTAGGTTCTGTAGTTCTGAGGGGCAAATCTCTGTGATCATAGAACATGATGTGGGGATTTGCTGTGCACATTTTCTTCTGAATACAGTATCTCTGTGTACAGAAACTGAACGATGAAGTCTAGTTACTGTTAATATACTGTACAGTTAAAAATGTTAAGTTTGTGTCATCCTCCATTTGGCAGATAGAGTATCTATTCAACTTTATACAAATGGGGTCCAAACATGTGAGGCAATATTAATTGTATATCAAAGACCTTTGGAGTTCAATTTCACAGGAATTATCCTTTATCCAACAATTTAAATGTGTGTTGCCAATTGGAAGGTTAAATACACCTGATAGGTCTGCCCTGTTTGTTTTGATCAGAATTGCCCTTTACAAATACAATTTTGAATTGAATTGAATTTTATTTGTTATAAAAGGATTTTACAGATCATCAATGTAATGCATGATAAACTCCATTATGTACTAGTGGATGCCTAGCATCAGTGTGGATGTAGCCTAGATCATGTTGAATGTGGTCTTGATTCCGATAAAGAGGATTGTGGCAAAGCTGCTTGAAGTCCAGGTGTTGTAGGCAGTTGGAGGGAAGGGAATGAGAAGTTGGGGCAAAATTTCCCCTAAGTTGTCTCAGTTGTTTGAGACAACATGAGGGTAATGGAACAATGGCGATCTGCACCAGGTTTTCCAGGCACTTGGTGATCGAGGGAAGTGCAACTGGATGTAAGTGATTAAGCTGTGATGGGGTCAGGGTTTTCTTTGGCACAGGATTCATGCTGGACGTTTCCAGAGGGTGGGAACTGTTGAAATCCGGTCCAATTCACAGAAGAGCGAATGACGTACAACAGAGAGCTCCTTGGCACAGACTCTGGGCCTTCGACTCAGCTGTTGTCCTGGGTGTGGTGACACCCGGACTGGTAAAGCTGTCAGCAGCTCTTCTGACTCGGTGACACAGGTAATGATGTCACAGCATCCAGAGAGAGGGGTGAAAGTGACAGGGTCAGTTTCTGTTGAGAGGGGGGGGTCAGTTGTAACCAGTTGATGATCTTTCCTTTTAGACCTGTTTGCTTGTCATGTTACCTTTGTTGAAGCCATTTTTTGGCTGATCATGGATCTTAGGGGAGCGCAGGTTGTCTTGCCCATAAAGTGGTTGGTGGCTTTTTCTGTACAATAAAAAAACATACATTTATCCAATAGCTGTGTCCCAATTCAGGGGCAGCCTTCATAGGAGAACACAATTGACGTGGTCAACAAAGGAGGCGGCCATTGGAAGATTGTTCTCTTCACAACAGCAACAAATCCTCCAGAGGAGTCAGGTGAGGTAGAGGCAGGACGTAACGTATAAATTCAATCAAATATATTTGTTTACAGCACATCGACACCTTTGTCTGCAATTTATCACCAAAAGCCCTCTTGATGTCTTAGTCGCCATCTTCTACGTGTATGTCAACGCTTTTTCATCCTGAGATCTTCGTTTTTTCAATATATTTTTCTTTTTTGAGTCATGTGTTCGATCCCCTATCAGACCCCCCTACTCACATCAGATTCTCCCGACCGTCTGCTGACTTTCTACGAGGCGGCCAGGCAGAGAGAGTCCGCAGATAATCTAGGGGCTCTCACTCTGACCTCACAGGGTTCAATTAAGTGATGCATTAGCAAATCCAGACTAGAACAATACAAGTTGTTTCTTTTCCTTCAGGCCCAACCCATTGAAATAAAATACTGGTGTGGAATGAACCTTAGTGTGTGTCTTTCTGGGTAACAACTGTTTTAGATTTCATGCAGCTTGCGACCTCATTTATCATGTAATATTCAGGTCAACTATCTTGGTGAACTCACATTCTGCCATCCTCTATATCAGATTTGATCAAGCCTTATACAGTGTATTGATATCTTTTGCAGGTGTCTAGCAGAGTCAGACGTATTAGGTAATTATTATGAAAAGGTTAAGTGTTGTGTGCTCCTCCAGCCACCAGCGGGAACACCTTCCTTCAACCGCACAATGTACTCATCCAGCACGTGTGATCTGGCCAAGAGCAGCTGGACCGGATTGCAGGCCTGTTTCTTAATGCTCCACAGCTGCCTCTTGTTGGAGCCACGTCGACCATTTGTGCAAATATCAAAACACAGAGGATGACACACTGTAGCTAATCTGGCTGCTGCAGGCACACACACTCACACATTTTCAGCACACAAGATCATTATCAATTGAGATTGAGCTTTTATGCTTCCCTCCTCGTCTTTGTGCTGGGCTGTTAATGTACTGACACAGTACGGCTCCAGTCGGTCTGAATTGCTATCGGGATCATGTGGTCCATTGTTTGTGGAAAAATTAATTTGTGTATATCCGTGGTGTTACGGTTCTGGGTGCTCAGAGGAGGAGAAAAGACAGAAAGTAAAACATTCAAAGTTTAATGTTACTTATTATGGATGTTCGATTTGCTTTCCAAGACCTTGTAAAGTGTGAAATGAAATATTAAATGTATGTTTTTTGAGAAAATGTGAAAGTCATCATGGTATTCGTAAGTTGATCCTATTAAATATAATATAAAAAAAAAGTCATTGAGAGTTGACAAATAAATTCCCCTCGCTCTTGTTCAATATGACCCTGACTGTCTATATATAAAGTTTCAAGTTGTTTTATTGAAGATATTATTGAGGAAAATTAAAGGGAAGCAGCTTAATTTTCATTATGGCATTTATAACTTGTTTTCTATTAAAAACTATTTAAAAAAAATCCTTAAGTGGTGACAAAGAATTTCCACCCAAGTATTGTTCATGGCGACCCCCACTGTCCGCATGTCTGCCTGCTGCTCCCAGCTGCTTCTCCTCTTGCCTGAATAATATAAGAAGGATTTGTCGCTGTTGTGAATGCAGAGAACCTCCCGCTGTGATGAGCATGTGTGAAAGGCAAACTGCGGGTTAACTCCATTGCCAAATCCCTGGATTTTACCCGCAGGTCATTTCTGAAAAAGGCTTAAGTGTCCTATTGACAGAAATAAATAAATAAAGTGAAAATCAGCTACACACACACACACACACACGTCATTGCTTTCAATTCATTCTAGTATTTGTCTTGTCAATAAATCTGTCAAAGTAAATGTTGACAAGCGGGATTATGCTAATCTCCTTAACCACTGTAAATTCCCAGTCTCAGTAGGAAGCCCCTCTCCCCTTGGTGTCATTCTTCCTGCGCTGCACGACCTCAACACTGATGTTAATGACCTCAGAGTGACAAGAACAATGGATGGGCGGAATGTGTTTTCCTTCGGAAAGAGGGAGGAGGACACAAGGAGGTTCACTTTAGCTTTAGTCATCAAAACTACAAAACAACTTCTCTGACCCAGAATCAGTAAACGCACAGGTCAAGGTTTGCTTGATTTGAATCATACGAAGAATTGTACACGTACAAAAACTAAACTCCCTGAAAATTGAAAAGAGCTCCCTCTTATGCAGACTGAGATTTAATTTGTTTAACTGTGTGATGTAACCCCTCATACAGTATGTCACTCAGTAGCTTTACAGACACATAAGCCTAAGATATAACATCCTGGTTTCAGTATACACATATTTGTATTTACATGGTCAGCTGCCTGGTCATCGGTGCAGAAATGTGTATGTCATTTGTACTGAGATGCATGACTTTATCGGTAAAAGTCTGTCCTGACTACATATGAACCAATACTCATTTCAGTTCTATTTTGACAGTTTTTATACCACATTGTCCATCTGTCAATGCACATTGTGGACCTGAGTATACGTTAGTGGAGCAGTTTATATGTGATAAGTTGTAGAAAGAGCTAGGATACAAATGAGAAATCAGCAATGGCAAAAAGCAATAACAGGGATTTGCAAAACATGCTATTAGAAATTATAAATGATCTATAGAGCATTTTTTTGTCTTGATGACTTTGTACTTGGTTATCCATGTTGCCTTCTTCCAGAACGGGGTCATGTGATAGAAGCCTTACAAATCAGCAAGGATATGTCATGATCGAAAAAACCCAATCAGCAAGCGGATGTTATTATCTACATCATGGCTTCCAAACATCTCAGTTTCCGTCTCCTTCAGACTAAAACACAGAACTGGAGTTTTCAAACAAAAGCGGGGCCAGCAGCGTTTCCACACTCATTAGCAGCTCTAAAGCTCCGTAATGTTGACGGAAGGCGGATCAGTAGCATTTTCTAACAAAAAAGTTTTCAACCAATAATACCATGAATGGGGATGGGTCAGCCCACTCCATTTTGGGGGATCAGTACAGTAAGAGGTGGATTTTTTATATTAAACCACTTTTTGTCTCTCTTTGGTGCCCCTCCTTCAGCTTGTTCAATAGGTGGCGTATTTCTTAAAAAAGGTCTTATTGGACAACATTCGTTCTTCCTGTATTCTCACATGGCCTCACAGGAAAAGTTCTGGAAAATTTCTCGAACAACAAACTCAGATATTTGCATTATCACATACAGTCCCTCCAGAAAAAATTAGGAATATGTCAGTTCAGTGAATGCAGAACATACACACTCTCCCACTTCAGAAGAAGGGTGGCTCTGGGCTTATCAGTGACCACAGTGTGCCATTATATGTTTCCTGCTGTATAGTGCCTTGCTAAAGCCAGGACTTTAGTTAGGCCTCTTTGAGCTATGTATCGTATTGAGTCTCTAAATGAATGAAAATTCAATGATTTTTTTAATTAAAATTTTAATTACATTTGTCCTTTGACAGCGCAATCTCATCACCAGGTCAATTTCACAGCAGTATGGAGCTTTTGGTTATATGATATGAGTCACACATCAAAAATTATCAAACAGCACATGCGCAGCAGCAGGCTTCCCTTCTGCAGGGACAGTTTTCAAATCCCAGTGGCTGAACAACAATCATTTATTTTGTCACATACAAAGACAGATATGTACCTATTTTTGAATCTGGACGATATAATTTTTTTGTAACTCAGGCTGTTATCATGCAGAGAGGCTACAAGCCTGGAGTTCTGCAGTAAGGTTACAATAGAGCGCTTATGTTGGAGTGGAATGATTTACTTCAGAAAAAGACTGAAATTCACTTTATTTTGTCACAAAGTAATGGAAAGCCTGTTCAAATTAAACCTGTTATGAAGTGAAAATGGGACATTATTGATGTTGCCCTACATATTCTGTTTTGAGACCTCCACTGCCAATCAAAGATAAACTGTGTCAGAGTTATTTCAATTCTGAAACAAGTCCCATGGCCCAGAAAACCCAGGGACAACCCTATGGCAACGATTGTGGCAATAAGGTCAAACAACAAGATGGACAAGTGAGGAAAAGGCATCAATCAGAATTTTACTGACCCATTTGAACAGTGACTATTCAGACCATATTAAGACTATATGCAAATGCACAAGTGGAGGTATTGCCCTTTAATACCTTAGTTTCAGTTTTATGCAATGCATGTAGGTTTTAGATATTTATAATATTCAGACAGACTCTCAATCATGACAAGATGCAGCTCTTCTCATCTACCTAAATTCAACAAATGTCTGTTTGTATGTAAAATGCTTACCTCTTGAACCATACATTTTCATCCTCTGTTTCCCTTGTTTATTGCTGAGGGCCCAGGGAAGTGTAGAGTCGAACTTGGAGCAATTTGGTGATGTTTAATATTAACTAAATTGGAATAAACAGGCAAACAGCAGCTTGCACTCAGGTGGGGCAGGGCTTAACAGACTTGTCTTCTTCTACATCCTCTGATAAACTACAGCGGCAGTGGGCAACCGGCAGTTGAATTACAGAGCTTTTATTATGAAAATTGGGTCTGAAGATTGTCTAGGTCGCTAAGTAAACCTCTGAAACAGATGAAATTCAATGTATGGAAAAACAGAAGTTAATTCAATCATTCAAATCAAACAATCATGTAAACAGTGATAAAGAAAATTTATTTCATGAAAAACATCCAGTTGATTATGGAAGCTCTACGGCGTCATTGCAGATAAACCAGGTAGGATAAAAGCTAGGTTGTCTAAATTCACTCTGCACTATAGACTGTTTATAAAATGCTCTGCACACTATGTCCAGAGTAACAATAAACAGGTGACAGTGTTTTTTTGGTCTGTTTTAGGAGGGCTCTGTTTTTTTACAAAAGATAAGATCAGGCACGTGCACAGACATTTTTGGGGGCAGGTGCTCAAACCAAAAAAAAAGGCAACCATCGCCAAAATTATTTATGACATTAAAAACAATAATAATAAATAAATAAAAACTTACTGATTTTCCCTCATTTGTTTTACTAGTTGATGGCCTGATCCAATATAAAAGAGAGCTGCTACCCTGAGCTGCCTGTTGCAGTTCCCTGTCCTTCTGCTTTTGGAGTCTCTCTTTTCTTGGCATTATGCTTAAAAAAATTTAAATGAGATAAATGAATGTTTGCATAATAATCGAGAGTGACTTACATAATCTCTATAAAGCTGACAACACAATACACACACATTTTTGTTTACTGTTTTCTGACAGAGTGGAAGTATAAGCAGCATTACACTAATTAAATACCACAATATACCTCACCAGACTGTCATGTAGCTCAACTTAAGACCTACCTTTCATTTCAATAATTACGATTTTAAATGAAACAAAACTAGGGAACTTGTCTAATTTGTATAACAGTAAAACTGCCTGTATCTGCCTGTCTGTCTGCCTGCCTGCCTGTCTTTCTGTCTGTCTGCCTGTATCTATCTCCCTCTCTCTCTTCATTAAACATGACAAACGTCAGTAAACAGCTGGACAAGGCTTTGAAATCACGGATTTCTTGAGTTTTTTGTTTTTTTATTTTTTATGAAACGTCGGACCAGTTGCGACGTAATGTTTTCAGCAGCGCTAATGTTGTGGTTAATTTATCACCAAACAACGTCGGGGGATTGCACACACAGCGTCATTACCTGTTGGTGTGATGCTGCGGGTCAGAGGAGAAGTGGCAGCAGCCGTTTGGCCTCAGCGCTGCATGAGGAGGAGGAGGAGGAAGGAGGGGCCAGCGGGGGCTTGTGAGCGCCGTGGAGCATGTCGAGGCGAAATTCTCACAAGAACTCAAATAAATGCCCCGTCAGACATCAAAACACATTGGGGGGAATTGATGACAGAGCGAGTAATATTTATTCTTAATTATTGATGAATGAAGAAAAAATTGGGCTCCAGCAGAAGGGGCACTTTTCTCATCCAGGGCAAAAGGGCTGGTGCTTGAGCACCACTAGGGGTCTATCTGTGCACGTGCCTGGATAAGATGGTGATAACTTTCCAGATTTGTTCTCCGTGTGAGTTTTGAACCACATGCAATCGAATCTTCTTGTTGGATCCCTGATCTTCCTGGATCAAATTTCATAGCCTGTATGAAGATTCAAGAACTGGGATGTTGGAGCTGAGGAGTAAACAGTGTTCACATGTTCATTGTATTCCATCCATATCTACTATTTTAGATCCTTTCCCTGACATCAACACTGAAACCTGTATAATAGCAAAGATTGACATCTCTTCTTCCTTCTCTTGCTTGGCCTTCTTTGGAAAACAGCACAAAAGTATTATTAAAATAATATTACTGCCATCATCTGGTAAGGAGTGGCAACAAACATTTATCAGACATACATTATACAACACATCAGTGGTTTGTTATATGGAAGTACTTCACTAGTTGAGTCTATACCCACCCTTATATTTGTGACTCTGTTTACTGCCAGCAACTCATTATAAACTTGACTGTGTATTCTCACCAGAGTCAAAGTCATAGTTTAACATGACATTCAAACCTCCCTTTTTAGCTTGTTTTGGTTTGTTGTAATGTTGGTCCTGATGGGCTGATATTTCAGAGGTGATGTCTAATGAACCAGCCATAAAAAACTCCACTGCGCTGCTTTACATAAGGAAACTGGCATTTACTTAGTAATACAACATCAAGATCCCAATATGAGGAGGGTAACTCCACTGAAACTGTAAAACTATTTAAAAAATAGTAAAGAAAAAAAAATGGACAGCGTCACTGTTTCCCCTGGTTTACAGTCTTGAAGCTGAAGACTAACCTATTTACCAAACAGACAAGACAATGGCATCACTCTTCTCATCTAACTGCCTGCCAGATTAAATGCGCTTCCCAAAATAACAAAGAAGAAATTTCCTCGGGTGCCAATTTCATGGCAAACAGATACATTTACACCTAAGATGTGAAAGACATCCTAAATTTCAACATTTTGGATTTAACACATATTTGCTTTCTAAAAGCAAGGTAAATGGTATTGTATTTATATAGTGCTTTTCTAGTCTGCATGACCACTCAAAGCTCTTTACAGTACAGTTTTACATTCAACCATTCACACAGTGAAACTATTAGCAGCATTTTGTTGTTCTATGAGGGGCAATTCAAGGTTCAGCATCTTGCACAAGGACACTTAGGCATGCAGATGAGGAAGACTGGGGATCGAACTGCCGACCTTCAGGTTGGAGGACAACCGCTCTACCCCTCAACCACAGCCGCGAGGTCAGAAGATTGAAATCAATCTTAAAGGTTCAGTGTGTAGAATTTAGTGACATCTAGTGGTGAAGTGTACTGTTGCAGCACCTCACTCTCATCTCACCCTCCCCTTCCAACCTTCCAAACATGAAAGAGAACCTGTGAAGCCTTCAGTTGTTCTAAAAACTCAAAAGGTGTTTCGTTTGTCCAGTCTGGGCTACTGTTAAAAGACATGGCGGCCTCTGTAGAGAGGACCCGCTTCCAAAGTAAACATTAAGTTTTAAAATATAAAGGGCTCACTCTAGGATAAAGAAAAAAACAATTCACCCAATTAAGATTAAACACACCAATGAAACATCACCAAGAATATTTTATATTCAATTTATGCCTGTAGATTCCTTTCACCTAAATCTTGCACACTGGACCTTCAAGAACCCCCGACATTCATTCCAGGACCACCATTGCCACATCTCTGGTTCATCGATATTTTAAAAACTATTGGATGGACATTCCTTTTCGGGATGTACTCTGGTGAGACCACCATCATTAGATCAAAATTTAAGACCTAAATGCACCTTGTGTTATCATGATTTACGCAGACAGCATGGATGTAGCTTGTATTTGTGCCAAAATATTATATACCCAAATGACACTACTGGAGTTTCATCTGACCTACTTCTGTTAAATGCTGCCACATTTCTGTCTGAGTATCTGTTCAGTATCTGGGAGGGGGGAGCATGAAGAAGTTTCTCTCAGCAGGCTAATTTGAGGAGTTGTGCGACTCATGTATACACTTCTCCTCTGTACTCATTCATACACACTATGTCAATGATATCTTCTCTGAATGTCAAAGGTTATGCAGTGAAATTAATTAGTGTTAAAAGCAGCCTTTCTAAATAGCTCTTATGTGCCTACAGTTACTTATTAATGTACAGTGTTTCACTTCAGTGTGTTTGTTTTCCGCTTCCACAGCTGCTCTGAGAGGAGCCGACCGGATGGATGTCAGAACATAATGGCCTGGCTGCTTACCAAAAATAAAGGAGTTTGAATGACAGGAAAGGGGCTGTTGCAAAGACAGGAAACCAATCAGTCTGGAGGAAACAACACTGCAATGTTATCCATGGCTGCCTCACATTTACTGAACATTGACCACAGGACGAGTCTGCTTTTTCATCTGGGACCTTGAGACCTAGAAGAAATTAGAAATAAAGCCACAGACAGTTTCAGCCCAGAAACATCACCTTGAACCCTGACTGAGGTTTGAAAGTCAACTACAGTATCCTATTAGAGATAGCATCATAGCTGTGCTCAAAACTGGCATTTGTTCCTTAAAGGGTTCATCCTAAGGGGAGTATGAATGTGCCTTTTCTTAACAGAATGACTGCAGAATTATCACTTTTTCAAGCTATGTGGCCTTCAGGGCTTCCTGTGGTCCCAGGACATTCTACTTCTAGCAACGCTATGCTAAGCGAAGTCATGATGACATGCATCCCAGCTCCAGCCTCAAAACAGGGGGTGGACATCTCACGTTACCCTGCTGTAACTTTGCTTTCAAGCACAGCCAAACCGAGCCACAACCCCTCTCAACAGAACCATGTCACCAGAGCCAATGGACTGGCTCAAGTTGTGTATCATCACAGGCCCTGTACACACCGTTTTTTATGATCCAATCAAAAGTGTGAAGCTCTAAGTACAGCTGTGTATGCACTCCGATAGGACAGGGGCGTTTCTAGGATTGAAAGAAAGGGGGGGCTTAGCCCCTAAAGATGCCGATTGTTTGCGCGCATCGCTCATTTGGGGCTGCGGATATCCATTGTTTCAGACAGTTCATAGATTGGTTCAATCAGAAAGACTGTGATTTTTCTCTGTATCTTTGCTTGCAGTCATTTAGTATAAGATAACAGAAGAGACAGAATTTCAGGGTCATTGTGAAATTTGACAACACAAATATGAACTTTTCTCAAATAGAGAGAAATAATTTTCCTGCTTGTAAAGGAAAGACAGATATACTAGTTTTCATATCCGCGTCACTCCCAAATCCTAATTATTAAAGGGACCACACACAATGGATGGAGAATGGACCTGCCAGTGTCAACTTCTGAGTTGTTTATTTGTTGTATTATGAGCAGAAGGGAATAAGATACACAATACACAAAAATACATTCAAATTATTTCAAAAATAGAATCCAATGCTCAGGAGATTTTAGAAAATATAATCATGTTTCCATGGCCATAGTCATACTTTGGAAGCACAGGTTAATGACTATATTTAGTGGGAGGAAGCGTCAAAGAATGCCTTCTGTTTTTAAGTGTGGCAAATCGGTCTATCAGTCTGTTGTGACTCAGTCCACCTAGTATGTCACTTTCTATTGACATGGCTGCAAGACTGTGAAGCCTTTTCTGCCCCATTGTTTTCCGCAGCCAAGTAGTAGAGTAAACCTAAATTTAAGCAGGTAACAATCGTTAACAACTACAGATAGCCACATTCTGTAACTACCTGTACCTACAATTTCACTCCGTGCATCATTTACTATGAGCTAAACTCCTTGGCTGTAATCCTGCTGTCTTGATGAGAGACGTTACTTGGCAGAGTGAGAAAGCCAGCGCAGCAGCGATGCAGACTCCCCAAGGTCCTAGTGCCCGGTCTTTTATTGTTAAGTATGATGAGATTAAGATTAAGATACATTTATTTGTCCCAAACACATGCACAGACATGCACAAGCACACTCATGCAAGGAGGGAAATTTAACCTCTGCTTTTAACCCATCTGGTGGCAGACACACAGAGCAGTCGGCAGCCATGTACGGCGCCCGGGGAGCAGATGTTGGGGGAGTAAGGTGCCTTGCTCAGGGGCACTAGACAGGGTAGGGAGAATCCTCTTGGATTTTTGGACAGATCAATCCAGGTTCGTCTTTTTGTTGTTTCTCCTTGGAGTCGAACCAGAGACGAACCAGAGACCTTTTCTGCCCATAGTGCAAGTTTCTGCCACTAGTCCACCGCCTCTCCAGGCTATTGGATTGTAATTTGAAGGGGGAGAAAACATACAAACCAGAAACGCACTCACATATGTAGCATGTTAGAGTTATAAATAACGTGTAAAACAATAGTTAAATTAAAAAAAAAAAATTAAAAAAAAAAATTAAAAAAAAATCCCAATAATTATTTAGGGGGGCTGAAGAACATTTTAGGGGGGCTGAAGCCCCCCTAAAACAGGCCTAACGACGCCCCTGCGATAGGATATAGATCCATCACCCCACACCACATTCAGAGGTGTTCGTGGCCAAGTGAGTCATGTGTTGATTTGTTTGAAACCACTGGCACAATATCAACACTGATCACCACATAACGATCAATACTTTCATTGAATTGGTCAAATTTTTCTTCACAACTGCACCAGATTCCTTCATACTCTTCTGACTCGTCTCTCCTGACTCTTTCGCTCGCTCATGGTGACACACACATAGTTAAGACCCAACAATGTTGTTTTGAGCCAGGCTGAGTTTACAGATGTAACTAACACAAAAAACGTACATGTTAATTTGCATTAAAAGCGGGGAAGTGAGATCCGATCCCAAGTGTCCACAGCAGACACATTCAGGACGATTTGAATGCTGTGAACAGATGTAACGCTGGCCACTTGTGATTGGATCTCTCAGGACAGATGTTAATACCAGATGTGTACGGGACTATGTCACATGCAAAGTGGTAAATGGTAATTTACCAACAATATTGACATTTTAATGATTAAACATATTAGAAATGAGAAATATAACAAAAAAGATGTTATATATGATATGTATAGAAACTAATGAGGACCCAGATGTTACATGAAGACGGATCAAATGCACTATAAATATAACCTATGAAGTAGACAATCAGGAGGACAGTGGTTAAAGCAAAGGTGGGGTAAAGAAGAAAACTCAATCAGAAATTCACCTGCACCAACGAAAACAAACTGATATTGAACAACAGAAGACTTAATACACACAGTCCAGACCCAATGCTCCAGGCCAGACAGATAAATTCTGCAGATAATTCAGAGGCTCACACTAGGACATATCAATAATGAACTCAAAGTGCAAAGATATAAATCCAATAACCAAACACAAGGAAAACAACATGGTCAAAGTCCATAAACACATGAGTCTCACAAAAGATCCACAAAGTAATAAGTAAAAGTCGACAACAAAAAACAATCTCCAAACAGGGGCAGAATCATTATAATATTTATATTGTCTTCTTAAGTCCAGAAACTACCACAATTAAACTAAAGTTTACGCAGACAACACTATTTGTGTGAGATGTAAAGCTGTGATGGTTGATGTTAGTGTAGCATTTTTATAGGCATCAGAAAATACCTAATGCTTAATAGAATCGAAAAAACATTATAGCATGTTAACCAATAGTATGTGAATTGCATACTATTTAAAGGAAAATATGACAGTAACTGATGTAATGACAACAACAACAAGATGACACAAAATGGAAGTGTTGCACCTAGAGAGAGTAAGAACTTGAAAAAGGACCCTTTGAGTACTTTTTCAAGGAAATGTTGGTTTAAATGTAAACATTACTCAACCCTGAACATCTTATAGTTGGTTACCAAGGGAACTGTAGCATCTGATGCTGACTGTAGTTAGGTGACCTGGTTAAGACTAACTTCAGGGCCGATACAACAAAGACTTGCAGTGCCACTCCTAAATCAACAAATTATTAACTTAGGTTCAGGAGAAGAAGCAGTCATGAAAGCTGACTGAGAAAATCGTGAAGGCATAAGAGCCTGGACCAATAACTTTTTGGTTCAAGTTGCAGCCACTGGAGTTGACCCTCATCTTGATGCGAACCCTGAGGCAACACATTTATAAACAGCTGCTCCCGTTCTCAAATGGATACATCTTGCACCCTATCAGATACACATTTGTGAGCAGTCTTCACAAATCCATCATGATTTATGCTGTTATATGACAGAAAAATATGAAATTGGAAATTCAGCTATTCATATCATGAATGGATTTTCTAAGATCTCAGACAGAGCTGGAGCAGAAATTGGAGGAAAACAGTCAGCTGGAGTCAAATTTCCTCGTTTTTATGACTGAGTTCGGGAGTCAAGGATTGCTTTGAACTCTTAATGGAAAATGGAGAATGTGATGATCCACAGAGAATTGCATTGCAATGTAGCAGCAGCTGTTGAAATATGTTGCTGTGAAACAATAGAAATTCCTGATTTGTCTTAATCATCCGATGATATTTTTTTTCAGAACAGTTAAATGACACATTTATGTCTACCTTGTCTAAATAAGCAACTGTTTTCTGTTCAACCGGGATGACAAAACTTAACACAATCTTTGAGTGAGTTGGTTGTACAACCATCCAATTTCAAGCACAGCCACATCCAACCGCTTAGGGGCAGTGTGTGAGTGAGTGTGTGTGTGTGTGTGTGTGTGTGTGTGTGTGTGTGTGTGTGTGTGTGTGTGTGTGTGTGTGTGCTGGAAAGGGAAATGAGAGGTAGAGATTGTCAGCATGAGCTTGCCAGTGAACATGCTGTTACAACACAAGGTAAGGCGAGGTGAGGGGAAACATTGAATTCAGCCAAATAAAGAACAAACAGTTCTTCTCTTCCTGTTTTGGTGACACCCTCAGATCCCACCCAGCTGCCCCCTCTGATGGTGGCAGGGTGCAGAGCTGGCTGTCACTGAAGGTCAGACAGAAACACCACCAGAGTATAAATCAGGTCAAAGCCTCCAACTGCAGCCTACGGGAAGGCATGTGGTTTGTGGAACACAGCAGGAGATAAGATTGGCCTCACTCTGATGTGTGTGAAAACAACCTCAAATCTGAACCTTCAGTTATACAATATGTCTGAAGCCTGAAATCGTGCTATCCTTGAAAAATATCTCAACCTGCTATCATCAGAACAAAATATAATTATCTGGTAATCTTGAGGTTACATAATCGTTTTAGTGGAGAAGCAACCTTTTGTCAAATGAAACTTGTCTAAAAGTTAATTTTGCAACTTTATCAACCAATAGCATCTTGAATATGGTGTCCATCTGGTCTTTTTTTCCACCGTTAAACTCAAACAAAATCAACACAGCCAGGTCTCCCTCCTGCTAGATACTGTACACTGTCATGATTGCATTTCAAGAACTGGAGTGAGTGAGCTAACAAGCATTGCTCTTGAGTGTGTTGGACATTCCAAATGATCTGGGTGTATTATTACGTTATGACCCCATGTGTGGTAAATGTGTCATGGACAGCAGATGAGTTATGAAACGGCTGGACTTAACAGCAGTTTGTTGACAGATCACATGCAGCAGAGCTCTGACTACAGCAGTGCAACTTTGCCAACAGGGCACACTTGTGTTATTAGTAGCAATGATAGCACACATTCAGTCACTGCTGTAAACTAAGGCTGAGGTTATGGTAGAAGGTTGGAAGCTATACACGCTAAGAACATTCCTTGATTACCTCACCAGGAGTTTATGCGTTAATGAACTGTGACCTCTGCTATACATTTAGTTTTTTTGTAATACTTCCCTGGTCTTACAAAGCTATACCATCACCAATTCAATATAATACATTGGGTCTCACGCAAGAACCAGTTGTCACATATGGCATATTCATTTTAATAAGTCTCATGTTTAGAATCTTCTCCATAAAAACAATAATTGATGTGGCACAGAGCTTAAAGCAGTAATAATATTTTAATTTTTTTTATGGAGTGACAACAGAATGTCCCATAAACTTACACTTGGTTCACATGGTAAAAATCTGTTCCATTACAAGGGTTATATGGGAGATTATTCCCTTTTTCTGTCCTGCTCAAAGCTCCTGTTAGTTAAATTTAATTTAACTGGATCAATAATAGACAAAGGATAGAGTAAAGGCAGAGATTCTGAGGTTTTTCAAGATGTGATGTCACTAAAGCCAATCAGTGCCCATGAAACTCAACGGACTCAGGTCCTGTCATCTGAGCTGGAAGGTGATCAAAGCTGCCACTGGTCAGCCTCAGGTAGCACTGATGTTCACAAGTAATGTGAATCAACACAAATGATCTTTCAGCACGAGCCGTTCCAGTTATGGTGTAAACGCAGCATTATGACCCCATTTGAGAAGTTTTGGATAAAGCATTTCAATTGCATTGAAATAAATACAATTTGAATATAGATACCTGAAGTAAATGAGGTTAAATGATTATTAGATTTTGGAGTTGTATGGGCTTTAAATCTCTGTTGTGATGACAGAGAGGGGAGTGGTGGTGGTGGGTTTCTCAGGATGCAGAGGGAATTCTGGTGTCAGGTGTGTTGAAGGATAGCTCTCTTTCCCCCTGTGTGTCCCTCCACCTGCTCTGATGGTTAAAGTAGAGAGAATCATCTCCCTCCAGCTGTTCCTCACCAGGAGTGAAGGAAGCTCTATACTGCTGCACCTCCCCTGGAGAAACAAGAAGGTCAGATGTGTGTACATGTACATAACTGAGCCCCTGGGGCTGTCTTCATCTGATAGAAGGTGCTGTTTGGCACTTTAAGTCTAATAACTGACATGTTTGTAAACAGATGAGAGCCCGATGGAGTCGTATCTCTTGTGTGGCTGAGGCTCAGGAGATAGAGTGGGTCGTTTACTAACCAGAATGTTGGCGGTTCAATCCCCCCATTCCTCATGTCCTTGGGCAAGATACATTGAATTACACCTGACAGTGTGTGAGTGATATAATCATATACAGAAAGATTCACACTGTGAATAGGTGAATGGCAAAACTGTACTGTGAAGCGCCTTGAGTGGTCATCGAGACTAGACAGAGCCATACAAATTTGTATGGCGCTGAAGTTGTCAGCCAATTTATATCAAAATGTAATGGCAGAACTTTTATATACTGGGGCTAAAGCCTGCTCTTACACCCAGCTCAAGTTAATTTTACAATGTCCAGTGGATCAGCTCAGTAGAAGAGTAACAAAAGTACATCAGTAACCCCCTTAGGCCGTGAAATCTCTATGAACCTCCAAGAAGGAACTTTTCACACACTTTGGACCCATTTGACGAAAGATGGTACAGCCTATAGCTATTTAATGCAGTATCTCTCATATATAAGCTGATGTTGGTGAATTGTTTACATGTGTTCTTTATCAAATTCATTCAACCTGCCCATTCCTCCTATTACCACTCTTTATTGATCCGTCCTGTTTCCTGCATTTGGTGTTTTTAATATGAGGGTTTCTTCACAAACAGAATCACAAAAAAAGTAGGTAATAAGAAACTTATATTAAGCCATTTTCATAGCAATCAGCCTCTCCAGTACTTTGCAGAGCAATTTTTTACTATCATTAGTTTGAATGTATATGCTAAACATGTTCACTTCTTAAAGTGCACAGCGTGTCTTCTTTGACCTGCAAGGATAAATCAGATGTGCTAATTAAAAATGTATCGTTAAGTGCAGGGTTTTTACTTTGTGACAACCTTTCATACTTAACATTTCATGTTAGACTGAAATTAACCTGAAACTTTTTTTGGGGTCACCCCTCTTACTTTACTTGACTTGACTATTTCATTTAGATTAGTAGTCAGGCCTACTCAGCAGGCATCATTCCACACATCTTTGGCACGATGAGAGGAACTGTCATCACTTTGAAGATTTCAGGCTGTTGCACAGCAGCCGTGGAGTGAATGTAGAGATCTGGATCGGATAGTGGGATGCAACAGGAGAGGAGAGATAATCTGATACATCTCAGGAAGGCTGACAGGAGTAAAGTGATGTCTCTGCAGCAAATTCAAATCGTAAAGTTGATAATAAACTCACAGATCTCCTTCTTAGTCCCGAGGTTATGTGTTGTCTTTATCTGACAACTCCAATAAGATCATTATGTATGTGTCAACCAGTGCAGTTTCAGGCTGCACATTTGACACATTTTTTCCAGACACATGTGAGGTCACTGTGACCATCAACCTTTCTACCACTGACATCTAATCAGTTTGTCTGAAAGTCCAACTGTAGGTTTTTATCAACTTTGATATCTGTCTTAGAGAAAAACGAAAACGGCCTTTATTGATTGATTGATTGATTGATTGATAGAAAGTAAAAGTAAAGCTGACCAGTGCATAAAAAAACTGTTTTTACCTGTAGAGTCTCACGAGAATAAAGAAGCTGTACGTAGTTGCTGTTTTTCCCTTGACAATGCAACGCCTTTTCCAATGACGTGAACTGGATTTGTTGTAGCAATGTAGCAATTTTCCTGCACTGTGAGCACTAGGAACAAGATTGCACCCCACTGTTGAGTCAGAAATATCAGAGAGAGATCTCAAAACCTTCAAAAATTAAGTCAGTTTCCTCAGCCTTCCAGGCCATACGAGTAGAAACAGTTCTCTGGTTTGTGGCTATTTAAACTCAACACTTCCCTCAACTTAATCTGATTATGGTTTGATGACATTCAGTGCATCTTATATCTGTCAAAACACAGGGTTCAGGATAAAATCACAAACCATTTAAACCATAAAACAACACAGCTGTATTTATTTTGCAGGGTTGGGATGTTTTCTCTCCACAGCAGTGAGCGACTGAGAAAGTCCACAGCCACTGGCCACAGTGACCTGGCCCGGTCAAAGGTCAGGCTGGCAGTAGATGACAAGCAAGGCTTTCTGTTTTGCGAGAAATATATAAGCAAGTCAAATTTCTATTTTATTAGAAGATATATTATTTCCTCACACTGGTTAAATTTGATCATATTTGATGTTGTTGTTATTGTTGAGTACTGTGCGTGTATCCTGATGAATCTCATTCCTCTGTCATACAATTCTGTAATTTTTTAACACTATTAAAAAGACATAACAGTGAGCTGAACTGTTCTGCCGGTGAAATGTTCCCTCATCTGAACTTAAGTTTACTTTTACTCAGACCCAGACACTCCATCTTATGCCCTAAAATACTGTACTCCCTAAAGTCTGAATCACACTAGAGGATGTTCAACTCTTGGCTGAAAAAAATTGTGAAAGACCACAGACATAATGGTAGATTTAATCTTAGAACGCAAACACTAGATGATTTGGCCGTACCATCAGACCACACACTTGGTGTTTGTAGGAAACAATTTTATAGTGGTGATTCCATTGACAGAAACTGACAAGATTCTTCTTCTTCTTCTGCTTCTTCAGTTTTTATGGCAGTTGGCAAAAAAGTTTAAGGCGGATTACCGCCACTTTCTGAACTGGAGTGTGGAAAAACAAATCAACATGTGTTCTGTTTTGCAGTGAATAACAAAAGAGTGAGCAGGAGATGAGTTGGAAATGTAGAGCTATTGCTATTGCTTATTCTTGTCGCACCCGATTATCCTAACTATCCAACATGTTTGATCAGGTGGCTCCGATTCAATCAGTAGCATTAAGATTTTTTTGTAAACAGCGATTGTCAGAATGGCCAAGTGTAAATCCAGTGTAAGTTATCATCCGTTAGAGACTTTATAAAACACTTTTGCCATATAAAGTCACTGTAGTTCACTCGTTCAGTTCACACTCATAACTGCTTACTCAACCACTTTTATTTAAAAAATATAATGTGCAGAATATACACCATTCCATGTTTTTAAGTTTAAACAATAGCTATCATTGTTTTTATTTTTCATTCAGGTGCTTTAAATCTGAGTACTAAAGCATCTAAAGCTAACTACCACAATGAGTGGAAACAATTAATAACTGTTATAACATGTTCACATGTAAGGAGAAGGCACACAGGGAGTTATTTAAATTCTAAGTTAAATGGGGGGGATTGTAAGATTATTTTACCATCACTGACGAAGATCTTGATAAAAAAAAAAGTAACGGTTCCCACACCAATTATTTTCAGACAGCCCCTAAAAACTCCAATTCCAAGCCGTGTATTCCCAGCTATTTAAAATCAACAACTATACATTAAAGTGTGTTCATACTACAATATCTGTTTTTAAGATTAACTTCTTCAGAAGGGAGTATTATCCTACTTCAGAAGAAGAAGAGGTTATGTAATTAAAAGAGCACCAATTAAACCTTAAACTAAAGAAAACCATGAATGTGTTAACGTAATGATAACTTGGTGACAGATCACATACTGTTTGTTTCTTGTTATAATTCCAGGAATATTGCATCTCCTCACTAGTCCACACGAGATTTTTTTCTGACGTCGGTTTTCCTATTTCCTGGACCAGAAGCTTTATAGTTATGTAAATTCTGTACCACATGGGATTTGCTGAGGAAGAAAAATAATTAACAACATCGACCTCAGTTAATCATTTCCTGTGTAATAAAAGAAAAGAGTCTTGTCAGTGCTTTTACATGAGCAATTAAGAAATGGTTTAAGCTCAAATTGACTGCACTTTGAGTGACACGCGACCAGGCCTATCACGGGTCTCATTCTGGCGCATTTGACGATCTCTGGCTATTAACACAGCTGAAAGTCACGTTAAGTTTTTGCAGGACAGTCAGCCAATGTAGGAGTAACGTCCCAAGCTACAGTACGGAGTTTCACAACAGAGTTTCAGTCCCGAGTAACGAGTAACGTCAAGCACAGCGACAAGTCTCGTCAGAAGAAATAAAGCTTGATTAGTAATGTTCTTAGGAGAAATGTGCACAGACACATTGACTTCCTTGCATCCCTCCACGCTGCAGCGTTTCTTCAGTGCTGTTTGTTGTGTTTAGATTTTTGTAGCTAACTAGCTGCTAGCTCAGCAACATGTCTGCTTAGTGTTGAGTTTGGTGTGGAGGGGTGGTGGTGGGGAGCAGGGGGTGGTGGGTTCGGAAGTTGGACTGGTACATGCTAGGTGAGGCTGAGAGACGAGTGTGAACCATGGTGCGAACAAGACGTTTCAGTAACATATTTCTTAAAATGGACTCAGTGTAAGTCCGCAGAGTGACTGTTTTCATACTTTGAGGGAACCTACTGACCTCCTTCAAGTATCATAGTAAAGGCCCAGAAAATGTGTTTTACAAAATATGTCGCTCTGTGTTTGTGGCAGTCAGCGCTGCAGTGAGGTGTGTGGGCTGAAGCCAGTAACCAGCCCAAGGACCCACGTGAAGCATTATAGAAATCTGATACTGGATCTGTGTCATTAACACAAAAACATTTCCCTCTTTTGGGACAATGCATGTTGTGTTGCTCTGTTTGCAACAACAGATGCAGCATATTGAAGCTTTACTCACTGTATCTGCTTAAACTATGGAACGATTGAATAGAATTATAAAATGCAGAGAGAGCACAAACACATTTTGTCCTCCCCACAAAACCACAGCCCAACACCATCCACACAATCAGCATTTATTCCACAGACAAGTTTTAGAGCCTCCGTGAATCTGCTGCATACTTCAGCTCCATAACTCATGACATAGCGGATGATTTGCAATAATTGTGAGTTGCTATAAACTGCTTGGGTTACAGCATTTCCCTCAGGAATGTGTTTTCCTTGTGTTGTCAGCTCTCCTCTGTGACTTTACTGTCACTGCATACTCTTTGTGATTGACACCAACCTGACTAGTAATCCATGTTGTTGTGTCTGTTGTGCAGGTGTTTCAGTAATTCTCTGGGTGGTGTTTGGTGGTGTTTCCTCACAACAATTGACCCTTGCTTTCCTGCAGAACATCAGTGTATTACCTGGCACCATCTTTAGCAGCAACCTTAATTAGTAAATATGAGACATCTTCACAACCAGAAAGAACACAGTGAGTTTGGTGACATATGTGTGTATGGCTCAATGTTTTGCAACATTCTAGATGACCTGTGAACGATATGGAACTAAATTCCTCACTGGACTTGAACTTTTATCCATCTTAAAGGTCTATCATCCCAAGCTGCTATGCATGGTTGTATAGACTCTAAGGAGTTCAGCCTGGCACGCCTAGCAGACACTGGATCAGAAAGAATACATGATCACACATTATAGGTGGATGAGTTTATAGAATATACATCTCCCAAAGACATTTTCTTAAGTTTCTTTAGGCCTTACGGGAATTGTCTCTTATTCATCCAAAAGCAAAAACTGAGGTAATGAGTTCCCTGGTCTCCTCTCTACCTCCTCTCATTGTGTCTGAGCTGCACATCAGCAAATCTGTGCTGGTGAAGTGTTAGAAAAGAGATGTTTTTTTTGTCAAATCTTTCCCATAGTTTTTTTTATCAAATGGTTGCTGCTGATAAAGTCTAAGTGGGAAATTACTTTGTGTTTGGGGACATGATGTAAGAGCCTGCTCACAGTAGCAGAAAGCTAATTACATTGTTATTATCCCGGTTTGATGACCTTGATAGCTCTTAAAATTCACCCACTCAGTTTTTCAAGGTTGCTAAAGTAATTTACTCAAAGATGATGAAATTCTTCCGTTTCAGTTGCTCATTTATATCTCTCTCTGTTTTTATGTCCATCATCTGCTATTGTGTTCTATCCACCTCTGTCAATAATTACTGCTTTTTGAGATTTCCTGATACATTTGATTTCTTTTTCTGTGGGATTTTCTTCTGACAAAGCTGACATGTAAGATGTGGGAAGGAGTTTGAAGGAGAATGTCTAACCGATGAGTTGTTTGTGCAGGCTGTTGGTGTGTTGGGTGAGCTCTAGACACACAACAAAGTCAGAAGGAGGTTGTGTGGATGGATGCATCCACTAAACATTGGACTTTGACTCAGGAGTCTGCTGTTTTTATCATACATTGCATTTGCTGTGACATTAGAGATAAATCAACATAGCAAAAAGAATGTTAAACATTGGAGAGGTGATGTAATGATACGCCTGAATTTGTATATGCTTCTAACTAAAACTTTTCGACTGGGTGAGGGTGTCTGATTGTTGAAAGACCCAAAACACACAATTAACCCAGGTAACATCACTGACAATGTGTCCAAGTGCATCACAAGCTGATATATTTCACAAGATTCTGTCTGGAAGAACCAGTGACTACCAGGAACAGAATGGTCGACAGCCCGGAGAGACGGCAACAGGGCAGTGAGGGTTAGCACCGTGAAGTGCATCTTCTGAGAGGGAGAACCCACAGCAAGCTACAGTTCAAACTACAGAAACTTTACCCCAGGGATGTCCGGGGCTACTGTCTGGGCTCCTTTAAAAAACATTTTGGCCTCCATAGAGAGCCCTTGCTCCCAATGTAAATATTAAGTATTTAAACATAAAGGGCTCTATCTTAGGTAAAGAAAACAACAATATGTACAACAAAGATGAAACACACTCGTGGAAAAATCACTAAGATAATGTTATGTTCAATTTCTGCCAATAGATCCCTTACACCTGGAACTGATTTTCGTGCCATTGCTTCTGTGAACACTCACTAAGCCTTAGTCGCTTTGTCTCTCTCTCACACACACAGGCAGACGCACACTGATCATCAGCAGTCATCATCCGATGACAGCCTCCAGATAATTGACCAAGTCTGCATCTGTCTTGCATCTTTGGCTTAGCTAGTCCGATATTACTCCATCCATTCCTCTAATAATGTCCTCTTTGGGTTATTTTCTGGCTCTGCCATGATTTTGGTACCAAGCTATCTTTTTCTTACAGCTCTCTGCTATCTCCAGCTCATAGCTTCAGCTCCTTTTGTTGTGGTTTGTATGTTAGCTTTACTTTCTAAGGTATACCATCAAACATTTTTAAAGGCGTAAATTAATGGTAAAAACAACTACATTGTGTTTCTTTAAGAAGATGATTGTTGACGATGATGAGGAGCAGATCGTGTAAGGAGATTGAATGCAGAGAGACTTTGCCTCTCCATGTTTTAAATAGACTGAACTGAAAACAAAGTAGTCTGTGCCAGTGTGAGCTGGGGTGAATTTAGATAATACATTTTATTGTCTGTAGTGTTCTCACCCAATGCATATTCCTAAATGGTTCTGTGTTTCATCAACTCACATCAAAACTATTAGCATCACATGATGATGTGTGTGCATGTGTGTGTGAGATCGTGAATGGGGCCCAGAACATTTTTGCTCTGGGGCACAATAACAGGTTAATCGGGCCTTTTCTTCTCCCGCTCATCTCTGTAGCATCTCTCTCAGGCACACACTTTGTAGTGGTGGTGCAGCAAAGCCATATTTCATTGTTCCACCTCTGGGCATAGACAGTCTGCTCTGCTCACAAAGTTATGTAATTTTTTGTCTTGCAGGCCAGTTCTAACTGACCAGTGGGAGGTTAAGTGTGGAACCCTAATGTTTCACCACTAGTTGGCAGTTAAATGACAGCTCATGATAGGCAACAACCCTCAAAGTTGAAATACATGAAACCTTCCACCTGTCAATATTGAATTAATTAAACTCCTTTCTGTGTCTGCCAGATGTTACAAACAACTGTATATGGTGATAATTTTTCATTTTGTTTGCACTGGAGCTGTTTATATAATGATAATCACAGACCACTTATCTCCACTGTGCATCAGTGTTTACAGAACCAGTGGAAATAAAACATGACATGTGTGCAGAGTGCCAAGCGGCTCATGTCTCAGTTCATTGCAGAGATGCTCCTGTGTTTGCACTAAGACCTTAATCTGGGTCAAATCTGCAGGGGACAACAAATAATCAGAGAGCTGGCACAGCAGCAACTAACATGTGACCCGCACAGTCTACCTACGTCAAGATTCTTCACAGTGTGGAGATTCACTTCCTGTTTTGCAACTCAGCTTCTCCCCTGGCAGCAATTCATGACCCCACATGGTCTCTCTGCCGTTACATATCCTGGTGGTTTTGGCTTCAGTTATGGGAGGTCCTGCTCCTCAGCAGCTGTGGACTGCGCATTCCTACCATAGTAACTGAGGCAAAATAAGGATTGACAATGCCACCCAGGTGTTAGGATCCCCAGGGGGATTTATTTTAATATGAGCTCCCCTCAAATACTAGAAGTCAGCTACAGAGACATGGATTCTGACTTTAGACTGGCACTTCCTTTCACAATAGTGATAAGATATATATAAATGGCTTGGGGTCATAAAAACACCAGACCATAAAAATACTTAAACTGTGCATATCGAAGAAAAATATGTTAATGCAATTTTAACAGATTACATTGGTAGGACACAAAAGTAAAACTCAGTCATATGGAAATAGACTAGCCAGACATGTAAGGGGTTTATCTGACCAGGGGTCTCATTTATAAAACAATGCGTGGGATTCATACTGAAAGTGTACGTACGCACACCTGAATGCAATGTTCACTTTATAAATCACAGTCCAGTTGGAAACGTTTGTACGTGGATCTGCCTTCAAGTCCGCCCTCCACAAACCCACTTTCAAGGAAGCAAAACTTTCTGACACTGACATGAGGTGTTTGTTAGTGAGGTGGAGGTGAAGAGCGATTCTATGGGACGGCAGGGATGTCACTAATAAGGAAAATACACTGATACTCTGCTGCTGCTGTGGATAATACAATATGTGAGAGTGAAGACGATAGAAAGTACGGAGCCTGAAATAAAACAAAGACCACAGATAAATATAATCTATATCAGCTGATCAGACATTGCTGAACCCTCTATTCTTCCTCAATCTTTCCATATGCATGCACACATCACGCAGAATCACGCACCACCGTCACGGCAGTATTTATTTATTGAGAGCATCGGACAGATTCCCACACATCAGTGGATCCTCACCTCCACTCTGGGATATTATTTTGAATGTTTCTTCATCACTTCATTGTAAGTGAACTTCTGTCTGGTCGAACTAGGAACGAAAGGTGAATAAGGTAAGTAGCTGAGGTAAAAATCACTATATAAATGTATAAAAGTCATTAGCATAAACCTGACCAATTCACACATTGCTCACTAAAATATTATATGAATTAAAATAATAGCCAAAACAGCAGCTATGAACCCTAAAATAGATAATTAAAAACTGGATTACATAAAATGCAAAGCTTATAAAATAAATCAATTTCCATTAAATACCTTGGACACTGCAATTTCTGGCAATATCTGGCTCCACAGTCACTGTTACTCAACTTAATGAGTCAAACAACGAGGTCAGTTTTACTTTTGTGGGCTTCCATGCAACAGCAAACCGATAGTTCCATGAAGATCCAGGGCTTCAGGGCCTGTAGTTAACAAAAGGTAAAAGTAATCAATGAAAGTCTTTAAAATAGTTAATCAAAGACAACTTTCAAACCATACCTTGCAGGAAACGAACCTGTTCCTGCCACCAAATGCATCAAGACTGACCTTCTGAACGCTACCTGCATATATAAGCTTTAAACAAGACAATATTCTCCAGGTGTGTGTCTGCTGTGACAGTCGAAACAAGGGTGGGGATTCCATTGAGCAGGAAAGATGGGATGGTGGCAGGCACGTGCACAGATAGACCCTAGTGGTGCTCAAGCACCAGCCCTTTTGCCCTGGATGAGAAAAGTGCCCTTCTGCTGGAGTCCAATTTTTTCCTCACTCATCAATATTTAAGAATAAAAATTACTCTCTCTGTCATCAATTCCCCCCAATGTGTTTTGATATCTGACGGGGCATTTATTTGAGTTCTTGTGAGAATTTCGCCCTGACATGCTCCGCGGCGCTCACAAGCCCCCGCTTGCCCCTCCTCCTCCTCCTCCTCCTCCTCCTCCTCCTCCTCCTCCTCCTCATGCAGCTGAGTGCCAAACGGCTGTAGCCACTTCTCCTCTGACCCGCAGCATCAGACAAACAGGTAATGACGCTGTTTGTGCAATCCCCCGACGTTGTTTGGTGATAAATTAACCACAACATTAGCGCTGAAAACATTACGTCGCAACTGGTCTGACTTTTTCTAAAAAATAAACTAACAGAAACCTCACGAAATCCGTGATTTCAAAGCCTTTCCAGCTGTTTACTGACGTTTTTCATGTTTAATGAAGAGAGAGGGAGAGAGAAACAGACAGGCAGACAGACAGACAGACAGACAGACAGACAGACAGACAGACAGACAGACAGGCAGACAGACAGACAGGCAGACAGACAGACAGACAGACAGACAGACAGACAGACAGACAGACAGACAGACAGACAGACAGACAGACAGACAGACAGACAGACAGACAGACAGACAGACAGACAGACAGACAGGCAGACAGACAGACAGACAGACAGACAGACAGACAGACAGACAGACAGGCAGACAGACAGGCAAGCAGGCAGAGAATTTAAAGGAAGTTTTACTGTTCTACAAATTAGACAAGTTCACTAGTTTTGTGAAATTTAAAATCGTAATTAATTAAATGAAAGGTAGGTCTTAAGTTGAGCTACGTGAGGTATATATTGTGGTACAGGCACGTGCACAGATAGACCCCTAGTGGTGCTCAAGCACCAGCCCTTTTGCCCTGCAGTGCCCTCCTGCTGGAGCCCAATTTTTTCTTCATTCATCATTATTTAATAATAAAAATTACTCTCTCTGTCATCAATTCCCCCCCAATGTGTTTTGATATCTGACGGGGCATTTATTTGAGTTATTGTGAGAATTTCGCCCCGACATGCTCCGCTGGCCCCGCCCCCCCTCCTTCTCCCCTTCCTCCTGCATCTGAGCGCCAAACGCTGCAGCCACTTCTCCTCTGACGCGCAGCATCAGACAAACAGGTAATGACGCTGTGTGTGCAATCCCCCGACTTTGTTTGGTGATAAATGAACCACAACATTAGCGCCGCAGAAAACATTACGTCGCAACTGGTCCGACGTTTCCTTAAAAAATAAACCAACAAAAAGCTGAAATCCGTGATTTCAGAGCCTTTGCGCTGTTTACTGCCGTTTGTCATGTTTAATGAAGAGAGAGAGGGAGAGAGATACAGGCAGGCAGACAGACAGACAGACAGACAGACAGACAGACAGACAGACAGACAGACAGACAGACAGACAGGCAGACAGGCAGACAGACAGACAGGCAGAGAATTTAAAGGCAGTTTTACTATTCTACAAATTAAGTTCACTAGTTTTGTTTAATTTAAAATCGTATTTATTGAAATGAAAGGTAGGTCTTAAGTTGAGCTACATGACAGTCTGGTGAGGCATATTGTGGTATATTATTAGTGTTGTGCTGCTTATACTTCAACTCTGTCAGAAAACAGTAAACAAAAATGTGTGTGTACTGTGTTGTCAGCTTTATAGAGATTATGTAAGTCACTCTTGATTATTATGCATAACATTTATTTATCTCATTTACAAAATTTGCAGCATAATGCCAAGAAAAGACAGACTCCAAAAGCAGAAGGATAGGGAACTGCAACAAGCAGTTCAGGGTAGCAGCTCTCTTTTTTATTGGATCAGGCCATCAACTAGTAAAACAAATTAGGGAGAATGAGTAAGTTTTTATTGATTTATTATTATTATTTTTAATTTCATAAACAATTTTGGCGATGGGTGCCCTTTTTTTATGGTTTGAGCACCTGCCCCCCAAAATGTCTGTGCACGTGCCTGTTGTGGTATATTATAATGCTGCTTATACTTCAACTCTGTCAGAAAACAGTAAACAAAAATGTGTGTACTGTGTAGTCAGCTTTATAGAGATTATGTAAGTCACTCTTGATTATTATGCACAAAATTGATTTATCTCATTTACAAAATTTGCAGCATAACGCCAAGAAAATACAGACTCCAAAAGCAGAAGGACAGGGAACTGCAGCAAGCAGCTCAGGGTGGCAGCTCTCTTTTATATTGGATCAGGCCATCAACTAGTAAAACAAATAAAATAATAAATAATTTTGGCGATGGGTTCCCTTTTTTTTGGTTTGAGCACCTGCCCCCCAAAATGTCTGTGCACGTGCCTGGATGGTGGCATTACTAGGCCTAAAACCAGCAATCTCAGCACGTTCTTTCTTTATGAGACTCACCTTTCTATCCGACCCAACCACAGCCTACCCTGAGCTCCCATTTATCTCTGTGGATGTGGCAATGTGGAAAAAAATCTGAATATAAAAACAAATTACTTTCACTGCACAGTATGTGTGGCCTACATGTTTTTAATTTTATATATTCATTTATTTGGACAGTTCAGAACATGTTATGTCACTGTTCGTGACAGGCTCCATTACAGTTATGTTGTCACGAGCTGCCACCCTGTGGTCCTTGGCCACCTCACACACCTCTCACAGCGAGTACACCAGCTCAGGTTTTAACTTTGGCATTGACTCAACAAACAGTGACTGATGATCAGCAACAACAATTGCTATTTAAATAATTTTACCTTTAATAATTTTACCTTTAACAAAGATTAACAAGTTTTGTGTTTAGTTCACGGGCAAAGTGCTGGTAGCACTTGGAACTTAAATCGTTTAATGTTGCATTGGTTTTATTTTTAAAACCTATAATTTTTTGTGCTGCAGGTGGTATTGGCCTCCAGTGAGCGGCTGGTGCAGGTAGAGTTTAACTGTTAAGTTGTGGTGGTGTCACATCAGGTTTGCTGTGGCACTGGTTTAGTTTGTGTGCATTTTAGTGACTTACATCTAGTATATCCCCAGTGAATCAAATTACTATGCCACACCACTGCAGCAAAATATTTTAACTTTTGTTGAATTTATGTTAATGACCCTGATCATACACCACACACCCAGTTCTTTCTGTGATTATGGTTGGATCAGGGACTGGACCCAATTGCAGGACTCAGACAACGACAGAATGTGTAATACCAGTTTTAATGATTTACAGGTCAAATGTGTTGGAGACCTCTGGCGTGATCACTTGGCTGGGCATGATGCTGTTGCTGTCGGTGAAACCCTGTGGCTCTCGCTCAGGGATCGGCCAGTGACTTGCAGAGAACGGTGAGCTGGTCTCCAGGCAGGGCAAATGATGACAAGGCAGGAAACAGGCAGACAGGGTTCTTACTGCAGGACTTTATACCAAATGGTGTTGTTTTGACCAAAGAACTCCTGCACCCACATACTGACATTTGTCTCCAAAGAGTGTCTCTAAGAGCACGTTGACTGAAAACAAGCAATGACCCACGGTTAAATCTACACCGGCTGCTGTTGTGCTAAGCGTTTGAAGAGTTTTGTGGAGCTTCTATTGTGAATACCTTTCACATCTGTGCTAACACATTTTCTATTATAATGTGAATTTTAAGCACATTTAATATCATAAAGTTCCAAGTATTTGACTCTGGCTGTGACTGAAACATCTTCCGCAGATGTTTATAGGAGAATCCCAAATGAACTGAATCATTTCATGGAAAGCTTGAAGACAGACATTTTAATGAGCTTTTAACATGTATGCAGCTGTTTGGATTGTGTAGCAGTTTTATAACTGCTTGAATTCAAATCTTTCTATTTGCAGCATCAACTTGCCACAGGGCCTTGATTGCACAACCTCCAGTGTGTCACGGCTCACATATCTCTGATGTTGGTCTCTTTTCAAAACACTAGTACATTCTTTCATTGGATCCACTGCCTCAGAGGCACAGCAGCTTGGCAGCTGTGTGTGTGTGTGTGTGTGTGTGTGTGTGTGTGTGTGTGTGTGTGTGTGTGTGTGTGTGTGTGTGTGTGTGTGTGTGTGTGTGTGTGTGTGTGTGTGTGTGTGTGTGTGCGTGCGTGCGCCGGGTGAGAATGCACATCTTGCATTTCCTCTCGGATTTATTTATTAGTGGCTACTAGTGCAGTGCCCGTTATAAACCTGCCTGTTTGGAATAGGCTGCTGTCTTGTCCTGTGTTAACGCTCTGGAGCTACTTCAGAATGATTCCTTGTCACTGAGTCCTCCTCAAACAGTTCCTCACTATACTGTCACTTTTTATTGTTTGCGCGCTGGACGTTGAGTGCAGAGCTTTTTATAAATATTCTATGATGCAGAATGAAGTTAGAAAAATTCATCCAACCTGGTTTTATTTCCAATGAAGACTTTATAGTCAATGTTTTTCATTAAATTAAATTGAATCAACACCATCTTCAGAACCAAGTCCACAACTTTTAAAAATAAAAGGTCTGTAATTCTGCTTGATATAAAGCATTGGAGCAACACATTGAACATTGTGCTTTTACAAATTACCAAATAGAAAGTGATTATATGAACGACAGAGATCGCCCATCTGTCCATGTGTATCAGTGTCTGTGCCAGTCCGATATGATGAAAGGAAAATTATCAGAATGATGTGTTTGAGATTTAGACCTGTGGTTTGAACCAGTTACCGATTGCTATTGCAGCACTTTGTTATCCTATGCGGGGCAATTCAGGGTTCAGCATCTTGCACAAGGACACTTCAGTATGCAGATGGTTCAGACTGGGGATCGAACTGCAGACCTTGTGGTTGGAGGACGACCACTCTAGAGTGGTAGATAAGAGTCTTTGCTGCCTGGATATGACAGTGGATTGGTTATAAATCAGTTACACAGTGCTCAAAGGTGTTGGACACAGACTTAGGGCAAATTGTATTTAGTCTTGAATCGTGGCTCTCTATTCATTTTCCGTTAGAAAAGTGTCACCTATGGACAAGTCCGGTGTTGAATCAAACACATGAGCATCAGAGGTGGCTTACAAACTCTTACTCCTCACTTTAAATAAGGGTACATTTCCTAGCAAACATATTAGCATATTTTTAATATGCTGAACAATATGACAGTTTGTTTGTGCTGTGACCACCAACAATAACGTCAGCTGTTGAAAAGGTTGCTGTCTGTGTTCATTGACTGATAATTACTGCTGTAGAGATTGTACCCACCCAGGAGCTAAGGGAGGAAGGTCCCCTATTTACAGCCAGGCCTTTATCGAACGGAATGCACAGTTAGTGGCACTGTAACACATTAGCACTGGTAGAAAACACCCATCTTACTAGGCAGGGAAAATACATACATCACAGACCATTTGTATTATTCTAAAATTATGTATTATGTACTATTATTATGTAAAATACTTTAAATCCCATGTTCAGCACCTTAACAATGAAGAACACTTTATGTTGACTAAGACCTTCGGGCTCCGTTAAAAAACATCTCCTTCACCATCATTTATCCTGAATGTTACCTCTCTGTATAGAATAGAATACTATAGAATAGAACTTTATTGTTAACCTAAGTGAAAAATTGGCTTCAGCTCACCAATAAATAATAACAACATGATGTAATCACAGTTTACATGCTTGTTTTGAATAGTGATTTCCCTGAAACACTTATAACAGCAATTCAATTACATTTTAATTTTGCTACTGGATTAAAATAAGAGGACATAGTGAGATTCTAAGCACCAAAGTCCATTCCCCTGTTCACAATTAATCTAATTTTATGCTCATTTACACATTCTCATTTGTTTCTTCAAAGGTGTCTCCTGATTAAAATAAATTGCTTGTATCATACTGCACAGCCATAATAATGAATCCCTGTTGGACCTGTTGGTGCATAGAAACAGTATGACCAATAGCACAAGGCACAATGGATATATCCCATTCGTCCCCACCTAATAGATTATGACTATGTTTATACAAGCTAACTGCAGATACCCTTTAAAAACTATTGCAATAATTCCGTGCATCATGGAGCACACAGTCAACTATTGTCAGTAGTTGAGATTTACACTGTTGGATAATTTCATCTCCCTTATATTTTCCCTCTGTGTTATTATACTCTCTGTTCTATATGTTCTGGCATCACAAATCTATTCAAAATGCAACACGGAGAAATGTAAATGTAAAATCGTCTGTGATAGAGTGAGGAGAGACAGAGACTGGTATGCTGAGCATGAGGAATGCAAACTGAGTTTAAGGATAATGAAACCCAGATCAGATCACATCAGAGAAGCTGCTTCCACTCATCCCTCCCTCTGCACTGTACACTACTTTTTTGTTTTTTTGTCACACTTTTACCATCACTGTACAGAAGATGAAGAACTTAACCATGGGTTGCAGTGGAAGTGTTCAAAGGCTGGATGCAGCAAAAAATGAGAGAATATGCTATATATTAATCTGTAGGTGTGGTGGATATCACTTCAGGATGGCAGACCAGGACACAATATTTCTCTTAAGTTGAGTTTCTCCCTGTAAGTGGGAGGTTTGTATTCAACCTAAAATGATCTGTTCGAATTCAAAATAGCATCTAGAAGAGCATCTGAAGTAGTATGTCTCTTGCTCCAGCAGAGGGCGATCACTGTCAGCTTGACCTACTGCATGCACTCTTGACCTGTCACCAGAGTAAACCAGTAATTTGACGTTGTATCACTGCGGAAATGGAGGCCGCTAGCAAGCAAAGCTGTGCTGACAATTATAACACCAGATCATCTGAGAAGCGGCTTGTGGAAGTATTTTAGGTTCTACGCTGTAGACGACAAAGTAACGATCAAAGGTGAGACTGGTTGTCATATTTGCACGTAGCTATCTTATGACAGAGGAGGCACCACAGACAAGTTGAATAGTGTCAGTGTTTAACCTTGTCTAACTGTGGGCTAAACTGTGGGTTAAAACCCACAACCCTTATATTCATAACCTCTGACCTCAGAATTGTCTGAAAGAGGCCATGGAATTTCATTTCTCATTGGAGAATTAAGTTGATATATTATGATTTTAGTTGTCCAGAGTTTTACTTCTGCATTTGTCTGAGGAAAAAAGGTATTCCATTAACCTTTGCCTCCCTATTAGCATTTGATGCGTTACGTTACCTGCCTGCTAGCTTGCTAAATTGTTGCCACTAGACATCAACAGTAACGTTAACATTTGTGTTTGTTGCTAATAAGGGGGTTCTCAAGACTTAGTCAATTGAATGCCAAGCATGCTGCATATACTATTTCCTTCATTGCAACCCCAAACTCGAGAGCTACATTTGGAGGCAGCAGCAAAGATGTAGCGTACAGGTTTACAGCTACTGCTCTTAATCTAATGGTCCATCACAGATGTGCTACAAATGTCCAAATATTCATGGGAGTGCTATGGATATGAATGATCCACAGGAAATAAATGCGATTGTTTACTGACCCCTGACTTTTAACTAGAGAATCTATTTTCATTGTACAATTTTTACGTGTACACATTACAGACAGATTGTCATTAAAGTCACTTGAACAGTCCTTTCCCAGATGATGGGCCCCTATTCTCTCTTCTTCTACCATCAGGTTGTGATTTACATTATAACCACGCTACTCGTTTCGAGGAAGATTAGAAAAAATGATTAATAAGTTGTTCATTTGATCAAACTTTAGTAATGTTGGGTGTCATTAATAATGCATCTTGTTGGAGCCGCTAGCAGAGAAGGATTTGCCTTGTTTTATTTTCACATTTTCTAACCCCTCAGACTATACTGTTGTTCACTGTGTTTCTGTGCCAGTGGGTGGAGTGGATACTGTGAAAACCATCAAGGGTACTGCTGTCTATCAGAGCTTCAATCCCACTGCCACCGTATCAGGGAGCCCTGATCAGAGTGGTGATCCAGCTCGCCGCATTGCATCCTGGGAGCTCAGGTTCCACCGAGCCCCCTGCCGTTTCCAGCACTTGCATTTTTTCTCTTTCTCAAGCTCACGACTTATACGACGTGCCTCTGTCTCAGCTGAAGTGCGCCTCCCCTTTGATAATAAATCCCGCTCTCTGAATGAATTCACAGTACACATGAAGAATTTGATATGGCTGACATCAAAGATGGAGCTGCTGTTTGCGCAGAGGAGACTAAGGGCATGATAAATATTTGCAAATCCCTGATGCTCATGTTCCACTCTTAGACCCACTTGTGATGCCACTCACATACACTTTCTCTCAGCCCTGTGTTGAATCTCTCTTTCACCTGACCTGAAAAAAATACTTGTGCTGCAAAGAGAAAGATTTTTCCTCATCTTCATAGGGACTCGCTGCACTCGTGGATGTATCACCACATGGGCCTGCAGGGTACCCGCTCACATTCCCAAGGGTTAGTGCTCCTATAAAGGTGCCAGTATGCTTCAAACAAACCATTTGACATGATGTGTGGTACGACCACGTCTTGAGGCAGATGTTTGTGTGTAGCTTCTTTGCTGTGAGGCAGCTAGAAAAGCAGCTGTGGCCTCCTTGTGGCTTCACCCTGCTTTTCAACACAGCTAAGGTGCACTTCCTGCTGCCACAGGATAACAACGCACCCACGGGCACTCAGTTGGACACAAGTATATTTGCAATGGAAATGGCATATAAGTCATGTTGACATGTTGAGGCCTTGGCTCAGGAGATAGAGTGGGTTGTCCAGAAATCGGGGGGTCAAGGGTTTGGATAATGAACCTCGAATTGCCCATGATGGCTTTTTCTGAGTGGTAGACTAGTGGTCGTCCTCCAACCAGAAGGTTGCCGGTTCAATCCTCAGTCTTTCGCATAAGCATGCTGAAGTGTCCTTGGGCAAGATGCACTAAATGTAAGTCGCTTTGGATAAAAGCGTCTGCCAAATAATGTAATTCCAATGTATCTGCATGGTGCTGATATACAAGTGGCAATAAGTGTAGAGTAAACTACAGTGAATACAGTGTATTTCCTCTGTACTTATCTTCCCATGCTCCTATCCCAAACCATCGTTCAGGGAGGCTGTCACAGCATTGCATCTCCCGACCAAACCCAAACCTCTCCACTCTCAGCTTAGTCGGGAATCGGGAAGACTCTCTCTAACAACATGTTCAGCTGCCGATGTAGAACACATTAGAAAGTATGTCATAAGCCATTTTCATACATGAACCCTGAAGATTTGGGGCCAGAATTTTTTTTGAAATTTGCCTTTCACACATGAAGAACGCAGCAGGAGATTCTCTGCTCAAGTGAGTCAGGTAAGTGGTGGCGCGCAGCAGGAAGGATGTTACATATTACTTCTGCTGCGGGGGTCACGTGTTTTTGTTAACAGCAAAGCGACAACAAGGTCTGCCTTTATCACCGAAAGCTCTGTCATCTAAGTCCGTGTCTTGTATGTGTATGAAACATTTTTATCCTTAAATGTATATATGTATATAAATACTTTATTTTTCATTTTTACATCTGCTGTGTGTTAGAATCATCAACACAGCCCCTAACTTGTGGTGAATCCTGCTGAGGATCTGCTGCTGTGCCTGACATTATCCTGAGTTTTTACTCTGGGCTTGCCGGAGAAACTCTAGAGGCTCTCACTCTGGGGTTTGTGTTCTCACATAGAGCCCCTCCAGAGAATGTCAGGAGATTATCGAGAGTTCAGTGCATGTGTGAAAGCATATCTGTGAAGATTCTCAGTAATCCAGGTCATGTTATCTTCAAGCAAGTCCAGTTGCCTATGTTCACTTGAACGACTGAAAGTGTCTAAAAGCAGTTTTATATATCTTTGCAGGACAAGTTATTGGATATGTTTATTTTATCCATTTATGTCTATGTCCATATATTTCTTTTCTCCAAACTGTCCCATCTCATGTTTCCCATCACCAACATTAGTGACCGTGTTTTCAGTCACAGCCTAAACTCACCTTTGTGAGTGTATACCCCTGATATCCTGTCGTGATATTTCACACATGTTCTCTATCAGTTGGACGGGTTTAGGTTCAAAAGTGTACCAGAGGCTTTGGGAGGAGGAGAAGAAGACTCAGGTAGAGGAGGGGAGGGGGGGGGGGGGGGGGAGTCACCAAAAGAACAGACAATCATTCCCACATGTCAGGCTGGCAGAGGACTGACTGATCTGCCAGTAAAGACACAGCTTTGACGACTGCTGGGAAACACAAAGCTCAGTCAGTAAGTGAGGTTCAAAGGTTGCAGCATTGATGTGTACAGAGTGTGCAACAGGCTCTTACTAACTTAGTGCCACAGTGTGGTAATGACACTAAATCCTATGCTACCCTTTTCTATGCAGACCTGATGTCATGACGTTTTATGCTTATGTCTTCAGAAGTTATGTGAGAGTCACAAGTTCCATCTGCAGGCACCATAGTTTATTTATTGGAAACACTTGTTCCAGTAAACCCTATCATGTTACACTGGTGGTTACAAGACACAAGACGATTAAATTCCATGAGCTGAATCAACAGGCAGACCTTGGCTCTGTAAAACAGGGCCATCAGTTTTTCTTCTTCAAGATGCAAAGGGTGTTGTCTGGAAACAGGAAAAGGAAAATAATCCAGCATTTAGCTGAAGACACAAGCTAAAACTGTTGGTCCCGAGAGAGCTGCCCCTGAAACCAACTTAAGTTCAGCCAACATGTCATCATTATGAAAAACTTCATTAAAAGGGCACTTAAATATGCAAAGTGAGGAGCTGGTGTAGTTAGGTAGCACTTGTATACATCAAAACGATGTAAAGATTATGTGCTCCAGCTAATGCAAAATTGAACAACAACCTTTCACTATCAAACAGTGTGCTGATGGCTGATTGGCTTATTCACGAGAGTTGATGGAATGGCTACAGACTTTGCTGGTAAAAAAGGAAGGTTGATCTCAATGACTGAAAATGTTTACCATCGCTTTGCAACATTTGTAAAAGACATCAGGCATCTCATCGTCTTTCAAATCACATTTTACTGTTTTGACCCTGAGCCAGATCTTCCACTTTATTTAACCCAAACGACATGAGACGGAAGTTCAACAGAGGAAAGAGGTTACAAAGTGAAAATTGTATTGGTCCCAATTTGAGCCCAAGTAGAGGATGTTTCCGATGTTTTCTTTTTTTAGTAAAGTAACAAAAACTATTAAAACATTCTTGACATGAACATTTTGTGTAACACACAAGCATGTGGTTTCGAGACAAGTGCTATGATGTAAGATGAATTCAAACCTAGAAGAATATATGTTCTGTTTTCCTTTCCAACAGCAGCTCCATTGCCTCTGGTTATGTGTTTGCAGCTTTCAGAACTCTGCTGACATTTCCTGTTCTCTGAAGCTGGATCCGCAGCGGTCCTCTCCTGAACTGAAAGTGCCAGACAGCAGGGATGAACAGGGATTGGAATGCTTTCTCCATCCTGTGAAAGAAAGTCCATTTTATTTTGTGGTAATGAAAAAGCCCCAACATAATGCCCTCCTTTTATTTGGACACACAAAAGAAGATGGAGGTGGACAAAGTGAACCCGACCTGAGCCTGCAGGACAGTCTAACTGCAGCAGGACCTCAGGGCCAAGAAGAGCCGCTTTGTTTGACCCAGCTCAGTGCAAGCACTGGGCTTAGAACTCAGTGGTGGAGGAGGCAGAGATTACAGAGGCCGGACATCTCCTCTTTATTCTCACTGCTGAACAAGCACAATGATCTTTTATGACAGTTTGAGAGAGATGGATGGAGTGAAAATGTCCACAGGACTTACATGGAGATCTCAGTGTTTATTTTGAGGAGGGATGAGGGCACAAGTTGAAATAAATATGACTTCATTGTGTAATATTGCGCTTTTCTTCCTCAGGTGCTTTGGCTTAGGAGGTAGAGTGAATCATTCTTCTACCAGAAGGCTCCATCCCCAGTTTCTCGAGTCCACGTGCTTGATTCCATTGCCCTCGATGACTGTTAAGTCAGAGTCTGAATGATGTGTCATAGATTAACTTGAGAAAAGTGCTATATTAATACTGCCTAGTTTTTGTACTCAATATATCTAATTTGAATAAATATTTTAATTCAAATGGTTAAATTGAATTGTTTTACCACATAAACCATATATATATATATATATATATATATATATATATATATATATATATATATATATATATATATATATATATATATATATATATATATATATATATATATATATATTGTCCTTGTACAATTATTATTTCCATTTGAATTTCCAGTATCAGCCTGATATTTACGGTAATGTTCTGCTGACATCTTGTGGTGAAAGACCATGGTGCAGGTCACTGATTCAGTTGATTAGATCGTCTCTTAGTTTAGATGTGTACAAAGTAGAAAAAAAATAAAACTAATTTGCCCTTCACCCAATTTGTAATATATTTTATTAGAAAAATACATACAACAGATAGAATCCCATTTATCAAGGTTGTGCTCTATTTGTATAGAGTAACATATAGTAACACATAATTTATTTTCATGTCAAAATGGCTAGTGTGAAAAAGCCTGAAGATAATTCTGCCAGGAAAACATATATTACACCAAATGCTGAAATTTTGATTGGTGAGGCAATCGATGTCAGATGGGAGTGATAATGATGCTCACAGATGGTTTCAGATTAAACTACTGCTCTGATAAATCTCGAGTGTGTGTTCGTCCCTTGTGTTGCACTGCAATGATCCTACATGAAACAATGTCAAGTTGGGTGGTGGTTGATATGTCTGTTAATACCAGAGAGAAAACTGTAACATTTTTTTGTTTTCCCCTTCAACCATTTTTTCAATATCTTGTGTATCTTGTGCCACTTTATTAATCATATGTGCGATGGTTCTTCAAGGCAAACTGACAAATTATCTGTTTTCTGGCTCCAGCAGCACCACAGTGACACACAGCTCATTCACAAGGTTCCTGTTGGGCAACCAAACTCCACCAAAGAGAGTAAACCTCATCAACTGCTGCTATCTGCACCTCTCTCTCCTCCCTATATCATAGACCAGTGGTTCTCAAAGTGGGGGGCGCGATGTCACAGACAGAGAAAACAATTAAAAAAAAAAATTGTATTCATTGCTTTACAAACACACTCCTTCCTTAGTAATACCTTCCTTCACGTGCAGTAGGCCTATTCGTAGCCTGATCTAAGGAGTAATTGGCTTCACAGTCTTTTTAGAAGGCTCGTAGCCCCAAGAGCTAGCCTTCTAGCTAGCTAACTTCTTCCAACTGCAGCTAGCCCTTTTCTCCTTAACCTTTACATCTTCAATCATTCACAGTGTTGCAACAAATAAAACACCAGCAATTTAATACTATTCTGTGATGTCCCTGTCTACATTGTGTACTGTTCGTTTTGTTAGGAACCATTGCCTAGCACAGCCTTATTCATTATTTGTGTGCAAGTCGCTCACAGCCACACATACAAACACACTCACAAGACCACGACGTTGCAATTCAAACTTTATTAACTTCACACACACTGTACTATGGGCAAGTTGCGAAGAAGCCAAAGCTTCGCAAATATGACGAGAGCTATTTGCGGTTTGGTTTCACCGTCACTGGCACGACTGAGCAACGTCCTCTGTGTGTTTTGTGTGCCGAGGTGCTGGCAAAGGAAAGCATGAGCCGTGCAAATTAAAAAGGCAACTCGGCACCAAACACCCTGACTTGTGGACTTCTTTAAAAGTAAACGTGATGGCCTCCAGCAAACAACAAACCACCATCTCCAAGCATAGCACTGTCTCAAAGCAGTGTCTGGAGACATCGTATGTAGTTGCTCATAGAATTGCTAAGCTTGGCAAGCCCCATACAATTGCAGAAACACTGATTTTGCCGGCCACCCAAGACATGTGTAGAATAATGATAGGAGAGAGTGCAGCTGCTAAACTCAGCGCAATACCTATGTCAAATGACACTGTGTCACGCCAAATATCAGAAATGCCTAGTCATAAAATAGTAATAATTATTGTCTGTATGGGCCTAACAATAACAATAGCCTAACCTTGATATCTCAGGCCTATCAATAACATTATCTATCTATCATCTATCTATCTATCTATCTATCTATCTATCTATCTATCTATCTATATTATATATATATATATATATATATATATATATATATATATATATATATATATATATATATATATATATATATATATATATATATATCTTTGGGGGGGCCCAGCTTGCAAAAGTTTGAGGACCCCTGTCATAGACGAATGAACACAATCCTCTGAAAAGACTCTTTCTTACACTTACAATCCTCCTGAATAAATATTTCAACATGATCACATCTCTGTCCACCATTTGCACAAAGTAATTACAGTACAATTGTAATTCAGATTTTTTTACCTAGAGGGCCCATTAATCTTGATCTAGTAGTACCCTTGATTTTACACATTTAATGTATACAAATTACTTCCCACTCTTGTCCAACTCCCAAGTTGCTCACACCAGTGCTGCAGCAGTTTTTAGTGAGTCCAAACAGAATTGTCTTCCCTCCCTGTCTCCAGGTGGTGGGGCTGTGTATTCACATAACGAAATATATTTCATGACCTGCATGTTCAAGGCACCACATCAGCTGAATTGATTTATTTTTTTGCGGCAGAATGCATGTGAATAGATTAGGCCATGTGCTGTAACTCTCAGGCTAGGCTAAATGTATCCTTAATTTTAGTCATTTTTAATGACTTGAACAGGGAAATACTGGTAACTGATATGGATTTCATGTAGGCTCTTTGTAAATGAATGGAGTGATGATTGTGTATTCATTGACTATCGGTCTATACATACATAATGAGACATCAGTATATACTCGGAACCAGAGTCACTGATGAGATCGTTGTCATTGTTGATGCCACTGTTTCTACTTGTGAGTTGAAAACTTCAACCTGTTCCAGTAATTTCACATCTGGTTCAGATATTCCATATTTATATGGCTTGTGCATATAACACTGACTGACCATAAGTTGTCCTGTGATGTTAAACTTGCTGTTCCTGAGCATGGCTCCTCAGTAACATGATGCAAAGATTGACAATTGATTTAAGGCCTATGGGGGGTTAGGGTATTAATGTGTGAAGTTCTGAATATAGTAAAAATAATTTTTTTTTTAAAGTGTTTTACTTTGCACTTTTCTTAACAATGTTACAAAGTTCCTTACAAAGAAGAAATAAAAGCAGACCGAAAGAATGAGAATAAGACAAAGTAACAGAAATAGAAATAGAATGATACAATGATCATGTAACTAAATATATGAATGAATAAACAAGGGTTAGTCAGTATAAATAAGAGCCAATGTCCACAATTTGTACAAACATTGAAAATGTTTTTTTTTTAAGTTTAAAGAAAGAATGTTGTGTCAGCTCAATGGGCTTAAAGTTCCCTCATGCCTATAATAGCAAAAGCTTTATCACCATTTGTTTCAAGCTGTGACCTGGTTATAACCAGCAGGGCTTCATCTGTGGATCTCAGTTGTCCAGAGGGCATGTACCGCCTCAATGAATTTTGAAAGGTATTTGAGTTCCAGGCTGTTTAAGGCCATTAAGTGTGCAATCATCTTTTAATGACTTTGAATTTGTGTCAGTGTTTGTGCCTCTATTCCATTAAGGTTTTGTTTGTACTACAACAATGGTGCCAGATAATCACACAGACTATATTCTGCCGATAATATGTAATATAGAATATGACATAATTTTTACATCTTGATGAACAACAGTGTTTGGATAGTTTGATGGTTGGATTGATGGATGGATGGATGGATGGATGGATGGATGGATGGATGGATGGATGGATGGATGGATGGATGGATTTACAATGGCACCAGACCTGATGACCCTCCACTGGACTCCACGTGCACATGTTTGTGTTTTTGTTGTTATTTATGAAGTTTTTGTTCTTTATAGGACGTGTTAATCAGTGAGCATTAGCGGTGTTGTTAGGTTTCTAAACTATGGAGAGCTCCGGGTGAGCTGTTTCCTCCTGTTTCCAGTCTTTATGTGAAGTGAGGTTAACCACATCCTGACTCCAGCTCGGTACTAAACACACAGACATGAGATTGATATCTAAGCTTTCGGTCTGACTCGCAGAGAGAAAGCACATAAAAACATTTCTCAGACTGTTGATCTATACCTTTAAGGCAAGAGGCCAAATGAATAGTTTCTTCCTTGAGAAACTATTCATTCAACCGTATGTATTTTCCTGTTTCTTCTTTGTTTTGTTTCTACCTTGTTATGCACAATAGAAACAGTCAGATTTCAGACTCTTCTTTTCACCTGCAGACACGTGTGACAGATTTTAAACTGCATTTATCCTTCAAGATAATTCTGTCATAGTTTTGTATTTATTGACTTAAGTTCAGACTGTTCGAACTTCCACTAATGAGATGTGTATCACAATTAAGACCACATATGAAAATGTACTTCTGTTAACACTATCATTATTAAAGAATGTGAGTCAGAAGAAACACATTTGGTCCACTTTCCCTGATCGCCCACGTCAACTCTTCTGAAAAAAACACATTCACATGTTGTTATTAAAATATTTTGCAGATTCCTTTAATATTATTTTTCTCAGAACAATCCAGGCACATTGAAGCAAAAGCCACATATGTATATTTTCTCACTACCATTAGAACATATTTTTCTCATAGTGCATTGCTTTTCCGTCAGTTTTCTAACCAAGCATAACAAAAGGTTGAGAGACGCAAAGCAGAGGAAAACCCTAAATAGCCCGGCGTCAGTTTTTTTCTCTCCCCAGATGAAGAACAGTGGTCCTCCCTGCAGTTTCTCCCTAAACTCCTCCGGCTCGGCTCCTCAACAGCTGCCAGGACCAGTGTGTGTGTATGTGTGTGTGTGTGTGTGTGTGTGTGTGTGTGTGTGTGTGTGTGTGTGTGTGTGTGTGTGTGTGTGTGTGTGTGTGTGTGTGTGTGTTTGTTTGTGTGTGTGTGTGTTTGTGTGTGTGTGTGTGTGTGTGTCAATCAGTTTCAGTCTGGACAGTCCATCAGTTCTATCTCACATCAGAGGATTACAAAGGCAGCAGAGAGGTTCTGTATTAGGAGGTAGAGACTGTGATGATCAGCATTTTTTTTAAATAAATCCCTTCTGAAGAAAATGTCAGTGGGGGCTTTGTTTTATGTCACCTTCACACCCACGACTGTCTATGTGAATCCAGTGTGTTAAAGGGTTGAAATAAATCTGTTTTCAAGGAGACAATGGGTTTGTACTCTTGCAAACTTACAATTTGTGATATCTGAATTTAACCCTGACATAGTTGTGTGTGAATGGGAGCTGCTATGAGCTGACACTATATCCCACACTCCCACTTTAGGCAAACAGCTCTCCTCCCACACATTATCACTCATGTCATGGTTTATGTTCATATTTCATTGGGTGGATTAATTCCCCTTTACTGGAAATAAACAGTTGGACAGGAGCTGACTGGGCCCCACACTGTATACTTCCTTCTCTGGCTGTTGTAAGAATATCTGTATTGCTTCTCAGCAGAACAGATGGGATCAACTTTTGTAACCATTAACATTTTGGGTAATTTATCAACCATAATAGGACTTCAATACGTGTCTGTGATTATCGTGGCTCACATTAAGCAGCATTTTACTTAGATATAAAAAAACGTGAGGCACTGTTTGAGTTTTTCTTTCACATATGAAAAACGTGTTGATTATATTGTGATATGATATAACTAACACAATCTAAGGGATAATATGATACACTATGAGAGAATATGATTGGTTTAAAACCTTCCTTTTTGATAAAGCAAAGCTTATAGTAAGAGCTGGTTCAGGTCTGTCTTGGACCAGCTCTTATGCTGCTATAGGCCTAAATGACACATGGCACGTGGAGCTTCCCACCCTCTTCAACACATAATATCTCATGTCTCATCAATACATGTGACTGACGTGACGTCTTCACCGGGGTCCTTGTGCCTAATCGTTGACTGTGATCATGGTTTAAGATTACAACTAGATTGCTTAGACACAATATTTCTAATTACATTGCTGCTCCCTTAATCTCTGTCAGGCTTTTGCTTTTATATAGACACTGTAAATACTTCTTCAAATGTCTCTCCATTTATGTTGGACACTGTCTTTTCTCATCAATGTTGTATTTTGTTGATGTGCTCTGTTACATCCGATATCTATTGCACTTCTCTCTGTCCTGGGACACAGATCCCTCACCTATGGCTCTCTCTGAGGTCATAAATTTATCTTAAATATTTAATTTTAATTTAAAATTTAATTTTCTTTGTGGTAGTTGTTCCTCACTATTAATGAGCGTTAAGGGAAAAGGATGTCGCACCTTGTTAAGCCCTGAAGAGACACACTGTGATTTATGATCATGGCATATACAGTTTCAATCAGAAATATTCAACCCCCCAAAGATTTAAAGGATTTATCTATTGAAGTTTTTTTAAAGAGCAAGATTCTGCTTCAGATGACTTCTTTATGAGTTGAGTGATACATAAAATCATCACAGAAAATGCATGATGTAGTGTTTGTGTGTAACAGTATATTTTGTTAAGATAGCCATGTCACAATTATTCAACACCTTTATAATATTGTTGTTTTTAAAGCTGTCTGACAGTTTTTATGGCCTAAAGTGGAGTTGAAACATAATTAAGCCTTTGGGAACTCTATAATGATCCTTAATTTGCTTCAGCTGTGATGCATATATAAACCTCAACCATGAAGGTAGTCAAGATGAGTTGCAATCATGGGAAAGACAAAGGAGCTTCCACAAAAGCTCAGAGAGGAGATTATTTCATCACACCTGAGGGCCTTGGGTATAAGAAAATTTCCCCCAAAAATTATATTCCAAGAGACACCATTGGGAGCATTATAAGGAAGTTTAAAACTTATGGAGCAGCTGCAAACCTGCCTGGCTGATGAAGAAAGCCCAACATTTCATCAAGGGCCCTCAGCAACTAAGTCAGAACAACTAAGAGAAACCCCCGTGTGACTGCAAGACACCTACAGGATGACCTGATGAAGGCTGGTACAAGTGCTTCAGTGGCAACTATAAGACGTGCACTGAATAAACAAGGACTTCATGGCCGGACTCCAAGACGCACTCAGCTCTTGACCACAAGGAACATCAAAAGTCGACTAGAATATGCCAGGAGAAATTTGGATAAGACAACTGAGTTTTGGTTGACAGTTCTATGGACTGATGAAAGGCGTGCGAAAGGCCAGGCTTATGACCATAAGTATACCATCCCCATAGTCAAGCATGGAGGTTGGTCAATGATGATGTGGGGCAGTTTTTTCTGCGGCAGGAAGTAGCAATCTTGTTTGTGTAGCTGGCATCATGGATTCACAGAAATACCAGGCCAAAGAGGAATGTGATGCCTCCTGTTGACAAGTTAAATCTTGGTGATCATTGGACTTTCCAGCAAGACAATGAGCCGAAGCCCACCTCCAAGTCAAGCAAAGCTTGGTTGAGAAAAAGATCCTGGAACTTCCTGGAGTGGTCTTCTCATTCACCAGATTTATATACGGTGGAAAATCTTTGGTGGGATTTAAAGAAGGCAGTTTCAGCACGGAAGCCATGAAACATCACTGAGCTAGAGGCTTTTGCACATGAAAAATGGTCAAAGATTCCAGTCGAGAGGTGTGACAAGCTTGTCCGCACTTACCGAAAGGTTTATTAGAAGTTATAAAAGCTAGAGAATGCGATACAAAGTACAGAAGCTGGGGGTTGAGTAAAACTGCACATGCACATGTGTTAAATGAGTTACATTTATCATTTGAAATTCAAAGTTAAGTCAACTTCTGTTGTCAAAATAACAAAAATATGTATCAATAAATATCTTTAGTTGTTTAATGAGGTTTTTTGTCATTTATTGTCATTATCTGTCATCAACATCACCATAATGTCTATTGAGGTGAGGGGGTTGAATATTTCTGATTGCAACTGTACATATTATATTTGATCGATTGATTGCTGCGCGATACAATGTGATACAATATGATGCAGTAAATGTGATATATTATATTATATTACATTACATATCATTTAGCTGATGCTTTTATCCAAAGCAACACTCAAAAAGTGCATTGGGTACAAACCCAGAACAGCAAGAATCATGTAAGTGATTGTATCATGATGTGCTGTGTTGTTTGGTATTGTGTTTTGGTTTAGCATATTGTACTATAACAACAACTGTTTGAATGATGGTATGATATGACTAAATCTGCCATGGTATAATGTTACATTAAGTTGTGGTGATATTGATTAAGACATGGAAATTATGTGATGCAATACAACACAAGCATGTACAATACATAGGACATGAGACAGGACACAACAATTAAACTACAATCAAAATCATATTTTCCACAAAAATAAAAACCTTTACTACGTGACATTTACTGCAATTATCATCATCCAGCCAGATAATAATATGCTGAAAGATTCAGGAGGGAAGTGGAGATAAACAGTGTTTGTGTGTTCTGTTGAGATGGTGGAGGGGTGTTAGTGAACCAAATTCAATCCTGAAAAACCCAGAATGAATAATAATAATTCCAACAAAGAGGAGATTACTTCATTGATTTCATATATTTTTATTCACATCCTTCATCTTTGCACACCTATTTTTTACAGTATTCCCACCGTGATAAAATAAGAGTATTTTTCCCAATCTTATTTCCAAACAAAGTGTTATAATCTTTGAAAATGTGAAGTGCGTAAGGGGTTAAAACAGCCCAGTCCAGGGTTTTTGGAGCAAGTGCACTCATGACTGAAATCAAAATATTCCAGAATGCAAGCCTGTCAGGCCGCTGATGTACGACTTGTAATGGGATGTTTCCAAACCCCTCAGTCCATATGGCTGCTGACATGCTCAGCAACACCCACCGCCTACAGAGAAGGACTCTCACTGCTCCACATCTGGTAGACAGCCTCTCTCTCTCACACACACACGCAGACACACACGCAAGCACACACACACACACACACACACACACACACACACACACACACACACACACACACACACACACACACACACACACACACACACACACACACACACACACACACACACACACACACACACACTCTAATATATTCACCCTCTAGTTCTGAAACATCCTGAATTTGACTATTGGTCCTTTTTGTGAATGATGTTGTCTGTCAAACACAATTCTATCTAAAAGGTGAGAAATGCTGAGCCCATCTAAACGTGAGATGTGCGAGTTGTGGAAACTAAGCTCCTTTGTGACCGGAAGTCACCTTGGAAAAGCACAGGAAGTTCCAGTCATAACACCTCCAGCTCTCTCTGCTTCTCCTGTGAGGCCAACACACTAACACACTCAGCTATCCATGACCACTTCCTCTCAGACAGTGTTGGGGAGTAATGGAATACATGTAACGGCGTTACGTATTTAGAATACAAATTATGAGTAACTGTATTCCGTTACAGTTACAAATTAAATAGATGGTATTCAGAATACAGTTACATTGTTGAAATCAGTGGATTACATGACGGTACTTCTCGAGTTTATTCACTCTCTCGTAAATCCACCGGCGGCAAAGCCCCCAGGAAGCAGCTGGAGACCAGGGCTGCCGTAAGAGCGCCCGGGCCCCCGGCGGCGTGAAGGAGCCTCACCGCTACCCGCTCGGGACCGTTACAGGCCCGGGACCGAGGCTCTGAGAGAGTTCCGTCGCTACCAGAAATCTACGGAGCTGCTGATCCGCAAGCTGCCCTTCCAGCACCTGGTGAGAGAAGACCGACCTGCGCTTCCAGAGCTCCGCTGTCATGGCTCTGCAGGAGACCAGCGAGGCACGCCGGGTTCACACCGGACGCTGAAGCGCCGGGCAGCGCTAATAATATCACCCGTTGACCAAGTAGTATAAAAGCATTTAGTCACTTGTTGCTCCAACATTAACTGCAACCGCGTCCCAATTTAATTTCATCCATCTTCAAGAACTTCTCCGCTGTTCTCTCCGTTCAATGTCGGGTGTCGAGGGTAAATTACGTATTCTCCGCCCCCCCCTCTCTTTTTATCTTTATGACTGCTTGTGTGTCTGTAGTGGATGGGCAGAGGGGGGCATTTAATAATGTGATCGGTAAAATTGGTAAAATTAAAACTCCAGGACAACAGAAGGGGAATACAAACTATGGGATGCATACTTTATCATTTATATCATATAAAATGTCATCAATATCGTTTAAAATCATTTTTCAGTGTGTTTCATGGAGCGATACGCTCGCGTCAAGCGCAAAAAAAAATAAACTCGACGCCGAAACGATCGTAGCACGGCGCGAGGCAGCCTTGGCGCAGGGGGGGGGGGGGGTCCTTCAGCCTCCGGTGGGGCCGGCACAGAGGTGGGAGTGGATGGGAGCCGGACATCCAGCTGGAGAGAGAGTTTAAACTGCTGCTTCTCCACTGACTATAACAACGCCGCAATCATACACTTAAAAAATGCAATACAAACCGGAAGTATTCCAAGTATTCAGAATACGTTACTCAGATTAGTTAATGTAATGGAATACGTTACAGATTACATTTTTGGGCATGTATTCTGTATTCTGTAACGGAATACGTTTTGAAAGTATCCTTCCCAACACTGCTCTCAGATTAATGGGCCCTCTCAGCTTTCCCATTCCTGGAGAGCAAGTAAGGGGCAACAACAACACTCATTCACTGGCCCTTCATGATGGATAGACAATGTTGTCAAGAGATTGCTAAATCCATCCATCCATCCTATCTTCCATCCATATATATTAGTCTCTGTCACGATCCTGGCTATCTTATCTTATCCATTTTCAATACCACACATACTTTGAGGGTCATGGGGGGAGCTGGAGCCAATCCCAGTTGACATTGGGCGAGAGTTGGCTTACACCCTTGCCAAGTCACCCTTCCATCCAACATACAGAGAAAATCAACCATTCATACTCACATTCACATCTTCGGAAAAAAATGTAATGCTCCAATTACATGTAACCCTTATTTGTGTTTGGACTGTGTGAGGAAGCCAGAATACCTGGAGAAAACCCATCCGGACGCAGCTAGAACATTCAAACACGCACAGAAAGACCCCGGAAAAACCTTGGATTGAACCTGGGCTTAAACCTTCTTGCTGTGGTAAGGGTGCCAACCATTGCATTACTATGCTGTCCTCATAAAGAGACAGCTTAACAAATATATTGCATGGGTTACTAAAAGTGGCAAATAAATCCATATTTCATTGCTAATCACTGCTGTCATTTTGAATATATATATCTAGCTCTACTTGATGGCACCAACTCCGATTTGCGGCTTGTTAGCATATCTTCTTGATGTCTCTCAGAAAAGGTTACAAAATCCACCTCCTATGTCTTCTCTCTGCAGCGTTGCAGTCATTGCAGTAAGTCGCTGTTCTGCCAACTAGCAGTTTGATGGTGTGACAGCAGAGCACAAGATTTTTTTTTTATATATCCCCCTGTCTTTATACCGTTTATACGCTTTTCATCACACAGTCCCTTGTTAACCCCTAGAGAAAAAGTTGACTCATTCCCATAAGGCCAAACCACTGAGGACATCATCTCAATAGTCAAAGTATTGAGGTGCTTCCTGGAAACACTATTTTTCCTGGAGAGGATACAGCAGAACCAATAATTACGTTTCAACACTTTAAGAGTTGTAATTAAACAGTGATGATGTACAGCATTCAGACGTGAGCACAGGGATCAGCTGTAAAGGCACCATGAAATACAACTCTGTCAGTTAAAGTGAATTTTCATCAGCAGGATATGAGACACACACAGAAAAAGATTCAACCTTGAGAGATTTAAGACAAACAAGTCTGGGTTTATTTTTTATTATATCTCAGACAGTATAAAAGCTTACCTCCTGACACAGTACTATTAATCTACCTGGGTAAAGAATCGATAGGTTTAACACATTTTAAGTCCTGTGATTCCACAAGTTTTGCGATACAATTTTACATTTTATTGTTGAGACAGAGGGCCGCTCCCACATTGAGTCTGGGTCTACTCGAGTTTTTCTTCAAGTTACAGGAAGGTTTTCTCTCTCCATAGTCGTTTGCTTGTTGTGGGAACTGGGTTTCTATATAATTTTGTACGGCCTCAACCCTGCAATGTAAAGTACCTTGAGATATTGTATGTTGTGTTCTGGTGCCATCAAATAAAATTGAAATGAGCTGAATTAAAATGTAATAGTCAGGGAGCAATGTATAGGCTGTCATGTCTCTCAGCCCTGTTACGACACTATCATTTGAAGCAGTGACCATTGAAGAAGAAAAAAATATCTTATTCCAGCATTACAATTACTTTTGTCCACTTAGGTTTCATTTTTACTGCTTTAATAAAAAACAAGTCAGTGTTAAATAGCGTTAATAAAAATAACTCCAATCCCCTTTTGACTTAATCCTACAGTCTTATATTTTTGGTGTAATTGGGACTTCAGGAAAATGTTTGAGATATACAGCTGTGAAATATCACGATTGAAGCCAGACAGGTGGGTTTTTGTTGGCTCCACTCCTCGATGGTGGTAGTAGTGATGACCTCACTGGTGGGACTTTTCCAGAAGGCATCAGCCATGCTGGGTAATTACTTAACTTGATCAAACGTCCCATACCAGGCCAGGTTTTACATCACTACACAAATATAGGCACATATTCCCCAAAACACACATAATGCACTTCCTCTTAAGTCATATCAGCAAGAGACATGCATGTGCGCCACAGTACAAATACATTTTGCTGTATAATTAACAAATACATAATGTGTCCAATTAAACATTTCTAGCCACAATTAATCAGCTATGTAGGGTTGAAAAGCCTATATATAAAATAAATTGCTAACACATTTTTAATTTATCAAATGCTTTTAGGGACCATGGGGTCTGAAGACCAGGGGGCATTGGCCACAGCTTTTTCAGTGTTGTGTTTCCAGCTTGTTCTTGTTCTTGCTAACTGAGAGACCGACAAACAAAAACAAAAAAAAACCTCATGGCGGATGTTATAATCAGAATCATAATATGCAGAGAATGTCTTCACCTCTCAACAGTCAGAAAACCTAAATTGTAACCAATAAACCCTCTCAACTATCAAACTTATGATTAATATCATGAAAAGTATCCTGCATGATAAAACTCAGGCAGTAAATCGTAACAAGCTCACTGAGCCAAGTAGTAAAGTGCAAAAACAGTTACAGACGCCCACTTAAAGGAAAGAGTGTATTCAGGTTCTCTGTGGATCAATAAAAGCCTTATTGTGTTCACGTTACCAGAGACACTGGTCTCACCATAGTCCCAGTGGCCATTTCAACTCCCACCAGGTCCACACAGGCGTGTTCACTTCCAAACCTCAGCTTCCCATCCTTCCACACAGGACGTGTGTTCATTTCTGGATTTGTAAATGGATATTTGGGCTGTAGTGCTAAGATGAAGATTAATGGAATTAAATGGAATTTCACATCATCTGTTTATTCTGTGTCATTCCACTGACTGCCGTTGGTGTTGTGGTGTCCTCTTATGATCTTTTAGAGAGAGAGAGAGAGAGAGAAAGAGAGAGAGAGAGAGAGAGAGAGAGAGAGAGAGAGACCACTTAACAAATCCTGAAAAGAAAAAGACTGTTATGCCAAAGATGGCGGTTGTAAGACACATATCCCGCCCCTCTACCCATTCAGAAAATGTCTGCACATCAGGCCGATAGTTTAGCTTATGGGGAGAGACAAATTGCGATAAGTACTTATTTTTAAGTCAAGACATTACACTTTTAAGTGGCTTTAATCATATTTAATTGGTGATGCTATAAAGGAAGCTTTTATTCCCCATTAAAAGTTGTGGCTCTGTCACCAATTAGAAAGGAGCCTGTATTCAACTTTACCTTTAATATGTGGAATGAGCCAAACTTTATAAGATATAATTGATTTTAAATTCCACTTGAATACAACTAAGAGCCTATTTACGTAGGTTTAGGAAAGTAAAATAGATGATGGATACAGTGTGATTTACAGCCACTAGCGCCCAGTGGGTAAGGTCGCAGGTGTAAGACTGTGTGCATTGTCCTTGAGCTGCAGTCAGGCTCACCCCCTGCTTTTCCAAATATGGCAACTTCTGGTTTTAATAAACCAAGATGATGCTGGACAAAATGCCAAAGTGAAGTTTCAAAATGACACAAACCAGCGTTCACCACGTGATTTTAACCGGACAAATCTGCGGTACCCTAAAAATGGCCATCGAGTTGAAGAGAACCACCACCCATCCGTCTCTCTGCAGCAGCTCTTTCAGTTGCACATCCAAGACAACACCAAAGCCTGGAACTAACACTCATGCTCACAGAGCAGGTAATCTCATCAGCAGGCCACACACACAACAGGCTGCTGTGTGTTAAGTGAAATACGACACAGAGCACAGAGTACCTGCCAGCCAAATGGAGTGGCAGTATGTGAAAGTGGAGTTGAAATATGCTTTCTGGGTGTTGTGAAAGTGGGCCCCTCAACTTCTTATGGGTCAGGAAAACCGCAGGGAAAGCATCGTGTTTAGGGTTTTATCATTTTGGGGATTGACATGTTGATGTTGTATCTTTCCTTCCTTCGCACTATATGGAGTGTTACATGCACACATGCTCAACTTAAGGCCGACGCATGCTTCTGCGTTTTCACCGGCCCCGAAGCGCAAGAGCCCTTCCGGGCCCCTTACGTGCTTACGTAACCCTTCTTACGTGCAGCCGGCAAGGCTGTGATTGGTCTGCTAACTACATCCTTTCCGGAGTCGCATTTTTGGTTTCATGCCCGGAACCGGCGGAAACCACGGAAGATTTAGAAGAACGAATATGGACCAAATAGAATAGCACTTGGCAGAAGAGATCCGAAACTATGACCACTAGTATAACCCGTCACTGACCAGCGGATTTGTCCGCCAGAAAAAGGCTCTGAGGAGCCACAGTGGCGATGTAAATAAACCGCTCTTCTTTGTGCCACACACACCGACTTCGACAAAAAACATTACTCCACCTAGTGTTCTGGCGGGGAATTGCTTGGCAACACGCGCAACGCTTGGAAAACCATGAATGACAACGAGTCCTGCGTCACAACTGCGTGAAAGGCCGCAGACGCCGTTGCAGAAGCATGCGCCGGCCTTTAGTTACTTATAGGAACAAAAAATACCAGAACTTGTTTGTCCAGAATGCCCACCATTTATTTAAAGCTATTTAATACGGGACTTTTTTATTTAGATGAACATCTGTTCCAATCAAGTTCTCCCAAATCTAGTTCACACAACACAGATAAAACCTATCAGCGCCAGGTAAATCTCTGTATTTTACAGTACTAAACCTTGTTTCTGGAGGTCAAATACAGATTAGCACTGATGCTGTTTTTTTCCTCGATGGAGATATATAACATTCTTCCTCTTCACTCCATGGAATGTAAGGTTTATGCATAAATATCTTGATGTTGCTGGATGACATTAAAGGGATACTTCACCCACAAATGAAAATCATTGTATACTTACCACTATGCCAATGGAGAAGTTGATGAAGTGTTTGAATGCACAAAATACTTTTGGAGTTTCAGTGGCATTGCAGTCAAATCCAATACAACTGAAGTAAATGGTGACACTTCTTTAAACGTTAAAAAAAACGTCTACGTAGCCTAAATGTCCGCTCTGACCGATGCATGAACCCGGCTCCAATGGAAACTATCAGAGGACATTTAGGCTAAAAACATGGTATAACATGGCTTGGAGTCTTACGTTTGAAGAATTGGTCACCTTTTACTTAAATTTTATTAGGATTCAGTTGCAATCCTCCAAAACAGTTTGGTGGACCCAAAACACTCCACCCACTCCTCCATCGGATTAGTGGTGAGTAGATGAGTGAATTTTAATTTTGGTTTCAGTAGCCAGTTTGTTAAAAAGAAGCTCAAATGAGGCTGAACTCACCTTGTTCGGTCCACATCTGTTTAAGATTTCGGTGACATAGTGTACAAATGCATTAACTCTCTACCACAAAGACTTGATCATTTCTTCACCAAAACCCCACTGACTGGTCTTTGCGTGAAAGCATGATGCTCCCTGAGGGAGGCTGCTGACACTCTTAAGAAGGACACAAACACAGATTTAGTCAGCCCTGGTTCCAGATGACTGGGATTTTATATAAAGTTGACCTAAGTTTGGCTTTGAGCCTTTCTTCCTTTCCATTTATTTTGCTTGGGAATGATGCCGTTTCCACCTGACTGTTTGAACTATCAGTCATGTTAGGCTGCAGGTAAGATTTTTTGAGAATAAATAAATAAGTAAAAAAAAATATTTTCATGTGTATTTATTTATAAATAAACACATAAGAAACTACATATAGGTACATATAGCACAATATTTATGTCACAAAAGGGATCTTTTTATCCCTAATCTAATAGCCCTACCAAACAAATGCTGTTGTGGGATTTTGTTAGATGCTAGCCTTGCTCGGGCTATATCTCACAAAACCAATAGCCATGCTATTATTGATAAAGTAGCAGACCATCAGTCTTTTAGCTGCAGGGAAACCAGCAAGAAGAAGGTGTCAGCAATGCATGTCCAACCCCACATGCTTAAATAGCATTGAGAAATAGATTTGTGGAGCTGGGATCCACCTCCTCAGCAGGGTGGAAAGAACTGTACAGACACACCTTTCCAGAGGTAGTTAACATCATCCAAGAGTATGTGAATACATGTACCAGTGGTTTTACCTCAAAGAGAATGATCAATAGGGTTCCAGTCCAGTCTACATTTCCTTTGGCAGAGTCTTTGGGGAGAGAGATATGACCTGTGAAGATGTTTATTGTGTGACATTTCAATTTCTTGATGACAGCATTGTTTGTGCCCCGCCAATTTGGAGAAGTGGATAAGTGGTTATACATTTTCCACATTGTATCTTAACAGAACGGGCAGTAGGAAGCTTTCACCAGGAAATTAGAAATCACAAAAACAATACTATATTTTTTAGCGCTTTTTTCAGAGAGAGGCCTAAGTATTGCGAATCCTCTAGATTGTACCGTTACTACAATAGATTTTACACTAATGTTTTCTGCCAATCAGAAAATTACAGTCAAACATTTGAATTGTGAAAACAACTAGGATATTAAAACAGGGAGCAGCTTCACAATCTGTTTAGAAATAAGGAGGTATAGATTTGATGAAGTACCTTCAATAAATTCAAATATCATGTACATTGACAGATATACAGTACAATGAGATGTGGTTTGGATGTAACTGGTACATGATCCTGGGACTGTCAAATTATTTCATCAAAAGGCTCATAGAAATTAAATATTGCAATAGAAAAGTTGAATTTCTCACTATGAAGTAAATCTTGATTACACAATTTAATTGTTTTAGAATAATGACACAATTGGCAATGGAATTTCCCTTTAAGACTCACTTTAATGATGCACCTCTCTGCCACCAGGTACAATATTATACAATTGATTTATCGCACAAAGAAAGTAGGATGGCCCTTTTGTTTTTCCAGCTATAAGAAGCTTTGCTCAGGCAGTGGAAATGGTGGAAGAATAAACAACTGTAGTAACTGTGGAAACTCTACCCAGGAAAAGTTGAGAGGAGGAGTAATGACCTTTACAGCAACCAGGCACCAGGGGGCAATCCAGATGTTATGGCTTTTTTTTTTCAGGAAGCCATCAATAGTTTAATACAGAAATTTAGTCAGGAAGTAGTAAGCCCAGTTTAGCATAAAGACAGATAGTAGTTGAAAACAGCTAGCCTGGTTTTGTCAAAGGTTAAATATTGCACGTATCAACTGCTCTAATGCTTATTGATTTGCATGCAATCATCCACATTAGTTTGATCAGTGGTTGGTTGTAGTTGAAGGGGAAATTAAGATCTTGAACAATTTCTTAATGAACAATTTATTAATCTATCTGACTGTTCAGTGTCTCTGGCTATAGGACATGTCAAAGAAATTGTAGTGAACAAATCAGCTTTAAAAAAAAAAACAGTTTTTACATCTCTAGGCCAAAATAGCTCCTTTGTCATTTAAGTCTAATAATAATCTCATAATCAGTAGTTCTCTGGCTCGATCTCCTGATTTAACTGAGCCAATAAATCATAACCTCCAGGACCTGTCTGAAGAACTAAAACTCCATTCAGTGTGTGTAACCACAGGCAGTACACTTCAGGATAGTTACACACAGACAGTGGCACATTTTACTTTTCACACTCATCCATGTCATCCACATACTCTAACACCACCTGTCCTGACCCTGTCAGCCCCTGTGTCCAGGACCAGTGTTCACGTTATTTCCCGTCCTTTTGGGTGCAGCTGCACTGCAGTTCACCAAACGTGTCGGTGCTTTTGTCTGTCCTCCAACGTGCACAGCCAGGAACTTCCAGTCACAGTGAAGATTTATGAAGCCCTCGTTGTCAGGGGTGAGCCTCTTCTGCATTGGGCAAAGGGTCCGCTCTTCAAATAATAGCACCCTGAGTTAGAGCAACAGCTACACTGGTCTGCAGGAAGTAGGAACTGTATGCAATAGGAAACTGACTTTGCATGAATGGCAGTTGCCAGGAGAAACATTTTTCCATAATATCCTTAGCAAACGTCTTGTGAAGACTTTGTCCTGAAAACCCAGCTGTGATCCCAGCAATCCAGCCCAGCAGAGCAGCACCGTGCAACCACACCTCCAGCATGAGACCCTCTTTGTATTTTTTCGTCCTCTGTTGACCATGGCTTTGGAATAAGGACTTCCATGGGAGTGTGGTGCTTTGATTAACACTGAGAAGATTCTAATTAATTCTGCCATGTTCTGTCTCTACCCCTCATCTCTTCTCATTGCTCCTCGCCAGCCTCCCCCCGACCCGATCCCGCTTGCCTCTATTTGTGCCTCCTTTCTCCTCTCTGCTTCTCTTATTCTGGACAGTTTAACACATTTGGCAGACCTCTAATGAAATATGTATGGGGAGAAAAGAGAGAAAGTGATGAAAGACTTCTTTGCATGTGTTCTTGCATATATATATAAAATAGGATTTTTTCTATTTGGGTTTTCAAATAATATACTTTGAGTTTATTTAGTTGTCGGCTGTGGTACTTGATGGTGAAGTACTACTGTGGAGAAAAAGGTTTGTTTTGGACCAGACTTGAATATATGAGCACGATTTGTTTGGTTCTTGAGGTTGATATTTTAAGGTAGTTCGTGAAACATAGATGTGGACTAGTCTGACTTGAAAAATGGACTGTCCTCACTAAAAAAGGCAGCATGGTAAAAACAATATACAAGATAACATTGAAAGAATGAAGTGACCTTTGTAGACGCCTGTTTTTGAAATTGCTTAAGTCTTGTTCAAAACAAGTCGAAGTCTGTGCAGCTTTAAGATCATGTCATTTATGGTCATGTCATGGCTCCTCATAATGTTAATCTAACTTTTGTTTATCGGAGCAGGAAAAAAGCAACGAGCATAGTGAACTTAAAATAAGACAACAACAAACATAAAACCTGTTTTTATTTCCAGCTTGTCAAATACTGACCCTTTCTTAAACTAGCTGGTGTCTCATACCCACAAGGCAACTTTAAGTGTTTGTATACTAATGCACAAGGTCTCCAATTGATTCCAATGCTAACTGACATGTGCCAGAATAAGATGTCCAGAGCAACTGCGTCAGTAAATACAGTATTTTCGTTTTATTATTCCATGTTCAAGGTTTGCGTTGTGATATCCTCAAAATACAAAAGCAGTGTCTTTGATCATTTAGGTTGATACCTAGTACTGTGTGTATTGATAAGAAAGGTTATTAGTGTATAAACACTGCCAAAGGAATTGTCATGATTCAATGAACTGCAAACCTCTAGAAACATTAACCAGAGCGCAGAAGTAGACCCTAGGATTTCTTACTGCAACATTAACAAAGAATACTATTACTATATACTAATACGTATACATTTGGGACTACACTTTTATCAATCCATCCCTTTTGTACAGGCACCCTTATGTCCCTGAAGATTGTACGTGGTTTCCCCCCTTTCGTTTAACACCGCATGTTTTAAACTCTGCTCTTTGTTTCATGCAGCCTCATTTGTTGCACCTGACTAACTACTCTTGCTTGCAGTTTCAGTAAGTGCTGTTTATCTCATGTTGCTTGTGTTCATACTAGTTTTTCTCTTACAGTAGTAAGTTTAAGTGAAAGTCTGGAAACGTGATTACTAAATAATCTCCTCCTAAAGGGCATTATTTTGTATAAAATACAGTCGGCTTCGAGTCATATATGATCGCCCTTTGTTAGGTGCTAATTCAATCTCTGAGGCCCTGTAAGCAGGGGCTGGGCTTTTGTTCTCTCCCTTTTTTGCCATTGCATGCATACAGTGAGTGTTTTCAGGTGAATTACATTTATTGGATCCCTTACTTCATTACATGTGATTGTGGTCAGCTGCGAGCAGTCTGTTTATTAGTTCCCCTGTATCAGCTATCCGTAGCTGCTGGGCACTGTTGTTTATTTGAAAATCACAAAAAGTAACACAGAAATGGTCTCACAGTTGTGTTGTTTTTGCCGGGGCGTCATGGACCCCCGTGATGACCATCGTGAATGCCTTGATTATATGGGCATGGCACATTTGCTGGATGATATTGAGAACCCCTGTGTGGCAGCAATTGAACTGCATGTGGATGAGCATATTCAAAGAGCAAGATGGGTGAAGCAGTCCAGCTGAGGCAGTGCAGCCCAAGTAAGTGAAAAGGGAAGGACCTCAAGGAAAGGCTCCTAGAAACGCATGCATGAGCATGCCTCCAGTTGAGTGGGAGATGGCAGCCTTAACGTCTCTGTGTATAGATCAGGTAACTGCTAATCCAAGCAGTTACCTGGTCTGTCCATTGAAAGAGTCTGATAAGTCGGACCAACTGGTGTGTCCGATTTATAATGCTAAGACCCTTGGGTGCTAGCTACAGTATTGAAGGGGTACAGAATGCAATGTGGCGGCTGCCCTCTCCTTTCTCTTGGGTCATAATGGGCATGGTCAGGGACCAAGTCCAGGCTCAAATCTTTTAACCATTTTGCAGAAGGATGCGATAATAAAAGAGGATCCAGACAAACATCATGCTGGCTTCTACTCCAGGTATTTTCTTGTGCTGGAAAATGATGACTGAATACGTCCCATCTTAGCCCTAAGGACACTTTAACGCCTTCATAATGATACTGCCTTTCAATATGCTAAACATGGTTCAGATATTAGAATCTATCGAAAAAAGGAGAGTGGTTCACCTCGATCGATCGAGAAGATGCCTACTTCCATGTGCCCATCTGTCCAGACCACAGACCCTTTCTCCGGTTTATGTTCCCAAGGCAAGCCTATCAGTTCAAGGTGGCGCCATTCTGCCTGTCCCTCTCACCACAGGTGTTCAGCAGAGTGGTGGGGGATGCCGTGCCTCCTCTCCAGATGTTGGGAAAAAAGACCTTCCCTACTTGGAGGACTTGCGGATTTGTGCTCCATCTCACTTTAATTGCTTCACAATGGGCTTTATGCGCAATATGTGATAAATTGGCTTTTGAAAGTTTGACACTCAAATCTGTGGTTCATCAATATGTTCTCTCCTAAATTTCTTTGTACTCTGCAAAATGTTTTGATTTCCTAAGACCATGCATTTATGCACAAATGTTGTGCTATAAATGGTAAACACCTACCCTTTTAACTAAATGCATAGTATATTAAAATTAAATAGACAACATTATATTATCTAATCAATTGATCAAATGTATTAAATAACCATGAAATTGACCCCTATTTATTGTCATAATTAAAATCTTCAACTTTACGAGCTGAGATAGTTTACTTAGTTTACAATAGGGCGGCTGTGGCTGAGGCGGTAGAGTGGTCGTCCTCCAACCTGAAGGTCGTTTGTTTGATCCCCAGTCTGGACCATCTGCATGCCGAAGTGTCCTTGGGCAAGATGCTGCCCATAGAATAGCAAAGTGCTGCAAGTAGATGCACTGTATGATTGTGTGTGTGAATGGGTGAATGTGAAACTGTACTGTAAAGCGCTTTGAGTGGTCATCAAGACTAGAAAAGCGCTATATAAATACATATCCATTTACAAGAGTATATGAGAATGAAATATTTAAATTGCAATATAACAGTTGCGACTTTCGTTAAATTGTTTACTGGCCTATAATTGATCAGTCACTCCCATTTCCATTCCCATGAAATTGTGCATCTGTAGTTGATTTTAACCAATGAATTGGTTGACATTTTTGGGGGGGATATGAGAGCTTTTAAATTATTTTAATATTTATATAAAGTATATAGTTCTGGTCCAGATTGCCAAATCTCAAAGCCCTCAGGAGGTATGCGACAATGACATCCGCGGTGGTAGAGCGTACATTTGGGCAGCTCAAGGGTCGTTGGATGTGCTTGGACACAGCTGGCTAGACTTGGAGCAGAACCACAACCAGACAGGTTATACATTATATAGATTAGCCTGATTAATAAACTGTTGCAAGCATCAATGCCATTTTTATTAAAGTAAAATATTGTTCTGATTGAATTGCACTCGTTAATTTCAAAAGACACAAGAAATTGCAAATAGCATCTTAACAATTATGAATTATATTACCTCTGGCTGACAGTTCTTGGTGGATGTCATCACTTTCTCCCCCATTCCTAAACCAATTCCTCTTAATGATGAATGCCTAAAAATGGCTGCCAGCTTCTCATCCTGTCAGATCTGATATTCCTTGTCCTCCTGCTGTTTCCTCCAAAAGAGACATCCTGGGGTGCAACTGCGCCGGAGCCAAACGTTCCACCTGAGTGCTGCTGTCGTTTACCATTCTCTCCATAATACATATGAAACATAAAATAACGTTTCAATCAGGTATATTATTTAAATTGATATTACACCCTGAAAAGCAAAGAAATTACTGTTCATGTAATTAAATCAAATAAACGTAAAAGGGGTCAAACAGTTTGGGGGCATTTAGGTGCATCTTTTAGAATTTGATGTGTATGAAAGCACCACACAGGTTGTTTTTCACATCACACTCAGACATTAGAAATACAAGAAACTGGAAACAAATATGCTTAATGATGAAGTGAGTGACTCCGTTACAACGTCTCTGAGTGAGCACTATGTCCTGAGGTCATCCAGAATCCAGTGCCCTGTGGTGCACTGCAGCTCCATACAGAATACCACAGACAAAAAAAAGACTTGTAGTGAATGGATCTGAACTCCTTCCATAACCATCTGACATCTGCAACAGCGTTTGGCTGCGTACCAAAACTTTAGTTCAGCTGTACGTCAAGCTCACTGTCCCCCTGGCCACTAGACAGCTGACTGAGTCACTGTGGTGAATCAAACCCTCCTGTATCATTATTTTTCATGGCAGTTAAAAATTTTCAGACTGCTGCCTTTTTGACCTCCTAATGTGACCGACGTAATTCTTGATGGTTTGACAGATTTCCTAACTGGTTAATTTCTACAAAATAGAGACATCAGGAGATGCTAAGTATTCAATATCTGCTGATTAAATGTATTTATTTAATTTCAACGTAACATCAGTCGTTACAAACTCCTGCAGGTTAAACTGGACAAACAAAACACTTATATGCTTATCAAATCTGAAATACTCATTATTGAGGCCTGGCAGCAGTGAGGGTGCACTACATAACCCTCAAGAGCCTTATTTTGTAGGGACATATCTTAAATACTTCGTTGCTGCACCCAAGTCGTAAAGACAGATATAACAAATATATAAAACAATTATGAACAGATATCAAAAGACAACTTTTTAAAATAAAAGAAACAATGAAGCAGCATGTGAAAGTAATAAAACACATACTATAGGATGTAGTAAGATGATAAAAGCAATAAATACATATAAATGTTTAAGTTCAAATAAAACACACATTCATGATGGACTTGGCATTTCCAGTGAAAATACTGTATGATATTCAGTGGAATTTATTTTTATACACAACAGATGTGCGCACTTAGCCTTCAATTCCTCTTTATTACAGTCAGGGGAGACTGGACAGAAACAAATGAGGATGAATTAATTATATTTATTGTGAACTGAGGAATAGTTAATGGTAAATGGTCTGTGTTTATAGAGCACTTTTCTAGTCTCGCTGACCACCCAAAGATTAGTCTTCGGCACTCAAACCCCAGTGGAACGTAGAACACCATGGAAGTGTACCTATGAATTAAATGTTTTGGATATGAAGGAGGATTGTAGCATCTGGCTGAATGGATGAAGGCAGATGACCCAGTAAGGTTGAGGTGGTGCAGGAGAGGAGGGGGGTGTCCCTCATTGATCGTGGTACCGAACTGACAGCTGAATGACAGGAAGGATAGGGGACATTTAAAAATTTGACAGCTTAGTGCTGATTGGCTCAAGGCGAGTGTGTCAGGTTGTTGTTGGAGAAGAAAAATGAGCTGGTGGAGCCTAGAGATAGCGGGAACTGTGCAGAGATATTGTAGACATGCCTTTCACACATGAACAACACAGCAGGAGATTCCGATGACATTTAGACTGACGAGGAAGCCTCACCCTGACTCTGTGTTTGAACTGATAAGAGGGCCTCCCCTGACTCTGCATTAACATACAATCCAGCTTCTCATCTGGTTAGTTTGTTGGATTGATCTCATTCAAATCTACAAATCACAGTTTCAGTCTTTATGCCCTGATCTCCAATTGATGTTCCATATCAATTCGCTGCAGAGATCCCGTTTCTGTGTCTCTTGACATCTCTGTTGGTGTCTTCTGCATGTGTGGTACCACTTTTTCATCTTAAGATCCTCGAAAATCAATCTCGAGCTTGTCTGGACAGTCTCCTTAGTTCTTAATGGGGGACTGGCTCCAAAAAAAGTTCGGAGCCTCTCTCTTGATCAGTTGCGTTCTCACACACCGCCCCTCTGCATGGATACTATCATGATATTATCCAGAGTTTAGAGAGAGAAGGGGAGAAGTGCTCAGTGCATGATGGGAGTTCCCACAGCAGTCTAGACCTATAGCAGCATAACTAAGGGATCGTTCAGGACTCACCTGATCCATATAGGCTTCATCAAAAAGGAACATTTTAAGTTTAACCTCATAGAGATGGTTGTCTGCCTCCCGAATCCCATTCTGCTCTTACAGATTCTTGGAACCACAAGGGAGCCTGTGTTTTGGAAGTGAAGTGATCTATTGGGACAATACAGTGTTATGAGCTCTTTGATATTTAAAGGGGCTTTCTTGTTAAGGACTGTATATGTGAAGAGCAGAATCTTGAATTCTATTCTGAGTAACAATGGAAGTGTATGTGGGGCTTTCTGATGATGTTGCCTATAGGGAGCATACTCTTCAGCATATATAAGCTGAAGAGTATCGGTCCAAGGACAGAACACAGTGGAACTCCATGACTAACTTATGTGTGAACGGAGGAGTCAATGTTAACATTAAGAAAAAATTGAAATCTATGAGATAAATATGATTTAAGACAGTCGAATGTCGTCCCCCCAATCCCTACATGTTGTTCCAGTCTCTGTAACAGAATATTATGATCTCTAGTCAATTACCTATCTTTTGGTCGAGGGTTGATAGATAAATCGGATTGAGAGATTGCTGCAACCCCTCCACCTCTGCCTGTGCTTCGAGGAATATGAGTATTAATATGAGTGGGGGTGTTGCTTCATTTAAAACTAAATATATTAATCATTTTGCAGCCAGGTTTCGGTAAGACAGAGTAAATCAATCTGATGATCAGTAATCAGATCATTCCTACCTTCCTTCAGTTATGCTTCAAAATGTTTACCCTTATCAATGCTGCTAAAACCTTTAGCTTGATGATGTTCTCCTTTACACTTGACATCTATTGCACTTCTGTCCGTCCTGGGAGAGGGATCTCTCACATGTGGCTCTCTCTAAGGTTTCTTCAATCTTTTTAACTAGTTAAAAGGTTTTTTTAGTAGTTTTTCCTTACTCTTGTTGAAGGTTAAGGACAGAGGATGTCACTCCATGTTAAAGCCCTATGGGACAAATTGTGATTTGTGGATATGGGCTATACAAATACAATTTGATTGATTGATCATTGATCATTAATAAGTAGGGATTTGGGATTGGGTGACGTGATATTAAATGAATCGCATTTAATACTTTTATTGTTCACAGTGTGGAATGTCAAATAGATGTTGTCATATTTCTAGATATGAGAGCCGCTCCATCCAAAGCAAAACCCAGAACTCACAGCAGAGCAGTGACAAAGTTTGTATGAACACAACTCTCCTTAAAACCACTTAAACTTTTATTTAGCAATATGTTGAACGGAATGTTTTTACCTTTTTTTAATTTAAAGAAAAATAGTACTGCAGGCAGACATTTGGAGATCTGGATCTCTGGCAGTGGTCTAGCCTGGTAGATGATGATGGCCACATCGGAGGTTTGTCTGTCAACAACCCATTCTCTTTCACTTCACTCCTTTTCCTTCTCCTGCTTTATTTAGTCCCCCAGGACCAGCCAGTATTTGACTGCAAATCTTCACTCATCTTTCGTTTTTCAGCCCCTTATGTCTGCAAATGCTGTTCCTTTTTTTTGTTGTTGTTATTGCAGAACATTTCCTAAGACTTGTAATGAGTTCTATGAATTAGGTGCAATGCACCTTAACCATAAGAAGAAAAGGGAGAAAGGAGGAAATGGCCTCTTCCATGCTGTCTGGTTATTTGTGGTGATCCAGAATGTTGACTGAAGCACTGGAGCAGGAGCCTTAATGAAGGACTGGTGCAGTGACCAGAGCCAGCGGTTGGAAAAAGCCAGCAGGGCAATGACAGCATGTGGCACTTTGCAGCCGAGGAGACTGGATCAGCAGTGGTAAAACATCCTCAAGACTGGAAAACAAAACCCTGGAAAATTTCACTGTGACCAGGGAGAACTCACAGAGCTGAATGAAGGATGGTGGAGAATCTAGGTGTCTGGAAGAGAGTAGGAGGGAGGAGGGAGAAATAACAACAGACACATTTAAAGGAAAATGTCATGACATAGTTGTCTATTATTGTGTCACTGTTCATCAAAATGATACTAATTCTATATTCATCTGGAACAGATTTTTGCCTGGAGATCATTAAGCAGCATTTTTTTCCTTTTTAGTAATACATACAAGTATGCTTTGAACACAACTCACTACACATTTTGAGACTGCATAATTGTCCTAAATACTGTCTATAGAGAAATAAAGAAATGGATCAGCCTATGACAGGGGGGACAGCACAGGTGTGTAATGACCTTATACCGTCAGAGACAAAGTAATAAACAATACAGTTCTCAGTGAACAGTAGACATATGATAAATTGTCTGTATTTGTATAGTGCTTTAGTAGTCTTGATGACCACTTAAGGCTCTTTACATTTACCCTTTTACAAATTCATTCATACAGTGCATCTATGTGTATCACTCACACCCTTCCGTCATGGCCGTAAGGAGGTTTAGTATCTTCAAGAATTGCCAAGGACACTTCAGCACGCAGAATTGAACCGGCGACGTTCTGGTTAGTAGACAACTCACTCTAGCTCCTTAGCCTCAGCTGTGTCGTGGTCTAAATTTGCCATGTTGGTGTTGTAGACCCAACTGGGTGTCTGGGTTTCCTGGGGAGTTGTGTTGGTCTGTTTATTAGATAGCATGATCACGCAAAAAGTAGCTCCAGGAAATCTTGGGGATGGGTGCAACATGACCCAAGGAAAAAAACATTAAACGGAGCCAATCTGATAAAAATGGGCGGATCAAGGATTTTTAGTTAATTTAACGTGGGTTGCTCTCATATGCTCACACATATATTATACCATTAGTTTCCTGGAGACTGTTTTATCTCATTACTTTCATGTCTGATGAAGGAAAATAAAGTTTGTTAACGAGTACAGAAAAGAAAATGAGCTACGGTATAAATATGTCTTCATATCCGAGTGTTCCAGGTGTGAAGTCACGTTATTTGTATACCTTTCTCCCTCCAGGCAGCCAGTCTCCCTGCTGCCCAGAGTGGATCTCAGTCCAGCAACTGAAGCTCTAAATGGGTAAAACAGCTGTCAGTCAGGGTCCCCTGCCAGTTTATCGGAGGGCTTGTGGTTTCCTGTGTTTCGTCATTCAGTCGCATTCGGCCATAATCTGCAGAATCTGAACAACTTCCTGAGCACAAGAAAATTCCTTGGCCCTGGATCCTACTTTCCACTGTCACACCATGATATTTGAATTACTGAAGGTCACCATCAGATGATGACATAGATTTAACCAGGACTGAAAAAATAAACACATGAATAATGTTTGACTGCGCTTCCTTTTACTTTATATGGCAAATTGTGTTTTTGATTACATTTTCTCTCCCACAGAAAAACAAAGAGTTCCACAACCTGCCTTAAAATATTCCAAAATGTGTAAATGTTGTTGGTTTTTTATTTTTAATATTTCCCAGATGAGCAGGTTAAAAAATCCAGAGTATAGGCACATACAAGGTCAGAGCTTTTCTCTAAAGTGACTGAGGAACAGCCGGGACTCCACTTTAAAGCACATATTTCAATATCTGGTTCCATTTTCAGCTCTCATGAAACATCAACATTTCTCACCCTTGCAGCACTGACTCAGATGTGTTGAAATATTCACCAGAGTTAAAGAATCCTAACTTAGTGTGCACCACCTTTCAACACCAGGGCACTGCTGTAAATCTTACTGAATCATTTATTTGGGAGAGTAAAGCAGGCAAGCCGGTCGAATGGAAAAGTCTTCAGCTGGCTGTGTTGATCTTGGCATGGCAGGAAGTGATGACAACATGACCCTTCCTGTGTTTCCCTCACGGGTCAAGGTACGAGTTTCATTCAAGATCAGGAGTGACACTGGCCAGATGCATTCTATAAAGCTGTGTATATATACATATATATATATATATATATATATATATATACACAAACACACACACAAAATTAGTCTTTTTCAATGTATGATCTTGCTTATATGTAGGGAGGGTGAGGGCCTTTGAAGGCTGTCATGTCTGTGCCCAGGGGCCCATTGCCTCTTAACCAAAAAGCAAAGTGTCAGTAAAAGTGTGTTTGAATTATTCCACATTGTTTTTATTATTCCCTTTATTTTATTTGTGCACAAAACTCTGCAACACTTTTCAGTTAAGTTTCTCATTCTCATGGTGCTCATTTGAGATTCTATGATAATATATGTGGATTAGTTTTTAGCAGAGGTGTCTAGTAGTAGCAACGTAAAAGATTGAGAAGGTAACAGTGGAGAAACTGATCATGCTTGCATCACAATAGAATATATGACATGACAGTTAAACATATAACATCAATATTTGTGCAGTCAACTGGACAGGTTGTGTAAAAACAGCCACATTACCTAATGTTACCTCTATGTTTACGTTAACGAGTTAAAGCAACAGTTTACTCTCTGCTGCATTTTGGAACAGTGTATTCAGCCAGCAATTTTCTTCAGAAATAGACATTACATTCAGAACCATCAACTCTATATAAAGATGAACTACATGACACCTCCCCAAAAGTAAAGCCAAAACTGTTTGTTTGGCCTCTGGTAGCTGGCTGCAATTTAGGCCATAAATACAGTCCCCTCCATGTTAGTAGATAAGACATGGCCCAAACTAAAATCCTAGTACCGGTACATGCTATTTTTTAAAGTGGTTTGTGAAGTGTTCTCTTATGTGGAAGTTTAATTTTGATTCCTCTTAGGTTGTAAAAACACATAAAAAATTGTGATTGGTCTGGTGTATTGGTTCAACCTTGTTATTGTGGCTCATCTCCATGATTACCTGTTTGGCTCCAAATGATGTAACCAGCACAATATGACAATGTCTGTATTTGGAACATTATGTCTTCTTTTTCTTATTTTTGGCCATACTAGTATAAGCGGATAGGGCCACAACATAAATGCACTTGCACCGTGCGTTTAAGACCCTAGGTTAACAGATTGCCACTGAAGAATTCTTGAGAAAAGGGCTGATTGAAATAAAGGAAATACTTATCTCCTAACTTTTATGTGCCATCAGTTATTGCAGACTTGGACCCAGTAAGCCCCAATTGGTTTATGATGAGGTGGCCAGATGCTGCTAAGCCTTTGGTCATTTATCCTCAGCCTGACCTGCTGACCCACTGGTACAGAGGCACAGCCAGTTGGTTATAGTTCCTGATTCCCTTTGTGAAGGACTACCTGTCCTGTTTCAGTGAAGTAGCTCGAGACTGATGGAACTAAAGCCTGCTACAGAGACACAGGACAAAACACTCTTCTGGACAGCAGCACGCCTTGTGTGCTTCATATCCTCCTATCCTTGGACCTTTTTTTGTGTTTTTGCCATTTTCAGGAGGCATTTGTGAAAAACTTGAAGGTGGCTGTTGAAAATGTACTTTGTCTTTTTCATATTATCACAAAAAGTTAATTTAGTTGCAGTTGTCTACTGATCTAATGTCAGGAAATGTTTGATACTACCAAAAGATGATGATTGAAGTCGATTGATACCCCCATTTTCAAATTAGTGAGCTGTCATGGAGGGCTTGTGGTCACAGAGTGCCCTTCATTCGACTTTAGGACAAAGATCTGAAAGGACTTCTGAAGTGTTTTATCCTTGATCGCATGCCCACGGCAGCTATAAATAACTGTACCAAAGTTAGGGGATATTCCTAAAAACTTATGAAACACATGCACAGAAAGAAAACACTGGGTACAATGTTCAACCACAAGTCAGCTTTGAGATGCATCTGAGGGAACTGGAAAGCCACAAAGCAGCAAAAGGCCTGAGACGAATAAAATGAATGATTCACCAGCTGTTTTTACAACTCTAAGGCTGCAGCTCTCGTGCCAAAACACGGCTCCATGAATCAGAATGCACACTCACATACTGTGGATGACACAAAAATAAGAACATCTTCTGAGCTGTATTCAGGGGCAGATTTAATGTGTTTGGGATTGTTATACAAACTCTAGGAATGGGGCCTTCTTTAAACCTTATTTTCACCCTTTCTGTAAATGAGAATGTTTGCCATGATAAAATAAGTAGATAATTGAATCAAACACTAAAAACACTAAATCCTGCATTCAAATCTTTACTCAAGTAAAAGAACACACATTTTAAGAGCACAATGTACTCGCATTCATTTATATCCTTCTCAGGGTAGTGCTCAGGTTAACAACTTTTTACAATACTTGCCGGTTTTATCTACAATATATTTCTGAAGGTGCAAATTACTAAGTTCCAGAATCCCCTGTAGCAGCTCTGGTGTGGAGAAGAGCTTCATATAATGGAAATAGTCAAGTAAAGCACAGGAAAATCGTGACCATAATTAATGGTAATGCTTGAGTAAATGTTCATCTTCTCTGCTTTTCCTCTGCTTCTCCGTGGCACTGAACCATTTTATGTTCTTAACATTTCTATTTATTTTCCATTATATCTATTTTCCACTTCGTTTGCACAATAATTATATATACAAAATATGTAGCAGGTATAAATTATAATGATAAACTTAACATTCGTGGGGCTAATTGTACGTTTTCTCTGCTGCTGAACCTGGTTTCCTGTCGGAGGTTATTCACAGTTCAGTGCATGTCTGAAAGCAGCTTTAAGGGATAGTTCACAGAGAAAAGAAAATTCTCTCATCATCTACCCACCACTATGCCGATAGGTGGGTGAAGTGTTTGAGTCCACCAAACACCTCTGGAGTATAAGGGGTAAACTTTGTAGCAGCTGAATCCAATACAATTGAAGTAAATAGTGACCAAGACGCCGACCGTAATAAAACAACAGAAAAAACTAGAAATGCGTCCATACTGCTTGTGTGGTGTCATCCAGCTGTCCGCAAGCCCAAACATTCATATTAGTCTCAAAACATGGTCAATAACACCTTATTTTAAGCATAAAAGTCCACCAGAAGTCACTAAGCTAGCGGATTTAGCTACACAATGGTGTGTCCGAGGGTCCATGAACGCACTTTGTAGAAGATATAAGAGGACATTGAAGCTTAAAACATGGTGTAAATTACCTTTTCCGGGTCAATTGCGAAACACTCAATTGCCCAGTTTGATGTAGACATGCAAAGAAATCCGCACAAATTATTTGGGTTTGTCCCATTTATTTGAAATCCAGGTTTTTGCAAGTAAAAGGCATGTAAACTTTCAGAGAGAGTAAAATACTAAACAAGAACATAAACACATATTTACATTGCAACGTTTGGGTTTAAAGTGGTTAAAGTCATGGGACCTTTTTTCTTTGGATAAATTATTGAAATTCAAAAGTATAATTTCAGTTCAGGTACACACAACACAATCATTTTCATACTGATGATTCAAAAATGTACAGTAGAAATTGACTAAAGCAAAACATGGACAGTGCAAAATCAAAGCCCTTTCATCAAACGAATCATCTCTGGAATGTTCTCGGAGTCTCATTTTATTGTCTGTTGGGAGGGTTTGCTCACAGCAAGTCACCGATGTGTCCTTTGTTTCAGCTTCTTCTGTCCAATAACAATTTTTGTTGGAGAGGAAAGACCAAGGAAGGTCATAGCGGGGGGTGCTCCGAGCTCTGATCGCTGTCGTGACTGTCCTCCTCGGTTGCCAGACTCGGCGAACTGGTTAAGCACTGAAGTCCCACTACTCCTGACAACTCTGATGGCAGTAACCGCCCCTTCTTTACGTTCAGCAGTTCTTTCTCCCGTGCGGCTGCCCCCTGCTGGCCTCCCTTCACACGCTTCCACTTCATCCTTCTGTTCTGAAACCACACCTTGACCTGTGAGGAAACACAAATCAGTGAAATGTGATTGCCATGGTTTCTTAAGATTCCTTTCTGAAGTCTCCACAATCGTTTGCCTTACAGCTTGTTCAGTGCTCCATATAATGTGTAATAAAAAGTGACTTTTTAGCTGCTTCAATATGTTCTGCTCTTAATACCATGAAATGAATGCTTCACATCATGAGTACGCTGTGAAAGCCTTGGACATCAGCAGCCTGAGTTCGCTGAATCTCCCACCTGGAAGTTGTGGTGGGTGCTCTGTCACTGCAAATAACATACATTCCAGTCATTTAGCAAGGAAACACTGTCCCAAGAAACAAATCAATTTTTGTGTGTAAAAAATGTAACTAGAAATAGAAAACACTTGATTTGTGAGACCTCTGATGCCTCACATACATTTCAGATGAACATGGACCGTACAAGGCCATATAAGAGGGTTGAGTAATGGTCATTTATAAAGAAAACAAAGGGTCTGTTTTTTGGGCCCATCATCAACTTCATGTCAACACTTATATCACCTGAGTTTTTATAACACCTGAGTTCCGCCTTCCTCCATCAGAACAGCTAAGGCCGCAAAAGGTCGCCTGACAATAACACAACTATGGGCTGTAAAGAGCTGCTTGCACTGACAACCTCCGGGGTCATTTGTACTTAAATAACTACACCTCTATCTTCTTCGCCCAAAGTACTAATATAATCCTTAGCAAAAATTTGGAGGATCAACCCATTACAGTTGCAGAAACACCTGCAGGTAACGATTCAGTTTACAGTGGCTTGTTACAGGTGCTGTGCTCCAATCTCAGCAAATTGATCCCCCAAATCCTACACAGTGGTCCTTTAGAACAGCTATATGGACATGTAGATAGATGTATTTGGTGCTACTGTACTCATGCCATTTTAGTAATGAGTTATAAGTGAGTTAAGGGATGTTAAGAGTCTCAGAATCCATAATCACTGCTCTCATGCACAGATTTATTGGACGACCACTGTTGACATTTAGAGAAACAGCCAATGTGAGGGGGAGTGTTGAAGGACTGGGCTCCAGACAGGAAGATCTAACTCCTGGGTGAGTTGTCCTGGCTGTTGCCTGAGCCAATACACAAATTAGTTCCGGCTAACAGACCTCTGAATGCACTCGTATGGGGGTGGTGAAAGTGTGGGGTTGTTGTTGGACAGAAGTGCTGAACAAGAGCAATGTAAAGTAGAAAGATTAATACATACTGTCGAGAGCAGCCTTGCAAGACACTGGAGCAAACTGACAATGTTACGATAAAGCTTTACATTGGATTATTTTGAACAATTTAAGGTTTAGTAACAAATTAAGGCAGAATATATCTTTAAATTACCACAGTTGTCTATTATGTGTTTCTAACCAAACAGCTGTGACGTAAGCTACTTTATTATATTACTAATATCTGCTGACTGTTTCGGGATTTAAGTGTATTTTTTACTTTACAGTCAATTGTTTTGTACAATAGTCATTTTCACAGCAGAATTTGACTTCAATCAATCAATCAAGTTTTATTTGTATAGCCCACATTCACAAATAACAATTCGTCTCATGGGGCTTTAACATTGTGTGACATCCTCTGTCCTTAACCCTCAACAAGAGTAAGGAAAAACTACTAAAAACCCTTTTCACAGGTAAAAATATGTAGAAACCTCAGAGAGAGCCACATGTGAGGGATCCCTCTCTCAGGACGGACAGAAGTGCAATAGATGTCAGGTGTAAGAAAACATCATCAGGATTTTTAGCAGCATCCATTAGGCTAAACATTTTTCAATACTATGTGTCAGGCAGTCCCGCTGCAATCACAGTCTCTGGCCAGCAGCAAGACCACGATCCAGCATCAGGATGAGATCCACTATAATCAACAGTCATTGTCCACCGCCGCCAGTTAGAATCCATTATCAGCTGCCGCCTCGGTCGTGGTCCCTCATCATCCGATGCCAACGCGACAAAGGATCCTCCATTACAACGACGATCAGCTGGCACGATACAGAATCCACCACTGGATCCACCATTGCGACCTCCGACACGCGATCCACAATCATAATCCATGGTGCGGCCACAGCTGTGGCCCTGCATCCGCGGGCGCTAAGGCACAGAAACTCCGGGAAAAGGGGTCAAGTTAGTAACATGTACTGATCAGATAAGAATTATCTTGATGTGATAAATATGGAGAAAAGGAAGGAGAAGCAGGAAAGAGAAGCTCCGTGTGTCTTGTGTCATAAATTCCCTGTGCGTCTTAGCATCATCAGGGGTTTTTGCCATTTAATCAAATTTGGAACATCGCACAAATTAGCTCTAACTATAAGCTTTATAAAAAAGGAAGGTTTTGAGTCTACTTTTAAACGAACAGAGCGTGTCTGCCTCCCTAACTGAAAGTGAGAGATTATTCCACAGCAGTGGGGCTTGATGGCTAAAAGCTCTGGCTCCTACTCTACTTTTAGAGACTTTAGGGACAACAAGTAAACCTGAGTTCTGGGATCGGAGTGCTCTAGTAGGTTGATATGGAACTAACATCTCTTTAAGGTAAAGAGGTGCCATATCATTAAGGGCCTTGAAGGTGAGGAGGAGAATTTTAAATTCTATTCTAGATTTAACAGGAAGCCAGTGTAGCGATGCTAATACTGGAGAAATGTGCTCTCTTTTCTTAGTTCTCGTCAGGACACGTGCTGCGGCATTTTGGACCAGCTGCAGAGTCTTTAACGACTTGCTGCTGGAGCCTGATAATAATGAATTACAATAGTCCAGTCTCGATGTAACAAAGGCGTGGACTAGTTTTTCTGCATCTTTTTGCGAAAGGACATGTCTGATTTTTGAGATATTACGCAAGTGGAAAAACGCGGTCCTAGAAATTACTTTTAAGTGACTATTAAAGGACAAATCAGGATCGAAGATCACTCCCAAGTTCCTGACTGTGTCATTGGAAGCAAGGGCAATGTCATCTAGCGCAGCTATATCATTAGATAATGTATCTCTAAGGTGTTTAGGGCCGAGTATTATAACCTCTGTTTTATCTGAGTTTAATAAGAGAAAATTGCGGGTCATCCAGGTTTTTATGTCCTTGAGACATGCTCGAAGTTTAGTTAATTGATTACTTTGATCAGGTTTTATTGACAAATATAACTGGGTGTCATCCGCATAACAGTGAAAGTTTACCGAGTGTGTCCTGATAATGTTTCCTAGTGGAAGCATATATAATGAGAATAAAATTGGGCCGAGCACAGACCCCTGTGGGACACCATGGTTAACTTTGGTGCGCACCGATGACTCATCATTGATTTGAACGAATTGGGAGCGATCAGCAAAATAAGATTTAAACCAGTTTAAGGCCGTTCCTTTAATGTTAATTAACTGTTTTAGTCTCTCTAATAAAATTTGATGGTCAATTGTGTCGAATGCTGCACTGAGATCTAACAGAACGAGGACAGACACAAGTCCCTGATCTGAAGCTATTAGAAGGTCATTAGTGACTTTTGCCAGGGCTGTCTCTGTGCTATGATTGGTTCTAAACCCAGACTGAAAGTCTTCATATATATTATTTTCCTGGAGAAACTCACACAGCTGATTGGCTACAACTTTTTCTAAGATTTTAGATAGGAAGGGGAGATTAGATATTGGCCTGTAATTTGCTAAAACCTCTGGGTCTAGGGTGGGTTTTTTGAGTAGGGGTTTGATTACAGCTATTTTAAAAGACTGTGGTACATAACCTGATGATAATGACAGATTGATTGTGTTAAGTAACGAATTATCTATTAGGGGCAGAATTTCTTTAAGTAATTTAGTTGGAATCGGATCTAAAATACAGGTTGTTGGTTTAGAACCTGAGACTATTTTGGTAAACTGATCACGGGTGATCAGAGAGAAGCTGTCTAAATAATGGGAAGGATTCTCAGCCGTTTCTGAGATCTCTATTGTTGGGAGGGTATTAGTGCCAATTGAGGGCAGGAGATGATTGATTTTATTTCTAATAGTTAGAATTTTATAATTAAAAAAGGTCATAAAGATATTGCTATTTAGGGATCGAGGAATACTGGGTTCGGTGGAGGTGTGACTCTCTGTCAGCCTGGCTACAGTGCTGAAGAGAAACCTGGGGTTGTTTGTATTCTCTTCTATTAGTTTTGAGTAATAGGCAGCTCTTGCTTTGTGGAGAGCCTTTTTATATTCTGTAACACTACTCTTCCAGTCTAGGAGATTTTCAACACTGTTGCTGGAGCGCCACTTCCTTTCTAATTTTCTTGATATTTGTTTCAACTCATGTGTCTTGGAATTATACCACGGAGCTAATTTACTATGTTTTACACATTTCTTTTTTAGAGGCGCTATTGAGTCTAATGTTAATCGTAATGAGTCTGCAGAGCTTTCTACGAGGTGGTCAATCTCAATAGAGCTCGGGTTTTTAAAGAATTTGTTGTTTATGTCGACGGATAATACGGGTTTAAATGTAATCGGAATTATTTCCTTAAATTTAGCTACAGCACTATCAGGTAGACATCTAGAAAATGAGTTTTTTAGTAGTGGCATATATTCAGATAGTGAAAAATCGAAGGTTATTAAATTATGGTCTGATAGTACTGGATTGCGCGGAAGTACTGTTAAATGTTCAATTTTGACACCGTATGATAACACAAGGTCAAGTGTGTGGTTACAACAATGAGTAGGTTGATGCACACACTGACTAAAACCAATTGAGTCTAGTATTGAAATAAATGCTACGCTCAGGCTATCTTTATTATTGTCAACATGAATATTAAAGTCACCAACAATAATAATTTTATCTGTCTTTAGGACTAGGTTTGATAAAAACTCAGGGAATTCTGTTAGAAATTCAGTATAAGCCCCAGGAGCACGATAAACTACAGCAAATATGATTGGCTGTTGGTGTTTCCTGGATTGACGTGGAAGATTAAGAACAAGACATTCAAATGAGTTGTAGCTAAGTTTAGGTTTAGGATTAATTGATAGACTGGAGTTAAAAATAGCAGCAACTCCACCTCCTCGCCCGAGTTCCCTGGGAACGTGTGAATTTATATGACTGGGGGGAGTAGATTCATTTAAACTGACATATTCATCAGGATGCAGCCACGTCTCAGTAAGGGACATTACATCTATATTGTAGTCTGAGACTAGTTCATTAACTAAAATAGCCTTTGAGGACAGTGATCTAATGTTTAAAAGACCACATTTGAAAGTCTTAGTTTCCTGTGTTGTTCCAGAGGTTGTGTTAATTTGTATAAGATTATTGTGAGTTCTCGCTCTGTTATTGTTTGGCCCTCACCCTGGGGCAGTGTTTCCGGTGTGTGCCTGCACAGGTGAGCGTGGCTCCAGGGAGAATATCAGAGGACATATAGGGTAAGAACAAGGTGAAAATGATTCTGTTTCGAGTTGAATATGAATGCCGGGGCTTACGGACACTTGGATGACACCACAGGAGCAGTTAATATTGGACTTTGATTCTATTCGATTTTGCTCCAACTCTGTTTACCCCTGAAACTCCAAAAGTGTTTTGTGGACTCGAACTCTTCACCCACTCTTCCATTGGCATAGTGCTGAGTAGATAATGAGTGAGTTTACTTTTTTGGGTGAACTATCCCTTTAAGAGTACCAGTAAGCAAGCCATATGTATATGTCTGTGGGTGTGTATATGAATATAGGTGTAGGTATATATACTAAGGGAAGTATGTATATTGTGTTCTTCCATGTATTACATTTTTAAATTATGGTAAAAAATAATAAAAGCGATGAGTACATAAAATAACCTGCACCTATACAGTTATTACTTCTCCATCCGTCCTCTGCTGCTTTGACTCTATCAATTATCCTCTCGAAGGTCACAGGTGGGCTGCAGTCAATCACAGCTGACATTGGGTGAAATGTAGGGACATGTCACCAGTCTATCACAGGGCTGACACGCAGAGACAACTATTCATGCTCGTGTTCACAATTATGGGCAATTCAGAGTCTTCAATTAATCTGCCTGTCATTGGACTGTGGGAGTATGCCAGAGAAAATCCCCACAGGCATGAGGAGAACCTGCAAGTTTGAGCCCAAGAGCAACATCTCATCTGTTCAATGTTACCTCAGTGTACCAACTGTACAAACATTAATGACATGTAAATGACACGTATTCCTTCCACCTTTCAGAAATCGGCTCTCACACAGCCGTTTCCAAACACTATTAATGAACAGCGTGTGCTGTCAAACCCATCCGCAGCAACGCTAATGTCCAACAAATGGCTCTTTGTGAGCATAACCAAAAACCATAAGGCCTCTGACACACAGCAGGTACACTTCACACACTACTGACAGCAGCACACTAACATAACAAAGAATCTGTGGTAAGGAAATGATTAGCCTCAGAGCATGTGTATGTCAAGCCCTTTGTTAATGTCAGAACTCTGAGGGTGTCTCAGCCTCATATCAACTCTCTTCATCCACAGTGTGATGACTATTGTGCTTGAGTAGACAATCAGAGTTATTCTTCGCCTAATAAATCTTGGACTTTACTGGTTTTATAATTGTATGATTAAAGCTTATGTGAGAACACAGCAGGAGATTATTCTGAGGATTTACCGCAAGTTGATAATGTTTCTAACACTTGACGGACGCAATACTGGAAAAAATCATTACAAATATCTCAGGATGAAAAAGAGGAGTCACACATTTAGAAGATACAGACAAAGATGTCACCTTAGCAAGACAACGAGACTCAAGAGTTTTCGATGATAAAAGCAGATGCTTTGTATGTCGACAAAAACGCGTGATTTCCGCAGCTGCAATTCCATTTTACGCCCTGCTCACCTGAATGCATTGGGCAACTCTTTGTTGTCGTGAACATTACCAGAGAATGACCATCTGCTACGTTCCAAAATCCATCGTGTGGACATTTTCGGAAAGTGTGTTGTGTCTCCAGTTAGAGCAGGGGTTACCTGATCCAGACATACAAGGTCAAATGGCCCCAAACCTGTCCACTGCACTGATGGCGAGAGTCCTTGGTAACACACACTGTTACTAAACTTGGCTGTTGTTTGTTGAGGGTTAAGGGCAGAGGATGTCACACCTTGTTAAAGCTCTATGAGACAAATTGTTCCTCTAGCAAATATTACAATATGCAACAGGGCAGTGAGAATCGTGATGCAGCAGTGATAGTCAGAGCTAAGCAGCCATGAGTAGTCACTGTCTAGTGAAGCAATCAGGGAGGTCAACTCATATACACTTGACTTTACCATGACACTACAGGCTTTCTAAACAGCACATGATGTGAATTTTGTTGGACACCTACTATTAACAGCATACAATAAAAACCCTACATTCAGTTAGCAATTTATAAGGTAAATGTGTCTTTAGAGAGGTAGTGAATAGTTTTTATGAGATATTTTTGGCCTTTGTAGAATTTTAATCATAAAAGTTGAGAGAGGGAGAGCTGGGCTTGCAGCAAAGGGAGGGAACCAAACCTGCAGCCGCTGCAGAGGACAGTTTGGTAGTGAACATTGAAAACCTGGACATTTTAGTGTATTTCGATATTTGTTGGGACAGAAACCCATCCTAAAGTTGGGACAGTCCTGGATAAAGTTTTCATCTTTTCTTGCACATTTTTTGTTTTATGCTGATAGCTTGTCCTCTGCAAAGCGTTTCCTTCAGAAACTGTAAAAGTGACCTGCAGTAATTGAGCCCTGTCATGTAAAGTCAAGCTGATGGACTCAGAAACCCGAAATAGATTAGTTGTTGTTGCTGTTGTGTTTAATACACTGTTGTCATGATGGAACAAGTCCCTTCAATAGATGGGACAGATAGAATCAAAGCTGACGCTGATACAGAGCACTGGGTGCCTGTGTATTCAAAATGTATTAATATTAAACGTATCGGATGTCCAAAATGCACCAACTTTCAAACTGTGCTTCCTTTGCCCCTTAACAATACACATGCCAAGTGTGAAGGAGCTAAGATGAATATTTCTCTACATATGTAAAGCACAGACGGATAAAAGTTGGTGATTGGTGGTGGAAGTTCATTTTAAATGCATCTGTCAGGAACACTGAGAGCTTCTTATCCGCAAGATTATTTTTATTTCTCCAAACAAAATAAAACATGTAAAAAGCAGAGCGTACAGGTCTTACAGATGAGAGAAATCGTGACCCACAGTTCCCCACTACTGCTTGATTTTGTGCTAAACCAAACACTGAGCAGTCCATGTCTAACTAACAGACAGATGACATGAAACTTTTTACCTTCTCTCTCTTTTGTCTCAAAACAGGAACTTTGGAGGCTCTATTAACCGAGTTTTTGAAAAGTATGTGCTTGCAGAGTTTGAATTTCCCAGATTCCCCACTATCGCCCCAAAACCTGTCTATCCACTTACCCACCATCCATCTGTCCAGGACCCCGATTCCGTCCTTTACTCTTTGCCCACCTTCCCTTCATTCCATCACTGTCAGCTCTTCATCGCTCCACGGTTACCCCCTTCTTGCCATCCCATCATCCCTCAGCTCTCCTGCCAGAACCTCCTGCCCTCCCCACTATGTAATCTCAACACACCTCATCGATGCTGCGGCAAGAAATATTCTAAATCTCTACATTTGTATGGTCCTTATTAGTAAACAGGGATTTAAGCTAACTACTACTGCATTGGTATTATTCTACTCGTTAACGTTTAAATAGACAAATGCCTCTTTTATTAGACACAAACTTCATATACTTTTTTTCCTGACAATTAGATTCCTTCTTCTCTCTTTTCCACAGCTGAACAGCACCATAGTACATTTTATCTGTTGCCAAGCCAAACACTGACAGCAGTATTGCGGTGGTGATTTATTACATCCTTGCATCCTTTGGCAAAGGACCTAAAAATCCATTTTATAATCTTCCAGTGTCGAACTATGACTCAAGTGTTTTTAAGTAAGACCTGTTGACTTTCTTGCAATATCTAGTGGTTGCCAAAGGATCTTAATAAAAGTCTTGGCTCATTTAATGCTCCTATAATTGTATTTCATGCCATGAAGCACATTTGATAGTAGGATTTTGATGGCTATTTGTTTTTCAGCCCCTGTTTCCTCCTCCTCTGTCCTCACACTGAGTCACAGTCATTCAGCAGGTACCGTACTTGTCGTTCCGTGAGGTCGAGGTTGACAGCTATTTCGTAGCGTCTCAGTCTGGTCAAATAGTTGTGGTGTGCAAACTCGGACTCCAGTTCCCGGATCTGTTCTTTGGTGAAGGCTGTGCGCTCCTTCCTGGGCTTGCCGTTCATGTCTGACTTATAACTTCTGTCTTGGGACGCTGAAATGAAAAACAGAAAATTTTCCAGCCACAGTTGAGTCTCCAAAACAGAGGGGGAGAAAGAATAAAAAAAAGGGAGAGGGGGTGAAAAAAAATTGGGGAGGTCGAGAAAGAACAAAAAGAGGGGGGTTGAAAAATATGGGGGTGGTGGGGTTGATAACAGAGGTGTAAAGTAACAAATTACATTTACTCACGTTACTGTAATTGAGTAGTTTTTTGTGTACTTTGTAATTTTTTGAGTAGTTTTTGAAATGGGTAATTTTACTTTTACTTAAGTAGATTTTGACTGAAGTATTGTACTTCGCTACATTGGAAATTACATCCGTTACTGAGTAAAAAAAAAACATAGTTCAAGGCGCAAGGCAATTCTCACTGCAGTGGTAGACAGTGTTGTGCGCGAGGCACACCTGCCAGTAGCGATCTTTTCCGTATTATTCAGGAAGTGCCTTTTCAAAATAAAAACAACCATTTCAAAATAAATGTATAAAAACTTCGATTTGTTGTGCCTTTTGTTTGCAGGGTATGAATAAATAAACAGGGAAAATTAGCAATAATAAAACAAAATTAAAAAAAACATTTGTTTTAGTAATTGATACATATGAAGTACAGTTTAAGGCAAGGGGTAGTGATGGATCATTTTTTCTTTAAATAACAAGTTAAGTCTTTCATTCTCACTTTCCAACTTAAAACTATGAAATGAACTGAGCTATGAACTAGTTCAGAATTTAAATGGTGAACTATGAACGTGAACTATTCATGTTTACTTGCATGAACTGAACTTTGAACTAGTTCATGAGAGGTGTGAACTTGCACAACACTGGTGGTAGATGCTGCATAGATTGGATGATTGAGTCGATGTCACGACAGCTAGAGAAGGATGATATTGCGGACGAGCAACAAGCGGAAGCATCGAACTTTCCGCCAGTTGAGATTAAAGCAGATAAAGAAAACCTGTGGCCACATCTCAGCAAGATCTTTGTAGACTAGTGCTCTAAAGGTGGACCAAAGTCTAACCAAAAGTTTAAATATACAGTGGGACAGCGGCATTTTAACTTTTTATTTTAGCTGTCATGTGGTTCATGACAGCTAAACTGCATGTCCTCCCAAAAGTTCTTAAATGTTGTGTTGACATGTTAAATGTTTGACATGTTTGACATGTTTAATGTCATTGCACTTATACTTGTAAAGATTCTCCTTTAATTAAAAATAACTGTTTTTGGATTGGATTTATGACCCCTTGTCCTTTTTTGCACTGTATAGGAGCGGCCCCCATCAAGTTTTTGGAAGTAACTAAGTAACTTTTACTTAAAGTACATTTTAGATGAACTACTTTTTACTTTTACTTGAGTAGATTTTTAGATGGGTACTTTTACTTGTACTTAAGTAAAATTTCATCAAAGTAAAGGTACTTTTACTTGAGTACAATATTTCAGTACTTTTTACACCTCTGCTTAACCCCAAATTCCCCCTGAGCCGACTGAAGTGCAGAATGTGTCAATGGGTACCTGCGACTTGTTAAAGAAAGGAGTGGTCAATAAGAAGACTAGAGGAACGCTATGTAAATACAGACCCATTTTACATTTTGTATACATTCTGTATATATATGTTTACTAATGTATAGAGTTGTGGCTGTTGTACATTGAGGCTGTCTGGGAGTAAGCTCCCTGCTTGGGTTGAATACCACGTATGAAATTATATGTCTTTGCAATAAAAGGTCATTACTGTTTTCTAAACCTTTTTTTTTGTTTTTTTCAGTATTTGGGCCCCTGCAGTTTATCAACCAGAGGTTGAGTTCATGCAAGTAAACATGAATAGTTCACGTTCATAGTTCACCATTTAAATTCTGAACTAGTTCATAGCTCAGTTCATTTCATAGTTTTAAGTTGGAAAGTGAGAATGAAAGACTTAACTTGTTTTTTAAAGAAAACTTTATCCATCACTACCCCTTGCCTTAAACTGTACTTCATATGTATCAATTACTAAAACAAATGTTTTTTTTAATTTTGTTTTATTATTGCTAATTTTCCCTGTTTATTTATTCATACCCTGCAAACAAAAGGCACAACAAATCAAAGTTTTTATACATTTATTTTGAAATGGTTGTTTTTATTTTGAAAAGGCACTTCCTGAATAATACGGAAAAGATCGCTACTGGCAGGTGTGCCTCGCGCACAACACTGTCTACCACTGCAGTGAGAATTGCCTTGCGCCTTGAACTATGTTTTTTTTTTACTCAGTAACGGATGTAATTTCCAATGTAGCGAAGTACAATACTTCAGTCAAAATCTACTTAAGTAAAAGTAAAATTACCCATTTCAAAATCTACTCAAAAAATTACAAAGTACACAAAAAAACTACTCAATTACAGTAACGTGAGTAAATGTAATTTGTTACTCTACACCTCTGGGGTTAAGTCTCTCGCCCAACGACCCCTCACCATATGGACTGAAGGAGCCAGGTATCACATTTTCAAACAACATAGAACTTGTTGGTTTTATGAAGACTGTTTCTGGTAACAGAATATACTTAATGAAGCGCTACCAAGACAAACCGGTGTAATTGTGTATATTTAATTTAATTTAAATTGATTTCAATGTTTTCCAGTTAGTAGTCTGTATCTTCCTGTAGTTTGTTGGCTCATCAGTCCATGTGAAACCATTGGCAGAAGTGTGCATGTGCTTTGCTGTGTCCATGTGCAACAACAAAGGAAATACGGTTCCACTTATCAAAACAGAAAACACTCCAAACATACGGACTAGTGGTCAGATTTCTACAACTTGTGTTTCTGCAATTTAACCTTAACCTTAACTTCACCTTAATCATTAATATTTATTTGCAATAAAACCACAGTCTTTGTTCAATCTTATCCACGCCATAGTCTGAATTTTCAAAACAGTGGCAGTGGCTGTGATTCAGTGTCTTTTCCTGGCAGCAGAGTTGTGAAATCTTAACAATAAACTTGATGAATGTTGTCTCCTTTAAATTATCCTTTAACACTGTGGTGTCTTTTAAATCATGTATTCATATATCAAACATTATAGAGGCAGTTTTTACCGTCTAACAATATTCAGATTTTTTCAGATTGTTTTTGTTAGCGTTAAATCATATTTTCCCCCAATCATTCTTTGTTGTAGTTGTCGTCAGTAAATGGTGAAAATGAACAGAGCATTTCTTCATAATGGAAAAAACCCGCCGAACAATAATTTCTGAATTCTGCAGTGCATCAGTCCTGCTGACAATTTATTAATGGTTTAAGTGCTGGATGTGCTGACAGGACACAGTTTGCCAGGAACGGAAAGAGATGCTATTCATCCTGAACCTGAGACAGACACCCAACATTAATTAGACAATGGGCATTCATGTCTTGTTATTATTATTATTATTATTATTATTATTATTATTATTATTATATACTTATTTCTAAAGCAGATTGTATTTCAATGATGCCTCACTTCCAGACTCTCTCTCAGATCACTCTTTTTTCAGATTTTGGAAAGAAAGAATAAAAGAGCTGCGGTTTCTCCAAGTGCCAATGAAGTTAGAGTTAGGAAATTGGATTTGGGGTTAAGTCACTGGCAGCTTCAACGTATCCTTTCAAACTTTTCAATATGTCTGACAGGGCTCCCTCCGTCCTGGCTGGGACATCGAGTCGTGGGGTGATCGGAAAGTTCTCCACTTGGCACCAAGCTCTGAGCTGCGCGTGAGCGGGGTGAACTGATACAGATATGGAGCCTGCTTTTAAATCTTGTGGATGTATCCTGGAGCTGCTGCGCTCTTTTTTGTGCTTTCTGCCGTCCATGTGGAGCATATGTGTGCAGAGGAAATTTATGCCTGGAAGTTCAGTTTTATGACTCTGATATATGACCTTCACTTTCACCATCACCTTCGCTATTTCAACTTCGAGTCTCACCGTCAGAGCGCGTGAATGTGTTCAGGGTAATAGATGGCACTGAAGACACTGAGGTCACGACCTCTGGGGTTAGTTTGGGAATTTAAATGACCTGGAGGAGGGGGGGATTTACAGTAAAAAACACTAGCTGTTGGTGTAGGATTAATAAGCTCTTAACAGTATTCTGAGTAAACTATCTCACCACAGCGTTCCTTTCATAGCATTTCATCATCTTTTAATTACAGTTTTCCTTAATGGCTTCCTAATGAAGCCTCGCTCCGTAATTTATCACAGTATATTTCAGATATGTTAGAAAAATATATTTAAATTTCCTAGTATGTCCTTATCAAAATTTGCGACCATAGATAGTTGTCGAGTTGTCAGGTGATGGCGGATGTAAAAATTATGATTTAAATTGCCTAAGATTTGTTGAATTTTTTAAAACCAATTTCAAGGAGCTCAGCTCAATGAGAGGACATGCACCTCCACCAGAGAAGCAGTCAACTGCAGATCTTCCTCGTCTAAATCCATCATTACTGGAATATGAATTTTAGAGAAACATGATTTATCCCCACTTCAAAAAATGTTATCCGAGTAATATCAGATCTCTTAAATCAGGGTTATATCTTATTGTTTTTTATACTTCTTCTCACCAGACAGCTTTTATGTGGGAGTTAAATTTCGCCCTTTTTATGTTGACAGATGATTTGAGTTATTTTAAGTATTATTTCCTCAATTTTATTGCTATTTTCTTGTTTGAGTTTTTGCAGTGTCCATATATAGAATTATTTGCTTGTCATCTTTTGTCAGTTACCTTAAGTTATTGCAAAAGTCATGTGTGACTTGTAGTACTGATTTGTTTTTCTTTTTTAAATTTAATCCATAGGTTTGATCGGTAGCTCTTTTACTTGCCAAGTGAAATATGCTTATGAACTAAAGAAGTAAAAATATAATAATGTAATGACATACGATCAAATCTTGAGCATATTTAATTAAGAAGTTTTAAGTTCACAGTGAGATATAAGTTAGGATTGAAGCTGTTGGTAATACTAATATTTTAAAAAAATAGTAAAATTACATAATTGTTATTGTCACAATTTATGTTCAAAAGAGGACAGAAATGTCCTCGTCAGAAAGTGTCATGACAGTTAATCATATAGCAGTTATTTGTAAAATGGGTTTACTTTCCTTAATTGCAAAAAAAATGTTTTTGGTCACAGATGCAGCCATCATTTCTTAACTTGTTAAATTAGAACAATTGTGTGAATATTAACAGAACTTTTTAGATCACAGAGTCAAGTAGAACATTTTTTTTGGAGGCGGGGGGGCTCTTGGAAGAAATTTTGATACATCTCCAGGGGTTTATCCCATGACAATAAATTACCTGATAGATTGCACAGATTATGAATGTTATGATTACAGTGTTATCAATTCTTGACTTTGGTCATTTGTATTTGTAAACATGATATTCTGCATTATATTGGCATTTTTGTTCTTTTCAGAAATATATGGGTTGGAACTCAGCTAGTTAACTTCTAAGATTGACAGAGTAAAACAGCAGAAAACATTGTCATCAGTCAACATTTTTTATATTGTGTGCACCGAAGATGTACAAAAGAAACATCTTATTTCTTTGACGGAACAGGTACTCTAAAACTATGAATATTTTTGCGAGGCATGGAAAATCCAGCTTAGAGGTCAATTAAAAAAGGTTGACATTAACAGATTGATGAGAAACTGCACAAAAGTAAATACATCAAGAACTTCATCATCTTACCAGAGCTATTATTCTTGCCCTTACTGTTCCCATTAACCGGGTCCTGTGGAGACAGACTCTGCCGGCCGAACTGCCCAGACACACATGACGCCCCCGTCGGGTGACCACTACCCAAACCCGGGTTGGTGCCGCACATGTTGGGGCCCTCTGAGCACAGTTCTGGGACTGCGGCCTCCAGCAGTGGCAGGCATATGTTGTTCCGAAAGTTTGATGAGAGCATCTGTGGGGGAACGGGCCAGCCGGATGAGTGTTGAGGATGGGGCAGGTGGCCTTGGTGGGCTGCACTGCCAAACGCCCCACTGTCCTCTCCTCCAGCGTAGCCACACGGGGGCGAGGAGCTGGGTAGATCCAGGTAGGAGACGTGGTCACTCCGGCCATGCAGGGTCAGCGGCGATTGGGTGATGGCAGAGTGTAGACCCTGGGCCGCGGCATGAGGGCTACGTAGACAACCAAACAGAGAGTGATCCATGGTTTGGGGTGTCCTCCAAACCCCCACTCCTGCCTGTGAGCTTCAACCAAAAACTCTCCAAATAACAAGCAGGAAAAAAAAGTAAAGGAAAGAATCAGGGATGTGGGCAGCCTACAACCCAGCTCTCCTCTGCAGCCCCTCTCAGTTCAGACCTCCAGACCCCCCTAATTCCAAGAGAAACCCAGCTGAAGGAAGGCGGAGATGATGGTGTTGAAAGAAAAGGCCTCTGGTAATCCCGAGCATACAGACGGTTTCCAGGCAGATGGTGGGTAAACACCGAGAGGCTGAGGAGGATCTCGGATGACAGCGGAGAACGCTAGGACCAGTGTGGAAGGAGTGGGTGCTTCCAGGGAAGTTGTGCCGGAGACGGAATCACTGGGAGGAGGAAGAGGGGGGTGTTATATATAGGATGTAACACGAGATGTAGGTTGGGTCACTGGCTCACTGCTACCGACTGCAATGCTCAATAAATCTGAATCATTCCTATAGCGCTGCCTCAGGAAAAGTGGGCAGTTTATTTTGGAGCCGAGTTGTTTGGCCCTGCTGAAACTTGTGTAGTAACTGTGCTGCATCAGCTGCTGGACTTTGGATGCAGAGCTGGAGAACTCTGCTTTCACAGCTTGTCAATTTTTTGATTGTTGGATGAAAGTTAAAAGCGACTCAATATTTACTTGTTGCATTTGGTGAAATTATAGCAGTACAGTACAGTGACAGAGATGGAATACTTAAGGAAGCTAATATAACTTTGTCAGGTCCAACCCCAATATTTTTGATAATGTTGTCGCCTTACGTGTCCATGAGACTTGACTGATTAAAACAAAACTTTGGATCTCGCTTGTCTTATGACTTGATGATAGACTCAATTTGGAGTATTAAAATTACTTGATTCTTGAAATTCCCTTGAATTTATATACATCTTAGACATCTTGTACTTGCAGTGTATTTTATTTCCAATGATTCAATATTTCAGGTTAGAGGCTTTAAGGGAATTTGAGATGTGAGTATTCATATTCAATGCTGCTACATCACTAAAAACCTATTAAGTCTGTTTAACCATTCAAAATAGTTAAAATCACATATAACCTCCCTACATGAAGAGACTCTAAAGCAGCATCAAAGTTCAAAATAAAGCTGTTTTCCCAAATGTCAAGACAGCACAGACACGACAGGCAAGTTTTCCGTATTGTGAGGAACTCAAAGCAAATCCTGTTAAGCAACAATAGCATGCATCAAAAGAGAGATCTGTTATTTTAGGTGATTCACTGCCTCGTCTTTGAAAGGAAAAGCCTGAAGACAAAAGTGATTGGGCAACCTGAGCCAAACCATTCAAAGGCAGCTGCTCATTTGTGATGGAGATACACTGAATACGGACGAAAAACAAGGTTATCATTGAGTTTTAGTTGACTTAGTTTGACTCTCTCTGCAGCAGGGTCCCCACAAATACACATCTGTTTGTATCCATATCCGTGAGTTTTGCTTTAAACCCACAGTAGATAAACCCCACACAGATGAAAAGAGGGGAATCTGTTTAATGGGAACTGCTCTAACAAACCAACATGAAGCTGTAGCACGGTTTGGGCCTTACTCGGTCCTGAACGACATATGCCCCACATCCGGTGGTCCTGTTTAAGGTCCTGCAGCATAACACTGTGTTTACCTAACAAATTAGGATAATTAGTGACTGTGTAAAGTAATCCGCAGGCCTAGGCCCACTGTGTGTACTGATGCTCATATGGTTTCATTTGAATGCAGCTGAGCAACGTTCAGAGGTGGAAGTGTTTCTCCTTGCTGCTCACATGTCAGCACCCCAAGGCTCCAATAAATTCTCACCTCTAATTTGACAGATCCCAACGGAGGGGACGTTTTCCTCAGGTGTGTTCACTTCAAGCTACAGTCATTAGTGTGTGTGTGTGTGTGTGTGTGTGTGTGTGTGCTGAAACACTAGACTGTGTGTGTGTGTTCAGATTTATTTTATGATCATAACTTTGGTATGCATTACTTCATCTGGCTGTGTTAGCTGCAGTTTCAATTCAACCAGCATTTCCAGAGTTAATGCAAAAGAGACAATATTAGCGTTTAGTAAAGTGTTGAGATGTTAATAAGTATGTTTTGGATAGAGACAAGCTTGATGCACCCTGTGTTTATGCTAAACTAGGCTAATCCCATCCTGACTCCAGCTCTGTACTGTAACTCAGGGTCTCGCAGGTCTCTGCATTCAACTGGAAAATGTTTACTGAACTTGTTTTCACACCGGTACTTTTTGGTTGAATGATCTTAATTACAGTTTGTTATCACGCTTGGTGCAATTGGGTAATTGGGAACTAAAGAGCTAAATGAATCATGCAGCTGTGTTTTCCATCCTGGGAGACAGCAAAGCATGCGAACTTCATCGGCCTGCGGAGTAGATATTAGCAGCCAGAAAATGAAGCAAGGTTTTCACGTGCACGTACAACTACACGCAAAGTACTGTCCTTCTGCAATGAGACACATGATCAATAAATGGAGTGAACATCTTCACTTGGTTTGAAGTCATGCATTCTGGCTGTGTGGAAAGAAACAGAACCAATGGAAAAACATACATGATTTTATGAACGCATCGATTGATTCGGACAAAAACAAACAAGCAAACGCCCACAGATCATTGACAATAGTAGGTTTGGTGAGCCAAACAAAATGTTCCACGTCTAGAATTGATAGTTCACAGTACACAGTAAAAGATTTAACAGAAAAATTAAAAAGAAGCAATAAGATACAATGAGATAAGTGAAACTTAAATAAGCAGGACAGAGATGAGGTTACTGCAGATATATAGCAAATATATTATGTCTCCACTGTATTTACATAAATAAGGTGTATTATTGAACATTATTTATAAAGAATACTGCAGATTGTTTACATGAAGTGTATTATTGGACACCTATCGACCAATGGTGAGTAAAACATTAGAACTGATAAGACTGGTGCTTGTTTTGGGTGTTGGAGGAAGTGGTCGTGCAGTTTTCTTTTCAGTTAAATTTGGTTCATACAGAGGTAGTAAGCATTAGTAAATGAAAATGGGAGAATAGGGGCTTCTGTTGCATTGGATGTGAAGCTTTCTGTCTGTGGGTCATGGATCGTATCACACACTGTAGGTCTTGTTTAATACATGCTTCGTTTATCAGAATGTAGAGCAGTTATGAGGAGCTGACTCCATGCAATATTTCTCACTTTATTTGAAATGCAGTCTTTTGCTTTGTGAGAAAAATGAACTCAGAGTGAAATTATGAATAGAAACAATGCATACTTTCAAATACCGTTCTTCCTCTAGCAGCTACTGCTTTACCATATTAATCTAATATTCATTAATGAATATGGAAATTAATAGTGAAAAAAATTCAGTAAAACAAAACACTGTGACATTTTAGCATAGCATAAAATATGCAACATATAAAACAAATTTTCCCACAAGGCCACTTCTTTATTCACATAATATCCTGATTAAACAAGTTGGTTCAACAAATACATTTTTAATTAAAATTGTCATGCATTCAATGACAAAAATATTTTTTTTGAGAAGTTTGAAAAACATACTTTTAATATAGCAGTGGGCCTTTATACTCATTCATTGTGCCTGTCCTCAAAATATCATAGTTTATAAGTGACATTTGTGAAAATTTTGACACTGTTATCCGCTGAGTTTTAACAGGGTCTCAGCCTCTTTGAAAGCTAAACTTGATCCAAATTTTGGAAAACTACACAAAATGTCCTGAAATCACTTTCCCATGTGTATGACATTCACAATGTAACATTTTTAACATATCATTCAAGTGATTTGGACATCTTTGAGTTTCCTTTTCTCATACTTTGGCTGCAGTCTGACTTCTATGGGTTTTCACTCTTAGCTCTGAGACCTTTCTCATTCATTGTTGTTGTGATTACTCTTGGCAAAGTACATTTGTCACCAATTCTTGTTGTTGTTCTTGTAATTCAGCTTTTTACAAATGACAGCTCAACTCTAATGGACTTGAAGGTCAAATAAAGACAACAAATCAAGTTATTTTCTTTCTCTAATCATGCAAACTTTAACACAGCAGAGAAAAGTCTGCATATTGTGATAAAACTGTGGCACATTTCTAAGTTATGAAATGCACACACTATGAAGTAGAAGTGGCACTAAGTAGAGCACATATTTCCATGAAGGTCCAACTGTCCCCTTTAATTTATTCAAGCTGCACCACACAGTCATAAATAAATAAAACAATAGTGTTAAAGACAAAAAACACACTATTTGGTCGAGGTTATAATCAAGACATAAAGAAACTGGGTAATAGAGGTTCCAAAGTAATTTTGTTGTGCTGTACTGTATAAATAACTGTAACAATAATTATACAAGTATATCCTATGTTTTTATGACATAATCCAAACGTATATTTGTATATTAAATTCAGTTTAATATTAGTTTTGTTGGAGATAACAGTTTGGCTCTTCATGAATTCTAACTCTCCTTCTACTTCATACTATTGGATGATATGATACTGCCCTCTGCTGTTGTGCTGCACATACAACACTAGTCTGCTCATAACCTAAAGATTAAAGGTAGGACTTCCACAGTCAGGGACTTACTCATAGATATGAATGTTTTTATATCTGTACTGTGACCTGTATTTTCTGCAACGACAAAGTTCATCACAGGCGTAATTTTTTTTTTGCACCAATAGCTTCATACTGATATTGTCTGCTGTGAGAGCTCTATCACAATAAGACCCATGAAGGAGGAGATGAATTCACAAGATAAACATTTTAAATTTGGTGGATGAACTCAAGTTAACACTAACGAATAAAGTACTATTCAAGCATCACAGCAATGTCCTGCATTATCGGTGTTAAAATGCTTGGAAAGAAATAATTATGGTTTGTATTTTGCATGAGCATCACTCTGTTCAAACAGAAATCAAATGTTGTGTGTACTTCTACACAAACTCACACACGACTCCCAGGAGTGAAGGTAACCATGATGCGATTATGTACAATGATATGATGATATCTGTAGAACTGAATTTCTTTATCTGACAGTGAGTTGATAACATCCTTGTGGGTCGGTGTAAATTGTAAATTCACTCTCTAGATGAATTCAGGCTACTTATGAACACAGCTCTTATTTCACCCTGTGCTGCCCGTTTCAGTTTGGCTGAGGCAAACGCGGATGTTGCCAACAGAGCCACTTCTGATCCTGGAAACTGAAAAATGATCTACTGACTGCAGAGGAGTTTCACCTCACTCTGGCAACAGTCCAGACATCTTTTATAACCAAAAAACCTAAAAGTTGCTTGAGAAAGTGAGTTATTCATATTTGCAAATAGACTGCAAATTGTTTCAATCATTATTGTTCAACACATTTCTTCATGTGACTTCTTAGTAGATCGTGAATACAATGTTTTATATATATGTGTGTGTGTGTGTTACACATTCATATGCATGAATGATACATATCATTCTGTCAGTAATATACATATTTTTTTTATTTGACCTTTATTTAACCAGGAAAGTCCCATTGAGATTAAAAACCTCTTTTTCGAGGGAGTCCTGGCCAAAAGGCAGCAACAAATAACATATGTACACTCACAATATTACACTCACAACATATAAACAGAAATTAAAATGATAAAAAACAGTTACAAATAAATTAAAATTCATAAAAAACATCTGCAAGTAAAAGAAGTGGTCTGAAATGATCTCATCGTAGATTTAAAAGCGTTCAAAGAAATCATTTCGGTTAATTTAAAATCTTTTTGCAGCCAGTTCCATGTGGTGGGAGCAGAGTGGACGAATGCCCTTTTTCCTGATTCAGTGCGGGCCAATGGAACTAACAAAAGCATCTGATTGTTTGAGCGCAGACTGTAAGAAGCAACACTTTTCTGTGTGATTAAATTACAAATATATGATGGCAGTAGCCCAAGCATGGCCTTATAAATAAAAGTGCACCAATGTCCCAGCCTCCTGGTGGACAAAGAGGGCCAACCCACTCGAGAATACAATTCACAGTGATGGGTCAGGGCTCTACAGTTAGTGATAAACCTCAGAGAAGCATGGTAAACAGCATCAATCTTACATAGACATTTAGCTGAGGCATTCATATAAATCAAATCTCCATAATCTAAACTGGATAAGAACGTTGCAGTGACAAGCCGCTTTTTCACCTCAAAAGAGAAACAAAATTTGTGCCTGAAGAAGAAGCCCAATTTAAGTTTCAATTTCTTCACAAGATTGTCAATGTGGGGTTTGAAGGAAAGGGAATCATCAATCAAGACACCAAGATATTTATAGATATGAACCACCTCTATGACATTTCCCTCAAGAGTGGACACTGTGGGGACAGTTTGAGGTACTTTCTTAGAGTTTGAAAACAACATTTGTTTAGTTTTTTCAGTGTTGAGGACTAATTTTAGTTGCAGGAGTGTGTGCTGGACTGCATCAAAAGCTTTCTGCAGAGATTCAACAGCTCTAGCAGGAGTTGATCCAAAACAGTAAATAATTGTGTCATCTGCATAAAAATGCATGTTAGCATCTGACACGTTTTTTCCCAAATCATTAATGTACATAATGAACAAGAGGGGTCCTAATATTGAACCCTGTGGCACGCCCTTGTGGACACTCACAAATTCAGAACACAGACCATCATATTTAATACACTGAGTCCTGTCACTCAAATAATCTGTGAACCAGGAAACTACATGATTTGACAAACCCAAGCAAAAAAGCCTATGCTTTAAAACAGCATGGTCCACAGTGTCAAAAGCCTTTGACAGATCAATAAAAAGTGAAGCACAGTGCTGCTTATTATCAAGAGCAACTAATATATCATTGATCACTTTTGTAGCTGCAGTGATGGTACTGTGTTTTTTCCTGAAGCCTGATTGCAGTTGTGAGAGAAGATCATTAAATGTTAGAAACTCTTTTAACTGATCACACACAAGAGATTCAAGAATTTTTGACAAGGCACACAGATTTGATATTGGCCTGTAGTTGGTTAAAGCTGCTGGATCACCTCCTTTTAATAAGGGGGTAACAAAAGCTGACTTCCATACAGATGGAATTTTTTTGTTTTCAATTGAGAGATTAAAAAGGATTGTAAGAGGCTGTGCTACAAAATCAGCTGCTATTTTTAAAAAGTAGGGCTCTATTGAATCAGGTCCAGGGGATTTTCTGCTAGCCAACGTTTTGAGGGCTTGATGCACTTGCTGCACAGTAAAAGGTAAGAAATTAAAGGGTTCTCCTGAAAACCTTGGAGCTTCTGTGCAGGGAAACACAGGGGCAGCTCCCGTAGAATCAAACAAAGAACCAGATAATACAAAATGATTGTTAAAACAATTTAGAACCTCAGTTCTATCATAGACTGGGACCGAGTCTTTTAGAACAAATATCGGAAGAGCCGGAGGACTTTTACTTACAGATATAGATTTAATTACTTTCCAAAATTTCTGTGGATTATTAAGGTTCTCAGTTGTGACAGATAAATAATATTCAGATTTAGCCTTTTTAATAAGAGTAGTGCATTTGTTCCTTAGTTGCCTGAAAATAGACCAGTCAGAGGCAAAATCACTTTTTCTGGCTTTGGCCCATGCCACATTACGTCGATGGATGGTATCTGACAACTCTGGGGAAAACCACGGATTATCTCGTCCCTTAACCCTGAATTTCCCGATGGGGGCATGTTTATTTACAATTTTCACAAAGTGTTCCTTAAAGAATGTCCAAGCTAACTCCACGTCCGGCAAAAGACCTATGTGTCCCCAATTTACCAAAGACAAATCATGATGAAAAGCCTGTTCATTAAACATTTTTAAATTCCTCTTGAAAATAATGCGTGGTTTACGTTTAGGGATCTTTGTGTCCCTGCAAATAGCAACAACACAATGATCACTCAAATCATTGCAGAAAACTCCCAAGGATAAGAATTTATGAGGAACATTTGTGAGAATTAGATCAATCAAAGTGGACTTTTCAGATTTTTTAAGATTTGGCCTTGTAGGTAGGTTGACCAGCTGGATAAGATTAATAGAGTCACAGAAAGATTTAAATTCATCCGAAACTGCATTTAGCCAGTCCCAATTCAGATCTCCAGCCATTAAAAGCTCATTATAATTTAATTTGGACAAAAGATGCTGCAATGACGATAATGCCTCCTTTGTGGCAGATGGAGGCCTATAGCACCCGACAACAGTCATAGAGAGGGACTTTGCTATTTCCACCTTCAATGCCAAAAATTCGAATTGCTTAGAGATAGACTCAGACAGAACAATTGAAGCATCAAATCTTGATTTAACGAAAATGGCTACGCCACCGCCTTTCTTGGGCCCATCACTACGATAAACATTGTATCTGAGTATGCTAATGTCTTCATTTGTAATAGATTTTGTCAGCCAAGTTTCTGAGATGACCACAATGTCTGCATCTGTTGATCTAACCCAAATTCTGACCATGTCCATCTTTGGTACTAAGCTGCGCACATTAAGATGAATACATTTGAGACCAGACATTAATTTAATCAGCGGGAGTCTGGATACATTGCAATTCAGGACCAGGGTTTGATTGCACATCTCCAGACAGAAGTAAGAGTAGTACAATTATCACTGCTCGTCTCACATTACATTTTGAAGCAGTTTTTTTATGTGTTAAAGCCAGGCAATGCCTTTCCTTAAGGGAAAGAGTAAGATTATATAATGTAAAAAAACGTAGAAGTTTAGGTAAGTCCCTAGGTGGGTCCGACCACAGATTTGAGGCCCAGACCAAATCAGACTGTGGTTGCTGTAAATGCCCAGCAACATTAGCATTAGTGCCACTATAGTAAGTGTCTTGCATGCTCGACACATAGCTAGTGGTACTCACCAAGGGGCAATTCCTTGGAGTCAGGTCCCAAAATGTCAACAAACATACTAAAGTTAAGAAAAATGCCATTGTCTTTAAATTACTGAGTTTACTATGCTAGCTGCTGCTGCTGGGGCCTTGAGATGCTAGCAGGGCTGCTGCTGCTGGGGCCTTGAGATGTTAGCAAGGCTGCTGCTGCTGCTGGGGGCTTGAGACGTTAGCAAGGCTGCTACTGCTGCTGCTGGGGCCTTGAGATGTTAGCAAGGCTGCTACTGCTGCTACTGCTGGGGCCTTGATGTGTTAGCAAGGCTGCTACTGTTGCTGCTGCTGAGGCCTTGATGTGTTAGCAAGGCTGCTACTGCTGCTGCTGCTGGGGAACGTGTGTCTTAAGTGTTCTTTTAATACACAGATTCAAGCAGCTCTTGGTAGCTCAGCTAACTAGCAAGAAAAAAAGAAAACATGAAATCCTATTTAAAGTGTATATCTGTGTGAACTTAGGACAACACATTTAAAGTTAGCTCTAAAGATTAAATGCTACATTTCTCATGCCAACCCTTTAAATTAATTTCTACTAATGTGCTAAAGCATAAATGAGAAAAATATTCGGACAGTTAGCGGTGGAGTCCGTCTGTGGCAAACTGAATGGAAAAGAAGTGGTTTAAGGGGTGAACACTTGCGTGTAAGGTCCAAATCTTTCACACTGCATTTCAGGACAGAAACCAGGTCATGAAGTCCGAGGGCCTCTCTGTAGACCTCTGTGATGTAACTGTGTGGCACAGATCACTGCAGGGCTATTAAACCATTTCTAAAGATCTGCATGTTCCCTGGAGCACGGTGACCTCAATCAAATAAGAAAACACCAGGACTCGAGAGCATCCAGTTCTTTTCAGTGTCCCACATCAGTGTGGAGTCTGTTATTAAAAAGTGGTGTGTTGAAAAGATTGATTCACCAAACTGTTTAACCTGCTTACTGTCACTTGGAGCTGAATCACTTGAACATGCACAGCAAAGGAGGGATTGAGTTTATGCCTGCAAATGTTGGTTAGATATATATATAAATCTAAAGCTTGTTTTTGTTGTTATTGGTTATTTCATTTATATTGATGGGCACAAAGGGTTAGGGTTAGGGTTAGGGTTAGGGTTACAGCTTGGCACAAATGGCAAGCTGTTGCAAATCCATCTGTTTACAAAGAATTTTGGAAGCAGTTGATAATAAAATCATGGCAACTCTTTCCTAAACATTCAAGCTTTAGGACCATTTTTCTAGCTGCAGGCTGGTAGGACAAGTTTCACATTTAAAATAAAGGGGGGAAAAAAGGAAAAGAAAAAACAAACTCTATCAAAAAGCAGCTTTAGAACTTGGGAAACAAGAGAGAAATGTTCAGTTGGGATTAATTTCATTTTCCCTGCATGGGAGAATTTGGGCTGATGATGTTAAAGACAAAGCTTCATAGATACCCAGAAAATACAATTTGATTTATTTTTTGAAAAGGGTACAACATTTGAATGGCATAACTTGATGGAAATCAGGTCATCTGATCCTTCCAAACTACAAAAACACATCTTAAAGTATTTCATGTAGAAAAGAACTAAAGAATTGTGCCGTGATAAATTACTTGAAAAGATGTCAGACCAGGGCTGAGTTTATTAAAAGGAATCAAATGTGACACGTAATCAACCAATCTCACTTACTGGCTCTTAACCAGAGCTAAAGTATCTGTATTTTCCACATGTGTACAATGACCAACAAATACTGTATGGTCTCCCTCAGTATAATATCACTTACAGTAGCAGTCTCTTCATGTTTAATGTCATATTTTTCTTAATTGGTGAAGACTAGTGTATATATTAAAACAGAACGGGTAAATAATCATCGAAAGCATCACTGTGGTTGATGAGCAGCTGAGAGAACAGCAGTGTCCTCTGCCGTGTCACCTCATCTCCAGCACAGAGGAACACGGCAGCACACACGTGCACAAAGCGGCCTCACGTACATAATTTAAGAGCAAAGCCTTCATGAGCTCTGAGGCTGAGACGTTATCTTCCTCTCCAATCACAGGCCTCTGATGAGTCTGGCCCCTTATGTATGGATACTGCACTTATTTGCATTAATGATTATTATTCAGACACTGCAGGAGCATCTATCAATTTGTCTTTATTTCATTTACATATAGAAAATGGTTGGCACATTTCTTGAATTAGTACATTATTTTGTCTGAGCATTTGTGTTGTTCTATGACTTACCAGTCACTATCATACACTGATAAACGGAAACGCAAAAGGCAGTCTTGGCGCTTCTTCACATTCATCAGGACGCTCTTTAATTCCATGTCCCAACAAGACAGAGCAGGATCCAGACAGGACAAAGTCATTCTAATGTCATCCACCACAGTCTCTAGTGTCACTGTGGATGATGTCACCGTTCATGTTTGGGCATAATGTCTCTTCTGTCCACCGCCACCATACCAGGCCTGCTCAGCTCCTTAGGGGACACGTCTGCATAAAACTCAGCCACCACAGGGCAGTGATCTGACGCCACGCCGCCCCATGACCAGTTATCTGGGATCCAGGGGTTGGTCAAGCCCTCCCGCACGACCATGCTGTGGCCTGTCGGAGGGAAACACAACATGCACGTGAGACTTCATGACAGCTCTTTCATCATACTGACACAATGTAATGATGTGTTTACACTCTGAGGCTTGATCTGACAAAAACTGTTGCATGCTACATCCACCTATCATGAAACACACAAGGAAAATCAGGAATCCTGCACTGAAAAATAGTGGGAGACTTAACTTGGGTCTGACTTGATTTGAACCTTAACTTAAAGTAAAAATCATTTAATCTAATCAGTTATGTAGGAAATGTACACAGCTTCAGAAAAACAAAGCATAGTCATTTTAATGGTCAGTGTTCAGAGTCCTAAAAGACTTGAACTTGCCCCAAGGACTCAAGACTGGACTTGAATTTGTCTAAAATAAAATCAGTATTGACTTTAAATCCTTTTAGTTAGATTTTTTATAAGAATTTACATAGAATTTAGTGTACATGTACTTGGAAAAACTCAAGACCCAAGATTTTTCTCAAATGAATTGAACTTGTCTCAAATGGGAGAAGACTAAATTTGTATTAAGACTTTGTCATTAGGGTTAGACTAAACCTAAATCTAATAACTCTCCTTGAATAACTGAATTATCTTAAACTTGTTTCTACTGAAAGCAACACTCAGACACAGACTTCTCAAATGACTCAAATAACCTGGGACTTGACTTGAACTTTTCTACTATGACTCAGATTGAACTTGGTTGGCTCAGGAGGGAGAGTGGATCAACGGGGGTTATCCCAAGCTCCAACAGTCTGCATGCCAAAGTGTCCTTGGGCAAGATACTGAACCCAAAACCGCCACATTTTTTGGGCTTCTCTAAAGTGACTTGAGAATTGAAGTAGATTTTGATTTAAGACTTGACTTGGACCTGTTATGAGAACTTAACATTTCCAATCTTAAGCTTGACCACCATTTCAAAACACCCATAGTGTACACCTACCGGAACAGAGCTTCTTGAGGGAGCGGCTGACCCAGATGTTGTCCAGGCATTGGGTGCCCTGTGGTGAGCGGGTGCTGATGTTGGTGAACTGGGTGGATGGTATCAGGGCACAGAGTTTCTCTTTTCTCAGTATGTCCAGCTCGGAGCTCTGAGGGGGGGAGCCGAAATCTCCCAGCACCAGCAACTCCCTCTCAGCTGCACAGAAAGACATGGAGGGTAATGAATGGAATTTGCATAATTTACACTCACACAGAGCTGGGAATAGAGCTGTAGTCTCCCTCAATAGTAAAGTGGTTGGTTAATATTCTCTCCTCTGACTAATTCTCATTGATCATTGTCTTTGTTACAATTATAAGTAGAAAATAACTACACCAATAGCCTTCCAGGATGAATCAATTATTCTACACATTGAGAGACTAAGTTGACGTTAACTTATTTGAACTTTAGTGTGTACGCCGGGGTCTGTGTGAATCCAGTGTGTGAGATGTGAGCTGTAAAGTCTTGAAACGCGGATCTTGGCTCTGATGTGACAGACTGACCTTTGAGTGTCTCCTGGATACTCGGCGAGAGGCGCTGACATTTGACTTCTTCTGTGCTGTGGTTCTTTCCGTTTGATTCTCCTGGTGAAGCTGTGGCCTGCATGTGAACGTTCACCACTGTCAGTTCGTATGAACCAACCTGATGGGAAAAAAACATCATATGATTCCGGTTAGCCTTTATTAGCCTTTATTAATGTTTGGAGGAATGAAACACCTCCTACTAATAATAACAATAATAATAACAGTAAACAAAATGGGTTGAAAACTGTGAAATATGGTTTACATTTCTAGGGAAACGCAGCTAAGTTACAGAGTCAAGATGCTTTAATCAGGAATGAACTTTCATGTGCAGCTTTTCAGAATGTCCCCATGGAGCTGATTCAGATATTCAACCACAAGACAGTCTGAACATCTTCTTTTATTATATTCCATATATGTGCTCAAATTGTTATTTAGATATGAAATGGAATGTGGAACAGTTCTATCATTAAACCATACTTCATCTGTTCCCTTTAGAAAGATGATCGTGTTAGGAGGTTTTACCAGGAAATATTCTTATTCCTTTCATTTCTGTTCATCCTGCAATTGTTCAAATTAATTATAAAATTATTATTTATATATTGTATTATAATGTTCCTCATGCTGTATGTTGAAGTCTGAGCCCTCAGCGTCCACCCTTACCTCTCTTGCAATTTGTTTAGCATTGTTAACAGTGTGTGTATATGTAACCTATCTTTTAGTAAAACACTGTAAAAGAAAAAAAGCATTATTGCTTGCTGAAGCCCATATCTGCTTCGTATATCGGCAGAAATGGTTAATCTCAAAATTCCAGTATGTCAGTCATGAAATCATTACTCACAATAAAGTGAGCCAAGTAGAGGAGAGGGTAGGTGTGATGCCCATTGCCATTGACAACAGGAGCGTCCAAGACAGAAGCGTCCTTCAGGTCAATACCGGACGAGCTGTCCCACAGAAAACCAGAGTAGCTCACTCCCTGTGAACAGAGGATCATGGGAACTGGAGTCAGTTATACATGTTTTTAGATATTTTTGCTGACTTATGAAACAACCTCTCTACAACATTACTAACAAAGAGCTCATGACCAGTGTGTATACATAGTTTATTGTAGCATCTATGTGGGTCATCTGTAACCTGATTGAACTTTAACTGTAACAATTAATTTGTTATGTTCTAACTCCTAAACTCATAAGGAGGCGATATATATGTATATGATGTATATGACCCCTTAAATTACAGCTGAATTATGACTGTTTATCAGTCTGTTACAGAGATGTGAATAAAGCACATGAACTGAAAGTCAAATGTTAATTTAATTTCCTGACTGTGGCTTGAGTGGTTTATTTTTACCACAGTGCCACTGACTGAGTGTATGAGCCTCCAGGTCCTTCTCATCATATGTCATAGAGCCTTAGTCTTATACATAGAGATGTATTATAGACCAATGGTCAGCTAATTAGGCTCAATCACAGTTATATAATTGCAAAATGACCTGCTTGTTCAAAATACAGTTTGGTAACTGGAGACATTTGTAGCACTGAACATGTATAAGACCAATTATATTTTAATGTAAATAACAAAGGTTAAGTATGAATTCACGATAGTTCTAGCTCTGCTCAGTTTGGGGACTGGGAACTGGTACATGTGCCATCACACCAAGCACAATAAGGATGCAGAGAAAAACAAGGACTACCGCTGCTAGCTGCAGTTAGCGAGCTAGTTATCTAACAGCTGACAATGGCCTTAAGATACAACTTTCAATGAAACAATCGGTATGATTAATCAGAATAGAGATCATATGCCATATTAAGATTAGTTATAACTTTATTTAAAGAGCACTTTTCAACAAAAGGACATTTCAAATTTTCTTGATAGAGAAATAAACCTGCTTTGATGATTGATCCGTAACATTTGTTGACTCACCTTACTGGAGTGTCCAGTGGGTTTTTCAGACACAACACTTTTCCACAGCCCTCGTGGCCACTTCCACTTCCGTATGCTGGCCAGTGTACCCTGGTTTAATTCCACACAGAACTGCATGAGAACATAAAGAGAGATATTAATGTCATCACTACACTTTAAAAAGAACTGCAAAACCTTCTCAGTCGAACCACAGTGTTTTCATAAGTATAAACCACAAGTATTAGGGCCACTTTGAAAAAACAATTCTAAGATTTCTTGTCAAATTACAACTTAATCCTTGTAATATTAAAAGTGTCTTCTCAATTAAAACTTTATTTTGATAATATTTTGTAATATTTTTCATAATACTAAGACTTTTTTTTGTAATACTACGACTTAGTTTTTTGTAAAATTACTACTTTTAATAACGACATCAATTTTGCAAAATCATGATTTATTTTCTTCTGATCGTATACATCTTAAATCTCAGAATTTTCTTTTCTTCAACATAATACTCTGTAATACAAGTGAGCCACCTGCAAAATATCACTTGTAGGTCAGGGTAAACCTTTAAGTAAAACAATCAATTGTACATAGCAGCTAAAAACTGTGACACCACATGGTACTGTAGGTGCCAAGAAAAGTGTGAGATGATATGAGAATCAGTGCACGATAAAAAGCTAAAGATGAAAGAAAGAGAAAACTGAATATGGGGAAATGGCAAAATCAGATTGATCGATGGTTAAATGTCAACACTATTTTATCTCTGCCTCCAATCATAATCAGTATAATACATGACACAGTGAAGAAAACAGTAGTGTTTTTAATTTGAACACTTCGGGGCAGATTAACCGCAGCAAAAACATGTTTGGCTGAACAGTCTAACTGCCACTGAAAAACAATTCGGAGTTCAATGAACTCAAATAGCCCCAACTCATGACTAAGAGGAAATAAAAGAAGCAAGAGGAAACCTCTTGTGTCAACATCACAGAGGGATCTCTAAACCAACAGAGGAATGATATTGTTAAATCAGTAGGTAAATATGACTCAAGTTTTCTGTTTTTCCACAGAAGAAGATTCTCATGAAGGCTCAAGTTGCTGTTCATGGAGCAAGTGGCTCTAAATTTAAACAGACTTTTACCTCTGCCAAGACAGGAAGTTTTAGTCTCTAGGATCTCCTTAACCCCAGTGGAAGGATTCACTTTGGGTCAATTTTGTTGCAGATCCGGATCAATGGGGCAGATAAAGGAACTTTTTTCGCTTTCTTGAACCTTTTGAGAGATGACGTTTTTCAACATTATTGTCAATTTCTAAAGAAATAATACAGAGATCTTGATGATAACAACTTATATTTAGGGAGTTGCTCTCTATGAGTGTGTGTAATGAGGAGTAGCTTGATTGAATCATAGGGGGCTGTTGGCCATTAGTGGAGGCATGTGCTCTACTGAGTTCCATTCTAGTTTTTGCAAAACCCAATGACTCATGTTATACCACAATGGTCTGACAAGGCTCCAAAAGATTCTTGTGATGTAACAGAACAGTAACCCCTTAAATGTTAAGTGCTGTTGAGTTCAGGTGATCATGGAGGAAACTGTATGAGAGTCAGGACTCCTTGATTTGTTTGGTCTTAAAAGCTATTACTCAAAATACTGCGTTATGGCCACACTTTGTCACCCTCTAGTGCAGTGGTCGCCAACCCATCGATCACGATCTACTGGTAAATCGCGATCGTCCGGTCGATCGCGATTGACCGGTAGTCTTCACTGTTGATCCCCTGGATTCACTGGCTGTCGTCGCGCCAGCTGTGTTTCAGCTAATGGCGGTTTATCTCCTGCATTTTCTTCAAGAACAAGTTGATTTACTTACTAGAGTAAATGTCAGGACTCTGAGGTATGAATATGCGCATCTTTCAGTCTGTTGATAACAATGAGTGGAACAAATGAGTGGATACAGAAGGTGAAACGCTGGAGTGCCCCATGTCACAAAAAAAAAGTCTCAAACTGGTTCAGACACATGTGAGTGAGTTCAGCAAACTTCAGTGACCTCCTCAGTCAATTCAGTAGAACCTTTGTGATGTTGAATTGGCAGCATGTACAGTATATATATAAATATATATAAAGTAATCTATCTATCTATCCATCTGTCTGTCTGTCTGTCTGTCTGTCTGTCTGTCTGTCTGTCTGTCTGTCTGTCTGTCTGTCTGTCTGTCTGTCTGTCTGTCTGTCTGTCTGTCTGTCTGTCTGTCTGTCTGTCTGTCTGTCTGTCTGTCTGTCTGTCTGTCTGTCTGTCTGTCTGTCTGTCTGTCTGTCTGTCTGTCTGTCTGTCTGTCTGTCTGTCTGTCTGTCTGTCTGTCTGTCTGTCTGTCTGTCTGTCTGTCTGTCTGTCTGTCTGTCTGTCTGTCTGTCTGTCTGTCTGTCTGTCTGTCTGTCTGTCTGTCTGTCTGTCTGTCTGTCTGTCTGTCTGTCTGTCTGTCTGTCTGTCTATCTATCTATATACAGCTGATACATCTGTAGAAACTATGTGATGCAGTCATGTCAACAGAGGAAAGTTTCCATCTTCTAGTGATGTCAATAACATGAGCATAAACTGAGGTTGTTTTAAAATCAAAGGAAGAATTACTAATTCCAGTATTAGTATTGTTTTTAAATTAAGTGCTGTGTGGATGTAAGTTGTGAATGGCAGGAGGGGCCCCCAGGACAAAAATAGCAAGTTGCCTCAGGTTCCCATCAAGCATTGTTTACAGGGCAAACTATAAATAGTAACTTTATTATTTTTCCAGACACTCAAAAGAAAAAAGTCTGGCAAATGTCAACGTGAGAACGAAAGAAAAACACACCTCCCAAATTAGGAATGTTTTCAAATAAATAACTAAATAAGTGTGCACAAATAATTATTTTCCCCATTAAATTTATTTTTTTCACAGTCTTAAATTTGAATAAGAACAAACCATACATTCCATTTAACCATGCTGCTGACAAAGGAATGTGAAACTACACAACTATAAGTTATTCATCAGGCAAATAAGTGTAACTGAAGAATACCTGCATAATCAAATGTTCAAATGAATCATAGCAGCTCAATCACATCGCACTGTCACTGTAAATATCACACTGTGTCAATGTTAACTTTAAGTAAGAACTGAAGCTGGGTCGTTGTGGCCACTTGCGTTAGTTAGACAGTTATTTTCATACCGTTGTTATATAATATTTGACATCGTTTCAGCAATGCTGGTAAACTTTGGCTAGGGTGAGTTATCTGCACATGCTGTAAATAATATGTAGCCTTGCATCAATGTGAAACAAAATATATCAAGAAAACATTTCTAAATCAACTGTTAACAACATATGTTAACTTACGTTGTCTTGTTTACCTGATAAAACAATGTTACCTTATTTGTATTTGATATCATTTTACAATGACTTTCTCCCTTAACTCGCTCTTAGTTTTTTTATCTTCCTTTGGCCGGCCTTCGTCCAGACAATTCTATGGACTGGTTAAATATTGTGTTAGCCATTTTTTAACAGCACAAAGCAGTTAACTAATGTGAAGATTAATGGATTGGAAAGATACAGCAGGTTTGTGAACAATACCTGTGATTTTGTATTATACAGTTAACAAGATAAGGTTTGGCTGAACTGCATTTGGTCCATTAGTGAAGTTGAGGACAAACAGTTTTGTAACTCTGACTGCTCTCTATGGAGAGTAGCTCAGTCCTGCCCGACCTTGTGCTCATTGGCAGTACTGGCTGCTCTCTTCTGTGGAAAGTCCACCTGATGCAGCGAGTTGAGATATCGTAACTTTCAGTCTTTTGTTGAATCAAGTTTGTGACCCATCATGCAACTCAATAGCATATATGGTCAGGCCTAGCTTACTGTCAAACTCCACACCAACAGTTCAAAACAGAAGTTTTGTATGAAAAAAAGTGTTGTCTCCTTTAAGTGTTCATGGCCTTCTAAATAGCAGAACAATGATAAGGGGGTTTGACATCCTCTGACTGCTGATTACCAATCATCTAGTAATCAGCTAATTAAATACTTGGCAGTGAGGACTTCAAACTGTATTTTTGCGGCTTTTCCTGTCCCTGGTCTGGCCCCGGTGTCACAGTGGGACTCGACCAGGTGACTCCTCCCGGTCTGGGATCACTGCCAGGACCTTAACTACATGATGTACCTGCACTTTGGTTGTCACATGCTGAAATATGAGTCCCTTTTGTGTTTAGATCGAATAATAATTAATCCTTTTATGTGAATGGCCCTATGGCCCCTGGGGACTGTGATAGAAGGTATATCATGTTGGGGTTTCTAAGCTCCTGGCAGTAGGAAATTGCTTCATTATGAATATTATTACTTACTCAGCGAAGGGACAGTGAAAGCAGAATACAGGTCAACCTGGTTTTAGTGCTCTATATCTCACTATAACCTCAGATGACATTTTTGTATCGTAGAACTTCACTGATAATGAGTGTTATCGAGATCTGTGTTGCTTTTAAGTGTAATAGGTGTGTGTTTCAGGGTTATAAAAACTAAAGTTATCATTTAATAACATTTTCTCCAATAGGGCAAATTGGCACATTTTCCAGTTAACTCAGGTCCTGCATTATCGCCTGATCGTGTGATCCTGTCTTACAGAGGGGCCCCGAGTCAAACTCTAGTTCTAACATATTACGTTTTTTACTTTGTTATTGTTTGTTACTCAATAGAATTGCCTCAAACAAACTGACTGACAAAATGAGCTGCTCTTGAATTTAACTGTGTAACATTACATTGAGTCAAATTGAGTCAATTTCTATAGCCTTGGTTTACACGTTGTTATAGCAGACTAAATTCTTTCTCTGAGGACCCCACAGCAGGTTTGCTTAAGGATATCAGATACCTTAATTCAAAAGTAAATTAGAATTAAAGAATCTAGTAGGCACATAGCATCACTACCATTCATTTTGAGTTGTGTTTCAATCCACCTGTTGAGTTAAAGACCAACCATCACTCTCTTTTAGCCCTGGAAAAAAAAAACATCTGGCTATTCGGCTGCTGAATGCTCCACTAACTTCACTAGCTAGTTGGTCGACCCACTTGAGCTTGTCTCACTGGTAACAGCTGCCTGCTGCTGCTGGGAACAGCACAGGGGGGAAGTTGTGGGCTGGAGCACAATGAGCTGATTGAAACAAAGTCACATCACGTATCACTGTTTGTCACTACAAGCTACATTGTTTGTTTTGATACAATCTTCATGTAAAAAAATTGCCACCACTTTAAACTTACTAATTGGTTGTTTCATTTGCTTCAATAGAAACAAATCTGCTCTGAACAGTATTCTGTAATTGAGGCTACAGCCTCTAGGAACCACTCGCAGGACTTGCTGAAATGCAAATATGATACCTGACAACACTTCCGGTAAGAAACAAGTACAGTACACCTGTGAATGTTGGATGCTGTTTTTGCATTAATATATTTTTGGATTATTCTGTATAAGGTTATATGTTTTTTTTGTCATATCTCTATTGAAAATAAATGTGAATATCAAAAGGCTGATTGAACAAAAGGTATCTTTCACTTCCTCCAGGTAAAAAACAGCCACAGTCGCTTTATCTGAAACATAAGCAAAACCAACAATACAAAGAAGAAAAAAACTGAACAGCCTTTTCAGAGCATGATGGACGAATAAAGAAATTTAGGGGGAATCGGAGCTGACTTGACTGAACTGAGGAGTGCCAGAAAACTGTGGCTGCCTGTGTGTGCCTTCATGCTTGTGTGTTATTACAGTTTACTTTCACAAAGTCTTATTGACAGTTCCCTGTTAGACGTCTGAGACTATGACCGATAACGGTGTTGAAACCTAACCACAGACAGAGGGTTCCTAAGTGACAGGGGACAACACAACAGTCTAAACACAGCACAGACTCTGTGTGTGACTAATCATGACAGATGTCCATAGCAGACACGGCTTCCACATTTACAGTGGAACGCTGAACTGTTTATTAGCTTGGATACCGATTTAACACATCCTCTTTTCAGTGTGATGTCAATGGGAACTGAGACCTGAAATGGGACAGATGAGTGATGGTGTCGAGTTCAGTAATAGATGGATATACAATGATTCCCAAAAGTCCTGCACCGCAAAATAGGCAAATCTCATTAAATTACACTTGGTAATTTAAATAAGCCCCTCTCCAATTTCCCTATTGAACTGTCCATTCAATAAAGGTGAGAGTCCCCTGCCAAAAGACTAATAATAATAATAATTCTGATCAGTTTGTACTATGAAGGAACAGACTAGTGGCTTTAGAATGCAAAATAGGCACCAAAATATGCTTTCATAGTCAAATGTTTCCTCTGGGGGACGGGCCCTCGGACCAGTCCTGGATATATTATACATTCATACTGGAAGTGATATCATACTAATCTCAGGATATAACATTTCAGTGCCAGCAAATGCTTTATTTCTAGAGATATTTCTTACATGAAATACAATTTCGATCATTAAGTGTCAATAAAGTCTGTTACCCAGATTTACAGATACTGTTTATAGCTCCGGGTTCCCCAGCATGCTTTGTGATGCCACAGAGCGTAAAAGGAAGATGTGAAGGAGGAAGCTATATATAACTAACACTACAGCAATGAAAGCTGTTTTATAAGTTTTATTTAAGCTTTATCATTTTAAGTCCCCAGTGCCAACATTGAATCTTCTGAGTTTTGAACATGGGGAAACAAAAGCAAAAAATATATATATATATTGTAAAGAGTGAAAGAACTCAGGGAGAAACCAAACATTCCCTCTGTAGGAAAACACTGCGGTAGGAGGGAAGATGAAAAGAGACGTACGACATGAGAAAACTGCCAGTAAGTCAGTGTGGGAGGCTGGCTGAGTGAATACACTGCAATGTGTGCTACCACTTCCACGTCCAGAGGTAATTCGTCCTCCCACCACCTCCCTCTCTGTGTCCAAGGTTCTCTGCTGCTGACCTACTTCTCTTTCCATGGAGCTCTGGTTTCTCCGCCAAGGATCCCCCTGGTATCCAAAACCTAAAGCGACCTTACGAATGTGAAAACGTGTGTGTGTGTGTGTGTGTGTGTGTGTGTGTGTGTGTGTGTGTGTGTGTGTGTGTGTGTGTGTGTGTGTGTGTGGGCTGAGCGGCCCCTCGGCATGCTGCTCAGAGCGGCATGTCGAACACTGAAATTGTATGCACTAACCTCTATGCATTAATGCTCGGTAGGACAGAGCGACTTCTGACAGTGCAGCACACATACTGTGTGACATATATATTTCACACAGTATGTGAAATGCTCCTGCTTTTTTCCATCACAACACAAATGCAGACATGAAATGTGTATGAAGGGACCACAGACAAACAAACATGGCGGAGAGGGAACAAGACACAGTACAGGGGATGGATTCCAACAAGCTGAGACAAAAAAGAGGAGCTCCTTCTGTCATATTGACAAGGTTTGGGTTTGAAAGATATGACACGAGCCAAAAAACTGTCCATAAAAAATTACTTTACGTATCATGCCACAGATTGCTCTCCATGATTTCTTGTATTCATGTTTTGGAATATATGGTGTTTGTTAGATGAAGAACTTAAACACCTTGCTCCTTATAGCACATGCTCAACAAAGTGACGTATGATCACAATAAGAGCACTGATTAGCAGCTTGTAAAACCTTTGTGTTTTTGCCAGTAACTCATTCTTTTGTTATGTGTGATCATCTGCAAAACTAGAGTTGTGTAACTTTTCCACACTTTTCTAATTCTACATATAAACAGCTATGAAATGCTATTTCTTCTTAAATTGTTCAGCACATTAAATCCCCAGGCACTAACTGCATGCATTATCTACCCAAGATGCACATTCTAGTTATTATTCAACTCCAAGATCCTGGGTCACAGTATACTCAGCTCAGGCAGGATCTAAGGTATCTCTCATCACAGCAAACTCTCCTCACATCTTCGTCTGTGTCTTGTACGTGTGGGACAGCTTTTTCATCCAGAGAAAGTCTGAATGAGCTCCAGAGGCTCTCAATCGGACATTAGTGTCCACACATGCACCTCCTCAGGAGAAACTGCTAAGGATCTCCAGTTCAGTGCCTGTCTGAAAGCAGCTAATGTGTTTTTTGTTGAACCCATACAAACTTTTAGCATAGCTATAAGAAAAACAATTTGTGGTTCAAAGGGGGATTAAGTGCTGGTCTAAATACCCATAGAGTATAAAGACAAGAAGCTGTGCTGAAAGTGAAACCACATCTTTTCTCCTTTTTATCGTTTTTGTTTGAGAACCAGTTAAAACAAATAAAATAACATACATTAATGAGTGACGTATAGATGTGGGGGAAGATGTGAGCCTACCTGTGTCTTCTTGTCATTACACTGGTGCAAATAACTGAGTGATCAGCTTTAACGTGGTGAACTAGAAGACAGTTAAGCACAAATGTTCTCTGCTGTGGAAAAAGTCGTATAAAGCTTTCACTTCCGACAAGATTTACTGTTTAATTGTCTTACTGCAAATCTGTCTGTTAAGGCAAAATGTGCCGGCATCTTTTAACGTTGGCTTACTCCCCTCTATGTAGAAAAAACATCCAGAATCAAAGAAGAATCCAGTGTATCCTGATTCCTAACACTGCTGAAACTGATACCCTCCCCGTAGCAACCACCGTCATATTTATAGTAATGAAAGCACAGGAGAGCACCAACACAGGTCAAACCCAAATATGGGTCCAGAAATAGTCAACACTCGGGAGACGGAGACACACACACAGAGCAGGTGGAGGGAGAGAGGGAACATTTGAATAAAACAGTGACAGATTAAACAAATGGGAAACACTGAGCGAGCACTTGTCAGGACGTTTCCCTGAGCGGTGAGTCATCTCGTTTACAATGATGCAAAACAAAGCTGGCACCAGCAGCTACAGTAACAGCCCTCCCAGTGTGACCCAGTCAGAGCACAGTTCCGCTTTACCTTATCAAGAGCCTCCCGCTCCAGAAGGTCCTGCACGGCCAGTAACTTGATGCTGGAAGCAGAGAGAGAGAGGACGGCTTTTACATTCACATTCAGAATTTTAATTGATGACTGTATATTACATTATACATTTATTTTTTGTAAAAGAAAAATATGTGGGATAATTCTGTGCATTGCTGATCTCCCAAATGTCTTCCAAAGCCAGAGATAAACTTGCAGACAACTGGCTGCGTCGTGAATGTAGTTGCTAACATACTTGCCCATGTACTACGAGTGTAAACTAGTTTTTTGATAAACCTCTGCCAAGGAGGTTATATTTGGGGTTTTGTTTGTCAGTCTGTCAGTTGGCAAAATGACACAAATCTACTGGATAGTTTATCAGGAAATTTGGTGAAAGGATGTGGTATGGATTAGCAAAGAACACAATGCATTTGGGGGCGGATAAGGGAATTTCTTTAACATTGTGAGAATAAGGCATTTTGATCCGCTCCAGATTTTGATCCCTGATTCTCTTGTCTTGGTGCGGGGCTGCATATGTTCAGGCTTCACCTCCCACAAGGTTGTTTTGTTGCTTGTAAATTCAACTTTTAAAAAAGAAAGAATAAATACTGCTCAATTCGTTAAATGTTTACCTGATACATATTACAAGAGATGATAGCAGAAAAAGAATCACATCTCCAAAATGAACTCATAGAACTGAAGGAAGAAATGTCTCAGAATTACCCATGCTGTTTGATTCACATGTGTTTTTCAGGAAATGCAGAGGTAACCACTGCTTTAGCACCAAAGATGGAGGCGAGAAACACTGGAGGTAATTTCCTCTCCTACTTCTCCTGGTACTCAGCCAAGCAGATCTGGCTACTTTGGTGTTATTTGATTTGGAGATTGCTGTGACGGAGAGTCCTGCCTGTGCAATGGCGGCGATTAGAATTTACTCAGTGGTGGTCACAGCAATGGAAGTTTACATATTTAACAGGAAGTTCCCAGTAACAGCGTGTACAGACGTAACAGAGAACAGTTTTCACAGGACCTACTTTCAGTCAAATGCCTCTTTAGGGAAATGGTCAAGGTCACTGGCAGCTCCTTTGTACAAGTAATCAGAAGGTTTTTATGTAGGACACATTTGGCCTCCTGACAGTAAACAGGCTGGAAATGCTGGAAAATGTGTTTAACATAATGTTACATGGGTTTTATTTGATCATCATGTTTTTGCGCACAGTGATGATACACCAGATAGTGGGTGGTACTGTCCAAACTACATTCTCGCAGAGAGCAGAGGAAACTGACTAACTCTGACTGAGGGAGTTTGGACTGCTGTCCTGTACTGCACTGCGAAGGAGGCGGATTTACAGCCCAATAAACATTCATCTGTTTAGTTTTCAAATGATTTTCCAGACCAACAGTCAGCACAATAAAAAGCAATGAATTTCTCAGAGGCACCGGCAGCCTTTCCAGCTGCCAGGTGGCTCTGAAGAGGAACCGGTTCGCAATGTGATTTGTGACACAAGTGAGGAACGAATTACTCAGTATTTATTTTGTCTTTTACAAATGCCCTAAGAAGGGTTAAATAATCAAAAACTAAAATAATATTTCCTCCAGAGCTCGATCTGAGCTGTTACACAGAAAAACACAAAGGACCCCCTCAGTTCAGGCTGCAGAAGCATATGATAAACTGTTTCACTGTGGTGTAACACAGTGAAATCGAGTTGATGGCGATGCTTTGGCCTCATTCACCTCTAAACTACTAATCCCGAATCAGCTACACAGAAAATCACATTGCATAACAGTCTTTTCTGTTGGTGAAGTGCTGCTGCTGCTGCTGCTGGTGCTGCTGCTGCGGGGTATTACAGGACTCGCATTCACCGAGCTGAGTGCAGAAGCTCCACTGCGGCTCTGTGACAGCACCAGCCTCATGTGCAATGTAATCAGTCAGCACTTGTGAAGGAGAATGCGAGCGAGTTACAACACAAATCCTCTACATGGCTGCACACGTCACACTGTGAAGGCTGCGGAGCTGCAAAGGGCAAATTCAATCATGAGGAGACTTTTTTCTGCACTTGTGCCTGAGCTATATGTAACATTCAGGTTATATAGGAAAGGACAGACAGGCTACGTCAACACTAATATTTTTTAGTTCTAAAACACATAACTTTTGCTACATTTATAATATATTGGCACATTTTATAAAATAATAATAATCAACTTTATTTGTATGGCCCTTTTCAATGCAGTTCAAAGTGCTTAACATACAATATAGATTAAAAAAAACTAGGGCTGGGCAACGATTAAAAGTTTTAATCGCGATTAATCGCATGATTTCCCTGATTAAGCACGATTAATCGCATTTGTATACGCAAAATCCAATAATGAATTAAAAAGTAGTGTATAGCGCAATTTTATTTTCAATGTTCTGCCATATGAACGAAAGTGCCATAACATTTGTTGTGCAAACACTTTTAACATCAGCATTTAATACAGTAGCAGTTAAATAAAATATTCAGTGTAAATCTCAACTTAACAATGTTATCAAAGCAAATACAAAGTTAAAGCTCAATGCCACTGCCAGGGCATTAATGTTAGCCTCTTCGTTATGAAAAATGTATACTCCTCCCTGCGTCTAACGTAGTCTGCCGAAGCCTCGCTCCACTCGCTGTTTCGTTGAATGATTTGCTGATATCAACTGTGTGTTTTGCATTCAGGTGATATTTTAGACTGGGAGTACTCCGGTGATACGAAAATTCACCTTGGCAGTGGCTACAAATAACTTTGGTTCTGTCGACTCCGCCGTCTGGAAGGACTTTAAAATGAAAATGGCCATGTAAAAGCTCCGTAGCCTTATCCATGGTTGTTTATCCGCCAATTATTTTCTTTTTTCCGGTTCCGCAGCAGTCAGCAACAGACTTTCACAAAATAAAAGCCTGACTTTCACAATAAAACAATAAATAATCAAACCTGAGTTAATGCGAGATAAAATAATTAGTTGAGTTAAATAAGTGATGAGTTAACTCGTAATTAACTAGTTAACTTGCCCAGCCCTAAAAAAAACATTTAAAAATGTAATTTAAACCAGGGCTACGTTGTAGCACTTGCGGGCCCGAGCTCCTGCACGTTGAAGCCTGTTGGGGGAGAGAGCGGTCGATGACCAAGTGCACGTCTCCGCGTTGGATGCGTTTTCCTCTCTGTGGCAAGGATAAAAGCTTCACTTCCTGTAGCCACCAGGGGGCGCTGTGATTTAAAGTCATAATTTCTGTGTAGATGTCATCAAGCTGGGACTCTAGTCTTACATGTCTAGTTTGGACTCAAATGCACAATAAACGCTTCACTTCCTGTAGCCACCAGGGGGCGCTGTGATTTAAAGTCATGATTTCTGTGTAGATGTCATCAGGCCGGGACTCTTGTCTTACATGTCTAGTTTGGACTCAATTGGACAATAAACGCTGCACTTCCTGTAGCCACCAGGGGGCGCTGTGATTTAAAGTCATGATTTCTGTGTAGATGTCATCAGGCCGGGACTCTAGTCTTACATGTCTATTTTGGACTCGATTGGACAATATATGTCCGAGATACAGAACCTCGTGTTTTGATGGCGTGTAATCAAACTTCGACGCCACGGTCACACGGCCTTAAAACCATATGAGTATCTTCAGGGGGCGGGCTGTTGATACACACATGTAGTTTGAGTGAGATAGAACCATGAACACTGAAGTAACAGCATTTCGTGTTTCACGGCGAGTTGATGAACTTTGACGCCACGCCACGGTCACACGGTGTGACGAAAAATCAATCCCTAAGTCAATTTTTATCTCCATCTTGTTGTGATGACATTCATCTGAATTTAAAGATGAACTGATGAAAGCCCTGGGACAAGTATGTCAAAGTAAAAATGTGGAATATGGTCAAAATGGCCACCAAATCCAAAATGGTGGGCTTCCTGTTTGGTCTAACATATCAATCCAAGAGACTTATTTGTTTTTTATGAAAAGACACATGCCATAATGGATTTTTGTACAAGTCGGCCAATCGTAGCGCCGGGCTGCCCTTTAGGGGGCGCTAGTCAGTTTTTTTGCCACGCCCATTTCTTAAAACCATATGAATATCTCAGGGGGGGGGGGCTGTTGATACACACATGTAGTTTGAGTGAGATGGAACCATGAACATGGAAGTTACAGCAATTTCGTGTTTCGCGGCGAGTTGATGAACTTTGACGCCACGCCACGGTTACACGGTGTGACGAAGGACAAATCCCTAAATCATTTTTTATCTCCATCTTGTTGTGATGACACTCATGTATATTTGAAGTTGATCTGATGAAAGCCCTGGGACAAGTATGTCAAAGTAAAAATGGTGAATATGGTCAAAATGGCCACTAAATAGAAAATGGCGGGCTTCCTGTTGCGTTTTTCATAATGCTCTAAGAGGCTTTTTTTCATCATTAGTCACGATACACCTCTCGCCCGATTTTGGTGAAAATCGGTTATGTGGAAACCTAGCGGCTGGGTTCCAGGGGGCGCTGTTGAGCCATTTTGCCACGCCCATTTCCAAATACTCCAGAATACTGTAATTTTCACCAAGTTCTAATATACTGCAGAGTTTAGCAACTTTTTGAGCATTGGAAAGCCCTCAAAAAGCAAATTTAGGATAGTGACAATAATAATCCTTACAGATTCAATAGGGCCTCTCACCATTCGGTGCTCGGGCCCTAAATAAGCAGAGAACTGATTTTAAGGAACATAAGAACATGACAGAGTCAGCTATGTAACTCTGTCAATTCAGAGCCTTGTATCTAAAGAGGAGAACCTTAAAGTCATTCCTGAGTTTTCCTACTAACCAGTGCAGAGCAGCTAGAACTGGACTTATGTGTTCTCTCTTCTTGGTTCTGGTTCAGAGCCGAGCTGCAGAGTTCTGAATGAGCTGGAGTCTCTCTATCGTTTTCTTTAGGAGAACTGTATTAAATGCATAACAGTTATCATGTCGGCTAGAAATTAAGGCATGGATCAGCTTTTCAGCATCTGTCTGATTTATCAATGGCCGAACCATTGCTATGTTTCTAAAGCGGAAAAATCTGGTTTTGGTCACCTTATTAATGTGGGCCTTGAAAACTCAGATCTGAGTCTATGTTGAATGCAACATGGGCAAAGAATTACAAGCGTTGCTGGTCTTTGCTAGCAGTTATTGTGCTGTTAAATTCTAATATTAAAGTTATCTGCGACAAATCCTTGGAAATGTGTAGGTCCAGTGTATGTCAATGGTCATGTGATATGATTTATCTGGCATCATAACTGATACAAATATAAAACGCTTGCCTAGATAGATATTAAATATGATTCATATTTCAGTTTTTACGCCAATAGACCACAACTTGCAACAAACGCAATGCACAACGTGGTTTCACAACTCAAGACATGATGCAAATAGATGGCATGAGTAGGCAAGGCACAGCTGAGGTGTGTCAATCAATGAAGAGAATACTAGAGTTATTATTTTGACTCGTGGTTGTGATGTTTCAGACTTTATCTTTGTGCGGCTTCCCCACAGCCTTAAATACACAGCAACTAAACAAAGTCAAAGGCTGTAAATCATGAAACTCGGGAACAGGACATTAGATGTGTCAACACGGAGCATCTCGTTACAACAGGGATTGTGTAATAAGATGCAACAGAAGACTGTAGGTGTCAAAGTTTTGATGCATATGCAACACCCACCAGGATGTGTTGCCCTTTAGATGTCTGTAGCAAGGCCCAGTGTGGTTGGCTCACATCAGAGCTTGATTGATAGTTTTAAGACGCTAAAACACATCTGTTTAAACGATCAAGTTAAAGTTATATGCAGTTGGACAGTTTTCATAGAGATTTATATATCTCTTAGCAGTCTCAACAGCAACTCATAGCTCTTTACAGTACAAGTCACATTCACACATTCCAATGGGTGAATCAGTATTTTTCCGTATGTTTCCCAAGGACACCTCAGAAATTAGACTGGAGGAGCAGGGGATCGAACCACTGACCTTCTGGTTAGTGGACGACTCTCTATCGCCTGATCCACAGTCTCCCTCAAGGAGGAGAGGGTCAAACACTTGATATCCAACCACACTGATGCAAACAGTGAAGTTTGCTAATACCCTCTTCTTCAGCTGATGTATTATTAGTGTATGTTCACAACAACTAGTAAGGACTGCTTGGTGTAATTAAGAAAGAAGTGAGCTTTCTACAGCCACATTTTTGACTAGTGCCAGGTTTGTAAATCTGAGTCCTTGAAACAAAACAGTCCCCCCGAACACTGTGACTGGAATAAGAATCAGAGCAGCTGCTGATGCATATTCAACACACCACCACCAGCACAGCAGGTGATAAATGAAGACCTGAAAGTAGATCTAGATGTGTGGAGCTATGCTAGAGATATGCTCCTAATGCTTAATGTCATGTACAAATGTATTTTTAAAAGCAACAATATTGAAGTAGTCATGGATTCCAATGAGTTTGCATTTGTTATAGATGTTGGTTCTTATTCAGAACAGATGTGCTTTGTTAACTACTTTTCTGTCTATATTTTCCAGTCAAACAAACAACACATATTTGATAGAAATCACTCGTGAGGATATTTAGATATAAGATATTTGGCATCTAGTTTTAGGACACAACTGATCGATTGACTATGACCAACAATGAATGAGAAACAAACAACAACTTTAATGAAGAGTGTAAAAATCTTGCTTCAGGGAAATTAGATGATTAAAGGTACCTGGTGATGTATCTGTCCACTTGTGGCACAATAGAGCAATGATCTTACAGACTGGTCCCCATTCGGTTGCTCACACATGTGGATACACATGTGCACATGTGAGCATGTGCAAACGTGGATACACATGTGCACATGTGTGCATGTGAGTTCTACACATTCCTGCTGTCAGCTTTATGCTGCTCCACAGATGGACTGTTAGTGGTGGTATAATAATTATGTATGTGAACTTAACAAGGCAGCTTTATTTCATTAGTCAGTGTTAGCTAACTCATCAGTATTACTTATTTCATATCGGTATTACCTATTTCATTCATTCAGTCAGTCTACCCAGTAGTAATATACTTTATTATAGTTTAAAAATTTATATTAAGGTGTATATTTTATTATATTTTATTTTAAAACTTGTTTTTATTTTATTTTATATATTTGCTAGATGCAATTTTTGTGCACATGATAAATAAAGTCTTGAATCTTGTAAACTTTAACCTGTGTAAGTGTGAGTTAAAAATAACCTTAACTGTATAGTGTATACTTTCACTGACTCCCACGTACACGACTGAGACAACTTCGACCAGTGTGTTGGGAGCTCATGTGCCAGGGTCAGAGCGTATGTGACCCCGCCGTTAGCAGAGGTGTGTTCCTGAACGTGGTCAGACGAGGGAGAACCCAGGAATCAGAGACAGGGCATTGGGGGACACGCTGGAACAAGTGTCGCCTGCGGCAGTTTCACATGGAGACTTCCAGGATCTGCTGATAACATCTTGGACTTGATTGCACAAGGCACCTTCAGACGTCTTTTAGAGTCCATCACTCTTTCACCTGCCCCTTCTGGTGGCAGGTGAAAGACCAACAGCTTATTATAGAGGGGTTGGTCATGATCACAATGTTTTGACTCAGCAGTGTATGTTTAGACTAGATTATCCACAATATTAACTACAGACACAGCAAAGGCTAATCCAGGCTAAAACAAGAAGCCTGAAAATGGATCAGAAATGATTTACATAACAATACAACAGCGACTCTTAGGCACAAATGGAGCAAGTCAATCATTAATACTTAGTGCAGTTTTCCTGCATATCCATCTTTTCCTTCCCCATTCAGCTGAATAGCTGGTGAGATCACAACAATGTCGCCTTTGTGATCACTCAGATCCTGTTATCAGAACACACAGGCCTACACTCACACTGTCACTCTACACTGTTCACTGTTTTGCATTTTGCATTTTGCATTTAGCATTTCACTTTTTACTTCACTTTTTATATCTTTTATCTTTTATATATTTTTATTCAGAAATGTTTATGTCAAAAGTGAGAAAATATATACTGGTTTCCTATTTTTTATTGCTCTCCTATGTATGTTGTATTTATTGCGTTTTTATGTTTCTATGTTCATTGTATGCACCAATAACCAGAGCAAATTCCTTGTATGTGTAAACGTACTTGGCAATAAAATACTTCTGATTCTGATTCTGATTCTGATTCAGATACATCAGCCCTCTCCTGTAGGTGTGATCTCTCTGCACAGTGAAATAAACTGTTAAAATCCACTGGCAGGGATTCAATCCCAGCTCACATTGAGATGACCAGAGGTTCAGCCACATCATCAGGACAGGGTGGATAATGCTGAGACAGTGATGCAGCGTGTGCTTTGATTGTAACTATCATCCCTTCAGGAGGTCAGAGTGTGCTGTGTCTGCAGGAGATAACAATTCAGACCCAAGTAATTCTTAGAGGAAATGAAAATAAGACAGACACACACAAACACTAACAAAGATTAAAGAGAGACTTCATGACATCCATCCTAATCCCTGAGTGTCACCGTGACAACACAAACCGTCGCTATGCAAACAGAAATGCGGTGTGATGAGGCTAAACCACGAGTGACTGATTCAACGCTTGTCGGGCTGGGGGAAATCTAAGAGCAGGACACCAGGTTGCGTAACAAGCAGCAGCAGCAGGGAGGTGACCTTGAACATGAAAGAACAGCTCTGAGGATTTTCTGCCACTGAACGAGGAAAGGGCCCGAGGCAACAGTTCACCACTGCAACACACATTTAAACGGCCCTCTGTGTGACAGGGGTGCTGACAGTGATGATAAATTTAGTTTGTGTTTTGAGGGGATTTCACTTCAGATCACTGCACATCCACATTTTCATGTTTGAACTTCAGCTAAAAGACAAATCTGTTCTGCTATTGGCCTCTACTTCCCAGTTCCTCTGATGAATCACCAACAGGTAATTATTTAAAATGTAAATAAGTTTTGTAAGGCTGTTAATTTCAAAATTTTTACACTCAAACACAATTTGCAGACATGTAATAAAAAATATTTGCAATAACTTTAGCAGAGTTTACAGGATAATGTTTTCACGCATGTACAAATGCCTGTTTGGAATGGACTGTCTGGCAGTTACTTTAGAGTTATACCTTGTCATTAGTGAGTCGTCCTTAAACAGACCCAAAATATAACCTATCAATTTGTATTTTTGATATATTCATGTTTGTGTGCTGGACATGGTGCAGAGTGAAGTTGGAAAACAATTTTCTTCATCCTAACTGGTTAATCAGATAAACAGATGCATAGTCAATGTTTTTGATTAAATAAAACAGAATTTGCTTTATCAAGTGTGTGGTTCATAAATAAGTTTGAATGATTTACTGACCTGCTGCTATTTTTTCAGCAGAAAGAAACTTTTCAAAATAAAAGCTCTGTAATTCAGCTTGATATTAAGTATTGCGACAAACAAAGCGAGAATTATGCTTATAATTTAAAGAATAATTTTACATTTTAAAAACACGATTAGGGCAAGTTGAATCACACTTTATTTTTCTCCACAGAGTAGTTGCACCTTTAAATTGCATCCATAATTCATGCTAACACCAAACATAATCAGTTAATTTAGCCATGTTTTATGAGTGTTTGGAACTTACTGAGTATACAGGAATGTAGATCTTATGGACATTTGGATACAAACTCATCACCACAGAGACGGACTGATGTCTGTGAAAATCCAAAGCAGCTGGCTTGAATTTATTTAGAGCCTTGTTTTATACTCAAAACATGTTTTTAAGATTTACCCCTCAAATGAAGTCCTCCATTTAGCTATCTCTGTACTCTTATTATTATATCAATCTGTAATTCCCCTCATTCGATGCTTCTTAAGTACTGTATCTTTTGTTTCATCCCTTTGATAAAGAGGGAGTAGCACTATTCAACGTGGCGAGGCAATAAGTCACTTTGATCGGCTGCTCGCTGTTAAAGTGCTGCTGCAGGAGACAAATAAGTGCACATCAGCTTTGTCTGACTGAAGAAACTGGGAACACTGTATTGGCTCAAGAAGCCTAGTCGCTGTGCAGCACCCTAACTTACCCACTGTAATGTGCTGTGTCAGTGGAAATTTCCACATGAGCACCCAACACCCTGCGTCAACTCAGCACAGACCTCCCGTCCTCCCGTCCTTGCGACCTCAGCACCCCCGCTAGTCTCACCCTCTTTATGCGTCCCTGGACTGTAACAGACAGGCCCAATTCACTCACATCAGGATGAAATGTACATTTTCAGCCGGCTTCTGCGTGTGGTGCCGATATTGTTGTTACGTCAGAGTGTGAAGGGATTAAAGGAGTGTGTGACGCTACTGCCAAACTGCGCCTGGATTATGTGTCTAATAATCCAGGCCTGCTGTGCAGAACCACATATGCGGGGTACATCCTCTCTACAGCTGGACTGGGCTACAGTCAACAGGCATAGATCTTACAGTCTCACTTACAGAACCGAGGAGGGACACCGCTCTTTTTGTATAATGTTATCAGTGACTGAAAGGTGCTCTGTGTGGAGCTGTTTGCACGGTGCTATCTTAAAATGAGCTGCTCCCTTAGTGTGATTACTGTAAACAAATGAGAACAATGTTAATGAATAGCTGGTATTGACACTGTGCCAGCAACTTCGTCAGAGCTTGTTATTGTTAAAGTTAATGAGATAAACCCACAGTGACGTAAGAAGATCAATACCAAATCATGTGTTAAATGTAGAGTCAGCCTAGCTTGGCATGAAGATCATAAACAGGAGGAAACAGCTTGCCTCTCTCAGAAGCTTATTTGTTTAATCCAAACGGAAAGGGCCAACAATTCATAAAATTGCTATTGAGACATAATTCATTGTTCGAGCGAAGAAATCGATTAGAGTGCAGGATGAGGAAGCTGCAAACAATGAGATGTGCATTTGTGCAGACAGAGTATAGATGTTAACAGTATGACAAAGATCAAGACAACAGTGTGTGTGTGAGTGTGTGTGGGTGTGTGTGTGTGTGTGTGTGTGTGTGTGTGTGTGTGTGTGTGTGTACTATGTATATTATGTCCGGGGCATGATGTGTTTCCTTTCTGTAGCCACTCCTAGACTCATCCTTTATGGATTCATGGTGCAGTCAAAAGCCAAATGCTGTCAGTGTTAGAAAAAAAGGAACGTGACCTAATGCTGAGTTTTCAATTCTTTGTGATTCTGAACAGAAGATATATATATATATTTAGAATCTAATCTTAATTTTGCCATGGACTTTTGTGTGAAGCACTTTGTAACCTCGTTTAGATAAGTGCTATAAAAATAAAGTTATTATAATTATTATGAATCTCCAAGAAGCCAGTTCAGGTCACTTCTACCACATTAAATTCAATGACATTTACTGCGGTGATTGATAAAGAATAAAAGTATAGCTACATAGCCTGAAAACTGGGTGTACTTGGCAGCTGTGGCTTAAGAGATAGTAAAAAGTTAGTGGATCGATCCCTGGCTCCTCCAGCCTGCATTACAAAGTGTTCTTGGGAAATATACTGAGCCCCAAATTGCCCCAGATTGCTGTGCTGACAGAGTATGAAAGGTGCGTGATGGAAGAATGCACAGCATATGATAGTGCTGTGTGGAAAGGTGACTGTGGCTGGTACTCTAAAGCACTTTGAGTGGTCGACGAGACAAGAAAAGCTTTATAGCAAATGGTAAATTCACCAATTACTTTTCACCCACAAGACCTGATGTCTCAGTGGACAAGAAGGAGACCTTATCAGAGACGCTAATCTTGGTGTTATGTCTGGCTGTTAATCAGTGGGAACATTTGTATATGATACAGTGCTGACATTAAGTGTTGTATGCAAATATGTTTAGAAGGAAAGTGATTGGGTGTTTCTTCGGCGGTTCTTCATCTCTGTAGATGAGAGCCGGCGGCGCTCAAGCTGATTAATTCACAGATATTTTATCTGAACTTCAGCTGCAATCTGTGAGACTATGTGCAAAAGGGGAAATACAGATTCCGAGAATAGACAGCAAATGAAATGCAAGGGAGAATTAAATAAGAAATCATTCTGAATATTAATAGAATCAAATGCTCTGTGTGACTGCAGCCATCCATGAGTCTCATGGTTTTACAAGCTTGAAGTCCCTGCAAAGTAATGAATGATAAGCTAAACAAGGAGCAGACACAGATCTGATTAGACGGTGCTATGATAAGCAGGATGTCTGTCCCTCAAAGACCAGGAATATCATTATCATATAAGAGGCTTTACTGGCTGCACAGTAAACACAGCAGGCTGGAGCATCATCTGTTAGCCGACATGAAGGAGAGGTGGGGATATGAAATGAGACAGGCTGAACAGTGACTGGGTTTTAAACGTTTTCTCCTCCACGTTTCACCTGGACGTCATTCTAAGCAAATAAAACCCCACAAAAGAGGCAATCCAGGATGAGTGACTGCTTTGGCTTAATACACAAGCTGAGGATTAAGATCTGTTTGTATTGTGTCTCCTTCCTTTCACTCTGTCACTTTTTAATAAAATACAGTTTGGCTTTCGTAGGAACGATCTACACTATCTGCAAAGTCAGCCGACCGTTGCCTACTATGAGCAGCCCTGTCAGTAAGGTCAGAGGTCAACCACAGACACCACACCGCTGAAGACAAACCCTGGCGACTTGATATGGTGATGATAAAGGGGAAATGAAAGCAACCTCGAGTGACATTGCAGCTTTTGGGTTTAGCTTGGTCATGCCATGAAACTGGAACTGATGATCCATCTACTCACACTACTCATACTACTCCGCTCCCTTCACTGGTTACCAGTGGCTGCCCATATCCGTTTCATATACTTATACGGCAGTAACCTATAGCACTTTGTAGTTTGGCTTTTCCTTTTTTGATCCTTGTGGTTCTGGGTTTGTACCCTCATGGTTGAATGCACTTATTGTAAGTCGCTTCATATAAAAGCATCAGCTAAATGAAATGTAATGTAATTTTTGTTTCAATAAGGAAAATGATCTACGCTCGCAGTACATGAGACAGTGATTAGGAGGAACAGAGAAAGTGAAAACTCAAGAATCCTTGAAAGTTGTAGGAGGGTAAGGTATTAAAATTGATCAACATCGGTGTAAGAGCAATTATTATTATTGTTCACTGACTGAACAATAATTGTATTGAAATCGTTGTCATCATGCCTTAAAGGAAAGGCCAATCTTTTCTGAGCTTGTTTGTCAGAATAGTAACAATTTGGACTTTGAATCATGTGAATATTGCACATGCCAGGAGCCATGATTCGAACTTATCTATTTCTCCATATTCATAAATATTACTTCCATTTTCATGTTAACGACTAGGTCCAACTCTATAAATTCATTCCACTGGAGACTGTCTGAATAACGTTATCTTCATTTTTAAATGGTACTGCTCCCCTCCTCTCTCTCTCTCTCTCTCTCTGTGACAGCTGTGCCAAGGCCAAGTTGTATTATCAAGCACAATGACTTTTTAGCATTGGTTGTTCTTTTTCTTCTCACTCCCTCTCTTTGAGTTGCCCAAGAGCTCACCGCCAAGACTAGGGCTGGAGGATATGCCTTCAAATCAATATCACGATTATTTCTAAGTTTTACTTAAATTATGATTAATCCCCTGCCACCCCCACAGGATCATGATCTGACTGAACTCAGCTCACGCACAACTCTTCAGTTCTTTCTGTTATTTGCCTCCAGTCTCTCCTCTTTCCACTGTTTGCAATGATGTCAGCGCCTTTAAGAATCACCTGACATCACCTGAGTAAAGCTCAGTGTTTAACATGTCATGTCTCATGTGTTTATTAAGGTCCCAGTGCCAAGGGAAATCATGTGGATATGTGATGCAAAGCTTTCTTCATGAATTTAGAGTTTATGCAATCACCCAGCACTTCAATGCAAGCCTGAGATGTTAAAAGCACGACACGGTCAGTGAGACAGCTGAATTCCACTGTGTGAGGCAAGAAAAGAAGCAGACAGGCAAAACAGAAAAGTCCTACAAACTGTCATTCAGACCTTCCTGAGCAGATTTGACAGTAACATAGCTGTTCACCACTAAAGCCACATTTTCTCAGAGGCAAGTGAGGTGCTGTCAGCTCGCATCCCCTCCTTGATCCTTGTTAACCCCGTCTGTGGAGCCTAGTGGCAGCTCTTTCACTTCCCTCCTGCATAGTGTTTGAGGCTGACGACAGGCCAGCTAACATCAGCAGGCTTGGGAGTCTGAAGAGGCTGAGCGCAGATTGCTGTGTAACCTTCGGTAAGCAGGAGTTCATTGAACTCTCAAAGCTCTCTGTTTGTGTCTGGAGGAAAGCCAGGAAGTGGGTAAACTCAGCCTGGATCTTGTGATTGCTCACACAGCCGAGGCCAAGCTGTGCAAACACACCGTATCTCCTCCAGAGCATCCTTCTCCATAACAAACCCAGCACTATCACGGGTGTTAATGTTGCTACCAATAGCTGGGAACACAGGAAGTGGGAGGCATGAGCAGGGGGTGTGGTTGAGATTTAATTCAAGGTAGTTGGGTTTGGAAGGAGATGGAAGGGGAGATGGGAGAAAATTTGACCTGTCACCAAATGTAATCTGACATTTCTTATCAAAACACACCTGGAAGCCACTCCTTGTTCAAGCAGGGCTTGGTGGCTTAATAAACATTTATGACACTAACTCCTTTCTGTAAACTCAAAAAGGTTTTGTTGCCTTGAATAACCATAGCATGTAAGAGAAACACAGGCCTAATAAAACTTCAAACAAACTGCTTCATCAAAATGTGTTCAAATTCACAATGACTTCCTGATGACAGACTAGCCAGAGCTGCATTCGGGCATTTCCAACAATTTTAGTTCCATCATGTGGTGACACAGGAGAGCCAGCTCCTCAGATCGGACTCAGCAGTCCACCTAAATCTAAAGGACAAGGGACTTTTAATTTGAATACAACAATGTCCACATTTCCCAGAAATATTTGTCATTGTTTGGTTGGAGCTTTGCGTTCTCCTATGGATCGTAGGATATGGAGGTAGGAAAGCAACATGGAGGCAACACAAACAAACATGGAGGAGGGTGAACCTGACAGAACAGGAGAAGGACTCCAAGCCACCTGTATTTTATAGACAAAATGAGGAGCTCATACCACAAAAAGGAACTACTTGTGTTGCATGGAGGTGGTTTGGGCATAAAACCTCCTGTCAGCACACTGTTCTTTGCAATTTACACCACAGAGCAGTCCACACAACTGACACCACTAACCTTTAACCACCTATTTATGTCAAACCCTATTAGAGAGAGTCTGAGAGCCATGCAAGTGCAGTTGAGAGCTCTAACCAAAGACCAAACTCAAGATGCATTTACCCGCAACAAAAGAACAATGAAGATGGAAGGCGATTACAGCCGCTGATGCAACTTTAATCAAGAAAAGACTTGGCCCCATTTTACAAGGCTAAGAAAAGGTGGAATAACTTGTAGCACTACAGTTATCTGGAAGTATTGCCTTCAAGAAGAAGCTGCACGACTTATGTGATTGATTAATGGATTGCGAGCTGCAGCTGCATCACCTTAAAGCCTCAGACTGGGTTCAACAATGTAGCACAAACTGTCATCCTATCCTCAAAAGCAGAGTGGCTGAAGACTGCTTGTGTCACAGCAGCGCAACTGCTGTTCTGTCATATGCCACAGAAAAATTCATATCTTTGGGTTTCTGTCTGTTGGCCAAACAAAAGCAGCATTTGAAGACTGGGATCTTTTATATCTTTTACTGTTTTATGACATTTTGTAGACAAAATGATTCGTCGAGAGGAAGTCTTCAAATTAAACGAGAATCTAAATAATTGATAGCTGCAGCCCTCCTTTGGTTTGGAGTGGTGCTGTGAGCCAGTAGTACAGAGGAAGAGAGACACAGCACAGATGGTCAAATCAGCACTTCACAAGACTGAACCTTCACTCAGATATGTTACTCTGACAGATTCCACATGAATCAGCAGAAGGGCCTCTGATAAGGGCTAACTAGGGATGAACTCAGCAAATACTTACCATAGTACAGTGGCCCTGAGAGGTCAACAAATTGCATATCAAGAAAACACATGCAATTTATATATAATATATCATCAATTTGGGATCGTCACTTATTTGTGTCGCCTAGAAACGCTTGAAGTTTGTGTTACTTGCCGCGTGTTTGTCTATTTTGGTTGTGTTTGTGGAAAAGGGATGTTTAGTTCCACTTATTCATCCATGACCAGAGGCAGATGTCTCAACAAATTCAAAACAACTTTATTTGGCCCTGCAGGGCAATTCTAAGGCACACAGAGCCAAGGGATATAATCATGTTCAAGGAAGGGTTTATTATTTATTTCACTCTCCATTCTAGTGCAGACAGGTTTTGCAGGGTCACCATTTGAATAAACAGGATAAGGTGCTTTGGGATCATGTGATGGCTGCATAGAAGAGGATGCTAATGTTACTGGCAGGCAGAGTTTCAGATGTAACAACGTGTACTGCAACAAGTGCCCCCTCATGACCCCACCCTCCTCCTCCTCCTCCACCCTACCAAGCCGGTCAGGCCTCACGACACAAGCAGGATAGAGCACAGCTCAGGATCAGGAACAGGCAAACCTGGTGCCAACAGACACTAATAAACTCCAGTCACACCCAGCATGAGTATTGTGTATTATGTACAAAGAATAAACTGAAAACGAGGAGACCATATGAGAAGTCACGGGAACACACAAAGTAAATATCCTGTGTAACACTGCATGCAAAGCCCTCATAGGCCGGAGGACAGGGTGAGCTAGGAAGCTTGTTGCACAGCTTGTTGTCAAGCAAATCTCCTGTTGTAGTAAATTGTCTGTATTTTATATAGCCCTTTACAGTACAGTTTTACTCTCACACATTCATGAAGTGCATCTGTATGCAATTTAGGGTTCAGTATCTTGCCCGAGGATCCTTCGGCATGCAGAGATTGAAGGACAAGGGAAGATCAGGATCAACCTGCTGACCTTCTGAGGACGACCACTCTAACCCCGGAGCCACAGCCCCAGATAGAATCTCATTATTCCTTGACTGTGCAACCACACACTGAAACTCTGATCTCAAGGTTTATCTGATTAATATGAATTCACAGAGCTTCTACCTGCACAGATACACTCAGGGGAAAAAGACCACCATCGCTTTTAATTGGCCGACTACAGACTGTGGCGCTCTCTCTCTCTGCTTCTCTTTAATGTTCTTGTTCAAGTTAAAACTTGTCAAACACCAGTATCCTGAATCAAAGAGTCCCATGTTGCGTCACACTCTCAACTCGTCGCAGTGACAATAAAACAGGTTTACCCCCAGAAACCTGCTGCTTCTCTTGCCCTCTGTGTGTCCTGGGCTAAAGTATAATGGCTTCAAACATTGATGCAGGTTCATTATGGTTTAATGACCAGGTTTCACTGGGACTAGCAATTCTCAGACCTGGATCAATAAACTTTGGGCAAACTAAAGAAAATAGAAAATAGAGAAACAGCTTATTATGTTAAAAAAAAGGTTAATTGTATTAAAGGTTCCATGTGTAGAATTTAGCGGTGACGTTTTATGTTGCAGATGAATACCCCTCATCTCAGCCTCCCATTTCAAAAGCCAAATTAAGGCTTCGGGGGCTGGAGCTGCATGTAAACTGAAGGCAAAACTCAGCACCAAGTCACCAACTGCAACAGAAAGCATCTCACCTGCTTTTTCTTCTGGCGATAAATGGTTTGCGTTAGTCTGTGTAAACAATTAGTTGTTGACGGTCCCCACGTGATCAGTCAACCGCACTAATCCGGAATGTTCTAGAGTATTTGTGTTAAAACATCCCAATGCAGCAGCAGCAGCAGCAGCAGCAGCAGCAGCAGCAGCAGCAGCAGCAGACTGAACTGTTTGGCACGGAGTCGGGACTGGCAAAAGCCACCTGAGCCAGACATGAATCGATGTGGCTCTGATGGAACTGTGCCAAAGGTGGAACGAGCAAGATGGGCGGATCGCTGCTGGCCCTCAACACCAATTACAGGCTTTGGGCCACTGTTATGGCAAAATCTAAATTATACTTTTAGATAAAATGTCCTAATCCAAATCAGCAAACCTCCAAAGGTCTGTATCTATGAACCTACTTCAGCTCATCTCATATAGATATGTATTGATCCATTAAATAATTGCCTAGTTCAGTGGCTAATATTGACAACAAAATATTTAATAGGCATTTACATTTTATATGGTCAATGGTTTTCTTCAGCCATCTGTACACTTTAATGTTTCCTGGGCTCTTTCAATAAACGCATTATTTTAGTTATTAATACTTCATGAGCATATTTATTCTTGTAATACAATTCTTTAGTTAATTCAATTAACAAAAACATTTGATTTCATGTTTTTCTAAGAGTTTTGAAAGCTGCTCTGGAGGTAAACTGTGGCCTCGCTCTCGGGTTGCGACCCATCCATCCACCTCACCTGAAGTTCAACAGTTGTGTAAGTCAGGTGAAAGCTACTCACTCGTTCTCCAGCAGGGTCATGCACACCACCTCTTTGACCCCCGGGTTGTTGGCCTTGTCACAGGAGCAGCCCTGCAGGCTCCAGGTGCCCAGGCGCACCACGGGCTTCCCGTCCCGCAACCCCGGCGGGGGCTCCAAGTTGGGCCGCACGGACAGGATCTGGGTCGGTCCTCCGGGCGGGAGGTCCAGGTCGTCGCTCCTGAAGCTGAGTGAGGTCGGGCTCGGGTGGGACTTGGTGCAGGTCAGCCCCCCGTTGGTGTTGGTGGACGGCGCCCTGGAGCGCTCCACGTACACCTGGAAGCGGATCCTGTCCAGCAGGGAGCTGTTGATGTGGGTGACCCTCACCAGGTCCTCGATGTTTTTGAACGGGCCGTTCTCCGCCCGGTAGCCCACGATGTTCTTGGCTATCTTCTCCGTGATGCCGCGGATGCTCATGAGCTGCGCCGGGGTGGCGGTGTTGATATTAATCCCGGTGCAGGGCTGGTGCTCCAGGTCTTTGCGCAGGGAGGACGGGGAGTGCTGGGACGAGCTGGTCCTGCTGGACACGCAGATTTCCAGTTTGATCACCTCCAGCTTGGTGGCTCCGATGCCGCTGACCAGTGCCAGGTCCTCCACCTTCTTAAACCCGCCGATACAGTCCCGGTACTCCACGATGTTCTGCGCAACAGTGCGGTTGACTCCCGGCAGAGTCATGAGTTCCTCCTCGGTGGCAGTGTTGATGTTCAGTCGCTCCTGGTTCACCAGGATGTGGCCGAAGTTGCACGCCGCGCTGAATTTGCGCTTCCCGCAGCTGAAGTCCGTGGGGTCCTTGGGAATGGAGCGGTGGCAGCCCAGACTCCCACCCATGGCTGGAGCGGGTCACCGGGGCTGGGGGAGTGCGGCGGTCGGGAGGAGACGCTGGGCCACGGCAGAGACAGAGAGAGGACGGGCTGAAAGGACCATGACGCAGACAGCAGCGAGAGTCACACGGGTTCACACACAGGCTCTGACAGCATCGCTCTTCAATGGGTTAAAGCTGGTAAATACGCACCGAACATCAGTGATCCTCCGGCCCCCGGCTACATGCTGCATGTGTCCACACACACACAAACACACACACAGACACACACACTGCCCGGCTCAGCTGCTCCGCCTGCAGCTGGAGCCTGTGTGTCCTCCCAGCAAATCAGATTCACCCGATCCCTGAGACTTTGCCCTCCAGCACACTGCTGCGTTACTGGGCACAGGGCGACACACACAGACACGCACACACTTTACAACCATCTCCCCCAAGTCACACGGGTTCAGAGGCAAATGCCGGAAATCATTACAATATTTTTCAAAATAAAAGCAATGTGACATGTCACGTTGAATAAATCACCGGGGGGATTACGTGTGGACATTTGTGCCAAATACCATGAGCATTTAATAATACCAACACTATGTGCAATATTACTTTGTATGTGAAATGTCACTATTCATGTGCAATAGGGTATTACATTTTTTTCATGTGCAATATTGCTATTCATGGACAATATAATGGTTTTTCATGAGAAATATTGCTGTTCATGTGCAGTATAACTATTCATGTGTAATACAGAATTAAAAATGTTCATGTATATTATCACGTAAATTTCAATATGATAGTTTTTCATGTTCAATATTACTATTCATGATCAATATTAATGTTATTTATGTGAAATATTACTATTCATGTGCAATATTTTTGGTTCTCATGTACAATATTACTATTAATGTGCGATAATACTATTCTTGTGCGATATTACTATTCATGTGTGATACAGTATTAAATTTGTTTCATGTACAATATTGCTTTTCATGTGCGATACAGTATTACAGTTTAGCATGTGCAATATTACTATTTATGTGCAGTATTACAATTTTGTCATGTGCAATATTAAGAAGTTCTTTAATTATTACTATTCATGTGCAAAACAACACTATTAAATTTTTTTTTCAGTTGCAATATTCTATCCATGTGCAACATTAGTATTCATGTGCAATATAAACAATGCTTAGCATCATATTGTGTTTATGTGCAATATTACTTGCATTTCACTTACTCCTTATATCATTGCATTACAACTTCTATTGACACTTTAGTTTAGTGTTAAGTTATTTTTTTATTTTCGTTTCTATTGCTATTTGTGCTAACTATTGGTTCTGCATTAACGCTATGAATACTAATATACACTTTGTTTTTATTTTCACATATATTTTTCCATATTTACTACTTGTTTAAATCTGTTGTAAATTGCACTGTTACTGTAATCTTGGATCAAGTTGGCACAATAATTGACATCTTAAAGTCTTAAGATGTAATAATAAATGGAGAATACATAATTCATAATACATTTTGGACGGTTTTATTTATTTATTTATTTATTACTATTCCGTTATAACCACATTGAAAACTTTTAACATTTTTAGTACATTTATCCATACTTTATGTTGCTACATTTCAATCACATTAAATTCTACATGTATTGCCACATCTGCTACTGGGAATTTAATTCTACACAAAATGAAATAATTTATTTATATATATATATATATATATATAAGATATATATATATATATAAGATAAGAAGATAATGAGTCTAATGTTAATCAATTCACATAATAAAGTAATTAAAAACTCTTCAACAACCATATGTGAATGAAAACAGTGTGTATTTTTCATGCAGGTATGCTTTGATAAATTTACCTTGCATTTATTTATTTATTTGACTGAAAGCAAATGAAATGGTCTCTTGTCAACCTGGTTTTTATTTTGAAATTAGACAATGTCCTCCTGTTGATCCAGGTAAGGTAATCAATTGTATTTGTCACCATAGATGTAAAATATTGATGTGATGCAAGTGATGAAAGCCTTCACTGCTTCACTGTGGCCTCAATTGTTGCAGGAATGTAATTACCACTCTGACTCCTTCCGCTCTGATCCTGTCTGATTGAATCAGTGTAGCATTACACTTTGAATTACAGACAAGACACATGCTTTGATTTCAGTCTTTATCAGCAAAGCCAGTGATTAACCTTTAACATAATGCCTTCTCTCTTCTGTAATGGTGTTAAAAAATGTCTCAGTCATAAACATCATAAATCCCACTTCTTTAAATATATCTGTTAAGAAGATTTCAGAAGGTTCCTGTAGCACATGTAAAGGTTCTTAAGAGGCATCCTGAAGAGGTGTCATGGACTCTTTTGGTTGGTTTCTACTAGTGTCACTTGGTGGCTTCTTGATGTGGTTGCACGTATTCTTGAGAGAGATTGATGGATTTCCAACCACAACAAGGAGTAGTTAAGTCATTTTGAGTGCATACTTTTGAGATCATTTATTGTTTCTTCTTAAGAATATTCTGAGGATTCCAGATGTTCCTAAAAATCTCCAGCTAGAGATTCCAATGGTTATTTTAAGGGTTTAGGGTTCTGGAGGGATTGTAAGGAAGATTGAAATTAGCTTGAAGGAATTCCAGGAGGTCACAGGAGTTCCTGAGGGAACTCTGGTGTCTTTTGGAGCTCAAGGAGCTTTGAATTCATGCTAGCTCCTGCGGTTCTTGATGGTTCTATGGGTTCTTGTGTGAGTTAAAGCCATGTGGTAGGTATTTAAGTTGGTTCTGGGTGCATTTCAAATGGGGTTGCAGGAGTTTTCAGAGTTTAATGGTTCGAGCTGTTCCAAGGGTTCTTGAGGGGTTTCCAGAAGTTCTTGTTACCCCCAATTTGGGTTACTGAGTATATTGGTGTAGAAACTCTGGGCAACTTTATGAGAGGTCACAATGATCTTAATTTAGGATGTTAAATATCAGTAGGGGATTACAGATTTATAACAGGTTTTATCACAAAGGTCCTTGAGGTGGTCCTGCAGGTTTACAGGAAGTTCTGATGGATTTGAATGAGTTGTATAGCAAATCTAATAAATATACAAAGGTTGTTTGAAGGTTTCTGTAAGTGGCCATCTGGAATTATATTTTGCATAATGGAAGAGTCTAGGCTCATTATTTATTAAAGTCGGTTTTAATGATGTTGTCCCACTCCAGAGTGTTATTTACTGTATGCACTCTGTTGACCTTGTCAAATGGATGTAATGTTCAATTAGCAAGTAATGACATGGATCCCTGGTCCTGAGATATACATTATTTGATGCAGTCAGTCAGTTGTGTAACATGATCCTCACGTGATAGTGAGAGGATAAGCCACTCTTCACATCACAGCTCTATTTACAGCCTGGATGCCCCATGGGTTGAACACTGGACATTGTCACCTTTGCCTGACCTCACTGCTTATGCAACATAGATAAAGATCAGGTCCAGAGGCAGCATCCAACTGATAAAAAAAGAGTCAAACCAGAGTAATTGACTTCCCAAAAAGTACAAAAGGGAAAGAGGAAGGGAGTTCTGGAGTTTGGTCCCATCCAAATAAGTTAAGAGGATTTCAATTGGTGATATAAATTTGAAGAATACAATGAAGATTCATGTTCTCTCATGGTACCTTATTCTGCCTGTTGTCTAACAATACCAATCCTGGAGGTCTTGACAGTATGAGCTTTTGCCCCACTTGCCCAAGTGGATTGAAGACTTATCTTGGGTTATGGAAAAGAGTGGGGGGGCTGTGGCTGAGGGTGCAGAGAGGGCGTAACCAGAAGGTAGGCGGTTCAATCCCAGTCTCCCCATCTGCATGCCGTAGTGACCTATACTAGATACTACGCAAGATACTGAACCCTGAATTGCACGTCATAGAAATGTGCTGCCCATAGATGACTTGCACTGTATGAATGTATATGAATGGCAATAAACTGTACTGTAAAGCGCTTTGAGGGGTCATCAAGACTAGAAAAGATGCTATATAAATACAGACCATTTATCATACAAGGGCAAACCCCTTTAAGGCAGTCAGAGCAGGGTCCATGGGGGCATTTGGGGCCCAGGTAGAATTTTGTTTGTGGCCACGTCTTGTATCGTCATGTGGGTTGACAAATTAGGTTTTAGTGTACATCTCTGCAATTGGCTGAGTGTGTTCACCTGTGTGACCCGAGGGCACAGCAGACCAATCGGCAAGAGTAGAGGCTGAAGCTGACGAGCTGTCTGGTTGGGAAGACTGTGGCGTGATGCTGTGGTGCAGCAGTGTGTGTGTGTGTGTGTTTATACTCCACAGAGCAACGGAGTCCAAAGGGCTCAGCTTTTGTTTGAATAAGCCAGAGGGAAAGAAATCTAAGGCTACATCAATACTGTTTTTTTTTTTTAAATTACCAATGCGGTTTGATACAATACTATCCTGGAACTGTCTTTGAGCACTTGGCACTAATCTAATTCATATGTAACACTTGGAATAATAAACATCCTTAACAGTCAAACATTCGTCTGCTGTTCAACTGTAGACAGGGAGTAAACCCAAGCTTGTTTCTTAGCAACATCATTCCTCTGAAGGGGATTTTAGCAGTGAGTTTGTGATAGAAAAAGCGTTGTGAATAGAAACGCTTCATGAATGCGCTTTGAGTGGTTGCTAAGACTAGAACATTCCTATATGAACACCTTTTAATTCCACTTCGTCACGGGTCTTTTAGGATATTACAACTTCATTTTGGTTTAGAAAGTCTGACACTAGTGGTTTCCTCTTTGTGACAAACTATGTCAGGTCAACAGGCATATTTGCAAATATTAGGTTAATATTTTCTTTAGAGTACATGTATCTAAGTCCAGGGTAAGAACCACCCCAAGTATCCCTGCGCAGAACCCATGGGACCCTGTAGTCTTCCATGAGCAACACGTGAATCTCCCGAGACTACAATACAGGATAACTAGAATCCTCTGAGTCAACCGCCGTAACCTCCAAAATAATGTGTGAAGAAGATTTTATTATTGAAGATTGCAGAACAGATATTTAGGAGGGAAGATCTTTTAAAGGGTTAAATGCTTTGACAAAACAAATTGTTAGTTGTTAGTACTCAGCACGGTTACAGTTTTAAATACACCAAGAACAGGCAGTTAATGATTAAGGCACTGACGAGGCTGGTTTAAGTCCCTGAGTCTGTCAGCAGTTTAGTGCAGTAATGGGCTGCCACCTGCTGGTAGCACAAATCTCAAGGCCTACATGTTTACTAAAACCATCTAGCCTTTGAACACCTAACATGCCAAGCTAGAATCTGATAAACCAAAATACATATGGCTATCAATCTTTTAATCTGTTTTCTGAACTCTTTAAAGAAAGATTCAGTAAATCTTATCTATTTATTTCTCCCTTACTACACTATATAGATAAAAGTATACGAAGATACAAAGCACATATCTGAGCTTTTGTTTCTCTCCTGGTGTCCATATAATATATTTTTATAAAGTGAATCAAATAGTTCTTTAAAGAAAACAAAAACAAAAATGTAATGTTTGCAGTAGAGTTGGGGCGTATTTTTTTAAATCAAGTTTTATTTTTCCTGTATATGAGCAATTTTAATTCCTTTGTGCTGTGCATTGTGGTAGACTGTGCAATAAAATTACTTTTTTGTTGTGTGCATACTGTCACTTATGGGCTACTTTATTCAGTCACTTATTAAGTGTTACAATACAAGCTCACAACCTGGTTAGAAATCACGTACTGTATGGACTTGAGACACAGCTATTGTTTGGAATCTTAGTTTCAATAAATCATTTTAAACATTACACTGCTTCTAATCTTGTGGCAGCAGTTTGAGGTAGGGTCTCTTCCGTTTCAACACAAATGGTTTCTTCAGTTCGTTATAAGAGCTTGACGGACCTGAGCCCTGATATCTGACTTTGGGATTAACTGGAACCACAAGCCTGCAGCAGGTCCTAACACCCAGCATCAGTGCTGGACCTCACTGAACCTCCTGTGACTCAATATAGGCAAATCTCAGAGGAAACTGTTGTGTGTATTTCTTTCATACTGCACAGAGACCACATGTTATTTTTCCCCATCACAATTTTATTACGTGACTTTGTACAATAAAAACAGAAACAAGACATTACAAAATAAATGCAGTACACAAACAGTGCTAAATGTGATATGAAGAAAGCCGGCTTGGTACAGTTACCAAAGTGACACCTGTTTGAGTGAGGATTCTCAGCTTCAGCTTTCTCATCCACCCACATCTAAGAGACTTTTCACAAGCTGTCCCCATAAAGACTTGTTTGTGAAAAGAGTTTGATATAGAATCTGCACAAGAAGCTCCAATGAATTCACATAGAAGAACTTGAGGAGCAGTTTCTTTAGTTCGTTACACTCAGCATGAGTGCAGTCAGGTATACAAGTTGGTTTTCCGAGAGCAGGGACAGAAAGCTCTGGCTGTGACATTGGAAACAAAATGAAAAATATTTCTATACCAGGGCCAATACAAAAGAAAAGAAAATGAATACAAAGTAAGAAAATGTTACAAATGATTGAAGTTAAACACTGCAGATTCAAGGTTATACGCTTGACATTAGAGGAGGTGGAGGAGCATACCATCTCTGGAGGAGATTAAATGTGATACCTATACAAACATATGTATGTTTGTATGGAAATATATATATGAACAGTGCCTGAGGTGAGCTGTAGCTTCTCAAGGAAAGACTGACCTCTTTGGGTTTTTTGGCATTAAAAGGATACAGCACAGGTAGAGGAGGAAAAGAGGAAAGAACGACTAAACTCTTTCAAAACCAGTTGTGTTTTTTGTGAAATGTGAAAGTATTTGTTTATACAGTCAAAGCCATCATCAAAAATAGGACATTATGACAGAGCGATTGGTCAAATTCAAGTTCTGGCGAAAAACAAACAAAACAATAGACTGTAACATTGGGTAGGTCCTGCAGCGTTATTAAAATATCTTCTTCTTTTTGTTCTTTTCCAAGGTTCTGCAAAAACAACAGGAGAGAAGAGTCACAAATTTATCCTAAACACAGTTAGTGAGGTCTGTTGTAGCTCATTGTGTTGATGAGATCTGTAACTGGCATGCAATGTATAAAAAGATGGCCGACACATCTCCCCTTCCTCCCATTCTCCAGAAAATATAAGTTAGGGTTCATACACATTTTGACCAATGGATTTCCGTGAATTTTCAATGACTTTTCAATAACTTTAAAGCAAATTTCCATGACCAAACATTTTGTGAGATCTCATTGTATACATGAAAAAGTGACAACATTTAGTATTTAAGCTAACACTGATCATTTGAAAGCATACAGTATACCTTGAATTACACAATGATTGAGACAATAGTTTGATTGAGGTCTTTGTCTGTTGTAACCCATGGCATGTACTTTTCCATTTCTAGCCAAGCATGGTTAAATCTACACTTCCCTGGCATAGTGCATTATCCCGCCTGCTTCCCCAATGAACTTTTCAATTAGTATGAGAGAGTATGCCTGCTTATATTTTGAGCGTATGCCTTTTAAAGCATATGAATTATTTAAAACTCAGCGTAAATGACATGAAAATATGAATATAAGAAATTTCCATGACTTCTCCAAAACTTTTGGGATTCCAGGCCTGGAAATAAACATTTAACAATTCCATGACTTTTCCAGTTTTTTCATGACCGTAGGAACCCTGATAAGTATCATACCATATGTCTATGGTGTGGGGGAATCAATCAATAATTCAAATTGATTTGTTACCATATTTGATTCTGACTCATTCACTCTCTCACAGGACTGGATACAAAATCCCTGAATTATAAAAACAAACTGGGAATTTATGTTCTGCTTACTTTTATTATTGTAAAATCATTGTGATTATTCAAAGACAGACAGGAAATAACTAAAAGGATAGAGTCAGTGTTGGTAGGTAAGTTGAGCAGTTTTTAAGACGGCTTTCATTTCTTTGTGCATGAGAGGTGAAGATTTAGTTTTGAATTTATCACACTGATATGAGATGGTAGAAACAGAGCTCTTTATTCAATCCTGGTGCTGTTACTGCCTTTAAATGAAAGCATTCAACTCAGACTTGTGCTGAGTTATGTACACACTTCCTGTGACTGCTGTCAGTCCTGTGAAGAATGATCACCATCAGACGTTTCATATCAGAAATCAGAACAAGTGTGTTGCTGCATTTACCTGGAAGCATCCAGCTTCTGCTGCTCCAGAATTCTCTGCTGGGCCTCCCAGCTGCCCTTCTCTTCCTCAAGATGGCGACGTTTTTCTTCCAGCTCCTTGTGCTGAGCCTCTAGGTTCTTTTTCATTTGCTCGTGACGCCTCTGGAGCTAAAGACGGACAAAAGCACAGAATGTACAAAGGAACAAAAACGAATAAACATATGCATTTTAAATCAGCCGTGCAGCCTTATTAGTACCTCTGCCTCGGAGTCTCTCAGCTTCTGGAGCTTCTCTTTGACCTTCATCTCAAACACTTGTTCCATTTCTTGTTCCATCTTTTTCATCTTGGCCACATGATCCCGTCGCTCCTCCTCCATCTGGGCTAGAGGACTCCTGAGGACACAAACCATGTTCATAGAACCAGCACGAAGGGGCAAGTGTGTGGGGGGCCACCCATACTGTATGTGACATCCCAGGAGAACAGCCTACCCCTTCCCACTTATAAAAGTATTTGTGACTGTAGAGAGATGACAGGGAGAAGATGCAGAACCAGAGGGGGAAAGCTCCAGCTTGCTCACCTTCCCTGGAAGCCCTTTGCAATAGAAGACTTCCAGCAAGGGTTGTAGCAGAAAGGTGATAAGGACTTGTCAGGAGAACAGGCATTATGGGAGAATAATCTCTGATACCAACCTATCTCTGATACCAACCATGCTTTACTACAATGTCATGTTGACCTGCTTCCTAATTTTCGAGCTGAAAAAACCCAACCTTTGTGTGACCATATTGGAGATTTTTAATCCTCTCATTGTTATTAATCGTAAATTCGCCTGTCGACAAGTTAGCTGGTTACATCTGTCATAATAAGATGAATTGAATATATTAGTAGATTACGGTTTGATGAGAGAATGGTAATCATAGAACTCATACAGCCCGTCAAGTGTTTATAATTGAAAATTAAAATTAAGCAATATGATAAACTATACCAAAACTGCATTAACGCATAGATCCACAATACATATTTCTAACATGAAGATCAAAACATTATTTGAAAAACTGTTGATAAACTGCCCTTTCGTGCAATGTTAAACACAAATATTTTTTATTAAAATAAAATATTGGAGCTGCCCGGTTTTGTGCTTTTTTTTGAATAATTCTGCAAACAAACCAAACAACCACCCAAAATAGTGAAAAACCTCCTGGGGGTGATTACCGTGTGAGTAATGGTGGTTTTGCTGTAACCAGTTTGTTGATTTGTCCATTGAGCCTTTAGCCAAGTAAGAAATATTGTAGAATATAATGTAAAACAAAATGACAGAGCCATAGGTCTGACTGCAGGCTCCCTATGGTTATCCTAACTGGAGGGTGACTTAGCTTGTGTAGTGTGTAGCTATTAGCTGCACTGTAGCTGCACAGTATGAAATAGCAAAGCCTGAAGCCAAGCAAGCTGAGTGTCAATTGCTTTGAGAATGACATTGATTTGATGTATAACTTGGGCCATGTAAAAGCTTATAATAGATTTCTATGTTTTAATGTATGACCGTTTCATCAATTTCAAAGTGTTGCAGGTGAACAAGAAAAATAAGGAAAAATCGTATGAGGCAGGGAAAATGAAAGCGGCCAGAGAGAGAGGAGTGAGGTTATGAAGAAGTCATACAACACTTACATGCCGTCATCCGTCTCAGGTCTAAAAACAAAAAATGCACAGACACTTAACATGCAGCCATAAACCATGCATAGCTGGTGATTACTGACGGCTGCAGCCGCTGGATTAGTAGTCAGATGGTGTCTAAATTAGTGCTGTCAGATTAGGCACAACTGATACTGGGGGAGTGGGGGGTGTTAGTGTTGCTATGTTAAAGATTTGAGCTGACTTAGTGACAGCTTGCCAATTTTAATCAGTAGGTCGCTCCCAGCGACCGTTGACGTCTGAACTGCAGGTTCCTCCACGGATACACAGTGAATCAAGTGCTCCTGATAAAACCAGGATCGCTCGGACAACAACATAATCCCATCAGTTCACACTACGAGTGTGCATTTCAAACAGCATGAACACAACGGTGCTATGTACAGTGCACGGATCCACTCACTTGGTAAGCTGTCCCTTGTTCTTGTCCACGCCATTGTAGGTGACAGCTGCGAGCTTCTTGCTGCGGTAGTTTTCATAGTGAACGTTGTTTGTCACATCCTTCAGGTCCTGCATGTGGGTCCTGGAAAACAAAATGAAATAAGCGGGGTGATAAATAAGCACGTTTACTTTTTGCTGATGGACTCATGAAGTGTTTCTGTGCTTTTCTGCTTGATTAGGTTTGTCTTCAGTATCATCATTTTATTATACATTTTCTATAACAAAGACATTTTGATGGTATTTCTCAACTTCTAAACTACTAAGCTTAAATAACATTTGAATCAAACCTGCACTAGCTAAGGTAAAATTACAAAACTTTACTTGTAAATGTATTCACCAGAAGTTTTCTGCTATCGTCCTTTCATCTAAAGTTTCATTGTGTATAATTTAGTGATATCTAGTGGTAAGATTTCATATTGCAACTGAATAACCCTCACCTCACCCTCTCCTTCCAAACAGAACTACTATATTTTATTTGTTTGCAAACAACCATGTTTGTTAATCTCATCCTCATTCCTTGTGGATGAGATTTATTTAAGCATGCAAATTACATAAATATTTCATATTATAGAACAATAATAACATACAATTTTAATTTAAACTCCGCAAATACAATATAAACAAATAAAATAAATAAAATCTAATAATGAAGGTTCTTCAATACCATGTATTTTTGTGTACCTGATGAGCATGTTCCGGAGGATTGTAAAATCACAGTGTTCTCCATTTTCCACTGCGGGAGGAGGCACACAGAGCAGAGTTTACATATGATAGCATGGCGTGACATTCAACCATCATGGACCCATGAATTGATTATGAATACAGCAAAAAGAGGACAAATAAGCAAGTTGTGATTCACAATGCAGCAGAAAGTTTCAAATCTACATACCAAAGAACTAGAAATAGGAATTAAATAAAAAGGTGTTAACTGTATCTTATCATAATATAATATACGTGTATGAAATACTGAATTATAATTAAAATAAGTGTTGTGTCACAGTGACCTTTGACGTTAAACCTCCAAATTCTAGTCCGTTCATCTTTGAGTCTAATAGTGAACCTTTGTACCAATTTAAGAAAATTCTTCATGACAGACAACCTGAAAATAAAATGCCTCCAGCTACAGCTGTTTCCAGTGTGGAGGAAAACTTATTAAAATGACAAACAGTTATAGTTCATAAATACTTATTACCGCCAAGTTAAGATTATTTGTTCATCAGCATTTGTTTGTTAGCAGCAGAATCATGACAAAGAAAATACTGGACGGGTTTATCACGAACAACATGGAAGGATGAAAGAATGTGGTATGGGCGGGAAAGAATGCACTAGGAATTTTGTTTTCACCTTATATGACATAGCAAGATAGGGAGTTTTTCAACATTTCTGTTGATTTCCCAGGGAATTATTCATGGTTCTTGATGAAATCTTTTATTTAAATGTGGTTTATAAAGGGAACTGTTGGGCTTCGGTGGAGGTGTGTGCTCTACTGCAGTTAACTTGTATTCAAAGCTCTGGTGTTGGGATTTACAGGATATCATTTTGCTGTATTCATCAACTGAACTGCTGAGATTAATGAACTTGGTAAAAAATAGAACAGTGTGTATATACAGTGAGATGACATCACCTTCCGAGCCAGTGCCTGCAATTGTTATAATCAATACGACCAAAAGCTACAGCAACAAAAATAAAACCAAGTGTGAGAATAGTTTGTGTCACAGTGAGAGAAAATAGTGCTGCAAAGCCTGCTCAAAAGGTTACATATATGATTTATTTATACAGCATCATATATAGGCTATATGTTTACATTACACTCTTATCTATTCTTTTGTGATATTTGGTGTTGCATCAAGTGAACAAATTAAGTTTACTTTGCATATTTAGGGGTGAATCTTAAAAAGACACTATGCTGGAGAACTATGTGCTCACACCAACGGTATCACAGTACTGTCCAGCTACATTCACACAGGAATATATATACATATATATTCCTGTATAAGGTAGAATAATTAAAGTTTAATTTTAATTTTATTTCAAGTTTCTATTTATCAATTAATTACATAAATGAAGATATATTTGACTAACACATTCTATTTTTCAAACCTGTCTTGGTCTAAGATGCATTTTAAGGGGTCTCATCTAACCACATTTCCATCTTTCCTCATGTGGGAGATTTTGATAATTCAATCCATTAAAGTCATCTTATTTGTCAGACCTTTTGTGGTTGTAGTACCAGAATCCATCGGCAGGTGGCATTATCTTCTGCCTTTTTCCCCCTCTGAAGTCCACTGAGGTTTCTCTGTGGTGAACTGACTTGCATATCTTCTCAGGAACCTTGCCCTCACCCTGTCTCTATATTTATGCCGACCGGGAGGCAAAAACATTTTTGGCATTCCAAAACTTACTCCCCCAAACAAGTCAAACGCTGGTGGTAAACCAGTCTCAGAGCAGCCCCCACAAGGCCGTGTGGCGCTCAGCTGCTGAAGAGGAAAAGAATCCATATGATGTGGAATGTTCCCTCCACTAGTTCTAAATAATCTGCTACAGTACACACGTGCACATCCAGCCACATTCATACTGCAACAGAGTCCCCATAAGCTGGGAGTTTTGTCATGTTTCATACGATGCCACAATGTGACAGCCGCTTCCTGTGTAAGGTCAAACACGACTCTCATATCCTGTGCTGCTGAAGAGAAAAATTTTCACAATGCTGGGTTTTTTTCATATTATAAGTCATGCCTACCTGTAGCTTTTTCATACAGGATTAGTTTTTCTCAGTTTGGTCATGAGGATTAGTTCAATTGGCAGTAGAAATAAAAAATAGGCAATCGGTTTGAGCCACGACATATAAATGATTTGTCTACATTAAGTGGTTTATTTTTATCAGACATGTGGGACTTAAATCGACAGATACACACATAGTAATGACCCCCTGTGGAGTAATCTTATTATCTCCTTGTGGTCAAACGGTTGTTGTTTAAATTCTGTACATACTTTGACTAGCATTGAGGCCCACCACACGTTAGCAAATCTGTTTTTGTTGGAATGTTAATTGATCAGGTCTGCTGCTACCAGGGTTATATTTATATTCCACCGCTATTTTCATGTGTCTGAAGACAATCTTCAACGTAAACTGAGCAACTTTAAGAACTTTTAAATTTCTAAATTTGTGCCTGCCTCAATTTTAAATCTTATATAATGTTGCTTGAAGCTGCAGGGGTTTGGCAAAAGCTTCATGGAGTTCTTTAAATTCTTAGAATCTATAGTATATTTCATTTACGGTTGAGATTTGATAGTTTGTAGTTTTCTATCTATTTATTACATTACATTTGAATACAGAGTGCGGCACTTTAATCAAGGACAAATGTTGATATAGGGAAACAGTGCATTGAATCCACTCTGCAAATAAAATAATTAATAAGAAATGAAGAAAGCAATTCTTTCAATTATTTGGTCCAACTCTCACTATGCAGGCGTAGTCTCTTTCTTGTGTAAGAGCATGTGTGTGCAATCAACAGTGCTATGAGAGCAAACCAAGAGCACATGGATTGTGTTACCGCTTTACAAATCATCCACACATACATACAGCCTACTCAATAATCCCATAAAACTGCAGACACTGGTGTGTTTGCATGTGTGTGTCCATGTGACAGATTCCTCTTAGTTCGGCTTAGATCATTTGACCTTCAGTCTCTCACCTTCAGCCACACCCCATGGGTACTGCCTCCCGCGCACTGGCTTTCCATTGACCTCAATGATGGTGTTACTACCAACCACAGCCAGGGGTAAACGATCCTGCAGAGAGACGGGAGGGGACACAACTGTTGCATAGCTCACACATAAAGGCTAAAAATACACTGTTGGCTATGGCTGCGTGCTTACAGGACATTAATCCAAAGACGCTGCATTAAGGAAACAGCACAGCACGTGACCTTAAAGGTCCAGTGTGTAAGATTTAGGTGAAAGGGATCTATTGTAAAAATTGAATATAAAACAATCCTGGTGATGTTTTCACTGTGTGTTTCATCTTAATTGTGCAAATTATTTTCTTCTTTACCCTAGAATGGTCCCTTTATATTTAAAAACTTTATCGTGAGTGGGTCCTCTCTACGGAGAAAAACTAAACACCTTTTGAGTTTTTATGACAACTGAAAGCTACCACAGGTTCTCTTGTTTGGAAGGGGAGGGTGAGGTGATGGCTATTCAGCTGCAACACTCCCCTTTACCATTGGATGTCACTAATTTATACACACTGAACCTTTAAGAGATTTTGAGTCTCAGTGAAGTACCAAAACTAGATCCATATTTTGTCCAACAATGGTCAAACCAAGAATGATATTGTTTTGATTTAAAGTTTGATGGAAGGATGTGTCTGAAGAAGAAACCTTGATTTTCCTGATCATCTTCATCTCCTCCTCATCATCCGTCTCTAGGAACTCGTAGATTTTGATTTTGTGCTCCTGGATTTCTTTCATGATCTGCACATAGCAGAAAGAAAAAAGGGAGAAGCAGCGTGAGACGGAAAGTCCTCATGGTTAGGATGAGTGAGCAGCATGGAGAACAAACAGGTTTGTAAACATCGATAGTTGTACTGGAGGTTAGTTGACACACTCTTACAAACACACACTCACAAACATATTGTTTTCCTACACTTGACTTCCATTGCACTTCTGTCCGTCCTGGGAGAGGGATCCCTCACATGTGGCTCTCTCTGAGGTTTCTACATATTTTTACCCTGTTAACAGGTTTTTTTTGTAGTTTTTCCTTACTCTTGCTGAGGGTTTAGGACAGAGGATGTCACACCATGTTAAAGCCCTATGAGACGAATTGTGATTTGTGAATATGGACTATACAAATAAAATTTGATTGATTGATTGAATGACATACACATATCAATATGTGAACTGCACTGATGCTATATTTATACTGGTCCCCGAAAAGAAGCATTGTAAATAAACAAACAAGAAAACACAAGTTAAAGAGACATTTTGAACGCCGCAAAACTGTTGGGGCTTTCCCTAGATAGAAAATTAATAAATTATTATCTATCTATTATCCAAACAAATAATTATAAATAACATACACAAAGCTGTGTTCTCTGCAGTGAATGTAGATCATATTATTGTTGATTAGGGTTGGGTAAGGTGAAATTTATTGACTAATAATACACACATGAGTTTCTTCATGTTTTTCTTCTAAGTTCTTTTTTTTTCTTAAAGAAATTTGAGAAGTTTCTCAAATTAATTTTCTTTATTGATTAAAATTAAATTTTAAAACAATGGGAGGAGGTGTACACAGGTACAGGTTCTGCCATCTTGCACTGGTCATTTGGAGAGCCTGTGCAGTAAAGATCATGGGGCTGCCATAATATTGTCCCAGCAATACATTTGCCCAAACAATCACTAGTCAGTCTCAGCTGTCAGTCAGTGTGATAAGAACGACCTACATGACAAAATGTCCATGTCCCATCTGCTAATATAGAGGGAGCAGGTTGTATAACATGTAGTGTATTGCAGCCAGCAAGGGGGTGATCCAGATATTTTTGCTCTACTTAGAGCGGTCATCTCATCCATTAATATATACACAAAGGCCGCTGCTTCAGGATCTTGTTGTGCGTCATATACCTGCTGACTTTGAACCAAAGTCCTATGAGAAATGAGTGACTGGGAAAGAGTCAGCTCAATATGGTAAGTATATGATTATATGTCTGACACACAAGACAAAGTTGCCAGGTGTGATGGATCCAGAGGGGCAAATACAACAGGGACGTGCTGAAAGGAAGGATGGAAGGCAACAGCCGACACAACTTTACCCCATCGCCTGATAGCGAGGCACTGACATTGACTGAGCACCACAAACAGAGGTATGGGAAACTGATTTTGCAGCTGTGGTCATGGCTTAGTAATGCCTGATGGCAGAATCCCACTGTTTTAGGGGGGCGAGGTCTGTTCCCTTTAAACCAAAAGGATCAATAACTCATCTCCTTTGATAGCCTGTCATTTCTGCAACTTCCCCCATCCCCTATGAGATAGTGGCCTGCATGTCCAGATAAGAGAATGTGTGTGTAAAGGTGAGCGTCCTATAGTAAGTGCTGATAACTTCCTTGTGGGATCCAGAGCTCATTTTTTAAAGTTAAAACTGAATGTTTTAGAATAAAACAGGAGATCAGCTATCTTTGCCTCCCTCTCTCTACCACGCACACACATTGACTATAAGCAGCATAGAGAGAAATCTGACCCATGTGGGTGGCTGTTAAAACATCCATAGAGGTTTTACAATCTTTGGCAGGCAGGAGGGATTCAGCTCCAAAAGTTAAAATTGTGGAGATGCCCTCCCAAGTAATATCCATGCATTGTTGAGTTATTTGCAAGCACATGTGTGCAGTCGCACACAATATCACTTTGGTGATAATTAAATTTGCATGCTGCTCTTAATTAAAAATATTTAAAGCAGAAAAACAAAGCCAGTCAGAAATAATACACACCTGTTTCTTGAACTGTTGACACTCCTCAGGAGTCATTGTGTCGGCTTTGGCGATGAGGGGGATGATGTTTACTTTTTCATGTAGCCGTTTCATGAATTCAATATCGAGGGGCTTTAGTCTGGAGGGAAAAACAGGAAGAGAAGACAGAGCTAAAAGGTTAGAGTGTGGGTGAAGGCCTCGACTCAAAAAGCTAGGACAGCGAGGATTTTATTCATTGTAAATGTAACCTAGCTTTTGAGGCCTGCGCACACCCATGCTTAAAAGCAAAGTTGAGAGTACACAGTGTGAGGACAGGAAGGTGACAGCCAACTATGAACATCTTTAATCTTGTGGTAAGAAAAATATTACTACATACCACAATAACAATTCATAACTAAATCAAATATGCTGCTGATGCCAGTCTCCACATTCCAGTTATAAACATTGTGTCTTTAACAAGGGACACAAAGAAACAAATGCCACATGGAAACACATCACTGTTAGTGATGTTGTGTCTCGCGGCAGCATACACATCAGAAGGACCAGCTTAATGTAACATAAGTTAGCACAACTGTGAAGCCAACAGGGGGAAGGCAACTTATCCAAACAATACTCTGGACTTCACTTAACATAAACCATATTGCATTAATCATACTGTAAAAAGCTGGACTACTTCAAGTCACTAAAATTATAAGAAAATCAAAAACACTGAGAATTTCTTTGCTCCTCTATTGTCTTGGCTCTCTAATGCTTTTAATGAAGATTGCTCATCATTCCTATTTTCTGTAATATATTTCTGTATTATGATTTCAGTTTTGTGTAGGTTTGCCTCTTCTTGGAATGAGCATTGTTTGGATTACCAGGCCTATGATACACACTATATATAAATACATTATACTGTCAGTGAAAAATGTCTATTCAATCCCTAAGCATGTATGAAACATGTTGTCCGTGGCTGTTTCCATATTCATGATAGTTGTTTTAATCCGTGGACAAATGCTTTGGTTATAGAGCGTCAGGAAAGTGACGTCTAATTGGCACTACTCTTATCAATTAAACAAATATATAAAGTATCTAGCACAACTGACAGGAAATATTGAAAAAAAAGCTGATGAACCATAATGCAACAAGATGACTGGGCATTATAAAGCATTTCTCATAAAGGGCACTGCATGGAAAATGTTTCTTTTATTAACTGTCCCCCAGTCAATCACATGAGTAATTAAGATGATGACACTTCTTACTTTGTCATTAGTTAAATATTTCATGGGAAGGACTAGTGTGTAATCAACGGTGCGATGAGAGCAATGTAATTGTAAGCAAGCAATTGTGTTACTGCTTTACAAATCATCCATGCATACAGCCTACTCAATAATAATCCCATAAAGTTTTCATCCGATTTAAAATGTCTGCTTGTTCCTCATCAGTTTTTAATTGCATAACTTAGATTTACCTTTTTGTATATAGCCACAAAGCTTGTGAATTTTACCTATACCTTAGTCTGCAGTGTGTGCCTGTCTCGCCTTTACCTGCCAGTGCCACAGAAATACCTGGGACTGCTCATGCCAGTTATCTCACAGGAGGCTTGTTGCCTGCAATGTGAAGTACACATTTCCTCTGCAACTGTCTGGTTTATATGTAGTCGGTGAACACACATCCTTATATGTAGATGTCTACAGGTACAGGACTGGAGACAAGCTGAGCAGCTCTGCCACAACATCTCATGGAAAATTTGAGAAGACATTTACAGCTCCTCAGTGGATAAACAGTTCGGCTGGCAATAAAGCTGGCTGGGCAGTATTAATCAGGTTTACTAAAAAAATCTGAGAAGGCATGCATGAGAATGTGCTATTATAAAATGTTTACATTATTATTTACATAAATGTTTAACTAATAAACAAAATTAGCACAGAGTGCCTAATTAAAATGGTACCCTCTTACCGTACAATCAAAATTGTCCCTAATATGGGTGAAACTTCATAAACACCAGATGTCGCATTTACAATAATGAAACACGGTTAGTTTACAGATTTCAAGGAGACACGATCTTAAATAGGTGGCCTGTCAACCAATGTGAACAAATTAAGTTTAAATACGGACTGACATCACTAATTCAATCAAGACTCAATCGTACATCCTGGTGCCATAAGCAGACAATATAAATAGTTCATATTAAATCATTTTACATGTAGCTTAAAATACACTATTGTGATAGACTGCAAAATCCTCAGATGCACCCGTTTCTGTAGAGGACAACGTTCTGCTTCTTGCTTTAATCTGCAACTTCAAAGTATCTCTCTGCCTGGTCAATACTAACATCTTCAAACTCAACACAGTCACTCTGTCACACATTGGTGTTGTTACAAAGTTGACTTAGTGAACATTGTCATCGACCGGTCACTGATAAACTGATCCTTCCATTTTAACAAACCTAATCCATCTGTTGCTCCTCTTGTTAGAAAGCCAATGCTAGCTCAATATTCTGATGTTTCCGACACATACAAACACACACACAGCTCCAGAACAGATGTTGAAAATGAATGGAAACAAATGGTGTGTTTGATTTGCCAACAAGGCTGCGGTCAGTTCCCCAACAATGGCTCAGTGTGGAGTGGACCAACAGGCTCTACAGCACAGGACTGCGATACCACCTTATGTTGTAGGCAGCACAGTGTGGCATAGGGTGTAAACACATTGTGTGTATTTGGCAGCGGCCAGAGCCAAGACACAGGGGTCTTTAGGTCAGTGAACTCAGGCCAGATTACGCCAGTATTTTTCTAGCCTGGTCAGCTGGAGGCCACAAGCAGAGAGGGCTTTGGTCCACTTGCCTCCTGAGAATGCGGCATTAGAGAAAAAACACTGACACACAACATCTGAAATCAACTGCTCTGTTGGAAACTTCTCATGTGAGTCCATGATGCGTTGAGGGGAATACCCCTTAAGGTAGCAGCCAACTAATATTGCTTGTTGATCCTTGACAGGGCCCTGGCTGATTCTTGGTGTGTCTGGTATGTGACCTGCCCTCGATGACACAGTGATTGCAGCAAGTCTTATTATCATGCATAAGGTCTCTGTGTGAGAGCCAGCTGCAGAGAAGGGTGCTCCGATTGGATGGCCAACGATGGTATCGGCCGATATTCCTTCTAGTTTGTTTGATCGGCAATCTCTACTAACGCTGATCAGATTAGGTAAAACAAACAGCTGTCACTTGCTCTGTCAGGATCTTCAGCTAAGTATGTTAAACACGCCCTAATTTTAATTTTGCTCTCAGTCTTGAGAGGCAAACGGTTAATTATTCTAATACTATTTCCTGCAACAGTGTAAAATAATAAAAAAATAAAATGTGGGCGGCTGTGGCTGAGGGGTAGAGTGGTCGTCCTCCAACCTGAAGGTCGGCGGTTCGATCCCCAGTCTGACCCATCTGCATGCCGAAGTGTCCTTGGGCAAGATGCTGACCCCTCAATAGCCCCCCATAGAATAACAAAGTGCTGCAAGTAGATGCACTGTACGAATGTGTGTGTGAATGGGTGAATGTGAAACTGTACTGTAAAGCGCTTTGAGTGGTCTTCATCAGACTAGAAAAGCGCTATATAAATACAAATCCAAATCCATTTAAAATAGCCAGATGCATGTGGAACTTGCTTCTTTGGCATTTGAACCAGCATATCTTTGCATCCCAGCATGTGTGCTCCACATCTGTGTCAATTTAACAGCCTGGAAAGCTGCAAATTCTGCTGAAAAGTCCTTAATAAGTGAAGGGACCTGACCTGACTCTGTGGTCTGGTTATTGATGAGTTTAATTAATGCCACTGACTGTGTGTGTGTGTGTGTGTGTGTGTGTGTGTGTGTGTGTGTGTGTGTGTGTGTGTGTGTGTGTGTGTGTGTGTGTGTGTGTGTGTGTGTGTGTGTGTGTGTGTGTGTGTGTGTGTGTGTGTGTGTGTGTGTGTGTGTGTGTGTGTGTGTGTGTGTGTGTGTGTGTGTGTGTGTGTGTGTGTGTGGTGTCGACATGTAGCTCCTGTTACTCTCCAGGATCCCGTTGACTGATTAGCCTGCACACCTGCAATCCATCAACCTTCATCCGCTCATGTCCACATTGATGTTTCAGCCAGTGGTGGTGGATCACGTGTCAGGCCACACAGAGCTGTGCATTCTTAGTTTTGACTCTCGTGTTGTTTGGATCGCTGAACTAATCCTTGCCACCCTGTGCTACAGGATCTCTGCATGCCTGCCCGTTTTCCTGCTGTTCAGTCATCCGATCAGTCATCCAGCTACGCTCACAGTCCTGCTTCACTTATCACCAGCTTCCCTCCAAACCTTCGCCTGCTATAATCCTAACCTCCATCCACCTTAACCCCCTGACAGCAGACAATTAGCCCCTTCTTTTTTATTCCATCTTTGACTCTGTGTGCGGTGTGTGGGTTCCTCCTGTTGATTGTAAAACCTTTTGGCTCAGCGATTCATTTGAATCAACAATCAAAAAATATCCTTAACTATGAACATTTGCTATGCCAATGTGAATCAAGCCTAAACATATTGTTATAAAGCCTAAACATATTGTTATAAATTAAAGTGGTACATACAAATTCCTTATTTAAAATACTATGTACAAACAAAAGTAGGTTCAGTAGTAGTACATACCCGTGTCCAGAGGGAGCAATGAAGTACAGGCAACAGTGCACTCTGTTGTCTGGCATCTGCCGTCTGTTGACCCTGGATTCTGCATTGAGGTAATCCTCAAATTTGCTGTCAATGTGGTCGATAACCGGCTGCCAGCTGAGAACGGAACATTGTTCACATCAGTTTCACAGACAGCGTTGCAGTAACTAACATTAACCAATGTTAATGGTGAGCTCACCAGTTACTGTTGTCAACAGCGTCACCGAAGCCGGGGGTGTCGACGATGGTGAGCAGAAGGTGGACTCCTCCTTCCTTTACCAGAACCTTCGATTGTTCCACCTGGAAGGATCATGAATGTAGAAGAAAATCAGTCGAGACATTTGGAAATTATTACTTAAGATTATTGTTGAAGATATAGTGTTTTTAAGCCTTTAGCAGCATGTAACCTTTTGGAAACCAATGAAATAAATAAGCTTTTTTCTTGCAAAGACATTATTTGGAGATGTTACATGGAGACCGATTTTGTTCTCAGCACCATGTTCGCACACTGTTTGAGCTGCACATGCTCACATATTTAGGTTATTATGGGAGACTGTTGTTCCTCATAGAAGTGTAGGCATACAATGTAGAGGGGGAAAAATAAGTCTCATGCTTCTAATCATGATCAATTAACTCAATAACTGAAAAAGAAATTGAATAGATTTTGAAGGGACTCAAGATACCAACATGAACAGGCATGCATTATTCTAAGTGTTTCTTGAGGTAACATGACCAGTGACCTAAGCTGGTTGCTCCTCTACATGCTCATTGGACTTTAAGAAAATACTCTGAAGGACCAGAGGTAAAACAGCTCTGCAAACCAATGAATCCAAGCCAGCCCAGACCACAGTGTTTTCCTTCCACCAGGCAAATCATCGTCAGACCGACCGAGGATGGACATTAGAAAGGTCTGAATGGCCCATTCTTAGATCAGCATGGCGCTGAGACAGAACCCATGATCGGCAGATGAACTTTGATTTAATCAACGAATCTGAACCAGACCACTATGTTGCATGAGAGATTTTAGCAGTGTTTCTCTTCTCTTTAGCAAAGCAGTGTGAGTCAAGTCACAGAAATGTCTATTGCCTAGAAATGCTGCCCCCAGACAGTGAGCTCATGGGAAAACTTCAGCGCCAATGTCCCTAACAGTGTTTGACTGGATCACACGTGTACAAGATCATTTGACTTGTTATACTGTAAATGTGGAGTGGAAAAACAAACAATCAGCTCCTTACTGCATTCAACATGATTGATTAGTATTAAGGGGACCAGAGTGTGTCAGGAAGACATCCACCACACCATTACACCAGTACCAGCAGCCTGGTCTATTGACACAAGGCAGGTTGGTTAATGGAGTCATAATGTTGACTGCAGAATCTGATCTGCAGGAAACTTTTTACATTTTCACCTCCTTGAAAAACGTTCCTTGGGTTAAAAGTTCCAGGCACATTTGGTCAAAACATATGTATACTGTAGCTTTAAGTCATAACAGCCACTGAAGCTGCAAGTTTAATTCTGCCACGAATGGCATTGCCAGCAGGAGTGATGACTGTGTCAGGCCTCAGGTTTATGCCCCCAGTTCTCAGTCTTTGATTTTGGCAGTTTCCTCAAACAGAGCGCACACTGCTGCATAGTTTTCCTGAAAATGTCTTTTGAAGAGTGAAAGTCGATACTGTTGGTGTTAAGAAGCACCAACAGGCTTCTCTGTTCCTCCCTCTTGCCGGTCCTCTGCCTTAAGCAAGGAACAACAAGTGTTCAGTTGGGTAACTGTACAGTAGATCAGCTGCAAGTTTAGCATCTTCCCTTCACCTGTTCCTTGTGATCTACTCCTTTGCTCTAAATCTCCTCTAATCCCCAGCAACACTCTAAGGGACTCCATATGCCCTCGCCCTACTGCTGTTTCCAATTTGCTAACCTTCCCATTACACCTCCTCAGATCTTATTAAAAGTTTAAATGAGATTTAGACTGCTTGTTGGCTCTCAGACTGAGTGAAGATTTATAAAGCTTTTCATTGTATTCGTGTGTGCTGAAACTGAAGCTGAAGCGTGCATTTTTTTTCTGTGTATGTGAATGTGTTTCTTATTTATTCTTCCTCTTCTTTTTCTCTCTCCAGAAACCACACACTAATTACATCTCAAATAACTGCAGCCATTTTAAGAAAGCCAGGGGAAGATGGCCAGGCTGGCTGACAGGGCGGGTGTTAAGTGTTGGAGGTGATAGGCCAGGGCACATGTCTTTGTTGTTCATAAGGCTTGTTTAGGCTGGAGAGCATACGAGGACAGAGACTTGTTGATCAGCCAGGAAACCCCCATGTGCACAGAGCTCCGTCACGTCTTGCCAATGCACAAACATGCTGAGAATTTTACACCAGAAACTTACTCCTACCTCACTGGAATTTTAGGATTAAAATAACAATAACAAAAATGTATACAACATTAAAACACATGTGCAGCTGTTTTATGGATGGAAAGGTTGTGTTGATGAGAGGTCAAAGGAGAATGGCCAGCCTTTAGTGGAGCTGATAACAACTCTTTACTACTGTGGTGAGAAGAAAAGCATCTCAGAATAAAAATGTCCAACTTTGAGGTGGATGGTCTTTCACACCAAAGGTCACATCAGGTTCTGCTCCTCTCAGCCAAGAACAGAAATCTCAGGCTTCAGAGAAAAAGACCCACCAACACTAGACAGTTTAAGAATGGGATTGATCTGTGAGCTCAGTCCTGACACAATCATGCAGCTCGCTCTCATGCAATTCAGATACATACACGCAAAACACACCCTGAACAGAGAGGTTGTGTGTTGAGATGACTTCTCCCTGACAGAACTTGAAGGCATGTGGCTAAAGCAGACACTTCCAATTGTATACCGAGTTCAGTCTGCCTGGTGAAGACGATACAACAACTCTTCATTTGCTTTTGTTGAATGTCTACTGGACCACTGATGTAGGTCCCTAAGGCTAAATTAGACTGGAGGGGAGCAGCTCTGAAGCAACAGAGAAAAATACTACAATGGCATCTTTTATTTTACTATGAGAACTGTAAAAACAAAGACTGTGATTAATGGGAAGCACTACCTAAAACGTATAACCAATCATGGTTAGATGTACAGATAGTGAAAGTTAACCAGAAAAAATGTTTATTTTTATTAATGTAATAGGTTCACAATAAACTTATTTATGCCTTTTCATCCAACTTAATACGTTTAGATGTTTGGATTTCAGACTATCAGATAATCCTGTTGAACCTTGACAGCAATCCAGTTGCATTGCCTAATTTGAATTTCTTACACATTTTGCCTAAAGCAAACAAACTCTGTCTTTGTTAAAGAAGATGAACCAGTTTCACTGGGTGGCGACAGCAAGGAGGAGCAGCTTCACAAAACAACATCTCACTCTGCAACTATTCAACTGAGAGCTGTGATGCATAGAGAGAAATATTGTCTGGGCACACCTGTGTTGTAGCAGCCCCAGGCTCTGACACCTAAACTGGCCATTGTCAGGCTGGAGTCAACCTATCCTGTTTCAATTAAACAAAACAATTTGACTCTTTACGAGGTAAAAAAAATATTGGTTGAGTCAATCCAACAGAAAGGTTAAATAAGGAAATTACAACATTGGTGACACCTGAAGAAAAAAAAGTGTTTGGCTTCTGCTGAAGAAAGAAAAACCATTACCTCGACTGTTTTTTTGATTCTATGCGAAGGACCTGGGTATTCAGTGGAGTACAGGTCCGTCAGAAAGAGCGAGTTGATCAGCGTCGACTTCCCCAGTCCAGATTCCCCTGAAAGAAAAACAGTCAGGGTGAACACCAGAGATGAATTTAATGCTAAACTTGTTTTTTTTTTATCCTTTTTTCCATGCCAGACTGAGGCCCAGCATAACACAGTGCATATATGTTAATCAACTACATTACTAACACAGTCTTTTACTTTCTGACATTCTTTGTAGAGTAGGAAAAGGGTCCCTTAAACCCTATTTTTTCAAAGAATAAGCATTAACATGAGACAAAGGGAGACATACAGAGGGGGACGTTCTATTCTCCCGAATTCTTTCCTGGCTGCATTTCAAGAATCTAAATCAGAGAATCATGGGAATTGAGGTAGGAGGGTAGATTTAAAACAACCAGTCATCATGAAATCTCACTGTAACTAAGGAGGGAAAACAGAACAAAAAAAACACACAGACTCTGTTCTTGATCTTTTTACGCAGATCCAATTTTGATCATAATACAGATGCAGACAGATGGAGATATATTTCATTTGGGATTAAAGGATGTATAACAACACTTACTGCCTTGAGGTCTCCTTATCCCACTCAGTTACATCAGCTACACACACACAAACCAGTGACTGTTTATAAAGAGGGATGACGTGTCTCCACTTCTTCAAAAATAAAAATTTGTATATCATGGATATGGGTTCTGCCATTTTGTGCTGTAACGTAATGTCAAACCAATCTGAGCAGTAGTTATCATGCGTGAGATGTTAAATAGACCTAAACACATGTTTGTATTCCTCAGAATAAGGTACTGAATAAAGCACTGTGTACGTATTTTATCAAATTGTACTATATGGCACTAGTATAATTCATACGATTTCCAGCTTTACAGTTAGACTTGTAAAAGCATACAGTACAATGTATATAAAAATGACTAATAGCTAATATATATAGTATTGGCCTAAAAAATCCACTATACACTCAATCCACTAACAGCTGGCTAACTCCTGATATAAATGGCCTTTGCTGTGTGCTGAAGCGTTACTGTTGGTCTTCCCTGAAGTTTAATTTATTTCATAAACGTGTAATAATACCTTCTGATGTACACGAACAGTATGGAGAGAAAGACAAAACCATATTGGCTTTCATAAAAGACAAAAGCTATGTTCTGAAACTTAGGTTTAAAGTTGGGGATTGCCGAATACTTCAGTACTTAACAATTATGAGTTCAGAACATAACAAATAGAGCAAGAACAAATTACGGCCTTTTACACAGTGTTGTATATGGGTTGTTTCGAGCTTTATTATGTTGCTAGGTTTGAAGGTCTACTGCGTATAGTTAGTTAGTATAGTTAGTCATCCTGAAGGTGTTTCATTAATTCAGTTTAAACTGCAGGAGTTTCCGAAGGCTGGTGTCTAAAGTGTTGATGAACAATCAAATATTGTAATAAGTAATGGTACAATGGGATGGGAAAATAAATATAAAATATTTCCATAATGCACAATGCTGCCAGCTAATCCATCCACACTTTGTGTAGTTAAACCTTGAATCACATAAAATAATTGATCTTGTAAAACGTTGATAACAAATGAAACAGTCGTTTATAGAGAAGGTTGCTGGTTCTTCTGGGAGCTAAACTAACAACAAAAACTCTGAAAAAAATCAGGAGGGGCTGGCTGTGGTAATCCAAAACTATCCGAAGTGTGCCTGTGAGGAGTGGGCCGTGTAGAGAAAAACAAGGAGCTGCTGAACAAAAGATTCAGTGTGAGGGAAGAGGCGGTCATACGCTGGTCTGGCACTGCAGCCAATGAGCCGCTCCTGACCTTTACAAGTGGCCAGGGCCAAACTGGGCTACCACTGCCAACTACTCAGCAATGCAATGCTACATTAGAAGAGGGGGCAAGACAAAGAGATCATCACACAAAAGGATCCTTCAGCTAATGCATACTCAGAGTCACAAATATTTTCCTAAGAGGGTAGAGCCCTATTCATCTAGCAATCTCAACAGATACAATTCAGCAATTATAACAAGTCAGTGGTAAAACTTGCATGACGACAGTAAACATATCTTGAAGGCTGAAAAGGCCACAGAGAACTTAAGGCTGGTAGTTGATTGGGGGAGGCTGTGGTTCTGTGCAAACTCGGGGTGAAATGCATATGATAAAAATGCCAGCTTGAATTAAGGGATCCAAGAGCTGACAAGAACAGCAGGACTGATACTGATCCAGGGCCACGTCGGGGCCCGGTGTGAGCAGAGGGAAAACAAGGAGGCTCTGGTTACACAAGAACCAAACTCATCAAGCTGAGTTATGGTGATGATGGTGGTGGGTTGAGCGAAGATGCTGATCGTGGCTGGTCAGAGCTGTGGTTGCTTGATTAGAAGTGAGGCGGGTTGTGAATCTGCCACAGGACTCCAACCATTATACACACCAACAGGCTTCAGCTGTCGAGATCTGAGCTGATGATAAGTGGCTTTGACTGAATGAAAATATTCTCCACCCCTGCTGCTCTGTGAGTTATGCTCACCAAATATGTGGCCCCTTACCCACAACAAAACACTGATATGATGATATCCAGCTGAATGAACTGCCAACTCAAAGGAACCCACCAAAAAGCAAATAGCAGCCACTGAAACAAACAGTGAGCTAAGACGCTTGAACCATATGGTCGGGAGAGAGAGGGAAGTTGGAGGGAGTGTTCCATTTGGGCGTGGTGCATTTTCACATAATTTTCATTTTTTGAAACAAACACAGGTTGCTGTTTGTCGCGGAGAACACTCTGACAATAGCAAGAGCAAAAGCGAGAACTAAACTAACTCCAAATGAGACAGTAACAGTGTTTACCGACATCTTTGTCTGGTTTGTCGTCTGTAGACAGCTCACTGTCCCTGTGGTCTACAGCGATTGGACTCCTTGCTCACTCATCCCTCTCTGATAGATAGCATTCTTCACACTTCAGTCTTTTTAGCTCATCATCTGTGACGGGCATAATGCATGGCTGTTTAGCAGATTTTCTCACTGGGTTATTTCTCTCGTTTTCACTCATTGTGATGTTCATTAGCTCTGTGGCAGCTGAACATGTTACACAGCCCTTAATAAAGTCCTCCCACTTAAACTGAACTAATGAAACACTTTAGAGGCTGATTAACACTGACAGGCTCACTATAGATGGACTCGAGCCTTGCAACACACCACATAATAAGGCTAAAAATTACCCATAATGCAACGCTCTGTTAAAGGCTGTTGTTACACTGGTACTCACCCTGAAAATAGTGTGATGCAATGACTGAAGACATAATTGTTTAGTTATGAAATAAATAAAAAAGTCTTACATTATAGGACCAATAGGGTTTACTTTCTGTACAGAGGGCAGTAGAGGAATAGGTGTCCGAGCCTGCTGTTTCAGTTTCAATACAGCATCGTATCATAACCCCATTTCTAAAAATAATGCAGACATCAGTTCAATTTATAAGATCTTTGTTCTTCTTGTAAAGATACAAACTCTACTGCATAAGATTAGATCTACACCAAAAATCACTGGACACGTTTGTAAACTAAGACTGGGTGAAAACAACATGATTCCGTCTTCGCAAACACAAATGATTCACCTGATTATTTATCTACTGAGACGGGAGGTGTGATTCTATCACAAACCTGGACACAGAAACACGTTCAGCATACATTTTAATGCCAGGTGTGCACAGATGATCTTAATTCTGTCCATTTGTAATCAGATCTATCAGGAGACATGTTAATACCAGGTCTGAACAGGGCCAATGTTCCATTTACACATAAGGGTTCAGAGGGAAAGCAACTAATAAACAACTACAATTTTCATCAAATTAGAAAAATATGCACATATATGCAGACTCAAAAGGCTCCATCTCTCAACAACAACACACAGCCACACACACTTTAAATCCCATCTGCGAGCATAATATGTGAGCAAGCATCTGACCAAACTAAGTGATTTTGAACAACTTTTATACATGACGTTGTTTAGTTCTGGATGAGTTCATGGTGAGTCAAAAACTCAGAATGTTTCAAAATATGACCACAGGCAGCCCTACTTCATCCAAACCCTGAACCCTTATTTAAGCTGCCAGCTGTTGAAGATATCGGACAGTCTGCTGTCAGCAAAATGAAAAGACAGGAATGACAAAATCATTTTTCCAGGAAGATATATTTCTAGGTCTGGAAACCTGAATTTTCCAAGGCGCATGGCACCCTGATAAATACAGGGATACAGTGTCATCCGCTTCGAAAAATAAAAGAGCTTCATTAAAACCTTCACGTGAGATAATTGAACCAGGCTATATAAAGAAGCCATTCATTGTCATTACAGTCAAGCATCTCGTCACAGCACCGGAGGAGGCCACTCTCACAGGGCTGGCCCATGGAGCCATGGCCCGCTGGCTCGCCACACAGCTCGGTCTGCAGCCAACTCACTTCCTTTAAAGGAAATTTCCAGCAGCTGTGTAAACCACAGGGGTTTATTCAAAGGCACTTCCCGCTGTATGGAAGAGGCTGGCAGAGGGGAAGCAGGTAAAGACTGACTTGTGAGGAGGGAGCCCCCGTTGGGGTTGATATATTTGACAGGCCTCTGAAGACACTGGGCTATTACTATGCAGGTGAAATGAAAAGTGGTCTTTTAGAAAATGAAAGGGGAATTCTGTGCTTTTAACACAGCCTTGTAAAAGTCATCTTCTTCCCTCCACCTCCCTGTATTTATGAATGGGACTTTCCTCTGAAATGGGGCAGGAGACAGTTAACGTTTAACTAGTCTCTGGTATGAAGACGTTTTGCACACATATCTGTTGGCAGAGTCATCCATTTTCCTCCTGAAATCCCCTTACATTCATGAAAGTGTGTTCTTTCCAAAAAAGAGACACAAACCACGTGCATTCAACTAAAACGGTCGAACGTGGCCAGACACAATGAGCTCCAGCTGCAATGGCCAACATCCAGGTCACTTCCTGCCGATGTGTAAATCACTGACAAATATTGACTTTGACCAACAAATAGCTCTGGCCCACTTTCACTAGTACACAAACAAGAGCAGCCACCCACCCCCACGACATCATTCAGGAGACCTTTGACTATTACTTGGTTAAAAGCATTGTTGTACTATAAAATTCAAATTCAATAATTTTTTTAGCCTTACTGATAAAGAAATATTTCTATTATCATTATTTTCACATTATCAAGATATACAGGTCTAATGCCTATCGTGACGTTACTATTCACTACTATTTACTATTCATCAACTTAACAACAAATTAAATAGTAAATATCACTTTTGAATATCCAATAAATTCCACTATTTTGTGTTTTATATCACCCCATCAACTCCTGAAACTTTAAGAAAAGTACACACACAATCTGATACTTTGTCTACTCAAGCATGACATGAAAATGACTTTGCCAATTAGCCTGCTATTCTGATTACATGCTGCACACAAAATTGCCACATAACACCCTCTTTCCTGACAGCACACAGAGAGGGGGGAAACTCCAGGGCGTGACTACATGAACGTAGCCAGAAGGGAGGAGGGTGATCCGACTACCAGAGGGACATGCTCTTAGCCCTGGAGACAGGTAAACACTGAAAGCCACCAACGCAGTGGACAGGATGTGACATCGTGCAAGCATTCAGTGTGGCTTCCTGCCCAGGTATCCCTGGACAGCATGCAGCAGAGAGAGGAAGGGCTCTTTGGGTGTGCCTCCCTTCAGATCAGCTGCTCATGCATTGACTTTGGCTGCATTAATGGAGTGACAGGAAACCTCCTCCCATCACACAATCCAAGAGACACACACACGCACACACGCACGCTGCTGGCTTGCAAACATTTAGTTTGAATATGTTTTTTTAATATATATATATAAAGCAGTGTAGCCTCCTAAACTTAATCGCCTCTAAACTGTTGGGCAGCGAACTGCTTACACTGTCAGCCACTCAGTGTCAAATAATTCCTTCTGACAGCAAAAGCTATGCTTGTGTTGTATTTGAATTTCTGTTTCAGCTCTTTGCCTGTTCCCCTCTCTCCTGCTCTCTGTGGACACATACATGCTGATTTAATAAAGTTGATTTCACAATAAAGATTTTCTCACTTGCGTGTTTTTCGACAGTCACTGTCACTCATGAAGTGCAACCCTCAACAGAGATGAGAAGGAATTGAGATGGCCATTTTTTGCCTCACCATTGACCTCGATTGTATTGGATCAAACAAAGTTTACCCCTGAGCCTCCTAAGTGTTTTGTGGACTCAAAGATCCCCCTAAAAACTAAGGGGTAGATGGAAATTCCCGAATGCCTTATGAATAAAGTTTGAATATCTAGGGGTAGGGCCAAGGGACACGAATTGAGACAAGGCAAAAGTCTTACTTTTACAGAAAGTACCTAAGGTTTCCAAATGTCACAAATATAATCCCTTGATTATGGACATTCAGGGATGGAGCATTTGGACTGTGGTCAGTCAAACCAAAAAGGTCCTGTCAAAGAATTAACTCACCTACAACCATGAGTGTGAACTCAAATCCCCTCTTCACAGATTTTCTATAAACTTGATTGGGAAGATTTGCAAATCCCACATAGCCCTCCAGGTTCTTCTGTTGCTGTGGACCGTAAATAAATATGGTTAATACATTTTATCCGTTAAAAAAGGTCAATAGTGCATGAAAGGTTGTGGAACATTGTACGATAAACTAGCTCAGAACTGTCTTTTGATACAGATACTGTGCTACAAAGACAAAAATATGTACAATTGACAAATTAACAATTAATGAGCATTTTAGCAATTTGAGCATGTGTGACTTTACAGTCTATATTCAGAGGCCTTGTAGGTTGATGAGAATAGACAGAAGAGTACTTACAGCTGGATTGGAGCAGACAGGTTGTCAGTATGATGAAAAGGTGACAGCGGAACGCAGCAGTCAAAAGAGGCAGGTCAAGGAGGCAGGAACAAATCCAGGGAGAAAAAAAAGCAGAGAAAGAAATGAGCAAGAGAAACACAATTCTATTGGCTCGACCAATATACTGCACATAGAGACACAGAGTATCGATGTAGCTCATTGAATTACTGAACGGCACAAAAGAAACAGCTAAACAAGAGTGCAATATCCTTTTTCACATAACCGCAGACATTACAGACCTACTATGAATCTGAAGGACTTTATGCAAATAGAAAATTCTTGATTCTACGTCAATATGAGGCATGCAAATCAGCAGATGTTGCTTGTGAATAGGAAGCTGTATCACACACATCCAGTCTGTGTTTTCTAAATCCTGACAACTATGCCATTTTCACACATGACCTCCGGAGGAGAATTGAGTCTTTCGCCTTTCACACATGCACAACTGCTAAGACAAGTTTACAACAACACAGTAATCTTGAGCATTCAGGTGAGGGATGAAGCATCATGCAGAGGCAGGATGTTATACATTACTAGGCTAAGGAGATCAGGTGTTTTTATCTACAGCACATCAACACAAACATCAGTCCTTAATACCAAAAGCTCTCGACAACTTTGCGTGAATCTTCTACATGCGTGGCACCGCAATTCCATACAGAGCTATATTCACGCTTTTAGTTTTTTCCATTTTTCTGCCTGTCGAGTGTTATCAAGAAACCTCATCAACACACCCACTTGTTCACAGTGACTCCTCAGGAAAATCTCCTGCTGTGTTCCCACATCATCTCATTTGGACATATCGAGTGTTTTCACGCGGGTGCTGGACTGAGAAACTCCGGAGACAGTCAAGGCTCTGACTTAGACAACGTGTTCTCACATACGGCCCCTCCAGATAATGTCGGTGGAGCATCCAGAGTTCAGTGCATGTCTTAAAGCAGCTTAACATAGACCTCCAATCTGGGGTTTTCTAGTTTCTACAAATTAATTTAGTTTTGGTTGATGTCATTACTTATTATTTCTGAAAAATACTGTATATGACTAGAGTCTGAATTGTGTCAAACTTCAGTAAACAGTCTTCTCTGCCACAGTATCACCGAGCAGCTATTTCCTGTCTGTTTATAAGAGCTGTCATCAGTTAATCTGAGCGCGGAACAGGGTGCATCCTCCACTCATCACATTGTCCTCATTGTAACTACACACACATATTTCCAGTAGACAATCAGCCTACTAGCTTACACCCGTGGGTGCTCTCCTTGCTGCTTCCTGTACTTGAGACAGTTGACAAATAGCAGAGCAGCTACACATTCCGCTTAAATCAATTTGCAAACAGCTGAAAACTAGTAATACCGAAGTGTGGAAGATGTTTCACTGGGTAATTAACTTGTAACTCCGGCCATAGCGATGACAGGAGACATTTTACAAGAGGTGTGTCAGCTCTTTATCTGTTGTGGGCTTACTCTGACAATTACCTCCACCAATGCAGTTTTCATTGCTGTCTGTTTGTCAGCGAGGTTACTCAAAATATGAATAGATTTCCAGTAGAGGAAGTGACATGACCTACAGAAATAAACTCTCAAAAACCAGATGAACACACACAACATTCTCCAGCTGCTTCTGCCTCTTCCCTCCAACCTCATTCTGACGTCAGAGGTCAGACAGCATCTACATTTTATTATCGTGAGGCTAGTGGCTACCACCTGCATTTGAGTATTTCAAATTGTTTTTAAATGACTAGTGCCTGTTCTGCTGTTAGAAAAGCTGAGTTTTCTCAGCTTTTGTGAGAGCTCTTACTCTTGTGGTGGCCCTTGGTGAAGATGTGAGATTAAAAGTGTTACCACCTTGAGCAGACAGAGTTAGCAGAATGTTATCAGATACATAATAAATAACAATAAATTATATTTATAAAGCACCTTTTATACTTGCAGCTCAAAGTGCTTTACAATTAAATCAAAGACATGAAATAAGACAGATCAATAAGAACAGGTTAGAAATAAAGCAAAGACTTGGGCTTTAAAAAAAACAAAGGTATAAAAATAAATAAATAGAAAAGAGAATGCAAAAAAAAGATAAAATTAACTAAAAGGAAGATCATAGATGGTCTTGAGTTGTTTCTTAAAACTATCAACAGAAATAGCTTGACTGATGTGTGTTGAGAGTTTGTTCCAGATCGTTGGTGCATAGCAACAGAAAGCTGCTTCCCCAAACTTGGGGAACTGATGTTCAGGCTAAATCTAAAAAGTTGCCACTTTCTCGCTTTGACACCAAATCCTCCACCTTGTTGTAGAACTCAGTATATGGGGCCAGTGGGCAAATAATGTAATTGTGTGACCCTGAAAACCATATGACACTGACTATGTGGCAAAAATACTGAAAATGCAATTCATGTCTAATATGAAGTACCACACAGTATACACAAATATACAAATTACAGGTTATTCAAGTAAATTGGTCGGCCATGGCTACGTTGAAAACGATGTCACCTACATTTTATAAAAAGCATCAACAGGAAATCTGCTCCTTTTCTGATGCTTTGTGGGTAAACTAGTGTCACGTACACAGACCCACTTTAGGCAGCGACTTCTCAGCCATCTGTCACCACACATGCAATCAAAGTGCCTAGGAAAGGTACTTGCTGAGTCCGGTTGCAATTGTGCATCAAATTTCGGTTACACGCAGCTGAGAAGTCTTACTCTTGGGACTCTCTTTCACTACATTTGTCTGTCATCGCAGAATCAATGACTGGGACAACTTCATTGTGGTAATTACAGTTGTACTTCAATGGGTTAGTGTGCACTCATTAAATAGTTAAAATACCTCTGTCAAAGGTTGAACGTGAGCCCACATCAGCTCAAGCACCAAGACAGTGTCAGTTGACAAATGAAATCACTGCAGCAAAGCAAGGCAACAGTTGCAGGCATAAAAATGCAAAGCTCTCTTTGCTGTTTCTTGAACTACAGGAAACACTGTGGGGAGCCTCCAAGAAGGTGGGGTTACAGAGAGATCCAACCAGCCCAGAGGCCCGGCCCTGAGCACAGAGTATGAATTTTACAAGAGCGAGGATACAAGGGCTGTGTGACAAATTCCTTCCCACGACCTTAGGACAGCGCAGACATTTCATGCATCATCCCACACTGTTATTCTTCCAGACTTCTTTGCTGATAGGACGTGGCTCCTTTCGCTCTGCACCGAAAAATGTCCCAAAGTCCATTTTCCCCCCTCACATAGGAACAGATGGTTTCGGAAAGATTGCAGAGAATGCCTATTAAATTTCCATGGAAAGTTTAAGCTTTGCCATTTATACACCGTACCAACTGTCAAGTGAAAAATGATGACATGATAGACTTGGGTATTGCTAGTATTTTTTGATTATTTTTCATATACCTTCATATACCATCATTTGATACAAATACAAGATACAAGTCATCTTAGACAAAGACAGAAAGGGGGACAGCTGCAGAGACGTATTTATTTTCGGAGATAATGTTCAAAACAGCGTGTTCATTTTAAACTGAAGTCTAAATAAGAAAAACAAAACCACTGCATTCCGTAAACAGTTTTACTTTAGGGGTTTTCCAGCATGAAATATTGGCAAACATATTGCAAAAAATTTAACTAGCTCTGGCTGACGCTACTCGACCGGAAATTATTTATTCTTCACTGGTCTAAAATCAGTACTTGCCAATAGCAAGTCGCTATATTTTCCAACTCCCGAGACCCCATCAGCCACTTTTTTTTAAAGCACCAGCAGAAAAACCAAGCATCTTCTGAGACAAACCTTCTGATAGACTACTGATGATTATCATTAGTTCACTCCTGCTTCACTGCTAGATATCACTTTTAACTGGTATATCTGGTAACATATGTGATATGATGCTGCTCGCTCAGGTGCCTGCTGATCTTTTTTGGGCAGACATATTGCCAATAGGGAATGTTGTTGCTGTGCATCATTAAAAGTGGGTAATGTGTAAAAAGACTACCTTGAAGGCATAGTTCACCCAAAAATGTCTATAAGCCCAGATAATCCAATTCAACAAAAAAATTGGTCATTTACACCATGTTTGTAGAGGAGGATGATAACAGAGGATATTTAGGCTAATGATATGGTGTAAATAAAGTTGTTTCGAGTCAAATTTGAATGTCGGGGCTTACACTACAACAGGAACAGTATAGAGGCATTTTCTGTTTATGCTTTATTTATTTCCAGTTTGAAGAAGTGATCACCACTTACTGCAATTGTATAAGATTTGGCTGCAACTTTGTTTACCCCTGAAACTCCAAAAGTGTTTGGTGGACTTAAATACGTCATCCACCCCTTCATCGGTACAGTGGTGAGTAGATAAAGAGTGAATACACATTTTTGGGAGAACAATCCCTTTAAGCAATACAGTAGAATATAACCACTACTTTTAGGCAGCTGTTCCTGATGTAATAAACGTTGCTTTTCTGGTAGCTATGCTATATGGTCTAGCTGCGGCTACATGACAGCCCAATGTCGTCTTTATTTGTCTAACCTTCTTCAGTCAGCCAGCTTAATCAAATCATATGATGTGATGATCTTGTGTGATTTTGGATATAATATAATATTTTCAGTATTCATGATAGTATGTCAAACTAAAAAAATGCAATATGTGGTCATAAAGTTAATGTGCTGAAAATAAAGATACATAACACGTGGAGATAAATACGTGAGAAACAGTGTCAGTCAGTGGAAACACAGTGACTTACTGTATTAGTGGGCCTGCTTTAATGTCAAAACAACTGTGACATACAATTAGTCAAGGTGTCATACTGTCATAGGCTTCACACTTACTCAGCATAAAGTAATGATTCTTCCCTTACATGTGCATTGCACTTGTTACATTAACACTCAGCATCTCACATAGCACAGAGCTGCTAAACCCACACTACACCACTGCCACACAGAGCTCCACACTAGAGTCCATTCAGGTGCAATGTCAGTTGATATCTGTTTCTATCTGAATTTTGTATTTACTGATATGGCAAACTCTTGGTGCATACTAGATAAGATAGCATGTTAAAAAAACATAGCAATATAAATGTATACTTTCTATTTGAATTACATAGTAAATGAATGGTATTATTTATAAAATACAGGTCAATCCACTCAAATAGATAAAGTGTTCAACGATCTGTCTAATTCAACACTTTCGAGTCTAATGAATTTGAACTGAACTGATCTTTCTTCACAGAAAGATGCCAAAATCCACTGAAGTCTACACCAGAAGCATTCAAATGAATGCCCAAAATAGAGGTGAACACTTTGTCTTTGCTGCTTTGTACGTGTCTTTTTAACATCACTGTCAAGATAGCAATAGTTTAATTTAGGCCTGTGGTGTGATTGCAGACTTACAAGCCTAAGATAGGCTGTGATGGGTGTTAGAGCACAAGTATTTTACTGCATGTAGACAGAGGACAAAAATGTGTCTCCCCAAAGAAGGACAATATGAGGAGTGGCCAGCCTTTACTCTACTAGAGCGCAACACCTGAACAAACTGGGAGCACAGTCACACACGCTGTGGTCATCCCAGTCTTGGTATTTTGACTGCCGTGCCATCTGACACTGTGGGTCCGTCTGGCTGAATGCCTGACCTGCCCATCTGTGCTGTGTCATTGCCACTATGCAAACAGCACAGACAATATGTCACCTGGCTCCGGCTGCAGGACACAGATTGAGGATTCCTCCTTTATGTGGAGGCAAATCAGTGCCTATCCCCATTCCCCACAGATAACCTCATAAACTTGTTCTTCTCCTTCACCCGTGCCACACAACAGGAGGCTGGTGTGTGTCTGTGTGTGTGTGTGTGTGTGTCTGTGTGTGTGTTGGTGATGGGTGGCGCCTGGGCGAAGCGTGCAGGAGGCTGACAGCTCCTGAGCTTTCGGTATTGCTGGCTGACCTGTTCCACCACCTGGCAGCAGGGTGACCTGAGGTATGTGGCTCACTCTTCTCCCGGAGAGCAGCGACAGACGGCCCGCTCTGCTCCTGTGGTGAGCAGACTTCCCTGCTACTCACTCAACACAAACACAGGAAATGCCAGGCGAGCGTACGAGCCAATCACCAAATACGCGGTGTTATTGGAGACGTCCAAGCCAAACCCCATTCACAAAACTAACAACAGCACTGAATTGTAGCTTTTCACTTGCCTGCCACACGTCCACTGGGTAATAAAAAGTTACAGTTGCACTCAGTCAAAGCCACGTTTCAATTCGGAGAGTGTCAAAAAACACGGAGAAACGAATACAGCAGGAGTGGCAACTTTTTCAATCTCCATTAAGTTAACGACAAGCTTCGGGTAACTTCGCACGATAACACGGCATGGTGGGCGGCAGCAGCCGGAGAGAACTGGGTTAACTTTAGTTCGGGAAAGTTGCGGTGGTTTAACGACAAACTTTACCGGAAGCACGCTAGTTAACGAGGCGTGTAGCACCGCTAGCAGAAACAGCAGCGAGCCATTAGATCTGATGTGTTTTTGTTACCCGGGGCTAAGCTAACGCTCAACACCACAAATACCGAGCGGGGATCCCACTTTATTTAGTTTCACCTACGAGTGAAACTGTTCGTCAAACATAGCCCGGCTGAGCGGAGAGTCGACGCCACCCTCGGGTGAACGGTACACCCTGAACACAAGGAGACGTGTTTCCATTAAACAGTGAATCAACTCACCCATTATGCCTCCGTTCATGTCTGCCTCACCTCCGCCTGACATCCTCTCACACTCAGCTCTCACTCTGTGGAGCGGGAGCACAGGGATACGCACATTATTCAACGCAGCGGCAGAGTGCGTACGTACCACTTTGAGAATACCGGCCACGACGTATCGCGAGATTTGATTGGAACCAAAAGCCACTTCCAATTACAACCTACCAGCACTGAATGCTGATATTAATAATTACCTTTATTAGGATGATACCAACTTTACTCAACTATTATGAAAACAGTTATGTAATAACCAGTGTGGAACTTACAACTGGGCATTGATGCCCTACACACAACTACAAATGAAAAACTACATGACGTGTAAACTGAGTTTCTGAGGGGGGCTTAATAATATTGATTATAATAAAAAAATAAAAAAATAATAAACACGCTTTTAACTTGTACCTAATGAGAATTCCACTGGCTTGGTGTGAATAGTATTCTATTCTATTCTATTCAAGTATGTTATATACCAAGTTGTTTTTTAAAATGCTTTACAAGAGGATAAATCATAATAAAATCACCTAAAAATGTAAGGACAGAAAAAGGTACATTTTAAGAAGCAATTTAAAAGCAGTAACAGATGTAAAAGTAATAGTTATAATAATATGCTAATATAATATTCCTGATAATAATAGTTTAAATGCTATTTAGTGTTCTTAATTACACAAATTCCGGGTACACTGGACCTTAGTATGGACATCTTTCAAGTTATATAACTGGAACTGGAACCAACAGCTATTTTCACATGTTGTGGCTGGGAAACATCAGGTCATCCTAAGGTCATCCCTCTGCACAGTGTCCACGGTCTCTGTAGTCTCCTCTCAGAATCAGTCTGAGAAATGCTTTACAAAAACAGGAATGTAAGGGGTGTGCTCGGCCGCCCAACAAGTTTGAAATTAGACAGCCAACATTGCCATCTAGAGGTCATTTGCATTTGGATACAACTAAGAACACATTTCCCCCAAGTTTCAGCGAAGGCCTGAGTCTCCACTCTGGCTTTATGCGTTTAATCCTCAAAGAAGTGACTTTGACTTTGCACACCTTTTGGTTAATATTAGGGAAAAAACTCTGCCTTCCGAGTGACTAAGCAGGCTTAATGTATTAAAGGGTATTTGGGAAGTCAAACCGGGGTGTGTACTTAATATGGCTTTACGATAAGTGATGGCAGACAGTTTGAAAGCTGGAAATGAAAACAGTCTGTATGGGCTGCTCTCTTTGAAGGTGGGTACCCACAGAAGCATTTTACATGGACTGGAAGGGGGTACAATGCTTTACAGCTGCTTAAACTGATATATTTTTCATCAAATAACTATATAAGCATAAAAGGTACAGTGTGTATTATCACTGCCACTACCAACTTAGACCTGACTTTAAACAACAGTATAGTTGCATTTTCCCTTTACCTCCCAATTCAACTCATATATAAGCACAACAGACCTTTATTGTATAAAAATACACACATGACTGCAATAGAGGAATGATCACAATTCTATTGAGTTTAGATACAAAAAATACATGATATAATCTTGTAGAGAGATAAAGATACGTTTTTAGTTGTCCCACAAACATGCACAGACACACTCATGCAATTGAGGGAAATTTGTCCTCTGCTTTTATCCCATCTGGTGCAGGACACACAGAGCAGTGGGCAGCCATGTACGGTGCCCGTGGAGCAGATGTTGGGGGAGTAAGATGCTCAGGGGCACTAGACAGGGTAGGGAGAATAGTCTTTTGATTTTTTTGGGCAGATCCAGGTGCGTCTTTTTTGTTGTTATTCCATCCAGGTAAGTTTTTGTTGAAACTCCGTGGAGTCGAACCGTGGAGTCGAACCAGAGACCTTCTGCCAGTAGTCCAAGTTTCTGCCACTAGTCCACCGCCTCCACCATATTTATACAATATAGCATAACATTCGAAACGTGCAATTTATAAAAGTTGTAGCAAACATACAGTGTTGAAAGTTGTTAGTGACAGTGACAATGTTACCTGCAGATAATTATCCTCATTTAAACTTAGTTGTATAAGATGGTCCTCCTGTGGTCTCCTATATGTGACTCTTGACATGGATGAGGAGTACCACAAACAACACAAACTTTACAGTGTATGGGCCGATGTTGGAGATACTCCTCATGAAGCGGCTCCTGGCCCCTTGATGCTGGTCTGTTTTGAGCAGTGTTATCTCAGTTGCTGATATCCAAGTAGAACTTTATTGAGTTTAACCTCACTGATGGTGTCGTTAGATGCCTTCTTCTGACCTCCAGGGATCTGCTGTCCAATCTGAAGTTTGGAATCAATCCATCAAATAATTATTGATGTATTTTCAAATGGATAATTCATCAGCAGTTTCTCTTTAGAACCTGAATCATTACACAGGAGGAGGGAAGAAAGAAAGAAAGGAAGAAAGAAAGAATGAAAGAAAGAAAGAAAGAAAGAAAGAAAGAAAGAAAGAAACTAAGAAAGAAAGAAAGAAAGAAAGAAAGAAAGAAACTAAGAAAGAAAGAAAGAAAGAAAGAAAGAAAGAAAGAAAGAAAGAAAGAAAGAAAGAAAGAAAGAAAGAAACTAAGAAAGAAAGAAACTAAGAAAGAAAGAAAGGATGGATGGATGAATTTGCTGTGGTGTGTTTGTGCAATTATAAAAATAGGAAACAAAAATTGAATATATAAAAAAAATACTATAAGCAAAATGAAAAAAAATATTAGCAAATAAAAAAACTATAAGGGTGAGGAATTGTGCAAAATAGATAGATAGATAGATAGACAACATTGCACTGAAAGATTCTGGATGTGAATGTCCTGCACTCAGTCAAGAGAGTGAAACTGAAAAGACGCTGACTTCTATGACTGCACAATGATCCAAAAAAGAACTCAAAATCACTGAACTGCTTGAAACACAAGCTCACAGCTCTCTGACTGGATCATCCCCCAAAAACTGTGGGAAGATCTTACACATACTGTGTGTGCATCCTAAAAATATCTCGAAGTGAAGTAGTCGACAAGTAAGAACATTTCCAAAATCAGACAGGATCTTGGCTGAAACTCAAATACCAACTTAACACATTCAGGAATTACGTTAATTTTTCAGTTTCTAAATTCATGCAGTAAGAATTAGCAGTTAGTTTGTGGATAGTAATCTACACGTTCTCCCAGTCTCTGCATGGATTTCCTCTATGTGCGCAACTTTCCTCTTATGAAGATCATGTAGTCTGAGGTAACTTGTAACCTGAAATTACCCCAGAGATGAGAATGTGAATTTGAATGGTTGCCTGTCACTATAACCCCCTTGAAGTCTGCATATTCAATGTTCTGCAATCACATCTAATGAATGGATTGATGCTACTATTGTATCCCTGTCCGTATGCATGTGAGTGTATTCAGAATTCATCCATCCATCACATCAGAGGTAAACAACAGATCTTACAGAGTGTCAGTAGCAGTGGAGAATTATCATCTCTAATAACAGTCCTAAAAACACACTATGTTGTTTGTGGTGCTGGTGAAATAACAGAGACATATCCATGCTGCCCTGCTGCTCAGCCCCTGCCTAAGTTATAGCACAAAGCACACACAAGGTGTCAGTGTGGTTAATATAATACACCAAGCCCACAGGCCTAATTTACTTTGTGAATAATGACGTAGTCGCATATGAAAACACTGACTTCATACTCCATAATTCTGACTGTAACGATGGATGGAGATGTTCAGGGAAGCTGAACAGCCATATTGAAGCAGTGTGAGATTTAATAGCTGCACCCGGATGAAATGATGGCACGTAAAGAAGCCATCTGGGATCCAAAGAGTGTTTTCCTGAATGGATTGTGTAACTGAGGAGGTGAAATAATCACACAATTCTAGTTTGATAATTAGTGAAGCAATTTCCCTTCTCAGATGTTCAGGATTTCGTTGTAGGAGATGGCAAGGCATCATACACAGTACCTTCCTTATATGCTAATATATTTGCAGCTGACCCAATATATGCAAATGTCTCCTGGTCTAATATTCTGCAGTGAAAAAACTGTTGGAACAAATAGCAGCATCTCTCTGTTTTTCATCAACACTGTGTTGTCTCTGCTCGTCAGCAAGCAATTGTCCCTTTGCCAATTCAGAGTGTGTTTGCATTTCATGCACTGTATCTATTTACCGTACCTTTGCTGCAGGGTGCCAGGGGATCAGGTGCACATTTGCACTCAAGCATTAGCTACATGAGCCTGCAGTGTAATCGGGGCGTATGTGAGAATAATGATTGGAGCTGTGTGGCGGAGCTGCCTGTCATCTCCTGCAGCAGCTCACTGAGAGGGAGACAAGAGCGGGCTCCTCCTCCCAGAGCAGACCAAGGGAAGATGGACCTGTTGGAGCCCAACATTTAAGATTTTATACCTCGAGAGAAACCTAAGTGGACATTCATATTCTATTTATTTTTTAAATTTTTTTATCATGCTAGGGAAAGGCTTTTGAATAGGAGCCTTTATTGTGGGTCTTTGATGGAATTAATTGATTCATTTTGTTTACTTTGATGGAAACAAAAGTCAAGGACGTTAAATAATGGAACGCACTAATCAAGGAGAAATCGCTATAAAATATTTAAAAAACCTTAAAATAAAATTTGCAGCATAGAAAGCTGATGGTTTTTTTGATTTGTGTCTCATCTTTCTTGTCAGAAGCATTACTACTGCATTAAAGAGACCAATACTGCAGTGCAGTATATCAAAACAATTCAGTGTTTCCCCACCAATCAACACCAGTGATAAATGATGCATTGGGACTACAGGAGGTCTTTCATATATTTTTGGTTGCAGTGGTTCTTCTGCACCTTACTAAACAATTTAGTAGACACTATACTCTATTTATTACTTGTCTATTTATTGCAAACAAATGTCCTGTAGGAAACACAACTGATTGGTCAGTAGCAAAACTGTGGGCAGTTTAAATCTGATCCAAAGCAATATCTGTTACCATGGAAATCCAGCTGAACCAGGTTCATGTTCCCAAAAGCCACCTGAGTAAAATCCAACGATAGCTGGATTACCCACTAATCTCAGTTTGTGACCCAGCTCCGATGCAGAATTCTGTCTTCATGCCAAATTGGAGAAATACACACCAATTTGCATCGTAATCATTCTTTTTACTGAGGGTACTGGGCAGGGTTGTACACATGTAGTCAATCCAAAACAAGCAAACAGATCCAGGCAGGGCATAGGCACAGAGCAGTTGAACTTAACCAGGATATAATTAGGTTAAATTAACTCTGTGTTTTTCACCTACTAGTATGTTCATGTGGAAGGGGCAGAGTCGTTATTACAGATGACAGCATCAGAATAATCAATAAAACACTTGATATGATATGAGAAGAAATGCTGATACCTTCGTAACACATCTTGATGCATCTTGTAGCAACGCCCAATAGTGACATCCAACAAATTGCATGTAATTGTCAATGATACCTAATGTTAAGGGACTCACAATGCAAATGATGATCGCAAAGCTGGAGTAGAAAAAAGAACCATTTGAAATAATGTTCTGTAAATAAGTAGACATTTTATTAAATATTTTGTCTGATGATAAACAAACTATTAAGAACATGCGATGTAGAGGAACTGGAACAACAAGCAAACAAAACAACAAAATTACACAGGAAACACAGATGTGCATAGTGGAATGTTAGGTGACCATTTTCCATTCATCTGCTTTACTGTGACTTTAAGCCCCTATAGAGGCTATTTATATATGTTATGTAATGAAACATAATATAGAAGTTCCACATAATTTTTTTTCTGTATGTGTGGATGCATTTGTTAGCACAGCTTGGTCCTTGGTAGCACATACCATTAGCATGACACTCTGTGATGTTCCAGTGACATTGACATTAAAGACATTCCCATCATTTTTATTTCCATCTCAAAGGGTGTTTCTGTGTCATCTTCCCACCACAACAGTACAAATCCATAAGCTGCGCTGCCATTACAGATACAACCTTTTTCAATCAACTGGAGATTCAGTTCACGTCAAAACATCCACAAAAAAGCATATATCAAAAACACACACACACATAGTCTTCCCTGAAAAACTATGAGCCTATTCCAGATTTCATTTAAAATAATTGAAAACATCCATTCTTAGGGGAGATTTAGAGTCTTTCCTTCCTCTTTACCTTCATCTCTAGGCTGATGTGCCTCAGTGTGGGCAGGCCAATTACTGAAAAGAGAAAATGTTCAGCCCAAGGTTGGAATTAGAGTTTTCTCTCCAAACATTTCTTTCAAGACAAGAGAAAAAGAGCTACGTCTTCATTTAACAGCTGGAGAGACACATATGAACAAAGAGTAGGACAGATGGGAGTTAAGTCGTGATGTGGTCTGTGTGTGTGTGTGTGTGAATGTGTGTACAGTCTTTTCTCTTATTTGTTCATATGTGGTAAACAGAGCTCAGAATTACCCCATCTGTTGCCACGTGGTATTGGTCCCCACAGCAATGTGGGCAGAATTCAGCCAAGCACATGGAGCCTCAACAGTACATATCTACATATATCAGATAAGTCGTCATTATTCAATTAAAAGATACCGTATGTACTGGTTTTTGAATGTAATAGTTTGTTATTGTGCATATAGGTTAACATTTGAGTGTAAATGTCAGGGAGAGGTGAGAGGTTTCAGGGAATGGAAAGTTAACAAAAGGAGCTGAAGATATTCTTTAAGCCTTTCAATGTGGAACCAGCTGATGTGCCTGACAACCAACAGCAAGAAATCGTTGAATTGCAAAGCAATAACAAGCTCAAAGCTCGGAAACAACATCCTCCCTCTGCTGAGGGTCTATAAGCCGATGTTTGTCCTGAGGAATTTCCAATTGTGAGATGACATTTTCATTTCTGTTTGGACAACTTACTGCTGTGAGCAGCACGAGGCATCAAGACTGACCAGAACATGTAAAAAAAAAGCTACATCATCACCACCACTACCATCTGACATCAGATGCCTCGCCAAAGAGAAGCAGTTAGCCATCGCATTCGAGAGGTTAGTGTAATATATGTATTCAGTACTTAAATGTGACCCTCAAAGGATAACGTACATAAAATGGAAGTGACATTGAAAAAGATTCCCCAGCCCTGATTTAAAGGTTATACAAACAAGGGCAGTTCAAGAACACCTGCTGTCTTCAAATGAGGTTGTATTTACAATGTTCCCAAGAGGAGTTCATATTCACAACCTCTGAATATTCTGAAAGCTCAGATTTCACTAGTTGGGATATGTTTGCTTATTGTTTCAGAAGTAAATGCTAAGGAGATGCATTTTTGGATAAATCAATTGTGATAAGTTAAAATATTATGATATAGTTTTTCCTTGTTATCTTATAATAGGTCTGAAGAAGCTGTTGACACTCCCCATAGCATCATCTTTTCCCTCTGTCATTATGCATTCGCATTTTACCTGACTGCTGTCTCGCTAAATTGTTAGCTTCTGTGGCCTCTCAACGCGACAGTAATGTAAATATTTGTGCCCATGTTGGTGTTCTCAGGCCTTGAACGCTTTGCACATCGTGTACATGACTTACCACATCGTAATGAGCTCACAAGTTCCATTTGAAGGCAGCAACAAAGCAAAATGGTGAAAGACAGTGGCAAAGGCTAGTTTCAACACTACAGCTGGGATAGCATAATAGACAATTTGGCAGCATGCAAGTGGAAATGGACTGGTATATATAGAAGGCCACTAATGAGGGAAAGAACTATAAATGAGTACCGGGGGAATCAGATGCCTGGAAAGGTGGCTAGGGCTGGGGTGAGTGTGGGGCAGGTGGCAGTGGCCAGGTTGCTGAGTGAACATTCAAAGCAGACAGAGAATTAATGAGTAAAGTGAGTGAATGATGCCGTGTAGCTGCACAAGTAACTCTCTGTGTTCCTCTATGATCTAAGGTATGTGGTGCAGCTGATGGCTAACACAGTTAAACTTCTACTCAGCAACAGTAAGAGAAACAGTCAAAACCTGGTCGCTCACTGAACCCTGCTTGTTTATATACATTTTATCAAATTTTCTGAAACATTGGCATTTTTCCCACGACTCCCTGCACTCCCCAAACCCTCAAAACTATAGAATAACAATCTGAGCTCAGGACTGAGGAGTGATGTCTTTGAAACCACCTACTTAGTCCTACCCAAGAAGAGGCTGCATGTTAGTTTCTTTTTTCCTTTAAAGATTGGAAAGAGAAACTTTCATGTTACTATTATGAGGAAAACACGGGGCAAACAAAGTGGCTTCAAGTGGAAATAAGATTAAGTATTCCCTCCATAAATCTGCAGGATATTCACTGAGGGATAACCTAATCTTACAGGTCTTCATCCAGATTTTAAAATATTGGGGCAACTTGAACATTTCCATTATTTGCATGCCTCCGTGAGCTGTGTTTCTCTAAAATATAAGTGGGACAATCGGGTCTGATTTCAGTGCTGGATTGCTTTTGTGGAAACATAAAAGCAGCGAGTGTTTATTCTTCTGACTCATCTCTGCAGACTGCACACACACAAGGACACACATCATTTTGATTCCTCAAGATTCAGGGGGTTAATCATTCCCAGATTGGTGACCTTCATGACTGCACATCATCATTAATACAGTAATACCATCAATTAGAAAAACAGTGGAAACCCCTTGGCGCCTTCTGCTACATGCCATTGTGCATTTACTCAAAATGTCATGTTTTCCTTTGCAAAGTACAGCGAGTTAATACAACAGCCAGTCTGTTTTCCTGTTTGTTTATTCACTTGTTCATTTTTTTATTTACTTAATGAGGTTTCGCACCTCCCTGTTCAGCCGTAGCCCGGGGGGACATTTGAGGAAATGACTGTTAAAGGAGTGAGAGAAAAAAGTAAGCTTCGACAGTCATGAGGTGTGAAAAGTGACTAAAAACAGATCGCGTTTCACAAGCATGCGGCGCGCAGGCTCCTCCAGGTCAACCCACATACTGTACAGCATGCAAGAACAGGAGCTGTGACCTCATTCGCAGGAGGGAGCTGTTAGTAGTGTTAAAAACAACTACAGTAGCAGCTGAGGTAAAAACAGGAGCATCGTGGGAGTTGCTGTGGCCTCTGTGTCTTGGACTCAACACAGATGTTTCCACAGGGCAAACAACACCCGCTGTCTAATGTGGACACCAACTGTAAAAGAACAGCTTGAAACGTGTGCCATACTTTGTGTAGGGAATACAAAGCACTCTCGGTGTACTGAATCACACTGGAGTCTGGTGTGATTCTTCCAGCATGACAAATTCCGGAATTAAATGATGCCAACACTAATCAGACCCCCCACTGTGACAAATGTGTGAGAAAAGCCTGTATAGCTCGATGTTAGGATTCTACATGTTTAGTATCATGCCATTCAAATCACTGTTGAAATCCATTCATTTTATTAAAAGCTCAACAAAATTAAAGCTGCACTGCAGTGCTATTATGATAGTTGAAGTCTTTGTAGCAACCAGCGATTAAAGGAGTATGAATGTATTGTGAAAGCTGTTGCTTGTGGTGAAAAACCCACAACAGTTCATTACGCATTAACCCTGCGGAGGCGAAACACTCACCTTCCCATTACTTTTCCTTATTTACCAGAGGGAATAAATGTGACATCACTCCCCTTGGCCCCATAGGACTGGTTAAATCAAGTGGCAACCCATCATGATGCCACCCTTTGGTTTGCTATTTGGAAGCCGACATTTTGGCATTTTGGTCAGCACCATCTTGTTTTTTTTCACTTCTTAACAGTGCAATATATACTTATGTCTGTGAAACTCAATGGCTAAATGTGCAATACATTTTCACTCTGTTCACACGGTAAATATTCTGTACTGTACAATTGTATATATTGGTTTGAATCCATTTATATAGTTTTATTCTTTACATTTAGAAGCATTGCATGCTACTTGTTACTGAAGGATCATCTTATCTTAACACCTGAGGTAACCATATTTGGGGGAGTTGACGGTGGAGCCTGACTGGGAGCTTGAGGACACTGCACACCCACCTGCCACCTGCACCCATGGCTGACACGATATCCATGCTCAAATGCATACTGGGATTTATCATCCTTTTGACACTAAATGGGATAATAATGTACCAAATCAACATCATGCAAGTTGAAGAACACGTGACACTATGGAGACCATACACTACTTACCAAAATGTTTATTGACGTTGTAAACAAAGTGAAAAGTAGAGTCAATTTCTCGCAGACTTCTGGAAACTGATTTGTGTTTGCATGCAGTTTCCGACTAGACTTTTAAACATTCAAAGTCCAGGTTAGCGTTGACACAATGGTAAACACGTCCCAGTGGTTGTTACTGCTGGCTTCATATGAACTAGTACTTTAAAGTGCAATTATGAAATGATACAGAGCAAATTGTGTTTCCTGTGATGAGGCAAAAGAAAATTAAAACAGAGGAGTGAAATTTCTCCTGATAGGGGAAAGCAGGCCCTTATCTTGTTGGCTGTGGAGGGACTTGTCTGTGGTTCATTTAGGAGGAAATTGGAGGTGAACTATGGACTAAAGACTGGGAACAGGGAATAGAGCATTTACCTAATTGTAAACCTCTGAATACTACAGAAAGTGAAGTTCCTGCATTGTCATGGCTCTGATGGTCGTGCTTTCTACCTTCTCAAGGTCACAGCGCCTGCACACTGGATACCTTTTGTGTGAATCTTCAATGGAGAGAATTTGAGAGCACATTCATTTTCATTTTATTTCATTCCGATGCAGTGTCGACAGGGAAACACTGTTTTTAATTGAATTCCAGTCGATGAGAAATGAGACATTGTATGAAAATCCTTGGCTTCAGACATTTCAATTATAAGGCAGGTTGTCATATAAACTGTATGAGGTATACAGCTCAAAAATTTCTGTGGAGTGTAATTTATCGTGTCAACAGACATGATTTCAGAGATAAATAATAAGGCCTTTCAGCTCACAAGAAAATTACTTTTCATTGATATTTGCTTCACAGAAGGGTAAAAAGTTAAAAAGGTAGCCGTCGTTGTGGTTAATAGTTACACTTCTGCTTTACACTTTAAATACCTCCTGTGAGAGGGGAAGATTCTAGCTTTCAGTCATGAATGAATCATCTCAGTGAATTATAGAATGGTCTAGTGGTGGATAGAGGAACTGAACACAATCAAAGTTCATAAGCTGAATATCTTGTATGAATATCTTTATGGGCTTTGCCATTTAAATGATAAATGATAGCAGCTGTAATTAAAAAATACCTGTCAACAGAACGGCCCTGAGATTGGAACCAAGAAGCTATTAGCTGTGACGCTACCATGTCTCCCAAGAAATAATGAAAAATATAAAAAACCTTCAAATATCACTAAACTAATTTTAGCAACAGTATTCCCAATAATATTGTATCTTTTATATTTTCCTGTCATTTTTTCAAGGAACAAAATAAAGGCAACATTTGGAGGCTGTGTGGAGGCTCTCAGGATACCAAACACAGCCTGTGTAGACACTGACACGTCTGTGTTATTTCTGTAAAAATCTGCTAAATCCAGCTGTGTTTTTTTTTACAGCAAAAGAAGAACCAAGCATACCACGAACCAATGTCTTTATTTCATCTTCTATGTCATTACAACAGATCCATTACAGTCAGGGTCAACTGTGAAATAGGCCATCGTACGCCCCGCTCGGTCTGTGCACAGAAAACTGCAATATGGTACATTATAATTCAAACATGTTGCATCAACACAGGTGATAGTGTCTTTTTTTATAACTTGCAAAATAAACCAAAATTAAAAGATACATGAAACAGTGAGAATCCTTAAGTAAGAGTGTTGGGAACAAAAACCAGAGGTGGAAAAATAATAAAATATCAAAATAAAAAAATAAAATGGTAAGATAAGTATTCAGGCACTTAGAAATACTTTCGGGTCCTTGGCTACACTGTGCTTCATAACATTGTACATGCATTTTATAGACTATTCAGATCTTGTCTTGAGGAGTATGGAGTTGCCTCTACAAGACCACGCTAAGGGGTGTAGCACATTCAAGAACAACTTATTAAAGGGTTTTCAAGTATTTTACACAACATGAACGTTCCTATTTACATGTGATCCTAGCGTTCTCTTACCACATATTCTCATTGCATACCCCCTAAGACGCCATTTTAACAACCGTTACTGTACAAAAATGTGACAAACAATTAAAACATTAACTGAAAAGAAATTTCACAAGATACCACTGACACCCATTATCCAACATGTCGTGCAGGATTTCTTTAGGTTATTATTGAAAGTGGGTAGTAGCTATGTATACTATACTATTTAAAAGTAGCTTTTGGTGAAAATCTAATCTCTTGTACTTTTACCTGTAAGTCTTATCTTTCACGTGACTTTTATCGACTTTCCCTGATCCTACAGTATATGCTTTAGTGCGCTTCAGTGACAGTAATGAGTTTTCTCTTCCTGCGCTGCCGAGAACATCACTATCCACAGTGTTATTAAAGGGAAAATGATGCATGAATTGGCAGCTTGACTTGCAAAAGGAATGTGATGACTGAGATGATTGCATAGTGTGGTCTGCAATCTCAATATTTAACAAATCTGTCTGGTAAGAAAGAAAATGGTTTCATGGGAAAGCAAACGGTAACAATGTCTGGCTGTGACTCTCAAAGACCGACTCAAACACAAAACACCAACAAGAAGAGTCCAGGGAATCTGACATTTAGTGCTTTCTTCTGATCAGTGCAGACATACATGTAACCATAGACACTGACAACAACATAGACTTCACAAACTGTAGGAGGAAATGTTCAGTACAATACAGCCTCTCTAAAAGGTATTGTTTCACCATTACCAAAACCCTTACATACACCATATAAGACACTCTTTGTTTTTTTGACAAAATAATCTCAGCTCAAGGCCTACTTTGGGCAAGTGCACACTACAAGCCTTTGGAAATCTCACAGTGGCTGTGCTGCTCCAACTACAAAGGGTTTCTTGTCCCTGACTGTGTTCATGTAGCTGCAAGGTTCCACGAACAAAACATCTGATCTCAGACAAGATGTGCTGATTACAAGATTACTGTAGCTTAAAAGATCTGTGAAAGTAGAGAAAATAGCTGACAAGAACACACGAGTGATCGAGCTAGACAAGGACCAGAGTTTATCCCTCGTCTTCAACACGTGTGTGCAAACAATGGCCCCAATTTCCCCCTTGTCGAAACATGTGGTTTTTTTTTTGATTGCCTATTTGCCTTTTCATAGAACCCTTATATCCTTGTATCTCTCCTCCCATTTGAGACTTGTCTCCAAGGTTCACAACAAGAACCACAGTTTGATCTTAGCTATAGTGATATCAAACAGGATTGGAAACTGATGTGTTGTCTCAGAAAACTCATGTCGTGGTCAGAATGGAACCTTTCAGACTACAGGACCCTTCAGGACAGACAACATTTGTGGGGGACAAGCCTATTTCAGAGCATTCAGTAGCATCTCAGTCTTAATCTGCAGATTGTGTTTGCTCTATTGTCATGGAATGTCATCATAAAGGGTATACTACTTCCTGTACTGGCCCTGGTCATTGGCATTAGACAAAGTGTGAGGTGCAGAATCAACCAATTTGAATGTGATTTCTAGGCCACTAGGAATGTTCAAATATGTTCTCTCATGTTGGATGTAAATGGCCTCCTTGATACTTCTCCAGCCATCTACTGGTAATTGGATGATGAAGTTGACTCATTCCCAGTCAATGCTGAGACCATTTTGAATTAAGTGTACACAAAAATGTGTTTAATGATGATGTCAGCATTCAGTTGGACTTGTGTCGAGGGTCCTTCACCAATGTGATATTCCCCATAGCTGCTGCACAGGATGCCCGGTCTAGGCAGTTGTGTCTTTCAGGAGCAGCAGAGATCTTAAGGTGCTAAATGCTGGTTCAGAGAGCTGAACCATGTAAGAGTCTCATTAGAATTCATCTGTTGTGCCTTTTTAGCAATGTTCCTCCTGGTTTTGAGTTGGTGTGGGTGTCTTATTATCCAATCCTTTCTGAGTAGAAATGGTATATGTCCAATTTTGTCACCCTTTCAAACTTACAAACACTCATGTGATGACAACTTGACAACCACTGATACAGACTGTAGGATGCTGTCAAAAGCTTGGAAAAAGTTAGTAATTTGGCCTTGAGTTATTTTTATTAATTTTTGTTTCACTATTTTCACTATTATAATATTTTTCCTACTATTTCATCCAGAAACAGATTTTTGGAACACCTTAAAATGCTATTGATGTGTCTCACATCTCTTAACATTCAGAGTCTCCATCAGCTCAAGTCCAATTACCCAGCAAATACAAAAGTTTCAGTAAAAATTCACATTCAGAACCAATTTAAATACACATCTGAACTTTTCTTGGGCATAATGTACATAATTATTTTCCACAAAAATACTTCTGACTTGTAAATGTCACATTTGCTAGATGCTGTTTGCCACGATCAACTTTCTAAAGTTTAAGGGTATTTACAGTCTTAAGCAAATTACTGTTCTTGTGGGTGATAATACGGGTGTCAATTACAATGACTCACTATCTGACATGTTGTCTTATGGTATGGTAATTTTCTTGATGTCACCATTACAAAAAAGGGCAGTTTATCATTATGACGGAAATTCACATTTGAATGCAAACCCTTTCATATTATGATTTGATAATTTCATTAACATTTTTCCTTCATGATTACACACTAAATCATTCCATTCAAAAACCTATCATGTTTAAAATTATGCTATCTAAATATATCAATAAACACAATGAATTATACACTATGGATCTGGACCTATTTCGTGTTTCTTGTGATTCTAAAAGTTGAATGTTCTATACTTTCCCTGGTCTGGTTTGTTCACTCTAAGCTCTATGGTACACAGTCAAAACTGGCCCTTGGTCCACTGGCACCACCATGGTCCAAATACCATTTCAAAGATAATAATTGATTATTTTAAAGTTGGGATGGTTGTGAAACTCGTTTTAAATATTTCATCAACAGAGTAAAAAGTTTAACTTTGTATCAAATGATGTTAAGTCAGAATTTTTATATTTTTTATTTGTTTCTTTTGTTTGCCAAAATCTGGCTTGAACCAAATTCTCTGTAGCCACTTAGTGAGATCATTCACTGATTGGTTCAGTGAAATCCACCATGCGTGACTATCATGTTAAGTTTGATTTCTCTAAATCAAAAGGATGTCATAGCAGCTCAAGGAAAGCTGGGATACTTTAAACCCAATATTAACGCACCCCATATTCAAAGCTTTGATAGTCTTAAATAAACACAATGTAAAGACAATTAGTCTCCCTTAAAATATAGGGGTTCAAGTGCTGAAATAATTTGTAATTTATGTATAATTTCTCTGGGAATTGAAGATGCACTTGGTTTAACAAGTATTTAAAAAAACTCAAAATATATCTTACTGTGGACTGAGATACCAAAATCAGGGCTCTGGGAAATAGACAATAGGATGTTTTATCTTAAAAATATATTTCTTATTCATATATCATGTATTCCAAATTCAATTTAAAAAGAGCCATTTTCATATCAATATTTAAACCTGAGATTCAAATATTCAAAACTCCATAATTGATTTCTGTAGAAAAGATAATGTTGGTATTAGAATGTTAGTCTGTGGCCTCCCTTCTCATCGTATCTCATATCAGTCATGAGCAAACCCTGGTTAAGGACATACAACAAAATTTCCAAAATACAAAGATTTATCAGCAATTTGATGCTCACATCACTGGTATTACAAATAGTAAACACACTTTAAAAGGGGGTCCTGTCACATAAACATTTTGGTGGTCATTAGGTTTGTGATGGAATCAGTCACTGACAGCTATCAAACAACAGTGCTAATGTCGTCAGCCTCGTCAGGTTTCTTGGGTTTGCTAGGAAGAGACTTGAGGTACTCCAGGTGGCGTCGGGCGTCCTCCTGGTTCTGTCGAACATAATACACCACATACGAAATGACCATGGCAAACCAACCAAACATGGTCACCAGCATAGCATAGTCTGTGGTCCTTTTGGCCAGGTTACAGAGGTCAGTATCCACTGCCATGAAAGGTCTTCCCTCCTGGTCAAGAAGCTCAGAGCTCCTGCAGAGAACCCTAGCAGCAGCCTCGTGGTTGTGGGCCATTCCACTGATGGCCTGCTGGAGGGCGCAGTCACAATGCCAGGGGTTATCGTCCACAATGACGCGGGCCTTGAGCCGAGCAAAGGCATCCTTGTGTACGCTAGTGATACGGTTGTGGGAGAGGTCCAGCACCTGTAAGGTCGCCTCTATGCCACTGAAAGCTGCTTCGCCCAAAGTCTCCACAGCGTTGTATGAAAGATTCAGCTCCCTCAAAAGCCTAAGTCCATGGAAGGTTTGATCAGGCACGGCTCCAATTTGGTTGTGGTCTAGCCTCAGCAGGACTGTATCAACAGGGAGGCTGGGGGGGATCTCTTTGAGGCGGGACTGACTGCAGGTAACGTTGAGGCCATGGAGGTGGGGGTCGCGTTGGCAGATGCAGCCCTTTGGGCACATGCTGGCCGAGGGGAAGCACAGGGCCATGAGGACAAGGCTCTGAAGGAGCAGGCACATGGGGATGGAGCGCGACAGCCACAAGTCCAGCAAGGTCATACTGACTGGCCGTCAGCAGCATCCCGCCTGGGCCCACAACACCACCACTGGTCTCTTAAACACATTGCATGGTGGCTACTGGTCCTCACTGTCTGCCCACTGGAGATACTGGAGTTTGAACTGATATGATCATGCTGGTTTCAGGCCTGAAACAAGATCAAACAGAAAGACAAGTTGAGCCATTGAGGTTATTGGATGCTTGTAACCTGCTCTTATTCCTGTGCGACATTTTATTTATTGTTCTATTATTAACTTGAATTGATTGTTGACAAATTGCTAAGAGATTTTCAGAGTGACATAAAATGGTTATTGTTAGAAAATATTTAGAAAATGACCCGATTCGAGTAGTAGTGTTGTTTATTCACAGTATTGTTTCGGAGAACATGACCAACAGAAACCATCTGAAGTTGTCCGATGACACGAAAAATGGAAACTTCCCCATCTCTAGACATGGCAAATGAATTTGTCGAAAATGTTTCAACAAAAATCATATCAAAGGGCAGTAGACCTGCAGTTTGCTTGATATGTTCCAACTTTTCTTTATCCTGGTATGTGGAACGTTAAAACCGAATGTTACTTTAGCATGTGTAATTTTGACATTGTGATCTGAGAGGTATCGTTTTTGGGAATAATGTCAGAGAAAAAGTCTAATTGTATTTGTCGGTTCCAAATGGAGATATCTGTGTATGCTGTTTTTCAGGTCTTTGTTTATCTATCCGACACCTGCGGCTTTTCTCCATGGAAATCTTTTCTTACCAAAGACCAAAGTCACCTGTGTTGGGCAATGGCATCAATAACATCTGTAAGTTTAAAACTGGAATGATCTACCAGCTCATTTGCTAAGGCACAAGAGGTGGATTAAGTCAGTCACAAACAGAAAAATCCTCAGCTTAACATGAAAGTTTTATTTACCAACAATAACTACAGTCAACCTGACCCTTAGAGACTATACCTCAGTAAGGACATCAGGAAATGTTCAGTTTTTATGAAGCCTGCGGATATTTAGGATCAAACTCAAATAGAGGTATTCAAATGAAGAGCTACATATTCAAGAGATGTAACATTTCCATAAGATGTCTTGTTGCCGGGGATATAATCATTAACAAAGACGGCACTCAACCCTCTTTCTTATGGCTTAGAATGCACACATGAAACTGGAGTTGTGAAGGGCTGACTCGATAAGAAGAGCTGCACTGTAAAATCAAGGTTTTGCTTGATAATAAAATAAAAATAAATTGTTGTGTCTCCCTTTTTGGATTTCTGTTGTCCTTGACAGAGGGAACATATGGGTAATGCTGAAAGGGAAAATAACAAAAACTGTGCAGATTGTGAATAAGAGACACTGAATAGAGGGTATATGTAGTTGAAAAACACATATTCAGTGCCAAAAACACCTCAGCATTTGTACTGTGTGCAATATGATGTTTTGAACAGTTGAAGGTACAGCCACCGGATGCAGAGACCTTACAGTTTTTGGTGTTTTTACTGCAACTGCCTGTCACATATTTTACAGCACACATGCACTATAGATGTTTACTTTCTGATTTACTCTAAGTCCCCTATGAGAACAAGAGGTTATACGGGTCCTGCAGTAGTGGTGCAATTGTTTTATCTAGATGCTCACCAAGTTGTTTGTGAGGTTTGGTACAAATTCTCCTTTTTCGCAGCTGCCCATAGCTGTATCCTAATCTGCGCAGGAGTTCAGGGAGATGATACGGCAGGTCAGTCTGTTTAATTACAAATCTAATGGCTTTGGGTTCTTCCTGTTACTTGTGCTTCCATATTCCAGGTAAATGGTTTACTCCTAGGCTATGCCCTTAGAGAGTTCCATAGATGAGACTTGTATATTCATTATCTGACACTGAGAGCTGCCTCCTTCTTTGCAGTCTACCAACCTAATCTATAGAGCATATCTTTTGAGGATCATTGGGGAAGGAGCCAATACCAGTGGACAAGCCTTGACAGGAAAGAAGCGACGAGCAAACATACAGAGATAAACACCATTCCAACATTCATCATTCCACCATTCACATCCACTCCTAGAATCAAGTCTAGTCTGAATGTAAAGCCAGAGGTAACATGCCTCAGCACAGAAAGGCCCTGGTCTGCCGTCAGGTGTGAAATCAGAACCATTTTGCTGGGAGTTGACAGTGCTAACTACTGCACCGCCATGTCCCCATGTTGGTAAATGGTTTATAAATCCCCTTTCCAGTCTGGAGGACCACTCAAAGGGCTTTACAGTACAGGTTATTGCCATTCACCCATTATTACAGTTTATCAATGGGCAGGACTTTTTCTATGAGAACAGCATAGCTTCCAGGGGGTCATTTTTATCAATTGTTTGATCTCACCTTCGGAAGGAAGATGAATAAGCATATTTCTCTATGTATTCTTGCAATAGCTTAATATACTGTGAATGTATTTGTATAATGGATACAACTATTGATCATCCTATGTCAGTGTTTTCTTTATCTAGTTTATTTATCCGTAATTCATAGAATTCACAAACTTGACACAATTAACTCTTAAAACATTCACTACATGCCCTTTCTCATGTTTTGAAATAGAACAACACACAAAAACAATTGTGAAACAATTGACTGAAGTAGCAGCAGCATAATTGCAAAATGGAAAAATGGTTCCAATGTTAAGAAATATGTATACTAGAAAGTATACTACAGTAATGCATAAACCTTTGAAACGATTGAAATGTTTTCGTAAGATAAGATTAATTCAATAATGCAATATGGCTGAAAGATAAACTTAAGCCAGACATATTTTATGAAATCCTTTAACACCTGCAGTCTAACTACCGTGTTGTTTGAGATTCACCAATGGTTTGATTTTAGTTTTAAGTATACAAATATTTGTTTCACCTGATGCACATCAATTCAAATTAAAAACAACTTTATTCGTCCCCGGAGAGCAATTCTGAGATCAAAAGATGAAGATAAAATCATCTTCATGGTCATGGTGAAGTCAAGGTCAATCAGGCAATTGCATTTCTTTTAGCGAAATTGCATAAATCCAACTGAAGCGCCACATATTAAAAGAAACCACATTTCCATACGATGTATTCTTGCAGTGGAGAGAATAATTAAAAAAGATGGCAATTTCACCTTCTTTCTTATGGATTAGAATGCACACAAAACTGAAGTTGGGAGGGGTAGACTCGATAAGCAGAGCCACACTTTAAAATCAAGATTGGGCTTTAGAATAAAATATGGTTTTCCTACCGAAGTCCTGTTTATTTAGAAAGCTTTATTTCACAAGCTTAAGGGACTGACTGCAACTTATGAGACCTGAATGGGTGAATGTGGGGAGAAGCCTCCTCTTCCTCTTTGCTCTGATGTCCCTCATGATTACAACTCACTTTAGGTGTGGGGCTTAGATGTTTGTTTCTGTTGCTACAGACTCCATGACTATGTATTGAAAAACATGGGCTCTCTGTGCAGCCTCGATTGACACAGCCAAATCAAACATGACAGTTTAAGGATTATAAATTAGCTAAATGTTAATTTCAGCATGGTAAAATGCCTCGCTAATAATAATATAGGTAATGTTTAGAGTACCATTTATGTCAACCTTCTATGTTTAAACAGTATAAGCAAAAAAACAATAAATGGTAAATAAATGGACAGTATTTATATAGCAACCATGGCAGTAGATGGAAAGTCAAGGCAAGTGAAACATTATCCAGATGGGACCATTACGGGCCCTTTCTTACTCCTGGTACAAAGCAGTGCCAAGCACAGCTCAAGTGTCTTTGCTATTTTAACAACCAAAATAGCCGACATTGTTTAAATAGCACATGTCCATCGATATCATGGTGGTATTACAATGAGGTGTGGTCAGCAGCATTGTTAGTGCATTTCTATTGAGGCATTAAAAAGCTATTGGGCTTTGATAAAACATTTTTTTTCATTTTCAGGCTTATTATCAAGATAGTTCATATGCACACTGCTTGTGTATACACAGGTGGTCGGCCTGAGCATGACAACAGACAGTTTCTCTTAGTACCTTGCAAATCCAGCATTGTAATAACAACCCACCACAATCAGAATCAGGGTTTATTGCCAAGTAGGTTTACACATACAAGGAATTAGCTGTGGTGTGTCTGTGCAAGTATAGATATAGAAATTATGAAAAATAGGACACAAAATTCAGATGGGATTTTGATGGTTAATTGTACATTATACCCCAAAACACACCCAAAATCAATTTAGAGGCTGATTAAACTATGTTCTTGGCACAGTGACCTTTTTTATTAGGGCACTTGGCATTCCATCCATTAATTTCAGCCAGAACCAAAGTGTTGCACTGACTGACGCTGCCATCCCTTCGAGCCAAACATGCCTCAAGTGAGAGGTACTCCAGCAACGCCTGGCACTTATGTATTGATTATGTACCAGTCAATTAAAGTGGAGGAGAGTAATCAGGAAAGCTGCCAAGGGACCTCTGAACAAGACTCACTCAATTTAAAACCGAAGAGATAACATGTTTTTACTTGATTCTCTCAATACTGGATAGACCTGACTTAAAGATGCTTGCTTTTGGAAAATTGACAAATCAACATGGACTCCAATACATGGCCATAGAAAGAGATTACGTACACGTAGGGTCTTAAGAAAGACGTGTCATCAAGAAGCCCTGGTTTGATAATATTTGCATGATGTGTGTATGAAAGAACAAACACTCAAACCACATTTGACATTAAACAATAATTATGTGTTCTGGACAGACTTCGGATGTCATTACACTGGCTGATGGCTTTCTGTCCTGTGGACTGAAACATTTCAGTCTGAACCAAATTGATGCACTGACTGACACTGCCGTCCCTTGGACCCTCACAGCTACCAAGACAAACCAAAAAAATAGAGCTGTCAAATAGATTTCGGAGCCTTTAGCTTGAAGGGCCTTTAGGATGACATGAATGTGCTGCTGTGTGAAGTCTTTATATCGCTTTCACCAAAGGCCATGTCTTAGAATAAGGTCCCAAACGCTCTAGGCATGTAGATCTATATTTAAGTTTTAATAGCTTAAGCCTTAAAGTCACATAAGCTACATTGTGACCCCCTGATGCATATAGAAGCAACAACTAATGTATCCAACTAAAGAGTATTGTGTTTCAAAAGCCTAATCTTAGTCCTCAGTGCAATTGTCCAGAAGCCACTGAAAGACACCCCACAGGTTGTTCATTATGACCAAGATGCACTCTGTTTTTGGCTCAGTTACACATTGTGCGATCTCTGAAGATCAAACTGTAATTACATTTGCCACTTTTTAAAGATTTATGGCATAAGTGGAAATCAAATGGTTAGAAGCTGCAAATACAGGGTTGGAGAGAGGTTAGGTATAAAAAGACAAAAACACGTTGTTAAGTTATTGTAAGTAGAAAAATGTAGAATAAAGTCCCAATCCTTATTAATAACTCATCTGGAACTTTGTTGTAGATGGACGCACAATTTTGGCCTTAATAACTTTGTACATTTTTCTAACATGGTGCATACAATAATTGTGTGGTTGTGTTGTCAACATATTATAACAAAGTAAGCGGAGCTAATAATGAAGAGGACATTTATGGTCTAACTTGTGGAATGTATTAATGGGAACTTGGGAGGTGTCAGTGTTCATATTGCACATACTGGAGCGGGTGTGGTGACTGATCACCAATAGTTTAAAAACCACCAAAAAAAATACTTATGGCTTTAGGTCCATACAGTCATGTTATAGATGGTATGCAGGGGCATTACTAAGATCCACTGGCTATATGAACTATATGTAATGGATACAAATAAAAGAAAAATAAATGAGATGAGATGGCAATAAATAGTGCCAACTTTATAATTCTGCAATCCATTAGAGGGTAACTTTAGAGTGTCATTTTTTTCATAGATGATAAATAAATAGGAAATCTTAACACAAAATCTTCTTAAATGCTAGCCCCCCCCCCCCCCCCCAGCCCCTTCTCTTTCACTCCTTTAATACCGCACAAATTACTCAATACAAAGCAAATTATTTTTAAAAGGGCATTAAGGTTCATTTTCTGGCCACGGCAATAATGCAAACTAAAGTTGAGAAGTTGAGACAAATCCTGTTATTTTTAGATCTATGTACCAGTCAATAAAGGTGAAAGAGAGTAATCAGGAAAGCTGCCAAGGTACGTCAGAATTAGATTCACTCAATTTAAAACTGGAAAAAACAATGGTTTTACTAGTATCTCTCAATACCAGATAGACCTGACTTAAAGATGCTACAGATTGTTTGAGGTTTGAAACATTAACTGGGACTCCAATACATGCATTCTGGGAAATTACTTCAATTGATGAGTTGTTGGCAGAAAATGAATTGCCATAGAAAGTATTACATCGAGGTATGATCATAATCAGTAAGCCCTGGTTTGGTCATATGTGGGTGACATGTGTACAAAAGTACAAAAAAATCCAACTTAATTCAAAATTAGAAATGTTCATATCTGTTCTGGACAGACTTCTGACGGCATCGTACTGCCCTCCCGACCAACCACTGTGTAAGGTGGAGTGACTGTGTACCACACTGAGGCCTTGGCCGTTGTTTCAACAATTCGGGGGCTGAATCCTTCGGAGGACGTGGTCTACAATGACTGAAACAAAATGAGATGGTCTGGTCTACAGAGTATTTATGTGATCTGCGTCACAAGCTCGTCCTGTCCATATTGCAGTTGCCTAGCAACAAGGCTGAAGTTGTTCACACCAAGAAAGTTTGAATGCCCCTTGGTTTTTTGAATATATGAACTGTTACCCGTTAGGTTGAGGTGATCCTGGGATAGGTTGAGCCACGTAGGATCTCCCCCTTGGAGCCTTCGTTTCTCAGGAATGGAAAGAGAGCCTGGCCTCGCCGCTATGATTTATTTGATCTTTAATTGCTGCCTCAAAAGGATGTGGCCCCTGAATTGACACATATCTGATGATTCAGTATGAAGCAGGTCTATAAACGTGGAAATGTAGTTATTAACTATCCTTTTAAATTCCTGATTAAAATCTATAATATTATACATTTCTCTGTATTTAAAAAAATGCACATATTCTATTCATTTATTTTTTTATTAATGTATTTTAAAATGTGTACTTATTGACTTTTTTATTCATTATGTTTATGTACATCCTCTTCTAATATGAATGATTTTTTGATTATATATTTCAATTGGAAATTGTTTTCATACTTCCACTTTTTACCCTCCATTTAAATATCTATGAATTAATTGGTAAAAACATTTATTTGTGAGTGTTTTTTAATGTAGAATGAGTTTATAATTAATGAAATGCTTTATAGCTATTTCAGTGGCACTTGTGGTCCTCCACATAAAATGCATTAGCCTAAAAAACTTGATATGGGGATAATATTAAGTGTTTACAGCTTGTTCTGCTGCTGTAGAGAAAATTACATTTAATTTAGCTTTAAGCTTTTAGCTTTAGCTTTAGCTTTATAGACACTGGGGTAAGTAATGATGAGATTATAGTTAAGCCAAATACTGTGTGAATAGAAAGATCACAACTGCACAATTAGTCTTGTTTTGAGACTAAAGATCGGTTTACGCCTGCTGTTCACTACACATACGCAAGATGGCTGCTTCGCGTATCCTGCGTCCTTTGGTTGTGTAGGTTGTGCACATCCTCCGACATTAACACGACACCTTTGCAAAATGCAATACTCACATAAAGGTCGGGGGAGTAGTGGTGGTGGGCACTAGAATTATTATGATTATTAACATTAATTCTTTGTTTATGAATCTAGAAAATGGCAACAAAATCAATTAGAGTTAAAGAATACAGAGCCGAGCGTTCTACAATCTTTAGTGTGAGTTCTGTGGTGTGCCCTCTGCTGGATATTTCCAGTAACAGTAAGTATAAGAACAGTCATGACCAGTGGCGGCTGGTGAAATTTTTTTGGGGGGGGGCGCACTTGGGCGGCGCGGTTTAAATAGCCCACCGCAATGAGAGAAAAAAAACTCCGGGGTGTTCCGGTCCTGTGCTCCGGTCCGGACGTCCCCGGGGACGTGCTCCTCCGGGACCGTCCCCGGGGACGTCCCGGTCCCCGGGGAGGTGCTCCGGTGCTCCGGTCCCGGTCCCCGGTCGGAGACCGGGTCGTCCCCGGGGACGTCCCCGGGTCGTCCCCGGGGACGTCCCGGTCTCCGGAGCACCGGAGGGAGGTGCACCTGGGGAGGTGCTCCGGTGCTCCGGGAGGTGCTCCGGTCGCCGGGACGTCCCCGGGGACGGTCACGGTCCCCGGGGAGGTGCTCCGGTGCTCCGGGAGGTGCTCCGGTCCCGGAGGAGCACGTCCCCATGCACGTTAACATGTGGTTAAAAATTTCAGCTGATTATTACTGATCGATAAAACTACACACACGACACAGTAAACAACAATGATTCTATCTGTCCACTGTCTGTCCTCTACCTGTCTCACTCAGTGCTCCGGGACCGGAGCTGCACCTCCGTGCAGATTAAAAGTATCTGCTAACTATGCAGCTCCTGTAGATCAGTGATAAGGTCTCTGATTGGACAGTCCTGTCAGCATGATGTATAAGAAACCCTTTCATTGGCTGTAGGCGCAATCGAGTGCGCCCATGGCTCGAACTGTCATCCGCCATTGAAAAGCTGTCCTTGCTCAAATGTTCCTGCCCCTTTTGTTGGCTTCCATAGACTTCCACTTGCCCGGCGCCCACAGGGAGGAGTGGCTTCTCTCTCAGTGATAATGAATGGCAAATATATTACCAAATATAATATATTAAGTGGTTTTTGACAGGGGCTTACGGTCTCCGGCACACATTTAACGCTTTAAAACAGTACATTTCTTATTAAATTATTTGATATATAATGTTTTTTGACATGTCATTTTTTTTTTTTTTTTTTTTTTTTCATCTCAAAATTGTAGGGTGGGCGGCGCCCCAGCGCCCTGTATGACGAACCGCCACTGGTCATGACGCAGTTGCCAATGCGTTTCTGTGGCTAAAAAGCACGAATATTGTGTGCCTAAGAATGACTATCTTTAATGATTAACCCTTAAGTTTGTCAATTGATAATGTTTATTGTATATTATGTATATTATCCGTGACCATGTATAATGGGAAAGGGGTTGCTCACAGTGCTGAATCCACTGAAAACATTTCTGCAGTGGTTTAAGCATCTTTGGGCTGATTGCTGTTGTACTGTTTTGGTTCAGTCTCACTGCTCATCATCACTGTCACTTCCAGTCACAGCAGGAGGCAGTTTGCGGCACTAAAATCACTGAATCACTCAATGCACAACACCTTCCCACCATCAAACACCAAAGTCTATGATGAGCTGGTGAACACAGTGGAGCATTTAGCTGCTAAGGAGCCAGATATTTTCCTATTGAGACCCCACCACAGGACCCAAATGAAAATTGGACACTGAGATGAGACTGAAGGCTCATGTTGCTCTGTGTCAGTCAGATGCGAAGGCATTTGCAGTAACAACTTCATAAAGTGAGACTGCAAATGTTGTGAGACTGCTCATCCTTAAGAGGCCAAGAAAGAAATCAATTAATGCAGCTTATAAATACATTAACATATTTCCCCCAGACAGGTTAAGTGGATAGTCTGTGGCTTCATAAAGTATTCAACCCACTTCACTGTGTGTTAGATTTCATTTAATATAAATATTATCCTTTTTTGAACATAAATTTACATTCCATCCATTATGAGAACATAAAATGTGTTTAAGGAATTTTTGCAAATTCTGTAATATAAAATAAAATTGAGACACCTAGGCCCTTCTGAAGTAATCACAGCTTCCAGTCGTGTTGCGTAAGTCTCTAGAAGCTTTAGGTCATTCCTCCTGGCAGAACCTCTCAAACTCCATTAGACTTAATGGGAAACGTCTGAACTCATCTTCAGGTCTGTCAGATGTTATACGAGACTTCTGGGTTGGTTAGTGTTAGAGCCTTGGTCGTACAGAAGTGGGTGTGGTTTCTTATAAACTGGGTCTGAAAAAAGATATATGCCTTAAGGACGGACAGCAACTTCTCCTGAAGCCCCCCCAGCGTTGTGTGGGCTGTACGCCTCCTGACAGTGTTGTGCTGAAAGGTGAACTGTCACTCCCGTGTCAGGTCACAAGCACTGTGGAGCAGGTTTACTTCAGGGACCTCGCTATATTTGGCTCCATTCATTGTTCCCTCAATTCTGACCATGTCTCCATGTCCCTGCTGCTGAGACAAGGTTACTGAGGACAGTTGGTTAGTTAAATACATAGCTGAGCTGGGCCTCAATATCATCCCCAATACAATGCCTCAGGAAGGAACATAAACATGTTTAGACCATTTATGTCATTTAAAAATACATAAAATTACTCAGTGCAGTGTGTTAAATTAGAGGCTTCTCCTAAATGAATCACAGTCTTAAGATTCCAACACAGAAACAGCACATCAAGAGAAAAAAGGCTCAAAATCTGACAAACCTTCTGAGCCTTATAACAATATTAACCAATGTTACAGAGACTTGTTTTGTGTTGAGGTCTGACACCTATCTCTATAACATTATATAATATAATATTTTATGAAAAATCTTCTTGAAACCTGGCCTTTGCCATTCTGGCCACTTGACATTTTTATTCAAATTTATTGATTTATATACAATACTATAATGGCCCTCAGTAGAGCCGAATACATCCACCAACAATTCCCTCAAATTCAACCAAGCTGCACCAAATTTCACAGGCTCAGGTTTAAGTTCCCAAAATCTGCCTTATTATTTTTATCAAGATACATTAATTAGTCTTTGGAAATCAATGAAAATTTCCCCAAAAAAGTCCTATCTCACAGTAAAGTAAAAAAAATGGTTCTTAACTGACCGATATCTCATCCTTCCACCAAATTTATGGAAAATCTACTCAGTAGTTTTGTTCTGTAATCTTACTTGTAAACACACATAGAAATCAATAAACATATGAACAGACAGGGGTGAAAAGACAAGCTCCTTGGCAGAGGTAATAATCAACAAGATTACTGGGGAGATTTATATGGATCCCTGTGCTGCTGCAAGTCTCCTTGCCTGCAGCCACTAATAAACCAATGTTGATAACGGATGAAGTCAATCAATCACCTTTTTCTTGATCATCATTCACAAGTTCCAACTTGACTGTGAAGAATAATTGCTTTTCATTCCTCTGAACCTTATATTAGAAAAGACAAATGAGTCTCCTTTGCACTGGGAACAGATTTGGGCATTTTCCTCTATTTCCCCCCCATTTTATAAATGAAAAAATGATTGGTAAAACAAAGAAGAAAATTATAGTTAAACTATTAGTTGTGTTCCTTACTTTGAACATGCGATTAAACAAACTGTGCCACAGATAAATGTGCGTTGTAATATTTAATGATGTGTAATCTTTATTCAATTTGGCTTACTAGGAGCTGAAGTAATGTCACTGACTCTGCAATTTGAATTCAGCTTTCAGAATTGGTCTGCTACTCCAACTGTGTTCCAAAAAGTCTCGTTTTTCTAAAGGTAACTGAGCGTCTGGGATTGTGTAGACACCCTGACTATCAACACTGCGTTAAATAGACTGTTTCCAATAGAGGTGGTCTCCCCACCATCTCCATGCAAATGAGCCTGGACTCCATCACTGTTTGGGGCTTCCCCTCGTCTGGAGTCTGCTTTGCTGTGATTGTGAAAAGCTGCATGAGACGATCTGAATCAACACGGTGAATCCTGATATGATTACAGCGGGGGATGGGGGGGGACACCCTGAATCTCTGGGTGATCCAGCTGTTGCATCACAACAGGCAACAGCTGGATCATCGTGAAAAACAACCGTTAAAATGCCGAATGCTCTCGATCTATTTAAAGACGCGGCTCAGTTAACACTGTCTGTCTATGACCGGAGTCAATGAACAATGAGCTCCGCAAACAGACGTAACGTCACCAGCTTCTCAATCCGAATAAACCAAACGTTATCTGAACTGTTGCTTCGTTACACGTTATGAATTGAGGGAACGTCAACGTCATGCAGAACTTCATTCAATTATTTCACAATTTTATAAATCCATCTTTACTGGCACACAACAGTCAGGCCGATTGCACACTTAAACAAATGTGCTTATTCTAGAGGAGTGATTTTGTAATTCGGCACCAAATTAACGAAGCCATGCTTAGATATTACTTCGATATCTTAACTTTGATAAATGAATCACACTGCTTGTTGCCGCCCTCTGCGGTGCATTTAATGTGGAAAAGGTCTGAAGAAACTGCAGGCGAAGCACGAATAAAGTTGGAAATTGCAAAAAAAAGATCAATTAATTATGGGTTAATTGCGGGCCGAATTGATGTATGGCATTTGACTGTTAAATAGAGGATTTGTATATATTTTTCATACTGTCCAATTTCGATTATTACCAAAAGAAAAACGAAATGGAATATTTCTTAATGGCGTCTGGCAGAATGTCGTCTGTGAAAACATCACGCACCAGCCTACCTGAGGTGCCAACACCAAACCACAGCTCTGTGCTGTGCGATGCTCAGAAACGATCAAATGCACAATGACTTAGAAAAGTCCACACGCACAAAATCCTCTCATCTGTGGATCATACATCACAGATGTCTACAATAATTCCTTCGTGCAAACAGAAAGAATGACAGCAGAGGACAGACAGACACCCACAGACACACACAGACACCCACAGACACACACAGACAGACACAAACACACAGACAGACAGACAGACAGACAGACAGACAGACAGACACACCCACACACACACACACACACACACACACACACACACACACACACAGCAGCAACAGGCGACACACAATGAGCTCACCAGCGGTCAGAGTGAAGAGCTGCAGCCGCCCGGCTCATGTCACATGGAGGAGTGGACCCAGCCTGTCTGCTCCTGGACCCGCGCACTGACGCACCAGTCGCAGTGTGAACTCGCATCTTTGGCTCCCGGTGTAAAACACCGCACAGGAGTGAATGGGAAGGAAGGGGGGGGTTCGCGGAGTGAAGTCACCGGGAAACAGGGGCGGCACCAGTTCCGGTGCCAGCTTTCAGAGTAAAATGGAGGCTGGTGCCACAACAACAGATGTGGCAGTGGGTTCAGTGTAAAGATGGACACAAGAGAACAAATGTTCCACATAGCTTAACAGTTTTGGCCCTACATCCCACACATCCCACACATCCCACATCCCCCGGGGAACGATGGCACTTAGTTGGTTAGCACCTGTTAGTTAAGCAGGTCGGCTGACTTCATCCTTTCGCACATTTAATGAGCATTTAGCTGCTAAGGAGCCAGATATTTCCCTAATGAGACCTCACCACAGGACCCAAGTGAATGAAAAAATATATGAATGCAGTTTAAAGAGATATTAACATATTTCCCCCAGACAGGTTCAGTGGATATTCTGTGGCTTCATTAAGTATTCAGACCACTTAATTTCACTTTCCTGTGTATAAGATTTCCTTTTTTGGAACATGAATTTGCAATTCACATTCCATCCATGCGTTTTTCCTGACTGCTCCTCTTTCATTCTATGTGATAAATCTACTTAAAGGGGAGGATAAACCTATGTCATGCTCAGGACATTTTATTGACAAGTACTTGTAAACGTTTCCACCACAGTGGCACCAATCAGAATCAGTGAACAGTTCATGACCTATTCTCTAGTTCCCACGCATTATCATTTCATACAAAAATTACTATATCCATATATTCATATATACGTATATACATGCAAACATGTAGACAACCAAACAAGAAAAGAAATAGAAATCATTCATAAAAAGCCTAACCTATATGGGAGTTTTCAGCAGCTACTCAACGCTAACCACAGACTCAGTTGGTCTGATGGATTGGGGAAGGCTGATCCAAAGTTTAAAAGCTACAACTGCAAACGACCGGTCACCAGTGGATTTAAAATAAGTACGGGAAACAGATAGAAGGCATTAATCAGATGATCGGAGCGGCCGAGCCCCAGAGTAGGGGTTCAACAGTTCTGTTATACAAGCAGGGGCCAGGCCATGCACGATAATCTTTCTCCTCCTCCTTTTTCGCCTGAAATGGTCATAAAACCATCTGGAGGGATATGGTGAGGCCACGAAACCAACTAGACACACTGAGTAAACAATTGGTTGAAGGATAGGACTTTATATGTGCATTGTTCAATTTGCGCCCACATGCAGAGCCAGATTTACCTGTTATGAGGTCTGAGAGTAAATATTGAATGCTGAGGCCCTTTTAGACCCATCTCATTGTGTATAGTACAGTTCGCATGATATCAATAAGCATTGCTTCCAGAAACCCACCAGTGCTCTAATGCTAAATGAAAGGCCCAACTTTTTCTCTGTCTTCATTATTATACTTTAAAAAACAACTTCGTGTTGCTTGGAATTACAGAGGTACATTGATTTGTGTGACATTTAGTGTAAAGTAGCACAATCAATGCAGACAATTCCTGTAGAAGCCTCCTTCTTGGTGATATCTTAGTTCATGCAACATGCTGTAAATAAATAAAAGCTTATTCAAAGACAGAGAAACATATTGTAATGCTTCCTGTTGTGACTGTTTTTTGCAGGCGTTGGAAAAGACAGATGACACATTGGCTCTGTAGAGCCACCAGACATCTAACACAATTGGACATGCAGGGAGGGGGTTTAATCTACAACCCCACTTGCTAGATGCCAAAAATCCTATACCCTGGTTGTTTCATTTCTATATTGACCATATTTCTGATATGCTCTCCTTCTCTGACCCACACAAATGACCTTCTGCCATAGTCAGACTGACCATCAGCAACACCTGTAGAAATCCCACTCGCATAGGTAGCCAGGGGTTGGTGGCCATTAAAACATAGGACTTTACTGTTTTCAACAGGCAGGCAGGATTCAGCATACAATGGATACAGCTTTTTAGTGTATGAGTTCAGGCAACAAGCATACAGTTCTCTACTGCATGGGGTATCCTCCCCCACACCCCTAACCCTTACTGACAAGCTGCAAAAAGATAATCATGTAGTAATATTCAGGACTAGTTTGGGGAAATCTGCCCATACCTGTTTAGTTATTTTGCTCGTAGACACACACACACACACACACACACACACAGCATAAATGACAGTTTCACACATACTAGAGGTGCACAAAATAAAGGAACTTCTCAACATCCTTGAATTTTTTTTTTTTTAATGGCTTCTGTTCCAACCACGACAAATTCTGTTACCTCTGTGTGGGTGGGTTTAAATAATAGACAGGCATTTTTAAGAGGAATAAAGACTGTGGCAGAGAAGAGAGAAGCACTGACACACTGAAAACTGTCAGTGATGAAACTAGGCGAAATGTAGGACACAGCGAGGAGAGGAGCAGCATATTACATTCAGTTCATTAGTTCATTGTTGAGTTAACGAGCTCCTGAGCTGTGGCTCTGTCATTCTTCTTGAACATGATTCTTTTTCCTCCATTAGTTATCGCTGGTCTGTCTGTTCCCTGAACGACGACCTGTGTTAGGATCATTTATTCCACATGTTGGCAAAGCTGTGGCATTTAGGGGACACATTCCTGGGTCACAAACAGCTGATTAACAAAACCAGTGAATTTGTGTTGCCTTAACATCCCTCCATCCGTCTCCGCTCTGTCTTCACCTCCTCTTCTTCTTTCCCCAAGGAGAAAATACTTCAAATCCGTTATGTGACGCACTAGCCATCGAACTATGATCGATGGTGATGATAGATCTTCAAATTAATCGTTCAACCAAAATATGGTCTGAAAAAAAACATTTCTCATGATAGACAATCTGTAACTGGTACTGATCAGAAATAAAAGATCAGTGATGGTATGAAAAAGTTAAAGAGGAATCCATATATTTTGTCATGAAGTTTAGTAACCTTTATAAACTTTCATCACCAATAGGAGTAGAGACACACTGTTCAGTTTATTTACTGTAGATTAACCAATCATTCATCATCATGAGGAAAATCCCCTCTACTTCCCCTCCTCTTTTTATCTATTAAACTACTTCCTCCCTCTACCATTGATATAATAATAATAACAATAATAATAGCCAGATTGGGGTACACAGGGTATGCACCGCCGCTGATACTTTTCATTGTCGGATGTTTTCTGCAGAGGTTATTTCAAATCAATTGATAACAAATGTGTGCTTGTGTGTGTGTGTGTGTGTGTGTGTGTGTGTGTGTGTGTGTGTGTGTGTGTGTGTGTGTGTGTGGGTGTATGTGTGAGTCTGTGCACATATTGTCATTAGAGATACTACGTGTTACATGCACTCTGCCTTGGATTTCTTGTTCGCATCATACTGCTATATGTACAAATGTTTTTTCTGGTGAGTTTTGTTTGAATTAACAGGGGGAAACATCAAGATTGACTGCTGAGACTGACGAGCACATGTATCTACATGATCTGGCTTTAAATGCTCACGATGGCAGAGTTCACATCTGGGATATTTTAGCTTAGTATCTCAATAGTAGGAAGATGTGGACATACAGAGGTTTTTATAAACGGTCTGTGGTGCAGAGTGAAGTTAGAAAACTTGCATCCCACCTGGTTTATCTGCAATAAAGATTTTACAGTAAATGTTTTTCATAAATTGAGACAAATTTGTTTTAATATAATCCAATAACTTTTTGGAGTCAATTTCAACAATTTACTTTTAGCCTAAGATTTCAAATACTTTTTCTTAGATTTTCGCTGCCCATTTCACTATGAACAATTATTTTACCATTCATACTTTTAGCTGCCAGTTGTTTATCCATCATCTGTTAACATTATCATGTACTTTTATCCAGTACTCTCTCATGATCTGAACATAAGTGACTTAAAGACACAATTTGAACTGTTTAAAATAGTTATTTCCTGTTTGAGTATTGTATTTTAATCATCTAATCAAATTGTATTTTAGATATTTTATTGCGCCAAATCATTACATACATCGTCTCAAGGCACTTTACATATTAAGGTTGAGCCCTTAAAAATTATACAGAAACCCAACAGTTTGCACAAAGAGCAAGTGCTGTCTAACCTTGTGTGCCCATGTATTCTACTTATTGTCTATGTCAGGTGTCCCTCCTTTGTGATGTATGTCCCGCCCCAGTGTGTTTCACCTCCATCCAATGATCCCTGCCTCCATTGCTCTGTTTAGTCTTTGAGCTTCCCAGTCGGCTTTGTCTGTTGGTCTGTTTGTCTTCCTCGGCCTTGTTTTGTGCTCCTCTTTTGTTCCTGTGGTTTTTCTTTTGTGTTTCTTCCTGGTAGACCACAGTTTAAGTCAGTTTATTCAAATTAAATATTCTTCACTGCACCTGCCTGTCTTTGCGAACCACATCCCACAGCAATTACAGCTGTTTATTTGTTCATTATTTAATCACTTATCCAGTTTTTCACCTCACTGCAGCGTCTCACGAGCTATGTTACATAAAATGGCCTGCTTTTAATTTGAAGGCCGACTCACCTGCTTTCCTGGTACTGTTGTGGCCTAATACAGTAGCTTGATTCATATATGTTGTTCCCCATGTAGACAGGGATTTCACGATTTGGCAGACAGGTCTGTGTGTCTCTGTGGTTCTGTGTGGGTGTATGTGTTTGAGTGTTAGTGCTAATTAATTTCCAAGGACTAATTTATCATTATCTTTATGAGAATTGCTAAATTATATAAGCATTTTGATTATTGTTTTTGAGGCGGAAGGGGGAGGCAATATTTGAGGCACATGTAGAATCAGTGTAGCTATATTGTATCTCCTGCAACAGAATGCAACCTCTAACCTTTATTCTTACAGCTCGATGTGAAACCATGCTGTTATATTAGTGTTAAGTGTTCTGTTAGGGTGTACTCATGGAATTGTCCTGGTCTTTCAGCAGGTCATGTCAACCCAGAGAGAACCAGTTCACAGCAGCACATATTCCAAACACCTTCAGGAATGATGAAATGATGATGAATGATCTGTTTTCATGTTGGTATTTACCTCAGAAATCAAATCAACACATTAATCACTTCCTCTTTGCTCCTCTTATTTTATAATTTTTTTCTGGTGTCATACTTGTGAGACGTCTGAATGAGCATAAACAGTGATTTGATTGTAACTAATGAATGCTAATGTTAGCAGCCAACAAGACAAAACTGAACTAAGTCAATACTACCGATCACCATGTTGAGATCATGAGATCATCGAGGAAAACAAATTTACTAATGTCTGGACTGCACAGAAAAGTCAATAATTCAGTTGAAGAACCTGTAAACAACCAGTGAGTGTATGTAAAGATAGACAGGCGCTGCCATCTTGTGCTGGTGTTGTGATTTGGAGCCAGAGTTGGGACAGGGGCAATTTAGGACTATAATGAGGTAGAATGATTCAATAATGATGTGATTTAAATCAGTTGATGCAGGAAAGGCCTATTCCTTTAGGGGCAAAATGGGCAGAGGATCCCCAGTTTGCCGACTGATGCACTACAAGATTATTGAAATGTTTTAAAACAGTGTTGCTCAAAGAAAGATAGGGAGGGATTTGGAAATGTCCCCCTCTATGGATCATAACTAACTAAAAATTACAGGGAATCTGGAGAAATTTCAGTGCGTAATGAGGAAGGGCACAAGCCAAAACTGACCAACCAGTCTCTCCGATCACTCACACGACACTGCATCAAGAACTGTCATTCATCCATTAGATATTTGGCCAAATGGGCTCAGGATTACTTCGGCAAACCTTTGACAAGCCCTACAATATGTAGTTACATCCACAAATGCCAGTTAAAAATGTACTGTTCCAAAAGGAGGCCTAATTTTAATGGGCTTGAAGGCACCTGGGATGGACAATAACCATTTGAGGTCAGACGAGTAAGTAGTTCAGGTCTATGTTGGAAGAAATGTACGCTGTGTGCTCCGGACAAAAGATGAAAAGGACCATTAAGACTGTTACCAGCAACAAGTCCAAAAGCCAGGGTCTGTCATGGTATGGGGTTGTGTCAGTGCCCTTGGCAAAGGCAACTTACACTTCTGTGATGGAGCAGCTTCTATTGCATTCAAGAAGACCATGCAAAACCACATTACAAAGGTATGGCTGTGGATGTCAAGGGTGTGGGTGCTGGACTGTCCTCATACTGTTGCACACCTTAAGACTTGTTTGCAGGAAGAATGGGACAAACTGACACCAGAAATGTTTCATCACTTGGTGTCTTGAGTCCCTAAATGTCTGTGTTTTGAAAAGTAATGGCAACATTACAAAGTGGTAAATGCTATAATGTCCTTCTTTTTTTTATTAATATGTTGCAAGAATCAAAATTGAAATAAACAATAAAATTCATGAGGTCAAACATCAAATAATGTGGTTTTGTATTGTTTTCATTGTAACACAGGTCAGAGATCATTTACAGATCGCTGTTTTCAGTTTTAAATTTAAATGTCATTTGTGTCAAATGTCCCATCTTTTTCTGATTTGAGGTTGTAATTAAATGTATCAGCAACATGAACAATTGTACATGTACGTGACATTTTCCTTAAAAGGTTAAAAGGTGCTTGTTTATTATGGGAACTGTTTCCATATATTATTGTAACATCTCGGGGTCTTAAAGTGCCTTAAGATAATGCATGTTGTGATTTGGTGCTGAACAAATTAAAATGAATTGAATTGCTCAGCTCCCGTATCAGCCTGTGTAGCTGTGAAAACCCATGTTGTTGCAGGTGATAATTATAGCACTTGTTCTTATTGTGATTGCAGCTGAGATCCTTATGACATGATGATCACTGTGACTGCGACTTCTCCAGAAAGAGGAAAGGAGAGACAATACAGACTGGTTATGATGATGCTTGCTTGTCTTTGAAATTCCCTGGCAACTCCACAGTCACGAGAAACAGACTCGGCCCAGCTTGAACTGCTCATTTATTATGACATTTCTCATCCAGAAGGTTCATTAGCACAAGATGAGTCATTATCCTGGAGTGTGAGGGCCAACCCTCGTATCCACTACGCTCCCAATAAGCCTCTTAAAGTCTTTCCTCTGACATGTTTAGGGACAGTGTAAGTGTAAGTTACAGGAAACAAGACGATGATTTATTCCAGTCTTTGCCAAGTGGTGAGCCTTCCCGTATATCGTAGAGATAATTATAAGCTGTATATGAAGTTAGAGGAAGGAAAAGGATAATAAATGCATAGGAGGCTTTTATCTGCTCAATACACAGCTCAATATACCGTTCACCTAGTGAGGATGATAAACAATGCTTCCTGTGCAGAAGTCACAGTCATTAACAACTTCAAGCCAAATATAATCTTACAAATAGTTACACACACAGGAACGTGACAGGAGCCACTCTTTGTTGGAATTTTTTCTATTCCGACACACAGAACATCAGCCACTCATGAATCATTCATGAATCATTATGGACCATACAATGACCCCCCCGCTGCTGCTTTGAGCATAAAAATCAAGTAGAGCTTGATTGATCTGTGATGCTTTCATGGAAAGGTCACCCTCCCATGCAGCTGGTCAGGAGATACTCTGTGGTCAATATTTGTAGAGGAATGGTGGAGTGTCTGACAGTGGAACGCAGATTGAGCCTGGAGTTCATTTCTTTGTTCAAAGATAATTAAAAACAGCAGAAACCTATTAATGAGTTTATCTTCATTGAGCTTTGCTGAGACCAGCCCAATTACCATCAGTATCAGTATCTGTATCAGTATCTGTATCAGTATCTGTCTATCTATTGATGCGTCAGTTCAGTAGGTCCATTCATCTCTCTGTTGAATTATTTGGTCCAGAGCACGATATCATCACTGCTCATTGCCAGATATCCATCTCAATTTAAAGGGACATTGAGGCTCCCCCGAGGATGGTTCCAAATGTTTTGAAGCACCTGACCTTTTGTTTAGCCCCACCAACCCTTTGGTTCTTCACCAGCTCTGTTTCACAAACCAAAGCCAAGGTTTCATTGAACTTGTATGTATGATGTACTGCCACTCTCGGAGAAAACACGGTCACTTTCGATAATAAATTCATAATGGTACGGAAAAAATAACATCACCTAATAATAATACCTAAAAGTCACGATTTTAGGGTATGTGTCATATAGGAAATGTGTGGTTGTGATCGACCGCGAGGTTGCGTTGGTTACATCTTTGTTATATGCTAAGGGGTTTCGTAGTTTCTCAAGAATCAATCAGATTGGGTTAAGATTTTGGCTGCAGGAGCGGAGCCAAACTGCAAACACAGGTTCTCCTTGATGCTTATTTCCTGAACATGTTTTTTTCCAATATTGTGACTTTATTGTCATGTCTCCAAGATAGCTGAGGTCCAGTTTTCTTTTCTCCCTCATGTTTCTTCCATTTTTTTTCTTCCTGATTTATTTAGTCGTACTCTCCTCGTTTCAGGTGCCCTCCTCCGTCCTGCCCTCCTGTGTTTCCCACTCCTGTGATTACCTGCTTCTCCCTAATGTGTTGTACGCGTGTCCCATGTCTGCCCTCCCTTGTGTATTTAAACCCTGAGATCTTCTGTTCTCTTTGCCCCTGTGTTACGAAATGCCTTCTGTACGATTGACCTGTTTTTGCCTAGCCGATTGTGGATACCTCTGCCTGACTACTTGGACTGTGTTTTGTGTAGCGAACCTAATCCTGTGAAGACTTTTTTGTACTCAACTGTGAGCCTGTTGAGTCATGCTTTTTGGGTCCTATTTTGTGTCAGTATGATATTTATTCTCTGATATTATGACATCATTCTCCAAATCTCAGAGGTGTTTTTCTTCATATGGCCCTAATACTGCACTTTTGTAAAAATGTAACGTGCAAATTTTATTCCACTTACTCAATTTACTCCTGGAAGAAGCACTGCAGTATGGCCACTTCAAGACCTTTCAGAAATGAGCTGAGCACATATACAAATGCTTTCGCAGAGATAATGACTGTTCCTCATTCCATCTTGAGTTTCTTCCAGTTTCCTCAAGGTGCAGTAAATGCAGCCATGCACAGCATTTACTTAACGTTGGTTGACCAAGTTAATGTAAATGAATCTAACCTTTATTAGACCATTTTTGTTGCATCAGGTTACATCATTCTGTGCAGTAAAGCCTCTGACAGTATGTCAGGGACAGCATAGCTTAGCTTAGTCGAGTAGTAGAGATGGCTCAATCAGGTTGAGTTCAACACTACTCTCAATATGTTGTCGCTAAAAACCTTTCATACCAAATGGTTGTGCCGGCAGTTAAAGGGTTAAGCGGCGCTGTAGAACATCACCTTGCCACATGACATTAGAATCTCACAGGAGCCAGTCAGGCGCTGCAGTTGCTCTCCGGGTGCATGGACGGTGAACAACCTCTGTGACATCAGAACTTTGTGCTCATTGCCAGAAGGCTTCATTCATACAATTTATTTCCAAGAACTTTTGATCCATTATCTCCCACGGTTAAGTCTCCCAGAGGTGACCTCCTTCTTCTGGAAGCTAATTTACTACAAATGGGCACCAACACTGCAGTTTAAAAGCTTAAAGAACAGTTCGGTTGAGGGGTACGGTATGGTTTTACAGCCTTATAGATCATGTTTTTAATTTCAGGTTCCATTTCCTATTGCCCTGCTTGCGATATGATGGCCCTTGTTTTTATTGTCAGGTCTATGGTCCTCAATAAAGCAAAGAAATGAAAACTGTGATGTCTCTCTGTTGCTCGAGCAGATATTATAAGTGAGAATGAATCCCTATACAACCATCGTCCTCCATGTTTTCATAAAACATTTCCTACACTTTATTTCATGTCGGTCAAAACACTTATCTAAATTTGTATCTGGCCCGAACAACATATTTTTTTTGCAAGTAATAACTCAAACAAAGTCATATAAATTAAGGGTAACAATCTTTTTATTTTTACAAAAAAGAAATGCAGAATAGTGATGAAAGCCACAACATCGGCCATCGTTGTGAGCTCACTGTCACAACAAGATGGAAACGGTTTATACTTACATGCTGTCCATGTTGACCTGACGGCAAGTCAGTCGAAGTGTAAAACTGCTCTCGGACACCCTGCTCTTGCACATGTTTCCACCTATCGAATGTCCCCCTATAGACACGTCCCTACCTTTCCTCAGATGGTCTTTGTGCTCATTGCCAAGCTTTGTTTTGCCTGGTTCCTATTTGTTTGCTTGTTTGCACATGTGTTTTTGCCTGCCACCCCTACGTACCTTTTCCTCCTCATTTCTTCACATCTTCTTCATGTCTTTCACCTACTTCACATCTCATTTCCTTTTTCTCTCTTTCACTCCTCCCATTTGTCTTCTGGTCCACAAGCCGGCTGCAGTGTCACTAGCCAAACCGAAAATGATGCAGATCATGTCACGCCACAAGTTGTCAAAGTTGACCGAAGACACTGATTCCTGAGACTGTAACTTCCTGTTACGTTTCTGCCAAATCCAGGATCTCTTTTATTTTGAACATTACTAACATTTTCTCTGTGCTATTCCAGCCGAGAAATCCCTGTAAATAATCTAGATAGATTGTAACAGTAACGCTGAGGCAATTACAGATAAAACATCTATGATTTGCTGTAAAAACGCCTCATACCAGATATACACCAAAGATAAGAGTAGTGGAATGGTGGCATCTCATAGGATACAACCCTGAAACCCACCTGGAGTGAAGGCACACACACCAGTGCTAAACCTGCACCACTGATAAAGTGTGAAAGATGGCTCGTGTTCACACAGCAATTAAATATGAGGAGGGCGCGATAATCCAACCATTTCAGCGTCTGACCCTCTCATCTCGTCCCTCTGGTGAGTCTCTCATGTTCATCCTTTCTATATGAATGAATGAGAAACACCTTCTGTATTATTTATAGTTCATTAACACTTCAGAGACATGCAGCTGAATCTCTGGGTGACATTTGAATATGCAAAAAAAAGCTCTATATAGGTGTCAGCGTTAACTCTTATCTTTGGAGACCACATGTACATTATAATTGCCCGTGCAGGAGACAGAAGTCAGAGATCACATTTAATGAATCCCTTTCTATAAATATATATGCTAGGATACGCTAACCATGTCCATGACACCAGCTCTGTACTTAACACACACGTCTTTTGGGATTATGGAATTTCTAGCTGATTTTCTGGTTCTCATTCTGCTGTCAGCAGGGTTTGTGTGTGTTTCCCGCTCCCAGCTTTGCGTCCTCCTCTGACAGTGTGTGATTTTGGCTGACCGTTATGGGGTGCCGTTTGTCAAGCAGCTCACGCTGAAAATAACAGCAACATTTTGTCACATTTAGCTTCAAACCATGTTTAAAAAACTGGTGTGAATTTTTGAGAGTCACTTTTTTGCACATTTACAACAATGTTTGTCAACTTGGAGATATTTTAAATATTTAAATCCAAATGTTAAATGTAACACTTAAATGTTAAATCTAAATGCTAAATCTAAATCTAAATGTAAATTTAAATCTAAATGTTAAATTTAAATCTAAATGTTAAATCTAAATCTAAATGTTAAATTTAAATTAAATCTAAATGTTAAATCTAAATGTTAAATTTAAATCTAATTGTTAAATTTAAATCTAAATGTTAAATCTAAATATAAATATATTTGTTAAATCTAAATGTTTCGGGTGAAACTAAATATTTAGCTAATATGCAAATTCAAATGCCGGTTACAGGAAGTAGTAACAAAATAAAAGCTCGAGGAAGTCAGAGTGTGTTTATTACGGAGCCCCCCAGGGGACACGGGGGAAAATGAGGACAGCAAAATGACTTTTGCGAGATCCCGAGAAAGTTTAGGACACTGTACATCCGGGTATCTCATAATAATGACATATTAAGTCATTATTATGAGATACGGGTTGTGGGCGGGGCGCCAGAGAGCAGGGAAGTCGAGGCTGAGCGGCTGCGGGGACCACAGACATATATAGCTAGACGGCTTGAGGCGGAGTCTTGAACGTCATCACAGGCGGCCATCTTGTTACGGGAGAGCTTTCTGGAAGGACCTGTTGTATCTGAGGTAAGCTCAGTGATCTGCACAAACGCTAATACTCGTATCTCGCTGAAATCTTGACGGATTTACAAATGGTTTGGTTTCTTACAAACGTTATTAACATGGTTAGAATAATGGATGCTTGAACATGTTGAAATCGCAGCTTTTCTCTTCGAAAAATGACTTAATCGTGCAGCTAAGTTGTGTATCATGGCTAGGCTAGGCTAGGCTAGTACTGAGTAATTTTACATTAATGGGAGAGGCAGAATTGTTCTTTCTTTTCAATATTACTTAAGTTGTACATGATTTAACTGAAGTTTCACATGATTTCCGATCGGGTTGGTTTGTTAAAAACATCTTACATTATGATTTCTACAGGAAACTGCTGACTTTATTGCAAGTGAAGATGCCATCCTTTTGTGCAGCCTACGGATGCTCCAATACCCGTTCTCTCGAAACGAGAACCCGTGGGATCACCTTTCACCAGTAAGATATTACAATATTATGATTTATTTTTTGGATAATCGTTAGTTACTCAGTGGAAGTATGTACAGGAACAGCGGGGCTATGACATAATAGTTTTGCTAGATTGTTGTTGACACAGGCTTTTTAGAATATGTTTGTTTACACAATCACTGAATGTTTCTTTTTGACACCTTTTTATTGTTTTTAGTGTGGTTATCTTATTCTTAATGTACATACATGCATGCATACATACAATTACTCCAAAAATATGATATTTAGGTGTGTATTTGTGTCCTTACCCTTAATGTAAATGGAAATACGGATTGAAAATGTTGACAATAATTTATATATCTGGGTACATTTCTCACTTTTTTAAGGTTTCCCAAAACCGGAGAGAGGAGGAGGATGTGGGAGGTTGCCCTAAGAAGAGAGCATTTCGCTGCCTCTGACCGTACAACGGTCTGCAGTGAGCACTTCAGAAGTGAGGACTTTGACAGGACGGGGCAGAATATCCGGCTTAGAGATGGTGTTGTGCCAACCATTTTCAACTTTCCAGCTCATCTTCAAAGGGTATGTGTATCATTGACCAACAATAATTTAAGGTGTATAAGATTGATGTATCAATATAAATATGTGATTAAATTTCACATTTTTGTATATAATGTGTTGTTTATTACAGCACATTTTAGACATTCAAAACTTCTTTACTGTTTATTTTAGTCGGTAGCAACAAGAACCACAACCACTTCTAGAAGGGCGGATGACAACCTGCCAATGGACTTGATGCCTGATGTTGTGAGTATTTGCCTGTGGAATCTCACAAACTAATGATAGCATCATATGGCTTGTTATATTAAATCCTTTATCTTGGTGGTACCCAGAAAGGTCTATGATGGGGTTAGTGGTCTAAGAGCCCAATATTATTTGAGGTGGTAGTCATTGTAAAAAGTTTGAAAACCACTGGCTATCTCACTTTCTCTGTCACTCATACACTGGAATGAATAAACATACGTGAACATTGAAACTACACCCAGGTGTAGGCAACCTTTACATTTTTGTCCAGAGCCACAAAACATATTTTTGCCTTATAAGTGGAGAAGCCTATACAAATTTCTTAAAAGTATGCTGTTGTGTTTTCTGTTGGAGAATTTGAGAACCTAAAATGTATTCAGGCTCACACAGAATTGAAAAGTGAAGATTGAATTGTTGAAAAAGTAAGTTATTAATTTCCGTATTACTATAATTTATGTATTTTTATATTTGTATATTTTGCCAAAACAACAGGGAGCCACTGGAGAGAGGAGATTGGAGCGCAAGTGGCAGGCCACTGACCACTTATATGCATTGCCTGCCTCCCCTAAGGCTATAAAGTCCAAACTTGAAGAAGCCTCAGCGAGAGTGAGGAAGCTGCAGCGGGAGAAGACTAATGCCTTTAGGAGAGAAAATAGGGCCAAGAACAACATGCAGGCTCTTCTGGAGAAACTGAAGGAGAAAAATCTCATCAACGAAGAGCTGAAAGACAAGCTTGAATGCTACTCAGGTAAAATAATAAAACAAATATTTTGTGTATTTTATGTTCTTTGTTGGCTTCCTAGTTACTATTAAAAGGAGACCTACTGAATCACTGTTGCCATTTGAATTTCAGATCTTCCGGTTCATCTCCTGTCGAGGCAGGGCGTTCAGTACACCAAGGCCCAGAGAGATTTTGCCCTTACGCTCCATCTGCATGGTCCAAAGGCATATCACTACCTGAGAGATACTCTGCATATTCACCTGCCACATCCCAGTTCATTACAAAGGTATTCTTCGTGATGTCTAATTTTACACTGAATAACATTAAGCACTACAGACAATATAGGGATGCTTGGGTTAGTGGTTAAATGGCTACGTGGTTAAATGTCTACTTTTTAATTTTGCAAGGTGGCTGAGCTCTCTTGATGCCAGACCTGGTCTCAATAAAATGATGTTGGACATGCTGGAAAGACGGCGTCAGGAAGATGAGGTCAAATACGGATGTGTCACTCTGATGCTGGATGCCATGTCCATCAAAAAACACGTTCAACATGATCCTCAGACACAAACAATGTCTGGTTATGTGGACATGGGGGATCGATTGAATGAGACTGACATAGCTTCCGAGGCTCTTGTGTTTATGGTGGTTGGGCTTCAAGGTTATTGGAAAGCTCCAATTGCATATTATTTGACCAAGTCCCTCACACCAGAATCACAGAAAGTGTTAGTAGAACATGCATTAGAAGAGCTGCATCATCGTCAGATAAGGGTGGTGTGCATGACAATGGATGGTCATGCATCAAATGTCAGTATGTGCTCCCAACTTGGGTGCGATCTAAAAGCAGACCCCTGTAAGCCCTTGAAGACCCATTTCCCACATCCAGTAACCCATGACAATGTTTTTGTTATGATGGACGCTTGCCACATGCTGAAGCTGACACGCAATATGTTGCAGGTACATGCTCATTATTGCCTATCTTCTCTAGTTGACTGTTCTGCTTTTTATACATTACGATTGTATTTACATAATTGTGCAGACTATGGTGCTTTACAGTTGACGTGTGCATTATTCTGCAGGCATACAGCCCAATTAACAGCATAACAGGCAGTATCAGTTGGAAGTACATAGTTCACTTGAACAATGTCCAAAAGAAAAGTGGACTTCATGCTGCCAACCGAGTCACAGATAAGCATGTGAACTTTGCTAATCAGAAGATGAAGGTATGTTTGCATGATGATTTATGTATAGAGGGCCGCAATAGAAATGGGCTCTAGGGCTTTATTGTGTTTTTATACTTTTTGATGATTTTCGCATCTTGTAGCGCTAATGTGCTCTTCATTTCTCCTTATAAACTCAATCAAGGTCTCCCTGGCTGCTCAGACTTTGAGTAACTCTGTGGCAGTGGCGCTCCGCACCTTGCAGGACGTGGGCTATGCAGAGTTCAAAGGTTGTGAGGCTACTTCAGAATTGATTAAGGTAATGCAGCTAGGGATTTGCATCATTGACAAAAATCATTTCCCAACATTCTACTGTTCTTACCAACATTTGAGTGATAATTGCTTTAACCCCTTTAACACCCACCCTCCCTTTGTAGTTGATCTGTTGGTCAGCTACCCCCAAAACGAGGGTTGTTAAATGTGAATGCCACCAGGAGTAACCCGTTATCTTTTTCTTTTCTTTTTTTCAGTTTTGGCATCAGGAACGATTAAATAATTATGACCCTCCTCAAATTCAACAATATGCAAGAACTTGATTAAAACTGTTTATACCTACCACATACTGTCCTTAAAAGCACCCTTATTGTCACATCTCAGATTTACAGGTTTAAAGCAATGTAGCAATTTAATTTTAAAAAGCATAGCCACAGAGGAAATGGAGAGAAAGAAAACTTTGCCTCATACTTGGGTGTTTACTATCTGATACCTGTTGACACTAAGTTATAGTGATGATTTTCAGTGCTTTCTGTTAATATATATATTTGTTTATAGATAACAGACACGCTGTTTGACATCTTGAACAGTCGCAATCCCAGAGCCAGAGGGTTCAAAGCCCCCCTTGGTTCTAGGAATTGGACAAGCACCAGGGAGTTCTTGATAAAAGCAAGGGGGTACTTGCTGACTTTGAAGATGGAGGATGGCAAACCCCTTTACCGAACAAAGAGGTCTTTTAAAATAGTGACTGCTCAATTAGTGATGCACTGACACCAGAATGAGACTGATAATTTAGAAAATAGGGGTTTATTTTATTCTTCGTTAGATATATACAAGTTGATGATTTAATGATTTGTAAATTGACTAAGGTAAAACTCTACCGGTTTCAGTGCATCCCTCCAGTCCAATTTATAAGTTCAACAGATGCTATGTTCTCTTGTTTATCTACTATCTTCTGCATCGAGTTCAGATGCTCTGTCCTCCTGTCTGCATCGAGTTCATAAGATGCTCTGTCCTGTAAGATGTTCTGTCCTGTCTGCATCGAGTTCATGAGATGCTCTTTTCTGTCTGCGTCAAGTCAAATTCATAAAGTGGTACGTATTATATATTATTCATATTATACTATCTTGCTCCAATGTGTTTGCTGCCTGCAAATTTGTCTGTGTTCCAATTCTCTTGTATTCAGTTTCCCCCCCCCCCGATATCAGTGTCATAACGGTAGGTATTGCATGGTCTGCATGTTAAGTTGTGAATTGATTCAAGAAGGTTTAATGTCCTAAAAGTAATTTTAAGGATCCTAAACCTCACACTGATTATACTTTAAGGTCAGGGATGCAAACTAGTTATGGTTCCTGTGCTGCTTGAAGGACAGCGATATGTCTTGACCTACAGATTCAGCCAGGACCACTTGGAACTTCTCTTTAACTCCATCAGAGCATCCGGTAGGGTTCATAATTTGTAATATGTTGTTGTTTTTTTCATTTTTGGTAAAATGTGTTTTCTGAAGACATATACATTACCTCGAAGTGTCACAAACTTTTTTGAGTATATAAAAAAATATCTGTGTGTTTGACTATCTGTTTGCAGAATTAATCACCACTGATACAGTCTCAATTGTTTGATAATGACGTTCAACTTAATTTATGTGGAAAGATCATTTGGCTAGTTCTAATTTGTCTTTTTTTTAAGCATAAAACATTTTAAAGCATATATTGAATATCTGTGTAATATACTCGTATATCTTGTGTTTTTTTTAAGGTGGCTGGAATAACAACCCCAATGCCAGCCAATTCAAATATATATTTAGGAAGCTGATGGCCCGGTGTGGAGTTGTCAAACCAAGCAGGGGCAATGTGACAGTGCAGGATGAGACCGAGTCCCTGCCAGCGGTCATTGACACCTCTACCAGCCTGTCAGCTATAGGTATGTGTTTTGCAGCAGGAGAAGAAGATCTTCCATCCCCGTTTGCCGACATTCCTGCCCTAATACATGATCACAGCTACCTTCCTGTCCGCTTCGATGGTCTTGTGGACAACGCTCTCGTGTACATTTCAGGTAAAGGCTGACTGAATGTCGATTTTGCCTATAACCGATAGAGCCAATCGTCAAATCTGTGGGAACACAATGTGACGATAGTCCAAAAAGAGAAATGTCCCCTTAATTTCCCCATGCTTATTATTTATTATTATTATAAGTTATGATATTATTATACTAACTCAAATTTCAGGATTTGTTGTGCGACGGGCACTGAAGAAGCTGTCCTGTGATGTCTGCCGTGCTAGCCTGGTGACAGACGCTGCATCTGCAATCAAGGACCAGAGCTACCACCTGCTGTCTCTAAGAAACAATGGAGGCCTGGTGATTCCATCAGAGGGCACAGTGAGGGTCATCAGGGCAGCAGAGTGGGTCATTCGCCAGGCATCATCGAGTTTCGCACGATCACAGCCAATCAAACTGCTGGAGGTCATTTACATTGTGCGGAAGAGGATCGGGTCAGAGGATGTGTTTGTGCTTGGGGAGCACATCAGCGACACCCAGTATGGTATAGACAGCCACCATCATACGCTGCTAACGTTAGTTGTGTCCCTGTTCTTTAAGTTGAGGCTACACCACATCGCAAAAATTACGACACTGGGCTTACAGAGCAATAACATGAGACACACGCTAAATAAGACAGTCCTTTTCAAAGGGCATTAGCCCAATGTTACGACCCTGGTTGGTCTCTCTGTTCGCCCGCCTATTTTTGCTGCGTCTCTCTCTGATCTTTGGCAACTGCACTGTGATCACCCCACAGATGACTGATATTTGCACAGTCAGCCAAACCACATGGAGATGGTGGTTAGTTATTGTGTGGGTGTGGTTGTATATATGTATATATGTGTATATATAGTAATGTTATGTAATGTAATTCACTGTTATGGGGTTTTGCCTGAAACAACTTGCGGATTGGAGGCTGAGGGATGTGGATCTTTGGAGGCAGCAGCAGATACTATGGTGGCTCAGAGAGCTCAGCACACTGCAATTCAAGAAAACACATGCAAATAGAAAAGAAACCAAAGCTGTTGGCTAACTGGTGTACCGGTCAGGTGGTACTCATGATTATAAATCAGGCCAAGCTAAGATGTATGATGTAAATAATTCCAGTTATGGTTGTATAAATAAAACTAAGAACAGCAGCATATTCTCATACTATAGTACCTCAAAGCAGCTATTTAAACGATTTATTGATTATCAGTTTAGTTCTGTCGATGTTTGCATTGACATCCATGTGTCTTTGTGGAAAACAGGGTTTGCTCTGGCGTTCCACCACCACAGATAGAAGGGAGATATGTCTCTGTGATTTGAGTGAACTGGACTTTTAACATACAGCAGGAAACATTTTGGAGTTTAGTCTGAAGTTACATAAGTAATAATAACATCCTCTGATATGATGATAATATGAACAGTCTTGTCTTCTGGCCTGTGTTTCTGATCAGACATCCACCGACATGTCTGTAGGACTGAAACGCTTTACTCTCCCTCAGTAACAAAAAAGATCCATGTAATCTGTGTGAGAGAGAGTGTGTGTGTGTTGTGTGATTGAATTGTACCACTTTGCTATCAGCAGAAATCAATGCTCTTGTGCTACATGATGGCTCTATAGTGAAAGCTGTAGTAATGAGTGTGTATCTCTGAGGTAGTGTGTGTGTCACTTGTTTAAACTAAACATGTTATAATTCAAATTATTGTATTATATTAGTAATATTCCTATAATAAAAGTATATATATATCTCATGTTGCCATCCTGTATGTTCAGTTTTAGTAGCCTATATATTGATTTGACATAAATACCTTGTGCATGTGTGTATTTATTGCACCTATCTGTTTTGTTTAATGTTATTTTCATATGAAAACATGGTTATTATAATTATTCATAAGTATACATCTCTGTAAAGGGTGGGGACTTCAACATCAGCATTTTTTGATGTATATTTGTAAAGGAGAATCTTGTACCTATTTTTAGAACATAATACTATTTTTTAGAACAAAACAATTATTCATAACAATGCAGTGTCGTAACTACATCTCTGACGTTTATAACAAACCAATCCGTTTAAAAATCGGTTGAAAATTTAGTAAGTTATGGTTATTTACCACTACCAACACAATGTTATGGGTGAGTGAGCTTCCCGTAACAAGATGGCCGCCATGTGGTGACGTTCGTCTCCGTTGGCCGGCAGCGCGGCCGAGATATCTAGTGTTCATATCTATGGCGGGGACAGCCGCCCTACTCGCGGAAGTGGGCGACTGTGCATCGATACAGAGACATAACAGGATCGATCCATGTTTTCTGCTCCGTTCATTGTCTTAGCGATGTGCTGCCGCTGAATCATTATAACCAGCGCTGCTCCAGCATCAGAACAGACGATCATTAAAAGTCCGGTCGCCCTGTGTGTGTCGGACTCTGCTTCCGCCTCACTTCCCCCGGCCCCCGCTCGCTTTACACTTTAACAATAAACACCAGCGCTGATCACAAGATCTATTTCGACCTCCCTCAGACCGTCACCACGGTCTTAACACAAATGATGTCCTCATCTCCCTATCCTCGAGACCAAATATCAACAATGTCACGTGAGTGACCTTAAGGGGGCTGGGCTCACCGCCCATAAAGCTCCCCGGTGAGCGCGGCCGCCTCCTCTTTTCTTCACTCGCCTCATCCGAGACCGACAGGTAAGTAAGATATTTTGGGACTCCACTTTTATCAATCCGACACTTTTGTGCAGGCGCCTTGTGTCCCTGAGGATTGTTTGTGGTTTTCCCCTTCTCTAAAAGTGAGGCAGAGGGCTACACTGCATGTGTTAAGCTCTGCTCTTTGTTTCAGGCAGCTTAATTAGCTGCACCTGGCACTAACTACTCATGTTCACAGCTTTGGGTAAGTATTGTTTATCTCGTGCTGTTTGTGTCCATACAGAGTTTGTTCTCTTACAGGAGTGAGTAGAAAAGTTGGGAAGCTTAATCAATAAATAATCTATCCCTTAAAACTGATTTGGATCGGGGGTGCCCCCCCCTCCTCACCCGGTAACTCGCTGTCCGCAGGGAGTGGGGTTTCTCCAACTCCCCCTCGTGCGTTCGCGCACAGTGAGTGGAGGTGAGTTAAAGCCAACCTTTTCACGTTTATTTGCCTTTCAAAAATGAATAAATAAACCGTGTTTGAGGCCAGGTAGTGTCCCCTTTTCACCTCTGTGCGCAGCAGGTGGGATTGTTTGCCTGTGTTCCCTGTATAAAATACAGTTGGTTATTGGTTATCACCCTTTGTAGGTGCTATTTTGTTTCCCTTAAAGCCCTGTTCGCAGTGGCTGGGATGTTGTTCTCTCTCCACCCCCCCACCCCCCTTGAAAAAGGCACCCCGTAACTCGCTGTCCGCAGGGAGTGGGGTTTCTCCAACTCCCCCTCGTGCGTTCGCGCACAATGAGTGGAGGTGAGTTAAAGCCAACCTTTTCACGTTTATTTGCCTTTCAAAAATGAATAAATAAACCGTGTTTGAGGCCAGGTAGTGTCCCCTTTTCGCCTCTGTGCGCAGCAGGTGGGATTGTTTGCCTGTGTTCCCTGTATAAAATACAGTTGGTTATTGGTTATCACCCTTTGTAGGTGCTATTTTGTTTCCCTTAAAGCCCTGTTCTCAGTGGCTGGGATGTTGTTCTCTCTCCACCCCCCCACCCCCCTTGTTTTCTGCCATTGCAGGCATACAGTGGGCATTTTCAGGTGAATTAGTTATTTCACCCCTTCCTTCGTTTTATGTGATATTGGCCAGCTGTGATTAGCCTGTTTATAAGATCCCCTTTACCAGCTATCCGTAGCTGCTGGGCGTTATTGTTTATATATTTGTTCTTAAATCACAAAAGTAACACAGAAATGTCCTCACATTTGTGCCATTATTGCCGGGGTATCATGGATCCCCGAGATGGCCACCGTGAATGCCCGACTTGTTTGGGCATGGCACATTTAATGGATGATATTGAGAACCCCTGTGTGGCAGCAGTGGAACTGCCTGTGGAGGAGCGTGTTAAAAGAGCCAGATGGGTGGAGCAGTCTGTTCGTGCTGGGGCCGTGCAGCCTCTACCAGCCAAACTAAATGAAAGGGGACACACCTCAAGGAAAGCCCCCCGAAAACGTGGGCATGAGCACACCCCTGTTCGCAGGCGGGACTCAAGCGAGACACAGGCTCCAAAACCTTCACAGAACCCAGCTGGTCAGCATGATGACACTCAGCTGCAAATCCTAGCGGCCATACGTGGTCTGTCAGACAGGTTGGGTAGAGTTGAGGCCCAGTACCCGGCCACAACAGCTAGGGCATCGAGGCATGGGCACTCCTCCCCGGACAGGTTACCCTCCTACCAGGAGGAGAATGTGGTTCACCCTGACATTCTCTCTCTCTATGCTCAAAATTCCCTTTTTGAAAGTGATGGGCAGTCTGAGGGTGCTGCTGGGCTAAAACAGCCTAAATCCACACAATGTGAGGGGGCGTCCAACCTCAGCAACATGGGTGAAAGTGAGCCTTCACCCATGGACGTCATCTCAAGGGTTTCAAGTGCGGCAAAAATTGTGGGGCTCAATGTTCCAACTGAGGCTCCTGCTCCAATGGATGGGATTTGGGCCGGCATCACTCAGACCCAGCAATCAGTTACTGTACCTGTGGCTGGTGACTATTTGCACATGCTCAGGAAAGCATGGAACATCCCAAGTGGGGCACCTCAGTTCAATGCAGGTTGCCGGTGACTGACTAAGAATCAGTATGCTCCTGAAACAGGTATGGGGGATATGCCTCCAGTTGAGCGGGAGATGGCAGCCTTAACATCTCTGGGTCCAGAGCGGGTAACCACCAATCCACGCTGTCCCCTGAAAGAGTGTGATAAGTCAGACCGACTGGTGTCTCGGACTTATAATGCAGCCACACGAGCAGCCCGCTCGGGCAATGCACTCGCCATTTTATTGGCAGCTCTTAGGAGAACAGCCAACCCAGAGGACCAGGACACCATGAGCCTGATAGACTCTGCCCTGGTCACTCATTCCCAGTTAACAAGGGACATTGGTGCAGCTATGTCATCTGCCATGGTAGCTCGGAGGCAGATCTGGTTGGCACAGACAACTCTTCCCGAGAATATCAGGAAAGAACTGACCAATATGCCAGTCGTGCCGGCACATGTTTTTCATCCTGACTCCCAGGGTGTGTTAGATAAGGCTGAACAGTCTCGGCGTACCAGAGAGTCAGTACAGCGCACTTTCAGAGGGGCTGCGTCTACCAGGTATAAACTTAGGGGCTCCCAGCCTCCCCACCGATCATCATCCTGGGCCCGTAAGGACCCATGGGTGAATGACAGGCGACAGGCTACAGGATTCACAGCCTCTGGTGACTCCAAACAGCCTTCACAAAGTCGACGTGGGTTCTATCCCCGTTTTTCGACTAGAGGTGCTCCCCAGAGGAGGCGCCCCCCCAGAGGTCAAGGACCTCGGGGCGGTACAGCCTAGGGGTGGGGGGACACCCGCCGAACTTCATTCTCGGCTATGCCTGGACAGCTGGGAAGAAACTGTGTCAGACCCATGGGTGTTTGCTACAGTATCAAAGGGGTACAGAATTCAGTTTCGGCGGCGGCCCCCCCCTTACTCCAGGATCCGCATGACGATTGTCACGGACCCAGTCCAGGCTCAAATCCTGGCACAGGAAATTTTAACCCTTCTGCAGAAGGATGCAATTATGAAAGTAGATCCAGACGAACAGCTCACTGGCTTCTACTCCACGTATTTCCTCGTGCCGAAAAAAGATGGCGGAATACGTCCCATCTTGGACCTAAGGCGATTAAACGCCTTCATAAAGGTACTTCCTTTCAAGATGCTGACCACGGGTCAGATCTTAGAATCTATCGAAAGAGGAGAGTGGTTCACCTCGATAGACCTGGAAGACGCGTACTTCCATGTGCCCATCTGTCCAAACCACAGACCTTTTCTTCGGTTTGCATTCCAGGGGCAAGCCTATCAGTTCAAGGTCCTGCCATTTGGCCTTTCCCTCTCACCAAGGGTGTTCACCAGAGTGGTTGGGGCGGCCTTGTCTCCTCTCCAGTTGTCAGGAGTAAAAATCCTTCCCTACCTGGACGACTGGCTGATTTGTGCTCCATCTCTTGGCCAAGTTGTAGAGGATACCCAGAGGGTGTTGTCGCATGTACGGTCCTTGGGTTTCAAGGTAAATGTGACGAAAAGCAACCTCGAGCCAAGGCAGCAGGTGATTTTTCTGGGACTTTGCTTGAATTCCCTTACAATGTCTGCATCCCTCACATCTCAGAGGGTGAGGAAGATTCTAGTCTTCCGGAAACGATTCCGTCTCGGCAGGCAGCTACAATTTATCAGCTTTCAGAGGATGCTGGGGATGATTTCAGCCGCAGCAGCTGTTGTTCCTCTGGGCCTCCTCAGGGCCAGGCCAATTCAGAGGTGCCTTCAAGCTCAACCCGAAGCTGGACAGACACGTGAAACTTCGTGTGACACGCACATGTCTCCAAGCCTTACGCCCATGGGCAGACCGGGTGCTCTTGCTCCAAGGAGTCCCCCTTGGGAACATTCCCTCGAGGAGGACAGTGGTGACGACAGATGCTTCCCTCACAGGTTGGGGAGCAGTCTGGGAAGGCAGAATGGTGCGTGGCCCGTGGATACCCCCTTGGGGTGGCGAACACATCAATGTTCTGGAGTTGAGAGCGGTTCACCTTGCTCTGAAGGCTCTCCTTTCCTCCATCCAGGGCAGGCATGTCTTGATAAGGACAGACAGCACTTCAACTGTGTATCATATAAATCACCAGGGAGGCACAAGGTCCCTGCGTTGCCTCCAGGTGGCACAGAAACTTCTGTTTTGGGCTTTTCAGCATCTGGCTTCACTCAAAGCAATCTTTATCCCAGGGATTGTAAATCGAGCAGCAGACCTCTTGTCCAGGACTGGTCCTCTCCCAGGAGAATGGAGACTTCATCCAGAGGTTGTATCCCTCCTATGGAGTCGGTTTGGCACGGCTCAGGCCGATCTATTCGCATCAGCAGAGACAACCCACTGCAGGATGTGGTTCTCTCTGGAAAACCAGGGAGGTCCCCTAGGCCTAGATGCACTATCTCAAGAATGGCCGGAAGAGTTGTTGTACGCTTTTCCTCCATTCCCTCTGATTCCCCAGGTACTCAACCGGGTTGCCTCGGGCCACTACGAGGTGCTGTTAATAGCCCCCAGGTGGCCAGGGAGGCATTGGTTCCCAACGCTCCTTCGCCTGGTTCACGGTCAACCATGGGCCCTGCCAGTCAGGGCAGACCTCCTCTCACAGGCAGAAGCTCAGATATGGCACCCCAGATCAGACATCCTGCAGCTTTGGGCTTGGCCCCTTCTCAGTACCTCTCTCAAAGGTTAGATGAGGCTGTCCTGAGGACCATAGACAATGCCCGGGCTCCCTCCACTCGGGCTAACTATGGCCATAAATGGAGTGTGTTTTCTACATGGTGTCGCAACAGACAGGAAAATCCAGCCGCTTGTCCTATTGAGCTGATTCTCCGTTTCCTTCAGTCACTTTTGGACTCTAACAGGGCACCTAGCACCATTAAGGTATACACTGCCGCAATCTCTTTCTTCCATGAGACAGTGGGAGATGTTACAGTTGGTAGACACCCTCTAGTGTCTCAGTTCATTAAGGGAGCACACCGCCTGCGACCAAGCAGGGCTCCCAGGGCTCCATCATGGCAACTCCCCTTGGTATTACGGTCCCTGATGCAGTCTCCCTTTGAACCCATAGGGCAATCCAGCCTTAAGTCTCTATCTTACAAAACAGCTTTCCTCCTGGCTATATGCTCTGCCAAAAGGGTGAGTGAATTGCATGCTCTGTCTATAAGTGACGATTGTCTAAGATGGAGGGCAGGTGACTCAGGTGTGTCTCTCTGGCCAAACCCCTCGTTTTTGCCTAAGGTCATAAACCATCAGACGGTAAATCAGGTGATCGAGATCAGCACTTTTCAACCTGATCCGGCTCTACTACAGGAGGAAGCCGACCTGCCTATGTTGTGCCCAGTAAGGGCACTGAAGGCTTATATTGCACGCACAAAGTCTCTGAGGGGCTCATACTCTCAGTTATTTGTCTGTTTTGGGGGTAAAAAAGTCGGCCACCCTGTGTCTAAACAGTGTTTGTCCCATTGGATCGTTAATACTATCGCTGAGGCCTATTCTGGACAGAACATACCAGTCCCAGATTCCTTGGTAGCTCATTCCACCAGGAGTATGGCCACTTCCTGGGCTGCTTTAAAGGGGGTCCCTCTTTCAGAAATATGTGCAGCAGCAACATGGAGTGCCCCCTGCACATTCTCTAGATTCTACAGGGTCAATGTGGCTTCCCCCACACCATTGGCTTCCGCAGTGCTGCTCTCAGCTGCTGGGCGAGGATGTGAGGCGATAGAGTCCTCCGTTCTTCGCGACCCTGATGATACTAGTCATCCGTGTTAAGACCGTGGTGACGGTCTGAGGGAGGTCGAAATAGATCGTAAGTTATGACCATAACTATGGATCTATGAGACCGACCGATGACCGTCACCCTCTTTTGTCACTCAGAACGGGCTGAGGCGTTCAGACAAGGAGGAGGCGGCCGCGCTCACCGGGGAGCTTTATGGGCGGTGAGCCCAGCCCCCTTAAGGTCACTCACGTGACATTGTTGATATTTGGTCTCGAGGATAGGGAGATGAGGACATCATTCGTGTTAAGACCGTGGTGACGGTCATCGGTCGGTCTCATAGATCCATAGTTATGGTCATAACTTACGTTATTAGGACACGTACAGGACTGATGTTTACTTTGTGTTTGTTTGAGCTCAGGAAACACATGTTTAAACACCGTGTGCACGTAGTCCCCCGCTCCACACAACACGAGCAGAACGTGACACGCAGTCAGGACTGACAGCGTTAAAGTGACGGAGTGATGTGATTATCAGTTTTAGTGAAGAGGAACAGAGACAAGCATACACCCCCCCAACACACACACACACAAACGCACACAGCCCACACACACACACACACAGTCTCCCATGACAGACCCTGCAGTCAGTATCTCATTATTATGAGATAGTATGAGTAGGGATGGGTATCGTTTGGTTTTTATCCGATACCGGTTCCTAACCGATACTTTTAAAACGATACCCGTGCCTAAACGGTGCCTGAACCGATACTTTTTTCAAAAAAGTGCACAAAACGATGCTTGACTAAGAAAGGCTTTTTTTATTGCCAAATATATTAACTGTTTAAAGTAGATTATAAATATAAATAAATACAAAACCCTTTTTAACTTAAAACTATGAATAACATACGAACTGTTAACAAAAGTTTACACTATAATTAAATAAATAAAAATAAATACAAAACATACACACTCTGACTCGTGACTCTGACTTCGGTGCCTGAGCCAAATGAAGACTGAGGGTCGCTTTTCCATCACTCAGAGACCCCCGTGTCTCCGCGGCTGGGGCTGTCGCAGGCAGGCTTCGGCCCGCCTTCGTCCCCCTAAAATGCGGTCACTTTTATGAAACATTTCTCGGCGTGGTCTTCGTTCCTCCCGCCCCGAGCCTTTCCAAGCCGACCCGGTCGCAGAGCCGCTCGCGGCGCACCGCACCGCCACGGAGGAAATGCGCCCGGCGGTCCCCCCCTCCACCTGCACAGGAGCCCTGACACACGCGGGGCGCGGGGACAAGAGTTTGTCCACCGGCAGCCGCGCCCGCGGGGGCCCGGCGGGAGCCGCCGCTTCCCGTGAAGGAAGGAGCGGAAACCTCAGTCTCCAATTGGCTCAGGCACCGAAATGAGGCACCGAAATCTCCGTTGCATTTCGGTCCGGGTAGGTACCGGTTGTATTGGAACCGGTTCTCGGTACCCAACCCTAAGTATGAGATCATAACAAACAAACACAAAGTAAACATCAGTCCTGGGGCCCGTTTCACAAAGCAGGTTTAGTGAAAACTCTGAGTTAGTTAACCCTGAGATGAGGGAAACTCTGGTTTTTCAGTTTCACAAAGCCAGTTCAGCTTTACTCTGAGTCAGTTACCCTGGCAACATACTCCGTGAACCTAACCTGCTCGCTGGCAGGTTTTCTTCAACTAACCCCGAGTTTCTCCTGCTCTTAAGTTGAAGCCTGCAGACTGAAGGCAGTGGAAGACATGGCGTGTCCTTTTATTGAAGAGCCAGTTGATGTCGAGGCGCAGATACTCCGCAGACATCTCCACCGGGAGAGGATTATTAGACCCCGATTGGATGTTTTATCATTCCCTGATGAGTATCTGTTTGAGCGTTTCCGTTTCTCTGCATCATCTATAATTTATATAAACGATATTCTCAGCCCTCACATCGCTCACATGACGCATCGTGGACATGCTCTCAGTTCCGAGCAAATTCTTTGTATTGCACTTCGTTTTTTTGCCAACGGCAGTTTTTTGTATAACGTCGGTGATGCAGAGCATGTGTCCAAGGCAACTGTCTGTCGGGCTGTCCGAAATGTGACACTTGCACTGAAACGGCTACTATGCACGTTTGTAGTGTTCCCAAGTCACAGACCCACCAGACTTCTCAAAGAAGAGTTCCACAGAATTGCAGGTATCAGTCTAAGCAGTAATTCATTTATGTCATAAAGCTTTGAGACTTGAAGCACTAATCAGTCAATTTGATATATTTTAGGGTTTCCAGGTGTGATTGGCTGCATAGATGGCACTCACATTCCTATCATCGCTCCTTCAATAAATGAAGGAGATTATGTGAATAGGAAATCTGTCCACAGCATTAATGTGCAGGTAGGCCTAAATAGTAGCCTTAAACATTCCAAATTAAATACACTACACCATACAGCTAATTACTGTTCTCCACTGTGAAGATCATATGTGATGGAGCCCACATGATTAACAATGTGGAAGCGAAGTGGCCTGGGTCTGTGCATGACTCACGAATGTTTCGTGAGTCGACACTGAGTGCCAGATTTGCCGGTGGTGAGTTTATATATATAATTTATATACAGTATATAGTTATATCCTATGATCAAATATTTTGTTTCCTCCTATTGCAACTGAAACAAACTGTATCTTGTATTATCATAGTAGAGTTCGATGGTTACCTACTCGGAGACAGAGGGTACCCCTGCCAGCGCTATCCGCTGACCCCTTACCCTGACCCTGAGCCTGGCCCACAGCGACACTACAACTTGGCTCACTGCAGGACACGAGCCAGAGTGGAGATGACCATCGGGATACTCAAGGCCCGGTTCCAGTGCCTTCGTAGGCTCAGGGTCACCCCAGAGAGAGCTTGTGACATTATAGTGGCATGTGTGGTTCTCCACAACATTGCCACTATTAGAGGAGAACAATGTCCTACTCTTTCCCCCTGTGATCCAGGTATTAATCATACCCCCCCTGCTGATACACGAGATGGAAGAGCTGTTAGAGACATGATATGTGTCAATCATTTCTAACTGACCCATCACCTCCCCAATGTTCAAGAACGACAATATGCATCTCATTTTATGAGGTCTTCTTTATTTCCTAGAAGGACAAATTTTGTACAGTTGTTAATCCTTTGTTGTTGAAACAATTAAAAAACATCCACCTGTGGGCACGTCACCCACCTTTAACTGATGGTCCAGCAGTTGTATTTCCTTTTCTGTTTTGGTGATCTGCAGCCTTATGTGCTCCATTTCTAGGTGTGATTTGTTTATTTGAGATTCTAAATATACCTTGTAAAGTTGTTTCACAGGGAGCTATAGGAACATAAATGACATTGAATTTCAGTGCCATGTCTATTTAGTGTCATTGTAAGTTGTGGGTCAATGCTGAACAACATCTTACTGAGGTAAGCTGTGCTGTGGAGGTTGATGGACCTTCTTCCCCATTGTAATTTCCAGCATGGCTCTGTTAGAGAGAAAGAAGTTGCAAGTTGTATTGTGGAACAACACTATTAACTGAGCCAAAGTTATTTTAAAAAAAAAAGGTGTATACTTCAGCAGGCCTCTCTGCATCTTCCCTCTCTGTGGCAGCTGATAAGGTTTCTTCATCATCCTCCTGTAATGAAACAGAATGTGTGTGTTATATTCTACCAATTATGAAAAATCTGTGGAATATTAAGAGTACTTACAACAGCATGGAGGTCTGTTATGGCAGAAGGCTCAACGAGACAGATTACACCATCAGTAACTGGTAGAAAATGAAGATTAGACAGTTGATGATTACCCAGAAAAGTGCCCCACCTAATTTAAACACAATTTTTCAAACTCTGAGTCACCTTAAAATAGATTGATATCTGAAAGCAAAAGCAGCCAATTGCAAAGAACTGTAGCTTACTGCTACAAGAAAAATCAGTGTGCCAACTAAGTTGTGTCTAAGATGAATGGGTGGCCATTACTGAGCGAACACTAGAAAAAGGATTAACGTACATGCCATTCATTTGAATAACTTACCTCTTATGTAGGCCCCTGTGACCTGGGGCGTGGGTGGGTCCGATGAACTCCCCCCAGAGATGCCCTCAGCAATGGGTCGTCCACTGTTCTGACTGAGGGCCATCTTTTCAGCCTCTGTGAGAGGTGGTGGTGGTGGACCGCCACCTGTTTTGCGGGCCTCAGCCTTTTTTCTGTTGGCTATAATGGAGGTCAAATTTAAATACATACAGAAAACACAACTTTGGAGACTTGTATGTATAAAAGGCATTTAGGTGTTGCTTTCATAGAGACAATATTAAATACTGGCAGTGTTGGGATTTCTCTTTTTTTTGCAGATTTCCCTAATTACTTAAATATATCCATCACATGTTGAATGTAGCCACTAAATGCTGTTTAATGAGGGCAGGCTAAACAACATCACAATTGCTTGTACTTTATTATACCTTACCTGTTTGAACTACATTTTTATATTTCATCTTTAGCTGCTGCCAAGTCCGTTTGGTGCCTGTTGGGTTGCACCTGTGCTCACAGACACTTATATGGAATATAATTGTTGAATAAGTGGAACATTCAAGACAAAACATTTCTTTTTTTTCTCAAATTAATACTGACGCATTGACTCGGTCAGCAATTTCCTGCCACGCAAGATCCCGCGCTTTTGCTGCTGCCACAGTATTGCTTCTTTTTAAAAATATATGCTCACTTTCTGCATACGCAGTCATTAATATTTCCAACTCCACTGGGGAGAAGTAGGAGGATCGAGGCTGTTTACCACTTGTTGCCATGGTGAATCATGTTATCTGTGTTCCATTGATGAAGGCTTTTTATATCCTCATGCACAAGCTTCACTCAGGGTTACCTTGACTCTGAGTTGATTGAACTAAGTGTTATCACCTGTTCTGAAACCGAAAACTTAGAGTTTGACAGCTCAGAGTTGCTCAACCCAGAGTTAAGGTTTTAACTCAGAGTTTGTTGAACCTGCTTTGTGAAACGGGCCCCTGTACGTGTCCTAATAACTTGTGATCAGCGCTGGTGTTTATTGTTAAAGTGTAAAGTGAGCGGGGGACAGAGGGACGTGAGGCGGAAGCAGACACAGACACACACAGGACTTCGCTAAGACTTCCTCGAGCTTTTATTTTGTTACTACTTCCTGTAACCGGCATTTGAATTTGCATATTAGCTAAATATTTAGTTTCACCCGAAACATTTAGATTTAACATTTAGATTTAGATTTAACATTTAGATTTAAATTTAACATTTAGATTTAAATTTAACATTTAGATTAAACATTTAGATTTAAATTTAGATTTAACATTTATATTTAGATTTAACATTTAGATTTAACATTTATATTTAGATTCCGATTTAACATTTAGATTTAAATTTAACAATTGGATTTAAATTTAACAATTAGATTTAAATTTAACATTTAGATTTAACATTTAGATTTAAATTTAAATTTAAATTTAACATTTAGATTTACATTTAACATTTATATTTAAATTTAACATTTAGATTTAAATTTAACATTTAGATTTAGCATTTAGATTTAACATTTAACATTTAGGTGTAACATTTAACATTTGGATTTAAATATTTAAAATATCTCTAAGTTGACAAATATTGTTGTAAATGTGCAAAAAAGTGACTCTCAAAAATTCACACCAGTTTTTTAAACATGGTTTGAAGCTAAATGTGACAAAATGTTGCTGTTATTTTCAGCGCGAGCTGCTTGACAAACGGCACCCCATAGACCTTGACCTCTGTTTCCTGCTCCTCCCTGCAAACCAGTCCACGGATCAAATCATCATCTAGAATCATCACCTATATCTGATTGTAGTTAGCGTTGTTCTGACCCCATCTTTCTCACCAGAACCTCACCTTACCTTGTATTGATGTTTATTTAGCCTGAACTCTCTTGCCAGTGTTTTTGTTTGTGCTTTCAGATTTTATTATTGTACCTGCCTGCTCTTGCCCTAAAGCTGCCTTGTGTTACCCTGCCTCAGGATAACCTGGTTCTGTCGGTCACTCTGATTCTCCTTGATTCCACTGTGCACTTTTGACAATTTGCTTAGTCAATACATTACATTATGTGCACATACTGTCTTTATTGTAACTAAATTGTTGCATTGTTGTTCTCTACTCTCGTGTTTGGTACATGTTACATCCCTTGCTGGTTTAAAGCCTGTTAAAGTAATGATATTAAAATTGATTCTATCTTCTCAGCCTTGAAAAACAATATTTAGCAAATATAGAACCATTCCGTTAATTATAACTTAACACAAGATTCAAAAGTAGTTTTTAACAGTGTGTTTCAGGAGTGCGCTCCGTAACAGCACCAAAGCAACTGCAGCTTAATCAAGTGCACCACAACTCTTCTGTTTAAATCAGTGTATGTCACTGATAAATAAACTAGATAGTAAACTACGGCACTCAGTAGAGTGAAGGCCAAACTGTCGGCTCACAAAACAATATTTATATTGACTAAATCTAGATTTTTATGTGGATTGGCCACAAATTCTACACACTCATAAATTTCAGTCCTCTAAATATACCCAATTTTTTCCATCAAGATCTATGAATTCGGAAAAATCTTGCGATGGTAAAGAAAGGGAAACAAATATTTCTGGATCTGCCTCCTGATTTGCATTCTCAACAAATTGCAATGGCTCTCCCTTACACACTGCATCATTTCAACACATTATGTAATAATCTGTCCTGTAGGTTTTGCATAATTTTACGAACAAACACATACAAACAGAGAGACAGACAGACAGACAGACAGACAGACAGACAGACAGACAGACAGACAGACAGACAGACAGACAGACAGACAGACAGACAGACAGACAGACAGACAGACAGACAGACAGACAGACAGACAGACAGACAGACAGACAGACAGACAGACAGACAGACAGACAGACAGACAGACAGACAGACAGACAGACAGACAGACAGACAGACAGACAGACAGACAGACAGGGGTGAAAACATAACCTCCTAAGCAGATAGAAATACACATAACTGTGACGTCACAGTGAACTGACAAACTCCGAAATACACCCCGTCCTCACTGCAGCAGGGTGATAATTGAAACCAAGGTTTTCAGATACTGTTAGGTTGCCCTAAAATACAAATACCCATGATATCAAATATCAAGTGAATGCCTCCATTGAGGTAAAATAAAGGAGGAGGTCACAAGGTCACCAAAGTTAAACAGCTAGTTTTCCTATCGGAGTATGAATGTGCACAGCAAGTTTGAGGTCAATACAAACAAACAGAAGGCAGTGACCACACATAACCTCTGCGGTTTGGAAGCAAACCTAATTAACCAAATTGGTTCCAATTATGTGAAAAAGGACTGAATTAGATTGGAGAGGAAGAGCCCGTTGCTCCCAGGATCCTTCAGTACCCTGAGCTGAATATTGACTCGAGCAGGCGTGTGGATCCTCTCGGCTGGGTCAGGACTGACGGATTCTCGTGGTGAGCAGGGCAGGCTGCCCTCTCCCCTGATGTTTGGGGTAATAACCTCTTCATTGCCTGCCCTGACACTTGCAGCTGTGGTCTTCCTTCTCCCCCTCCCCCAGTCAGACATTAATAACACTTGACGTGCTCACACACCACAGCGGATTCGTCTGATAAAAACCCTCAGAGGGTTCTGTCAAGTGCCGAGCAATGCAAGGACTTGTGATCATGTAAATATCTTTCACTTAATGTAATGCAAAGAACTACTTTGACAGATAACAAAAAGTAATGAAATCATGAAATCAACTTAATTTAATAATTTAAATAAGTCTGTCTTAATGGAGGGCAGCAAGAAAACACATTTGCCTCCCTGTCTGTTAATACTCTTCCAAATAGTTTTCTCAGTTATGTTGTGATGGCAGTGAAATTACCAGAATGGATTACAGTCAGAGGAACAATTTATTATGCATGAAGTTAACAGCGGCAGAGTCACCAGGTGGTTCAGCTGCATGGCGCGTGAACAAAGCACACAAGTGTCACACATGACACCGAAGTTTGTTTTTTCAATCCCACCTGTGGTTTGATTTATGAAAATAGCAGTTTTGGTCATGTCATTAAAAGACTGTGGTTTTGGTTAAATCTAAGTCAGGGCTGAATCAGGGTGAATACATTTGTAAAATACAAAAATACAAATCAGAAGTATATAAAATTTGTATTGGTGAATAGTAGCAGTAAAAAGGTGTGCTGGCCGTTACTGAGCTGGAAGTGGGTCTCGTCTATGGAGTGGCTGATAATGTTGAGATAGACTTTCATGTTACACTGTGCAATAAATACAACATGTTCTTGTTTAATGGAACTTTACTTCTGGGGCGGCTGTGGCTGAGGGGTAGAGCTGTTGTCCTCCAACCTGAAGATCGGCAGTTCAATCCCCAGTCTTCCCCATCTGCATGCCGAAGTGTCCTTGGGCAAGATGCTGAACCCCGAATTTCCCCTCATAGAACAAAAGAGTGCTGCTAATAGATGCACTGTATGAATGTGAGTCTGAAACTGTACTGTAAAGAGCTTTGAGTGGTCATCAAGACTAGAAAAGCACTATATAAATACAAAACCATTTACCATTACTTCTGCATTAACATAAAATGACTTATCACTAAAATTGAAATAAAACATGAAGTGAGACTTCAGAATTTACATGCAGCGCTTAATAAGTCTAATTGCAGGTAATAAATTGTGTTCCCATCTCCATGTGGAGCATAAACTGTATATAAAGATGGATAACAGTGCTCCCACTGTTAGAAATTAAGCCAAAATACCCTGGATACGAACACTGCCTTCTTGTGCGGATGACGCCATTCGGGAAGGATTCGTTTGACCAATCATCTCAGCTGTCAATCATCACGTTTAAATCTTTTTTTATAGCATCACAAAAGTAATTAAAAACCAATCTTACCTGAAAATTTGACACTTGAACAAACATCAGTGTATAAAGAGAACCTTAATTGACAGACACGATCTTTAAGATTTTGTGCGACTTTTTATTTTGATCCATGTCCCTTCCATTAACATAGAGGAGGCAGGATATCTGACCATTACTGTGGCTTATTTTACTGTAGTCTTTACACTTGTGGAAGTTTCATGCAGTCCATCTTATAATCCAATCTATGATTTAAAGGAGGAGGGAATAAGGGGCATGGTTAGATAAGATATGGAAAGGATTGGTGTGTACAATGCACACAATTTCATTGCTGATTATTGGGACAAGGTAATGTTTGTCTTTTATGCACAGCAGAACAGGACCCTGCTGTAAACCAGTTATAACTGGAGTCAGGTGCATTTAACTGTAACTGTAATGTTTCTTTTAATCCTTTCCTGTATAATAGGTAAATGAAATGAAATGATTAACTCTCGTATTCAATTGAAGTTGTGTCATTTTGGAATTCATTGAAAGAATATTTTTTTATTTTTGGTCTTTTCATACTAAAGCAAATCCTCAGTACAATATCTGCCACTTTCTGCCACTGAGGCATTTTCTTGCTCAGCTCAGTGATAACTGTATCACTTGATGCTGTGCTTGTGGTGTGTTGAGGCTTTATGACAGTGACCCCCTGCTGATCAGCTAGAAGAGGCACAATGCGGGAAATTGCATATTGGGATTATATTTCTTTGTAGGTTCATTACTACAAGTCATTTATTTCACATTAGACATAGTAATTTAGTCAATACGGAATATGGATGATAGGGATAGGGATGATAATAATTGTATTGTGCTCACAGTAGTGATGAGGTATTTCTGAAACAACAGGCAGACAGCGGAACAAAAACCATTGTGACCTGTCAACATTTCTCATTAGGGTCGACAGTAATGAAGTATATCAATTCACCTCCAGTCCATAGTGAGGTAATATGGAGCTAATTGCAGTGAATGTGGGCCTCCTCTTTTTTTCCTCTGGTCCCACACCACTATTCTACAGCAGCTATGAGAAACATTTGTTTTTCCACCACATCAATCACACCTCCTCACCCCCATTCACTGCTCAATCACAGGATTTAAATTGTAAATACGAGCACTACAATAAGACATTTTTCACCAGAAGTTTCCAAAATGCAAATATATGCTACAAGTACTACTTAGTGCTCAATTCTTCTTTTTCCTTCTAGATCCAATTTTGTAAGGAACTGTTTCCATTATCTTTTAAGATGTGGTCAGTATCAGACTCCAATGTGAATGGCCCTGATGTGACCCGCATGCGCCAAAGAGCAAGACGTCACATGGAGCACTCTGTGTACCGAGGTAAACAAGTCGGTAATAAACGAAGTTAGTAATAAACATGGAAGCCAAAGATTTGAGCATTTATGTTTAAATTTTTCTCTTGATATGCTTAAAAGTTCAAGTTTTGCTTGTACAGATGTGTCACCCCAAGTACTTACGAGGTCTAAAACCTCACTGTCCCTCCAATTTGAATAACCTCTCCTTCTCTTCTCTTCAGCAGTCAGCAATCATTCAGTCATGCACATAAACCACCTCTGCCCCAATCTGCTCCAGTCTTCGGCAGAGTCATCATTACCTCATCTGGATCCTCAACCTCAACTGATCGTGATCATATTAGCGATCCTGTATCATGTTGGCAGCTTGTTGTGGATAGTGGTGGTGAACTATAATCGAGGTGGCAGCTGATAGTGGATCTAGATAGTGTCAGTGGATCATGATGATGGATTTTCTGGATGATGGTGGCATCTGATCTTGACGCTAATCCGCAGACATTTTACGAGGAGACTGGCCAAAAATGTGGTAATGCAAATGATAAATGCACGAAACAATGCGGTTTAGAAAATGTCTCTGACCTATGTAGAAGAGAGCACCACAGGGAAGACACAGCGGCTGGGTAGATTTAGAAGTTTTGAAGGATGGATGAACCTCTCTTTGTTGTGTCAACATCTAACACCGCAGCTGGGACACACACTTTATAAATAGAGTCTATGGTTACACAAAGCTACTCAACTCCCAATAAATAACCCAGAAAAACAGTCTCAACCCCACATAGATAAAATAACCTCACATTTTTCTGTCTTTAGGATACTAAATATTAATAGGGGTTGTGATCATCTGCAAAGACGGTGTGGATGGTGGCAGTGTTACTGAATTGTCTTGAGTGAAGACAGGATTATTTTTCTCAGGGATATTGTTTTGGAAAAGTGTTTTTCCATCTGCGAGGTGAGAAGCGTCTGTTGAGGCTGTCAGTGGCATTACAATGGTGTTGCGCCAACAGCTTCAGAACTCCCTCATGAATATCAACAGACTGTGAAAAGACCATTGTTATTCTCATGAGTACATTTTTTTGCCTTGGCTGGCTATACATGACAAAAACTTGATTCAGAAGAAATTTTACAGAAATATAATGAATAAGACATGTGTTGCAGCGAGACAGCCAGCATTTAACTGTCCTGCATCATCTCCTGGGACCTTGTTCTCTAATATATATGAAGTGGAGCAGATGGACAAGGCTTCTAATCCTTCCTTCTGCTCGCTGCAATCTGTTATTCATAGAGAAAACGAGGAAGATGTTCCTTGCCAATGCCCCAGAAGTAGTGTACCACAGAAAAGCTATTAGCAAATACAGGCTTTCATAATCTGCCAGAGTAAAGCTGATTTGGGTTAATTAGAATGTGTTTACAGACTCTGCTGCTTTAGTGAGGACTCACAGAAGAGAGATTTCAAAGAGAACGATCAGAATCAGAGCAGTGGAGGATGAGATATCCTGACTTTTAGTCCCCTTTGACTAAGACGCCCATTGTTCCAAGAGTTGAAGTCCTTTTGTTTACTCACAGATGGAGCACTTCCAAGACCTGTATAATTTAAAAAAAAAAAAGATGAACAACACACTGTTTCTTTGATTAAAAAAAAAAATTAAGTATGATTCAAAAGAGCATTATGATTGAAAAAGCAATGAACAAGCAAAATTAACTATAATTATCTCCCATTCACCAACGGCATTCACCAATCAGCCTCAACATTGAAACGAGCCACCCGCTACTTAATGTTTTGGCTGATTGGTGTACACACACATACCCACACAGGCATGCACGCACACACACACACACACATACACACACTCACACACAGTCCTGTCTCCATGTTATGATTTCTTAGGACATATATGCCCTGCATACCTGGCCTTATAATATGGTCCCACATGCATCTTGTGATCGGATCACTATCTCTATATGCAAATAAACACGTACGTCATATCTGTTTACAAAGACCAAGTAATGTGGCTTTAACACCGTCTGACTACACAAGTGTGTCCGATGCCACTTTGTGTGTTTGTGCGTGTGTGTGTGTGTCTGCACAAGCGAGCAAGCAAGAGGGAAAGAGAGAGACCGTAGAGAGAGAGGAGCTAAATGAATCTTGAGCACCAGTGAAGAAAGATTTTATAAATTTAAGGAAAGCATCAATCGTTATGTGGTGATCAGTGGTGATAATGTGATGGTGGTAAGAAACAAATCAAAAAGAAGAGAACTGCAGCGGGTCAGAGGACGTCAGCTGAGTAGTATTTCCTTCTTATGTGGCCCAGGACGGATTGTGGACACATGTGCCCCAGACCAACTCCCTAGCGTGATTGGATCGCTATCTGATCTGAATGCGTTCACACCTATACAGTACATAGAGCCAGCCCTAACCCTGTCCCTAACCCACTTGTGATCGAATCACACAAACACATACTGTATATACCGGGTGTGCACAGGCACTTACTCTTTCTATCCTTAACCATAGTTACTACTTTTCTAACTCTAACCATAACCTTAACCTTGACCGAACCTAAACCTAACTTTAAATTAAACCTCAATCTTAATCTTTACCTAGACCCAATTTTAACCTTAACCATGACCTTAACCTCAACCTTAGCCTAAACCTAAAACCTTGCTTTTTGTAAAACAAATTCAGGGCCACATACACACATACGTAAACATAGGCAGATTTAGTATGTCAGTCAGATCGACTTCCAATATGCAACAGTTTTAAAGAACAAAGTGTTTTCCAGTCTGTTTGTGTGTGAGATGAAAGCTCTGTAACACCTCCTAGACCGGAGGGATTGTTAGCAACTGTGTGCCTACAATGTCCTCTTCAGCTTTTTGATCAGCCCTGGTGTGACCAGCATGCAAAGCAGTAATGTAAAACATCACTACGAAAGTGTGTCTGTGAAAGTTCACCAGCATGTCCTCTGGGTAATTGTTTATTCTGTTAGTTTCTTCTCGGAAGTAAAGGCATCATCGTGCCTTTCACATCAGTGACATCCAGGAGAAGTTCTCAGTGATGTTACTTTTCAAAACCTTAAAGCTGGGAGCTTCAATGTTTCAGCAGCAGCTTCACCTTAAATGCATAAAAGCTTGTGCACTTTTTTATGGCTCACTCATTTGCCTTTCTGGTGTTACATACCAGGTGTTCTCCATATGAACGACATGACTCCACTTCAGCCCAATGTACACAAAATTAAGCCAAAATATCTCAGATATGGGCGCTGGTGATGTCTTTTGGAGCCAGAGTCTGTGCAGTAGTGATTGAGAAATGGAGCTGCTGTATGGAGGTCCTGCCTATAGTTGTTTTAGTTTGGCATGTGTCCCATCTGCCAACTAAAGGAGGTGGGGTTTGTAACCTACGCTGCAGCGTGCCACCAGGGGGTTATCAAGAGGTTTTGGCTTCCCTTTTAGGACCTGTCATGTCCTCCTTGTTTATAAACAGTAAGTTGTGGTTGTTACTAATGAATCCATTGACTGTAGTGCCATGTGAAAGTGGAGGACAGTGTTATCGGAAGAGAGACCATATAAACCCCAAACCCCCAAACCCTGTGGGACGATGGAGAGGCTGAACCAATGCCTGAGGTACAAGCCCAATGGGGGTTGATTTCAGACATGTGGGGACAGCAGTCAGAGACAACAGGCGGAAAATTGTATCAGTAAATCTCCACATCCCAACCCACCAACAATCATCCCTCAACAACTCAACTTAGACAAATAATGCTTTCTGCTCTGCAGATTTGTTCACGGAAAAGCCAAATGTTCAGAAAATGAACATTTATGTTTGCTTAATGATTTTTGTCATAAGACGAACACAAGAAATAAGAGGAACAGTTTGAACAAATTCGTTGACTGTGTGCATTTGTGTACATAAATGGATCTATTTGCAAAGTGCAAAGAATAAGAGTTTTCTTCAAAAACTTTCATCCTGAACTAGCGCTGCTCCTTCTTTTGCCTCCTTGCACCTCCTTACATAATAAATCATGTCTTCAAGTGAAATTTCTTTACTGAGGATCCAACTGATACCCACCTCAAAATTTGTCACATTTTCACACTCAATAAACACAAATGTTCCAGCATTTCTGCCATACAATAACAAGGTCTCTATAGGGTAAATGGATTTGTATTTATATAGCGCTTTACAGTACAGTTTCACATTCACCCATTCACACACACATTCATACAGTGCATCTACTTGCAGCACTTTTTTATTTTATGAGGGCCATTCAGGGTTCAGCATCTTGCCCAAGGACACTTCGGTATGCAGATGGTTCAGACTGGGGATCCAACCACTGACCTTCAGGTTGGAGGACGACCACTCTACCCCTCAGCCACAGCCACCCAAGGGTGACATATAAGTTTTCAAATACCTGTTCAAACTCTTTTAATAACAGTTTTAAATAACAGAAAAGAGTAAACACAATAATATATGTGCAATCCATTGCATTATTGCATATAATAATCATAATACACATTTTTTAACCAATAACTGGGTCTATCTGTTTTATTTTATTTTTATTTTAAAGTCATGTAATGTGAACTCAGCTTAACTTCACACATAGATCAATCCTCTTGTCTCACTCTTGAAAGGACGCCACTACACATATTTCTCCAAAATTCTACTTAATTAAGACCAAACTGACCACGTTTGTTCATAGTATTTCTGTAACTAGCTATAAAACACCTAGGTATCAAACTGTTATACAGCCCACGTACATCCCTTTAGAATATGTTGTACAAGTACATCACAGCACAGATATGCAACTCTCAAAATGTCTAGCAGGAGCAGATGGTACAGCGAGAGAAAAGTGAAAAACCTTGAATAAAGTTTTAACAGTATATAGATTTATGAATTATTGAATGGATGGATGACTCACTAACTCGTTCTTCATTGCTTGTTAATTATATAAAGGTATCAGAAATGATGCACAATGACAGGAGACACTGGGACTGACTGGGGAACGATCAGCTCAGATTGTGATCTGCTGCGTTCCTGAGGAGAGTCTAACAATGACTCATGAACAAACTAAAGAATTCTTCTTCTGTGGAAAAACTGCTCCCCCTCCTCAACCACGTCTCGACTGCGGGACTTAATGTAATGTCTGAAATTGGAGAAAGATCAAATTCAAAATTATTGGAAAAACTAGAATCTCTTGCAGCTTCTGGTGTCTCACTTTGAATCAAAGCAAACTTTTGACCTCTTTCAATGCTCTGCAGCTACTTCAGAATTATATCTTGTAATTAGAGAGTCTTCATCAAACAGTTCAACATATGCTGTCACTTTTTTATTGTTGTGTGCTAGACGTTTTGTGCAGAGATATTTATAAACAGTCTATGGTGCAGGGTGAAGTTAGAAAAGTTTGCATTCATCCTACCTGGTTATCTGCAGTGAAGACTATATTGTCAATGTTTTTCAGGAAATTAAACTGAATTTGCTTTAATTCTGTTCACGTGTGGCTTGTTTATTTTTTCCTACATTACACATCTGCTATTTAAGATATCTATTAAGCAATCAATACAATCCTCAGACCCAAGTTCAGAACTTATAAATACAGCAAATCTGATTCAGCTTGATTTGCAGCATTGCAGCAACAAAACAAACGTTGAGCTTTGATTTTGAAGATTTGCTATTGAGGAAGTGATTCTATGAATGTTGTGGCCATGTCAGAGATTTTGACTATTTGATGATATTGACCTGCAGTTTCACCCATTTGAAGGCCAATTATGTAACTATCTGAGGATGTAGAAGAAGACGTCCAACTCGGTCCTCAGACTGACTGAGAGGATGCTGCCCCAACCCCACTGATTGCTACAGACCACTGATTGCATGTTTATTCAGGTTTTACTAAAATTGAGTGAAATGCATTTTCAAATTGCACCAAATACACATGCCAAGTGTGAAGTTAATTAGTTGAACGGTTCTCAAGATATGCTTTACACATAGAGAAAGAATTAGTAGGTACATTTGTAAACTTATTTTGTCTGTATGTATTTAATACATTCAGTAATAGGGTTTGAGTTATTATCTATCACTACATTGCTGGAGGGTAAGATTTGCAAATAGAGTTGTATTGTAACTTTCTATACCTGCATGCACTAACCGTTGAATAAAATTGAACAATAAAAACATATAATGATACTACTCAATGCTTTGCTCGGTATGTAGCATATGATTCTGAATCGTGATAAATGTGGAGAGCAACTTAGTGTTTGTCTGATGACTTCAGATTTTCTTTACTGGAGAGTCATCACATTATGAAAAGTGATGCTGCAGTCCTTGACTATAATTGCACGCAGCAAAATATTCCCTCTGGGTAAGGACTACAGCAGAAGGCAGTACAGTTCTAAATACTTTTTAGCCGGTCTATTACATTACAGTACACATAGTGCTTCATAATGACTAGTAATCACAACATTTTATTACAGCTTTTAAACAGCTCAGGTGAATACCATTAGGATTTGTATTGGACATTGTACTGATATGTAAGAGCTGGTTAACAGATTGTGTTGTAAAGATAAACTATGTAAGGAAACAACGAATGCGAAGCACTGAGTAGAGTCAAACATTCAGGCTCAGTATTACTTATAGATTGATTGCCAGTCATTATAATTAATCCAAAAATAAGAGTTGCTATTAAAGTATTTAGCTCAAACAGTGAAAACCGTTTTATTGGTAACTGGAATCGCACTCAGAGAGCACATACCACGCCAAGTCCCAATAGTCCCTTGAAACCACATTTAAATTTACTAGATTTAATATGAAACTGGAACAAATTTCACACATTTTTATTTAAACAGGCAGATATTTAAAGAAAGTTGAAACAAAATCCTGGATCTGTGCCCTGATCCGCATCTGCACAAAAAATGTATCGCGTTCCACCAAGTTTATAGAAATCCATCCAGTAGTTTTAGCGTAATCATCCTAACAAACAGACAGCGGACGGAAAAAGTGATGCAGAGGTAAACATAACCTCCTTGTTGGAGAGAATGAGGTGAAACAAGGCTTAGCAACAGGGACACAGTCAGCCAATGTAGGTTTGGATTTATACAGAGAGAACTGATATTTTCTGCTTTAAACTGTATGAACACAAACATAATGGGCGGAAAATGTCCACTTGCTGCAGTGATCTAATCAGAGCTGTGGGTTTTACACAATACGCTGCATAGTACTGGAAGGGGCTGGAGGGTTTTGAACAGAAACTGCTGAGAAGAAAATGCAAATTTTTCGGAAAGTAAGCTCACACTATGTGTTTATGCTAAATATAATGTGCAAATATGTAACATTTTATTAAAAAAAAGAAACTTCAATAATATATTTTCATTAGCGCTATTTAATCTCACAAATCAAAACTAAAGTCACCATTCTTTTCTTATTCTCATGTACAGATTAAATTAAGTCTCAAATTTCACAACACATCATTTAACATTAAGCAACAGTTAAGTATTTATTCCTGAGTATTTATACTGATAAAAAAACAGCAACTAATTAGTATTGACAACCCCATTCCCATTGGAAATAATGAAAGCAGTCTTGATGGCACAGTCCTCCAATTAAAAATTCTATATGTTCCATGGCTTTCAGAAGCAAGCTGTGGCTGTGAAGGGCCACAGTAGGCGGGTCTGGGTTAACTGTGGGAAGGGGCAAACCCAGAAAAAGCCAACGTAGGCCACCAGTGGCTAAGCGCATGTGTTACCCACAGTTATATTCCTTTTGAAGCCAGTGATGTTATTTCTGTTTGCAGACCCAGCTCGGTCCAATTTACAACCTGAGAACTCACCAGAAACTCTGGTTCTATCAGATCACGTCTCCACTCCTCCTGACATTAAAAACAAAAGAGCTGAATAGTGGCTAGAGGACTGATTTCATTGTAGAAGAGAGAGTCTGTCAACTGTGTCCATCTCGAGGGGAATGTGATGCACTTGTGGCATGTGTGGCAGTTTGCAGCATCCTTGACCTTGTGTGACTGCACTGATATGTGATTTATTGTTCGAGCTGTAAAACCGACCTCAAGTCTTTGTAACTGCACCTTCATTAAAATGCAGAGTGTCTGCACTTTGGAGAATGTTCCTCCCTTTTATGCACAAGTCACATGGCACTGTGACATTAATGTTTGCATCGTATAGATGCACACAGTAAGTTCTATGGAGCCTCTACATTCATGGGATCAATCAGTATGGACTATGGACCTAAGAGGACACAGCTTTAAAATGGATTGGCACATAGCTGGTACAAATATGTATGATTTCTAGAGCATGTATCCTTGTTGACTTTAAACCTTTTACTTTTCGTCAGGTACCACTATGAGATTTACATATCTCATTTTAAGTGAGGTGTTTTAATAACTCTTACATGGCTTACCATGACGTTTGGTGAACACCTTCATGTTCCCCTTAGCATGAAATATAATCATCATCTGGTATATATTTCAGTTGGCCTGTAGTGCTTTGGTTCATGAAAAAACACCGGCTAATTTACAATACTCAGATGGACTTTGTATTCAGTACTAGCAAACATTGGTGTTCTCAAAGACAATACTAAGTTTTGTACATGTAAGGGCAGTTTAAACTTTGACTCTTTGACTGGTCCCTGAAGCCGGCAAAATGTAGAAATCACAAAAAAGCGCCAAATTAGATGTTATGTTGAATTATTAGGGATGGGAAACTTTTTGACAAAAGGAGTAACACATGGAAAGCCACTATCTAAGAGTTTATTTTTTTTGGATGATTTTGATAAATGCTCACCAGATTGTAGTGGGATTCATCTGTTAATGAAAAGAAAGGCTAATGAGTGTGTACTGACTCACTGTTTTTTCTGTCTGTTGAGTTGTTAAGAAGCCTCATCAGGTTCTAACATACAATGAAAATAGATAATGAGTCTAAGTAACTTATCCAAAGAAAGATGAAATGGAGTGTTTTACTGTCAAAGATATTTTCAAATGTTCAGAGTAGTCTGCTTGTGGATATGGATCCATGTTGGGTGGCATTAAGATCAGTAAAGATTAGTCCATTGTTTACATGTACGATCAAAGTTAATAGCTAGTCTCTTTTCCATTGTGGTTTGCTTTGTGTTAACAATTGGAGCCATAGCTGTCTTGGCAAGTTATATTGCCAGTTGTAAAATAATATAGACCTATCACATTCTAATCTGTTTCTCTCTTGGGGAAAACTAGCAGACTCAAAATTGTTAACTATTTGGATAAAACTGGTGGCATTTCTTCTGATCTTGTGATTGTACTAGTTTTGTCAGAAGAAGCTGAGGTAGAAAAACTTCTGCTTCCCTTCCTGACAGCGGTGCCCAGCAGGTCCACTCCAACAGCTCAGACTCTCTACAGCCATACAGTATCACTCAAGCTCTCGGGCTCGCGCTTGAGTGCTACTCGATGGACTTATTTGACACTGAAGAAGTGCTTCTTTAATGTGGTGAGTGCTGACAAAGCAAGTGGTAAAAAAAAAGTACCTTGTATCCTTGACATAGACATTGTGGTGCATGTTAGATGATTATGATGTGCTGTGTAATATCAGCATGTTTGTCTGTAGTACACGAAATTCAATATTCAGGACAATTAAATGTAGTAGAAATGTATCAGCTCATTCTTCTGCATTTCGTTTGGCCACGGTGAAAGGGAGTAGGTACTGGCAGGTAACAGTAACTGTCTATTTAACATCAGAACCCTGTGAAGGCTTCTGGCATGTGCAACACTCTGGCTATGTTTGAGATAGCAAAGCTTGGGCAATTGGGACATATATTTAGAAGACCTTATTGTGTAGCCCACATTGTGTACCCCCATTTGTGAAGAGCATTGACAATTCATTGATCATGTGCCACTCACATTAAATGTGAGTGTGACTTTGGGGAGGTCGAGGGGAAGTACTCCACATATCGGCCATATAGAGAGCCCGGAATTCCATCTATACTCTGAGAGCCCTTTGCAGTTTATTAAGCATGGCAGGTTATTGCTGCCACTTTTCCACTTCTGTTCATCCATTGACCATTCTGCTCAGTCAACTGTAAATTGTGCGTAGCCTCCTGAATGCCAGCATGCTGTTAAGTTTAGGTGTGAAGTCCCTCCGAAGCCACATGTGTGTTTTTGCCCCGGATCTCTCCAGACCACTCTAACTGCCAGTGCGCAGGGGCCATGTTGCTGCAGGAGGATACCAATGTGGGGAACACCCAGTTTGATCTATTGCATGTAATTTCACCAGGCACCAAGTTAAAAATACTTCACAGCCGATAATAAAAAGCTTGCTTTGCTGTTGGCACTCAGGTCCAGTCTTTGGGTGCTTAAATCGTTTATTGACAATACTCTGTATATTTGAATGATTCGTATATATTAATTTGAACTGATTTACCTTACAGACAACTAAGCTTTGCTCAAAATGTGATAAATCTTGGTCAAATTTGATTATCATCTGAACTTTAAAACACACGGTAATGAAATTATTAAATCCTGCTATTTCTTTATTGCAATGCACTTTACAAATGCCTTAGTCTAATCCTAGATACTTGTTTGCAGCCTGTTCAAAAGGCTGCAGCTCGTATCTTAGCTAAAGCAAACAGCAGGTCTCATATCACGCCAATCCTTGCATCCTTTCAGTGATTGCCTGTTAAATTCGGGTCTGATTTTCACATTATTTTGATAACTTTTAAAGCTCAACACGGGCTGGCCCCTATTTACATTTCACAGCTCTTGCTAGGTCAAGGCTGGCTACTCAATGTAACCAGGGTTTCTCTGTCAGGGCGCCAAGGCTCTGGAACTCCCTTCCTGATGAGATTAGACTCCCTAACTCACTACCTGTCTTTAAACCACAGCTCAAAACATATTTTTTATAGGAAAGCATTTCTAACATGCGATTTGTAATTCAGGTTGTTTTAACTCATTTATTCCATTTATCTTACTTTTTTGAAACATTTTCTTAAATATGATGACTCTGCTGCCTTTGAGTATTTAGTTTAGTTTAAAAAAGGTTAAGAGGTAATGATGACTGAGCTACTGAGATGGTCACATGGCTTTCAAAGCACTGCCATACAAACCAGTAGCCAGTCAGATTTACCTTTAGCCTCAGTGTACCCTTGGGTTCGGTTTTTAACGTTATTGGGATTGAAAGGCTGAAACACCTGTTGACGCCTGAAGTGCAACTGGAGAGTATTATTATTATTTTCATTATAACAACCAGTCTGCCAGAGCTCAAATGTAATGGTTACACAACTGTTCCTGGGATCTCTCTCCACTTCTCTCTGACTGAACTGAATTGAATACCTTTATTTTAGTTCATTCATCTTTTGCCATTGATTTGCTTTTTGTGTGTGAAGCACTTTGTAACCTTGTTTAGATAAGGGCTATAAAAATGAAGTGATTATTATTATATTATTATTATATTCACTGCCACATTCATTTGTTTTGACTGACCGCTCACAGATTATATCAAAATGTAAGTACTGACTTGTTTATATATTTATCAAGGGATTTATTTATTTATTTAATCATGTATTTTAACACAATGTTACACAGCAAGCCAATATATAACCTGTCAATTCCTCTCCTCTTAGCATATTTTGCAAAGCTATGCATACATCTTCTAAACACATTTAGTGAAAATATTTGGCTTTGCATTGTATTGGCAATGTTTTGGTATTGGCAGCTGGCTGCTGTAGTTCAGTGTGCTAAATAGATTTGTGGCCTATTATGTCAAAGTCAAAGAGGACTTGGCACAGCTGAGCTTTTAAAATCAATTCACACAATATTATTTTTGTTGTAAAAGTTACCTGTATAAAGTCATCCCCAGACGATAGTGGTGAAGTGATGATTTAATAGGTTGAATCCATCTGGAACATCCTGAGCCAGTTTGATTGATCTAATATAGTCGGAAATCCCAGAATTTCATAAATGAACCAAAGGCCAACACTGAATAATGGTCATAACTGAGGAATGATGGACGTCCAGAAAGTGCCACGGAGAGAGAGAGAGAGAGAGAGAGAGAGAGAGAGAGAGAGAGAGAGAGAGAGATCTAATTTTAGAACGTGGTGATAAGTGGGGCTCCCTGTGGGACAGGGTGATATCAAAGGAATGCATGCTGACTCTGTTGCCATGGCGATCATAATTCAGCTTGGATATTGCCTAATTAGATGGCAGGGATGTAAAAGAAGAGGAATAGAAAAAAGAGTAACATGAACTGAAGTCATCATCATTACAGTAATAGGGATCAATAGCTCCTACCCAGCTGAGACACTATTTATATGGAGTTGTGGAATGGGTGTACTGTACTCAGCTCTTGAGTGTAGAGGGCAGACATACAATGCAGTACTCTTTCTAAACAGTCCTCATCCTCTAGTGTTTACAAATCATAATGTGGTTTTAATGTTCTCTAGCATACAGCATATGTGAATTCTCCTAAAGCTAGGTTATCCTGACCATGTCTCATTGCCTGGGTTTGATTTCCAACCTGATGAACAACAAAACAGAGGTGCAACACTCTTACTGCAGAGACACAAAAGACAAAGGAAGAAACTGCTGAAAAACTCCAGCTCACACATAACTGCGAATTGCTGTAAGAAACTTGAGCAGGACAGAGAGTGACGTACATACAGTAAGACCTGAGGACAAAATATTCCCCATGAAGATGCTGGGTTTTCCTTTCTATCTCAGGGGGAAAAAAAGTGTGCTCCCTCATTTATCTGTGTCGGGTTATTTCATATTAAAAAATGGATGAATAATTGATTAATTCATTAGCTGGATGTGACATCCGGAAAAGTTAATAAAACGTAATTTCTAAAAATGGGTCTGGGAAGATGTTCCCCGGTACAGCAATTCATCATCTGGTTCCAGCTTTACATCATGTTATTAAATTCAGTCTCAACGGTACAATATTCATCATGTGAAAGACAGAGCAAGAGATCTGAGGTACCCATGTATAGTACAGACAATAAGTTGTATTGTGTGTTTAGCCAAATTTGGCTTTGTGCACTGCTTCAAGGTCTCAAAGTAAAAAGGCATCATACGCATTTGTAGAAACAGTATAAATTTCAGATTTTGACTGCACTCTATGGAGGACCATACATGACTTAAGTATAAAGAGGACCATACATGACTTAAGTATAAATAGATAAATACAGAAATAAATAAATAAATACAGAAATAAATAAATAAATGAATTAATAAAAAAGGAAATAAATGAATTAATACAGAAATAAATAAATAAATACGTTTATAACAACAGAAATGTCTAAATAAATGTCTTAAATATATTTGCACATTTATTTATTCCCTGATTTATATTTTTCACGTTTTCAATCACCTTATGCTAATGAGAAAGGCGGGCCTAACCGCAGTCTCATGCAGGATTGGTCAACTGAGCTATATACACACACACACGCACACAGGCCCCGTGGCTCCGCCCTCATCAGTGCCACACACTCGCACAGAGACAGAAGCAGTGACTGAGACTTGAGCTCGTCACCGCGAAGCAGCTGCTGAGTGACTTTGTAGAACAGTGAAAACAGTGAAAACAGCGAGTTTCTCTGGTCACATCTGCTCAGAGATCAGCTGCTTCATGGGCAGAGCAGAAGCTGAAGGTGGTTTGGACCGAGCAGGAGTTTCTGCTTCCTCCTCTCTGCTCTCTCCTTGTGCTCAGGAGAACACGAGACGTGACGCCCACAGTCAGGATTACTGACACTTTAATCATCCCAATAAAAATATAACCTGAACTAACCCTCTGAACTCGAACAGGTTCATTTTAAGTGTGAACTGTCTCAACACTGCAAACAGCTACTGGACACCAGTCAGCATTGAAAGGCTGGATAATTACACTCCTGTGACCAATCCTGCATGAGACTGCGGTTAGGCCCGCCTTTCGCATTAGCATAAGGTGATTGAAAACGTGAAAAATATTAATAAGGGAATAAATAAATGTGCAAATATATTTAAGACATTTATTTAGACATTTCTGTTGTTATTAACGTATTTATTTATTTATTTCTGTATTAATTCATTTATTTCCGTTTTTATTTATTCATTTATTTATTTATTTCTGTATTTATTTATTTATTTCTGTATTTATTTATTTATACTTAAGTCATATATGGTCCTCCATAGCACTCTTGCTGTTGTAATGTTGCAAATTTCCCCACTGTAGGACGAATAAAGGATTTTCTTATCTTGTCCATTTTGTATTCTGATCACAATGTACACAATTATATTCATGCAAGTTATTACATATTATTTTGCCCTCTGGCTGCATGGAAGGAGATATTCTTCCATCACCACAACTCATTGATCTTCTTGATATGTTTTATTGTCTCAGTCGCAGCATGCAGCAATTTTTTTGCAATAAAGTCAAGACAAAAATGCAATTATAAATGAATAAAAGTAATTGAAATAGGATAGAAGCCCACGGAGTAAGAAAACACATAGACGTGACACCATTACAGATGAATTCAATCAACTCTGAACATATAATACAAAACACGTTAGACAAACATATAAAACAATTAGATAATCCCATTGGACAAAGGATGCAATATATATATACATATTTATACATGTGTACATGTTATTATTATTATTATTATTACTATCTTTACTATTATTATTATATATACTGTTGCTGCCATTAGGTTAGGCCTAAAGTGCTGGTCAGCTCCACTCCCACCACGAGGCCTGGGGCCAGATTGATTCTAATGGGAGAGGGAGACTTCTCATTTACATCCTCACTTAAATGTCAACTCGAAAAATACATATGACTTCCTCGAAATTATTGACGTCTCTCCTCTGGCTGCATATTCCCGGCCTCCCTCTAATCCTCCCCTGCCGTCCTACGTGTCCCACACAGCTCACGCCCCCGAGTCCTCTGACTCCCTGCAACCTGCATGCACTGGAGCTCACCACTCCAAACTGCACTTTATTGTCGTCCATTCCAACCTCATCCACACTTATTAGCGGAGACTCAATTATGCAAAATGTTGGGGGAAATATGTTGCTTTCGGGGGCTAGTACAGACAAGATCCCCTGCCTCCTACCCGATTATCAGCTTACCTAGGATGTTGTTCTTCATTTTGGATGTAATGACACCCTTCCAGTTTTTTTAAGTGTTTTGATTCCTATCTGCAAGACAGATCATTTAGTGTGGCCATTGGCAGATCCACTGTAAAGATGAACTGCGGGGTGCCTCAAGGGTTTGTTCCTGAACCATACTTGTTCTCGAACTATGTTACATGTAACCCCTTGGACATCTCATAACTAGACAAAAGTCATTTTACTTTCATCCTTATGCAGATGACACTCAAATGTTAATAAAGTTGTCCCATCATGTTTTTCTGCAACTCTATTTTATCCAAAGTTAATCATGACATTGAGATACAAAACATGAATAAATAAATAAAACCAAATAAATCATGCTTCCATATTAGTAGATGCTGGGACCTGGACATTTAATAGTTTTTTCCAAAGATGGCTTTGAGCATTTTAAGTAGTACCTTATGGCACTGATGTATGTTCAAGTGTCTGATAAATTTGGTTTTAATTTGTTATTTGTTGCTTTAAAAATGGGGTAAAATGTTATGACTGACAGATGAGACATCCATACCATGTCTCCGCTCCACATTCAGTGCTGCTTAAACTCTAGTTCTGAATGATTTCATCAGAGCAAGAAAACAGCACCAGGTTTTGCTTCACTTTTGTACCGTGAGAGGACGTGGATATGTGTCATCTTTATAGCCTTCCACTTTTCCTCCAAGATGAAGTCCCTTGCTGTGCATAGTGGGTGATTATCTCACTGCATGATGAAGTTTGGATAATTTCTTTGTAAACTGACAGATAAAATGTTTCTGTAGACGTCTGAATCACTCTGCTGCTCCCATCTTGAGTTACACCTTTACCTTACCTTTCATTTAGCTGATGCTACAAAACCAGAACAACAAGAATCAAGGTAGTAACATTTTCTTCAAAGAAGCCAAACTACAAAGTGCTATAGGTACTTGCCATATAAGTGCTACTAAAGCGTTACTTTAAAAAAAAAAATTATTCAAGGTATTGTCGGAAGAGATGGGTTTTAAGTTTGCGGTGGAAGAAATTTAGACTTTGCTGTCCTGATGTCATTGGGGAGCTCGTTCCACCATTTAAGGCTCTTATATACTACTACGTGTCCGTTTCTCGGAGAGTTCTCAGCAGGGGGCAAAGACTCTTTTTGATTTTTACTTCTCCGTCAGTCTACGTCCGGAAAAAATTCAACGCCAAACCCATAGGTGGCGCAACGGAAGACGAGCTCAGAGAAGCCTACCCCATTTGGGAAGAAGAAGTCCACGTGTCTCTGTTGACATGTTAGCTTGCGTCCCACACACTGAACCATGGCAACTAACAGAACTAAATAAAGTGACACCCAGCGGGTCAAAATGCTGATGTAATCGTTTCTTAGCGCAGCGGTTCCCCGGTCTTGTTTCCGAACTGTGTTGCTGATTCCACAGCTTGAATCTGCTTGAGGCTACATGTAGCTAGAAGCTACACGGACCTAGCTCCCCCCAGCTTCCACACACAGTCAGCAGGGACTCCCGACACTAACGACTACTATCCAGTGTTTGCTTCTAACCTGACGGTATTATAGAAACAGTGTCATGATAGAAGTGGAATTAAAGTCGTGACGGCGGGTTCTTGCACTGTTACCACCGCAGTTAGCATGGTGGCTAGCCTAGCCCGCTAGCCTAGCCTGCTAGCACCGTTTTGAAAGCTCGTTATAACCGCCTGTGACCGTGCACACATGCCCTCAGTGCTCGAACGAGCCACCGTCAGCCGGACAACTCCGCTGGCTTAACACACACGTCACATTAATCGTAGAATCATAGTTGTGTTTGGGTTTGATGCTACATGGAAGTAAACAGGAAGTAAACAGGAAGTTTGAGGTCCGGAAATACGGAAATGACGTCATACGGAAATGATGTAGTTCGCGGACCAATCACAGCCAAGAGCGGTCCGTCGGGTCTCAAACATGAAGACGGAAGACGAAAAGCTGTACGAAGCATTCGGAGAGGGCGTTTCACGACGGATAGGGCGGTCTTATCTGTCTGTAATAGAAGAAACGGAGAGGCATAAATTGGCCTTTAGGAGCAGGGACAGCAAACAATCTTGATTTTGTTGAGTGTTTAGCTCGCATTGAGGGAGCAACAAGCCGATTGGCAGACACAGAGCGGAGTGGATGGGCTGGGGTGTAAGGTTTGACCATGTCCTGGATGTAGACTGGACCCGATCCGTTCACAGCACGGTACGCAAGTACTAATGTTTTGAAACGGATTCGGCGCAGCCACTGGTAGCCAGTAAAGGGAGCGGAGGAGAGGAGTAGTCTGAGTGAATTTAGGTAGGTTAAAAACCAGTCGAGCTGCTGCATTCTGGATGAGCTGCAGAGGTCGGATGGCAATAGAGAGTAGACCAGCCAGGAGGGAGTTACAATAGTCTAGGCATGAGATGACCAGGGATTGGGGAAAAGAGAGGATCAGTTGGGTGTCATCAGCCTAGCTTTGGTAGGAAAAGCCATGTGAGTGAATGACAGAGCCGAGAGAGTTGTTGTGCAGTGATAAGAGGAGGAGACCCAGGACGGAACCTTGAGGGATCCAAGTTACCTGGTAAGTGCGGTCGTCGAGGTGGGATGAAAGCACATCACCTGAAGCAGCCATGGCACCACCTCCATCGAGATTCATAGACACAATTGTAAGTTTTGGAGCATGAGCAAATCGTTTACTTGTCCACACTTTTCTTTCATCCCTTTGGTAGATTATTATAAAGTCCAGAACAGGAGCTTATGTACTTTTTAATGAATTCTACCCGTGTCCTTCAGATTCTTTCTGCTGACGAGTGGCTTGTGGTCTGCCCTCTTCATTATATTGCTGCTCTCAAAGTCTCTTTTGAATTTGGCTTTTTCTTCACAGCTCTCACAATGTCTCTATTATAAGCTGCTGCTGTGGTCGTTGCTGAACCGGTTTGTGTGTCTGTTGCTCAGAACACCACTATTTATCTATTTTTGTTGTACTGGCTGTGCCTGTTGTTTGTGCAATGGCTCTTATCGATTCTCTCTCTTTTCTCTGCGTTTTTCTCTCATAGACATCTATCTTCACCTCATGATGTTTTATCCTTTGAAACAACAACACAGTCGTCACAGGTATAACCCAAAGCTAAAACCAAGACCAATATTTTTGCACACTTGTAAAAATTAGTGGGTTCAAATAAAAGGGGCTGTGTCCTCATTTGTAGGGTTAGGAACACATCTCAATGTAAATACCAGGAAATAAAAGCCAAATCTCTGAACTCATCCCTTTTCATCTTTTGATCTTAATCCTAAATGTCGTCTTTGACAACAAAGTTTCACCAATAGTTCTGAAGGTGGCTGCATATATACAAATGATATACTGTGGATTGTGCGATTTGTTTTACTCACAGCCTCTAAAAATCTTCATGTGGCGATTTAAATATCGCACAATATTCTCAACCATCATTCCTGAAGGGAAAATAAGGGAAAATAAGCCTGCAAATTGGTACTTGATGTCCCCTTATATTCATTACACGTCTACCCCAGGAAGCCAGAAAATAACTATGTGTCACTTCCTCTAAATAAAGCGGCAGAATAATTGTCGTTGAAACTTTGCATAGAGATAATAGTCTAGAAAACTGTCTTCTCCCTGAAGGGACTGTTTACCGCATTACTTCTGTTTCAACCCTGACATAATAACCCCTTGTCCCCAGTTAACCTCTCTTACTTATCTGCTTCGATGATCCCTTGATGTGTTCTCACTGCTGACAAAAATGGCCTCTAAGGGAGAGCAAACGCAGACTAAAAGGTGTCTAAGATCATGCTATTCTATTAAAGTCACAGTATAACACCAAGTCAGTTAACTTCAGGGATGTCCATCTGTCCCTATAGGAAGTACAAGTGATTGTGAATCAATTTCACTGCTTTGGTGCAAATGAAAGTGACAACAGGTGCAAAGTCTCCGGAGCAAATACAGTAGGAGATACCAGGAGACCGGCCATTACATGAGGAGAGCTGGATTGGTATCTGCTCCTTTGAGTGAGGAGGAACAGGTGGAGCACTGCCAGAGCCCAACAAAATTACCTCAAACAGGCTCCTGGCGTGCATGTTTCTGGCTAAACTGTTACAAACAGACTCAATGAGGGTGGCGTGGGGCCTGATATCCTCTAGTGGGAGCTGCTCTAAGAGCCAAGCACCTTGCAGCTCGATTGGCCTTCCCCTAAGAACAGCAAAATTGGAAGGTCTGTCACTGGTGCCCCGTTCTCTTTACAGATAAGAGCAGGTTCACACTGAGCATACGTGAGAGGCATGAAAGAGTCTGGAGACGCTGTGGTGAACGTTATTCTGCCTGTAACATCACCCAGCATGACTGGTTTGGCAGTAGGTCAGTGATGTTCTGGGGAGGCATATCCTTAGGCTGGTAAAGTGGGCCCTGGGTTCCTCCTGGTGCATGACAAGTCCCGGCCTCATGTGGCAAGAGTGTGATGACGAAGGCATTGTTGCCATTGACTGGTCCTCCCGTTCCCCTGACCTTAATCCAATTGAGCACCTATAGGACGTTATGTATTGGTGTATCCGACGCCGCCAAGTACCGCCAAAGACTGTTTAGGAGCTCACTGATGTCCTGATCCAGGTCTGGGAGGAGATCCCCCAGGACACAATCCGCCAACTCATCAGGGGCAGACCTAGATGTTCACTGGACTGCATACAGGCACGAGGAGGCCGTACACACTACTGAGTCACATTATGAGATGCTCTGTGAAATTCACGCTGGTTGGATCAGCCTGTGATTTCAATTCTTCGGTGTGGTTTTGAATCCAGGCCTCAATGGGTTGATGATCTCTGTTTCCATTAACAGTTGTTGTGTCATTTTGCTCTCAACAAATTATGCAATGTACATCAGTACAGATTTTCAACTTGAATAATTCACTCATCAAGATCTGATGTGTGATTTAAGTATTCCCTATATTTTTTGGGATTGTGTAGGTTGGTTATGGGAAGCCAACAGCATGCAATTAACCATAACTACCTTGTTAATACTATTATCAACCTTTTTCTATGATAACTCGTTTCCTCTCCATTTACTCTAATGGATATAAAAAGCCTCGGGTGTCTTCTTGGAGCACCCTGACATTTCATGATGGCTCCAATTCTGACAACAATAAAATGAACACTATTATCCACTACACTGCTAATGCTGATGGAAGTGAAATTAGAAACAAAATAAGTGACTTGTTGTGAGCCAGCACCATCTGCTGGTACCAAGCACAAACTTATCACACTGATGGTTTAATTTTAATTGTAATGATCAAATAATGATGTGTAGTAACTGGACGTTTACAATCATTTAAGATTGATCCATTTCTACACAGGGCCTTATTTTTTGAGACAACCTTGTTTAAGTTTTTATCAGCAGTAATGAGTGAGTTATTTTCCCAATCCAGACAGATTTATTCATCCCGTCACAAACTGCAGAAAATGGCAAGCAGAGCAATAACAAACCCCATTTTTCAGTTTTAATGCAAAACTGAAAAACAGCTTCTCCAGAAAAATACTACACTTATTCTATAACATGAGCTTTTAATCATGTTCACTACATATAAGGTACGAACCACAAAAATTAAAACATGACATTGTTTCAAAGCTTTGCCTAGAATTTGTCATCATTGCAATTTAAAGCTTTTCATTGGATTTTCAGGGGGAAAAAGTATCTGAACTTAATTGAATTTTCTCTAAATTCACATTACTCTCCTCATCAGTCAACGAGTTTTCCACAAACTACCAGTGGCAGGACTAATGAATAATGTAACAGAACTGGGAACTGTTGGGTTTGTCTATAACTTTTAAGGTCTTGACCTTATTGTGGCCCTGAAATTGAACTGAATACCTTTTATTTTTGTTCATTCATCTTTTGCCATGGATTTTGTTGTGTGAAACACTTTGTAACATTGTTTAGATAAGGTCTATACAAATAAAGTTATATTTATATTATTATTCAGTCACTGACACTCCATAATACCAGAGCTCAAGAAAAGGAACACATTTAATTTCCTATTAATTAAAGTCTCAGTGTGTCCTTAGATGCTGGCGAGACACAGTGAAGCGTTGGTGCCACCAAATCCAAATGAATTTGTAAGCGCAACCCGTCGGCCCTGAGTCCGCCATGACTGCGCTGTGCAGGGAACATAATTCAGGTTAAACTCTGGCTCAGTGCGATCCAGGTTGAGTGTCGGGGGCAGGACCCCATGGTGGCAGGCCAGAGCGGTGAAGGCTGCCTCCACAGCCCCCGCAGCCCCAAGCAGATGTCCAGTAGCCCCTTTGGTGGAGGAGACGGCCAGGCTCTCGACACTTTGCTGGAAGAGCCTTTTGAGGGCTGCATTTTCAGCCGCGTCACCCAGTGGCGTGGACGTGGCGTGAGCATTCACGTATGTCACATCTGCCGGGGAGACGCCAGCATCTCTGAGTGCTGCAGACATGCACCTATGGAGACAGTGGTCAGACAGTTATAGACTTTTTTTTCTCACTATATTTATCAGTAATCAAAGCAAAATAAATTCTCGACCAGATGTCTTCATCTTTATTTGGAGGACAAAATAAAATCCTAAGAACAGTTCCTACTACAGGCGATGTCCTCAAAACTACAGTACATCAAAGTTGAGGTGGGAAGTCTGTGAACTGTGATGGATGCTCACAAACGACAGGGAACTACTACGGAATTATTTTACCATTTACACTGTGTTTCCCTTACCATTCTGTTAATCGTCATGACCCCTCAGATTTACCCTGTGAGGGGGGTGCTGATCCCCACTTTAGAACAACTTAACTTTAGTGGGATAACTAGGTTGTTTTTTCTTAATATTTAGAATAAAATAAATGCTGGCTCTCACATTAGACAAATAAAAAATAAATGCTTCTGAAAACCCTAAAATCAGTCACCTGAATGCCCCATCCCCATCTGCAGTGGGTGCAGTGATGTGGCTGGCGTCCCCTGAGAGTCCATAGCCCAGGACCTCTGCGTAGATCCTGGCTCCCCTCTTCATTGCACGGCCCAGCTCCTCCAGCAGGAGCACAGCAGCTCCTTCACCCATCACAAAGCCCTCTCTCTCTGGGTGGAAGGGTCTCGATGCCAGCACAGGGTTGTCATTCCATTTGGTGGCGAGGGCACGTGCCCTGGCAAACCCAGCTATTGACAGAGGCCCTATGCAGGATTCTGTTCCTCCTGTAACCATAGCATCCGCATCCCCATGAGCAATGAACCTGGCGGCATCACCTATGGCATGTGCACCTGTGGCGCATGCTGTGGACACAGCATGATTGGGACCCTTTAATCTGTGTTTGATGCTTATGTGCCCAGCAGCCATGTTGACAAGGATGCGGGGCACAAAGAAGGGGCTCACTCTGTTGTAGCCCTTTTCCTGGAAGGCAGCCGAGGTGCGAGCAATCTCCTCCAGTGCCACCATGCCCATTCCGACAGCCACCCCAGTGCTGAGCTGTTCCTCTGGGGACTTGGGGTACCAGCCAGAGTCCTCCAGGGCGAGCTGAGCAGCCCCCAGGGCCATCACAGTAGCTGGTGACATGCTGTTGATCTCCCCACGAGAGGCAAACCTTTCCATGTTAAACTGACCCTCTTCAGTCCCTCTGGTCACCAGAGCGGCCACTTTACAGGGAACTGTCTTGTACTCCTCAGAGTCCAGAGCAACAATCCCACTGTGGCCTTTGATCAGATGGTCCCAGGGCAGAGCAGTGCCTGTGCCCAGGGGACACACCAACCCTACACCGGTGATCACAACCCTCCTCCTCGGCTGTCCCGAGCTGTGTCGTGTGGACAGTTGGTTTGGACAAACAGAGGAGTTCTTGTGAAGAAGTGCCCTCATGTTGTGTGCCCTCAGCTGTAGTGCGGTCCAGCAGGACAGAGCGGACATGTTGTTATCTCTCCGACAAGTGCACCGCTTCATCCACTGTGGAAATATCCATATGACAGGACAACCAGGGCAGCCTTAAATATGCCTGTGACTTTGAATCGTCGGCAACTCTCTTTAACTTGTACTTTTTCTTTTAAATATAAAATCAAATAAGATACAAAATAATTAAATTGAACTCAACTATATATATATAGAAATGATAAAACAAAGAGTAACAAACAATAGTTTCAGAGCTACAGACATTCAGGCGCTGATGGGGCAGCTTCACGCAGGACCCAAAACATCAACTTAGCAGCAGTGTTAGCATTAGCTGTGACTCTCAAAACTGGAAGGACCGGTGTTTTAAAGAGGAAATAGCAACATGAGTGTGTCACCAGCAGTCACCACATTGTGTGAGAATTCGAACGAAGTCTTCCTCGACGTGGCCAAGTTGTTACTCACATATGCGGACAATATTCTAAGGTAAAGTTGTGAACTTGCCAGCGGGTCAGTGTAGATGTGTTATGCTAAGCTGAGGATCTGATAGAGCGCTTCTGTACATTTCACACCTATGAGTTGGCAGAAAACGTCATGCCCTGACAGTCTGTCGAAATGCCGTGTACCTGAGCCGTGCTGCCTGCTGTTGTTCCTGCTGTTCCACCCAACTCTGTGAAACAAATGAGCACTTGTACTTTGACCCTTTGCTTTGACTCTGCCAATGGATAGACGCCCTTACTCGTTATCCCTCCTCACATAACTTTATATTTTCTGGTTAATTCGGCAGAGAGATAACTCACGATAAAGCAGATGTCAGATAGGTAACATGTCAGTTATCAACACCCTAAGTTTTTTGATAGAAAAGTAAATGTCTTAAGATAAAATTGTCGCACTTCCTTTTTTGAGTAGAGTCTATGTTTTCAGCAAATTGTTAGATTTTGTTCAGTGGTAATTTAAGCAAATAGGTGAAGCAGGATATTGCTGACAATAGCAGACTCAACAGTTAATTTAAACACTCGTAGCTATAATGTATGCTGGTTTGTAAATATGAAATTTCTCTAAAGCCAAAGGGGTACAAAAGGTGTTTCCTGAAAAGCCTTGAAAACAAATGATGCCACCTCCCTACAGGAATCCAAATGAGGAAAAGTACAGGTCGATCCGCATAGGAAATCCTACTTTCTCCACCAAGCTGCTGCCCGTCAAAGGAGCTGTGGAATGTCTCTTTGAGATGGGATTTGAGGAGGTAAGAACCTGCCTGCTTGCTACTACAGAAGTTAAATGACAGATCTCCTGTTGTATTGCTTTGATTCCTAGGGGTCTAATTGATCACCCATGGCAGAACTCTGAATAACTTAGACCCCGTTCAGACCTGGGATTGCATCCGTCCTGACTGTACCACTGACAAGTGGTCAGTGCTAAGTACAAACATGAACACACCTTAATGTGTCCTAAGATCCAATTACTCAGATCACTGCTGGACTTGTTCTTGGACACACATTTGGCCACATTCTTTTCGCTGTGTGAATATCAATGCACCCTGGGCCACAAAAGAAGGACCGCCTACTCAGCTGACATCCTCTGATCCGCTACAGTTTCATAAGGAACCAAATGTATTTTTATGTCTCTCTGTTGCATTCAGTGGTTACCACTAAATAAATATCAAGACTGACCAGCACATAATGATTAATACTTTTGTTAAATTGATACAAATCTTTCTTAAAAGCTAAGCTGCACGAGATTCAGTCAGCCCCTCATGACCCATTTCTGTCTCAACCTCTCTCCCACTCACTTGCTTGTGCAGACACATGCATGCCTTAAAAAACACTTTGACACATCCGTGTTCTCAGACTGGGTTGTCTTGGCAAGCATAAATGATGGTCGTGAGTATTTGCATATAGAGTGGGGAGGTGAGATCCATTCACAAGTAATCCCAGGAGACACGTTAAGGAGACATTTTAATTGCAGGTGTGAATATGACCGTTCTCAGGAGGGATGCTATTAAAAGGTCTGGACGGGCCTAATACACCCACTTTTACCTCTTTTTAGGCAGAGACCCACCTGGTGTGGCCCAGGTCTGCGTCAATGCAACAGCTGAAGCTCATCAGGGAATCCATAGCAGCAGAGAGGAATCAGAGGCTACAAGGAGGACAGCCTGTCCAACCAGGAGCTCAGGTTGCTGGAGCCTCAGCACCAGACAGCCTCGCTCCTGCTCCTGCTGCTGCTGCTCCTGCCAGTCAGCCAATTCCACCATGTCCATCACAGCCATCATCCCTGGTAAAGATGTTACCGGGCACTTTAAATAGCGGTGGCTGTTACTGCATATATTTGTAGCTTTCAGCTGCAGTATCATCACAGCAGAGGCTAAACACATTTTAACTCTCATAGATCCATTTTTGATAAGAAATGAGAATAAGCAAGTCTATGATGAAAAAATACAGTGAAGTTACCTTACAGCATGTTACATCTCTCAAGAACAACTATTGTAAATATACAATATATCATCTTGGTTGGTGAATGATGGTTCCTTGTCTTGTGTCAGCAAAAGAGTATGAGCTTCTTCGTGACTCTCGAGGCAAACTCCCAGCATGTGATGATGTATGAAAAGCCTGAATGGCAGCAGAAAGCTCTGAGTCACATCCCTCACCAGCAGCTGTCATCGGCTGCTCAACACAAGCTGAAGGAGGCTAAAGCTGCCGACCCAGGTAAAGTCCCTTCATTCAGTTATTTAGAGCAATCAGTTGTACTCTATATCTTTATTTTACTGTTAACACATTGAGAATAAGAGGCACAAATTACATGCTTTCCTGTTTGTAGATTGTAAACTTGGAATAGAAGACTTCCTGGTGCTGGAGTTACTTAGGTGGTTCAAGCAGGATTTCTTCTCCTGGGTGAACAGTTTACCCTGCAGCCGCTGTGGGGGTCCCACAGAGAACGCCAGCTCCCTCAGTCCCAGCTCTGAGGATATGCTCTGGGGAGCTCAGCGAGTGGAGAACCATTACTGTCAGCTCTGTAGGTTCTCCACAAGATTCCCAAGGTAAGAGTGTGCGTGCTTGCATGTGTTTTTGTATGTTATTTCGTATGCCGCTGGTGTTTAGGATTAGCCTGACGTTGTCAGACTCATTATTCTAGTCAGAATATGAGTCTGAGACCGCTCCATTGGGCTGTGATTATGGGGCGTGTTTCAACCGAACCAGGAAACCAAGTGCCTCTTCGCTCAATTGGATAGACCTACAACCAATCAGAGCAACGTAGTATGTGACGTCTGTCAAGCGACGCATAGTTGTTATCAGTTGTCTGTTTCACGAGTTTATTCACTCTCTAAATCAGGGGTCCCCACACTTTATCGGCTTGTGAGCTACTCTTGAAACGACCAGCTCAACAAGATCTACCCCCCCCCCCCCCCCGGCGCACGTACCCCCTCTTTTTTCGCGCCAGGAAACACACTGAAAAATGATTTTAAAAGATATTGATAACATATTTTATATTTTATATGATAGAAATGATTAAATATGCATCCCAGAGTTTGTATTCCCCTTCTGTTGTCCTGGAGATTTAATTTTACCAATTTTACCAATCACATTATTAAATGTCCCCCTCTGCCCAGCCACAAGCAGTCATATAGATAAAAAGAGAGCGAGAAGGGGGGGGGGGGGCTACGTAACCTCCACATAGGTTTGAGTGGAGAATACGTAATTTACCCTCCACACCCGACATAGCAAACAGCGGAGAAGTTCTTGAAGATGGATGATATTAAATTAATAATTTAATTGGAGAAGTACAGTGAGCTGTATGATCCTCAGCACATATAAGACAAAGAAGACACATGTTGGGCTGTGTTGCAGTTAATGTTGGAGAAACAAGTAAGTATATGCTTGAAAAAAAAAGGATTAAATGCCGTTTTTACTGCAGGCTGATAACAGCAAAAGTATGTGATATTATTAGTGCGGCGCTTCAGCGTCCGCTGTGAACAGCCAAGCGCCGGCGCTCTAGGGATTAGCGCGGCGCTTCGCCGTCACTTCCTCGTCCTGTTTGAACCCGGCGTGACGAGCAGTCCGCCCCGGTTGACGTTCGCAACATCGTCCAGAGCGGGGGGCGTGGCGGCGGCGGCGGCGGCGGCGGCGGCGGCGGCGGCGGCGGCGGCGGCGGCGGCGGCGGCAAAAAAAAAAAAAAGTGGGTACGCGGAGCGTCCACGTGACTGCCTCTTGTCCAGTTGTGCGATCGACCCACACTGCCTTCGCGATCGGCCGGTCGATCGCGATCGACGTATTGGGCACCCCTGCTCTAAATAAATCAATGGAAATGCTGCAAATGCCGCTCGTATATCCACCGGAGGCAAAGCCCCCAGGAAGCAGCTGGAGGCCAGGGCTGCTCGTGAGAGCCCCGGCCGGCGGCGGCGTGAAGAAGCCCGCTACGGATCTCTCTCAGATCCTCGCGACCGGCCCGGTACCGTTACCGGCCCGGGACCGAGGCTCTGACAGAGATCCGTCTCTACCAGAAATCCACGGAGCTTCTGATCCGCACGCTGCGCTGCAGAGCTCCGCTGTCATGGCTCTGCATCAGCGAGGAGAAGAAACGGCAGCTCATCGTTTTTTTCAAGCATTCACTTCCTTGTTGCTCCAACATTAACAGCGTCCCAACATGTGTCTTTTGTCTCATGTGTGCTGAGGAGCGTAGCGCGCCCCCCCCCCCACTCTCTTTTTATGTATATGACTGCTTGAGTGGCCGCAGCATCGGGGCCAGCTGATACATTAAACTTTTTATGAATCCCGTAGGAGGACGGCAAAAACATCTGTTCGATCTACAAATGCCTTGATCACGTTCCTCTGTCCCTCTTTCAAAATGAATGCGCTGTCGATGTCTGCTGAAACAGACTCGATGGCATCATCGACACATCTCAGCTCATAGATATAAACACTATATATGTCTAAATATGTCTCAGCTCTCCAGCGCTCTTTGCTGACGTGGTTGACTACGTCACTGTAGATCATCTGTCAATCATCGTATAAAGCCCGCCCTGACGATCTGATTGGATCGAACTGCTTCGGTTTTGAGCATAGTTTCTCCCCAACGGAGCGACTCCAGACCGAACTTCCCGAACAACAAATGTTGTGGGCGGGGCTAAGTTCGTCTGGCACCCAGGCTAGTTTAGGATGCCTTTCTAAGGTTATATTTAAGATTAAAATTAATAGGTATAAACCCTAACCCTATTTCTTTTACATTTCCTTTTGTAGTATTCACTGTCAATACATTTTAAAATGGCAACACTGTAGATATGTTTCCTGTAAACAGCAATAGAGTATGAATGGATTTGAACACAACGCAGAATATAATGGATCGCTTGCACGTTTACTCTACCAGGTACAACCATCCCGGGAAGCTGCTGGAAACCAGGAGGGGGCGCTGTGGGGAGTGGGCAAACTGTTTCACCCTGTGCTGCAGAGCCATTGGCTTGGAAGCCAGGTATATCTGGGATAGTACAGGTATGAACATGACTGACTGATGTGCCTCCTGTATCGCTTATTAGATTAAACCCAAAGTTTATTTATACAGAGATATTCGTCACCGTCACAAAATTTGTTGATTAAGAGTCCTCCCTGCAATATCTTTATTCTTTACATATTTTATGAAGCACAAAGATGAGTATGTGTTGTTATTACTGTACTTGATACTATCGCAAACACTGAACCAGTTTCAAATATTTTGCCATTTGACTCATTTGGAGAATGTCATTGCATTTTTTAAGCTATTAAATTCCCACTTAGTTTTATGTCAGAACTGTTTATGTAGCATGTAAATGAAGTAAAGGTTCTGTGTTATTTCAGACCACGTGTGGACAGAGATTTACTCGCACGCTCAGCGTCGTTGGCTGCACTGTGACTCGTGTGAGAATGTCTGTGACAAGCCTCTTCTTTATGAGGTTGGCTGGGGGAAGAAACTGGCCTATGTCCTGGCTTTCTCTAAGGACCAGGTCAGAGAAATTGATGCATACTGCTACTACTACATTATTACAACACCATCTGGCTTGCCCTGACTGGAACTCAATATGTATATTGATTAAACCTCCTTATTTACTTCCTCTCAGCCTTCTTCGCTTCCTTTATTGGTGCATTGCTTAACATGTGGTTGTAGATCAGTGTGTGAAAGCATTGGAAGGAATGTGTAATTGTGTCTGCATGTGCATCTTCATGCATGTGCACAAGTGTAAATGAAACAAGGAAATACACTTAAAAACATTACAAAATGGTCACTGGGTTAGATGGCAGATGTTTTGAGAATAGAATAACTATTTATGTATGAAGGTATTTTAGTCAGGGATTGGAATCTCATAATACAATACTGTGAATATGTTGATACTAATCACTAAATATTACATGTGTGTGTTTGTGATGCAGGTGGTGGATGTGACGTGGAGATATTCCTGCAAACATCCAGAGGTTTTGTCTAGGAGGACCAGTGTTAAAGAGACCTGGCTGTGTCGCACCATTAATGGGCTCAACAACTCAGTAAGTCATAGCCCTCTTAACCATGTATATAATACTATCTTGTGGTGACTCTGCTGTAAGCCACCTTCCGTCTGCTAGAGGCAACAGGGTTTGAGTCCAGGCAGGAAGAAGGACCTGACGGAGAGGCTGCTTGTTGAGCTGGTGGAGTTTATTTCCCCAAAGAAGCCGAAACCAGGAGAGCTGGGGGGACGCAACTCAGGCTCTATGGCCTGGAGGACGGCAAGGGGGGAGACCAAAGCGGCCGAGTCTTCAACACAGGTTTAGTATATCGTACAAATTATGTTGCAATGGATCTTATACTTCTCAGCTGTATGTATCCATTTCAATAGACCTCCTCCCAACTGTAATATAAACATGACATATAAACAAAAAATATAATTGATGGCATTGAATCATTATTGGGATCTCAATATGTATTCACAATATATGTGATATCTTTATGAAACGCTACATACAAGCAGATTGTGTTGGACATCACCCAGTCACATGCAGTGTTCTATTTAATAGTGTAATATGTCCAAGGTTGATGATTGAATTGCTGGGTGTCAGATCACAGTGTGTGCATCTGCGTGTGTTTTTCTCAGGCTGAAGGTTACGTGTTTACTCCCACTGAGAAAGAGAAGAGTGACCGGTTACTGCACGTGTGCTACAGTGCAACTAAAGACCAGTACTGTCGACTGTCCAACAGCTCTGAGGTAGTTCAGGGTTGGGATCAGTGCGTGTGGAGGAAGGAGTCGGTCTTCAGAATGTTGGAAAAGGACTGGCAGATGGTAAGAGCATTAACAAAGCAATAGTTTTCATTTCAGATAATATTTATTTCCAATATTCTATGATTGGTATTAATAAATGTATTCCTTATTATTTCAAGGTGTATCCATTTGAAAACAGTGCTGGCTTCAAATGTAGCCACTGTTGATGTAAATTGTGTTTGAATTAAATATTTTGAATATTAGGAAAAATGTCAGTAACTTTTTTTTTTCTACAGTGAAAATATATAGTATAATTAAGATAAAGAGCAATAAAATTTTGAAGTGTTAATATGTGTTTGTTTATCTTGTGTTAAAAGATATATATCTACATTAAGTATACATATTCACAAAACAAGCCCTGAAAGCTGTAAGTCAGCTCATCAAGGCTAATCTATTACTGTTTAAGAGCATTCGCCTATTTAATAATCACTTCAGCAAAACAATGGATCCCATTCCAACCCAAATTGTATCATCTGGGTCAGTATCATGGAGCACAGCCTTTATCAGTACTGTCAAACACACCTTTGTTCTACCTGCTTTGACTTGTTTTATACTTGCTCAAGTCCAAACCAAAATAATACTAAAGTTACTTTCAATGTAAGAAAATATATAAAAGAGCAGCAGCTCAAAAAGTTGAATAACAAATTTGGGGATTTTGCTTGAAAACGACATCAAAATAGTTGCAGATTATTGTTCTTGTGAAGAAGTAATTGATCATGTCGAGTTGATTTATAGTTTTTTATACCCCCCACAACCCTCACTCACTCTTTCACTCACACACACACACACACACACTCATACGCACACACACACACAGACATACGCACACACACACACACACACACGCACACAGTAAATAAAATAAACTATACAAAACAACAATTTAGTCTGATTACCAGTAAAGTTAGGCTAGGCACTTACTCACAAAAGATGCCTCTGGCAGCTGTGGTTTTAAAAACATAAATATATGTTATTTTGACTATGAATAAGATTAGGAACAAATTTTAAATAAGATAAGCATACTACTGTAAACTTCTAAGGGAAGTAAGGGAGAATAACCTGTGTACTAATTTGTTCTTCATGCAGCTCTATGTGACCTAATTGTATTTCTTTGTTAAGGTGTACATCTCTCGAACAGAAGGCTCCTCTACAGGACGAATGAGCTGGAAGTTTGATTTTGCTGCAGTCGGGATGAAGATGAAGTCTGTCTCGATCAGGACCAGTAGCCAGACCTTCAACACAGGGAAAGTCTGCTGGTCCTTGCAGTCAGGCCTAACTACTACAGAATTCTGTGGAGGTACAGTCATGCAGTAAATCATCTGATATAGTGCTCACAATGTGCCTGTATGACAACATCACCTCCTCTTGATTTCCTCTCCTGTGTTTGAACCGTCAGATGGGAAAATGCAGTCGTTCCCCAGTTTGTCCGGCTCGTTGGACATCGTGGTCGTAGCAGAACTCAGCGGGGGAGAAGGGGAGGCATCTTGGCAGCACTCTCAGCTGTTCAGACAGAGCCTGAAGGAGACAGAGGAGTCTTCATTTGAAATCCTCATCCACCTAGAAGATGCCTAACGGTTGCTACACTCAACAGAACTGGATCCATAATACTTTTTAATTAGTTTCTGCTCTAATGAGTCCAGTGGTTACCGTTTAAAATATAGTTAGAGCTCTAAAATGGTCTTTTTTTTTGTTGAATCAGTACAATATGTGTCAGTCCACCGGGTGGTGAAATATGCACGATCTAATGATTGACAGCAACAGCTTGTTCTATCCCAGATATTGCAGTTTGCTTTTCACAAACAAGAACGCAGCAGCACACAGGACATTGACGTTGTCCCCTATCACCAAAAGTGCTCTTGATATCTTCATTGGTGTCCCCTACATGTATGGCACCTCTATTTCATCCTGAGGCAATGTGTATTCTTTGTTTTCAGTTTAGAGTCTGTTGCATGTTAGAAACGTCATCAACCCACCCACTCGCTGTGTTCTCACATTGCCTCATTTAGACTGAGTTTTTACTAGCCAGGAAAAAAACTCTGGGGAAAGTCTAGAGACTCATACTTGCACATTTGCGCTCTCACACACAGCCTCTCCGGAGAATGTTCTGAGATTCTTCTAAGTTCAGTGCGTGTCTGAAAGCAGCTAATGAGACATGGAGTCTGAGACAGAGTTTTCACCATGAAGCCATGGAGTTTTTGTAACCTATACTTCTTTGTAATTTGCAAACCATGTGTTGAAACCCTCATCAGCTCAGGTATCTCCAGTTCCAATTATTGTTAAGTGTGTTATTTTCGACACAATGTGTGTTACTGTCTTTACAGTGGGCTATGGTTTTGTTCTATCTCATCAGCCCCAGTTAGAGCATGGATAATTGTGTGCGTAATGATAAACGGAGGAGTGTAATGTTAGGATTGGTGTTATGGAAATACGCTGTGTGGTTCTGCTGGTATAATAAAGATATTTTTTGCAGTCTGGTGTTTAAATCCACAATAAGCTGTGACACGGTTTACATCACAACAGACTGTCTGGGCTTCACTGGGGTTTTGCCGCCATCTTGCGTTGAGAATAAAGAGACGGTGTCTTTAAAGGTCCACTTCTCTCATTGGCCGAAATACCGGCGTCTTTGAAAAGCAGCCGCCTGATTGGTCAGTTTATCCTCGAGACGATTCGCTGTCTGTCTTGTAGATGGCGGAGCCGGACGGCGGATTTAGCTGCTAGCTGACAGTCGTTTTCATATCTAAATGAAAACTATTTAAGTCGGACGTTTCCGCAGCATTTCAGTGAAAGTCCTGTTCAATTCCGTGGAGCTCTCCCGGTGAATCGCGAGCCCGCCCATGCGCGCTTTTTGTACAGTATTTATTTAGCAGCTGGCACCCGCGTTAGCATCTTTGTTGAAGTTCGGGCCTGCTGTGCCACCGCTCGTCGATTTTAACAATAGCCGCGACACTCCCGTCCTCTGCTTGTTCTGAGACATTCGAAAGGACTATCCTCACCGCAGACCAGGGAAGAACATGGGAGACGAGCAGCTTCGTGCAGCTTCCAGCCACTGAGACGTTTGTTATGCGGATGGACTTTTAACTTCGGGGGAATTTAGAACACAGTGCGAGCAGCATCACCACAGACGAGAGGACCACAAAGGAAGATGTCCAACGGCGCAGCAGGAAGCGGGGCTATGGCTTGGCTGGTGAGTTGGTGTGATGCACAACTTCCTAACTAACGTATACAGGGTGTATAACACAAGGAGTTTGTATACAGTACATGTACGGAAGTGCTGTGTTCATGTCAGCGCGGTGCCGCGGGTAGCTACAAGCTGGAGCTAGCATTTAAATCCCCCGTGTGTCCGGTCCAGTGAAGAGGAGACAGCTGCGGTCTCCATTGATATTCAGGCCGGGATACAAAGGGCCACAGACGAACAGCTGATCGGTGCAGTGTCCTCAAGTTTCTACAAAACACTTCAACTCAGCTGCCGCTTCATGGAGCCATAGTTTACATCTTCAAAATAAAGTTTGTTTTGAAGAAAAATGTAGCGTCTAATACGGTTATTACACAGCCGTAGACGGAAGAACCCTGCGTTATTACTTATAATGTTACGGACACTGTTTATGGTAGTAAACACATAATGTATGGAGCAACACACCTCTATGAAGCTACTGTGTTTGTATTGTTCCCCGGTGACTCCTTTACGCATCACGTCGGCCGTCAGGAGCAAAGAGTTAGTTTGTAAATTACTCTGATTCATGTCAACCACAAATATACTACGAAGATGATTATTATCAGTCAAACTGTGCCCCTCGTATGTTGACTGGCTGTGAAAACCATCTGTCTGTTAGTGATTACTCAGTATTTGCTCATATTAATATCATTAACAGAACTCTTTTTAATATGGAAAGTAAGAGTATGGACATATGATGAGTGATTATTTTTATAGTATGTAGATTATCTGCTGTAAAGTGTGGCAAATTACTTTGTACAGCACATTTCAACATCAAGGCAAAGTGCTTTATATAAGATATAGAAGGCATCATGTGGAAATGTGTAAGCATTAGGCAATTTTAAAAAAAAGCATCCTGAAAGAAGGTGAACTTGAAAGGGAAATGAGCAAATTAAATAAGAAATTCAAAGGCAGATGTTACAGTAATGACTTGATTTATTAAAAGGCTGTGGCGAATAGTGAAGTCCACAGCATTGATTTAAAGGAACAGAGGGTTGCAGACCTGCAGCTCTCTGGGAGTTTGATCCTCAAATGTGGAGCATAAAAACTGAACGCTGCCTCCATGTATAGTTCTGACTGTGGGCACAGACAGCAGACCTGAGGGATCTGAGGCCTATTAACCCAATCAATGTAGACAAGTGGAAATATAAAAAGATATGGATACGTTTTCCAAGTTATTTAATCCTCTATATATTCTCATGTTGATAATAGGCGGACTTTGTAATTGTGTTAACATGGCTATTGAAGTTCATATTTGAGTCTGTGAGACTCAAGCTGAGCACTGATTTTAAATCATCCTGTCATGTCTCCAAAAACAATGATCTCAGTTTTATCCTTATTTAACTGAAGAAAAATCTTAACCCATTCCAGGATTGTAGTGGGGAGACTGTCACAGGTTTTATTTTGGATTGTTTAGTAGAGGAAAGCAACCCTCAAGCTCACCTGTGGTTCTCTTATATCTTGTCTGAAGGACTTTTATTACATCTTAGAAATTGCACTTGCCTGATGTTGTACAAAGAGCCATATCATGCATGAAGATAAACTGTGTAATGCACATGGTCTGCAGGTTTTTCTGCTATTTGCGTAAAACATTAAAACCCTCTTGCAATTAAATCTTTCTTCTTGTCATCAATAATTTAAAACAAATTTGGAAATCTTGCTTCTAAGATCCACCAGGACTGGGAAGATATTTTATTTGCTCAAATATAACTGAGGTTAGAAGATGAGTGCAAATGCACTTCACTATGAAACAGATAATCCTCCACCGTCCATTTACATGCTAGTGTCCAGTACTCTGCTTCTTCTGTGTGTCACCATTATCACTGTGAAGCCAATGGGAGGACAAGGCCTCCTCCCTGTGGAGGTAAACACTGATAATCTGGTGTCAACAGCACAGTGTTTCTCACAGGGCTCGGAGCTTAACCAGAGTCATGCATCCTGTAATAACTAAAACAACTCTGTTTAACAGGAGGCAGCGAACGGCAGAGGGGATGCCAGCAAGATGGAAGGCACCAAGAAAGACAAGGCGGCCTCCAAGTTGTCTGTGGAGCGAGTGTATCAAAAGAAGACCCAGCTGGAGCACATTCTTCTCCGTCCAGACACGTATATCGGCTCCGTGGAGCCCACCACACAGGTGAGTCCCGAGCAAACTGCTGTACACTGTAGACATTCTGACATTCAGGCTGTGGTTCACCCGTGGAAGCAGGACTGCTCTTTTAGACATTCGAGGTCTTGCCGATTATTTCTTCACAGTGCAGTTCACAGCAGAATAGACAGAAAAATTATCTTTCAGCACTGTTTCAATGTTTATTTTTTGAATTTATTAAGAATTTATATATTTACAATATTTGCACTTCCTGTAGCCTACCTGTTCCAAAATAAAAGAACTCCAGCATTGCTGTGGACTGAATCCATTAATTTGTTTGTAAAGGTTTTTATTGTGAAGAGAATGGAAAATGTACTGCTTCATACTGGATAGTACTGGTATTTATGTGAGTACCTAGCGTTGTATACAAGGAAAAAAGCAGTTATACCAGAAAGCCTGTAGTTATAGTAACAATGAGCGTAAAGGACCTCAGATGATGGGCAGTAGTCTCTCTCACTCTCTCTCACGTGACAGGTAAAAAAAATAATTCCCACAACCCTCCACTTGCTCGCGGTTATCCAGTTAACCGCGAGCAAGTGATGTTAACCTGTTGTGTTCACACATCAACTGGTGCTGGATTTCTAGGAACATTATACTTGGAGGTCAGACGGTTAAAGTCTGTAGAAGCTCGCTCGGACATTTGCGTTCAGACATGCACCTCATCCAGACAACATACAGTGCATGTCTGAAAGCAGCTATAGTGTCATTGAAAAGAAACAGATAATCTGACTTTATTAACAAATTTGATAAAAGGGGCCCTAACTCCAATGCATGGACTGCAAGTGCAAATGATGAATATTATTAGCGTGTTTTATAACAACAACGTATCATTGTGGGTGCAGCCGGAGTCTCACAGTTTGTCTGTGGCAACATTGCACAACTAAACATCTTAGAGTTGGACCAAGCACTCTGATGGGAGAATTTTCAGGTGCATGACAAACTAATGCTCTGGATGTTCCTCCTGATGGTTCACCATGGACCATAGCAATCTTTAGCCAGTTGGCTAAGATTACACCAGAAGCATAAATTGTAGGGCTGTCAAAATGAATGCGTTAATCTATGAGATTATTGTGCCCGAGATTAATGCGATAAAATATTTTAACGCAGTTAACGCAACTTTGTTTACTTCCGGTGTGCGGAAGAAAATTCAGCTCCTCAAGCAAGCTGCCAGCGTCTCCCTCACCAGTGACCACTGCACGTCAGTCAGCACTTTCACCGGAGCTGACTAAACTGGAGAAGTTGGAGAAGCTACTTGTACCATGCAGGCAACTCCACTCTTTCCGTCCTCTCATGTGCACTTTTTTTATCTTCCTCGAACTGTGTGTGTGTGTGCGTGCGCATGTTCGTCTGCGTGGAGCTAGCGCGGAGCTAACCGGAGCTAACCGGAGCTATGGGCAGTGGGCTTTGGGCAGTGGGAGCTGGAGCTAACTGCTTCAGCTCCCACTGCGGGTCTGTGCTGGGGAACTGGGGCTCTAGCAGCCAGGCTTCGGTCCACCTGACTCTGGTTCAAAACGATATGGTTGCAATATTGTATCTTCATCTCCAGCACTCAAAACAGGTCAATCTGAGGAGGGCTGTTTTAGACAGGGTAAAAAGGTGCTGTTTTAAATGATCCTTGTAGTATTTTGACCAAAATATGTCTCAGACATTTCATTAAGACCCCAAGGAACCATATCAACTGTGGTGAAATGGGCATACGGTGGGACCTTTGAAGTAGCAGAGATCTTCCTGTTTTCCATGTTTGTTTGCACTTTAAGTTTTTGCACTTTAACATGACAGATTTGAATGTCAGTTAAGTTTACCAAGGCCATTTGTTATGCTGTTGTGTGTGTTGTTCAATGTTAAAGATGACAGTACCAATGGTGTATCAAATACACCTCTTTTTTACCTTTTACTAATCTGGATGTTTCAATGAAGAAAGAAGCAGTGTTATTGTTTCCAAGGACATTGGGAATATTTTCAGCTGGTTTTAAAAAAAAAATTTGTACACAATTTATCATACATGATATTTAACGACCTGGCTGCCACTTTATAGGTAGGTGTTATAGGCCTGAGCCTCTTTGAAAACACAACATTGTGTAAAATACAGGCTGTCTGAAGTGATTACTCGTTAATTTATAAGATTTAGTGTTTAGAAGAAAAACAAACTTTTAATCGCGATTAATCGCGATTAATGAATTTCAAAATGTGAGATTAATTAGTTAATTTTTTTTAATCTATTGACAGCCCTAATAAATTGTCATCTGGGATTAGTTGCTATCTGAACTGCGAAGTGTGGCATTACACCAGCAGAGCCAGTAGAGAAACAAGGAAGACAAAATATTCCCTCATTCATATGTGTTGTGTTTCTGCATATAACCAGTCATGAGATGCCACAGTTCTCCGTAACCAAGGAGATGCCTCATTATCACATAGATCATTTGGAAGTCACAAATATTGTGAAGACATTTGAATATTAGATTGACACTAACATTAGAGATGTGTGCTCCCTCCTCGCTGAGGAGGAGAAAACAAGACAGTGAAGCAGCATGTTGCAGTCAACAACATCTCTGTAATGTAATACTTCCAGCGTTGACTAATTTCACATGCTGAACATAGTGTGAGCATCAAGGCTTTGTTTGTAACATTCCTCATATGTGTGAACAAAAATATATAAAAAACATCTCAGAATGAAAAAGCGGTGGCGGAGATATTAAGGGATTTTTTTTGTTAAAAAAATGCTGATGCCCTTGTTGATGTGGTGTAAACAAAAACTTGTGATCTCCGCTACTGCATTAGTCAGTTATGTCCTGCCTTTACATGCTGCACTGACCTGAAGGCTCCGGAGATTACTGTGTTGTTGTGAACACGTTGAAGAGAATCTCCCGCTGCGTTGTTCAGGGCAAACTCAGGAAAAAGTCTGGACCCAAATCTGATGATAATCCTCCGCTGTACTTGTCAAAAAAAAATTGTTTCAGTCATGAGCTTTAAAGGGTTTTTATTTCTTGGCATTTATCCCATCCTTCCATCAAATTTCGTGAAAGTTTGTGTGTAATCCCACTGACAAATAATAATAATAAATAATCGGACCGCATCAAAATGTAACCTCCTTGGGGTCGGTAGCAACAGCTTTGTTTAAATTCAGTTGAAACAAGTAGTCAATTAGGTTTTGACTGAAAATAATTGGTTGCAGGTTTTAGTTTAGGGTGACGAGGTGTCCAACCATTAACTCTGAATAAAAAATACACTTACACTTGATCTTTGATTCTCATGTCTCTTATCCTGTTTTTATTTTCTACCTTTCAGCAAATGTGGGTTTTTGATGAAGATATCGGCATGAACCAGAGGGAAATCACCTATGTTCCTGGGCTGTACAAAATCTTTGATGAAATTCTTGGTAAGCGAACGCACACTGCTCATCATCCTTTGACATTCTCATCTACACAGTTAATATAATGGTTCATTTGTCATTTGAGATTGTCCCTCTCTAACTGGAATATTCAAGTCTATAAAAATGTCAACATCGCTCACAGTGTGGTGTTGGCTGCGCTCAGCAGCACTGATCTAGGACTGTAAAGAGAGATTAGTTTCCCTGTGTGAGCGTGTCTATGTGTGCTCTGTTTGCAGCATGAATAGAGATCTCTGTGAAAAAAGAGGAGTCTAATTTATTTTTACTGTGGAAATGCAAGCATACACCGTCAGCTTTTACTGGATAAATAAAGGCTAAAAAAACAATTGTACAGTCTTTGTTACATATTCCTTTTAATGACTCAGTAAAATGTAGGCGTAATGCTGCACTGCTGAGGGGCTCCGGTTCTTGCCATGTGGGAGTGTTGTCAAGGATCTGCATACTTGGCCCTCTCAGACTGTGTTTTACACGCTCCATTGTGTGAAAATGATCACTGTCCAAGTAATTACACGAGAGACTTGGAGCCAGAGTATTTACTTTAAAAGCAGGATCCCTCTCAGCTAATATAAAAGGTACAGTGACCTTAAGCCTGTGTGAAATTACAATTTCTTTCTTTGTTTTTTTTTACTAAACTTATCCAAGTTGGGCCTTACATGACTTTTGATCAGTTGTTGTTATGTCCACACTGTAGTTACTCTTATCAAGATGGTTATTGTTTCTCACATTTTCAGAGAGAGGCATCAATCTGCTGTTAAGTCTGTATAATTTAATTGTGTTCTACTGAAAAAAAGGCCCATCACAACAACCCTCTGTGATATTTTCAGAAATAGATTATTGTCTGCAATCTGTTCTAGACCCAAACAGAGTCAGTTTACTGTATGATGATTACATTTCATATAATGGAACACCCTGTTCCACTCACTTATCTTACCTGATGGGGAATTGAACTGTTGCAGTGCAGGGAAACGCGGACAGATTTTTAAATGTGAATTGAATTACAGGACCACTTCTTATTCCAAGTGATGAGCCAGTAAAATGTCTGTGGCCATTTTCAGAAGGTCAACATTATAGAAATAATTGGAATAGGTGTAAATTGTTTATTCTGGTCCTTAGATGAACTCTCTCAGAGTTTGGTCATATGGTGTTACTGTCAGTGGCTGTGTCTGATATCACCCTGCAAATGAAAAAAGTGCTTCCAGACACAATTTTTTCGATATTTTAACGACGTACAAAAACAACAACGTTGGTTGGTGGAAAATCCCATAATAAATTTGAAATGTTTATTTTATGCTTAATATTTATACTTTTAGGTAAAAAACACATTGATTGAACATGTATGAATGTAGAAATAAATTGCTGCAATTAAGTTTACTTGTGAATACTTTTGAATGTTAAAATCTTTTTCTGTTTTCTTCCCCTTGCCAGTCAATGCATCAGACAACAAACAAAGGGACAAGAACATGACATCCATTAAGATCACCGTCGACCCGTGAGTGCACTGCTTCATGATATAATTATCAGACACTATATGTACTTCTGTAGTACTATCAGCTCTAGGCCTCCAGGGTTTGGCGAAAACATGCAGTAGATGGAGGGGGTTTGAGTCATGGATCCAGGCAGTAAACTGTATAATGAGCCTGTTCTGAATCACACTGAGCTTTTGTTTTATATGCGGTTCACCTCCAGCCTGTCAACTGCTTCCACATCTGACTGCTTAAAAAGCTGCATGTCCTTCAGCTGAGCCGCCGCTCTCTCTAATGTCCCCCCGCTGTATAAACGATACCATTAGCCCTCTGGTCTCTGCTGCTAACGTGGTTTTATAGAGAAGTTAATGCTCCTCTCCACTAGGCAAGCTTATTAACCACTCAAATATCTTTGTTTTTTTAGTAACCGCAAACCAAGCCGTACCTGGGAGAAAGTGCATTGATAGATATTGAAAATATTTATTTAGGAGCAACATTATCCCCTTTTTACTTCTGTTGATAAACCACCTGATTAATCTCTTTAATTTCATGTTTTAATGCCACCAGCACTTTGTCCCCATCGCGATACAGCTAAATGAATATCCTAAGTTAAGTCTTTACCGTTACATACCGCAGGATTCCAGCTTCACTTTATCATCCATTACATTCAGTCTGCTAAATAATAGAATGGATGACACTTCCCTGGGTGCTTCCAGACTTGCAGATAAATACAGAGGTCACATTTCCTGTGTTTAAAACATACATGCACAAGAAAGGATATAGTGTTTATGACTCTTCTCTGCTGTTGCTCTCTCTTTCAGTCATGCATTCATATTTTAAGCTTCATTCATTTTTCTTTGGTGAATGGCAGCGTGGGAGCTGTGTCGATGACGGATTTCTTTCATTAACCACCCACATATTAAACTCAGCATGAACGTACTCCTTATTTGACTGAAATAATCAGCGAATGTAACTGAAAACTCTTGGGTTTTCCATCTTAAGGTTTGTCAGCTCACAGTTGGGTTCAGATGAGTTTGATGTGTCCTTTTTTTATGTGTTCTCATAAAAGATTGAATGTTTCACGGATCTGAAGCTGTTTTAAAACTGTAACTGGAGTCTACTTGTCATTTCAAGTCCAGGTCTGACAAGTGCTAGGCTTCTGCCCCGTAACGTTCACTGTGCTTTGCTCCTCTGTGACACACGCCAACTCGCACTGCTCCTCTCAATACTACTTAGTTACTCTCACACACCTTCACCGCAAGTGACATCAATTGCTCTAATCTTCTCCACAGTCTCCCCTGGCATGTATAACATCGCTTGCTAAATGCTGTCGCTTGCTATTGTTCTCTCTCACACACAAACACACTGACCATCTGTCACAGTCAGACTCGCTATCGGCAGCACTAAACAAAATCTAGCCCGCGCCAGTGTCCAGTTAAACAAAGTATTGCCGTCGTCGCCAGGCAGTTACAATTCAACATAAACTCAGTAGATCTTGCTCTCACTGTGAGTGTTGACGCGTTCAGCATAGAGTCAGACAGCCCTCTGCTTAACACTGTCTCCACTCTGTAACAGTGTGTGTAAGTAATCAGGACTAAGAGTCTGACATGATATTTGGCCAAACTATTAAGGTTTAAAAGCTGGTCTTAAATATGAATATACAGTATTTAAGATTGTCCTGGTACAATTCATATCGCCTCTGTAACTCATCTATTTCCCTTTACCCTGCCTCCACCAGTGAGTCCAACACCATCTCCATATGGAACAATGGAAAAGGAATTCCCGTGGTGGAGCATAAGGATGAGAAGATGTATGTCCCAGCTCTCATTTTTGGCCACCTCCTCACCTCCAGCAACTATGATGATAACGAGAAAAAGGTCACAGGTGAGAGGAGCAATCTTGTAATATTGTATTAGTGGTTGTTAAAGTCAGTTCAGAGAGGTGCACTTTAGCCTCTGTGATGCTAACTGTTTATTTGCCTCCAGGTGGGAGAAATGGGTACGGTGCTAAACTCTGCAACATCTTCAGTACCAAGTTCACGGTGGAAACGGCCTGCAAGGAATACCGACATAGCTTCAAACAGGTGAGGGGGACTCTACACTACTCTTTATTTAGAGTTGAGGGAAACTGAGGTGACTTGAGCTCAGTCTGTCACTGTGGTAATTCTGTGAAGCTAACCTACTCAATGGCAGCTTTTCTGCAACAAACTCTGAGTTTGTCTCCTGCTGAGCCTGAAGATCCTGTCTGACACAGAACTTCTCTCCCCCATTCTTCATTCAAATAGTCCAGGTCAAAGTGGGCCTTTTTGCCTTTTATATTTTTGATAGACATAGTGACAGGGAACGGGATGAGAAAAAACATACCTTCCTTTTCAACACTGGCCTTTTTCTGAAGGAACCACGAACAGGAACTTTGATTTCACTGTAGGGACTTGGATCTAAATTAGGGGAAAACATTTCTACCCCCAAAAAGTCACTGCTCTTTGGGTAATATTTCACTGAGGTAAATACATCTTTTGGGGGGGAGCTTTCAGAGGTGAAGATGCCTGATATGTCGAGTACTCAAGCCTGTACAGCCCCTTTTATTTCTGCCTTTGATCTGCTTAATTTTTATAACACTGGCTTGTTGTCGCCATCAGTTGTTCATACATCATTATAATCATTTTTGCACACATGTGAACAACACTCTGCAAGAGCCTTTTATTTCTTTGAAAAAAGTTCCTATAGCTTTTTGTTGAAATGCAGCTTATGAAAGTTAAACATTCGGCTTTTTAGTCACCGCTCGTCTGGAAGAGTTGACATTGTTAAGAGGTTAAGATTCAGACAGGATAAGGTTAACATGTTGACCTGTTTTTACTAACATCACTTCCTTCGATCTATGATCAATCAGTCGTTGGAAAGACACATGGCCTCATGTTGACATGATGAATGACGATATTGTAGCTCCAGTGTTGACCAAAAGACATCAGCTGTTGTGGAGCTGAACACATCTCCGGGTTCAGCAACTATGTTACACAATGGCCCTGGATCAATTGGTCATTAGCAGTATTGCTATGAATTAAGACTAAATCTATTATTTTATTTCACAGATTATGTTTGTATCCGTTTAAAATGTTCTCCTTTTTCTTTTTTCGAATATCAAATACCTGGCGTTCATATCGCTGTATCAATATCATTTTTGTGGTTCAAAATTGTCTCTTCGTTGTCTTGTTTTTTTTATTGGTAATTTCATGAGGTGTCGTGTACTGTCTTTCCCCATAATTGTACACGAATAATGAATGAAAGAATTACTGTTTTATAGGGTTTTGACATCTGGTCATATCTGAGGTAAGGTTGTGTATAATACCATCGTTTCGAGCTTCAGCCCCTGAGGGTTATATGAGCAGAACTGGGAAGACACGGGGTGTTTTACTGTCACCGTTATTGGGTCTAAATGCACTGGACATAGTAAGGGTGTTCTGAGTTCACAAGGGTCCTGTACAAAACACAAGAATTATGAACTCAAGTGCAAGCAAAAAACGTTTCAGTCAAGAGTTTGTGTGCGATAACCTGTGTTTCGTTTTACTCAGACGTGGCAGAACAACATGACCAAGACTTCTGATCCCAAGATCAAATTCTTTGATGGCGAGGATTTCACGAGCGTGACATTTCAGCCAGACCTGTCCAAGTTCAAGATGGAGAAGCTGGACAAGGATATTGTAGCACTTCTTACCCGCAGAGCTTATGATATAGCAGGCTCCTGCAAAGGAGTCAAAGTTACACTGAATGGCAAAAAGTTACCCGTGAGTGTCAATCTTATTATACACTTCTTCCCTGCTACACTGTCTTAGCTTTAATGTTTGTGTTGAGGTTTAAAAAAAATTGTCTCAACTGTGACAGACAGGAATATGGCAGATGATTAATGATTTAGAAAGATGTTTATATTTTAGTTATTTTCTTGTGTCTGCCAGCTATGTGTCATTGTGTCATAGACCATACTCTTTTTTTTCTGTTTTCTGTAATTAATGACTCTTGACCTGAACCTGTCCTGCCTCCAAAGATCACTGGGTTCCGTAGCTATGTGGATCTGTATGTAAAGGACAAAATGGATGAGACGGGCGTGCCCTTGAAGGTGGTCAATGAAACTGTGAATGATCGCTGGGAGGTTTGCCTCACCATGAGTGAAAAAGGATTTCAGCAAATCAGCTTTGTTAACAGCATTGCCACCACCAAGGTATGTAGCAGCTAACTAGCAGTGAGTAAAAAGTGGCTGAAGTGGAATAAGTTGACGTAGGAGCTCAAAGTAAAAAAAATGGTTTTAACATGAGTATATGTCTGTTTCAGGGTGGCAGACACATCGACTATGTGGTGGACCAGATTGTGGCCAAACTTATTGAAGTGGTGAAGAAGAAGAATAAGGCAGGAGTGTCTGTGAAACCCTTCCAGGTTGCTCAACTGATTACTTGCGCAACATTTCTAATCAAAGTGAATGCAGTGTTCTCACTGTAGATGTGTGCTGATTAACCTTTTTCTCGTCTGTGCCTCAGGTGAAGAACCATGTCTGGGTGTTTGTGAACGCTCTGATTGAGAATCCCTCCTTTGACTCCCAGACCAAAGAGAACATGACACTCCAGACCAAAAGTTTTGGGTCCAAGTGTCCTCTGTCGGATAAGTTCGTCCGTGCTGTAAGAACACTTCCCTCATTTAAGTCCTCACTCTGTTTTGAGTTGCTCTTGTAACGTAGTTGGGCATCTGTCACTCAAAAGTCTCTTTTGTCACCCACAGGCCACCAACTGTGGGATTGTGGAGAGTATACTCAACTGGGTGAAGTTCAAAGCTCAGACACAGCTAAATAAAAAGTGCTCATCAGTGAAGTACAGCAAGATCAAAGGCATCCCCAAGCTTGACGACGCCAACGATGCTGGTGTGTGAACACTGGGTCATAGTCAGACAATTCTCTATGACATGTTAATGAACATATGAAAGGAATATTCTATTAGCAATTTTGGATGAATCCCATCTTTTGAATCGATATACAGATTATTCAGTGCTAAAGACTGCTCTGTTTCATATTTGTGTCCTAGGTGGCAAACACTCAGGTGAGTGCACACTCATCCTCACTGAGGGAGACTCAGCCAAGTCTCTGGCTGTCTCTGGACTGGGAGTCATCGGCCGTGACCGCTATGGAGTGTTTCCACTCAGAGGAAAGATCCTAAACGTGCGAGAGGCAACACACAAGCAGGTGGGATACTGGACAATTTACATAACCACTTGGTGAACAAAAATAACAGTCAAGTCAATGACTTAACTCAATCATCAGAAGGGAAACCGCTGCAGAGGTGAGTTATGGGCTGTGTGGTTTCTAAGGTGTGGATGTATACCTGGCAGCAAGGGTCTGAGGAAAGACACTGAAATTTCACTATGGGAAGAGTGAGATCCAGGATTTTTGGAGCTCGATTGTTAAGTCCTTCAGCTTTGTGGTCGTGCAATATATGATTGCTCGAGTACACTTTCAGTAGAAAATACAAGGTTTATGGTGTAATGGATCAGCCCTCACCCGTTGACTTCATTTAGATCAATACACCGCACAGTCTCTAGCCAAAATATTAAACATGTTGTCAACGTGGATGTGACCTTGCAATGTTGGTTTAAGGTATGCCACAAGAACTGATACCTGGGTACTTAGTCGATGCCAAAATTGCCACAGTGCTCTCTTTTTACAGTACTGGCGCTACCGAACAATACAAACCCGTCGCTGCAGGATGGTTGCTGGCTCAAATTGCATTTACGGTGTCCTTGTACCATGCCGTATAACCCTGCTGCATGTCCTCCCTCCTCACCCCCCCGCTGACCTGCGCTCAAGATCTTAAACACACAAAGACTCACAAACTGCTACAAAAAGTGTTTAACGGCTGTGATATCTTTCTGACAGAAAGTAACTAAGCACTGAATTAGTAAAGTGCTGAGACTTTTGTATATGCAGCAATTACCATTTATTATTTATCCTACTTTTAAAGTCTGTAAAATAAACATCTGATGAAAAGCTAAGGGCTTTTGCTGCAGGGGTTGTGTGTATACGTTCACTTCAAAAACTAGTGGGGAATTTTTGCATGCCTTCACAGCTTTATGATCCAGCAAATTGTTATTGTTTTGGTTTTGTCAAATCTATGAGCTGAAAGCAACTTTTCTTTCACATAATTATGTGATTAAATATTATCATTAGAAATCTTCCCTTTTTGAAGCTCTATTATGACCCATCACCCTTTTTGACAACAGATCATGGAAAATGCTGAGATTAATAACATCATCAAAATCGTTGGCCTTCAATACAAGAAGAGCTATGAGGACCCAGAGTCACTGAGGACCCTACGCTACGGCAGGATCATGATCATGACTGATCAGGTAATCTGCTTCATGCACAGTCTTTCAGATTTAATACAACTTAAAGCCCATCATCCTGTTGTATGCTTCTAACACCTATACTCTTGTCCTAGGATCAAGATGGCTCCCATATCAAAGGTCTGCTCATCAACTTCTTCCATCACAACTGGCCCTCGCTGCTGAAACACACCTTCCTGGAGGAGTTTATCACACCCATCGTCAAAGTAAGAGACATATAAAGCATTTTCAGTACAGATGGTAACTACAGTACAGAATAGACTGGTGATTTTCACTAGACCCAGATCATTCGGTGCATCTTTAATGCACAGCAACCTGCACCTGCAGCATGTGGCGGAGGGGATATTGTTTGCCTGGACTGCTCTTTTTATATGATTTTGTGTGATTAACTAATTTGCACAAAATATAGATATGCACTGTAAATCTGGAGCTCAGCCATGTTTATTTGATGTCTGCAGGTGACCAAGAACAAGCAGGAACAGTGCTTCTACAGTATTCCAGAGTTTGATGAGTGGAAGAAACAGACAGAGAACTTTAAAACCTGGCATATAAAGTACTACAAAGGTTTGATACTCACGTCTTTAAACATATAATTTTAAACTTTAGAAATTAACAGTTTTATTACGTACAATTTTCTCTTCTTTAGTTGTGTGAAAAACTATTCAATTTAATCATGTTACATTAATCTTCCAGGTTTGGGAACAAGTACAAGTAAAGAGGCAAAGGAATACTTTGCTGAAATGGAGAAAAACCGCATCACATTCAGATACACTGGCGTAGAGGACGATGCTGCCATCACTCTGGTAAGTGGAACAACACAACTCCATAATGTTCTGTAGGGGAACTAAATTCTGAAACACAATATCCAGTGTAATACAGAATGAAATATCACCATTAATTAAAACATAAGTACTTACAATTTTATAAAACTGGATGAATTCCTCTGAGATTATTAGCCATGCTTTCAAATTTTCTGGCTTTTGAATGTTTGTTGATCTTTAAAGGATAACGTTCAACAGTCCTCTGAGCAAAACCTGATTATTTTTGTGACTATCTTTGTGTTTTCTAAAGATCACTAGTTGTTTATCAGGCTGTGACTCGGGGGTAGAGTGGTCGTCCTCTAGTCAGAAAGTTGGCGGTTCGCATGGCAGAATATACTGTAAAACAAACACAGATGTATTTTTGGATGTAATATTTTTTTTACAGAAAATATACGCACATCCACATTTTCAGTAATGCAATTCAATTATTTTTTGTGCAGTGTTAACATAGTTGAAGAGTTGTAAGTCCTCAATTGAAAATTGGAAGATATTTTGAATGTATATTTTCTCAATAACAATTATTTAAATTTCATTGACACCTTTTTTGGGAAATCACTAATATTGAATGCAGGGAACATTTTAAGATGTATTGTTTCACTGTAAATAAGCATTTCTCACACTTGTAATGCAATTGACAAAGTCAAGATAAACATGCAATATCATCTTTTGTTTAGTAATTCCAGGATGACCCTCATAACTGTCATTGTTTTGTTTCAGGCTTTCAGTAAGAAGAAGACAGATGACAGGAAGGAGTGGCTGACTAACTTCATGGAAGACAGACGACAGAGGAGGATGCACGGCCTGCCAGAGGTTTGATGCTTTTCTTACAGGCGTCCATTTGAAGCAGTGTTCTCAATCCTCTGTAAAATATAATGTAAAAAAACACTGGTATCACATTATACCACAGATTTAAGTACATTTATTGATGTTTATTTAATTTATTTTCAGCAATACCTATATGGAACTCAGGCCAGACACCTCTCCTACAATGACTTCATCAACAAAGAGTTGATTTTGTTCTCCAACTCTGACAATGAGAGATCAATCCCATCTTTGGTTGATGGTTTGTATATTTACTCCATTTACTTGGTTTGTGTTCTGACTTTAGAAAAGAGCTGATGTGTAGTGTACAGATTGTTTTCATTCAGCCATTCTGGTACAGTCTCCCTTTGACGGTGTTTGTTGCATTTTTCTAGGCTTGAAGCCAGGTCAGAGAAAAGTACTGTTCACCTGCATGAAGAGGAACGACAAGAGGGAAGTGAAGGTAGCACAGCTGGCTGGTTCCGTGGCAGAGATGTCAGCCTATCATCATGGAGAGGTACGGTCAACTCACTGTCTTTCAGACATATGACATATTTTACAGAATTATAACGATGGGATAGGTGAGTAGTTATTAGGCTACTTTGAGATTTCTATTTAATGTTCCATCCCAAATATCCAAACTCCTATATTGGTTTAAATACTGCGTACTAGGTCTTAAATACGTTCAGGAAGCCTATTTCTGTCACGCTTTAAGATTAGTTTTATTAAGATAAATTTCTTGTTTGTCGGTTTTCTGTTCACTATTAATGATCACCCACTTTCTTTTGTCTGTGAAGCAAGCTCTCATGATGACCATTGTGAACTTGGCCCAGAACTTTGTGGGCAGTAACAACGTGAACATCCTGCAGCCTCTCGGTCAGTTTGGTACTCGCATCAATGGAGGCAAAGATGCTGCCAGCCCTCGTTACATTTTTACAATGCTCAGGTAAAGCGATGATGAATAGACTGGTTCAAATATTTTAATCTACGTCAAGTAGCTTAACTGATTCTTGTTACCTAGCGTTTCAGGATTTCCAAATGTCCCGAAAAACCTGGACAAATGGACAATCCCTTTGGAGGTGTCCAGTCTCCTCATGTTGTCATTCAATTTCCACAGTCCTCTTGCCAAGCTGTTGTACCCCGGAGTGGACTCCAACCTGCTTAAGTTCCTGTACGATGACAACCAGAAGGTGGAGCCCGAGTGGTACATTCCCATTATTCCATTGGTGCTGGTGAATGGTGCTGAGGGCATCGGGACAGGCTGGGCGTGTAAGATCCCAAACTATGACGTCCGAGAGATCGTCAACAACATCAACCGCATGCTCAACCACCAGGACCCTCTGCCAATGGTAAACTGTTGTTAAACTCCTGATTGAGTTTGTGTTTATACTACAAGCAACTTGGTGGATGACTTTGTCTGTTTTTTCTGGTTCTGACTTTGAGTAGGCGGAAGTGATATGATGATGCACTGCATAAACGTTACAATATAAATGTGTCAGATGTCAGAGATGTGTCCATAACTTTAATGCTGTGGTTTCCCTTTTATTGTCCTTGTTTAGCTTCCCAGTTACAAAAACTTCAAAGGGGTGATCCATGAGCTGGGTCAGAACCAGTACCTGGTTAGTGGAGAGGTGTCGGTCATAGATAGAACAACCATTGAGATCATAGAGCTTCCTGTCAGGACATGGACACAGGTACACTTCACCTCCATTACTTGCACGATATTGCACTTTTCTTTTCAAGTAGGATTTAATTTAACTTCTTCTACAGGAGAAAATGAAATGTGTTATGATCTAAACCGTTTACTATGATATTAAAACCTTTGTGTTCATATATTTGTCGTAATGTAAATAATTTTGTGTGCGCTTGTGTGCAGTCCTATAAGGAGTCTGTGCTGGAGCCAATGCTGCAGGGCACTGACAAAACACCAGCTCTCATCAACGATTATAAGGAGTACCACACAGACACCACAGTCAAGTTTGTGGTCCGCATGTCTGAGGAGAAACTGGCCCAGGCTGAGGCGTCTGGTCTTCACAAAGTCTTCAAGCTGCAGTCCAGCCTCACCTGTAACTCCATGGTAAAGTGTTCAACCATTTCCTGCTTGGTCTACTTCTTGTCTGAGATACATGAACTGATCTTTCAAAATGACTTTATCCTCAGGTTCTGTTCGACCACATGGGATGTATGAAGAGGTACGATTCAGTCCAAGACATCCTCAAAGAGTTCTTTGATCTCCGCCTGAACTACTACAAACTGAGGAAGGACTGGTTACTGGGTAACCTGGGAGCAGAGGCCTCCAAGTTGTCCAACCAGGCTCGCTTTGTCCTGGAGAAAATTGAAGGGAAAGTTTCAATCGGTAAAAAACACTTCCTATCAGCTGTTAATGGAATAGTGTTTGTTTGACTGTGTTACCGGTTTTTTTTACAATCTCAATTTGAATGCTTACAGAAAACAAATCGAAGCGTGAACTGATTCGCATGCTGGTCCAGAAAGGTTATGAATCTGATCCAGTAGCAGCCTGGGGCAAAGCTCAGGAGAAGGTACTGTTGAAATACATCACACTTGCATCTACATACAGTTATCACATTCACTTAATATGGATCACTATAGGTAGTGTAAATAGTTATAAATTTCAATGAAAAAGATGACACCTAATAGTTACCTTTGCAACAACTTCTAACACGAGGAAGATTCTCTCACATGAAACAAATTGCCATAAATGACAGTATGTCAGTAAATTAACATTAATCGACAGGGCAGTGGAGTAAGCAGCCCGTATGATGTTTGTGTTCTTCTCTGTCAGGCTCAGGAAGAAGATTACCGTGACGGAAATGATAGCGACAGCTCTGTGGACTCCGGCTCCTCGTCGGGGCCAAACTACAACTACATCCTTAACATGCCTCTTTGGTGCCTGACTAAAGAGAAGGTGGAGGAGCTGCTCAAACAGAGGGACCAGAAGGTATGAATAATTTATTATATTTCATTTTTGTTTAATTTTTATCTCACAAGACACCCACATCCTAGACACTTGATGATTGTAATCATAGAGTGTATGTTTGTATTATATTTGTTTGTCAGTGGATCGCCAAATGGTAATCAGCCCCCGCTCAATCAGTGCTAAGTGTTTTGTTAAGTGGGTTTGATGTCGATGAACAAAGAGAATGTGTTTGTTGATGTGCAGAGAGGAGAACTGAACGATATCCAGAAGAAATCCCCTGATGATTTGTGGAAGGAGGACTTGGCAGTCTTCGTAGAGGAACTGGATGTAAGTTTTGTTTTTGCCTCTTATTGTCGTCTCAGCAAACATTTCTACTTTCACTCTGCTGTTAGAAGTCAATGGTTGTGAATACAGATTTTAAGATGGTAATAAAACTAACCAAAAGTCAATATCATGTACATTTTCAGAGCTCACTGATCAACAAATCTGTACAAAATTAAAGAAGACATTTAGAGAAAGAAGTGGTTTTGTTACCGTTCCACAGAGCAATGCTAGTAGTGGCACAATTTTGTACATTTATGAATATATTAATTTTTCACAAATATTGGTTGCAGTTCTTTAAAAATACATGTCAATCAATGCGAAGGGTCTATGTTTCAAGTGCATCTCCTTAATCACAAATCTTATATGCTAGGAGAGACCTGGCTGAAACCCGTAATATAAATACCCAAAATCAACCTGTCACATTATGCGTCGACTGCACATGTTACAGTATATTCACCTACTGGAATAGAACACGGGTTTGGGCACACAACGCCAGACCACTACAGACCTTCATTTTAGTATGAACAGTGAAGCATGTTCGTTTGACTATAACAAGTAGGCAACTCCAAGGGGACACGGAATGCGGAAAGTATGGTCAACCCTACTGAACCAGTGTTTCACACTGTTTTTAAAAGGCTTCCAGCAGTTCAGAGGAAGAAATTCCTCTCAGGTTATGCTGTTAAGATAAATGTTAAAAGTCTTCATCTAAATATTGCTTTGTGATATCTTTCAGAAAGTGGAGGCTCAGGAGCGAGAGGACCAGAGTTTAGGAAAGGCCGTCAAACTGGTGAAGGGTAAAGTTGGCAAACCTAAAGCGAAGAAGCTGAACCTGGAGGAGACCATGCCGTCACCATATGGCCGGAGAGTGGCGCCTCCGACCCAACCACTCAAATCTGACGCTGCCAAGAAACTGACCAAAAAGAAGAAGGTAACATCTGCTGATGTAATTCACAGCTAAAGAGAGTAATGTCAGGATGGTTTGTTACAAGTTGTTTTTCTGTCTCAGGGTGACGCAGATCTGACGATGAAGTTGGAGTTTGATGATGAGGGTTTGGCTGTAGAGGGAGCAACGGGAGCAACGGGAGCAACGGGAGCAACGGGTGAAAATTCTGTTCCCAAACCGAAGGCTCCACGTGTCAAGAAAGAGAAAAAAGAGCCTGGTCAGTACCTTCCTCATCTGTTTCATCTTGACATTATTCTCATTTTGCTTGACCTGGATTTATCTTTCGTGTTTTCATTCAAATATGTTTATTTGAAATGGTACATTTTTCTCATTAACAATGTTATCGAGGTGCACTCAAGGTTGAGGAACTTTCACACACAGTGTCCGGGGCCCTTCCACGGCCCCCGTGCCCCTGACTGCAGTGTGTGGTGCTGGAGTTTCCTGTGTCCTCCCACCACTCACCTGCTGACCTGCATTCACTTTAACTAATAAAGTATTATTTATAACCGTTGCGTACACAAAAACGGGACCTGAAACCTGCGTACGCCACTTCTCACGCAAACGTTGGGATTTATAAAAGCTAAATTGACGGGAAAATGTGCGTATTTACATGCAAAATCTGAACCATGCGTACAAACGTTTTGGAGACGGGAAAGTGGCAATGCAAACTTGAGGCGGAGTACTGAAGCAAGATTATTGATACCCTTCATCATTTACATTAAATCTTACAGCTTTAGTTGTGCTCCTGCGACATATCTCTTCCACACAAACCTTCTAATTGAAAACAATATAACACAACTCACAGCAAATTACGTTCAGATTCCATTAAACAGCGGAGTTACAGAGCCGAGTCTTTAATAGGTTTTAATAATATCTTCTAAAACGGTGCATGTTTTAAATCGCTGCAGTGAACTGGCCTTTGCCATCAGGTGCACAGAGCACACTGGAGATCACTTTCAAGAAATTAAGAAACTTTCCAAATAGTATCCCAGAGTGGAGGTAAGGTAGGAATGGAATGGAAGGATGAGGAGGAAACAAGGATTCAGCGATGTCTGATCAGCTGATATACAGTAGATTCTATTGATCTGTGATCTTTGTGCTGAACTGAGATCGACTATCACGCAGAACGACCGATGAAATCGAACCATCCCAGTACAAACACGAGCATATAATAATAATTTGGTTAAATTCTATAGATTGGGGACATCACAGCTGTCTCTGAATTAACTAATCCTGCATTTTTGTATGATTAAAATACGAACCAACAAAACAACCGTGTATGCGGGTGAGGGGGTAGAGTGTTTGTCCTCCATTCAATTGTCAGTCTTCCCCATCTGCATGGTGAATACGATAACTGCAAGTTGCTTTGGATAAATCTGTCCGCCAAATGTAATGTTTTGCATCCACCTTTGAATTGGATCTTTTATTTTTTCATGCCCTGTCAGAAAGTTTTGCTTCCTCTTCTCATCGCTTGATGTCGTTACTCCGTCAGAACTCACAGTGGAAACCCATTGGTCAGCAGCATAATTTAATATTCAGGATGTGCTTTGCATTGACCATTTATGGTTGTATGTGGGCGTGTACAGGGCAGATCCATGTACGAACGTTTCCAGGTGGACTGTGATTTATAAAGTGAACTATACCTTCAGGTGTGCGTGCGCACGGTTTTATAAATCTGAATTTTCTTTTGCATACGCCATTTCCAGCTTTTGTGCGCACATACACTTTTAGTATGACACCCACGCACTGTTTTATAATTGAGGCCCCAGATCAGCACATGAAGTAACTAAGTGATTGTTTGACTCGCTCCAGAGTTTAGGAGGCTGCACAACACAAGATGTGACGCTCGCAGTCAGGACTCAGTGTTAAAGTGACCGAGAATCCACATTCATGATCCGACACCAATCGATTAATAACTAAATACATGATCGTAAGTTTATCAACTTAATCATCCAATGAAAAACAAAACAAATGAATGTGAACCAGTTCATTTTCAACTCTTTCAACTTTGTACTAGTTCTTTGTAATTCTGAACTGGCTCAACACTGGTTAGATGTTGGGTTGGATTTGTTGTATCAGCAGATAAATAATTAATCATCGTAGACTGATATTTGTGAACCACAACTTTCCAGACATGATTCAGCGTTGGCTCTGTGTCTGTCTGCTTTGAGAATAGTTTGTGCCCAAAGCCTCTTTGATGCTTTGCAGTGCAATGAGATAACTAATCCAATATTGAGCAGGAAGCGCCTCAGTCCTCAGTAACAATACTGACAGTTAACAGTCTGGTTCTGTTGTACACTGTGTTGCAGCGGCTCCTAGGGCAAGAAAAACGCCAACACCCAAAGGAACCCCCGCCAAGAAGGTGAAGAAGAGAAACCCCTGGTCTGAGGATGAGTCCAACTCTGAAAGTGACCTGGAGAACAGCGAGCCGCTCATCCCCAGAGAGACCAAGTCCTTCAGGGCATCAGGTAAGATGGGGCCCTCAGGCGCACCAACTATCGTTAAATCTAGTGCAGAACTGTGACAGTTATTTAATATTAACAGAATGTTTATCAGAGACTATATTGATAATCAAATCATCAAAGGATTCTTTATAGTTTTTCTGTCTGAGGGAATTTGATCTTTTTCCTGGTTACATTCAGAACGTTAACTAAGCGTGTTGGGTGTTTGGGCTGTTGGTCTAAGTCGATCAATCCTGAGACAAAACTTTGGACTCCGGCAAAAATGTTTATCTGCTGTTATAAAAACAAACACTTGTCTCTCTTGTGAGGACACTCATTGACATAATGCATTCCCTAACTTTTTACCCTAACCTTAACCATCACGACTTAATGCCTAATCCTAACACTAACCTTAAGCTAATTGGTTAAAGCCAAGTCTTAATCCTCATTCAGCCCTTTGAATTGGCCCTCATAACTATAGAAATACATGCTCATGCTCATGCACAAACACACACACCAACCCACACACAACTGTGGCTCAGGAGGTAGAATAGGAGGTCAGCAGTTCTATACTAACCACCTGCCTATATAAAAAAAATGAAAAGGAAATGGTGTTTTTTCTCTGTTCATTCATTGTATATTTCTTCTTGCATATATCTGTCTATCATCTGTCAGTCTCTCTATCATTCATCTCTCATCTGTGTCTCTGTCAAAAAACTTTGAAACACACATGAGTGTTTCTTGATGACCATGAACTCAAACTGAAGTTTATCTCCACTTGCTCCTTCATACGCTGTCACTGCACGACCAAATGTGGATGAATCCATGACTGAAAATAATCCCTAACAAATGCAGTGTTCTTCCCTGTTAGAATACTAAGTCAGTCAGCTTTGGTTACCTCAGGTTGATTATCCTCTGCCGGCTTCAAGTGTCTGATTGTCGTCTGATGCAACCCAGCTGAAACAGAACTAATGCTTGTACGAGACAGTGGAACCCGCTGCAAAAACACCGTGGTGTGACGCACACTCTGCTGTTTGTCTTTCAGCCTCCAAGCCAAAATACACATTTGACTTCTCAGAGGAGGAGGAGGAGGCCGAGGAAGATGATAACAGGGACGACAATGTGGCTTCTTCTCCGGTGAGGTCGTTTAAAGATACCTTCCCTTCGTCTGACACCAAGGGACGCTTCGACGACAATAATGAGGAAGAGGACGATGAGGATGAAGACTCGTACCCTCCTCCTGAAAAAAAGACCACGTAAGACCAAATCCATGGTTCAGGCATCTATTCAAATATGAGGGCAAAATAATTTACAAGTGAGACAGTGTGTTGACATGGAGACTGGCAGTTGGATTGCACAGTAATCTCTATGACCCTGGTTACATCCAGCCTGACAACTTTGTTGCATGTCGGCCTCCCTCTCTCCCCTTACATCCTGTCCCCTCCCCACTCTCTGTTCATTATTAAGGCTGCTTTTGGTTTGTTTGTTTTTGAAGGTCTGCGCCTGTAGCTAAAGAGAAGGAGACAACCAGCATCTTCTCCTCCAAGTCGGCCTTCTCTGAAAAAAGCAATGACAGTGGTGAGTAGAGGCTCTGTTTCTGTGTGCAGTCATACTCACCTTCTGTGGAAAATGAAGAGTGAATCCAATCATTTAACAGCGTTTCATTATTAGGAAGAACAGGTTAATAAACTAATCTTCATTATATTTTGGCTTTAAATTAATGTTATTTCATATTTAATTTATTCGTTCATTAATTTACAGACATTCAAACAGTGTGGACCTTTTTTTTGTACTTAAGCTTGGGGGCACTGTCTTAAGGACTCGCTAGAAACAGACTTGAAAACACGCAAGCCTAGCTACATCAATGTTACAAACAACCCATAATGCAATACTAGAAATGAAGTAACACTGGTTTTGAAAAATGGCTCAAAGTTGCTCCTATGCCGTCACTCTACTATAAAGGCCCTTGTTGATGGAGTTCTGCTGGGACGTCATTTTTCTGGCAGGTTCTCTGATCTGTACAGAAAAAACTCTGACACGTTGACCCTCAGTTTCTTGGTCTCTCTGACCAAGGTCCTTTTTTTCATGCTTAGTGAGTTTGACTGGACAGTTAACTCTCTGGAGAGTCCTGGTGGTTCCAGACAGATCACTGCCCCAAGATATAAATGATTGATAAAATCATTTTCACTGTTATTATGGGTCTTTGTTGGTTGATGAGAGAAAGTTGCATTTGTATCCAGTTTAAAGTATTAACAGGGTGCGAATATTTCCTGAATCCACTAGTACCTCTTTTATACCAAAATAAGTGGGTTTATGCATTTAAAAAAAAAACATTATGTGGATAAAGCTGCCAAAAAGATGATTGACGCCTTTCCCATTACCATTACATGAGTTTGCCTTTCTGTTCTCCGATGTCACAGACGTACAGAAAACTGAGGCGCTCGCTCACCTCGCTGTCTCGACAAATAAGTGTGTTCACCCCGGTGTCTTGTTCCCAGTGGCGATTCGAGCCGTAGCCGATAAGAACCTGTGTGTTATGCAGAATCACACACACAGGAGTAATTACACATTATAAACATTCCCTTAGCAGACAAAAGACGGATGTTAGTGGATATTACTTGGTTTTTTGACCAGTGGGAAAGAGACTTATGACACAAACGTAAAAATGTTCAATTCCGTTTGAAATAAAAACATTTTTATGAAGTGACATATTCTAACTTGTAGTAAAGTGTTTAACTAAAATAGTGGCTGCATCTTCTGGCAGTGAACCATGCAGCCATTTAAGAAACCTGTTACGCAATAAGTTGTAAGTGTTTCAGGACCAGCATCTGTAATGAAGCCACAGTTACGTAAATGTTATGTAATAAATCCAAGTCAAAGCAGATGTAATGGGAAGCATCATGTTTACATCAAGTCTGAAGAGCATCACTGGCCATGATAAGAAAGTGTCATTAATGGATGGCCTCGTTACGTTGTCTTGTGTCTGCGTTTTGTAGATCGGTCCAAGTCAGACAGTGAAGACGACAACGGCCCAGTGTTCTCAACCTACTCCAGCAGTTCTGCCTTTGACAAACTACTGCCGTCAAAGAAAGGTAATGTTGACTGACGTCCAGAAGAGGGAGCTGTAATGCAGCATCACAGCTGCTGCGCAGTGACACCAGAAAGAGATTACTGACATGTTCATCAGTTCACAAGGAGTGGAAACAGAAAATCCATTTTTATGTACATAGTGATATTAATATAACAAACGAAATAGAAATGGTGAGGAGAAAATCTGCCAGCATATGGGTTCTAAGTGAAGGGGTCAAGGCCTGTGTTGCAATGATCTAATGAGCAGCTTGTTATTTGTGATTTACAGCAGCTAAGAAACCTTCCGATGCAGCTCCCAATCCTAAGAAGTCACCAGCACCAAAAGCAAAGAAGCCAGATAAATCCATATGGGACTCTGACTCAGACACCGGGTCCAAAAAGCCAGCACCAGCTCTCAAAGGTACACTGAACATTCGACCACGATCACAGAAAATAGATGTTTATCCTTATGAGTTTTTGGTCACGTTTTGTCCTGGTTGGTTGACTCTTTGCAGGTAAAGGTCGAGGGAGGAAGAGGAAGGGCTCTCCCTCTGAAGACGACTACAGTCCAATGAAGAAAATGAACACACCTGCCAGCAGAGTGAGTCTCTCCCTGCGTTTTTTTAAATACTATGGTTACTGTGTATCCATGTGTACTGGAAACAATGACATTAGATGGCTCACTTCATCTATGTCCACTGTTTTTTTTTGTGTATTTTCTTTACATTGTCGGCTGTTCATTAGTTTTACGTTTGATAAACACTGCTAGGTAATTACAAGTTAACAGTTCTTTCAGTGTAACTACTCCACATCAGCGACATTCTCAGACATTTGCCTCACTGAACATTAGACCACAATGTTCCTCTCTGGTATGCGTTGGATTGTTGATGTAGACTTTATTGCCATCAGTTGGACTGGAATGCATGTTTAAGCATTTTAAGTCGTTTTTGTGTTCTCAATTGGACAGTTATATTAGTGTAGCCAAAGCCTTAGACCATTGGTTCACCTTGGAAAATTGCAGCTAATATAAAAGAGCAGTATAAGGCTTTCTGGGATTAACATCTATTGAATCAATAATAATATGATAACACACACACAAGCAAAATTACCAATCTGATTAAAAAATTCAATGTAGACTTCCGTTACCCTACATTTCATGTTGGTCCATTCCACAGACATATTTGGCCAGAAAGTTAGTGTTTAAATGTTCTTTACCTTTTTCATTTCATCCTACTGTTCTACCACAGTTCAGAATAGAATATTGTAATTTTCCTTAACTACATTTATTTGACATTTAAAGATGTGTGATCGGTTTAAAAAATATGAGTAATAGTTATAAAGTACCCACAAGCATATGGAATAGTACAACTATCTCTGCTACAACAGTAAAATGCATTCAAACACAAGTAATTATAATCTGATGATTAAATACATGATAATATTACACTCACATTATTTACAGTAATTTTTAACAATTAATTCTTTGATCAATCTTTTAAATGAAATGCAGGATATATTTTCAATGGTAAATCTAATACCTCCTCAGTCTTCGCAGAAAGCCCAGAAACCTCCATATGATGATGAGGAGGACGAGGATGACAACGACAACGGCCTGAGTGCGATGAGTGCGATGAGTGCGCAATCCCGTGATCGGCCGGGTCGGGCCAAGAAAGAAGTGAAGTACTTCCACGAGTCGGACGTCGGGGAAGATGATGACGACGACAACATGTTCGATTAAAGCAAACTTCAGTTACATTCAAAACACACTCCTCCTTCTGTGCTACCACAGACTTTTGTACATTTCCTGTTTCATTTTATTTACATTAATGGTGATGTTTAATGATTTTTATTGTGTCTGTGTTTTACACTTTTTATTATACATATACAGGTTTCTTTTTTATGCTCATTGAAATGTTCTGTATTTGTCCCAAGTGGCTTTTAGATGTGTAGGACGCTGTGCTTCAGCACATTTTAATTGTTAAAATACTATGTAACTTTTTGATCATGAAGTTGAAAGTAAACAATGAAATGTCATGTTTGTTCTGGCCTGATTCTTTTATTCATCACCTGTTGCAAATAGAAGAGCTTACTTTCACTCTAACATACACGTTGTGCTTGGTGCTCAAGTGGTTAAGTGGTGAAAACACTGCTGCTAGGCAATGGCAACATGGATGCTAATATTAACATTACAAATATGCATCTGGAAAACAAGCTAGAAAGCAGATAACATCATGCCAGAGAGAAATAATGGTAGAGGTAAAAGATGAGGCTATTAGGGATATCAAAAATGTTCAAGTGTATATAATTCAGAAGGGAAAATACACAGCTAAAAATACAACATATATAAACCCCTAGTTCAAGCAGCTTTTGAAGATAATACACTCAATTCATGATAGATTGAGTTACCATGGTAACTCATGTTTCCAGCACATTTCCCACTTTGGTAATACAAGGTCTCTTTTTATTTTTTGAATGAAAAAGGCAACTCTCTGTTATAGATTTGGTCTTTAATATATTACTTCTCCATTCTGGGCTGCTAAACAAATTAAAATGCCCTCTGTGTATTGTGAAAGTTCTGAAAGTTTGAAACTTAAATCTCCTGAAATCCTCACATTTTATGGGTGCAATGATTCAATGAAGCAGCAGACATGTTATTGTATCTCTGGATCGGCTGATGCTGCCTATGATTGGCTGTTTGTCACCCCACCTCTCACACATGCTCATGGTGGGAAACCCAGAGTTAATTTATTTGGTGAACTGGTGAATCTCCAAACCTCAAACTGCCTAGTGAGCCAAACATGAAACATTATTGTGTAACTTGTGAAATCTACCACCAGTATTTATAGAAGTGAGAGGATGAAGTGAACCTGTGTTATGGTCAGCGAGGTGTCAAGACATTTACAGGGTACATCAATTCAACTTTAAGAAGCAATTAATTCACTCATAATCTTATGTTGGTACAAGTCAAATTTAAATATATGTTTTCATTCCACGACATACAATTTGAAGACAAGTAGACAACCCATTTGTGATATATTTAAGCTTTCTGAAGTCTGAAAGGAAAAAAGACAGCAGTGACCAAATACAACTACCGAGGTTGTGAAGGACATTAGGTAATGAGGGTTGTCCACTCGTGTTAAAACTCGTGCTGAAGTGTCCTTGGGCAAAGTCTTCTTATATATAAATCCAGGCCATTTTCCCTCTCATTACGCTGAACGTGACAACAAATCTACTTACATTTAAAGTCCCGTGTTTATACTTGCGTTCAATCATGAGGACTTTCACTTTCCACTCACAATTCTAACCTCTTCCAATCAGCTGTATGTTCACTGTAATCCAAATTTCATATCTTTTCTCCACTCTGTTGCAACGCTGCAACACTCCTCCCCCACAACCTCCAGTCTCCAAATCCAACGTCCTGATTGAGTCCACTCACCAGTCCATTCATTCTATACATCCTTTACATCCCACCTGTGTCTAGACCCCTGAACTGAATCTCAGATTCAAGGGAACACAGTAACAAGCAATGCTGACCTACAATCATATTATACATTTCTCAAGGTTAACATGTAAGTAAATGCTGATATTACATATCCACCAAACACAGAAAAAACAATTAGTCCTGTTGCTGTGTAGCTTGTTAACTGTGCTGCTTGGTGATGCAGGTCTATGTGGGGTTTCAGAACCTTTTCCCTGTATATAGCAGCTTAATTTCTACCCTTGAGAATGAGGCCTTAAAAACAAAAAAGCTGAAGGACTCAAACATGCTCCACAGAGCTGAAGCAAATTATAAAGCATATCCATGATCCAATAGCATTTTGTAGCATCGCACAATGTATTAATTTAACTGCTGGAGCTACTGCATATTCCAATGAACACTAGACATTCACTGTTTGTCAGGATTCATAACCTGCATGGTTTAAAGAACACACACATGTATTTTTAAAATAAATATATTTTATTACTTTGCCAGGACAGTTCATGGTAAAGTTAAACAGTATATGAACATAAAAAGCATATGTTAATGTACAAACAGAGACAATATTTAAAATGGAGAAACAGATCGGAGCGCAAACCTCAGAGCAGCTACTGAGGTCAAGTTCTCCCTGTAGAGCCGGCAGCAGGGGCTGATGGGATCCATCCACATCCGTCCCTGCCCCTTCCCCCCTCTCGCGCTCAGTGGGATGTGATCATTATGTCTCATATAAACACGACTATACAACACTGCATATGACTGGTAGTGAGGTCCTCTGTAAGAGATGGAAAAAAGGCGACTATGGACAGTTTATGATGTCGACCAAAAACACCTTCAAGATGGACAACAACAGAGCTACTGTTAATGACTGATACTGGTTCACAGTCTATTGTTCTGGCTCCTGGTTTCGTCTAGGGTTGGACTGGTATGTGAGACTGAGATACAGGGTCTTTGTAACACTACTGCCATGTGTTTATGTTAATGTAGAACTGATCGGACCAGTAGGAAAAACTTCACAACAGCCTTCTACCTGTAATTTGACTCAAATGTTGAGGATATCGGATACTTGGCGACGTCAAGTTACAGCAAACTGCCGGCTCAATGGTTGCAAAGCATTTACTTGTTACATTGAAACAAAATAGGAAACATAATTCAGTCAGTGACACTAAAAATAGCTCACTGAGGTTTGGTGTTACTACAAGGCTTACAATATGGCAGCCATCTCGAAATGATGTGGGAAAGCTGCGAAAACAGAAAAACTGGAAGTTGTCCCGGTCTTCCCAAAGTGTCCCACCTTCATCAAAATGTAGCATACCAGGGAGCAAAGTATCTGTAATTTGCAGGTATTCAAAACCTCCTATTTAAAGGGACAATTCAACCTTCGGCTCAAGAGGATAAATTGTCCCTCTGTTTTTCCAACTAACATGTTAGCACATCCAGCTAACATAAGCTGTTGTCAGACATGAACTCCAGGTAAAAGCCGGAGAATTTTGGAGTTCACCCAGAGTCTGCCTTTTTGCAGAGATGCGTTTACAACGAGAGGTCAGTGGAAACCACGGAAACGTCTCACTTGGACATTTGCGTTCACACATGCACCTCCTTTGGATAAAATACGGAGGAGCTGTGGAGTCCAGTGCATGTCTGAAAGCAGCTGTAGAGGGACATTCATTTGGAGTCATGTTTCTGTTTATCTCTTCTTTTTGTTCTGTTGTCAGATTGGTGCCTGATGCAAGGGGGGGGGGATGTCCAGTTAGCAGAAGTTCCACTTGCAGATGCAAGCGAGGACATTAACAGCAGTGAGACTGAAGGTCAACCGTTAAATTGCAATAAAAGACAATAAACCAAAGCAAAGTGTTTAGAGAGGCATTGAAGCTTCATAGAACAGTAGAGCTGGGTGATTATTCTTATTGGGGTTTTCAGAAAAAGTGACACCTTTGACACACTACACACATTACACCATTAGAATGGTCTATCATAGTATAAAGATATGTAGTAGTGCAGGGTTGATATATTCCCAGTGGAGGGCAGTTGTTTGCTGTGTGACACTCTGAAGGGTGATTTAGGCTGATTTAGTCAAATCCTGTTGGTTTTTCAAAGCACTTATTCACATACCCAGTCAAGCCCTAGTTCATTTGTTGACCTGTCAACCAAATAGCTGTCGACTGATTGGGTTTGATTGATTGACGACAGCTGATTGGCTTCCTGGCAGAGGGTGGGGAGTGGAGCAGCTCTGTTGTTTGACATGGAACAGGAACAGAACATATCAATGACATCAGGTGCTGAGGTGACTCGTTGTCCATTTCTTCCACTCATGGGCTTCTCTCTCTTATTTGTCGCAAATTGTACACCTGTGTGTTGTGGAGCGTGACCCGGATGCCCAGGTCAACCCACCAAGTTCCAGTTACTCCTCCTTTTGAATTGTTTTACATTATTTAGATGCAATTCCATGATCCCAAGGACAAATGACGGAGCGTCTTTTCCACAGAGCTGCCAAATGAAATGCAAAGCACACACCATTTATGGAACATCTCTGCAGTGAGCTAGATAGTAAAGTATTACAGTTACGTCGGTACAACATTCAACAGAAACAAACAAGATGTAATTCAGCATTGTGAAGTTGTTTCCTAAAGGAACAGATAACGGCTCCTGCTGTGTCCGAGCGCCCGAGGGCACGCCAGACACGCCAGGGGTGGATGTGGACATTCTTCGGCTGTGAAGGTTTTCCAGCTTCGTAAAAGGAAAAAAAAAATAAAATAAAATAAGAACACCTTGACGCCCTCCCTTCATCTCTCACCAGGAGAGGAAGACAGAAAATCAAGGGAGAGCATTTCTTATGTCACATTGAGATAGAAGTAATTATTCCTTAACACTGCATATCATTCTTCTGACAGACCCCATGACATTATTCACATTCAAACACGCGGAAAACAAAACAAGAAAAACCCTAAAACAGCTCTGGTTTCCCTTATGATATGTATTTCTGGGCAGGGATGGAATGCAGATGGGTTTTTGTTGTGTGCTGTTGAGACCCAGAACTCCTCAATGCCCTGGGGTCCCACTTTTCAGAATGACTCATCTACAACAGTTCCGTGAGGAGCTTATCTCAGCAAATATTCATCCCAGCAAATATTTTGAGACGTCTAGGACACTAGGTATGGGATTATGTTTGTGCCAACGTAAAATTAGATTTTGAGCCAAATTTTGAATTTGTATTTAAGGAGCCAACTGTCATCAAACTTAATAGTTCATCTCATCAAGTCCTACAAAGCTCAGTCATAAAAAACCTTTGAACATCACATTGTCACAATGACACATATCATAGGTGTCCAGAATCCGTCTGTCATGTACTTTCACTTTGCCTCTCTGACACGGTAAGTATCACACAACTGTAACTTTTGCTTTAACGCAAAGCATTGCACTGACGGACGATTGGCAAAATTTTGTGGACGTGCCATGGAGACAAGCTTTATGGATCCATTGTTGAGTTTTTGTAAGGTTCTATAAATAGAGCACAAATTTGACACTGAGAATTTGGGAACTCCAGTTAAATGGCAAAACGTAATTATTGTGCAGTATGGGAGTGAATTTAGACTCAGCTCACTGGATGAAGACCCTGCGATATGGTTGAACGCTCTAGAGGAGGTGAGTATGTTTTTTCAGTTTTTTTCTTTACTTAATAAATTCTGATTGCACAACCTCTAAACTGTTGTTTCCGAGGTCGAACATATATGCTAGACTAACAAATTCCCAACTTCCTAATGAATAAGTGCATTTAGCAAAAGGTGTAACTACTCCTTTTAGTCTTGGATGTGGATAAGAAGTCTTACAAGCGGATACCATGTCTCTAGTTCAATGACAACAAAGTAAATTCTACCTGTGGACGAGGGAAGGTGTTATGTGGCCGAAATCTCAAAAACAAGTGAACTTCTTTTGTAAATCAATAATTTCAGATTCAAATTGTGACGAACCCACATCGGTAAATCAATCCTAAAATCAAATGCAAATGACCACAGATGCAACACATTCATCTTTCCAAAAAAGCTGATCAATATGAATTGACCGACCAACCAGAACCAATAGCTTGGATTGGTGGATGTCAGCTTGTTTGCATTGTGCCACTGGATTTTGATCTGAAATTTGGTGGCAAGCGTTAAATTCAATGGAGACTCTCAAGTTGGTATAAAGCCTTAAACAAGAAAATACAAAATTTAGTTGAACCAAAATGAATACCTGCTGGCACAAATTCCTGCTTATTACCTTCACTTATGAACAAAAGAGACTGTCCTACTTACTGCATCATTTCTGAGAAGAACATTTTCACATTTTCTGAAATCTATAGCTGTTTCAATATACGTGTTCTCCTTACTTTTATGTTTGATAGGTGGTTGAACTTTGGCCCTCTGCTGTGGGCCAGGGGCTGTTAGCTTTCATACTGCTAAGTTTCGAACATGTTTAAGTGCTACAGTTAGTTTGTACGGTATCAGCTTGAATGGAGCCGTGATCCGACCTGCAGGGACAGCAGCGTAGTGAGGGATCTGGGTATTAGTGGCTATAATGGAGTTCAGTTCCCATTGTTCGGTGGGATGTGCGACCTCAGCTGTGAAGAAAAGCGGCTTTCTAGGATCATCTTTTAATTTCAGCGGGACTGCCTCATCTGATACACCACACCGCCTACTTTCCGCCAATGAGATTAAGTACTCAGTTGGATTTAATGTCCGAAGAGAAGCTTTACTCGACTGCATTTCTCAGGGCGGTGCAGGGTCATTTGGGATCGCTTCTTGCATCATTAAATGTTGCTTACACTGTCAAGTCTGAAGTCTAAGGCGGATGAGTGGAGTGGATTTGGGTATTCCACCCCACCATGTGCTTTCTAAATTAATGTACAATCTTCCTCGACCCACGCAGCTCAGCAATCAGAATTGCATTGCCCATGTGTTTCACTGGTTCAAACAAGACACTTCTTAAAGGATAGAGAAAGAAAAGTAAGTTGAGGAGCTCTGCTCATAAGGCCATAACAGAGCCCATTATTATTTGCAGAGCCTGGTTGGTAGTTCATGCTGTTGGTGTTGGATACACACTCATGAGGTTGACATTCAAGCAGTTGTTTTGGAAAAGCCGAAGCTTTGATGACCCGACAACTTCTATTTGTGAAACTGTTACATTTTTAACAGCATCTTGATAGAGAGATATGAGACACCCTTGAAATCAGACCAGAGATGAATGTTTTCTCAGTTTGCTAGCAGGAGCACAACATGCCTGCAGAAGAGAGAATGTGGATATGTGATGTTTATTCCAATCATCATCCGTCATCATCATCACTCATTTTTTTGTCGCTGCACCAACATATGTATTCTTTTGCAAACTCTGATAAATAAGTTTCCCTGGCAATGAGTTATTTTCTGTAATTTTACATGCTGGGGGAAATTGGATTTCTAAATAGCATATAGCATAATGTGAAGCCAGACATCTTTCTCATACATTCAGTTATCACTGTGGGGCCAGCTTGTTTTTAACTTGTGAAACCCCTGAACCGACCGTGGTTAAAATGGAGTCATGGTCCACTAGAAGTATAGGGTGTCCTGTGTGATCACAGCCTGTTGCCTACAAATCTCTGGTATCTATCAACAACCTAATTTGCCCAATTTGTTTTGACAGTGAGGTAAACTGATTTACGGAGGAGATACAGCCACCAGATGAGTTAATTTCATAGACAGGCTGATTCTAAATCTAATCTGGTGCATCGTGTCTCTGCGGTTAATGCCGAGACTGGAAAGTTAAACAGACGCGGTCAATCTGATGAGTGTGTGTCAAAGGCTTTTGCTGTTGTGCTTCCCTCCTTTGAGAAAACAGATGATCAGACTCGGCTGTCGATATGGAGAGAAGCTTCGCATTCTGGCGATGTGGATGTCAACTCGTTCATGTAGAGACATGAGCGAGTAAGTGTTTTAAAAGACAAAAACTGTTTTAAATATAGCAACAAATATAAAATATTAGACTTCCATAATGTCAATATGCAATAACATTCTAGATAACTTTTTGAGGGACTTACAATTTGTTCCTCTTCAAACCTTGATGTATCGCCTCAAAGATAATATTTAAGACAATGAAAAAGCACCACAAAATTCATCATAGAAACAGAGATCTAACCATACGATGGTATGTACAATGTACGTATGCCAACAATATGAGAGAGGGAAAGAGATGAGGACAAAGTAGGAAAGAGAAAGAGAGAGAGGAGTAAAACCACTTATCCAACTCCTGTCATGCAGATAAGGAGTTACACGGGAGACCTGAGGAGTATCATCTCTGGCGGTTTGTGAGGGCAACGCCCTTCCTGTCACAGTCCCAGAGACGCCATTACAAATGAGAGCTCAGTTCAGCATAATACACAAACCGTAATCCTTTGAGGCCTCCGTGTTGACGTTTTCTTTTTAAGGAGGGAGTTTTAGAGGAATGGGAGAAGAAGGATATAAAGATAACATAATACCAAGCGTCGGAGAGTCAGGGCAGAGAGGTTGGGCAATGGGGGGGGGGGGTCTACTCCTTGCCGGCTGTTCTTTTTTTGTGTGCAAAGAAATGTCAGAGCGAGTCTCAGAGGCACCCACGGGTGCACTCTCCTAGGGCTCTTCGCTAGGAGGGGTGGCTGCAGCCCCCTCTGTGTCCAAGGAACCCGGCGACTCCTGGGCAGGGGTGTCCTCCTTGGGATTGTCCTTGCCGCTGGGACTGGCCCCTTCACCGTCACCTTCACCTTCACCTTCACCTTCCGCGGCCTCAGCTGAAGTGCTGTTGCTGTTGCCCTGGCTGTCTTGGCCCTCCGAGTTCTCCAGCATCTCCTGGATTAGCGGCGGCATGGAACCTGGGATCTCCATCTTCAGAGAGATGACGCGTTCTGCTCCTGCAAGACAAAATGAGGGTGGAAAACAAAATTGGGGGATGAAAGTTATTACTTGATTTTGGAAAGAGTTGTTAGAGAAGTTTCTGAATTCAAGGTCCTCTGACTGGCTTTGTCTGAGCCTGTGAACAATTTATCTAACTCTTCCACCAATGAAAACCACCAGTCATGTTGAAAGCTCCAAAACAATGTCCTGAATGGACATTGAGTGAAGATATTTTTTGTAATTAACAGATTCTAACGCAAAATGAAGCAGTTTCAACAGAATTTCTTGATAATACATCCTTTGTAAAATAATTGTAATAAAAAACTGTTTACTTAAACTATTGAATTGTGCACTTTAATCACAACAGTAACCTGCTTTTTAGCCCAGAAAATACAGAGAAGAGAAAATATCAAACCAAAAAGTTAAACAAAGAAAAAGTAAAGGATTAGGACACAAATGAAACCGATACAAACAGTGAAAGCATTAGTAAGACAAAAAGCTGTGAGAGGAATCAGATAAACCAAGGAAACAACAAGAAGCCAAGTTTAAACAAAGGGTTTAAAGGGAAGATAAAGAGCAGAGATAAAGAGAAAGGAAACTCTACAATAATGATTCCAAAGTCGAGGGGCTGAGGTCTGTGGAAGGTTGATAGAAGCATTTGAGGCTGCCACAAAGCTTATATAGGGTTTAAGGGTGAGCACTGTGAGTCAGTCCAAATCATACATGGAACAGATCAAAGATGTTTTCAATCTATTTTGTTTTACAGGCAGCCGGTGTCGAGAAGGTGCTGCCACCTTGTGTTCCTTGGCACCTTTCCTGCTAAGTTTTGAAACTGAATATTCACGATAACAATCAAAACATGCCACTGATGGTAAACTGACCAAATCACCCACCACATACTTTGCTCATTTGATGTAAAAATGAATGTTGTACTTTCTTCCCCCCTCCTTATATCACAAATTGCTTATGATTCCTTACTCAGCAGCTATTTTCCCCAGTTTGAAGATAACTGGGTGGTCCTCTCTTATCCCCTAAGTAGTCAAGATGGCAACTATCAAGTGTAGGAGATGTCCAACTTTGAATGCCCGACTTTTTGAACATTTTGAGTTCACCATCCTGGTCCTCATATACCAGTGCAAGTTGAAAGAACTCAAAGTTGAATGAACAAGTCCACAGTCGTCTGATCTGTTTTTAACGTCTTGAAACCCACTGGGTGATTACAGACACTGTAAGGGTCAAATAATGTATATGTCAATATGGACATGCTATACATGCTATCACCGCACATAACAACCATTTTCACCTATAAGCCAAACACAATTCAAACAGCAAGCAACTAAATCAGCATGTCCACGAAACACACAAACTAAACTACTTAATTTCCTACAACACAAGAGCAGACTCCACAGATTCCCACGGTATCTTTCTTATCTTTCTTATCAGCAGGCGAGCGAGATCAAAAATTCAAGTTCACATCAAAGAGCAACATCTATTATGTCTGACCTCTAATGTTTTGTCACAGTAAGTTTTGTTTGAGTCCATAACTCTGGTACAGCCGTTAATCCAATGTCTCTGTGTCACTTTGAAAGAACTCCAAGGTTGATTCTCTCCTTCTCTCAGTTTACTGACGGTCCCGAGTAAAACCTCTCGCGGCCCACGTCAGAGAACATTTGCATAAAGTTGAACCTTTTTCTCCGTGTCACATTGCAGCAAGACACCAGCTTATTTGATAATTCTACTCACAATGATAGCAGCCTGTCAGCCTCCAGTGTTTGAGTGCTTACGCGTCAATGCAGGAATATCAGTCTCTGACATGCAGGCAGACGTGGATGCCTCCTGCTATTTGTAACTGCAGTGAGCTGATACGTGTGGTGCAAGCCTAAGGTGACATCTCCTTACTACCTTTAGCACTGATGCTGCGCAGGTCGGTGATCTTCATCAGGGTTTTGGGGAACATGTGGGGTTTGCTGGGACGGCGCTTCCTCACGTAGATCTTCAGAGCCTCCAGCAGGGGCTCCTGGAGCTGGTCCACCTTGGAGGGCTCCTCCAGGTCCTGACGATCTGACACGCACACACAGACACACACAGACAATCCAGTCAGACTTGAGGCTCAGCTATGACAAATCCATGTCTTTGCGTTATCTGATGTAGACAAGCTAGAGGCTAATACGTGTATCACAGCATGAAGCCTGGTTTGATTAAGAAGGAAGAGTTTATCTCATTATGTCAGCTCATTTGCTGCAGAGGAGAATATGCAGCGATGGTTACAATTAGATAACTTGAGCAGAACGCTCATTTAAATCCTTTATTCCAACTGGTTGTGCTCAACTCTGATAACTGTGCGGTTTTAGAGCCAAAGCTGCTCGGCAGATGTGGTATTCAAATCCGTGCATCTATCCAGAGACCACTTCCCTGCACATAGTGATTATTAGAATGACTCAGTGGTCAAATGCACCAGAGGCCTCTGCTCTGTGAACAGGGACACTGGCTCAAATCCCCCATTCAAAAAACATTAAGGACTTTTTAGCTGGTGGTTCCCTTTTGTTTTTATTTGGCTTTATTGAGCATATCATGTAGCCACTGGCAATGTTGAAAAGACTTAGCTTGGGTTTATTTTCATCACAGAAAAATATTCTCCATTTGGAATATCCAGCAGATTTCACAACCCTGAGTGTCTAGTTTACATTTACTCATTTAAGTACATAAGCAGTCCCAATAACAATATAGGAGACTCCTCATTACAATTACATTAAACTATGGCATGAATCTGATTTCCCCTTTGACATTGTAAAGGAAAATAATTCTGTATCACAATCTTTGTTAACTGGGAGTTTAACCCTGGCTTTAACCCTTCCCTACTAGTCACATGGATGTTTCCCCAGGTCTTTACTCGATGGTGTTAACCCTCTCATTGCACTTAACCAGTTTGTTAACTTCGAAGTGTTTATTGTGTCGTCCTCTCCTCCCTCATGACATTTTCTAAACACGTATTTAAACCCAGGGGAAGAAAATACTGTTCTCACTAAAGTAATTGTTAAAATCCCATTGGGCCAAGTCATGGTGCTGTTTTGCATTAAGAGATCTCAGAGAGTTAAACATGATCACAACCAAAATAGCTGATGATCAGAGCTACACAAACAAGATGTAATAACGACCTTCTTTTAAGGTTGTTTGAATCATCTGATTCCAGACAGCATGATGCCATCAGGTGGAAATACTCTAAGAATTCAGCTCTCATATTCACTATCTTTTAGATTTCAAAAGATTGGTTCACATTTTTCCAGTCAATCTTAAAAAATGAAACACATGCAAGGTTCATTTTCTAACTGTTCCCTCCTGTTCTTTTTTGATGTAATCACTTCCTTAATCAGTTCCAGTGAAAGTGATGGAGATGCTCAATATGCTGTCACCTTTACCTGAGGCTGTTAAAGCAGCAGGACAGGAGGGTGGAGTGATGGAGCTCAGGTTCACTTGTTAATATCAGTCTCACTTTATTTAGTTTAAACGTCTTTTCTGATTGTCCAGCCAGCACAACTCGACATGGAGGCACTTTGGGGATTTGAAAAACACAGCATTGAAAACAGGTGAACCCATTCTTTAAAGAAAACTCTGTTGGATTGAACAGAACTTGGAACGACTGACCTGCCGATCCTTTAGTGAGGAGAAAGAGTTGTAATCGTTTAAAGTCACTTATAAAATTTAGATTTTTAAACTACTTTCTGTTTCTTGTGATTGTAAAATGTCTGGTTGTTGGATCAACAAGACAACTGAATTTTTGAACTTGGTAGATGAGAAATCCTCATAGGAAACTATATAGATGAAACCATCAATTGAGAATCAAAAAATGAAAGAAATAAAACCCAGTAATGTCTTATTTTATCTGAATGTAAGCTCTGAAAAAAAGTCACATCGAAGATTACATTTCAATCCACCTTTAGGCCTTAGGGTGGCAGTGTGTGCATTGAAATCAGAAGCTGCTGGGCCTGCAGACAAGGAGCATGATTACAGATGCAATCAGAGGTGTCTCGCACTTTCCTCGGATTATGCAAGAGCCTGAAATATTTGCTGAGGCTCCGGGGATTGAGTATATAAATATATATTATTGAATGAAAACCCAGCGGCGAAGGAGCCGGAGCGCTGATGAAAATGACGGGTAGAGGGGAGCGTAATAATTAGAGGAGACGCTGTGTGACTTTCAGTGGACATACAGGAAAACTTTGTGCATATGTGTGTGTGTTTGAATATGCATGTGTGTGCGTTACAGACTTGTGTGTTAATGTGCGTGTAGCCACATGAGGGCATTAGTTATGCCTGACGTCTGGTGGTGGAAAACAAGCAGCCTCTTCTCTCTTGGGGGGGCAGTTCAAACATTCCACTCAGCGAACGGATTCTGCTGTGACATACCTGCCCGTCATCTCTCTCCTCTCCCTGCTCTCTCTCTCCAGTCACAACAGCGCTGCCTCACTGACAGCAACCTGTGGTTGACCTGGTTTCAGACTCAGGTGGAGGCTGATTCACTTTCCCCTCAAACTGAGTGATTCCTTTACCAGTGAACCACCGAAGTTCTGCTGAACTGGGTCACTGTCTCTGTCACAGTGTGTTTTGGGTGATGTTTAGTCGAATATTCTCTATCCTATATAGTAGACAAAGGGTATCGCAGTGCATCATGAAAGTGGTGTACAACCGATGGTCACTAACCAGTATATACTATCATGCATTGCACTCACAACATTACCCGGAAGAAAAATGACGGAGAGACGATGACACATCGTCTTTGTGGTCCATGGGATTGGACAGAAGATGGACCAGGGACGCATTATTAAAAACCCGTGAGGGACATTATTCAGAATACCCTCTCACACACACAACTGAAAAGCTCTCACACACACAACTGAAATGCTCTCACACACACTACTGAAAAACTATACGCTCTCACACACACTACTGAAATGCTCTCACACACACTACTGAAAAACTATACCCTCTCACACACACTACTGAAATGCTCTCACACAAACAACTGAAAAACGCCGCTCTCACACACACACTACTGAAAAGCTCTCACACACACTACTGAAATGCTCTCACACACACTACTGAAAAGCTCTCTCACACACTACTGAAATGCTCTCACACACACTACTGAAAAGCTCTCACACACACTACTGAAATGCTCTCACACACACTGCTGAAAAGCTCTCACACAGACTACTGAAATGCTCTCACACACACTACTGAAATGCTCTCACACACACTACTGAAAAGCTCTCACACACACTACTGAAAAGCTCTCACACACACTACTGAAATGCACTCACACACACTGCTGAAAAGCTCTCACACAGACTACTGAAATGCTCTTACACACTACTGAAAATCTCCCACACATACTAGTGAAATGTGCTCATATACACAACTGAAATGCTCTTGCATAGTATTGTGGAATATAACGGTTCAGTGGTGAATACAATTAAATGCATTACAATTAAAAAGGAAGGCCTTCCTTTCAACTGAAGGAAACAGGAAGTCCACACCAGGAAGTGCATGTGCTTTTACTGGATTTGAAGTAGTACTTCAACCACAATGCATGTTCACCTGATCCTCCTTGTTTTTCTCGTCCAAACTTTATTTTTTGAGGTGAGAGGCAATGAAGAGGATATTGTTAGTTTTTTTACTAGTGCTCTGCAATGCATTGACTCATTGCAAAGGGAGGAATCCAACAATTTCGGTCAGGAGAGGCTTTATAGAGAGCTTGATGATCATACACAAACTCTATCTGCATTTCTTGCTGTGTCCAGATATAATCATGATGATAGTGATGTGAGTAATCTACTAGGATCATTGTATAGATCAGGGGTGCCCACACTTTATAGGCTTGTGAGCTACTCTCGAAATGACCAGCTCAACAAGATCTACCCCCCCCCCCGCGCACGTACCCCCTCTTTTTTCGCGCCAGGAAACACACTGAAAAATGATTTTAAACGATATAGATAACATATTTTATATTTTATATGATATAAATGATTAAATATGCATCCCATAGTTTGTATTCCCCTTCTGTTGTCCTGGAGATTTAATTTTACCAATTTTACCAATCACATTATTAAATGTCCCCCTCTGCACACAAGCAGTCATATAGATAAAAAGAGAGAGAGGGGGGGGCTACGTATTCTCCACATAGGTTTGAGTGGAGAATACGTAATTTACCCTCCACACCCGACATAGCAAACAGTGGAGAAGTTCTTGAAGATGGATGACATTAAATTAATAATTTAAGTGGAGAAGTACAGTGAGCTGTATGATCCTCCAGAGGTGGGACCAAGTCATTTTCTGGCAAGTCCCAAGTAAGTCTCAAGTTTTTGCCCTCAAGTCCCAGGTCAAGTCCCAAGTCAAGACAGGCAAGTCCCGAGTCAAGTCCAAAGTCAAGACTGACAAGTCTCAAGTCAAGTCCAAGTCCTGCAGTTTGAGTTTCAAGTCCTTTTGATCACAGAGTAATGATATATTTACACAGATCATGTATGCTTTTAAAATCTGTATTTATTTATTAAAACCCCCGCAAGTGCAATTGAAATTGCACTTGCGGGGGCCGCTCCTATGCAGTGCAAAAAAGGACAACGGCTCATAAATCCAATCCAAAAACTGCTATTTTTAATTAAAGGAGATCTTTACAAATTTAAGTGCAATGACATTAAACATGTCAAACATTAAACATTTAACATGTCAACACAACATTTAAGAACTTTTGGGAGGACATGCCAAGACATGAACCGCTAAATGCCGCTGTCCCACTGTATATTTAAACTTTTGGTTAAACTTTGGTCCACCTTTAGAGCACTAGTCTACAAACGTCTTGTTGAGTAGAGCTCATTCGGGTTCACTCTGCAGTGAACAGCAATCCAGCACAGCTGAAGAGTCACCTGCAGGCGGCCGAGGCAGGTAGGCCAGTCGGCTATTGAGTTTCAGGCAGTGTTGTCCATGAACGAGTTAAAAAGAACGCGTTCATTTTTATGAGAACGTTGAACTAAACGCAACTTAATGACAAATAATGAATTTGAACGGTGAACACGTTTATATTATCTGAGGTCAAGCTGAAACGTTACGTAATGTTTCCTTCTCCTGAGGAGAGACGCTGTCTAAAACGAATGCTTGCACCATGTCGTTGTGATCGTTGTTGTGTTTATTTGAAATGAAATGCAGTCTTACAGGGCAAAATACCGTCTGAAAGTTGCAATTCCGTTTTTCAACTTTTTTTTGTTGAGGGGGGGGGGCTCTTGCATATAGCACCAAATGTGCTAGGGCCGCCCCTGTGTAGCGCAGTGATTCTACCACCGGTGCGGCGCGGAGGCATAACAGGCGCGCGACCGGGAGGAGAGAATGCGAGGCGGATCTAATATTATAGCTAATGTTTTGACGTCTGCATCTCTTTAACGGCGGAGCAGTAAACAAATCGCTCTTTCAACGTCATCCACTCTATGCAGCTCTAGGGATTAGCGCTGCACGGCGCTTCTGCGGCGCTTCCGCGTCCGGTTTGAACCCGGCGTGACGAGCAGTCCGCCCCGGTTGACGTTCGCAACATCGTCCAGGGCGGGTGGCGTGGCAGTGGCGGCGGCGGCAGGGGCCGCCACTTCCTTTTTAACTGAAACACCTTCCGTTTCAAATGAAACACCTTCCTTTGTAACTGAAACACCTTCCGTTTCAACTGAAACACCTTCCGTTTCAACTGAAACACCTTCCGTTTCAACTGAAATTTTCATATGTCTGTATGAGAGCTTTTCATATGTGCGTGTGAGAGCTTTTAATAAGTGTGTGTTAGAGCATTTCAGTTGTGTGTGTGAGGGTATAGTTTTTCAGTAGTGTGTGTGAGCGTATAGTTTTTCAGTAGTGTGTGTGAGAGCATTTCAGTTGTGTGTGTGAGAGGGTATTCTGAATAATGTCCCTCACGGCCCCTCATAAGCACGTCTCATTTTTCTCTCTCTCTCTCTCTGGAGATTCTTCTCCTTCTCACTCTCATCAAAAACATCACAAGTATTGCAAGGATAAAGACGGACAGGTTTAGAGACCGATTTGAAGACAGTCGACTTGAACATACTTTTAAAAAAAAACATTTTTTATGACCATCACATTGTGGCGGTAAAATGAGAGCAGAGCAATGTATCCCAGCAAAAACAGCGGCAAATAAGCTTATTTATACATTAAAACATGGCCTTTAATATACAATTTTACCTGTATACCTGTATTGATGGTGAGTGTAAAATAAACATTTGAAATGTATTATGGTAATTCTCCACCGGCCGACATCGTTGTTATTGTTCTGTCATAATCCTACAACAATGACATAATTACTGGGGCGGAAGAAATGCACTGGGTAGTGTCTTAAAGTGCTTTTTTGCTTTTGCAAATTAGGTCACTATCATCCTTTACATAGAAGTCACTATATAGTAAAGTAGGGTTTAGTGAATGAGTGAGTGATGTTAGACACAGCCCTTGTAAGTATCATTTATTTACACCACCACATTTATAAACATGGGGCGCAGGATGAAAAATACAGAGTTCCCCTCTGACTGGAAATGTTGGAGTTATGATTTAACACTGTCAAACTATAAAGACATACTTTTGCTGTTGGACTGCTCACAGTTTAACAGCCACATATGCAACATGTGACAGGAAGTTACCGTTAGCTACGTGTGCAGTTTGTATATTTTATGTCATGAACATATGACACATTGTACGCAACATGTGATGATGGGTTGCATTTACATTTGTGTCTCTTCCATTCCCCCCCCCGCCTTCTATTCTTATCTTGTCCTTCTTCCCCACTGCCCCCCACCACTCCTCCCCATTCTGCCCCGGTTTGCCCACCTCCAGAGATGAGACAGATGGCGCTGAGGAGGCCTGTCTCCGTGTCGTCCATCTCGATGGGCAGCAGCTGGTTGGCAAAAGTGAACACCAATTCAGTGAGAGGGCCGAAGCCAGCGTTGTGCATCTGCGTCCGGTTGAGGGTCAGCCCATCGGAGAAGGTCATGGTGTCCTTTTCGGGGGTGTACCTCGTACAGATGCGCAGGATCTGACAGGGGGGGAAGGAAGAGAGAGAGGCTCGGTCAGCAGGGACTCAGTGGACAGGAAACCTTCTGTGACTAAAAATAGGAGGGGTCATCCATAGGGGGGAAGGTGCAGACAGTTTGCTTTGAATGTCTTGAAGGTGAGTTTGAACATTGACTGAGCATTTGTCCACTTTCATTATTTTTAATCAAAAACCTTTGGTTTGGTTTAGTCAAACTAAAAGTATAAGACTTGTTCCAGCTTTAATCCATACGACAAAGCAGGAAATAAGGAGGATATACCTGTACCACTTTCTACTGATTCCTTTCTGCTCAACCTGGCAATTCAAATGTGTTCTTATTAATGGTTGTATAACTGGTTTCTAAAGCATTACAGTACATTTTAATAAAAAACAAATAAAGGTATTACATACATTTATAATGTCTTTAGTACAGATGTATTTTTACACTGGGACTGATTTGCTAAAATTTACTTCCTTCTTCTTTCTTTACATCCAATAGTGTTGATATATTGTGGCGACTTCACTATACCTCAAATATCAAAGCTGTAAACTGATTACCCAGGACTTTAGAGCAGGTAATGTTTTTTAATCAAACCATGAAGCCAAAGAAAACCACTGAAGCTACACAATTTGTTTGAAACCATATTAGTGATGGTTCAGGATGAGGCCACAGAGACACAGTGATCAGTCACAACATGCTTTACTTTGTGGTGCTCACAGCATAAATTACATTTTAAGTCCCAAACCAAAATGAGCATCAAATCAGATACCCACATTATTACTGGACCTTCATGATGGGAAGCCATACTCTCAATTTCACAGAGGAGATTGGAGAAGGACTGAAAGCGATTGAATAACTTTCATATTTTGGTTGCAAAATCATCCACACTTCAATAGAACAGGAAATAAAACACGAGAAAATATTGTCATATGTAGCTTCTAAAAAAGTAGATTGACAAAAATTTAATTATGATACTTTACATCATGTTTTATTGGCTCAGTGTGAAAAGATGTGCATCACCTTTAACCTTGTTTCAGGTAAAAAAAAAGGTCAGGTTATATTTTACGAAATATTTATATTTATATAACTGATGGAAACAGGTAGACACACACACACACACACAATCCTGCAGAGAGGAGAGAAGTTCCTTATGTAGATTATGATGTGTAAGGGTTTCGAAATGAGCAGAGTCACGTGTTACCCGCCCGGATACTGTAAAGGTTATAATTTGAGTGTTTTCATCACACAAGCCTTAGTGCATTCATATGGAGAGCATCAAAATAATCAAAATATAATCATGTTGATTTTAATATTTTATTTATTTATTTGTGTGTGTGGGACCCACACTTTGCCACCGGGCATTTCTCACATAGTTTTCCGCACTTTTTTGTGCATTGCTTTAGCTACACATCCCACCAGGACCTGATTTCCAGCGACAGCAAGTTTTCAGAGAATAATCTTTGATACACTATATAACCAGTTCCAAACACATGTAGAACAAAAGTAGCAAATAACTCTTGAAAAACATAGTGTCACATTTAAATATGATCCAGGTGTTTTTATCAGGAAATAAAGTTGCTGAACATTGAAGTTACATTTTTAGTTACCAGACACGTCTGCAACAAAAGTGTATATTGCTCCGCATTGTAATGTTGTAATGCTAACATATTGAATGAAGATTATAAGGTAAAAATATGTTATATGCTATTCTTAGTTTGTTCTGCTGCCCCCTTGTGGGCAGAAAATCTTTTCATGCAACCTAAGGCAAAAAAACACATGCAAGTTTTTTGACTTTCATAACAATGAAATTAAATCATGAAATATACAAACTGCCCATAAATATGCAAACACATTATTGACGGTACCAACCTTCTCACAGTCATTCTCCCAGACTGTGAGAAGGTTGCTACTGTTACATGTGAATATGTGTGAATCTGTGAGAAGTCTCAACCAAGTTTCCCAGGAAGAGCAACAGAGAGAAGAGGCACGGCCAAAACAATGACCTTCCACACACTCAAAGAAAATAACCTTTGGGTCTCCCTTCTGCACTGCACTGCGTGTGTGTGTGTGTGTGTGTGTGTGTGTGTGTGTGTGTGTGTGTGTGTGTGTGTGTGTGAGAACACCTAATGAAGCCACTGACGGTGGATGTGAAGCCTACAGGAACCTTTGAAGCTATTTGAGTGGGATGCTTCTGACAGTGAGTGGCAGGCGTGTCTGCAACATGAAACAGAATAAAACATGGCTACTGGCAGTACTCACACCAGCTGGCCAGGCCTGTGCTCAGACACACACAGACACACACACAGCGTTTGATCTTTACTATGACACTCCCTCACCCAGGCCTGGTGCACAATACCTACGCCCTTCACCACAGAAATGTGCTGGTGAAGGGATGCTGATGGCTGAATGGGAGCCAGAGAGTCACCATAGCCTTCAACTTCTCACCTCTGTTTCCCCGGGAGTTCACTGCTGCTCCACTGCTCAGCCACATCTGATTAGTTGGACTTCATCAATGAAAACTCATTTGTTACCGTGGCACTGCCATAGAAACTGAACTTGACAGAAACATACTCAAAGTGAATAACAAACTATTCCTGGTTATCATCAGCATTCATTAACCCAGGATATATTGGTGCATGTTGTTTAGCTACTTTGCATTAACACCTCACATTAATCTGCATCTTCATGCATTAATCATAGATTGTACATGCCCCCACTGAAATGCAGATCATCCTTTCTATCACTACCTCTGTTATTGTTTATGTCTTTTAAAGACTAATGCATCAGGCTGCTGAGAGAACTATTTTATAATCATTTATGATTTGTAATCAATGGGTTTATGGATAATTAATGAGTAATTTATGCAGGTTTGTTTGTGTATGTAAGAGATTTATGCTAAATGAACGTATAACAATAATAATACTGGGTGGTTCTTCCCACTGTTCTTCAAACAGTTCTTCATGACATTGATTGAACAAAATGTTGGAAACCTTCTCTGAGGTTCTGCTATGTTCAACCAAAAAATCAAAGGTGCTACTGGGTTCACATCCGGCGACAGTAGAGTTAAATGTTCAATGGTATATATATAGCATTACTCTAGTCTTGATGACCACTCCAAGTGCTTCAAAGTACAGTTTTTTTTGTGGGCAGAACTTTTTTCTATGAGAACCGCACAGCCGACACAGGCATTTTGGGGCTCAGCATCTTGCCCAACGACACTTCAGCATGCAGAATGGGGAAGACTGGAATCAAACCGCTGTCTATCTGTTTAGAGGACCACCCGCTCTACCCCTGAGCCACAGCCAACCCTAACGGTTCCCTGAAGTTCATCAGTAAAACTAGTTTGACACTTTTACTTTATCCGACTGGAAGTAGCCTTTAGACCAGAGGTCTTCAACAGGGGGTCCGCGGAGGTACTGCAGGGGGTCCGCGAAATCTTTGGTTGATTAGACAATTTTTTAAATTTTTTATAATTTTTTTTTTTTTTTTCCACAAATTTAATTGTCTTTCAATACACATTAACATGCATCCAACATATTGTGAGGCTGATTTGACCCTCTGCCGGACAACCTCCATCCATCCAAGATTAGATAAGTTGTGTGCTACCCATCAGGGTCCGACATCTCACTAATGTGGGAGTATGTGTGCCATCCACAGATGAGGATTCACTGTCTCTTCTACATGTATGTTTAAAATAAAAACATGAATCTGTGAATTACTTTAATAGCTCAGTGTTGTATGCAAGATGTACAGTGGGTACGGAAAGTATTCAGACCTTTATAAATATTTCACTCTTTGTTTCATTGCAGCAATTTGCAAAAATCAAAAATGTTCATTTTATTTCTCATCAATGTACACTCAGCACCTCATCTTGACAGAAAAAAAACAGAAATGTAGAAATTTTTGCAAATTTATTAAAAAAGAAAAACTGAAATATCACATGGTCATAAGTATTCAGACCTTTTGCTGTGATACTCATATTTAACTCACATGCTGTCCATTTCTTCTGATCCTCCTTGAGATGGTTCTACACCTTCATTGGAGTCCAGCTGTGTTTAATTAAACTGATTTGACTCGATTAGGAAAGGCACACACCTGTCTATATAAGACCTTACAGCTCACAGTGCATGTCAGAGCAAATGAGAATCATGAGGTCGAAGGAACTGCCCAAAGAGCTCAGAGACAGAATTGTGGCAGGGCACAGATCTGGCCAAGGTTACAAAATAATTTCTGCAGCACTCAAGGTTCCTAAGAGCACAGTGGCCTCCATAATCTTTAAATGGAAGAAGTTTGGGACGACCAGAACTCTTCCTAGACCTGGCCGTCCAGCCAAACTGAGCAATCGTGGGAGAAGAGCCTTGGTGAGAGAGGTAAAGAAGAACACAAAGATCACTGTGGCTGAGCTCCAGAGATGCAGTAGGGAGATGGGAGAAAGTTCCACAAGTCAACTATCACTGCAGCCCTCCACCAGTCGGGGCTTTATGGCAGAGTGACCCGACGGAAGCCTCTCCTCAGTGCAAGACATATGAAAGCCCGCAGAGAGTTTGCCAAAAAACACATGAAGGACTCCCAGACTATGAGAAATAAGATTCTCTGGTCTGATGAGACCAAGATTGAGCTTGTTGGCGTTAAGTCTAAGCGGTATGTGTGGAGAAAACCAGGCACTGCTCATCACCTGCCCAATACAATCCCAACAGTGAAACAAGGTGGTGGCAGCATCATGCTATGGGGGTATTTTTCAGCTGCAGGGACAGGACGACTGGTTGCAATTGAAGGAAAGATGAATACGGCCAAGTACAGAGATATCCTTGAAGAAACCCTCTTCCAGAGTGCTCTGGACCTCAGACTGGGCCGAAGGTTCACCTTTCAACAAGACAAGGACCCTAAGCACACAGCTAAAATAACAAAGGAGTGGCTTCGGAACAACTCTGTGACCATTCCTGACTGGCCCAGCCAGAGCCATGACCTAAACCCAATTGAGCATCTCTGGAGAGACCTGAAAATGGCTGTCCACCAACGTTCACCATCCAACCTGACAGAACATGAGAGGATCTGCAAGGAAGAATGGCAGAGGATCCTCAAATCCAGGTGTGAAAAACTTGTTGCATCATTCCCAAGAAGACTCATGGCTGTACTAGCTCAAAAGGGTGCTTCTACTCAATACTGAGCAAAGGGTCTGAATACTTATGACCATGTGATATTTCAGTTTTTCTTTTTTAATAAATTTGCAAAAATTTCTACATTTCTGTTTTTTTTTCTGTCAAGATGGGGTGCTAAGTGTACATTGATGAGAAATAAAATGAACTTTTTTGATTTTAGCAAATGGCTGCAATGAAACAGAGTGAACAATTTAAAGGGGTCTGAATACTTTCCGTACCCACTGTATGTTTATAAATGGCAGTGGCATGGCTACCCTGTACCTTGCACATGTTTAAATTAAAAACATGAATATATGAACCCGTGTAATATTTGAATAGCTTAGTATTGAATGCACAATATCAGGGTAGTTATGTTGAACATGGCACTAGGTCCAGTTTAATATAAAACACAAGTTTATGCAATATATATAGTAGGGGGTCTCTGCTCCATCTCTCCACCTGTTTGGGGGTCCTTGGCCTGAAAAACGTTGAAGACCTTTGCTTTAGACGATGGTAAACTGTGGCCAAACGGGACAAACATGGTCTGCAACAATACTCATTCACATGAAGACTCATTGGTATTACTGACCCAAAGTTTGTCAAGAAAACATTCCCACCGTCACACCACCACCAGCAGTCAGATGATACAGAGCAGGTTGGTTCCTTGGATTCATGCTCTTGACACCAGATTCTGCAGCCTCAGCAGAAATCCAGGTTCATCAGACCAAGCTGCGTTTTTTTAGTCTGCACCTGTCCAGTGCTGGTGAGTCTGTGTCCCTGCAGCCTCTTTACTACTCTCTCTAGTAAAAAGGGGTTATCTGAGTTACCATGGCCTCTCTGTCAGATCCAACCGGTCTGACCTCTCTCATTAACAAGATGTTTCCGTCTACAGAACTAAACTGAATGTCAGCAGATCAGCAGATTCAGAAACAGTTAGAGAGAGAGAGAGAGAGAGAGAGAGAGAGAGAGAGAGAGAGAGCTCAAATGACTGTGAGTGAGTCTGTCTGACTTGTGATGAGCTCGTTTTTACTGCACTAGAGGTGTTGCGATAACCATGTAGTCAAGATAACATGAAATATTGATATAATGTTAATAATACACATAAAACATACAATCTCAACCTCAGACCGATCTGCATACATTTTAAGTAAGTATTTACTCCTGATGTACATTTAATATCAATCATAAGTCATCAATTAGAACAATTGACATTAGGTTGTGGGACATCCATATGGTTATGGTTCCTCGTCCTTTGATTTGTCTTTAGCTAGCTCCCTCTCTTGTAGCTAGCTATTAAGTTCTATTAGTTTAATTAAAAATAAAGCTTTACTTCAACCTGTATTTATCATTTTAAGATTATAATATAGCAGGAATAATTATTATGTGGCAATGATTGAAAAAAGAATGAAACTATCCCTAATTATATTAGCCTAAATATACTCTCCCATAAACACACGCACTCACACGCACACACGCACGCACACGCCAAGCATGCAGGAGTGAGACAGAGGAGGAAGAGAGACAGACATTTTGCCTTTTTCCATCTCATTACAGTACATTGCTCCACTTCACAAGCCCTAAATAACAAACATTTACCCGCTGGCAGGCAGCAGACTCTGCAGACATCTCTGCGTCTGTGCTCCATAAAGAGCAAACAGCATCATTAAGAAATGCAGTGCGAGGAGTGACTGCCCCACATTCAAAAACACAGGCAACCGTCCTAAAAAAAGATTAGGGGCTGAGCAATGTGTCTGCATGTCTAATCTAACCTCCACTACAGACTGCTACTCCTCATGATGAACTGAATTGACTGGCATGATCAATTTATCTGAACTTCCTGACTCCCATTGGCCAGCTGAGGAGGTCATCCAATAAGATCTGAGGATTGGTCTAATGGGAGCCGGGCTTAAAGCCACCGGAGATCTGAGGCTCACCACAGACTCTAAACACATTAATAGATTCCAACACACCGAGGAACAGGAAAGGGAATAGGAGGATAAATATTACAATATACCAAGGCAGACAACTCCCTCTTCAGTAAAGAGGTGTGTTTATATAACTGTGTTATATCACTGCTGGGAGCAGTTCTAGAGAGGTTTTTAGATCATTACTGAATATTTTAAGAGTTTACTCTCGTACTGAAGAAACATCTAAACTCTGCTTCTTGCAGCAACTCTATTAAAGAGAAACTACTTGAGTTTAATTACTGATATAGAGGAAAAGGTAGAAAAGTCACAGTGTCTGGAACCCTGTGTACACTGCAAAAAAATAAAAGGTTAGAAACAACTCGCTGCAGTAGATTCTGTAATGTTGAGGAGAACCCAGTCTTGGATCTATGAAGAAAAACACCTACAGTTGTGTTGACTAATTGTCTTTCGGTCTGATCATTTATTTTGTTATAAAAACATAAAATACTTAATTCTGAGAATTCTTGTGTCACCAGGGTCTGGATGATTTAACCAGTTCATTCCTTATGTTGATCTGAAAATTGACACTCGCCATAAACAATTATGTTGACTGCATTTATACACCACAGTCTTATTGACCATCAAAGTGCTTTACAGTACAAATCACATTCACCATATTCACACACATTCATACAGCTCTTCCACAGTATATGCTGCGGTTTTCATTCACACTGTTTCTAACTACATTCAACCTCTTCTGTTTTTTGACCACTTCAAACAACACAACTTGCTTAAAAGCCACTTTTTTGTCCAGTATAGGCACCTTGACGACTTTTGATGAGTTTAATTATCTTGATTAGAATGACACCCACCAAAATGTCCAGGCAGGCAGCTTTCAGGAGCGTGATCTGGTCTGCGATGGTCAGCCCCGTGAAGCCAGGCACTCGTTTGGCAAATTCCACGATCTTGATAATGCACTTGGTGGCCAGCTCGCTGAATTTGTCCCACAGGCCCAGGTCCAGCCTCACACGGTGGTCTGCACTCGAGTTCTGTGAGGCACACACACACACACACACACACACACACACACACACACACACACACACACACACACACACACACACACACACACACACACACACACACACACACACACACACACACACACACACACACACAAACAGAGAACAAGCCGTCAGGCAAAGAGGCAGCTACTTTCGTCATTGCACAGACTGTTGCTAATGATCTCCTCAGTGCACCCTCTTCACTCTGCTCCATATGTGTCAGTTACCTACAGTAAATAGGCTCCATAAGACCAGAGCTCTCAAAAACACTGGCAGGATTGTTGTTGTGAATACGTCGAGCTGAGCCGAGCCGGGTGGCCGGGCCTTGCAATAATGAGCATAACAGTGCCAGTGGGATGCTTATGCAATGATGGGATGCAGAAACAGAGCTGTGACAGGTAGCACAGGGCGGTTTGAAGCCAGAGCTGCCATTAATACAGCTACACCGTCCAGAGCCTACACTGGAGGGAAGCAGGACGGGTGAAAGCCAGGGAACAATAAAGACATAGCTGATCGCAATATACGGCAAGAGGAAAAAGTGGAAATAAATGTGCTGTAAGAGACCAGAGAGGAAAGAAAGAGAAGGAATAACAGATGACAGGGAGGGAAGTTAAGAGTGGGTGAGCTGAGTAGTGTGACAGAGCAGAGGAGAAGCCGTGGTATAGAGAAAATATGTTCCCTAACTGCTATTTAGGGCCATTGATTAAAACAACAAATGGCTTCAGAAAATAGAATAGAAAAACTCACTGCGCAACTTTATAAACTGTCAATTTATTATAACTTGGATCCTACTTTTGTAACTTATGTCATTATTTCTTTCAACAGGGGAAATAATATATATACACAACCAGTTAGATGGGATGTAAAAGGCTCAATAAAATTGAAAAAGTGAGAGTTCCTGATCTGCTGGTAATAACCATTAATTGTGCACAACTATGGTCAACATGACAAGAAGTCTATCTATTAGCTCTGATGGCTGTTAACAATCGATGTGGTTATCACTGTCACCTCACACCAATAAGGTTCTTAGTACTGCCAGGTTCTGTGTGGGGTTTGAACGCTCTTCTCCTCAATTAATCAATCAATCAAATTTTATTTGTATAGCCCATATTCACAAATCACAATTTGTCTCATAGGGCTTTAACAAGGTGTGACATCCTCTACCCTTAACCATCAACAAGAGTAAGGAAAAACCACAAAAAAAAAACTTTTAACAGGGCAAAAAGAAGGTAGAAACCTCAATTTTCTTGCGGAGCCTTATATTGGTGACCTGCCACAGTCTAAACAGATGCAGATTGGGTGTAAGTGAATTGAAGACTCTGTAGGTGTGAATGTGATTGGTTATTTTTCTCTGTATGTTGGTCCTGTGATATGCTGGCACCACTTCCCCTCCTCTCGCCCAATGTCAGCTGGGAATGACCCCCTAATCCTTACCAGACAATCTGTATAGATAATGGTTGAATGGATTCTGATAAGAGTTCTGCTATCCTAACCTGAACCCAGGGGGTCCTGATATAAGCACTCAGGTCGTGTTTGTCTATGTTTATCTGTGGCAAGTTAAAAGTAATCCACTTTAAGTTAAAATAATAGTAACTTCATCATCAATAATGATGCTAAAACCTGGGGTTAAAAAGTACATTCCTTGGTAAAGTGGTGAAGTGTGATGAAAAAGTAATGTGAAACTGTTAAAATAACCATTAAACCTAATTTATATGGTTAAACAATGTTAATTTACAGTGTTTGTGCATGGTTACCATCGGGATCCGACCCTTGTTATATTCACAAAATAAAATAATGAATCATTAAATTAAAATGTGCTCTTATTTTGAAGGCGAAATAGATAATTTCTGATTCCATCCACATACCTGGGGGAATCGTAGTGTTTTTCACAAGTTACCATTGTTGAAACACTAGCTAAACCTTGCGTGGTTACTTCTGTCTTTCAGACAGTCTTTCAGTTGAAAGATTCTCTAATGTATACAATACGTTGTTTCTTCCCATAGAATAACAAAGTGCTGCGAATAGATGCACTGTATGAATGTGTGTGTGAATGGGTGAATGTGAAACTGTACCGTTAAGCGCTTTGAGTGGTCATCATCAGACTAGAAAAGCGCTATATAAATACAAATCCATTTACCATTTCTGTCATGAATATAATGTGTTGTCAGATGCTGCAATGTGTATGATGCTATATTCTTGTACTACATAAGAAATTCATGCGAGTAATTCATGTGAGTAAAGCAACCATTTCTGGGTCCTAACACATGCATGTTATGTTTTAAATCTGAGTAGTAAAATGAGAAATGCCCATTTAGCTGCTTCAGGTCAGAGCTCTGGTATTGTGTCTCTTACTGAGACACTAGAACAAAGCCATCAATAAGGTCACAAGTAACATCAATCTGCAAAAGATTAATTCTCTAACTAGTGTGAATATTATAAGTCAGGTGCCTCAAAAATAAACAGCTGGTGGTGCTAATTTTCTACTCGGGCACCGTTTATTACAAGATGATGTAATTAAAATAAGACCATATCAGCCAGTGGAAAAAATGATGGAAATACATATATATGACATTTCTGTGTGTCTCATGTTTTAATATAAGAAAGGTTACGATCTGTGTTGTAGTCTTACAATCTGAGTGTACGTCTTTATATCTTTCATCGTGCATGGTACCAGCACAGACTGAAATGCAGAGAACAACTGGAGGTCTGTTGTTTAGCCTCGGTCTATCGAGGCCTTCGTTCATACAGATGTTGCCTTTGCAAGTGACGATCATCACTATCGCTCAGTCTGGATCCGCACAACATTTACTTTCATGGACACACCAGCTGTTTCACCTAAGCGTATCAAGGTTTCAAGGCAATATTTCCACGTATTGTAGAATTTTTTTTTTTCACTCATTTTAAAAACTGAAAATGCACTTTATCCTGCAATGGCTCAAACTCTACAGATTGTTTTATCCCAATAAAGACACATTTTTGAGTGAAATCCTTGCTGTAAATAAAATCATAAAACAATGGAGAAATTGGACTTAATTCCAAAGATAACACTGTCAGCATCTCCCCTCACTACATGCCTACAGCATCTCTTATATCCCAGAGTAATGCTACCCATTATTTTTTAGCTTCATCTTTATCACCAGTGTTTCTGAGACATGGGAGCATCCAAAGTAGAAACATCCAAAGGGGAGATTCTGTGGTTGAAAAAAACGGTTTGGTTATTGTTTACTGTGGATTAGGGCTGCAACAAACAGTTCTAAAAAGGGAGGGGAAAGAAATGGCCATGGGAGCAGGGGATAATGTGACAGATTCAGACGGAGGAGAGCAGCTGCTGGGGAATGGCTTGGGTGTAGCAGAGGAGAGCTGTGGTGCGCTGGCTGATGGTGGGGATGGAGCATCTGATGACCGTTCTGTTTTGTGATGGTTAACATGGAATAGCCCATCTGTTCTCCATGGGTGAGTCTCCACATGTAGCAAGGACACAAGGCACACACTCACAGAGAGGGGGGACACGCACCAGCACTTCACACAATGAGGAGGGACGATCTTTACACAATGTACTGGATATATGTTAGACAAGGGACGTCTGTACTACACAGCACGTTCAACATATCTTTTTGTTATCTGGCTTTGCTAAGTGTAACAACCGCGGTCTCGCTAAGCGGTCACGTGACAGCTGTTATCAACATTATTAGTCCACCGAGCACGTTCACAGGTAATAAAGGTAAAAGAGAAGGAACGACAGCTGACGAATAATTGTAATATAATATAACGTCACTGCCTTATCCTCTTTGCAGGAGTAGATCTGACTATAATAACATTTGTGTATTTGATCAAACTACATGTGTTTGAATATGAGAGTTTTACACTCATTCTTACGGCTGGGTCAAGCAAACATAATTCAGAGTGGTGTGTAGGCTCACTTTACAAAATAGTCCAAGTTTGCGCTTGTCATATAATAAAAAAACATGAATATTTATATTTTCCAAATATGTCGTTTTACAGAGTAAAACTTAAGCTGTTAGGTCTCCCTGGTGGAAAAACTGTGTACTGAAGACTCAATGTTTTTCATTTGCCTTGTAAAATGCATACTGGGTTAATACTGTGTACCTGCCATTACCGTTATTCGTCTGGAACAAGTAGAAACTGGAAGAACTTATTTTTAAAGTCTGTAAGTGTTTGGACTGTTACATTTTTTGTTAAATAAAATGGTAAAATAATGGTTAATAAAGTCTGAACTATAAAAAGAAATAGTTTTACATCAATATAGAAAGTATTCTGTGGTAAAGTCTTTTAAACAAATAAATCCTGCAGTTGAAATGGTTCAAAAGTAAGTGGGAACTTGGCTACTGAATGTTTCTTGGGCAGCCGAATGTTGTTTCATGATTAGTTAAGTCTATTGATTCCCCTTTTTATGGTAAGAACCAGCTTTTTGGGGAAGAGTTTGAACTCATAAAAACAATACAGAAATCCATAAAAAGTTCTCTTGTCAGAATCAGAAAAGGTTTTTGCCACGACCAGGCCACGCATACACATATAATGAGCAGGAATTGTTCACATTGCGATTCACAGGCCTCAGGAGGGACAGAAACAAAGCCCTGAGAAGCTGTATTTGACTGCTGCATAGGCTTTTTACTTCCAGCTAATTAATAAAACCGCAAAAATACTTTTTTACAGAGTGCTTTGCGCCTCCAAACAAACTCCTTGGACACTTTGGCTGTTTACTCAGCAGAAACAACTGTACTGAAAGCCTCTTCAATTCCAAACTCAGCTCAGGAGAGACTGCTCAGTGTGGGCAAAGCGAATATATGCTCGCTCTGTGTGTTTTAGCCAGTCTTACTGATTCGATCTGCCTAAAGATGCCACTTTATGGTTGACTATTAATTTGGTTAAATCTCCCTGTTTCTGTCTTTGTCATTTTAAAGTCAGAAACTGTCTGAACAACATAAATAATGAATAAAACTGTCAAAAAGGGAGTCAAAGAAAATGATGCATTATATAACAGAACCAAAACCCAGACAGAGAGAATGTTAAAGTCAAGTTTCACGGGGTGTTATCATACAGTCTATGGGTGTTATGTAATCAATTCATTTATGTCCAAAATGCTCAGTGTGTTTTTTTCTTGTCTGGGTAGAAAAGTCTGTGGAGCAGCATTCAGAAACAACAACTCTACAGTGGAACCCAGAAAAATGACACATCCGCTTCCATTGGTCTGAGGGCTTTTGACTGAAGCACTTTCAAGGAGTTTTTTCAATTCAACATTTGTCTGTTTAAATTTGGTTATTGAAAACCACCAAAGATCCCCGAAAATAGGAAGGTGAGGCAGGTTTTACAGCCCCACTCCCCTGAACCGAAAAAAGAGAAGATCCACGATGCATTCAGTGAGTTCACAAGAGGATAAATGTGAATGCACCCAAGTGAATAGAGGATTCATTCAGATCAGTTTGCTCAGATCACATCCGGACGTGTTCTGTGCTGCATGGAAGGTGTGCTGGGATGAGATGGAGAACCAGACGTCCTCTGTATGAGAGGAAGTCATTCATACTCATTTAGTTGTTTCTCAAACCACATAAAATGGCTTTGTCCATGACGCCTGAAATTTCCGAAAAGCCCATACAGACATCCATCTTTCTCACTGTCTGTTGTTTGCATATTTGCAGAACCGTGCATCTAACCTGTGTTACTCTTGGCTTGTGTATTGTTAAGGGCCAACTGAAGTGCAGTGTCAGTTTTGATGTGACCTGGACAAGTGATTCATTCAAAACCAATAATCTTTGAATAAATAGTCGACCAGTGCTCTGTAGCAGCAGAGGCTAGGACTCTGACACTGTCGATCATGACAACAGCATGTTCACATCATCGGGGGCATTCATGACAATAACAACTGATTCTCCGGTTCGGGGCTTTAGTGAAGCTTCACTAAACCTTGAATGAACAGGTGAACAGCTGTTTGTAAATGTTTTTTTATTTATAAAGCGCTTTTCTAGTCTGATGAAGACCACTCATAGCTCTTTACTGTACAGTTTTACATTCACCCATTCACACACACACATTCATACAGTGCATCTATTAGCAGCACTTTGTTGTTCTATAAGGGGCAATTCGGGGTTCAGCATCTTGCCCAAGGACACTTCGGCATGCACTTGGTGTTTTGTTCCCTCTCTCCTTCTCCAACAGCATTTGGTATTTTAGAATAAAAATGCTGTAAGCAATAACAAGTGGTCACTGGAGACATCTATGGAGACACAATCTGATACCAAGTGTGAAGCGACGAAGTTAGAGCTGTCTGCAGATCCCATCGCCTGAGATGTTAAAGCCAGGTGTGAACAGGGCTTCAGCCCGGCCCCGGGGACTGTTTCAGCGCGAGAGGCCACGAACCGACCGCATCACTGAAGTGACTGTGAAGACAGCTAGAGCACCCCCCCCCCCCCCTACTCTTCACAGCACATCAATCCCCCTGAGGTTGTTACTGTGAGGCAGTTAGCACCGTGGCAGGCTGGACACTAGCAAACAATCTATTGTGTGGCCACCCAGGAGAGAGAGAGAGAGTGGCAGATAAAGGGAGACAGAGAACAGCAGAGAGAGAGATCATTAAATATGATCTGGGGTTAAGTGAGAGGCACATTTTCTCTGTGTTTAAATCACAGATAACGAGCTGCAGTCGACACAACAGCACTATGGATGCACATTCCACTGATTGACGTCTGATTTGATGGGGACGGAGGAAGCCGTGTGTGTATGTGTGTGTGAGAGAGAGAGAGAGAGAGAGAGAGAGAGAGAGAGAGAGAGAGAGAGTGTTTGCACAAAGCACATATGTTTGGGGGGGTTGGAGGTGACCGATATTAAAGCAACTTATCATGCTCTCTTCCCTCTGGCTGGAGAGAGAAAGAAGGAGAGGGGACTAAAAAGGGGAGCTAAGGGAGGGAGGAGGGTGAGATAATTCTTGGTTGGTTTTTCTTTTTCCAACAGTCCCCCCCCCCCCCTCCCCCCTCGCAATTCCAGTCAATTACACCGGTCCCATAATTCAATACAGCGAAACAAGGAAGTTGCCGGGGAATTCTAATTTAATTTAAGGTCATTTATTCAAACAAATCATAGAAGTTGCAACATTAGGAGAATAAGCTGGCTGTGAGGAAATGAGCGCTGTGCTGTACGTCAGCAGACTTGTGTGTACAGATGCAGAAAGGGAAAAGGCTGTGAAAGCAGCCAGCACCTGTGACGGATGGCGACGCCGGTCAAACTGTAAAGTGGCTGATATCTCCAGCCCGGGCCGTGTGCTGTGCAGCAGCAGCGGAGGCCGCCCGGAGCCCTCTCGGGCCCCGCAGAGCGCTAATGTTTTATTTTGTCTTTGAAAGTGCCAGGCTCGTTTGTCATCGCCATCACTGTCAATGAAGCATTATTCATTGTCGAGCTAAGCCCTCTCACTTGCCCGGCTATCTCCGCTAACCCGGCAATGAACTCCTAAATCACTGCAGACTAGGATTTGAATATTTCACCACAATAATTGGAGCTTTAACCTAATCTAGGGGCGCAGGAGCTTCTCTTCTGTTTCCAATGAGGAGGACTCAAAAGGCGCATCAGGATCCAATCACTAATAATAAGGAACTTCTCACAGTCTGTGAGCAAGCATAATTACCACTGATCCAGATTAAAGCTTTATCTGGGGCCGACTGCCGCTCCAACAAACAGCAAACACTGGTTACTATCGTAACCAGGGAGCAATATTTCTGCTATCATGTCGTACTATTTTCAGCTTTGCATTTTGTTTCAATGCCGACTGATTATTTTGTAAAATCAGGAAGTGTCTTTTGGGAGATTGAATGGGATGAGGGTGGAGAAGAGAGGGGTTACAGCGATTAGCAGCTTTGTGTTTTAGACTGAAAAGGAGGAAAACAGAGCTGTGGAGGTGGAAGGCGACTGTACAATGGAACCACAGCTGCTTGCCGCCCAGCTGCTCTGTTTTCCCATGTCTCGCCCATCTCCGCTCTGACGTTCATTTTTAGAAACAATCTTCATCACGGCGCAGAGGGAGACTTTACTGAACATTATAGCTGCTGACTACATTTGTTTATCCTGGTATAAACAGCATTTTAAATGATTGACAGGTGTCTTGAGATTTCCACCACATCATTAAGCATACACCCCCTCCTGCGCTCCATCTCTCCCCACAAAAGAGTGTTTGTGGAGCGCCTTGTCAATCACAGCTCACTCCCCGCCGAATGTAATCTATATGTTAGTCAACTTAAAAACAAATACATTAAACGCTGTCAACTCGCTGCACAATGCCGCCATTCCTCAGTGTCAATCAACGTGCATCCAGCTCAACATGATTTAGAGCTGTCAGCCGGTCCCGCAGCTTCAACTGTTTGTGTGACGGAGCATCTCCAAACTCAACCCAACGACGGGTTTGCAGTGACGTGTACGAGCTGGTTCTCTCTACAGAGGTTTTCTTTCCACCTGCATAACCTCTGACCTTTGCACTGAGTCGTGACGAGCACAGAGCCGCCCCTCAGGGGAAGGAGAGGTTTGTCACACCAATGGTAAATGGTAAATGGTTTTGTATTTAAATAGCGCTTTTTATAGTCTTGATGACCACTCAAAGCACTTTACAGTAGTTTTATATTCACCCATCCACACACACATTCATACAGTGCATCTATTAGCAGCACTTTGTTATTCTATGGGGGGCCATTCAGGGTTCAGCATGTTGCCAAAGGACACTTCGGCATGCAGATGGGTCAGACTGGGGATCGAACTGCCGACCTTCAGGTTGGAGGATGACCACTCTACCCCTCAGCCACAGCCGACCAAATGAGAGGAGTTCGTAATCAGTTTCATACAAGGTCGGGCGTTTTGAGACTGGACAGCGAGGGTGAGCTTTCTCTAAGCATCCCCTCACTATGTGGTCTTTCAGGGGTCTGTCAGTTCAGCACAGGGCCCTGGTGTTTGAGGGTTCACCAGCCTGTGACTTGTGCTGGAAGATGTCAGGGGTAACAGAGCTTGCACAAACCCTGACAATCGCTCTCGACACCCAGCTCGGCCAGCGCCTGAATGTGTCGCTTGATTTACAAAAGCAGATAATGATGCAAGGTGGATTATCCATATTTATTCTATTTTTCAGACATGTCAGAAGCAAGAGGCTCGATTCGGCATCTGCAGCAACCAGATGGGGAGCTGTCTGGCTCACAAGCACATCCCTTATGAGGGGTTGAAACTGCATCGTCTTCCCTCCATAAGAACTCTTTTCTTATTTTTAATTTCCCTTCGCACTCTTGCAACATTTTGAACTGGGGTAAACAAATCCTACTACCATCTCAGATTTGTCTCGACAGAGGGAGCCTGGAGGGGGGGGGGGGTGATGTGTTAGTTGCATCGTGCTATTACGATCCATGACTTTCACTATCTTTCTATCAGGCTTAATGTCAAATCAATAAGTATTGAGAGCAGAAGAAGAGGAAGTGCTGGCGAGGATTTGCCTGGACAGTCGGTGGTGTACGTGTGAGCTCGGGAGGTGCATTCGATGTGGATTTAGAGTACAGTACAGGGGATTGATTATCACTATGAGCTCTGCACTCTGGGCTAGCTGGCAAGAATCAGATCAAAGATGGGAACGCTGTCCCCGGCCGGTGCAGAGTCACAGGATCAGAGAAACACGGTAGCTCTGTTATCTTTATGATTCAAATAAACGACCCTCTGTGTAGACGTATACTTTCAGAGAGATGTGTTCCAGGCACTGCAGGACAGTAAACTCACCGTGTGGTATTTGCCAAGCTGGCAGAGGGAGGGGAAGGTTTCTTGATGGGCCTTGCGAATCTTTTCAATGATGTTCTCCAGCTCGGCTGTCAGCTCGTAGCTCTCTGCCAGCTCCGGCTTTGGGCTCTCTTTCTTCTTCTTATTCCGGTCATTTCGAACAGCTGAAGGAGAACAAAGGATTAGGATTAGGCGTTGACAATGAAGCCTGTAAATCGTGGCAAATGTGGACGTTGGTGGATGGAAATGAAATAAAAGACATTTTGAAGAAGGAACAACAGAAGTTTGTTGCTTGTAAGCACATTTTCTTTTTTGCTGGTGACTTTTCAAGAGATGCAGCAAGTTGTCAAGTTATATAAACCCGAGACCTTACATAAGGACAGAAAGTTTGGAGCTGCAGACTCTTCTGTCGGCTGAACCGGTTTCTGTCAGTATACTGCCACTGGCAACGTCTCAAATAAGGAGAAAACAAAAGTGGCTGTAAAAACTCAAGTGCTTCACAAATGGGCCGTGCGATTTGTGAGGGCATTTTCAATTAATTTCCCATTTCTATTAGTTTCCTCTTACTAATGGTTTGTGGGCTTTTTTTAGGTGGCTCATCTGAGGTTGGCCCGAGGCGTAGATGGATATGGATGACTTTCTTCAATTGGATTGTTGTGAATGTGAATGTTAATTATTCACATTCATTTAATCGAGGAAATATCAAACTACAATAATTAGGTGTGCAAAGCTATTAAGTACATTTGCCGAAGAACTGTATATATAATAGCAGTCAAGTCAAAGTCAAATCTCCAGAGAATGTCCGAATGAGCCGATGTGAGAAGATCCTCTACAGCGAGCAAGTGGGTGTGTTGATGACGCTTCAAAACACGCAAAAAAAGAAAGAAAAAATAATACAAATATCTCTGTATGAAAAGACACTGAAAAATATGACAAGGGAGCTTTTGGTGATAAGGGCAATGTTCTGTAAACAAATATCTGTGATCTCCCCACTGACTCTGCCTGGTGAACCACCCCTCATCTGGGGTTCATGTCTGTAAACGGCTTTATAGAGTCAAACATCATCAAATGCATTTTATTCCGATAATTGATTATTTGTTAAGAGCAAATAGTCAGATTCTCCCATGACTATTAATGCAAAACTTGCAAGACTGAAGAATTTTAGGATGAATTCTTGTCTCTGCACTGCCTTCTACCAATGTGGCTTTCATTGATGCTTTTTTTGCCAGTGCTCATAACCGTCCGGCAGCTTTAACTGATACTTAAATAACAATGTATATGATGTCAATGGGAAAACAACGTGACAATGTAAAAGGTTAGTGATGAACCTACAGAGAAATGTCAGCTTAATCTGCAGGGAGTGAAACAGGCAGGAGTTACAACAAAGCCCAGGCTGCTGTGTGTAAACTGCACCTTGAGAGACTAGAGTCCACAGGGTCCTTTGCTTCATTAGGTGCAGATATTTGAAGTCTGACTTAAACAAACCAAGCAGGTTTATTACAAAACGCACAGAGCGATCATCTATACATCACAGGTCTCCGATCACCCTTTCAAATAATAAGGAAAGGAGCTGGAGAGAGAGTGCTAGGCCCCGTTGTCAGCGCTGAGACACCCAAGGGACCTTCCGTGACATAACAACATTCACATCCTCTGCCCTAGTTTGTAATAAAAACCCCTCTATATTACCACATTAAAGCCAAGGTTGGAAACCTTTAAAGCAGATCTACAAATAGAGAAAAATATTTTGCAAACAGTGGCCTACTTAAACAACAGAGAACATGGTGAAGCTTATGAAACCTCCCCTCTCTTCAGCTCTCACAACCACGTTCATATTCAGAAATCTAGAAAGGTTTTGTATCAGAGGTGTGAACCACAGGTTGCACTGGGACCCGGTTACAAGAGCGTTTGCACACTAACTGTGACATATAAAGGGAGAAGGGAACACACACAGACAGGAATGTTTGTGGCACTGAACGCTCTGAATAATATGAAACAACATGTGAAGTACAATGAAGCGGGACAAAAGCTATAGTTTGGTGTAAGTTGCTTGGGAGCCTGAAGGCCACAGAGCTGAAATCGCACAGAGATGGTTCAATGGGGAGAGTGGCTCTGCATGGGGTCTAATCTTGGTACAGAATACAGAAGGTTGATGTGACTTTGTAGAGCCTTGCATGTGAGGAGAAGGATGGTGCTGACATTTCAGAGCTGCAGTGAGACAAGGATGATGAGAGAAAACAGCAAAAAATAAAGTCCAGGTCTAGGTTCTGACTTGTTTAACCCCAACATTGCACAAAACAGAACCATTCATACAAACTCTGGACTTTCTCCGAACAACGCAGCAGGAACTTTTTCAGTAAGATGCTTTCACAACAGCACAGAGATCTCCAGGGCGTTCATTTGAGGGGTTGTGCAGCAGGAAGCGACAGGACGTCATATATTAATTATACTGTGGAGATCATGTGTTTCTGCTTACAGCACAACAACACTGGTGTCGGCCCTTATCACCAAAAACTCCTTCGACATCTGCATCAGTGTCTTCTACATGTATGGTTCCGCTTCTTCATCCTGAGATATTTGTATTATTTTTGTTTCCCCCATTTTTCATGTGTTTTAAACGTCATCAACCCACACCTACATACACTCACTCACTGTGAGTAATGCAGTGGATCTTCTGCTGTTCTCTAACAGGGGCTCACGCTGACATTTTCTCACAAACAGCCCCTCCAGACAATGTCAGGAGATTCAGTGCATGTCTGAAGCAGCTACGGACACTTTCACAGGTTGAAATTCTGACAGAAACATTGTAACTTCTATTAAAGGCATATTAACAACATAGATTATATGAAGAACAAATGTAGGCAATAAAGTGTAAAAGGCAACTAGATTGATGTGATGCAACACAATAATTTCTCCTTTACTTTACAATTTTTTTTACCAAATTACATTTTTGGTATTTAGCTATGATATTGAAATTGTAATTGTAGGCTATTTTTACTCAAGCTAAGGTTTTCAGTACTTTTCCTATACTGAATGGGTGGACTTATTGGCTAACTGATTATGAGTTTCTGCACTAAGCTACACATCTTGCACATTTCTCTGAACTATATCAGTCTTGCCATGTGACTCTGGTTCAGATAAATACTTCTCAAATGTTGGTATGTCTTTAACTTGATGAGCTGCAACTGTTGCACACTGCTTACAATGCTTAAACCCAAGCACAGACTTTCCAACCACCATCAGCTGTAAACATATAGACCAATGTACTTATCTCCATAATCAGGCATTAACCCAACACATGGGTTAGAGTCCAACGTAAACATCTCATCTGTTTTATCAGCAGTGGCTGATACCCTTAATCTGTTTGACCCGATGGATGTAAACTGACACATGCTGGTAGCCTACTTTCAAACTGCAGTTTCTTTTTTATTGCTCCATATATAGTGCCAGAAACGAATCAGTGGCGCTCAGGGACATGGGATGTTGTGCACATCTGTTTTATTTTGACACATTTCACCCACATCTCACCGGATCCTCTGGCTCCACACTGTACGAGCGTCTCAGTGCATGGTCGATACGAGTCGGACTGAATGCTATGGTCAGCCTTCTGATTCGTTCTGACTACTCTGATGAGAGGCAGCAGTTAATGTGCTGACATTAATCACTCCATACATTTTGACCTATATCTTTGACCTATATGTCCGTATCATTGAAGTAGCCTTTGTACTGTATGTACTAATATATATGTATAATTTCCACTACATCAACTGCGATTATACAGTTAGTAAAGCAAGCTTTGACAATGACAATGTTAATTACTTCACTGACTAAAATGTGATCCGGGAGAACACTAACACTGACTAATTGTAACAAAATCAAATTAGATAGAGTTCCTGGCCACAGACTGGATCAGTTTTAAGATGGTTACAAATTTCGATTGTATTTTACCTGACAATGTTAATCCTCCGACATGTCAATGAAACCAGTAATGAGAGAAGTGATGCTAACCCTGTCATTAAGGTTTACAGAGTCAGTGTGAGGACAGCGGAAGGGACATGACTTAGAGGAGAGGGTGAGTCCTGAGCCTTGTTCTGTTTGTGGCTCCACAGGGAAAAGCTGAACACAGAAGCAGTCACAGTAAACCTGCTTCACGTGCACATGAACAGAACATGTAAGGGCCCTATTTTGCTCCCTTGTTAGAAATCAGGTGTGGGCCAGTGTTGTGACTCAAAACAAAAATTGAGAAAGTGACACAATGATGAGGATATTTAAGTTTTAACAAAATGGGAAAATAACACGTGTGCATGTGAAATGTATGTAAATGTACATAAACGAGATCATAAACACAAAGTCCCAGTGTGTTCATCAGTTGTGAAGTTAATTGTGAAACCACATGGTCATTTGCACTTGACTGAACAATCAAATCTACACATATCATGTAATTTAATTAATTAGCTACATGTGAAATGTCGAAAACCACGTATGTCTATAGAATCACACGTCAAATATAGATCTAACATGTAAAGTAACATGTGAGATTGTTTGAACAATGTGAAATATTAATTAAAATCAATAATTCACAGTGAATGAATATGTATTAGTCACGTGTGGCAGAGTTCTGTGTACAGAGGTCATTTAGAGGTAAAACTATCAAAATCCATCCAACCCTGTCTGTAGCCTTCTGTGAGCAACTTTGTCACATTCACACGATTTCTCCGCTCGGTGGACAAAAGAAAGTCAGGTGGGCTTGAACTGTTCTCTCTAGCTCTCTTTTAAATACTGTTATACACCAGTTTGTGTCTCTTTACATGTGAACATCAGTGCAACAATATGAATGTCTTTCAGTGGACATTGTCTGATAATATGCAGTTTTCCCCACATGTAAACAATATTGTTTGTCCTTATAACACCTTAACATCCGGCCTTCCAGTATGGCCGTTCAGAAACAACAATCAGATAATGGCTGGTACAAGTTCTCTTTGAGCGGCTTTACTCATCCAACCTCACAAAAAACCTCTATCCCAGGTGTGTGATGGAGAATAATTCATGCAGCCACGATCTCGCAGCAGCAATGCAGCCTTTTTGATGCTTGTGATGTTTCGAAAGAAAACAAGAATAGGCCTGGTTGTTTCTGTCAGAGTCTGTCAATGGTAGGTGCCTTTTCAAAGAGAGACAAACAGTCGTGGGGGTGTGAGGGTGAAACCAGGCGCTCTGTGAACACATACACACATGATACAAAAACACTTTGCTGCGTGGCAGGGGGGATGGTCCAGAGTAATGGTATAGAACGGGGGATGGTCCACAATCTGTTCAAATGTATGTGTGTATCATTTGTCACAGTGCAGTGACAATCTGTGTCTGGAGAGGGGGTTGTGGTTCTCACAAAGGCTGGAGATGTTATTTAGGGAGACAGCGCCGGGGCAAGTGCAGCCCCCCCACCCCAGCCCATCCAGACCAAACACAAACACTCACCCAAGGCCGTCCATTACAATTGCACTCGGAGCAAATCAGTGTGAGAAGATGCATCAAAATGATGCATCAGAAAAGAAGCCATTAAAACATATGGCTTTTTAATAAGCACATTAAAAGGGGTTGTCATCATAAATTAGTGCCTGTGATCACTACTCCTGATGGACATTATCTCCACTTTTATCTTCACTGGCCTCTGTGGGTCTATCTGGATCTCTGAGAGACATTTTATGTAAAATCTTAAAACTTCATGGGAGATAAATGGACAAAGAGCCCTGCGTAAAAAACACAAGAGGCCGCATTAGTGTGGGCGTGTTGTTGCGAGTAGATTTAAGAAGATGAAATACAATCCTCCACAGCAGCTTCTAATTACTTTATTCATAACTACTGCACTGAGACAGAGTTTTATAACTGGAAACCTAAGTGTGTGTGTTATAATCTACATGACCGATGAGAGTTGTGCATTCTCGGCTTGTGTTACATTATTTTGCAGAAAACGTCTGAGAACGCTTCGTTTATCTGTGTTATAAAGCAGTGACATGAATTTCCCAGTGATCCTAAATGATTATGTTTGACAAAACTAGATGCAATATTCTCTAATAGTGTCATGTAATTACCTGCTTGCAGCAAAGGGTTCCAATCCAAGAGCAGATACAGTATTTAGAGATAAACACTGAGACTTTGGTGGCCTTTGACATGAACACATTTGGGCACTGCTGAACAAACTGAACTGATTTCAATCCAAAAACAAAATGTAAAAAATGTGCTTTGAGCTTTAAAGTGTGCTTTCCTCCAAACAGAGGCTGTGAGGAAAACACCATCCAGCCACTCTGTCAGGCTTTGAGGGAGCACTGTAAAAGCCGAGTGGTCCTGAAGTGCCCAGGAATGAAGTGAGTGGGAATAAGACACGCTGGTATATAATACACTCCTCACAGAGATGCCTACTGCCTCACTCCAAGACGCTCATCTCCCTCTTCCCTTAGTTAAAGAGCAATGTCCCACCCTCTGTCTTTTGTCTGCTTTATTGTTTTTTTTCCACAGCTGCTTCTAGCCCCTTGGTGAAGCCTGGCATTTTTTTCCCTCTGCTCTGCTGCTTTAGCTGGATGTTCTGTGGTGTCCGGGGGCAGCTTGCATGGATGATGGCCGTTGTTGAGAAGCCACCAGCCAGCCATCTGCGTGCTGCCAAGCTCTGCATGTTGTCTCTACAAGCAAACAGATGCAGCGGTAAACAAACACCATCTATCTGGAGACCACGTGGTCCAGCCCGGGCCACTTGCCACAGCACTTAATATGGCAGCTCCCTAACACCAACCAGGTGGCTGTCGAGGAACGATGATAAGTCTCTGCTGCCGCCAGAACCCCGAGTCTAAGCAAACGTCAGTAGTGGGACAGGGGAATAGAATGGAGAAGGGGCTGTCAGATGGGAAAACTACATTGTGAAATTCTGACCTTGGAAGAGGAGGGGGGAGGGGTGTTGGAGAAATTATAATCTCATGATGGTCTCACTGCTGGTTTAGAGGTGTTTTTTCCACACTGACACACACTAATATGCCTATTTGGTATTAAACCCAGACCAAAAAGTAAACCATGAATAAATAAATATTAGGTTACGTACTCTGTCCACATACACTGGGCGTATAACTGCAAGGGATTAGGTGAGTTCCAAGAGATTTCATTTGACGGAAATTCTGCTTTTCGTCTAGTGTATACGCATGCCGGTGTACACAGGTAGCATTTGCTTGTTAGTTGCAGAAAGAGCTAGGCTGCAAACAAGATTGCACGAATGAGAGCTTATCTCCTACACATGTGAGGTGTGTACTTAGTAAAATGCAGATTCAACTGCACCACAGCTGTGAGCAAAGACAGGGTCAGCAGAGCTTGTAATTGATTATACATGTTACGTTCTGCACTGGTAGCAGAGGCTAAAAGAGGCCATGTGATGGGAGCCTTGAGAATCAGTGACGGTTACGTTGTGACCGAAAAGACCCGGTCAGCTAGCAGTTGGGAGTTTCTACATCATAGTTTCCAAACATCTCAGCTTCTGCCTGTCCAGACTACAACAAACGAAAACGGGGCCCACAGCGTTTTCAGACCTCTCTGTTTCAGTGGTTCAGTGTGGATGCCACACATATCTATGGCAGAGTCAAACAAATGTGCGTCAGACACAGAACCATAGACTAGCTGATGAATATGTCATCAGGTTTGAGCATTAACCAAAGTCCTGGATAAAGTGAATTGCTCATAGCACCAGGTGATGCCCACAGTCACTACAAAACCTCAAGCAGCTGACTAGTGGATACAAACACTGAAGAAGTGACCTGCTTTACAGACGTCTGACCGAACAGAAACCTTGGTAAGGAGCAAAATGCTGCTGCAATGAATTTGTATGACCCGATCATGAAAATCAAAGGGTTACTTGTTTAGCTTTTCTGCTTCATAGAGACACCGTGAAAAACAACTTCTTATCCCCTCAAAATGTCCCCAACACTGCTAACCCTCATGCAGTTGCTCCTCTTTTTGCCTCCTTACTGGTTTCCCATTGCCTGTTCCTGTACCTGCTCAGCTATACGCCTTCATCGTCATCATGTTTATGGTTACAGTCCCTCCACTGCACCTGTGTGCCTGCTTGTGGGTCCATCTGGGTCACTCACACTGTTGTCCCTGCTCAAACCGTGAAATTGTCTGGTGCACCTGCTGCGGTGACTTGCAGCACTTCCATCTGTTCCTTTGCTTGTCTATCAGCTTCAACATTTCAAAGAGTTCAGATGCTCTAGGCCCTAGAGCATCTAGGGCTTGTCCCAACTAAGAGTGGTGCCACAGTTGTGTCCGTATCCTTTGGCAAAACTGCACCAATGAACAGTATCTTCAGGGTTAAAAGAAACACATCAGTACATCCAGAATATGTTTCTATCTAGAGCTCCTTTCTGTTAAACTTCTGTTCCATCACAATGCTCAGTGCGTCTGTCAAAAAGTCCTCTGCAGTTTCAACTGATAAATAATACATCACAACAGTATCTCATGACATCGTGAGACTCATGATCGCTGCTATAACACAAAGACACAAGTCATGTAAGGATGCACTCTATCACGTTCCTGCTGGTGCAGCACACACACACACACACACACACACACACACACACACACACACAGAATGTCCACCATTGTCTTCCACTTCAGTAGCACTTCAGTTTTCAGCAGAGGCACCTGATTGCACGAGTCCAAAAGCAGATGCTTCCACATTATCTGCTGACACAGGGCTCAGACTGGACTGTTGACACCCTGCTTTCATCATGGGATAACTACACAACACCTTTAGAAAATATAAGCCAGACCTGGTTGTATGTACTGTGTTCTTAGCTAATTGATTGACTGTTAAAAACCACTGATCAGATATTCTCATGGCTGATCAGTGTATTCAGACATTTAAACACAATGATCTCTTGGCTCAGACCACAGTCCAGACTTATTTGAGGTTTTTAGAAAGTGGAACGAGTTGCAAAAAGGTGTCAGAACATGAGTGTCCCTCTATTTGTTTAAGAACTCCTTGAAGAATCATCCCTTCTGACACCTTTAATATCACAACATGCCAAACTAGCACTTACTGTGACTTTCAGTGGACCAAGACACTTGGCACTTACATCAAGGTATTTGAGATACAATGAGGCTTTGCTGCCCTTTTACTACTTTAGACCTGTGGCTGGTTACATCAGCTGGAATCTCAGAGGCTAAATCATCCTCTCAAAAGACAGGTTTTGGCTCACCTGAAATAGTTCAAACAGTGGTGTCCTATCTCCAGGAGATCCACTTGTATAGTGTTGAATTGCAGCGTTTGGGAGTTAGCTTATCAGGGCAGCTGAGGCTACAGCTACAGCTACTCCCTTACCTAGACTATACCACTCAAACTATCCCAAACTTTGTAGTATGAAGGTTACCCAGTCAAACATGTGTAGACGAAACTCTGATGTTGTTCTATATGTCTTTCTGATGCAATCATAGACGGCTCCTCCCCTTTTAAAGCTTTTCTCAAAGACCATGGTCTTTCTGACCCAATCAAAGCGAACTCTTCCAGATATACACTCACCCAGGGCAATGATTACTATTGCACTCCAAACAAATCATTTTGAATGTGAGAATATGCATAAAAATTATGCATCAGAAAAAATAAAGACATTCATTACACAGTTCGAGATCTAGAGCTACATCCAATTTAGCCAGCTAACTGTGTCCAACAGCTCTCAGTTTTATTTACTAATGACTCTTCATTAAGGTTATTTTCCTCAATGGTTGTACTGGAAAGTGTATCTATGGACCTGAATACTACATCCATCCATCTCTCCATCCAATATCTATCCTGTTTATCCAGAGGGAGCTGGAGCCAATCCCAGCAGACATTGGGTGAGACAGTCCATCACAGGACCAACACACAGAGTAACAATCTTCACACAGTTCATAGAAGTAGTCTCCAATTAACCTAAGCTGCGTGTCTTCTTATCTGAGCACCTGGAGAGAAAAAACCTGATTAACTGCAGGCTGGAACCTAGAACCCTTTTTCTGTGAGGCAACAGTGCTAACGGAAAGTTTGGCTCTATCTGTTTTTTTGGGGTGTTTTTTACAGAAAGATATATTATTCTATTATTTCATATTTTAATGGTAAATATTGCAGAAACCCTTTCTGCCTTTCCCTGCTGAGGTCACTATGGAGGATACTGTACATGCAGCCTAGTCTAATTACCTGCATTTCTGTGTGCAGTGCTTACTCTCGCCTCAGACATAAGGGAAGTTATAAATAGAAACAATTATAAGTCACTGTAATTTGGACACAGTAACAGAGAAAGATATTGTTTGAAATTTGCAGCCCAATTTCAAAGAATAATTTGATAAATCATGAGTCAGACTAGTTTGAATAAAAAAGGCTTAACATGTTTTGAAAACATTTACATTAAGAAGTGTTTTGCATCTTTCTCCCAGATGACAAATATGTGAAGAGAGGACACATTTTTATAATAAGTCAGACATTTTGTGCAACTTCTTAAAATGTCCCTCATAACATACAGACACATTTCTGTCATTAAACTCTACCCCAAGAGGATCAAAGGTCAGTTCCATTTCCTTCTATTTCAAACATAAGCTGCTCCCCCATGCCAGTTGGTAGAGCTGCAACAACACGAGAGTCTAATTCTTTAGATTAAATTGGGATCTGTCCTTAGCAAGGTACATTCTTCTACTCAGGGAGCTGGGTCCTAAACAGAGAAGCAGCCTTAGGAGTACTCTTGAGCAAGGCACTTAACCTCCTGAGATGCTCCATTGGATGAATACACTCCATGTTTTCACTGCTCATGGATGGAGAAATGCAGAGGTCAAATTTCCTGTGTGTGTTTAAAAACATACCTGCCACATAACCCACTTCAAATTGGTAAATGTGCATAACTGGAATTTTGGTATTCTTGTCTTGATCTGCGCCCTGTGTGACGCCCCGGTCGTCCTCCAACCAGACGGTTGGCTGTTCAAACCCTTTCTTCCTCATTCCACATGCTTAAGTGTCCTCATACTGAACCTTGCTCCTCCTTGCTCCTTCTCATATAGAAAGGTGCTCCACATAGATACACTGTATGACAGAAAGTCCTGCGCCTCTCACTCAGACATTCGTGATGAGAATGAGAATGTCCAGAGATTATCTGGAGCTCAGTGTATGTCTGAAAGCAGCTCAAGTCTCTGTGTTTCCTATGCTCCTTGTTGGTTTGTCTGATCTGTTCCCCTGGTGTTCCCTCCTGCTTCTGTTTGTTGCTTGTGTTCCAATGGTTTTGCCTCTTGGATTTTCAGAGTTTGGATTTCCTGTCTGGCTGAAACTGCTTGTAAGCCTGTTGCTGTTATAAAGCACATTCACTGCACCTATCTTGCTTCCACATGTGTCTGCATTTGGCTTCAGGATTACTTGAACTGTGACATTTCTGAAATCTTACAGTGTCCCATGGAGCCTATCCCGTCTGACTGCTGCTTTTGGAATCCTCCTCCCTCCAGAGGAATTGATTCTGCCCAAAGCCAAACAAGGTTATTGCCTTCACCTCCACACCGGCTCCATGAGCACTACTATTCAAATGGAAAGATGCTGCCCCCCTCTCACATTCCCACTGAGCTTGGGATGTTATGCTGTTTTTGAAACTGGGCCATTCCTCAAAAGGAGGTGTAACTGCCTTCTAAAACATGGGACCCTTTTCTATCGTTCTTGATAAATATGAGACTTTTAATCTCCACTTTTAAAGTGGTTAAAGTGATTGTGCAGCTTATGTTGTATGCATGAGATTATCTTTTTCAGTGTTTCGTGTTGGCTTTAAAAATTTAAGTTGTGTAAAATGTTTATTGGTACATTTGTGGACAGAGGCACAGATAATATTCTGAGAAGTAAACTGGCTATAATCTATCACAATAGTACTTTATTAAGACAATTCATTGTCAACAAACCCTTCAGTCGCTAAGCATTTTTGACATTTAACTTGACCAACTCTTCAGGTGATCTCATAACCCAACACCATGCCTTTAATACAACACCCTAGCTTAAATATCAGCCATATTCTTCAAAAAAAATGTAAGACAAAATCGTAAACTCATACATTCAGAAAAATGAGCACAGCATAGGCCTACAGTCAGTTTGGACCTTGTGGAGTAGGCATTTAGAGCAGGAGGCTAATGATGCCTATGTCTCGCCTCCATCCATGAAGAGGATATGGAATGGTCCCTTTTTTCATCTGTGGCCCTGTGGGGGGGTTTAGCCCAAGGATATCAAGACATCATCTTTTCCATGACTCCTCTGCTGAGGTGTGAAACAGCATAAGAGAGAGGAGCAGGGAGCTAATGGAGCATGAACTGGACCTGAGCTATAAATGCTGATGCAATCAAAGAATGCCAATAACCTGTGAAATGCAAACTCTGACAATGGAGTGAAGGAAAAAATGGGGAACTCGACAGCAGCGAGAGCCGGGGTTTTACTAAACACACAGTGTTTCACTTTAAGCCTCAGGTTGTCGGTTCTTTGTTTGCCTGTTCACTTGTTTTTATTCTCCTCATCACAATGGGTGATTATTTGACGGACATTTTAAGAACTAAGCAATAATGGCTAACACATACACAGGCATCATACATGATATTTAATGACGTATGGGTCTGATCAACTGCGCTATAATAACAAAACCTTTTTGCAGCAGCACTAGCACAGATGACTTGATCTTCACTGTTATCACACTGATTACAACTCGTGTTTGTCTGTAAAAGACATTTAATATATCCAGGTAGAACCACTCCGGATTTACTTAGAAACGATTAAAATGTGAGGACATCAGACTTGTCCTGACTCAAAATCAATAAACTTGTTTTTCATATGTCTGTTTGTTAACTAGCTTGTTTGTTGTGTCTGCAGGACCAAGGTTGAAAGTGCAGATGTTTTTACCGAACAGTAAGTATTTTCATCACTTTCCTTGACATTGAAAAATATTGCCTTTTTTAAAGTTTGCATTAATTTCTCAGACAATTATATTTGGCAGACACATTCATCTGAGGTTGTATGTTGTTAAAAATTGCTAACTTGAATCTTAAAAAATTTTTAGGGGGCAACTGTGGCTTAGGAGGAGGAGCGTGTCTTTCAGTAATTGTAAGGTTGACAGTTCGTCGCCCATCTCTCTTCTATTGGCTCCTGATGGCTCAGAATCAGAGTGTGTGAATGTGCGATAGAGAATCAGTGCTGTATGAATGAGTCAGTGAGTAAAGGGCAACAAGAAAGCCGTCCATTTACCATTTCAACCCATGACAAAGTTTAAATTGAGCTCCATATCAGTACATCGAGTAAAGTGGGTTGGTGACTCACACTCTTTGGACATTCCCACGGCAAAGCACTTCTGCAGGCGGCAGTACTGACAGCGGTTCCTCGTCACCTTGTTGATAATGCAGTTCTTCTCCCGGTGACATGTGTACACCATGTTCTTCTGGATGCTGCGGCGGAAAAACCCCTGAGGAGACAGACACAAGACAAAAATCAGGAGGTTTTCATGAAAAGAACTCTCTCACGACGTTAACCTCATTCTTTGCTCCTAATCTTCTGCAGCCACCTATTTTCTTCATCAACGAGTCAGCACCAGTGAAACGTCAGTCTGATGAGAATTGCCATTAAGGCTGAGAGAGAAGCGAGGCAGTGCGTCCCTGCTGGGAGCTGTGTGGCGCTTCAAATACTAGATTTAAGCTCAGACATAGAGTGGGAACAGAGAGTGAAGAAGCTCAGGCTTTCAAAAAGCAAGGCTGCTGTGCCGTATGGAAGAATAACTGAGGACTTTGGTGCAGCTGAGTTTGCAGTACTACATCTGAACCAGACAAGGTGACATTGAGCTTCTGTGGAAGACCAAAGCACTCTTTCTTTCAAAGGAATGCTTTCAGCGTGATTCCCTGGTACAGTATCGTTATTGGGCCAATTCAATATTTAGTTCTAAAAAGACATAAGTAACTGAGGAGTGAAAACAATGGAAGAGCTCTGCATTTAGAAAAGGGATTATTCATAAGGCATTGAACTCAAATAGAACTCAGGAAATGAAGTTTAAATTCTAAGAATGACAATTAAAGTAAAATATTCTCGGAATGACAACCAATTTTCGACAGAGGGTAATAAACTTCAAATAGAAGATCAAATGTCTTTTGAACGGAACTTTTAAAAGCTCTCTGTCCCCTGTCTGGTTACGTTTTGGCATATGATGCACAGAGAGAGATGTTGGATCTCCATGACAATGAAGGTTATAACCTTGACTTATTAATTTCCATGAGACTTGCCGTGGTTGTAGTTTCGCCTGTGAGATGATGAATGTGAGGTAACGATCAATAGGCATTTTAAAACCAAGTCTCATCACCAAAAAAGGCATTTGAATGTGGTAAAAAAAAAATTGGGGGCAAAATATTATAATCAAGGGCCTCAGCTATAGAATGGATGTATAATTAACTCACCTATTTAGGTCCTTGCTATAAAACCCTGACCAAAGAGTTCCCAACAGTTCCAGCTTCTGAAACCCCTTGAAAGCCTCAACAGCTAAATTATGTGTCACTTATCATTAAAATGTTTATTAAAAGCGTTCTATGTCCAGGTTTAGGTAGGCAGGGTTTCCGCTATGTTTATTTTGCAGCGGCACCCCGTCGACACATTAGTATTCTTAGCTTGCTGTATCATCTTGCTGCAAGTCCTCCCTCCTGACGTGCATGCACTCACTTTACACTTTCACATAAACAACACGAATCAGAAGTTATAAGGACCTGAACAGCACTGAAGTTAAATTTGTGTTTGTTTGATTCACTTTATGAGACATGAATTCAAACACATTGAAAAAGGGTCCAATATTTTGCACACACGCAGTTCAACACTCACAAACACTGGAGCACCGATTGCTACTGGGTATTTCGCACTCTGCTTTTGATGGCGTCCATTTAAAACACAAAGTCTATACCGTAGGCACACATCTTCAGTTTCCTGTCTGTACCTGTTCTGCTTGTGTGATGCCAGAAATTACCCTTCTTAACCATTAAAGCCCTCTTCATCTAAACCCACATTCAGCCATGTGGTGTGACTTTCCAAGGGCTCTAGGCTGCCTGCTTGAAGGAGAGTGATAATGACAACAGTGTGGATCCTCCTTGAATATCTTGGTGCACAGAAACAGAGGCAGAGAGCTCATCTGCCTCTGTCGCTGAGTGACAGAAAGCAGAGGAGCATCTATAGGAAGCTGGAGTCTTCACAGACCCCCCCGCCCCCCCCCCTCTTGATATTAATTTTCCATAGCTCTAGGGTCTTTTGCAATGATCGTCCATCATCCAGACCCTTTTGCACCGGGTTGGGGAGGTGGGGGTTAAAATTCCATTTACCATAGCTGCCTGTGACGGATGGGACCTTGCCTTTTCATCAGTGAAGCAGGATGCACGATGGGTAACAGATTAGATCACAGGAGTGAAACGACTGACTCTGTAGCCCATCTCGCCTCGGCCTCGATCATCCGTCAAATGCTGCGCTGCCCCTTTGGTAGCACCGGATACTGACTAAAAGCAGCCTATCGTGCCTCAGCCTTGATGACACGTGACCAGTGCGAGGTCACCTCCCCTCAGTTGGCATTATTCATTTTCTTAATAGAGGCCTTTATCCTGGCTGATGTAAGCCAAGTGAGTTGGTAGACATTACCTGTGAGGCCTGATGGATGACCATGGACGCGGCCTGCATCACCATTAGCTGCCATATAACTGTGTTCAGGTTGGGTGCAGAACCCAAGGCTACTCCAGTACTTACGCCATTCAAAGCTGAGAGCATGCAGGTCACTTAGCCTTGGAAATCTCATTGTGTGTGTGATAAGTGCTGTATGTGCTTGGGCTTTCATAGTCGTCCTTTGCGTGTCACGCACTTGCTGCAGACTGTTTCCCAAGATGCGTTTGAGTTTTAGTTCTACTATGGTGATGGTTTTTTGATAGTTAAAGGGATGCGATCCTCCTCTTTCTCTCCATATAGAGTAGATTAAATATACTTACTGATGGGGAAAAGGAAACACGATTTTCTGATAACAGAGAGTTATAGATTCCTGGCAACTAGATAAGAGAAGATATACGAGAGAAACAAACCACCACCGTAACAAAAGAGTTTGCGATACTTAAGAAAGAAAACAAATCAAGCCAGTTACATTGTTGCAGTGGTGCAAGTAAAACTTCAGTTTCTTCACTTCACCATCAGTTGTATAACTTGTTGACAAAAGCCATTCATTTTGGGGCAAAGTTAAAGCAGAGTGTTGCAAATTATGGATTTCCAGGTTTTTTTTTCTGAACATGGATGAAATTATTTTGTTGCCAATGTTGTTGGACTGGACTTACAATGATTGATATGAACAACATTGGCAACAAAATAATTTCATCCAAGTTCAGAAAAAAAAACCTGGACATCCATAATTTGCTGGTGCTGACAAAGAGTAAATCTCATAAATCTTTGGTATAGAAAGTAACTTAAATTAACTCTGAGATGAACCGTTAAGACACTAGATATTAGCAGGCTAGCTTTCTTCACAGTGCAACCCTAGAGGACACTATTGTAATAGCGTTGTGCCCAATTGTGATGGTGTATAAACAGCTTCAGCAACAAAGTGGTCGACGAAATAAATGTCTCTATAACAGACTGTGGAACTTATTATCCAGTTAGCTTCCCAGCTGGTTAATTATTATCTGGCAGATAGAAATCCAGTTATCCTGCTACTAGGCTACTATGACAGACTATCCAAAGCATGTTGACACATTGTCTATATTACAGTTAGCATATTACTACTTTGCTCACCAGCTAAGGTTGTGTAGCAGTAGGGTACTAGGGTAATCACTATCACACAGCATCACAAATAGATTAACATTGCAGTGCCTCTTTTTTGGTCTGACGCATTTTATTCCTGTGGCAATTGGCTACTTCAGCTCCTCTCTGAGAGTTAGCCCTGCCACTGCCACTTTGTTACAGTACAATCTGAAACAAATGTCAAACATTTAATAATTAATAAAGAGATGGCATAATGGGGCAGTGTGTAAGAAGCTGAGCAGACCTGCCACCACACAGTTGTTTCACGTCAAATAAATAAATACAAGCCCAGTAGCAAGCAGACATTAGAAAATGTCTGTAAACGTTTATGCACAATTACTTTTTAATGCGCACCCCTCTACTTACTACTACTTACCCCCTGGCTTTGGCAGATATCACAACTTTATGTGGCAACTGACCTCGTTTATTCTGGATTTTCACCTTTTTTCTCCCGCTCTTCCTTGCAAATCACTTCACGGTCTGAGAGATTTTTTTTTCATATTCAAAGACTTGGAACATTTTTCTAAAAAATGTCAACTTTTAGGAATAGTTTGCGTAGGATTTTGAGGTTTGCTTTCGATCATTGGTACTGCATGACATTTGCATCCACCATTTGTTGATATATATTCCATTTAGCTGTGAAATGTTTCCTGTGCCAATGGTTTTCACATGATCCCAAAGACTAAGAATATTTTTTTTTCTCCATGCAAGCCTTTAGTACTTGTGCTTATAACCTTAAGGCTAAATTCCGGGTGTTGGTTTCTGTGGCCTACCATTGAGGTAGTCCATGCTGAGCTAGCCTGTAAATATCATCTTGACAGATGTGTTTTCCAGGATAAACAGAGCGTGTTGGGGTGAAGAAGTTGCAGCATCTTCAGTGGAGCGGAAAGCAGATTGCAGGGGTCAAGCGGGATCTAGAGGCTGGAGGACTTGCCTCTTGTACCACTTCATGATGATATGTGTGAGTCCCCAGTGGCACCAATCCTTCAGACAGCACACAGTATGATGTTGGTTAACTGGAAGCATGTGGGAAAATCTGCTTGGGCATTCTAGATGTTAAATGTTTGCATGGACATTGACCAGGTTTTGATGGTATGGTCACAGTCTGTGTTGATTCTCTGTGCATAACTGAGCACATGGTAGTTCCTGCTGCTTTGTGGTCTGCCTCTTCCCTCCATCTGAATGAAGCTTCTCAGATCTTAAACAACCTCTGCTGTCAGCAACAGCTTCTAGTTTACCCTTGAGGTGGTGGTTTTAGTGTCTGTGACGTCAATACGTCAATAGTACTGATGTGAGCTGTCACAGTCTCTGTGTATTCCTCCAGATTGATGCGATCCTCTTGGTAGCTTGCTCTTTTATTGCTTTTGAAGCACTGATTCAGGATTGAGATGGACACCTCTGGACATAAATGCTTACAGATTGGTCTGCACATTTCCGGTGGTGGTTTCTTTACTGGGATTAGCATGACATGTGTGATATAAATGGCTGGGCTAGGAAGGAGGTGATAGAATGCTTTGCATGCATTTTTTTTTTTGTGTAGACAAGGTTCAGTGTATTTTCTCTTCTTGGTGCAAACCTGACATGCTTGTCGAATTGTAGAATTGTATAACAGTAGAAAAAAATCATCAACTAATAGTATCGCCATAAACTCAACAAGAGAATAGCATTGTTTGAATGTGAACACATTATTCATGCACTACAAACAGTCTACAAATCTAACCGGACAGTCATGAAGCCTTGTCATCTGTGCGACTCACTTGTGTGCATGTCCACAGTGTCCCTATGGAGTGATGTTGCAAGGAAATTTAATCCAAGCTGTTCTTAATTTCATGCTTGGTAGTCCGTCTAAGCTGTAAAATTCAACTCATTGTCTTGTGAGCAGACATTCGCCAACAGCATAGATGGGGCAGCAAGTGAAGTGGGGTAAGCCTTTAGCCGAGCTCGGATTCCAACACTTCTATGTCCTCCGTCACAACATTTAGTGCTTATACTCAGTGAAAGGTTGCTGTGTGTGCATGTGCTGCCATGTCATGACTTGTTTTTCTTATAAGTACATTTGGTCAGTTAGTCAGTTATATACACATTGTTTTGTAGTGTGACACAAAATATATCTTATCCAATTTCTTGTTTGACCATTACCCCATAGTAAGTGTTGCCTGTCAAGTTTTATAGCTTCAGGACATAAAAATAGCAAATGCCGGCCAGTTTGTTCAAAACGCTAACAAACGATCATGAACTTTTGTGTGTTAAAAAGGACAAATAAGCAAGGGGAACTGAAAATTATTTCAGTGGCTGCATACATGATATGTTGTGGTAAAAGATAGCAACTAAAGATAATTGTTTCTAAGCAAGAAATCAGCACCAGCACTTCAGCTGATGATTCATGTAGATAGGTTGGAGATAAAGAAACGCTGTTGCTCTTGTGTTGCACAATACTGATAGTCCTTGTATCATGTATGTATTATGTAACCTCAGCAGTAAAATGTAAGATCACATTATTTAATTTGAGCTATTTTTGTTTCTTTGCTCAGAGTTTATTATTTGAACTTAGTATTTATTTTTATTTTTAGCATTACAATAGAAAAGGCCTTTTTCTAAAATAAAATATAATCTAATAAAGTCATGGAGGTAACATTAATTAGGCAAGACAAAATATAGTGAACCACTAGTTTAAATCTGTTGTATTTGTGCAGCTCTGCTGTGGTCAGGGTGTTTGACTGTTTGCTGTCAATAATGCCAGTTACATGACTAATCTGTGCATGTGCTGGTTATTTTCTATTTATCATGGCTCATGGATTAGTAATTATGGATTTGGTGTCAGATCAGCTACTGGAGCACACACACGTTATATTTGCCGTGCAGTCCCTTTGGCAGCTTCTCTCCGTCCAGTCTGATAGGTGAATATTGTTCATAAGGTCTTGCTTGTCCTAATCGCAAACCTTTGTGAAGCAGGTTCCTATGCTAGATATTATATTAGAATAAATTAAGGAAACATTATCCATTAGCAATGTATTAACTGAATAAAGGATTATGGGAACAAAGCTTACAAAACTTAAAAAGATTTCTCTTTTTTATTATACTGGCCACATTTTATATTAGAGGTGGTGATAGCTTGCTGAAGTCTGGCTGTGGACCCTCCCAAGGTTCGGGCATGTGTTTTCTTTTTTGTGACAAGGGAATTGCCTCCAAAGCCAGAGGTCTGATCTGACCATCAACTCAATGGTGCAATAAGCTATAAGTCTGTCTTTTTGATGGTTGTTCCAACAGTTCCAGTCACAGTGTTATTCAAACATGAGTTGTATGTGTAGCAATGTGTATCTCCAGTGGTCTCTGAGCAGCAAAAAGTGAACAGAAGCTGCAACTCGGAACAATTAATCTCTTCAAACCTCCAGGGAAACACCATCAGTGTCTGAGATGACACTGAAAATCATCACATCTGCTCTCTGAGTCTTGCTTTCTTTTCTGCCCTCTTTCTTGTTCTCATCAGTATTTTTAGTGTCTCCTCTGTCCTACGCATCTCTTTGATTTATTTCTGTCACCACAGGACACCAGTGTTGTCTTGATACTGTAGACTGCTGACATTTTCCAGCACGTGCCCTGCAGGGTGAACTCATTTGAAGTTTATAAATGTGTGACCAAAGGACACCCTTGAGCTGAGTGTTGTACAAAGGTGTTTACCTAGGAAGTGTAAAGTTGCAGAAGCGCTGCTGCTGGGCTCAATAAATTATAGGATCAGAGGTTTCAGCTGCAGGGACAAGTTGAGAATGAATCACACCTCGTAGACAAGGATGCAGAGGAGGGCAGGCTGCTAAACTCAGTTTGCCCCCATACAGGATCTGTCTGCAGATATATATATGGATGACATGCAGCAAGTGGTTGAATAGGTCACAAATATGTATTAATTTCCACTTAAAATTATGCTGACAAAATACGTATTTTTTTGTGTTTTTATCCCCAGCCTCTCTCATAAAATTTGGAGATAATACATAATTATTAGAGCTGTCAAACGATTCAAATATTTAATCGCGATTAATCGCATTTATGTCATAGTTAACTCGCGATTATCGCAATTAATCGCAAATTTGTATCTATTCTAAATGTCGCTTCATTTATTTTTTTTCCATAATTTTACTTTCGTTTTAATGCTCTTATCAACATGGAAAAGCGGATTGGCTTGCTTTATGCAAATGTTTTATTTTATTGAAAAACAACATTGCCAAACAGGGCGGGACAAAATAAAATTATAAAGTGCACATTTCAGATAAACAAGGACTCAGCCTATAGTGCAGTTAAACCATGGCTTAATATTTTCTTTTTTTCAAGTTTGCTGTGAACATAGCAGTCAGGCCTCTTATTTCAGAAACAATGAACCATAACAGTTAGGTTACCAATAAAAGGTAAGCCTACTACTTCTTTGCTTTCAGCCAGCTACTCAAACAGACAAGCAACAAAATAACAAACAAACAAAATACACAGGCAAGTGTCGGCCTACTTTGAAATAAATTAAACACAGAACTTTGTAGGGCTATATGAGTCCTCCCCTTATTTGTGGAAAATGTATGAAATAAGAAGTACCCTATTTTGAAATAAATAAAAACATATAGCTGCAGCCTAATAGTGTAACGGACTGGGTTTATGTTTATGTTTGGCGTATGTTCAGTAAAACACTGTGTTGAAGGAGCGCTCTGATATCCTGAGGGTCAGTGAAGGAGTCTGGGTGGGACATGTGACTGTTTGGACCAATAGGATGGGGTTGTTTCGGGATTGGGGCTCAATGAGGACGTGAACTGTTGATGTGTGCGAGTGACGGAGTACGAGAGAGAAGTGCACATGTTCGTGTGGAGGAAAATACAAGCTACTAAACCACGAAGAAGTTCTGTGTCCTGTGTAAGCGGGGACGCTACGATAGCATCAAAATATATATTTTAGTGGGCGAAATATTAAAACAAAAAGCGAGAGCAGGTCAGACTGGAGGCGAACACAGATTCTGAAGCTGCAGCTGCAGCTCTGCTTTAACTCGCGTTAAAAAAATTGACGGCGTTAATGCCGTTAATAACGCGTTAAACTGACAGCCCTAATAATTATAAACAATGCAATTTCACAAAGTAAATGATGATCAAACAGATATAATTCAATTAGTTTTGTACAGAGGGCCCTATTAATTCTTTGTGGAAAGGTACATTTTGTGTATGTTGACACCTATAGCCGTCTTGATTACATAACTCTCTATTCTCTCTTCTGTAGATACAGCCATATTGAGATGTAATGTCAGTGCATCAGAGGACACCAGCTCAGCCACCTGGGAGATAAGGCCACTTCCCCCGGACTGATAAACTGCACCTTAACAAAGATCATTATCCAACATCTTGTTATCTTAATGGGCCAGGGATAGGGTGTCAGAGTGACGGCCCCACCATCTTAGGCCTTCTCATTTACAGATTAAAAAACGAAAGTTGCGCCTATCAATTATTAAGCTACAAGTCAACCCCTTGTCCACCTGGCCTCCTCCTCTTTATCTCTCTCTCTCTCTCTCTCTCTCTCTCTCTCTCTCTCTCTCTCTCTCTCTCTCTCGCTCTCTCTCGCTCTCTCTCTCTCTCTCTGGCTGCAGCTCTTTGGACTCAGCTGCAGCGTTTTGTGTTGCCCGAGGACTGGGTAGAGCCGCGGGGAGAGAGGCAGCGCAGCGGATTAGCTTTCACCCTTAATCGTGTCGACATCTTATCACTGCCGTGGAAAGTGGAGAGGACACTGGAGACCCTGAGGGGTTCCAGAAAAATTAGGAGAAGAGGTAGAGTGGAAAGTAGGAAGGTAGGGGGGTGGAGAGGGTGGAGAGGGTGGAGAGTGATAATTATCCAGTTCATCCAGTCCAGGCTATTACTTACACCAGCAGTTTACTGGAAAGACATTAGAGTTCAGGGAGCGAACAGGGTTGTCAGAACAACTATGGGAAAAAATACAACTTGGAAAAGGAGGACAAGAATAAGAGCAGGTTTCCTAAAATTCTTGTTCCATTTTAGGAAATGAGTCAGGAACTTTAAACGACTGCGATCATGTGAAAAATCATAAGTCCATTATTCCACTCCAGTTTTCAGTTTTTTCATGTCAAAATAAGGGTTTGAACTAATGGTCGGATTAGAGGCTTTCTCAACCAAATGCAAATTGTTTTATACTGTATTCCATGTACACACATTTCTCCAAGTGAACACATCAATTGTGCCAAGTGGGTTTTGTAGAAGCTTAAAATGGACATTTTGGAGAACACAAAATGGGGACAGCAGCGGTGTTGTGCTTCAGCCTGCTGTATCAACTGAAACAGAAGAACAACAGGACAAGAAAGGAGCCGGACTGCACAAAGAGTCACATTGTTACCGTGGCAAATGTGAAACCTCAACTGATAAGGCACAAACAGTTACAACATGGAAAACAAGACACAGCTCTCTCAGACCCCCGCTCCTCTCTAATGTTTCTCCTTCTCTCTCCAACCAGCCCCCGATACTCAATCAGTGCTTATCTGTCCATCTGAACATCTGAAGTGCACAGATGGACCAGGAGATACAGTGGAAACTGAAAGGTAAGATAAGGGGAAGTAGAAAGGAAAGGGCAAAAAAAGAGGTCATAGAGAGGAGGAGGAAGAAAATAGCTGGTAAGAGGCCCGAACAGAGGAGCTGTGTGACTCACCCAAGCAGCTCTGAATAGCTACAGAGACACAAAACTGGAGACCAAACGAGAGGCATGAAAAGATAATAGAGGAGAGAATGAGGAGGTTTCAGATCACCCAGTCTTCCCCAGACGCCCCACTGTGGCCCTATTCTTCAGGTTGCCGCTCGCCATTCAGCGCTCATCTTTCTGCCCCAGACCTGCCAGGGGCCCCCTCAGCACTCAGAAGCCATGTTTGAGCTCTCTCTCTCTCTCTCGCTCTCCGGTGGGAGGCCTCCGTCCTGCTCACTTGCACATTAACACACATCCCACACAGGCAGACCTGTTGCTGACCTGTCCCATCCAGCACAGCAAGGCAAACACTAGAAACACTACTGTGTTGCTTTATTGTGTGGTACTAGATGTGGATCTTTTTCTATGGTTTCAACTTATTCAGCTGTTTAGGAGACGGTTGGGCCTAATGTCTGGAAATTCTGGAAGGTTAGTTACACAGCCCCACGCCAGTATGAGCTACATTCAAGTGTGTGTATCATCACATTATATATTTTTCCAGTTCTGGTTTCTCCACATCCACTGAGGTGATTCAAACCTTCTCTTATTTAGTTATAGGGTTCCAATTCACAATCAACAAATTCAGAGCTTTGAGTTGTAATTAGGCACAAATTAGAATTAGACATAAAATATTTTTTCACAAAGCTCTTGCACTTTAGTTGCTAACTAGATGTTTGGTCCTGAGCAGGTAGTGTGCTGGGGTTGTATCAGTGCTGTTGCTGGAGACGATGCACATGAGAGTGGTGTAGCTGAACCAAAGCAACAAAGCTGCAAGCCAGAAAACTACCAGTGAGCTGAAAGCTGTCTAAATGACTTCGTAATATTTCCATGGGTTCATCACTGTGAGAAACCCTTTTCATATCACAGCATGTAGACATTTGTTCAAATTAAAAAAATATTGATTAGTGCAACATTAAAGTTCTGGGCACAGTGATATTGTGACCAGTGCCAGTTCATTTCATTTCAGCTTACGGACATTTCCAGATGGTCACTACCAGACTGCAAACTATCTTGACATGGCTCAGCTTTGAAAACAGAGAGCTGGACACAACAAGATGGCAGAAGCTTCGATGCTACTTGTTCAGCACTATAAGACCCCTGCCCTGCTGAATTTACAAACTCGTCCACAAAGGGGCTACAGTCCGTTGCAAAACCACATGTAACAAATACTCCATGTTCACGCTACAACAATGGAAGTACTCACTACAGTCATTCTGATCAAACTCAGGGCACCTCTGAATCTCAAGTACATAATTCAAAAACAATTTTGCATATTTAGAATCATTTTGATATAATGACCAGGGAAACTGAACAAAAGTAAGACTTGCATAATAGTGAAACAATACAAACTAAAAATCAACCCCAAATGTGTAATGTGAATGGCCCCATTTTGAGTTTGAATCTAAAATTAGTTCCTAAACAGATGACTCACCTGTGAGTACTTTTCACATGACCTGATTTAACCAATGATCAGTCATTGATTTTATATCAGCCAGGTTATGATAGCAAATTGAAATCCAGGTGTTTAAAAAATGTGAAAATTGTATGTGAACTTAATGGGGACACGACTAGTTTCCCTATTGAATTTAAACCTTGCAGTGCTACCAATAGCAGCATTCTTTCCTTGCACATTAGTGTTCCACTTTCATGCTAGTTTAAATCATCCGCGCAACACAGGGGAGAGGGCAGGCCGGGCCACAGCCCCACCTAGGGGCAGGGGGTTGTGTAACATCTTAGTTGCACCAGTTAACTTGAATTGTGCATGAATAAAATATGAAATAGTGCTGAATAGAAAGGGAAACAACACATAATCATTTAGCCAACACATTGTGCACTTCCTAAAGTTAAAGTTTCAGTGTGTAGGATTTAGTGACTTCTAGTGGTGAAGTTGCATGTTGCAGCTGAATACCCCTCACCTCACCCTCCCCTTCCAAATATAAAAGTGAACCTCTGGTAGCCTTCAGCTATCATAAAAACGCAGAAGATTTTTAGTTTGTCCAGTTTGGACGACTGTAAAAAACATGGTGGTCTACGCAGAGAGGACCTGCTCCCGATGTAAATATAAAGTATTTTAATAACAAGGGACGATTCTAGGGTAAATAAAACAACAATTCTTACAGTTAAAGGCCGGCACATGCTTCTGCGTTTTCAGGGGCCCGCAAGCGCAAGAGCCCTTCCGGGCCCCTTACGTACTTACGTGCTTACGTACGTCGCCCAATTTTTCTAACTAGACGGCAAAGCTCCGCAAGCCTCACGCAGCCCACAAGTCTGTGATTGGTCTACTAACTACATCCTTTCAGGAGTCGCATTTCCGGTTTCATGCCCCATAATGACAGCGGAAACCACGGAAGATTTAGAAGAACGAATATAGACCAAAAAGAAAAGCACTTGGCAGAAGAGATCCGAAACTATGACCACTGGTATAACCCGTCACTAACTGGCTGATTTGTCCGCCAGAAAAAGGCTATGAGGAGCCACCGTGGCAATGTTAATAAACAGTCAACGACGACTGCCACACACAAAGAAGAGCCGACTTCGACAAAAAACATTACTCCGCCTAGTGGTCTGGCAGTGAATTGCTTTGCATCAAGCGCAACCCTTGGGGAACCATAAATTAAAACGAGTCTGTCGACACAGCTGCGTGAAAAGCCACAGACGCCGTTGCAGAAGCATGCGCCGGCCTTGAGATGAAACACAATAGTGAAAACATCACCATGGTTATTTAATATTCAATTTATGCCAATAGTTCCCTTTCACCTAAATCTTACTCACTGGACCTATAAGATAAAAGCTGGGTGGAGCTGGGGCTGGAGTATTTAAAAGGGCGTGTGTTACAGTTTAAGCTGTATGACAAGCTCCAACCTGAGGCTTAAGAAGAATGGTGCAGCTTAAAATAAATCAAATAATAAAGACGATTCTAAACATGTAAGTAGAACGGCTGACACAACACTGCCATATACAGTAGAAAAAATGTTAAAGAGGGAAGGATGAGGTCGTGTAAGTACACCAGTGAAATTTAGGTCAGCGTGGGAGTCAGTCAGACAGCACTATGCTGCATCAGGCTGACTGACTTAACTCTGGATACACGTTAACAGAACTCGTTTTCTATCTCAACCACGACGCAACCACATGTTGTTGATGGTCATATGGTTTTCACATCTCTTTTACCTTAAGATTCGTTTTGGAAAAGCATTTGGTGTCAAGGTAGCTGATAAAACAACGATAATTTTAACAATAAAATAAATCCTGATCAATGCTGTGACTATACTTTCCCCATTATTGATAAAAAAATAGTTTCCATCTTTTTCACATTTTTTCCAAATCAACAAGGAACCTAATGTGTTTGAATTAATAATCCACAACGTCTCTCTAATGACAAACTTGCACATCAACTCCAAGCACTAAAGGACCATCATTCATATTTAGTATACCTGTTTGAGCAGGTAACTGCTAATTCCTCTGACAAATAGCAGAAAAGATTTATTCCTTGAGCAGCAAGTCCCCCTCCACTGCACCACATGGGATACACTTAAGACTGTTCCTCCTATTTCTGCTGTCAACCAAAGAAGATCTTGATTAACTAATTGCTAATCCTCAACCAGTCGATTGGTTGCAGGGAAGAAAATCGATTGGTCATTAATATTAGCACAAATTTAATAATATTATAGAGAAACCTACCACCGCATTTCAACAGGAAGAAACCCCCAACATAGCCAGACTCAGGGAGTGTGAGGGCATCTGGTTCGACCAGTTGCAGCCACACAAACTCATTTGGAGTCAACTCAAACTTAAAATAAGTTAGACCTAGACCAGTCTCCATTAGCTCAGGTGAGTTCAAACGTATTTCTAAAACAACCTGTCGCCAATGGAAGGCTAATGGTGCAGCACTTTAACCCTTCTCAACGGAAAACCAGCGATTGTCCAACAACTGACAATTTGAACGAGTGTATAACGGCTAACCAGTCGCCCGGGAAAGTATGGTAAACTGTCCATGGACTGCATTTATATAGCACTTTCCTAGTGTTACTGACCACTCAAAGCATTTTGCAATACAAATCACATTCACCCATTTACACATTCATACAGCACTTTTATACGCAGCACTTTTTATCACACATCATTCACACACAGGGACTTAGTGTCTTGCCCAAGGACGACTCAGCCTGAGGATTGGAGGAGCCACGGATCGACCTCCTAAGCCACAACCTCCCCTTCATAGTCATACCTACTTCACACATTAACAACCTGAGCTCTGCCCACACACACAGTCACACTCCTGGTGATACATAAATAAATGGTTGTCAAATGGTAAGTATTTATAAAGTGCTTTTCTAGTCTTGATGACCAATCAAAGCACTTTACAGTACAGTTTGCCATTCTGCCATTCACAAACACACACAGTGCATCTGTGAACAGCACTTTTTTTTATGTGAGGGGTTCAGCATCTTGCCCAAGGACACTTCGGCATGCAGATGGGGAAGACTGGGATCTAACTGCCGACCTTCTGGTTGAAGGACGACCACTCTACCCCTCAGCCACTGCCGCATATGTAACATACACAAAATTCAAGACTTCCAACTAGCCATCTACTAATGACAGTAAAAAGACACAAAGCTGTTTCAGCAGTTGAGCAGCAAATTGCACTGCAGGGAGAGCACAAGGATGCGGTGGCATAACAATCATATCTATTTCATGTCATACTTCTGCAGTGTTGAACCTCTCTGTCTTATTTTTCTCTCTCTATTAGCGCCCTGCACTTCTTTTATGTTGTACAACGTTGACAAATCACATTATGAGAGTGAGTGTTAGCACCGAGGGGAGCTGTATAGATTATGGTGACAGGCAGAACGAACTCAGAGAATGGCCCCGGCAGATCCATGTCCTTTTTTCCCTCTCTATTTCTCTAGTCAGCTCAACTGGGATCTTCATCATCGGCGTCCTGCAACAGCAGTGGACAGCAGGGAGTAAATAAAGATATGAAAAGCACCCGGGGGGAGAAGGATTATGAGGTGTGAGGAGGGTGCTGCAGGCCCAAGAACTGCTATGGATGTAGGTAGGAGCAGGGTGGAAGGCACTGCATCTAGGTCTGTTAAAGGTAATATATATGATATTCGTTGCAATTAGATGTCACAGTAGCATCCTGGAACAAAGCAAATATTAAAACGGCCAAACCTTCCTTCCCCTTTGTCCTCTCAGATAGGTGTTGCTAAACAGTCAATGGGTGCTGAGAGTGGCCCCTTTACCACACACACAGCTGAATCAGTTTAGACTGTGGACAGGATAGCCAACAAAAAGACAGTCCAGCTAAATGTGCAGAAAAGGATCCATTGTCTCCTACCTTTGGGTTGGACATGGTGCACATGGTGGTCTACGCAGAGTTAAAGATCTCTTATGTTATTAGTGGAGAGGGATCCCTCACATGTGACTCTCTCTGAGGTTTTGAAACCATCTTGCTTTATCAATGTGGGGAGGAAGGGACTGGCTACTAAAACCAAGTTCTGTTCAAAGTATGACTCATCAAACCTTCATATTATTTGTATCCATCGCAGGGTCATTTGTGTCAAAATTATTATGTTGATGAATCCCAAATTCTCCGTACTCACAAAAGCAGAAAAATGCATATATTATCTTATTACCACATTTAAACTCCTGCATAATTCATTGTTACACAGAGGAGGTTTTATTTTTACTCCTGTTTATGTGTTTATCTGTTAGTCAGCAGGATATCTGACGGTATAGGGGCTTCCATGCTGTGAGTGGTGCTTCCAACAGAGAGTAAACCTACATCAATGTATTAACTCCACGCTTTATTCAAACTCAGAAAAACAAAAGGGAAATGTTATTAAAAAACAAGTTAGAAGTTTAAAGTTTTAAAAATGGTGAGTCCTGCACCTACAAGCCCAAGCACCTGGAACCACCATATTACCCAAAATTCTCCTTAAACTAATTCCTTACAGGATTGCTTTTTTTTCATTCCCTGCTCCTGCATTTACCACATTTTAAGGCTTATGCCCCGAAACATAATCAGATCTGCTTGAAGTGGTCTGCTAGGATAGGTGGGCAATCGCTGTGAGGGTGAACAATGGTTCTAGTAATGAAACAAGTTGAAAACTATAACAAGAGAATAATCATCCAGATGTATGTGGTTGTTAGACCTGACATGATCCCAACATTATAAGGTCATTTTAACATATTCTGTCTTATTCTCTGCTGTTGTACCATCCATAATAACATCGCATCCATTGAATATTATGGGATTTTCTGCAGGTTTGGATACAGATCTGGATAAAACATTATATTTCTCTCTTTGAATGCTGAACAATTTTAACAACACTTATTTAGTACAAAGTGTTTAGCAGCTTTGACTCAGGTACAGCATGTGTTACTGAGTGCTTTAAAAATGTCTACATAAATATGTGAGTCACTAAGAAACCGTGACTACCTATTCACAGCGTTATATCTACTTCAACAGCTTTTGTGAGAAGCCTTATCTGAAACAATGGTTGTGAGCTATGATTGTCATCTGATAAAAACACATGGTGCAGTGGATTACATTGTTGTAAATAGCAGTAAATAGACAACAGTTTTTTAGCACTTTTATACAAAGTGCACTTTGTGCTGGATTTCTACGTAAACCGCATCCCAGCTCGTTAAATACTCACAAGTTGTATTCTATGTGGAAGGTGGAACCTGCTTTCATTTTCTACATACATTATTTAAATGCGAGGCATCTGGTTGGTCGTGTGAATAATGAATTAAGTCTTTCTAAAATCTCTAAATTCTGCCTCGGTGAGAAACTGAGATTTGTAGCTGAATGCAGGTGAATTTATTCCTTTATTCAGTCTCTGCATGTGGGCGTGAGGTGGAAAGGGAGAGAGCAGAGAGGGCTGGGGGTTCAGAGAGAGGAGTGTTTCTTTTCCACTGTGTGGATTCTGAATTGTGTTTTATTCACAGAGGTTACGGTCTCCCGCTTGTCAAACCAGTTCCATCAAACTAATCCCACTGTGTCAACATCTCAGGATCCAACACGTAACAGGGGGCGAGGGAGGAGGGCTCACAGGCTCAAAGTTTTGTCTTCATCCCCAAAGGCCTGTCAGCGCCGACGACACGCGTACAGATTCAAGTCGTCTTTCTTTCTGGACATTTCAGGGCTTATGCAAAACAAAGCTATGATGTAATTTTCTAAATTGTTCTGCATCAATGCTAAAAAGAGGGAAACTAAGCCACTGAAAAAAAAAAAACCTTGCTGGATAGTAGTCATACAGACACAGCAGTTCTCGAAATGTTTGTCCAGGTTTAGGGATATTTGTTTGCGTGTCCACCTTGACACAGACATTGATCCTGTAGGGCTGCTGCACTGACCAATCACACTCTGAAAGAGCCTTTGTCAGACATGGAATACGTAACATTGCCTCATCTGTAAAAGTGATTGCATATTTTTCATTCTGACATGTGCTCATCTTTATTCATACCTGGCAGGACCCCTAAGGACAAGGCCACACTGCCTTCACAATATTTGGCACATGGTGTGTAAAAAGATATGTCACACAGCACTGCGAGACCCTGACTTTAACCACCAGATCTGCAAGTAGCTTTTCTCATCACTTTGAAAATTCAGATTTTGCACATAGAATAACAAGACTTTGGGCTGGGAACTAATTCCTTTTCGCTTACTTTTGAATTAAAATAGACCTGCTGGAGATCATTTATTCATCCATAGAGTCATTGATAAAAGTCGAACATCTATAAAAATGCTTTTCAGATTATTGAATAGCTGTAAAGAGTCACGTGTGTATTTTTTGAATTGTGTAAAAAAGTTAATTGTAATCTAATAAAAACAAATCTTTGCAAATCCATTCAGAATCAGAAACTGAAATCTCTCAATATTATGGAGACTCTTATTTCATTACTACTTACAGAAAACCTGTTAGAAGCAATTACAGCTTCAAGTCTTCTAGTGAAAATCTGTGCAGGGTTTGCACACCTGATTTTGGGAGGTTATCTCATTCTTCCTGGCAGATACTCAAAAGATCCGTCACACGGGACAGGAAGTGTCCGTGAAGTGACATTTTCAGCTCTCTCCACAGATGTTGTTCAGGGTTTAAGTCTCTGCTTTGGCTGAGCCACTCAAGGACAGTCAGAGACTTGTCCTGAAGCCTCTCCAGCCTCGTCTTGGCTCTGTGCTCCGGGTCATAGTCGTGCTAAAAAGAGAACCATCAACCCAGAGTCAGGCTGAATAAACTGTGGAGCTGAATTTATCCTTGCCCCTAATTCTGATCAGTCCTTCTGTCCCAGCTGCTGAGAAGCATCACACCATGATGCTGCCACCATCATGCTTCTCTTAACCACGGGGATTGAAACCCAGGTGAGAACCTGGATTCTGCCCAAAGAGTTCACTGTTTGTCACATCAGACCAGATGATCTTTTTCCTTCCAGAACTCACTGGGTTCTTAGTCTCCTCCCTCACCATGGCCCACTTAAATCTATCAAAATGGTTTATATACCTTTGTCCTGATCTTTGGCTCAAACAACAACTTTATGGTTTAGTTTTTGTCTTGACATTAAGTGACTAAAATCTACTCATGCGTATGAATTCCTAAACTGTTCAATCAATTCAGTATCCAAAATCTATAGAGAGTTTACAGATATGTTAGTTTAAAATTTTCGAAAAACACATATTTTTGCCACTGTGGATTATTGATTTTAGACTTGGCAAAATTGCATTTATATTCTTTATTTAATCTACACAATAATAAAGAAGGAAACACCCTTTGGTTCATTCGTTGCTCAGGGAAGGAGGGAAGCATTCTTTGGCCGCATTCAGCTTTTGAAATTGGACAGTAGTCATGCTGCTGTCCAATTGCTTGAGACAGTGCTTCACTACTTCTACATCATAGGTTATCCTGAAACTCTCCCTGGCTGAATCATCACTGCATAACATTAACAGCTTCATTTGAAGAAATCACATTCTTTATAAAAATTCAAAGGGCACTTAAATATTACAGCATGTCACATAGGCTGCAACTCCGTGGTTTAATTTTGTCAAGAAACACTTAACCACCACAAGCACAATTCTGCCATGAGCTCAGTTAACTTTGTGTTAAAGCTGAATGTTACACTATTGATCTACAGGTTAAATGATTTTACTTTTACTATCATGATCAATCTGCGCGAATTCAATGCTATGATTTCAATATGCTACTGCTCTGCTCTGATCTCCGATAGTAACGGCCCCCGAGGCTCATGGGTATTATAGTAGTTACACACTCTCGCCAAGCCAAGATTAAGAACAATAAATTCTCAGAAACTAAGCTAAATAATTCAAACTGGTGCCAGTATCCAACATCTTTATGGGGGAGACCTTTTTCCATTTTAGATAAAACAGTTAAATAGGGGGTAAATGGCAAGAAACTCCCTGTGAGTCTCAGATATGAGACATGTAAACACATGTAAAACTGCCATTACATATGTTTAACAAGATGTATGTCCAAAAGGGGCTTTCAAATATTCAAAAGGCCTTGCTGTGTTTTCATCAGGATAACTTTCAAGTGAAGAAATAGTCCCTGTGAAATATGTTGAAAGAGTGTGTTCTGTGGAGACGGGGATACTGGGAGAAGTTGAACTGGAAAATATTGAATTTGATGTTTTTGTAATCTAGCTGAACTCACCCTTCTCCTCTGAGAACGGTGGTGTATTTGATTAGCAGAGACACATTTAAGTGATGCCAAAATGCAAGGCTTTACAAGCAGACAGATATCTGAGAGCCAGCACTTCCTCATGCTTGGAAAGCTAAATTGAACACGATGGAGTCTAGAAGACTAATATTGAGCATTTTCCCCCTCATGTGTTAGTTACAGCAAAGAAAGCAGACATAAGGACAGCAACATGCATTTATATCAGATTCCTTCTGGCGTCTTTAAAGTGGTCCCACAGCACCTGTGACATTTGAGGGGTTTTCAGAAGGACGCTGTCAAACACGTCAGACGGGCAGGAAGCGCAGGGGTGACTGGATGTGAAGGCTGACTTGACTTTGGAGGATTTCTTGACTTTGGGTCAACGCAGATAAAAACTGTCATCTGTTGCATATGCATGTACTTCTGGACGCACATATGCCTGCACAATTTAACAATTCAAATCAGCCCTGTCCACACAGGGAGTCTGCTACTGGATCAAACAGCTACTCAGGCATTAATGCAATCAAACTCTGATCAGAGCACAACCCAAACCTTGAAATGCTGCTTTCTGCCATTCATAGGTTTACTGTCACGCTGGAAAATAATCTAAGTTTTTAAATACCAACATTTGTCTGGTCCAGCTTCTTAAATATGAAGAATTAACCTCACAAACAGAAAATCATTTATTAGATTAAAACATTATATTTATTGATGAGCTATTGGAAGACTAGAATGACATTCTTGTGGCTATATGATAAATAGTTAAGTTGCATGAAACTTTTTTTTTAATGGTGTTGAATAATGTCAAGAAAAGTGTTGTTTTGCTGTCAGAGTGAAGTCAAAGTAAAATTGACCTTAAACCTTTTGGATATAAAATACAAACACTTCATTGTTGTACTTCAATTAGAGACTTTGTTTAAAAAATATCCTAATTGGAATTTTATATATGATTAACAATAGATACAAAAATAATAAATAAATATGTTTGCCTAATTAATAAAAAAGATAGGTGAGGTCAAAGTGACCTTTGACGAAAAACATTATGCCTCCTCTGATGGCTGTTGATGGCGTGGAGGTATAACAATTGAGCTATTGATCTAATAATTATTTTGTTTTTAAAAGAACAGATAACATCTATGAACTAGAGACAAAATGAATGTAACTAAACTGTAAAATGACACTTTCAAACTGTTTGTTTGTCTGATCCAAACCCCAGAGATCACAGCAAACACAGTAAATCATAGGATATTAGCTTGCAAGGAGCTGTGTTGTTTAATTTCTTTTCCTGCTTGAGAAAGGACTTTAGTGATTAAAGAATTGATGTGACAGTGAACCAGCAGGGACCATATCGAGAAACTGACACCGCAGCAGAATTCATTTTAATATTTGCACCTGTTCTACTGTCATACGTCCAAAAATCATCTGTGAAAAAGCCCTGGCTTTCACTCCCTGGGGGTTTTACATTCTAATAATGGTTCCTCCTCTCTGCTCTCCTAAATCCTCCGGCCTGCAACCTGGGATTTGATTGAGGTCCTGCACCATCAAGAATGTCCAATCCCTTAAAAGAGGGATAAGTGATCCTGGAAATCAGATATATGTTGATACTCAACAGACAAAAAAAGGGAAACTTTCTTACACCAACATGTCAGTCGACAATGTATAAAGCATTTCTGCTTTGGTTATTCGGTAAAAAAAACTTTCATATCTGTGCAAATCGGCAAATAAACACAATGTGTCTGTGAAAAGCTCCTATTAGCTGATTGTTATTGACCAATCGTAAAACATGATGGCCTGCAACAGCTGTATGATGATGCCATCACACATATTCCAAACAAACTGCTAGTAAGAATTAGCAAGATTCAGATGTTAACATAGATTTGCAAAACTGCATAGACAGAAGAGAGAAGTAAAGCTAAAATGAAAGTATATTTGTAAAAGGTATTTCCTAACTCATGGCTTGTCTTAAGTTACTGTTACAGTTTGATTCATTAATGAAAACATATTTACTGGTATTGATCTCCATTACTGCCATTTCTGGGGGAAGGAACTGTGGCACTGGACTTAAAAGAAACATGTTGACATTTATTTGAAGTTCAACGGCAACGAAAAACAACAAATGTAGCGACACATATTATTTGAGCAATTCTTCACAGTGCTGGGACTGGCCGTCTGTGCACCGTGAAATGTATTATACTGCAGGATATGTGCATGCATGTGACCAGCCCATACACGCACACACTTACACACTCTCACTCCCTGTCTGTCTTTGAGTCTATTTGTGGCTCTAATTGGCTCATTCACTGGGCAGTAAAAGGCTAAAAGCTACAGCTGTAGAGTATGCTTGACTGCATCTATCCAATAGATGGGGCTTTCCCGGCACACTACGCACAACAATGCATGCACCATGGAGACGGAATACAATACAGAGTGAGAGAGGAGAGAGTAGAAAAGTTACATACAAAAGACATATATCAATATATATATTTATATATATATATAAATATATATTATATAATCTGCTGCTTAAGTCAGGGCCATTGAAACTCATATTGTTCATAATCTCAGCAGCACTTAGACTTTAAATTCCACTTCATTCACCAACTGTCATTAGGGAATCATAATCTGTGCTCCATGTGCTCAGACCCACAGTCATGTGATGATGATGTTTCACTCATTTGTATAAACTAAGCTGCTGGGGACACACTGCACTGTTTATTTTTAGCAGTACAGATGCATTCCTGTGTTTTAATATTAAAAGGACTTTATCACACACCAGAGCAGAGAGGTCAGAGGTCATGACAGGCCTTTATGATGAGGCTTATATTGGCACATACACCGCATGGGAGACCCCAGACAACTTAGTTTGACCCAGAGTCTGTGGTGAGTGAACTGATCACCACCTCCCTCTGGGGCCAAAAACTCCAAAGGATTCCTGGCATACCACTGCTGCAATTACAGAGGTGGGGAGGAGAATGGACATCACACCGCAGCGTGGCTACATGGGGAAAAAAAACGCATAGCCCAGAAAGAATTATACAGGATGTCTGTGAGGTTAACTGTACATGTGGTATTCTCCCAAAAATGTAATCCATTACTGCTCCCACTGACGACATAGATCCAATATTTACTGTTTAGTGCTCAGCACAGTTTTACATATAAAGTGTTCCAACGCAATGCTCCAGTAATGCTTTCAAATCCATACTCAGCAGCCTATTCTCTGACGAGCCTACTCGATGTTGTTTATATATACAGTATGTGCATACGGGCGTGAGCGGTTGCCTAGCAACAGCTGCTGAAAGAGCTCAAGTAAAGACAGAAGACAGAAGAAATGCTGGCAGGGCAGATGTTAGGAGGAATTTCTAAAAGTGGAGCATTTGGGGATGGAAGACTGAGACTGAGCAGAGACGCTGTCATGTCTGAAGAGAGCAGTGCAGCCAGAGTAACAACACGTTTTCTCAGTTAGACTTTACTCATAATCCTACAGGTCTTCTGTGGCTGACCACACACAAGTGAGGTATATGGAATTTAGTCTGTGGTTCATATTTAATGGTTAACCAAAAAGACTTGCATGTGCAGGTGTCACAGCGAATACCACGACAACTCATTTTTGAACATTGCCATCGTAACACAATATGTTTTGCTTGTGTCTGAAATCACGGTTGACTTTTTTCTGTATGGAGCCAATCTTTCCCAAACAAAGAGGCTGAATCCAACCATAAACCAGTTTATTAATGATTTGGAGGTACTACACGTCTGTTTTCTGTCATTTTACAGATGCATTCAGTGTTGATGAATTTATGACTTGCCAAAAATATAAATTAATAACGTGTTTTTGTGTGTAAGACGGTTTTGCAGAATGACATTTTACAATTGAACAATGGTTCTTTGTTTGGTCCAATTACAGGTTTGGTTACAATCAGCGGATCCAGTTCTCTCAATATACTGTTTATCTTAATGGCTATTTTTGACATTTATTATAAATTCATCAACACCCCTTTTTAGGTATCGGTTAAGCATACAACTTCATTGTGGATCTTAAGAATAGTAAGTAAGCAACTCAAGGTCCACTTCCTTTCTTTTTCATATGATGAAATGTCATATCTACAATAATCTAACATCAGGAATGACTGTGTATTGGTCACCAGTACAGCTAACTGGCATGTATTTTGAGAAGAGACCACGAATGAATGGGAAGAACATGGAAACCCAACACAGAAAGGCCCTTTAAAATTTTCCTGCAGTAGTGAAACTGTGCAGACTACTGAGACAGATTTAAAAGACAAGGCCAAAATAGGGGCATTGATGCCTTTCGAAAGCAACTCCTGAGTCCTGGGACATGAAGTGGATATATGTGTTTTTATACTCGTCGTCAATGGTCTTCAGACTTCATCTACAAAGGTCTACAAACATTCATTTTATTAAGTGGGTTATAAAATTTACTTCCAATCTTTCTAACTAAAATCAAAAAAACTTTACATAATGTTCAGACGGGGTCAAATATTAATGATCAGATCAGTTTCGGATTACCAGCACAGAAAACAATCCCCAATTTGAATGAAAACTGCTTTCTCAAGAGGCAGTTGTGTGAAAAAACACTTCAGCGTTCAATAAACAACACTCGGAATGAGCATCACAGAGACAACTCAGCATGCCATTTCATCTGAAGAGGTATGGGAGTACTACCTTGCAGCCCTCACAAGCGCTGACTCCATAGTGGTATCCAGAGGACTTGTCCTGGCAGACGAAGCAAGGCTTGTAGACTCTGGGAGGGGGCAGCGGGGATGGTGGGCTGGGGACGAGCTCCTCAGAACTGGTGCTCTGTGTTTCAATGGCTGCAAGAAATGCAAGCAGGAAGAGGAAGATGAAGAAGCTTGGTTTCAAATGTGTGAATGATTCATTTAGACATCAGGAACTTTAGAAAAGACAAAGCAAACATGACATAAAAAAAACTGCATCGCCACAAAAAGAGAATTGGTTTCTCCAAATGTAGTAGGCCTGAATACTCTGACTCAGTGACTTTTTGGTTTGAGGCAGTTGGTCGACTGTGTTGTGAGCAACAAACAAACAGCAACATTTTCCTACTACACTCCCGACGGAGTTCACATCATCATTCTGAAGTGGGATGAATCATCCATGCTTCCCCTAACCTTTCTGTGGATGATGACAATCTGTGGTTTGGTAAGTCAGTTGGTCAAATCAACACTTTTGATTTGGAAAACTCTAAGCAACTAGGCTGCCTATCCAGGGTTTAACCCACATCTTTCCACAACGTCAGCTGTGATGGGCTCCAGCCCCCCACTCTCAAAAGTTCATTTGACACAGATAATGGATGGATGGATGGATGGGAATCTAAGCAAATAATGTATGGATTGCCTTGATATTTGAAAATGTGTTGTCTTAAAGTTAAAATGTTACTTTGTAATACTTTAGTTTCTGACTAAATATACACACATATATATATATATATATATATATATATATATATATATATATATATATATATATATATATATATATGACGAACTATCGATTTCCATGATTGGCTTTCCAGAAAACGCTTTGGCAAAGACATGGAAGAAGAGGGGAAAGCCATGCAGACAAAAACACATTTTTTTTGGTTAAAACCAGTCTCATCTAAAAAAAGTTGAGGAATAAATTAAACAGTAGTATTTGTGGAAGGTGTACTTGTAATTTTTGGTTTTCAGACACCAAAGTTCTAAGAATACTTCGTCATTCATGCTAGAGAACACGTTGAAACTGTACCAGACTTTAAAGCTATGCTGAGACGCAGGTGCTGCCCTCATGAACACAAGACAATTTACATAGAAAATGGAGAGCAATCTTTGCTAATTAGATTCCATTCTTCCGTACTTCATCACAGTAAACTCAATTACTGATGTTGGGGGACAAGCTCTTATAATTACTGGACCCTTGTCCTTCTATGGAATTACCTGCAGGTGTAATCTAATAATCGGCCTCATTTTCCCTGTGTGACTTTTTGCACATGTTGAATTTGCAGCTTTACATTCGGTTACTTCAGTGACTCGAGGGAAGATTTAACAAGTCTACAGCCCATACAGCACTGTGTATGAGGATAAATGATACCTCTGTAAACAGGGATGAGAAAGCGAGACGACCAGCAAGGTTAATTAAATTGAGATGATTTATCGATTCTCGCTCTTATCTGAGTTTGTGGAGAGGTTTGGGCGCCAAGGAGAAGTCACTGTGACTGGTTATGAAACAGTGACAGCATCAAATACTTTAAAGTTCTGCAAAATCTTTAAGCAGACTTGAATAAAGTTGACATAATGGTGCTGTGTTAAGATTTAGAAAAGTTTGCTGGTCGGAATTTCAAGTGGTGTTCATCTTAAAGGGACTCTTACCTTTGTTGCATTTTTACACTTTTTGTGGATAAGGTTAAATTGGTATTAATAAGGTAATGACACTCTAAAATGCAAGACAGACCCACCAGGAGTTAAAGCAAACAATTATTTCACTCTCGTAATATTTAGTGAAAACTTCAACCAATAAAATTCTTAGGACCGAAGGACCTTATTGGCCGACAGACCTGTCTGTTTGCTGCATGGAAACAGACAGGAAGCCCGTCTGCTTCTTGTCGCGCATTCGGGCCCGCGTCATCAAGGCGCGTCCTCAACTATAGGGTTTGTTTTGATTCCACGGCAGACAGTAGCGAGTAGCGACCGTATCGACCGTAGCGACTGACGATGGCAGACCAAAGTGGTCCACGGCGTACTGAAACAGCCGCTCCCAGGGGGAAAAACAAAAGAAAAAACACCGCGGATGGGAACGAGGGGGTGGGGCATTGGAGGAAGGCGGGATGATTCGAATGTGCTGTAATTCTCAAATGCAACAAAGGTAAGAGTCCCTTTAAGAGAAGGAGAAGTCAGCCATGTTATTTCCTCCACAACTGCAGTGTGAGCTGGTTTCATAGGAAAGAGAGATAGACATTTGTCATCTCATTGCTCCAAATGCACCAAATGCTTCCCCTCTGTTGTTGGCAGAGTGAAGTAAGAAGCAGCTTGCATGTAAAGCAGATGTATGGAGAGACACCATACTGGAGAAAAGCCAGGGGTCTCGGATCTAAGCCAAAGCCCTTGAATAGGAAAAGCAAAGGGGTGCATCTATGCACAAATATAACTAGGCCTTATGTAACAAGTTCTAAATATTATAATTTAATCCAAGCACATCCAGAAAACACCTCCTAGCGTGCCTCAAAGGTTTTTTTTACCAACTGAAATTTAAATTCTCACTTTGTCTGTTAGGAAACAAACTTTAATGTGAATTTATTTCCATTTCCGAACAATTTAGACTGATTTATTACATTTTTAATATGTTTTTATATGTACATATATCATTAACTTAGAAAATTGTCATTATGGCGTTACTACCTCAGAGTGCCCTCAGTGATTACGTGAATGCAGAAGGAACATACCTGCCTTTATATGAGAGGTATATTTATTGCCATACAAGTATACAATCCAAACATATTTAGGCATTTAAGCACTTTCCAACAGAAAATAGATTTTTGTCAACCAACTTGTGTTAGTAGAAATAAGCAGTCTTCATGACAAAACTGTATTATGATGATTCAGTTTTCTCATGCAAACTTGAAATTACAAGTCATTGTAATTTGACTAGAATGTCTCAAGTCAAAGTACTATTTTTGTTGATGTGCTTCCTGGAGGAAGGCACTAAGAGTCTTGGAATGGCATGCCTGTCATCGCAGGCAAGTTTTTTAATGAGGTCGAGAGAATATTCCAGCTCCAAATCATAAAAGGCTGAGGCCTGTGCTTTTTCTCAAAGTAGATCTGGGTGACAGACCTTCCCCATGTCCTGCACTTGTCCCCAACACAGACACAAATTGTGTCTCGTTCACTTGCTCTGTTGCATTTGTTTGTGGGTGGTGCAGTGGTGAAACTGAAATAACACACACTAACAACTCACTCAACAGACCTGAGCCACTGTCTGACATAAGTCTAGCAAATATCTCACTGACAAACCTGCTGGCTGCAACCAGAATAGCGGCTTCTCTCAGTGCACATACACCGATCCACTTGGAGAAATATTTGACCAAGATTAGCAAGTGGCCCAACAAAATCCTCTCCTGTGTACTGTGTCCCAATGGCTGTTGAGGCAAGATAGTAATATTTAGACTTTCCAGAGGATTCTTGTCCATCGGTTAAATTTGTTCCTGCTTCGGCACTGATCTCTGTAGCCTGCTAAAGTCACTCAGCATATGTTAATCAGGTGCATGGACACAGCAAATGATGCCTCTCAGGACAAATTATTTGCTGTCAGAAGGAAAAACCCTTTTCTGAAAATCTGGCAGATTTGTGAAATGAGTGCTTAAAACCATTTGCTACGCTCTTTTTTTAAGGAAATGAATGGCAGTTCATTAAGCATCTGAGGACTCCAATATAGCATGATGCGATGCAGCCGTGAACACCCTTGCTGTGTTGCTAAGTTTGGGTAAACAGGGATGCAGGAAAGAGCCGGAGTGTCAGGTTTGAGTTCTGCTGTAAGTTTTTTTATGTAAAGAAGGGGGTTCCACCTTGGTCACAGCAGTAGCATATGAGGTTTATGGGATCAAACTCAAAGTGTCTGAATATGCTACAGTTGGGTCCAAGTCATGTATACTCTCCTGCAGTCATGCACCTTCTGCCTGTAGCTCCTGTACTTTCAAGGTCTAAAGTTACCCATTATGAAATTTGACATCTCTTGAGAGACCCAATACCCATGTTAGTTACCAGTTAAGTCTCCATGTCTGGATGGGATGTAATTATGTATTGATACTTGAGTAACAAATACACCTCAAATATGCACTATTATATTGTCTGAACAGTAGCAAAGGTTCAATCCCCTGCTCCTTTAGTCAAAGTTTTCTTAGGCAAGATACTGAACTGGTGATGCTTTGTTTTTTTTCAATTTTTGAATAGGTCTTCGTTATGCTATTAAGGATACACAGTACAATTATCCACCATTGCAGGCACACAAAGAGAATATGCCCCAATGATCTTAATACAGTATACAAACTTTTAACCCTTACTGGGGAATTAGCTTCATCAAGCTTATGCTTGAAATGTGATGTAGACTCCTCTAATAAACCTGCTGCACATACACGTCCTCAGTCTGTACCCTCGATCAGTTTGCTGAAGAAGGGTTCAAACAAAAATGCCAATTAGAATATGGTGTAGATGCTCATTTACACTTCCCTTACATAGAGAAAGAGACCCGTCCGTTGAAACAATGAGTATTTTACATTGGCTTCGTTGTAAAGCAATACATCCACTTGAAGGCATTGCAAAGTTGAGAGGTTCTGACAACGACGAGCATGGTGATGGTGGAGGAGGTTATGATAATTCATCTCTTGAGATAGGGGAAAAAGTGGCCACATTGTTGGACCTAGGGTCATCTCTCTTTTGACTACAACTCCCCTCATTATTTCAGGTGGTACTGCTCCATCCCATCTGTTTTGTCCGTATCCATAAGTTCTCGAAAGATGTTCACAAATATGGACGAAATGAAAGTACGGAGAGAGGGCTCCACACGTATCTCATCAATCAATTGATAGACAAAGGAAGGGGGGACTCCACACTGGTACTTTTTATTACAGAATATAACACTGATCTTACAGTACCTGGTCTCCAAGGCTCAATAATTGCTAGTTACACATGAGCAGCAGAACCAAGAGCAACTCATTACTGATGATGATATCTCCATCAAAGCAGTTGTGAATAAAACTCCTAACCCTAGCTCAACAAAAGAGAAGGAAGCACCACGTTGTGGTGCTATTTAGCATTGCAAACCGTATAAACTACACAGGTATCGTTAACACCGTGATTGACTGGCACCATTTCCATGGGTATACTATGCCTCTCGCCCAGTATCAGCAGGCTCCATTTCCGCCACAGCCCTCAAGGATAAGCAGGTACAGCTAATGGATAGATGGATGTGACATATAATGAGTGGGTTTCTCTTAAGTTTCATTTGCAGTAGCATTCAATTGCAATTCAGATAAAGACATACAAGGAAAAAAATGTATCCTATTGTAAAACAGATCACAGGTTAAGAGACAATTATTCTCGTCCTTGTCCCTTCTTTTTATGTTTAACTATATAAACCTCTGGTCACCCTAGCCGATTGTCATATAACACAAAGTGAACTCCACTTCCTTTGTAGCTACCTCAGCTTTAGAGCACCCTGCCTGACAGTTTTGACCATTTCTCCTTTGTGTTACCTTTGCTTTATTCATTTTTTATTATTATCATAATCCTGTCTTCCCACCCCCCACCCCCAATTTTATTCACATTGCTTTGCTTAACTGCAGCAAGCTTTCATTGTCTCATTTCACAATCACTCAGTTCACAGTTCACTGTGATTATGAAGCTCCATTTATCCCCTCCTCCCTTTTCCACAAAGAAAAGCAATATCATATAACCTCCCACATTAAACATATAATAAGTGAAACAAGGGACGTTAGATGAAGATGAGGATGTATGACTACTGGAGCACAAAAACTGTATATTTGCCCTCCCCATGTTATGTAGAACAATGAGGCATATATCAACATGAAAAATGATTTTGCCACTGATATGCCGCTGTAGTATTTGTTAAACACTGAGGAGGGGCAGAGCCAACAATTCAACCCTGTGCTGATGTGAAACTCATGGCTGCATCTGGAAGGCAGTGTGAAGCACATGCAAACAGATGGGACACATAAACATAGACGTATTATACCTCGGAGTGTGAGTGTGTGTGGGAGGGGGGGGGCTTCACGGAGTACCTGTATAGTGGTGTATGGGCCCTATCAGGTGCAGAGGAGCCTTTTTCCATTTTCTGCATGATTAAACTTTGAGTCGACTTCGCTGCATGTTAACATACACAGAAAGCTCCATTATAGGAATAAAGGCTGGTGACAGACAAGCGCGCACGGCGGGTTCTGGCTTAAGAGCAGGCAGAGAAAAATGTGTGGCTGAACCCTTAGCCTCTGGCTGAACCTGCCAGAAGGGTCAAACAGGAAAGCACACACTCCCTGCTGGAGGCTGAAGGCTGAATGAGGGGAAAGTCTAAAGAAAACAGCGCCACTGATTGGTCTGTCCACTTGGACCGAGCCCACTGACAACAGCACTGATACGCAACAGCTACTGATACTGTCTTTTATCAAGTATCAGTCAGTAAGAGGGATGAGCTCAGAAAGACACAGCTGATGAAAGTGCACACTGACTGATAAACTTTACCATAAAAGTTTAATTTGTAATCACTGAAAATATGACATGATAATCTCACGTCTCTGCATGGGACTGGTGTGACTTTAATTTATCAATGACTTTATGTAAACATGGAGAACCTGTCTCCTTATGGAGAGTTGAAGCCAAAATATCCCGGATATGGGAGAGGCCATTCTGCCGGTGATGTCATTTGCAACCTGTCTTTGCAATGGCTATCAGGGGTGGAGCTAAGTCCCCACCAGCCCATCCATGAGGCCAATTGAGAGTCTGTCTCAGCTGTCAATCATGACACTTTAATCCATTTATTTGTATAACATCCATTAACTTAATAAAAAAAAAACTACTGGAATGATCACTCGAACACATATCAGCGTGACAACAACTATACCTAAAATGACAGAAACCGGCTTAGGGAAAAATGTACTTGACTTTTTAGTTTAGTTTATGTCTTATCCACTAACAGTTTGAGAGAAAGAAAGAACACAGCTAAGGTAAATATTGTTGGTCAAAGCAATTTTACCTGAAGAGTCACTCTTTTTTTTCAATTAACTTATAGGTTCTAAGTGACCGTTTCATCTTCCAGTTTCAGTTTTTCTTCTGAGTTACTGATTTGGCACAAACTGTTGCAAGGACATCAGACTGTCACTGATTGTGAGATGAGCTTCACTGTCACACAAACTGGCTTCATGCATCCATGGAAACAATGAACTCAAAGAGGCTAATTATACAAACATGTTAAGGAGGACTTCAGAGTTATTTTAAGAATAAAAAAGTCAAAGAGAAATATGCAGCTTTACATTCACTCTTTTGTTATCTTAAGCTTCGCCTCTGTAACCTTAGTATTAATGTAATTGAATTCAGTTCAGACATGATCTTGATTGCAGATTTACAGATTGTACTGAACGGGTTTGCGAAACATTTAACGTTACACATCGAAATAAAAAATATTGATTTAAACTGCATTTAAATGACGTACAAATAATACATCCTTTAAAGATTTAGTTCATCAAAATTCAGGGGGAAAAATTCTCACTTTCAATTTTCAGAACCTCTTGTCTATGAAAGAAACCGTCCCCCTGGAGACTGTCCACAGTGAGGTCTGTGGATCATCCTGGGAGCATCGCCTGTGGAAAGAGATGTCGCTGGAGGCGATCTCAAAACCTGCATAGAATTTCAAAACCACCCCCACTAAAGGTGTGAATGAGATTTCTCTTTCTGTCTTTCTTTGGAATTTGAATGACGCTTTGGAACATTGACGCTTGAATATTTTCATGATGTTTGACATCATCTGTTCATAGTGACACTCCAAAAATGAAGGCACCTCCCAAGCACTAAAACTGTTCAAGCCCAAAAATAATGTAGAAATAATCTGCAGAGCTGCAGCATTGTCTAAATATAAGAACATCCTCATATTCAGTTTCCCCACTCTGAAAACCAGTGACATGTACGATGACATGGTCCACCCAACCGCACGGCAGATGGTAAAGAACCTGAAGCGAAGTCTGTCGCAGCACACAGGCAATTCAGCTCGATACCACAAAGGAAATTAGGACAGAACTGTTCCTGCTGCAAATAATGGAGGGAAAGGTGCACTTTAAATCTAAATGTTTAATTTAAATTTAAATCTAAAAAAATCAATTCAACACTAGAGCCATAAATCTCGGTGATTGAATTAAACCTGACAAATTATAGAAACAGGAAGGAGGGGAGAAAGAGAAAACAAAACCAGGAGGGGGTAGAAGAGAAAGGGAAGCATTTCCTGAAGCTCTTCGGGGTATTTGTGTATTTGGTTTGTGTTAAGGAGAAAGCTGTGGTGATTTAGGTGTGGAGCGGTGGGCATAGCCTAAGAGGATTAGAGGAATAGGAATAGCAGTCAGTGAATTCAGTCCTCCTCCTCCTTCTCCTCCTCCTCTTCTTCTCCCTCCACTCAGCTGACGCTCCATCCAGTCTGGAAGTGTTTTTCCTCCAGGTTTTTCTCTGCAGGAGTGCGGAGCGCATAGCTCGCATACAGCAGGCCCAGTCAGAGGAAATAGTCAAAGTTCACTCAAAGTACACCAAATTAGAAGCAGCTTTGCACCGCCCTCCAATGTGTTTTATGGAGAGGGATATTTAGAGGAGCTTTAAACACTCAAGGGAAAAGAAAACAATAACCAACAGTCATTTGACCTTGTGTCTTCTGGGGAAAAGGAGAATGGTGGGAAGACTGCTTTTCATCAGGGCTTCAAAATCTATTCTACACTTTATAGAACAACCCCCCCGAACTTGACTTTACTTCTGGATATTATGTGCTGGTAAATTATTATTAAACGAGTTGTGTTTGGGTCCAGACTCCCCAGGAAGTCGTTTGACCAAAACCCACCACTGAGCTGTCCTTTTGACCCCCTCTGTGACCTCACACTAACCCCTGGGAGGGACTGCGGCGCTTAGGTCAAACGGCACGTTGAAGGGTAGCTCTCTCCGACTTTACACACTCGAACACAACAGGTGCAAGCCACTTCAAAGCTTTCATCAAAACCGGCCGAGGAGCTAAGATGGCCATAAAAGCAGGCGATGGAAAGAAAGCTCAGGGAAGGGAGGCAGGAAAAGGAATGAGGCTGTTCAAATGCAAGAGGCTTCCTTTTTGATCCTCAGGAATTTGTGGCCTTAAAAGCACAGAGCAGGTATGACTTTATTCTTCCCCTGCCAGCAATTTTAGATGTAACTGGGTTCTGATGCTGGCCCTGTTAGAAAACAGTCAAAAGAAGAGCTGGGTGCTCCGGGATGGGTGTGGCCTTATAACGTTTCAGCTGAGGTACTCATAGGACACATGTAAAAGTTCACATAGAACTGTGAGTTATTTTCAGGTTAAAAACCAGCAAGAAGTCTCATGACAGCAGGTCATGTTCTTCAATATAAGTCACTAACTACAAACTCCCACTCCCACACGACCCAGCCGGACACAAATAAACTATAAATATAATTTTAAATAATCTGCAGAGCCCACATTTCTCAAGTGAAATTGCATACAATTCAAAGGAGCTAATGCCTCATTAATCTCTCCTGTACACACGGTCCCCACACAGAGAGAAATCCTGAACAGTATTTCAAACACTTCCTCAGGCTCGAAAATAAATATCGGGGCAAAAAGCACACAAACGCTGTACAGCACTTTGATATTTGCTTTTGTGGGCTCATGTGTTTAGACTGAACTCGTGAATTCTGCTGATACTCCTGCCGGTGTTAAAAAGGGATTGCTTACTTTCACACCGGCAGAAAAACGAGCCTGAAAAGACAAATGCAGCAATCATAAGAAGGTAAAAAGTCTAAACTGCAGCTAGAACAAAAAATAACATTTGACGTGGACCTGCAGTAAGAATGTAAACCTGTGGAGTTTAGACTAGGTTATTTCTAGACGTTCCTTGCAGTTAGGTATTAAACTCCTGAAAGTGCCGCTACAGCCATAACCTTTAAAAATAGACAAATGTAAGTGTTTTGGTTTCAAGAGGATTAAGAGAAATATGTCCATGCTTTTAGTATTGTAGTTGTGACTATAATGTTTTTTGTTTAGTTTCTTTAACTCGTCTTAAAATTAGACAAAGTGGATAACATGAGTCCAGCTCTCTTCCTCTCAGTCAAGCACTGTCAACTGTTGGTGTAACTGTGAAGACTGTTACTGTACCTTAATAAGATCCTCAAAGCTGCTTATGCTATATCATGCTGCCTGATGATTTATTTAATGATTATTAAATTTCTTTACAGTTCTACTTTTTACTTATTAAATTGAATCCAGTGCTCTTTATTCATATTTTACAATTGGTTGTAATTTTCCATTCATTTATGTTTTATTCCATTACACATATGTAAAATGTTTATCTTGTATATTTCTTATTTTTAAACTAGTTACATGTATGGTTTCATATTTCCTTTCTTTATTTTATTAACCTTTTTGCCTATATACTAAATGAAACACTGTGAATCGCCTTTGTTTTTTAATGGTGCTACCACTACTATAAAAATGTAACGTTTTGTGTGTATGCCTCTGAAACGGCATGTAAAGTAAAATTCTCAATGGAATGGTTTAAAAACATAGTAGTGGGTTTATAAACGCTACAACTATGACATGAGAAATTCTCACCTGTATAAATAAAACATGTAAATGTGGCTTTTTTTTCCGTGCCGTCGAGGTCAAACAGGAGCCTACAGCAAGTTAGTCTGCCGTGGTGTTTCTGATATTTATCAAAAGGCCAGTATCACTGCTGATACACAGTATCCCTGTCACCCTGGTTGGGCCCTAACACCATCCTATAATCATGAAAATTAAACATGCCTGGCACCAGCGAGCTCTCCTTTCATTTCACTGTTGTTCACGGCTTTTTATTTCCCCCCATCCGCCTTTCATTTCACATGCCCACTAAATTAGCTTGGTGTTCAAGCTGTGCTAATGGCCTTTCATGTCCATATCAGAGGCGCTTAAGCCTTGAAGACAAAAAGGCCCCAATTATCCCATAACACACATCGACTGTCCAATACATATCACAGTGGTACATCATCACACTGCATTCTTTTAAATAGTTACAATAGCAACAGTGTTTGAAGACAATCACCTTTCCACTTATTCATGCAAAATGACTTTGATGCTTTTAATGTGAAATGAATTTATATTTATACGGCGTGCGCATCACACAGTTTGCAGCAATTCCTCGGCTGCAAAGCCTACTTTATCTGTGTAAAGGAGGTCCTTGATCATTCTTAATTAACATCTAAACTGGAAGAGGAAGTGCATTAATGGCCGGCTCTTTGTCGGTGCGGCTAATTAACACCCAGGAGGTTTCCATTATCCTGAATAAATAAATTAATAAACCAACATTTCAATGACCCTGGGAGAGGCTTTCTCAAATCAAAATCTTATTTAAACAGTGCCTTATTCAAACAGGAAAAGGGCAGGGGTGTCCTGTCTGACTGCGCTAAAGGCCAACGTGCAGCTTTACAGGGCGAGGACGAGCTCGTTGTGAGAAAAAAAAAAATCAATAGAATCTCCTTCTGATCCATTTAGTGCTTTATGGCTCTGTCTTAAAAGGCCTGTGTGAGCAGATGTGTTGAAGGGCACTGATTGTCTAATTAGATGGCAAATCCAACGCACCTCAGTGCACCGCTTCTTTCATTTCATGGGTCATGGAAAACGACTTTATGTTTGGTTGACCCAGTGTAAACCAATCATTATGTTAAATGCCATTAGAGGAAATATAATATTCAAATTAAGTCAAGTAATCAAAATCTAAGTGAAATGAGTTAATGAATATTAATTCAATCGAACAGACTCTGCAGGTTCTTCACAATGATAATGGCACCAGGTGCAGCAGGGCCGTAACTATACTGAGAAGAACATTTTTGGGGACTTTATCTCATGACATTTAAAAGTTACATTTAAAGTTACATTTTAAGTTACCTTCTGACCCTTATGTCAGAAGGTGCAGTATTTTCACAGTCACTTGGTTTTATTTTGTCTATTTTTAGTCCAATATACGTACACAATTCAGTATTTTTCCACAAGATTTGTATTCATGAACAATACAATGCTGACCCTCAATTCGGGGGTTGGGTTGGGGATTTGATTTTACCACAGTAAAATGAACGGCCGCTTAAAGGAACAGACCTTATGGCTCATTATATTTGAACCTGACGGGTCCGAATGGACTTTTTCGGGATATTTAGTCTTTGACATAATATAACATTACAAATTACAACTAAATAAAATGTACCATATTCTTTAAATTTCAGGATAATAGGCCTATATGCATTATCCTTAAGTGCTCTATATTCCAGTCTGCAATATATGGCAAAATAGCCAGTCTGCGGATATTGAGTGTTTGTATGAAGAACATTTTAATGGAAGTTTCTACTTGGTTCTAAAAAAAAGCTTTTAGGTCAGAAGTAATTTTATTTAATGACAAGAGATACAAAAGGAAATGTCTGAGGACGGATGTGATATAAACATTTGTACTGCAATCAAAGCAGCATTTGGACCTTCATGCAAAAAATTTAAAAATTACAGGTTATAATAATAAACACTTTACAGAATAATGACCGGATTTCTTTTTATTGTCTGATAAAACTTTTCTGAGGAAATTGGCCAAACTTGACCGTTTTTTAATAAGCTCAGCCTTCGGCCCGGTCAAATAGTCTGAAAACGTGTGGAAACGTCTAACAAACAGGATGCTAATGTAGAATATTTATAGAATAATAATAAAATGAAAGTTTCTTCTGTAATGCTGACATATCAGCTACTTAAGATTGAAAATTATAAACATTTTCAGATATTTTTATCAACTGCACAATTTTCTTTTCAGTTGTTAGTTTCAAAGCTCAACAATATGATTAACTCTAAATTAACTGACAATTTTAATTATCAGTTCATCAAAAATTAGCTGATATTTTTGTATCATATACAGTAGTAAACTAAATAAACCTCTATATAGGCTTTGGACTGTTTGCAGTTATTTCTCATCATTTTAGAGAGAAAACTACACAGAAAAAGAAATCTGCAAAATCACTTGTCTAGGAAAGTGACAGATGATCAAACCCCTAAACTTGCAGCAGCAGAATCTCAAAGTTAGAGGTGGCGGCTGCAGCTAACTTTTCAGTTGTCCCTGCACTGATGAGAGCCACTTTTCTTTTTAGACCGGGCGCCCTTGAGCAAACACTTCCTGAGGAATGACAGCTGGAGGCCGGTCGTTATCAGATGGGGATGAATCACGGAGCAGCAGCAGCAGGCTGACAGTGAAAAAACAAACTGTGACAAGTGTCATGAGCTCATGGTGAGTGGATGATGGAGATCTGGGGATGATGATACATCATTTATAATAAATTTAAGGTTAATATCAATGTCACCTTTAGTCTGGTTTTCTAGTGCACTTTGTTTGATGAATCTTAATGTTGCATCACATCAGATGTTGGCCTCCAAACCATTCTGCACCTCCTGCTATTATCAGAATTATGATCATTTTATCCTCTTGGTGTATGAGGACAGATTATTAGTAATATTTCTGTTTGTTTTTTGCCCCAACAAGGTGGAGATGCAGGTGCAGCCTCCACTTCCCCTACTTGACTAAAACTTCAGCAGCCATCCACCTCTGTCAGCCAAACCTCAAAACGCAAGAATGTGGACACGTTCCGAGCAGCACCCCGCTAATCTCGCTGACAGGCTCCGCATGGTCGTTCATCTCAATCAGTGTCAGAGAGCGCAGGTCGCGGCTCGTACCCCCCCCTCGCACCCGCCTCACCAGCCCCTCGCCCTGTCATGTTCCGCCGGGCAGGAGGTGTGGTGGACGCCGCCTGTGTTTACTCGGCGCATTCCACCGAGCGGCACTGGGCTCGTCTGACGGGTCCGGGCTGGTTCCGCCGATTTGTCAACGATCTAATGGAGCGATCATATGAAAGTCCGGGATGTGGTTGCACAGGGATTTCTACTTAGTCTGACATCTAAATAAAACTTCTATTTTTAAGTCAAACACCAGATATGCACACCTCAGCTGCTCCATAAAATGCTCTTCCTGTATTAGATGATTATTTCAGAAATGTGATGCTTTCCCTGCTTCCAAGAGTTCTCCTAAAACTTTTAAACACCCCTGGCTCATTTGGAATGAGCCAAGTTCAACTTCATCATCATCACTGTCACAAAAGGGCCAACTTATGTTAGAGTAGTGTGGACGATGGACTCAGCTCGTACTGACCCACCATCCTCATCATCAGCCCTAACGGTGAGGCACATGCAGCAGCAGCAAACAACAACAACAACAGCAGCAGCAGCAGCAGCGGATGAGGAGAAGTTGGACCTACAGTGTGCGCTCCGGCGGTGGTGCCACTCTCGGTGTGCCAGTCCGCTGATGCAGGCTTTCAGAGCCTTCTCCTGCAGCATGCAGGAGGACGGGCTGGGCGAGTAGAAATCCAACATCTGCCCGGGACTCACGGCCAGCACGTCCATGCAGTCGAACATGTTGGCGGCGCGTCGCTCAGCTCGTCTTGTGCGTCAAGGAATTGGGGGAGAGAAAAAAAATCACCGGCATAAGCGCACACAACTCCATCAAACTCCGCTACTTCAGCCCCCCTCCTCCTCCTCCTCTTCCTCCTCTTCGTCTTGTTCTCCTTGGCACAGCAGATTCCTCTCCTCTTCTTCTCATTCGTCCCGCACCGGAATCATGAATTATTTCGGAGCTCAAATCTTCCACCGCTTCCTCTTAAATGTTCATTTTCTTTAAGCAGAAATCCTCCGCGGCACCGGGTCCGCTTAGCGCGCCGCCACGGGCGTCAGAAAGCGACTCTTCCATAATAATCATAATAATCATAATAATAACAACAACATGCCGGCGTGTTCTCACTCAAGTCGCCCCGGTGTCTGCTGCCTGGCACGGGGGAAGGCGGCGGTAACACACCGCCTCCGCTGGACGGGCTCTCTTTGAGAATATGAAAAACACAACGCGGACGCGTTTTTAAAAGCACATGTTCTTCTCCCCCGATGACGAATGGCTTATATCCGTCCCCCAGCTCCGCTCATTTCCAACTAGTTTTGCCACGGAGAATGAAAGATTGAATAGCCTAATATATGCGACTGAACTTTGTATGAACCCTTCCGAGGCTGCTGACCTTCAAATGACCTGCAGGCAGGCTGACATCACTGCAGCTCCCCGGCGCGGAGCAAGGCGGAGAGAAGAAGCGCAGGGGAAAAATCACACAGATCTTTTTTTCTTTCTTTCTTTTTTGTGTGTTGGGGAAAAATTAAATACACGAAGGCCGCCCCCCCCCCCCCCTAAAAAAAAGAATAATGTACAAGTACACGAGCTGAAGAAGTGTTTCCACTGCTCTCAGTGTCTGATTTGTCTTCACGCACAGTGACAGGAAGATTCCCCTGCGCCTGATGAGATGAGTGGTCATAAACAGCAGCAATACTATTGATTTATGTAGCTATAAAGGAGCAATATTTTACGGAAAGCAGGCCACAAAAGTAAAAAGAACAAAAAGAAAGGAGATAATGTATCCAGTCTCTTTTATCCTGTGTATCTTGACAAACTACAGCAGCGACCGAAGGTCTGTCTGTCTCTGGTCAGTGTCATCAATCATCAGCTCAAAGTGGAAACATTAGTTCTGCTTATAAAAATTAATTTGTACATTTCTGTAGGATCCATATATCCACAACCTCCATCTCTTTACTAAAATGAGAACATGTATATTGATTAAAAAATATGTATTTAGCCTATATTCCTGCTCGTTGTCTATTCATTTAAAAATAGGAATATCTACAAGCTCAGTCACACCTCACCAAACAACAAGCTGCTTATATTACATTCAGGCTTTATGATATGAAATTATTATGGATTACAAAACAAATCTATGTAGACATTTCCTGAGTAAAGTGCATGAGGTTGGAGTTGATGGGCTTGGTAATAAAAATAAAAGCTTACAGGCTGAGTTCCAATTGAACTCAGCTTTAACACACTTCCAGCTGCATTGTCACTCATAGGGTGATTAAAATGAGATTATTGTTAGTGTGCAGTAGTGTGAACATGAAATCTAAATGTTGGTTAGACACTTACTTTTTCATTTTAAGCAAAAGACAGTGTCACAAATGATTGATGGCTGGCGTGTTATTATTTGATCAATCGTGAAGTGACATTTCACAGATGTTTCAGATTTTTTTGGGACATTTTTGGAGCTTCCTGTTTGGTTTAATTTCTTCAATAAAATGACACAAATCATTGGAAAACTAATCAAAAGATTAGGATTAGAAAGTGTTTTTCTTTTATGACCTAAACGCATGAGGCCTGTCACACCTTGGCATACAAATGACACCTGAGGCCCAAATCATGTCAGCTTATCATGTACATGTAAAAAGTTGTTTAATTATTTAATCACAATTTTTATGTATGAAGACAACATTCTAAAAACACAATGACACTTTTTTCCATGAGACCTGAATGACTGTATTCATATATTATATTAAAACATCATGTTAACATGTTGTGTAACTCATATGAATCGGGACACTGACTGGTGGTTATGCAACTGAGTTTAACTGAGTTTGCACTACATATACTGCACTGTATAAAGTACATATCTATAGTGTGTACAGGAGCTGAGTTATATAACAGTGAATCTGAATGGGCCTCCAGTGAACGGTAGTGTGTATGGAATTAGTTTGTGCAGTTTCAGGTAATTCACAATAAGGCAGAAGAATCAAAAGAAGAATCAAAAGAGGGAAAGTACAAAATTAACATTATAAAGTAATTATTACTTTGAAAATTATGATTATCATGGTTTATTAATTTGTAGTGATGTCTAATTTCTCCACAACTATCCATGCCAGTAAATTATATTTAAAGGTCAAATAAAAGTAAAAAAGTAAAACAAATTATAGGAAGTACATTTACCCAAGTTCTCCACTCTAGTTTTCAAACACTTTCCGTTTGCTGTAATAATTCTATTTTGGGCAACTTTACAAACTTTACACTTTACACCAGCAAAGCATTTTAGAGATAAATGTACTTTTTATACTACTACATTCATAATCTTAGATTTTAGACACAGATGCGACCCAGTCTCTAAATCATTTGTTATTCTATTCTATTATTATGACATTGCAATATCTGAAAGCTCTTGTGTGTAAAATGTTATACATGAGAGGTATATTGTGCCAGAATAAAAACCCTATAAGCTGTTTAAATCAATTCTCTATTGAGCATATATATTAAAATACTGCTTACACATGAAAGTGATACTAATAATAATAAAGCAGTCCAATATAACACTCTGAAAGGGGCTGCACTGCTTTGTGCATCTTAATGTACATTTTGCTACTGTTACTTTTTTATGTAATCTCAAGACTATTTTTATTTGCAGTTATAGCATCTCATGTGCATAATGTAAAAGGCTCCACTGTTGCAGAAGAAAGGACATGATGGGAAATGTCCCAACTGCATGTGATGTTGGTACAACATGCTGATGTGCAACAGCAGGAATTACAAGTGCCTTATTATTTAAGGGCTGAGAGTCAGTTGAATCATATTCTCATCCCTTATTCCTTTTAGCAAAGTGGCTGATGCTGAATCACACGACTCACCGTGATGCATTACAATCACACTTGCCCTTTAGTAGCAAAGATGAGCTCCTTTGAATATAACGATCGGAAAATTATATGAATTGTATCAAAGTGTCATTAAATGCCCAGCTGCGCCATTAAATGTTCAACCTCCTACATAATGTGCACATTATGCTTATTATATCATGTTCTGATTATACTAACCATCATGCGCTCACAGCGGCTGCTTCTGCGATTCCACTTAATGACTTATCAGGAGCAGCACAGGTTAAATGTCATAATTCATTTTGGTTCAGGGATTATTTATTATTTACCACTTGACAGTAAAAATACCTGTGCTCACTGGAGCAGAAAATCATTTTAAAACAGAGCTGCAGGCCCTTTTCAAGACATTCATCAAGGTTGAAAAATACTTTTCCCAAAACTTACATTTACATTTTTTTCCAATCTGCTCCCCTGTCACCGTTCCCTCTGGTCCGAAACAGAGAACATGTTTGTTCTGCACTTCTTCACAGAGAACAAAGTTTGTTCGAGTGGTAACCACTTCTGTCCGCCGACATGGGACACGTTTGAACAACAGCTAGACGATTTCAAATGCTATGCTTTTGATTTTTTTAAATTCTTTTTTATGAAGTTTTCTGCAGACATGACAAAGTCAGCATAGCAACTGTAGGGCATGATACAGACAAAAATTCCAATATTTTAAGCCACTACTATGAAAGTGAATCAGACATTATATTATTATAATGATGTTTTTGCATTACTACCATCAGGCTTGTGACATTAGGACGTTTCCAGCTACCAGCTACTCACCCTGGGTTTGCACTTTAACTTTTCACGTTCAGCTTTATGCAGATTTCTGCAAAATTTCAAACAACCCTGCTGTCATTGGTATTATCAAGATTTGGCATTTCACATGACCCATGCACTCATTTGAAACAATCACCTACTCTCTCCTCCCTGCTCTGACCCTGCCAGCTGCATGAGGTCAGCCTCACTATACCTACTCATCTATTTGAGATTGAGGGTTCCTCATCCTTTACATCTCAGTCAGTTAAATATAAAATGCCTTAATTAGCCATCTCCTTATTTTTCTTTCCAAATAAAGCGTTTTTTTCCCCGTGTTTTCCCAACTGCCATCCTGAATTTGAAATTGACCAGTTTCTCTCCCTCGACTTTGATCAGATGCAGCCGGTATCTGTTGTCTACGGCGAAATCGAATCCTAAACCCCGCCTCCACAGTATCTCTCCGAGACACCTGGGATCACGACTTGTGTGTTGACACCTCCGAGAACCAGTGGAGCGGCATTCTCGCCCTGTTGCACTCTTCATCTTTATGTGCCAGACATATACGCAACTATTGACCCTTAGCCCCAGACTGCTTTGTTTGGCTTCCCCCCAACTCGGAATACAACGTGTACAATACAGCGTGTCATTGCCTATATATACACCACCCTGTTGGATAGACACCACCACCACCACACAACAGGTGGATAAAACAAGTCACTGCCTTTTCTATGCCTCTATCATCAATGTGAATAGGATTTGATAATTTACTGACCATCTCATTCTACCATAATACAAATTTCATTTATTCTATTTATTCATGAAGGGTTTTCACAGCTTTTCAAACTTGGTTGTGAAGAATTGTAATTAGTATGGTTCAGGTATTTGCTTTTGTCCAGTGACAGTAGTTTGTGATGATTTTATTGAAGTGTTACAGTATAGAGGCAGACACCCTCTCTACGTTTAAGAGTTGGCTTAAAACCTTCCTTTTGGATGAAGCTTATAGTAAGAGCTGGTTCAAGTCTGTCTTCGACCTGCCCCTAGTTCTGCTGCTATAGGTCTAGAACGTCCGGAGACATATGACACATGGAGCCTCTCTTCCTCTTCTCCCTCTTCAACACATTAATGTCACATCAATACATTAGACTGACTTGAATTCTTCCCCGAAGTCCTTGTGCTGCTCGACCACATCATGGATCGTGATGGTGGATCTTAGATTGTGATCACGGACCATAGATCGTTATGGTGGATCATGATCGTGGTGTTAGCTGATCGTGGATCGTAATGGTGGCTAGTAGATAGTTATGGTGGATTTATTTTAGTAGCGTTCGTCCACCAAACCTAACTCTGCTGTAAATTGTTATTGTCTCATGTCGCCGGTGGTCCAATCCTACGACAGACATTGAGAATAGTTTTTAGCATTTGCTGCTGTAGGTCATGAAGAGGGAACAAAATTAAAATTAAACTATGTAATAACCAGTTAAAACTCCTTGTTGTACATTTAAATATCCCTCAGATAAATGTACTGAAGCCCTGTCAGTATAAGCACCAGTTTTATCCATGCTTTTGTCTATGAAAGGATGCAGCATTTAAGTGCTTTATTTCATTCCATGCCATGAGGAGTGAGAGACACACAAATAACAATGAAGGCTCTATTTGAACAATGTGAGCTGTTGGTGCAAGTGCATTTAGGTTGCTTTCAAATCCACTTTCGTTTGTTTAAAAGTGGATAAAAAGGTCAAGGCATCAGACGCATGGTTCAAATAAAGTTGTCTGTAGTCTCTCAGTTAATCATAGTCATCACATGCAATAGATTTATCAGAGAGTCATCTTCCAGTCTATGGAAGTTAGTGGGAGAAACTGTGAAGAGGTTTCACTTTGCACACAAATTGAGCAAGTGTCTGTGTAAAACAAGCAGAATATACACACAGTACCATCTTAATAATGGATCCTTCTAATAACGATGAAATAAAAGGCCACTGACTTCAGACATGTCAATTTATTCTGTGTTAGCCTTGTTTAGTAGATTTGTGCTTTGTGTAGCATTAAATAAATTTCAGTTGCTCAAAGAACAATGGAAACAGGCTGGTAGGCTATGGCCTGACTTTTTTTGTGACATCACCTTGTTTTCCTGACCCTAGAATTCTCTCACATGTGGGATTAAGCAGCCTATTTCTCATTGATATTTACAGGTGTCACCAAATCAACCACTGAAATCATTGTGATTGCCATTTTAATGTATTCCTCTCGTTTGCTCATTAAAGAATGGAAAATGTGCTGAACTGTGATTGATGTAAAATATACATTGAAAATAGCTTCCTCTTTTTTATGTACACGTGACAGCCAACAAGGACGTCAGCCCTTACTTTATGTCATTAAGGTTTGTGTTCTATATTGATAATTCTTTACACAATCCTGTCCTGCAAACAAAAGTGTTTCTTATCTTGACATGAACAAGGTGAATAAAACCTAATTTTCAACCTTAGAAACATTGTTGAAACAAGATTCGGCCATTTGTAAAACAGACAGATGCTGAAAAGTTGATTCTTGCTTTCATTTGTAGCCGACTGGATTACTGTAATACATTTAATAGAGGCCTCTTAAAGAAAACAATAGAGAGACTCCAGCTCATTCAGAACTCTACAGCTCGGCTCTGAACCAGAACCAAGAGGAGAGAACACATAAGTCCAGTTCTAGCTGCTCTGCACTGGTCAGTAGGAAAACTCAGGATTGACTTTAAGGTTCTCCTCCTTAGATACAAGGCTCTGAATGGACAGAGTTACATAGCTGACTCTCTAGTTTACTATGTTCCCTCTAGAACACTGAGATCATCTGCATCAAGTCTATTAGAGGTTCCCAACAACAGCCGAAAGAAAATCTGAGATGCAGCTTTTTTAAATGACGCTCCAAACTTGTGGAGCAGACTGCCGCTAGATATCAGAGAAGCTAGTTCAGTTAACATCTTTATAAGAAAACTTGTCTCTTTATTTCAGCCTTTAACTAGAACTTGAACTTGCCTGCACTCCGGAGCTTATACAATTTGTAATACTTTCTCTCCTCTCTCTTTTTATGCATAGAGAGTTAGTTTTGTTTCTTTTTATATTTTCTTTCCCTTTTTTTTTGATTTGAACATATTCTTATGTTACTTAAAGGGGGTCAGATTTATGTTGTGTACAGATTCAATTGGCGGCTGTGATGATGACCTGGTATGGCGGACAAAACTCTCAGCTTGGAGACATTTAACAGATCCAGTATTTTCAGGGCCTAACCCAGATAAAGGAATGAAAGTTAATATCTTGACCTGTGCTGTTTCAATTTTTACCATTTTAATCTGTCTCTAGGAAATTCCTGCATTTCATGGAAGTTAAATACTTAATTGCTCTCCCTCATTTTCTTTATCTTTAAAAGACCCTCAAGGGAATGTGGTTCAAAATGCTTGTAAAAATGAATATTTCCCCCCCTTTTTTGGCATTAAGATTTTTACTTAAACGGAAACTGTTGGGAAGTATTGGCTAGTGATAAGCAAGGTTATTACCCTGCGCACGGGCATAGCAATACACAGGGTATTATTTTCACCTGTGTGTGTGTGTGTATGCAAAGCAACTAAACATTACTAAATGGATTTTCACCAGACTCGGTGTGAATATTGTTTGGAAAAGTATTTCCAGATGAATACATTTGTGAGCTGATCGGTGAAAGGTCAAAGTCAACAAAAATAAGGTCTGAAAAACAAGATTTCTCAACAAACTATAGAGGCAATCTCTTTTTAAGGCAAGAAGCTTTTGATGATCAGAATTTATTTTCCATCATATGATATCATTAATGTAACATGAAATCATGATAAAGTCCAAAAGAATTCAGAAATATTTCTTTTAACTTTAGTCATAACCTGAAGCTAATATCAATCAAAAACTACAAATTATTTGTAGCAATAATGTCACCATGACATCACTATAAAGTCTGAAAAATACCTCATATAGTATTAAAATACATGAACTTTTACAACCAAAGAGATAAGGGATACACTCTTCTTCTTATCTAGATCAACCACTCATCATATAGTATAAATGTCATAATAAAATGGCTTTATTAGAATGTAAAAGAGTTAGCATTACCTGATGGGGTTATATACACTGCTCACATGGTGTGAATGGCCCCTACTATGAATTTCATTATAGTTTATAATGATAGGCCTATACTCATTGTGATGCTGTCATGTCATATAAAGAGGGTTCCAATATTTACAGTTTCCATACAACTTCAAATTCACATAAGAATCCCTGTAATCATGTCAGAGGAAACTGTAAGTATAAAGTTAGAGTGCTGTATGCACCGTGGCCTACATGCAGTCCTCCTGCCCCAGACAGTTTGCAGAAAACCACAAGTACAGTAACACTTGTGATAGCGTTTGATAGAGTAAAAGAAGGTGGTTTGAGAGGCAGAGCTGGCCTGAGCGCTGCACAGCACATTGATCCCCACGGAGCTCATGAATATTGCAGAGAGCCTACAGCAGAGCTGAAACAGGAACCCCTGGACCCCCCCTCCCCTACACACACCAGCTGACCCCCTGCAGTTCAGCCAGTGTAACAGTAACCCATGGATACACACACACATCCACAGAACCCCGGTCAGCACAGGTAATGAATCCACCTGAAAATCCACCTGTAATTAGAAGGTGATAATGAACCCATCCATCAAGATAAGGCACTTTCTGGCATCGGCGGTCCGCGGCTCTTGGCCACCACTGCCAAAACCCAGCAGGCTGTGACAATACACAGAGTAGCTGATCATTTAATAAGGCCGGGTAACGCCTGACCGCTTTGAGGATGACACACATGCAGCGGCTGCTGTTTTCACAGAGTTTTAACACAACCTGTAGGTGGATGAGTTCACCACCTAAACTGCAGCTTCAAGTGCATGTTAGATTCCCATTTCTTGTCCACATTAAACCTGCATTGCATAGCATATTTATGAGCACAGCTGAATTTGGTGCTCGCAATTCATCTGTGGGTCAAACCCCATAACAGCTATATTTAGTTACACTTGCACTTAGCCTATTGGTAATTTAATTGGAGCCGCATGGCAGAAGCAAAAATATTTTCCACTCAGGTAAAGTATCATGCCAAAGCGTGCGTCGGAATTATGGCTATGTGTCGCAATACGATACGCAGAGTGAAACCGAAGATTAGTATTCATTTCAGTATGCTCATTAGAATAAATTCTTCATATTTAAACAGAGAGGGAGCATTAATGGATTAAATACCATCCTATTTGGGACATCTTTTATCTTATTAAAAAATAAAAGCACACAGTTACATAAGCTTTAAAAATGCCTATATTCAATTTTTGTTGGGGATATGCAGGGAAGTGAGCAGGCTGAGGATCAGCAGCTTATTCCTCCCAGTCCCAGGTCGTATTTAAAGCATTGATTCATAATTTTCCCCACAGTACAGCTAAACCTTACCATCCAACGTTTTAGGAAGGTTTTTATTATACCAAGAAAACTGGAAAATAACATTTTATAAAGTGAATGGAGCATTTGCAATAAGTAAACATACCATATTAACTCCTAAAGCTGTCGAAAACTGTGAAGAAAAAAGCCTATTATATAGAGCCATATTATTCTAGTTCCATTATTCAAAGAGCTTTTCTTCTTCTGTGTTGACAGACTGAACAAAGCTAAAAAGCAGCAAATGTAAAGATGTGCAATACGCACAGGAATGATTTATTCTAAAATAGTAAAAGCAAGCAAAGCTGAAAAATTGTCACCATCATTCTTTCAATACATTCTGTTTTTCACAAAATTAACTTTAGTTGTTCCAGCAGGACTAGACATCATCAGTTTCAAAAACAACAGCCTCCCAAAAGTTTGTGAAATGAGCACATGCAGTGCTTTTTTAGAAATATTGTGTTGCCTGAACAAAAAGTGAGAAAATGTAAAATTTCCCATCAGGAAAAGATAATGTGGAGGATACACAAAAGCAGGAAGTGGTTTGACATTGAGATACTGAGGAAAGTAAAACACGGAGGTCAAATGAAGTGCATGTGGGAGGATTTAGCTCAAACACTAATGAACTGAGTTCAGTTCCCGAATCAGAATGATGTTTGTTACAGCAGTGAGTCGTACTGTCAGTGAAACTCATTAAAAAACTGCAACAGGAACTACATGGTTTGTGTTTACATCATTTAACAGGTTTCAGTTTCGGATATGTCGCTGTGGACTCATTCCTCTGGTTGTGTGACTGTGATTGGTTTAACTTCATCAGAACTAAAAAGAAAGTCAACTCCAGTCCTGCTATCGCTGGCTCCATGTGACCTCATGACCCTGATGAGGACTGTGTCCCTTTCTTCATCGCTCAGAAAACGTCACTGATTATAAAACACATGTATTTTAAAAAGCACAAACACTCTTCTCTTTCGAATAATCTCATATGGACAATCTCACCCCAACCTTCTCTATACCAACATTGAGCACAGCATTGAGGGGGAGCTATGGTTCAGGAGATAGACGGGTTATCCGCTAAACAAAAGGTTCTACCCCACCCTCCCCCTTTGTCCGTGCTGTAGTGTCCTTGGGCAACATCCTGAAGTCCAAATTGCCCCTTACAGCTGTGTCGGCAGTGTGTGAATGATGATGAATGGCAAAAACTGCACTTTAAAGCACTGTGAGTGGTCATCAAGACTAGAAAAGTGCTATATAAATGGAGACAGATTACCATTTATCAAAAGTAAGCAAGGTAGATAAACCTGTAACTTCACTGCTCTTTTTACAGATGAAGCTGAATATGGGGAGAAATCGTCATAAATTGATATGTGTGGACATATATAGGAACATGTGTGCATAATTCCTGCGCCTCACAAAAGCATATTCAAATGCACACACAAAAGCCCAGTGTCCAGTGCATACAAATGTCTTAAAATATGTTATTTTATATTTATTTAGCAATTGTTAAATGGGAAATGTCATAACAAGTATTATTATGAATAGATTGGAGTAAATTATATAATTAGAAAATTAATTTGTGGAGATGAATTAGTAGTATGATATTGTGTGTTGTCAATGGTGCTTTAGGCCTATATCATGTGTTTAAATAAAAATAAATGGAGCAGGGTCCAGAATAAATACATGATATTAAGTGTGAAGATTCTACAAATACTGATCACCAAGAAATTACAAACATTCATAACCCCCAGAGAATGAGTGCTAATTATAAATAAATTAACTTTCTGGCACCATCAGGTCCAAATGCACATGCAGTTATGGTAAATGAAAGGTTACAGTTAGACAATATAAACACTTGGCACCGAACATAAATAATGTTTTGCAGTATGATCCAACAAGAGCATAATTTCTACAAATAGTGGTAGATAGACAGTAGTTACTTTTCTTTAATGCTCCGTGGTAGAACCATTAATAAGCACGAGAATCCATGAATCTTCTGAGTACATTCATGCTCCTCTGAGGATGCGCACTTTCTATTTTGAATATATAATCCCTCTTTTTCAAACATGAAGTAAATTATTCACAACATATTCTACAATCTACTGATTACATGGGAATAACTTAAAAATTTTTAATTGTCTGTAGCTTGTTCACTCTACACCTTTTGATTTAGTTCTGCTTGGTTTACTGAACATTGTAGCAACACTGGAGGATGCAAGTGAAGCTTTAAACTTTTCAGTATCATTTCCCTGTAAATAATGTTCCTCCAAAATCCTTTGAGTTCTCTGTCCTAGATTTAATCAAGAACTATTCAACTTTAAATTCTGTGTCTGCTGGACTGGAACTATATGAACAATGATAATAAATAAGATGTTTTTCTACTGGGTCACTTGATTACAGATTTTCATGATTATTCAGTTAGAACATTAGGATGTGTTAATAAAGGGATTATAATGTCTGCTAAATTAAGTAAACAGCACAAAAGGTATCTGGTGACTGTCTTATAAAAGAAAGCAGTTCTTATTATATAAAACAGAGTTAACCCCATGTGATGTTTAAATATTTTAGCAGTAAGAAGAGCGAATCACAGACAACAAAGACAAATTGTCAGGAATAAATAGAACACCTGTTTACTCAACCTAAAGACAAATGTGAGGATGAATATTTATATAACATCGTCCATTTTGAATGATTCACTGGGTAGTGGTCTAGAACACAAAGTTGTATGTTAAGGTTCATCGGAGTTGAACCTTAACTTTAAGTTGCTGATGTACTCCCGCCCTGTCGGTGAATCCACTGATGGAAACAATTTAATTGAAAATAGTAGGTTTTACTACAGCATTTAATAGTAATTAACAGGGGTTACACCAGGTCTTTTTACAAACCACTTTTTGTAATGTTATATTGAAACGGATTAGATTCATTCATTCAGTCATTGCACAAACTCAGTAAGTACTATGTAGGTTTAATATGTACAATTTGGATAGGGACTACAAGAAATAGTATATACAATTAGAATGACTCACCTGAAATCGTACACGTAAGTCAAAATATTGGTTACGCTCCATAGCAGAAGTTAAAACTGATTGCAGACATAATGCAGACATTTGATCTGCACATATACAAACAAAAGCTGAACCATGTGCATGAATATATGAATTTCTCTGCTGAGTGGGAGACATGATCAACCGATTTAATAAACCACCTCTGCCCCTCAGCTGCACAGTTAGAGGCAGAAGTGTGCTAAGTTAAAGTTATAAGCACAAGCCCCCCCATGGTCATGACAGGGCATTTCAAGTCAAGTGCACATTATTGTCTGCTCTGTACAAGACAATAGCTAATAAACATTGACTGTGCGGGCTGATTGTGATTGGTTAAAGATGTGTACCACTGGCCAGAGGTATAGAGGAGAGACCCATTACAAACTAGAAGGCAATAAAGTGAGCTCATTTACTCCTAACAGCCTAACTACCTTCAGCAATGGGTCCCCTGCTGGAAATTTGGGTCGATGGAGAAGCAGTAATTACACTTCTGTCTAAGTGTCTTAATGTGACTGCCTCCACTGGTTACTTCTCTGTCTCCAACAAAACACAGGCTGATGGATCATTTTCATTTCCAATCAAACCTGTGGGTGTACGTGTGTATCTGCGTGTCGCCGCAAGCATGTGCTTGAAAGTGTGGGTGTATTTCTTCTCCATATTGTAAGATAATGCAATATCCTGTGATTGTCAGTATAACACAACTCAGTGCCAAAAGCTTTATTTAGGAAAATTGTTGATGTGGGAATTTGTTTGGCTTTGTATGTATTTTATGTGTGGGGCTAAAAACTACTTTCATTCACTTCTTCCATGTTCATAATCTCTAACCTAAATTTCTCCTACATCTGTTCATATTGTACGAACATAACACGTCAGATTCAAAGAAGCTTGAACTTGCCTGAGGACAGCAAATTACCATTATAAATGCCCAAATAATACCAAATAAGGCTACACTCCCTGCCCCATTTCAGAAGTGTTCATTCATGAAAGAGTAAAAAGATAAAGTTCATGAGATCAGAGACTGAAGTCCCAATTTCAGTGATCCAGGGTAGAAAGTCTGGACTTTTTAGCAGGATCATAAATGGAATTAAGAATCTGATAAAACCAGCATTACACATGCTGTTAATGCTGAGTCACGGGTCCAATGTCACTGAAAAAAGAAATCCAAATTAAGTAAAAACAGGTCTCAGCACAGCGAGTAGATTGATGGCTGTAACAGGAGGAGGTGAAGGTAAAGTCTCCATCACTTTACCTGAAATTTTTCTGCAAATTATCTGAAAATATTTTACATGGAACAATTTAGTCCTGCAAAAATGAAGTCTATGAACAAAGCCCAATGCTAATTGCACGGTTTGCTGCTCACAGAAGAATGCGCTCCCCCGGACATGACAACATTTAGCAGGTACATTAATAATTATATTATTTTAATTCAAATTGCAGGTGTAATTTACATATTATAACTTCAAACTAAAGAAGTATACAATCCATTCGTGAAAAACTTGGTTTTGATAACAGCCGACTGATTTCTCCTGACTCCTAAGACAGGTCTGGACCACTCTTAAACTCTGTACCTTTTGAAAATTGGAACTTACCCCAGATGCATTAAGGACACATAAAAGACATACTTGTATAATGAGTGGGTGATTTAGTTTTCCTTGGACACAATAGGATCCATACCCAGACTGTATTGTCTTTATTTTGTCTTATTTTTGAAGTCTTTATGTTTGCTGTTTGCAGAAATTGTATCAATCATTTATAATAGTTTTTTATATTTATATAATATTTTTTTACGGTGAGGTGTACTTTGAGTACAAAGACTTACTGCAAAGTAGAGCCAAATCCCTCGTATACACCAACATACTTTGTCAATAAAGCTTATTCTAGTGCTTGGCAGTGCTTATCGAATGAAGAGTACTCGATAGTTTAAAAGAAATAAGCTATCATATTAGTGCACTATTTATCCACTCCTGGCCATTATCCAGGTCTGTGTTGTGGTGGCTAAGCAAGCCCGGACATTCTTATTCCTATAACCTCCAGCTCTTTCTAGGGGATCCTCAGACATTCCAAGGCCAGATGTATAGAGCTATGTAATTGCTCCAGCCTGATTTGCTCCCTGAGATGAGATGAGAGACTGAGACCTCAACAGGGAGGCATCATTTCCATATTCTCAAAGCACCTTATCCAGCATCATATAAACAAAAATGAACAGTGGTTATACTTTTAGTTCCCTCTGGATTTATGAATATTACCAAGACAGGTGGTACACCCCTCCCATTACTACTGACCAGACGATACTAAAGTCACTACAAACCCACAGTGACCATAGCTTAAGATGTACTTTAGACTTATTTGCTGCCTCTCATCATCTACTTATGTATGTTTCGCTGAAATTTCGCTGAAGTATAAGCTGCCCCAATTTAACTGTAGTTTCCTATTAGCAGACGAGAGTTTGTGGTCACTACCAAGCTTTTTGCACTGCTTATTTGCATGCCACCTTGCCACGTTCTGGTGTCAATAGTCTATCTGGACTGTGTAAATCAGAAACTTGAGAAAATTTAATATAGCTATAGTGTGTGTAGCTCCGAAAACTAGAGGTACAATGAAGTAGGGTTACTGTTCTTTCTTGTAGATAAAAGGAAGGCAGTGGAGGTTGAGGCAGCTTAATCAAATTGATAATTGTCCCCTGTGGAAAAGATACTGGGCCAAATCCAGAACATTCTGTAAGGACTATTATTCTGATCTGAGGAAAAGGACATATGGGCTATCAGTCTGTAGCAAGTGGGACAAAGCACCAGATAAGCAGCAACAAAATTAGGAAATGGTATATAGTAAAACCAAGTGCAGAGACAAATCAATTAAAATTGTAGCTTCTGAATAAATTGTATGGAAAATCTTCAAGTTCCAGAACTTGTATGCCTTTTATTTAGGTCTGTTTAGACTCAAAAAGAAATTACAATTTTGAAACGTAAAGAAAGACCTTTATGATAAAATGGAAATGGTAACATTTGATTAACTGGATTAGCAAAATCTATTAACTTACTGCTTCCATCTCAGCTTTCTTCACTAGCAAAAAGGTATTTTATGATCTGATCCTGCAGTCAGCATTGTGCTTTGCAAAACAGTTGAAATGACGGTAGGGATTAGCATAACTTCTATTTTGTTTTGACCTTTGCTGTCTTTGCCGGTAGGCCGCATCCTCCTAAGAATGCAGCACCTGAATGAAGACACATCTTTTGACTCCACCTTTACAAGTGAGTATTATTTTTTCTCCCCCCATCTCTATGACAGAACAGTTTCAAGTGTGATTGCTCAGAACAGTCACATATGTTTCATATATATCTCATATGCTAAACAGGCATTCTAACAAACTGAAAAGTGCTGTTGTTTTTTTAATGATGTTGAACATTTTGATAATAAGAAACATATTCAACATAAAATCTATATTTAACTTAGAGTACCAATAGTAAATAGAAAAGTTAGACCACTGTGATAACACTGACTGCTTAACTGACAGAGGACTAATCTTTCTCCTCACTTCCTCCCGCTAAACCATCACCTCAGCCCTCACCTGACCTGTCTCTACAGAGTTCCCTGTCCTGGCCATGATGAGCTGTTTTAGTGGCAGAAGCCTGGTGTTTGCTGTGAGGGGACCTTCCCATCAGTCCAATGGGCTTCTTTGTGGCTCGTGGAGGGATTACTGTGCATTCAGTAGGCTTCACATGGTGAGCCACAGCCCCTCTGATCAGAGAGGCACTCGCCTATCCCCCCGCCTCACTCCTCGGGGCCCTTGATTTCACAAGGATTAGCACACAAAGTCACCTAATCTCTCCCTCCACTCTCTTTCTATTGATGGCCATCTCAAACATGAACGATCTCACACTGCTACACTCAGACAGTCATTGAAGTGCCAAGATAATAAAATCAAATAATCAAATAATATAATATTTTCAGCTATTAAGTTGTGTGATCAAGGTATCTTGGCACTTCCAATGTATTTAGTATTTAGTCTTATATCATATTGCATAGGATTATTGAAGTTGAAAAGCTGAATGGTGAAGTTGTAATTCAACTTCAAAGATATAATGCCTCGATACTGCTCCTGTGGTGTCATACAATTGTCCATAAGCCATTCAAATTGTACTCGAAATGAGCATATTCACATCATGTTCTTGGCCTAAATGTCCACTATTATCCTCCTGGCCCGAAGACGCGTTCACGTTTGTGCTCCACATCGCACGAGCTCTCGTCTCAATGTTTTCTCTCGCCTAAGGGGCGCAAGACGAGATCATCCGTAATAGCTGCAATATGTGCGAACAAACTTGAACATGTGGATGACAGCAGAGTTTTTTAAGTTTGAAGAATCGTTCACCAGTTACTTTAATTGTATTGGATTTGCCTCAACACTGTTTACCCCTGAAACTCCAAAAGTGTTTTACGGACTCAAACATTCCAACCCTACCCCCCAACCGCATAGTGGTGAGTATGTAATGGGTGCATTTTCAGTTTTTGGTGACACTTTCAATTTAAAACCCAAACTTCTTATTTTCAAATGTCTTTTTTGTAAATTAATTTTTTTCTCTGGACAGATATGTAGCTTGCTTTATCCTATTGCCTCCAGTCTTTATTCTAAAGTAGGATGTGTGCTCAATCTCTGCAAGTGTGTTTCCCAAAATGCTGAATTATATCTCTTTGAGTTTGCTTAAAGATATCATTTTTCTTTGAGGATCAAAGTAAATCAAGTGCTCTCTTAAATGTAATTTTTTTTTTTTATCATCAATGGCCTTTTGGCACAGTGGTAAATAATAAAATGAATTATGGCTGGATTCCATTTGGCTCTTTCTGTTTAAGGGTCCTGATATTGTTCATGCTGTCAAACTGTGACACTGTCATGGCGTCCTGGGACACTCAAATAGAACACAGCCATTACTAATGCTGTTAGTAACACTTGTGCTTTTCCTTCTATGTGAAAGTAAATGAAATGACTACTGGAGAAAAGACCTAGTACACAAACATATTGAACAACAGAAAATCTACTGGCTGAACTTACCTGTGAGCAAGATGTACTAAAGCTTTTCTTTTTCAGTCCAATTCTGTCTTGTTGATTTTAAACTGTTTTGTTGAATTCATAGATTTTTTTTATTTGGGTGTGGATGGCTTGACTAAGATAATTAAATTGAATATAAGTCGCTTTAATAAATGTTCATATAAAACAAATGGTCTATAGCTTTACGAAATACATGCCAGAAAAATATTGGAAAATATTTCAATACACGCAATGTTAAATGGAAAATAATTCATAATGTTTGTGCAGCAAATTCTACCTTTTTGTATAATTCATTATAATTACTGGTGCAAATTCTGAATGCTGCACAGCAGTCAAAAAATGAATCTGCCAATGAATCTATATCAGACATAAAATCTGCTGACGTATGTGTATAGGCTGTCAAAGCATGGCATGTTAGGAAAATCTGAACAGTTAGGTGGAGAAATATAGGAGACTCCTAATTGCTGAATTTATGAACAACAGCCTTGTTCTTTTTTCGAATCCTCTCTCTGAAAACAGTAAATAACTTCTGTCCCCAATAAGTGTTGAGAATACTGCAGGCTGGTACCAAATGGCAGAAAACAGACGCCTAATTCAATCAGAAAGCCCTAGGGCGGCCAAGCATGGCTAACTACATCATGGTTAAGCATCTTGATTTTGTCAGAATTATAGAAAATGACAAGTGAACTTGGCATGAACCGCAGAGTCAGGGTGGAATCCTCGTATTGGCATTTCATAATCTAAGCAGGGCGGTGCCAGAAAATCAATACTTTTCAACCTCCCTTTCTGCTGTTTTCTCCCCCCTGAGTCTGAGGGAGATGTCTCTGAAACATCACAAAAGAGTACACAATAACAAAATGCACAATGTAGAGTCATCAGTAGTTATACTAGTGTCAAGACCCAATGCTTTCACAGTTTGTAGATCTTCAATCACTGTGGGCTTTATGTGAATTCATCTGCTCATCTGTTCGAATCACTGTGGTGGTCAAACATAACAGATTCAGGTGTGGGGTCGGGGATGATGTTGATGTTTTGGGTTTGGTTCATGGAGCTGGGTGAGGTGGGATATAGATGGTAGGTTCTGGTGATTCATAAATGTCACATAGTCTTACCTCTGAAGGAGCTGAGCCAATTAAAGCTAAGCATTAGAGATTAATAGATACTGTTGCCTGGTGGTATCACGATATGAGTGCACCATGATGTGATTTTTTAAGAGTTAATTAATGGCAATAGAAATAAATAATGGAAAAGGGATTTTGCATCAATCAATGTCCTGATTCTACTCTATCTCATGTTGTAAATTGTCCCATCAAATCCCTATAAGACATCGCAAGAATGAAAAATAAATAATACATGAAGAATGATGATCTCCGTTAATCCAATGTCACCCACATAATGTGCAGAATAACAAGTCCTATCAGAACAGGCTGATGTGTATAGAGTGTGTTTATTTGGAAGCAATCTGTTGTCCTTTCCACATGATCTAATCAAAGTAAACACAGGCACGTGTAATGGCGCTCTGCTCCAGCGTGGCATTCCTGAAATCAGAAAAAGCTGATTTATCAATAAGCAAAAGTGTGTGAGCCCTTTGGAATTACCTGGTTTATCTGTCCATAAAATGTAATGTGATCTTCATCAAAGTCACAAGTACAGAGTAACAGAATGGGCTTAAGCTAATACAGGGTATATGCAGCAATCCTGAGATTAAATTCAATACTTTTCAAGACCTTTTTCAAGACCCTTCTAATATTTTTCAAGACCCCAGCGCCACTAGGAGCTGTAACCGGTTACATCTACATATATCCCATCTGGATGCTGGATCATGATCTTGCTGGCTGCTGACCAGAGACTATGATTGTAGCAGGACTGCTTGACATATAGTTTTTAAGTTATCCTTCAAAATGTTAACCCTCATCAATGCTGCTAAAAACTTTAATTCCGATGTTTTCCTACACTTGACATCTGTTGCACTTGTGTCCTTCCTGGGAGACGGATCCCTCACATGTGGCTCTGAGGTTTCTACGTATTTTTACCTGTTAAAAGGGTTTTTAGTAGTTTTTCTTTACTCTTGCTGAGGGTTAAGGACAGAGGATTTCTCACCATGTTTAAGCCCTGTGAGACAAACTGTGATTTGTGAATATGGGCTATACAAATAAAATTTGATTGATTGATTGATTTACATCAGCGACACAATTGAGATTGCAAAATTAAATGAAGTTTGCCAGAACTTCTATGTAGCACTGCATCAACACAACATAATTCAGATAGGCCGGGAGGGAATAAATCTCAAAATAATAAATTGAGTTTCTAAGCCAAAAGGCACAATTTATTTAAAACAATAACATGCTCACTCACTCACTCACTCACTCACACATGCAAACAACAGTGTTTCCCACAGGATTTGTAGAGATCATGGTGGATGGACCCTGGACCCTCTTGGAAGAGGATATAGTACATTTTAAAGTAAAGATGCATCAATCTGGTCCACTTTGAGAGACAAATTAAAAGGCTGGATTGAATTTAATATGGCAGTCAGAATCTACTTGTGGTGTGAGAAACACTGCAAAGACACACTGAGCAGTAACTGGTTCAGTCAACTCTGCAATAGGCACTTTTATAATACTTTAAAGAATAAAACTATTTTGCAGCATAAATAACACAAATCAGATCAACATATTCACTGATATAATGCTACAACTTTCTCAAAAAGAGCCACCATGTGGCATGTCTTTAGTGCAACAAAGTGTTTAACTGACAACTAGTCTGGTATCTCACCTGAAGGAAATTACAATCTGCGCTATTCTCCCAGTATTATGATATAATAACAGAACTCAGAATTGTACGTGTGTAAACTTTGAACATGGACGAAACTAACTGAGCTGTGGTAGTGCTCACTCCTTACAAATATGATTCATTGGACGTGAGAGAGGTGTTTTACTGTTGTGTCGAGACACCACAACACTTGTGCACGCGGCGGTGGCGTGGCGTGGCGACATCACTGACGTCTGTACAAGTTGAAGTGGTGACAACTGAACTGAGTTAACGTTAGCAACGCTAGCAGCTAGTTACTAGCTTCAGCTTTCGTACTCGTACTGGGTCGTGTAACAACGTTAACCGAGGGAGTTATTGCCCAATGCTCGATGGACAACCGCTGTCTGCGTGCCGTAGCGGATTCGTGGCTAGCGCCTTCCATGTGACCGGAGAGCATTGATCCCCATTGAAGCTACACTCGCTTTCTTCCTACAGACCAAACAGTAACCTCCCGGTCACTCCCAGCGACGGGCTTCAGCCAGGGCTTGAACTGCTCGTGTTCCAGCCACGACCCCGTGAATTTACACGTACCCATTGCAGCAATATAAATAATGTGTGGCTTACTGTTCGCAGCTAGCCGTCCTCTACATGGAAGATTCAACGACTCGTGCTATTCGCGCTGCGGTCTCGCGCTCGAGCCCCGTCCCCGTTTGAACGCCAGGTATTTTTTTGTTGCGTTGTCGTGAGGACTAGAATAAGTTAATTCACATAAACTCTTAACAACTTTTGACAAATGTGCTATTCACATCGAGAAAACAACACATTTGTAAGCTATTTTATTTAGTGGCTTTATTGTGGAAGGTTGATGTGTAGTTCCTGTTATAAGCAAGGTGCTGGTGGGACTCTTATTTTGAAGGGGGGTTCTAACGGAAGGGGGTGTTGTCCAGAGAGAAGTGCGAAGGAAAATATACGGGTGCGATCTCCCGATTAAATAACCATCTCTCGTGTCACTTTTCGACTGAGGCCTGACAGTATAAGAGGAAAAAACCATCGGCTACACAGAGTCTTGAATTCGAAAATGATTCAAGACTTTTTAATACTTTTCAAGGGTCTTGATTTTCCCTAAATTTATATATCACCTTTTAATACTTTTCAAGACCCCGCGGATACCCTGTAATAACAGACAAATTATTCTAATCATTCAATTTTTTATTGAATTTATTAAGAATTCACAGTGCTGATGGAAAAAGTAAATGAACCCTCAGATCCAATAATTGGGATTTTGGATTATTCCTCATACAGAGCTGATTCAACTCAGCCATTTTCTGAGGCTCCCTGGTGTGAACTATTTTCTACCATTCTACATCTCTGTTGGGTTTAAGTCTGGGCTGCAACTGGACCACATAGATTTACTTTAAAGTCAATGCCCTAATCAAGGTAAGCTACTTTGAAATTAATTTTCCATTCGAATGTGTCAAGATGTCTGGGTCTGGAGGCAGCAAAGCCTCAAATCATGATGCCCCCTCCACCCTACTTCCCCATCTTAGCACTGTGCTTCCCACACAATTTAACCTTAGTGTTATCAGTCAACAACATATTTTTCCGGGAGCATAGATGAGTGTCATGCTGCTTTTTGGCAAACTTCTGATATGCAGTGCTGTTTACTTGGTAGAGCAGCAGTGTCATCAGGACAACATGCTCATGGACAGAGCTGAGCCCAGTTCATTTCTTTGGTAACTCTGTGGTTGTTCTTGTTCTTGGGATTGTAGCCACTCAACAAAAGAGTCCTCATTTATATGTCTGTGGAATGATAAATAACAAAAGTAGCTGAATTCTTAGAAAATAGTCATCTAAAATAGATGATTAACCAATCAGGAAAATAAAGATTTCATAGATGGAAAAGGGATGCTAGATCCTATTATAAGAAAGATAAAACACCAAAATTGCTTCAACAGTCTATTCTTTTTCATGTTTCATATTTTGCACAAACAAGGACACATTGAAGAAGCACTCATACAGTTGCCATAATACAACAAATATCTATCTATAGCGCTTTTCTAGTCCTGTTGACCGCTCAAAGTGCTTCACAGTACAGTTCTACATTCAACCATTCATACCGTACATATATGTGCAGCACTTTCTCTGTGAGAGAGAACAATTTAGGGTTCAGTATATTGCCCAAGGACACTTGGGGAAGACTGGGATCAAACCGCTGACCTTCTGGATAAAAGATGACCGCACTAACAGTGGTGAATTTCGATCTTATTCTGACCTTACTGTATGTTCTCTGTCATTCTGAATAACTGGACATTACATCACCAAAACAGATCCAAAGCATAAAAAGCTCAAAACCTTTTTACATTATAGCATTTTTTCCTGAAGAAGAAAACTTGGGAGTAAGCAAACATGTTGGGTTCAAACTTCTGGAAAGAGTTAACATGCTCCATAGATTCCAATTGAAAGCATTTGATTTAATTTCTGGTCCTTCTGATGGTGGCAAAGGAAAATAGTTTGCATGATCAACAATCTTACATCAGTATCTTTATTGGCACGAGACTGAATTTAATTTCTCCTCTCATAACCCTCTTTATACGATTTTAAGTCCGTCAGAACCTTATGCTTGATCTTTAAATTTCAAAACACACAGATTTACGGCTTGTAATGTGTTTGCTCAATGAAAGCAGGCTTTGTTTATCTTCCCTGCCTCAGTGGTACATGCAGCAGTTTCCCCTTCCTGATACAAACAGAGGGCTATGGAGACAAAGCAAAACATAGATTCAGGAAAGTACAGGAAAAAAAGAAAAACTCATGGGGACTCCTTTCAGTGCAAACAAACTTACTTTTCATCAGGTACTATTACACGTCCCATTCACATTTATTGGATTGAGTCCATGCAGCATAACCAAGGTGCTGACAGGGGCTGATTACTCCAATAAGTCTTGCGGCCCTAGAGGAGGGGTCACCCAGAGGACAGGCCTGCAGAAGGGCCTTCCTGAGGGCCGACAGTGACCTGGACTAGAGCCTTGCCCAAAGTAAGGCTAATATCCCCTTACCCCAACCTCGACGCTGAACCTTTCCCTGGGCTCTACTCATTCTTCTCCCGTCTGGCTCGCTGTATGCCAAAACCCTGCTTTCCAATAGTTTACCCTTTTCCTCTTGTTTCAGCTTCCAAATCCTATAATCAGTGTAACATTTTGTGTAGAGTTTCTCAAACAATTTATTGTTGAATGCCCGTATTAATTATATATTCGACCAATGGTTCCCAACCAGGGTGGTCTGGGCTCCCATGTGGTACCAATAAAGAATCTGAGCTGTCACAAGATACTAAAGGGATAGAAGGAAATTATCATTTTTGACCTTAACAACAGGATTTGACAAAATGATCTTAACTGGTGTCATAAGTATGGAACTTTCCTGACAGTTTTTCTGTGATCAAAAACTAAGAAAATAATCTCCTTTCCAAACCACTTTTACTCGATCTTAGTGGAAAATAGTCATGAGGTCAATGAAATAATTAATAAGGAGTTAGGTAAGGAAAAACAAGGTGTGAGTAGAGAATCCGAATTTACCTGTATGTGGCTTGTTTTTAAACAAACGTCATTCATAATATAAGGAAGATAAGTACAGTGACAATCTCATTGCTGTGGGCCTACAGTTCAAATAAGGTTTCCTGTCCAAAACAGAAACACAGTTCACATGAGTCACTTGTTCAAATAAAGCAGTGATTTGATGTTTCAAGAATGTTTCTGTTCTTCTTGTTTTGGAAAAATACATTTTGGTAAAGACGGATTTACCCATGACTTGCTTGACCTTTTTGATTGATGTATCACTAAGATTCTTTGTGGGGATTTTTTTTCATTTAATACGTCTACTTTCTTTTGTAAAGTTGATCTAAAAAATAGCACAAAAAAAGTAAATATGCTTCTACTTTTATAGATTTTGAAGGGAGACATATATTTCTCTTAAGTGAGTTACAGTTACAGCAGTATATAGTTTTCTCTCACAGCTGCTTTACAACTTTGTATACTATTTGAGTATAGTAGAGATGATGAGGAGGATTTGGTAAAACAACATCTGTGTGTGTAGCATTTTGTTATAATGATGATATTCTAAACATGAAATTAAATATGCTTGTTCGTCAATATTACTCGTGACTGGAGAGATTTAAAGAGAAGAGTAAATATTTATAGATGTGAAGCTCAGCCATCATGCAAGGATTTTGTCATAGTGTGTCACTAGCATAAAATAGGTGCTCTGTTATGAGAGCCTGCTGATGTAAGAAAATGTGGGCCGCCAAAACCTCCTTTCCTGTCATAAAGGATAGTTCAGTATTTCCTTTGCCAAAGAAGATAAGCTCACACTGAACACTTGAAGGTCCTTTTTTAGCATTTAGAAAACTCTTTCAAATTGAACTGCTCACAGATCCACACTGGAACCAAAATGTGTGACGAGGGCCCACAAATGTATATTTCCTCATTTTATTGGGCAAACTGTATAACTTTGAGTGCAATAATTATGACCCATGAGTCGTTCATATATATCCTCCAGCTGGGTTATTTTTCAGGGGATAAAACTGCATAGGTGTCAAGAGAGGGCCGAGAGAATGCAATGCTGTTGCGGGAGAATTCATCAATCTGTCACAGAGCTGTTTGTTCTTTGTCAGTCTTTTGTCTCCCTTGGCTGTTTTCTGCCTCAGATACATACATCCAGCGGTTGTTAATCAGTCGCCGGAGCTCTACAGTGCTGCTGCCACTGTTCTCCAGAACCCAGGAGTATGTGGCTTAGCGCCTTTCAAAGCGTGCCTGCCTTTCAAACAGACACAGCTAACCCAGCTCCCTCTCTGAGAGAACAGCCTCCACACATAAACAACCTTTTGTTCGCGTTCTCAATTGGGGGAAAAAAAGGCTCCACAGTGACAAACTCACTCAACTAGAGGGATCTGTTGGGTTGTGCATGCTGGTGGAGGCCAGGAACCTGCAGCCAAGTAGCAAATGGAGAGACAGCAGAAAGTAGCTTCTTTGGGATGGCCCTACAGTCCTGATAATCTCTTCAGCCTACCGTTACACCAACAAGCATTCATTCTGTGGCAGTATGTTCGCAGAACACGTTCAGCCTATTGTGATTGATGAGCTAAGAGCTAAGTTGTGACCAGGGGCTAAATATAGCGCGGTGGCTATACAAAGGCTCAACTGAGACAGACACAGTGCAAACACAACGGATTGATGGGTATTCCACAGTATGACGGATGACAGCAGAGATTGAAAGGCTTAGAGCATCTGTGGGAACTGGACCTTTTCACACTCCCAAATGTGACCTGGCCATATGATATCTATATGTATTTAATTGTTTGTTGAAGACAGTGAATCCACATTAAAGGATATTTCCAGTTTATCCATTTTGCACAGTTAACATCCAGTGCCAAAAGAGTAGCAACCCTTTTCTTAACTAAGCACGAATAAAAGAGTGTTGAGGTTTCTTTGAACCCTATCCAACCAGAATCTAGCCCTAACCATATTCTAACTATGGTTAACTCGGCCAACTCCGATGTAAAACATACACAGCGCTGCTATCATTACATTTAGGCTCTGATCTCGTCACTCACCACAAAGAAACACTGGGATCAACACAGCATGGACTGTGGGGTGACAATAATTTACCCCTGTGGATGTAGACTCACATCCTACAGGTTGATGGAGGGGTGGAGTGGAGACTAGGCCTAAGTCAAGTCAATTGTAGAGATTAATAAAAACAACAGGAGTTGACCTAAGCACTATACAGAAAAAAAAAATCAGTTAACTAGTTAAGATAATTTAAAATTAGGTAAATTCATACAAGAACCGGACAAGAAGATATTATTTCATCATGATTTGTTTTAATTATAATTTTGACTTTTAGCCGGGACTTAAGCTTGGAGATCGATGGGACAGTCAGTGAGGGGCAACTATTCCACAGTCTGGAGCAGCAACTGAAAAGGCTTAATCACCTTTTGACTAGTGAGAAGTTACTGAGGATATGAAGAGTTCAGGTGTAGAATAGGGATGGAGGAGATAGTAAAGTAGCCTGTAGCCAATCCCTAAAAAGATAACAGCATCAGCTGTCTATTTGAATGGTAAACAGTAACGAGAGGAAAGAAAAACGAGATATGGTTTCATGTGTGACAAAACTCGGTGTGTTTACCCCTCATACTCCAAAAGTTTTTTGCGGACTCAAACACACCACCCACCACTCCATCGTCATAGTGGTAAGTAGATACTGAGTGGATTTTTATTTTTCATTGAACTACCCCTTTAAGGTGGGGATCTAAAATCATTTTATTTACAGAACTCAACCAAGGCCTCTCTGGTTTAGGTCTGATGCCCGGGGTGAGTGCAGTGTCCAAACACAGTGAGGGGATGGACGATTAGCCTACCTGATGTTCTGCAATCATAACCCTGGAGGATGGTCAGGATGTCTGTGAAGCTGGCAACATGAGAATAATTTGAGTAGGTATTGTTTAGGCTTTAAAAAAAATGGGATTGGCAAATATTTGCATTCTGGCAGAAGGCTTTATAGACTGCAGCAGCAGTGAGGCAAGTTAGTGATAGCGTAGCTTTCAAGCAACTATTGTACATAACACAACAAAACAAACTAAGTAACAACAAACTGTTTAGAAAACCTTTCAAACCTTTAATTTGAAGTAAATTGGAATATGTGCACAACATTGGCACCAATCCGTCATTGCACTGGACAGCTGTATGAGTGAATAACTTATGAGTAACTAAGTACATCAAGGTTGAACCAAGTGGGGATTTGTAGAGTTTACAGCCATGTTGACAAGTTCCTAGATCTCTCGATTTAACTTAACAATGTTTTCAATGTTATTATTATTACTAATGAGAATGTCAACAATAACTATGAAAGTAAGATCAAAGTTCTAATAAAAATATGCACATACAAGTTAGTGGTGGAGTTGCTTAAGGTTCTGTTCTTGGATTGATACTTTTCACTTTTTATATGCTCCCTTTAGGCAACATCATCAGAAAGCTTCACGTACACTTCCATTGTTACGCAGATGTCACCAAGCTGTACATATCTATGAAGCCTGATGAATCTAATCACTTCGTTCTACTTCAGGAATGTCAAGAACATCAAGGCCTGGATGACCAAGAACTTCTTACATCTAAATTCAGCCAAAGCTGAGGTTGTTGTACTTGGCCCTAAACACTTGAGTTATGTTTGACCAGGATTTCATTTGACTCACATATAAAACAAGTTTCTAGGACAGATGTCTCACACCTGCGCAATATTGTGAAAATTAGGAACATCCTGTCTCAGACGGATGCTTAGAAACTCGTCCATGCATTTGTTACCTCCAGACTGGATTACTGTATATCTTTATTATCAGGATGTCCCAGTATGTCTCTGGGAAGCCCCCAGCTGGTCCATAATGCTGCAGCACGAGTGCTGACAGGAACTAGAAGGAGACATTGTTTTACTCTTAGCTTCTCTGCTTTGGCTCCCTTTAAAATCCAGAACAGAATTCAAGATCCTGCTCTTCACATATAAAGTCCTTAACAATCAAGCCCCTTCACATATCAAAGCACTGTATTGTCCCAATAGATCACTTTGTTTCCAAAACAAAGGCTCACTTGTGTTTCCTAGAGTCTGTAAAAGTAGAATGGGAGGCAGAGCCTTCAGCCACCAGGCTCCCCTCCTGTGGAACCCACTCCCACTCTGAGTTCGGGAGGCAGACACCATCTCTATATTCAATGTGAGACTTAAGACATTCACCTTTGATAAAACCTATAGTTAGTGCTGGATCAGGTGAGTCCTGAACCATCCCTTAGTTACGCTGCTATAGGCTTAGACTGGCAGGGGAACGCCCATCATGCACTGAGAACATCTCTATTTCCTCTATGTGATGTGCTATGATATAGTTTATGTTATGATTGGGCGCTATACAAACAAAATTGTATTGAAAATGTATGAATGTAAATTATCCTTTCAATTTATTCACTTGCTGTTATGTTACAGAATGTCAGATATAGTATAAGCAGCAAATCAACAGCATGCACACATATCACTGATACCCACATGTTTTAAATTTTTGTATATATTTCAGAAGCAGGCTGCATGTTGAGGAGTATCTGTAGCTCATTCAGCAGAGTGAAGCGCACTGTCTCTCCATGAATGAGAGCGAACATCCATCCAACTTATCTCTGAGTGCAGACTTGGGCTCTCTGCCTTATGATTGCAGGTTCATACACACCCCTCAGTCACACATTAAAAAGCTTCTTTGTATGAAGCTTAAGAATACCACTCATTTCCAGCTGCCTTTTTTCCATTTCAAATCAAATTAACACCTGGGATCAGAGAGAAACTGCATTTTAATCCTGTCTGTACTGCACATGTGGCAGAACTGACACTAAAGTTGACTTTGACAAATATAAAAAATACCCCAAACAATTAAATAGGAAACAAACTTTAATAATACAATTTTTAGGGCACATCCATTTTGAAGCGTTGCATGCTTTTTGTCTGAAAAAACAAAAATAACCAGTTCTGAGAGAGAGAGAGAGACGTAACCTTTGCAAGACATAAAGTTTCCTTTGATCTAGGAAGACTGAAATCAAAGGATTCATGGTCCATGTATGTCCGCGTTACAGAACATCGTGTTTTAATGGCGTGTAATCAAACTTTGACGCCACGCCACGGTCACACTGTGTGATTAAAAAAAAATCCGTCAGTCAGTTCTTATCTCCATCTTGTTGTGATGACACTCATCTCAATTTGAAGTTGATCCGATGAAAACCCTGGTACAAGTGTATCAAAGAAAAAATGTGGAATATGGCCAAAATGGCCACTAAATGCAAAATAGCAGGCTTCCTGTTGTGTTTTTCCAATTGCACCAAGAGACTTTTTTGTTTGTCTGGTCATGATACACCTGTATATCGACTTTTGTGAAGATAGGTCAATGGGAACACCTTCCAGGGGTCTCGGGCTGTCTCGGGGGGCACCGTTGAGCCATTTTGCGACGCCCATTGAAAATTCCTTCAGAATACGTAAATTTTCACCACTTTCTAACTTTCTGCAAATTTTGGTAAGAAGTTGAGCATGTTAAAGCCCTCAAAAAGCCAATTCATTTGCCTGAATAATAATAATAAGAACGAGCACATCCATTTTGAAGCGTTGCATGCTTTTTGTCTGAAAAAACAAAAATAACCAGTTCTGAGAGAGAAAGAGACGTGACCTTTGCAAGACATAAAGTTTCCTTTGATCTAGGAAGACTGAAATCAAAGGATTCATGGTCCATGTATGTCCGCGTTACAGAACATCGTGTTTTAATGGCGTGTAATCAAATTTTGACGCCACGCCACGGTCACACCGTGTGATTAAAAAAAAATCCGTCAGTCAGTTTTTATCTCCATCTTGTTGTGATGACACTCATCTCAATTTTAAGTTGATCCGATGAAAACCCTGGTACAAGTGCATCAAAGAAAAAATGTGGAATATGGCCAAAATGGCCACTAAATACAAAATATCAGGCTTCCTGATTTGTTTTTACAATTGCACCCAGAGACTTTTTTGTTTGTTTGGTCATGATACACCTGTATATCGATTTTTGTGAAGATAGGTCAATGGGAACACCTTCCGGGGGTCTCGGGGGGTCTCGGGGGGCACCGTTGAGCCATTTTGCGACGCCCATTGAAAATTCCTTCAGAATACGTAAATTTTCACCACATTCTAACTTTCTGCAAATTTTGGTAAGAAGTTGAGCATGTTAAAGCCCTCAAAAAGCCAATTCATTTGCCTGAATAATAATAATAATAATAATAAATATAACATTTTTAGGGCTGCAAAGCAGCACTGGGTGGGCCCGAGCACATCCATTTTGAAGCGTTGCATGCTTTTTGTCTGAAAAAAACAAAAATAACCAGTCCTGAGAGAGAGAGAGACGTAACCTTTGCAAGACATAAAGTTTCCTTTGATCTAGGAAGACTGAAATCAAAGGATTCATGGTCCATGTATGTACGCGTTACAGAACATCATGTTTTAATGGCGTGTAATCAAACTTTGACGCCACGCCACGGTCACACTGTGTGATTAAAAAAAAATCCGTCAGTCAGTTTTTATCTCCATCTTGTCGTGATGACACTCATCTCAATTTGAAGTTGATCCGATGAAAACCCTGGTACAAGTGTATCAAAGAAAAAATGTGGAATATGGCCAAAATGGCCACTAAATGCAATATAGCAGGCTTCCTGTTGTGTTTTTCCAATTGCACCCAGAGACTTTTTTGTTTGTCTGGTCATGATACACCTGTATATCGATTTTTGTGAAGATAGGTCAATGGGAACACCTTCCGGGGGTCTCGGGCTGTCTCGGGGGGCACCGTTGAGCCATTTTGCGACGCCCATTGAAAATTCCTTCAGAATACGTAAATTTTCACCACTTTCTAACTTTCTGCAAATTTTGGTAAGAAGTTGAGCATGTTAAAGCTCTCAAAAAGCCAATTCATTTGCCTGAATAATAATAATAATAATAATAATAATAATAATAATAATAATAATAATAATAATAATAACGAGCACATCCATTTTGAAGCGTTGCATGCTTTTTGTCTGAAAAAACAAAAATAACCAGTTCTGAGAGAGAGAGAGACGTAACCTTTGCAAGACATAAAGTTTCCTTTGATCTAGGAAGACTGAAATCAAAGGATTCATGGTCCATGTATGTCCGCGTTACAGAACATCATGTTTTAATGGCGTGTAATCAAACTTTGACGCCACGCCACGGTCACACTGTGTGATTAAAAAAAAATCCGTCAGTCAGTTTTTATCTCCATCTTGTCGTGATGACACTCATCTCAATTTGAAGTTGATCCGATGAAAACCCTGGTACAAGTGTATCAAAGAAAAAATGTGGAATATGGCCAAAATGGCCACTAAATGCAATATAGCAGGCTTCCTGTTGTGTTTTTCCAATTGCACCCACAGACTTTTTTGTTTGTCTGGTCATGATACACCTGTATATCGATTTTTGTGAAGATAGGTCAATGGGAACACCTTCCGGGGGTCTCGGGCTGTCTCGGGGGGCACCGTTGAGCCATTTTGCGACGCCCATTGAAAATTCCTTCAGAATACGTAAATTTTCACCACTTTCTAACTTTCTGCAAATTTTGGTAAGAAGTTGAGCATGTTAAAGCCCTCAAAAAGCCAATTCATTTGCCTGAATAATAATAATAATAATAATCCTTACAATTTCAATAGGGTCTCACCAGACACCTTTGATGTCTGTGCTCGGGCCCTAATAATAATAATCCTTACAATTTCAATAGGGTCTCACCAGACACCTTTGATGTCTGTGCTCGGGCCCTAATAAGAAAGAAATAATAATCCTTACAATTTCAATAGGGTCTCATCAGACACCTTTGATGTCTGTGCTCGGGCCCTAATGAAGGGAAACTGGACGATGGTCCCGTGTTGCTGCAACTAACATGGTCAATTTACATTGCCACTTAAGAGTCCCATAAAAACCACAGTTGCAGCAGCAGGATACACGCCCTGTGATGATTTATCTAAATCTCAAGCCTCAACCATATTTCAAAGTGTTTGCATCCTCTGCAGGGCACAAACCTGAGTGCAGTAAAGCTTCCTATAGACGTGCACCAAATATAGCACAGGAAAGTTCACATTGGCCTGTGTTTGACTCCAGGATCTCCAGCTCCACCCTGTTCTCCCTGGCCCCATCCCTTCCTGTGATGAAATCTACTCCTCATGGCAATGGAGACCCCTCCTCCACTCCCTTACCACCCACCACCACCAAAAAAAGAAGCGATCTTTGAAGCGAGCCGCATCTCTGCCGGCTCTGTCGAACAATGAGATGCTCTCATGCTGCTTTGTGCTGCAGGCCTCTCATTGCAAACAGAGCTCTGAGAACTGCTTTTTTCATTGTCTTATCTTCAAGGGGTAATAAATAAGAGGCCGGACGGCAAAACAAGCTGCTACAAGGCGGGGAGAAGAATACCACCGTTTAAAAGGCCGGCTTTCAATCCAAATATATTCAAAGAATAGTTTGAGTTTTGTTGTGCCTATTAATGAACATACAAAAGGAGCCATTTTCTTGATGGATGGCTACCATGGACTATACACTGTGACCGCAAGCAGGGGGGTCCATATGTTAACATGTGCATTGGGATTTGTACCTCTGACAAAATGTTGAGGAGTGTTAAATTTTCTGTGGGGTTTTCGACCAAGAACTCAATTTCTTTAAGATAAGGAAAATCTAATATGAATTTAGACTCTCATTCCAAGCAACAATGTCTTCCCTGTCGAGCAGGTTCTCATGGTTCAGAGACACAAACACAGAGCAGAAAACCTCCAGTGTGCCCACAGGTGCAAGGCACAGAAATCATATCAATAAACTGAAGTAAGCTCTGTAATCAACACAGCTCAGATCACAGGTTGCTTATTGCTTTGGGGAGTAAATACCACAAGATGCGTTTCCAAATTGAAGCTTTTCCCAATTAGTTTTGCTACGTTTTTAAAATTTTCCCTCGCAGACTGTTATCATTCATTCATGTATCAACATAATTTGTCTTCTCGCCAGCGAGTAGATGAGGGCTGAGGTCTCACTACAACTCGAGAATGAAGGGGCTTGATGGTGAGCTTGAAGTTTAGAGTCGAGGCAGACTGAGCCTCTCATTAAACAGATCCAGATGTGTGCCAGATGTCGGGGAGTCTCTCCCATATAATAAACCCCTCACCATAAAAAAGACCCCATGGCCGTTGTCATCACAGTGGGTAACCACTGTTGCTTGCAGCAGTCCGGGCAACTTTCCAAATCCCAGAAAAATTGTGTATCATGTTGTAAACACAGATTTAGTGAACGTATTGGAATGTACGGCTGCATATATGCATAATGCATAGGATTTTCAGGAAGCTACATGGGGAAGATGGGGGTGGGTGGTGCAGAGACTCCTGGCTATGTGAACTATGGTTGAACTGTAGGAGGGAGTGCACTGTAAGGTTGGAAACAGTGGGGGTAAAAAAAAAAACTCCCAGTCCCTTTTTCAATCAGTCATACAGCCAGACACTGGTCTCATTTTCAAACATTCCCCTTTGCATTGTCGATGACCTATAATCTTTTTTCTCACTTTTTTTTGTTTCGCAAGCCTTGTCCTCATCACATTCAGCCGTCGGTGAATGAAGACACGCCGCCCCTTTCAGACAGCAGATAATGTATTCGGAAAAGTCCCTGTTGAAACAGACGTGTTGTTAAACCTTTAGGTAAAACAATGAGATTTAGCCTTAGCTCTCCTGCGCCTGTCTTGGCAGAGAGGCTGGTGAGTTAGCTCCATTCATTTGCCAGCCCCTTGAGTGCACATTGATTTTCAATCCAGAGGGTGAGCACATGGTGTAATGAGAGAAGTTTGCATTATTCATACTTTGCCAGGGCTTGAAACCGCATGTGACCTAAATACCTGGTGATGGATTCTAAAATAACAACAGGGAAACACTGACAGACAGTCAGGCAGACAGTGACTTGAAATGAGCGAGGCAGACAAAAGAAGGGGGGAAGGAAAGAGGAGGGGATAACTCTGGTGGGGGCGGGGGCTGTAGGTGTGCGAGTGTGCATTTGCCAAGTTTGAGAGCAAACTGACAGCTACGTCTCTTAATCTTGGGTGCTGTGCAGACATGTTGTGTCAGTCTTATTTCTAGAAAAACTGTGTGTGTGTGTGTATGCATTCCCCATACATAACATCTCTCAAGCCCGACTGACTGACTGACTGACTGACTGACTGACTGACTGACTGATTGACTAACTGACTCCACAGACGGATTGTGTTACGAATACAACTTGAGAAAGCTTCCTCCTTCTGCAACTGCATTATGAATTCTGTCTGACTCTGCTCCCTCAGCTTATGCATCACACTTTAAGTGTGTCTGCTGCTGGAAAGGTCTTATGTAAGATGTGGTGCTAGAGGAAAAAAGGTGACCTGACAGTGATCATCTTAAAGGAGACAAGACTTTCTGGGGAAAAAAATGCATCTTTTTGCCAAGAAGCAATGGGTGGAAGCGTTACATGCATGAACGGGTCAGTGGTCCTTAATTTCCACCAATAGTATACAGTAGTATATATATATAATATAATGTGGAAAAATATTCAGTATTGAGGTAAATCAGCAGAAGTACACCAGTTCCAAGTAACCTCACTGCAGAGCCTGTACTTTTTAACTTTTTATAAAAAGTTTTCAAATGCAAAGAAAAGGGTTGTAGAATTTCCTACTACTGATAATACTGTCCATGTACATTTCCACAACATATGTACTCAATATACTATTGAACTATATTGATTAAAGTTGCTGACGGTATTGATCTGTTTTAATTGGAGATGTTTCATCTTAGAATTCTTCCCAAAAAATGCTCCTGTTTAATTTGCTTATTTTCAGTTTCGTATTTCCCATATATATTTAAAAAAAATCTATATTAACCTTTTATGAATAGAACTCCATAGCCTCCTTCCTTTGCATCTTTGTAACATAAAAATATATCCAGCTGTTCAAAGGAGACAGACCCTTCCTTCCCTGGTTGGCTTGAAAGTGGAACATCTGCAGGAAGTGTTGAGTTTCACTCAGACATTGAACAATTAATGAAAATGCATTGGTTGCATCAATCTACTTATTCCAGTAATCACTGTATGTCCTTCTGTATGTGGTGAACATATCTCAGAGCCGTTCATCTAATCAGCTTCAGTCTGTGTATTGCTAAGGGTCCAAAAAGTTTTTTGACATGTTATACATTCAATATTAATACATTTTAATAAACAGGCCACCAGGGCTCCGTAGCAGCGATGGCTGGGCTCTCCAACATAAGTGATATAGTCAATTCTGAAAAGTGCTCAGGGTTCTGCAGGTTGATTCCAGTAGCAGATCTGTAGTTGCCGCGGCTCAATTACCGCTTGTATAATAATCACTTGAATTGTTTCAGAAAGGAAACTGCGACCAGTGTTACCACAGGCCGAGCAAACAGACTATTCTGAACAGGTATGTTTAGAACGGCCAAATAAACTAGTTTAATCAATTAATAAAACAGCATTTCTGTTAAAAATAACTCTGGAACTGTATTATTTGTGCATTACATCATGAGAAAGAGAGAATATTAGTTACAGTTTTTATTATCTCTGAAAAGTCTGCCTCCGCTCAATGAAATTTGATTTGTGTTTCCTCTTAGCATTACGGACTTTGATTTTAAATTATTTGAATATAAGCAGTGCACACTGCAGGTCTGTGGAATTGCAACAGTAGCTCTGTGACACTGTTTGTGCAGGGCAAGATACCAGCTGAGGTAATGTAAGTAATGTTTTTGTTTTCCAATTTTGATTATTAACATGAACTGATACTTTATTTCATCTTTATCACCTTTGAACAACACTGTTTTTGGCTTACATTAGCACGGTACAACTCACTATGTACAAATTTACCTTGAACACATTAAACCAGCAGAACTTTTGAGAGTAATGATACAAACACTGTCAAACACTGTGGTTATGATGCCTCAAGGTAAACTCACTTCCTTTTTTTTACATGGAATCCTTCCTCTGAAATGATGGTTTCTTCTTTATCTGCAGCATCAGACATTTTTCTGTGACGCCTCCTTGATTTGTGTTCCATACTCCTAGTTACTGTATCTCACTAAATCTTTGTCTCCTCTCTAGCTCTGGCAAAGTAATCTTTAGAGGATGACGTGAAATGCATTGCTACCGGTTGGTCAGCATGGGAATATCTCCACAGACATGCATAACTGTGAAATTCAGAGATTGATCTAATAGGCTTGATATGGGGGGCTTGAGTGTAAAGGAAATTAATTTATACTGCGCACTACAGCTTTGACACTTAACCCCAAGTTGCTGCCTGCTTATCATAGCTGACGGGACCCTCTCTTCTCGAGGCCTGTTGTTACCACGTGGCAGCATCAGGGAGGACAGAGAGGGAGACGCCGTTCCTGGGGCAGAAGCACGTCGACGTTCACCTGTCAGTTGAAGCCTTTGATAATCTGTCGGGGGGGTGAGCAGGTGGGACACTGACAGGTTGGGAGAACAGGTAGCATCCCCCTCGGCCAGATGGGAGGAGAGCACGGAGAGGGGATACGACAGATGGGGAGAGGATGGAAGCGTGTGAATGACGGGATCTATTAACCAGCGCGCTCATATGCTACATGTGTGATGTTTTTTTTTACTGCTTCAGAATGAGCTAATGAGGTCTGTGTATGTGTTTGATTTTGTTTTGCTGACAAACACTATTTTTTAAATTGGTTTTCAAAACTGATAAATGTCAGCCTTCTGTTCCTTTACTCTTTTCCCGTTCAGGCCCGTACTTAGCACAAGATGCTAACATCTATGCAAACTTGACTTGGCTGACAAAACCTGAACTCTTATCATAAAGTATCATTCAACTCCGGTGGGGGGATGTAACAAAGTACAGTTACTGTCTTTCATGGTTTTGCTCTGCTTTATGAACAGCCCTTTGTAACTTTGTTTTGAAAAGTGCTGTATAATTAAAATTTGTATTATTATTAGTGTTATTTACTTTGTTACTATTACTACTCATTTATCTGTACTTTAATAACGCTATTTTTATAATGATCAATTTCTCTCCACTGCATATATGAGAAAATATGTGTTCTCTCTATTTTCTTTTCACATTGTTATATTTATTTTTAAAACAGAGTTGTACCCAAATCCAATACAACTGAAGTAAATGGCAACCACTGCTTCAAACTTAAAAAAAAAAAAAAAAAACTGAAAATGTCTCCATATTGCCGCTGTGGTGTCATCCAAGTGTCTGTAAATCCTGACATTCAAATTTGAAACAGTTAAACTGTTTACTACTGAGATTCCAAAAGTGTTTTGTGGACTCAAAAACTACACCGCCCCCATCGGTAGAGTGGTGAGTAGATTTTTCTGTTAACTATCCCTTTATGAATATAACTTTTTTACACACTTGGTGTAGATTTTATTATTGCCACACAATAAACATCAAACTTTCGAAACTGACACTTCTGGGTCATTGCAGGAACTAGTTTGGCTTCACCTGCATCAATGTTTTTTTTTTGAAATATTGTTGGTGTTTGGTTACCGGGTCAACATGACCCCTTTTTTTTGGTTTGTTCATCTTTTTGTGGGTACTCAATAGAATTAAACATTGCTACAAATATATTTTTAGAATGTATATTAGGTGGTGGTGGATACTGATGATCTTGATGGGAGCCACAGGGTCAGACTGTTTCAGACCAAAAAAATTGAAATGACGTTTGGACATTGGTTGGTTGGTCAAACAACGATTACACAATGTCCGTGTTAAAACAGCCCAACTATAGCCTATTTGTAAAACTAGAGGGGCACTCTGAGAGCAATTACCTCCACCAAAGAACTATTTCGCCACATAAAAAATAAATTCTGGATCTGCTCCTTCATTAGATACGCCCAAAAAGCTAGAGTTCTTGTTTGACCTATACCCCAACCATCCATATAGGGGCATAGAGGCAAGTTACTGAACCCAGATAGCCCTTGACAGCGGGTAGCTGGTAAAAGTAAATGTTTTACATTTTATAAAACATTTTTCTTGGCACAGACATTCATATGCCGCACTTTCTTTATCAGTCATACATTGAGGGCACAGCCGTCCTGTTGTGGGCAATTTGGGGCTCAGTATCTTGTCCAAGGACACTTTGGCACATGAAATGGAGGGGTGCTACATAAAATGAACAGAAACAAATGGTAGCCTGAAAAACCATATAGATACTTTCAAAATTCGAAAACACAGCAGCGAGATCTGCAGAATCATGAGATGTCGGACACATATGTTCAAATATGTGAACTGCAGTAAAGATTAAAACGTCTGGGCTGGACCTTTAAAGGGACATTTCACTGGGAATATCAGATGAAATCATTCATTACTTTTTCCATTTTTTGTCATGAGAATATCTTAAAACATTAATTTCAGGCCAAACCGAGACTAACATGAGCCTCAAACCTTCAAACAGTAAGTGTGTATAAAATACATTGGTGGGGTGAATTTAAAATTCAGATTAGATAATTCATATAAAATTGTATTAATGTGTTCTTGATTATAATATTTCCTTTTTATCTTTCTCATAAATATTGTGAATATGCTTTATTTCTTTGTCTCTCGTGTACTACACACACCCTCACACACCCACACACACACCTCAGTTAAATTGACTGGGCCAGTGCTGTTCCCAGGAGGTGTGTGTGATGTTTGCAGTGAGAGTTCACTCTTCTTTGTGGATTTCCCAACGGAGGCAGGAGGCGGACGAACCAGACCGCTGACCCTACAACGGCGAGCGTTTGAGTGTGTCCCCGGGGGGGCGCTGCGATGGCACCCACATAATTTGTGTGAATAACAGCAGTGCCCGGTACCTCCACTGTTTGTTTCATCTGTTTTCTTTATCTTGATGTCTCAAGTTCAGATGTGTGCCAACATGTTTGTATCAGACAGGCTCAGAATTATTCTTTTGTCTCTAATGTTGTAAATAATACACTCTCTGCTTTAGTCTATTTCACACAGCAAAGGATGATCAAGGAGAACACAGTGTCTGTTCTCTGTTTTAACTACCTTGTGTTTTTGTTGTTATTCAGTATATGAATGCTGCTGCATATTTCATGTCTGTTCTTCCTCCTGCCCCAGTCAGAGGAACGAGATCACATTAATGTACTGTCGTTCTCTTCATCTTGCTCTCAGCTGCAGGAGCTGACTTTGTGCTCTGCTCTTCTTAAAAATGAAACAGTTTTTGATGCTTTATTATTACAGGTATACACCTGCAATGTAAAGACGCAAAATTCTGTCACTTTGAAGTCAGTGGAGTAACTCTGTGATTACCAGCCTCGAGGATGGGGCACCACGAGGGCATGAAAAGTGAATCACAGGCCACGAGATGATGCCAAACAAATAGAGGTTTAATGTTGTTACTTTTCTCATGAAATATTGCTATTTTTCAGGATAATTGCATGAGATCTGCCCACATATAGTCAATTTCTGATCTCTACATATTTTTAAGATCTGCTTCTGTAAGACCCTTTTATATGTCTTGTTGTTTGGATCACATACAGTTTTGAGATTCTAGGGGTTTGACTTGAAATGTCCTTTCCTTTTGAATTTTACTTTGAAGTTCCTTGTATTGTGTGTCTCTTACCTGTTTTACTTCCTGAGAAGTTTAGTTTTCAACTTTTGTAGTTGTCTGGCACGCCCACGAGGTGTTTCACCTATGCCCAATAATCTCTACCGTCCTAGTATATTTATGGTCCGGAAATAAGGTTAGAAGTTAGGGTTAGAGTTAGAGCTAGGGCTAGGGCTATGGTATACCATCTCAAGTCGTAACAACTCCGAAAGTCAGTGAAAAACACTTGTCACTTGCAAACTGTATGTCCATCACTCACAAGCTCCAAACACCGCTCAATAAAGATATTTCTATGATTAACATGCACATCTTAAATTATTCATATGGCTGTCACACCTGATCCTTTTCCTTTGGTCCTTGTTTATCGTGTAGATATTGGAAAGAGGTGTAAAGATGCTGTTTGAATGCTCTCATCGCAAATACTGGAGAAACACTTTTTCATTCCACACTGCACAGTTTGCTGTTTGTTTGGAATGACAAATAAAGTTCTTGAAATGAAATATAACACTCTTTGTTTACAGCGACCTTGTTTTTTGAAAAACGGAACAACGACAACAACTCTGTAACTGTAATTTTTACGAGGAGCATGTGAATGTTAGACTCTGTGCCCCCAGTCTTCCTTGTCAGTCCATCTGTGTTGTTCCTGCCTTGAGACAGTAAAAGAAGCATATATTACCTAATGCTCTTTTCTGCACAATCTGTCCTGTGTATGCAGTTTTTAGGATTTTATAGTTCTATTCCCTCATGTTAATCACAACAATCTGGTCTCGCTTGGATAACAACATTTTTCTTACCTATCAAAATACGATGTGCCCGGAGCACCAGAGAGCACGAGTGGCCCATTCGTTTCAGAGTATACTGTAAATACTGAAGTGGGTGGAGTTAACATGTGCTCCACTTTATTACATTGGCTGTCTGTCAATGAAACTGTACAATTCCCGGAGGGGGTCTCATATTAAAACTGAAGGGTCACCCATAATATTTTATTCAATTCACATGCAAGGCAACACTTTGCTCTACTAAGTGGCTAATATTTAAATTACAGAATATTGTGACAACTTTGAATTTTGCTCCCTTGCTTGAAATATGTAGCTCTATAGCCATTTATAAAACTGGTTCTATTGACAATAGCTTAGCAGTGAACAAACAAATAGCTAAATAGAATCAATTGAAATAAATAAGCGAGTAGAGACAATTATTTCTATTTACAGAGGGCAAGCACAGCAATGTGATTTTATATATTACATTAATGTAATGTATAATTATAAATATACATTAAATCTGTATATGATTTGTATTCGCAAACAGACATAATAAAATAATAAAGTGGTAAAGTTTGTGCGGGCAATGTATTTAAAAACCTGCATCTCATAATGGAAATGGTAATTTACAAACAAATCCCTGTGTACAATTGAAGCCTGTTTAAAATGAAAGCCTGGGACCGATAAAGATCCTGAAGCTATTTAGGTAATTATAAATAGGGTTGTATAATACTTGTTGATCTTAGCTGAGTTTCCAGTTTGATTTGGAAAATCTACTTCACATTTGAGAGAGACGCATATTATCAACAGAAATAATTAAAAAAAGAGAAATAGAAAAACCGTATTGAAATTGCATGACTCTTGCTGTGTGTATTTGCACTTCAGAGTTTGGCAGCACACTGAGCTCCTCGCTGGGAGAACAACTCCCCCAGGGTGAACCTGTTTGCCGTTTCATTTTTTTTTTTTCATGTCAGAGCAGATTTTTAGATAGTGAAGAGGAGGATGGAAAACCGGGGGAGTAAATATGTGGAGTTGAGAACAGCAGAGCTCTGGCAACGGCAGCACAAACCAGAGTGTGTCAAAGTATTGCGACAGCAGTGATCCACTTCCAGGGAGGAAATAATCCAGGGGGAAAGTGTCTGGATTACTAAATGTTGCCTGAGATCTCTGTCACCTCCTTATTGACTTAATCTGCTGAAAAAGAGGCCAAGTGCTTAATTTTTCAGTCTGCAGTGAGGAGAGTGATCACTATTTACAAGGGATTTTTGTAATATTTAAAATGTGCTTCTCCATATTGTTTTAGAGTCAAGACTATTGCCAAAGAAAAATAATGAATACGTTGAAAAAAATTAACAATCAGAGCTGTTTAGGTTAATGGAGGCTACTGCAGGTATTTCATACACTTACACTCACAAAACAGCAGATAGTGAGGTATCCTGACCTCTACTCCCTGTGGCTCAAGCTTCGAAACATGATGAAACATACATTTCCCATAATGCAATTGTAAGACTCTCCCAGCTCCTTAGTGCTCTATGAACTGTCTGCTAGTAACACAGGCTTTCTGGTATGAATTTGAAGACCTCAAGCCCAAGCAAGGATGAAAGTGATGACATATGACATATAAACTGACTTTGAAGTGTGAAATTGCTAGATTCCCCTTTAAAAGAGCAATACACTGATTTAGAAACAGTTAACAACCAGCATCAGATGTTGCATCTACACTACTTCCCACTGTACAAATATAAAATTTCAAAATATCTTTGATACAGGTGCTGCCATTTTGTGCCGATGGAGTCATTAGGATCCAGAGTCTGCACAGTAATGATCCAGGAGTGGAGCAGGAGTATCAAGCTCACACACCACCAGTCGGCCAATTGTGAGTCGGTTTGTACTGTCAAGTAGTACATTAGTTTGATAAAAACTGCAGAGCTAATAAGACAGAAACAATTTTTTTTTTTTTGTCAGGTCCACGTCCCCTTTGAAAAATATGGTGGGGGCGGACCTTATGACCTATGATGCAGTCAGCCACTAGGGGGCAATTCACATGCTTTGGCTCCACTTTTGGGAGCTGACAGGTCATCCATCTTTATATGCTGTGATTGGTTAAGACTTGTTGCAGCAGAAGCAGAATTATTGTCTTTCATTTATTCGACATCAGTGTAAGTATCCTTCTTTCTTTATAAAACCTGGCAGTGACATTTGTTCACAATGCAAATCCACCCTAACAGTTGAGAACATAATCTGATGAATTCTTCCAGGAGTGGAAGAAGTTCATATGGTTGTTTAGCTCACCGACATATTCTCATCTCTGACATCTCTTCGGCTGCCTTGTGTGCACTGTCGACAACACAAATTCCACTGCTCATGTACTTGCAGGGGTTTTCATTGCTTTCTGACACTGTAATCCGTAGAAAAATAGAGTCATTATCACACAGTCGCTGCAATCAGATGATTGTATTTGTTTTCAGCAACTGACAAAACTGACAGGCGCGTGAAAAATCACACTTTTTGGAGCCATCCTGCAAACTGGTTCAGTTCAACCTATCAATGAACCTGTGGAGCAGACTGACAGCGCAGACAGACACACAGACACACACAAACAAAATCACACACTGATAGACATAGCAGAACTTTTCCTCTCATTGCTTCATTGTCTGAACTGACAAACAGTGCATTGTTCAGTGGTGGAAAAAATTACTTATTCACTCTACTGTGGTGTAGTTTCAGTTTCAGTCTTTGGATGGAATTATATTTTAAATATGTTGACGTATCTCTCTCATTTCATCCAGAGGCTCTACATTGTGCTTTCATTATGACGTGTGTTCTCTCAGTGTCTTCATACAGTCTAAAAGAAAAGCATAGGATTTACTGAAAGGGCTGGTTTCTATTCGACTAAAATGCAACATTAAAGTTTTGAAATGCCAAAGTCGCCTTCTACGTTGAACATTAAAACAGTCCTTGATATGAACAAAGTTAGGTTAAAATGATCTGTTTTTTAAGTTAGGATTATTCAGTCCTGTAAAAGTAGTTGTGGCAGCGACTTCTAGACGGTGATGTGTGTAAAACCATAATAGGCGGAGGGACAGCTAGTACTCACCAACAGGCGAAGGTGTACTGCCGCTGCTTGATGGCTGCTGGATCTGCAGCCTCTGAGGTGATGGCAGCGGCAGCTGTGGCAGGGAGCTGATGACGGAAGGGAACAGGAAAGGATACAGCCCGGGTGTGTAGCGCCTCATCTGGACCAGCGGAGGACTGCTGCGGGGCTGGGCGCGGCTGGCGGTCTTCATCACTTGGATGGGCAGAGGGTGCACTGAGCACTGAGCGAGCTGATGCGCGGTGAGGCTGGGAGGCCATCAGGTGACCCCCTGGCTGCAGTTAGTGCGTCTGGAGCTGGTACGGTGCCACCTCAGCATTCCAGAGATGCATGGTGGTGGAGTTTGGTGTCACCCAGGTCAACTCAGAGGCTCGTTCCAATAACACTGTAAAACACAAAAGCATTCGCTATGAGTTAGTTAGTTAATATCTGATTCCCTAACAACATCAGGTAGACGAGACAGATACACCTTTACTGTCAAGATTTGTTTTCAGAGCCTGAACTAATTCCACACAGAAACACAAACATACATATATATACATACACTGACAAATAGGTCAAGATCTGTGCAGCAGTAGAATGGCAGAAGGGACAAAAGCAAGCTCTCCTCCATTTTAAAGTTTAGGATCTCCAACCAGATGGCAATAATGCAAAGTGTGGATTCAGAGGCCGATATACAATATAATGAACAATATAACAATATAATAATTTGATATTTTAAGTGCGCGGTCTGCAATGGCTCTATCATTCATGTTATCTTGATGGGTTTGTTTTTGATGGGGATGTTATCATTAGAAAGAAAAAGACAGAACATAACAACAGCAAAGTAAATCTTAAGGTAAAGCAGCAACAGCACAAAGTGTCTGCATGATGGTCTCTTATGTGATGTGAAGTGATGGGTTCAAGGACAACAATGATTCAATGGTCAACAATGAGGTACTTGAAACTGACAACTGCCACTGTGTTGCTGTGGATGTATTTTGGGATCAGCCCAGTGTGGGTGTGTTTGTCCCTGTCAGTGCCATTTGTGTAGAGAGTGAAAAGGATGGGGCCGAGGACACAGCCTTGGTGAGCTCCGGTTTTGGTGATGATGGCCGATGATGTTACTGTGCCTATTATAAAAGCCTGTTGTTGTTTCTAAGGAAGTTGTGAACCCAGAGAATGAGGGGTGGAGGGGTGTTGACGTGGTGGAGTTTCCTGATCATCTGCTGGTGTTGTGTTAGAGGCAGAGATAAAATCTCAAGAGAAGTTGTCTGTTCATTCTGAATGATGTATGTATGTTGGAAGATGCAGGCCATATCATTTGCATAGGTGGTGTGGTCTGTTTTTGAAGGATCATGTCTTGATTTATATCTAGTCAGTGTTACATTTAGGCTTATTTTGTTTTCATAATTCTAAATTCACGATCCAGTTGGTGCTTTAGTTTGAGTTTGGTTGTTGATAATAAAGAATGAAAGTTGATGGCTATAATGAAAGCCACGTCCTGGTGCTCTGCATTTCTTTCAGGCTTTGCATATTGCAGGCGATCCAGGATCAGAAATGTAGGCATTTTTAAACAATGCTTGCCGATATGTTGGTGTCTATCCAGAACTTACCATAACCAGAAATAACAGAAACCATCTCAATTACGTAGCCTTGAAAAATGATATGCTATGATATTTTGATAAGAGATAATTCAGAGCAGAAATTCAACTCCATCCCATCTCACCTACAAGCCAACTATAAAAACGCTTATTTTGTAGGTTAATTAGTCGATGTAACAGGTACCAAACTGGTCATAAATATGGCCACTATGTCCATCTAACAGGAAAACTATTTGTGAATAACAAATGTGTAAAATGTATCTTCAATTTATAAGTATTTCTCTCTTTAACCATGTTAGCAACATTCATACTATTACAGAGGGGAATCAAAGGCTAAAGTATAATGTAGGCTTTGATAATATTAAGTCAATAAGTTCGGGTGAGAGTTGCAAGAAGTCTGTCGCTCATTCCTACTTGTTTTATCAACGCTGGTCAAGCTGACCAAAACAACCCTCAGGCAATCAGAAATGTCCCAGTGCTCCCAACGGGCAGTCTGCCACAAGCCAAAATTTAAGCCCTATTCAGACCTAGTGTTATAATCCTGAGTGAGTGACCTGGTCAAGTGGACAGGTGTAAGTTTGTCCATACCTGGCAGTAAAATGTCCTGAATGTGTCTCCTGTGATCACTTGTGATCGGATTCCACTTCCAGAGCTCCATATGCAAATAATCATTAACGTAATTTGTGTTCGGGAGGACCAAATTATGTTGTTCACAGATGTGTCCGATGAAATTGTTTGTTTGTGTGTGTGTTGTTGTGTGTGTGTCAGCGAGTGAGAGATAGAGAGCAACCAGAGTCAGGAGGGGCTGAATAAATCAATACGCTTTTTACTCATTTGAAAAAAACATAAATCATTATGTGGTGACACTGAAGCCTAAAAACAATTTTGATTTATTGTGAAACCGTTGCGTTCAGGGACATCCGCTGAGTCGGCGGCCCTTCACACGGGGCCCAGGACACATTTGTGTTCCTACAGCGACAGGAATGTGGCCTTGTGTCCCTAACCAGCTCCAAATGTTGTGTGAGTGATCAGATCTCAGGAAACATTAAGGAAGCATTTGGGTGTGTTCAGACCTGTACCGAGTGCTGACCACCGGATCACTCAGGATGGATGATAATACCAGGTCTTAACGGGTCTTTGAGGTATTGTGGATGTTTGCTCAACATCTACAGCCTTGCTTAGTTAAAAAATAATTCTTTCATCACATGAAAGATTTGTTCTTCTTCAGGAACTCAGTTTTTTACAGAGAATTTATCAAGAATGTTTTCTTTATTTCTCATATAATTGTTTGGTTAGTTGTAAGCACCATTAAAAACAACAAGTTCTTGACCTTGTTGCACAGATATACTCTTTGTTGATAATATAAAACAACCTTCAATTTCAAATGTTCCACTTCCAATAATGTATTATTTTTAAATATTAATTGCGAAGGATTGAGACATTGTCCAAGTTATCCCTTGCAGAGGGTTCATCCTCATATATCAGCTGCATCCCTTCACACCTAGACCTCCCCCTGAGCCTCGTAATGCCAAGTCGCTGCCATCTGACTTTGGATGAGATAAAGACAAGCGGGGCGGAGCTGAGATGTGATCATTTCTCTCTGCAGAATGCTAAGTTATGAACTGCTAGAATATAATGGTGCTCATAATGCTCGAAGGGGCCATTAAAGTGATCTGTAGCCACAGTAATTAACAACTACCAGATAGTGTCCTATCTCTGAGGGCAGAGGAGAAGTGAGAGAAAGTAGCAGGACAGGGATGTGTAACATTTGCTCTGTATCTGGATTTGTCAATGAATGATGAATCTGTTGATAGCATAAACTGAGACTGGAATGGAAAGGTGATCAGAAACTGTAAAAATGGGTCGCTGCCATCAAAACTAAAATTGTAACTTGTAGAAATATTTTGTAAGCTCTGTTGACCTACACAACTCTTTTTCCTATAAAACGATGGTAACCACAGACAGGACCCATGCAAACTGGCCTCTGCAGTCATGTGTTAAGTAAACCCACCATGCACCCCAACCACTTTCTTACAAATGTGCTACTGCCACTAAATAAATGTGTATCCATCATCATTCATCAGCCTATACCAAGGACATTTATCTGCCTGTCTGTATGTGGAAACCATATCTCATGAAGCGTTGATCTGGCATGTGTAATGTAAATTTCTCCAAGAAAGTGCAGTTTGGTGCAATTTGGACATGGGATACATCCAATAATATATCTTCTGCTATGTCCGCTGATACAAACCACAGCAGGGGATGAACAACTGGGTCAAACCACCAGGCTTTGATTTGAAGATTGTGTCAATTGCTTTACAGACATCTGAAATGCACTACATTCAATGAATGAACATATAACAGTGCTGCATATTGAGCTGAATCAGAGTTGCTAGGAGGACTCACTTATCACAAGGAATATTTCTGAAGACGGCTCCAAAGCATTAGCACAGGCCAATCTAATAACCCATTCCAAACAGGTTTGTATAAACAGGCGCTGCACTAGTATATATTAATTTAAATGATGATAGTTAAATATTTTTAAGGAAGAAATATCATCCTGGATAAAAACACCATGGTTATTATGGAAACATTACAGGTAATCTGCTGCTGCACTAATAAGAGTGTATGATAATTGTATTACCACAGTTTCAAAATATCATCAATGCAGATGGAAACATGTTCCCAGTGGACGCGAGTGTTTTCAGTGCAGGTGGATCAGGTGCAACTTCTGGAAATGAGGGCGGCTGTGGCTTAAGAGGCAGAGTGGATCGTCCACTCATCAAAGGAACGTGATTTGATCCCTGTTCCACACGCTGAAGTGTCTTTGGGCAAGATACTGAGCCCCAAATTGCCCCAGGGAATTCTGTGTTAATAATAATAAGAAAGCGCTGAATTTAGAAGCGCTGTATGAATGTGTGACTGGGAGAATGTGACTTTTAATGTAAAGCACTTTGAGTGGTCATTAGATCAGAAAAGTACCAGAAAAATGCAGCCCAATTAAAAAGGCCTGAACCAAAAGTATAAATACATCAAAGTGCTGTGTGTATGAATTACATTGATTTTACATTACATATATACTTAAATACATTGGGGTCAGTTTGACCTTCTATACATTTCGACATTATAAGCATTCTTAATGAGAATGAGCATTAATGAGAACATTGGCAAATGTGAATTTTCCTTAAATCGTGTATATGTACAATCAAGAGCTAGGGCATAACTTGCTATCTACAGTACTTCAACAATAGATACAAGTTACACCATGGGATTTTTTTTAACGGTTTCATGATCTTCTGTCCCACAGACTTTAACATTTTAACAACAAGTAATTTTTTTGAGCAATATCTTAAACCTGAATGTAGATCACCACATTTGTGCTCTACACGCAGCCTTTATCCTGTAGGCCCCATGTGTACATATACATTTGTTTTTATCTACACAGAAAATATGACCGTGACAACAGCAGATTATGTCTTATACAATATATTGTCTCATGTCTATTTGATTGAGCATGAGAATATGATGCTGAGAGTGAAAGGACTATTTGTTGGATGGAAACAGTGATTAAGGTTCAAAGGTTAAACACCATGAAGTAGATTTCAACATTTGAAGGAGCCATTTGAAGGATTGTATATAAAACTGGATGGCATTACTGCTCCAAAAATTGAGCCCAGAACACCTTGATTTTACCCAAGGGGCGTGCTGCAGAATAGGTCCTGAACCCCACCTCCTCCATGTTAGCAGATGGTACATGGAGGACACTCAAATGTCATGTCAAATATATTTTTCCAAACAGACTTTATTATGTGAATGCATAATGGCAGCACCAGTATCTAGGATATTTTAACTTCATTTTCGTGCATTGTGAGGAAATGGGGACATGTCGGCTATCTTTCCAGTCTGTATATGAAGTAGATTAACCATAAAAATGATAAAACTTGTTTTTGTTTAGTTTTTATTGAAAACCATGAAGTGTCATCTACTCTTGGTATGATGCAGTCAATTTGTATTCTGCAGATACTTGGATAATTACTTCTTGAGATGACTTCTTGTCCTTGAAAGGGGCATAATACTGCAACCACAAGTGTTAAGTTTAGTTGCCTTATCGTCAAATTCCAATAGGTAATTATTCTCAGTGTCTCAGTAACAGGTTACAGCAGTAGCAGATAAGAGGTGGAAGGTGAGCTGCTGCTTGTTTGGCTCCAGCAGCCTTATCTCCCCGGGGTTCCCTGCTGTCATACACACATTACTGTAAGTGTTTAATCAAAAGGGACAGAGGAAACAGACAGACATGCGTTCAGCAACTTCTGCTCTCATTACTAGGTGCTTGATCAAAGTCCAGTGTTGAAACTTTTTCTTTTCTAACAAACAAAAGGGTCTGGAAAGCATGGTTTAAATAATTCATGAGTTTGAAGGCTTATCAGACACCAGAACACACTGTATAGTCTATGAAGAAGGATTTTATAACCACTGGAAAGTTAGTGCCACAGCAACAACTTTATCCTCTGTCTCAACAAGCACAAATTTCAATGGCCAAAACATTTAATTTCTGAATGATGTTCTATTGCTGTGCAGCAGAAGCTGAATCAAATTAAATAGATTCTGTGCCCAACCTTGTGTTATTGCTTTGGTAGTTGGCATGACATCACTGTGGACCATCACACAGTGCTGTGAGCTATGGACAGTTGTTTCCCTTTTTCAGCTTAGGCCTACAGCTCTTGACACGGACATTACAAAGGGTCATACCCCACCGTTCCACAAACATTTATTGAAATTGTTTCAGTAGTTTTTGAGTTATCCTGCTGACAGATAGAAAAACACACAGAAATGAAAATATAGATAAAGATTGGTTTGATGTCACAGGAACCAGTGAAATCGAATCACTTTATCTTGTAATTCCAAGTAACAATGATGAGTGAAGAAAGTCCCGAATGAAAGATTTGAGTTATCAAGTTCTAGAGACAAAAAACATGTTTTGTGAGAACACTGTGACCTTGACCTTTGACCACCAAAGTCTTATCAGTTATTTCAAGAGTCTAAGAGAGTAATAATAGATCTCGCTCAAGGTGTTCTTTAGCTGATATGTTCACGGAGCAAAAAGGTTTTTGTGAGGTCAGAGTGAACTAGACCCTTGACCTCCAAATTGTAATCAGGTCATCCTTGAATCATAGTGAATGTTTGTGCCAGATAAAATGTAATTCTCTGTGGGTGTTCTGATATGTCATATTCACATGTATGAATGTAATCAGTTACAAATATAAAAAAATTCCTTCAAGGCATTCTGTAAATCTTGTGTTTACAAGAATGGGATGGATGGACGGATGGACATACGTGAAAACATGATGCCTCCAATGACTAGCTGTTAATAATGATCCTTTTGAAGACATTTTCTCTGTAAATTAAGATGTCTCTATCATATGGTTTATAATAAGGGGTCTGAGCATACATATAGAAATGGTTGAGATAGAATTCCAATCATCTTATAAAACAAGCGTTACATATGATCGTTGATTAGAGCCTCATGTAGTCAGATGTGAGGGATACAGTAAACAGACAGATCAATGGAAAGCTTTATATGTCATTCTGAGTAAAAGCATCAATTAAGACCACTAACAGAAATGCACTCAGAAAACAGTCTGTAATGTGCTTCTTAAAGTCTGTATTTGTAGTCATGGCAATGCTTTGCAGCTCTCAACAAGCAAACAGCGTCTCCAGTCCAAGAACACACTGTCCTATTGTAATGAAATTATTCCTAATCACTGCAGAAAGTAGTGAGTACCTTTTTGCACAGAAGAGCCACTTAAGCCTTGCCCTCTGTTCCGGTCTTGTTTATCAGTTTGACGTATTATGTCTCCAGCAGAATCAATTATTTACAAAAAAAATTCAAAACTTTCCAATTAACATCGAGTCAGTAAAATTATCTGAGTCTTGCTAATGCTTTCAGATAATAGGCAAGATCTGCTCAGAGTCTAGACTTAATAAGAAGACATTGTAACTTTCTAACAACAGTTAATGATGTTGATGATTTCACATGTCAAAGATAATGGAGTTGGAAAGAGAAGGGGAAGAGGGCTCTGGCGGACAAAGGCAGATTCTCAGAAAGAGATGTTTATGCTGTAACATAACTTCCGAAAGTGTGCTGCTTTTCATGCAGTAGTTACTGCCGACGCATCTTTGGTCTTACAGCTTCGAAACAATCTCCTTAAAAAAACTTTCTTCCTGCAAGAATAATTCATGAGGCTTAATTTAGAAATGTGGCTCATGCTGCTGTAGCGGAGTACAGGGCTGATAAGAGCCACAGCAACTGAACACGAGCCGAATAAAAATAGGAGACATTAAAAACAACCAGTTTGTGCATGTACAAACAACAGTTTGATGAGGGCCACTCATATGTACTGCCACACAGTCCACACAGTGAGGAGTGCTCAATAAATTGTGTTTACTTTTTAGAAATTCAGTCTTGGCTTGAACTCTCTGTGTAACAGTGGATCCTAAATAACGATATATAACTAGATAAAGCAACATGAGACATTTGATCAGATCAGACTGATCAGAGGACACCACATCAAATGTAAACATGCTGTATTTAAAGCTGCACCTGCAGTGGCATATGAATATGTATTACACCAATTCACAACACACTCACTTATAGAGGAATATCAGCCTCACTTCAGTGGAACTAATACTGTACCCTTATTATACAGAATTTTTCTTATACATCCATACTACACTACTTATATAATTCAACTGTACTCGACTTTACTTTTGAATTTCAGAGAGATGTCTGTGATTCAGTGAATCTTAATTTGAGCATGATTGTGGAAGAGAAAACACAGTATTGTTACACAGTTCTCACTGTTGATTCTTTTATTTATTTATATATATTTAAAAATATATATTTATATAACTTCTTCAGATATGACACCAGTAGAAATGCAGACTACTGTTGTGATTAATGTCTTTTTTGTTGAATACTTGTAATTTATCCTGAATAAATTTGTCACTCTGTGCGAAACCACTGGTCTCGAACAGTAACGTTATAAGGAGGAATGTGCACAGACACATTCTCTTCCTTGCATCCCTCCACGCTGCAGTGTTTCTTCAGTGTTGTTTGTTGTCGTTAGCCTGTGGTAGCTAACAAACTGCTAGCTCAGCAACATGTCTGCTTGGTGTCGCGTACGGTGTGGATGGGTGGTGGGTTCGGAGGCTGGCCTGATACCGGCTGGGTGGGGCTGAGAGACGAGTGCGATCCCGTATGACTCATACGGAGGAGGACGTACAAAAGGAGACATTTCAATAACATATTTCTACGAATGGACTGATTGAAAAAGTCTGCGGAGTGACTGTTTTCATACTTTGAGGGTCCCTACTGACATCCTTCAAGTAACTACAGAGAGTAAAAGCCCAGAAAATGTAATTTACACAATAAAGGCCCTTTAAATTAGTTGTTATATGAATGAGTGGACCTGGCCCAAAGTCTTTCCACCCCAAGGATAAACTAATCTGAGATCTTAACAATAAAGATGTAATATTACAAGAAAATAGGTTTATGAGAGCTTTATTCTCATAGATTTACCACTTTTATGATACTACGACATTATTCTAGAAATCTGTGAATTTTCTAAGACTAGGCACAAATAAAGACGAAGGGACACAAATTAACTACAAACAGATGCACAAGAAGTACAAAGCCCCTGCTCATACATGATTGAAAACCCCCTTTTTTTTCTTACCAATCTTTTAGTTGCCTTGTTTACCTGCCATAACCGCAAAGCCCAACTTTGTCTGGTAATATCTTATGCATTTGTGTTTTTTACCTCATAAACACTAAATTGTATTTCTCCACGAAAAACACGTTTTAAACCATGTCATACTTCAGTGGGGGTTTTGACTGGACTAGTCAAGAGAAACCGGGTCAGGGTTTTAAAATTAAATAGGTGCTGAGCTGGATTAGAAACAATGGTTGCACATTGGCAAACAAGAGGCAGGTACACTTTCAGTGTTTCAGCCTTCACAAATTCCCTTCTGTACATCTATGGTTGTATATTCTATGGTTATCTCTGTTTTTCTCTCGGTCTTTTCCTTCCTCTCTTCCCGATCGGTTTAGAATCTTGCAGCTCCCTCTGATAGATGAAGGCTCCTCTCGTGTCGACCCCTGGCATCTGGATCACAGCCGTAATGACTGGGCCAACTGGTGCTAACATGCCTCGGAGAAAGGTCAATAGACCCGAATGGCAATACAAGTATCGACAGTGTCATCCATCAGAGGCTGCAGCGGCTTGACAAGGGCATGACAACAATTGATTCTACATCTGTCAAACCGGGATCAATTACAAAATAATTTTCAGGTGAAAAATGGAAATCAAAATGTGCAGCCTCTGCGCTCTTAAGGGACAATATCTATGTCAGACCCTCACCTAATCAGACAAACTGCACATACACCTTCATTATTCATACAGGAGCCATGAAGAGTTCCCCTTTTTTTCTCGATGTGCATTATTCATTATGATACATGAAGGGACCTTCTCAGTGTTATAGACGTGGGGGTTTTGGCTGTTTCATGTTGAGCATGGAGCTGATCCTGCTGGGAGTCTTGGGACCCATTGAGTATCAGTTGTTCCAGAGACACCAGAGTACAACTTGCTTTATTAATTCACATGTACCCACTGTCACAGACAAAGACATGCACACATGAAACACACACACACACACACTATTGGACATCACAGATATTGAATTCTTTAGCTCATACTGTGAGTCTCTTTTCACAGTTCTTCATTGTACAGTGATCAGCAACAGAACAACATAGCAAAGCAATTAGCATAATTAAGTGGATTTCAAAGTTTAAAATAGGCACTCAGGTTGGGTGACTGTTGCTTAACAGGGTTAGTGGGTCTTCCACTGACCTGAGGATCAATGGTTGATCCCTAGCTCCTCTGAATCACATGCCTGAGCAAGACCCCTAAATCACACATGACGGCTTTACTGGCAATGTGTGAAAGATGTGTGATAAACAAAGAAGCGCTCTATGACAGTGTGTGTATAGGTGAATGTTACTCAGAGTATATGGGATGGGCGTTGTATACATGCGCTAAATGAACTCCAGTAATCTTGTGTAGCATCTGGAGGAAACAGAAGTCACAGTCTTTTTAAAACAGTAGTCAAACTCCTGGTTTGTCACCGTAAATATAGGTCAAGCCCCTAAAGGTCATTATAAATTAAGCAAAAACACAATATTGTTAATATGAGCCTTGCCTCTGTTGCTCTTGAGAACACAAATCAGAGCTGTGTGGAAATGAAAACCATTTCATTGATACATTTATGAACCCAACATGGCACCATAGAATTAATTGATGCAAATAATATGCATAAGCTTGTGGCTTTGAATTTTTTTTTTTACCAAACAAAAATGTGTTTTCTAAGATACTGGGACATCTTTTGTACTGATAATTTGGTCTGGAGACGGTCATGCCAATTCAAGCCTCAGAGGTTCTACAATTTTAGTCACACAACAATTTCCTGTGGGTAAAATGAATGGGACTTTTACTTCTGGGATCAAGGGGTGCCTGACACAGCTCCCTCCATTCCACAGAAGACATGCAACTATTTTCACAGGCTTAGTAGCAAGATCCTCGATGAGTGCTGCAAATGTTTTTGGGACAAAACTTATTTACATTGTGTAGTACTCAAAACAAAGACAATACATTTTAACTGAATTCGAATAATGCAATGGCAAAGTACAATCACTACAGTACAAAGGACAAAAGAAGTTTTAACAAAATCACAAAGCCCAGGTTTTTAAAAATGTCTTTCTAGCTTCATTTAACACAAATTCTGAGGATTTGAGATCTCACAGGAAATTGATATATTCCTGGCTTTAAATAGACTAGTGCAGTGTTTGTTCTAAACCTGCCTTTTTGGAATAGGCTGTTTACTTGATTATCTACTCCGGAGGTAGTCATTAGTGAGTCCTCCTCAAACTGTTCTACACTATTCTCACTTTTTTATCAACAGTCTGTGATGCAGAGTGAAGTCAGAACACTTTCTGTTCATCCTACCTGGTTTTATATGATTTTATAGTCAATACATGATGTTAGAAAATTGGTTAGACATTGGTCACTCAGAGCCATTCAGCAAAGTACTGTAGCATCCCTGCTAATTACTGATATGCTTTAGCCGCAAGCATCCATTAGTTAGCAAGCCGGGCAGGTAACTGCAGCTATCTTGCTAAACAGTTTGTTTCAAGACATGTATTTTTACTAGGGATGGGCATTCGATTAAATTGTCTTAATCGATCGTCGGGAGATTTAATGACGAATTTTCGATTAATCATTAATATTTTTATATTCAAAAATTCACTATTTATAGGCTATATGAAAATGCAGTGAAAATTAAAAAAAACAAAGCGTGTTTCCTCATTCAGATCTTTATTACAAGATGAACAAAATATGCGCTGCCGTAACCTCAAGCAGCGGAGCCGACAGCTAGAAGCCGGTGCTACTAAACACTAATAATATAAAAAACAAGCATGTTAAACAATAACTTAACCACAAATATATAATACTTAGGTCTGACAGGTTTTGCCACATGTAACTAAAACTATCAAACAAGGCACCGAGTCGAGAAAGCTTCATAAAAATAACTAGTAACTCACATACAACTTCAGCACCAGCCTACTGACTTGTGTTGAGAAAGATGACATGTTAACATGCTCTGGAGTCAGACGCGAACGCAGCCTGGTGACCGTCAGTCCAGCTGCTGAAACAACTCGCTCTGAGAGGACTGACGTCGCCGTGATACCATACAGTCTATGCATGATACACAGGTAGCTCCGTGCTAACTTGGCTAGCCTGGGGAACGTTATTCTCTGCTCGTTGTGCATCGCAGCTCCTCCGTGCTAACACCGAGTTGATGCTAGGTTGAGAGTGAGACCGAGAGCAGGACGCGCCGCCATTAACCAGCGTCGGATGTGCGTTCTTCAAGTGGTACATCATTTGAGTCGTGGCCGAGTTGTACTTAAACACAGCTTCGCAGTGTTTGCGGTGAACCAAGTCATTGTTTAATTCTAAATGGTCCCAAGCTAAACTTCGCCGTGACTTCTTCGTGTTTACTTTGGAAATGGTAACACGGTAACTCGCAGGTAACTGAGTAGGTCTGTGGTGTTTTTTTCAAACACTGCCCCCCGTGGTCAAATGTGTAATTACCCAATTAATTGATGAAAACATTATTTCATCGAGGAAATTCTTAATGATCAATTAATCGATCGTCGATTAATTATGCCCATCCCTAATTTTTATCATGGAGTCCTGTCTCATAACTTAGTAAAACATGTCTCTCCTGGTTGAACGTAATATATGTTTCTCAGAAATTTGAAATGCAACAAAGCCCTGTCAGTTTTTATCAACCAACTAAATATTCATCATACATTTTTTTTATCTAAAGCTTCACTTTTTTAAATGATCAAGATTGACATATCATAAAAATGACAGAAACAAACATTAAAAAGAAACAAACTGCTTGAAGCTGCTTGAAAGCCAAAATAAAAATATGGAAAGCATTCGACCAGTTTATGGGCTGAAACACCAAAACACTGGTAAGGTTCTTGAAATGATGAAGATGGACCCGTTTTGCAGTGAGCTCACATCCCCAAACACAGACACCTGACAGGCTCAGAGAGGTGTCCAAACTGAGTCGGCTCCTCTGGGTGTTATTATCTGTACACAGAGACACATTGGGAAAAGAAGTCTGAAAGCTGCTCTTAATCATGCTAAGTGTGACTAACCAACCATAGCCGCTGTGTCCTCAGGACACACGTATGCGTGTGTGGCTGTGATGATAACTTCAGAGGGATATAGGCCTATACCATTACAAGAAGCTGTGGACTCTTGTGACTTGTGTCATGTGTGGATCTACTCAAGTGTTGATTATTTGTGTATGATGTGTCACAAGGACCCTAGGCTATGACCACGGACATGGATGCTGTGATTTTAAAGTGCATTGTGACTAAGTACAAGAAAACTGTAAACCCTGCACTTGTGGTTGTTCACACAATATTGTTACAAGTGTACAAGTACATCAACATCAATCTATATAGCTCCACAGTGTGGTTCCAGAAGTGAAAATCCCATTCATTTTCTGAACAGAGATTTTGAAATATCAGCCATCGTATTGTAACCATCCAAGGTGGATTCATCACGAGATTGTGAACCAAGGTTAAATTCTCTTGTAGAAGCCACAAGTCCATATGAAATTCCCTGTATTTTAAGAAAAACTGGATTTGTGATGTCAAGGGGAAGAACCAGTCAATCTTCAGGTGTAGCAGTGATGTTTCTGATTGGTGGAGCTTGCTATTACCATGGAAATGTTAACCACAAGCGCAAAAAAACGACAATGATCGGCTAAGATCGACTCATTCAACGTTCCTACACAACGTTATAAATGCTTTACTGTACACTATATGAAATGCTATGCACATACAAGATACAAGCTACAACATATTGTTCTACTATAGTAAAAACAACGTTAAATTAAAGACAATGGTTTTTGGAATGCATAGTGTTTTTACTCTTAAAATAATAAGGTAAAAAACTTGTATCTTTGCCTTTTTTTCTCCATTTTTCAATATTTGTTTTGCTCTGAATTAAATGTTTTATGGTCATGATTCATCTTGTAGTTGGTTGGCCTGGTTCCAGGCGTAAAACTCTTTTTATGAGGATTTTCTGAAACGTCAATGCAGAAAATGAAGGGGAAATTTACTTAAAGAACCAAAGCTGTTCTATGAGTGGGCGATTACTGTTTCACGCTATTATATCAAAGTCTGAGTAGTAATGGAGGACAGTTTGGTCTCCACAAGCATGAATAAAAATATGTTTACTACAAGTGCTGTCTTTATGAAACATAAAACTAAATGCACTTGTAACAGGATGGAATATTTTGAATTGGGTTGACTACTCCTTAGCTAAATTGTGCTAGACTAATTGAAATTAATTAATTAATCACCTGAGTGCAACAAAGGTTCCCTATCTATGCAAATGTTGTAGTCATACAGTGGTCATTCCCTTACCGCAACCAAGTAATTTGTTTACCCTAACCTAACCGAAATTTAACACATCAGAAAACACTCAAACTTTATTTAAAACAGAGGTTTTAACAGGAAGCCTGGCAAACAAGTGTCCTTCCGATAACAGAATACAGCTCAGAAGGCAGTTGTTCATGGGACTTGGAGGGTGTTATGCCTTTACGTCAAAGCGCACCATGGATAAAACAATGAAAAGAAAGAGAATGAGCAAATTCAATCTGTCCAGCTATAGCTTTTACTTTAGGAAAAGTGATAGTTTAATCATAGTTGACAGATTGATGCTGACATTCTTTCTGAATTGTAAGAAATGGAGGATGAGTTATACACTGAGGGGGTATTCAGACCAAACACAGATTTTGATTAGGCATTATTAATGTTATCTAAATGGTAAAAAAATGTATAAATCACCAACAGCTAATGTATGAACTTTATTGCTGAAGCTAGTTACACACACATTGATACGGTTTGCAACTGCTTTTGTCCAGCTCCTCTCATTTCTTTCTGCTTTACTACGTTCCCACTCAAGTTGAAACATTTTCATGTAAACAGTTACATTTCTGCCTCAGTTTGCACAGCCTGGAACACATTAGGGTAATTTGGTGCCTTTCATTTCTAATATTCTTAAATTCAGTTTGCAAAACAGCAAAAAGCATTTTATACAAACCAGATGATTCCTCAACAATATTTTGAATCTCTCCCATTATGGTGAATTCTCAAAAAAAAAAAAAAGAATAAAGTACTGAGAATTATCCCAATTGCAGCCCTCAAGTAAACATACCAAACTAAATCGTACAATAAATGTGGTGAAGTCACAAAAGTTAATGCTTTTCAGATTAACAGAAACATAATACTGAGTCAGGTCTATTTCGCCAGACAAACCAGACATGAATACGCAACGTAATGGGTTTTAATCTGGTGAAAGAAGGACTACATTTTTAACTGCTCTAGTTCACCAAGTGTGGATTACAGCTTTTTACAAGTCCCTTCTACCCGGCCTGTCAGCCTTATCTCTGCCTGGCTTTGGCACAAAATGAAAGCTGTATTCAGGAAGAAGCTCTAACTCCTAATGACACATGTTCCAGCTTTAGCCCAAAAGAAAACATGCTTAGTGTAATTCAGTATGTGATTTTATCATCAGTGTCAACATGGCCAGAAAAATATTCCCCCTTTTCTTCACTCAAAAGCAGCTGACAGGCAAACAGTGCCTCCATTGGGTCTCTGACGTCTGATATGCTGAGCGTCATATTTCTAATTTCATCAAGGCCAATGGAAAGGGTCATTACATAATTGTGTAATTAGTGGGGTTTGGTACAAAAACAGGCTCAGGAAGCACAGTGCCTGATAGGGTCCCAATAAAGACGAGACGCACAGCATGTTAACATAAGCCCCCTTTTAGATTTGAAGAGAAATTCTTAAAGACAAACCATCACTGCTACATCCTCCACTGTTTTCATAAACCCGCATCCACCCCGAGCTGACTGTCCCCTTGCCGAGCCTGGAGCCAAGCCAGGCACGGTACGGTTTCATCTCTCACTGGGGCTCCAGAGGACAGAGCACTTTTCTCCTCTTGCCTCACACTCACGAAATTACCAACTCAGCTTTTTATCTCAGCTTTATGCATTTGCAAGCGGCGCAAATGTATGCTCAAGTGAGAAGAGCCGCGTTCACAACCTGAGGCTGGCAAACAGCTCGGCACATCACCTTGCTTGTACAAGTGGTGCTGGCAACAGTCGCCCGGCTCTGTCTCTTGCTTCCTGTTCCCGCTCAGTATCCTGTTGTCTGCTTTGCATGGAATAGCCTTGTCCTCAATAGCGCTGTTGTCCTGATTAAGCTCTATCCGTCCAATTAGCTCTGCCTGCTCAGGAGCTCCAGCAGAACTTTCTCAAGTCTGAGAAAACTGTTTAAGTTACACTTTGCTTGAGGAGCATGGTGATGCATTACAAGCAGGTTATAGATACAGCTGAGTCGCCGGGAGGCAGCTAGGGTGGACGGCGTGCGCACACCAGAGAGGAGAGTCTGCATCCATAGTCACAAGCACTTTGGTTAAGGCTTGAGGAAAATGTGCTTTTGGTTAAAGGAAAACATGTGTGTGAAGTCACTAGAAGCCAGTGTTCTCCAGTCTTTTGACAGAATTTGTATTAGTAGTCAAATTGTAGTCTACTTTTCATTTCAGTCTAATTATTATTTGCATATGGTCTGTATATAAGAAACAATTTTCATGTCTTGTGACTATATAGTATAATTTTGCCATTCACCCATTGACATGCATTCAGTGGATCTATGTGCTGCAACCATTGCTAGCAGAGCTGTCAGGGGCCATTCGGGGTGGAGCATCTTGCCCAAGGACATTTCAGCACGCGGAAAGGAACCAGAGATCGACCCAAAGAATTTCTGCTTTCCGCTTTACCTCCTGGGCCACAGCCGCCCTGCATCTTCTATGGTTGCAGATGTCACCATCTTTGTGTACATGGTTAGTGGTGTCTTCCTGTAGTAACGACTGACTCACCTCATCAGTCAATCCAGCATTTCCAACCTCTAATCTAATCTGGTAGAGTTCCTGCCAATTTCCTTTGGTGTGAGTCATTCAGCAGATGAATTCACTCTCCTCTTCACTGAAATACTAAAATACTAAATGTCAGTGGAGAACAAGTCCTCTGACAACATCAGAACTATTTATTTCTGTAGCTAACACTTGGAGGACGATTTAGATTGACCACCGACTGATGGGCAGACAAAGGCATTTCTTTGCAAGGTGTTTCTTGAAAGGAGGTGCAAAATATCAAGCAGCCAAATTTTCTTCTAAACAGCAGATATCTGGGGCGGTACAGGGAACTGTAATCAAGAGCTACAGTGTGTGATTCCACAGATTTGTGAAGTTCGTTGTATGTACATCTTTAAGTTCATTGCCGTTAAAATAATTCATGGTGCTCAACGGCAATGTAAATGTATTTGTCAAATATAATGAAATGTGTTCCATAAGATGAATATATACGCATCATTTGTAAAGTGGGTCTCTTACTTTTTTTATCTGGAACATGTGATATGTACACTGTAAAACCTAACAGTACATCTTACTAAAAGAAGTAGGTTACAATAACTTAATTCTCAAAAAAAGTTGAGGCCACTAATTATCAATAATTTAACATAACTCAAAAGTAAATTATTGAAGTAATAACTTAGTTATTTTGAGTGCGCTTAAATTCGAGAGCATTTTGAGTACTGCTGACATGAATCATTTTTTTTCAATGACTCGTTTTCTTTAAGTTGATTTTATACTATTACAAAAAATGCAATTCCCATGGGCTGCTTTTTTCCTATTTCTTAGGATTTTAAATTGTATTTTTGTTTTGTTTATAAATCATCATATTTTGGATAAGTATGCATCCAGATCATCTTTAAAGGGACTCTTACCTTTGTTGCATTTGAGAATTACAGCACATTCAAATCATCCCGCCTTCCTCCAATGCCCCACCCCCTCGTTCCCATCCGCGGTGTTTTTTTGAAGAAACTTTATTTACAAGCAGACTTACAACCTACTGCCTCCGCGCACGCACGTGAGTTTTTGTTTACCAAAGCAATGGATTCGGATTCAGAAGCACCGGTAAGTTATATACATTTACATTCACATATATATTTTTCAGTTCAATGGTTATTTGCACCAAGAAGCAGACGGAAAACCTGCATGTCCATGCAGCAAACAGACAGGTCTGTCGGCCAATAAGGTCCTTCGGTCCGAAGAATTTTATTGGTTGAAGTTTTCACTAAATATTATGAGAGTGAAATAATTGTTTGTTTTTACTCCTGGTGGGTCTGTCTTGCATTTTAGAGTGTCATTACCTTATTAATACCAATTTAACCTTATCCAAAAAAAGTGTAAAAATGCAACAAAGGTAAGAGTCCCTTTAATAATCCTCCAAAGTGAGAATGTTAATTACATAACGTACAAGCAGGTATTTTTAACAACTTGATTGACAGAAAATTACTAATATTATACGTGATTCATTGTGTAGCATATGTACATTTGAAAGTTATATATATATAAATATATATATATAATATTGTTTTAATTTCCTTGTCTTATACATCTTTTAATATTTTGGAGTGTTGAAGGATGGGGCGAGTGGGGGTCAACTTCTGTTTGTGATTTCTAAACGTTTTTCCAGCCCAAATCATTATCGTATTTTATAGTCCGGAAATAAAAGCACGGCTCTTATATATACAGTCTATGCTCTATAAGTAAACGTCAAGACTCTAAGTTATTAGTCCGTTCATCTTCCGCTCCTACTACAATAAAACCTTGTTAAAATAAATGAATCGACTCAGTCAACAGAAACGCGAGAGTGCTTTTACTCTGAAACGGGCACAGGAAGAAGTGAGTGGTTTAAGCTGATGACCTCAGGTGAGCTGACCCGCTGAGGTGAAGCGGATCCAGGGCCAATTCACAGCAGAACCAGAGACAACGAGGCCCGGGAGGAAACTGAGTCAGATATTTGGAAAAGCCATTTGAGCGTTACAGACTCATTCAACTTTCTCCGTCACCTTCCTGTGAGTCTGCTCACTTCCGGTAACCTGCCGTTCACCTGCTGTCGCACACGGTACCGACGGGGACTGGGGGCGTGACCGGTTCGAGCCGGTCAGAACGAGGTTTGCACCTGGCACCGGCGTGATGGAAAAGATCGCATCGAAGAGCTTTCTGCTGGACAGACTTCACTACTGATGGAGAACCCCGTGATGATACGTCCTCCACGCAAGGTAACGTGGTTCTTTTATTGCTGCTCTTCATGTCTTGGATGCGTTAGCATCACTACTTCCGGAAGCTGACATTTAGGCTACAAAACAAGGTGTAAATGACGCCGTCTCGACTTGAATTTGAATGTACGGGCTTATGGACACTTAGATGACACCACAGGAGCATTATGGAGGCATTTACTGTTGTTTTTTTCTGTTTCAGTAACTCCAGTTTTATTGGATTTGGCTGCAACGCTGTATACCCCTAAAAGGAAAGGGTTTTTTTGGACCCAACACTTCATCCACCCCGCCATCATCATAGTGGTGAGTAGATAATGAGTGAATTTTAACTTAATTCAATCTATTTCCAAAGATGTATTTGTTCAGTCATAACATATGCCCGAACCTGGCAGTGCAGTATGCAGGAGGAATGATTACATACACCAACTTTTAAAAGTAACATAATATGTTGTATGTGTAACCAATGTCTTGATCAGCTATTTTGAGCAAAATATAAGCAACAAAAATATACCCAATCCAAAACTCTGCCCTCACTATATGAACAACTCAAAGGTTATGGTCCACACAGCAATCATATTATATGGTTTGTAAAAGTACACTCAACTACACTGGACATGTATTCCATTTTCAGGATGAGATGGAGGCAACCCAGGAGGGAGCAGTGGCTCTGGTTGCAGTGGTGGATGGAGCGGAGGTGCCTGCAGGAGTTCCCTTTGAAACTCATCACGTTCTCGAAGATCAAGTTGTAATGTGTCACAGATCTTGGACTGATTTTACTGGTAATTTTGTGTGGACTGATCTATGCTCTACATTTGAGCTACCATGAGTTTATAATGTTGAATGTCAGCATTGTTTTTTGCTTGCATGCCAAATACTGGTAGCTAATGACATGTGTATAGAGTAAACTATGGCACCTCTGATTTTTGTGTTAAAATAGATCCTGTTCTTGGATTGCTTCTGTGGTGTTCTCACTTCTCTTCTTTACCACATGGAAATATTTTTAATATATATTTATATTATTTTTATATGAGCCTCATTTCATTGTTATTTCCAGCATATAAATGTTAATGTATACAACATTTAATTCAACAGCTTCATTGTAAAACAATATTGGCACGGAATCCAAGGGTATCCAAGTGTTGACGTTAAAAATGTTTTCTTTTGTCAGTTACTGACACGTTGGGTGAACTATACCTTTAAACTGTTTACTTAAAATATGCCCTGCTTTATGTTATACAGTTCATCTTTATGGGCATAATAATGTGCTTAGTCTGCTGTAGCCTTTAAGATTGCATATGTGAAAAATCTGAGAGATATTTCTTTGAATTTCAGTAGCTGGTTGCATTGAAATGTGAACAACAAAATAAATTGCTCATACTGAGTCATGTGGGTGTTTTTAATTTGAGTTAATAGAGTTTTAAATGTTTAAGGCAATCAGTTTCATCAAATGAACTGAGTAGCCATAATAAAGTTTTAAGTTATCACAACTACAATGTAATCATTTTCTTAAATGGAAGACAACTAAGTAAATTGAACTTAAGTGGTAACATTTGTATAAAGAAGGTTAATTTAAGTTAGTCTTACTTAATCCACTTACATTCTGTCAACACATTTTAAATAAGTTTCTGTAAATACTGCATATGAGTATAGAATACTAAATAGATTTAAGGTCAGGTAACTTATAGGGATCGGTAATATTAACTTTAGTTACTCAAGTTGCCTCATCAATAAATATTTGAGTTACTTTTGCTTAAATCAAATAATTTGTAAACCTTAAATTGTTTGAGTTAATACACTTAAATGGTTCAAGGCAATCAGTTTCAGCAAACAGTTTGAGTTGACCTAACTTGTCAGGTTTTACAGTGTAGCTGTTAAAAACCACCAACACAACCCTCAGCATGAAAGTGTTTTCGAGAGTTAGGGAGCTAGTTTCGGTTTCTTTAGCTCAGTCATACAACATTGTGTGATATAAAAATGCTCATTATGGAGCTTTGAACACCCTGAGATCAGGCAGTGGGAGAGGAAGAGAAGGGAAGAAGGCGAATAAACTGTGTCACTGTCAAAGTCAGTCAACCTCATGGTCACAGAGTGGCAGTGAAACAAGCGCAGTATTAGGTGGAAAGCCGCACGCAGCTCGGTATTAAAGTGCCTCACTGGATTACAGTCTGGGATCTGTGTCGTGTTAAAGCTGTGCTTTACCGAACTAACCCAACTCCAAACTATGCAGCAGTCAGGTTCAAAGGACCTCACCTGCACATCTGTCATGTATCAACAGAGAAAATATGTTTGGGGACTGACCAGTGTAAACAAAATATAATGGAATATAACAACAATATGAAATGAAATTCATAAAAACACCACTGAAAAAATATTATAACAGAGCAGAGTAACAGATGAGGAGTTAGAGTGCAGTAATTTGACCTTTGCTGCCCCAAATTCATCAAAGGAAATTAAATTGATGAAGAGAAACCAAGTAAATAGTTTTGATTGTCATCAATCATCACTGGTTCCATTCCAATCAAAGATCATAAGTTTGAGATTATTCAACCAGCAATAGAACTTTTAAATCTATCTATAAGCAAATGGAACCCTGTGTAAAGACTAAGCAGGACCAAGGTGCTCAGGTCTCTTGGTTCTGTGGCAGCAGAGGTCTGAATAACCTCTGTGTTTCTAGAAAGATAGGACAGAGAACTAGACAGAAATACAGTGATCCAGCCTGAGGGAAATTAAGGCATCAGTGAGTTCATCTAAATATTGTCTGGACATCCCTCCTATTTATTTTACATTATAAATTGATTTGATATCGTAAAACAATTCTCCCACCCCTCGATCTCCATAGTGGGGAGTAGATAATGAGTGAACGTTTGGGTGAACTATCCCTTTAAGTGTTTGTTATCCTTTCATTTCTGATCTTACCTGTTTCCACATCAACAAGCTACAAAACACTATTTATTTTCAAGTGAAGCAAAAAGTGTTCCAGATATAAACCAAAGGCCTGACATGACAACTGGATGATGGAGTGGAGAAGAGTTGCTGTGTGGGAGCAGAGGCCTAACACAAACAACTAGGGAGGAAATGTCTAATGGAATAATAATAGTGCTTTGTCATGTTTTGGCTCCGGAGCGAGGCTCTATTTGCCTTTCCATCTGAACAGTTTCTTCTCTGACTGAGCGACTGAAAATGGTTGTGGGTGGGAGGGGTGATATGGCGCCTCTGGAAACTTGAGGAGTATAAAGTTTGTGTTTCTAAACAGAAAAACGTCATGGTTCTTAGGAAAATGGAACCCAGAGCCAGACTCTGGAAGCAGATTTGTAAGTCAACAGTCTTTACTAAGAATAAAAAAACAAGGATGACAAAATTTAAACGGGTAAAGGACTGAAGCAAAATCCTCAAAAAAAATAAAGGCAAGGTCAAAATCGATCAGGAGCAAGAGAGGCAGGTAAAGAACAGACTGGGACATTTATACTGCAACATGTCAGTCAGACAGAACAACAGGAAGAGACTGCCACATAAAAAACAGAGCTGGACTGAAGGAATGAGTGGAACTTTGACTGATTATAGCGTAATTGTATCACTGGTTTAAGGAGCTTGATATGTTAAGTGAAAATCAGTTTTGAGTTTATTTTGAAAAGAAAAAAGATGCACTGTGTCACAGCTGATTTTGCTGATCTGAAGTGACCTTACTGCTCCTTTTTAAGGCTCCACTACTCACAGGTCCAGCAATTTGACCCCTGCTGTCGTTACTAGGGATGGGTATCGTTTGGTTTTTATCCGATACCGGTTCCTAACCGATACTTTTAAAACGATACCGGTTCCTAAACGGTGCCTGAACCGATACTTTTTTCAAAAAAGTGCACAAAACGATACTTGACTAAGAAAGGCTTTCCAAGCCGACCCGGAGCAGGTCGCGACACAACGCCAGGGAGGAAATGCGCCCGGCGGGGGGGGGGCAGCCAGCGCCGGGGAGAGGTCTCACGAGGAGATCCCCCCCACCTGCACGGAAGCCCTGACGCACGCGGGGCGCGGGCAGCGCGGAGACAAGAGTCTGTCCACCGGGGGTCCGCGGCAGCGGGGGCCTCCGGGGGCCCGGCGGGAGCCGCCGCTTCCCGTGAAGGAAGGAGCGGAAGTGTGAGGAGGCGGGACGAGCGGAGACCTCAGGCTTCGATTGGCTCAGGCACCGAAATGAGGCACCGAAATCTCCGTTGCATTTCGGTCCGGGTAGGTACCGGTTGTATTGGAACCGGTTCCATATTGGAACCGGTTCTCGGTACCCAACCCTAGTCGTTACTGTAAATCCCCCTGAAACTGATGAGAGCAAATTCTCACTAGGCAAGAAAAAAACAGGTGCTGTATTCACAAACACTGTGAGAATATTCAGCAGAAATAAGTCCAGGCTTAGAGATGATTTATAAAACGTCTCAGAGCAGAGCAAGGCAGGGACCGACTCCTCGTAGGGAGATGTTGTTGACCCCAGTTTTACGGATAATGCAATCTTTTAAAAGGTGTGACAAAAACATACACACACAAGCAAATAAATATCTTAGTGATTATGGGCATAGAATGCAAATCGAAATCTATAGTCCTAATTTAGTCTCTATTAAACGGCAGAACAGTAGGGCAATATGAAGAAAAACAATGCTGACATTTTGATAATATTATCGTCATATTATAAGAAAAAAGTCCAAATATTACAAGATTTATTTTTAGGGGGGAGGCAGCGTGGAGAATATATGATCGCCTGCACTCCTAACATTTTCCTCGCAGTCTGTGGTTCTTTATTCAGAAAAGACAAGGTTTCTTACACATTCTTAAGCCCTGATACATAGACATGATACTGTGGTACTGATGTGACTAAATATTACGAATTTTTGTAATTGTTAAAATTATGCTGCACCACATTTCTCATTTTATTCTTGTAATTTTGGGACTTTATCCTCTTGTAAAATTAGGACTATATTCTTGAAATCCCCTTTCTTTTTTCATTTAAGTGGCCCCAAGACTTCATTATACTATCCACAAAGACTAAGACCTGGTATGAATATAAATTTTATGTTATTAACAATTCATAAAAATTGTGTCAGTAGATTAAAATAAAATATAAAAGTAGCCCATGAAATATTTGAAAACACAGGCCTACTTGTGCAGAAGCTTTCTTCAGAACCGCATGTTAGTAAAAATGTCAGCGAAGTAAGAGGAAGACGTAACCACAAGCTCAGCATCTTCAGCCAGCTTCTGTGTTTTGAAAAGGTACAATGATAATAGGCTCTCAAATGCTTATTTTCATGCAGTTAAATTAATATCCGGTCGACTCACTGTCAAATTGAGACTGGGCTGAAACAACACAATCCTACACAATCAGTGCAGTACCTCCAGAGATGATAGATGATACAACTACAGTATAAAAATATCGATTATAGACACTTTCAGTGCCGTATTTCAATTTTAAAGTGCAGACCTCAACACTGTAAATGAAGATATTCATCATGAAAGATACATTATAAATTTATTTTTGAGATGTTACTGCAAGGTTTAGGATTTCATTGCAAAGAATGGAGAAAAAAAGTACAGTTGGATCTACAGGGGGATATGAAATATTTCATCATCAGCTCTTGCCTCAGGAGCAAATGCCAATAATTGTATCTGATTGAGTTATATATTATACATGCATCACTGTAGATGTTGGCTATTCCTGTATTCAAGTGTAGAACATCTTCAATTCTGTATGTGCATCCAAGTCAAGTCAAGGTCGACTTCAAAGCCCCAGAACTTGGCAGATCTCTCATAACTGACTAAGTGTTGTGACATGAAAGAAGCTGAAGATAACGTGACACTCAGTTACTTCCAGACTGTACTCAAAGGTCTCACGCACAATGGCAACTCGCATGAGCGAAAGGAAAAAAGGGGGTTTAATGGAATCCAACGCTCAATTACCATAGAGCTGCTCATGTAATGAAACAAAGTGACCTCTGACAGTTTAACGGTTGAATTAATGTCAGAGACGCTCAGATCACTGCTGCTCAAAGTCACACACTGAAGACTCGAGTGCTTTTGCCACACTAATCATGTACAGTACATGTTGCTCAGATATTTCAATATCTGCAGGAATCCAGTGACCACAGAACTCATTAACTCATCTTTTTCTTCCTTTACAAATGGAGTTTGTTGACTAATTTCCATGCTTCATTTATGATGTGAAAACCTTCCGCAAAGCCTCTGAAAATCCCATCATTCTGTCAGCGAGCGACTCGACAGCACACTTCATCTGGTGATGTTCTCGGCCATCATTACAGGCCAAACAAACAAACGCCACAATGTAATGGATCAGTTATGCAGCGAGAACTGGGCCAAGGGGGTGGCGGGCGGGCGGGTGGCGGGCGGGCGGGGCTGGTGCTCGGGAAGGCTGAGAGGGGTGGGTGGGACGTTAGGGGGGAAAAAAGGCTTTGAAGGTTTTAGAGCAGTGGACAAATTAGAACCGAAGACATTTCCATTCCAACCGACTTTATTAGGAGACAAAAGGAACGCTAAGTGATGCAGATTCATATTGTGCATGCAGAAGGAATAGATGATGATCAAAGATGGAGATACATCCCCACCGCGGCTCCAGCGAAAGGCCTGAGGTCGCTCAGCTGTCATGACTCTCTCTCTCTCTGTCTCCCCGTCCTTCCATCACCGCCACTTCCCCTATTTTATGTGTTCTTTTTTTTGTTTTTTTCGATCCCCTGATGCCAGCAGCACACAATGCATGGTGGAGCCCTGAGGAATAGTGCATCAGCTCAGAGCCAAGTTAAAGAAACAAAACAAAAAAAACACAACAAGCAGGCAGAGGAGATTAACATATAACACAGCACAAAGAGGAGCTCTATTCATCAGACTTAGAGTATGTTGCACCAAAAGAGCAGACAAGCACACTAAACAATCAAGAGCACATGCTGCATACTGTATAAAGAACTCCATATGCCCTGTGAGTACAGTGGAACCCAGATACAGCAGCAGAGTTTGCAGGAGACTGATGTTAGATGCTGTTCTGAGCTTGGTTCTTCTAGACTGCTGCTTTCGAGTTTCTCCTCTCTCCAGTACCAACGCTCGGAGGCCGACCCAGATCCCAAACCTCTCCTGCCGGCTGTTGGCATTTAATGCAACATCAGAAAAACATTGATCTAGAACACATACAGGGACAATTGTGGTCTAATAGGAGCAGTTTCCTGAAATGATGAAGAAACATATATGGTGCCATAAGTGATTTATAAAGCATCAGCTGGAAATGAAATGAGACAAAAAAATGCCAACTCTTTCCCCCAGTATTAGAGAAATGATTTACTCCTGATTATATATATTCATTTCAAAAACTCATCTACCTTCACCCGAGCTGTGATAACTAAACTGGACTAAATTGAATCATACTTATTTGCTCTGTGCTCTTTACATAGGATTGTTACACTACTTTTTTTGTAATGTTGTACTCTTTATCATACTTTGTTTTTACACTGTGTATTTTGTATTCAAGTGTATTGTACATGTTTGGTTTTTGTATTTTTGCATTTCTGTACTTCTTTTAGACATATCTTATGAATGCTATGACAAATAAATGTCCCTGTATGGATTGTCATCCATCTATTTAACTAAATTATACTAAAATCAATTCAAATCTATTTGTATAAGGTCAAATCACAGCAGAGTTTATCTCAAGGGTCTTTAAGGTCGAGACCGTACATAATTATAAAGACACCCAACAGTTCCCAAAATGGTTTAGCATTTGGCAACTGTTGAGAGAGTAAAAAAAACAGGAGGCGACCTCTAGAACCAGACTCAGTGTGGGCGACAATCCGCTTAGACCAGTTGGGGTGAGTAAACAACACATTCAACCCTGAGGTGGATAGTTCTACAACAGCAGAGACTGGTGGCTTGCACTCTTGTCAGCTAAGAACAGAAATGTGAGGCTGCATTGACACAGTATCAACAAAACAAGACAGTTCAAGACTGAAAAAACGAGCCTGGTCTGATTAATGTCTATTTCATCTGAGGCTGCAGAAGGTAAAGTCACAATCTGAAGTAAACCGCAGGAATCCATGAACCAACAGTCCATCAATCATGATTTGAATGTCACAGACTATCTGAGTAATTTACAAATTTACGATCACAGTTAGGAATAAACGTAGGAATAAACGTTCTATGAATAAAGTCACAACAGTTACACAGGTTCCACATTAACTATGCATCCATCTCATCTGTAGATGAAGACTATGTGAGATAGTTGAAATTCCTCAAAAAGCTTGTTAGCAAGCTTGAGTTATACTTGTTTCATTCATGCCAGCTGCTTGCTTAAGACAAGTTCGTTAACCTAAGTGACCACATATGGCTGTTTGTCTCTTCTCTCTGATGCCAAACAAATAATTTATCCTGCAATAGAGGCCCTAATGCTGCAAGCTTACCTGACCATCATCATGGTCACAATAATAAAACCCTGGAGCATGCCATTGTCCTGGACCCGCGTCGTCATGGTTACAAAAATAACAACAGTAATGGTTTGGTTGTGTTAGGAACAACAACAATTTTCGTAGGTTTAGGGAGGGACCAGGAGCTGGGTAAAAATGATTACTCCATTCAGGTGTGTTGTCAAAGAAACAATAAAATACAATTAAGATTATAATACATGTCCTATTATCCACAACTATAGTGTAGAAATGGGAAACAAACAGTGATTTCCCATATCAGTGTTGTTTCATCAACCCATCCTTGAACCCCAACCTCATCCTTCTCACTCTTAATATTATGTCACCTAGATTTCTCCAGTCCTTCCATCATTATTACGTTGGCAACTGCTGGTCTCCTGCAATAAATCTTGAATATGGCTTGAAATAAGCTGCTTGCACCATACAATGTGTATAAAGATGGTAAATCTGTGTCATTTTCCTACCACTATGTGATCACTCCCATCATGGCATATTCTAGCATCAGAGCAGGTGCAGTAGTGATCGGGGATGGAGCGACAGCAGCCGGGTCCCGCCAAGACACTCACTTGCTAACGTTTTTATAACAAATAATTTTCTTAAAAACTTTCTTAAAAATCACTTGAACTAACCTTTGAGAAGATTTTATCTGACAAATTTTTGACTTCTTACTTCAGCCCATGTCCCGTCAATTAACATGGATGTCAGGGATTATCAGAATACATTTACGTTGTCCTAACAAATTTGCTTTTATGGCCATGCAAGAATAAAACAGTGTGACCCTTGTACTAACATTTTATTCGGGCCCGAGCACCGAATGGTGAGAGGCCCTATTGAATCTGTAAGGATTATTATTGTCACTATCCTAAATTTGCTTTTTGAGGGCTTTCCAATGCTCAAAAAGTTGCTAAACTTTGCAGTTTATTAGAACGTGGTGAAAATGACAGTATTCTGGAGTATTTGGAAATGGGCGTGGCAAAATGGCTCAACAGCGCCCCCTGGAACCCAGCCGCTAGGTTTCCACATAACCGATTTTCACCAAAATCGGGCGAGAGGTGTATCGTGACTAATGATGAAAAAAAGCCTCTTAGAGCATTATGAAAAACGCAACAGGAAGCCCGCCATTTTCTATTTAGTGGCCATTTTGACCATATTCACCATTTTTACTTTGACATACTTGTCCCAGGGCTTTCATCAGATCAACTTCAAATTCAGATGAGTGTCATCACAACAAGATGGAGATAAAAAATGATTTAGGGATTTGTCCTTCGTCACACCGTGTAACCGTGGCGTGGCGTCAAAGTTCATCAACTCGCCGCGAAACACGAAATTGCTGTAACTTCAGTGTTCATGGTTCCATCTCACTCAAACTACATGTGTGTGTTAACATCCCCCCCCTGAAGATATTCATATGGTTTTAAGAAATGGGCGTGGCAAAAAAACTGACTAGCGCCCCCTAAAGGGCAGCCCCGACACTACGATTGGCCGACATGTACAAAAATTGAGTATGGCATGTGTCTTTTCATAACAAACAAATAAGTCTCTTGGATTGATATGTTAGACCAAAGGGGAAGCCCGCCATTTTGGATTTAGTGGCCATTTTGACCATATTCACCATTTTTACTTTGACATACTTGTCCCAGGGCTTTCATCAGATCAACTTCAAATATAGATGAGTGTCATCACAACAAGATGGAGATAAAAAATGATTAAGGGATTTGTCCTTCGTCACACCGTGTAACCGTGGCGTGGCGTCAAAGTTCATCAACTCGCCGCGAAACACGAAATTGCTGTAACTTCAGTGTTCATGGTTCCATCTCACTCAAACTACATGTGTGTATCAACAGCCCCCCCCTGAAGATATTCATATGGTTTTAGGGAATGGGCGTGGCAAAAAAACTGACTAGCGCCCCCTAAAGGGCAGCCCCGGCGCTACGATTGGCCGACTTGTACAAAAAATGATTAGGGCATGTGTCTTTACATTACAAACAAATAAGTCTCTTGGATCGATATGTTAGACCAAACAGGAAGTCCGCCATTTTGAATTTAGTGGCCATTTTGACCATATTAACCATTTTTACTTTGATGTACTTGTCCCAGGGCTTTTATCAGATGAACTCAAAATTCAGATGAGTGTCATCACAACAAGATGGAGATAAAAAATGATTTAGGGATTTATCCTTCGTCAAACCGTGTGACCATGGCGTGGCGTCAAAGTTCATCAACTCGCCGTGAAACACGGTTTGACGAAGGATAAATGCTGTTACTTCAGTGTTCATAGTTGTACCTCACTCAAACTACATGTGTGTATCATCAGCCCCCCCCCGAAGATATTCATATGGTTTTAAGGCCGTGTGTCAGTGGTGTCGAAGTTTTATTAAATGCCATCAAAACACGTTGTTCTGTATCTCGGACATATATTGTCCAATCGAGTCCAAACTAGACATGTAAGACTAGAGTCCCGGCCTGATGACATCTACACAGAAATTATTACTTAAAATCACAGCGCCCCCTGGTGGATACAGGAAGTGAAGCGTTTATTGTCCAATTGAGTCTAAACTAGACATGTAAGACTAGAGTCCTAGCCTGATGACATCTACACAGAAATCATGACTTTAAATCACAGCGCCCCCTGGTGGCTACAGGAAGTGAAGCGTTTATTGACCAATTGAGTCCAAACTAGACATGTAAGACTAGAGTCCCAGCCTGATGACATCTACACAGAAATCATAACTTTAAATCACAGCGCCCCCTGGTTGCTACAGGAAGTGAAGCGTTCATTGTCCAATTGAGTCCAAACTAGACATGTAAGACTAGAGTCCCAGCCTGATGACATCTACACAGAAATCATGACTTTTAATCACAGCGCCCCCTGGTGGCTACAGGAAGTGAAGCGTTTATTGTCCAATTGAGTCCAAACTAGACATGTAAGACTAGAGTCCCAGCCTGATGACATCTACACAGAAATCATGACTTTAAATCACAGCGTCCCCTGGTGGCTACAGGAAGTGAAGCTTTTATCCTTGCCACAGAGAGGAAAACGCATCCAACGCGGAGACATGCGCTTGATCATCGACCGCTCTCTCCCCAAACTGCAACAGGCTTCAGCGTGCAGGTGCTCGGGCCCGCAAGTGCTACAACGTAGCCCTAGTTTTACTTGTATTTGCACTTTTCATTCAATAAATATGAGGCAATCTTAGGGATCAGTATTGTTAGATGTGTTTTAATGAACTGGTATCCCTCCATTCCCTGTCTAATCCCCCCCTGCGAGCTAATGGGCTGCACTGCTGTTCTTTATGACAATCAAGCTCCACAACTGTGGGTTTCAGCATTCTACAAGTGAGTGTGCTTAGAATGTGTATATAGTAATTATTAGAGACTCGGGTTTTTAGTAGTTTTTCCTTACTCTTGTTGAGGGTTAAGGACAGAGGATGTCACACAATGTTAAAGCCCCATGAGACGAATTGTTATTTGTGAATGTGGGCTATACAAATAAAACTTGATTGATTGATTGATTGATTGAGCCCCTTAATACCTGGATAAACCCCAGACACTCAGATGGACTAAGCTTCGACACCAACTTATACATTATTGAATCGTTTATCCCTCCTCTCTCTTTCTCATTAGCACAGAGCAGTGTACAGAAAGTGCAGCATCTCACCGACACACAGAGGGAAGAAGCTCCACTACTGGGCTATCATCATCTGTCACTGTGGGTCCAACACCAACACAGGGATACATCTTACTCATGGATTCCTCATGTCTAGACTGACTCATAAAGAATTCTGTCACATGGTGTGTAACATCATGATCTGTCCTGACAAATATATCTTGGGGTCAAGGTCAAAATAACTCTATTGGCAGATCACTATGTAATACTTTGCTGAGTTTGTGGCGTATAGTGTTTTTTCTCTGGCACTGAGGTTGTTGTTGGACAGTGTTTCACCAAAAGAGTGTTGCACCTGGGTTTTTGATTCTATGAAAACAAAACGTTGACAACACTCAACGGTAACATCCAGCGTCCAGTGGATCATCTCCGACAAATGTACTTCTTTGTCTTCTTTGTCTTGGTTGGTTATAATTCTGTATGACATCTTGGGATCGACAGACGTTACCAGGACAAACTTCTCCTCCATTTTCTTGGTTGCCAGGATGACAAGTCTAGCCCCATCCTACTGATGAAAATGGCCTGCCTGAAAAAGGAGCTACAGTAACGACACCAGTGGCTTTTTGAAAAGTTCAGCGATATTCAACTTGAAGGGCTTGGAGCAGCCAGACGAAAAAACGCAAAGCAATCGGAAAGAAGGCACCGAGGCAGTGCGGTTTCTCAAGGCAGCCGCATATGCTGTCTCCTTATTAGGGCCGAGTGAAAAAATACGCTGCCGCAATATGGACACAAACCCTTAAAGCTGGAGCTGCTTTTTGACAGAAGTGGGTGGGAGTGGTGTCTAAAAGACCTATTGTGCAGCAGGGAGGGGAAACAAAAGATGGTTGTCAAAGGTTTTTTATCTTTTTTAACCATGACCATGATCTCTAACCCAAGTCGTTTTGCAGAGGAGAACCACAAAATAATGTTGCACTGGCACAGGAAGAACTAAATAACATAATGGATCATCATTCAATTTTTTTTCCATTCAAGCAGCAGCCACGTGCAGCTCTGCCGCTTGAGCCCAGTGACTCATAATCCATGTTGTCTTTCATTTAGCGGGGAGAGCATTTGGCGTATTGCGATATGGAAATACGAGGAGCTGATCAAAGCTCTCCTCCCCTGGATGAGCTCTACATCTGTCTCTCCGAGGACTCCCAGCCTGCCAAGAGCTGCAGCTCCCTAATACAGACGTTTCAGCACTCATGCCCAGCCACCCGCCATCATTAAAATTTCATACTGACACACGGCATACAGATTCCTTCGAGCCCTACAGGCTCAACTGTATCCTCCTGACTTACTCCTGACGCTCCCTCCTTCTCCCCTCCGTGCTCCGGACAGCTGATTGGACGGGTCTGAGGAGAGATACAGATCAGTGGATGACTGATTTATTACGGCAGTATCGAGAGGGCGAGTGACGGCTGAGTTTCAAATTTAGATATTTATGAGCTGATCTCAGCTCATCACATGCCTGCGAGAATCTGAAAGAACGATAAGAGGCAGCACAGAGATCCTGCAGGAGGACGGTGGGCATATTTTCTGAATGGGAATGAGCAGAAAGCTGCATTTCAAGAATATCAAACATTGATCTGTCATCAGCATTTTAAACTTTAGGCTTCAGAATAATTATTAGGGATAAACTGATGATTAGTAAATCTTCCACTAATTAATCAGTATTAGATTTATATCTGCTGCGAATTCTCAATACGATATCCATTGATCCAGGCACCATCTTTCTTTATAGTAATGATCTGCATCCCATCTTTCATGTTCCAGACAAACATACATATCTAAATTATAGAATTAAAGGGTTTTATCAATTCCCAAAGAAAATTAAAACACGTTTCCCTTAAGGGCCTTGTGGCTGTGTGAATTATAACTTTCCTCTCTCATAGGAGGTGGGAGATGTTGTGTGAGATTATTCAATCTCCAAACCTCTTTTAGAGGAGTTAAAGGCCTGACCAACCCTTACTCGCATGCTGGATCAGAAAACGTTGTAATCTGTTGTTGTGGCAAATGATTATTGCCAACCACAGGAAAGTTTTCATCAGGCATTTCAAACCACAACAATTCTAGCAGGAATGAGTAATTAGAGACGCAATATTATGAATTTTCAGTGAAAGAATCAGCATTCACATCCCATCTTTCAACAAAGCTAAGTCATCTCAACTCGTGACATCTAGTGCAGTGAGGTTTCACTGAAGCACTGAAAACCCTCATCATCCACAGCCACACAATCTCCTCTGCCTTCACAAATGTTCCACCGCAGCTACAATCCATGCAAGGTGCTGAAGAGGCTAGTCACTGCTCTGTGCCCATGCTGATTATTTTTGGGACACACCAGGATCCCGCTGATCCATCTTCCTCTGACACGAGACAACTCCAGTCCTTCAGTCATTCAGCTGCGGTGTCAGGACGGAGGGGACAGTAAATGATTCAGGCGGCCCAAGGGTAAATTTGTGTCCTGTGCCAAAATTCTGTTGCAATCACACCCCATTTAATCAACCTGACTTGTCGTTACAATTGATTGTGTCCATTTTAGCAGATAGCAGTGGAAAGCAATAACAGGATGTAAGAAAAGGTACGTTAAATAAGCAAAGCTCTGTCTCCTCTCCCTCTTTCTCCTCTCATGCATCACACTTCACGCTGTAAATTTGATGCGCCTCTGTTCTGTGCAGGAGACACGTAACAAATCAGCTTGACATGTAAAAACGCAGCAGTGTCAGGGGGAGGATGGTAAATCTAGTGGAGGATGGATGAGAACTTCCCAACAACACAATGCTCAGAAAATTCTCATGTTAAAATATTTACAGTGCTGCACTCGATGATAGAAAATAAAAAGACCTGTGTTAATGTTGGGCTGTGAATGGGGATGGGGGCTGTTCCTACCATGAAACCTAAGTATGGTGGGTAGTTTATGGCTGAGTCAGTTCTGTAAATTTAGCATTGCAGAAAACGCCACATACCTTTCTCATGTTAAACATATGAACCTGCATTATATGAGATGTGTAATGCTGTTAAGTTTAGAGCATTGGTGATGACGATATGATATCTAAGCAGATTTCTCACATACTTTCCCCAGTAATAGTTTGTACACCTAGTAAAGATACTGTAATATTAGATTTACTTATAAATATTTATTATTTGATTTTTTTAGTTTTAGGTATGTGTATTTTTTTATATTTTTCTTCAAGAATAAATATCATAAGTATGTATGAATACATAAATAGATACATATGTATTCATGTGTATAGACATTTACAAGAGTCATAATATATATTTAAACCTGCATACTCTTTATATTATAATATATTGAATACTTTTGTAAATGTATACCCTTATGTATACCCTATATATACAGTATATATATATTTTTTTAAATATTTTTAATTTCTATCCTCTTGCATTTTTAATTACCGTGTCGACCTGACTTGTGCTGACAGATTTTACATTTAAAATGTAAAATAAATTATGTTTCAACTATTTTGTTATGTTGATAATCCACAAGTATAGAGTATCCATGAGCAGTAAAACTGAAAATAATCATAATAATAGTTTTTTTTCAGATAAATTATGTCAATATATGTCTAAAAAATATTTTGGGTAGTAAGGGCATGTACAGACAGCATAATTTAAAAATGAATTCACTGGACTTCGACTCTTTCATTAAAATGTTGTTCACAGCCCTGACCGCGGACACACACACACAACTTCGAAAACAAATGAGAGGGCGGCTCTCTGCAGTGGATGGGCGTGCAGGAAACACACACCTCTTCCTCACGTTTCAGATGTGCCGACTGCTTTATAGAGCCAAAAAATGCCAAGAACAAAAACTCACGAAAGGAAAGGGAGTTTGTTGAGACATCATCAACAGTACAGCATAGCAGCACCATTTAACACAATGTTGATCAGACTGGGCACTGATTCTCATTATGAGCTGTGTCAAGGCTCGGGGAAGAATCAATACAGGCATAAATTGGTCAAAGAGGAAAAGTGCTGAAGATAAATCTTGAAAAATAAGATGTTGGAGCTACTGTACATTGGGGGGGTGGTAAGAAGGAATATTGTTGATGCCTCCCTGCACTCGGTGCTGTGCATAATCAGCAGCAGTCATGCTTTGGCTGTGTAATTTGAGTGTAATTGCAACAGGCCTGCGATTTGAAAATAAGGACAAACACTGATGCTGCTCTATTGTGCAATCCTTCATTAAAAAGCAATAACAACTTGATGTGTTAATGATTTCCCCTCCTGTTAATAAATGTTTCTTTGTCCACCAAGGTCTTTCTGGAATAACATCCAAACAATGGCAGGCATTGTCGTGCAGGGCGGAGGCACGCGATTGTGTACGTTGCGTTGATGTTTTTAAAGAGTTTCTGGGAGCACATGACTGATTTGTGGGGTCCGACTGGAAAGGCAAACAAAAAACAAAGATGTGAACTTCCTCTGCTGTAACCGCCGTCTGCTAAGTCATGGGATCCCGTGGCCTCGAACACTGAGCCACTGTTTCCAGGTCAGCCTTGACAAGTCCAGGCTGCCCTGAAACTTGAATACATATTAATAGCGTGAGTGAGTTAAGAAGATTAAAAAAAAGACAGACAACAAGCGTATCCTTGTGAATCCATCCATGTTTTATATCCATTGGCTCCAAAACGGTGATAACTTGCCGAACTTTGATTTATCATGATGTGACAAGTAGGGTTGGGTACCGAGAACCGGTTCCAATATGGAACCGGTTCCAATACAACCGGTACCTACCCGGACCGAAATGCAACGGAGATTTTGGTGCCTCATTTCGGTGCCTGAGCCAATCGAAGACTGAAGGCTCTTATATACTTCTACGTATCCGTTTCTCGGAGAGGTCTCAGCGGGGGACAAAGAGTCTTTTTGATTTTTACTTCTCCGACGACTATCCGTCTAAAAACAATTCCCCGCCAAACCCATAGGTGGCGCAACGGAAGACGAGCTCAGAGAAGCCTACCCCATTTTGGAAGAAGAAGTCCACGTGTCTGTGTTTACATCTGTTAGCTTGCGTCCCACACACTGAACCATGGCAACTAACAGAACTAAATAAAGTGACACCCAGCGTGTCAAGATGCTGATGTAATCGTTTCTTAGCGCAGCGGTTCCCCGGTCTTGTTTCCGAACTGTGTTGCTGATTCCACAGCTTGAATCTGCTTGAGGCTACATGTAGCTAGAAGCTACACGGACCTAGCTCCCCCCCAGCTTCCACACACAGTCAGCAGGGACTCCCGGCACTAACAACTAGTATCCAGTGTTTGCGTCTAACCTGACGGTATTATAGAAACAGTGTCATGATAGAAGTGGAATTAAAGTCGTGACGGCGGGTTCTTGCACTGTTACCACCGCAGTTAGCATGGTGGCTAGCCTAGCCCGCTAGCCTAGCCTGCTAGCGCCGTTTTGAAAGCTCGTTATAACCGTCTGTGACCGTGCACACATGCCCTCAGTGCTCGAACGAGCCACCGTCAGCCGGACAACTCCGCTGGCTTAACACACACGTCACATTAATCGTAGAATCATAGTTGTGTTCGTGTTTGTTGCTACAAGTAAACAGAAAGTTTGAGGTCCGGAAATACGGAAATGACGTCATACGGAAATGATGTCGTTCGCGGACCAATCACAGCCAAGAGCGGTTCGTCGGGTCTCCAACATGAAGACGGATAGTTAGAAAAATCAGACGTGTACGAAAAGCTGTCCGAAGCACTCGGAGAGGGCGTTTCACGACGGATAGGGCGATCTTATCTGTCCGTAATAGAAAAAACGGAGAGGCATAAATTGGCCTTGAGGTCTCCGCTCGTCCCGCCTCCTCACACTTCCGCTCCTTCATTCACGGGAAGCGGCGGGCCCGGGGACAGACTCTTGTCCCTGCGCCCCGCGTGTGTCCGGGCTTCCGTGCAGGTGGGGGGGGAGGATCTCCTCGTGAGCCCTCTCCCCGGCGCTAGCTGGCACCCCCTCCCCCCCGCCGGGCGCATTTCCTCCGTGGCGGTGCTCCGGGACCGGCTCCGCTTCGGCTTGGAAAGGCTCGGGGCAGGAGGAACGAAGACCACGCCGAGACAGGTTTCACAAAAGCGTCCGCAGTTTAGGGGGACGAAGGCGGGGGGCCGAAGCCCCCCTGCGACAGCCCCAGCCGCGGAGAAACGGGGGTCTCCGGGTGATGGAAAAGCGAACCTCAGTATTCATTTGGCTCAGGCACTGAAGCAGTGTTAATTTCGTTGACGATAACGAAAAATATTCGTTAACGCCCCTTTTCCCATGACTAAGACGAGACGAAGACGTAACGAAATGGATCTTTGAAAATAAAAACTATGACGAAATCTATTTTAATTTTCGTTAACGAGACGAGACGAAACGAAAATGTTTGCGGTTGACTAAGTCACAACAATTTTTAAAAACATAATCGTATCAGACCGTCATGAAGTACCCGGAGCGGCGAGTGTGTGTGTGTGTGTGGTCCCAGATAGCGCTCCGGTCCCGAGGCTCCGCCCCCTGCTGCAGCGCACTCGCTCAGAGAGACTGAGATCAGAACTCGTTCACGTCAAGCAGGCCGGTCACTGACTCGCCGGCTGCTTCTTAACTATGGAAACAGTGAAAACACAGAGTTCCTCTGGTCTCAGCTGCTCTGAGATCAGCGCCGCAGCTTCTGGATCAGAGCAGAAGCTGCAGTTGGTTTATACCGAGCTTCAGTTTCCTCCTCCAGTCTGATCAGCTTTCACTTTTTGTTTTCACATTTCGCCAACGCCAACTAAAATATATAGGCTGCAGCTATATGTTTTTATTTATTTCAAAATAGGGTACTTCTTATTTCATACATTTCCCACAAATATGGGGATGACTCAAATAACCCTACATAGTTCTGCGTTTAATTTATTTCAAAGTAGACCTACACTTGCCTGTGTATTTTCTTCTCCTCTTCATAAGCATTTGGTGTTTCCCTTTGTTGTAACAGGTAAAAATAAATAAAATGTCAACAGTTTTCTTTATTGTTGTTCTATAATTTCATAAATGCAATAATCTACAGATTAGTATAGTATAACTTTATATAAAATTGTATCAGCTTTGTTATCAAATATGTTTTGCGGCTCCAGACAAATTTTATTTGGGGGAAGAGGGGCAAAATGGCTCTTTTGATAGTAAAGGTTGCCGACCCCTGCTATAGACCTATAGGAGGGACATCTAATGGACAACCTAAGTACTGAAATCTAGACTAGTATGCAGTTGTAGACACAACACACGGGGTACCTGGACCTGAGAAGGGAAGATAAGGAGTTTAATGTGGCTATTCAATGTGACTAAAACTAGACTAAAATGAAATTCGTTTTCGTCGACTAAAACTAGACTAAAATGTCATTTGTTTTCGTCGACTAAAACTAGACTAAAACTAAGAAGGATAAAAATGACTAAAACTAGACTAAAACTAATATGCATTTTCGTCAAAAGACTAAGACTAAGACTAAATCAAAAATATCTGCCAAAATTAACACTGCACTGAAGTCAGAGTCACGAGTCAGAGTGTGTGTGTTTTGTATTTATTTTTATTTATTTAAGTATAGTGTAAACTTTTGTTAACAGTTCGTATGTTATTCAGCGTTTTGTATTTATTTATATTTATAATCTGCTTTATACAGTTAATATATTTGGCAATAAAAAAAGCCTTTCTTAGTCAAGCATCGTTTTGTGCACTTTTTGAAAAAAGTATCGGTTCAGGCACCGTTTAGGCACCGGTATCGTTTTAAAAGTATCGGTTAGGAACCGGTATCGGATAAAAACCAAACGATACCCATCCCTAGTGACAAGTTGTGAGCAAATGTCCCCTTGGTCATTTTTCATTGTACTGGGAAACAACCATATTGTGTGTTCTTTCTGATTTCACATAATGGATTTAAGGTTTCGCATTAAGGTATAATTTGTTTTCTCTGGTTGTGTCACGGTCCAGACAAGAGGTCATAATACCAGGACAGTGTGGGGGCTTAACAACAATGACACCCAAGGTCTGGACAGTGCGCACTGTTGAGTGGAGAAAGGAAGTTGGATCCTAACGTTGGCTTTACGGCACAATAGCTCCTTTAAAGGGATAGTTCACTCAAAAATTCATCAAATGTGAAGAACAACAGAGAAAAAAAACAGAAAATGTGTCCATACTGCTCCTGTGGTGTCGTCCAAGTGTCCGTTATCCCGACATTCATATTCGACTGGAAACAACGTCATTTACACCATCATTTTGACCTGGATGTCCACTGTGATCCACATGCGAACGTGGATCAGGGAGAGGATATCAGATATCAGTCTTGGAGAAAAAGATGAGTTTTATTTATCCAATGGAAATCAAATGAGGTTTCTTGCACTTTCATATGTCGTGTGGCTGTGACACTCATCCTGTGTTCTAGGCTCTGGATAATTCTCTTTTGTCAAATTTTCAACTCATCAATAATAAATTAACTCCTCGGAGAAGATTCAGGGTTCATCTCCACCCTGTTTGAGCCGCAGTACAGTCAGCCATTCATTGTCGCTAAGTAGGGCCCAATATTGAGCAAGGCCACTTCTATAGCAATGTAGGGTTATCCCCTCAAATGTATTTGGTTGCCATTTGATGACTGACCTTATTTCCCCCTCAGTGCAGATCAAGTGCCAGACTGCTGCTTTGCCTATCGCAATGCTGAGTGGCCACTTGATTCTGCTGAGTTGGTTTTATACTGTTTGTCTGACGTGTAATGCATCACATTCCTGATGGACTGCCAGACTTTTTACAATGTTTTTTCTGCAGCAGGACAGACACTTTGCCTGAAAGGTGGTGGTTGGCTTATTGTTTGTGCAGTGGTAGTGATCACTGTTTGCTTAACTGGTTTTGCGATAGAATCTTCCCGTGGTAAGTACGCTGCCTACATCATTTCCCCAAGCTATTTATGTTAGTGTATGTGTTGTTTCTCAGCAGCTCAGCTATTTTAGCATATCTTTAATATTAGGAAATCTAAGTTATTGGCTTTTACTTATAATCGTCTTTACTTTATCTTCTTCAGTTCTTCCATTCCAGTAATCCCATTATCAAATAAAGATTTAATTGTGAACTGAATGAATGAATCTCTCTCTCTTCTTGAACCCCCAAAATGTGATTGTGTCCATGCACACTGAGGTCATCGGTGTCGATCATGACCCCTAGGCTGCTTTAAAGACATATTTGTCTGTCTAGACACTGTGCTGGGTCACATTGAATTTAAACATTTTTCATTTTGTATTCATGCTGAAATATTTATTTGGAGACAAGCTCTCTTCACAGGGAAATGTTTCTGTAATGACTATTCAATGAATCATTCAGTCATTCTGTGCTGGGATGTTTTGATTATCTGTAGACAAAGTATCATTTTTTACATAAAACTCTTAAATATTTTTCTCTGCATGTCCTTTTAGCGACCTGGACCATTTGGCTTATTTTCTGCTCATGCTATCGATGTTCATGTTACTGCAAACATATAAACCCACACACACACAGGCCTAAGCAGAGCCCTGAACAGGCTTTAACTTTAACATTAAACACAATCAAAGACTTATTATTCTGGCCTTTTTATTAATAAGCAATTTGTGATTATTTAATTCAATGAAATAGACCACTTTGGAAGACTACAATTATTAAAGGCATTTTATACATTCTGACTGTATTGACCCTTGTCTTTATAATGAACAACAAACACATGGTATTGGTCGGCTAGTTCTCTCGCTGAGTTTAAACTTTTACTTGTCAAATTCCGAGAAAGATCCTTGCAAGAGTCAAAAACCCAAACCTCCTTGCCTCCTTTTACCTGCTGCACCAACCTGCTCATCGCCTCCTTAATCGCAGCATCTCCAGCTGTGTAACATACAGAGACTTTGAAGTGTTTCAATAGGCTTTCATCCTCACATAACTCATTCAAATGTAATTTGGTATGCAGAGAACTTTACAGTGGAAAAGTAGGAGTGATACACCGTGACTGAGCAAGATTTTGTGCAGTTTCTGTAAAACTGTACGAGAAGGAAGGCCCTTGTGTGCACTGGTCAGATGTTTTGCTTGCCTGTAAAATGTCTATATTGCGGTTTTGGAGAATCTGTGAGTTGAAAGTTTCCATAGTATTTCTGAATATCAGCCATATTTTTGTTAGCGCTTATTTCATTACATCTGGAAAAATCTGAGCTAGCACACGCTTATCCTGCAAAACTATGTAAATGTTGTCACTTTGAGATGTGACGCAAGAAGTAGCTATCTCGTCATCCTACCATTCAGTTGAAGTACTGCATCATAGTATTCTTTTACCTTTGTCAAATTTTGGCATCTCCTAGGACCAAAACAACCTGATGTTTATTCACTCCTAACAGAGCATTTTCATCTCTCGGCATTGTAACAGTTGTATTGATTGTAAAAAAACTTGTGCCTCATCTATTTCTTTTACATTTTTAATTTTTAGTGCCATAACAGAGATCATTGTGTTTTGGATATTTTGCCTTAAAGATTTCATGTAAATTTCATAATCTTTCTTCTATTTTCTCCTGGTCCACTGAGCCACATCTACAAGTCTCATCAACATATCTGACTAAAGATTGATGTCAGTCCTATATTCAGACAGAATTTGCATATTAATGGTAAGTTTTTTTATGCCAAGTATCACAAATTGCAATGTAAGAATCCGCATTTTTGTGTAAATTAACAAATGTGTAGAGTAATTTATACATCATGGTCCCGTGGTCACTGAAAATCGTGTTTGTGCCTTTTCTTTTGATACGCTGTAATAGAATTCTGCCTTTGCTATCTCTGTGATTCAGACGTGATCTCTGTGATTGATGCTGAATCACCATAAATGTGGTCCCTTGATTGATTAAGGTGTGTTTATTACCCCTCTGTATTTCTTTAGTTGAATTAAAAGAGGTCATATTTCAAGTTACCGTTGGATAACCTCATGACTCTTTGTTCAATTCCTCAACTAAGTAAGGCTGTCACTAAGAAAAAAATCTGTTTCAAACTAATTTGAACAATTAATTAGTAATTATTGCATAATTATGAATAATAATCTGCTAGAATAACCTGATAAAGTGGAATGATTCTCTCTTTGTACTGTTTTGCTGCAATATACCATTTGTGCCTGCAGAGAACCAAATGAACCACATGGCCTGTCTGTGACAAGGCACATATCTCTAAATCTAAATGATTTTTCTAGGCGAGCAGTGGATTTTCATCACCCAGTCAAACATGGAAGGCATCTCTGTCTCCAAGTTCTCCTTCAGTGCAGCAGCTGCCGAGCTTAGATCCCACTAGAATATTATGAAACTGACCTAATTTCCCAAGCTCGCTGCAGGCTGCGATACAGCTCCTTTGTACTTTTCATTTTAGCCTAAATAATTAATTCAACCTTCCTTTGCCTGTAATATTTCCCATAAAATGCCAGCCATTGATAGAGTCATAGCTTATGCCATTATAAATTAAAATGGATAAATATGTAATAGCTCTTGTCTCAATCGCAAACTCAATTTCATCTCCGCAAAAACATTATTTTTCATTAGCCACTTTTTGGACATATTTTAGCAGCAGCACTCCTTCGATCTATTAGTGGCCAAAGCACTCTACCAAGACATTTTTGAGAGGAGTGAGGCTCCAACTTGCAGAATGATTTGTAAAGACTACTTCACTGACACACTACCAGACATGTGCACATATGCCAGGAGGACTTGCATGGATCATTGTACATAATGCAACTTTGTAATTGGAAGAATTCCAGTCCCAAACAGGCTACAGCCGCTCCTCTCAAACAAAGCCCCAAATACAAACATCTTCCAGTGCTGATACACACACCGCCCGAGGACTTTTCCACAGTCTGTTTGACACCTCTAGTCAAGTGCTTCTCGGCAGCCCAGGGTCTGATAAAACATTCAGAGCAGGATCCTGGCGCCTGGTGCTCCTGCTGCTGTGGCTGCTCCTGTGATAAGGGCCCTCCTTCTCTAATTAAAGCCCAGTAAGCCCATGCTGTAGAGCTGCCTGCAGTGAGAAACCCACAGAAACTGCTGGGGATGGCTTTTTGAGGAAATCTCTGAAATATTAAGACGCCGCTGACAAACCGGGGCTCAGGTGAGCATTCTGCTGTCAGGCTCTCAGCTTCGCTTCCTTCACAGCTCATTGAGACGGCTTACCCGTGGAGAGAGGCTGGAGGGTACTCCAGTGGGTTTGACCAGTCAAGGCTTTAAAGAGTCATACTGATATTTTTTGGCAAAAGTAACCACCCAGATATCCTAAAGAATTTGTTTTATCTTTCTTACAGTCAATTAATACAGCAAAGCATTAGAGCTCATTCATACACTATGTACCATGGATGTCCATGTCCAGAGTTCTGTTCCAAGCGTCCATCAGTGTGCTGTGCTGTTCAGTGCAAAGTCCATTAAAAATGCACTAAATATTGAGGCAAATTGCAACATGTAATTTTAAGTGTTTGACTATATAGTGATACAGATGAATGATTATCTAATGAACAAGTTGAGCAGTTTGCAGCTAACTGACAGGCATTCCCCTCAGGAACTGGTGGAGACCAAAACAGAGCAACAGCTACAAATGTTTGTTTACACAATCAATTTTGTTTCTGAGACAAAAATATGCTATAGCATGATGTTAGAAGTGTTACTCGACAAATTATTCTTGTGATAGAAAACAATGTATGTGCACATACACCTTGTACTTAAAGCAAATGAAACAGCCATATAGATCATCTGTACAAGCAGCTCATTACAATCAAGAGTGACATGTTATTGCTAGCTGGCCTCTAGCAGCCGTAGTAATTACGGCGAGAGCAAAGGAGGTTAGGTGATGTAGTATCAAGCTCAACAAATTCCATGTTAGGAGGAGGGATGGGTCGACAAAATGCAGGACCACATTTGTTTCCTGTTTTACACATTTACATTCATCACCATCTCTTTTAACCATGACGATTTCATAATCTTAACCACACTTATTATTGAACCATGATGATGTATGTTCAGTAAGCCTGCCCCAAAGGGACGGTATTTCAGGAGATGCTCCCATGAATCACATCACTGGGTAGGGACAAATAATTCAGGTTGGAGGACTTGTTCTGAGGAATCAAACAAGCAGCTTCCACTTAAAAAAGCAGTGAATAAAAGTCCATATTCTGTTTCACTCTGGTGGTAAAACATGCTACGATATTCCACAAAGTAAAATCTGTCTTTGACAATAGAAGAGAGAAAAAAACACCTGTTAAAAATGATAACTGCACTGAGAGGCTCACAGATGCAGAATAATTGGGTCTCATATTCTGTAATGAGAGCCTTCATTCGATCACAGCTAGACAAATGGACTGTGGGGGTATTGACACATTGAAATAACCTTTCATTTCATTAGGGGAGGGAAAGCAATGGGAGCCATAATGCCAGGACCATTTTCCACAGTTATTCTGCCGGCAGAGTAATCGTGCCATTAACAATTCATTACCATTTTATGAAATCAGAACAACAGCGCTGAGAGCAGCTAATATTCCTCACAGCCCATATTTACACACAAAATGTACAACTCATTTGGTGCATAACTGCGTGGCCTAATCTATGGCACTGATAACTGAAGTCATTAACCAGGCTACTGATGACGCTGTTCGTCATTAGTGTTAGATTTAAGGTGTCGGGGAGTCAACGCATTAGCTGAATTATGTAGTTGAGCGTGGACGGAGGAGGGATGTGATCGTTCCGCACACAGGACTGATGTGAGTGGGTGTGGCAGCATGGGAGAGACGAGCCACCAGAAATCCTCTTTTTAATACTAATGCTGTGCACCTCAAATAGACTAATATTAATAAGCGCATAAAGCAAAAATGCTTTTACTTCTACTAATTTATGATCCCTTCAGCCAATTCATAACGATATCTTCTACTTATATTGTAATTGTTTCTACCTTAAATTCACCAGAAATCTATTTTAATTCACCAGGACTACAATAAGAAATAATTTTTCCACTTAATCGGTTAGGATAATATGATGATCATAACACGCAATAACAATATAGTGTTGGGATGACAGTTTACTTGGACACATTCTTTACATGGATGCAGAATTGCATGAAGGCAACTCAAATTTGAAGTAGACAGAGTGTGGCACAGAACAGGAGGACTCCGACCTTCTGAGACAAAATGAGGATGTTATGCCTCAAACAGGGGCAACTTCTGTCACATGGACCTGGTTTGGATTTAAAAATTCTAATGTGTTCCCGCAACAGCGATAAAACACCACTAACCTCTTTTACCAGCTATTTAACAATCATGTTAACTAGCATTAGTATGGAGAAAGTCTACAGATGATATAAAAGAGGACACTTGAGTGCTCAGAACAGAATAGCAAGAACTCATGAAGATGGTAGGAATGGCTGCTGTTACAACTTAACATCTGCAAAGAAATGGTACTAATTTAAACAGTCAGGAAGAGGTAGGAGTATCGACTGCAGAGAATAAATATGCGTTATTATCTGGATATGAAATGGCCTCAATTAGAGATATTTGTCATATTACACATCCCTACCTCTAATGGCATCTAGCCCTGCTCACATTAAATATGTCCCTGGGATTTCTGCCTCCACCTCAGTACAATGGAAGGAAATAAAGTGGGTGTGTTGTGGTGCAAAACAGTAAAATTCAGTATGGATATTTAATAGCAACTTGGATACTCCATAGACTTGATAGTGTACAATTTTGATGGGTACTTCTTTCATCCAAATATGTTTTTTCACTGAAAACTGCTAAATTGTGAGTGAGAATGAAATGTGTTTTTTAATTCTCCATTATTTAGAAAGTTGGACATTTTAGACAGTGGCCATCAGTTCCTCTTTCATGCCAATTCACCTGTCCTGGTACCGATCTAACAATTTGGCTACTGCAATATATATATATACCCCACTTTTAAACTACAGTTTTTCTCAGATCATTTAGGTCTCCAACATGGTGCTAACATTGGGGAAACTCATGTTCAACTTTGTTTTTCTCAAAGCCTCATCTGATCCTCATCTGACCCTCCGTTTGCCTCAGGTCATTCCCTGCTGCTTCCAGTCTGTCTGCTTCTACCTTGCAACTCTTCCATCTGTTTTTTAAGCCAATATCAACGGTTCCATCGTCTTTCCTCGCTTGGATCCACAAAATCCCCCAAACCAATTTAAAGAAAAAGGGCTTGCAAATTAAGAAGAATTTATATTTTTTTCATTGTTCCATATCTTCACATTCCGTGGCATATGTTTGGCTGAAAAGATTTTGAAAACAATTGACCGAAAGATGTTGTCAGGTTTACCTAAGAAGGTCAGTTAAAATAATGCTCACAAGAAACTCAAAGCAAATTTTTTTGAGACGTCATACAAAGTCAATGCAGAGATGCGAACAGATGCAAACTTCAAGTTACTAGCATGGATCTTTGATTTATTCGCTTCCCCTTCTAAACCTGCTGAAGTTGAGATGCTTGAACTCAAGCAAAAAATGTGTGTCACGCAATGTCACGAAAGCCAATCAGCATTGAGAAACTCAATCATATCCTGGCAACAAGCACAGTAAGTGATCAAACTGGCCCCTGGTCAGCCTCAGGTAGCGCTGGAAACAGCAGTCATCCAAACTCAGCTCCTGGAGGAAACAGTCAAATTTCCCGAGCTGTGCTGACCCACACACGATGCTGCTGCTTTCTCTGCAGCAATCTCTAGTCACTTCAGCCAGTAATCCTTTTTCTTTATTGGAGGAGAACAGGCAAATATTTGTGGACTGTGTTTACTCATGTTGCTCGTTCGAATATCATGAACAAACACAGATGATCCTCGCCTTGCCCAGTGTTTTGTGTGAATGCATGCAGCATTATATCAATGCTGCAATTACTAGCATGGCTAAAGACTTATCATTGGTAACAAAGCATGCTTTCCTTTTCATGTTGTGTCTTCAAAATATTGCAGACAGGAAAATTAGGTAGAGAAAAAAATACAGTAGTTATATAAGCAACACATTTATAAAAGTGGAGAAGAATGTATGCATCCACACTAGGTACTCTGTCTAGTTATAGGCACTGTGGTGCTTGCAGCTAAACGCTAACATGCTGGAACACACACACACACACACACACACACACACACACGTGTTCCTGAATAGAAGAACCAGGTCTTTTCATGATATTATCATCTGTTCTGAGATTATCTGTCAAGCTGCAGGTATTAAGAGTTATGCAACTGTTTGTGTTTATCCCTTCCTAATATGTACAAGTGATCAGCTTCTTCTCCAGCTTGTTGGTGTCACATGCTTTGTGCAGGCAAGCCAAAGATATTGGGAATTAATTGGAACCATCCATTGACTCTGTAACTCTGTAAAATGTTCAAAGAGTTTTTACAAATAGCATGTGTATTCCTAGTTGTTAAATTCGGTGAGATTTGACAAGCATAAATCGGCATTAGATTACTTTGATCATTTTTATTTATTTATCTGACATGATCTCCATCATGGCCATACGATTGATAGAATTCCTTCTTTTTTGGCAATTTATCTTCATAGTAATAGCACAATGTCCGTTTTGTTGCTGCAATGCTTTATAGTGACCTTTAATTTTGAAAGGTTGTGGGCCCGAAGATTCCTTAACAGACATCTAAAATAGTCGACACGCAGTGTATGAAAAAGCAGCAATTCAGTAAATCATTCACACTTATATATGAGCAAGACACGTGAACAGTAATAAAATAAATCCAGTGTCATTTTGTAAAAAAAATTTCGAGGGTAAAATCTCTATTGCAGATAAGCCAGTTAGGATGGACAAAGTTTTCAAACTTCACTCGGCAACAAACAGTGGTAATAAAGTGCTCTGGATTACGTCAACCATACAAAATAAAAGTGACAGTATATTGTAGAAATGTTTAGGGAGGACAAATAATTTTGTGCTCTGGAGCATAACCACAGGCCAAGCAAACAGGCAGGTTTATAACAGTCACTGCATTAGTTAGTTCAATCCTACTTTTGGTCCTTTGCTTCAAATATGTCTATATTGTATGTGATCTGATATACCCAGAAAACTTTGTTGGCTCAATTCCGATGTTGCAGCGTTGCAAACTTAGGGTGGACTTTGGCAGAGCAACTGTTCAAGGTGGGAAAACTTCAAGCCAGTATCAGTCCATGTGATGACCAGAGTCCTGAATACCAGAAGTGCTGCATCTAGGCCACTCAGCATGAAAAATAGATAAACCAAGCTAGTTTTGTTAGATTTCTGTATTGATTATAAGTTCAAATGTATATTTTTACAGAAGCACTAGCTGCTCTAAGCCTGACAAAATATTGTGTGATAAGAACTTAACTTTTCAAAATGTAACAGTCATGCTGCTTCAGGGTGTTTTCGGATGTTTTTGCCTTCTTAGCATTCTGTCACTCCCATTTCACTAAGGTGTGTCTAAGATAATTTGATAGCAAATTTAAAGTGAATATTTCCACATAGCTTTGTGAAACTTTTAAATCACAAACTCTTCCACAAATCTCTTTGTTTATAGTGTTGCTGTTGTTTTTTTCAGCTGTATTTTTCTTTTTTAAACCACTGTGTCCTTGATGTGTCAGGTGAAAAATGTGCCTGGGCGAAGACGCTCATAAATACTGTGAATACATATTTAAGAACACCTCAGAGGGATTGGAGAAAAAAAACCCAGGTTGTGGAACAGCAGGATGTTTCTCTGAACTTCTATTTACCTCTTGTTGAACATCATCTCACTTATTTACTTTTTTATTCTGCCTCATATCTCCAAAACAAATGCCCATTCATCTATGTAGAGGGATGGACTTTTTTCCAGTTAAGTACGGAACACAGATTTGTCATTTTGCCACGGTGATATTAATGTATCCATTGAAAGTGCAACATACATAGATGCTTATTTTCCCTGCTTGTATTATCTCTCATCCCTTCCTTTTATTTGCGGTTCTATCTTCCCTGATCGGTGTTTCACTCCTGTGGAAGATTAACAGTAACTCACTCTATATGCAGTCTTTAAAACTTTATTCACCATATCCAGACAAGACACTATTTAAATGGCTTCTGAAAACATGCTTTACTCTGAATGGAGGATAATGGAAATTGTATCGATATATGTATGAGATGAAGTATTAATATATATTTTTATATATATGTGTGTCTGAGTGTGTGTGTGTGTGTGTGTGTGTGTGTGCACCTACTAAACATACCCACATGCCTCGTTCCCCTTTTTACATTGTCCTCTTTTCTACTTCCTTTAGTCATTGACAAAACTTTGATTCGTCTTCCTGACACTTGAAATAATTAATAATAATCTATTTTTTCTTTCTAAGCTATGCAAGAGACTTTCTTTAAGCATTGGTTAAGTGTTGAGTTTTGAGCTGGTTATGAGGGTAATGTTTATTAAGAACATAATGTTTGTATATATAGGTATAAGCTGAACGCTCTGACTTATATAAAGCTTAGTGTTGGGACATGGTTTTTGTGCAAAAAGGCAGGCCTCTCTTTCAGGCCTGTATTGGAAGTCAAAACCTGAGAGCACATGGCCTTTGTCTTGAGAAAGCCACAAGCCGCATGGGCTGGAGAATACTCAATCTCCCAGAGTGCAATGTGTTCTCTTTGTACTGAGAAGGTCAAATAACTCCGTCTCCCAGGAGGCAACATGTCCCCTTTGTTTCAGCATCTTCGCACATAGGTGCGAATATCTACCAGGGTCAACTCCAATTGGTCAGTCTGGTCCCATGACCAAGGGGCAACCGGGTCTATAAAAGATCAAGGCTCCCCCAGAGTCACTCTCTTTCTCCAACCCCTCGGAGGGCCGAAGGCTGCTCCAGCAGCGCTCTTCTCCACCGACCACCACTTAGGACAGCAGGCCGCTGGCCTTTCCTCCTGCATCGGCGAGTGGAGGAACCGGATTCCTCCAGCTCAAATATTCTCTTTCCAACAACTGGAGGTCAAAGGTCGAGCTTCCAGCTCATCTTCTCAAGAAAACCTCCACGCATCTCAAGCTTCTTCTAAACTCCTTGCAGCGACTCGGTGTCCTGCAGGTAAGAACTACGGCTTCAATAAGCAACTGAACTGCACAGCTCAACAGAACCGCGGAAGCAGAGACCACACGAACCAGAGACTTCAAAAGCCTGAACTGCTAACCGAACTGCACAGCAACTTTCTCCCTGTCCTTGGACTGGTAACATAATCTGGGCTTAATAATTTTACTAGGCTAAGCAAGACTGTTTATTTGATTCTGTGTGGTGTTTATAAGTTTGATATATGTGGTGATATTGTGTTACAAGTTAAATCAAGGTTAATGTAAGTCGGGCTCAACACAGACCCTGCCATTTTCTGATTAGCATTCTCACAGATCCCGCATATCTCTTCACCTACTTAGCTACGTCCCCCGACCAGAAGGAGGGGGGGGGGCCTGCTAGCTTAGAGATCTTAAAAGATCACAGGAAGGTGTGACTCTCTTTGTTAGCCACCAGCGAGACCCTCACACACACACACACACACACACACACACACACCCACACACACACACATCTTTATTAGTTAGTATATTGTTTAGTAATTGGTGTTTTATACTTATTATGTTTATAATAAATGCTTTCTTTTAACCTTGTCCTGTCATTAATGTTGCATAAGTGAAGTTTGCCAACCTCTACACTGTCAAGAACTCTATAAACCTTAACTGTTCATTATATAGTCTTTAATAGTAAATATTAAGATTTCTAATTGAACTAGATCTAAATGAGACTGATCTTAATCAATAAATTGGCTATCTTTTCCCTTCTATGAAGGGTGGTGCCCCGCGAGAACTTAGTCAAACTAAAGATATGATTTAATATTAATATTTTAAATATTAATGTTTTATTTTTCTATTTTTGATAACCAAATTTATTGAACGCCTAAAGGCACACTAGCTTATGGTATCACTCCTAACCATTATTGCACAACATTTATGGTGCCCCGTGTGAGGCAGAGTACAGTTGGCAAAACTTCATGACTATGCAATATTAATGTGTTTTTCAGTTTTGGCCAACACCAGAAAGAACTGAATTTGGAATTTGCAGTCAAGCTAAAGGTTTGAATTCAATTCCACTAGTCTGCCACCGGAGTAGACATTCAACCGTATTTACAAACAAGTGCATTGTGGTCTAAATTTAATTTACTCATAAATTAAATGTTTATTAATAATTAATTATTAATAACTACCATTTTAAGTCCCCATACTGTTACACTAAAAGATTGCCTGTTGCTAATAATTCTAGTTGAACGTTCGTTGTTGAAATTTTGAGAATTTCTTTTAACATTTGAATATCACATATTCAATGTTAACTGGTCAAGCTGCGAAATTTCCTGTAACTATTAAATGCTTTTGAATTAAGACATATCGTGCCACCGGCCATATGTAACAGAGCTTGTACCTAGCTGCTACTGCCTAGCATATCAGCCAAAGTTGGATAAAGAGAACCTGAGAAAGAGCCACAGCGTGCTTCCAGCCCTGTGAATTTATAGAATCCCTAACTCTTACTGCCTTGCATATCAGTTAGTGCTATTAAAAGTTTGGTGAACTATTTAACACACCATAGTTTCGGTTAGGCTTGTGTAAGATAGAATCCACACTACAAGGTGTCTGCCATCGCGACACAAAAGCCAACCACACGCTTTTGATTTATAAACTTAAATCTAATCCTTAAATTTCAGTTTCAACAATGGAGAACCCCTGTGTTGAACAATTTGTTTTTTCCCTAGCACAGAGCCTGACCCCTGGCTATCCTGAATTCATCAGCAAGTTGAACTTCAATGAGTGCATTAAAGAAATAGATTCACTTCTTAATGACAGGTGTGATGCACAAACAGCATCAAAGGGCCCATTGTTGAGATGTATGATCCTAAATTTCCACAGGCAAATCAACCTTGCCTGTCAGAGCAAAGCAGCCATGGAACAGGAGGTAAATTCCCTGAGAGCACAAAATGCTTTTCTCCTCCAGGAGGTCCAGACTGCTAGTAAGAAAACTCTGCACTATTTGGAAGACCTGCACTCAGCAGAGTCAGATCTAATTTCACACAAGGAGGAATTGTTAAAACTTAGAATAGAATGCGCGGCCTCACATCAGTTTTTGAACCAAAGTAATTCTGGTTATTCCGATTCAAACTCCTCCGATAGTGTACGGTTAACTCCCTCTTCACTCCCAAGATGGGACAGAATCCCATCTGACCCGAAGTCTTTGGGAATTAAGTCACCTTCTGATCCTCCACTGACAGGAAGAGGTAACAGCTTCCTAACTTCCCATCTCACTGACTCTGACACTGACATTGATGACACATGTAGTTTATCCTCAAGAACACATTGTGCCTCATACACTTCTCATCCACTGATGCATGACACATTTTTTCGTGCACAACTCTTGAAAGGGGGGACTTCAACATTCCAAAATGTTTCAGCACCTCCCCCTCAACCAGAGAGACCTGTAGCAGGTGATGCACGCAGCCGGACCCCACAGTGTCCGCGCTTCGAGTTGCTTGAGTTTCTAGCTAAAGATATTGAACAATTTGATCCAGACAACTGTGATAACAACATTGATAATTACTTTAGGGAACTAGATCTCAGCTTAAGCGATGTGCCAAATGCAACAGAAAGAGAGAAGGTTAGACTTGTGTTAAAAACCAGCTCTACAGCTGTTCACAAGTTTATTCAGTCACTTCCTTCCAGCGTCGCATGTAACTACACAGAGCTCTGTCGAGCACTAGTCGAAGAATTCTCTTCTACTCCTGATGTGATAACAGCCATTGTTACAGCCTCCCAAATTAAACACTCACGTCGTGAAAATCCCAAGGATTATTTCAAACGCTTGAGGCATGTTTATTTTCAAGGAAAGAACACACCAGGACTAGAAGAAGATCCCACCTTCAAGACTATTTTCTTACGTAACTTACATCCATGTATACGCACACACGTTGTACTGATGACACAGGAAGGAAAACCTTCAATGCAGCAGATCAGGAAGATGTCACAGGTGGCTTGGGAAACTGTTGTCTCTGTCAAGGCAGCAGTTGGTGCAACCGAGCCTGTCAGAACAAACATCAAGGTGTCAAATTTGTCTGCAGCCTCAAAGCGCCCCCCTCACAACAAAAGAAGGGGGGGTGACAGCAGGCAGCGTGGGGACACAGAGTGCAGGCGCTCTGTTCACCACCTTCCCAGAGATCGGCATTCCCACAGTAGAAGCTGCAGGAAGCCGTACTCTGACATTCTGGCCCAGACATATTACAACCACTCAGAAGATGACGGCAGCATCTCTGAGTACAGCTCAAAATATGGTTATGACCGAGCACACAGTGACAGCGCCTCTGAAGTCAACTTAGAGTCTGGCCCCGCAGAGCGTTACAGCCCCGAGCCACGACACAGGCGATCCAGAGCTCGACCCTCACGCTCATAACCATCACAGTTAAACACTGTACTGACAGTCAGTAGTAAGTTTAATGCAGTTAAAATAGGAAAACTGTTTTGTTAGCAACAGCAGCAAACTCAAAACCTTAATTCTGATTAAAACTTACATACCACTGCCAACTTTGTAAATATGTTTGGATCGACTACTTTCATTCCTCAATAAATGTAGTCCATACCACACAGGTTATTACATTAGCATATTATTACAGAAACAATGATACAGTCATTTGAATTTTGAGATTTTGAAAATTATGACATCCTTCCGCAGGAAAATTGTTAAATCTAACAGATACGACTGAGTACTACATTGAGTAAGACCCAATGAGTGAACAAAACTCTTGGACATTTCAAAAATGACCTTATCATTGTACGCGTCTCTCTCTACATCTTATCTTACAATTTACAAATGTCACATTTTCTGTTTTCTCCTTAAACCTAGTGAAGAGCACAGGTTATTCATTTTGTACTGTTACTGTAACTCTGAATGATTTGTCTAATTTGAATCTTGCTTAGCTAACTAGATAGTGTATACAAATGCCCAGATGTTACAGTCCAAATGAACTGACAATTGACTTTTCCAGCTTTGCACTAAACATGTTCAAGTACGCCCTCAGGAACACACGTCAGGTGCGATCCTGACGCCGCAAGGGGGATGTTGGGACATGGTTTTTGTGCAAAAAGGCAGGCCTCTCTTTCAGGCCTGTATTGGAAGTCAAAACCTGAGAGCACATGGCCTTTGTCTTGAGAAAGCCACAAGCCGCATGGGCTGGAGAATACTCAATCTCCCAGAGTGCAATGTGTTCTCTTTGTACTGAGAAGGTCAAATAACTCCGTCTCCCAGGAGGCAACATGTCCCCTTTGTTTCAGCATCTTCGCACATAGGTGCGAATATCTACCAGGGTCAACTCCAATTGGTCAGTCTGGTCCCATGACCAAGGGGCAACCGGGTCTATAAAAGATCAAGGCTCCCCCAGAGTCACTCTCTTTCTCCAACCCCTCGGAGGGCCGAAGGCTGCTCCAGCAGCGCTCTTCTCCACCGACCACCACTTAGGACAGCAGGCCGCTGGCCTTTCCTCCTGCATCGGCGAGTGGAGGAACCGGATTCCTCCAGCTCAAATATTCTCTTTCCAACAACTGGAGGTCAAAGGTCGAGCTTCCAGCTCATCTTCTCAAGAAAACCTCCACGCATCTCAAGCTTCTTCTAAACTCCTTGCAGCGACTCGGTGTCCTGCAGGTAAGAACTACGGCTTCAATAAGCAACTGAACTGCACAGCTCAACAGAACCGCGGAAGCAGAGACCACACGAACCAGAGACTTCAAAAGCCTGAACTGCTAACCGAACTGCACAGCAACTTTCTCCCTGTCCTTGGACTGGTAACATAATCTGGGCTTAATAATTTTACTAGGCTAAGCAAGACTGTTTATTTGATTCTGTGTGGTGTTTATAAGTTTGATATATGTGGTGATATTGTGTTACAAGTTAAATCAAGGTTAATGTAAGTCGGGCTCAACACAGACCCTGCCATTTTCTGATTAGCATTCTCACAGATCCCGCATATCTCTTCACCTACTTAGCTACGTCCCCCGACCAGAAGGAGGGGGGGGGGCCTGCTAGCTTAGAGATCTTAAAAGATCACAGGAAGGTGTGACTCTCTTTGTTAGCCACCAGCGAGACCCTCACACACACACACACACACACACCCACACACACACACATCTTTATTAGTTAGTATATTGTTTAGTAATTGGTGTTTTATACTTATTATGTTTATAATAAATGCTTTCTTTTAACCTTGTCCTGTCATTAATGTTGCATAAGTGAAGTTTGCCAACCTCTACACTGTCAAGAACTCTATAAACCTTAACTGTTCATTATATAGTCTTTAATAGTAAATATTAAGATTTCTAATTGAACTAGATCTAAATGAGACTGATCTTAATCAATAAATTGGCTATCTTTTCCCTTCTATGAAGGGTGGTGCCCCGCGAGAACTTAGTCAAACTAAAGATATGATTTAATATTAATATTTTAAATATTAATGTTTTATTTTTCTATTTTTGATAACCAAATTTATTGAACGCCTAAAGGCACACTAGCTTATGGTATCACTCCTAACCATTATTGCACAACATTAGATTACTCTCACTCATACTAAAGCAAACTTTTTCACAATGGAATGATTCTATTTTTCTGTATGGGAATCAGCAGCTATAATTTTTTGAATCCTTTACATACCAAATGAAAGCGTGAACATGCTGTGAAAATAAATCTTTGGCTGACATTTGTTATGAAAAAGCGGACATTTACCAATTACGGAGCAATAATTGCTTGGCAAAAGCAATCCCTCCTCCCTTTATTGATTTAGTTTGAAAGGTTCCTTCACATTGACAAATCCAGGCAGGCGGAGCTATGCTCCAGCCACTTCTGAGGTGTCATCCATCTCCCACCACAGGTTTCTCAGGGAGCCTCATGCCTTAATGCTCATTTAAATGGGACAGAAATCATCTCTCAAGACAAATAGCCCATCTCCAGGCCGTCTGCAACAGCATGGAACCGGAGCAAGAACATCACAGAACAAATTTCATGAGCCGCTGTGTGGAAGCTGATGTGCAGACCGGCTCAGATTTGCTTGATTGAATGACTTATTGATTTATACAAAACCAACATGAAATTGCACTCAACACGGTGTATATACACTTAAACTCCCCTGAGTAGGATGGATGCAATTTACATGTTGTCATGTGTTGAGGCCTTTAAGAAAAATGAATATGACTGACCATTAGTGTTTATCTGAAACTAGGGCTGGACAACATATCACTTATATTGAATCATAGTTCCAAAGAAGGTGATTTCCATATACATAGTTATTTTTAGCTCACATAACTGTGTTGACATGCTGATAGGCGCAGTTACTACCATTGTTTTTCATTAGGGGCGGCTGTGGCTGAGGGGTAGAGTGGTCGCCCTCCAACCTGAAGGTCGGCGGTTTGATCCCCAGTCTGAACCATCTGCATGCCGTGATGTCCTTGGGCAAGATGCTGAACCCTGAATGGCCCCCCATAGAATAACAAAGTGCTGCAAGTATATGCACTGTATGAATGTGTGTGTGAATGGGTGAATGTGAAACTGTACTGTAAAGCGCTTTGAGTGGTCATCATCAGACTAGAAAAGCGCTACATAAATACAAATCCATTTACCATTAGCAAATTCAACTGAAGTTTATTTTCTGACAGGGCGCTAAAGCAGTTAGTGATGGGAGATAGAGATGGGAGAACCTTCTGTTAAACAGACGCATCAGATGAGTTTTAGGTGTGCCTGCACTGCACAGCTGCTCAGCTACTATGATCCTTCTCGTTATCCTACCTGTGACATGCACTAAATTGAAGTCAGTCATCGCACTGGGAGATGCCTGCCATGTGCAGTTTTTGAACAGAGTTGCAGCAAAATTGTTCCATAGCAAACAAATATAAAAAGTCATGGTCAAGCAGATTATGTGATATCTCAAAAGTTATAAAGGTTAATGAGGTTAAACTTGGTTCAGTTTTTCACTGTGGTAATACCCAAAGAATATGAACATGTTGCAATGTGATTTAGTTTTTCATTTTGGCGAAAAATGTGTGAAGCATATAAGAAAAAAAATGTATTCTGTCGTTTCGTCAGATCATTATAAATATATATTTTTTTACTCCCAATCTTTTCACCCAATCTTTGTTTAACTTGGAAAATACAATATTTGGACTACACCAGGAAACCGCAGTAGTACCTGTTTTTAGATATCCACTACACTTAGCTGCCAAATCACAGAGAGTTGGCTAATTCAAAAGATTCTTCAATGTGTAGTTTAAAACCAAATTAGATAGATAACATAGATCTAACTTGTAAAACATAAAAAATAAAAGTTCAAAGCTTACAATAAATCACATAAATCTTCCATTATTATTATTTAAAGATTGGCACGGCGGCCTATTAATAGACATTATGCTCATCATATTTAGTCCAAAACACCCCACATCACGACCATGTCCGGATTCTCCTCCTCCCTGTTTCGGGTTTTACTGTGTGTGTCTGTGGCAGTTCTGTGTCCTTTGGCCACCCACGACCTCACGTACGGGACTGGATTGAATTTAGCCAGGGGGGGAAGATTTAGGAAGAGTAAAGATGATATGGTGGATGTGAGCAGAGAGGTACGGTTGGGAGTGAAAATTAAGTTCATTTGCGAAAATCCGCGCTCACATTCAGCACTCGCAATAAGAATGCTGTTGACAGCAACAAGTCACTCCATCAGTTCATCTGGGATGTCTTTTCCTCCGAGTCTCTGTGTTTTCTGTAGGCCAGTATGACTGCGCGCGGGTTGGCAATGTTAAAGCGCTGGCACAGCGACTCAACCTCAGTCTCTCCATACAGCGCACCTGCGTCCTCGGGCCAGTACTGTGCGTAAAGCACCTTCAGCTCCTCAATTAACTTGTTGCACAAGTTGCAAACACAAAAATCAAATGAGAGATTTATTACAAAACGTCACATCAGCGGCGGTGTGTCTTTAGCCGCCGCCGCCACCGCCACCCCCTGCCCTGGACGATGTAGCGAACCTCGTCCGCGGCGGACCTCTTGTCAGGGGGGGGGGGGGGGGTGGGGGGCGTGGCGGCGCCGGCCCACACAGCATTCGCGATCGACGTATTGGCCACTTGTAAGAAATCACTTTTTTTTTTTGCCGTGACAAATTGGATGTGTGTCACACGCCGAAAGCGTGAGAGTTGTCAGCTCTGTATTCATATTTTTTTCTATACGAGAGGTACCGGATCAGCCCAAATAAGTCCCGGAACACGGGCAGGCCAAAACCAAGAGGTGCCGGATCCTGTTCCGGCATGATCCGGCACAAATTAACCCCTGGCTATGGCTAGCTCAGGTGCTTAATCACACTAGCACCACACAAATGAGCTGCTGTGTCAGTTCACCAAGATCTACACACGGCTCGTCAGAGCCCATGTTGTGCCGAAGTCTGTACGACTCCAGTCAGACCAGCGCTATCATCTGAACACATTTTGTTATTGCTTCATTTTGATCGCCACAGCCATAAAAATGAATGGGTGTCAGTGAGGTGCTAAAACCAGCTGCAGCAGTTGTTGTAAGGGTCAATCATTCAGTCTAAATAAGATGTTCAGCTTGTTTTAAGGCACCAAACGACATATGAAGTCACCCTCAGAGGACACATCCCCACAACTGCTGCCATTGCTTTAAACAATGAGTAGAGCTTGCAACATTTAATACAGTGCCCTCCAGAGGATTTTGATACTGCATCGCTCTTTTATTAGAAATGATGAAAGCATTGAGACGTTATCATTCTATTTGCATAATGTACCGTTCTAATGATTTGTGTGAGGGCCCCTCAAACCCCTGGGGTGTATGCTAAAGGTATGCTAGCAGGTATGGGCTCAGTCCTGAGGGACAGGTTGACATAAACTGTAGTTTGATGTTTGCAGATTAAATCTATCCTTCCATTTCTTTAAACTTCAACAATAACACAAAGAATGGCAGAAAACTATTCTAAACTTTCCTGTTCACTTTGTTATTATAGGATATTGGGTGAACACTGATGATTGCAGAGAGTTTCTTATTTTAAATGTTTTCATAATTCTGCAACATAATACGTAAAGTTTACCATCTCTTTTTTTATGTGTTACTCAACCTGGTGTCTAGGTTGTCGCTGACAAAAAGCCCTGAGCAGAAAAACTTTAAAAAAAAACAAACTCAAAATAATATTCATGGCACCAGGTCCACTGCTCAATAAGGTGGTTTAGAAAATGCATTACAATTTATAATAAACTGCGATGCTTTAAATTCTGAGAAACAGCTGCATTTAAATGTATAAGGGCTTTGGGACAGGAGCTCAAACCCTTTCTACTTCAAATTCTGGTTAGTTTCAAAATAAAATGAATGTGGTCCTGTGTACTGTTACAAAATTGTAATATGTTGTGCCTTCACTGACCAAAGGTGAGTAACAGTACATTTTCTTTTTAAGCTACCACTGTGAAATAGCATCACCCTGGCTTCTCTGTGTGCCGGCTCATCTCTTCAAACCTGCAGAGGAAAGGTGGATCAAAGAGTACAGAGCAAAGCATGCTGGGTAAAGAGCCTGGGAGCGCATACCAGCTATGACAAATGCAGCTTTGGTGGATACAAATTGAATTATTCAGACTTAGAGGCTTTGGGCTGGATGGGGAAAAAAGATCATTGGTTTGTGCTCCTTTGTCCATCCTTCATAGTGATCCCTGGTAGCCTTCATGGCTGCCTTCACTACGACAACAGCAAAGGCGAAACAGAGGTCACCATCTGTCAGCGGCCACATCATGTGATTAATCAGCATTTTTGTTTGTGTGCGTACGTGTGCGTGAGTATGAGTGTGAGAGAATGCTATAGAGTGATTAAGGTGGGAGAGTGGGGTTTATTTCAATCCTGACTTGATCTATGTATCACATTATAATTGTCTGACTCAGTATGAGTAGTGGGAAAACAAATGACAAAGAAATCAACAGCAAGGTCGAAAGAGCTCACTCGCCTACAACACACACAGACACTTCAAAATGTGTCCAGTCTGCTCCTGTGTGATGTGTTTGAGTCAACAAAAGACTTTTGGAGTTTCAGGGGTAAGCAACGTTGCAGCCAAATCCCAAACAATTGAAGTAACTATGGTGTCAAAACCCTTTTACTTGAAATACAGCTAAACATGCTTTCTCCTGTTTAAGCATTTTGTTGTCGTGGCAACTCGAGTTTGAGGTAGTTGCTAGTTAACTGTAGGCTAAAGCTGTGTTCAGCCAGAGCCATGTAGAAAGTGTTGTCACCAAAGTTAAATGTAGTGTTTACTAGATTGATGCGCAGATGTGTAAGGATATCTCACACGAGATCACGACATTATTTCAGATATTACACTAATGCCACACGATTGGCCGATTGCCAGGTGTATAGCTGTTGATGATAAAGCGCTCATGTATGATAATGTAAGTTATATGATCATTTTTCAATGGTTACATTTTTCCCGTTCTGTTAAACAAAGCCTAATGCTTTAACTGTTGTAGCCCATACTGCAAAGCTTTGAGCATAAAGCTGTTATCTTTTTCTTCCATAGAAAATCAAGCAATTGAAGTCGACATGCTGCAGCATTTTATAGGACATTGCAGTGTGTCCTTGTAACAGGCTTTCACCCGCAACAAAACTCAACTTTATCTCGACATTTCTGTAAGACGTGGAAGAGCAAAGCTGTGTTTGACATGAACATCATTCCTTTCATATTAAACTTTTCTCTCTTTTTTGATCCTTATCCCGTTTTTCTTCAACCTCCGCTGTGCAATGCTCTTCAGAGGAAAGTTTGACATTGTACAGATCTATGACATGTTAAGCATCCTAATATTATCTGATTTATGTTGATATAATGATGTTCTGCTAGTGTACCTGTCTTAATTTGTTTTTCTTCTACTTTTGCTTTTACACATCAACATCCTACTGAAACCCACATAATGCCTTTTCCATATTACTAGTTACATATGTTTCTTTGTCTGCTCTTAGTTATGTTCTGTTTTTCCTCAGCTGCATCCTGTTACAACACAATTAAAACAACCTCAGTTCCTCGAAGGATCAATAACACTTTCCCAAATCATCAGTCACATCATACCTTAGCCCACCCCACACCCCCCGCCCCCAGGACAGGTTAGCGTCTGCTGTCAAAAGCTCTCTCTCAAAAGCACACAGCAGATCATAGTGCCGTTGGTGCACATGAGTATCACATTTCTCCAGGGCCAAATATGAAAGTAGCCATTTGTATTCTGTTGGCCGCCCAGTCGGCGATGCACTCTTTTTATTCTTTGTTTCTCTGGATGCCTCAGAGGAGTCCATCTCACTAAAGAGGTGGAAATCAAACAACCATTTGAACGGCTCCTCGTATCCCGGCATCATTTGCTAGATTGCTTCGGCATTCTGAAGTCCAAAAGCTTTAGTATGGATTTTGCCAGTAAGAAGTCGGCGCTGCCTCTGTGAGATCAAAGCAGTCGAGGGCACATGATCTGTGCAGTGTTTAAGACAGCTCTGAGGGCCTGCATGACGTGACTGGACTGCCTAGACCGGGTCAGAGGCATCAGAGGAGGCGATGTAGTCCATCAGCCCTGACGTGAGATGGATGAAAAGTTAAGAGATGGGATCTTTGTAAGTGTTGAACAGGTGAAGGTGTTTTGATTGTTGTTGGGGAATTGTGAGGGAACATCTGTGCATTTCATTTGAGAATTTAGATTACAGGAGGAACACATATGATGTGATATCTTTATTCATATACCATTATATGAATAAAGACTGAGCATACAGTAATTCGGGTTAAGGGTAATGCATACAAGCGTATAAATCATAATGACCACCATTCATTTTTACTGTTGTTAACATGTTTATATCATACTTTTATGTATGAGAAAACACAGTATGATGGCCAGCACGTCGGAAAACAAATCGTGGGCAACGCAAAATCCTGAATATAACTACAAAAGCCACAACAACGGATGTTGACAATGAAACAAGAAGAGTTACTAAAGTCAAGTGGGCCGTAATTTGAGAAAACCCAAGTCAGTCGCTGCTCAAAATGTGATACCCCTCTTTTGGAGGTGATAGAGGTGCTTGGAGCACCCAAAAAGTTAAAACGTTTTTTATTTAATCCTTTTTGCGTGCTCCAAGCACCTGTACTGTAACACCTCAAAAAGGACAGGCATCAACATTTAATTGGCAACTGGCTTGACCGCAATAACTCTGTTCATTTCATTATCAACATTCATTGTTGCTCACTTCCATTGTCATTATGTTTCAGTTGTGTGGTCTTTGCGGTTGTATTGAAGCTTTTGTAGCTGTGTTGTTACTTTTGCATTTCCTGTTGTTGCGATTGCATCTGGTTTTCCGTTAATGCGCTTGTATGAGACGTCTCGGCTGTATCATGAGTGAATAATCAGTCAGCAGTATGGCTGAGTATTTCCGCCTTAGAACTGCAGTGAGCCAACGTCTTCAAAATGTATTCACACAGATTTTATAGATCACAGATCTAAGCCTATTGTGGGGTGGAGATTTGTATATATTTTATTTAGCTTTGGACCAATAAAATATCTAAGCAACACAATAATTAACTGTTTGACAAAGTACTGTCATCAAGATGAGGGCTGATTTGATATATTACTGTTAGATTTATGATGTCATATAGAGCGATACATAAAATGCATAACTTTTCTGATACATCCACTTGTGACCCTGTACAGTTTTTTTTTGTCTTGCTGAATTACTCCTACATCACCACTTGCTATTGTTTAGTATACAGCAGCAATGAGAGCAATGCACTCAGTTCTTCAGCTACTGGTTAGAGGCTACTACTGATTAAGGCTTCATTTTTTTATTAATTTACAAGTGAATTGAAGTGGTATTCAGTCAGTTGCTGTTATTAATTATAATATAAAATCAACAACAACAATATGATGCTAGCATCTTGTTGCTTTTACTTCAGCAGGGAAGCACAGAGAAGGCCTAAGCCCTCTTGGTTGTCTCCTCTGTATTAGCTCAGAAAACACCACTTCAGAGTCTGGGGAAGAGGAAAAATTACGTTAACTGGTTTATTCATGAAAACAGAGAGCAGCTCAGGCAAAGGTTCCGCTGAACAGATTAACCTGAATAAGATTTGAAGCAGAACACAGACGACAGTTCCGCATGTAAATAAGACTGACTTAAAAAATGTACTGAGCTGAAGAAAAGCACCATCAGATTATTTCCTGTATCAATAGGAAGACCATATAAAGGGTTTTCTATCCAACAGAATATAATAATATAAGATATAATATAATATGTTCCATGTGACAACAATGTTCTCCAATTCACTCAACTGCAGTTACCATCAACAACCATTACTGGTGATTATTTTTTAGATGTGCTCCACTCCAGTGTGCCTCTGGGTTGTGGAATCAATAATCAGTTCTATCAAGTATCAAGTACTAAAATGTTTTACCTCTTAAGCAGATTTAAATTAAAGTTATTTGGGAAGAAATAAGATGTTCTCTAAGTCGCAAAAGGATTAGTTTGACTTTGTTGAAATTTGTTTCAATATTTCAAACTCAACATTAACAAATATACAAATTAGCAGGACATAATCTAGCAAATTAGTAATTTTTCATTCTGTTGCTTTATCCACTGGAAATAATATGTGAGTCAGGATGTGCTGAGGCTTGATTAGCATAAATACTGGAGGCAGAAGGAAACGGCTATGTCATTGGTTCCCATAGAATCACACCTCGAACGAATTCTCTCTTTCTGTGTTGCTTTGTTGTTGTATTTCAGTAAAAGTAACCGTTGCTCGTTTTTTTATTGGTCCCATCTTCACCCTTTTAAGTTCAGTCACCACTGATTAAACTAAACAAAAAAAACTAGTGTTGAATTGGCAGTCTTAGTCCTGTGTCAAATGTTTGTTAATTTTCTATAATATTAAGTCAACGCTATCCCATTTTTGGTTGGCTAAATGTGTGGCCATTTCCCCTTACTTTTCAGTTTTTAATCTTGGGGCATTCTCCCCTTGGCTCCATTTCTTTTCATAATTGGTTCAACAATTCTAGTTGAACCAAAACTCAAAACAACAAAATAGTTTAGGATGTTGTTACTTTATCATTACTTTGTTTATGCAAGTGAAACATTGATTCATACTTTAGCTAGCTACTGCTATATGCACCTGGCTATAGGAGCCATCTCGCTCAAACCTGCATAGTAGCATGAGATTAAAGTCGGACCATGTTTCCACCAGGATGTTTTCCAAAAATCCAGCTCAAAGTGATTTGACATGGCACTCAATGTGAGTAGCATACTTTAACACTCACTCACACGATTAGGGTCAATGTTCTATTTTCCATCATGTAAAATAATTCTTCTAAGATGAATTCTCGATTTATTTAACATTATATTGCCCATTACACTATATTATTTTATCATTTTCTTATTTCCTTAAAGGCCATTGAAGCAGAATTTCCAAACAAATGTTGCAGGAACAGTCAATGGGTTGGTCACAGTGGAGTAAATTGTTGATGACAACAAAGAATAAATCATTACTTTGGTTCTCAGGCAGTCAGATTGCTCCGTCAGCTGTCAGAGGTTTCTGAAGCTCCACAGACCAAACTGACAGCCCGGAGGAGGGTCTGACCCACTCCGCAAGAAGATAAGGAAGGGAAGATGAGCAGGGAGGAGAGGTGAGCGGAGAACAGGCTGGAGCACAGAGTCATGTCCTTGCTTTGAACCAGCCCTCATTTGTGCTAACTTCCCAAAACCAACCTCTGGAATGCCATGCATAAGTGGCATAAATAACCCTGAGTGACAGCTAAATACCAGGGCGACGCTTGTTGATACAGTCCTCCCTCTGCTTGTCTTCATTGAGGAGGATTTTCAGGAACATTTTGAATGGCTCTGGCTCCACAAGCAGAGAGTCTGAAAAGGATTTTCACACCACTCTTCCCCACTCACCCCGTCTTATCATTGTCGTCTTTGAGAATTGGGGGTAGAGGGGGGAGGGGGAGGGCGGCGAGATGCCAGGGACACCCCCCTCGCCAGACACAGTGGATGGGTACAAACACTTGGCAGAGTGTGGCGGCGGATTTGCCAAAAGCCACTCTGGCAACCATCGACTCTGAAGGTTCAGTGAGAGGTGAATCATCACTCACCAGCAGTAAACACAGAAACAAACTGCATGCTGTACTGTACACACTGCCGCAAGCTGCAAATGTCATCAGCTGCAAATTACAAATCAAATTCATATAAATTAGCTAAAGTACTGGCTAATGGTAATAGTGTATGTTGCCTTTCTTGTAGCTTACAACTGAAGTTTTAGTCATGCTCAATAGCATTGGTAAATGAATGGCAAAGTTGGTTGATCGTTCCTAGACTCTAGTCCAGACTTCAGTATTCATACTAAACTCCAAAATGGATTTGATAGAGATAATAACTAGATGATAAAGAACTATCTTCAGTGACAAGAAGAACAAAGAGCCCTACAGAGCCCTGATCACATCACTGTGTCCAACTGGGATTACAGAAAGAGACAAAAGGAACTGGGACAGCTTAAATCCTGTAGAACTTTGGAGAACTGCAGTGGTTTCTCTGAGATGTTTGGAACAACCCACCTCCCAAAGACCTTGAATAACTGTACACGTGTGTACCCAGTAGAAGTGGTGCTGTCCTAAAGGTAAATGTGGTCACAGCCTACTCCATTGTCTTTCGTTTGCCTTGTACCTTTCTAAGAATGGAGATTATTCAGACGTTTCTGTAAACAACTATGGAACTTCAGACATTCGAGTGACCTTGAAGATTGACCCGAAGCGCAACACATAGATATCTATATAGTAGAATAAATAAATATATACAAATTGATCAGTTGCAGTTTGGACTGTCTTTAGACAGATGCAAAGCTATTGTTCTTCTGCTTCAGTAGTCATCAGTCCATTCAAAATAAAATAATGTATATTACATTAAGCATCCAGTTCTCAGCTTTAAGAACTATGTGGGAGTTATCAACCAAATTGCAAGGGTTCACAAATAACTTTTCACTTGTCACCACGTATACATGGTTCAAAGTTGGTTGAGAGCTCAGAATTGACATTTAGACTGAGTTGTCAATATGAGGAGTGAATAAGTGTTCATGCATGTGAAGAAGATGGTGACAAAAATCTGCAGTGCGCATTTTTTGAAAAAGCCTGTGTTCACAGGGAATGTGGAAAATAACCTGTTAGAGTAGCCGTATTATCTTGTGACGGACCAAAATACTATTTGCATGGTTCAGAAAAACTATTAATGACATCATACACTCTCCAGGAGGAAGACGTACATGTTTCTGCATCACAGATCAAGAGAAGAGTTGATGACCGAAACCGCAGAGGATTCATCACAAGATGCAAACAGCTGGTAAACCTCAGAAAAACCAAGAGCAGACTGCAACTCACAAAAAAATGCTAGGACCTTTCAGGCGTGAAGAGGTGGAATATCCTCCGCTGGATGAGCCAGTCACCTAATCTGAGACTGACTGAGCAGTGTTCTACTTACTGAAGATCAGAATACTAGATGCAATATAGGTCATAAATCCCGCCTCCTCCATGTTAGTGTAGAGGACATGGACTTAACTAAAAAGTGAAAGTAAACTTTGAATTGATTTTCATGTCAAAGAGGGTCTCTGTCATTTTAGCGGTTGCTGCTTTGAAGATGGGATGAAACACCATGATTGACAGCTGAGTCTGACTCTTCATCGGTCGATCAGGACCTCGATACTGTGGCACCATGCTTGCTATGCAGCACAGAATCTGACTCCAAATATGCAAGATGGCAGCGTTCATATAAGGTGTTTTTTGGCATATCCACTCCAGGGTGTAAACCTGCTCAAAGTAAGGCTGTGAATATGTAAATTTCCAAAAAACAGTATACATATACATACATTTAAATAATACACACTTTTGTACATGCATAAAACGTTAAAATGGACAGCGACATGAATATTGACAAAAACCTTATGTGGGCATAATGTATTTTACATTGAGTTTTGAGTCAAGTAGACTGCGATCAAATGTTACTACATACTATTAGATACTATTAGAGTCTTTCCCTGTCAGGTGTCTTTGATATCCAGAATCACAGGTTGCTCTTGGACCAGATAAAACTCACCAGAATTGATTTGGACTAAGACATAATTAGTGACTCGGCTCTGCTCTCTGCAGAGAAGTGAAAGCAGCATGAGTGTGTTAACCAGACTCACTGATGTGTACTTCATTAAGGCCGCCCTCCTTTTGCATATTAAAAAGCACCTAAGTCTGGGGAGTGTATCTTAACACCATTTTTCCAATGCTGTTGCATTAATTACTTTCAGAGTAACCCAGAATGGAAATAAATTAACTAATTTTAGAAGTAAATGATGAGGCAGAGGCACACAATAGAGAGCGAGAGCGAGTTGAGGGTAAAAAAGGAGGCAAAGTAGGGAGGGAAGGAGAAGTGGTGGAGAAAAATGTAGGATTGTCTCTTGTTACAGTCACTGTTAGAACTGTACTGCAATGCACTTCTCAACTATTATGTCAAATATAAATCCACATTTCAGAAAGTTTGACAGCAACTGTGCCGCAGTGGAAGGAGAAGCTCCACCTGTTCTCTTCCGACAACAGCAGGAGAAAGTTCAGCACTGAGCTGCATAAACTAACTTGCAGGAAGTTTGCAACAGATCCTCTTGTAGGTCAACTTTAAGTCTGCAGCACTGAGCGCTGTCTAATGTGCCGATTGAGTTGACTATAATAAGGCACCGAGTTTCAACACACTCTGCAGTTGGGTCTGGTACTGTGCTCGGTGTTCGCTGCCTCTGAAGGTGAGTTCAGACAGAACACATGGCAGATTTTAGACACAGCCTGACAGTGCACAAAGTCAGAGTGATGACAAAGATGTGTGGAAATAGATGTGGATTCACTATTGACAAACATTGAGGTGGAAAATCCACCTGCACCCGATGACAATGATTCAGATTGAAAAAATAATTTGCTCTTTTAAAAAAAGGTTTATAAATCAACTTCTTTGGAGACGAGATGGCAGAGCATAGACACTGTAAACAAAGGACTAATAATACATCTGGTTCGCAATCTCTCTGAACATATGGGTACATGAAGAGAGGGACCCACTTTATTACAACTATAAGTTTTCAATAATTACAAGGTTAGTAATCCTCAAAAAACATGAACTTCATGATTAATTTAATGCACCACCTGGCAAGTACACAGAGGAACCGGCTTCTACCCAATATTTGACAATCCCTGTCACATTTTTGACAGATCAACACTCATTCTAAGTCAGCACTGCCAGATTCCTCCCCGAAAAAAAATTATAATCATACAAAGATGCCAGAGTGATTGAATTTCAAAGGAAACTGCTGCACATTAAAAATCCCATGGAGGTGCTGCGCAGGGAATACCTTACATGAAAATTGTTTTTGTACCATAAACAACACCGAACAAAACCTGAGGGTAACCAAACAAAGGGTTGTGAGACAGCCACGGTGAGACAAGCTTCATGTTCTGCATTTCTGACATGATGGGTGTACGATGAATATTCAGGCTGGTTCCAGACCAGCTCCTGAATTACCACCCAAACATTTTTACAATGCTGTTTGACACTCCTTTGCTAATGACGGATTCAGGGGTTGCTTGAATTATTGACACCAGGAAAAGGTTTTACGAATTCAGTTATTATCATATACCTGGCATCACAGATCAACTCAAACTTTTACAAACTGATTTAGGAGGGAGTAGGAACAAAGAAGAAGAGAAACTGGACTCTTAGCAGATTGTGGAGAGCTTCATGAAACACAAAACTCCCAAAACGCTCATAGGATAGGTCACTGCTTAGTGGTTGATGGTCTGTCGCTGAAGAGAGAGTTAACAATATGTATTGTTGATATGGTACATCTCAACCTGCCTTTGTGAACCTTTATTCTCTCATAGTGTAAATAATACAGAAAAATATATTTATTTATTATACATTCAATTGCAATTCCGTTTTTTTTTTCTGATTAAACCAGACAATAATGCAGAATATACTAAGTAGTGTTTCCTGTCACTTCTGTTCCTGCTTCACACCTTCATCACCTGTACCTGGTGCCACCCAGTTACTCTCGCTGTTTATTCCCACCAGTAAATACTCTTCTCAATTCCATTGTTGTGTCTCTTCTGTCATTTCCCTGCCTCAGACCCTGCTATGTGAACTCGAGATCATCTGTTGCCTCTTTTACCTGAAGCTGCTCTCCTGCATGTTCTATACATCAATATCAAGTCATGTTGGTGCCATAAGCAAGTATTTAAATGCCATGCTTGAACTACATTTTGCTTCTAGTACGTTATGTACTTTTACTGAAGTAGTATTTACTTTTACTTAACTATCAAGTGTTAACTAAGTGATCTCAGTACTTCTTCCACCTCTGCTGGCTTTCTGTTCAAGTTCACATCTTTCTGCTATCATCAAATCATTAACCCCTAGTTTAGTTGGATGAAAGATCTACTCACAAAAGAACATGTCAATGGTAACATAAGATGACAAACCTCCTCTTTTCTCTGATGTCCTTGTGTGTGTGTGTGTGTGTGTGTGTGTGTGTGTGTGTGTGTGTGTGCGTGTGTGCGTGTGTGTGTGTGTGTGTGTGTGTGTGTGTGTGTGTGTGTGTGTGTGTGTGTGTGTGTGTCTGCGTGCGTGATAGCTGCTCTCATTGCTAGATTATACAGGCCCTCTACATGGTAGTACAATCAGTATTTACTTAGTTCAATCAAGAGAAACTTGATTCCCAGTATAACAATGTTTATTTTGACAAACGCACAGAAGTAATGTGAATGTTTACAGTCTTTAGCATTTAAGACCCCTGTGAGATGTCATCAGAATTAGAAGGGGTGGAGCAGAGCATCGAACAGGAAGCTGGTGGTTCATCAGTCAATCGTTTGATTGGATGGCCCATATTATGATTATTGTCCTATTGGACTTCGCTAAGTGTGACATCCTCTGCCCTCAACCCTCACAAGAGTAAGGACAAACTACAAAAACCTTTTGACAGGGAAAAATGTAGAAACCTCAGGAAGAGCCGCAAGCGAAGGATCCCTCTTCCAGACGGACAGAAATGCAATTGATGCCACGATTAGTAGGTATATTGTCAGGCAGTCTTGTCAATTTTTCAGTCCGCGATCAGCTTCCACCATGATCAGGTGCCGCCATAATCCACAATCCATTGTCATGATCCACTGACACTATTGGGACCCATCATCATGGTCCATGATCGCTGCCAACACGATGTGGGATTTAAGAGTACATATGATCAGTTGAGGTCGGGATCCGATCAAGACTGGAGGAGATTGGGGTGGAGGAGGGGTTATGCGAGTCACTGAATTACAGCTGACTGCAGAAGAGAGGAGAAGGGATTTTTAAAGTTTGACAGCTACTGAATGACTGGCTGAATGAAGACTAGACTGCGCCAGATCTGATTGGATATTTAGGAAGGCCCACAATTAGCTGATCAGTATGCAGGTTAAGTCTTTCTGACTGAACTTACGCAAAGCTTCATTTTTGGTCCCTGTACTTGAGAAGGCTAACTCTCCATGTCTCTGCCTGCTCCAGGAAGTCATCTGCCTGTTGGGATCAGTAACCAACACCCTGTTCTCTGCCACTGCCATCGATCACTGTGTGAGTGCCCACGGGGCTCCACACACAGCTTTGTAACCTGCCACGCCAGACACGACATCTACACCAGAGACATTCCACAACCTTACCTGTGAAATATTACTACTCTCATTAAAGACTGTTATTTTACTTTGAGCTCTTGTCTGTGTTTTGCTTTTGGGTCCAGTTCCTGCTTCAGATCTTTACATTTGTAAAGGTTATACATCTGTATAACCAGCTGTGACCCCACAACACAATATTTGCAATTTAATTTATTTAATTATTTAATTTAATTATCTAATTATTTAATTGTATTGGTCAGTTGTTCTACTACTTACTATTTATTTGCTTATTTGACTGTTTACTTTTTCTTTTTGCTCATTGTTGTTTTTTGTTTCTTACTTTGTTGTTTTGCTCTTTCGTTTGTTCTTGTTGCACTGTGCCTGCGCTGCTGATGTAAAACCCTCAAATTTCCCCACTGTGGGACTAATAAAGGATTCTATCTATCTATCTATCTATCTATTTTGTTGATAAGAGCTGACACAGTGTAGATGTGCTAAACCACGTTATCTTTGCAGCGGCTTATCTAAAGTCCGTCCTGTGTCTGTTGCACCACACCTCACCTGAACACTCTGGTGGGATTTTGATGTAATGACAATCTGAGTGGAGAAGCTCCTGCTGTGCATGTGAAAGGCAAACTCTTGAGAAAGTCCAACTTAATTGTCAGGAGGTCCTCCAGAGTTCCTGTTTGAAATATGTTCATGTTTATACGGCTGAAGTTTGTTGATAATGTTGTGACTGTAACTATGATTCATAAAATCATGCCCATGGAAATTCTGCATCATCTGATGCTGTCTCTGCCAAGTCTGCACCAGCAGGGGGTCGCTGTAATCACAAGTGACAGACTGGATGCATAGAGTGGTTTATACTGTATGAGTGTAGACAAAGGAGTGGCAGTTCAAATTATTCAATCAGTGCTGAACATGAATTTCATTTGCTTGATTTTTATAATATCTAACATAGATTTAAATATGACATGATAATTGCTTTTGGTACAAAATAAAATTTTATGTCAACCTCCAATAACTGCTATCATTCTGACAACCAACAACATTTATCATTATGTGACTTGCCTTACACTGAGGGACCAGGACATGAGATGGTGTAAAAGTTAACACTGTGTTTGCATGAACTCTGTTTATATATATATATATAAATATATATACCTCCACACACACATTAAGCTTGGATTGCCCCAAATGAACAGGACAAAGTGTACAAGTGATTTACCTCAGCAGCCAGCCTGCGACAGACACATTACAGAGTGCGATGAAGCCAAAGTATAAGGTAACCAGGAGGATTATTCCGATGAGAATGAGTAATTTGCATTGCAAATTAAAACTGTATTTAACGCGGAGTAACATGCCCTTCAAATAACTTCTGCTGCAGAGAAATCCCACTTCTCCTCCCTGTTGAAATAGTTGTAAGGAGGGAAGTGCTGCACGTGAAAGCCTCCACACTGAACATCACCATCACACTGAATTACAGTCGGCTCGGACTCCTCTATTACATCGACAGCAGACTGTGTAATAATCATTTCACAGCAGTTTTCTGAGGGAATTTAACATGTGATTAATTTGTTAAAACCACTGTGCTCCTCCCACAGGTTGAATAGCTTAAAGAATCAATAAGCCCCCGTGTTGTGCCGTGTTAAAGAGTCTTGGAGACACACTTCGATGCAGTTTGTCGGTGGGTTTTTTGTTTTATTTTTTTTAACACTGTCTGAGCTCTTAAATGTTGGATGTTGAAGATGATGTGGGAAGAAGAAAATATCGTAGTGAAAGTCAGAGGCGGTGATATGAGTTCATTCCAAGTTTACAGCTTAGAGTTTAACTGATCGTATATGCTATCAGATCAGAGCTTAACTCCGAGTCTCTAAAGTGCTGTTTATACATTACAAATTTGCAAAAACAAATATATTATGCTGTCTTGATTTTTCCCATTCGCTGCTTATTTGGTATTGTATTCTATTCAAGAAGAACATCATCTTTAGTTGTAAGGATATAACATTGGAATGTCTATGTGTGATCTGCAGAGCTGCAAAATATTAATATTAAATATGCATATGAGTTTATTTTTATATAATAACCACTTGAGAAAACTCAACTATAAGGAGTGATGGAACCAACAAGGCATAACAGAATATATGGTTGTGGTTCAGTAAAGTTAAAACAGGGAAGTTAAAGGAAAATAAACGAATACTGGTTATTATTTAAACCAATAAGAAAACAACCCTCATAAATAAAAAGTTACATTTATTTAAAAAAGATTTGTTGCCACAGTATTTTTAGCAATCATTCATTCATGAAACGAGGGCCAAATCATTTTAGTTAAGAATAAGCCATTTACAATAGAAACATGTATTCAATTAAATATAATTATTATGGCTTTCAAGTTTAAAGAGAGATCAATTATGTGTTACACCTCCTCACTGTGCTTGCACAATGCAAAAACATGGACTTGGACTTTTGTTATATTGGTATTTTTGAAAATTATACAGCAATAATTACTAATACTGTTACAAATAAGTGTACTGCTGAGACCTGATGTATCACACACATATGAAAGAACTTTCTATAACCTATATATATACATCTTAAATATCCCATGCCCTTTATTCTAAGCCATAGCAAACATATGATCACCTCATTTAGGGAAATAATTAAAAACAATTAAATCAGTCACATCGGAGGAACCGTCTTTTCTTTCCTCTCTGGGTTTGTACGCTCCACCCATTCATCTCCTACTGTTATCAGTGACAGCTTCTTATCTGGCTAATGAAGCATACATAACACCCTGATGCAATTTTTACATAAGGTTCACGGTAACAAATCAGTATGCCAGTTATGTTCAGTCTTCCACTGAACAAGATATCTTTCATTCATTATTGATGTTTTGTGAGAGAAGCTTTCCCCTGAAGGCACACTAGGATTCCCAGAGCCCCGGCCGGCATCAAAGGCAGCTCTATAATCTCGTCTTCTCTTCTCTGCACCCCTCCACTCCCTGACTCTCCACATTACATGGTCTATCTTACTCATTTACTGCTTCCCCTTGTCGTATGTGTTTAATTATGATATCACTTGTAGTAGATGATATGATAGCGGGATAAACAGTGCAGTAGCTGCTATTATACTGTATAAAAGCATTGATTGTGCGTGGAGGATGTGCGCTGTATTGCTTTTATTGTTTTATCTCTGGAGGGAAATGTGGCCGCCAGTGTTTGGAGTTTGACTTTATAGACTTGTGCACAACAGTCTCAGGTATACCTCTGCACCAATGTGCTGCTATAGCCAAACAGGATGTCAGACATGTTACAAATTATTTATAAACTGTGTCTGAAGACACGGAGCACCTCCTTTGAATGTAGCTGAGGTTCAACAACGTTTTAATGAATGAGAACCCCTCTGATTCTAACTAATGTTTGCATGCAACATTTATAAATAACTCAATTTAAACATTACTAAATATAAATTATTTAATTTGTATCTGTAATCACATTCTGATAGAGGGCAGCCACACAGCTGTTTTTAGTTCATGGGATGAATAGGGCTGCATATATATATAAATATACAGGATTACAGTAATTAAGGTCTTAAGTTTGCAGGGGAAATTGGCACTCACAGTGTCCTACCATAGAAACATCATTTAAACTTTAGTCACTGACAGTTTTATATCTCTAATCGTGAAACAACAATGCAGTTATACTCAATGTTAAGCAGTGCACAGCCCCACACAATTCCCACACTTGCAAATCAGTGGTCAGCTATGGAACTGCAATGACAGATGCTAAAGTTAGCTCATGAGCGCTGCTAGCTTTAATACACACTAATGTTCTTCTGGTAGTAAGCTACCAGAGATGTAAGCTCTGGTTCTTCGGGTAGTTATCCCTACGGCCCACTGTGGTAAATCAGAACATTATTGTGTGGTCGTCAGGTTTATGTAAAGGATAAGTGAGCAGTTGTATTTTGCGCAACATAAGAGTCATGTGATGGTTCACAAGTTGTATGTTCAAGTCAATGATGCTCAATTGGCAGATATGCTTATATGCTTATTAATAGATTTAAATAAATTCTCTTCACTCTTATAGACATTGTTTAGATATTTTTCAAGTCTTAAAAAGCATTAAATATGACTTTAAATTGTTTGCAAGAGCCCTGTATAAAACTTCAACGCTTGCAATTCTAAATATTGTAACTAAAGCTGCTTTCAGACCTGCACTGAACTGTGGATCTCCTGACAGTCTCTGGAGGAGCAGTATGTGAGGAGGCAAATATCTGAGTGAGAGGATCCAGACTTTTCCCATAGATTCTATACGTCAAAATGAAAATACAAGAAGAATACAAATAACTCAGGAGGAAAAAGCAGTGATACTTAGAAGGCACTGACGAAGATGTCAAAAGTGGTGTTGATGCGCTGTAAACATCAACTCATGATCCCCGCAGAAGAATTGAAATGTTACCTCCTACCTCCTGCATGCTGCACCACCTCTCAGCTGCTCTGGAGATTTCTGCCTTGTTGTGAAAGTGTCAGACCGAAGAAGCTCCTGCTGCATTTTTTATGTATGAGTGGCAAACTCTGGAGAGAGTCTGGACCCCATCCCTGCAGACATTCTCAGGAGTGCATGTCTGTCAGCGGCCGTACTAACATTAATGGTGGTGGTGCAGGAGGTAAGAGGCTCGTCCACGAACCAGAAGATCAGTGGTTTGATCCTCTGCACCTCCAGGCTGCATTCCAAAGCGTTATTGGGTAAGACACTGAACCTATATCTATGTAGGGAGCAGGTCCTCTTGTTCCACCATGCAGCTCCTATCAGCCCCTGGCTTTACAGAGGACCTGTTGATAGTTGTACACGACCGTAGATTCTCTTTCACGTTTGGAAAGGCAGCGTGAGGTGGGGGGTACTTTACAAGATGCCACTAAATCCTACACACTGAACCTTTAATTAATTTGAAAACCTGCTTGCCAACGATCCAAATTCTGAGTCATGATCCACTTTCTGAGTTATTGCACTAGCAATTCACTCAGTTGCAATTTCATTCAACTGTGCCATTCACATTTGCTTGTGCAATCAATCTGTCCCTGTAATTTATTATTTCAATATTTTATGTGCGGCCCACTCCAAACCTCTTAACACTGTATTTATTGTTGCGCTTCATAATTGCCGTTCCTTATTATTATATTGTGAGGTAATTTATGAATTTATACGGATACAACATTAGTGGGACTATCTGAACTTCAATATATTGTTGGGACATGGTTTTTGTGCAAAAAGGCAGGCCTCTCTTTCAGGCCTGTATTGGAAGTCAAAACCTGAGAGCACATGGCCTTTGTCTTGAGAAAGCCACAAGCCGCATGGGCTGGAGAATACTCAATCTCCCAGAGTGCAATGTGTTCTCTTTGTACTGAGAAGGTCAAATAACTCCGTCTCCCAGGAGGCAACATGTCCCCTTTGTTTCAGCATCTTCGCACATAGGTGCGAATATCTACCAGGGTCAACTCCAATTGGTCAGTCTGGTCCCATGACCAAGGGGCAACCGGGTCTATAAAAGATCAAGGCTCCCCCAGAGTAACTCTCTTTCTCCAACCCCTCGGAGGGCCGAAGGCTGCTCCAGCAGCGCTCTTCTCCACCGACCACCACTGAGGACAGCAGGCCGCTGGCCTTTCCTCCTGCATCGGCGAGTGGAGGAACCGGATTCCTCCAGCTCAAATATTCTCTTTCCAACAACTGGAGGTCAAAGGTCGAGCTTCCAGCTCATCTTCTCAAGAAAACCTCCACGCATCTCAAGCTTCTTCTAAACTCCTTGCAGCGACTCGGTGTCCTGCAGGTAAGAACTACGGCTTCAATAAGCAACTGAACTGCACAGCTCAACAGAACCGCGGAAGCAGAGACCACACGAACCAGAGACTTCAAAAGCCTGAACTGCTAACCGAACTGCACAGCAACTTTCTCCCTGTCCTTGGACTGGTAACATAATCTGGGCTTAATAATTTTACTAGGCTAAGCAAGACTGTTTATTTGATTCTGTGTGGTGTTTATAAGTTTGATATATGTGGTGATATTGTGTTACAAGTTAAATCAAGGTTAATGTAAGTCGGGCTCAACACAGACCCTGCCATTTTCTGATTAGCATTCTCACAGATCCCGCATATCTCTTCACCTACTTAGCTACGTCCCCCGACCAGAAGGAGGGGGGGGGGCCTGCTAGCTTAGAGATCTTAAAAGATCACAGGAAGGTGTGACTCTCTTTGTTAGCCACCAGCGAGACCCTCACACACACACACACACACACACACCCACACACATCTTTATTAGTTAGTATATTGTTTAGTAATTGGTGTTTTATACTTATTATGTTTATAATAAATGCTTTCTTTTAACCTTGTCCTGTCATTAATGTTGCATAAGTGAAGTTTGCCAACCTCTACACTGTCAAGAACTCTATAAACCTTAACTGTTCATTATATAGTCTTTAATAGTAAATATTAAGATTTCTAATTGAACTAGATCTAAATGAGACTGATCTTAATCAATAAATTGGCTATCTTTTCCCTTCTATGAAGGGTGGTGCCCCGCGAGAACTTAGTCAAACTAAAGATATGATTTAATATTAACATTTTAAATATTAATGTTTTATTTTTCTATTTTTGATAACCAAATTTATTGAACGCCTAAAGGCCCACTAGCTTATGGTATCATTCCTAACCATTATTGCACAACAATATTTACCAGAAAAGATCACCAAACTCTTCCTTGCACCAAGCACTGACACCACTAGACTCATCTTAGGCTGAAGAAGTAATTGCAGTGACAGAACAAGAGAAGATCATCTGTTTTACAATGCATGGCTCTCTGCTCAGGAATAAAAACACCACTGCCATCCACCAGCATGGTTCTGCCAGAGTTTGGGGTTCCACTCCCCAGGGCAAGGCACAGACATCTGCAGGGTTTCTGTCAGGGGGGAGAGGAAATGTCTCTGACTCATTCCTCTGTAAATAACAGCCTTCAGCGTGTATTCATCATTAGAGCCAATTGCAGTCAATCTCTTTTTGACATAATATTTGGCTCCCTGACACCTCTGCACCTCCCCTTCATATTGAGATGTTAAGTACTCTGCGGTATTTATTAAGCAGTGGAGGCTCTGAGGGCAGGCAGGCAGGTGCTGCCTCCTCAGCACACACGCACACACACACATACACACTCTCACACACACACACACACACACACACACACACACACACACACACACACACACACACAGTGCCTTAGTGCACATCCATGGAGCTGACGTAGCTGCCTTAGGTCAGTTCAAAGTTTGAGCTCATCAAATTTGACTGTAAATATAAGTCAGTTATGCGATCCACTGCTAATAGGATACCGGTTACACAATGTGTTGCAACACAAGTCTCTGAAGTGGGTTAATCATTTTTAAACAATTCATTCTGAATTTTAAATCGTCGGCCTCCTGAAGGTCTTTCGGTCATTAAACTTTAATGTGGAATATTTACATTACTTCAATTAAACTCAGAAATAGTGAAAAAGGCCACAACATATATTAATAGGTGTATTTCCCTTTCGATGCCTGAATTTATCTGGCTTTTAAATTTACTGAATGAAGTGTTTTTAATTTCAACATCTTAAATTGAGGAAACAGCTTTTCAGAGGTGTGACAAAGTCATGTCAAGTAACTCTGACTCAGAGCTGTAAAGTCCAGAATCAAGTCCTTAGAAAGTAAGTGGGTACGGTCTGGTACTGCGCCACTAAAGGATTCAGCAGGCTGTCGAAACCTATAGACAATAACCCAATTTTCAACAAGAAAACACACACACAGCTAAGGCTAAGTCGGCATTAACAGCAGTTTGCTTTCTTTCTTTAGAAAAAATCTCCCAACTAAAATGAGACAATTGTTCTGAAATTCTGGTATGATAATGTGAAATTCATCAAATGTCCCTCCCAAACCTTCGCTAAGATTTGTTTGACTTTTCTTCTCTGTTCCCAGAGGCCCACGCTGGATTTGTCATCACTAGACCACACACTATTGTGTCATTTGAACCAGAAACCGACAAATGAAAAATGCTTTTACCAAAAATAGTTTTGTTTTGGTTTACTAACTCACTGTTTGCTTGTTCAGAGACTTGTTCACTGTTCAACTGATTTTAATTCATTTTGTTTAAATTTTCATCAAATTTAAAACAAAAATTTGAACGTTCTTTCAACATTCAATCATTTTTAATTCCTCTCTCAACCATACAGGTATTTGAATGTGTCTGTTCAGGGATTAATGCAGCTGGGGAGGAGAAGATCAAACACTGAAGGTTGGTGTAAACCAGACAAATCTTTTATAAATCCTTTCCCCAGACTAACAAATCTCAAATCCAGTCCAATTTTAAGAGTTTTAAACAGGTCATTATGCAACATTGTGTTATTTTAGTACCACAACTTTAATTGCTCTGCATCTGAGCCCCATCTTTTTCATGTAGCTGTCCACTTTTGGCTGAGTATTTAGAGCAGGATGTTTCTGATGTATCATTCTTCCTGTTGGTCTGCACTGTGAAGCCTTTCCCTCCAGCCTGACCCCTGTTCGGCTGCTGGTTTATTGACCCCATGTACAGGAAATCCCATGTCAGGAAAATTAAGATGTGATTCACTGCACACTTCTTATAACATGTTTTCAACAGTTAATCCTGGAATTGGGAATCACATACTGACATTTGTCAAACCCACTGAGAAGGTAGAAGGTAACCCATGGTGTCTGTATGCAGGGTTTTCAATTGAAACAGCTGAAGACGAATTGATTGCTTTTATTAATTACATTTAATAAATTACAATAACGACAGTATCAAGGATTATCTACCTACTAGATTCACAAATAACTGTTGTCTATATATTTAAAGCATATTTAGCAAATCGTTCATCTAATCAACTTCACACTTGAGAATTTGGACATGCAATATGTTCAATATTAATAAAAATGCAATAAACAAGCAACCAGCACTTGAGCAGTCAGTGTGTTTTTGTGTGTGTGTGTGTGTGTGTGTGTGTGTGTGTGTGTGTGTGTGTGTGTGTGTGTGTGTGTGTGTGTGTGTGTGTGTGTGTGTGTGTGTGTGTGTGTGTGATGGGTGTGTGTGTCCCTTTACAGTCAGTCTGTGGTCCCATTGGATCTTCTACTATTTTGAAGACTGGGGCAACCCACGGGTCAAAATCGCAGCCAGATAATTTTGCTAAAAAGAAGAATTTTCACTAAAATGTACTGAGACACAAACAGTTACGGGTGCAGCAGCCGCTGCCCTCCATCATGGCAAAAACATTAATTGAATCACTTCCTGTTTGGCAATTTGTCAATAATAAAACAAATTCAGTTTAATTTTATAAAAAACTTTAACTTTAACATCTTGATTGCAGATAAACCAGGTAGGATAAACATAAAGTTTTCCAACCTCACTCTGCATCATAGATGTTTGTAGAAAGTTCTGCACACAACGTCCAGCACACAAACAGTAAAAAGTGACGTTATGTTGTAGAACTGTTTAAAGAGGATTTACTAACGACAAGGAATTATTCTGAAGTAACTGCACGAGGCGATTTTAATTCTTTGTGAAAAAGTGGCCTTGCTGTCCGTTGCCATGTTAACATGGTGTGTTGCAGTTTCCAGAGCTATTATGAAAAACTGACTGCAACTGAAATGATTAAAACTGGGGACCATCATATAAACCTTTTGTATAGTTATATCAAAGAGAATGCTGTGATTTTCACTGAAGAAATTTGGGGCATATGATAAAAAGGAAACCATCAACATGGAACTTACAGAAGACAATAAGTAAGAGGTCAAGAGGTTATCTGGTGAACATATTGAAGCTCAAATCAACTAACAACTAATCTACTCACCACTATGCCGATGGAGGGGCGGGTGAAGAAATAAAACAACAGAAAAACCTTTTTTATTTTTAGGTGAACTATCCCTTTTAGGTCAATGAGATAATGTATCAGCAGAAAAGACCTTGAGTCACTTTGCATTTGGGGTTTTTTTCAGCTGCAATCCATGAGCAACAGTGTGGTGAGCTTCACAAATAGCTTCTCATCTAACACTGACGAATGGCCTGTCCATGAAACTAACTTTGATGGAGGCAGAGAGGAGTGATGGACGTGGGAGCACAGAGCTGGACAACATCAGACAAGTCCGTCACTCTCAGTGTCCGGCTGCCAGCACTGACAGCAGCGCCTCAGGAGACACACTCCGCATTGCAGAAAGATTTCATAACTGAGCTTTGACCAACTTTTACTTTCTCTGAATAAGTAGAAATCTGATGCCTGACATCCCTGATGATCAACAGAGACATTCAAACATGAGCTGTTGTTTTTTTTATTTCTTAGCTAAAACACCAGACTCCCATATGGACAACGATGTGGAGCGTGTGCAGAACTGAAACAACATGTGCAGGGTAGTATGATATATACTCTGTTTGGAGATAAGTTGTAATATATTAAATACATCAGTAGTAATGTGTGTTTTTTAACAAGAAATATACATAAGACAAGGTCTGAACCAATGATCAACATAAGTCTGACCATTTCCTAAGGTTAGTATGTGATTGAGTTCATTGTTGCATATTGAAACAAGAAATTTACAACAAACCATATAAACCTTGAAGAGATTATAGTTATATATATAACAATATTGGACATAATGTGATTTATTTTACTCTTATTGTTTTTATCAGATGAGAACAATAAATTGTTATTATTTAGTTTACAAATTTCTAACTTACTTTTCATATTATTTACTGCATATGTAGCGAAGGCTATCTAATACATTCGGTTACATTTCATTTAGCTGACACTTTTATTCAAAGCGATTTACAATAAGTGCATTCAACTATGAGGGAACTAACCCAGAACAACAAGAATCAAGTAAGTGTTTGGTACATGCATGTACATACATGTATTGTGGACAATTGAAATACATTTATTTCTGCTTTAAATGTGTTCATACTTACATTATATGCTTATATTTATGTTGTGTATAGGACACACTACATGAAAACCTGTTTTTACTGCTCTACAACAGGAATTTCAGTTGCACACAACTTATTTCTTGCATACCCATACATTTGCATAAATATCTGCTCAACTGATTTAATAGTCTAATGTATGCAATGTGCAAAACACATTTTCATAATTTTTCTCTATTTAATTTAATTTATTAATCTCTTCATGACCTTTCCTTTGTTTTCTTCCCTCTGTACTGGTCCCTTGTGCTGCTGTAACATCAGAATGTATCTCTTGTTGAAATAAGTGTATCTTACTTTATATTATTTAATACACACATTTATTTGGAAGACTTACCATGTGAGATATAAAAATGCAAAGCCTACACAACAGGGCCACAACATTAGGTAGCAGATGCAGGACCGGATGGTATCGTAGTTAAGGGGTGCCACTACCCTCTCTACTTGCAGCGACCCCTTTGGAAACGGCAACTGAGAGGCAGTACTGGAGCTTTCAATCGTATGCAATGGTCATCTGTGTTGACTTAAAAGTTGGGTCCACCTTCACATGGTAATTGAACCACGAGTGGTGATTGTGTTGTCATATTTGCAATTAATCAAATTACACGCAACCAACTGACCCACAGAGAAGCCCAGTGACCCTTGGACTGGTGCGTGTTCTGCCCATAGAATATATTCACCGGCATGACAATAGAGCCCTGATCAGAGCAGTGTAACCCTGGTTTGCCCTCTGATGTATGGCACGCCACACATACCCAGCAGCCCCAGACTTACACGGATGGAGACGGGGAGGCAGCAGCAGTCTGACCACAGTGTTCCACTGGTGCTGTGACACATCTCCTCCTATCCCTGCGAACATTTTGCCACCTGCTGACTGTTAGTGGTAATCACCTGACTGATCACAGCTCTCATGCCCACACATGCAGTGGTGAGAGTGTGTGTGTGTGGATTTGACATGAATAAAGTCGCATTTGAAAAATCTATGAAGACAAACGTGAGGACAAAATCCTTAATATATACTGTGGAGATTTAAAAACAGAAAAACCTTGGAAAACCGTGCCCACGCCTTGTCCGTATAATGTAAACCCTGAGAAAATGAAAATGTATATTGCAAAATTGAAGAGCTTTGATTTGGGCACAAGGCTCCACATGAAAGCAGTGGAGGAACACTCGAGCTGCTGATGGAATTAAGCACATTATTAATGTAGGCTTACTTCAGGCTATTGCATCTCTGAGGTTCAGCCTTTGATATCAGCCCGAGTCATTAATATTGCATAGTGTAACTGAAGTCTTAATCAGCCCATCCACCACTGTAGCACCACCTTTTCCCAGCCGGGACGAGGATGTCTCTTAGAAACAAGTTGCAGACAAAATCAAACTGATCATTTAGGCCCAACCTGCCGCTGACTTTGAAATTCCCAATGACGGCATGTCACTCTGCCACGGCTCCGTGTTACCCCGTGATGGCATTTCCACAGGGGACCACGCTGCAGCGCGCATACAAGTGGGTTAATCAAAAGATTCATAAGTCAATCAGAGAACATTAACATAAGAGAGAGAGGCTTGGGTGCACAGAGTTCAGTGCGAGAAAACATCAAAGGCTTCCAAGAGCAGGCATGAAAGGCATGGGAAATGAGCTGTGTGAGGAGAGAGGAGAGAGGAGAGAGGAGAGAGGAGAGAGGAGAGAGGAGAGGAGAGAGGAGAGAGGAGAGAGGAGAGAGGAGAGAGGAGAGAGGAGAGAGGAGAGAGGAGAGAGGAGAGAGGAGAGAGGAGAGAGGAGAGAGGAGAGGAGCTGGCAGCGCCTGCAGGAGGAGAGGAGCCGCTCACTGGCTGTCAGGTACTGGGAGCCTCCAATGAAGCCCTCATACCCCCCCACACCCCCGCAGGAGGAGGAGGAGGAGGAGAACAAACAATGTCTTGTTGGTTTAACTATTCACTCTGTTTGGTTTATTGTTGGTTCTTTTTTTTATTTCCCCCCAAAAATAAGAAAAGTGTTAAGAATGGGTGAAGCTGTTCGAAGTAGTGTGTCTTGTGATGCTGGATATGAATAAATGCAATATTCTGCACAGGCTCCTGACTTCAACATCAACAAAGAGTTAACACGGAAACCTGCACAGTGCAAAGAGCGAATGCTACAGTTTGTATAATCCCGTGTTGAAAAGTGACGGTGAAATGAGATGAATGCTGGATGATGTTGGCACCTTTATGCACACATGACTAATGTTCCACATGCACCCCCGCACACCACCCCCTCCTCTCCACCTGCTGAAGCAATGCACGCTGGTCAGCTGTGAGGTGCAACAGGTGCCATCACTGCCACCACCATCACATCCATCTCTTTCCTTCCTCTCCTTCCTCATCGTCCACACTGTCTCCGCCAACGCACCATCTTCGCTTTTGATGACGACACCCACAGGATCAGCTTTACCTAATAATAATAATAATAAAATGAAAGGTATACTGGGCTGTTCTTGGTCTGTGCCACTTCCACACGCACCAAAACAAACCCGCGACGCGCCTGGATGACAGCAGCCCGCGCGCATCCCCCACCCCCCCACCCTGACCCACTTGCACCTGCAGCCGGGTCTGGAGCTCCGCAGCCTCACACCCCAGCTCCGGCCAAAGTCACACAACTTTTCTCACACCTCCCACACCTCACACGCACAACCAGAGCCAACAAAGAGTCGCCGTCCGGAGTTGGAACCACCATTTGGCACCAGTCGGGACTTTTTACTCACCCGCATCCCGCAGCCGCTCCCGCTGACATCTTCATTTCAAATCCTTTAGTTTCCGCCCCTGGAACCTCAGCGGCGGTACCTTTGCCCGAATGCAAAGTGTGAGAGGAGCGAGAGAAAGAGGGGGGGTTGGGGTGGGAGGTGGGAGCGTGGCAGTATGTCCTCCCGGGGTGAGGTGAGGTCCTTTTTGGCACCGGGTACCCGACCTGACCGCGCGCAGCCGCTGCTCACAGAGGGGGGGGGGCGCTGCTGCAACACGAGGTCTAACCTAGCAGCGTGGTGGGAGCGCTCGTTCAACTGACACTGTTAACCACACGACACCAGCATTTAGGTGGCGCCAACACACACTCACACACACACACTCTCACACACCCAGTTCATACTCACTCATACCGCTGGATGAAGAGGCAGCATCAGATCAAGCCTCTGTGCTGAGCTGCATTCCTGAGCAAACCGTTTCTGTTCTTGTCTCCCTTTCTGGAATAAAATTGTGTCCCCTTGTTTGGACTTGTTTGAATTGAGACTTCACATTTACTCTACAATTTGAGAGATGAGTGGCGCATCACTTGTTCAACTAAGTGGTTACCTTGAGATGTTCCACGTGGAGGGAAAAGGCAGTGGCTGAGCTGGTTGTAGCCTCGTTTCTCAATAAATCGCATTTTATCTGTGTAGCCCATATTCACAAATCACAATTTACCTCATAGGGATCAACAGGAAGAGACATCCTCTGCCTTTTAACACTCAAATAAAAGAGTGAGGAAAAGCTAACAATACAACTTTTTAAACACGGGAAAAAATCCATAACAACCTCACAAAGAACCACATGTGATGTACAGAAGTTTAATAGCTGCCATGAGCTAAGCACATCAACAAAATAACATGATTTACAAGATTTATGAGAAAAAATACAATGTCTAAGATAAATGGAGAGATGTGTTAATGTTTCAATTCTTTAAAGTCTAACAGAGATTAAGGGAGCAGCAATGATACTTGTAATAATAGTGTTACTGCCATTACTGGTAGTCTATCTATGTCATCAATCAATCACATTTTATTTGTATATCCCACATTCACAAATAACAATTCATCTCATAGGGCTTTAACATGGTGTGTGAGTAGACATATTGTATATAACTAAGCAATCTATGCTGGTTTCACTTTGAGAAACATCAGATGAATCCTCTTGTCATCTCTCAGTTGTATTACTGTGCAAGAGGAGCAGCACTTATCTGGAGATCTGATTCCAAACTTTGACCACATTAGCTGCTTACTCGAAAACCGCTTCTTTCTTTGACACCAGGTGGACAACACATGTTGCAACATCTCCAGAATCTCTATGCTAGAAAAATCAGCACGATGAGGAGTTTTAGATGTTTGGCATCACCGGCCGAGGCAGATGGCCGCTCCCACTGAGTCTGGTTCTGCTCGAGGTTTCTTCCAGTTAATGAGGGAGTTTTTTCTCTCCAGAGTCGATGCACAAGTGTCTGCTAATTGTGGGAAGTGTTGTGTTTCTCTATCACTTGTAAGGTCTTGACCTTATATGTAAAGTACCTTGAGATAAGGTGTATTATGACTTGGCGCTATACACATTAAATTGAATTGAACTGAATTGAATAGGGTTGAGGCATTCCATGGTCATTTTCAAGTCCTGCATGTGTTTCTTTTTAAACACATACACTCTTACAAATGAATTACGGTCATGCACATTTGAATGAAAGCCTTAATTCATTTAGAGTTCATTCCAAGCTGTGAATGATGGTATTTTACATACAATAAGAAAGGTATACAGTGTTAACAATATCATACTGCAGTTATTTAACAGGGGCTATCTTCCTACACCTTGAATCTACCTCTGTGTATGAAAGGTGCTTTATAAATAAAATTGCCTTGCCTTGCCTCTACTGAAGTATTGGGGATTTTTTGTTTGTCGCCTATATGCAGTTTGATTATCGTTATTCAATATCAAGCTTTAAATCCTCACATTGTTCATCTGCAACCTACAGTTTTTGTGTCTCAAGTTTATTATTAACTCACCATAACCATCACCCAAATTTTTAAAAAAGGCTCCTTTGTGAACCAGCTGTTTTTGTTATTATTTAGTTATTACTCAAAACAGGATGAAATATTCCATTTGTTTAAGGAATCCTTTCAACAGCGAACTAATCCACATTCGGTGCTGAAGTGAGTATTTGGGGCAGCACGATGTGTGGATGTGGGACTGAGACAAAATAAACGACAGTGCTTGTGTGCTTGTGTGTGTGTGTGTGTGAGTGAGTGTGCCTGTGTGTGTGTGTTCACAGTGATGTACAAACATCACCCCGAGCAGTACTGTGGTTCACTGATGTGTTTTTAACAACAGAGGCTCAGAGGAATAAGACACCTACTGTACATCAGGCTTCAGGATATAGTGTGTCTGATAGCCCTGCCACCATGTAGAGGTAATATTTCAGGAGATGCAGAAGATGGGGCCAGATTACCTATACGATCGCTGGGAGGACTTGCTGCATACATTCATCGTTATTTTGGGTTTTCCCACTACGAGTGCTGACAAGAAGAGAGGATTGTCATCATATTTGGCATGCAGTGACCCAGATACTGACACATCACAGAGGCTCATTTCAGCACCAACAGAATACAACTGCTTAGATTTGGTTATTCGCTGTTATATTTATTCATCTTTTACATATCTGCTGTATATATATTTATTTATGAGTTAAAATAATTATATATTGTTCTTATCAGTTTTCACCTTAACTGCTCATTATCTGTAAATAGTTTTATCAGCTGCATATATATTGTCATGCGCTACAGTATTTATTAATCTGCTGCGACCTGGTCCTGTATTCATATTCCTATTTACTTTAACTGTACGTCATTTTATATCTATAATACATACCTCAATGTACTCCTATCACTTTGATCCATCAGTATTATAATACGTTCTTAAAATCAGTTTTCACAGCCGTTATCCTGTTCACCATCCTTTTACATTACATTACATTACATTACATAATTTTACACATTACATTACCTTACATTTCATTAAGCTGACAGTTTTATCCAAATCAACTTACAATAAGTGCATTCAACCATGAGGGTACAAACCCAGAACAACAAGAGTCAAGAAAGTAGAATTTTTTTCATGAAAGCCAAACTACAACGTGCTATAGGAATTTGTAGTGGAATTTGAATTTGAATTTGAATTTGAATTTGAATTTGAATTTGAATAGGAATTTGAATTTGAATTTACTGATACCTGAAATGTAATGCGTTTCCATTCTTGAAAAGCTGTGATCAGAGAGAGAAAATTCTGCCTTACCCTTTCCAACATTAGCGCATGACAACAATGAGACAAAACAAGGTGAGGGTAGAAAGTGCATCAGAGCCATGGTGGGGGGGTTGGGGGGGTTGAGAGTGGCACCTTTGATCCAATGATCCAATCCAAAAATATTGACAGGCGTAGCTTTAAGTAATCCACTCAAAGCTGCGCTTGACGTTGTCGGCTGATTAACAATAAAAGCTCCTGTACTGGGATGATGCTGCAGCCTCCATATTGCTGTCATTACCTGGAAATCTGTGGAACTTCACTCTGCCTCTTTTACCTGCCCACTTACTAAATGCTCCATCAACAGTATTTACTGTGGACTGGTTGGAGTGCTCAGTCAAAACAGTAATGATATAAAATAAGTTTATCATTAGGCCTTACAAAATCAGCCGCTTATTCCATTCCATACATATGGTCAGACGAATAGATGGGTTGATGCTATACAATCAAAAGTGTATTGAAACATTGTAGGAATACACTGGCCAAGACATATCACACAAGCACATTCATTGAAAACATGAATGCAAAAGCCACTTAACAGCTGCAAAGGCAGTAACTCAACTACACAAGCCACACAACATGTATACAACCCCATCGGAAGCGAGCGACAAAGAATGTTGACAACGAAATGAGCAAAGTTTCACCAACGATAGCTCACTTGACCACAGAAAGAAAAGAAAATTGATCACAGAAAGAAACGCTGCTTGTTTTATTGTCAACCTCCACTGTCAATCCCGTACATTGTGATTGTGGTTCTGTTATTTGGCTTTAGCAGTTGTGTCAGTCTTTTCTATTAATATGAATGGTGTGTGAAGGAAAAAGCACTTGTGTGTAGAAGTGCTGTATGAATGTGTACGTGAATGAGTGAGTCCGACTTGAACTGTAAAGATCTTAAAGTGGTCAATAGCAGATAAAGATATATAGTTGTGGCTCTTTGCCTGCACCCGGCCTCATCCTCTACTCTTCTCCCTCCACACGAAGCACCTCAACATTGTACTATTTGTCATTAACTTCGTAATGTACCCAACAGCCCCCCCCCCGACCCCCTCTCTCCGGCCCATTCAGTGGCAAAAGATGATGTTGTTATCAGCACTAAGGGCTGAGTGTGCATTCCTCTTCCTGAAGATATTATCTGTGCCCTCCACTGCAGGCAGCCAGAGAAAGGAGAAAGTGATGGCGGCAGAGCGGTGGGAAACTCCTCTTTTTGACACCATATCAACCCGACGCTTCTTATCTCATCCCGTTTGCTGCTGAGCCAGACGATTACCAGAGTGGCTTTATTCACATAACCCCGACACTCAATTAGTCTCCCACACCCACTCGCTCTGTTAGCGCTCAGTGCCGGGGATCCACAGCGGCAGAGACAAGAGCGAGAGATGCAGATGAGTTGACCCACATCAACAGATCGAAGCTTGTCGTGTTTTAAGGAAAATCCAGCCCGGACCTCACGTCTTAGATCAGGATTTTTCTGTAGAGTGTGAAAGGAAAGAAAAGGTTTGAATTAATGCTTTGTGCTTTTGTTATGGCTGTGCAGATGGACACTTCTTCAGGCCATTTTGTACAACACAACTTAAAGTGTGCTGTACATTTTTGGAAAATGATATTCAAGATATAACTGTGGATAAACACATGTCATAACAAAACCTTCCATTTTGCATAATTGCCATAGACAAGCAAGGATTTTCCAAGTGACAGGTGTAAGCTCAGGGAAACAATCTAAATGAGAAAAGAAAAAGACCTCAGGGGTTTCTATATTTGGTTTATCCGCGGCAAATATCCGAGCTGTATAGTATAATCTGTAGTTCATCATCAGTTGTTGTAACATGTAAAACAACAATACCTGAGAGGCACAAAAGCCACAAATAAATGGCTTTTGTAAAATTCTAGATAATGAGAACTTTGGGAACAACTGCTGTTAGCGCGCTAACCACATTAACTCCTACAGGTTATGTTTAAAAATCTTACTATGCTGCTGTATTTATTCAAGAGGTAACACTACAATGGTTCACTATCACCTCAAGGAGTACAAAGTGGAATTACAAGACAATTAAAAGAACAGGACTCCGTTTTAGCCATGCTGCCTTCAGTAGATATCTCTTGAACATAATACATAAACACCCATTCCATTAATAATCTCAGTTAATTTGGTATAGGTAATAGGTTTTAAAGTTTTAAACTTGCACCTTTAATTGATAATTTTCCTTTCCCAGATTCATTATACATTTAAATCTTTATTATAATAAACATTTCTCTTTTAAATTGAATAGTTGAAACTGTCAATACTGTGATTTCAATGATTGCTTGTGAACTGAATGCATGTCCACCATAAATATAGTTGTCAATGAGCAGTCCAAATCATTCATTTACCACACGTTTATGGTTTTACTATGAAATGAGATTTTGCCTCAAATAAAGTGGTTCAGATAATGTGGATAACCTGTTTACTCGTTGCCTGATCATCCATCCGGTTTGTACTCCTTGTGATTGATGTGGCCATATATTGCAATCTGAACAGCTCCTGTTGGGATGATGCAATCGTTACCTCTAAAAACCTAATTACATCTGCCACAGAAAGCCTCCGTTCAACCTCCTCTGATAAAGAATTAAGATCTCAATCTTCTTGGCAGGTCATTGCCAATCTCAGGCTCCATTCAGCTTGTACTGTGAGAAATGTCCTCACGCGGTTCTTTCTCCTGGTGTACAGAGACTCGGCTGTTGTTAATGTGAAGCGTGCGACAGGAAATCTTGTCATTTGTCAATCTATTGACTCACGCTCAAATAGGAGAAGACAACTTCTGTGTGTTTACCAGGAGCTGCGAGGAAAAAATGTTCCTTCCCTCACTGCTGCTCTCCTCCAATCACCAACGTAATTACACACAGTCTATTTGCAGGGAAGGATTTTCCACTGCTCTGCTTTTGATCCGGGTCCATACCTGCAGACCCCCAACAAACACCCCTCCTTGTTACATTTACTCTGACCTGTCACTGTCGACTTGTCTGTTTTTAATTCCTCACACCAAATTCTGTCTTCGCACAGAACTGGATTTTTTTTTAAAGAACGTGAAGTCAGCAGGCGAGATGTAATGCCTGTCATATTTCAGTGTGATGGGCATCGATAGCACAGTGTACGCCTCTCAGAGAATTTTTTTTTTTTGCAGTCAGCGCACTTCCTGCAGGCACAGCAGTGCTGATGGGAACACACACCTGGAGGAGATGCTTTGCTCTAAGACCTCCATCTTCATGTGCATTCATTTTTCACACACTGGTTGGATGTTGGGTTTGTATTGGATATTTGTACTTACAAACACAACCAGTGTCAAATTTTGGACTTGAACCTGAGTTTTCCTAATCTTTTCATTTTTGCAGTGTATCAATTCCTTTTCTACTGATAGATCCCCCTAAATACTACTGGACCTTTAACTGTGACTAAAAATACACACTGATTTGTTTCAGATGAGAGATACTTTTTCAGCCCTGAGTAGTGAGAGCATGTCTCTTCAAAGTTCAAGAATTCATGAACCATACGAGCCTTGCAGCAAACACTACCAATGACGCAGGGCAGGCTGACAGTTTGCAACATTAATATCTATTTGGATTTGTGATCCTGATGAAACCAGTACATGTCCAATATTCTCTCTCCTCTTTGTTCTATTTGAGTCCAAACGTAGCGGCTAAAAGCTGCAGGATGTTCACCAGGGAGTGCTCAAGTTTGTCTCTCTATTGTTGGTGTAGTGTCGTGTTGTTTACCCGAGCTCTCTGGTGGAAAACAGCTGTGTACTGGACATCTACGGATAAAATTGAAATTGATTCTCTCATCTCACAGTGGATTTGATGGAAAACAAGCTTATTATCCAAAAATCCTTGAAAGGGTCCACATAATGGCTCAACTCACCTTGTTATACCAATGCTGTTTACGTCATTACAGTAGATAATTCTGATTACATCATATCCAATTTGCAGAGAAAGGCACCACTCACCCAGTGTGCATGTCTGTGTGACCTGTATTGAAATGAACATGAATCAGATGGAGGCCACCGTCTTCTTTTTGTATCCGCTCTGAATGATGCTCGAGGACCGGATGCGTCTTCATTATTGAGACGGTACAGAGGGACTTGGATGCTATTAACATGTTTACCTCACGTACACTTCACACAGATCGATGCCCGCTCTGTCCCGCTGCTCAGAGGGCTCTTACTCGCGATTGATTGATAGAGGGAGAGGAGCTGCAGGCCTCTGCCGCCGGGCAAGAATAATTATTGGACTGATGCGAGAGGATCAACCGTCGCTCGTCCTGGCTCGCTGGACATCTATGAATTAGAGGAAGGTGCTGACTATGAACTGTGTCTCGCTCACACTGAACCATGCAACTGGCAAGTCCTGAGGGAAAATGGCTTCTTTTTTTACTTAGATTTAGAATTCTGTTTCTCAAAGGATTAGTCATATCACATCTGGTCACATTAGCAGACGGACATGCATGTGTTGGTGGGCATCCCACAGTAGTTTAGGTTAACTGGAGGCTCGAAGTTGCCATAGGTTAGATGTTACCTGTGTAGATGTATCCCGTCCCCTGCTCTTCGCCCAATCACAGCTGGGGTTGGCTCCAGCCCCCCTGTAACCCACTGTCATGATTCTACCCTCTGGTGAACTTTTGTAACATTATGGACATTTACTTTGCTTTGCTGTGTGTTTGGATTTGTGGTCTGTGTTTGGTTGTTTCCACGTTGAGTTCTCCGCTTCCTGTTTTATTTTTAAGCTTCTCTTTTAATAAATATATGGCTTTAAATTCTGCCTTTTTCCTGTTTCCAGCCCTTGTGACCGTCTGCAACTGTCCTAATGTGTTTCACCTGAGTTCAGTTGTCCCAGCCTCTCACTGTGCTTCCATTCATTGTTTTTTAGGACGCAGAGGATGGGGTCTGTGCAGCCTACGTCAGCTGCGTCCTTTGTCGGCCGCATAGTGCACATCCTCTGTGTCCTTCATATTGCATCACCAGCCTGTCCTGCCTTTACAGCCGTGGCCTAGCAACAGAGCTACGAACTTGAAAGTTCTTTGGTTGAGTAAAAACGATGAAAAGATGTTTTTAACATGTGCACCATTAGCTGTTGGATGTTTTGAAGCCGATAGCTACATTAAAATTGAATTCTTCTTGAAGTGTTTTCTCCATGCTTGCTGCTAAAAAAAGTTTATCACAGAAGCACCATGAATCCTGGGTTAAACTGGAGCCTCTGTTGGTCGGGGGTGGAAGGACAGATACTGTTTGTCCATTGAGAAACCGCCATCATCTCCACCTGTGTTCAGTTCTTCCTGCCTCACTTATAGTCTCTGTGTTTCCCTTTGTCAGGTTGCCTGTTCACACAGAGATTTTCCTTGAGTTGGATTTCACTTTTCATGTATGTATCTAACCCATATTTCTAGAGACCATGAGCCTCATTTGATTCATTTTCTTCTCATCAAATTCACATTCATTAGCCAAAGCTTCAGTGCCTGCATTTGGGTCCTCTTAGCAAATGGATGATAATGATGATTACATGGTTTAGAAAACCTGTCAGCCAACAGAAGATCCAGCATCATTGTAAATCCTAAAAACTCATCTCAGACTAATTAAATGTGTCATTCCCGTGTCTGCTATTCACTCACTCAGGTCCTGTTCTTTCTTGATCATGCAGCCGTAATCACAGCAGATATGAGGGGAGGGGGTCGTGGTGAAATTTGTGGTTGTGATGGATGGTGCCATGGTTTCATCAAAGTCTGGCTGGTGTAATTTGATCTTCCAGATTCCCTGGATGAGACTGCTTGTGTGTGTGTGCGTGTGTGTGCGTGTGTGGTGGAGGGGGGTTCAGCTGGCCCAGGGCACAGAGAGCGCTCCTGGAATGTATCATCAGATGTATCAACACGGGAACAAAATAACTTATCACTAAAAGATGAAAACACTGACATTGGAGTCTCATCCGAACACCCTGAATCCATCATTCAGTCCAGCATCAGACAACACATGAGCCCATCCATCTTTTTCCATTCCTGAGCACCTTCTGGATTCTCCTGAGCTCATCGCACGTTCCAGAGCAGCACCGACGCCTTCCTTGAATGATATTGTTGGAGCTTTTTTTAGCTGAGGACGACACTTCTCATTTCAGATGGATGGCGGTGCATGTTTGCCCTGTGGTATGATTTCTTAACTCTGTCAGCAGGCAGTGCAGTAGACTCACCAGGCTTCGGAGGACTATCTATTTGAGTTTGCAGCACGGCTCAGGGGACCATTGAAGGGGTCAATCGGAGGGCAGAGCAGGAAACAATAACAAGTAGCAGATAATGACACGATACAATACAGTCGCCTGAAAATGGCTGCTTTAATCATCAAGGATATCATATGTTGGGGGAATACTCTGACAGCGATATGAAAAACAAGCACCCCCCCTAGTGGGGGAACACGTGTGGGTTGGATGATTAAAAGGATATCATGTTCCTGCTGAGCATGACTGAGGTCTAGTGGGGCAACTACAGATATTTGTATACATATATTCAGATCTCTTCGATAAGCTAATATTACAGTGTGAAAAAAAAACATTGCAAATAAAGGTCCTGCATCAAAATTTCACTCAAGTACATAAATCTTATTGGCAAAATATGCTAAAAGTATTTATGATGCTTGATGATCTCTTTTGCTATGTCTGTTATTGCTTTTAAATCCCCCATTTCATTGATTTAATTTAATTAAACTATTGTTTTATTGGGGAGTACTTTGTAATTTTGTCAAGAATGGTTCTAAGCAATATGTGATTGAAAAATATAATACGATGGCATATTAATAATAATTTTTATTATTATTATTATTACCATTATTGTTAGTACCATTATTATTATTATTATATTCTGTTGACTATATAATTTTGTATAGTGTATTATCATAATTTGTTTCATGAATAAAAATTACCCGCAAATTTATGAATGCACTTTATTTATATAGTACTCTCCTTAAAAAAGAGCTAACAGAAAAAATAAGAAAAGGCTGTAATCATTTGACAAAGGAGAATATAATTACGTTACACTCAAGAATAGAAAGTGAAACGCTATGAAAAGCTTTCCAAAAAATAATTCTAAAAGATTTACGATGTTATGTTATTATAAATTCTGTCCACTTATTATAATTTTGTTCGTTTTTAGCAAAAGCCCAAGAAAAATGATGCTGTTAAAGTTGAAAAAAAAGGTTTTTGAGAAGTTGAGTTTCATATCTAAAATTCAAATGCAACAAAACTCAGTTCACCCTTCCCTAGTTGTTCATTTTTAGGTCCACCTTTATTTTTGATGACAGATACTAACCCCTGAGCAGAGATGGTTAAAATCTGTGGAAAGATGTTCTGCAACCCATCTCTGATGGTTCTTTTCAGCTTCTCTTTGCTGGAGGGGGTTTTGTTACACTACCTTTTCTATCAAAACACTCCAAAGGTGAATGTGAGGGAACGTTGTTATGTCAGGTCACAAGATTCACTTTTTCTTCTTAACAAAGTCTGGGTTTGGCATCAGTGTTGGAAAACTACCTCTTTAAAAAGCGTCTTGCCACTGAGTCAACTTTTCTTTATGTATCTGGATTTACACATGTATCCATATGGGGCCACACACCTTTTTCACTTTTGGAGCCGAATCACATCACACCCCCACCTTCATGTTTCACATTCTGCCCGATACAGTCACTGTGTTAATCCTGGCCTGGTCCACCTCAAACATGCTGGACTCCATCTGTTGCAAAGTTTTTTTATTTTGCTTTCATTCGACCAAAGAATGTGCTGCCAACATTCATAAGGCCTCATTTCATGTTCTTTGGCAGAGTTCGGTCCTGCACTTTTGTGCTGTTTGATGAGTAATGGTTCACTTCCTGGACTGAAACCATAGAGTTTGACATCATGCAATATCAGATCAGTCAGTGAAGCACCAGTTTCCACAGACATCCCTCAGCTCCATGAAGTCTCACAAACTGGTTCTTGTTCCGACATGTTCCCGACACGTGGAGCCATGGTGCATTAGACATAACTAGGACAAATGCAGAAAGTTGTGGTTACTTACAGATTACTTTATGCAAATGACAAGTGTGCTCATATATTGTTGCTTTGAGTTTGTACTTTAGGGCCTTTATTTTGTATCTAGTGTTTCTCTTTGTTTTAACTATACATAAGATTAAAAAATCCCCTGATTTCTAACCAGAAGAACCTTGAATGTGCAGCTGACAAATTTGTAGAAATGAGATGATGAATTACTCAGTCCACAAGAGCACAAATAAAGAGAAGAGCACAGCCTTGGTTGTTAATGGAACCAAACTAATTTAAATGAGACTGACATGAGTGATGTCATGAAAGATTGTTGCGGGTGGAAATCAAAGGCAGGAGTCCTCCTTCTCAAGTTAAAATTAAGCAGGTTTATTCAGAGGTCACAGGTCAGGAAACTGCTGTGTCTAGCAAATTATCATGCGTGGGCCCAGACATGGGCCTCCAGTAAGCTGCACAGAAAAAAAGGCGCTTACACAAAGTCCGTACATAGCTTATATATTGATATACTGGGCGTGACAGAGGTTCTTGTACGCCCGGCAGTGCCTCGTTGGCTGGTTCACAAGGCAGTCCTGCCTTCCTGGCTCGTGGGGTCCTCCTCCTGGCGTCGTGTCTTGAGGATGCTGTAGGTGCGCGCCATTGCTATGGTTACCAGAGGTCATAGCGTTCCGGCCTCAAAGCATTCTAAGACTGATGATCTCACAGGAGAGAGGACGTCTTAGAAATTAATATAATGAAGTGATTCATGGAAAACTGTGAGAAAGGCATGAAAACCTCTAGTCTAATCTGTCCGCTGTGTATGTGTGAGGGAGGGTTTTGGCCTTGTCTGCTCATTATCTGCCTCACCTCCCTAAGATGTTGGCCTTGTGTGTGTGTGTGTGTGAGAACATGATGTGTAGCTGACCACACGTGAAAGTGTGTGTATGTCAATAAGATACACTTGTAAAGTAATCACCAAGCATCCAGTTGATACTTTTACTTTGTGACAAGGACTATTATCCTGCCGGAGGTACCCATAGAGAGGGTTAACTGTGACCATGATGAGATGGTCAGCAACAATACTCAGAAACTATTCCTCACCCCCTCACACTGACACCAGCAGCAGCCTGGAGTGTTAATACAAAGCAGGTTGTCTTCATTAATTCATGCTGTTGTCTTTAACTTTCCAGTGTTGGTGAGTCTGTGGAACTGCAGCCTCACATTTCTGTTCCTGGCTGACAGAAATTGTCTTAATGCAGAGCCACCTCAAGAAAAAATCTAACTATCTACTAATGAAGACATCTGCCCAGTTATCGACTGGTTTAGCACATCTGCCCAGTTCTTCACTGGCTCTCTTCGCAATATACAGCTCACCAATGGTGATTATCTCTTATCTAGGACACCAAACAGGTTTATAATTACAAGACTGTGGTCATATGTAAACAAATCCATTTCAGCCTCCTTAGTGTCAGAACTAGCAGAGGGATTGATATTGTTAAACCTCTTTCCCTTTGTCACTGTCTCCCCCAAGGAGAAAACAGAATAACATACAAAAACAGCTGCACATATTACTGTAGAATTCTCCAAATTCTAGTTTATACATACGTTCTCTGCATATTGATTGTTGGTCCCATCAACTCACAATTTTGCACTTTAAGGTGGTATTGTGCAGGTAAGTGGCCAGACAGAAGTGTAATAGCACAACTGTCTAAAATACTTTTAAAATGCTTATAATCTTGTCTTATCATCTAAGTTGTGTGTTTATTAAGTTTGATGCACTGTTAGTCTTTTCAGTGCAGGATTTTTAAACTTGAAGGATAACAACAATCCAAAATTGGCTGAATAGACATTATTGCAAATACAGTGAAAGAGTAATATTTTGAAATTGGAAATATTTTTTTTCATATGACGTTTCAGAATGTTGACTTAATGAAAATGAAGACAAACACCTTATTTTCTCTAGAGGCAAAATATGACTATGGAAATCATTCATAATACTGGGAGTTGTTCAAAAAATAAACGTTCATAAACTCAAATATTTCTTAATGATCAGGTGACGTTGGCAGAAGTGCAGTTCCAATACATGGCCAGTTGATGGCAGCAGCAGACTGTGATTTTCAGGTTACATAATTTGGCAAATTACCAAAACTTTCCCTGCCGATCAGATAAAACCCTTAAATCGCCACAGATCTAGAACAAATATGCGATTTAGTCCAATTTGGTACATGTGAAGGCTCTCAGTGAGGAAACAGAGCGCATATTAAAGTCCAGTATTTATCAGTATGGTTGGAGAACTGCCAGGATGAGGTGAAGTATTTGGCTTTGGCAGCTGGGGGAGGCTGCACAATGACACACGCACGCACACACACACACACACACACACACACACAAACACACACAAACAAACACACACACACACACACACACACACACACACACACACACACACACACACACACACACACACACACACACACACACACACACACAGACAGACTGAGGTTACCATGTGTTTAAACTGTCTAACCAGCTGTTGGGATTACACACTTGGAGAGCTGAACAGTGGGAGTCCAGAGAAATCTCCGTCTGCGTCAAGCAGCACAGACCTTCCCCTCTCTGACACTAATTCTGTGGCCTGAAGTGAACCTGGCCACATTCACTGAGTATTATTCAAAACTGCTATTAAATGATGATGTACATGATAATAGCCTGTCTTGTGTGTCAGGGTGTGTTTAAGGCCTGTTCTGTTCTTATCAAAGCTCTAAAAGAGTCTGGAGACAGTCCAAGTTTCAGAATCTTCTCAACTGTGTCACCTGAACACTTTTTTAATAAGAAAATATGTATGAGTCACAAATATTTTCTCTAAAGAGAAATAATAAATGTTAACCTTTATCATTCTTGAAGGCAGTGGTTTTAAAGATAGACTTCAATTATTTTTATTCTTTTGTTAGAACAACAGGAAAACAACATTGACAACCACAGGTACAGTACATTACATTAAGATTAAACAACATGTGGTGGTGTATGAAGTACATATATTACTTAATTCATCATTTTATTTCATCATCATAGGATATTCTCAGAACTACAGGATGAGCCTGTGTAGTAGTCTCTATTTATTTGCAATTACACACAGTCGAAATGTGTTTTGGACATCAAATTCTAACATTTTGTTTTCTTCCACAGAGCGATATATAATCTCTTTGAAGGATTTTTTTTTTTATAACTCTGCATCTGGCTGACCTAGAAATGACTGTAGAATCCCTCCACATTCAGTCCTACTTTGCAGAGGTGAGTGAGACCCAGAAATCCTGATCACATCGGACCCTAGACTGGATTTTGAGGGTGAGAGTCCTTGTGCAGAACTCCAAATGTCCCCTGAATAATGTGTGACAGACAAAGTGCTTCACATAGATGCACTGTATGTTTGTGTGTAAATGTTTAAATGGTAAAACTTTGCCGTAAAGTACTTTGAGTCGTCATCAAGACTAGAAAAGTGCTTTATAAATATGAACCATTTACACAACGTTTACCTCAGACTGATGGTTAAAATAGTCAGTGGAAGATTTTGAGAAAACTGATGTCAAATGTGCACAATGTGTCTCTGGTCAAAGTATAGAAAATAAAAGGTTTCTCATAAGACATCATCTTGTGATGCTATCACCTAAAAATATCTTTATTTGAGGTAGGACAGGATGTGCCATCATATCAACATTTTAGCCCCAGATAGTTGAAAGTGTGGCATGAAGAGCAAAGTAATACAGTTACACATCAGGGATTCCCAGAGCCCCTCTACATGGAGGCATGGTAAAAACATATAAACTTGACTCCAGGCCTCTGGTCTTTGTAAAGTTCATATGCTTTCTTTGTTCTGGGAACTGTTGGGTTTCTCTGTTATTTTCAAGGTCTCAACCTTACGATGTAAGGTGTGTTGAGATCATTTATGTTGTGATTTGGTGCTATGCAAATAAAATTGAATTGAATTGAATGGAATAATATGATCCAATAAGTTATTGGGATACACACATGTAGGTACAAAGGAAAAAGACAATGTCAATCATTGGAAAATGGTCATCTTCAATACTCCAGCTCTGCCCCTCTAGGACTTTCTAAAATCATCTTTACCAGAATGTAATCAAGATTCTGCTTTCAAATCAAATATTCTATTCATCGAGTTTGGTGGTGGAATTCAGTAATATGTGTATTGTGATTTGAAAGTATGAGCTTTTAAACATTAATGTAACAGCCTACAACTAATTTCTATGGAAAGAAATGGTGCAATAATAAAGCTTAGGTCAAAAGATAGTGTTCTACACATGCCTCCTAGTTCACAAGAGCAGTTCCCATTATCTCTAAGCTGCACACACTTAATCGTGTTTGTTGTGGTCAGGGTTAGGGTTAGGGGTTGGGGGTTAGGGTTAGCTATCAGTTTAGTACCGTGATTGATGAGTGACCCCTGCACCCCTACACCACCTCAGCTCTGAATATCCAATCATCTCTCTTCATCCCTCATCACCAACACCAGTGTCTACCTTCTATCTCCTGTACCACTTTTAAAACTTTTAATATAAAATGTGTCATAGCCAGCAAAATATAATCTTCTGCATACAACAATAATTAGTCTAGGACCATAACCACTAATTAAAACTCTTGTGGTATCTGTATAGACAGATGTGGTTCAGTGGTTCTCAGGCTAAAATAAACAATGGAGAAAAGAACGGGAACAGCTTTGTCTGGTGGAGCCCCACATATGAGAAGGAAAGGGAGTTATACCAGTGTTTTTAACTAATGACTCAAGTTGATGGAGTTTTCTTATCTATTGCCGACATCATGGACCAAATGCATCTGGAAATAATATCAAACAGATTTGGCTATAACACTGGAGGGGGATGGAGATAGGAAAACCTTAAAGTCTTATTATTGGACAAAAGCCTTGGGGTCTTTCTGGATGTTTCTCTAAAACTGTGTGACCGTTATTAAAGCAGACTTAAAGGCATGTGGTTGGAAGCAGTGATATATGATATGAATATTTTTGTTGGCATTGTGTACTTTTCTATAAAATCATTATATAAACCAAGTGTGAAAGAATCACAGGTTAATAGTTTGTGTTCTTTACCTTGGACAGAGTGTCTTGCTTTCTGTTAGTCTTTTATTGGGTTCAAAGGTAAATTATTTAAGTCTTGCTGTTCCAAATCATATTCAGAATGAAAAAAGGTTTCCTTCGATAAAGTTTTATGATCCCTCATAAAACCACTGTGTTAAAGTGCCACTACAATCCCTTAAGACTGTGATATTTTCCTTCTCAATCTATATAATGCAGACTCCTCCTTTGCCAAAAGTAATTCCTATTCCAATAAATTATTTTGTATTTGCCTTAAAGGCCTCCCACACTGTCTGGGTCGGGGATCAGCAGTCATATTGAATTTGATTAATGAATAACTTTAGAGTACAGGTCAGATGCAAACATGCACACACACATTCATACAGTGACATGCTGCCCCTCCTCTATCACACACTGTTGGCAGAGCATTTGAGGTTCAGTATCTTACCCAAGGACACTTTGGCATAAGGATAGGAGGAGTCAGGGATCGCTCCGTTGACAATTTGTTTAGTGGACAACGCACTCTTCCTCCTGACCCACAGCCTCCTTATATGATAGATTACCAGAGCAAAACTGTACAGTGATTACCACCGAAGAAACCTTTGCACTATGGATTTAATCAAACCAAGTTAGTAATCACAATAACAAAGGTACAACCAAAAGGCGACTTCTTAAAACAATGATGAGCACCAAATAACACACTTGTTTGCTAAATTATTAATAAATATTAATGTCCAGACCTCTTTTATGATCTAAGTGTCAGTAAGAAGTGAATTAACTTCACATTAACTCTGTCAGGATCTCACTGAAGGTAAACATTAGTTAAGCTGAGTCCAGGGAGTTATTTTTGAACTTTTCTTTCACAGTGATCACGACGTGCTGGGCAGGGTGAAGTATTCCAACCCTTGGCTTTTTCTTTGTCAGATCTTTAATTATATCATTGATAGATCTTGAGGTTGCCCTCCACATGAGAAAGATTTCTCTCTTCCTCCCTGTGGACTTGACCTTCTTCATCTACAATCTTAAAAGGTTCAAGAGTAAATTCTCTGCTGCAAACCTGGGGTGCCTGGTTAATTCTCACTCAGTCTCAGTATATAATGAAATATGTTGTTCAGTTGGACATTTATATCATCTGTATCCTCTTTCAGGCCCATTACTCTGATGTTAATTCCTCTACTGTGTGACTCAAGGTCTTCAGTGTATTTTCCCTCTCCAAATCATTCTCCATTAAGCTTACGCATTTTCACCACATTGAAATCCTTGGATAAGCTTCAAATGGCCGAGTTGATCTCTTTGACGTTAGCATTCACAGATTCCTGATTACTCTGGAATTCACTGATTTAGCCCACGATGGAGCCCCATCTGTGTTGATGTCATGCAGGCGAGTGTTCCATGAACTCATATCAGTGTTCTTTGAAAAGTTGTCTTGTCTGGTCTAAAGACATCCGATGAATAAATGCTCCATATAGTAACTATTTTACCTCTTCACAGTTTTAATATCAAATCCTCTAGACCGGTATGTTATCGAACTCAAAACTCATACTAAGACACAATGTTCACCTGTTTGCGGTGACGTGATCCTCATGCATCATTATCTCCTACTTGCCTGTCATTAATGTGGAAGTCTGATCAATGTTCTCAATTGATTTGATTCAGTCACGGCTTCTAAAAAAGTTTTAAAACTGGGGAAAAAAGGGTGTAGAGTCAGGTTCACCAAAGCCTTGTAGCCTGCTCCTGATTTCTGTTTGAGTGGCTACTTCACCATCTTCTAGCATCACACATCTGCACCTCATTGGAAGCAAGGTTATGACAAGGAAGAATGTGTGGAATGAAAAAATGCATCTTTGGTTCTGATTCATCAAATTGATCCAACATGGATCCAACAGTGTATTGTAGGACTGCAATGCTAGATGGGTGGAGTACCCTATTCAAAAGCCAACAAGTGTGATATGTGTGCAGTGAAAACTCAACCTGCCAGATTCACACAAACTATTTGAAGGACGTGACCTTAGTCCTCACTGCTAATATGACACTTATATGGTGAGTTCAAAATCAGCTCATAACCTTCTTTCCAGTTGTGGAAAGTCATTTAATGCATTTTTGAAGCAACATAAGTTGAATTCCGTCTGTGTCTAGCTGTTTGAGATGTCTATGAAACCATGCGAGAGCAGGCCCTCTCGCATGGTTTCATTGAAATAACTGCTTCTGACACAAAAATACACATGTATGAATTATTTCTTAACATTATGAATTTGTTACGATTATTTAGGCCAAGATAAAAATGTTTTCAAAAGTGTGGAATTTTTTTTTCAAGATTGAAAGATGCAATGATTATTACACACTCATCTCATGTCCCTGGTTTGGAACCTCTGGACTTAACTGACTGTTTATATATTCAAATTTAGCCTCACAAGTTTAACAGTAAAATGCTGCGTACACATTCATGAAGTTACAGTAGATTTTATGGCCCTGTTCTTTAACTACTTATATATTTATTACCCTTAATATATATGAGTACTTTTATTGAAGGATTTTTACATGTAATGGTTGTGCATCATACATTTTTTGTGTTAACTTGAGCATAAGATCTCAGTATTTCCACTGCTACATACAGTGTGCCACAATGAAAGACAACAAACTCTGCATCTGATCTGGGATGCCCTCTGGTGTCCTGACAAAAAACAACATCAGCTTTTTTTGCCTTCTCTCAACTAGTTTGAGAACTTCTACGGTTTGTTTTGAGATCCTGTACTGCAGCAGCCAAGACATTCTTTTTCATACACAGCTGTAAACACAATGGAGTCCTGTCAGCAAAAAACTGTAACAATTTGATAGCAGGTTGGTAGTGTTATTCCACACATCTGAATATAATAGACAGAGACAGTTCCTGAGGGGAGGGACAGAGACAGATGGGAAGTGACGAAAGGTTCCGGTCCAGAGTCAAAGCTGGGACACTGAAAATCGTGTCTTCATCCGTCTGCTAAAAGCTTACACCATCTTTTTTCAAAAACATAATTTATGTTAAATTGGAAGTCCCCTAACTGCATAAAATATATTTGTTCATGCTTTAAACCTGCCTAAATCAAAGTCTTTTTGACACAAATCACAAAATGTATTCAAAAAAAGTTTTGCCAACTATCACTTGAACTATTAAAATGGTGAAGTAGTTGTCAGACCAAAAACCAGGAAAACCTACATGGAAACTTTATTAAAATGTTTTCTGTACATCATCTTAGAAGTTTTTGAGCACTTACCTTTCACTTGTCATTAGTTATTTGATGCAATTAAAACAGGATGAAATGTCATGAATTACAGCTGAGATTGACTCGTGATTGGTCGAGCATGTGTATCAGCAGGACCTCGATACTACGACTCAACACCACCATCACTATTCCACAGACACCGGCTCCAAATAAAATCTCCACATGGTATCTCACATATCTGTTAAAAGGATAAATTTTTTGTACAGTGGGAGGAATTGGAGATGTGTGAGTCATCTTTTGGACAGTCAATGGTTTGGTCCATGTGCAGGCAGTGCCCATGTAGCCTAGTGGCCACACAGAAACTGGAAGAATTTTCTTGGAGCATTAGTCCTCAAGACATCTTATCTCCACGATATTCAGGTTTAGCAACAGAACTATACCAGGAGGCTATAGCTGATGTGACTTAGTGTGTGTGTGTGCGTGTGTGCGTGCGTGCGTGCGTGCGTGTGTGTGTGTGTATTTGTGTGTGTGTGTGTGTGTGTGTGTGTTGACCTGATCTGATCTGATCTGATCTGGAGGGCTCGGTGTTGATGTTGATCATAAAGCTACTTGACAGCTCCCAGAACAAAATGCCCCAGTTGCCAGAGGGAGTGGCCACTCAACTGCACACAGATATTTTGTTTTGTATAGGTGGGGAAGATCAGAGATAGAGAGGGTTCACAAGGTCACCTGCCAACGCATCACTGTTTGCTTTTTTGCATCGCTGGATGGCACCTCAGACAAACCTCAAAAAACAAGAAGACTCTTTGAAGCACGAGCCAGGGGAGTATAGAGCAGATTGATGCAATATTCCTTCAAGTACTTCTATTTTTTATCATGAATTACTTAAATCCTCAAAAGGCATGTCCATATGTGAATGGGATGAAAAATCAAGTTAAACATGCCAACAGTTCCCTTTGAGGGAGACACAGAGCAATCGTTGAAATAAATAAGTGAGGAGTATCAGTTTCAGTGATACAGCAACAAAACAACTATAACAGGATCTCGTGAGATCACCTCAATACTGTATGTCACACTTGTGACCTGTTTTGTTGAGTGTTGTCAGGAGGGCACCTCAAAAGCTCTAAAGCTGTGAAAAATAATACTGCAAAGTTTCAAGCTTCTTCTGCATCAAAATCATTTCAGATTTTTAAGCTTTCTTAGCTTAAAAACTGTATGCTCTTACAAACTGCAATAGAAATACTTTAACAGATATATTTTGTGTTCATATTTGAAAACTTTTTGTATTGTTAAACTTTGAATGTGTGGGTATGCATACGACACTGTGAATCTGAATCACATATCTGTGTTGAAGATGGAACTCTTTTAAATGTAAGTTCACCTTGTGACTAAGGCAACTGGTTAAATGAGAGAGGAGATCATTTAACTGTTAAACAACATTAAAGAATTGAATTAGTTCCAACATCGTCCTGTTCTATAGGGGCTTCAAACTGGGCTGCACAGCTTTGGGTGGTACAGTAAAAAGATAAAGCATCAAACTTATTCCAGTAATCCATGCATGGACACATAACATAGGATGAAGTCATACATCCATACCTACTTCCACAAATATCTGTCTGTACGTGGAACGCATATCCCGAGAACTGCTGATGTAAATCGATTCAATTGCCCAAGAAGGTGCAGTGCAGAGTCTCGGTGAGATTTAGCAATATTTTCAATATTAACAAAAAATGTATAAACAATTGACCAGCAGATTATGGCATCAGAGTTGAACAAATAAAATTTTCTTCACAGATAAACCAGGCGAATGAACACAAAGTTCACTCACAACAGTGTAGAACTGTTTAGGGCGGGTTCACTAATGACATTGAAGAATTCTGAAGTAGCTTCAGATCATTACCACTGCACACGTTTCTTTTAAGACAGCCTTTGATTTGTATGACACTAGTCTGAATACAGTACATCTGAATAAAGTGCAATATGACTGCACCCTACATTCCTTCCAATGTGGGTTGGGGGGGGAGTGTCTGCGCTAACGGAAATCAAGCACCAGTTCTTATGTTCTCCCCGCATTGATCTGGAGGCAGTTCCGCTGGCACCAGTCCAAAAAGTCTGCCTAGGCAGGATATGAAACAGGTTGTGATCAGATCTCCCAAGGGGGGAGGGGTGTTGAGTTACAGTATATGCCTCCTTGGTGTTGGCATAGAAAAGGTCCAGTGTTTTATTGTCTCTGGGGTGGCATGTGACGTACTGGGTGAAGGTGGGCAGAGTGGAGGATCGAGAGGCATGATTAAAGTCCCCAGAGATGAGGAGGAGAGCCTGTGGGTGTTGTGTCTGCAGCCTGGTCACCACAGAGTGCAGGACATCACCGGCTGCATTATACGCAGCTATCGCAATAACACAAACCCCGCGGCAGATAGTGGGGTCTCATGCTAACAGCTAACACCTCAATTTCCCGACAGCAGTGATGTTCTGTGATAGTGATGTGACCAGACTTACACCATCTATCATTCACAAACACTAACAGACCTGCTCCTTTCCTCTTACCGCTTTCCACTGTCCTGTCCGCCCGTATCAGATGGAATCCGTCCAGCACGGCCACTGTGTCAGGTGTTGTTGCGTTATTTTTGAAACGCATACAGTGAAGTGACATATAGATAAAGATTCAAACTCAGGCGAAAGATAACTTTCTATGTATATTCTGCTGTGTACCACAATGTTAATCTGTCTATGTCACAAATAAGCGCTCCAGCGTTTCACTTTCTGAATCCATTCATTTATTCTAACGGGGCTGTGATTGTTATCACAAGACCGGAAGATGCACGTCTGCCTGGTGTTAAGTTTAGCTCGGCCACCAGGAGCAGTCACGGCACTCCTCTGGGCTGTCTGTCCGGCCCACTCCTGTTTACACTGCTAACACATGACAGCTCTGTATTATCTAGCTCCAGCTTCTTTCCCCAAGCTGTGAGGATAATCAACAGCTTGCACATGATCTGTAACACCCAGGCTAACTCAACCCTCCCCACACACAGTAACATTGGCCTCCACCCACTGTTGTAATGACAGCACGTCATTAAAACTCCATGTGCCTTACAATTGGCTAACGGTCATTTATTTACAGTAACATTGACAAAACCTATCCTGTTTCTTTAAAACTGAGCGAGCTGCTAATAAGCCAAACTGAGTGGTCACTCTTACCCATAGAATGTGTGCTGTTTGTGTCTGTGTGTTATGTAAAATTTTTGATTTCCAATTCAGTGCACAATTATTTTGTTTCATTACTACTTAAGCTTACATGCTTAATGCAGCTGCACTGTGTCCATTAGGAAGAACATTCATTTCCGTATATGTAAGGCATGCATGTGTGAGGAAATGACAGTTAAACTGAACTATGTACTAGATTAAAACATGAGTCTGGACCAATACTTTGAGAATGATGCACTTTCGGACCCCTGTACTACAGAACTTAAATCCTTAAAGTATAATTTGACCATGCAGTGCACCAAAACTTTGAAAACCTTGGAACCAACCGTGGGAGCTTTAAAGAACATTCAAACCTTTGTATAGTGCAATTCACAGATTTTGTGTCAAACAGATTACCTTTATTCAAGGATAAAGAGAAAGATACATTTAACAACATTAATCAATTTTAATTAATCAAGAAACAGTCTTTGCCTAAATTTCAACACTTGGTTTCTGCTTTAGGCTGCCTACACATTAGTATGCATATGTTTTCCATCTGTATGATGATTATAGAAACAGCTGCTAGTGAGGCACATCTGCTCTGTAGACATCCAATGATGCGTCTTTTTTTTTTCAACTCTTTTTATTTAAATTTTCCAATGCCATGACATACAATTGTCATAAACATTGACTGATACAGCAAGAGTGTACAGTAGTATGTCAGAAATAACCTTGACCCACAACCCTACCAAAACCCGGCCAGCTCCCGACGGGGACAAACACACACTTACACATACAGAACAACAGCTGCTCAGCAGCAAAATATATAAAGAAATTTAAAAAAAATAATGAGATAATAGTAGTAATGTTAAGGTAATACAAACACACATGCATGTGTATATATATTGAACACATGGATAATTAAAAGGGGGAGGGAGTGGAGTTAAGGGGTGCACAGCTACCACAGTAGCACAGGAGTGTGGGGTGTAGTAAGAGTGAGTGGGAGGCTTCTTCCAAGTCCAGAGACAGATTAAGGGCGTTAAAAAAATCAAGAAAAGGTCTCCTTGTATCTTGGAATACCTTGGTAGGTCCTGAAAGTGAAAATCTAAGTTTTTCGAGTTTTAAATTACAGAGAACTCCCTTGATCCAGCGGTCATGTGTTCGGGGACTGGTGAGCTTCCAATTGAGTAAAATCAGTCAACGGGCCAGCAGGGTCGTAAAGGCCAAGGCTCGTCTCGTCGCCACAGAGAGATTAGTGACAGGAGAGATGCCAAATATGTCTGATAAGAGGTTGGGCCAGATGGTCTGACCATAGGCTCTGGTCATTGTTTCGAAAATGCTTTCCTAAAAGGTCGTCCGTTTGGGGCAAGACCTGAAGATATGAGCATGATTAGCAGGGGATTGTGTCGCTAATAGTGGGGTAAATTCTGGATAATTTTGCTTTGTGTAATGAAGTCTGTGGAGAACTTTGCATTGGATAAGGATATGGCTGGCACAAATGGACGACGAGTGCACCAGATTTATAGCCGAATACCACTGCTGGTCCGTGAAGTCATCTTCCCATATGGATCTCGTTAACCCTAGACAGTTAAACAGTACCGAGATGCATTTCTTTTGATTGGGGTCTACATCTAAGAGGATATGTCAAAAAAAATGAAAAAGGTGCAAGTTTGGTAGGTGGTGTTTAGACAAGAGTTCCGCGAAGGACGAAAAGATATTCCTGTTATATAGATCATTGATACTGAAAATACCGTTAATGTGCCAGGTTTTGAATGCTGATAAAAACACCCAGATAACGGAATCTGTTGTTAGACCACTTGAATGGCGCTATAGAGTGTGGGAGTTTTTTTAGCTAGTGAGTTAATCGGCAGCAGCTCACTCTTTGGGAAATTAAGTTTGTAGCCAGAGTATGTGCCAAACTGTTCCATAGTGTTGATAATCACAGCGAGAGACCAATGATGCTTTTTAATATGTTATTCATATAGTCTTTCTAGTTCTGTAAAATGCAAACACCCAACAACTGTGCCGTCTGTTCTGAGCCAAAAGTAAATCTTTATCAGAGGGATCAGGGACATTGTGTGTGTATTTATTTAGTGACTGATAAACCCAGTCTGATCATATCGTCTTTTTTTGACTGCTGCAGTGACCCACTTTCACCACATGAATTATTAAGGTTTCATTTGGTACAATGGAATGTTAACTGATCTAATATCACTAAAACTGTGGCTCTAATGTTGCTTCCTTCTGACAATTACTGTAAATATGGAAGATATTGTGCAGAAAGATGATTGCACTGCAGAGTGGCTTAAAGTATTCTAAAACCCAGTCATTACAGCTGGGATTTGAACTAATAGAATATGATAATATTATATAACCAAAAAAACGATAATTCCGGAGCTCCTTTACCCTCAGAGCTTTCAACCACATTTTACAGTTGTCAGTCTTAAACTGGCCAAAGAGATCACCTGTCATTTACTTGGTTATGTGATAAAAAGTGGGTGTTTCCAGTGGGCCAACCAAAGCTGGATCATAGGTGTCAGATAGGAAAGGCCTCCTTGTTAAAAAGGGATGGTCAGTGGACAGTGGAAGAGATAAAGGGGCTTTGCTAATACAAAATAGTTAGCTGACAGCCGTGCTTACTGTCATGCTAACAAAGTCAAAATGTATTTATAGGCTATAGCACATTTAAAACACTAAATAAATAGAACACAAAATACAAAAGCAATAAAGCCTTAAACATCGTAAATATTTGAGCATTAAAATATTGTCATTGAGAAGAAGGGAGTATTAAGCAATGATCTTGTGTTTTCCCAGGTTGTGTCCCAAGAGACACAACCTGGGATTGTTGATCAAGTTTATTCCAAACATGTAAATTAAGAAGGAATCCACAATGTCTCTTTCAAACTTCGGTGACAGGTTGACCTGGAGCAGACACAGTCGAATGTGACAGTCGCGGCTGTTCTCCTGGAACAGGATCTCAGGTGGCATTAATGTCCTTTCTTGCAGAGCAATCTGCTATCGACAGCTTTGAAATGGTAATGGTAAATGGATTTGTATTTATATAGCGCTTTTCTAGTCTGATGAAGACCACTCAAAGCGCTTTACAGTAGTTTCACATTCACCCATTCACACACACATTCATACAGTGCATCTACTTGCAGCACTTTGTTATTCTATGGGGGGCCATTGAGGGTTCAGCATCTTGCCCAAGGACACTTCGGCATGCAGATGGTTCAGACTGGGGATCGAACCGCCGACCTTCAGGTTGGAGGACGACCACTCTACCCCTCAGCCACAGCCGAAATATATGTGTAAGGTTTTCTTTTCCCAACAAATGTATCAGTGAAGTCATCCAGGAGAGACAAACCTGGCCAGTGGCCCCAGTCTGACTCTATTTGTATATTGAGACTAATTCAGTGAGCCTTACAACTCATGGTATATTTTGAACAGCTGGCTTACACTCCACCTTGCATATCATTTCTTCTGGCATCAACTGTCTCTGCACAAATGTTTTGACTTTGTATTTTAGCATTTTGAAACCATCTTTGTAGATCCACTTTTAGCTTCATGAGGACAAGGTGAGTAGCAGGATACAAGGGCTATATGCACTCTGTGTCGAAAGTCGGAATATTTCTGAATAGAGCCCCTGGTTCTGTCCTTCCTCATCAAAATCAGTTCCTTTTCCAAAGTCTTGTTCTGGAACATCATCAGCTATCAGCAAAAATTCAAGAGTCAGTTCATGGGCCACCTGATGAGACTCCCACTTATTGTTATTCTCCTCCTGATTTCTCTGACAAAACTAAAATTGCACTCAAGAGAGTGCAAACCTCCCCAAGGCTAAACAATTACACATAATTATATATGTCTTGTATTACAAAATCAAGGAAATAAGAAAATCTGAGAAAAACAAGTTGCATACATTAATCCCTAAAAGAATATCTACGACAAATTTCCTATGTTGGAAAGTTAAAGGGCCCATATTGTGTAAAAGACATTTTCTGGGCTGTTACTATCCGTAATTACTTAAAGGGGGTCAATAGGGACCCTCAAAGTAGGAAAACAGTCACTTTGCACCGCAGACTTTTTCACTCGGTCCATTGGAAGAAATACTTTATGAAAAGCCTAGTTTTGTACTTCCTCTCTGTTTAATGTCATTCGGGATCGCACTCATCTCTCAGCCCCACTGGCCCAGCCGTTACCAGTCCAGCCTTTGAACCCTACACCCCCGTCTCCCCAATGTAGACGTTACTCCATATTGAAACTCCGTGGTGAAACTCTGTACTGTACCTTTGGACATTACTCCTAGATTGGCCGACTGTCCTGCTAAAACTAGAACAAAAAGAGCAAACATGAGGACAGTGTTACTTACCGTTCAGAAACATCCTGTTGTATAATTGAATAAAATGTATACAACATTTCGAAACTAACAATTTAGTAGCACTTAAATGGCACTTACCTATAGCACTTTGTAGTTTTGCTTTTTTTTGAAGAAATTGTACTTATGGTGGAGGTAACAAATGATACACCCCCTCTAGGTCACATGGCGTAAGTAATGGCGTTCAAGTACTTTACATTTTAAGAGACTTTATTCCCGAAAATAGTTTAATAGCTTTGCAACTTTAAAATAAATAAACCTCTTCACAACTGGTTTCTCAGCCTTCACCAACAGGGCAGGGGCTAATCTTCACTGCACATCAATGCACACTGAAATCAATAAGTATTGCACAGTAGGGGAATCATCACATTCCAGTAGTTTACACATATACTTATTACCTCTGCCAAGAAGCTTATATGTATCGCTGACAGACTGTCTGCCTGTCTGTCTGCCTGTCAGTCAGCACAATTACTCAAAACCTACTCAACCCATTTCTATCAAACTTTGTGGAGGGATGGGACATGATCCAAATAAATATACAGATGAATGGATGGATCCATGAATAGTTGACAAGGCGAGTACCTGCTGACTGTGTGTGGAAGCTGGGGGGGAGCTAGGTCCGTGTAGCTTCTAGCTACATGTAGCCTCAATCAGATTCAAGCTGTGGAATCAGCAACACAGTTCGGAAACAAGACCGGGGAACCGCTGCGCTAAGAAACGATTACATCAGCATTTTGACCCGCTGTGTGTCACTTTATTTAGTTCTGTTAGTTGCCATGGTTCAGTGTGTGGGAGGCAGGCTAACATGTAAACAGAGACACGTGGACTTCTTCTTCCCAAATGGGGTAGGCTTCTCTGAGCTCGTCTTCCGTTGCGCCACCTATGGGTTTGGCGATGAATTTTTTCCGACGTACTGTGTCGGAGAAGTAAATATCAAAAAGACTCTTCGCCCACCGCTGAGACCTCTCCGAGAAACGGACACGTAGTAGTATAGAAGAGCCTTTACTCCTTATATATAAAATTGTTTTTTTCTTCTAGAGACAGAAAAAGAAAACTATAAATAACTGCTTTCAGTTGTTAGAAACTGTTTCTTTCGACAGATATGAGGCTGACCCAAACAGCAAATGTGCGGTGAAACCAAAACAAGCTAAATGAGGCTGAGAACCTACAGTTTGTTGGGAGTTATCTTTGTGGATTTATTACCTCTTGGGAACATACAAATGTAAATTATGCAATACGAACTAATTTGCCCTGTTACAATTATGTGACATGTTAAGTACAGCGCTCACTGAGATAAGTAGCACAATGTTCTTCTCAGGGGCGAGCACAATTCATGGAAACAGGTTCTGCATTTTTTCCTGCGTACCACAACAGGTCTTGTGGTTTACATGTGCAGCTGTGCCACAGCGTTATCCTGCTGCGATTGTCTTGTCAGGCTCCTCACACTCTTTAATATAATGTGTGTGTGTTTGCCTTGAATTGTCAGGTTGCACGAATTCATCTTAAAACCAAAAATTCACCCCAACATGAATAGTATCTATATGGAATTTGCTATGTTATTTGGACGGCACCCTGTATTTACCATATTGTTGTGTGGTTGTGTTGCTCTTATTCCGTCAGTCTTTCACAGGCAACGTGACATTATTTCGAGATACTTTCAACTTTAGCTGGGATGGTGTTTGACAGCAGAAAATGTGTCAAGTGCTCAAAATCTAAAACAGTTAACTGAAAGCTTTGGTGTCAGTCCCTTAGAATCAAAGATTTAGTTCTGCAGTGACAAGAAGGAAAACATGGAAGAAGAGGCAGGGCCCTGAGAACATTCACCTGCTAACAGTAACCTCAAAAGCTAATGTAACAAATTTAAACACAAAGACAGGCCACACATTATTTTGCAGTCTTTTCACTGTTTTTACTGCTGTTCATAAACCACACAAATCTTTATTTTTTATAACAAAATGTTCCTGCACATTCTCTACAGGCTGTTGAACAAGTAGACAAAGTTGAAGTCTACATTAAGATTACAAAGGGCTCTCCAGGAATGGTCTGAATATAATAAACCAAGATAGTGTACAAATGTTGTGAGATCACAGCCTCCTGGTTTCATCTGCATTTAACCAAAGTACAGATTTTGTTGGCTGTCTTATATCTGTTGGAGCTGAAATTCTTTTAGAGTGGTACATTATGTACAGAAGGCCTCTCTTTAATGTCTTCACTGGGTGTGACAAGAACATCCACTCCTGTACTAAAGCAGCCAAACGACAGCCCTTTTACACACTTGGCAATTGTCCAAGTTAAACATACAGTACGTAAAACAAAGGTGATATAAGGTAAGAGAACAGGCACAAAGCAAGTGATCAGTGCCATCTGAGGTACTGTATTACATACTGATTGTCACAAATCGCTGCCAGAAGACTTTGAAACCTTCCGCTAATAATCTACTTGCAAGCTGTGATTCTGCAACAAGTTTAGAGCCAGTTTACTGGAAACTGTAGTAGGACATTCCAGAAGAAAATATCTAACTACATACTGATGTAATTACGAGGCAATATTTATTCCATTATATTGCAGTTAAAAAATGATGTTCAAGTTCAAGTTACCAAGCTATTTATGAGAACTGCAGAGTTTTTCTTGCCAAGAAGTTTGTTCACCAACAGAAAATACTTTTATCATTTACGATTTGGTGAACATGAGCACATGCAAATGCAAATGTGGACCTTGTAGAAATTGTTTACCAATTTAAAGTGGAAGTCACAGTTACATCACCAGAAAAAACACAGAAACAAATACTAATTTAAAATTGTATGCCTACGTCCAAGACACCCTTTGAAGCTAAACACATGTGTTTGTAGTTGCAGGGCAATGAACAGATAAGACTTATGAAAGTTTCAGTCAAAAATCAAAGTTGTAGTTATAGTAATAATAAATTGGTCAGCAGTCACAGAGCTGGCATCATCAGTGGGTTATTGCCTAATGCCAACCACCACTCACAATATTAGCAACATCAGCATGTAAGCAGAAGTAGTACGTAAAATACTAATTGCTCATGCAAAATTTAGCTTTAACATCACTCAGTATTCTTGTAAGCATTTAATAAATGCATGGGACATACATACTATAATATATCTTTGTTAAGACATTGACGCCACACTATGCTTGTGCAAAAGATAAGCTAGGCTTTAGGATCACGTCATGTAACTGCCTTTACAATGTAATGACTGAAGGTGTCTTGAAGTCCAGACTTCCTTCATTGTTCACATATTCATTTATACAACCTGTCTCCTACTGTATACATTTGAACATTATTCACTACTGCAAGACATCGCAGGAGCACCAGCATCTCAGACCAAAAGGAATGTTTCATCAGCCACAACTCCTCCCTTCATGATCTTAGCAAAGTAGAGCATACATGTCAGTGTATGGGTGTTGCAAAGCTGGATGAAAGCGGCAGCAAAACAACCGCAGCCACACCCTAATAGAGTCAATCTGTTGACTGGAGAGCCAACAACAGGTTAAACCATCCAGCGAGCTGTCATGCAAACTGGTGACATATATGTCACTAAAGTAAGGGTGCTCCTGTAAGTGTTTGACTTTTAGATCGATCAATTTGTGTTTTTAAAACTAATTTCAGGGCTTTGCAAAGTCTTGCATTTGTAGCCATGCCATAATGTGCTGTTCATAGCCCACATCTTATCAAACAATGCTGGATATATCTGTCCCAAGATGTTATTGGCGTCACACTTGCCGTGTGTATTGTTACTGGCTCAAGGTAGGACAGTGTCAAATTTGGTTGATTGGGACAGGTTCAATGTGATCAAACTTTGAATGAACAGGAAGTCAGCGCTCTGAAGGAACGATGACTGGAACGAATCAACGTCAGTGACACTGTCGATCAACAGCGCACTCACGACAAAGACAACAGGAACTGACTATCCATATCTGTGTTCTGTGTACTGAGTGTAGCTTCACTGAACTTTGAATAAACAGATGAACAGCTCTTTGTGCAGCGGCGGTGGAGCAGCTTCAGGAATCTGTCCTGCAGCCAGTGTTAACTTGTCGTTCAATACGTGCTGGTCACTTTTACAGTTTCAGAACTAAAGCTGCAACCAGTATCACCACAGACCAAGCCCAATCCAAAGAGGCACTCTTGCTATTTTGAAAATAAGGTTTGGGAAATTGTTGTGGTGTTTTTGGTTTAAGGGGACAGGGGGGACAGGTGTGTTTACATTACAAGAAAAGGGACGAAAATTAGCATATACTCCCGGTTGAAGTTTTTACATCACGGCATATTGTAACTGGATCTATCCCGCTTTATAAATGAAGGGGGTGCTAACAGTTTCACAGGGAGGGACTCACATGCACTAACATGAACTCAGTCCCAGGCCCGCTACCAAAACAAGAACAGAGTTTAGACTCCAACACATTGGAGAAGTGTGACTTCACTCTCTGCTCAGGACATCAATACTACTAATATAATATGTTTACAATACTATATATCAACATGTATACATAGCCTTTAAAATAATTAGGACACGCTTCCAGATGGTCCACCTGGGTGACACCTGCCACCACTTAAACTCTCACTCTCTGCCACCTCCTTTATATTATGTAGCACCTTTCTAGTCTGGATGACCACTCAAAGCCCTCAACATTACAGTTCGACATTTACCCATTCACACACACTTCGGACCTTCTTGTTGGAGGACGACCGCTCTACCCCTCAGCCACACCTGTTGCCCTCTGCCCATAAAACACGTCATTATTATTTACAAACACAATATATACTATTTAGAAATATATACATACATACTTACATCTATACGTACTGATGATTTATTTGTTGATTAGTACAAAATACAAAATGTTAATGTCTCTGCTTATTAACATCATTGTCCCTTAGCAGGTAAGAGACAAGGAAATAATGACAAATTGTGCAGAAAGATACAGTACAATTAACAAACCTAAAGACCAGTAAACGAATACACAAACAGAGCAAAGAATAAAACACATGAAATTTAAGCCCAATTAAAAGTGATCACAGCTTCCCACTGGTTTAAAAGGGGTTGAAGTAGGAAATTCTCTTATATATATACACATACATTATAATTAAATACATTAAACTAAAATACATACTATGGTGTGCTAATAATACGTTTATAATAGTGTATAGCATATAACCTCCAGCTCCCCCCTGCGACCCTCAAAGAATAAGTGATATAGATCTATTAGCAATATTATTACCAATTTTATTATCATTGGTAAATATTGTAATATTTTAATTTGTTATCGTGATTATTATTATTTCCTTGTTTTGGTAGGTGTAGCACATATATTATCATCATTATTATTGATTGGTTTAAATAAATCATGTAATGCTGCTCTGTCGAACACACGCCGCAGGTTGGAGCAGTGTGTTTCCTGCCTTGTTGGCATGTAGGCCTCCTGTCATGGAGACAGACGGAGAGAAGTTGAGAGTTTGTAATTGGGGCGAGGCTCGTTTTGTTCGGTTCCCGTTCCGTGATCCGACTCTCGGATTCCCCGTAGCGATCCGTCGGAGCGCTGCAAGTTAATGTGGCGCTTTTTTAAGCGTTTCTTTTCGGCTCCATGTTGAAGTTTTTTTGTTTTTTTTTTCAGCCTCCACAGCACAGACTCTCACCGCCGCACACTCTGATCACACACACACACTCGCACACACACACGCAGAGTACACACACAGACACACGCGTCGTCCTCGCCTGATCTGCACTAGCGCGGGTCATTCCAGGTTAAACCCTGGCGCTGTGTCCCGTTCAGTTTAGCCGTCGGAGATCAACACTGGTTCCAGCTGAGGAGAAATGCACAGGCACCGGGACTTGAAATAATCTTCGGACCCCAGCTTCGTCTTGCATATGCGGTAGGTTCCATATTTTTGGGGCATTTTCTGACAACCGTGTGGCCAATGACAGCCTCACGCAACCGGGCACTTGACAGAGCAGCAGCTCGGTGGGCGTATGTTACGCTCCCGGAGCTAAACGCTCACATCGGGGTTGTCGCTTTTAACACAGACACTAACATGTTCTAATGTCAGATGGAGGGAATCGGGTGTTCGCCGAACTGCGTTTCAAATGTGTGCATTTCGGCGCTGCCTTGCCAACCGGCACACGGTGCGCACACGGGTGAACATGACTTGGAGCTTTCCAGAACCGATCGAATCTTAATGACAGTTCGGGGGGGGCGGATTTATCCGCCGTGCAGCGCGTTACCACCGGAATCTTTGAACTTTGTAACTGGTTAACGCGGGTTCTTTACGCCCACGGCGGTTTATTCTGTCTATATGAGATAAACAGGAAAGGAGGGAAAATTAGGAGAAAAGTTTACCTTTTAGTTAATCTCAGGTAAATTTGATTAACGCCGAATTGAACAACGGGTCGTGGACATTGATAAACTTATTTGTAAATTGTTGTTTGTGGTTGTTAAATTCTAGAAAAGGCGTGGGGCGACTTAAATCGACCGATATTTATCTTGAGGTTCTGCCAGAGCCAGAGAACAGCACGTTCCCGGACTAGCTGTTTATTTATTTGTGGTAAATGAAGACTTGAGGGACTTTCACGGACCCAGGTTCCGGTTCCCCTCACGGTGTGGAGCCCTGGGCCATGTTAGCAGCTTAATGCTCGTCTGGCAGCGTGTTGATGACTTTTACTTGTGTGGCAGACGTGTTTCATCTAACTGATGTAACTCTTGCTTTCGCTTTGGCAACACGAACTTCACATCGAGCATGCAGAGAGAGGAAGCTGCAGGGTGATCTTGGTGATTTTTAAAGGTTGGACCCGTGGACATTCACAGCTCTGTCACAGACACTGAACAAACACGAGAGTGAGTTTTCAGCTGAAGCCTCGTTCTGACCAAACATGAGCCACTAACCCCGGATAGACATGTTTGCCAGTGCAAAGTTGGCTGTAGGCGTGTTTACAAATATCTCTAAACTGTCCTTCTTGCCCCGCCGTAGTTTGGAGCACTGATAGGTGACATGTTGCTGTCATGACGGTTACCGTATTAACACGATGCCTTCAGAGGCTGCAAGGAAATGCGATTAAGCAAGTGTCCGCGGGAGGCTGTTCCTGTCTGGGTGTCGAGATGTGACGTTCAGGGAAGGATCATACAATGACACCAGCCGGTTCTACTAGTAATGCTGATGAGACAGGACAACATTGTTAATATCGGCGCCAATAGAAACAGGTTTAGAAACATAAACACAATAAAACGATTTTTATTACAGCAACAGTCGTTCAGAGGTTTGTTTTCATCTGTTTCTGATTTCATTGGGAGGTAATTAAATTACGACCTGTCAATCAAGCATCATTTAATCACAGAACAAATGTCTTTGATAATGGCGATATGACTGTTGTTGCAGAGCTGTACATGATGTATTTATTGTATTCAGGGAAATAAAAAACTAGGCCGCTATATAAATAAAACAACTTGGATGCATAATAGCTAGTGGTATTTTTCTTTACAAATCCAAAGCAATAGTATGCACGACAAGTTATACATCATTCAAGGAAGGCAGAATCACTGTTCATCTGAGAGTATTTCAAGTGGCCATATCGTGGCCATTCACAGGTTAATAAAATTGGACCTCCGAGTATGGGTTTACATGCTGTAATGCTCAAATACACATCATTTGTCTCACACTGCAGCAGTGTTTTTTTCTTCCTAAAAGCCTGCTCTGCTCGAATGGTCAGCCTGTCTACCGCTTAAGACTGCATGTGTCGGAAATATCACACCCCCTTACCCAGAGGTGTCCCGATCACCTGTGAACACAGCTGTAGCCATGGAAAAAATGGCCTCTGTTCTGCTGAAACAATTCAAGCCAAAAAAGCTGGTAGGCATGTGTGTTGCATACATAGAAAAGCTGACAGAGTAAAGGAAATGTTAAAACCAGAAAAGCATAATTGCCTGTTTCTCCCTGGTTTGTGGGAGCTTGTGTGGACAGCATCCTCTCAGCAGGCTCATGTTTGCGGTAGTGTAGTTGTGTAATACTGCAACAGTTATTTTTTAAATGATGGCACTGTTGAAAAGAATTTAAGACACATAAAGCAGCTGCATTTAACGTTCAGTTAATTTACTACTTACTGGTGTGTGATGCGTTGTAACCTGTTTCAAGTCTGTATGGACGCCCCAGCCCTAGGGGGACGGTTGTCAATTCAATACAACAAGCCCTGACACACACACACACACACACACACACACACACACACACACACACACACACACACACACACACACACACACACACACACACACACACACACACACACACAGGTGTCTCTTTGACTTAAAAGAACATTGCATTGACTTCAATTGATTTCTGACTTTACCCAAACCTTAAAGGAAAATTTCACACAAGAATGATATCGATATAATTACTGATTATCTACTCACCCCTATGCCGATGGAGGGGTGGGTGAAGTGTTTGAGTCCCAAAACACTTGAAGATATGAGGGACTTATCTTCAGACGTAATAAAACGACAGAAAAAACACACAACATGTCTCCATACTGCTCATGTGGTTTAAGCCAAGTGTCCGCAAGCCCGACATTCGTATTCGACTGGAAACTGCGTAATGTACACCAAGTTTTAAACCTAAATATCCTCTGATTTCATCCTTTGAGTTTCATAAAGGGATAGTTTGAAATGCTAACGTCCGATAGCTTATCCACTTCTGGTGGATTGTTATAGGTTTACAAGACGGTATAAATGACCTTATATTGAGTTGAATAAGAATGTCGGGGCTTGTGGACACTTGGACAACACCACACGAGCAGTACAGAGGCATGTTATGTGTTTTTTCTGTTGTTTTTTTTATGTCTAAAGATAAGTCCCTAATATCTTCATTTGTATTGGATTCAGCTGCTACTTTGGATATCTATGAAACTCCAGCAGTGTTTTGTGGACTCAAACACTTCATTCACCACTCCATCCACATATGGGTGAGTGGATAATGAGTGAATTATTATTTTTGGTTGAACTATTCCATTAACTTTGACCCAAAACTAAACCAAACTTAACCTTAAAGCATGTCTTTATCTTAAAATGTAATGATTTAAGCCATAGGGAATGGCTTTTTGGGTCTATAAGGAAGAAAATTCCCTATCATGTCACTCTAAATAGATTTAGGTCCCCACAACATGACTAATACCTGGATCACAAGCACACAGTGAGGAGTTGTAGGCTCAGCCTCAAATAGACATGTGGTGTATCCCCTACAACTCGGCCTTTGTGACACTGTCACATTATCACATGGAACTGATTCACTTTAGTTCACCATGTTGTTCTTTTTGCCTTTTCACACATTTACAACCCCACAGATTTAAAACAGTAACGATTAACTAAACCTGTATGCTCTTTAAATAGCAGGCGTAAGTTTAAACTACTGGTGTTCCCTTTTAAAAGGCGATACGTCATTCGATCTAAAGCATTGTGTTTTTCCTTTGACATAATTTATAACCCATGCATGGATGCACATCTCGTCTGCTACACAAGTAGTTTGAGGCCAGTAAATATAAAAGGCCTGACACTCTTCATTATAAACACTCACGCCCTCGCTCGTTTGTTTTTATTACACTCATTATGCAGAACTACCTTATTCATAAATGTGTTAATTAAATCTATTAGTAACATGGTTTAAAGTCAAGACAAATCTATTTATTACAATCAATTTAATGTTGTTGTGGATCAAGAGGTTTTTAATTGGGCCAATGTGGCTGAGGTGACTACTTAAAAAACAATTTATTTATTAAGAGTATCTTCATTTATATATTGTAATATAGATATTTCAAGCCACATTTTTTATACTTGGAACTTTCATCGATTTCTTGAATCTTGGAATATCAGACATATCTGCTTCCCATCCATGCACACCTCCTATGTGTGGAGTTAATTTTTCTTTCGCCTTTTTTTTTAAATTCCTCTCCTCCTCTCCTTGCCTGCTCCCTCCTCACTGAGCTCCATCTTCCATCACTAATCTATGCTCTCTCTCTTTCTCTGTGCAGGTAAATAAACAGATAATAATAACATGAGTTGTTGGTTATTTTTTACTGACAGTTCATTCGTATCCAGTGCTTCAACAGGCCGACTGCACCTGTTCAAATGTGACTCACACCGGCTTTGAGGGTTTACTGTGGGAAGTGAGTCTCTCCTGGTGTGAGATATAAGTACCAGCGTGTTGTCGCAGCCTCAGAGAAGTCTGATAGGTAATCATCTTACTTAAGTCAGCCATAATGAATATAGTGTAGTATTTACTGGAGGGGAAGAGTGATGGATAAGAGCTAAGCTTACCCAACCTGACAGTCTTCTTCTTCCCAACTAAACACCTGTTTGGGTAAGTCCCCGAGCTGTTGGATAGATAATGGATTGATTGGATTGATTTTTCTTTTGCCCTGGCGAGAACTTGTACCAGCAGAAACCCTGATAAGATACTAGCAGTGTGCTGCCACATACACTCTAGATCTCTTAGCTGATATCAACAACTCCTAAAATTCGTTTGATGCCATGTCGCCCTTCACTGTGCCTTATTTACACCAACAACAATAACACCAGGTTGGCATTGGTCCTGTATCCTGCATCTCGCCAAAGAGTTAAATATCATCCAGTATTTACTCTTGTTCATGATCTTACTCAGTCACTCTCTCTCCACACTGACAATGGTGAGATTGTTGTCTCTTATAGCTAGCTACTAGCTCTGGATCTGGTTGTTGGTGTGGTGATGCAGTAAAACAGGCTGCAATGTGCCAGCAGCAAACTGTGGCATTTAGACAAGTTCAAGTTTGTGTATCAGCAAAATTATTTTGAAGCGGATATTTTAGGGTATCATGGTGTGGCTTTAATTACCCAGACATTTGTAGGACTAATTAAGAATAAATAGGTATGGCCTGTTCTCCATATACACTCTATCTATCTATCTTAACTTTACACAACACTTTTAATTGAGCTGCGCCAGGACTCCACTGTAGTTATTACCTGTGTTGAGAGAGATTTGCAGCCACTGCAGCTGCACTGTGGCACGTCCCTCTCCATAGCTACTGTACAAAATATTGTAGGAAACCATAGAGGCTGCTTTTTAAGCTTTACATCTTTCACACACACTCTATCTGCTTTTTTCATTTTAATTCAAGTGTGCTCCGCAGATCTGCTTTCCTTGAATTACATTATAGAACATTGGATCTTTGTGGGTTTCTGACGTTTGGACAAAGAGAGAAATGTGAAAATGAAAAATTTAGCTGTAGAATATGTTGATGAAAGCTTTTTGAGTGTTTTCATATTTAATAGACCAATGGATTAATTGAGAAAATAACCAGCAGATTAATCATTAATGAAAATAATTGTTGGTTAGCGCAAGGAGACAGAGCATAAACATTTATTAAATGCATAAAATCTGAATATTGGTAGAATCAAAAGAGTTTGGACTCAGAAAAACAAAAAAAATTGATTGATAATTGATAATTTGTCCGAACAATAAATTAGACTTAAAATAATTGAGTGAAGATTTTTGACTGTAATCTTTAAAATATTACAGTCAGTATGTAATCAAATTATAATGACCCTCTGCCGTTATAGTCAGCCTTTTCCATGGAAGACTGGACAAGTCAAGGTAAGAAAATACAGGGTCAACAGTGATCTTTAGTTTGTCTCATTCTCATTTTAACTGTTATCCCCTAAAAAGAACATAGCTTTGTCTCTGCCATGAGGCTGCATGTGGCATTATCCTCTGTAATACATCAAGATCAAAATAATTACTGCAAAATGGTATACTTCCAACAGTTCCATCTTAGAATTGTCTCATTATGAGATATGCAACCGCTACAATCTTAGCAGTACCAGGATCCACTGTGATTGCTGGGGACTTTAATGACTTGTAATGACAATATTACATTTTCCTCTTAGTTGATGTTTGAGCTTCCATCTACCTCATGATTCAAATCTGGTCAGTTATCACACACTGGATGAAGTACGGTCAGTTGTATGTATATTTTATTAACACTGTGGCTAAGTACATCAGGACTACTTTTTATTTGTCACAAGGTATGCACACAGAAAGAGTTTCGTTGCATTTTTCAGTCGTCTGTCCTTCATCATCATAAATCTAAAAGTTAGATCTAAACTTTATTTTCCTCCTGAGAGTCTATTTTTCGGTGGTTTAGGTTCGTAACCACAGTGTTTATGTGTTGGGCTTTGGGGGATTCCACAATGCAGGTGACCTTCCTGAACGCCTCCTATGTAGAAACCGAGAGAGTGCTGGAGCTGCTGATCTCTGCTGCTCATGCTATGCCTTAAGTGTATTGTGCAAGACCAATAATGCAGATTGTTGCACTAAGGAGCTTAGCAGTAAACTTGGGGTCTTCCTATTGGTTTAAAATAACCCAGGGTATGATACAGGTGGAGTGAAGAAGATTATTTAATGACAATATGAAATGATTTTGGTCAATTACCATCTGATTGTCTTCACTTCTGGGAAACTATAACTACTACGGTGGAACGTTAAGCCACTTCTCCAAATGGTGCTGTGGTGTATGAGGCCGTTGTTAGTTAGTTTGGCAAGTGTGGGTTTGCTTGCAAGTACAGGCGGACATGCTTGTCGCTGTACAGGGCTCACCTATTGTTCTTGTTACATTCCGAAGGTAATGATGTCTGGTATGAATTTATCTATTCTTGCCAAAACAGAATAAGGTTTTGTGGTAGCTTTACTGGTCACCATGCATCAGTTTGGTTCAACAAATCAATTCTAAAGGCTGCAGTGTTGGTTTTGTGGTTTAAGGTGATACAGAGGTGTAAGAGGACATAGTAACAGTAACAGAAGGATTGATAGCATGGCTTCATCACAATAGAGCTACAGGTATTGGTAATTTGATGCATCTGCAGTTGCCAATACATTTTCTGTGGATCAAATAATTGAGTGATCAGCTCTACATCCTATCACCTATTACAAGAGTATGAATAAATATAGGGAAAACATATAAAGCATTGTAATGAAAAAGCAGAGTATTTTGCAGCTGTGTTAGCTGGGTTTGATTTAGCTTTAGTCTAGGTTTAAAAATGATACACTTTTTTTTACTAAAATTTTGTTTCACTGATAAAGCATCATGAGGATATAGCTGCCACCATCTTTGTGTACAGTTAACATGGTTACCAGTGTCACTGCTCTGCAGTAGTACAGACTGATTTACCTCAACTAATCCAGTCAGCATATTCAAACTAATCTAATTTATTGCAGTTGTTCCTTCTATCCTAGCAACACTGCAGCTACCTGTGCTATTCACATGAGTAATTCAGAGGCTTGATTCACTCCCTGTTAGCTCAAATACTAAAACACTGTTAATTTCCTAGGGTGAGAGGGGAGACAATATCCTGGGATAACATCACACAGTATACGTAGTTAACTTTTATTGCACGATTTAGGTCAAGGGTGGGAATCTTTTACCCAGTAAACATTTTATAATGTCCCTCAAGGGCCATACTAGAATATTAAAGACATACATCACATTAGGCGGCTGTGGCTTAGGGGTTGAGCAGTTGTCCTCCAACCCGAAAGGTCTGCAGTTTGATCCCAGTCTTCACCATCTTGCTCAAGGACATGCTGAACCCCTAATTACCCCTCATAGAAGTACAAAGTGCTGCTAATAGATATGGATGTGTGTGTGAACGGGTGAATGTCAAACTGTACTGTAAAGCGCTTTGAGTGGTCATCAAGACTAGAAAAGCGCTATATAAATACAAACCATTTACCATTAACTCCTTTTAATGAGTTGCTTGTCAGCGATGATGATGTTGGGTAAATTGTGAATGGACTGCTTTTATACATTCATACATCATGCCCCACTTTTCTATCACACATTAATAACATACTGACGTTTTGGCGGGCGGCTTGGAGGAGCCAGGGAACAAACCACCGACTTCAGTTAGGTACCAAAACCCGGTGCCATCAGGCAAATGGCTGATACCTACTGGACCAAATCACAACGCAGATTTTGGTGCCTCATTGCAGTGCCTGAGCTACATAAACATCAACACACATAAAGAGCTAACACTACATGGCTTTGTCACCATGTAACGTTAGCCTACAGTTAGCAAGAAACTACCACAAACTCTAGTCAACAGTGTCTTTATTTTACGTAAAAGGATTCCAATACTTGTCTTTGTGTATTTAAGTTAAGCATACTTTAAACTGTAAATAGTTAATTTGTTAAATTTCAACTTCCAAATTATATTAGCACTTGAAAAAAGGCATTTTTATTGTTGAGTCTCATTTGGTTGTTTTTTTAAGAGAAAAGTATCGGTTGTGGCACGTTTAAGCACAAGTGTAAACAACTGTAAAAGTATCTATTCAGCACTGATATTGCAAAACGATCAAAATGATACCCAACCCTACCCACAACCCTCGGGTTAGTGTATGACCTGCACACAAGAAGTCCTTCTCCTGTTTCCCATGGAATTCTCTTGTCCTGTCTTACGTTCACAAGTTTTTCTATTGTCACAGAAATGGTCATATCACAAAGCCCTAATGTGGCTCAATAAACAGTGCATAGCCATTCCATTCCAGGGTGCCCATGCCCATTGTTTATATATGCTGTATACCTTTGACCAAGATATGTACTGATCTATGCATTGGTGACATTGTTTCTCTGTCGCATCAAATATAAATAGCTATAAGCTGTAATGATAGATACTGTATGTCAGAATATTTTTGTTAAATCTTACATCACTGCACAATTGTCTTATTAGGCAGCAGCAGTTTACATGCCAATATGATGCTTGGAGGTAGATTTAACATGAAGTACTTATTAAAACAGACAGGTATACTGCAAATATGATGTGATGTGAAGAGAATAAAGTAGCTCAGTAACAACCTTTTTGTAAGTCTAAACACTGTGCTCTTTGTTGTACCTGATACATTTACTGTATGTTCAAGACACCGACACACATGGACCACACACACACACACACATGGTCATGTCTATAGCTGGGGGATTTCTCTGTCAGTCTGACTCATTTGATTTTGTTTGAAATGCTACCTCATAATGTTGGTTTAAACAAGTTTTTGAAATACAAACCTTAACACTTTGAGCCCAACATTATGGCCCGAGGATGTATAATTTACTCATCTGATCTTCAAAACACTCAACTGAAACCTCACTCCAGCGACCTCACATTGAACCGATTACTTTGTTGGATTCCCTGTATTTCACTGTGATTATGTAGTTGTTGTCGTGTGAGTGTCAGTCTAATGCTTATGCTAACCTTCTTCGCCTGCTGCCACATCCTCTGCAGTTACAAGAAGTTTGACGAGTGAAGCAGATTGTTTCCGAACAGCTGTTGCTATGTGTTCCAATAACTCTACTGAAGTGAGTGTGTGGTAGCGTTTGGTGCTGCCTGTCCAAAGGCTTTTATTAATGTCTGACTCTGGGAAGGTTACTTTTCCCATGAACACTCTCTTTATTATTTTTTTCAAAGATATGTCATATGACATCATCTCCTTTTGATAATTAATGTAATTACTAATGTAATATTTTTTCACTTCCCCGAAACTGTTCAAAGGCCCCATGCAGCGTCTTGCATCCCACTGTGAAGATTTAAAAGAGGTTAAAGATTAGATTAAATAGTCAGGTAGGTTATATGAAATATGGCCGACATTCTGACATGACTTTTAATAATGATACTAAACTACAGGAATAATAACACAGAATACAATATCTCCGATAAAAAATAGTATAGATGACAATTTTTTGTTATGTCACTTTGTGATATAATGTCTGTTGGACTGTTTAATCTTATACTTCTTATTATCAAATGCAAATTACAAATTCTGATGCACATTTATAAGAAACAAAGTAAGTTTAGATCATATTGACAGTAAGGTTTAATATTACTTGAATATAATTTGAAATATCATCATTATTAAGAAGACATTAAGATGACCTTGAGAGGGACCCTTATTAGACATATCATAGTAGTTTCAAACAGGAAGTGGTGAGGGAGAGAGGAGGATGACATGAAACAAAGGTTAAAGGGTAAAGCTAGAATCAAAATAGGTTGTGATCATCTTACACTATATGCCGCATAACTGCTTGTTGTGATTTGCTGCAGTTTGTTGTGCTACATTAACTCTCGGTGTATATAGTTGATGTCATTACGATAAGGACATTGGTACAGAAGTATCCTAGCAACTAAGATCTTTACTGGATGAGATATTGTTTAAGTTTTAAAATCTGCCCTTTTGTTAGGTGAAATTAGCTAGTAAATAACTCACACACAAATTATTTGTACAGTATAGTAATTTTTGTACTATATAAATATACCTACTCAGCTGATGTCCGCTGACCTGCTACAATTTCATTATGAACTGAGAGTATATTTACACTTCTTAACATTGATTTATTTGTGGCAACAGTTACTATATTAACACTGACCATAACATATTGATTTTTTATATATATACTTTTTTTTTTTGTGAATTTTTTATTTCATAGTCAAGCTACATGGAGCATACTGAATCTCATGGCTCCACTCTGCCCTTTCTCTCTTCCTCTCTCTCAAACACACACACACACACACACACACACACACACACACACACACACACACACACACACACACACACACACACACACACACACACACACACACACATATACACTCTCTCTCACACTGCCAACTGACCCATCCTTACAGCCAGGATTGATAAAACAACCTAATTTGGTGCGAAGAGAAACAACGTATGTCTGTATTTGCATAATGCATATAGAGCAGGGAAACGAGATGTGATCGTGAGGGATCCCAGGAGAATTATTATAATGTCAGGTGTGAACACTTGTGATCAGATCACTTGAGACGGATGTTAGGACTGAACAAGGCCTTACTCAGGCAGAACTCTTGACAAACTGTGGCGGGTGGTGTGAGGTTTGGTTGGCTGTACACACTGTACTCTGCAGCTGTCAGAAACAACTGCTTACATGCCATTCAGATAAGAGTATGGAGATCAGACTTTTTTACAGCATGAAAGCAAGGGCCTTGTGTACATGAGCAATAAAAGCGTCAGATGACAAATAATTGACTTTTATTGGCGAGTGTGCAGGGTTTTATTCACCTACAGTCTAAACTTCATTGTTGCTTTACCAGCGACCTCCCCTTGAGGTGTATCTTTTATTAAAGGCTTTGGACCACAGGTTCTTTAAACGTGATGTATAAGCTATCATCATGTAGCTTGTTAGAGGTGTGATGCTCAGCAAACGAAAATTGGAGCTTCAGCCATAATACATACAGTAACTTGGCTTAATAAAACAGTTCTAGCAAGGTTAACCACAATAATGTAATGCATGATAAACTGTGTCTGCCGGCCATGTGTCATATATACTTTCTTTCGCACTCCACTAACAACATTCTCAGGTTTTTATTTAGTTAGAATCACTTCTGCCCACATGTGCTCAGAAATAATGGCTTCTTGGCGCAAAAAGCTCATTAAGCAAACACAAAACAGCATCATAAAAGTTCACTAACACTGCGTATACTTGTCGGTTTGCAGTCAAAAAGGCAAGCACCTTGACATCACGCAGCTTATACTGTGAAACTCTTTGAGAGACTTTATTTCTCCGGCTAGAGTCAATCAACATTCAGAGATTCTAAAATGAAAGCACAGAACGAGCACATCATGGAGTCTTCTTGTTGAACTAAATGACATGAATTTCTTTCTACAAAGGAAATCAAACATCATTCAGAAACGTTGTTGAAACGCTGTGATATGTGTTGCACTTGCAGGTTGCTTTGCTTTCACCCTCTCAGTCTGGTTCTGTGCTTCTAATGTTGTGGCTCATTATTTAGCTGTAGGATGAACCTCTGACCAGTCCAAGCTTTTAGATGAACCTGTCATACTTATTGTTCTACTTGTGACTGAGTAAGGCTTACAAGGTTGCTAGTGGTCCTTTATTAGTAGCAATGTTTCCAATTGCTGTCGAGTCTCACAGTCCCCATATCTTGTAGGTCATAAACTGCACGCCTACAAAAGAGATAGAAGAAGAAATAAATGAAATTACAAAGCTAAACTACAGTGTATATGTAGACCGAATAATACTAAGTAAAAACAGAATGAAGTTTCTCAAAATGAAAATAAGGGATAATAAAAGGTTCTAAAATCTAGCCATTACCAGAAAAGTGTAAAAACACCAATTTGCTAATATGGTCCTTTATGCTACAGGGTTTTGAAAAGCTCAATACATCAATCAATACATCAACAAATTCAAATTGTAATTATCTAACTTTCATCTCAAATTCAGCTGAATGTGCAGGACTGAACATTTCAGCTATCATAAAAGATAATTAGTTCATGAAAGAAAGATATAGTGTATGGTTCAGTTATGATTTAAAGCGAAACACCAAAGAGTGTTTGAATTCAACCACAACTATCCTTTCCTGTCCTTTCCTGTAACCAAAGTCTTTGATGTTGTAGACCTGCAAAATCAGTGTGAATCCTGCTGCTGTATCTATGAGCTAGACACTGAACATTTCTACTATGATAAAGGCCCTCAGTTGCTGATGATATAAAAGTAAGAAATGACTAGGCTTCCTAAAGTTTTTTACAACCCATACATTTTTCCTACATGGTGTTCAGTCAAAATTGGTCAAACAACATTTTGATGCCATAAATCCAAACCCTAAAAAATGGGAGCTGGTCTAGAAAGTTGCAGTAAAATACAGTGCAGTAGAATATATTTTTTTTTAAGATTCAAGCTTGAAGTTTTCTTGACTTGCTTTCAAAAAAGTTGTATATTTATTTCTGAGCAGATTCCTTGCTGATAATTTTACGTGTTGTTAGACTTGAAATGGATTGTGCGGTCACTGTATATTTAGGGTCTCTAAACGATTCTTTTTGTAGAGTTTAGTTCAAAGTTTGGTTGGGTCATTCAAGGACGCTCAGATTTGAAGCTGCTCCAGCGTTGGCTTGGCCTGATGACTTGCTCTTGTCTGAGGTTGTGTTCACTCTGCAGCAGGGTTCTTCTACCATCTCCCTGTGGCTCCATATACTGTACAGTGCCCTCTGATGTTGCACTGTATACCGATACTAGAGAGTTAGTGCGGTACCCAGTCGTTGAAAACGTTACAAAACTGATTTTGTTAATATAAGTACTTTGTGAATGATGCCTGCTGCTCTGCAGAACGGCTGCGTTTTGCGTTTTGAAGTTGTTCACACGGCTGGAGTTCAGCCTCGGTTCTACAGTGGACCTTCTACCGCAAGCGCTATGTTCTTTACATAGGGTTTATCTTGAAAAGGACCATAGATGTGTGAGTGAGTGTGTGAGTAAGAGATTGACAGAACTAGAGAGAGATAGCCTATCACCTAAAGTTTCTCTAAGTTAACTTTTAATATAACTATAACCTATCAGAGGTTTCGAGTATAACTACAGTTATATCCTTGTTTAAAAGTAGTCCTGTGTACTCAAATAAATACCAGTAATATACAGTATGAAGTCCTGCATCTTCCACTCCTGCAAATATTTCACAATACAACTATTTTAAAAACAAATGTATGGATTCTGTGTAGAGAAAAGCTTGAGTGCTTTTATTTTGAAAAGGACATCCTACAGCAATTCATGTTAGCAACATATTCGACAGATAAACGTTCTGCACAGAAACTGTGCTGAAAGATAAAGATCTGTCTATTCTGCTCTGAACAACGACGTGCCGTATATTTCCTGTATTTGCAACGCTTTGCTTTCACTCCTTGCAGGTGAACCTGCAGTGCGTCCTTTTAGTGCGTTTTCTTTTCTCACTACAGCAGCTGTCACATGTACATCTATAATAAGATGTTACGTTATTAAGGTTAACAAGTTACGATCTTGGTCTTTACAGTAATCTCAATTAAATATACCCTAATCCTATAAAATGAAGTCTACTCATGTATTGTCAAAAACTCACCTACATGCATGAATACAAACAAACAAGAAAACACTACAATTTTATTGAGCATTGTTAATGAACATGAATGACATTGTAAGTCTTGCAATTCATGATGATGAAGCTCAAACCCAGAATTAGCCTTCACACAACTGGTAAAGTCACAAACTTATTAAAAACTCTGCTATGACAAATTTATCACCATCATTTTTCGTACCCAATTTTTTAAACTTCAGAAGTAACTAGAGAACTGACTTGCTCTCCCTGTCTGTGAGACCCATCCCCATAAAAATGAAACCGCTGTCACCCTGCTCCACAGCAAGAAAGGTGTTCTCCAGATGTAGACGGCTTCCTGTTGCAGCCAGGGTGTCGTGGTTGGTCTTCAGGCCAAAACGCATTGTGTAATAGGTTTAATATTCTTTTTGCACATGCTGAATCATTTAAAGGACTCGTCCACTTGAGGGAGATGGATGGGGACAGACATTGTTGGTCTAATCATTTTTTACGCATGCAATGACTCAAATCGCTCTATAAATTGGATGGATTTTTTTGTTATATGAAGAACATTAAGCTAAGACTAGCATTAATGTTCTATGGGCATGAATACAAAAACTAATGTTAGATAAGAGCAAGCCTTAGGTTGTTGAAGCTTCACTAATCAATGTTTATATCATGACTCAAATAGCTATGAGTAATGTGAACTGTGGCACTCACACTGACAAAGCCAGAGAGAATTATTAACCCAATTCTCATATCTCTTCAGCCCTATTGAGCATTGTAGCTTCTTTTGGCTCATTGATCTGGTTTTGTTGCGATGGCGTTTGGTAGAACCTTTCCAAACTGATCAACCTTGCTTCTAGCAAAAGAACAATAAACAGGGTGTACTTGGCAAGCACAAAATAACAGTCAGACCAAGATAGAAACTGGCTGGTGTACATAATGGAACAATTAGCAGCGAATATGCCAGATTGTCACTCAGGAGTTGTGTGGGACCAAACCAGAGCTAAAATAACATTAAATAAAGACTTACTGTTCATTCATCAGGTTGCCACAAAAATAGGAATGCTATTGCAGTGTCTTCTGGGTGTTTATACAGGTAATGTTTGGATAATAAGTTTGTTGTAACATTGCCATTGTCGTCTTAAGTACTTCCTACTCCTGGATCTGTCTATATTTGGTTTGGAGGTGGAGTGGGTTGCATTTAACAATTCATGTTTAGCAGTCGGTGAGACTTGAATCATTGTAGGAATGGTTCACCAAAAAATGAAAATGTACTCATTATCTACTCACCATTATGCAGATGAAGGGGTGGGTGAAGTGTTTGAGTCATCAAAACACTATTGGAGTTTGGGGGGTAAACAGCGTTGCAGCCAAATCCAATACAATTGAAGTCAATGGTGATATTTTTTTCAAACATCTAAAAACAACAGACACGAACATGAAATGCATCCATACTGCTCCTGTGGTGGCATCCAAGTGTCCGTAAGCCCTGATATTCAAATTTGTCTTGAAACAGCTTCATATACACCATGTTTTAAGACTAAATGATATCCTCATCTCAAGCCACTTTCGCTCGTGGATCACAGCAAAAAGGGTGTAAATTACCTCATCCTAGAATTTGAAAGTCAGGGCTTACAGACACTTTGATGACACCACAAGATTAAATGTTTTTTTTTACGTTTGAAGAATTGTTCACCATTTACTTAAATTGTATTGGGTTTGGCTCCAATAGTGTTTAACACTGAAACTCCAAAAGTGTTTTGTGGACTCAAAACACTTCACCCACCCCTCCATCAGCATAGTGGTAAGTAGATAATGAGGGAATTTTCATTTTCGGCCAAACTACCCCTTTAAGTACGAAAGGTGATAAAAAAGAGATTTGTTGAAAATATCCACTGAATCACACAACAGTTGGCCTTTTGAAAGGAGCCAAACTACTGACTTTATGGCATGTTACAAAAACTAAAAGAAAAAAAACAACATCTGGCCTGGCTGTTAGACATGGAAAAAGTCCTGGATTACCCCCAGATAAAACTGCAACAGAAGGCATCCACAGGTGCCGTGAACTTCGAGCCATGTTTGAGCAAAAATACGATGCTATTGGAAAGGAAACTTAAAGAACTTTAATACAAATCGGTTGTGAGGGGTTCCCACAGATCATTGAAAGTTTGTGAATTTGAAAAAAAAAAAAAATTTCAAAAATTACATTGACTATATACTTGAATTTCTATATATTGTGCAAAAAGTAATTTCGACATTTATTCCTACTTGACATGTAGGCTATGCGGTGCTTTCAGAATCTCTTGCTCCTCAACGGTCACTATGTTTAACTCTGAACTTACATTATGTATTGTTTTTCTGTGTTAGAGAAGATAGAGAACACAGTCTGCCATAACTGTTACACTGTCACAGCAACCTGTCAGTTCTAATTCATAGTCAGTTAACTTTGTCATCTAAGGTCCTTGAATTTGAGGGAATAGGGCTTGGAAAGTCCTTGAAAAAGTCATGTTGAAGAGAGTGTGGGAACCCTGTGTGGAGTTTTGGCAAGCTCCATTTCAAAGCTTATGCCAGCATTTCTCTGAGCCTGCAGGTATTTTCATGTGTCCATGAATTGACCTCCATTGCAGTTGTCCTTTCTGTATGATGTTGAAAGAGGCTGCAGGCTTTATACAATTTGGTCAGAACATTTGACTGTGCCCACTTCATACCTATGGGAAGAGCCATTCAGGTCACAGTACAAAAGTATGAAGTTATAGCTGTGTGAATGTAGTGACAGAAATGTGTAGTTTAATTTCTGCAGTTTTCAATAAGCTAGTCAAGTAAATGTGAAGGTTTTTTAGTTTTTTTTTCAGGTTTTTAGACAACCTAATTATGAAGAAAGTAGGTTTTCAGTACCTCTGAATATTATCAAAAAGTATTTTTTGATAATTCGTTGACCAATAGGGAAAATAGTGTCTCTAATCAGCTGGAAATAATAAAATTTAAAACAAAGTCAGACAAAATTCATTAAAATTATCTTTATATTTTTCATGACATTAAGTTTCAATGCCTCATCTCATTAAACATAAAAAACATGACCTACAAAGATACAAAGATAAAAAATGTAGTGACTGTGCCATGAGCAGTGGGCGTTGACTAGGCCTGGGCATTTGGCCCAAAGTCTTTTTGTCTTGGATAGTTCTCCACTGAGCAGTTTGTCACAATGTAACTGAACGTCTGTGAAAGAGGACGACTGTGCTGTTATTTTGCCTCATCAGTGAATGGAATGCTTCATTTTATCCTCTGTGAACGGACGCAAGGGACACTGTCAGTTTTTCAGTTGATAGTGTTATTATGCCAAATGTGGCCCACACACACTCATAACGTATGAGTAACATGGTTAAAGCACAAACATCGTCTCGTGCTGAGCCAGTAAAACATGGAGTGGAAACGTCTGCTTGAGTTCCAAATCACAAGATATTTACAGTTTCTTTGCATGGTATTGTAACCAGCTAAATTATTAGCAGAATCAGCTTAGTTGTGCTGTCTCTTGCTAAGCAACAACAGCGTATCAGAGTTGAGTATTAGATATCAGACTGGTAGTTGTAAAAACAGTGATAACACCTGAAACTGATTTAATGACCAATCTAACATGTCACACATTGACAGCTAAGCTACAACAGCTTCCTTAAAATAGCTTTAAGGCTACTAGCTGACTGTATAAAAGTAAGTCACTTTAAGAAGTTGGCGAGATCACGAGAGATATCAGATTAAACCAGAAAATAAACAGTGAGTCACTTTAGGTCAGGGACAGTGATAGTGGTCATGAACAATCATAAACGGTATTGGACAGTGGCAGAACAAAGGTCTGGCAGCAATCGCCTCATCTACAAGTGTAAAAATAAAGCCTTTGCCAGCGGCTATAAAAATGATGCGGTATTGATTGAAAGGGTGAAACTAGACAGACAAAATATAAAACTTCCTCAGTTGCATGAATCCACATAGACAGGCCTACGGGTTGATAAAGTTAGGCTAAGTAGGTCATATCAATGCATTTACAGATTTATTTTCAAGTGTGGAGGCCGTTAAATGATCTACAATGTTATAACAAAAGTAATATTGAAAGTGATAAATCATATATGCATTTTTAAGCAATGTGTGTTCAAGAAATAAAGTGCATGAAAGCAACTCACAGAGACAGACACACTTAGACAGAAGGAGGTACAACATTATAGGTTTGTAGAAAAGAAGAATGATGTTAGAAAGCGCCACGGGTGCGACACACACTGCCTTCCTTTTTGCCTTTTTTTGTGAGGCATCAATTAGGCTCTTCACGAACATGTATGTTTGAGTGTAAAGAAGTACATAGTCAGCCAGTCGTCTTTGCATTCTCTGATTCTTTTCACCATGAGGTGAACCTGACTCATCGCCTGTCACTCTGCTTTCTCTTACTGTGTCACTTCTCTCCCTTTTCTTGTCTGTAGATGTGTGTGTCTTTGTGTGTGTACTTGTACAGATATCTTTGTGATGACCATTTTGAGCCTACAACGCCCAGAGTAAAGACAATTTGGGAAAGTCAGGACATTTTGGCTCGTCCTCACTTTCTGACCACCTTTTAATGGGCTGTTTGATGGTTAAGATGGTTAGATTAAGGGTTAGGGATTTAGTTTTGATGGTTAAGGTTAGGGAAAGGGGCTAGGGAATACATTATGCCCACTAAAATAAATCTACAAAAATGTGTTTTTGTGTGTGTTTTAGTAGTTGTCTTTGCATGTAAAAAATGCTGGTTATTTTCACTGAATTACAAGCGAATGAGTGTTTTTCAGACTTTATATTTACTTGTTAAATAGGAGCTGTGGTCCTATTTATGATTTGAAAAGAGGTACTTTAGAGATAAGCTTAATGAGAAAAAAATTATTACACCCTGTGTAATCCCTTTGTTTTCAGAAAAAATCTCACTTTTTTGTCACCATTGTTGGAGTTTCAGAAAAATACATATAAGGCTATTTAGATCTAAAGACACCTTAGTAATTAGATGATTCCGACTGATTTGGAGGAAGGGCTTAGAAGTAAAAAAAGGATCTGGTGCTTCTGTCACAGCTCTCCAACTGCTCTGAAGTTTGGCTTGAGACTAAAGTAGATTTGTTTCTTAACTTGTGTAACTTTCAAATAGTGTGTCGTAGATTTGTGTCAGATCTGTTTTAATAACAACAAAACATTTTCTGGGAATGTGTTGAGAAAAAGCATGAAGCTTTGAACCAGGGTTTGTTTGCATGTGGTATGGTTGGCTCGAAACTCAGATTGGAGTGGTTTTAAAAAGTCAGTGACAAAGCATAAGACAGTACTGAATGTATCAAAGCCCAATTATTGCCTCTTTGTTCTGGGTTAACTGTAGAAGCTCAAATGTATTGAGAGCAGATGGATTAGACAGATGTGGTATTTGCTTGCAGATTCAGGCTCTGGTTTAGAAATCCATGTGCATAGTTTATAAATTATTGTATTCAAAGTTCGTGCCCTCAGATAAGAGAACTGTACCCTCGGATGTGCTTCAATAAGGCTGGATAATCTGAACTGTCATTCAGTACAAAAAAATAAAAATAACTGTCAGAGCCTTCATACCATCAGATCACATTCACATAGGGACGGATTGCATCCAGTGGGTCCTGTATGGGTTCACCGATTATCCTGGTCCAGAAAAGATGACACATTTTAGAAGAAACTAAAAGCATCCATCAGGTTTATATGAATCACTCTTAGCAGTTATGTTTGTTTTAAAGTATCTTCTGTGTCATAAAAGGACTTAAAGGTCAAATGCTTACATTCAAGTGACAATACCCTCTTGTAGTTTTAATAAATGTGAGTGGAGCAAAGGAGAAAGACAGGTGTCATTCTTATCGTGAGAAAATAAAAGTGGCAAAAAGGTTCTCATGTTCAAATTTATAGACAGATTGTATCAAAACAATCAAACTGATGCACATGTTGCTTCCCAAGAATACTGATATGTCTGGTGTCAAGTGCAAATCTGTAAATCTAATGTTCATAAATCAACTTAAGAAGAATCCCCAGAACTTGCCGGGTAATCATTAAATGGTAAATGGGCCATTCAAAGCACTTTGCTGAATAAGTCGAAATCACCCATTCACACAGACGTTCAACCCTTTTATTCGCAGTGTGTTTTCTATCCCTTATTCACAAATCAGCCGAAGTAATCTACGGAGCCAGCTGATGGTACATCTAACGACTGGCTAACATGGTGTGCAGCACATGACGGCTGCGTCACAAATCTGCAGCATGTCGCAGGTGTCACGTATATCTGCTGTGTGCCTGTAGTGGACCAGCTGTCTGAGGGTTATGGTATGACTACTGTATTTCCTCCAATAGAAGTATGGCTAGTGGCTACATAGACCACTTAATATCAGGACACTACATTATGAAGCGGTGCATTATCCGGTACATCCTACAATAACAATCAATACCTTTTTAAAACAAATACAAATGGATTCATTCAGCAGTCTAGTCTGATAACATGGGTGCCCAAATGAAAAGCTGGACGCTCACGCAGCCTGGGTGTAAGCGTACTTAGAAAACAGGAAGTTATAACAGTTGAATAGGCATACTTAATTTTCCAAAATATAAAAAAGGATTTCCGCAGCCCAGAGCATGACTCAGATAACCATGTTTCTTGGAAATGGTAAGTTCATATTTATTCATTCAGATGATTTTTATCTTTTCATAACAATGAACAGATTCCAATGTTTCAGGGAACATAAGAGTTTAAAAGACTGCACGCCACCTGATGGAAACAAACTTTTCAGCAGTGTAACTTATTTCTATGTCTACTGTGATAAGAAATAATAATTGGAACATTTGTGTTTTTCTATGTGATTGCATTTGGAGCAGGTATACTGATCAAGTTGTGTGGTGTGTTATAGAGTAAGTTTACCATATTCTGTAAACTTACTCTAGAATGGGGAGTGAGCAACTAATGTGTTTTAGATCCCGTTATAGAGCAATAAAGTCCACTTAGGAAGTAGGGCTCAAAATAATTGTTTACACCATTGTTCTATAACGTTTTGTAATAATGGTACAGGGTGTTTTCACATTTTTATTTAACTAATATTGAGCACTTTGGTGTTCCATACTGCAAAAAAATGATGCATCAGTAATGTTTTATAAATGAAGTGTTAACAAAAGATTTTAATTATCAAGTGTGACTGTGGCCTGAGTTTTATTTGAAAGTTCAGCTATGCACTCCAAACTTACCAAGTCTCTGAACTGGAACTATAGTGAGTTTGGTTTCTTGGCTGAAAAAAGAAAGGTTCTTTGACATTTCTCTAAGAGGAACCCCTGCAGAGTGGAAAACACTGCTGTTGTTCACACAAGTTACTGTGCAGCATACAGATTTAAAGTTCAGTGAGGAGAGCAAACTGTGCGATGGCTCCTACGAAAGCATATACACACAAAGCATGGCAGCCAGAATTAGTGTATTTCCAATATAAAAGACAGGCGGGTTGTCGGCACTGAATATTTAAGTCTTTTCTTGCACCAAGTTGACCTTGTTATTTGTCCTTCTTGTCTTGTACTTTCCTTTCTTTTAAGGAACAGGTAATTTGGCTCACATCCTGAAACCTTGACGGAGAATGTCCACCAGTAGCCATTACCCTACGGTAGCTCTGTTGTGCAAAACCAAACCAGAATTTGTTAAACCAGTCCAACCAGTTTGGAGCAGTCTATTAGACTCATACAGCATGCGACGGCTGCAGTCTTGGAAAACATATTGCCAACCAAATGAACAGAATATCTGTGATGAAGGCAAGACCCCTCATTTTGAAAACAATAGTATTGTATCAATGGATACACAACAAGGGCTTACTGATGCTCCCTAGTATTGGGCAAATTGGGCAGAGTCAACAGTATGCCCTGATGACTGTGCATCAGTGTTCAGCTAATTTAGTTTAACACTGAGTAGCCTACACTATCTCTTATCTCCCTCTAGCAGTGTAATCCTCTTCTAGCCTTGGTAGCAGGAAGACTGTTATATTTCTTTGTCATACTTCCTACAATGCTTATTCACTTTTTGTAAATTACTGTCAATGAACGAGCATAAATGATTTGCCTTGGCTCTATTTAAAACAGATTGGTCTGGTGTTTGAAGTGTGTCAAAGGTTGATTAGTTTAGGACAGATGTAATTGAAAAAGAAAAACATCCTTTTGTACTTTGGCATCAAAAACAATTCATGCTTTTCAGTGGCTTTTTGCAGAGTTGATTGTGTTGAACATTTCCTTTTAGATTTAGACATTTTTGACCCTGTAACTCATATTGACGAAGTAATATAAATAAAAAACTCGATCGTAAGGAGACCAGCATGTGGAATTTTGTGACTTCATGTTGTGAGGTTGCAGACTGAATATCCCTCTCCTCACTCCTTCCTCTCCAAACATGTAGGATAACCTATGGTTGCTTTTAAGTAATTTAAAACTGCAAAAGGCATTTTTAGTTTGGTTTGTCTATTCTGGGCTGCTGAAGAAAAAATGACGGGCTCTGTGGAAAAGGACTCACTCCCTATAAAACAGCAGTCATTGATTTTAGATGATTATACACTAATGAAAACACAATCACAAATATAGATTACATTCTACATCTCCCATCAGTCCCCCCTTTAATCCTACACACTTGTCCTTTAATTCATTAGAAGCATCTTTGGTAGCAATTACAAACTCACGTCTTCTTGTGTACGTTTCTACGAGCTTTGCATACATAGAGCTGGGCAGTTTGGATTCTCTTCTTGGCAGATCCTCTCATGTTCTGTCAGATGAGCTGGGAAGCATCTGTGAACTGTCATCTTCAGATCTATCACAGATGTTCTGGTTTAAGCCTGGCCTTTGGCTAGGCCACTCTGGGGCACTCACCGACACACACACACACAACGACACCGACACACACACACACACACTTCCTTCACCATCCTTCACTGAGCAGGACATTGCCAGCAACATTTCAACAGAGATAAATCATCTATTGAGTGTGAGGTTGTCTTTTAACAAGTATTACCAAGCAGCGACACATAGATAGCAGCAAATGGGGGGGGGCTTAAAAGTTAAACTTGATTGGAATGTACTTTGATACTCAAACCACGTATAGCCTGGATTCCCTTACTAGTTGACCATCCTCAGAAATAAATAACTCCCATCTCTAGAGGTTTCATGTGACTCGCAGTGAAAAGGAGGAATGCATCTGACACAGACTGAGTGATTGAGCTGACTATACAATGATCAACAAACTATTTTAACTAATGTTTTACCCTTTGCTTGTCTTCTATGTGACTGGACCATGATAATCAACCATTGACACTACTACAGGTACGTTCTTTTATTCTTTATTCATTATGAACTGTTTGCCTGTCGGGGAATCCTCTGCACTTTGACCAGGTTTTCCCAAATTCTTTCCTTTCATATTTATAGATTTTAAAGAAATGCTCCACATAGTAACATTGGGTTCCCATTCAATAGGTGCATATTATTAGTTTTACTGTCTTTTATTATCAATGAAAAGTTTCAACAGATTAACACTTGTAAAATAATTTTAATTACACTATTGACGTAAATAATCGTGATTAGGATTTTTACATTAATGAGCAGCCCTTTGATTTGGTAGCATACATTTAGTCTTTTTTAGAACAATGACTCTGTCCCAACTTTGGGAAAATATGATTTGAGGCCAAGAACAAGTATAAAAAATAATTCCCAATTCAAATGTGTGTGCCATTGGGCATTTTTTATTTTAAAAAGTGCATTGTCCAGTCTCCAAAATTCAGAATCCAGAAGGTTGCGAGGCTAGTAGTGATTAGTAGTGGCCACTGACTCGAGTGTCACAGCTCTTGTCAAATGCTCTGTGAAATATGTGGTGACTGCTTCTGAATTATCTGCATTATCTTCCATCTATGAAGCACAAATGCAACTCTAATCTCATTATATGTTACAGTTATTGAATTAAGTTGTTTTAAGCTTCATCACTGAAACAGTTTCCTCTGAAATTTGCAAAAGCCTAACGTTACCATCTTTTTGCTGCGTTTTAGATTTTGTAAATACAGATTCCTTTAGTGCAGGGTTTTTACAAAACAGGTTAACACACCTGTAGTGAGTAGTAGTGTGCACAGCTGCAGCGGTCTAAACAGACAAACAAAACACTGGCACTCAGAGATAAATAATCTTCTTGTTTATTGTGGGGCAGAAATGAACGTGTTTCAGCTCTAAGCCATCATGAGCGACACACTACCTGTGCCTGTGCCTTCAGCAAAACCTCTAGTTGTGTGGCCTGATGTGATCCTATTATAATCGGGAGTGGATTTATGTTAGGTATGAGGAGCTTATGAACCTCCTGGCAGTCAGTGTGGAGCTGAGCTGTGTTTTCATGCTTCAGGGGAAGTTGAAAAACGCTCTCAGGCTTGGATGGTGCTGAATTATTTATGGAGATAGAGGGAGAGGAGCTGGAAAAGTGTTCATCTTCACTTGTCTGCCCCCGGCGGCTCGGCTCAGTGAATTGATGGGGTGAAATGGGGTAAGAGGCTCGTGATTATCCTCATAAGAGCATTGGTACCACATTGACCAGCATGACAGGAGAGGGTTCAGAGGCTCTGCTAATGGTGTTTACCAGTTGCCTTCCCCTTGAAGGTGCCCATCCAGACCTCCCATTTCTAGGATTTCATTGATCTGTATTTTATATGTGTATATATATGTGTATATATATATATATATATATATATATACATTCATATCTCACGAGGTTCCTTGCAGTAATGATGACATTATCATACAGTAAAGTTGTCATGGATGTCAGCAGGTTGTAAAAAAAGTTGTAAAACTGTAGAAGTGATGCATTGAGAACTTAGTCATACTAATGCATGGCCAGTTCTAAACATGTCTGTTTGGAACGAGCCATTTGCTTGGCCTGTGGTAATGCTGGTTGCAGCTTTCCTGAGAAAAGCCCAGTTGTAATGCTGTAATGAGACATTTCCAAAGTGCAGAGCTCACAGTGCACCACATTGGTGGGTCTAAAATACTCCCACACTGAAGATCAAGGGCGAGGTCTTTTAGCTGCAGCTTGTTCTCAGGGGAATCATACTTGGACCCAACCATGGAAAAAATACATGCAGACAGCGAATACACACATTGTAGTAAAATAAATAAGATTAACAAATACAATGGTAATGGGAACTCAATAACCACTTTGAGAAGTAACCAATGAGTATTCAGTAGTCGACATATGCCATGGAAAGACAGAGCCTCACATGAAATGATCTTGCTAACAGGTATTCACAAAATACACAACCGAACACTAAATATGTGTTATTCCACCACTGAAAATAGTACCCAACAAATGCAGTTAAAAGAGTGCCCAGCTGTTTTTGTAAAATGACTGAAAATGTATATATTTGTGACCCATATTTTATAGATTTCCTTTACTTGGTGGGAATGAATGTGCTTTAGTGCCTCAGAGAAGGGCTGGGAAATTGGAGAGTTGAGACACCAAGTCTTTCCATGAAACATAGAAAATTGCGAGCTTGTCTTTAATAAGAATGGTCTGAACCATTCATTACATCATGCATGATGACAAGAAAGTCTGTTAAACACTTCATCTACTGGTGTTTACAGATCCAGTAGTTGAAGGAGCCATGAGTAGACACTTCAAACATGGGTTTCTCCTTGTGTTTGTGTTTGATTTTGTATTTATCATAGGAAAAGTGCAACTGGAAAGAAACACGAGGAACTAACTGGTGGTCATGACAGGAACTGGGGATTACCATGACAAATATGTTTTGTATGAACAGAGTCTTTAAATTAATACAATATTCTCACGAAATAGAAAATAAATTAGTTTCCGGTTTTGGTATTTAAAAACATGCAAGGTTGCATTTCTGGTCATATTTCTTCTTCATCCCTACATTTTGTTATCGCAGTGTAATATAATGCTGAATTAAACTCAATGTTTTGCTGTTAAAAAAGCAGGCTCGCAGATTTGAATTGCTCTTGTTTTTCTTCAGAAAAGACCAGGCAGATTTAAACTGAGGAGATAGTTATTTGTAACAAGGCAAGATGTAATTAGAAGTCAAAAAGCTAAAAACATGACGCTGATTTTGAGAACCAGAACATGTTGCTGTCCAACCTTGCTTGTTTGGGTTCATTATGTGATTTAATAATTTGGAGAACAGACCAAACACAGTGTAGATGACATGAAATAATTATTGCACAAAAATGATTTGTTAAACATACATAACAATGCTCAAAGACACTATTCATTATAAAACAGAGAAAGCAGATCAGGGCAAATAACTGTAAATATAAAATCAACATCATAATCACATTTAATACGGTACACGTCATTATTAAACATTAAAAACAGAATAGTAGATTAGTGTCATAATACATGTAAGCAAATATGTGGGCAAACAGATTGTAGCCATTCTCACACTTGTGGCTCCAACCTACATGTCGCCTATTATATACAATTCATATTAAAATGCATAGGGATTTCGCAATTTCCCTGCAACAGTTCAGCTTCCTGGCAGACAAGTGATCTTAAATATGTGCACAGGATCATCATCTGTTGATTAATAATAATTTGAGATGCTACATTGGCAATTAGCACTACAAAAATCTGAATTTAATGTCAAGTCTCTTTTAAAAAAATATTTCAAATGTGTTCAAATTTATATAATCCCATTTGGTCCCAGTGTTGCTGGAGAGAGAGGGATCTTTGGTTGGAGTCAGAGATATCAGACTGTCCAGACAGTAGCCACAGTTGATGAGTGAAATGCAGCTTTGAACATATTTCTACAATTACAGACACACCACGGTCTTAATTAAGTAGCTGGTTGGCACTGCTCTGAAGTCAACATACCCACTGATTGAAAATATGTCCCTGCCCGTTCTCTATGGGATTGTGGAAATTAGGTTTTCACTTACTGAGATGTAGATGATGCAGTTTGAGAGGAAGAAGATACACAAAGAGAGAAAAATGAAAAAATGTACTATTAACTATCAGAAATAGAGGTGGATATCAGAAATAATACTGTGCTAAAACCAGATGTGTCTCGAAGGCTTAAAGATGGTGCTGCTTGTCCTTACGTTTGTCCAGCACTTTTGACGTCACGGTCGACAGACGATAAAACTCAAAGGTTTTGTTGCAGCCCTCGTCTCTCTTTAAAGCACCATGATAAATAAGAGGTTTTTCAAATTTGCTGTAGATATTATCCCTGGTCCAAGAGGGTGAATCTCAATGTTTGTCCACTTCCTGTGAGCACTTGGGCCAATATGTTAAAATTAAATGCAGGATATCACATGGTATAGAAGATCCTTTGGGATAACACGTGGCTTATTGCCGTGACGTTTACTTAGCGGCTCCATGCTCGTGAGGGTTGAGTTCAAAGTGACTGCGGTTTTAGTTGCTGGAGAACTTCAGCAGTGGGACTACAGTGTTGCTGTGTATGCGCCCTTGAGGGCATCTAGCCTATATGAATGGGTCGCATATTGGAGTGTAGAAGAGAGAAAAAAGAAACATAATAAAATAAAATGCAATAATAGTAGTTGGAGATTAATCCAGGTTAAGTTCCCATTGGACGGACCTGTACACCGCAGGCCTCCCGCCTTATTGCCAACATCATGAAGGACCTTCTTTTTTTACAAATAAAGCAGAGAGACGATCGTCAGCATTTATTTATTGCCAATGTTTTGTTAACTTTTCATTATTATGCAGTAAAACCAACAATCTATCGGCTATAGAAAGGGTGAAAAGCTCATACTGCAGAGTTGCAGCGCGAGCTCTTGACTTATCAAGCCAAAGGTTTCATGATGTTTTTTAATGTGAAAAATATTCACAGGGGCATCATCCAAGTGCCTAAAAGTCAGTCTTAGCAAAGACATCCCTCGTTGTCGGGACATGTGTTTATATCTTTGTTTCTCTTGTTTTCTTTCTCAGCTATCAACTGTCTTGTAAGGGCAAAAAGTTGAAACTAATGTTCAGTGGAGCTTTAACCATGCTTTGTACTTCTAGTAAAGCCAAATCATTAGTATGGTTTTGTTCCAAGCAGGATCCGAACAAGGATTTGGGGCTTGTAAAATCTTTACCGAAGACTCGGCTCAGCAAAGACTGGATAATTTGACTTTCTCTGGTGAAACACGTTTTATGATTGGAAAGAAGCTAATTGAATTCAGCTGTAAGATCTCATTACAAGTATACCTCTTATCTCTGGTGTTCCCCACAAAACCGTTCCTTCAACTTGCTAATGTTTCCTGCAGGATTTTCGATTGCACCTTTGCACTAGGGGTTGGAATTGGCAAAAATGTGACAATTCAATAGTATTGCGATATTTGGGCCGCGATTCAATAGTATTGCGATTCTTAACATATTGCGATACAGCAAAGATTGCGATTTGATTCTGCGATATATTGCGATTAATGTCCCCCATATTATTCAAAGGCATTACAAAAAATTAGGAAAATAAGACTGCTCAACTCACTTCAAATGTTACATTTAATTCTGTGAACAACATGGTCTTCAACACATTAACTGAAGTGCAAAAACAAAGAGAGGGTAGTGCTAAAACTTTGTCCTTTGTAATTATTTTCTGAATAGGAGACCTCTCACATGAACGCTGAGCTCCCAGCACATAACTTAAAATGATTTAAATACAATACAGTAACATAAAGCAGACATAATAGAGTAACATAAACCTGAGAATAATTATATAAATAAGATTAACTTAGAGCTCCAATCAAATTGAGAAAAATAAACAAAAATGTTTACTACTAGAGTCCAGTCCAGTTGGCTGCAAGGTCATGACCCAAAATGTTAAATTCATTTGGGAATATTGGCATTTTTGTTCAGAAAAAGGAGTTGATCAACATGCTCAGATGTTCAAGTGCTCCTCTGGGCCGTTACTATATCTCCTGCAGTGGAGAAAATCCTATCAGCAGACACACTAGTGCCTGGAATGCTCAGGTATCTTTTAAACTCTGAAACTCTCCCGGTATGCTTTGCCAGCCAGGGGCTGTTACATATATAATTAAATATCACAAAAATTTGAAATAAAGTATTAAAAAAAAAATAAAAAAATTGCAATACTTTGTGCTACTGTATCAATATAATCGCGTGCGCAAAATATCGCGATACTGAACAGAATCGATTGCACGCTCGCACTTTGTAACATTCTTGAGTTTGCGAATGTGTAAAATTTTCCATTTGCATGTTCACACATTGAGATGCACCCATAGAAGGTGATATACAACTCAAATTGTGTGACATGCTTTTTTTTAAATATAATTTCTTCCAAAGTTTGGGTGTAATAATAATTTTATCTTCTATATACAGTTAGTGAGGCTTTAATCTCCCTCTGTCAGCCCTGCTGGCTTGTGGCCCGTGTGCCTTCACCTTTAAGGGGAGCTGGAATGGTAGCACTCAGCACTGTGGCCTGTTATGTAAGACTTTGGCAGTGGTGCTCAGAGCTGCGTGGCCCCTGCACAGTCCTGCTGCCAACAAGCCCAGGAGGTTTTATCACCCCTATGTTTCAAAGGGCCCTTTGGACTCTGGATCATGCTTAATGCCGATCAGTATTTTGCCTAATTCACTTTCTCCTTTCTCTCTCCTTTCCACCAACCATCTGTCAACCTCCTTTATATTCTCCCCTTTTTCCTCACCCGCCCGCTCCTCTTTTGCTGACTCACTCCGCTCCCTGAAATTATAATGCGCTGAAATAGCTGACTCTCCCTCCCGCACACAGTCCAATTGCACCATTTTGTTTTTGTGTCTGATTTTCATCTGTGATTGCTGCTCTGCTGAGACTGTGCCTAACAAGAGGCTATGAATAAAGATATGGTGGGGATCTCCTCCTCTTGCTGCTTTTGTTTTTTATGCTAAAACACATAATTGGTTTAACACAGAGAGGGAAGAAGAGATTTTGAAGATAGATACAATCATTTGTCTTCCTATATAGGACATTCTTGTTAAGATTGGTTTTAGAGATGCTCTTAGGGCTTTTTAAAGGAACATAGAAACATTACAAAAATAATTAAAAATAATATTATTATATATTATTAGTTATTATCATAGGCATGTGTTATAAAGATAAATGTGTGTTTAAATAGTCATGGGAGGAAATGTTATAAAACAGGGAAAACAGTTTATCTTATGATTGGGGTTTGTATAATCCACAGGTTTTCAGGCAGATGTTGTGACATGATGCAGAGATGCTGTGTGAGGAGAAGGGGACAGGTGCATGCACGTGTTCCAGGATGTTAGTTATCGTGGTTACACCACAGACTTGGCCTGCTTGTCAACATGGGCATTTGTAACTGCAGCAGTGACATACAGCTCACAGAGGCAGTCAATCTTTACATGATGCACACATTTTTTTCTGCAGTTCCTCAATGATTGGTTCTTTCTAAGGGTATCGATATTTCCAATCAGACATAAATCATGAATCTGCTTAGAAATCCTAGAAAAAAGTGCAGGATGATAGTAATGATAATGTTGTTTCAATATTAATGAAGACTGTTAGTTGTGGGTTTATGGGTCCAATGCAAATAGAAACTGCTAATAGCTAATTAAGCATGCTTTTAATGCTGCCAGTTTGGTGAAATGCATTATTGAAATATCAGGTCTGTCTCCTAGAAATTACAACAGCAAATCTATTTTGTGGGAAACCTAATGGCTTTGTTGATTATGTCCAGAAACAACGTTAATAAATAAATTATGAACTTCATGTATTAACGAGACCAGTCGGCAGGAGGTTGTTGGGGTATATAGCTGGTGTAGGGTGAGCTGTCAGAGACTCCACACTCCCACCTGGAGGATTAGTTTCTGGTGAAGGAATATCTATCCATAGTTTTTGTTAAATGTAAATGAATAGGCTTTGACTGCTCTGAAAGGTTTTTTCTACTTCAGCTTGTCACAGATTTCTGCACAACACAGCTCACAAAACTGTCCACATACTCCAGCAGACAAATAACTGACTGTGCAGTTGTTTGCAGAGAGCAGAGTTATATGTTACTCGCAACATTTGCTCTCTTATATCCTAACAGCAGATGTTTTTACTTAGGTTGTTTCCTGCGTGTCCACTTATATGGATTATGATAGAAAGACGATTATGTCACAGAGTAATTCCTAAGTTCCTTAGTTTCACAGTTTGCTGTCATAACCTCCTTACTGGTAAGAAGATGCCCCTTGGCAGGCCACCGGATCTTCAACCAATCATAAGAAAGTAGGCTTTCAGGATGCCGTCCAAAAGAGGCCTGAGCTAATATCTCCAGTTTCAGTGAGAGGCTCAACTGAGGGGCTGCATGACATGCTGTTTGAGATAAATAACTTTTTGTTGTGACTCATGCAAATCTTCCCTAGAGGAGTCCCAGAATAAAACCTTTTTTCTGGAAATGAACACAATGGGCCCCCCCCCCCCTTTTTAAGGCTGTAATCAGTATAAGTGGATTATGTGCTGCAAAATCAAATATTTTGATAGTAAACAAAGCCAGTGTTGTTTGCAACTTGTCAAATACACAACAAATCCTCCGTCCGTTAACAGAAAAAACAATCCAGTGGCAGTTACATTTTAAATTGCTTGTTTAAAGGCCCCCCATTTTAAATCATGATATTTCCATAAATAAAAGAGACACAAAGAATACAAGTACTGAACAGATGCAATTACCATTATGGTCAGTATTGTTTTTGAATGACGAGACGCATGGGCTCTTCTGTGACTTTGGGTTTGCATACGCACACAGTACAATGAATTATTACCATTGTTTTCTACAGCATCATCAAATACAATTAATCCCACTTGAGGCCCAGAAGAGCATCACTTTAGTAGCTCAAAATCTTATTTGCAGTAATTTGAGATCATGAGATGGAAAGACAACTTAATCTGCTGTCATTCACTCGGCTAACACTATGAGATCATGTCCTTAACTAGATTGAAAATGTTTCTCATCTAACCAAGTCCATTGTTCATGATATTTTTTGTCTTAGGTTCAAAGAAAGATTTACAAGATTCATAGAAAGAATATACTGTTTATATCTTAACAGCAGTGAAAATGTACAGGGATGTAGGCCTGTCCATTCACAACTGAATATATGTCTATTTGCTATATCTCTAAAAGTATGAGGTATGCTGGGTGGATAATACACGAGATACAAAGGGTGCGAAGTCAGTTAAAGAAACACTAAAATACATACTGATAATAATATTTAAAAAACAGCAGGTCTTACTGCCAAGACCGCATCGTCTGTGAACAGGCCCAAAGTAATTTGTCTTGACTTACACTAAGTAGGTTGATGAACAGAAACATTTGACTCACTAAGTATTTGTGTGTTCGTACGGGAATATGTGAGTTGGTGGTAGAAGGTGAGAAAGCATTCAGGCCTCTTTGAGATGATTTCATATGGTAATTGTAGGCTTTGGATTCAGGTCAAGTTTTCACTGCTCAAGATTTCTCTCTAATTTTGTCAGTTTGCAGTTCACACAGTCGCAATGAAATGTGTTTTCACACACATGGCTTTTGGGCACTAAATAGACCATCTGCTGTAGAAACTTCAGCGATCTTACCATGTATTCTCCATTGTAACTGATTATGGGTGGTGCCTGAATTCATCTATGCATTTTTGCAATTGAAAAACCAACAGCTAGCTTAGCATTGACATAAGAACCTTGAACTCGTTTTTGAACTCCAAACAGTGTTTATTTCTCAGTCAATACGTCTTATTCAACATTTCTGAATGATAAGCAACTTTGAATAGCTGTAATCTACTGCTTATTAAAATCGTATAACTTAGGGTTAAAACATTTTCTACCAAATAGGCAACTACTTCTCAATGAATATATTTATATAAAATAATTTCAGCAGCTTTAATAAATACTGCATTATAAAAAAAAATATATATATAAATGACTGAAGGCCTCGGAAAGCTGTGAAAAATATTTTGCCAGTTTAAAGGGACTCTTACCTTTGTTGCATTTGAGAATTACAGCACATTCAAAATCATCCCGCCTTCCTCCAATGCCCCACCCCCTCGTTCCCATCCGCTGTGTTTTTTTGAAGAAACTTTATTTACAAGCAGACTTTCAACCTACTGCCTCCGCGCACGCACGTGAGTTTTTGTTTACCAAAGCAATGGATTCGGATTCAGAAGCACCGGTAAGTTATATACATTGATGACGCGGGCCCGAATGCGCCACAAGAAGCAGACGGAAAACCTGCATGTCCATGCAGCAAACAGACAGGTCTGTCGGCCAATAAGGTCCTTCTGTCCGAAGAATTTTATTGGTTGAAGTTTTCACTAAATATTATGAGAGTGAAATAATTGTTTGTTTTTACTCCTGGTGGGTCTGTCTTGCATTTTAGAGTGTCATTACCTTATTAATACCAATTTAACCTTATCCAAAAAAAGTGTAAAAATGCAACAAAGGTAAGAGTCCCTTTAACAGAGCAGTATCACAAGGCACTACAACCATATTGGGGGAAATTGCACTTCATAATTTATGTTAAGTACTAGAACTAGTGTGCTTTTATTGGTTAAAAGTGGAGTTTGTGCCTAATCACAAACCTGTAGTCCTAAAATAAACCTTTTTGTTGTTGCCATGTGGAAATATTTTTTAAAAAACAATAATTTCTAAAGCATTGGACTTGTAGGAAAAAATAAAAGCAATGTCGTTTAACACATTTTTGAGGTTTTCCCAAACTCTCCAGTATTAGTCATTCTGTCTGGCAGAATATGGTTGATATGGGTTTGAAATCCCCTTGCAGCAGTGGAATTGGGTTGTGACAGTTCACCTTACTGCATGGCCAAGTGTGTAGAAATCCCTTTAATGCACCTTTCAGGTTCCCTTTAACATCCTTCACTAATTTACTTTTGTTTCAAACAACTGAGAACTTAATAGAGCTCTCTTGAAATACGTCCTGCAACTTTTTTAACGTTTATAGATAGATAATTTTCGTTTTTTGGATTTATCATAAAAATAAAAGTCTTGACATCCGCACACACTTTCTTTACGACTGAGCAAACACCAACCACAGATTGCAGGATGTAGTTGAAACTTCTGGAAAAATGATAGTGCTTACATAGCTCTGGTCATGTCACAATTAACATCCCAGATGTACCGCTGCTGTTAAATATTAAACTTCCATAAAGGCAGATGAAACCCCAGTAATATTGTCCGGTGCAGAGAAATGCCAATATGAGTTGCTGTTGACAGTGCAAAAGGATCAGTCGTGGTCAGCCTCAGCACCAAGAAATGTGCTTAAAGTCCACATGTTGTTTATGTTCCCCTTAGTCACTTAGCTGCACCTGATCAGACATTAATGGTCAAAAATTGACGTCAATGCTGGGAGTGTGAGCAATTTCCCCTGGCGTAGAGTCAGGGGAAAAATGATGAATGACTCAATGCAGAAATTTGACCCAGCACTAATGGGTGGACAATAAGATAAGGGGCTGACGATGAGAGGAATATTTGTCAGAGACAGCAGCAGTGAAAAGCTTAGTACTTAACTTTAGGTGCCCATAATACATCCATGAGAATTAACCCTGGCATTTCTTATACACCATGTGTCTCAGAACAATGTCTTCTTAGACTCACAGCTGTGCATTTGACTTAAGCTGCACTCACTGCCCTAGTTTGGCCTAATAATGAGACACACACACACACACATACACACTGGTCTTATACAGCTGTAAGAACACTCTCATTAACATCCCTTAGCACCTTACCCAAACTGTAACTAAGTCTTAACCATCAAACGATACCAAAATTTCATTAAAATGGTTTCATACCTAAATTTATCAGGAACACTCACAAACAATGCATTGAGTTGCACTTTACCCTTAATTAAACCATCACATACCCTGCCCATAATCCTTACCCTAAAACCAATTCTTGACCCGCTAAAGCAGTGTCTATGCATTAGGGCTGGAGCGAGGCATCAACAATTACGTTAATACGTCGACTCGCCAATCACTTCAAAAAGGAAGATGGCTGCACACTGTCAAAGTATGAACTCTCCTGAATAGCAAGCCGAAGCGAAAATTGCCCAAGATCATAAAGCATAGAGCACTTATAGTTGGACTGCGGTCCGTAACGGACCAAGAAGCCGCCCTTTAAAGACCCAGACCTGTTATCACATTCTGACGGACCGTTTCTATTTTAACCTGCGCAACCTTTTCTCACTTTTACGGTAGTCTTATTTTAACATGCGCTGCTTTTTATGTCTTTACGGGATTAAATCCTGGCAGCCCACGGTAGAGTTTACTTCACTGAACAAGAGAAAGTGGAAACAAATAGTAATTGTGTTAAAGCTGTTTAGTTGTTAATGTTTGTTGAGATTGTTTATATATGTTATGTAGTAAAATATTAAGAAAAAATACATCTTTTTATTTATTTGATCTCAAATTAAGCTCTTCTCTCTCTCTCTCTGTCATCCACTCACATGCATATACAAATGCAATCTCAACTGTGAGCTTGGAGAGCAAAGAGTGAGATGGTGCACTCAGAGTACATTGGACATGGAAGGCAAAACAATATGGCGTATTACAGTGAGTGTCCGCACTGACCAAATGAAAGAGACCTCAGAGAGTCTTGACATTGTATTGTTCCTCGTTGTGATGTGGATTAAAATCAGCCCTTTGTACACTGAGGCTATACTCAGTTGAAGGATGTGTGGTTCTGTCCAAAGTCAAAGATCTCTAGCATGAGTTATGTCTTGAATAAATCCTTTCACTGGGTCCAAGCATCTGCAATCACTTCCAGTGGGATATGGGTAAGGGGGAAGTAAGGATTGCCTAAAAGTATAATATCCCTTTTGTTATGCTGTTTGTAACTTGCTGGAGAACCCAAAAGGATATAATGAAGACCCTCTGTCAAGACCTTGGATTTTAGACAGCTCTTTTTGATTGGTGGTGATGTAATATTATTTATCCTGAAATCTAATTTCACATTTCATGTATCAAAAATATATTCTTGGATAACAGGAATTAAGTTCAATTCCAAACATAATAACCTACACTTTCTTATATCAAAGTGATTAGACAGAAACCTTGGTATGGGGCATTGATCAGGGGAGAAATTGGTGGTCAGTGTTTGTGATATAACAGTGTTTAAACATAAATGGCCTGTCCCTGATGCAAAGCAAGGACATCTGGACATGGGTCAGTATAAGCATTGAGGCTTTACAAGTGTCCAATGCAATCTTTTTTCTCGTTAAGTGTGGCTGTTCAGACACATTCCACAAACAAGCTTGTTTTGAGTTAACCTTCAGCTTAAAGGTGAGGAGGTCATGTGGGGCAAACAGCCTTTCCTGCAATGTAAAGTTTGCCTTTCCTGTTGTGGGTAATGTCAAATTAGATTAAGTATTAAGTCTTTCCATAATATACAATCATAATTTATACTTCATGAAACATACCCTTTTGCCGAAATAATCCATTTAAATTCTAGATGTAGGCTTCAGAGAATCAACCAGTATCAATTGGTGACAGTAAGGTTATCCAAGGATGGTTAGTAGTATAGTTTACTGTATTAAAGTAGTACGGGTTAGCTCAGGGCAAGTGTTGAGAAGATGCTAGCGCTATGCTGGGTAGTGCTACATCCCAGCAGTTCATCAGCCAATCAAACTGATTGTTTGCCTGAAAATTAGCTACATAGACGAGACCATGATTTTTTCTGAATATTTACATTTTCTAGAAGATCTTCAAATAAAAAAACTAAAAGATGTTGGCACACATTCTCTGAGAGTGTTTATAGTATACTGCCCATCTGTTTCACCGAGAACTATTTGCATATTCATGTTTTTTTTATAAATTTATCTCTCAATTTTTTTTCTGAAAAGACAGCTGGCAATGTTTATATCCCTTGTTTTGGTCTTGGTGGGCAATTTGCTTTGGTTTAGGTCTTTATCAATAGGCATAAGAAATTATCTTGCAGAATACTGCCTTTAACCTGAAAAGCCAAACCAGTCAAAGCACCCTGTTGAGAGCACCCAGTTTTCAGCTCTGCTTACCATCATCCATGAAATGATTCTCCCCACAACTTTGGCAGTTTGATTTGGCCTTTCCCAGACCAGTGCCACATTCATATTCAAGCCTGCACTGTAGGCCACGTTCATTCTGACCACACTTTGTCCAGAGTGATGAGCTCCAAATATTCTCAAGATAAAGCTTTACGGTTGGCTGGGTCTTTTTGTTCTACGCAAGTTCAACTGATGTCACTCACTTTGCTAACTTATCTGATGACACCAGCAAATGTTGTCAACTTACCAAGGGTCCTCTAATAATAAAATAATTGTCTTGTCCGGTTGGGGACCTATGGGAGTCGTTGTGGCCGATTGTTTTGCTTCAGCTTGCTCTTCAGGTGAGTCCATGCTTTGTCTGTGCACAGCCACCTTTCTTACAACTTTTCGCAAGTCAATGTATTTACGTAATGGATGGCGTAGCCGCGTCGCCCTAGACGACTAACCAAAGCATGGAAACCACAGTGGTGTTTTTCCAAGCCTGATGCTGTTCATTCATGTGTGATGGTGAAATAGGATATATAAAAAACAACCAGTATCAGCCTTTCTTGCTCTTTAATTGTGTTCAAGAGAACTAATGAAAGACAGGCCTTCTTCTTTTCTCTGACTGGAAGGGGAAAAAAAGCTGTAATGATGCAGAGCATTATTGTGTTTCGAGTTGAATGCTCTTCAACTCTAGATGCCTTGAGTGTAACATCGAACGCACTTTTACGCAGTATGGATAAAAGGTTGCATGAGCAATGTGCAAAGCACTTTAACAGTTCCAAGAAATGTGGTTACACTCCAGTATGTGTGTTCATGTTCGTTCCCATTTTGGTTTAATTAAGGCTGTCCTAAGATTGGCAGCAGCAGTAAAAGTACACTTGGGCTTTCATGCTAATGTTGTGTGTTATTGTGTTGAGAATTCTGGCTCACTTAAACTGCTCCAGTGTCAGTATTGTAGATGAGTGATGTTACATTTTTTTAATACCATGATATTGTTCATGTACTACTATGAAAGCACTTAAAGTCACTTTTAGAGTGCATGTATCCTGAGTTTATCTTATACCCCATATCTCTAGTATGTGGACCAGATGGATTTATTTTTTTGCCAAACACTCAAATTTAAAAAGAGAAATCTGTGTCACATGTGAGGAAGAATCAGATTTGGGACCTATCCCTACTCATCTCATTCAGATGTCTCCCGTCTGTGTCAGCTCTGCAATGATGGCCGGCTTTAGTCTGTTTTGGGGTATAGTTCCCTTGAATAGTTTCAGATTTCCTTCAATGCATAGAAACAGCACAAAAGCCTTAGTCACCCTTGACTTCCCTCCGTCTGTCTGCTAATGCCAAGGGTTGTCTCAAAAACAAAAGCAGCACAAAAAAGCAGAATGGGGATGCAGGGGACGGATGGGGGGGGGGGGGGGGGGGGGGGGCAAGGCGCCTGCTAAAATATTTGCAGCTTGAAAGCTGGATTGCTTTCAAGTTTGAAAAAAGTTCATGCAGCGAAAGAAGGGGGACAAGGATGAGATTGGGAGACTGAGGGAAACAAGGAAGAAAGGAATAATAAGGCAAAGAGACCTATTGTGAAATTTTCTCCAGCATCACAAACAAACCAAGTATACACATGTTGTTTGGGCCTGTAAGGCAGGGGAGAGGGGGAAAGAAGTGTGCGTTGATGAGGAAGCTTTCTAATAACAAATAAAAGCTCATTATTGAAAACATGGGCCTTTTCTTTTTAAGGTTTCATGGTTTTAAATTTGAGGCTTAGTGTGCTCTGGCTGCATCTTCGGCCTCTCTTTTTGTTCCACTTTGAATGTGGTCACTCAGGGAACTGATTATAAATGTGAGTAGATTTTTGCTCCGGCTCAGCAAACTCTTCTGTGCTTTTTCTTAGCCAAAGAAGTAGAAAGTAAAATATAGTTGTTTTGCTTCCCTGATCAATGGAAAAAAAAGGATTAATTAAAAACATGGTTGCTTAAAAGATTGCAAAACGGACACGGGTGGGAGTTGTGACTGAAAACGACAGGGAAAGATTATTGATAAGGTTCTCTGAATAGGGTTAGCTTAATGTTTAGGTGTTTGTTAAGATGCTTGCTTAAAATTGTATTTCATTTCAAACTGGATATTATAATTGCCTAGAAAACGAAATAGAAATTCCTAGAATCCTCTGGGGATTATTTGTAAATTAATATTGATAGTAGGAACTGAAATATCCCCACAACTATTGCCAATGCCATTGTGTACGGACATTCCCATAACTTTGATGATGGGTCAAGATTTTCATTTTTCCTGAGGAATATTTACTACAAACAGCGTTTCTCACAGAATTAATTCAATCTATGAGGGTAACAGGGGAGCATGTGCATGTGTAACTATAAAGTGTAAAATGACAGCACATGGCAAAAAGTGCTACAAGAAGCGCTGCACACACCAAGTAAAATATATTTTAAGAACTGTGGTGGGACAAATTAGAATATGCAGGGCCACCACACTCTAGATAATTAATAGGAAACCCTATCAGATGGATTTGCACAACATTTTTGGTCTCTGTGATTATGACTGTGACTCAGATTGATTTGAAAAATGTAAAACACCCAGTGAGCACAAGATCTTTGGATGTAAAAACACCATGGGATGTACAGGTTCCCTGCTGAGTTAGCATGAAAGGCTATGCTAAGTCCGATAGCTTCTCTTTACAACTGTGGTGAGCAGATAAGCATCTCCGATTGTACAACATGTCCAACTTTAAAGCCGATGGGTTAACACAGCAGAGGAACACGTCAGGTTCCACTCCTGTCAGCCAAGAACAGAAACCCGAGGCTGCATTAGAGTGGCAGTTTGGACTGACTGGAAACACGTGTGGCCAGTGGCATGGTCACATGTGGGCCCACTCATTGCAGCCAGTTTGTTGTTTATTGATTTACAAGGCTGGGTGTAGGGGTAGTTGCAAGCAACAAAAAGTATTTAAAGTGGCAAATAGTGCCAAGTAAGAGTAAATACCACATGGTCCTGGTTAGATTAAGAACTTTGCAAATTTCAGACTATATTCACGTTGACTACTTTCGCTTGGCTTTTTTTGTGAAAAAAATATAGAAATGAATTTTTGTATTAAAATATATTTATTGTTTGTTTATGTAAAGTGACAAATGTCTTGATCCAGTTGGGGCAGTGACAGCTAAAGTACAGTGACTCGATGAAATATGTGGTAACCATCATTCAAGTTCATTTTAACAACGTCTAAAAAGAAACCCAAGCTGTCATCGCCAACGTCTTCATCCCTGGTTAATGTACTATGCCACATACTGTATATATGTACACATACCGCACAGCTCAATGGGATGCTGTCACATACAATAACTGTAGAAGGACCGCAGAGGCTGGAAATGGAGTGTGATGGGAGGGTTCTGAGACTGTGGATGAGGGTTTTGAAAGCACACAAAGTACAGACTATTTTGGGTGGTATCACTTAAAAAGGGAGTATCCCTACATTGAAATCAGCAGGATAAGATATTGTTTGAAAAAGTACCAATGCTAACCCAGTTTTGGTACGGATATAAAATTAAATTTTTTCTCTAAATGTAATTGGTTTGTCTGTGCTTCCAGAAGAGCACATGAGATCCGAAGAGGGGCACAATACATTTGCCGTTTTTCATCCAGATCACAGAGTCAGAGTTATCTGATATCTTATCAGAGTGTCATGTTCAATGTTATTTTCTTATTTGGCCTCTGTGAGTAGCAGAATGATGGCTAAAAGCTCTTAAATTTATATAATATTATATTTGAATTAATAAGTTGGTAGCACTGACAAGGATAAGGGTGAACATGTATCGTCTTTACTTTGCCTGAGGTCAACAGCTCAGGAGTTGCGCAGATGTTGTTGCCAGATGTGAATCCAACTGTGACCTCATGTTAGTTGCCTTCACATGTGAGAACACACACATTTGTTTTCAGGAGTGGAGGTGTGTGTAACTCATTTAATAGCACTGCTGTGTTCGTAAAATATTTTCACAGTCATGCAGCAACGGTGCCAAATCACAGTGTGTGTCCTCTCTGCTTTCATTTATTTCTTGATAGAATCAAAGGGACACAGTTTCTGGACACGAGTGGCACTATTAAACAATACTTGATGTGGTTTTCAATGTGTTTATTTCACCAGTAAATGCATGCATTTGTTAAGTCTTGTCATCTGAGTTACTGTTGCTACCTCTGGCAGGTTTTCCATTCTGAGGATGCAGTAGCCAGTCTTGATGTTAGAGGGATTTGGTGCTAATTTAGTCCGTTTTTTTTGTGATCTAAGTGTGGTCTAAATGAAACTAAAACATTGTAGCCAAAGAAAATCGTAAAAAAATGTCATGTTTTAGTCCAGACCTAGAAAAAGGAATATAAATCAAACGTAAGCCAATAGGATTTAATCCAAATGGTTAACAAAATGACCAGTTCTGGTGCAATTAAACTTACATTTTATAATTGTGTAGTCTGTAGTAGTAGAGTAGATAGCATTTATAAAAGATGCACACAAGCTTTTAAATACATTTGTAAATTAAATCATTTTGAACCGTTTTGCTACAGTAACTATACTGCACAATGTGTGAAATAAACCTCATACATATTTTTGTCAACAATATTGCATCCCTTAACCTTACCTGTTTGATCACGTACCTTCTGGTTTTGTAATTTGCCTATAAAAACAAATCTACCCTCCAACCTCAATAGATGCCGGGTATCTTTTACTTAAGCCCTGTTCACACTTAAACAGCATAAGGTGAAATCATAATGCTTGTTCTATTGCAATGATGTAATTGGCAAATTGGTGATCAGGTGGTATTTAGCTAAGTAATTCAGACTGAACAAGGCAACAGTTTATAACGTTTATAGTGTAAATACCATGTACAGCTGAATTCAATGGCGCCACCCAGTCCAGCTATCAATTGGTCCCAGTCCTTTTTATGGAGAGCCTTCAATATATATCCGTCTTTCTACTGGGACAAAATAAATCAAATCATTTTCTTTTGGTTATTCAACTTTTGCTCTCATCAATCAATCAATCATTCTGCACCTGAGGCAAAAATAGTTCAATCCTGACTTGAGAAAGGTGCTGTGCCTATCCTCATCTGACACTACAGGTTGAGCAGGCTGCTTAGTTTTGCTGGAACTTCTTTCAGTTATAAAACAAATCAAATTGTATTTTTGTTATCTATTCCTGAGTAAAAAATAGTACACTATTTATATACAAGTAATTTTTCAAAAAATACAAATTTTGAAAGAATTTAATGCAATGTGTTAATGGTAAATTGCTGCTTTGGCTGATGGCAATACAAAATATCATGGAATGAAATGGTTTTGCTCCTTTGAAGAACTGCAGAGTTTACTTTTGGCAGTAGGTCATATTTTTGGTCAAATAAAAACAAAGGGAGCATATTTGGGTTTATTTTGAAATATGCCTCAGTGATTTATGAAAATAGCCACTGTAGTAAAATAGTGCAAAGGTTTCCGACTACTTTCACTTGAGGATTTGGTGCTCTAGTTTTTTGTTGGGATTTAGTCAAAATGAACTTGCATGCACTTATTTCTATTTGAGGACCTGTGCCAGTTATAGACTTTACAGAGTGAGGACATTTTGGGAACATCAGGGCATTTTGGCTGGTCCTCACTTTCTGTCACCTCAAAGGGCAGTTTCAGGAATAAAACTTTATTTAGGGGTTCACCATCAAACCTCCGTCCTTTACTCACCAGGAGCCTTTTCCAGCAGGAGCACTATGAGTGGTGCTTTTTTCCCACTGAAGTTGGTTCCTGCTACTCAGTCATGCAATCTTGTTGGACCAAGAGCCAACTGTCTTTAGCGCCTGGAATTAGCTTGTTAGCATGCTAACCTTAGTCAATGCTGTTGTTGGCATGGAGGTTACACGGAGAGCACTTCCACCTGCACCAGAGGATTAATCAGTGCAGCTGAGGGCTGATTAATCCTCTGGTTCAAAAGGAAGCAACAGAGGTGCCAGAGGAGAAAACACACGAGGAGACACACGAGGAGACACTGGAAGAGGCTGAAAGTCCGACAATTTTATGTTTCGTATTGACTTTATGTTCTGCACCTGGTTACGTCTTTGACATGACACCAGAACTGAGGTTTCTTTGCATTGTGTCTTGAATTGACACTTGACGTGACTTAAATACATACACCCACATCTTGTTTGGTTTGTTGGTGGTTTATTTGACTGATGGCAGCAGTTATCGTGTTGTTTAACTAAAATTAACCCAGTTCCCTTTTCCCTGCAAGATTTCAAAATCTATAGAAAGGATTGTTGATGTCAGAAGTGGTTAACATTCAGCAGGCAGTAATGCCCAATAAATCATACAGTAGGCCTGGATTGCATAATTTTCTGTATATTGCATAGTTGGCAACTTACATTTACAAACTCGCTCTTTTGGTCAGTGTCCAAAACTCATTATCGTAGTTGAGCACTGGAATGAAGATCGAATGGTTAACCCAGCAAAGAGCTATGTGTCTTTGCTTCACTTGACTTTCCTTGAACACGATCCAATACTGTATAAACACAAATTGACTGCAGCTCATGCACCTGGCTCCAACTCTTCTACTTCACCTTGATGTATTGATATGTTATTGAATGCAGTGAGAGAGAAGCTTGTCCCTGACTCCATGCAGATTAGTGTGTTTTTTTTGTTTGACAGCATGACACCCTGTTACACAGTCATCAGGGCTTCTTTATTTCTTTATTTATTAAGTCCTGCCTCACTTTACTTGACAGCATTGATTTGGTGATTGGAAGCTCGAAGACTGAGCCATATGTTTTTTTTTTAAATCAATCTTTAGACACCTAGTTTACCTGTAAATACTGTTTCAACAGTCTCTTTAGACCTTTAACGTGATGTCAGTGTTTAACTGATGCTGTATGTACTTGTTTGGTTACAGTTTAGCAGCGAGATCTAAACGTCTGAGAGTTTCTCATTATGGTCAGTGATTCTTTTTGTAGTGTCTGGCTTATTGGCTGCTTTTTATCCATTGTTTCAGGACTTTGTTTTGCGAAAGACGTCTTAATGATAAAACGCAGACTTGATTAGTGATAAGCCATCTTTAGGTGCAGTACCTCATGTTTTGTTTCCTGAGCAGTATGGTGGAATTTAGGATCAGTAATGAAGTTTCCTGTTTTTGGCTATTATGGCACTGATTTATAGAAAAATAATAATAATGGTGGAAAAAAACAATGCGGATCAGTAATAATCTGCCACAACAGAGAAAGGCTGTGCCCCATCAGGACAGAGGTGATGGAAATGCATGTGTGTTGAAAAATGGAGCGTTAAAAATTTATAATGTGTCATTAACAAAAGCACTCCTGCTGCAAGTTGAGAGCCAAAAACCGAGGGAATTTCTTTATATTTAGTACAAAGATTCACTCGGACTCATGGATGAACTGATTAGATTGCAGAGGTCAAGGGCACAACCTCTTTCACTTTTGTAGCTTCTTTGCAGCAACATCCATATTTGAGCTTTGTGTGACATCACAGTGTATATGCCAGTCATGGAACACAGGTAAAACCGACATTTTAGTTTGCATTTGTGCGCCTTTTTGTTATGGACACAAAAAACACCTCTCGGAGGGCCCATAAGGTTCTGTCTTCCTGATTTTTTAAACTCTATTTGTTTCACAGATTGCATTGAGGCCATGAGCTGCATTTTGTCAGTATTGCTGAAAAAAACACCTCCTACTTCTTTATTCCTGTGAGCCATTTGTTCAGAGGGTTATATAACATACTGATTAGTGTATTACAGTGTCTGTAGCAGGGATTGGATGTGATCAGCAAGCCTTGTCTTTCCATTTTTCTTTTTTCACAGTCAGGATCTAGAGCAGAGCTACATGTATTACCTACAAGGGTAATACTCTCGAGGGAAACACACACACACTAACAAACACATTAATATATATGTATTCATCAAAAGGAATGACTTTCTTCTTTCTCTTGAGTTCCATGCACCATCACTCGACACACTTACCTTCTTCTTACTTGTTTGCCCTGTTTTGCAGTCGGCATTAAGTTGTCATCTTTGTATATTGTCTATCCATACCTATAGGTACATAATGACATACCTACAGTCAACCTCACCATTTTCACGAATACAATGTCTTAGCAACACCTGGGTATATTCCCTTAGATTTGGTACAAATGTTTGAATTTAAAGAAGAACGGATTAATCATGACACAATTTAACACAAATTTCTAAAAGGATAAAAGTGTGACGTGACAACAGTCCGTATCCAAAAGGTCAAAGTTCAACTTCTCTGTAGAATCATAATATTCTGCAAGTTTGCCAATTGCAGAATTGGTGAATTTTGTTAATTCAATACTCTAGGCCACCCTCCAGAAACGGTATTGCAATAAAATGCAAAGAAAATAATCAAATATGGCTGTTTTCATGAAATCAGCTTAACATTACATATGTTATATTGATATATAGTATTTCTCCTCAGATACTTGACCATTACTGACAATAATCTTTACCCTTATCAATGCTGCTAAAACCTTTATCTTGATGATGTTCTCCTTTACACTTGACATCTATTGCACTTCTGTCCGTCCTGGGAGAAGGATCCCTCACATGTCGCTCTCTCTGAGGTTTCTACATTCTTTTTACCCTGTTAAAAGGGTATTTTATTAGTTTTTCCTTACTCTTGTTGAGGGTCAAGGGCAGAGGATGTCACACCATGTTAAAGCCCTTGAGACAAATTGTGATTTGTTAATATGGGCTATACAAATAAAATTTGATTGATTTATTGATTGATGTAGCCAAATATGAATATTTAAAAATAATCGAAATAATTTTTGAAAAGTAGTACACAAGCGACGTCCTCTATGCTGCTGTAGGATTGCCAATTTTCATTTTGTAGAGTGACACTAGAGGGTTATGACAGGTTCTGCCTGCCAAGGATGGTAAAATATGTAAGGATGTTTTGACGGTTCACGCCACCTCTTAAGCAACAGGATTTATTCCGGTGATCTGAGAAAGAGATAGAGAGTGAGGGACAGAGATAAACACTGCTGCACAATGAAGCAAACATGTAAAACATAAGAGATCTTTGTATCAAGTGTAAATATATCACAAGAAGAAAATAAGTCATTACTGTGGCAGCCCCCATGGCGGAGATAATTAATATGATGTTGCTCACAATTAACCCCTTGTTATAAATAAGAATTGTAGTAATCTTTTAAGAACATTTTAATCTTGTTTGTTAACGGCCGATTAAAGTAAATGGATTTCTATTTATATAGCGCTTTTCTAGTCTGATGATGACCACTCAAAGCACTTTACAGTACAGTTTTACATTCACCCATTCACACACACATTCATACAGTGCATCTACTTGCAGCACTATGTTATTCTATGGGATCTATTGAGGGTTCAGCATCTTGCCCAAGGACACTTCGGCATTCAGATGGTTCAGACTGGGGATCGAACCGCCGACCTTCAGGTTGGAGGACGACCACTCTACCCCTCAGCCACAGCCGCCCTCAAATTGGCGGCAAAGTGGTGGCAATCAGTAAGAAAAAGAGAAAAAAAAGAACATCACAACCTCTAATTTCTAATAAGTAAAAACTTACCAAAGGATAATTCCAGTTTAGGAATATGAGTGTGTGTTATCAGTAGAAAAAGAGCTTTAATTGACCAGAGCTGTGGCTGTTCTCTGTCCAGCTGTTAGGAAAAGCTCTGTGCTGGTCAGGGTCAGAGAAATCAATCTTCTAGGGCCCCAACTGTTGGGTGGAGACAAGCCCAGTGTACACAGAAAAAATTACCACCCGCTGAATCTTTATGGGTCCAGAATCGAAAGAATTCAGACTCTGCTTCAGCCCAGTGTGACATCACAAGGCCTGCATGCATATTGTGAAAGCTTGGATGCTGGAGGTCTGTCTGGATATATGTGGAGAATTTTGGCCTTTCACTGTGTTCCACATGCATACAGTGTGTGTGTGTTTCTCCATAAAACCTGGCAGTGTTCCTAGCTCGGGAGGGTTGTGCCAGCATGGTATCCAGGTTTCTGCCCTAGAGACGTGGAAAGCGACCAATCAGAGGAGCAGTTCTGGAGAAAATCCTAGGGTGCCCATTACTGACCTATTTGCAGATAGGCAGGCTTTTACTCTCTTTGCAAACCTTATAACTGCCAGATCAGCTTTGTTTTGGATCAAGTTATAACAGAACATAACTTCCACTCATTGAGTTACATATTGAAGCTTCTTGTTTTCAACATAATGGTCTCCACATGAGTTTCAAATTTTATGCCATTCTTTGTTCCTCTTTGTTTTTGTTTTATTGTGTTACATTACATTACATATTTGTCTCAACAGCCAAGGTGGCTGGTAGATGCTATTATATTTTTACCAGCCAATAAAAGGAAATAGCCTTTTGGTATTTCATTGAGATAAAACATGTTTAATACAAGCTTAAAGAAAACATCTAATGGAATAATTGTACTATATTTAATATGTCAATAAGTTTTTACAAATTAATTAAATACAATTTCGAATTACAATTGAAAAGCCTCAAAAGTTTTTTTCTTTGGTAAACTGAACAAATCATAACAATAGCCTTCGCATTACACACGTGTGTGTGTGTGTGTGTGTGTGTGCCTGTAAATCAAATCAGACTTGACATTGAGAATAGTGTTTTATGACATGACTGTTTTGATACAAACATATAGTGCCCGTGTGGCCAATACACTTGCCAAATGAATAATACCTGGATTTACGGTGGGTGCGGTCATCTTTTACCTTGTGTATGTCTTCTGTCCAGAATGCTGCTTCATCATTTATCCAATAACTTGCTATGGTATGTGATGAACTGCTACCTGGCAATCAGCTCGCCTCCTTCCTTTCCTTCCCAGCCCTGGCTGCCTCCCTGCCTTTGGTAAACCTTGAATTTACTGTAGGGAACTGGGAAGTGCTGTAGAACCAGTGGGAGGAAAAGCCTCACTGGTTTATTGCTGTCTGAATATAGTCCTGGGTGTACAGATCATTTCCTATTCTATACACTGTCCTCATGTAGGGACCTGGAAAACTGCTGGAAGAGTTCAACCACAAAGACTAATGAGCAAAACATTTGTTCAGCAACTATTATGAAGACTTTCTAACAAAGTCCAGCTTTTACAATGTGGTGTGTTCTCTGAATAGGCTGTGCTTTGTGGTGCATGGCAAGGCTGTTTTATTGCTCGTGTTAGTGACAGGAACAATTACAGCTTAGACGACTGGATAAAATTGGCTTGTACCAGCATGTACAGTGTCTGAAATGTAAATATTAAAGGCCCAAAGTTCACTTTGTTTAGTATTGTTATGTGTCCAAACTGTAAATCTCTTCCCATGTAAAGCTGCCTTCACATTCAAAGCATGATAGCTTTCTGGTTCCTTTTCAGGACAGTGCCCTGCTAGTGCCAGAGTACACAGTGTTACTGCTCATATAGTGTATATGTGCTCTAAGGGATTGTGTTTACATACTGCTCTAAATAACAGAAAATACCTAATTTGAGGTCCGGTCCGGGACAAGCTATTCATATGGGATCCAGCCGAATAGTAGTCCTGTGTGCAGGCAGTCTGGGTGGTCAGGCAGTCTATCTGTGCTGTTAAAAATAACTGGCACTGCACATAAAGTCACAAGTGACTTTCCAAGGGCCTGTACTACGAAGCCAGTTCAACATACCCAAGATATTTTTCCGATATCTGTGTGAACTTAACCTAACAATTGCAACCATGCTGAGCGGTCACATGATGCTGGTTATTAACTCAGTAAGTCAACCCAGGTTTGCCTCATCAAGATCTGAGGGTGTGCACATAAAAGGGGCGGTGTTTACTGCATATGACCAATCACTGACATGGACAAGTGAACTGGCACCAGAGCCGCATATTTCACAACGAGTACCACACTGTTATATTAGAAAAGTACGAGAAGAAGGAACACATTATGCAGACAAAGAAACACTGTTGCAGCTGCTAAATACAGGAAGGACAGCTGGTAAAATATTATCAGATTGTATGCTTGTGTAAGGAGTCCCCAGATCACATTTGTGGGAAAAAATATTACGTCACCAGGACATAATAACCCATGGTAACAAGATAAATAACTCTGGGCCACAAGATATGAAGTTCTACGGAATTCAGGTCTGAAAACAGCTCAAGTGACTGTGTCTGGTTGGTTTGTGTACAGAAGATTGCGTTGTGTGTCTGCTCTGTAGACAGTGTAAGCAGTGTATTGTTGGATGAACTGTTTGTTTGCCACTCAAACAGGTTGTGAGCTCCTAGACGATGACATTTGAGAGCTAGATGTCTTCACAAGACACATGACTTGAGCCAGGTCTGGAAAATGTGCTTTCACTAGTTACTTGTTTGCTGCGTTTCGAGTGCAGATATATGATTGTGTCATCAATTCAAAAACTGAACTGCTTTACAAATGAATGTCAAGGAAAGAAGCAGGGAACTCGTCAGCACACAGAGCAGCAGTTTCTCTGATACATGAGGAAGTGAAAAGGAATCAGTTGAAATGTAGAAGTCACACATTAATTGTTCTCTTCTTGCATTGCAGTACAAAATCCATCTTTTTGTCCTGCCTCTAATACCGTATCAATGATATATGAGGTCCAGTTGCAGTCTCCATCAATAATTAATTATGAATTGTTTGAACGGACTAGCTTGTTACAGCATTATGTCAGATTTTGCTCAGAACTTGTTCATAAACGAATCCCAAGACCAAAGTCTGTAAAGATGTTTCTGTTTAAATCACTTTTTTTCAGCCCTTATTAAATTTAATAGCCTCAGAAAGGCTTATCTGAGCAGCCATGTTGGAATATTAATCGTAGCTTCACTGAGCTTAGTCAGATCATTTCTGTATCAGATGCCTGTAGCTCCACCCTAACGATCTAAATATGGAGAAAAAAGTGCAAAATTCCCTCAACAAGACAGATACTGAGGGAAAGTATAAGCCCACATGTTTGCATAATATGATATAATTTTAGTGCAGATAATAATCTAATTAATTGTGTATTTATTCGTAAGGTCTTGTGACGATATTTTAAATAGAATTTTCAATTTTCATTGGACTATTACAAATTTTGCAACATGTCAGCACAGAGAAATCTTCAGTATTCATGTGTATATTTTCATGATCCCAACTATTAAAAAGGCCTAAGCGTCCTATCATTCCTTGTTTTTCTAATATTTTGTCAGTTAGGGGTAGAGACCTTAAATATTAGAACAAAATTAATGAGCGGTTGAAAAATACATAATTATTCACATCATTTGGGCGCAGATATTGGTTTTATTGTACCAACAATATCAGGAATTTAGCACTTTCTTCCACATTTAGGGCCTTATAGAAAATGAGCACGTTCTGCAATCTTTTACTGGTTGAGTCATTATGCAAACATGCTTAAGCAGCAAAACAGCACAAATGTGACATTCTCTGCAGGGTTAGGGTCATGATTTTTCATGAAGCCAAAGCTAAAATGCAACCATGCATCCTTTTTCTTTTTGTTGTTGCTCCCTCCTGTACGTCAGAATTGGGAGATTTGTTCTGACAACTTCTGACAACTTACAATTACACAGTGTTTGGTCAGGTGGCTGAGTGCAGGTGGGATTTGTACCTCTCTTGCACAACTCCTCCTTGGTGCAGAACCATGAATGCCTGAGATGAGAGAAAGAAATTGTCTATTGCTCATTTGTATGATTTATTGCATGTCACCTCTTTTCGTGACAACAGACCTGTTGCACGACAGCCATCGGGAACATGTACAACCACTTTGGCTGTTTTTGGTCAACATCCTGAGAGGTTTAATATTAAAGTGGTATGAATACAGTGCAGGTATGAAGTCCCAACAAACACTATTACCTGCGTGATAAATGTATTACAGTTATTTGCTGAGCACGTTAGACAAACATCAGCTTCACACATCAACAGTGTTTGTGCCTGAGTATGTGAGTTAAACTGAACCAACATGCTTCCCTGGACACACACATATTTGGTTTGGCACCAAGTATCACCGCATGATTATCTTTTGGATGTGTGATCTTATACGCTGACTTGGTTCCTAAGCTGGGTCCCATTCCATTTTGTAAGGCACCATTAATGTATTTTACAGCTTTAAATTTATATTTACAACTGTATGTAACCACTGCACCTCAAGTGCAGAGTCTCGGGCAGTCGGCTGCTTGTCTCAAGTCTTCAGGTGAACGTAAAATATTCAGACTTATGCACGTGGAAATTACTTTGGAATTTCAAATTATTCTCACCATAACTTTTTAAGTAGTCTCCAAACTGAGCTGAATGTTGAGCTGTAACGGAAGTAGTAAAACAAACAGGTCATTCGTTTCAGGGATTTTTCCCTATTTGTATTCAAGAGCCTGGACTTTTGGTTTAGGACGTATTTGGATTTCACGTTGCACTCATGTACAGCCTGGTTGTACATGAGTACAGCCGTGGCCAAAAGTTTTGAGAATGACACAAATATACATTTTCACAAAGTCTGCTGCCTCAGTTTTTATAATGGCAATTTGCATATACTCAAGAATGTTATGAAGAGTGATCAGATGAATTGCAATTAATTGCAAAGTCCCTCTTTGCCACGAAAAGGAACTTAATCCCCAAAAAAACATTTCCACTGCATTTCAGCCCTGCCACAAAAGGACCAGCTGACATCATGTCAGTGATTCTCTTGTTAACACAGGGGAGAGTGTTGATGGGGACAAGTCTGGAGATCACTTTGTCATGCTGATTTAGACAGAATAGCAGACTGGAAGCTTTAAAAGGAGGGTGATGCTTGAAATCATTATTCTTCCTCTGTTAAGAAGAAGACGATACACTTTATTAATCCCACTAACATGCACAAACATGCAAAGACACACTCATGCATTGGGGAAATTAGTCCTCTGCATTTCACCCATCTGGTGCAGGACACACTGCAGAGCAGAGCAGTGGGCTGCCAGGTACGGCGCCCGGGGAGCAGATGTTGGGGGAGTAAGGTGCCTTGCTCAGGGGCACTAGACAGGGTAGGGAGAAGAGTCTTTTTGAACTTTGGACAGGTCCAGGTTCGTTACACCATCCAGGCAAGTTTCCGCCGAAACTCCGAGGAGACGAACCGTGGAGTCGAACCAGCATCGAACCAGAGACCCCTTCTCTGCCAGTAGTCCAAGTTTTCTGCCACTAGTCCATGGTTACCTGCAAGGAAACACGTGCAGTCATCATTGCTTTGCACAAAAAGGACTTCAGAGGCCAGGATATTGCTGCCAGGTAGATTGCACCTGAATTTATCATTTATTGGATCATCAAGAACTTCAAGGAGAGAGGTTCAATTATTGTTAAAAAGTCTTCAGGGCGCCCAAGGACGTCCAGCAAGCGCCAGAACCGTCTCCTAAAGTTGATTCAACTGCAGGATCGGAGTACCACTAGTGCAGAGGTTGCTCAGGAATGACAGCAGGCAGGTGTGAGTGCATCTGCACGCACAGTGAGGCGAAGACTTTTGGATGATGGCCTGGTGTCAAGAAGGGAAGCAAAGAAGACACTTCTCTTCAGGAAAAACATCAGGGACAGACTGATATTCTGTCAAAGGTACAGGGATTGGACTGCTGAGGACTGGGGTAAAGTCATTTTTTCTGATGAATCCCCTTACCGATTGTTTAGGGCATCTGGAAAAAAGCTTGTCTGGAGAAGAAAAGGTGAGCGCTACCATCAGTCCTGTGCAGTGCCAACAGTAAAGCAACCTGAGAACATTAATGTGTGGGGTTGCTTCTCAGCCAAGGGAGTGGGCTCACTAACAATTTTGCCAAAGAACACAGCCATGAACCATAAAGAATGGTACCAAAACATCCTCGGAGAGCCACTTCTCTCAACCATCCAAGAACAGTTTGGTGAGGAACAATGCCTTTTCCAGCATGAAGGAGCACCTTGCCATCAAGCGAAAGTGATAACTAAGTGGCTCGGGGAAAAAAACATCAAAATTTTGGGTCCATGGCTAAGAAACTCCCCAGACCTTAATCCCATTGAGAATTTGTGGTCAATCTTCAAGAGGCGGGTGGACAAACAAAAACCCACAAAATCTGACAAAGTCCAAGCATTGATTATGCAAGAATGAGCTGCCATCAGTCAGGATGTGGCCCAGAAGTTAATTGACAGCATACCAAGGTGAATTGCAGAGGTCTTGAAAAAGAAGGGTCAACACTGCAAATATTGACTCCTTGCATAAACTTAATGTAATTGTCAATAAAATCCTTTGACACTTGTAATTATACTTCAGTACACCATAGTAACTTCTGATAAAAAGATCTGAAAACATTGAAGCAACACACTTTGTGAAAACCAATAGTTGTGTCATTCTCAAAACTTTTGGCCATGGCTGTACACTGGCCTTTTAGTTCTCCTCTTGTCCCAGATTTTCTTCTTCTGCTCTCTGAGTTTTTTTGTGACAAGTCAGTCAAAATTCCCCAGGCATTAGAGTGTCAGGTGTAGTAATGGCAAATTAAATTGCCCCACCCTCATTTTGGTTTTATTTGCTGTCGGGAAACGGATGTAGGCTATGGAGGCAAGAGTGCACTAACCCGGTTAAACTAGCCGCCCTATGGGACTCTCAAAGACTTAAAGCCAGAGTCCATCATTTATTTATCTAAAACCACAAGATTTACACACATTGAGATGTCACCCTCATTTTATATGGTACAAAGGTACAGCGATACAAAAATAGAAGAAGTACAATAAATTCAAATTCAAACAGCAACACCAATGAACCATGGTTATACAAATATACAAAAATTAAACAAGTTAAAAATAAATTAAAGAAAAACGTTAAAAAGTGTATGAAAGATAAAAAATGAATCAATAAAACCAGTAGTTAAATTGAAAGCAGTGACAGTTCAAATTAATAGTGTTGTCAGTTGATTCTCGGAAAAGCCTCAACAATATTAATGAAGTCAGCTTGAAGTTCTGTTTAAGTCTATTCCAAGTGTGGGAGTACAGTTTGAAAAAGTTGATTTTCCTTGCTCCTATTTGCCAGGTCCGCTTGGGCTTCTTTCTTTGTAAGTCTCTTTGCAAAAACACAAATGCTTTTTATGAATATCTAACAAGTTAGTACATTTTTTGAAATCCATTATCTCCTTTTCCACCCCGTGCATTGATTAACAATGTTTGCATACAGCCCTGTATGCAAACAATGCTATAAATCCCCAATTGGGTCCATCCCATCTATTTATTGCCTCATTAGATAAAATTCAATGACATGTCAACCCAGTTGTGGCCCTCAAAGTCGGTCACTCTCGCGGCCCCAGTGGTTTGACCTGCCACCAGCACTTTGTTGAGCCGCCCAGCAACTTTTTTTGTTTCAATGTCGATGAGTGATCTGAAGAGCAAGTGGCAAGATTGGTTGTAGCGACAGACGTAAAATAATGGCTTAACACTTCTCACACTGTAACAACATATAGAGCAGCAATTACAGATCTTTCACCCAATAAACAAAATAAACATTAGAGTTTGTATTATTTAAATATGAAGCTAACACATCCACAACAAGGGTGGAACAATTACACTTGTCAACACTAGAGCAGGCATTATTTTGGTGGAGGAGCTGGAAAAACTTGTTGATCATAAATAATCTGAAAGCAGTAACATAATTCATCGCTGTTAAAGGACTTTTAAGGTAAATTGTCAAGGAAACCAGAAGTCGTCTCCTGTGGAGGTTTTGTAACGTTCCAGTAATGCTCAGCTTTTTCTGCCTTTCTGATCTGTCAGATGTAGACTGTTCAGTGACAATACATTATTCACACTTCTACAGGAGACTGAGTGATTTTTAGGAAAACATGATTTTTCTGGTGAGGCTGCATCCGGCTCTTCTCGTTTCAGCTGTTTCTTCCTGTGCTGAATATGCTACTAACTGAATACATCTGTACTTCAGTTTCTACCAAAGGGAACACTAACATTTGGAATTAAAAAGGTTTTAAAGGTCATCAGTTTCAATCCAATTTCAAAACCACATTTTTAGTTCAAGAAAATGTTTTTTTAATTGGATGAGATGTGTTATGAGAGAAACAGCTGATGGCGCTTGTTCTCCAATCTGGTGTCATTCAATCAGACAAGAAGATAAAGTAATTATATATGTAATGAGTAATTATAACAGCCCTAGTTGGAGGTTAATGAGTCGAAGAATCGATGAATCCCTCAATGTCCAGGCTGATGTCTTGAAATAACCTGTTTTCACTTTCACAGAAAACTGAGAGAACTGATATCAGTTGGTTTAGCGTGAGTTTGTTGATCAAATTATTATCTGATGAATTCAGCTTTAATTTGTCATTTAATGTGCAAACACACTGCGTGCTGAACCAGTCCTTTTAATTATTGATAATTAGATCAACATTTGAGTGCTGTTTTATATCATTGTAAACTAAATATATTTGGGTTTTGAACAGTTGATCAGATCAAAGCAATCTAACATTTACTCAATAACCACCAGTTAAAACATTGGTGAAAATAATCATTAGTTACAGCCATAGCAACCCTGCTATATCTGTAGTTTTATGTTAGTGTTATTTTGTCGAGCAAGAAGCCCAGCTGGCCTTATCTGACCCTCATTACATGTTTACAGTGGTGATACTAATGTATCAGGATCAATGTGACACTGATATGATTATGTTTAGGAACACCTTTAACACTGTGGTGGTGACTGTTACGAGGGGGGTGCAGAGGTGCGATGTGGCGTCCTGTGGGTCTGCGGAGCCCCCCCCCCCCCCCCCCCCCTGGCCTGGCCTGGGTCTGGGCTCCGGCAGCCTCGCTGTCACATGTGGCAGGATCAGCAGCGGCGGCTGATCAGTGCTGACGCACGCTGTGTGGACATGCATTCCCTGTAGTGAACCTGTCTGCTTCAGGCATACACTCTGAGGACAAACTCATTCACACACTGACACACTTCAGATGCAGCTGTATACACACACACTCACACACACACAGAGGTTGTGCAGGGGTCAGGCTTTCATATAGTAGAATCCAGCAGATGCTTCTATGTCAGTGCTGTGGTGGTCGCAGCGGTTGTGGTCCGTTAAATGTCAGTGGGGATGCAGGCGATGGGAGAGTTGGCACAACATGCAAGGTCAGTGTTAATGACACTGTCTGGGTGAAGCTGTGACCCACATGTAAGATGGCACAAGTAAAACAGGCCAAATGCATTTATTTTTGGACATTTTTGTGCTAAAATTTTTAGTTTTTATCCAACAACATACTCCTTCTGATGTCACTCCTTCTCACTGCATGTACCTCAAAACCTCAACATGGCTCTATAGTAGAGGTGGGCCGCTCCAAGGGGGGCTCCAAAGTGTTTTAGGCGTGGCTCACAGGGACTAAAGTTTTCAGTCGGTACAATTTGATTCCTTTCCATTTTAAGAGACCAAGTATTTTTGTAGAGCGCCAAAAATTATTGAACAGAAAACCGATGCTGAAAGTTTTCTACCAGTCTGTTGATCAGATACTTTTCTACCTTTAGACAATTGTGTCTTTATTCATTAGATATTATTTTTGAATGTAGAGAGTACCATAGCAACTACTGTATTTTACAGGGTGTTCCAATATGGGTTTTATGTAGCATTGTTATGTTGCTAAGCTAGTAGGGATGTCACCAGAACCGATACCTACGATACCTGTCGATACTAAGATAACAAAACGATGCCGGTGCCCAAGTTTTTGAAGTACCGTAGGCACCGTCAGCTTCGATGCCAGCAGCTGTTAGCAACTTAGCATTAGCATCGGTGCTGCGCCAGTCGACGTTTACATTCAGAAAACCAATACGGCAACTGCGGCTGCAGCGTTCGCCCCACCTCGACTTGTTTATTAAAAAGGCACAAAGAGTCGGGTATGGAAGTACTTTGCGTTTGACGCCGGGTTTACACCGGACACAGAAGCAACGCCGCCGCGCTAGTCCCTACCGCGCCGGCACATGGTTGTTTACACCGGAAGCTGAAGCGGCGCATGGGAGTGGATTGGAGCCAGCTTTTATTTAAGGCTTGGTGCTGTGCTTATGAGTCGCTTTGGCGTCCGGTGTAAACCCGGCGTGAGGCAGGTGACCGTGGCATTATCATTTAATGCATAAGGTGTCACACAACAAAGCTTCACTCACATGCGTCCGCAACTACCGTATAACCCTCAGTATATGCGCAGCGCAAGCACATTGAACTACCGTATATGACATTAACAACATCCAAATAATGCACTTTTTTTTTACCGTGGTATCGAAATTGGCATCGAGAATCGTGTTATTTTACTGGTATTGGCACCGACTACTGAATTTTTGGTATCGTGACACCCCTATAAGCTAGCAAGGGTTTTCAAGATCATCTATAGCGAGTCTTTCAGAGTGAATCAGTCTTAAAAGACAGTCTGTTGCATTATGTTGCTTTAGTTAAGGCTCACCATACCAGCATGATGTTTGTTACAGGTTATGCGCCTGCACATTGTTTTAAGATTATAGACTCTGCTCATCCTCCAGTGTCTCACTCTGGCAGGTGTTGCAACCCATTTATATTTGTCCAGTGTCTGTTCATCACAGTGAACTCCGAGTGTAGAGCTAAGGAATGTTTGCAGAATGAGCAACGCTAGTGTGAGTCATTGTGGGTAATGAGATACAAGCAATGCAGGGCTGGACATTCTGCCACAGTTGCTTGGAAGTTTCGTTAACATTGTAGAATAAAACAAAAACAAGACTGCAAGTATATGCAGTCAGGGGAAATTCTCTCTTGCTACCTGGGAAATGGACCACGGTATAAACTCACCTGGCTTTTAAAGGTAAAGGAGATGGCAGTCTAATTGGTTTAATCCATGTTAGACCTAGAGCACACCCATGGTTAATTAAGGGATTAAGTAAAAACTTGTTTGAACCGAGCGCTTGGCTCAGCAACCTTTTGTGTCTGGTGTGAAAGTAAATGTATTTGCAAACGCCCTAAATCAACTTGCACCTTTAGACCATGTGTTTGGAGTGAGAGTCAAAGCTTGTGCTCTTTAAATTCTGTTTATACCACAAAATGTTTTTTTTACCAGTAAATGCAAACAACGTTGCAGTTGTAGGAATAAATTAAATACATACATTAATGAACATATTGTTAGAAAATCTTAGTATCTTAGCAGATACTGTAATAACAGTGGCAATGTCCCTGCAGCAAGAATCTATTTTCCAAACCACAACACCACATTTGCTAATTGTAGGAGACAGGGTTAGTAGAGAGAAACAGAAAGTATATTAATATGTGCTTTATATAACCAAAAGTATTAAGTATTAAAGAATATAAAATATGTAGACAACAAACATTTTGGTGCATTTTAATTTACAATGTAGCCTATCATAATTATTACAATAATATTATTAATAAAATCATTTCCTTTTTATTTCAAGCTCCTGTACAGTATCTGCATGGAATAGTGTAGCAGTAAGTAAATAATTTTCTATACAATGCAAAACTATTATTAAACATTATTTTACAGACTATAACATACTTTTATGTTAGACTGCCAAAAGCTGTTTCATATCATTGTAGTTAAATACATTGTTGTGTTGTTTGGAAAAAAAAACAAGGTATCAGATAAGGATCGGGAGATAGCGGTGGATATTTTTCTAATGTAGAAGACATTTATCCAGGTCCACATATACCAGCTTTATTTTAAGATCCTTGTCAAATTTAGTTAACAGCAAACCTAGAGATGAGGCACGGGTTCAGAGTGACGATAAATAACAGCCTTTATAATACATCTCAAATCCTTGGGAGAAAACAGATGCACTGATGCACATTTGACGACGGGAGCCATTAAAACGGAGAAAAGCTGCGTCGAACATTTTCATATTTGTGCGGCTGAAATGTTCGTTGAATTCCTCCATCCTTCACTGATCGTGCCAGTATTTTTGGCTCCTCTCCCTCCCCTCACCACCCCTCCCATCCTCCTTTCCCTCTGCATCTTTCCCTCTTTTTTTCAACGTGAACAGCTTACTGCAGTATCCTTAAAGTCCCTGGCTGTGTCCTGAGTTGTCCTCTCTTACCCAGCATGCACTGCAGCACCGATCTGGAGCTCTGTCGGCTCAGGATGGGCACGCGCTTTTGATGCCGGGGGAGGGGTGAGGGGGGGGGGTGTAGAGGGAGAGACAGGCAGATGCTATGATGCTGCTTTTATATACTCCTTTCAATGGTTTCCCTTGGCGCCCACTGCTGTCATCAATTTGAAAAGCCCCCCCTCCTCTTTTTGCTTTTTTCATGCTGGCCCTGAAATAGTGTCCATGAGGCTGAAAAAACGAGCGGAAAAAAAACCTGGTATTGATGCAAACAGAGTCTGCGAGCCGGTGCCTTGTCCTGATGTGACCCACACTCAGAGAGGCGAATGCAACAACTGCTAGCCTGAGAGGGAGGTTTGCGCGCACACACACGCGTGTGTGTCTGGCTGTGTGTGCATGTGCACTGTGGGCAGTGATATTACTGGGGAAGAAATAAATGAAATTTCAATATTTTTCCCATCCTTACCTTCAGCAGCGCAGCATATTCTTTTACACACTCAGCACGTCCACAATACAAACCTGTGTGTCTAAGCCCTTCAGTAACACACACACTCATAATAGCACACAAATAACTTTTTCTAATCTTTGCTAAGGTTGCAATTACTGATTAAGACAGCATTGAAAAGGTTCTTTATTTATATATAAAAGAAAGAGCACAAATAATGACACCTACATTCAATCACACTAACAAACATATGCACACATCCTATTTCTAATACATTTTATATTATACAATCAAGTACATCCTTTAAGGTCTTTCTATCATTTTTTTATTTATCAAGCCATACTTTTCAATTCATTAGTCCAGATGTATACTACTCTATGTAATACATGGAATCTGAAACATAAATTACTTAATATTACCCAGGTAAGAAAACAGGGTTATTTGAGGGGACTTCCTCCTTCTCCTCTCTGGATGGCTGGCGTTTTTAAGAATTTCATGGTGCATTTTTAACACACTCCTGATAACGATAATGTGTTAAAAATTTCTGCACTACTATTTACAAGGTTAGACAGAGAGAGTCTAAAATCTCAATCTATTATTAAATGCAGAAAAAACAAATATTTACATCAGTGTCTCTCATCATCCTGCCATTAAAACTTTTAATCATACTTATATTGCTATTGTTGAGACGTGCAATATATATAGATTGTATAGATCTATATTAGATTGGTTGGGCAGGAGATTATCATTCAAGGCTCAACTGATTTAAAAATTCAAAATCAATGGGTTTAATTAAAAGTTGTCTGTTTTCTTCCAACCATTAAACTATTGAGCAGTTCACCATCCTGTCTGTCCTTAACTTATTCTGAATTTGTCACAAATGACAAACATCATACTACATCATCTTATATTATCTCACCATTTACATGGACTGAGCTGCAAACTGCCCTCAAACTAGACTCTTACATTTGTCTTGAATAGTTTATCATCTGATTTGTTTTTTATTTCTTAACTCTTAGTTCCTTGTATTGTATAACTGTATATTACTTTATATCCGTCTTTGTTTTTTCTGTTTTATCTCTTTTTCACGGTTTTCTCTTGGAAGAAAGATCTGAATCACATTGAGGCTGATTAAGTAAATATTGAATTAAATTTATAAATGTAATAGGTCAGTCACTCACACAGGACCCATATATTCAGGTGCATTAGATAGGTAACCTGGGGCATGTTTCAATACATTCCCCAGATCCCTTCATACACTGTCACTGCCTCCACAAAAAAGGTTATGTTTTCATTGCCGTTTTGCTGTTCTTCAGGAAGATTACTAAAAAAACGCTCAACAGATTTCCACAAAATTGTGGATGGGGCGAGACCCAATGAAAATCGCAATAACTATTAGAGCGGATCCAGATAAACGGGCAGATCCAGCGAGACAAGCCGTTAGCTTTGGCGAAAGTATCCAGCCTTCGATTGCCCTTCTCATTCATTATGCACTCTGGCTGTCCATCCGTTCAGGCTACACTTGTTACCGGGTTTCTCCTCAACACCGGTAGGGAATTCTTTCAAATTTGGCACTTACATTCACTTGGACTCAGAGATGAACACATTCAATTTTGGTAGTTAACAATCAAAGGTTAAGGTCCCTCTGACCTAAAAAAAAAGATTTTTTACCATATCTTAAGAATTAATATTAAATTAAATTAAATTAAATTAAAATTAAATATTCTTTAGAATTCTTTAGAATAGGATGAAATGATAAATCATAATGTTCCATTCCCTTAATTAACATTATAACTCAGGAACAGAAGGGGAGATTGCAGCCAACTTATTTGCTTTGCAAAGGCAGTGAATCCATTTCTCTTTTCCCTTAAAGGTTTTTATCCCAGAACAGTCACTCATAGCACGAAGGAGAGTGAAAAGAATGTTTTATTCAACCAGCTGTCTAGAACAGTTGTTCTGTCTGGAATGGTGGAGCTGAGAACAAGATGTAATTAGCACTGTTTAGAAGCTGCAACCATTGTTTTGACATTTCATGATAAATAACCTAAATTCTTTGTTTGATTGTACAATTTATTTTTCAACACCAACTATAAAATCTTTAGGTTTATGTTACGTTTGTACAGTCTTTAGATAGATTTAGAAATGCTGGGAAGATGACAAGTGCAGTGTTCATTCTAAATCTGCCTGTTTGCTTGGCCTGCAACTTCAGAATTATTATTCCTTGTCTTTAGTGAGTCCTCCTCAAACAGGCCTACTCTTAAGTCCAGTTAAAGAAACGTAACATGATTCAAACATCTTCCCCAAGTTCTTATCTTAAGTAAACAACGCAATTATTATCGAAGTGACTCAATACAAATGGAGAGTAATCCTTAAACTCCCGAAAAAAGGCCAAAACAACAACAACAAACAGAGCTATCTAGAAGTCAAGCATTACAATAATCTATCCAGGCAATTAAATTCAATAACTTAACATTGTATCTAACCAGAAAAAGGAAATAATGAGGTAAAACTAAACTGGCAGTCCACTCTTACTGACTAACAAATACTAAAGCAAAGATCATGTGGGTTCATTGAACAAAGGGATGATGTGGCAGGTTGTGAGAGAAGGAGGACGCGTCTCCCCTTTACAGCTGCACTGTACCATCTTTGGTCGTCCTTTTCTTTGCGCTGGACCAATCAGCTACAAGGTCATTCCATAGTCCACCCAATTTCTGTTCCGTCCTGGCTCAGACCTGTTTGCATACATCACTCTCCCACTGCAGGTCAACTTGCTCCAGGAGAAAAATAACAAAGATAACAAATTCACAGACGAGTGCAGTTGCAACAACAACAATATACTCTCATTGGTGCAAAGAGAAGACAGAAAAACGTTGTGTTCATCCTATCTGGTTTATCTGCAATGAAGATGTTATAGTTTGTATATAAATTTGGATAATTTACCAAACTGATGTTATTTACATTGTCAGCTATTTTGAAAGTGTTTTAAGCTAGTGACAAAATCTTCAGACCCAAGTTCACAACTTTTCTAAAAAAAAAGCTCTGTAAATCCACTATGTTTAAAGCTTTACAGCACAAAATAAACTTGTGGCGGTTAGTTGAAGACAACTTGCTTACAAGAGGAAGTGATTCTCTAAATGTTTCTGCCAAGATGAAGATCAGCACCAGAATGTCTGTTTCAGTCCGTGTGTTGAAATACATACATCAAATTATCAGTATGATCTGGCAGGATTTTCACCCACGGTTTGACCTGAGTTTGCACTGCTCTACTTTACCGAAGAAGTAGAAGACATGTACACTGAAGACTGAAGGCTCCCTGGACTGCCCACACTAACTGCTGCAGAGTGCTAGGTCGCCTGTTTGTTCAATTCGTATAGTTATG